>NC_140715.1:3832500-6232500 GCF_050655825.1 Lonchura striata | reverse complement strand
TTCCAGTGCTGTAATTCCAGAGCAATGCTCCTGCCTGTGCATTCCTTACCCTGACTCGTCAGTCAGAGCAGATAACCATCGGGCACTGGACTCATTCTTTAAACAACATCTCCCAAAACAGATGGAGACAGCTTATGGAAAAAGTGAAAGATGGATTGGAAGCCTACTCCAAAAAAAAAAAAAAAAAAAGAAAAGTTATCATCCTACTAGGTTTGGATTAAAAAGTTGTATTTCATAATGAAAGTCAAATGCACTGAGAAGGCAAAACAGTAATCCTGCCTGAGAAGGATTGCTTCGGAAATCAGTTCCCAAGTTCAGAAATTAATTAGTTCAGAACCTAATTGAAATCCCAGCACATTACAAACCCAGATTCACTGGCCATTTCTGTTTCTCTCTGAATGAAAATGTGTCATTTCAGGAGGGTCACAACAAAGCCAACAAAGGAAAATGTAAGGAAATCTCTTCATACGATAAAAATGGAGTGACTAATGTGGATGACTCAGTTTAATTGCATGACTTTCAACTAAGTGTATTCACAGGGACAGAAATAACACTAAATTAAAAGGAGTATCTGGGAAAAATTATTTTGGATCAGTAAAATACTTATGCCAGAAAAAATGTCTGGGTTTCCAGAGCAGTATTTTGTTCCCAACTACATCCAAAACCAGCAGAAACTGGGTTTGTGACTCCCCAGGGCCCTACAGCCACTGGGCAATCCAGGATGGAAGGGAAGCCTGGATTGTCCCTTGTGTAAAATAGAGCCAGCTCCAAGGTCAGTGGCTGCTGGTGGCTTTATCCTGTGTGGTCTTCAAACCCTCGGAGGATGGAGACTGCACTGTCTGGGCACTCTGGGGTCCACAGCTCACCTGCCTGATTCTTCTGGTTTTGTAGCGAAATTCAGAAGCTGATTTTTCACATACCATCTAACAGTATTTATTATGCTACACTACTCACAGAGCTTTACTGTTATCTGTCTTCTGTAGAGGAGAAGAAAAGCAGCTCATATCAGTCTTCAGGTGCCAGATCTGAAGCAATTTGGGATGGACAACAGTTGGTGTAGCAATAAGAGCTCAATTAGCACTAATTTGGGTCTACTTAATGTCTTCATATGGTTAGATCTGTTATCTCTGGCCATCCCTGAGCATGTGAAAAAGAAATATCCATCATGTAGCCAAGAGATTTCAGTGCCATCAGGAATGGCAGAATTCCCTGGTGAATTCCAGATCCTTCTCAGTCATTCAGAAAAACACACAGTTCTACAACGAGACCAAGAAAGAGGAAAGGGAAGAAATCACCCTATGCTTCTATGAAATTCATGAGTATGTGGTTATTGCCATAATATTATACATTTATTTATAATTTTATTTCACAAATATCATATATGTATTTATATATAATAAGTATGATTAAACTGCATTTCAGTTTTCTTCCAAACTCTTTTGAGAAGCTAAAATATCTGATATTATTCGACTGAATTACGAAGCAGCTCTATTTTTCCCCTCTTAATAGCTACCAAAACTTGGAAACACTCACCATTTCAGAATGAATAATTAAAATAATTCAAATGCAGCAACATACTAGAAATCCACAACCATAAACTCACAATCCTTGTAGCTATCGCATTTGTCTGTGTGCACTGAAATGTAAAATAATGAATTTGTGAATGAGATCATAAATTCAGTAACAAGTATAATTGCTAGTCTTACAGAAAAATTAAAGTGGTAGGTTGATTTTCTTGTCATTGCCATTCTGCATTAAGCAAAAGAAAGAAAAAATAAAATGCAATCAATGTAATGATTTTGGCAACAAGCATCTAATTGATTTTTCTGCCACTACTATAATTTACAAATAGTCCTGTTGTAATTGTTTGGTTTAACTGGACATATCAAACAAGTGTTCTGATACTGATATTGATTATGACACATTTTACCCATAGAGAAATTATTTAAAGACAAATAGTGAATTCCATAAATGAAACACATCTTACCCAAAAAAAAAAAAAAACCAACTAACATACACCAATAACACAATAGGAAAATAATGCTCATTAGTTTATTCTAATTTTTCATGTCATTCTCATCTCACAGAAATTTCAGGGAGCATCAGCAGGTGTAGGTCTCAGATTCAGTCAAAGAGAAAACAGAAAATTTCTAACCAGGCAGAAGCCGGAGAAATTCTGAGAAAGAATGTAAATAAGTTCTTTATCTTTCTTGTTGTTCACATTGTTTATAGTTAAGTTCTACCACTGTGCATTGTGCACTCTGCACCAATGGTTTGAGTTGTTTTCACTTCAGGACCAATGGAGTTGGTCTGCACAAAGCTCTGTATAAAGAGCAATTTTGAAATAAATCAGAGTTCTATTCTCTTGCTTTCTGACTTAGAGTCTCTTCATTCCTGTCCTGCTTCAACAGCATCAAGCAGGCAGTACAAATCAAGCAGTTTATAGGTCAGCACACTTTCAGGAAACACACTTTCAGGTTTTGAAAATTATTTTTGTTTTTAATGCGAGCACACCTAATCCATGACCCTCCATCCATTATATTGCTCTTCCAAGAAAAGCCAAATGATTGCACCACACTCATTCATTCATCCATCCATTCCTTGCTGGGACGTTGGCACAAGCAGTTGGGGCAGCCCTTGCCTGCACCCAGCTCTGCAGGACACACGGAGTAGAGATGACAAACACATAAACCCTAAAAGCTCCTGGGGTCACTGCTTCCAGGGCAGCACTGTCCCCACCAGCTGTGCTGCCCTGCTGCACACTCCTCCCAGAGCCCAGGGACTCCCGAGGGAACAGCAAGCTTCTCCCACCACCACTGGCCATGCTCTGAACATCTTTTGTGCCTTGAGCCTGAAAATGAGAGATGCTCATGAACAATGGAAATTCATCAGTGACCGAAATACAGATCTTCAGAGAGACTTGGATCACCACCACGTGAAGGGATTATTTTTCTTAACTGACTGAGAATTATTTATTAATTCTGAGCTGAAGCAATGAAATTTTAAGTCTTCACAGAGAAAAGTACTGGTGTCTGGTTTCTCTCAATATTTATTTAGTGAGGTTATTGCCACCACTGAAAGCAAAAAAATGATCGATTTCTGTTGGTTTTACCTCCTTTCTCTAGCACCTGGTGGTCTGGGACACAACATGGGCAGTGCACCCTCTGATCAGCAGGGATGTCAATGTTGGGGGCCACCTGTTAATTAGGAACATTTATCATTTCAGAGCTCCAGATCTCTCCCTGCTGGAGCCCCTCTGGAAGGATAATCAAGCTTGCTCCTGATAACTGCAATGTTCTGCAGGGAAAGGACAGATGGTGTCTTTTCCATCAGACTCACAAGCTGGTGATTATTTAGTTTTCATTCTGGATTTCAAACCCCTCCATTGCTACCTGTCTGCTAGGATCTGAAGACAGATGAATCAGGTGCTCACAGTGTGGCTGGAGCAGGTGTATACATTCAAAAGAAAGATTTAAACAGACACTTTTGCTCCAAAAATTCTTGAAATGGTGAGAGTGAGGTGTTTATGCTCACATAAGTAAGAAGCTAAAAGAACAGAACCTGGTATTTGATGCTGACCTGTAAAACAACGAAGAAACTGCCTGCAAGTCCAAGCAATTTTAATTACATGAGCAGACTTGCTATCTGAGCTGGCCTCAGCCTTGGAGTTATATCATCTATTATGTCAGGAACATCAGCATCTTTCTAGTTTCACATTTCTCAACTTTCCAATTCAACCAATAACATGAAAGAACATTGAATTTACCAAACAACTGGGGCAATCCCAAGGAAAAATGATGACTCTGAGCTGCAGGCTAACCTCAGAGATTCAGTTTTGTTTGTTTACCTTCAATGCATCTAAGATGCTTCTCATGATACTTTGCTATAAACAAATAACTTTTCCAATTGCTTTATGTTTATAGCCAACCTTGACCCCTTGTAGCCCATAATTATTACAGTGCCCTATGATCATTACAGAACTGCAATAATCATAGACTGTATCTTAACTTCTCAAAAGAGTAAGAACAACATTTGTGGTAAACACTTGAGAGAAAACACATCCAGCTCTAGTTCCACAAGTTGTTTTTTTTTTTTAAAGAACCCTGGGGTTTTGTATCCCCGATCCATTCCTTGAATATATAAATACATAAACACTGGCAATGGCTGCACACACAGCCAACCCAGGGCAACACTGAGCCAAATGCTGCACCAACAGCAATGCCACAGAACATGAAATCACTGCCAGAATGACTCTCATGGTTCAAATGACCCTTTTTAAAAATTTAATTCTCAACCACATTTTATTTTTCCTTTGGGAAAAAACATGTAATTTAAAAAATACATTCTTGAAAGGAAGCATTCTGGCAAACCACAGCTTTCCTGACTCAGTTTGTAAAACCCAAGCATGGAATATCACACCTTTTTTCAGACAGTGAGACAGATATAAAAATGCAAGAAAAGAATAAAAATTGTTTGTGGAAACAGCTCCACTTCTCTCAGGGAAAACCCTTCCAACACATCTGCCAGTCTACTTGCATAGGATGAGAATGAAATCTTCAGCTGGTACAGAGGAAAACATTTCGTGACATTATTCTGCACACAGAAGATATATTCAGAAATTCTCAAACACAGGAAGGTAAACAATTGTCCCTGAACCCACTTTGAGATCCAACCTTTGGTTGCTTTGGAAGCCTGGTGACTGAGAGCAACTGAGACAAAAAGTTCTGAACTTTACAGCAAGAGCCAAGTGTGCTACAGCCAGTGCTCACTCTAAATTCTATTGAGAAATCCTTGAGAAAACTACATGGATTCTGCAATGTGGAAAACACCTGATAGAAAACACATTCAGCTCTGGTTTCACAAGGTTTTTTTTAGAAAGAACCCTGGGGTTTTGTATTCCAGGTCCATTCCTTGATACCCACTGGCAATGGCTCACACAGCCCCAACCAAATTTGTCCATATTTGGACATTCTAACAATTTTTACTGACTGTTTCTTCCCAGTAAGAACACATAATTTCCCTCTTTTTAGAAAACATGCCTCATCAATACGAAAGAATTTATTTTGGCAAGCATGGAGTTTAACGAAAAGTTTTTCCTTTTGTACAGGAATAACTAACTTGGTTCTTTAATCAGTTCAGGAAGGTGAGTGTTACTGACTGACTGCAGCAGTTGACAAGTGAAATACAGTAAACAGGCCCATCAATAGAGGAGAATCAATACAATTACATTTTCCCAATATTTTCTTGAAAATGTAACACAAAAGGGAATAAAATTTTTTTGTTAAGGAGGATTGCTGAAATACTTATTGAACCAACAACTGGTTTTGTTTGCTAAGCTAAATGACTCTTTCACATATGTTTTAACGAAGTCTAGCTGCATGCTAATTACACCTATCTGGTTTGCATTACCCAGTTAGCATTTCTTCCATGCACATCAGCAGAGCTGGCCTTTGTTGATTCATAAGACTTCACCCACAGATATTAGTGATCACATCAAAAACCCGCATGGAAATTCTCTGACATTTACATTTCACTGCTCACTGACTGTCTGAGTGTCTTCATCCCCTCTGCCTGATGAACAGCCAACTCAGCAGAGTCTGGACATGCTCACAGCAGCTGCAGTGCTGAGAAGATGCCCTACAGCAACACTCTGGGGTCCCCATTTCCTTTGATAGCAGCATGGCACCATGAGTTATCCCACCAAAGATCAACTTATTGTATTTATAAAGTCTTTCCCTTTTCAAGCCAAAGTTAAAAGAAGTTGAAGGCAGCATCTAGAGGACAACCCATAGTCACAGCCTTAAAGGATTAGAAGAAGCCATTGTTTTCATGTCAGACATGTTTTTATAATACAGACCCTGTCTGTTCTTGTTATTTCATTTTCATCATCACACCAGCTTTTCAGCAGTCAGCCGACCCTTTCCAACACCACAGTTTTAAAGGCTCATAAACATTATCTTTATTATATTAAGAGAGATTCAAAAATTGTAAAACAGATGTGAAGTTGCCGCTGCCAAGAGCCTACACAGTGTGATTCAATAGGATGTGGGTGCTGTAAAGTGCTCAAGAAAAGTCATTCTACAACTCTGAGTTCAACTTGCCGAACAATCATTTTCATCTAGGAAAACAAAAGCTTAAAATAAACTAAGAATTCCCATCTGCACAGGACTAAGAGTGATCCAATGACCTGACTGCAGACTCTGCACAAAGATGCTTCCATTGACAGGATCTGCAGACAAAGGAGCGGTGAGAAAACAAAGATGAATTTCTGTCTTTGCTTCTAAGGAACTTGTGTAATGGAACAGCATCTATCGGATGTCCCTAGTGAGGAGAAAACACACAAAATCCCACCATTCACTGTGTGTAGTAGCTACAAGTTGGCCAAGTTTTCCCTTCACCCCACTGGCAGGCTCATGGGGGCTACAATTCCTGCCAGCCATGAGCCCACTGCAGCAGATCAGCTTTTCCTGTGTGCTGCTCACATTTCCCTGCCTCCCTCCCTGGGCTTTGCAGAAGTTCCTTCCTTTGGCTGCTCTTGGAGCACTCAGGGCTTTTTCTGCTCACCATTTGGAGCCAAGACAATGCTTTTCCCACAACACAGAATCGATCCATGTGGCATCAGGATTTCTTTTTCCATGTCCTCTCAGCAGCCGGTAGCTTTCTGTTTCTAGCTTCTCATGCAAAATCCCTGTGTGGTGATATCTGCAGGAGTTTTTCTGCACGTGTCTCTTGGAATTAACCACATTCACCTGTAGGTGGTCAGCTTAACTTCTGAAACAGTTGAGAACTTTATATAAAACAAACACAGCGCAGTTTCAAGAAGCAGGCTTTCCCCGGGCAAGAAAAAGGTTAGTCTTGGTTATTGGGTTGGGGATTTTTTGTTTTTCTTCTAGACAATCCTGTGCATCTTCTAGTGTATGTTCACAGACAGGCAACATTTTCAGTGGGTGTCCCGGAGGACAGATGGTCTCTGCTCTGCAGAGCACCCTCCAGACACTCTGTGACACCAAAGGCAGCTTTCATTTCTTATTTAAAACCAAAGTAAACAGCAACATAAAATCCCAATATAACAAACTCACTGTGCAAGGAGGGATGTGCCTGAAGCAAAATTTCCTGATTTCCCTGAAAACATGCATTTTGCTCTTTGGACTGAAGCCATCTCTTTTTCTGTTGGCTCTGCCCCCTCAGGGCCATGCACCATTCAGCTGAATAACTGTAAGGTTCTCACTTGCAGGCAAGTAGGAAGGAGTTTAATGAATCACAACATTTTGTTCATATTTTGCTTGGAGGAAGCATTTTCCACATTTTCTCCCTCTTAATGGAGTTCAGAGAAATTCCATCCAAACTTGGTATAACTGCTTTATTGAGACCAAAAGTTCACTGTCAGATCCCTGGGTTTCCCTACCAACCAAAATGAAAGAGAAAAGGGGGAAGGGGAAAAAAATGTTTCTGTGGAGTGAATTAACTAATGAGCTTGCTGAGGCTCACTCAGATTCCTCCAGAGGCCTATGAAGAGCAAGGCTGTGAATGGTGCTTGTGCACATGGACAATCACAGCTCACATGCTCTGGAATGCTCTTTCACCTATTAAAAAATTCCTTTGAAATCCCTCCTCAGTGATTCAGGATTCCCTGAAACTCCAAATCCCATTGCTCTTCAATGACAAAGAGAGAGATTTGAGGGAGACAACAGCAGTGAATGACACAGCCTTTGCCAGTTGCTTTTGTCATCTCAAGTAAAGGTTGGCAAACCAGAAATCCAAGCCTGGTTCCTCACAGTTGTTGCTTTGAGTCCTGCATTGCTCCTCCTGGGTTTGGAGAGGGGCAGGGGCAGAGCTGGCATTTGGAGCCCCCAAAATGGCTATTTGAGGGTAACATGGCCAGTGAGGAGCAAAACTCCACTGTGACTGCTAAACTGGGAACTGGAATTATGGAAATAACTTCACAAAACAGCAGAATCACTTCAACAGTAAGAGGTCCCCTAGTGTGGCTCCAAGAAGTTGGAGAAAAGCCAAATGTGGCACAAATTCACTGAAGAACTGTGCTAACCCTACTGAAACAGAATGGAAAGGATGCAGAGACGTGTATGGCTTAGATATATACATTTCCATAAAGAAATGTATTCACTTATTCTACTTCTTTCAAAATTTAATTAAAAGTTCAGAAATGTGGTGCTTTAAACAGAGGAAATTAGCTCGAAGGCATGTTCATTTGTCATATAAAAGGGTCTTTCATTAATCCCTAATTAAATATTTCTCCACACTTAAACCAATTAGACATACAAATAAAAATGAAAACACAAATATTTTCCAAGGAAATGCTATATGCAGCTCAAAGGAAAAAAGAAAAGTGTCCCGTTCTACTTTTATTTAATTTTTCCTTCATTAATGCCTTTCCATCCAGGCAACAACTCCTGAATGCCCTGATGAACAATTTACTCCACATTTCCAAATGACACTAAAAATAAAGCAAAGAGGTATTTGCTACCTTAGAAATAGCTCTTCTTTCCAAAATTACTGATATACTTTCAGAAAAAGTTCTTACACTGAAGAAAAGAAAGGACTATGACAAATATATGTGCAAAAATATACAACCAAAGCTCAAGACAGGTGGAACAAAAGCTGCTGATGTTTACACATAATTTCTATTTTTTTTTTTTTTAAACAGTGAAAACAATGAGCCTAAAAGAAGTAGAGAAGCTTCCAGGAAATTTGTGTCACTAGCAATTTTTTAATAAAAATAAAAGCACAGTAAAAGCAAAGTGCATTCAGTAGCAAAAGAAGATTAAAATACCAACCCTTCTTTCACATTTTTCCATCTTGTTTTTACCTCAACAGATCAAACAAACTACATTAAAAGCATTATGAAGTTACCCAACAAACAAAATGCATGAAAAAACATGTTACAAAGAAATACATTTTATACTTAGAGAACAGCTTAGCATATGAGTGGGGCAAAGGAAAATTTCTGCAATAAATTTGATGCAAAGAAAATTCACAAGTATAAACCAGTTTCATATTATAAAATAATGAGATGAGCAGACATCTCCAGCATGAGATTCATCTCTCAACTTATTTTCTTGCTTGTGGGTTGTTGTTTTTTTTTTTCCCTTTACAAAATTTTCACCTTGAACTTGAAATTCATGACATGGATTTTATTAAATGATAAAGCAGTCTATGGCTGCTGCTCCCCCCATTCTCATGTCAGGGACCACAGATGTGTGCTGGCACAGAGCACTTGGTGTCACAGGGCACTCAAGGGTATCAGGCCTCCTGTGTCACCCTCTAAAATCAGTTAAGAGTCATTATGTTTCATAGGAAAATACAATTTTTGATTCTTCTTTTTAAGGAAATATTTTTAATTTAAATACAAAGCTGAACTCATCAGGAACTGGAAGTGTAAATTTGTTCTGGTTTTAATTGCAATTTACATTCTTCAGTTCCTTCATCTGTCTGTAGAAGAAAATCCATGTTCAGAAACACAGGTTTCCTAGTCTGTCCCTCCTGAAATTTTCTCAACTTCAGGAGGAGTTGCAAACAGCACAGAAAAGTAAAATTACTACTCCTCTCTGTGCAGGGACACAGGGCAGAGCAGAAGGTACCTGTGATCAACCAGGACTGGCCATGGACTGCATGTATTAACAAGCCAGAATCAACTCAACTTTTTTTCCAGAAATTGTAGCATTTAAAAATGAAATCACATGTTGCTGTAAAGAAAACCAAGCCTTTGGTACAGCCCTGTCCTTCTCCTGGTCAGTGAGAAGCCTGACTCTGTTCCAGCTCATTCTGTGCTCTCAGGCTCTTTTAGAGATGGGCAGAACCTCACAGCAGAGGAGATGGCAGGGCAAGCTGGGCTACCACAGAAATCAAACCAAAACCCATCCACAGCACGACACAAGCAGCATTTCCTCCACCAGGCAGGGGAACAGCAGTTTTATTCAATGATGTGCCAGCCTGCCCAGCCATCCTGCACACACACCCAGAGCTCCACAGCACTGCACCACAGCTGGGGGAATTCTCCTTCTCCTGCACTTTTCTCCCTCCCCATTTCTCCCATCCTCATTCCTCCTGTATCACATTTTCTTCTCCCATCCTCATTTCTCCTGTATCACATTTTGATTCACTTCCTCGTAGCTGTGCAGTGTCTCTCATGGGTGGCTCGTCCCCAGCTGCTGTCACATCAGCCCCAGCTCACAAGGGCAGGGGAGGAGGCTGAGCTCCCCCAGCCCCTCTGCAGAGTCCTGCTACAGCAAACCCTTCCTGGCACTGCTGGTGCTGGCTGATGCTGACTGACAGCAATGACAGCTCCTGGCAGAGTTTGGCATACATGGGCATGCCACAAAAGCAAAGGGAGGCTGGGGAAGCACAGCAGCAATCAGCATTTAGACATGAGTTATCAGATATTTCTATTTCCTGTGTTAGGGAGAATGTAGGAGTGTGTCCTGAAATCTGGCTTTAGCTAGCAGGAACCATTTCTTACTTAAACTTAAATCTTTTGAAAACTCCTTGAAATGTAACCAGAGATTGAACCAGAGGTTCAAGCCAGACAGGGCTTCTTCTGGATATTTCTAAATTATTTCTGGCACTGCTGTGCCATTGGTAGTAACAGCAAGCCCAAAAATAGAAGCGTCTAAGTAGATACAAGAAGAAAACAGAAATGTTGCAAAGGATGAAAAAACACTCAGTAATGGGAGCCTTCCATGGAAACTGGAAAACATCACACCAGGAGGCAGGGCAGAGCCACATCCGAGGGTGCTGATGCCTTGGAGTGGCTACCAAGAACAGATGCTAGACAAGGTTAAGAGAATAAAGTGGGTATTTATTAAAGACCTTCTATAGATGCACCTTGGACAAAAGCCTCCAAGAGGGGCTACACCCAGGATGGACAAGGGTCACGAGTTTTTCAGCCTATTATAAGTTTGGTTCATTTATATATCAGGGGTTCATCCTCCAATTACAGGTTCAGGTAATAAAGTCATATTCCTCCAGTTTGCTCCTCCAAAATTCACCTTTGTTTATACTTTTTGGGGTCTGAGGCTGTAGGGTGTCCTTGAGTCTCAGGCCTAGAGGGATTGTTTCATCTGACCAAAATGTGAAGACAGCTATGTCTTTGTAACACTCTATATGGAATTTAGACTTATACCCTAAAGCAGTACAGGATTTGAACCACATAACTGCTCGAATCCTAAGGCATCAGTGTGAGCAGCAGCACATCTGCACAGCTGGGCAGGGAACCCTCAAAGAGAGGAGCAACAGTTCCCCCTGAGCAGAGTGTGGCACCTGGGCAGTGTCAGCACCAGAGCTGCTCTGCAGCACTGACCACAGCAGCCCCAAATACAATGGCCTTGCAGGAACAGTAAGAATGCGCCTTGGTGGATTTTTTGTTTAACTTCAAAAGCAGAAACTGCAGGAATGTAAGAAAAAGAGCACCTTGAATTCTCAAAAGGAGTTCAAAGAGGCAGTTGACACACAAAGTCCATAGTGGGCAGCACAGAAACTATTTAAAGACACTGCACTAAAGATTCAAGAAAATATCAGAACATTTCTGATATTTTCTGATGTATCTGATATATCATCTGATATAAGAAGGACCAAAAGAAAACCACTCTTTGGTTAATGACACCATTATTATAAGGAAAGAAAGTATTTTACAAAAAGCATCAAAAAGTCCAAATGGCGCAGGAAGGACAACATAATCCAACAGGTTAAGTGCAGAAACACAACTAGGTGGAGGTAAATAAATCCCTGAAAACTCACACTTGCAAAAGAGCTCACAGAAAGCCTCAAAAGCAGTGAAATACTCATTGATTAAAAACAAAAAGCCTTGCAGAAAGCCTATAGGACCACACCATAATCAAAGCATGCATGTGGCATTCAGAGATAACACCAGAAGAAAACCAGAAAAAACTTCCATTGTATCCAGCTCCTCCTGAAGGGAAGTTTGCATCTCAGGACACCTCTGCAAAGGGAAGAAACAGCTTCCACAGTGGAATGATGAGGTGTGGCTCTTAATAAAACTCCAGCAGAGCTAACCAAATACTGAGAGGAGATTTGGGAAAAAACACGACTCAAAAATGAATTCTCACTTGCTCAGAACTGTGTCACCTCGCTGTGCCCAGACTGTGACCATGGGTACAGACCCAGCAGTACAGGTCCAAGTTCACACATTATACAAATTGTAAGAAAGCTCAGCCCAGCTCAGACCTTCTCTTCTGGTGCAAACAGGGCTCCCTTCTGCCATCCTCCCTCCAGTGTCTTCCCACCACATTTAAAGGCAAGTGGGAGGAGGGACATCCACTCAAAGTGATGGCTAAAGAAGGAGATTCACCAAGTCAGCAAGCAGGGCAATATTTCACCGAGCATATCAACCATGCACAGAAAATGGTAGAATTGGCAAAGAATATGATTTGGTAGCCAAGTTTACATTATTTTTTAATGGCATCTGTGTTCCTCAGTTGCATCTGAAAACCCTGTCCAGGGAGAACATTAAATATAGGAACAAAGGTGAAGTTGAAAGAGTCTGGGAAGAAGAAACCAAAAATTTTGGTGACAAAAATGTTCAGTCAAATAAAGATTTTATGTTCAAGGGAAGGATATTTAGCTTGACAATGCTTGAGATACTTAAAACAACTGGCACTAATGAGAATTAATTGAAAAGAATTTGTTGAATTTTATATTTGACTTCAGAAAGAGGTTCTCAGAAAACTTTTAACAATTAGTTACAAGCTGACTCAACAGATAATTTACCATACTAAAAAAAACAAAGAGACAAAACAAAACAAACAAAAAAAAAAAACAAAAACAAAACCAACCAACCAAACAAACAAAACAAACAAACAAAAAAAAAAACAAACAAAAAAAAAAAAAACAAAAAAAAAAAAAACCAACAACAACAACAAAAAAACCCCAAGAAACCAAACTTCATTTGTACACAGAGAAGTTGACCTCAGTCAACCCAATCCAGCTGGCTGGATTTTGATTGACAATATGATTTGAATGACATATTCCTGCAGGTTTTGGTACCCAGAATTGCCAAATTATTCCATTTCCAAAATAACACTATAATACTTGAGTTTCACTGCCCAAAATTGAAAAGTAAAATGACGACACAGAAATACTTTACTACTGTGAAGGAGGACTGTGAGTTTTGGAAGCATTTCCTCTCCTGTACAAACCAGCCTGGCATGTTTTCCCTTCCCTGCAAGTCATTTTTCTCCAAGCCACACACCCGTAACAGAGGTGACACCATTTCTCTGGGGACACTCTCACAGCAGCCAGCAATTCAGGTGCAAATCAATCAGCAAATCATCTTACAAGCCAGTATGTACAAAAACCTTAGCGCATGAAAATGCACAACTGCCAAGCAGCCACAAGGTGCATGAGAACCATGTGTGCCATTTAGTGCATTGATTCCTCCTTTCTTTTGCAATTTAATTCCCTGAGCTGTGTGAATTGCATCAAAGAAAGTGCCAGAAACCTTACCTGCCTTTTAGGCAAAGAACATGGAAAAATAATAACACAAAATTTATTTTTTCTGCAGAAATTATTAAATGCCCAAATCATAATCCAGTATTTTCCACCGATCATCTTGAAACCATTTCATCATTCCAAAAGCAAGAGTGTAATCTTGTGCCACTTGCAAAGATTTAGGAAATGTTAGGAGAGAACATTTTTTGATTTCCATTCCGCAGGGACTTACACCACTGTTGTGTGTTCAGTGCACACCAATTTGCACATTAACATGCAGTGACTACAGAGAAAGCAAGAAAAACTGAAAAGCTGCCTGGATTCTTTTCCTGCTCTCATGTTTTGCTGCTGAGAAAATCACTGGGTCTGGCTTTGGGCCTGGCAATGATCCTGTCAAATTAATCAAAGGAACGACAAAGGTGCTGGAGTTGAGCAACACCAACAGGGGAACCCCTAAGGCTTCCTGCCAGATACAACAGGAGTAAATATGAAGAGTTAACATTCCAGGAATATGCCAAGTTTGCACTCAGTGAATAGCCAATACCTTGCCAGCCCCAGCCCTGCCAGCTCCATTGCAGTCATCACATCACGTGCCTGGGGCAATTTCTCAGTCAAAAAACCACAGCAGCCTCTAACCACTCCTGGCTTTAACAAAAATTCTTAAGGACTGGCTCATTTTTGCACTGAAAAATTCCCTTTTTCTCATTTGCTTCTTTCTTTCACACAATACCTATAACATGCTACTTTGAGCACAGCCTTGGTATTAAGGCTGTCACCAATAAGACATCTAATTAAGGCCAATAATAACCTTTCATTGAGGCCATGTCTAGAGAAAATACAATTTTTTACTCAGTAAGTGACACAACTGAGGAAAAAAACAAAACTATTTGTGTTTTTCCCAATGGTATCAAGCCTCCTAGCTGATATTCTTAGCTTTTGCAGTTTTAGCAAAGGAACACTTAGCTAGGGTAACATTAATATTTGCTTCAAGACATTTAAAAGATATTTTCATTACTTTTCTAGTACGAATACTAACATAATAAAAAACTATGGGACAAAAATATTTAATGTTATGCAGTCACTGGTGCAGAAACATAACAATAAAGCAAGAAGAGCAAAATCTCTTTTTATACAACATTTAATCATTGCAGTTTCAGGAAGTGCCCTAATCATAATCCATATAATGCTGTAGGAGTATGAAAGTGAGATTCTAAAGAATGTCTACAAAGTAGCTTTATATTTTGGTCTAAAATAGGCTGAGATATCTACCATAAAAACAGTAACCATCAATTAGATTTACCACAAATGTCAAACATATGTTTAAGCCAAACCAAATCCTATCGCAACTGTGTTAAAACTCATGAGCAAACCAGTCCAATTTCATGTAAAACTTCATTCACACAACTTGTGATGCCTGCCTGAAGGAGCTCAGTAAATGAATAAGAACAGTTTATAGCAAGTTAATGGGAAGCACAGCAAATTCTCCCAGTCCCAGCTTTAAAGGCTGTCTCCACAGAGGGGCTTTAAAACTCCGTGTTTCCTCAGGCAGAAGCTGTGTGTGCTGGTGCTGGAAGCTCTTGCTCCGGTTCGTTTGACAGAAATGCAGGACAGCTCATGAGGTGTCGGAACTCAAAATGTCCCTCAGACATTTTTGGATGTTCCGGGCCCAGGTCAGAAGCATTTGAGACCCTGGCAGGCAGCTGGAAGCAGCTGGGATTTTGGGTTTGAGCCATGGAATGATTTACCAACCTTGCAGGAAGCACAAGAAGTCACAAAAGTTTAGATATTACAGTAGAAGTAGTCACAAAGTAGAGGGAAGAATTTTTGAGTGCTGTACAGGGGGGTTTTAAGTCTCGTACAGGGAGGTTTTGGTTTTGTACGTGGGGATCAGAGGTTTTAAGATGGAGGGATCTGGGCCTGTCCTGTCCTCCCTCTTTCTTCTTCCTTACCTCCATGTTCTTGGTGATGTTGGCACTCACAGATTGGTTTAGAGTAGAAAAGCACCATTTAATATAGGTAACAGGCATTGGGAAAAACGGCAAACATGTAACACGTAATGTACCATATAAAAGATAGAAAAGCACCATTTAATATAGGTAATAGGCATTGGGGAAAACTGTAACCATGTCACATGTAATGTACCATATAAAAGCAGCAGCAGCCCTGGGCAGGAGAGAAGAAGCAGTCGGGAGTCAGAGAGGATGTCAGGGTGTGTGTGTGCCTCTGCCTGAGCTCTGAGCAAACCACAGCAGCCCCAGAAGAAAATCTTTTAGATAACTTGCAATAAACTGCCTTGAGACCAAACAACAGAAGACTTTTGAGCATTTTTTTGAAGCACGGGTTGGAGGAGAGACTTTTCCACCACATGGAGCCACCCCGACCCAGGGTGAGCTCCAGCAATGAGGAGCAGCACTGTCAATCCAGAACACAAAGTGGGTTTATACTCGGGCACTTTGGTGTTGTTAAAGCCACTCACACACCATGGCTGGCAGCCCACGCACAGCCAAATTTTACCTGTGCTTTTGCTCTCTGCCACTCTGAGTTTTCTCTGTGGAAAAGTGAAGTATGCAGGTGATGTGTTATTCCAACCTAAAGCTACTGCAAAAATAGCTGACAAAATACATAAGCACTTTAATGAGTTATTTGAGATAAAAGTTTGAGAGTTGCAAGTTCCCAGCATCAGCTGCTCATTTTTATTCTTTTAGGAAGCATTAGAAATATTTGGTTTCCATACCATTCCCACTGCAAACCAACTATTTTCTCAGTGCCAGATCCAACATTCCTCACAGCCTTTGAGGATTAAGTCACTTTTACTCTTTATCCCACACATGAAAAACACCCCAAAATTACCATAGCAAGCCAAGAAATCAATATTTTAGATAAAGCCTTATGAATGATGCACAGAAAAAACAAAGTGCAAAATAAATTTAAATAATATATTAAAATTATGTATAAGTGTTCTGATAATTGCACATTTATGCTTAGTGAAATATTTCTCCCAGATTCTCTTCCAACCCCATCTTGGGAACAGTTGTGGTCTAAGAACTCTAAAGTCCCACAAATGGGGACTTGGCTTTGTGTATTGTTTATGAAAGATAATGATAGCTAATTATTCAACAGCATCAAACACAGAACTGAAAAATAATTAGTCAGAACTCTAAGAAAAGGTCCTATTATTGATTTTATACCACCTTCTTCACCCAATTTTTTTCAGCCTGGGCACTTTTAAGCATTTGGGTTTTCAAGTTTCTTATATCCATTAGAGCATTAAAGCTTCTTCTCTTCCACACGAAAGCTTTATTTATGGATAATGCTTTGATTCTAGGGACAAGAATTTTATGAAATTTACTTCAGTAAGATTAGAATTAATATCAGTGGATGGCTTTTAGCAATATTTACCTTTTTTGCTCTAGTGAAGCTGATGGAGCTGATCTCTGTTCCACAGCCAGAATTGGCATCAGGATGGATTTGGGAGCACAGGGATACATTCCCTCAGCACTTGGGAGCTCCTGGTTGGGTTCCATCCTTTCTTTCTTCCTTTTGGGGCCAGGAATGGGAAATGAGTTGTCTCTGCTGCATTCCTGGCAAGCTAAGGGGGATTCTGTCTGAAGTCAAGGTATGGGACTGTGATAACATGGTGACATCTGCCTGTCTTGTGGGACTGGTCACACCAGGAAATCTGACTCTGCTTTTGTCAACACCACAGACACTTTCTCTGTTTTTACCCAGACATAGTTACAACTTCATATTGAGCTATGAGACTGTTTCAACCACACACAAGCCTATGAGGTTAATGTGGGATTCTGCAGTTCTAATGGGTCATTAAAGTGATTATCAGGTACCAGCCATGTCTTGCAGCTTAACACCTATAGCTTACTATTAAAAAGCTACAATAAATATTAATAAAAGAAAGAAAAAAAAACCCTCAAAACCCCTGAATTTAGAGGGACCACCTGTTGCTAATAGATTTAAATTCAAATACCTCACCCAGTGCTTTGGTATTATTATTCTAAAACCCAAACCCCAGAAGCAAACACGAACTACATTTCACATAAACAGCTTTTGCCAGCTGAAGGCTCAAGAACAGGCTGCACAGGAGATAATTAACAGATACTGCCAGAAAGGTACTGAAGATGATAGTGCCATGAAAAACCAACCTAGCAGCTGGAAGACACCTCAGCTTCAGCTGGGATATTGTGAAGGAGCTGATGTGCACTCCCTGTTGTGACAGTGTGATCATCAGGGATCTACAGCAGTCACTGCTCATCTGTGCTCATCACGGCCACTTTGGGAGGGCTGACTTACACAGTAAATCACACCAGGTTCTTGTTTCTCTTTTATCTGAGGAGGAGAGGCTGCTGCTGGCCTTTCCCACCACCAAACTGAGCAACCTGCTCACAAATGGGAAGACAAAACCCCTGTGTTTGACAGAGGAACACGTGCAAGAACAGCTTAAGCCAATTCCTGACCTTTGCCTGCTGTGGGTGAGGGATAACACATTTGCACTGCAACAACTTCTGATCCATGAGCACACTGCTCAGCTCCAAGCCACTTGTGTGCTGCCAGAGTCAATTCGTGTTACACGTGTTGCTCCAGCACTCGGAGAAGACAGGCTTGAAATGTTCCAGATGAAACAAAGCCTTCTTGTACAGAGAGAGTTTGATGTGAGCATCGGGAGAAAGGGAGAAAGCAACACCCTTCCTCATAAATCAGGGAACCTAACTTTTGGAAATTGCCTCTGTTTTAACAGGGATTATCAGCTCCACAGATTTGTTGCCATATGCTCAGTGAGTCACTGATCTCTTGAATAAGGCAAAGGACCTATTGGAAGTGGGAAAAGAAAGGAAGAGGAAATTTGCTATGACTTTTCTGTCTCTACACTCATACTGAAATCTTTTATTTTTGCTTATGAGGCTTCAAATTTAATGACTATTTTTCACTAGGATATCTGAAGAGCAGCAAGTCTTCATCATGATTACTATTGTCAAAGAAATTATCAATAAATGAAAGTGAGATCTGTTTACATCTGATCACTGGAAAGATTAACACTGTACAAACAATCAGATAAACACAGGCCACTACACTACGCTGCATTTACAGGATGGACAAAAACTAACCTACCATAATCTACAAACCTTCAGTCTTCACACCTGAGAAAAAGCTGGAAAAAGCACTAAAAGTGCCTTGTCTAGAACTGTATAAAGAGGCTACCAGGAGGTTGTCTGGCCATGGGCAAATGTACAACATGGAAGCCTTGTCCAGTGTTACCCAGGTGGCTCAGGTGTTTTATAGGTCAAAGGAAGTAGAAAATAATTATGCAGAAAATACAAGGGGCACAGCACAGGGAATAATATTTAGATTCTAAAAGATTTGAGAAGAAGAGAAAACCAGCTGATGGAACAGTCTTGGGGCACTGCTACACACAACTGCTCTGTCTGCAGGGGCTGAGTGTGGGCACGAGGACAGGGCAGCCCCCCAGCCCAGCCTCACCTGGGCATGGCCAGAGGGGCTTTCCACACCCTGGGCATGGGCTGGGCAGACATTTCCACACCCTGGGCATGGGCTGGGCAGCCAGAGCTTTTCACAGCCTGGGCATGGGCTGGGCAGTCATTTCCACACCTTGAGCATGGGGTTGGGTATCCAAAACATTGCTGGCCCAAGATGTTCTACTGCCTGTGAACCACTACACACAAAAGCAGCTCCATAAACCAGCACCTGCCCATTAACCCACATGGAATATTCTGGCATTTAACTGGTTGAATGGTCTAAAAGCAAAGCTGTTGCCTGCCATCACTGCCATTTCAGACACCCCATTCTGAAGACATTTATGGCACTAGATGTACTCCTTTCTAGAAACTTCACAGTGCATATCCTCATCTGAGACTGAAAGGTCAATTTGTTTGCCAGAACGTCTGCATTTAAAAAAATCTAAAAATAATCTCTTTTTCCCCTCAGCAGAAATGCTTTGAAATTACTTAAAAACTGCATAAGGAAGAAAATGCATTGCTCATAAAGTAGCTACCATTGCCTGTGTGTGTTCTATAGGTGCATCCGTTAAAACATCCAGACTCACCTGGCTCTGGCAAGTCCTGGAGGGTATTTAGAAAACTATTTCCCTGAAGGCACAGGTGCAAATAGCCAAAACGAAAGGCTACAACCTAAATATTTAATAAGTACAAAGTCACAGAAAAGGAGACTTCATTCAACATATTTTTTCTGTTGTTTTTACAAAAGAGAATAAATAAAAACCCCTTCCAATATTGAAGTATAAAATGCTGAATCATCCATTTATAGGATAAATTTATAAGTCACATAGATATTCTCATTTTGCATCAAGTAAAGAGAGGGCTGCTTTTGCTAATATGGATTCCTCTCATTATTTCTATTTCCTCTCAGCATTTTCTTTTCCCCATCTCACTCAATGAAATTTTACATACTGAAAACTTCTAAACTGATTTTTAATCCAAAAGGATATGAATCTTTAAAGTTGATGTGAGATGCAAACTGCTCACCTACTCCCATAAGTGGAAGAAGGAGGAAACAAACACTCACCACTTAGAGAAATAACACTCCTTTAGCATTAATTATTTACTACTGGCAGTCTAGGAGCCTTGCAGTGAAAGGTGTTCTTAATTACTGACGAGACAATGAAATATTCTTGCTGACAAGAATAAGATCCAATACTTACCATTAGATATTTGTGCTGCAATGTTAAAAATAGATGGGGTTTTTAACAGATTGTGTATTCTTTGCAGATGTTTTGGCTGTATTTTGTTTTGTTTTGTTGTTGTTTTGCACTTTCCCCCCTCTTTTTTTCCCCCTTCTCTATTCTAGACTTTTAAAATTTGCTACTTTGGTTTGGGATTTCTGCTTTGACTGTGCAGTGTCCCTTGTTTGCTCACTGGTCTGAGCTTGTGAGGGCTCCTGGGGGCTTTAGAGCAGCCCCAGGACCACTCCCTGCCCCAGGGCTGTGCACTCTGCTGGGCAGGGCTCACCCCTTCCCAGGGAGGGCAAACTCTGCTCTTCCCTACTTAATGGGAACCCTCTACTCACCACCCCCACACAAGCTGCCCTCCTTATTAATTCCTTTGGCATCTCAGTTCTGCCTCTCCCAGCAGATTTCATGCTGAAGAACGAAGCAGTAGCACCCCTACACTTCATGTAGGCCAGGGGGAACTGAGTTCTTCTCTCTATTTGATTCCTTCTTGATCACACGGACTTAAATCCAGGATGTTTGTAATTTAGGAAACCTAGAATCTGGGGATGCTACAGAAAGCTCAGTGTTCTACTGTGCAAGGCTGGGGAGCGAACCAGAAACACAAAGAAACCTCAAAGTCACAAGATCCCTAGAATATCTGTATTTCTTGTTGTTTCTGGAGAAAGCATAACTTGTGGGACTATTTTTGGTTCATCTTTTTCTGTGCCATGGACACCCGCTAAGAGACAGCAAGCTTGGTGGGTTGACAAGCCCCTGAGTCCAAGTGCTGACACTGATTTATGAGGCAGCAAGCCCTGCAGAGAGTCAGACTGTCCCCTTGTGAATTTTCTCTTAAGCCATGGAAAAATATAATTATAAGGAATATATGTTAGTAGGAAACTGTGGTCTGATGGTTCAATTACTGCTTTTACTACAGCATGCTACCAGAGCACATCATCATATGTTAAAATTTCAGCTAGAGAATCTAAGTCATGTGACAAGTCTTATTTATACATTCTAATGATGCAATTAATAATCTTGATAGAACTGTTTTAGCAATCACAGCAGATATTTGCTATTTGCACACCAGGGGACCACACAGAGAAATCTATAATCCTGTAGGAAGCAGAAAACACCTTTCCCCTCTATAAGGAAAATACAGGGATGTGTGTTGAGAGCATCTCATGTGGTCTGGACAGGAGGTGGCTGCAGCAAAAACAACTCAGCAGCTTCACATCCCCTCACAGACAATGGCCACCTGAGCCCCACGGGAAATGCCTGGTGCTCCTCAGCAGCTCCATGTCAGGGCTTCCAGTTACTGCCTAAAAAACATGAATACACAAGAAGGCAAAACCTTCTATTTTTAAATGTTGCTTGAAGCTTGGTTTGAACATCAGATGGGAGAACACACTGAGCTCAGTAAGCAAAAAGGGCAGTTGTAACTCTACTGCTTATGAAAATCAGCTGCTGACTTATTTGATTGGCAAGCAACCACTTCGTGCCCAGTTGAAAACAAATGTTGACACAGCAATGAAACTTTACCTGTGGATTACACAAATATAACCTCCAGCACAGAAGATATAAAGCTCAAAGTAATCTGACCTTAGCAAAGGTCAACAGGTAATAACCTCACATTGGAATGAAGAGAGCTGCAGCTGGAAGCCAAGACAGCAACAGGCAACTTTTAAAAGGAGAACCATAATGAAATCTGAGTATTCTTTTAGTAAAGAGTTCATTAAAATTTACGTCAGCCACAAAAGAGAAAGGTACAGGCAACTGAAAATGCCTTTCTGCGGGTTACTTTTTAAGCTAAAAGTATCTGCAAGATGCACTGCACCAAGCAATGGCACCAGATTTAAATTTGCTTTGGAATATTTTCTCTTGGTATAAAGGTCAGCAGCAGAATAATAACACAAGGCTAATCCTGGCAGCTGGATTCTCCAGAGGCTTTGCAGCTCACAGGTAGCATGGTGCAGTCACCTGTGTGCTTGTGGTCCTCAAATCTCCACGTGCTGTACTGATAGAGCCCATCAAATATTATTTTAGGTACACTGCCAGATTGCACAGGGATATTAAGATAATTCTGTTTAGTGAAATGACATGAAATTATCTAAATAATTATACAGTCTTCCACTGATTCTAAATTGATAGGTCTTGAAATTTCCAACCACTGAAACAATTTGGTTGACCAAAGGACATGCCAGGTAGTAATTCTGCAGCACCCTAATTTAATGTAGAGGCAAAGTGAACAGACAGAGGAGACTGGAGGCAAGTGCCAGTTAATCACTAATTTAAGAAGAGCAAAATCACAAGCAACCACACCAAAATCAAAAAAGCATGTTCATATGTGTACTGGCAATAGAAATTGTCCTACTATAGATCAGTTAATTTTATGATTGGAAGTAATTTCAGATGCTATGCAGTTTTAGATACCATAATTTTTTTTTTTTTTAAGTGTGTTTCAAGAGGCATAAAGACTGATTAAATGCATATAAGGATCTCAGAGAAGAGAAACACCAGCTTTCCAATAAAAAATAAAACCTAAAGAGATCCAATCCAGGCACATTCTAGATTCTGATAAAAATGTTGCAAAAGATATAAAGAGTACTACTCTATCTGTTTTGATAGATTTCAAAAGCAAGAAAACAGCCATAGAGTAGTAGCAGAGGGGCAAAAGGATGATAAAGATGCAGCAGAAATGCCCCTGAGACTTAAGGCCATGTGAGAAATGTGGAAATAATTACACTGGAGTTCAGTAAGTTCCCACTCTGAAGCTTTCCCTTAAATCAGGTGAGAACCAGAGGAAATGTCAGAAATGAAAAGGCAGGGGAAGAGGCTTTACAACACTGAAAAAAATCACAGAAGTTCACCTGCAGTAGGTGTCATTCAAAGAGCAGCTCTGACTCAGAATGACAAATACCTTGGCATATTTTTTGTTTTTCACTACCTCAGGATAAGCTTTACATGTAACTCTACCCAGCTGCTTTTAGCTCTTTAAAACGAGCACAACATTTCTGTATTGACAGCTACAGACCTCGAGTGACTTCAGCAGGAAACAACCAGAAGGTGACACAGGCAAAGACAATATTCAGAAGCAATTCAAAGGAGAAAAGGAAATAGACTCCTAAAATCTTGTTATTTAATTGGGATTAACATGAATCAAGATTAAGACATTTATTGGCCTAATACAGTGAAAACCTGCTGGTGTGGTGTCTGTGGAATTCAGTCTTACTGCAAAATAAAAAAAATGCATTTGAAGTAGCCAGTAAGTCTATTACTCAAGGTGACCTTGCTGTTACAGTGTGTTTTAATTTCTGAAAAGCTTTTTGCAAAGTCCTTCACCAAAGACACTTGCAAAGACTAAGCAGTCACAGGATGAAAGGAAAGGGTCTCTGTGCTCTCTGTGTGCATTAAGAATATTAAAAAGTGAGGCACAGAAGCTGGGAATAAATGGGCAGCTTCCCACTGCTGGGGGAACAGTGGCACTGATCAGTGTGTCCATGGAATGAAGGGACAAGGTTGGTGGATAATTCAGATTTTTTAGATGTTATAAAAACCTGTTAATTGCTCAGGGCAGCAGGAAGTCTCCTCATACATAGGGACTATGCTAAAGTGGAAAGTGCCCTTATCAAAGTTAAGAAGCTCAGTGTGACACAACTCCAAACCCAAGATAACAACAAGAAAGCTCAAGAAATATGGAATGCTCTCTGAACAAGGACAGAGCAAGCTATGGACTTCCAGCTCCAGAGGGCTGGGCAGTGGATACATTGCATGAAATACTTAGCAGAAAACAAGAACTGCTTCTCACATGTGGAGAATTAGGATACATCAACTAAAATCACCACTGTATCTAAACAAAAAAAAAATATATATACTACTTGTGCTTACATAGTAGCATCAAACTTTTTGCTACAAGACCCTGTGAAGATAAAAAAAAAAAAAATTGTTCTCAAAACTAGGATGCAAATATTTGCGGAGAAAAAAAACTACAGAGATGGAAATCAAAACCCAAAGCAGACTGAACCAATGAAACTTGCAGCTCCCATGTGTGTGTGGAGTCCTTCAGTATCGTGTCTGTGGGTGCCAGCAGAGCCCCAGGCAGGTGTAAACAGAGCTGGTGTGCCCGTCCTGCCACACCAAACACCTCTGGTGTGACCAGGCAGAGCTCACTGCTCTGCTGCCTCAGGAGAGCATCACCACCTAATCACCCCTGAGAGCAGCATTTTAACAGGATCATTCAGCAAAACAAAATAAAGTTCAAATCACTTGCTGATTACTGCATACTTTGATAATTAAGGTTAATACTTCAAAGTCAGCACTCTAAACAGATTTTCTAAGTCTCGATAAGTGTGTTTTGAATGGTTTATTCTTTGAAAGAGTTAGTCTTGAGATGCCATAGTGGTTTTATTAACAAACCAAAATACATGAAGATTTAACCAAGCTAACAACTTTTCTGCCTATATTTTGTATGTAGCTCAAAGTAGGGACAAATATCTCTGATTTTTCTTAGTTGCACATCACCTACACAAGTGAGTCTACAAGCAGAACTTCAGCAGGAGGAACTTCAAATGCATTTTTTTTTTCCCCCCGGTGGAATGAATTATCCTAAATATTCTGGAGCTGAATAAAACATAGTTTCAAGGTTGAACTATGAACCAAAGGAGACTCACTTCCAGCTGAAGGTCACATGGGACAGATGTTGTTACACCCGGGAAGCTCCCATAAATCTCATCATGTGGAAGAAAATGAAAATAAATTACTTTCCAATCAGTTTTTATTACAGCAGCATTCTGATCTCTGGGATCTGAGGTGCAAAGCTATCCATCGTCACTGTAGCTTAAAAATTGCAAATTACACACCAGGGCTCCAAGCAGCTGAAGATAAAAAGAGAGACGAAGATGATATTCAGATGGCAAAGGATAATATATCACAAGGGAAAAGCAAGGCAGAGCAAAGGCACACGAGGAAGACATTTGAGGGACTTGTGAGGGAGCAGCACTCGCACAGGGCAGTGGGACAGGAAGGGCTTTAGCACCTCGTGTTCCTCTGGAAGCACGAGGGATCACATGTGGAGGAGCAACGTGAAGGGCTCTGTAGGTGTTTACGGGCAGCTCAGTTCCTTCCCAGGGTAAGGACAGTGTGGGAGAGGGGGAACTTGTTTAGAAACTCCAAAACTGAGGACAACTAAGTCTTGTTTCACAAGCTGAGTGGGTGATGGATTGCACCCTCACTTCTCGGGAGGTTCTGCAACTGAAGACAAACAGCTTCTGCACCACAGACATCCAGGGATTCCAGCTCCTGTCACAGCAAACAAATTGTCACACTCAAGAGGCAGCAGACTGGCAATGACCTTTGCAGCAGCATCCTGAGCTGACAGCAGAAAGCCAAACCATCTTCCTCAATGCAAGAAAAGTGACTGATACAAAATAAATAGGAAAATATCGATCCAAATCAGTATTTATTAGTGTGAATGTAAATAAAAGGCTGAATTTAAGAATGATGAACACACATAATCAGGCTTAAGGATACCACAGACACAGCACCCAAGTTTTGCTTAGTCTTTTTTTTTAAGTTGGTAACACAGTCTATAAATCCTGAACACGTACTACACTGCAGGCTCTTTATAGAAGTAAGTAGGTAGCCTTCAAAACAATAAAAAAAATATTTTTAGATATTTGTCTTTTTAATCTGTAGCTGAAGGATATTCTCACATACAGAATCAAAGCTGAACACAGTTTATTATGCCTTCCTACAGCTTGCAGGACTCAAGGATAGAGGTCTCTGGTTTCATAATTAAAACCGAAAGATGAACCCTTTCTTTCTGGAGTCTCAAATCCCAGCTCCAATTTCAAACCATTTACCTTGATGTTTATTAAAATCTCAACATGTCCAAAGTATAGAATTACTCAACACTCAGCAGCTGCTTGACCTCTCTCATTTAATCTCCTCCCTAGGTGAATACCCAAATTGAATAAAATGTTTACTAAATACATGACTCAGGGTGGAAACCTACGCCAGGTCTGAGCCTTTTGCTACGAGGGTTGTTGCTGGTGACCAGCAAAGAAGGAATTTGGTTTTCTCTACACCAACAGGCAGTTATGTGGTAAGAAATATAAAGCTGCCAAATTTATGGCAGAACAAGCAGAAAAGAAAAATACTTCTAAGAAGCTTAACAGATTCTCTTAGAATGTATTTAACTACCATATTTCTATGCTTTGTTATTTTGACTTTATATTAGCACTCTTCAGTGCAGAAACACCTCTAACTTCAATAGCAAACATTCCAGAATGCACCAGCATCTTTATTTAGCCTGCTCCTATTAAAGTGGCTCTGCCCAGCTCCAAGTCTTTGACACAGTTACTCATCCAATTAAATCTCAAGACTTCTGCTACAGCTTCTCTGATTTTCTTTTAACCTTTGAAATGAAGAAATACCAGCTCTGTGAGCTTGTGATTCTTGAGTTCTCCAGCCAATTTGCTTCATTTAATCTAAATCTGCACTTTAAAACAGAAAACTTCAGAGGTGATCGCAGCCATACTTCCTTCCCACACATACAACCAACTCATGGAGATGAAAGGAACACAAAGAGTTACTTTCCATTGACAAAGTTCCTATAAAATGTTTGTTATAGAGCAAAATTTAACACAGAAGAGCTTCCTTTTGCTGTCTGCAGGATCACCTGCTATGTGCAGTGTTCAGGAAGGGTTGGGCCATGCTCATTATCATTTTTTATTTCTTTATTTTATCAATGGAAATATATTACGCCACTCGCATTTTTTTTTTTCTCAGAGTGGCACTTGAAATCAGAAGTGCAAACACTCACAGCTAGCCTACCACACCCCTACTCTTTCCTCGATTGCTATTAAAAAGGTACTAGTAGCTACATCAAAAACAGGCAGAAAGTAATCTGATAGTTCAGAAGCAGACCAAAATCCTGGCCTACTTGCATCTCCTCTGGCAGGTAACAGTGATCCATATGCTGCCATGTATCAAGTCCTTTATTCTCTGTAGAGACCAACACCTATCCTCAAATAAAAACCATGGTACTACCCAAATTTCACCCTCAAAACAATTTAAATAACTGTTCTGTCCTTTGGTTTTGGAGCATTTGCCACTCATGACTACAAAAGCCACACTCACAGCTTTTAGCCAAGTTAACAGGCACAATTCCTTTCCCCAAACCAAATCAGAAGCTGGGTTGTACTCAGGTAGAGCAGATTTTTTATAAATAAATCTACTAAAGCTAAATTTATTTATAATATTGACAACAGCCATGACAAAAAAAAATTAATAGAAAATGCTAGAATATAACAAAATACATGCAACTCTTACTAAGAGGATCACTGACTTCACAGATCTTATATGACATCAACTCCCAGCCAAATATTATGCATCCATTTCTTACACAGCACCCCAAAATTCTTTAAGAAAATTCATATCTCCAGTCATAGACCTGCTGAGATCTTCTGTGTTCCTGCTGCAGCACATTATCTATTGATTAAATTTAAATTAACACAGCAATGCCATTTGCCTGACATTTAACTTGCCAAGGAAGTTTCATGCCACATGAATTTTGAAATAAGATTAGGAAGATAATAAATCAAGCTAACAAAAAGTCCAGTAAAATGTGGGCAAGAAGAAAAATCTTGTAATAATTATACAGAAGTGCAGATGTTAAAATGCTTATATTAGGTGAGGAAAAGCTAAATGCATTGAAAATTCTAATAAACAAAATAGATTTAATTCACAGAATTAGAAGTCATTTACTGGAAGCATCCGGTTTATCAGATCATCTTTATAATCTAGACCTCAGCTCAGTTATTGAAACTATCCAAACCTGAATAAAATGATTTTTCCACTTCAAAATGGGGGAAGAAAGGAGAATTTATGTACTGTTTTTCTAGCTATGCTATTTATTGAACTTCTGTTTCTCTCACTATCAAGCTTCTGGGTGCATGAGCAAACACAGGCACTGAGGAAAACCCAACTGGCTTCCAGAATTTTTAAACCATGGGGATTCTGGTACAGGGTGCTGCTCTGCCAGCCCTGGCAAGGCTTCTGCTCCTGCTGCCTCATTCTGTCCTGTGACCTTGCACAGTAGAGAAAACCCCACCCTTTCAGTCTCCCTGCATCTGGAAAACAAAATATTTAAATCTGAGCCAAAGCTGGTCATGAACTTGAAAGGAGCCAGGACTATTATATGCAAAGTTGAACAAACACATCTGTATTATTTAAATAACAGCTTCAGTCTTCGAACCACATTGCTAAGTTTGTCAAAATGGTGCAAGAAATAATAAAACACTGAATTTCAGCTGCTTTCATTTCAGAGGACACAGTAATTTAATGCATGGGGAATAACCAGACTCAGAAACTGAGACACCAAACCCCTGTGTATCAATGAGTAATTTATCTTAGCATAAATCACTGCAACAGAAACTCTGTGTTTAATGTGTTCCTGTGATCCTGAAAGGCAAGCAGTAATGCACAGAAAGAATTCAGTAGTGTAAACTGGGCTGCTGGCGAGGTCAGTCCTGCCCAGCAGTGCTCACTAAGGAGCTGCAGACACTTCTCCCTGATTGCATCCAAAGAACAACTGCAGATTGCATCTGTTCTCCTCCCAGATTGCATCCAAGGAACAACTTCTGCAAAACCAGCTCCTGTCCACCTCAGCAAGCCACAGGGGCTGACCCTCACCCTCTGCAGAGGTTAAACCTGGCAAAGGAAACCTGCTGGCAGTGGGGAGGGACATGGAGCACTCCTGGGGGCTGACCAGAAACAAGGAGCACAAGGCAGGGCAGAGCTGCAGCCACACAGCAATGCCATCCCTGACCCACAGCTCCTCACGGTGCAGGGACAAGGAGCAGCAGGACAGCAGGAGCCAGGTGCCCACAGGCACCGTGTGGGACCCAGGCTGCACAGCAAACCTGTCCAGCCATTGTCTTACCAGAGCAGAAGAGCAGGGCTCACTGTGGTGTAAGAGTGAGGCCCAGAGCTCACGCCCAGCCCATCACCCCACAGCCACCAAAAACCCTGACAGGACACGTTCAGTCTGATTCCTGCACATGGCTCCAAGCAACACCAGTTGAACAACAATCCATGTTCCACAGCAAAAACAAAATGACCACCGGGTATCTCCCTCCTCTTCTGCAGCCAGGGCAAATGTAAGAATACACTGCACCTAGCAAGGCAACATTATCTAAGCTGTCTGCAAAAGACATTAGGTACCAAAGCTGAAATACATCTCCATTTGAAGCAGTGACTAACTAAGCATATGCTAGATTATCCCACAATGCCTAAACCAGAGCAACAGACAGGGAGGCTTTAAACTTGCTAAATTCTCTGCTTTTTTCATCATAAATTATGCTCCAGGACACAGGCTGTTATAAATTGCCATTACCAACAGTCACTTTTCAAGCTGTAACTTTTAAATCTAGCGGAGAACAGGCAAGAAGAAATCTCACATACTTCAAACTAAAGTACACATCCGAGATAAGCCCACAAACCATTGCAGATTTGTACAAGCCTTCTAGCAGTTTTCTGAAGTATGTTTAAGAATAACAAGGCTGAGACTGAAGTGTGAGCCAGAGGAAAAGCAAGCAACACCACTTCAAGTTTCCTTTTCAAGACAAGCAGCAGACACAGTAGTAAAAGGCACCCTGTGAGCTAAGAGATAAAGCAGTCCAGCCCAGGACTGGAGCAGGAGTGCTATCTGAGGTCAGCAGCACTGGGAAGGCCCAGGGCTGCCCAAATGACACTGGCATTTCTTCTAACAGGAAAACACATCTTCACCAAAGCCCAGTACACACTTGTCACTGCCAAGGAACAGAACAGCCCCACGGGCCATGCCTGGCTCTGGCTGCAAACACATCATCTGTTACTGGTGACTGCACTAAACAACACTGGGGATACATTTCCCAAGCTGATGGAATAGCAGGAAAGCTTTACAAAGAAAACAGAGCTTTTAAGACTTGGGCTACTCGGGATATTTAACAGCCCTTCCATCTGGCCTGGCTTCACTTTCCATCCAGGCTCCATCTCCCCCTGAGCAGACGTGCAAGCCTGGCCACTGCTCCTCTCCAGGCACTCAGAGCAGCCTCCTCCAGCACCAGCTGGGGCCTGAGGCAGAAGCTGCTGCTGTGTAAGGGAGCCCAGAACTGAACCTAGAAATCCCTGTGGAATTAAGGTGAAGTGAACTTATCACCATGGAATGAAGAACATTTTTATCACAGGGAGCAGGTGACATAACACAGATAATGTGTACCTTGATCACTCAAGTGAATTTCTACATGAATGTCCTTTCTACTTCTGTGATCCTATAGACTGGAGGACTCTGGGGACAACCCCCTGCCCTTGAAAGTACCCGTGGCATAGGAAATAATATTGCTATGTAAAAAACAGCACAGCAATGCTGTCCATCTAAACAGACCAAAAACTGGTCCAAAATGACAAGTTGAATATTTTCTTTTAGGTTGGCCACACACAGATGGATCAGGAACAGACAAAAGCAGAGCAAAGGAAGATAGAATAAAGTCTAAGTTAGAACAAAGATTAGAAGAGGGTATGAAGAACTATCATGCACAAAGTGGTACAAAGATCAGTCACAAAGCTAACAAGAAAATTTTAACAGAGAGTGGCATGGCACCAAAGTGTTAGCAATCATGAAATAATTACAAAGTAAATTACTTCAACAAATTGCCAAGTGCAAATTAAAAGCTATCAATGCATTAAATCTGTACACACTGTAAATAAGATGTTAGAAATTACTAGCTTTTAATTAAATTTATTCAGTAAATTTAATAAAATTCTACTCCAACAAAATCCCCACCTCTGCAAACAGGGCTGCTGGCTGGAATTCTTCAGCTCTGTTTAGCAGTGCATATCATAACAGATCCAGCACCTTCGCCAAAACCAAGTCAAGCTGCTTTAAAGCAAATAAAACCATTTTCAACTGCAAGAAACCCAGGAAGAGTTAAAAATCATATGCCTCAGTGTTAGACCACCCAGTGTTATACAATGCCCTAGTTTTGGGAAATGCTTGTAAAAAAACCCATCAGTATTAACACAGAGAAGGCAGCGAACAAGTCCTTATGAATTCATTCTGATGGCAACAGATCAGAACTGCTTTTCCCAGGTTTGCATCAAGGCAAGGACATTCCAGCAGCCCATGGCTGGCCAGGGCCATGGGCACCCACTCAGGCTCACACCCTGCCCACTGCTTGAACTGTGCTTCTATACAACATGAACTTTTTGTTCCAGATATCTTTAACAACCACAGAATGACCTGCTCCCTCTAAAAAACCATAAAGTTGCTTAAAACATGATCTACTAAAGTTCCCTAAAACGGGTTGTATTGTATTAAGGATTTTTCCATCTGTGTATCCTCCACAGCTGAGTACAGGGATAAGATTAGAAATTAAGTGCTGGCCCAGGATGTGAGGCGAGGTACACAGGTAACAAACCACGTTCAAAGATGCCACAGTCCAGCCTCCTGTCCTGCACAGCTCCAGCTGGGGAATCCTGGAGATGGCCCTGGGGACTGCTCCCTGGGCACCATGTCAGGGCAGTGCCACAGAGGATGAGGATGGGGCTGGACATGAGCACTGGGTGCAGAGTCTGAGTAGGCAAAGGGAGGGAATTACTTGTTCACAAACAAGCTTCCCGTTTCTGTAGCAGCCTGGTGTTTGGAGCTTGTACAATGCAGCAGGAGTTCAATGGTACTTGATATCCACATCTGGACACATCATTATTGCTATGGCAGATTACAAATACATTTTCCAATCAACACATCAAGAACATGACTGCACTTTATACTCAGAATGAAAGCATATATTCCAAAACGCAGCGAAAACACAATGGTTAAAATACAACACCTGAGTATTTAGGTTGTTGCATAAGTTCAAACACATACAGTGGATTAAACAGGGAGTTCAGAGGCAGTTGGAGATTCCTAGAGGCATATCTAGGTACATCAAAGCTCAACTGCTTGCTATTTACTCATTTCAAATCCTGTGCTCTGTAGTGTTGGTTCATGGTGCACATTGGAGCTGTTTGCTTTGTAACAGCTCTAATGAACCAGGTTGATTCATCCAGAGTAGGAAGAGAACCCACAGTCAGACTGCTCCGAGACCTGCTGGGCACAGACACTCCAGAGCAAGTCTTGGTGGCTGATGGCTAAAAACCTCAGTTTCAGGACTTGTGAATTCACATGAAATTGATGGCTTTCATTTTCATAAAGATTCTAGGAGTGGCTGCATTTTACAAGGAAAAGCTGAAAACTGAACTGCATCATGAAAAACTAAAAGGAATAAGACATAAAGGAAAAACACATTTTATTTTCAGTGCTTGACAAGCCAATTTTATGTCAGTTTGATGAAATGGTAATTTTTCATTTTAAAATGAGTGCTTGTACTATGAAGTGCTAGGAGATTCTGCAGCTGTTTTTCCTATTCTCCTTGAGATTCAAAATTCAGCTCCCTGCTATTGGAATCCTAAGGCATTTTGGTCATGAGCTCTCTGCTCCACCCACTGTGGCCACAGGCGTTCCAGAGGTGGCTGCCCTGTGGCTCAGCACTAGCTTTGGGAACACCAGGAGCAGTTCCAGAGTCCTCTCTGGGTCTGAGAGGTGGGAATCTTGCAATACACCAGGCTGGCAAGAGGAAAACTTTCCAAACAAGTGTTACACACAAAGACCTAATCAAGGCATGAAGGATTTAATTTCAAGAGGTGCCCCTCAGTAGCCTAGTTGCTGAGAAGCTTTACTGACAGCAAGTGACTCAGAGAGGGGCTTGTTTGTTTTGCATGGAGCCCAAAATCACAATTTGGTTCTAAACATCTGGAGCTCCACGTTAAGGGTGCTTTCCAGGCACGCTGGGAGAGGCAGCACAGAAAACTTGCTGAACAACTGGCTGCCAGTGCAGCACGAGCAAGAACAGGCTGGGATTGCTCCTGTAAGGATTTTGGGTTTAAGCTGTGAACTCCTGGAAAGCTGCAGAGTGCTGAGAAGTCAGACCTGCCTGACCCCTGCTCCCCTGGACCCCCCTTTGCTTTTGTGTTTTGTCACATCTAAATGCAGGGAATTTCTCTCCTCGCCCTGGCAGCTGCTCCACCCCTCACACAGCCATCCCTATCCCATCCCATCCCATCCCATCCCAATTCCCATCCCTGTGCACCACACAGCTGCAAAGCCCAGCTCCTTCCCCAGCCTGCTGCAGCAAGGGAATGGGCAGAAGGGGAATGTCACAGCCCTCGCTTTCTCACAAGTGTTCAGAGCATAGTGGCACAATTCTGACTAAAATAACCCTGTAAGTTCAACACTTTTCCAAACTGCATTCTAATATCAATATTATTATAAAGGTAGAAAGTAAGAAGGTAAATATTCAGCATTTGTTTAAATGGCTATCCACATGCAAAGAAAATTTTTCACTATTGTCAGTAGGAATTCAGATTAAAGGAATAAAGTCCTTAGAGGAGAAAATTTCTAACGATTTCCAAAAATTAAATATGTTTTAAAGTCTGAAAGTAGTTTGTTTGTTTGTTTTAATGGGCAAAAGGCTTTAAAAACTTTAATTTATGACCTTTAATGAAAGTTACTAAATGAAAAAATTACTGTGTCATAATAACAAATACTAATACTGATGCTGAAAAACATTCATACTTCTAAATGTGAAAAACATTTTTGAAAATTGTGTGGCACAAGCAGGCCCAAGGGCCACCTGCAAAAATGGAGAAAAGACTTTCCCAGTAGTTCCCAGGACCAAACATTGGATTTGGGAGTTTAGTTCCTTCTTAATACCAGTAATTTTAATTTCTATTTATAAATTCAATAGGCAACCATGGGGAAAAAAAATTCTTACACAAATGCCAGCAGCCATTCCTGACCCAGACAGGTTAGAACACTGAAACATGGGGAAGTACTTCAGAGTGAGGGAAGATCTCTCTTCACCACTGCCAAGACTTTCCATAAGAGATCGAGGAGAAAAAATGAAATGCAGACATTTTTTACTATGCATTTAAGACCTCCTGGTCTTTCCAAGTTAAGTGGAGTTTAATATTTTCTCTGGACTGCCAAGTAACTTGTGTGAGAAAACCACATGCACTTTGACATAACAAGCAGCCTCTGCTCGAGATCTCTGCTCCAAGAAAGAATTACACACCTCACCCACGGGCAGGGTGGTCTGTCACATTAATGCTGAAGCCTTTTTGGCAGGGCAGAGAGCATGGACGAGTGCCTGGCGCACAGATAAAAATAAGTCAAAATAAAAAGAATTCTGCAGCACTTCCAGTACTTTATAGCCCAAGGCTAAAAACATTAAAAAGCTCCTCCCAAAAAAAACCACCCTCATCTTTTATGTCTGCAAATCCCCCTCTCACCCTATTGAGTATCTCAAAAACTAAATATCTTTATGAAGCTACATAAACCTGAATGAATGCTGAACTCAAGATATTATTTGTGAATGTAAAGAGAATATGTAAAGTTTTAAAAAACCATCTGGCTGTGGAACACATCCCAAAGTGATGCATGGTGGGATCCTGGCTCGGTTGCCTCGCCCTGGGAGAGGCTCTGTTGGGAAGCTGCTCCCTTTGGTTCTCCTGTTTGGTGCTGCAGATCCTCTGTGCAGGTGCTGCCAGGTCTCTTGGCTCCATCCCTGCTGGGAGCACCCAGCTCTGATGGGCACAGACACAGCAATCCCTGATGTTATAGATACACATTATAATATTGGCTTTTCGCAAATATTAAAATAGATTTTATATGTATGGTGTTAAAAATATCCTTGTTATCAAGATATAGTTTTTATTTCTGTTGTTAATTAAGCTCAGTGCAATAGCTGATATCAGTGTGCTTGTGTTAAAATGCCTGCTGGGATGGGATAACATCCACTGAACACAGGATGAGGACACCAGTACAGATCTGCCAACCATCAGCACTCACCCTCTGAAGGCAGTGTGGGCCAGGGCCCAACAACTGGAGGTGATGATAAAAAAGGACTAAAACCACAACCAAGCAATACACATGCTCTATAAAAAGGTGGACCCAAGAAGAAGCTTTGCTAAACAATTTTTGGAACATGCAAATTAGTCGGGGGATGTTTACTATGCATGGCGGTCTATGAATATGCAACAGGCTGATGTAAGGGAAAAGGTATTTAAGGGGTATCCCTGAAGATAACAGGGAGCTCTTGGCACCTGGTTGTAATAACCTTTGCTCTGTGGTCCTTGTCCCCTGTTGTGCTTTATTAAACTTTTCAAACTTTCACAGGACGTGTTTTTCACCGCTGCTGCCCCGCAGCTCTGCCAGCCCCGTGGGCAGGCTGAACTCAGCTTCACACACCTACTTCTTCCCTGAAATAAAAGGATACTAAATAATACTCTGCTTTAAAAAAAAAAAACAATTGTTCTGTTAAAGATAAAACTAGCACAAAATCTATCGATCCTAAGTGATAACATGATTGAGGACACAGGGGCTTGGATCCAGCTGGGGCTTACAACGTCAGGCTGCCTCAGAGAGAAATTGCTGTTTACAGACTCTCAATTATAAGTTGTGCAATTTGGATTTAAGGTTGTTTCAACCAAAGTGTGGTTGTTTGTGTGTCTGTATCCCACAACAGAAACCAGGTAAACTCATCCAGGCGTCAGCAGCAAACGACTACAGCTCCCGTGTGGATTCCCCACATGGCACAAGAGCAAAAGTGCTGCTGTAAAAAGGCTGGTTTTCTGTAAAACACTGCTTCCAGTTCCTGTCCCCACTCTGCTCAGGGAAGGGCAGACATGCACTAAGAGAGAAAGCTGGAAAACAGGTTACTGCATAAGAGAAAACTAAAATATTGTGGCCCGGCTGAACAACCAGGGTTACATGAATTCAACAGCCTTTTACAGTCAAGGCCTGAACAGCAGAGGGTTTAAGATCAGAGCATCTATCCTAAAATCTCTGGAACGATTAAAGGAAAATTACAAGGGGAAAGAGGAGGAGAAATAATTTCAAAGCCCACAGAAGGAAGGAGCACATTCTAACACCACTGCTCTGGGAGCCACAGTTACACCAGCCGTGCCAAATATTGCTTTTCTCTGTCATCTCATGGTCCTCACCTTTTGCAATTTTCCCTTGCTCTGAACACTCACATTTCCAGTCTCCTGCTGTATGGATTTACAGGGATGCAATAGTCCACAGCATTACCTGAATGATGAGAAAGTTCCTCACAGAAAACTAAATCTTTTTACACTTTTACACTTCCAGGCAACCAAATCAGAAACTTTGAGCATCTTCCAGTCATTTACATCTCTTCACTCAGACTCAACACTTATTTCGGGCCTTTTTCAGTCCAGAGCATATAAAATTACATATTCTAATGCATCATTCACAAGTGCTGATTGGAGGAAGAAGCAGCAGGCAATTGCTTTTTGGGATACAAAACAGTTATGCTTTTGCAAGCATCAGTGGCTGTTCACTGGCAATTTTACAAGTAATGGAAATATGTCACATAATATTTTAATTAATCACATTCTTCTTACAGCTAAGATGAAAGCACATTCTACTCTACTGCACACAAACTTCTAGAATTTCCTAAAATACTTTCCAATATCACAGCAATTGACTTTTATCAGCCTTGCAGCCTTATTGATCAAATAAAAAAGGTGTACTTCCTAATTCAAATGTTCCATCAATTCTCATATAATCATTTATATATGTATATGCAATTAAGGTTGTTGCATATATACTATTATTATCATATTCATATAGTCATACAATTATAGTAGGACTGGGAGAAAGGAAATTAAAACTTTTATCATTCTTTCTCACAAGTGTTTTAAGAATCTTATGGAAATCTTGACAGTTTGTAAAATCCTAATGAGCATTGAAGCTTCCTCAAGTACTCCAGGAAATAAGTAGTCCAAGTGAGTGCTCCACACTTCTTAATCAGAAAAAAAACCTTCACAGTAAGACTTTCTCCTTCCATGTATTTTTCCTACTCATTCTGTTCAAACCCCAGTACCAAGAAGAGATCAGAAGAGAAATCTGTATAAGTTTTATTATAATTTTATCAGCATTTCCAATGGGATTACTTCTGTGCCACACAAATATTCCCATGCAAAGACAGAGCTTGTTGTTCAGCGAAATTCCTGGATATTCTGCATTTAACTTTTTCTGGCAGGGAGCCTCTGCCATGGCCACAAGCTATGAAAATAAGCAGAGCTCCAAAGCCAACAAGCAGGTGTGAGTTTCAGCTGCTGCCTGGCTGTGGTAAACACACACAGCTCACAGCTGCTTTCGTGCTGCTTGTACCTGGGGCATCCCTTACCCATGATCAACATCCTCCAAGGGACAGAGACATTTCAGCTGCTTCTCCACTCACTCCTGGAACACCACCCATCCCCTCCAAACTTACTCCAAATGCCAGGGTTAATATTTAATTTTTCTGTTCTTCTATTTCCTCACAGGAGCTCTATAAAAATGCCTGACCACATGAACCTGCTCAGTGAAAACAGGATTCATGCCACAGAATCCCTTCTGCTGCCTGTTTTTACCAGTATTGTTGCACTGAGGATCAGTTCTCTGTGTTTACAGCAGTATCAATGCATTCTGGCTTTCTCCAAGTGTATGAGTTCAGGGGGATGGAGCATCACTGCCTAACCCAAACACAGGAGACAGCAGCAGAGATTCTGCACTCACTTAATTCTCACCATATTTCACAGCATCTAGTTTTGCAAAAGAAAACAGACACAACCCTTCTCCTAGTGTGTGAATACTTCTTTTTTTGTGCTTCTAAGAAAACCTCTTCAGATTTAGTTTATGTAATTTCTAAAAATAGGGCAATTGTAACTTTCTGCAATAGAAACAATAATAAAATAATTCCGCAGAGATGAATTATTTGCTCTGCCTAGAATTCCTCCACAGAGACTAAGAATATTATGTTCCTGGTTCACCAGAGAAAATGACAATAAAATACCCTGAAATCATCTGAAACCATTTATGAGAATGGCTTGCTGAAGCCCCTGTGAAGACAGCAGACATGAAGATGAAATAAATCAGAAGCAAGGAAGCCTCCCTTTTAAAATACAATTTATGAAATAACAACAATAGCTCATATCCAAATTCCAGGCTGGGGACATAAGTAGGAATAAAATCAAGTTGTTTAAAGTTGGCCTCTGGCAGTGGCAGTGTAGGTTCAGTGCTGCTGAGAACCCTCAATACTCATTTATGTCAACAGGCATTAGCAGTTCTCAGGGCAGGATTTAGTGCTTTCACTCCTGGCCTCTGCCAGCCAAACATCAAGTGCAGGGTGTTACAGCCCGAGTGCACCTTCAGAAATAACAGAAATAACTCTGTTATAATATAAGATATAATAACAGAAATAATATAACATAATTATATATACATATTTATATATTTATATATTATATATTTATATATTTTGTATATTTATAAAATAGATAATAAATATATTATAACTACATATACATAATATATATAATATATATTATATAATATATATACTATATATTAGAAATATATGTTATTTCTATATAAATATAGAAATAATATATATAAAATTATAATATAATATATAATAACAGAAATAGCTCTGATGTGCAGCACTAGAGAGCTTGGCTCTTTGAAAAAACAAAACAAAACAAACAAATCCCTCTGAAGCATAAATTTGGGCTGTGCACTGTCCTGCCCCAGCTCTGGCAGTGCTGAGCTAAAGCAAGTAGGTGAAAAATCTCTACAACACAAGGCCAAACTGAAAAGATTTCCCTAGTGAGGAGGAAAAATAAAAGCTAAAAAGAACTGTGTGGGCATTCCCAGCTTCAAATGCAGTTGATTGCCAGATTCTGATGCTCCAGCTGCCAGCCAGAATTTGAAACTATTTCTAAGCTATGTGTCCAGGGCCTTTGTGAGACCTTGCCTAGGTCACCACTACCAAATTTCCTGGCACAACAGAGATCAAAGTGCTTTATGTAATCTGCTTTTGCTCTCTTTGTGCTCCAATGATTTAAGGATGGCAGTCTCAACTGCTCTCAAAAATTCCATGCAGTTCAGGGCAACTTTATAGTCTATGAAAGTAAGAAAAACCCCTAAAAATAAAAAATCTTGTCTGAAGAATCTGTAATATAAAAAAAAATTAAAAGAATTTTAAAAGGGAAAAAAAAACAAAACATAAAGCCATAAACCCTTGTCAGAGGACCCAAAGGAAGCAATAGTTTTTAATTATGCAAGGGAAAACAAATCTCTTTTTTATGGAAAGTACAACTCCAGTCAACTAAAAAGTGTGAAATCAAATGTCAGTCAAGCAAAAGAGAATGTAGTGCAATGACTTCACTCCTCATTTCATAAAGAAAATGTAAATATAGAGCATTTGGTTTCTCAATAGAGATATGTTCTTTCTATTCAAAAGGAATTTCTCTTTTAAGCAGGAATTAAAGATACAATAACTTATAACTCAATCCTTGGTTATGTTTTGTTTTCTTGAAGCATTTTGTGATATTTTGGCATGAGCAGGTTTTTCTTGGTTATTTCCCCAAATTCAGGTTCCTTTCATTATATAGAGTTTTTGTCATTCAAAGTAAATGCAGTTTATTATTGAATAATACTGGCTTATTTTAGTACCACTTGAAACACAGTTAAAGAGTACTCAGAAAGACCAAAAATTGCAGCTCTGAATTGTTAAAGAACCTACTCAGACAAGACTGGAGAGGGCCAGGGACCACACTCTCTAAGGCCCAAGATGGACATTTCAGTCCAAGCAAAGTCTTGTCACTATTTTTCTGTCTCTGAGCTCATCCTGAGAGGATGATGAAGCAAAGTTATCCCCACTGCAACCTGAAACACAACATGAGCTGTTTCTGTACCAAGCAGAGCAGCCAAGCAGGATGTGGTGTGTGCATGGAGTGTGTACTGCTCACACCAAACCCCCACGGTGTCAACAGCATCCTCCCAAAAGTGTCACCAGTCACAGACAGCAGAGAAGTTCAGCACCTTGGGTGTCATCTATCCAAGAGCTGTCAGCATCTTCTGCCCTGAGCAGACTCTTAATTTAGTTGTCTCTTCTGTGTTTATCAGGTGGGTGGTAAAGGGGACATCCTGGATCCCACAGGCTTTGCCCCCTTTGCCCCCCAGACCCCCAGCACCATTTTTCAGCAGATGCAGAGGCACAGCAGCTGACCTGAGTGTGGCTGCACCCACACTGGGGCAGAGGGGTGCTCTGGAAAGCTGAAGCCCCTCCTGGAGGAGCCCTTGGCACAGGGCAGGAGAGGGACAGGGCTGTGCCACGAGTCCCAGCCTGGTGCATCCCCACAGCTGCCTGCAAAAATATCTTCTGTGACTTCCATCCTCTGGCACTTATTACTGTTATTGTGGTGTAGAAAATCAAATAAATCTCCTGGAAGAGCCTAGCAAAGGACTGGAGCTGTTTAGCAGAGCAGGCTGCTGCTCACTGGCCCCACAATCACGCTGCATTATTTGCAGATGCTTTTCTCTGAAAATTAACCACATTAACAGTGAAAATGCTCAATGGCAAATTGGTGTCCCAGCTGAATCATTACAAACACACAATTCTGTGATCAGAAGTCAGATGGTTCTCAAGAGTTAAATGACTTTATTATTCTACTCTATAAAGCAAAAGATGGGAGACAGCAAAGGACCAGTGGAACAGTTGGTTAATCTGAATAAAGCCTCAGTAAGGAGCTGGAAAATCCATACGTCCCCAAACATGTACAAAGCAAACAAGAAATAGATTCCAATAGTTCTCTGACAGCATTTCTATCAGACACAGACACGCAGGAGGAAAAACAAAGCCTCATCTGCCTCAGCAATGTGTCCCTCAAGTGGCCAGGAACACTTGCCTCAGGTATTGTCCTGCAAGTAAGAAAAATATGGAACTTTCCTGTCTGTGCTCAAGGTTAAATATAAACTACTGTGATTAACAGCCCCTGGCAAAGAGAACAGAACCAGCAAGCAAACATTTAGAAGGTAATAAATAGACATAAAGACCTAGAAATACTTGAACAGCATATGACCTATTACATCACCTATCAAAGACAGGCAATTGAATACCCAAAGAGAACAGCAAGGTCAACTTAGACACATTTCAGGTGTTGAAAACCCAAAGCAATGCTTTGGCTCTAAGCACAATCCAAACACACTATTCTAGGGACAATATTAAAAATAATCTTCAGATTTACTAGCCATGGTTTGCGAAATGCTGGAAATTATGGACAGAGTAGATAAGAGTTGACATAATATTTTGAAGATGACAATTCTATTCCCAGCTGCTTTTTGTTTTTGCAAAGCAAGCTAAAACCTTCAGCAGAAATGATTGCACAATTTCCCCAAAGGCTGTTAGAAGGAACTAGCTTGCCCATATGATACATTCTTCTGCAGCTCTTTGGCCTGAATCATCTGGACCAAAAGCCCTGTGCTCCTCCAGCAGTGCCAGCACTTCATGAAGAACAAGCACACCATCAGTCATTAACAGTGCACACATCCTCACCCCAGCCAGGCTCATCCTCACATTGGAATCCAGAGCATAAAACCAGGGAATCCCCACCCCAGCATCATCTTTTGTCTTTGCCTTTAAGCTTAGCTGGGTCTCTAAAGGATCTCACCATCCCATGCTCACACACTTCCTGGGAGTTTGTCTGAGCAATGTTCTCAGGTTGTTTGCACTGGGTAGCTTTTAGCAAAAGGCTGATCAAATGTATTTGATTTCTCCTGTGGCTGGTGTTTAGCTACCAGGAGCCTGGTCCCTCTGCTCACCCTGCCAGTGCCTGGACAGACAGGTGACAGTGACAAAAATGGAACACACTCAGGTCCTCTTATTGCAGTGCTGAGTGCTGGGACAGGTCATCTCTCCCTGAGTTTGAAATCTGCCAGATTCAAAAGAAATGTACAGAACCCAAAGCCTGGTTTTGAGAGTTTCTGCATTTTTGTCAGAAATATTCCAACCTGCCTTTCTGCGTATGTGACAGAGTTTCCTAACTAGGCCACTCATTTTAATGTTTTCACATAACTAACGCTAACCAGAAATTATGTAAAGCTCAGCTCTTCTGAATGCATGTAACATCAAAAAATGTGTCAGGTATCTCAACAACAATCTGTTAGGAATAGCAGAATCTATATATAGTTTAATATCTCCTGAGCTCAGATGCATATTAGCAGCCTGTTTTAGCTGTAACTACCACAGAATTTATCATACTGTCATCAAAGTTTGCCCACTCTTTACATATTTGGAATTGTGTCTGTTATCTGATCTTACATTTAGGGAACACTGGATTTTATACACAGTGTACATTTCATCACACTCAACAATTAGTGCAAGCTGCTGTGGTATTCCCTATCTCAAAGCTAAAACTCTAAAGAGCAAAACGTTACTCTCAGAAATGAATACTAACTTGGACTGTTTTCACAGGACAACACCGAATAAATCTTGGAGCTGATTTACAGAGACAGCCCTACCACACAGCTCCTATCAAAAACAAGCAAAACATAAGTCTGGTTTGGTCCACACTGTTTATATTAATTTCCAGTTTGCATCACAAAAATAGATGATCTGTAATCATGGCCTGTCAGCTTGGTTCAACAAAATGAGTATTTCTTTTAGCTTGTGTATACCTCCACCATCTCTGTATATTGCTTTAATAAAACAGTAGTTAATCTGCCTTCTGTCTCAAAATAATACACCCAAATTTCAGTAATGCTTAATTTTAGTATCTATATGGATGATGAATGGCTGAAATATTTACAAGTTTCAAAATAAATTCAGCTGCTAGAAAAGAAAAACACTTTGTCTGATCCTGTTCACACTGCCAGTCTGTGTTTGTGTGGACACACACTTTCTGGCCATGCAAGCCTCCTTTGCCTTGGCACTGTCATTTCTGCACTGAGACAGGAGATGGATGTTTAGTGCAGAGCATGACTGGGACTGAGCTCTCAGGGATTTCTTCATCTGTGGTCCTGCCAGAAGAGCATCTCCCCTGCTCCTCCTCTGCCAGGGAAGAGGTCTCTAAGGGATGCACAGAGCCTTACAGAAAGGCTGTTGGATTAAAAATCTAAAAAAACTCCACAAAACTTATGCTCTCAATCTGTTACCTCTTATTAAGGGATAAAAAATGAAAAGTGTGATGGCTCTGCTCATTTTCAGGAATTATCTTACAGAAAAATACATTTAAAAGTAATTGAGATTCTACCTCTTTGTTCTGTTTTGATATTTAATTTATAGTTGAAAGAGCTGTTTCCCTGAACTTCAGGAAAGAGTAAAAATCTGCTTTATGAAGATGAAAAACAAATACCTACATTTTTACCCTCTCTCACTAAAATCTTCTGAAACAGGCACCCCAGCCACATCCCTCATGCAAAACTCAATAGTAGCAGAGCAAAACACAAGGAAACTGTTTCTTTTTATACCAGGATTTATCCTACCAGGCCATAAACTAACTTTTTCAAACTGCTACCACCCAACCCTTTCACATCCCATCCCAGGTGGCAGAGAGGAGTACTCAGGCTGGACCTGTTAAATTATTGCAAGAAGCACAGGAGAAACAAGTCCCAGTTAAGTTCTCACCCAGAAACCAGCCAGTCCTGTCTCCCAGAACAACAAGCCTCCAACAATCTCCCCTTGCAGGACTCTGGTGCTCCTGTGCCCCCAGCTCTGGCACAGCCCTGCACTGCTGTGTCCCACCCTGCTCAGCAGAGGGCCAGGCTCCCTCCCCAGCCCACGGGTGATGCTCCTCCTGGGGCAGCCTTGTCCCAAGGGCATTTTGCTGGTTTATCTGGTGCTCCAGGCCCTTCTCTGCCAGGCTGCTCCCAGCAGGACATGCCCTGGTGCAGGGCAGGCTCCTCCCCAGGGGCAGGAAGCTGCTGAGCTCCATTAACACCTTGGCCTTTTTCTCTAGGCTGGGGTCCCTATAATGGTAGCAAAACCATCTGATGGATCAATAACCCCCTTGAATTCGAATTCTGAATCTGGATGCTAAAGCAAAGTTAGATGAACAAACTAAGGGGAAGTTCTGGATTCACTAAGTTAAAGTGAAGCTGTAGTCTGCAGTTCAACATATTTCCCTTCCACACTACCAGAATGTCTTTCGCAGAAATCAAAGATTTCCTTAAACTGAAATTCACTCATACAAGCACTCCCACACCACAGTGTAATCACTAGAACAAGATTTTGCTGAGAAGTTTCCCTTCAGGTCTTCCATCTGGGATTTTTGTTTTACATTTTCCAGTTGTCTGCAGAAGGAATATCTGCTATAGACACAGAAGAACTACATCAAGCAACACCCAGTTATTTAATTAACAGACTTCTGCTTTGCAGGGAACGAGGTTAGTGGTAATCTAGATAGCATTTATTTTACAGCTGGCTGCAGTCTGCTCTATGCAGAGCACAGACTATCAGACACATATTCCTATTCCCCAATTAAGCTCCATGAACTACCTACTCCTTTAAAAAACAAGCAACTTAAAATTTTACCCACCCAGTCTTGATTTTCGCTCCCCCTCACTCCTGCTCTGTCGCTAGTATCTGTAAAAGCTGTCAAATATTCCCTTTCCTGATGCTTCCTAACTTCACAAACTCCTACTGTCTCTGATCTCCAGGCACTCCCCTTGCTTTCACAGACTTGCATTGCTGTACACAGTTTTTAAGCACTCCATTTCTGCGTGGATGATGTGCAGAAAATCTTCCCCATTTGCACCTGTGTGCTAAACGCTCTGCATTTCACCACCTGGAATTTTCCTCTTTACACAAACACCTACCCAAAGCTGCAGCACAGCAACACTGCAGCTCAACAAAATGCAGGAATGGAGGCTGGGGCAGCCCAAATCCCACTCCACAGAAAAGAATGTCCTATTTAATAAGCCACATAAAAAAATTTTCCTTCAATTGATCCATTAGTGACAACCAGCTCACCAAATCACACAGTTTCCAGCACTGAAGCAGGAGATAACCACTCTGCTAGAATGCAGCTGACTTTTCAAAAATACTATTTGCTATGAAGTGCCTTCTCTTTTTTTCACACTGTCTTGTGTGGTTGCATAAAATCTTTCTGTGAAACTGAATCTAACACTCCTTCCATCCGCCTGTTAATTAAGGAAAAACAGAAAATGTGGAAAGATTGCATTATGTTAAAGCAGAATGTGCCAGTTGTATAAGAGCCTTTGGAGAATTTCCAACTCTATTGAAACTTCCCTCTTCAGAAAAAAGGGGGTCAGGAAAGGCCTAAATTACCTTTCTGATTATGGAAAGACTTTACACAATTCACATCACACATTGAAAAAAAAAAATCCTCAGAAGCTGAGCAAGGTTTCACAGAAGCCTGAAGCACTGTGAATTCATGAAAAATGAATTTAATCGTCAAAGCTGAGACCAAGAAGAACTGTTCTACATAACAAAAAAGTTCTTAGCTACATTATTAAATCATTGCTTAAAAGATCAATTTATTTCAAAGGGTTGACTCCCTGCAATAGAAGTTATCAAAGACACATGATCTAAAAAGAGTCTTTACCAAGCACAGTGCCTGCCTGCTGTAGCTGCAATGGTGTTACAGGTGCAATGCTTACAAACATTTTATGTATTTGTGGTCTTACTTTTATCTAAAAGTAGTCATAAGATGGCTGCAAAGCCTGCTATGGGCAGATAATGGCAGGATTGATGAAATTGACAAGTGATTTGCCTAACTATTATAATAAAAATTATTATATATTTTTAAAATGCTGATATTTCTTTAAACTTTTGATATAAAGCATTGGATTCCAGTTAGTCCCCCTTCGAAGCCGAAAAGTGTAACCTGAAGCACACAAAACAAACTTCACATACCCAAGAGCTTTAATCAAAATACACTCTTCAAAGGCTTCCCATCGGTTCCAGAGGACCAACACCAAACACAGAGGTAGGGCTGAGATCTCTCCTGCCCTTACAGCAACACCTTCTCCCACACAGGGAAGGAAGCCTGTGCTGCATTTGCCACAGCTTCAGCATGGTGCTCGTGTAGGAATGAGAATAATTAAAGACTGAAGTCAATTCATACCCCAGTTCTCAGAAAGCACCTAGAAAAAACCAAATAATCAGAAGATGCAAGAGATTTGCTTCTCAGTGTCACACTCCTCTCCCTCTCCAACCCTTCCACATCTAATGTTCTCCTGACAACAGATCAAATAAAAAAAAAAAATTAAAAAGGAGCCAAATTTAAACAATTATACCCAACTGGAGGAAAAATAAAGGAGACACACAAGGAAAGGATTATTCCCTCTTCCTCTGACTGCACCATGTAAGATTAATGTTGACATTTGGCCTATGGATGCTGTTTATATGTAATCTATATGACCAGGAAATGCAACTTTAATTTATAAGATCATACTGCCTCACAGTATCTACCATGTTTTCTGACTCAGCTTTAAAAGACATCACTCAACAGGATTTATGTCTCTCCAGTATTCTCTGTCCATTTGAAAGCACATCTTGCTGCTAAGGTACTCAGTGATGGATTGTCCATTACTGCATGCCTAGTTTCTTTAACATCCCAACACCTGTATTTGCCTCTGCTTAGGAGATGGAATTTTGAGAGACTATTTGTGAAATACTCTGATAGAAATCTTTATGATGAGGTTTTGGATTTATAAATAGCAGAGGACCCCCCTTGGTGCCTTGCTAACTGTGCTATTGCTTCCCAGTAACCATGGGAAACCAGATAAAATCTGAACCCATTCATCAAAATAGAAAATACTCCTCCTGTCAGTTCAGGAGGTTGTGCTTGTAGTATCTAAGCCGGTGAACAGAAGGTCATTTCCTCCTGTTGCAATGTTACACATTTATTACATCTGCTCGTAGCAAGCCAAAAACAAGCAGAGGAGAAAAACAATCAGCCATCCAAAATAATAACAGTGATCATAAAAATAAATCTCTTTCTCCTTCTGTTTAGGGAACACTGGCATTTCTGAAACAGAATCACAAGTGTTTGTCATGACAAGCCCTTCACTCTGTGCTGTCTCACAGGCAGTAACTATTAAGATGAAGTTTCCAACACAATACAATGTGCAGTAGTCTGTTTTTAAAATAGAGTAGGCTTATCCTCACAGTGGAAGCTCTAGCTTGTTAAAATTAGCCTAAGTAATTTGGAGATGTGTGCACAAACCTGTTTCGTTTGGTGATTCAATTTCCTAATAATCAGCTACAAGGGAAATGCCTGGAATGCAGCACTGACAGGAGACTGCAGAGCTTTTGCAAACGGTGGGTTTAATTGCAATATAAACCCTCAATTCAGTCTACAAAGACCTGCACACAAGAGCGTGTTATCATCCACCCATAAAGAAATTTTCTCCTAAGTTTGTGCTAAACATCAGCTCCTGCCCCAAACACTACCAGCCTGTTCCTCCTGGTTCTCTCATAGCTGCTCTGAATTGGAAAGCTCCAATACAGGCTGCCTTTATTTTAACATCTGCTGTCAAATTTTGCTAGCCATAATAACTGCAGTCATGCTCCAAGAAGAACAGGGAAAGGGAAAATAGAGGCTCACTCCCCATCCTCAGTTTGCCACCACTGAGGAATCCACTGCTTGAATAAGCAACTACAGACAGGGCAGTGCCTGCTGTTGTGACATACCAGGCATAAGCTGGAAACTAAAATAAACAGGGGACTATAAAAATTTCCAGTTAAACATACAAAGTGCTGGAATGCTTCAAGACCCACATCTTCACTGCTCAGTGGCTGAGGGTAACCAGGGATATTTTCTGCAGGACTTGCTTTCAGTATCCAGGTATTGAGTTGTACTTTCAGGAAGAAGGAAATCTTTTATCTCCCATCACAGCGTTTAATTCACAAAACCTGATGTAACAATCATTCAGTGCTAGGCATAAATCTTGTTTCAAGAATGTTCAATATAACTCCAGTTTTTAACTGGGAATAACAAAACTTAAAATTTATGCATGACCACATTTAGTCCAAGTAAACAATTCACCTTGAATTAAGCAGCTTTTGAATCACAGGAGGCCATTCCACAGCTTACCTTCTGCAAGTTTTCATGTGGAATCGGAGACAAATGTGCTTTTATATAAGAAATTTTTCATTATATAGATCAACTTTTTGGAAATACTGGGAGACAGAGCAGAGGAATTAGTTAGCAAGACTCAGCTGGGTGGCTGGTTGTGTAATATGCTCCTAATGATATTTATACAAAAGTTTATATATTTGTATAATCGTTTACTGCATACCTGTTACACACATTAAGTCTGGTCAAGAAGAAAAACAATCCAAGTAAAATCACTGTACTTGTTGCTATTATTGATACCATGATGTGATGGGAAGACAAAATCATACCAGCCATACCCAAAATGTATAAAAACACACTGAGGTAACTGGGCCATTCGTACTTGTTGAATTTTTCTCCCTCATGGTCAAGATTTACCAAAATGCTTCAGTGAAGACTAAAAAAAGTCACTTGAAAGCAGCATTTCCATTGACAGATGAGATCCTACAGTAGCAAGCATCATTCCTACATGAGTACACTGGAGCTATGCAGTTAGAAAAACAAACAGTGCAGAGCTGTAGTTTATACAAAGAGCTGAGCTTTTTAAGTGTTTAACTAGGAAATAATTAAAACCTAGCAATTTTTTTTTTCCTCCAGAGGGGAGTATCAGCCTTATCTGCGAGCTCAGCAGGGTTTTCTCTTTATTTGCTGCTTGTCAGAGTTACAAACTTTCAGTAGAACTGGTCCAGTCCTGGTAATTTAGAAGGAGATAGAGATCTGTGAAGCCAGATGGTAGCTCACATTCTAACAGCTACAAATTGCTAAATTGGCACGGGAAAACCAGATAGTTATCAATTCATTATGATTATTCCAGGTCTCCCATTCCTTCTCTACTTGATTCTTAACTCTTTAAATCAACCCAGACAGACATTTTAGGCCAGAGTTGGTAATTCTCATACTCCAGTTTGGGCCAGGTGCAGTGATGAAGGAGAGATGGTTGTTTTAGATAATCTGAACATGTGCTTTTGCCTGGTTTGTGCTCAGGGGAGTATTCAGGGGAGGATTCAGTCCTTTCAGCTACACTGATGGATAAATGTAAACATTTTATCCATCATAAATCTTTATATAAGAAAATCTCTACTCCAGTAGCCTTTATTTTATTACTACCCTAAAAATTTCCAGGTTCCAAAAACTGTTCATATTTCACCATCCAAAGCACAAATTCAAAAATTGATGCCGCCACCACCACTAACAAAACCTCCCATTGTCTCATCTGAGTCACTGCTAGGCTGAAAAACATATTTGCTGAAATTTGACCAAGTTTGATGACCTTTTCCAGCAATCAATAATCAAGATAGAAGGAAAAGGTGGTTTGCTTGACCTTTCAGAAGTGTATCAACTTTATTTGGCCAGCACAGCTTTTAAAAAGCTATTTTAGTTTCCAAGGCTCAGACTTGTTGCCCAGACTGGACATTTCTGTGCAGTGTCTGCATTAGTCTCTTTAAATGCTCAACTGCACAGGACAAGCTCAGAGGAGGAAATGAATTCACAACAGGAGATCCTCTGGTTGATTAACTTCACCCTCAGTGGTGGATGTCAGTCATGTTAATTGGAATCAATACACAGCAGTTAAGGGGGCACAGGGATAATCAGGCAGGGCAGGGACAAGCCCATCAGTTCTTAAAATAAGCTATCTGTTAACAACTTACAGTGGCATGTGACAAACCTTCCCTGCAAAGGAATGCAAGGCATCTCTAAAATTCCAATTTAACACACAAATAAAGTTAATTTGGCAACACTTATCTTGTAATCTAGCAATAAAGGAAACAGTCATTACAAATTAAATCAATGCTAAACTGATCAAAGTAGAAAAATGAGAAATTAGGCTTCCAGAAAAGCTTATAGGAAATCCTTGATCCGAATTGTACTCAGAATAAAAAGAGAAGCTGCAGTCTTAAAATCCTAACACAGATAATTTTAATTATACTCAGCTGAAATTTTATTGTACACCTAATGCTGAAATTCAACACTCAGTTTTAAAACTAGTAATATGTCAGAAGATGAAAAAGGAATAAAATCTGAAGGTTTTTCCTACTCTTCAGATGAGAAATCACTTGAGAAACCCACTAGAACAGTCACATCCCATGCATCTCTGGCATCTGCAGTTTAGCACCAGGTTTTCCCAATCCCTCTGCAATCCAGCCTGTTACCCTGGTCTGCAGGGCAGACACCTCTCTGTGCTGTGCTGTATGCAGAAAACCCTCTGCAATGCATCCCACCAAAGAATTCCTGTAGAAAAACCCAGTTCTGTCCATCACTCTGGTCATTACCCTTCCCCAGCACCTCACCTGGCACGGGCACAGGGGTGTGACACACCTGTGTGACACACCTGATGTGTGACACCCATGTCAGCCCATGCTGCATCACCTCACACAGTGGGGAATCAGTTTCATTCTAACAGCAGGACAAGTAACACACAAATACTACACAAAAAAGAACAAATTAACCTTTGTTCAAAGGCCTCTATATCTTTACTCCTTTAGGGAGTGAAATGAATGCCAGATGTTTCATTGCAACATCTTCATACTTTCAACTACAGAAAATACCTCCAAGACAAGATCAGGTTGTTTTACTAGTTATTACAAAGGCATCAAGTCATATTTAACAGATTTATGAAGTCTGCAGCCATCTACATATTAGCATTCTCCCCATTAAATTTACCCCAGCCTAATGAATTAAGTGCACAGATTAAGATCACAAGTCTTTCCTCCTCGGACCTACCCATGGACTTTGTGGAATCTGGTTAAGCACTTCAAGGTGGGAGGTTTTCCTTGGCCTCCTGAGTCATTAGAAAGTGTAACAAGAGTGAAGAAAATAAGGACATCTATTTTTTATTGTCACTACCAACTGATCATCCCTTCTGCAAATACATTTGACAGAGCTGAGCTGTCAAAAGAGAGCTTGAGTGACCAAGAACCAGTGATTACAATGATTACTTCAAAATTACAGTTCTGCCTCCTGTTTTTCTGCCATCTGCCAGTGCTAAAACACCAAGTCCTCATCAAGCAGGCCAGTCCTGCTGTTGTAGATGGCAGTGTCATTCCATCCACTCAGATATGATAGGAAAGAGAAACATTCAGTCTGCTAATGCAGGGAAAAGGGATTTTTCCAGTTACCAAGCTCAAGGCCATGTGCACGGTGCAAGGAGACCTCGTTTTAAGGCAATTACAAAGAAAGAAGACTGGTGAAAGATACGGTTTTACCACATCTTGAGAACTCTGAAATCGTAACTCCCTGGGGTTACACATCCAGGTGTCACCTGTTCCCCTGAAACCATGTACCAGACTAGCAGAGCATGTGGAAAGCATTCCAAACAAATTCTGGACTATCCAGGGTTATCAAGGCATTTCTTAGGAAGTGATCTCTCATCACCACCTGATGCAAAACTGCTGCTTTTGTCTGCTGCTGTTGTGGTGTCAAGCTTTTATTTAAGCACACTGTTTGCCTAATTTAAGGTGGCTTTCTGCAATTGGTTCTGTCTTGAGTCAGAGCGTGTACATGGAGTGTGGCAGAGCTCACACAGGCCCAACACCCATCAGAGTTACACCACACCTTCCTCAGAGAGAGTTCCCAGGCCTCATGTCAAGCTGCTGAGTGCTCTGGCCAGAATAACCCACTGCGTGATCCAGTGAAAGTCCATGCTACCTCCTGACTTTCAGCTTCTTTGTATATAAAACCACTAAAATTACCACACACAGCCAAATACATTTTGAAGTCAATGATCTTCAAAAGAAATGTTGTACTTAATGCATGTCTTATAAAAAAGGATCTGTCCACACAACAGCCATATCTGATTGCAAACCAGGCATTACAGCTTTGTGATTCTTTGGGCATTCAGTTAATTTTATCCACATTCCCACATCAACTATCTCAACAACAGACAGAATCATCACTTGCCAAGGAAGCACTCAGATGTCAACCCAAGGGACTTGCCTACACAGGCTATATAATAGCACTGAATGTTCAGTGTATGATATAACAATGCTAACTGCATTTCATCACCTCACTACAGTCTTCGACTCCCAGCAAACAAAGCAGACAGTTGGGCACTTCTCACAATTACTGCTAAGTGCTGGTGCAGCTGGTGTGATATTTTCACTGGTTCAATGAAGTATAAATGAAGATGCATTGGCTTCAGCAAATACTTTGCTTTCAGACAAAATTCATATGAGAGAATTTTAACATTCACGCTACTTATGATATCCTTTTATTCAATTTTTTTCATCAACTAATGGAAGTGATCTGGCAAGGTACAGCAGCCAGGCTGATAATTTTAGCACTGTGCTTGAAAAGAGCAGCAAAGTTATGTGGCAAGCACATTTCTCTCACTCTCAGGATTTTCATAGAGGTGCACAGAGAGAAATGAAAGAAAAAACAATTTCTATTTCTGCTCCTTGATTTTCCTATGTGGAATGTGTTTGGGGAATTGTTTACCTGGAGTGCTTGGTTGGATTCTGGTGAGGATTGTTTGAGCCTGATGGCCAATCCAACCCACCTGGGGCTGGACTCTGGCAAGAGGATCACGAGTTGTGTTTGAGTTAGAGTCAGAGAAAGTAGTATGTAGTTTTAGTATTCTCCTTTTACATAGTACATTAATGTATTTTAGCATGGTTATAATAAAGAAATAATTCAGCCTTCTGAATTGAGTCAGACATTGTAATTTCTTTCCATTGGGTTTGCCTGCATTTACAATAAAGCTATCCTTTCCTCCTGTAGAAATTCAATTTATTTCACTGTGTTTGCCCAACTGAGTTGAAATCTTCAGGCATTTCACTGTAACAGGACCACATGTGAAGCATCCCACTATCCCCTACACCCTTCCTTTATCCCAGGGATAAGCACAGCAAAGCAGACAATCAAGCCCAGCATAAAATCACCCAGTGGATGCTCTATGGGAGCTTGCTGAAATCCCTGCAGCAGCTGGGGGATCCTTGATGGTGCTCTCTGTGCTGCTAAGAGTCAAATGCCTTCACTTGAAAACATCTGTCTGCCCCTCTGCTTGCTGGTGGCCACACTTGCCTCTTGCAGCTGCAGAACCCCTGGACTCCCATTTACATCCTGGGGCACTCAAATGCTGCCCTCCTGGCTAGCCCAACCAACCTATTTCCTGATTAACTCTGGCATGCTGAGTGATGCTTGCTCACTTCCAAAGAGCAGCCACTGCAAATACAAGGCAATCCAACTAAATAAACTGGGAAAGCAAACAATATCTGCATGAGTCTCCGTTAAATCACCAGTGTTAGACCTGCAGCAATCAAAGCATCACATCAACCAAAGAAATATATAAAATAATCTTTTTTCAGTGGTTTTATATTAATGGTTTCAAACAATATCAATGCAATTAGATATAGAGAAGAGACCAAGAAAGTAATCTTGACAAAGCACTGCAGTACAAAAGACCTGAACGTCAAATTTAATAGCTTCAGAAATAGCAAGTTAGAGGTGTGATGGAATTCCAGCCAGCTTCTGAAGCAAGGAACTTGTAAACCAAGTCAAGACTAGGGGAATGGTCTAGGTTTTTAGTCCTCAACTTGGAATGCTTTCTTAAAAGTATGCACAAGTAAAGCCAAAAATGAAACTTAGTATTTGTATGCTATCAGATACTTTTCTATTATTATTTTTACTCGAGTTATTAAAAAGCTACAGAAATTAATTTCTAAAAGAAATATTCAAACTGAAGGGATATTTGTCAACTTACAGAAAACAGTAAGGATTTTTGTTCCACCATCCCAAACTGTTTCAATCAAAACCAGTGTCTTCTTTTGCTATGTCAGCTGTATCATACCTAAACTTTTATATCTAAATCTTAGAGCTATTTCTATGGTTGGCTTCATTAACTGGAAAGGATTAATAGAAAGCATTTTACTACTACTGCAGCTTCAATTATGAATGTTTTCTGCACACTGAAGAGCAGCTGCTTCTAACTAAACAGTGGAAGTGCTCAGAAACATCTTGGCATGGGACTGAGCCTGCCTGGGTCAGCACCAGGGCCTCGACCACCTGGAGAGATGTGAGGAGATTTGGGGGAGCAGTGCCAGGGCTCCTTCGGGCTGGAAGGGTGAGAATTAGCTGTCCCTACTGGCTGAAAACATTTAAATTACCTTGGGAACGGTTAAATGCCTCTATAATTGATGGATGAAACCTGTTTCTCCCAAGGCAAGGGGCATTTGCACCTCTGGCCTGTAATTGCATTGATGTTTCCTTCTGGAGGAGCTGAGCCTGTTGCTGACATCAGCAATCACACAAAAGCAGTTAACTGAGGAATTCCTAAACTCAAAAAGAAAAAAAAAAAAGCTTGAACAGCTCCAGATTAGATGAGACAGGTTTCCTATTAAGTGAATCCACACAGTATGAGCAGTCATGAATGTAAATTAAGTAATGTAAAGTAAAATATTTAAACATTTAGTTAAAAATTGGCAAAGTTATTTGAAGCCATTTCACATCCACAGAAGACTGTAACCATGACCAAGGGCAGACTCTCCTAGCATACCTGAACGTGGTATTTCCTGGAATAACATTAGGGAGGACTGGTCCAGCATCATGTGAGCAAACTGCAAATGGGACTCAGCCCAAGTGCTGCTGTTAAACACTCAGTGCTGCTTCTTCAGGGGTTCCACCTTACAGAAGATGACATTTAATTCAAATTGAGCAACTTAAAAAAGGTAACATCGTGATTGATCATCCATGAAATAAACATAGGATCAAGGTATGAAGCTGAAAGGAACATGAACCTTCTCTTCAGAGCAGTTGACTCAGGGCTTACTTGAGAATTTTGGGGTCTTTTCTCAATTTACTTCCGTTAAATACAAACCATATTTTTATTGAACACATGTGGTACTCTATTCTTCACTGGAGTCTCTAAATATTATCTTAATAAAAGCAATACAACTAAACCCAAATATGATTTTTCTACTGCTTCTGAAATATATAACAAATCAGCTGAAGTATGAAGAGCTGCAAATTACAGGATTATCTGGGATTTAAGTGTTTACAATTTACATTCTGACAGATTACAGTGAATCAGCATTACAGAGATCACATCCTAAATTGGTTTTGTAAACATTTCTTTTATCTCAGCATAATTGTGTCAGCTATAGGTTTTAGAAACAAATCATTCAATAGTGAAGTACTGTCAGGATTTCAGGGCTTGTCTCTTGCCTATTCATTAAATCCAATCCTTCATTCTTCTTCGGGGATTACAAAATTTCTCTGAATTACTTTTGCCTCACCCTATCCTGACTGAAACTAAACAAAAACAACATTAAGTGTGAGTCCAGGGTACAACAGGCTCAGCCAAACTCCACCAGGACCAGTCTTCCTACACCCTCTGCTTCAGCATTACAAACCAAGATTTACAGGAAGGCAACTGCAAGGGACAGTGGCCTGAAAAGAAAAAACACATTGGGAAATTTGCTCTGACAGGTGGGTAACAGGAATTAAACAAAGCATTCAGGGAAGAATGAAGTACCTCAAAGTACAAGTCAAACACATCTCTAGCAGAGAGTCCAGCAGAAGGAATGAGGAGGAGTAGCAATGTTCTGCAGGATAAGGTCAGAGCATGTATGGTCACCTCTCTGCAACCAGCAGCTCCCAGGCTGGTTTTTCCCATGTTCAGGAAAGCTCCAGCACACCCACTGAGCCCTCAGATCCCACAGGGACACAGGGAAGGGATGGCATCAGCCACCCCAGCCCACATCCAGAGATGTCCTACGGACACTGCGAGGGCTGGGGATGTCAAGAAATACCTGGAATGAGGGAGGGAGAGAAGCCAACTGCCTGGAAATGCAGACTGGAGAACTGCCAGGCAGAAGAGAATCATGTGCATGTGGCAAATCCAGTTCCTACATGCTTTTGGTCTGACAAATCCTAGCCTAGACACTGTTTTATATCCTGTGGATTAGGAAATCAGACAAATGCTTGCCCTATGACAATGAGATTGAGTTTGGTTATCTCTAAATATTCTCCAGTCAGCCTGAAATAACATGCACAGGGGTTGTGTCCCCTTTAACATGCACATTTACCCTGTGAAAGATGGATTGATGACAAAAATTTATCTAGAGCATCCTAGGAATACTGCTGAAAGGTGTTTAACTCCAGTGCTAGGATTAGAATATTCCTCAGAGGCAGGACATGAATGTCATGCAGAAGCTGCCTGGCCCAAACCACAGTAATTAAATTACACTTTGTGCTTAAAGAAGGAACTGAAAGAGAAGAATGTTGCTATCAGGTAACTGACACACTCATCATCTAGCCAAAAGCAGCTGCTACTTCCTTTCCTAGATGCAAAGACCTGAAAGAAGGGTAAAAAACCAAAACGTTTTTCTGTGTGGGTCAAGTAGTCACAGAATTCCTACATGCACATCATGATTTTACTTGCTACAGCTCAACTGCAGCATCAACCCTTCATGTCTCTACCTGGTTCTTCATGAGAGTGTGGAACTAAAGACCAGATTTTACTCACTGTCTGCTCTCGGTCTACTTCTCCCACCAATTTAACAAGGTAAAAAACAAGACAGAGAGGCTGAACTGGTCACAAAACAACAATAATCTGAAACCATAACAGAGGAAAATGTCCAATTTACACAAAGATAATGCTGTTAAAGCAGCACAAAGAGCTGTCTTACCACTTTGAGTCAGCTCGTGACTTAAAGCACAGAAATTTGTCTGACAAATATAGAATACATACTCTCAAAGGACTAGCTAATTTGGCCAACTAAATAGATATAACACTCAACAGCTGAATTCATGCACATGCCAAATCTTCTAAGAGTGGCATCCACTGCAGCGGTGGCTATGCACTGGAAAAAATATTAAACCACTGCCATATCTAAGAGCCCGCTGACAAAGCAGCTTGTGAAATCCAGTGCTTCAAGGCTTTAAATACTTTTATATTAATCAAGCATTCTAAATCAAACAAGTGTTGGGTTTTCTTGGTGGAGAGGCAGGGGCTATTTTGGTTTAGATTTTTGTTTTGTTTTTGTTTTTTAATGAGCCTACATTTCTATTCAAGCACTTCATCTATTTCTTATTCTTTAAAGGTAAAACTACCCATACTTAAAGTATACTTGCTTAAGAGTAACAAGTACTTGATTTGGAAATATCACCAGCGTCAGCTGCAACGATGAGGAGACAATGAAACTTTGGATGGGGCTGAGCCTTACTACTACCTGGAGTTCTTTAAATAGTTTTCTTGTTCCTACAATCACTTTCCTGGGGCAAGCAGGGGGTGGAATTTCTCGTGCTGCTGAAGTCTTTCATTATTGATAACTTTAGGGGAACGGTTCTTTCCGCTCCATTTGATGCCCAACCCTATTTCACAGCACCTCAGCCTTCCCCAGCACAGCCCCTTGCAGCCACCCTGGATACACAAAGCGTGCAAGAACTGGTTGGGGCAGGGCACTGCAAATTCCCTGGGATGTCTTGCCCTGTAAATCTCAATCCCTGTCAGGGTTTAAACCTGTGAAATGCAGTGGGAATTTAAACAATGATTCAGTTATGGGAGCAGGTGCTTGTTCAACTTGCTGAATGTTCATCCTGCTGTTAACAGCTTACACATTTATACTACAGAGCATGAAACAGTCAAGTCCTAGAAAGAGTATAAGGTGTTAACAACCACTACAAAATATTTCTGTAAGGGTACATTTCCTCCATTTCCCATCAACATAAATTCTGACAACAAAACCCAATATTAATCCATGCACTCATTCATCTTCAGCATCTGCTTTTAATTTACACATTAATAGAAGGCTACATTTCATTATTAAGTTTTTCTTATTAGTGATTGAATCAATATTTCTGCCCCTTTGGCAGTGTCAGTTCATTAGTTTCCTGAAGCTGATTAAGTTTATTCTGCTGCTTCAAAAGGAGCCAATATTCTATTTACACAAACAAACAACACAGAACACGCTGCTTCACAGACACTCCATGGCACATCTGCATCTCCTTAAGTGGAATCACTTCTTCATTAGCAGCAGTTCCCCTCTCAAAAGCTGAGCCAAGCCTAATCCACAAGGAACCACACCAGCCTGGTGGGTACTCAGCACACTCATGTGACCAAAGACTATTTAATTAATTGGCAAAACCACACAATGCCCATGGCAATGTAATGGTTCCTATTCTGTCACCCCAGATTATTTTTCTACCCCTTTACTGAAATGAACTTTACATTTATGACTTGGTGCAAGTTCTTCATAGTTACAAAGTCTTTGGTAATACCAAACACCACAAAGTGTGGAGCAAATCCCAAAGAGCAGCACTTAATAATGTTCATCTGTATTGTCAAAAACCAGTGCAGACATTTTTGCAGCCAGAAAGCAGCTTCTCACTGAGGGGCACACAGAGCTCTGCTGACATATTTCATGGACCACGGAAATTTTTACATTACCTCTAAAATTCCTCTGCAGTTCTAGGAGTGAGGAAAGAAGCTGAAATACAAATTCATGATGATGGGAACAGTTGAGTACCTGATCCTTTTGGAAATTATTTACAGCAGATATACTGTCCTTCTCCCCAGCCAGAGATCAGAGCTCTGACAGCACAAATTATCATGTGAGCACTCCATAATCCCTTCCACTGCACAGACACTGGGCTTGACCCAGTCCTCTCCACTGGCTGACTTTTCACAGCAGGAAGCACAAACACACACAAAGTGCTGCCTCTGCCCAGCCCGGCGTGGAAAACACAACTTGAAATATCTTAATCAGGATGGCTGAATTTTCAGGGGGGGGAAACTGTATTAGAAGGGCAGGACCAACAGCTGGCATGCAGTCTTTGTTTCCTTTCATCACAAGGTCTGCTGTCAGGACGTCCCAGGGAAAGCAGAGGCACGCTGCAATGCCCTGGGAACACACGTACCACAGAGTATTGGGCTGAGATTATTCACTCATCTCTTGCAAGACACATTCTCAACTGGCACTCCATTTTCAGGATTTCTCAGAGTTTGGTCTGGTGGGTTTTGGTTTGGGGATTTTTGTTGTTGATGTTTTTTAAAGAACATTCATGGCTCTCTAAATGAAAGTTTAGCTGAATTAATGCAGTTATCAAGCAAATAGTGTAAATGATGAACAATATTCTTTAGTAACTTTGAAAACTGAGAAATATGTGAAAGTCAGTTTACACAAACAACAGCTTCTGTAGCTGCGTAAAGGGAGGCAAACAGCTGACAAAAACACATCACTTCTGTGCTTTCAAATAATCTGTTTTGACAGTGTCACAGCAGAGCACATACATTAGTGATTTCTCATTTGTATCAGCCTCACTGGTGGAGAATCCAAATTAATTTCCCAACTAAAGCAAACCACATGTGTGTTTTACCACTTCCTGGCTTTTGGAAAAGCCCAAGTCCACCTATGATTCCCAGCTTATGAACCAGCTTCACTGTTTCCTTTGGAAGATGACAGGAATCCACTAATGATGTTAATGACTACAGAGTTTTCAAAATTGAGACAATTACTTCTTTCAGTCTCTAAACAGGTAATCAGTTGTGACCAACTTTTCTCAATTTGCTAACAATCAGTAAGTCTTAACTAAACATTTAAAAGCATAAGGACTTCATTTAAAAGTTTAAGTAGAATCAGTATAAAACTTAAATGACACCATCTGTTCTTAGCAGACCACATTCTTTAAGTGTTGGAAGTAGAACAGGGCCATATAACTCATCAAAAAATAGCAAACTGCATGCTAAAATTAAGACATTTCCTTGAGATTCAACTCCAGAAATATTCCAAGGCAGCTTCTTAATTCTTATCTGAGGCACCTTCTTAATTATTATCTACTAGCAAAGGGCAACATGTTCATTCATTTAGGGTTTATTACATAAACCACTGAAGGGCATAGGAAAAAAATCCCACTGGGATTATAGAGTGAGAAAAAGAACTATTAAAATGATATACAGTAATAAAAAAAAAGCTTTAATTTGTTCTGTAAAATCAGAAAATGTGTACAAGGATTTAAATGTATGAAAATATAGACAGTGTATTCATAAGCTACAGAGAAAAGAAACAGTAAAAAGAAGTTTTACTCTGAAAATCAGCACTATTAAATTGAACATAATTGTAATCAAGTTGCAGAAAAAATAAGCTTTTTTTTCAAAATTTGAACAGCTTAAATTATTCTTCATTTTGCTGCAACAAGGGGCAAAGGAGTTTTTCACAAAATGGAGGCACATTACAGCATCAACCACAGGAAGATGGATACACTAAAAATGAAAGTTGGGCACACAACAGCAATACAAAAACATGTGGCGTGTTCTATAACGTTACAATTTGGTGTTTTGAAAAATAGCCCTGTAAAAACCTCAGGGCAAATAAACTGCAGCGTGTGTCCCACATGAAGAGTCAGGAGCTGCCTTCCCCTGTGTGATGGTGGAAACTCGCAGGCACACACCACAAACCATTCTGCTTCTCCCCATGAAGATTCCACTCAAATGGAGATGGAAGTTTGAGTTCTAGCACCAGCTACAGCCTCGTTTGCTCTCCAGTCAGACCAACCCTTCCACTATCCAAAGCACTTGCAGTAGAATACCTGAATTCCTTTTCCTTCAAGTGTTTGTTTTCTTGTTTACCAACTTTGCTCCAGCATTATTTGAAATCCCAAGCATACTCTGCTAAAAGTTTGTTAGTAGGCTGCCAAGCAGGGAAGTTAAACCCATCCTACCTCACCTGAAATCATCCCAGTCTACACCTGAACTCAAGGAGAATATGCAGCCCATGAGAACAAGCAACGTCTTTCTCAGAAACACAAACCCCTGTGCTGTTCTTCCCGTGTTTTAGTGAAACTTTCTGAAGAAAGTAAACCCTGTAAATTACAATTTAGAAGACAGGGGTGAGAAAGGTGAAGGTCCAACACTCCCACTGGAGCACCAAAGCATTCCAGGGTAGTTTGGGGTGACGGCAGGGGCAAGAGGCTGCAGGTGCAGCCCAATTCTGGCAGCTCAGGAGACAAGCCACTTTATAAACCTTTGCTCCCACTGTCATCTGCACAATTTGTAGAAAAGCATTTCCAGTACAGTGAAAGGATCCACACCACATCCCACCTACAGCAACTGTTCTTTCTGCATAAGTGGAGAAGAACCTGCAGACACTTTTGCAACCTAGAAGTGGCTTGGCTTAGATTTATGATCCTGCCTTACCCCATTACACAGCATTATTGCACTCACATGTGCAAAGCTTTCCAAGAGCAAAAAGACACAAAGTAAATTAACAGTACAAATGTTTGTGCTATAATCTGTATTTAATATTACACTTTTAATACAGACTCAGCCACATCACAGTTTGCAAAGCTTAGGGTTTTTCCAAGTTAAGCCTTCTGAGTTTTCACTATATGCTCATGCTGGAAAACCTGCCATACCAAAATTATGGAGAACACAAAATAGACTTGAGTCTATTTTAAATCACTGTCACATCTATGGTCATAAAGACCTACACACTTAAAATGCACCAAGCCCAGCACTCAATATCCTCAATATCCTAAAGACCAGCACAATATATCCAACTGGCAGCATTATCTTGAGGCACACCAGGGAAGCTGGAATAGGCATAACAAGCATCAAATCCCCACCCAACCAGATCTTCTTCAGACTACAAAATGTCAGGAGGAAAGTATTCTCAGAAAATCTGCAGACTCCACAAACTTGGCACAAGTGTGTTTGAGAGCCCAGTCCCAACCCCCAGAGAGCAAGGCTGCATTTCCAACACAGAAAAAGAGCAGGAACAGAGGGGCAGGGAACAGCTCCTCCCTGACTGAGATCACCCTCATTTCCTGCTCTCACATCTCACCTATGAAGCATCAGTTTACTCCCCACACCAACAAATACCCTCCTTGCAACCTCAGACTTGTCTTTTCCACTGGACAGGAAAGGAGTCTCTGCTTAGTTACTCTGTTTTCTACACAACAGGATAATCCATTACTAGCTCTTAGTAACCATCATACCGAGCAAAAACATTACCTGTTCCACTTTTGAAATATTTTTGATTTATCTTCTGTCCACTACGTAAAAATAAAGTCATTTAACCTCTGCCTGATTTGTCAGTCTGTACCCTGCAGGTTTTGGGACTGAAATTCCACCAGGTAGTTCAGTTTGTTGGTTTCCATTCCAGTAAATCTGAAGACACCAACTACCATTGAAGACTATTATATTCTAGTTCAGAAGTGGACAAGAAGCATTTCACACTCATTATATAATTTTCAATGCTGGTACACTTACATTCTTTATAGATGACATTACTGATTTTCCCTTTTGTTTTATAGAAACAAAGACTTTTATGTTACCATCACTTCATTTGTAAAAAGGCTATAAATGAGACACAAGTGAGATGCATTGCCTGGAAACTGCTAAAATGAGAATCAAAACATGCTGAAATACCTGAATACAATAATTTAGCTATGATTATAATTAGCTGTGTTTAAATCATAGTAATGAACTAATGGAGTAGTTCATACAGAGGAAGTCAAAGGAAATCCATTACAAAGCTAATTAAACGACAGTCTTTAAGAAGAATAATGTTTTTTTCTCCCTATTAGGTCACACAAAGTAGTGAACTGTCTGCTTGGAACATTTCTGCCAGCAAGAAATGGCACTCCCCTGTGCCTGTAAATCCACAATAAATTTGCTTTAAGAGAACCTTTTACTTCAATAAGAGACAGGAAAAAATTTAGTTATATTTTATGAGTGGGCAGAATAAAAATAGGAGGAGTATAATTATTCTAAAGACAAAGCCCAAACCACTGGGTCAGTCAGACAGGAGCCAGCCCTGTCCCTGCTCCTGCAGGGCTGCAGTTCCCCCAGCCCCTGTGGCCCCCTCGCAGCACTCTGCCAGCCTCAAGGAAAACTGCAGGAAAGAAAACAACCTCCAGTCGTTCATAATTTAACCATATTAACTTTACTGAAGCCTATAATGAATTATTTGAGTAATGACTTGTAATTGACCCAACAGATAAAGATTTATGGAAGATTCAACAAGGGAAGTAGAAGCAAATATCTGAGCAAAATTCCACTGCCATTTTTTTTGGATGGGGGAGGGGGAAAGAAGAAGGAAAGAAGGAAAAGATGCCTAGAAGGGAAACACAGCTCCTCACACACTGGTTACAGCAAGGAGCAGAATGATGAATGACTGTGCTGTGCTGAAAGGGCACATGACAAGAATATATTGTTCTCACCTGTGGACCTCTACTTTTCTCGGATTTTAATGAATCATAGTCCTTTCAGTCCACTTGCAAGTCTCAGCTCTTTACTCTCTGTACAAGACTAACATTTCTGTTCCCAGCATTTGTAGAACTGCTGTTGACTGAAGAATTTATGACTCAGCCCAGCTGACAGCATGCTGGAAACAGAAGAGATTTAGTCTGTCTTTCTCTACATTCCCAACAACATCTCATTTTTACTCAGGAAATATTCATCATTTTGGAAAATGTTCCCCCTGTTCCTTTAGCTGCAGCATGGCCAAGGAGTCAAAGAATAAAATTGTGCTACACATATAAAAACACACACTTACGGAGAGATTTTATTTAGAACTTTCATTATAACCATAGTCACAGCATGAAAAGTTCAGTGTGCCATCACCAATGCAAAAATTCAATTTCAGGGTGCAATAAACATTTACATGTCTCTCCTTTAAACTGAGTTTAACAGACACATCTTTCTGCATCTGTCCAAGTCCTGACATCTAATGGGGATTGTTAATGTTTCACCATCCCACTGCACTTGATAAATAAGCAACTGTCAACCCAAAAAACTACCCAGAGGTGTTTAACCACCCTCCACGGTTAATTAAAGACAGAGTAAAGGGTGTAAAGCAAAACCTGGGGTTTTGAAAAGCTCTTCCTTAGTTTCTAATAAACAAAGAATATAGCAACTACTGTATCTTGATGCAACAAAACCATCAAGTTTTTATTTTAAAACTCTGTGCAGAGGTGTAGAGTCAACTCTGTGCTTTTCCCTGAAGCCAATCCTTGCTTTCAGATAAATCCCTGTATTCCAGTAGAAAAGCTGCAGCTTTGTAGCCATTTGAAGCCTTTCAGGATTGGTGTTTGTTGCCAGTGGTCACCATTTTCGTCACACCAAGGGCAGAGATTGGAGGTAAGGTTGGTGTAAGCCAAGGAGATGCTCTACACTGACTTATTGATGGAAGAAAAGTAAATACTGGCACAGGAACAAGTATAAGTAATAGATTTTTGCCCATGACCACACAGTGAAGCACCAGCAGATCTGTAAACAAGCCACATTTTCTGAATCCCAGTGCAAAGTCTTGTATTGATCAAAGTGGCTTCCTTCTTTCTATTTTAAGACTCATGATTAAAATAATACCTCTTACATTGATAATGGAAGGCATAACTGCAATTTCCTGGTGGAAGCCTGGCATTTTCCATGATAAAACACTGCTTTTATGAGGTTAAAACTTCATTAAGCCTAAAATTTTAGGTTCAGTCTCTAGAAATTTGGCTTTAAAAAAAAACAAAACCCAGACAAATTTTAGTTTGAGAGCACAGTACTTCCAATTATGATACAGGTGCTAACGTGCAACTTGAAGTGATTCTTAGAATGTAGTTTTAACTTTCTGAGTACAAAATAAAGATTAAATCACCAAATGAGTCATCTTTCCTCTCATCTGGAAACAACACAGTCACTTAATTAAAAGTGTGTGTGGTGGTGGGGGGTCTCCAAGCATTATTCTCCTAGTTTTATGGGTTTATATTTTAAAGCTGGAGTCATTTGTTTAATTCTAGCTGAGGTTTTGGGGGCAGGGAGGTGGGGGATGCAACAGAAAGGCCAAGCTCTCAGTAATGGTGGTGTTAAAATACTGACATCACTTAGAAAAGGAGATTTCCAAAAACTTTACAGACAACTAGAATTACTCACAGTCTAAACTGCACTTTGCTCTGGCCACGCCAGCTGATCCCTTGGCCAGAGGTGATTTCAGTGCCTACTCTTCATCTAATATCAATAAATCCTCATGGGAAAATCTACATGGAACAGCTTCCAAGTCACAGGCCACTCATACAAAATGTTTGTGCTCTCACACTGTGGATTCTCAGGAGATAACAATGACCAGTATTAGATAATTCTACATAAATACAATTGTAATTTGCTACTTTATTTTTATACCCCGAAGGCCCTAACTCAACATTACAGAGGGTAGCAATGCTAACAGCCTTGCATCCTTCCATAGAAAAAAGGGACAGAAAAACCCTATAGCACGGCAGGTGAAAGAAAATCTTTGGCTAAACATACCTGGAGAAAAAAGGAAAACATGTGATGGTGAAAATCCTTTTCAACAAAAGACTTTCCACAAAAGTGTGCTTGCACTACAGTCATGGCCTAGATTCCCATCAATCATCCTATAACTCATGTTTGACTTTCTCTTGAACCATAAATCCAGAACGGCTCTTTGGTTCCAAAGCCCTATAACAAAATCTGACAATCCTCCTTTCTGATTTTTGATTTTTAAATAATATTTATAAACACTTCTACCTACCCTAGCTTAACTGATGGATTTTGAATTCCAACCATACTAAATATTTGCCTGTCACCAAAATAATGCCATTTAAAGACTTTATATGTCAGTTCACACATTAAATGTATAATGTATTTTTATGCTGCTACTGACCCCTTAAATCAATAATCCGAATTTAAGTCGTCTGGAATCACTGCTTTGTCTGTTTGACACTTCTGGCATCTGGAATAGCTTTAGAAATTGCAAAATAAACCACAGGGCAAAAACTATCAGAAGCAAGACCATGCTCATGATGAATATATCACTTAAACACATTTAAAGGCAGGATCAGGTATCAGATTTTTTTCCTGAGATTTATCTCCCGTTTTCTTTCCAGCATACTTGCAGCAGCACATGAAACTAATTCAAATCAGACAGCCTGATAATTCCACGGCAGTGTTTTTAATTCCTCTTACATAATTAAATTCCAAAAACTGAAATAGAATTATATATTCCATTTTCTATGTCCTAGAATTTCTTAGCACTCCTATGCACCAAAAGGAAATGTGACAGGATATCACTCACTTCTTCCATTGAAAACTTTCTTAGAGAATGAGGAAACTCAAAATTACTGTGTTCTAAATTAATCTTAATATAGATTGTAGAATTAAAAGTTACATTTTGAAAACACTGATCTCACTCTGAAATAAAGCTCACATGATCACACAGCCACCTACAACAACCATCATGCTTCCAATTTATAAAATGCTTTTAAACATAGCAAAGCTTTTCCCACTCTGACCAACCAACACCTCAATCCTGTACATCAACCCCATTTGTCAGCAGCCTAAATCCCCTACAGCATCACTCAGACTGGCCTGTGCTGCAGCCAGACTCTGCCACCAGGAAAGATAATGAAGCTGTCCACAGGAGCAATCCCAAAAAGCCTTGTCCACAGCCAAGAACTTACCCATGTACAAAGCCATTCCAGAGCTTTTCCAGATATTTAATCAACTGAAGCAACCGACTGCACTTTTACTGCAGAACAGTGCTATTTAGGGAAAAAAAAAAGAAAAAAAAAGAAAACAAAGAAAAAAAGAAAAAAATTTAAAAACTACATCTATCTATCTGGTATTTCAAGTGAATTTTTTTGAGAACAGTCTCAAAAGTAATTATATATGCCTTCCTAGCATAACTTGGAAACACTTCTTTATACTCAACCTCATAAAACTCTTTTCATGTTACTAAACCTGAATAACTGCTCTGTTCTGAAACCACAGGGTTACAGCTCACTACAAAGCATTTCAGAAACTGAACGGCATGAACTTAAAAATATCCTGACCTTTGTATTCTGTTGAGTTGAAAAATTAGTTCCTTTTTTTTTTGGACCTCTCCACGTTGCACAGTGTGTTGAAAGGGCCAGGGCTTTGGTCTGGTTAATCAAAGGTGAGCAGCTGCTTCTCTGTGACTGAAATCTCTCCTTTTTCAAGTTCCACCAAACCAAAGCCATGGTTCCAAAGCACATTCCCACCTCCAACACGTGCAAATGAAGGATTATTTCTCAGCTACCCCCACCTGTGCCTGACAAGGGGCTATGTTTTGTCGCCCTGATTCTTAAGATTTCCTATAGTCTTCTGAGTTTACATTCTGTTAGAGAATTTTCTCACACAACTTTCTGTAAACAACCTATTGTTTTGCATTCCTTCATAAGGGTAGAGAAACTTGATGTACTAGTGGTTTGTCCAATGTCTTTGGAGAGGTGGCCCATTCACTCTTCAATCCACTGTCACCTTTGGGAAAGTATAAATGCTGGGGTCAGAAAATAAACGCTCTTTTTTCACCTTGCAAATAGCAGTGGCTCATGTTGTGCTTTCTCGTGTCCTATAGCGACAATGTTTGTTTCCTTGAGGTGGTTTTTTCTGCCAGGTGGAGGGGAGAACTGGGAGCAGCCAGCAGAAACTGGGATCGCTCGTGTCACTGGTCTGGGCACATTTTGGGTTCAGCCCTGAGCCTTCTGCTGGCAAAGATGGCACAGCAAGACATCAACCTGGAGCTGGACACAACAAAAAACCCGAAAGGACCATCTAAATCTTCCCCAACACCCCTGTCATAAAGTGGAAATATTCCACTGGAGCTGATGAAGAACAAAGTTTTAAGGACAAGAACAAACTGCGTGGCATTTGTGGAGAGGCAGGAGGTCACTGACACAACTGCTGAAGAAAAAGATCCACTCAGCCAGGAATGAGTAGTGACAGGAGGAAAATGCCTTGGTTTCAAAGTTAAATGGAGCTCTGGAAATAAGATTCCAAGGATATTACTGGTTAAGCCAGTGGATTTTTGTGTGACCTTTATGACATTTAAGTCCAAGTACTCAGTTCTCCTGATGGATTACCAAAAAGTGTAGTTTGAAAAGACTAGAGGGTAAGACTGTAGATATGAATCTTGGCACTTGGTGCTATAGTCTAGTTGTGGTGTTAGGGCATAGGTTGGACTTGATGATCTTAGAGGTCTCTTCCAACCTCATTATTCTGTGATCCTGTGAGTCTGTAAAACCTGGGGTGCTGTTCTTCACTTCTGAAGGACATTCACCTCCAATATTTTCTGTGTTTCATTCATGGAAACACCACTGCTGTAATGTTGTTACATTTGCTACAACTACTTAGATGTCTCAATGAAGTTACTAAACATGCTCCTTGAATATCAAAACTAACCATGAATTAAAAAAAAAAAAAAAAAAATCTGCTTTTAACAGTGAACCTGGGTAACATTTGCTGTGCTCAGCTTCAGAGGGAGCTTGTGTCATGGTGAAGCATTGGTGATGTGAGCGACAACACCACCCTTGCTAACCCGTGACACAGCACAGCAAGGTTTCAAATTTCCACCACAGGGCACAGCAGGCCAGGATCTCCCCCACAGGGCACTGCCAGGATGGCATCACCCAGGGGCATCCCCCCAGCCCCAGGTGAGCAGGACACAAGGGCTACCAGCCCTTCCTGGAGGGAACCCACGGCGAGCTTCACAGGCTGCAGGAGCTGCTTATGGACAGGCTGCACGTCGTAAATTCTTTCACCCTTATGGAAATTCCTAATGCTGTGTGGCCCAGAGAACGAATATGATCCCTTTTCAAAGGCCCTTCTTCAGAGTTTCCAACTCTGGCTTTTTCCTACCATCTCTCCCTGCTTTCCTGAGCAGAGCTTTGCAGAGCTGCAGGACTCGAGGATGGGGTGGGGGTAAAAAGGGAAGGAGCTCTCCCAGAGCAGTGCATTCCATACATTGCTGGGGTAATGGTGCTGAAGTTTGTGTTTGGGTTTAATTCCCTTCCGCCCCATTTAAAATATCAATTCTTAGCTATATTCCTGCCGAACACTTGCAATGTTTCATTGTCAATTCCCTCAACTCCCATTTCTCTCAGCACCAAAGGGAAAAACCCTAACAGGCTGGGTTTAGTCACAGCTTTAACATTTTGTGAATTCCTTCAGCTGTAATGCAAACCTAATATTTTATAAACAGCTTGGGAGAGAGTTCTCAGATAGTAAAAAGCACTGAGTGAATTTAGACTTCTTTCTGCCCTCCCACCACCATTTTCTCCTTGTTCTCTCTGTCAGGAGGGTCATTAGTCATTTAAAAGACCTGTTGGCCCATTGTTACCTTCAGACCCCATTTGTGCAGCAGAGATGATGCCAAAGTGATTTAAAGAACAAAACCCCAGAGCAGATGAGGAACACTGAGCACAGGCTCAGATGGAGGCCCCAGCTCTGTGTCCTACAAACCCCGTACCTGATTTCAACCTGTTAAGCAGCTGATCTTTTGAAACTGAAGATGCTGCTTCACAAATCTCTGTGTTCTGATTTTTTTCTTCCCTTCTAAGACAATCTTCTCATGCTCAAAGCAAGGTAGAGGATGTTATATTAGTTCCTTTGAAGACTTAGTAATAGGCTTTGAAAATCGAGGGTGTTAAAAATTTATTCCCTTTTGTGGGGATTGTGATCCCTGGTAAGTAACAGCATCTTTCCCCTCCATAAATACAAAAGTTAGATTGCACTAACAAACTGTCTCTGAAACGTTACAAAGGAATTGTGTCAGGAATCAGGTACTAACCAAACAAAAACCTAAATAACCCCAAAGTTTCATCTGATGGCCACCACCATCTCAAAAGAGTAAAATTGTCCTAAAAACCACCAAAAAGTTCAAGCTTTCAAAACACCACTGCTCTAATAAAGGAGTTTTCTTACTTAGATCTTTGAAAAGATTAATTTTTAATTGTCTGTTGTTTATTTTTCTACTAATACATTCAAATGCCACAGATGATACCTCTGTAGTGTTATTAATTTGACCCATACACTGAGATACAATAAAACCCAAAGATGTGTTTCCCTTCAGGTTAATTACTGTTTGCCACTAAATTGCATTTGAGCTGAAAAAGTGCTCAGAGGTTAAAAAGGCATTAGAAGGTCACAGTTTGCCTTGAAGTTAAAAAGAAAACAAAAAATAATCCCCCACTCATTGTGCTATGAAATGCTTTCACTCCATCCCAGATACCAGACAGTTATCTCAGCCAGGCAGTGAGAAAATAGATATTTTCTTTTGGATCAAGGTGCAGCAAGACACAAAACATTTCACAGGGTTCAGTCTTCACCCTGTCCATGTCCCTCTCACCTGCTGGATGTAGCCTGTGCCCCTTTTCACAGGGACAGGGCTGAGGGGATTTGCAGCCACCACCTCCCACTTGCTCCTTTTCTGATACAAAAATCTCCAGCTCTGTGCTGACTTGCTAATTGCCAGAGGGCAACGGCAGGCAAAGGTTTTACACTCCAACCACAAAGAATTTCAGGCCACATTCAAACAGCAAAGGGTCAGCCAGGTGCTGTCCCATACAAGAAAACAATTTTCTGGTTCTGAACTTTACCTTCTGCTGTCAAATCCTCCCCAGGGATATTGTTTCTTTTTGACTCATTAAAAAATCACCAATGGGAGGCAGAGAAAAGAATACAAGCCAACAGAGCTGTGTTAAAACAATGAGATTATTCTTATCAATACACAATAAATGTAAGGCAGGAAACCATAAATTCTTAATAAAAGTTTACTATGTACCTTCAAATTCTTTTACAAAGTCAGCAAGAAACATGTATTAATCAATAATAACTTTTTTTCCTACAGGTAAAAAGTTTTCTGGCAGGTCTATTTATTATTTGAAGAATGAGCTTCCTGACAGTGAATAACACATATAAGCTCAAAGCTGTAAACAAATATTCTCCACTTGCATCCAGAAAGAATTTAGTTTGCACAGGGAAGACTGACCTTCAGTACTGACATTTTCAGTTAAGAGGTGCTATAAAGCCTGTGCATACATGTGTGTACAGATATAATGATGTGCACAGATATAATGATGTGTGTATGTTTGAGGGTGTATTTCAGTCTGTCCAGTCACTCCTGGGCTGTCACTGTGACAGCAGAACAGAATGAGAAATTCTAGAGGTGATGGGGTTTGAATGGCAGAGTCTCCATTGACAGAGACCCTGCTGAGGGCCTGCCAGGCAACACTTCCACATACAAAGCTTCATTTGCAGGATTAAAGCATTTACATCAGCATCAAAAGGGGAGAATGAATTCTAATATTTCTAGTCTGCTTTGCCCCCAGTTTTGCCAGAAGATAAAATGTCTAAGGGATTTAGGTTCTTCTAAAGGCAAATTTCATTTTGGAATCATTGCTAGAACAGAAACCAAAGAACTTTGGAAGAGGAAGCAATGACACTGCAGTACAAATCACCCATTCAATTTAGGAAAAGCCCTTAATGAGTTGGACTGTGGCTGCAGAGGGATGAAGCTCCTGTGCCACACTTGCTGAGGCTGCTGCTGGTGCCAGGAGGGGCTGGGGCTGAGCTCCACGTGAAGCTGCATCCCAGGCAAAGCATCCCACAGGAAATTGTCCTTGTGATCTCCTGCTCTTCAAAGCCCCGGCCCCTCAACTCTGTTTACTGGTTCAAAGTTTAATTATCCACCTCCGTGCCCTCCACCTGTGCACAGCAGGGAAGGCAAAACACTGTCAGGATGGCATGGAAATGTCACAGGCTGCTGCAGAACTCGGCTCTGCCTGCTGGAGCCTCCTCCCTCCCGCAGGACCACATTCCTCAGCTGCTCCAAGGATTCTGAGCATCCCTCCAGCCCAGGCACAAACTCCTCACCTTAAATTCTTCAAAACCAGAATGCCAGCTGAATATGATGTCATGCCAAAAAGAGACATTGTGAGCTTGCAATAGGTGTGTCAGCTAGCAGAAAAAATTGTACAGATGAATTTGGTGATACACCACAATACTCTAATAGCACAAATGTATTTTAGTGCATAGAAATATAAAAAATTCTTGGGAAAAAAACCCCCAAGTACTGTTCTAAAAGATTTTTCAAGGTCTATGAAAGTCATGTAATTGAACTGAATGCCACAGATAAGAAATGTGTTCAAATCTGTGGAGAAATTAAAAAGTAGCTGTAAAAATAATTAAACTTAGTAAAAGTTTTAAAAGATATTTCCATTATGAAAATGGTGGAAAAGGTGAAAGAAGAAAGAAACCTACAGATTCAAGCTCCATAAAATTAGTCTGTGGAAATGTAATTACTACTTTGATGGCACCACCTCAGATTAATAAAAAATGAAGAGCATTTCCATATCTTATCAGCTGCTATTTTTAGGGTTTTGATCGATCTGTGGACAATTACCCAGAACAAAGATAATGACAAGTCCAAACCAAGCCCATATTTATGTAGCAATAAACCCAAATTTCCAGGTCAAGACTGACAGAATTATTGCTGAGGGTTCATTCATTGTAAAACTGCACAAGGGACACCAAGGCCACTGCAGCAGCTCCTCTGCAGAGATGTTTCCCTCTCCTGTCTCATCATCTGTCCTTGAGAAAAACCACTTGTAGATGACTGCAGAAATAATTTGCAGAGCTAGGTGTGTAATAGCACAGTTTAATTTAGTGCTGAACCTCACCACCAAGAGGAAAGCAACTGCTGCCTAGTTGATCTAGTCAAGAGAGGAAATGAAACCAATTAATTGCAGATGTCTCAGAGGCACTGATGCACCCTCTGGCATCCACCCCCAACCAGATCCCACCTATACAACACTTATGCACACCATCATCCAGGCAAAAATGGGTTTTTTCAAAAATCTGCTTGAAGTCTAACACCTAAGCTCCCTGTTCAAAGAGTTCAGCCAATTCTTTACACAAATGACAAACATAAAATGAGTAGGAAAGGAAAATTCCACAACAACTGCCTCTGTACCTACCTAGTGACAGATCCAGTAAGCCTCTTCTCCCCAAAACTAGTACAATAAGAAATTTTGGGATACCAAATGAGCTCAAGATGTGAGGGAAGCTGTTCAGCCTGCTCTCCAAGGGGGCATGGATTTGCACCCCACAGAAGTGAGCAGATTGGTTCCCTAAGAGGAAAAGGGAACAAAGCCTTGGGTCACATGCAGCAGCACTCACATGGCTTTTCCTCTAATTTCTCTTTCTGGTTGCTTCCCATGTTAAGATTAGAGACTGTTCAAACTTCAGGATTTAATTTTAACAGAAGTGATTTCTGATTAGCCAGGACAGTTCCCATTAAACAAAAACATGTAAAAATTACAAACCTCTTTTTTTTTTATTAGTTCCTAGATGGTATTTTGAAGGTTTATCAGTTATATAAGCTCTCAGGAGTAACAGAAAAAAATCAAAACAGAGAAAACTCATACTTTTGAATGCAAAGGGAGGCAAGCAGGAGTTTTACAAACTGATATCCCAGAAAGGCTGCATTTTGCCTTAAAGAGCACACCTGTGCTACTGCTCCGCTGTGCAAGAGCAATTTGGTGCAGAAAAGGTCAAGAAGCAAGCCTGATGAGCATACAAACACTGGAGGTAAAGCAGAAAGCAATTTGCCACCCCCAGGGCTGTAGATGTTCTAAATTTATAACATACTTTGTCATCAATATAGCCTGGAATAAAGACCAGACACCAGAGTGAGTCAGTGCAGGGAACATTCTTTCCTTACACATTTCTAATTTATAATCTAAACTTGGCACCCTAGAAAAAAACTTGCTACTGCCCAGGGAAAGCAGAAAAAAAAAAAAGACTGAAAGATATTATGAAGCATAACTTATGATTCCACTTAATCACCACTGAATTTACACTTGCCAATGTCTGAGCACATTTACATATTTTTAAGTAACATGTTATAAAGATAACTGCTTTGCAAAAGAACTGACATTCAAAGTCTGGCTACCTTCTCACTGCTTTTTTGGAAAGAGAGAAGTGTTTTACAGCACCACTTTATTTAGTCCACCTATCAAAAAGTGCAGTCCTACAATTTAAAACTTGCCAATCTCAAACAGAACCCTGGTATGATTTCAAGAAGCTTAAGAAATTGTGAAATTACAAAAGGAGCATCTGCATTACAGAGCAGTTTCTAAAAAAGAAACAAACTTTAAGCAGCAAAAACTCTCTAGAACAATCCATCACCTCAATTAATAATTGAAGAAACCTACTAACATATTGATAGAACAGGAAAACATCAGGGTTATAAAGGGACCAACAGAAGTAACACTTGGGCATGGAACCAGCCACCTGCACTGCACACACATCACCAGCCTGAAATGCAACCCTAGGCTCCACTTCTACCAGGATGTTTCTCTTTTGTTCCAATATAAAAGCTCAGGCTTCTGCCAGCAGGAAGTTCAGAGTTCTTCTGTAGGAATCCCACAGAAACCAGGGAGCCTCATAACCCACAGGCTGTGCCCAGGCTCCTGGTTCATCGCTAAAGAGCACATTGCCAAAGAGCTGGTAATTTTAAGGCTACTATTCCTCAGTTTCATAGCAAATAAATCTTCCTGAAGTACACAGCTGTGAAAACAAAAATACGTCTGAAAGAAGAATAAAATTTTTAGAAGTGTCATTCCTCTCCCACTATCCCACCTACCAAAAAACAGAGAGGAAGATTTCTGCGATGGACTCAGTGGTTTGGCACTTGTTTATGTCTATTTTTCCAGGCAGAAAACCCATCAGGCCCATCTCACTTCTACCAGCAATTCTTTCCAAATCCAGGCAGCAGCTTGGACAGGGCAGGGTGTCTGCTGGATTTTGCTTTTCTCAGCTGTAGCTCTCAGCAGCCAGCTGTGCCCTCCCAGGAGACGGAGCTCCCCTCCAGCAGGGACGTGGCTCCAGAGCTGGTTGGGAAGGGAGTGCTCAGGTCACACCAATCAAAACCATTCCAGGTGCTTTTTCCTGAGCCAGTTTAGCTCTGGCAGGTGTGGAGAGGGGAAGAGGGGTGAGGGAGAAGGCAGAGCTGAGCTCTGTGAGCCCTGTGCTCAGCCTGGGAGCAGGACACCGCAGAGCTTCCACAGCGCTCCGGGCTCTGGCTGAGCTACGACAGCACAGACTTTCAGAGCTTGTCACACGTGCTGTTCCTCCAAGATACTCTTCCAAAAATAACACCAGCCTCACTGCATAACCTATATCACTAACTATATAACCTATATCACTAACTACATAGCCTATACAACACACTATATAACTATGCATGGTTCTTAATTCAGTCATTATACATGATGCCTCCAATTCCCACCATTCATTTTGCAGCCTTTAACATCCAATTTGTTAAATGACTATTCTATACAGAAGCGTTTTGCTGCAGCACCAGACACACTATGAGGGGAAAATATACAATATGTAAGAGGCTTGTAAAATTATTTTCATTTCCAAGAAAAATCAGATAAAATAAATAATTCAAAATATTTATACTAACTTTAACACTTAAACTTTAATATTAGCTTATTAGCTTCAAACTGAAATACTGCTAACTAATTTTTATTTATTCATGCTTCACATCAAGACGAAGTTGGATGGGCCCCTGAGCAATCTGTTCTAGTGAGTTGCATCCCTGTCCATTGCAAAGAGGTTAAACTAGAAAACTTTAAGGTCTCCTCCAAGCCAAACCATTCTGTGATTCACATAACTTTATTTTTTAAAATAATTTTTAAAGCTGCATAAAGCTATACTTTCATTAGCCTTCAAGAATTTATTAAGTCAATTAATTTTGGACTAAGAATATCTTGCATCAAGCTTTCATCTCCACAGATAAATACAAACATCTGTTTTCATTGTAATTAGTTCATTTTAAGGGACATGACTTCTACTAAGCTGTATTTCATAATAAAGTTGCCAAAAAGTCTGGTCTACAAACGTTTTTGCTATTCTAAATAAACCAGCAATTAAGCAAGTAAGCTGCTGTCTGCAATAACAAATAGCCGTAGTAGGTGTTTTATAAATAAAGTTACCCAGGGAAGAGATGGAATTCTATCCTTGAAGATACTCAAAATTTGTTTGGACACAACTTCAGGCAGGTTGGATTGGATCTCCCTGCCAGCCCCATCTGGGCTATGATTTCCAGTTTCTGGATTTCCTCATATGCTGTTTGCCTCCCCATTCTTCCATCTAACAATATCATTTTTGCCCCCTGCAAAAGCATTGAGAAAACACACATTTCTTTTCCCTAATTTTATACTCAAAAAGAGCAGTTTTGAAAAGTCAATTCAAACTTTCAATGCACTTGCAATCTGCAAAGGGAAAAGGAAGAGAACATCAAGGAAAAGAAGGAAGGAAAAGAAGGATAGCAAGAGCAGAGAACTACTCTGCAAAAAAAAAAAAAAACAAAAAAAACCAAACAAAACCAATTCCAGCTGCTAGGAAACATGATGTGTATCAGAACTTTGTGCTAGCACAACTCTCAGAGTTCTGTAATGCTCGAGCATTCCTCTTCTGTTCCTGCTGGAGAAGCTCCCTGAACTACCATGGCAATATGTCCCTCAGAAAATGGAGATTTTTCATTAGTAGAACCACACTGGGTGTGCCCAAAGTGCTTCTTCCTTCCACAAAGCACAGACCCACGCAAGAAATGATCCAGCAGTACTTGGAAAACACTTTTGTCTTATTTTCCTGCTCTTAGTGTATTAAGGCAACGTAAGGCTGGGAGAAAGCAATATTAAATCCTTACTAGTCCTAGCACCGGTTTGATTAAACAAAAAAAACATATAAAAATTAAACAAAAAGCCCAAAACAACTTAGAACACCCTACAGATAATTCCCTCCAGAGAGGCAATGGCGCTCAGAACTTTGACCCTGCCTAATGCTGTGAACACCTATAATGAACACCTAATTGCAGTGAACACCTATAGTAGAAATGCAGCAAACCCCAGATCTGGGAAGAAATAATGATGCTTGGTTCTAGATCAGAAGGCTGAAGGATAGTTTTATTAAAACTATATTACATTAATATACTATTTAAAGAGATACTATACTATTCTACATACTTATTTCTTACTTACCTAACTTACATACTCGTGACTCTCTGCTGACAGTCCAAGACACAGCTGGAACCGATTGGGCATTGAACCTAAAGAACTTTCACTAGAATCTAATTAAGCAATCACTTTAGGTAAACAATTTCTATACCACATTCTACATGGGGAAAACAAAGGAGCAGAGTTAAAGACTGCTTTTCTGTTGGTTTGTTGTTTTTTTTTTTTTTTTTTCTGTGCTTCTCTAAGAAATCCCAAGAGACAGAATTATGTCTCTCTGTCCAGAGAATGTCACAAACACCCTCAGCACTGCAGCAATGCAAACCTTCTGGAAACTGGGAAAGAGAAGAGGATCCTTGATTGTGGAGGAGACTTGGAACTGCAGCCACTGTTGAATACAATGCAGTCTATCTGTGACATACAATTTTGTTGTTTAAAATACTCCTGTCAGACACCTGTGTTGCACTGCTTGAAGACAGATGTTGGCAAATCCACAACTCAAAGTCTGATCTCTGTTTTCTCAATAGAATAGTGAAGATAAGCATTAGGAAAGATCTTCAAGACTGGCAGTTCAGATAAGATTTGCTCTTTAATTTATTTCAGTAAAGGTCTTTACATGACTATGAATTAAAAAAAAAAAATCACTGATTTAATTTATTTCAGAAGTTTGGCCCTTCAACTTGATTTCAGAACCTACGAGCCAAGAACTGTTACTTCATTCCAGGAGGATTTAGGTCCAAACCTTTCTTAAAATTCCTTTTTAAAGGGAGTATCTCAGCATAGGAAATTCTGTAAGTGAATTCTCAGCTGAAGGATACACTTCAGGAGCAAAAACAGAGTGCTCAATGCTGGGCTGGACAACTCAGGCTCCAGAGCCTTGTGAAGCAAAAGAGAGTAAATGGAAAAAGAACAAACCTCTTTACACCTTTCAATGCTGTATTCTCATGAGGAGTTTGGGTTTTTCACACTAACATATGGGATCTTTTTACTTCTTCATTCCCTACAAGTTACCTTAAGCATCACTGCCTTAAATGTTTGCTGCATTATGAGCATGAAATATAGTGATTACAGATCATTTCTTTTTTGCATTAGTACCAAGAAAGATGTCAGGAATCTTTCACTGGAAGATATTTTTCACTTCCTACTCTGTGCATTTGCTTGCTATGAAATTTTTGGGAGGAAATCCGAGCGTTACCACATCCGGGGATGCATATGTATCTGATGTTGTTTAGAAGAATATAGTATTCATCTCCTGCCAGAGCTAAAGATCTCATGGCATATTTAAGGGAAACATCCAATTGCATTTAAAAAATGGCTAGAACATAGAGCACAAGTTTATTCCTCCAAATTATACCCTTGTTATGCCAGAAATAGTCTTCTCCTCTAACTACCCTTGCTTGGTGAGTGAGAAGGCAGGGAACAAATGCTCTGTGTCTGCAGCCCTTTGTGTACTGTGGTTTCTGATCACAGGGAGCTGGTTCCCTGCCTGACCACCTGGAACAGGGACTGCAAACAAACCAATGTGTCCCAGATGCACAGAGATGCAAACCTCTGATTAAGGCTCTGACAGGGTGACTGGCTCCTGGCACTCTTGAAAAGGGAGATATGGCAATTCTACAGCCAAATTCTCCCAACTGAGCCCTTAGGGGAACTCCATCCATCCCAAAATACCACTGCTAAAATAGGCAGAGAGATTATTTCACCAGACTGGGAGACATCTTTGTCCTGCCCATAGCATCTCTAACAGCTCCAGGAGCATATTTAAGAACTCATGGTGCAACGGGCACAATGATGGAAGAACAGGAGGCCTGTAACAGCACCTTGGGGGTGCACTACACACCTGCAGCATTCCCTCAGACATTATTGCCAAATACTGAAACAGACATTTATGAAAATCAGTAATTCATTTTCTCCCTAAACCCAGCTGCAGAATTTCTCCTTCTTCATTTGTGCAACTCGAGATTCACCATTCCCACATTTCCTACAACAGTACAACCAACAGGGGGGCAAGGTGTGCAGGGAGGAATTCATAGCCAACAGCATATCCAAAGTAGCAGCTCCAAATCCTTCAGGATGTTTCTCAGCACTCACTATGGATGTTTCTGAAAGCTCTGTGTTGATGCCTGCTCATTGCTTACAGCCATGAGAGCATTGCTTTATTTCCTCAATGAAGACTTCACACAACCAGTGAAATAACCAGAGCACAAAGTTATAAACAGCAGAACTGGTCATGGATTACAGCACCAAGTAACAAACTTTGTGTTTTTATGTTATAAAGCACTGTGAAAAAAAGAGTACTTACAAAAAACATCTGTCTCCTTCCTTACAATAAACAAAACCCCTTTACAAAAGCCCAAGTTGCACAATGATTACACAAACTGAGGAATCATTTTATCAAAAGCAGGACAACAAAATCCTCAAAGAATCCTCTCTTGTAGGAAAACAAGCACGGAGATTCCAAATTTTTTACATACCCTGCACAAACTGTTTACTTAAGCCAACACTGACCCCAGCAATGCTTAGCACAAGGGATGCTGCACTCCATGGGATCTGTCCCCTCCTGTTATCCCAGCATGGATTTCCAGGGCCACACCTCCCTTCCCACACCTGGGCCACGCTGGCACAGCCTGCATTCTGTGTCTGTGCCTACCCTGGGATATTGCACAATTTTAAAATAGACCTTGGAACAGGAGCAGCCCAGCAGACCCAGTGACGGAGTCAACAATCTCACAGCTGAGTCATGGCAGGAGACAATCTCCAATTTCAAGTATCAGGGGAAAGAGCTAATGAAAAATTGAGTTTTGCTGTCTTTTCCTCCTAGAGCTGAAGAACACCCCCCAAAACCCCATTAAAAAAAAAAAAAAAAAAAAAAAAGGCAAAAAAGGCATTATTTTAACAAACCACACATTTTGGAGTGCCCCACTCCGGTTCATGTTTTGTTGCATTTTGCCAAAATCTTTATTTTATGGAAGTAAAATGCAATATGCACATTAGTTACTAAAGGATTAAGCTACTGTCTCTGCTTCTTCTTTTTTTTTTTTTTTTTTTAATATATTTTCACTGGGGAGTGAAGAACTGGATTTGAGGTTGGAGTTTGTGGGAGTTTCTTTGGTTAGGCTTTTTAGTGGGGTTTTGTTTGTTCATTTCAACAGGATTAAATAAATGTATTTTGAGCAAGACTTCCATGTATTTGTAACACTGAATTTCCACATTACTTGATTTACAAGTTTCAGGCTCCAATGAGTCTTAATAATTGTCCTTTTTGTGGTACAGCTGAATTGTTGGAGGTCTTAAGTGCCCTACACACATTCCATTGGGATATGTCTGACATTCAGCGTCAGTAAAGATAGAATTCAAGCACTAATGTGTTTCACAGATATTCTCTCATATCACTTGGTGCTATCACCTCACAAAACCATGAGATAGGTATAAATAAAATGTCCACTCTTTCCAAAGGCAAAAATCCTCTAGCACACAGCTAAAGGAGAAATTATATGCTTGCACCTGAACTTAAAAAATAAAAGGGGAAAAAAGGGGAAATTATACTCTAAAATTATCCCATATCTCACAAAACTTTCTGCTTCTCCTAAAGCTTGCTCTTTCCAGAAAATTCATTAACAGATTTTTTTCGTCCTATGCAGCAATTTTTGTATGTAGATTGCACATATTCATTCTTATGAAGCAACTCAGCAAGAATGTGCATCAGAATAACAGTTTATATGCAAGTATCTCGACTGGAAAGACATAAATTGTGTTTAGAAAGTGAAAGACTAGAAAATATTTCCTTCAGGGATCACCCCTGCAGCCGTGCATGTCAAAAGTCCTCATTAACAGCTGGGCGAAGACACCAGAATACCACAGAATAGCACAATTTAAATTAAATAACAGTTGTGAAAGAAGAAGAATGTTTATTTCCTAGCTTTTTTAATATTATATTCATATGTGGCATTCACAACCCCTTTGCATGCTTTCACACACAGAACTGGAGCAGGTATTTGGGACTCCATCCTTTGTGCTGCAGAGCTCAACTTGAGGGGACCTTTCCATTTTCAAAAAAACTTGGCAAGCGTGAAACTAAAATATGCTTATTTGATAAGAGGTACTATACCCTGAGGAATTCACACATGTGTGAAATACAGACTGGAGCTGGCTGAACCACAATATTCACTGATGAACCTTCTGCCAAATTTTATTTACCAAGAGCACTTCTTGTTAGATTGCCTTGGCAATGACATTTGGCTAAACAGGATTCTGACACTGAGGGCCAAATTTGACAGCCATTAAATTGCAAAACAAATCAGCTAATAGAAATCAGATAGGATTAGATTTATCCCAGAGACACTTCTACAAACATTTGATTTCAGTTAGTGATACGTTGGTTTACTCCAGTTAGACACAAATCTCATACCATTTACATAAATTTTCTTCTGAAAAAACAGATCTGTCTTTTACGCACTGAAGTTGAAAAGATGCCTTCAACAAGTGGGGGAGTTTTTTGGCACAGGTCTCTGCTGAAAAACACATTGGTACAATTTTCTACTGACTAATTAGTGGCATGTCCTATTTGCCTATTGATTTATGGCTTCTGATCAGGCTGGCTAGGGAATGCATTACAAAGCAGCATCCTCTCTGAAGTTGTTTTATTTTGGGTGAGCCTGCTACCCATTTTCAGATACAGAGGTCCTCTTAAGTAGAATGTAAAATGAAGGCTGTCTTAAGTATAAATTTGTGTACAATCGAGTTCTATTACACGCTTTGATTACACAAATGGAGGTCTTACCCCACAATTTTCCCTGCTCAACACAGACTGCCTATTTTATGCTCCTTACGTGGTTATTATTGTAACCACTGAAATTAAAACAAGACTGCCTTACATTCAGGGTAGTATTTTTGGGAGCTTCTTTTCTTCACACACAAACCCATCTTCCTTTCTTTGATAAGTAATCTTTGCAAAATGGCACCACCTGGGTAATGCTTTCCTGTCCACCTCTGCAAATAAATCAGAGTTCCCAGAGATTCCCATTAAATTCTGATTATTCTAGTCAGATCTTTGTTATCATCAGATCTTGGGATGAACAAGACAAATCTTGGAGGAGCTCAGAGCACACACAAACATGTCATTAACACAACAAGCCAGGAGCATCAGGCATCAAGTGCCACTGAACATATCAATATCTGCAAGCAAACAACTTCTCCCAGTATTAATCATAAAGCCAAATGAGGAGTGCAGAAACATTTTAAAAAAGAAAAAAGCATCCTCTAACTGTATAATCCTCCAGAGGTTTCCAGGCCACAGAATGCAGGATAACAGCATTCCTGCCATACCAATCCCTTGCTTGAAGAAATCAGGCCCAGAATCAGTTGCTGAAACTCATTTAGCAGACCTGTTTTTCCCAAAGTTGAGAGAATAGACAAAAAGTCAAAGAAATCTGCACATCTGAAAAACAATGGATGCTCCTAATTAATCAATCACTCCTCCAAAAAAAAGTTTTAACATCTCCCTAGTTTAGATGTAATTTTTAAGCTTTTGTAAATGTTAAAATATGATAATTTCACATGCATAATACTAAAGGAACTTAGAAGTAATTAACTGTTAAAGGGTTTATAGAAGTCTAGCTGGAAAAGAATTATTGTGCACAAGTAAAAATTAATGTGCATCTCAGAAATTTCAATTCTGGAACATTATATTTTGCCCAAATCCATGCAATGTGATGATGTCAGTCACAGAGGAAAAGGACAGTGGCCACACCCATATTATACCCATATACAGGGGAAGATACATTACAAAATTTTATGTCAGAAGAAAATTTAGAAAAGGACTTAAATATCTCGAAATGAAATTCTGTTTGAATGTAAACAAAACCTGTGTATTTTGAGAGCCTCCAAAAATCACTACAAACCAAAAAAATTAAAATACATGTAGATGAGAAAAACCTCCAAAAAGCAGCACCATTTGAAAGCAAACAACCCTGCAAATAGCACATAGCTGATAGGAATGTCAAAACATGGGCAAGTGGCGATACTGAAGCATCTATCAACATTCCTTCCTGGAGCAAAAAATGTTGGTGAAATAAAGCCCATTTCACAGGGCACATTTTGCCAAATCTGACAAAAGTGGTCTCGCAGTGCTTGTCCATCCATTCATAGCAGTCATTTACAGAACTATCTGCAATCTGAGCTGCCCTGTTCTCCACATTGCTAAATATTCTCTGCTGAAAAATATTTTTATAAAAGTGAAAAGCTGCTCGTCATGTTTGGGAAAAACTGTGATGTGCAGGGCCTAGTGCTGTAATTGTGTGCATTCCAGGCAGGCTGCAGGTCATGCTTGACTGCAGATGCAGTCGTGCAGCAATGCATGCTGGAGCTGCAGATCCACAAACCAACAAATTTACTCATTTGGGATTAAAGGCTGTAAATGAACAAAGCATTGGTCACCCCAAGACTCTCCTGATTACTCTGTATTTAATAGTGCCTGCCACTGAGAGGGTACAAACCCACCTCAGGAGAACAAGTTTAATTTGCCTGAAAGATGTGAGATTTGTTAACTGTGATTTAGGTCAAACTGGCATAAATTAGGTTTGTTTCTACACACTCGTCCACACGTTACTCTTTTCAATCCAGATTGTTCCTTGGTCATGTTCTTGCTTCACCTTGGCTTAGGGCTGATCCTTCTGTGAAGCTTAGCTAACAGCACTTGCACTTTCATGCATCTCTAATTATCTCCATTTTTTCCCTTATAAAACACACAGTTTAAAGTTTCAGAGAACAGAATAATCTGATACTTCGTTAAATACTAATTCAAATAGAAAATGCATTGCCTTTTATCCTAAACATTTTTGAATGTCCCTATGATTTTGTTCATTAAAATGTATTTTATTTAATTGGCAAGAATTGCTGCAGGCAGTGCCTGGGAAGCTGCTGCTCTTATTTCTTTTTTTGCTGTGCTCTATCACTACACCTGGGAGCCTCTCTCCCTGCACCTTGCTCAGTTACTCTCTCAGATGGAGCCGAAGTCTCAGGGAACTGCATCTTTTGGCACAAGCTGATCAGTCATCAAATAAACCTGCAGGAAATCTTTCTCCTGCTGCTCAAAGAATGGCCCAAAATTTCAAGGATCCAATGTCTGAGCTTCCCTTCCACGGCATGCAGATTTCCATCTGTGCTGTGCACAGGATGACTCCACAAGTGTTTCATGCACAAATAAACCAGAGCTGTGTTTTGGAGGGAGTTTTATATCACCAGGTGTCAAACTCCCTGGTAGGAAAGGTGGTGCAACCATGTGAACCCACATGTATTTTCCTTGAAATGTAAAAACTATTTGCCAGTGGACGCTGTTTTGTTGAAGAGATTGTGATGCAAGCAGAAAGAAACAGGAGAGAAGGATATTCACTGTAACTTGTCAAATCACACAGAACATATGGGCCTGTGGGCACAGAGCCAACACTGGAGCCACTCAGGCCACCACATCCAAAGCTTTAAGCTGGCAAGCCCAACATGGAGAACCTTACATGCCCCAAAATCACAGGAAATTCTTCACGGAAGGATCCACAAAGAGCCTAAATGAAGAACCAATACCAGTTTGGGGCTAACTTCCTGGGGTTTAGCAGAAAACATTTTATTCTCACACACTCATTGCTAAACACTGATTTTCTGTAAAACAGCCTCATTTTACCTAACATGACAGGAACACTGAAATTCGTTTTTTCTCCCTCGATCCCTGTGCTAATGACACATTTATCCTAAAGAGAAATTAACCATCTTGCTCTTTTGAATTGGCTTTAAAAACGATAGCAGTCACATCACACCTCACCAGATCTGAGCTTTCCCACTGCCCCATCACTGATGACATCCACAATGGTGCCTCTCACCACGGCATCTGTGAATACCTTAAATATATCACTAGCAGATCCAAAGAAAGGTGCAATATCTGCAAAAGCAGATGGTGTAATAGGCCTGGCCAGTTGGATAAAAGCCCAGGTTTTCATACCTTAAAATCTATTGAAAGCTTGAGTAAAATGAATCCAACAGCTCTCTGAGTACGTCCAGATTTGCACTTCAGCATAGTTTTTGCATGAGCAACCTCTCTTTAAAGAGTCTGAAGCAGTGCTTACCAAGAGAAATGGAGAAAGCATTGCCATGTAATGAAAGTAAAACCAGAATCTAGAATACAAACTGATGACTGGTATACAGCACATAAAATTAATGAGAAATTGAAAAGAGAGAGACAATGAGGCAAACAGCTTCAAAGGATAAAATATTCCCCCAAAATGTCTCAGTTATATCCATGGCAGAGAGCATTCGTGAAAGGAACTCTCCCATAGCATGCTATTTGTCCTCCTACAACCTGAAATTTGGATTTGTATATTTTCTTCCACCACTTCACACTCAAAAGCCTCAAAGGAGCATCCAAAGTAAACAGAGACCACATGAGAAAACCCTCATGACCCTAAATGTTATAATGGACTTTAATGTTCACCTTTTGAGCTGTAAGCCTACAGCAGGGGCCCTTAGGGTATATCAGTGCTCCAATATTTCCAGCAGGAAGAGCCTCTCAAAAGCATGAAAGAACTTAACAGAAACTGGATTTTTTTAATGATTTGCCGTAACATTTGCAGTGGGACTGCTATCTACAGTTAGCTATTTCAACAAAAAAACCTGCTTGCTTGAACAAAAAGGAACTCTGAGATGTGTTGATATAAACAGATTAAACCAAAGAGCATTTCTTTAAATCCTTGATTTCTTCAGAAATAAACTTAATCCTCCAGTTGACAAAAAAGACAAAAATGTAAAACTTGTATACTAAAAGGCTGCTACAAAATTTATACAGGAACAGAAATTTGTAGCACCCAGAGGCAAATATTTAACATTCAACAGTCAGAGGGGGAAGTACAGTATGATTAAATGTTCAACATTACAACTCACTATCAGCAGTTATTTACCTACACTCACACCATGACTAAAACCAACCTCATGTCCTGAGGCTTCTTTTGCTCAGCTGCAAGAGAAGTGAGATCTTTTTCCTCTTCTTGAACCTCAGTCAGAACTAACTAAAAAAAAAAAAAAATCTTTCCTATTAGTTGAGCTTAATATAATGATTTTTTAAATTACTATTATTTCTTCTTAATTATTATAGGTTAGCCACAACAAGTGGCAGGGTGAGGAGGAGTGCAAATCTCTGCTTTGAGACCACATGGGTGACAATGGGTTTTCCACCAGAGTAACCTAACTCCATAAAGAGAATGGTCATTGATTCTGAATAATGTTTTCTGCTTGTAAAATAGAACTGGGCTTTTCACTCTAATGCTTTCTGTAACTGAAGACACATCTAGCTCAAGGAGGGGGTAGCATTTTGGGGCAAATCTCAAAGGTCCTACAAACTGGTGCTCTACTTCTCTCTGCCTATTGAGCAAAAGCTCCCCTGTCATGATCAGTAAAATATTGAGGAGCTGCAGCAGCTTTGGGTTCAGTGAAGTGGGATCCAGGTGGATTGGAGAGCTTGGAATATACAGAAATTGAAATAAAGGTGCTTAAACGGCACCTCAGGGTCTCAGGCACCATAAAACTACAAAGCATTGAGGCACTGAATGCTGTCTCTTGGGAGATTATATTTCTTATGCAAGACTAGATTTATTCTTATTTTTTTTATGTCGTGGAATCGTCTAGCTGAGCTTTTAAAAAGTCAGGCTGAAACATGTATTCTTTTCTGCACAGAAAGATGTCCTCTGAATCCCATTCCCATATTTTGATACTCCCTTTAGTTGTCAAATACTTCAACCATTTGCAAGCTAAAACCTTGATGTTCTTAAATAGCACAATTTTATCCATCCAAAGTAAAAACCGCTTGAGCAAAAAGTATCACTGCTTGGTTTTGCAGCTAATGTTTCTTTATAACATCATTTTATCTTAGATTTCCTTCTTCAGTGCAGCATTCTTAAATTTCTGAAACTTAAGGAACCATAAAAATGTATAATAAGAAGAAAAATACATGTTGCATTCAACAAAAATACTTTGGAAATTGGATATTTGAAAGATACCAAATTAAATTAGCTGATGGTCTCAGTGCTCTACAGAAAAAGCAAAAGACTTCTTGGAGTGATGGCAAAAAAGGAGATAGGGAGCCCTGAAGTCTGTTTTATAACCAATTTGATGTATGTTCACAGGCAATTTTCAAACCCAAATACCAAAAAAATCCACATTATTTGGTTCACACAAATTATTTCCTAGCAAAAACAACAACAACAACAACAAAAAGATTACATACTACACTACAAATTTCTGAGCTAATTTAAAATTTAAAAAGGGAAGCAAATACTGGCAGCTCTGGCCAGGCCCTCTCACTACAGCTCTGTCCCCTCCTTTCTGTGCTCCTGCACATTTGGAATTCCTCTCCATTTCCCCTCTGGTTTCCTTTGCCTTTCCTGCCTCCTCGCCCACCTCTCTCTGCACTCCAGTATTAATAATTTTGTGCCTGCAATCCTTGGCTCTGCCTCTGCCCTGCACCTGCCACTCAGGGCACTGCTGGATATTTACACCTACATCCTACTGAGCACTTTTAAATCAGCCCCAAGCCAGGCCAAAATGTTTAACCTACAAATTCTTGATGTTATAACAACATATATTAAGTATTTCTTTAAAATCCATCTGCCCAAAGGCAATTTTTTTTTTTTCAATCAAAGCAACTTTAGTTGGGATTTTCACCTACTGTTGAAAGTTTCTATCAATCTGAACCTATCTAAATAGCCTGTTTTTTTAATTAAAGAAGCATCACTGCTAAAGCAGTATCTATAATATTTTAATATTTGTAATTAAGTTCATTGAGAAACCTGACACAAAGAAAACAAACCCATATATTGCAAAAATTATTTCTTTTTAAATCACTGGAAATGCTTAAAGTACAACTTTCTGACAGAACCATAATTCAATATTAACCTCAGAATTGGGATATTCTGTGCACAGAAGTAATGTCCTACATGATAATAATCACACAAACCTGTGCTATGTCAACCAAGTCAAGCCCCTGCCATAATGTCATTATCTCTCTTTAGTACCACAGCCCCACTGTGAGAAGCTTTTAGCAGCTTACATTCATTCTTGTAGCATTAATTGACATTTCTGACCTAGAAAGCTTATGAGCCTTTCAAGCCAAAACTAAGATTTTGTAACTGTGTGGGTACTTTTCCCTTAAAACAATAAAGTATAACCATTGTATCTCTATAACAGACTTAATTTTCTGCCTTTCAAGGCACTGAATTGTCACATTTTCAAGAGTCCTTCCCACTCTACATTAACCTCTGCATCAAGTGCAGGCAGCAGCTCCAGGAAATGTAATTACTGAGCAGCCTTGTATATTTTGTAACTTGAACTGGAGAGCTCTATTCTTCTGAATTCTCCCTAATCAATCTTTAGCACAAGCAAACCTTCTCGTTGGAACCACCAGAAAAAAAAAAAAGTCCCTTATTAAAAGACCACACAACAGAAAGGAAAGAGGACCTAAGTTTCGGGTTTATTTTAAATAAATTGCAGGAATTTGTAATCCCTTCCAGGAGATTCAAAGCAGTTTGGTAAATGTATGCCATTTCTCTGCTAGCCAGTATTTCTCTCATCATTTACTAGCTGCTTTAACTTAAAAAGTTAGTCCATACTTTGTTCCTCAAACAACAGGCACACCTGGATGACAAAATAAACTGAAGACAACATAATTGTCTTCCTAGCAATGTGCCCCAAAAAGACATGAAACTGAAGCTTAAATATATTAATTTGCTAAGAAAGGATTAACCAGTTGGTCCCTAGTACTAGTAAGAGCATGATGAAGACCCAGGTGTGTGACACTTTCAGATGCAGCTGCAGGCACTCAGTGTTTGTCCCTGTTTACACAATTTATTATTTACACAACTCCACTGCAGGAGTTGTGCAGTCACTGCAATGCTCAGCTCAACAAACATGCTGTGCTTAGACCATGAGTAACTCATAGTAAACCTGCCTGAAAACTCCCACCTAAATATAAACTTTTTGCCTTGATCTTAGCACATTTTTGTTCTGCAGAATTCCAGCAGCCACAGGAAACATCCCTAACATCAGAAGGGGAGCTGTGAAGGCTTCACACCCACAAGCACCTCAGAGACTTCACAAATTCATCAATACCCAAACGTGCTCCTTCCATGAGCCTGAAGTTCAATTTACAGTCCAGCTCTTCATGAACACACAGTGCCATCTTCCCTTTCCAGCTTTTTCCACAATTTAACCCAAACCATGCACCAGCAGCTCTGAAACCACCACGTGCTCCTGCTGGGTTCCCCTTGCCACAGCCACACCAGCACACACATCCACTGGACACCTCTCCTCACCCAGCACCCCAAGCAGCTCCTGCTCTTCTGTGTTCCACACAAAGTTAATTTATGTGAACTTTAACGAGCAAAGTGGAAAAGGCTTCGTGGTCTGCCACCCTTTGCCAGCCAGGGGAGGTCACCGTGCAGGCTCTGAGGAAATCCATCAGTCACGTTACAAATTAAACCTGCCGTGCCCAGAATGTTCTTCTCTGCTTCTGCTGTCCCTCTCTGTGCTCCAGGTTATTCTCTAACTTGCTAAAGCCTAGTGACAACAGACTTCTGACACAAGTGCTTTCCAGGCTTCTCACTTTTGAGAGTGGAACAGTCCTTCCAAAAAGGTAAAAGATCTTGAGTCTACAAGAAAAAGGCTTGAAGAACACTCTATTTTGTATACTCCAAAGAGCAACAGTTAGACATCATATGGTACAGTCTTTTTAAACTACATTTAGACAAGGTACTCCATAACATGACACAGATTTTTTTTTAATAGGCAATATGTTAGATCCCAGAATACTTCATTTTCTTTGACATTCACAGAGAAAAAGAATTTCTGCTGTTAATTCTACAGCAGCATTAAAAAAAACCAAAACAAAACCAAACCCAACTCTGGTGTTTTGTCTCAGATGACCATAATTAGAAGGTTTTTGAATAGAAAAGATTGTGTGTTAAAACCTTCTCTGAAGCAACAGAACACTGAAAAGGGACTAAAATTTTAAAATTCAGTTGTTCTCCAAATTGCACGTACTGTTTCCAATATTCTCCAGCAGCTACAACTCTGCTGTGGAGCATCTTATTCTAATGATGTGCTGACTGACATCCGAATAAAGCTGATGATTCTGCAGATGAAGCAATCAAATTGCCACAAACTAACAATTTGGCTGGTTGATTAGACCAATAGCTCAGTCCTTGTTCTTCTCTTTCACTCTGCAACGACACCTTGGGACAATGCCTGCTCATCCTAAAACAGAGCTATTTTCTCATGAACATCACTTTCAGAATTCCCCAGACAGTGCTCCAAAAAACCACATCATATTTTTTGCATGATTACAGATAAGGGTAGTTTAAAGTCTGCATTAGAGTCCAAGGCATCTCAAAAGTGCAAAACATCACCCGGAAACACAAAGATAGCTAATTATGATGTCAGAAAATACTTATCTGACAAGATCGTGATCCTGTTTTAAAATTACTCCAGGTAGAACCAGAGGACATCATGTGTCACACTGATCTCCAGACACACTTCACAGCTTAATTCTAGCTCCAATATTTAATTGAAAGTTAATTCTGCAAAGGAAAGTGCAACATAATAACAAAAATTTGGTTTTAATTTTCTGAGAGATTTTTCAGTTACCACAGGACAAAACCTGGACTGAACACAACATATAATATTTTAAGTGCTGAAATTTGACTTTCAGTGATCTGCTTGTGTTTTAACATGTTTATAGGAAATTAGCTTTTTTCCTCTCCAATGCTGTGATCCGGTGCAAATGCATTTTATACAGTTGTACCTGCCCTAATTCCACTGCAGGGAGACCCTGGAATATTCCTCCTCCTTGGAGTGCTCCTTGCAGGGGCAAATCCAGTCCCAACAGGAGCAATCCTTTGGGAACTGACTGCTCCATTCTGCCATACCTGTCCCTGTTTCCACAGTGGTTTCAGCTGATATATTTACCATTTTGTCCAATGTTTCATCCAATTTTTCATACCTGAAAATGCAATTTAAAATAATTGGTGTTCTTTGAGGGGGGAAGAGAGTGTTGGTGTGGAATTTTTCTCCTTTAGTATCTGCTTACAGATCCAGATACATCACAAAAGCCGCTGGAGAACAGTAGCATTAATAAAAGGCTGGTTTCCATGGAGAACAAAAAAGGTCAAATCATAATTTACTGAAAAGAGTTCAACTCCATGAGTTAAAACTGATACACAATTTTGAAAACAATTTAAAAATGGCACCTATGCCAATTGCTTACATGGTTTATGATCTGCAACTTGAAGGCAACATCTCAGGTAAAAGCTCTCATGAAAATACATTTCTGTTGCAAATGAGAAGCTGATGGGAAGATAAAGCAGGTGAAAGAGCTGCAGAAAGAGAGCTGCATGTCATGCACTCGTGGGGTGAGGTGTGTGCAGAGAATTTCATTTCTGTAATTAAATGTCAGGCTACATAAAGCAAGAATATAATTAGTTCAGCATAATTTAGTGCCATTCAGATGGAACTGGAGCCTTGTGTACTCACCAAACAATTTGTACTAAAACAACACAAGCTGTTCAAACAAATTGACATTTTTAATTCCTACTCTTAACAGACCTTTATTATCAGTTTCTGGGAGAAGATGTTTATTATAATACAAAATCTTTCAAAATAGTTTGGAAGGATGAGACTAGAAAATGCCAAAGCCATCGATCACAAAATAATCAAGTCAGAATAACACTGCAGTAGTGTACATTCTCTTGTTAGAATCATCTTAAGAGAGGTAAAGCTATAGGAAAAAAAAGGCAAATAAAATCAGGAACTTTATAAATTAATAATTTAATCAGGTTACCCAAAACCCTCTGCACTGTGAGGAGATCTGGGCACTGAAAAGGAGAATATATAACAGAAATCTGCTGATCTTGATATTGTTCAAAATACCCCCTTCCTTCCATTGTGGAAACACTTTTTGCACCAAGCCACTCAAGAACTGAACTTTTTTTAATATCCAAGATGAACTTATGTCATACCAACACCTTTCTTTAATAGGAAATACTTCTATAAAGATCCTTATACTCAGAGAAGATGCATTAAATACCAATGGTCCTGAATTTAATCCATAACTGAAATTCTTACTCAAGAAAAGAAAACTTCAAGGGATAAAAATGCAGTCAAGAAACAAACAAAAAAAACAAAAAAAACACATCCCAAAAGAAGCTAAAATTTTGTTAACTAATGCAAAATACAATTCAATTAGCAGTTTTTAACTTTACTCAGGGCATTACTGGATCATCTTATGTTCCAAAATTGCATTGATGCTGTTTTCAAAAAAAAAACCAAGAAAAAAAAAAATCCATCATCTTCGTCCCAGTCAAAGCAAGTAATTGTGCATTTTATGCATATATTGCTAATTATATTTGGAATGTGAATCATGTTGCTCCCTAGCCTTAATCTCATTTAAGAAAAGATTAACCTCTCTTGACTTTTCACCGCAGAATCAACTCTTGAGAATGACAACATGAGAATGGACACAGGACACTCACATCCCCTTAAAGGTTACAGCACATTTCCAATTGCTCTCATATTGCTGCATCAGACTATATAGTCTGTTTACAAGGAAGGATTTCTGCATTTCATGAAGTTCTAATTAGAAAACAGCAAAGGGAGTGTCAGAACAGTCCTTTCTGTGCAAGACAGAAAATGTTTTGATTCTGAACACAAATTACTGCAACTCCACAGCATTGGAAGCTGCATAAAGACTCTCATAGCTGAATACCTAAGGTGAAACCTGGCCAAAACATTAAAATAACCTGAAACACACCTACAGCAAATGAGCAATGCTGACAGGGAACATGACTTTGCTGGATCAAGCAGACTACTGTTCCCCTCCAGAATGATATTCCCAAAGGAGTCATTGGAAATTAAGCTTCCTATCTGACCAATACTCAGCCCCATATATATTCACATAGTTGGAATAACCCACAAAGGTTCTTATGCTTCCCACTTCAAGACTGAGTTCATTTTTATTTTTAAATATCTACATGGGGGAAGGGTGTGAAGGAGTGTTGATAGCTTGAAACTGGTTACACAAGCATACTAATAAAGGGAAGGAATTCTTCCAGCAAACAGTTCATGCACAGATGCTGTAGCCTTGAATTTAGAGGAAACCCACAATCATCAAAGAGCAGTGTTACAGAGAGCCAGAATGTGAGATGGTGCACCACGGGTGACACACTCACTCAGGCATTTCGTGCTTGAGGAAGGAACTGGTAAACCATGGCTGTTAAATCCTGCCAGCAGCTTCCTCCTCGCCCAGACACCACTTCCAGGGCAGGACAGAGCTCTGCTCCACCTGCGTCTCACACGGCCACTAAACACCAGGGCTTGGCAGAAATAATTGTAAACCACCCTCCTCCTCAGAGCTGAGCAGAGTGAGGGATTAAGATGTATCCCTCTGCTCCAAAGTGGCTTTGTGACAACCAGGGCAAGGCACAGCAAAACACTCAGTGTAAGGTAACCAGTTGTGTTCTGGAGCCTCTCGCTGCCAAATACTTTCTTAAGCTAATATTGATACTTTAACCACAGCTCAAATTCTCTGACTGAAGTAAATATGCCTTTATAGTGGATTGCTTTTTCTGGACTTTTGCCACTGCAGACATTATCCTTCGTTAATGACAGAAATGGGACTAGCCCTTGTCGAGGAACTGTTTAAGAACACACATTCTGCTTTTTCTTTTTGTGAGCACAGAATATGGAAAGCATTAACTTATTGAACTATACACAGCAAATATGCCTTTAAAAATTAAACATTTTAGCTTCTTTTGGTACATTTAATTCTCATCCCCAGGTATTTTCTAAAGTATTATTCTCACATGCCCTTGAATTTAGACCTCATTTCATCTCTGCAGAGCTCCCAAGCAGCAGATCTTGTCAGACAGTGATTTGATTCGTCACACTACAGTGGGTGAGATGGATTATGCCCCTGATCCTGCAGCACCGAGTGAAACGACACGTTTCCTGCACATTATGGAACTATATATCAACACTGACTACAGCTCTGTGGTGCTTCCATGAACAGTCCCCAGGATTCCTTCAGCCTCTCACTTCTCAACTTGAGCATCTCCCTTTAAAATCATTACAAATAAATCCTGATTAGCTTAACTGTAAATATGAGTATAACATAAAGATTCAGTGGTTTTTTGTGAGGTTTGTTTTTTGTTTGTTGCTGGGGTATTTTTATTTAACTATAGCTCTTTTTCCATTAACAAGAGTCTGGCACCTTTGCTAACTGGACTCAAACCGTGATGCCAATGCAATCATTTAATCTCCAATAATTCAGTCTAAGAAAACATGCAGATACAATTCACTGTTCCTCTGAGGTGACACCCTAACAATGCTTCAGCAAAGAAAGTCAGAGATCACGGCTGCAATGAGTCCTGGTGATGCCAAACCCATCACCACAGCTGGCAGCAAAACCTCACAGCACCATTTGTCTGCAGTAGCTGTTATTACATATTAGCATTAAAAAGCCTCCAAGTGAATAACCATGTTTCCTTCAGAAACAGCACTAAATACTCCATTCCTATTTTTTTTCAGTAGGTAGAAGGAGTCAATTGTTATTTCTTTCAAGACAATTTGTAACATCATGTTTCAAAAATCCCTCTTTATGTTTCTATTATTAAAAACTGGTTACCAAATGTCAGAAGCAGTTCCCATGAAAGTCACTACAATTGAGCAGACTCTTGAAGAGCAGACCCTAAATTTGCATGGGAGATAAGCTCTTCTTCCAAATCTGCCATGCCTCTAAGACACACAGCCAACACTGCTCATTTTAATCACTCAGTGTTTATCTTTTCTCCTCTGGACAGTGCCTTGCTGTGAGTATGTGATACCTGGCAAGAAAATTAGTACAACAAATACAGAGTTTTAGAGAGGGCAGGGAGATCTTCCCCCTGTCAGCAATTCACTGTCACTGTGTTTGAACAGGTTTGCACAGTTTTAGGTAGCTGAGTTTAAGTTAATTGCTGAAGGGAACCAATGCCCACATGCACAAAGTTCACAGTGTTTTCAAGATCTACTTGCAAATAATCACAATCACTGAATTTCCATTCATTTTAAAACTCCATCAACATTCAGACTCCTTATAGAGGATTATATAGCTCCTTGCAGAGGAAGGAGAATAAAGACAAAACTCTGGAATCCATAGCCCTTCTCATAGCTCATTGTTAATTTCCCAGATTTTGCACTGGATGTGCAAAGGAACAACCAATGCACAGATTTTTAGAAGTGTTCTTCAATTGCAGCATCCACAACTATAAGGGGGAAGATTAAAAAGTCACAAACCATTAGGAAGACCCATGCAGAAAGTGACTTCATTAAAAGAGAGTGATGTAGAGATGATTTTCTGTTCTTGGATTTTGGTTTTGATGGAGGTTGTTTTGATTTGTCCTGGGTTTTTTTATGTTTTTTTAACTTATTTGAATCAGAGATTGCAAAAACAATTGTATAACACAAGTCACCAGACACTTTTGCTCCTATTTCTGATGACTAAGAGTAGCCTTTTGCAAATCACTGTAATTTCAAAAATAGGAATAAAACAAAACATCTCCTCCATACATCTCTTTCTTCCATACATTTTATTGCTTCCTATTTTTCTACACATAACCAGATGTGAAAAAAACTCAAAGTATGTTTTTGTTCATTTGGTTATAATTTAAATTTCAAAGATAGCAAATGACAGCAGTGCATTCGTAGTCCTCTGAAGAAAGAAAATGCAGTTATTGAAGCAACTCATACAGGGCATGCAGAATATCAGTTCTCACAGCAAGCAGCCAAAAACACAGAAATTTCTCAAATTCAAGTCCTGTCTTGCACATCATGTGCTGGAACTTCCACTACAGGGGGAAAAGTGCCATTATCCAACTTATTGTTCTAAACTGCTGTTGTTTCTGTGTATCTACACTTACAAAACCCTGATGGATTTCTAGTTCTCACTGCCTGAAAATAGTTGGTCTTCATCTAAAGACTGAAATATTGAAGTAAATGGCCATTAATAGCATATGAAAAAAAAGTGGTTTTCCCGCAAAAGAAAATAAGACCAAATTCTTCATTTTCAGAAAAGTTTAAATTAAGATTCTATAGAAGACCAAAGTAGGATCAAAGTGTTATCAAATTGTTCTATGTGTGAAAAGAAAAAAAAAAAAAGCCAAAACAAACCAGTCAACAATTAGTCTTCAATGGAATCACAAATTATTTACAAACAAGGGTTGAATTCAGATAATGGCCTGTTAACCAGCCTGACCAATTTCCTAAATGTTAATTTCCCATTTAGAGCCAGATGCTCATTAGCTGCTTTCCAAGGTGACTTTCCCTCACCTCTAACTACACATCAGCTCATCTTGGAATTACTGCCAGATTTTGAATTTCACTTACACAAATAAGATTTTTCATTACAGCTGAACTGACTCTGCAAAATCTTTTGGTATATCTGAGAACTGATATTATTACTTATTAAACTGAATCCTATAACAATTCTGACTATAGATACAATATATGCAGGTAGCTGCATATAAATGTTGATAAATATTTAGAAATGCAAAAATTTGCTCTGTGCTATTTGTGACACATATCTGGCTCTACAATTCAGACCTGTCAAATATCACAGACATGGCTTTGGAAACAACACAAACACCAAGCAAAAATGTCAATAAAATGCAGGCTCAATAAATGTATAAATAGACAAGTTGCCTGATAGCAGTAAATAAAGTTTGCTGGAGCAGTCAGATATTATTGTTGTGTTTACCCAAGGAGGTTTTATACATCAATGCTGCAGGTGTCACATCACCCACCAACAAATGTAAATTGAATGCAATCAACTCAAGTGGCTGGTTTCCATTTCAGCTCCTGTAAGGTTATACAGAAAGGCCCCAATCTTCTTAATGGGGCTTGCCTAGCTCAGGTTGTTACATCAGGACAGCAAACAGAAAAGGGAATTTCACTCACCAAAAAAAGCAAATAATAGAAACAGGAAGAAATGAAAGCCCAGAGGAACCAGCTGCTTTATTACAGCAAATACAGTCTCTTCTACCAGCCAGCAACTGGCAGAACAAGAGGACACAGTCTCAAGCTACTTCAGGGAAGGTTTAGGTTGGATATTAGGAAAAAAATTTTCACTGAAAGAATAATAAAATACTGGAATTGTCTTCCTAGGGAGGTGGTGGAATCACCATCTCTGGATATGTTTATAAAAAAATGGATTTGGCACTTGGTGCTATAGTCTAGTTGTGGTGTTAGGGCATGGGTTGGACTTGATGATCCTAGAGGTCTCTTCCAACCTCATTATTCTGTGATTTTGTGATTCTGTGATTGAAATTCTGGAACAAATAGTGATCTCCCAACTTTGCTTACAGTGCAAAATTCACTCATAAAACTGTGCTTTAACACCAGTTAATGCAAGTCTAAAAGACTCCAAAGAACCTTCACACTTAGAACTGTCAGATACACATGAGTTTATAACTCTGCTACTGGGAAAGAAAAAAGCCAAGCACCTTTTCCCCTGCCTGCTCTTCATCCTCTCCGTGCAGTCAGCTGGTGTGTGCAGGGATCTGGAATCTCTCTGGCAGCAGCAGGCACTGAGCTCCTGCTCAGGCAGTGAGAACTGGGCAGTGCCCTCGCCCTGGGCATCCCCTGGGTACCAAACATGCAGCAGGAACAGCCTCCCATGGCTCAGAGAGAAGTGGAACTGTGCAAATGACAGCATCTCCTGCTGACAAGCCAAACTGCTCTTTACTTCCACTAATTACCCAGATTGAAACCAAGAAGCTTCATTCCACTTAAGGAGTATTATTTCACAAACTTCTTTTTACTATTTTTCTGTACACCTAATAAATTATTGAGAACAAAGGTCTGTTGCATCCCCAGTATCTCCAGTCTATATTCTGTTATTTCCTGTGTCTGGAGCAGGATTTCTGGTGTGCCTGTGCTCTGTAGCTTTGCTCATCTCAGAGGATTTTCTGACCCACTCATGCAGCTGCCCTGTGGGATCAAACAGGGCCCTGCAGTTATTTCCTGGGCTTAGGCAGCCAAAATATCAGCTCCGTCTTGGTGGTTCTGATGCCTCAGTTTTTAGCTTTTATGTTTTTCAGATTCTGGGCTGCTTCAGTGTGTGGGTCTGGGCTTCATATGAGGGGATGGTGAGCTCTCTGCACAGAGCAGAGAGACAAAACAATTCCTTCTCTAACTGGGGACCAAGGACAAATGATCCAAATCTCAGCCCAAGAGCACAAACAGTGTGGGCTGGAGAGAGAAAAGCAGGATGGGACTGCCTGGGCTAAAGCTGGAATGGGTCAATGAACTCCAGTATGCAAATGGAGCAGAACTTCTAAAAGTGAGAGACCCCGTGAGCCATCGTGCATTTTGTGACCATTTTGGTTCATCTTGGCCTGGCTGGGCTCTTGTGCTGCCCAAGGTGGATCCATTGAGGCCTTTTGATAATTCCCTACTTCATTCTTTAGCTCTGTCTAGTCTCTGTTCTAGGTCAGCCTGCACAAGGCATCAGGTCCAGCCACCCCTTTCCAGCAGTTCTGCCACGACTGAACACTTGTGGTGACTCCTCAAAAACCAAATCCAGGCTTCAGGAGTTCCTTTCCTCCTCCCCTCCTAAACATGAAGAGGAGGCATAAACACATCCTGTCCTCGGACACAAAAATAAACATTTACTTTCCAAATAAACACTGCTACTTTATTTGGGAAACTTTTATGAAGTCAAAAGGTGACAGAAGTAGCAACTTTTTTACAGGAAAGGCAGATGCACTAAATGAAAACTTCTAAAAATCATTTCAGCAAAATAGACTTTTTTCCTTCCTACTTTATAATCAACAGAAGTTTGTGAATCTTTGCACACAAAATACTTATGGTTAATCAGACCCCTTTGTCCAAAGGTTACAATTACCATTCATTTGCTGTGAGCTGCTAAATTAATCATACTGAAATGAGGCAGTTTTTCAATTAGAAATTGTTGATCTGTAGACTAAAGTAAGGTGGACGTTTACAGGGAAGGTTTTAAATGTACTTTATACTTCAAGAGAATGAAAACTACATAGAATATTTATTCTTTGAAATTCTCAGATAGTTAATATGGACAAATTGAGCTGCTGGCTTCCTGCCTAAATAAATACAAGAAAATTGTTTGGGTTATTTGGCTAACTGGATTTTAAAAAGCCCAGAAGAAAAATACATATAGGTTTCCAAAAGCAACTATTCCGAATATTTACATTATAAGGCACTGCATCCCTGCTCACCTCTGAGGAATGGTCATTAACTTACCACCCTTCTCCACCTGAACCACCCCAGATTTCACCACTTTCCACCAACTCCCAGCTTTGAACAGCAGCTGCTTTTCTGTCCAGCTGAGTTTGCCCATCAGTGAGCAGGACAAGCTCACTGAGCCTCACTGCTGGGCTGGCAGGGGCAGCACGGGCAGGAATTCCCTGCCCCAGGCACCTGCACAAGTCCTGTGGCTGTGCTGTACCATTTGTCCCAATGCTTCCTCTTTTAATTGAGCAGGAAAACCGTCTGACAGCTCCTTAAAGGGCACATCAGCTAAGGGAGGGTCACTGATAAGGGGGACAGACAAAATTCGTTCTTATCTCTCCCTTGATAATTCTGCAAACAAGGGAGAAGTCGCAGAGCTGGGCTTTAAAGTCTGTCTGCCTTTTTAGGATGAGAAAAAAACCCCAAACAGCTGTACACTCTTTTCTATTTAAAGACTGACTGAAGCTTTCTGCATCACAAGTTCACTAATAGCAAAAATCCACTCTGAAGTGAAGCTGATGAGCCGGCCTCCTCCTAAAATGCATAAGCATAAGTCAGAGATGTAATCTCATCTCCTTTTAAAATTTATATTTACTTTTCTATTTCTCTGCATAATCTCTTTTTGCAGCAAGCTAAGAGGGTTATTTTTAACATACAGACTGTATCTAAAAATGCAGTGATTACCTTCTATCAGATGAAATTACAATTTAAAAAATAAATGGGGAAAAATATCTAGCAGCACTTGTATATAGAATCTGACACAGACCTATAAATAGCCTGTAAATTTCATAAAGTAGACAAGGGAAAATAAATTTACATTAAGGTATACGAAGGAAAATGTTAAGTTTATCTGGCCTTATATTACTTACAAATGAAGCAGCAAAGTGAAATTTGTACACTCCCTAACCCAGAAGGGAGATGCCATGGTAACTGCACCTGTGATTTTACATTTTTATGGTACAGTCATTGTACATTTCATATCAAGAGTCCAAACTAACATCAGAAAACAAATAGTAAATAAATATTACAACCCAGTCTAAGTTAGGCTAAACAACATTCACAATGGAAATAGCAGAGATAACACACACCTAGTTGAGAGAACTATAAATATAGTTCTAGAAATATAAAATATAGTTCTGTATAAAAATATAGTTCTTATTTCTGAAAGACAAACTCTAATGGCTTACACCTTAACAGGCAGAACAGGTTCCATGGGAAAACAGCACTTTTTTTATCACCTAAATATTTTCCCATTTTCACATTTATATTGGAGAACATTTCCAAAAGCAGGTTAGATTTTAGCCATTAATCAATATTCTAACACTTCTAACACTATAGAAGCAGGTCAGTTTTAAAAAGATGCTGAAGTTAATTTAAATTTCTAAAGCCATAGAGCTTAATGCTTTGATCAGCCTGTTAAAACAAACACACATCTATTTATGATTTTGAAAAAATCCATGTTTAATGTTCTTGCAAGACTCCAGGAGTACATCCACCTCCAGGAATGCTGACACCTCCAGTCAGTCTCCACTGAGAAGTCACCACCTCAGTCTCACTCAGGTTGTGGAGCTGAAGGAATACCATGCACCACTTCAGAGGAAAACCCTGCGACCACCAACAGGAGCCAGAACAGAGATGCTCCACAGGAACTCCAAATCACCTGCACGGAGTCAGCACCACAACCCCACCCAGCAAGGGAGGCTCTGCACAAAACCCACCTCTCCTCCTCCCTGTCACTCACCTCCAAGCTCCTCATGTGCTCCCAAAGATTTTCCCCCACACTTAACCAGTATTTCAAGTTAACTTATCTCTGCTTTTATACCTACTGACAAATATTTTCTCATCTGCCACCACAGTTCTGCTTGGCAGGATTTCCCAGTGCAGACTAAGGAACAGAATCACATGGCTCATTCTCATTTCCCAAACACGCTGGAATGGACAAAGAGAACCGTGAGCTTACAGAACTCCAATTTCACACAACATTTACTGAAACATGGGACGTAGGCTTGTGAGACAATCTTTGCTAGCAAGAAGTCAAATGAGAAAAACAAACAAACAAACAAACCAAAGTTACAAGGAATTGACAAACTCAATCATGTTATGCAAAGGTGGCCAAAAGTTTTCCACAGCTTGAAATGAAGACCTTGACTCACTTTGGCTTCATTCGGGAAAAGCAGAGATGGCCAAGATGTGGAGTACATTTTCTGCTTACAAGACATTTAATGAGTACAAGTGAATACAAGACTGAAACCATAAGCACACTCCACCACTAGACCCAGCTGAGTTGATGTTAATGCTCAATATCAAACAAAAATTAGAATTTACTCTTCAAAATATGTCCACCTGGATTAGTACAGTCTGGTTTTTTTTTTTCCCTGTGGGTCAAATATCACTCAGAAAACATTCCAGTGAATTAAACACTATGTTCAATTATGTCTCATTGTTACAAAAGCAGCAGATTCTTCTTTGAATCCAACATTCACAGTCCCTACTCTCAGGAGATTTTTTTTTTTTTTAATTACCAGAGAGAGAATTCTGTTCAGAATTTCCTGGGACAGCTTAGAGCCATCTGAGTGCTAAATTCTCCTCCTGATTTGTCTGTCAAAGCCATCCCCAGAATTTTTATGAAACACCTTAGTAAAGCTCCATCTGCTTTGTGGCAAAACAGCAGAACTTCACCAGAAGCACTGTAGCTAAGAACCATTTAGGCTCTAAATCTGCATGTCTACCAGCTCACCTTAATTCAGAATAAAGTCACTGGAAATGCACACCACTGACTTGCAGCTCATGATATAAAAGTCTGGGCAAATGCTTTTAGATACCACCCACACACAGAACTCAGTTTGTCCATTATCACCATCTCTCCCCCTCTCTGCTGGTTGTTTCTTGGAGAGCAGCTCTCCCCTGGCACCCTCAGGGACTTTATTTCAGAAGAAATACAGAAAACCTACACAGCAATCCAAATAAGGATGTGAGGTGCAAAGAAAAACCCAGCAACAAATCAGCCCCAAGGAAATCAAGGCAAGGCTGGGAGACCTTGAAGTAGTATTAAAATAAATAACTGTCTAAAAAGTAAATCTAGTGCATCCTGTCTACAAAAATACAATTCCCTGACTAAGGGGTTGATTTGCCCTGTGAAAATCACCCACTCTCACAATTGCTGAGCTTTTTGTCCATGGCCATTCAAACAGCCCTGCTCCACCAGCCTCAGAAGGGAAGCTGACTCTGACCTCTTTTTAGTCTTTTTTCCCCTTTTATCACTCTTATCTTGCAGAAAAGGGGAGGGATCTCTCTCATTCTGCCACACACTGCTTCTGTTCTCAGAGAATATCCTCAAAGCCCCATAAACAAAATATTTCCCAGGATTTGCAGCAACTGCTATTGAAAATTAATTATTTGTATCAAGTTTGATATGAAGGTAGGTCATGAACTGCATCATGCAGCTCTATAGGTTTCCAGAACTGATTAAAAACAGTGACTATTTGGGATCAATTTGCCATAAACCTGCAGGGTTTGCAGGGCTTTGGAGGACAGTGACAGCTCAGAGCTGAGCAGTGGGGAGGTGCTGCAGGGTGCAACTGCAAATACAGCAAGGTGCATAGAGAGGAGAAAGACTATTGAAACAGAAGATTTTTCTTATTTTTAAGGGGTACTCTATCTGTTTTCTCTAGGTCTAGATCTGAGCCCAGTAAGGAGTTCCATTAAAGGTGCAATTTATAGGCTCTCTCTGAATCCCAGTTACTCTCTCCCATTCTCCCTTTAGAAACTCTTCACGATTTTCAAGCCAGGTATTTTCACATCTAATAGCTCCTTGAGCACACCTTTCCCTCCAGCAACTGAACTTCAGCACTCTCAGCACTTGGAAGGCACATTAGTCTGGAAATTTAGCCTGACTTGATTAAGGCAGCAAACAGGAGCAAGATGGATGGTTTGCTATCAAAGCAACACAATCTGATCTCTGACAACACAAGCCTTGCCCATCAGGAGCTCAGACAGCTCCTTGCAGAATAATTTCTGGAACACTGACTTCTACACTTCCAGTATGTTGACTGCCAGGAGGCAGACCACACAGATCACAGTTGGACAGAGCTTTCTAATTGTGCTCAGCTTTGACAGAGACAATAACTTTACCATATTTATGCATTTGTGATTTGGTTTGTGCTGTTCAACTGTTGCCAAACACAAGCCTGCTACACTCATTCCTCCCTAATACCTTCAGGAATCCCAAGAACCAAGTCATCTTCAAAACATGCACCGATACCTCCCATATGGGGATCTTCAAAGACAGAAGATTCCTCACCAGATTCTTTGCACAACTTTCAGCAGTTGTACATTTCCTTTTCGCATCTTGAGCTGATGACAGGGAACAAGATGCCAGTTTTTCCAGGCACAGAAACACACTGCACAGCACTCTCACACCATTCATGCGGTTGTTACAGACCTAACTCTTCTTCCTATGTGAGATCAAAACATTTCACAAGCAGCACTACATGAAAACAACATAATTAAAAACATACTTCAAAGTGACTGTGTCAATCATTGTGGTATTCATGTACACACACTGCAAATCTCTTCTACATATCTGGACATTTTTAGGCTTTCATCTGGTTTTAAGAATGCTGAAAACTCTGAGAAATTCCTGTATGTTTCTAGATAGCTCTGTTACGATTGTCCCACAATTCATACCTGTTCCTCCCTCCACTTCATCCCCAAATTTGTCAAGAGCACCAGTCACATTTTGTCACTGGTTGCAGTGGAACACGCCCAGCACTACAGAGCAGAACTGCCTCAGCCTCTGACTCCAGGATTATGTGCCCCGAGGTTCTTGTGGTGACCTCTTAATCCCTGAGCTAAGAGGCTGAGATTTCCTCTGAACTACCTCTGAGGCCCTGTGCAAACAGAGCCCTCAGCAGAGCCACTGGTGACAACACAGAGCAGAGATGCACTTTGTGCTTATCCATTCCGTTTACCCTTTGGGAATGAAACACACCTAAAACCAGATGTCACCTCAAGTGAACAGCTTTATTTCTGGGAAAAACCTGCCTGTTACTTCTAGATTTGGTTTAGCTACTTCTGAGTGAATGAATTCTCATTTAGGAAATTGAGGTTTTTTAAGAGAAAACCCATCAACAAGAGCCTGCTTGACTGCTGACATTCAACCTAACCTTGCAAAGAAATGTATCAAAATCAACCCTGATTCCCTCTGAATACTTTATATATACACTACTTAGACCTTCCTAGGTTTGGTTTTCCAGGCAGCCCAAATGCATCAGTATTATCATCATGAAGACTTAAAATGCTGTCCTCCAGCCAAATGCTCCATGTGAACTCTCCCTGGTCAGCAAATAGTCCCACATTTACATCTGGGGCCAGGGCAGACACAATTCCAAGCTTCCACAGCAGATATGAAGCTCTGTGCCATGAGTCATGGGTGATGCTTCTGATTCCCACTGCTGCAGAGGAGTGGGGGAGGGCAGCTCTGTGTGGGAAAGGACTCTCCATCTAGACAGCATTTGGCAGAGAAGTTTGCACAGCTCTGCTCATTTACAGTATTATTCTTGAAACACTAACCTGTAAGTGTTCTGCATTTAGTGAAGAAATGGGTTGGATGGATTAATTAAGCAATCAGATTAATACAGCAAAATATAATTACTGACATGTAAATTGCAGGGGCTCGCTTTTAGGGTAAGTTTTCTGTAACTTAAGAGAATGTGGAGCTGTATTTACTGAAAGTTGAAAAGTGTAAGGAAATGAAAAATCAGAAAGATCAACTGGAAATGTCATTAGTATTGTGAGGGAACAAGAAATAAATAAAAGCCCAGTGATCAGAAAATAAAGTGGAGCTCTGTGTGAGGCCTGCCACACAGGCTCTTTGAGAAGAGCTTCACCTGCATTTCTGTCACTTCCAGGTCTGGCACAATCAGCTTTGACCCGTTCAATTGTCCCTGTCCTGGCTGGACGTACCCTCACCTGGGACCAGGAGACAAGGCTGGAGAATTCAGGGCTAACCCAGGTCAAAGGACTTGGGGGTTTTCTGCTGCCACCCCAGCGCATTCCTCCGCTCTGCTGAACATGCAGAGCAGCGAGTCCCACGGCAGCCCACAGCCAGCACCAGGGGCCAGGCCAGCATCACGGCCACGGGGACAGGGGCTCCTGGCAGGAGGAGCCACACATCCCACCGTGATCCAGGGAGATCCAGCCTTGCCCCACTGGCTGTGGGCTCCCTCTGAACCAGGCTGGTACCATCAGCCCCACAGCCTGAGCACAAAATGAATGGGTTTGCCCGTGCCCAGCACCAGCTGTCTCAGGTGGCACAAGCCCGCTCGCCTCTCTGCCCCAATGTGGGAACCCAGGGCTTCCCTCTGGCTGCCCTGGGACCCTGGCAGGGGTCAGGAACCCCCCTGGACAGAGCCCCCAGAGACACTGGCTGTGATCTCTGTCCATGGAAAAGAGTTTTCAATCTCACAGGATGAATTACCAGCTTTGAGTGTTTGATAAAAGCAATAATTAAGTGTGGCATGGGTGCAAAAGTAAAATTTTAGGATTCTAAATGAGGGGTCCAAAGGGGACAAGATGGAGGAAATTGGGTGTGTCTTGTCCTTTTTCTCCTTCTTCATGCCCTCCATGTTTCACTGTGGTGTTGGCATTTTTCTGTTGGTTCAGGCTGAGGACACACTGTCCAACGTAGGTGACAGATATTGGCACGTTCTTGTAAATCCAGCCCAGGGAGTTTCTGGTATTTAATGTTTGTCACATCCCACTGAGGGCAGAGCCCCACACGCTGCCCTGCAGGACAGAGCTGGGCAGGGCAGCAGAACATGTGAGAGATAAACAGAATAAACAACCTGGAAACCAGCACAGACCAATTATGGCTTCTGCTTTGGCAGTGGGGCTGAAAGACAGAGACTTTCTACAATCTGGGAATCATCAATACCTCAGATTCTGACACCCCAAGAGCTGTTCCAAGGGCCCTGGCCCTGTGGTTTGAGGAGCAACCACTGAAGGACAAAACAAAACACCTCTGTTTACTCACCTGAGGTGAATGAATAAAGAGGTTTGGCTGGGAAAGCTGCAATGTCCCAGAACCAGGAAACTCCTACTGGAGTGCCCTCCCAAATCACGCTCAGCAGGTATTTGCAACAGCGTGCCTCACATCAGAAACATTCAATGAATTTTAGTGTGCTGAGAGTACTTGCAGTTGTCCACTTTGCTTTTGGCTCTAACTAGTGTCCTTTTCAAATATACTGCTGTTGTTTAAAAAAGGGTAAAATACTTTTTCATACTCCCTCAGTATGCCACATGATATCTTTGCATTTAGGATACAGAAAAATCAGCTTTAAGTCATTTTGGAATTAGTAATATATAAATACCCTTCATGCAGGTAAATTTTATAAGGAGAGAAAAAAAAAATCAGTGCAATTTATGAGAAGATTCTTTTAATCCAAAGAAAAAAATTCCAAATAAGCGAGTAGGTGTTACTTTTTCAGATTTTCTCAATATCTTCAATATTTGAATGCACTTGGTCCAGCCCTTCTCTGTCCTCAGGATGCACATGTCAGCAACATTAAAATGATGGCACATTTCACACCCAACAAAATTATCTCCTTCTTTGTTAGGTTATGAGGCTTTTTTCCCCACTTATAATTCCCCTCCTTTTCATCTTTAAACAAAGTATGGCAACAATTTGATAGCCCAGCAGCGTTTTGCCCTCCTGAACCCTGGCAATGACCCAGAGGATTTGCTCTCTCCTGCTAATCACAAGTCTGGCTGTGGCCATTTCCCATGACATAGCTGAAATTCTCCCAAACTGGCGCTCTCAGCCTCACTGCCCAGCCCATACCAAAACCATTTTCTGCCTCCTGGCTGCCAGTCCCTGGAGCCATTCCCTGCCCACCTCTGGGCTTCCAGACCTGCCACCAGCAGTAGTAGCAGGTGCTCTTATCTGACACACACTTTAAAAGGAAACCAAACTTAAATGTGAAAAATACTCTCGGCACGTAGTGAAATGGCATTTCTAAATATTTATCTCAAGCTCATAAACTCAATCCCTGTTTCTGTTCCAGCTTGGCTGCTGTTCCAAACTCACCATCACACATTCTTTTCAGTGGTTCATAAAAACGGCTCCAATTTATTTTATTCCTTTCTATTAATATCAGGGACCATTTTGTCAGGAACCATAACTCAATTTCTCATCTGTGTCCTTCTATTATGCCACAAAAATTGGGCATTCTAAGTGTTGAAGAAAATTGCAACAAAATTACTTAGATCACTCACTCAGATTTCACCATTTCAAGTTCATTGTGTTTAACCAAAAAATTCCATGACTTTTCAAGGCAAGGCACAGCTAAACCCTTTGTGTCCTGTCTCTATACCAAGAGACTATTTAATCACTGATTTGCAACTGCTGAAAAAACATCAGTGCTTCAGGAACAGGAAAGATCACAATGCAGTCTTTTTAGAATTCACTTATTCTGTAGTAACTTCAAACAATTCAAGTAGTGTCTGATTTTCCCAATATTCCCATTAAAACCCAAACCCAGCAATTTTTAATTCTACAAAAGCTTTCATTCAAAAGTTCCCAAGTATCTCAAGAGCTGGCTATTTATATAATATGCCAATAATACAACAAGCTGAAGGCAAAGAGTAGCATTACTGTAACATTTTCATGGAATATAGACTAGTATGAACACTGGTAATTATTTGGGCTGTTGCATTAAATGCTGTTTTTATTAAGTACTGCATTTCCTTGAAAAACAGTCCCAATATCCATAGTAAGAAATGGTTTCCAAGAGCAACGCAGCAGCAGCACAACATATGCAAGAGCAGGGATGGAAAAAAGTACCTTCCAAGAGGGTAAAATGTATGTGTATGTGGAACAGCCAGCACACAAAGATGTTTGGCTACCTACAATAAAATAAATCACCATCTCTTAACACCAGTGCTGCCTAACAGTAAACTAACCCCCACAAAGTTATTTAATTCAAAATGCCATCCAATCCTCTAGAATCCAAGCTGTTTAAATAATACACTTAATTCAACAAATGAAAATTCAATCAGGACACCGAGCCTTGCCCACCACATTCCAAAATTCCTTGCCCTTATCAGGTAATTTTTTTGCCTTATTACCTAATAATTAATATTTTCTAACAGGACTTTAAAAAAATCAGTTCACATACTCAACTCATAGTCACAGGATCAATGTTTTTCCATGCAGGACTTTTGTTTCCCCAAGTTATTCCCTAACACAGTTTGAAATGCTGATCAGAACAATGTCAGATTTCCAGGAGAGGGACTCTGCACACCCCTGAGCGAGTTCAGTGCAAAGAGACACAGTCAGAACCACCAGGAATGCAGAATTTAAATCCCAGCTGCTCTCCTGACTCTCTGTAACTTGGTATATTTAGAACATGGACTCTGCTGTGCAAAGGCAACAACGCAAGACAACGCTGTATTTTTTGTACTTTCTTTCAAATTGTCTGACTTTAGGTTTTTTTTTGGTTGGGTGGGGTTTGTTTCAACAGTCAGCAGAAGTTCAAAAGGACTGCATTTCTTCCCAGGGGTTTATAATGATGGCCTCAGCTGCCAGTTCTGATTTCAGGCAGTGAAGCAATGTGTGCTTGCAGAGCTCCCAGAGCTGCAGGAGATGGGCAGGCCTGGCCCAGCCCAGGGAAAATCCCCCTGGCACTGCAGGATCAGGAGCTGGATCAGGAATCCTCACCCAGCTCCTCTGGCCACGACTTAGCCTGGAAAAACCCAAAGTGCCACAACAGAATGCAGCAGCTGCCACAAAATCCTCCCCCAGGCTGGCAGATGCCATCTCTGGCTCCTCTCCTCACTATGTGGATCACTCACTCTTCTGTCCCCTAATATTTTTACAAGTGAAATAAATGCTACCAAATTTTTCACACCTACACAAAATTCTGCAAAAAAGCGCCACAATCCCATAAAAAGTCTCTAAATGTGTTTCAGCAAGGGATGATAGTTGACAATAAGCAAAAAACCCACATTGTCCATCCTTTCATTCAAATACTTAGGTGCCTTGGGGTAATTCTAAGGAATAAGAGCACTGCACATCAACTGTAATTTCTACTCTTTCTCTCAGGAATTATAAAATGCATAACCCCATGAAATTTTAATCAATAATATACTAGTCTCAATAAGCATCATCACTACATGTATAACAAGGGGATGTATGGATTCATGAGAAGTTACTGTGTAAAGTGTGTACTCAATTATTCGCAACCCCTTCAGAATAACAAAGTAGAGAATAATTTAATCATTAAGTTATTAAAGATAATTAAGCTATCTGGAATTGTTTAAGATGCAGGGCTATGAGGTGATGTCTGTCTTCAGTCTGTGAAAACTGGAACCACTAAATAATATTATATGGTTCTAATCAACTCACAAACTGAGTTTGTCTTTTATTACAAAAATAAAATTAAATCAGAAAAGCATTTTAAATATCTCATTTTTTCTTCAAAAATAAACCTTCCTAAAATTGAAGTACTTGTCTCATCCACATAGTCAACAGTTACTTCACATATTACCTCTCCCTGACATGGCAATCTCCACAGCATAAATCATTTCTTTGGCCAACTAACTAAGAACTCTAAATTAATTAATCTGCATAACACAAATGTTAGATTTTGGAATTTTTAATATTTTGTATACAGATGGCTGCCAGAAAAACTCACAAAAACGTTTTATGGAAAAAAAAAAACCCACTACTTAAAAAAATCCTTTTGATTTACACATTTAAGTAAAAGTTTGTAATTCATTAACTTAATTAAATGTGTAAAGTTGAGCCTTCTTGAAGACACTTTTAAGAAGCCCTTCCCTTCAGTGTCAGGGGGAAGTATCACCAGTGTCATCATGCAAGAAATAGTGTTGTATTTTCCTTTGCTGGAGCTTCTCCACAAGTTTCAAAATGATGAAATGGTTGGTTGGGCCCATTTGAATCTTCATACACAAACCCCATTTGTGACATGGGCATAGTGCTGCAGTAGCTTAACACATGCCTGAAATTCAGCATAATCCAGTGGACAATCAGACAACATATCCTTTTAACCACTTTTTTTAAAATAGTTGGAATTTTTCTGTAATTTAAATTGATTGCTGACATTGTAGAAACATTACCTTAGAGACTGTTTGGAAATAAATTTGAAAATTAAATCAAGATCATCAGATTAAGATGAGAAAGAGAACAAACCTTTTTTTGTAGCTGCAACCCGAAACTAAGTTAATAACATTTAAATGCAAAAGCTCCATTTTTAGATAATGGGAGGTTGAGCCCAGTGTGCCCTTCTGTCAGATTTTACCACTGGATGTGAACACAGAGCAGGCCAGTCCTGAAATCCCTCCTCCTGCAGGAAAACCTCCATGGATCCTCCATCCATGCCAAGTCCACTTTAAACAGGATCTTGGGAAGGAAAACCCCAAGAACAGGAGCCATCTCCACTATACTCCCTTTTTCCTTTTTATACTGTTTTCAAACAAAAACTCTGCCTGTGTTACACCACAGCCTCCCAGATCAGCCATTCTGCTTTTACAGGCTGCTGTTAAGCAAAGCAGAAACAAGACACATTCACAAAAGGGATAAAGAAAATAATTCCTCCCACAGTAAGATGCAAGATGATAAAACACAAAACCACTAAACACCAAGGCACATCCTACCTCTGAAAAGGACACCAAAGTCAACGTTAAAAGTGGATTCAAACAGACAATTTAGGGTGGGACACAGGTAAAATTTACTTTTGTCGGCAGCAGTTCATCAATTCTGGCTCCTGATGACTTTCCAGGGTTGTGGGAGTTGAAAACCAACATCTCATACTCTGACATCCTGATGATGAGCACAGCCTTGCACCTCTTAGGTACAGGATCTTCCAGCACCCACAAAAATCCTGTCTACTACATTTAATCTTTCATTCTGAATAGAAGAAGGACAAGAAAGAAAAACTCCACAGTCTGATATCCCATCCAGTCTCTGCCAAACCTTGAACCAGCTAAAAGCTTCCAAGCCCTAGCATTAAATACTGTAAATAAGATCTCTAACCACAGAATAACTCAGGTTGTAGGGGACCTCTGTGGTCATATGGTTCAACTTCCCACTCAGAACACAGCCAGCTAAATGTTGATGAAGTTAATATGGTCCATTCTTTCTTATATTTTATTGTATATATATATTCTTATATTTCTGGCAAGAAAACCAGAAAAATCTCCTTCTACAGGAGAAAGAAACAAATGGCTTGGCTACCACAATGCTAAATATGAAAACCTTCAAAAGCAGGCACATTAGTGGGAAAAAACTCCTAAGAACCCAGTGACTGCTGATCCAAGACAAGTCACTATTTCTACAACTAATCTCCCCTACTTGTGCAGATGAAGTCAGTTGTGGAAATATACTTTAAAAAACACCTCAGTGAAGTACCTAAGCATTGCATAATTTAAGAAGTGCAGTTTAAAGTTACACAGAAGCATCGTCACAGGCCATTCAACACAGCAGCATCCCCTGCAGCCCTCTAGCTCCTGAATATTCACTGGGAGCTGCTAGAGCTTGTTTCTTTATGAATATTGGACATTTTCATACATAAAAATTGCTTTCCCTCAGTTTTTAACTCTGGTAATCTTTCAGGTCACCATACATGAGGGAGAGGCCAGGCTGAAAGCCCAAAGAGCAGCTCACTCTGGAATTCTTCCTGCCAATCTGACACTCAAATACTGGGGCACACACACAAAAAATGCCTCAGAAAATCTCTGCTTAATGAACTCCTTCCTCATTTTGAGGGCTACAGAGTCAAGCCAGAGTGACAAGTCCTCACTTTTCCATATTTTATGGCATGTTTAATGTACCGTAAAGGAAGAGGGAATCCTTTTCCCCTTTTCATTTCATTCTTTAGAAAGCAAGGACTCTCTCAAGTGAATTTAGAGAGCTGAAAAAACCAGACTGGTAATAAAGAAGTCTCAACTTTAAAAGGTATATCATTTACACTTTCCATAAAGCAGTATTTATTTACAAACCTTAAGTACAAAGTGAAAAACAGTCTAGCTGATATTTTTGCCAAGTTTGACACCCGACACATGGCCTGTTGCAAGCCACAGCTATCCACAGGCCAACCCAGCAACTGGCCCTTTGTTCGTGTGCTTATTTAAACACAATGAAATGGGTTTACCTCATTAAAGAGGAGTTGGAATAAGCTCCAGCTGCATGAGAGTGAGGTGGTCCTCATTTTTAAAAACCAGCAATGCCATTTGGGAAAAATAGAGTAACAGGCAGTGAAGAAAAATAATTCCCTTCAAGCAATTGAAATGCCAGTTTTGAAGATAAAATAGTGCAAAACCCGAGGCCAGTAAAAAGAAACATTGCTTGCCTTTGAAGTTCACCACCAACTGGGGCAAGTGGCATGTTGCATTCCCCAGGCTTATGGGAAATTTGTTTTCTGTCCTGTCAGGAAAAAAATACCATGGTCCCTCTGGAGCCTGCAATTACTGATGCATGTAAATTACACTTTATCAAAATACTTCACAAATGTTGCCTTGAAAGTCCAAGCTGAGCAGCCCACCTGAGCAATGCCAGCCTGACTCTGCTCCTGCCAGAGGCAGGGACACTCTGGACCACAGCTTGCATTTCCCACCCCGTGGCAGACTCCAGAACAGCCTCACGGACGTGCCTGGCTCACCCAGGGATGTGCCATCGTGTCCTCCAACAAACCCACCAAAGAACACGGATTTAGGGTTTTACTGCAGCCAGCCCGATGGCAGGGCACTGTCCCTGGATGCTGTTTCCAGTCCTTCCTACAGCAGCAGCTACCTGAGGCCTCTGAAGCCAAGGAAGGGAAGGAGTTTAAGAGAAACACCTCCTATAGACCAGCAAGTTCCAGGATCAAATAACACTGCAAAGGCTGCCACTCCTGCAGAAAATGTCCAAGGAAAAAGCCTAGCACAACAGACCATCAGCTCTGCTCCCACTGAGGGATTCTAAGGGATGGGGTTAATAGAGCAGTTACTGGGAAAAAGTAGAGCAGGGTAGTGCAAACTCAAGGTGAACAAAGCAAAATTTCCATGCAGTGCTTTTGAAGACACAGTCACTTTGTGCATATGCCTATTGTAAAGAAATCAGTTTGGGGCTCAGAGACTGAATGTCCCAGGGCACTCAGCAACCCTCTTCAGTCCCAGAAAGGACAGCAAGGCAGGGCTGACCCAGGGATGATTGTCAGAACTTACAAGCTGTTCTATTCCTGTGGCTGTGTGGTAGGATACAGGATTATTCTCACAAAATAAGATTCTAACTTTATAAGCACAATATTTGGTTTCATATCGGATGCTTTTCTTGTCAGCATTTTTCCTCTCACAGTTCACCGAGCGCTGATGTCGTACCATGCATGGAAACCATTCAAAACATTAAACTTAACATTCCTTCATAGATCAATAGGAATGGAGTAAATTCATATCAGCTGTTTCCTGAAGAAAACATTTCATAGATGTCTCTAGCAGCTGCCCATCAGGGAGTTTAACAGAGCAAAGCCAAAGACAGCTACGTAACTTCAAATATGCTTCAGTCAATTTTCTCAGTAGTATTTGCATTTTCATTGTAGAAAATCTCAATATTCAACAGTGGCAATTGCAGGATATTTGAATAATCTCACTAAGTTCTAAAGTATTATATAAGGGAAACATTAAAAATCAGCTCATGGACTTTGTATAACGCATGGTGCCGTAACCTTTTGTTTTCAGTGTGTTACACTGAGTGAAGAAATAAAAGCAGTTCAAAGGCACACCTTGTACAACATCATTGCCTTAGTCATGAGAACAAGATGATGATAAACCGCCCTTGCCAATCTATTCTCATAGCACTGTAACATTTAATGACTTGCACCGGTTATTTTAATTTTGTTTCATGAATATTTTCTACCCTTGTAAGTTTTACAGTGCAGCCTGTGCTGGGGATGTGGAGCTGTGTCAGGCTCCAGATCAAATCCCCTGGTTCAGCTCCTGACCCTTCTGACAGGCACACACACGCCCCAGGCTACAATCCCACGGCTCTCCCAACTGCAGGGACTGGAATCAAAATGAAATCCTGGATCATTTATGACTGTATTTCAAAAGCAAACCCAGTGCATTTAAAAGTAATAGCAGCTTTCATTTTCGAGACCTTTAAGTGTCTGAAATACTTTAAACAGGCATGGCCTGTTACCCCTGTGAAACACATGGAAAAGCTCCAGAAAGCCTGACTTAAGCTTCCCATAGTACACATTGCAGATTTCAAGAAGAAAAGCAAATGATAATTAAAACAAGGAAGTATTTGGACTTGCATCATTTTACCTACCAAGCCCTTAACTCATGGGGCACTCTGACTGGGCAATAAATCTCTGTAGGTAAATCAGGGTTCTGCTGCCATGAAACAACCAGGAGAGCTGAAGCCAGAAAGCTGCTGATGGGAAACAGCCTTTTCTTTTTAAAGACACTGATGGAAATCAGGACTTCACATGCAGCACTTGTAATTTAACACTCATTAGTATCTCTACACAAATGATCATGTCCCCTACTTCTACTATCCATACACACTAAAAGAAATTCTCATTATCTGCAACATATTTCCAAAGTATTTGAAAGGGCTTTTACAAGACGACGAATGTAAACTCATCTTTGGCCTCAGGATGACAGTCTATTATGGAGAGCAGCAGAAATATTTACATTATCATTATGATATTTTTCCTGTTGCGTAGATGAGATGTCTGCACTTCGGGTCATCAGTTCAATCTGTTCCTGCACTCGCTTTGTGTGAGGAAACTGCCTCAGTGTGAAAATAATGCCAAATGCATTCTGATCTCCTGCTCACCAGAAAGAAAAGTCATATTCACTCTGCATTGTCTCCTAGTTGCAGTAATGACAATTTACAAGTGAATTTCCCACTGCTCATTCTAACCATGGACAGGACTCCAGCAGCTCTGAAGCACTGAACACTCAGGAAAACACTTTTGGCTTTTTCAGAGCATGACCAAAGAGGAAAGGCAAAAAACTTTCACATAACAACTAATTGATTCAAAGGAAGTTTTCAAACAAGAAAAGCAATATCCATATAGAATACTGAGTGCAATACACCATGATGTGCTGACATTTGCTGACTAGCTCTAATGGCAAGGCCAAAAAAAGCCACATTAACAAAGCAAATGCAGTAAATCAGACCCTGACAAACTTGAGCTGCACAGAGTACTAGGGTTATCCAGTTTCCGGAAAAACTGCCTGTAAACCATCAGGTCAGAATCCCCCAGTAATAATATACCTGTGATATAACCTAATTAATCTCCAGCTGCAAACCCACAGCCACTCAATCCTCTGTCAGGCTCTAAAGCAGCCCATGAGTGCCACAGACAAATCCACCCTGCAGAGGCCACCAGCAGCAGCTCCCTGGCCCTGCCACCACCACAAATCAAGCCCCAGGAACTAGAACCCAGCCCTGCAGGCAGCTACAGAACTTGGACTGCTGCTCACAGAAGCAAAAAAGCCCAAATTTTGAAGAGTAACCTAAACCAGCAAGCCAATAATGCCCACCCACCACTGCTGTGTTTTGAGACATAACAGCTCAGTCATGTGGAAGCCCTGGTAACCAGAAGCTGTCACTGTTTTTCCCCCATTTAAACTCATCACTCTGAAGACAGAAGCTGAAGGCAGCTAACGAGGACACATTTCAGAGCTGGCAGAGCACACAAGCCACCCTCAGAACCCTCATGTGCAGCTCTCCAGGTGCTGACTGACCATGGAGCCCCATCCAGCTGCCCTTGCTGGGACTCACTCAAAGCAGCAGCAGATCCTGCAGAAGTTCAGAAAAGCCTGATTTTGCTAAGCACCTTCAGGTTCTTCTCAAAAAGAATGAACTCTGATGGAAATTAATGTCTCATTGTGAGCACAGACAGAATTTTTCAGTATTCTTTAAGGCAAATTTTAAGAAGCATCAGAAACTACTTACAAGGGCTCTGTTGATGCAAAACCATGGACTGGACTTAGTGAGTTCACAAGACTGCTCTTAGTGTTAGCATTTTGCAGTTCAGGACTGCTTTGAGCAGCCAGTTACAACACATTAACAGTATTTTTAATGTTTTATCTACAAGCCATGTGATTTGAAACTTGAATATATCTGAGGGTGCTTTAAAAACCCCAACATTCAGGAAAATGGACACCCAGCAGCATGGCTAAGGCTAGCAAATAATTATCAAATTATTAAATGGCAAGTTAATCCCACTAATTTGGAGCCTCCTCATTTCTTGAGCTGAATATCAATGAAAAGATGTCACCCTTCAAGTAGCAAAGGAAAAACCACTGGAAATGCGAGGCAGTAGTTACTCAGCTAACAGAGTAAAACAACTTATTTCCAAAGCAGACTTATGCTTAATCTGCATGTGTGGCATTTCTTCTGGAAATGTATAATCCTTTGCCACAAACTCCCTTAAATAGCTTTGTAATAAGATGACCTGATCACAGAAGTTGGCAATAGAACCCTCCTTAGAAGGGAGACGCCACTAAAACCCAGCAGTAATTTTCACAAAAAACACCCTTTCTTCCCCAGTCGTGCCTGCTTCCCTTAAGAGGGGAAACAGGACATCTGCACACCATCATTTCAAATAACCAATTTCACACAGGGGGAAAGGCAACACTGAGGAGGAAGCTTTCTGGCTTTTCAACATGTTTCCCTTTTTCTACTCCCAAAATAATAAATTTAAAAATATTTTAGATTTTTAATTATTCTTCTGCACTAATTTAGACAGACAGAAGATCCTTAGACTTATCAAATAAAATTGGTGTGTACTTGTATTTAAAAAAGGGTTACATACATTATTTACAAGCAGAGCCCAAAAGATGTAGATTGACTTCAGCTTGATAAATGGTGTCAATGTCATCCAGCTATCTGCAGCACAAGCCCCTGACCTAATGCACATCATTCCCAAGCCAGAAGTGCACCCCAGAGACCAGCAAACACTTACTGTAATTATTTACTGTCTTCTGAAAAGAGCTGCTGTGATCTATACACGGTAAAACTACAATTATTGGATATGGATGAAACCACAAAAACACCCTGTTACAAGCCCATGCTCTTTTGTCATGGCAACACCCTAACTCAAACTCCTGCAACAATTGAATTGTCAGGATCCTGCTTTAGTGGGAAATGATAATGGAGCTCTGAGGCAACAGTCTGGGAGAGCTTTCTTTCCAGAAAGAGAACAAACAGAGAAATAAAGAAGACACAAAGAAAATGTATGATCTGGTTGCTTTTTCAAGCACAACTTCTAATGACACACACAAGATGAAAGAGGCTGAGTTTGACCAGGAGTTGTGGTTTGGAGGTCTGAGCTGGCTGAGGATGGGGCTGGAGAGGAGGTGTTACAAGTGACACTTCTCAGAGGCTTCCAGCAGCAAATCCTGGGCAAATCACAGCCATGTGCAACAAGCCCCAGGCTACAACAAACATCTGAGCTACACTGGCATCAGAGGAAAGCAGACATTGAGAAAATCTGACACACACTGCCCTTGTCCAGTCCCAGGCAGGAGGCACTGCAGCACAGCAGTGCCCCACAGGGAAGGTGAGAACACCTTCACATCTACATCTAACCAGGGCAGCTTCTTAAGCACAGCACTAACTAAACAGTTCCAGCTGCTCCTACCAGGAATTAGCCAAAGAAACTACTTAGACAAAATCAAATACACACACTGCACACACACTGATATCATAAGGAAGTGAACAAGTCAAGGAAAGAGATGGCAAATAGCAATTTCTAAAAATGAAACACTGCCCTGCTGTGATTTCATCGTCAATAAAGCTAATATCCCCGAGTCAGGTCTGCTTTGCCTGTGGCAGACACTGGTCAGGGTTCTCTCCCTGCTCTTATCCCACCCCCACAAGCCTTTCATTATATTTTCTCTCCCTGCCCAGCTGAGAAGAGCAGTGACAGAGCAACTTTGGGCACCATTGTCCCACCAGGGTCAGCCCAGCACACAGCCTCAGCCCTTCTGGGATTCTGCTAAAACTGAATATTGCCTCTTTTTAAGGCTACTCACAGAATCTGTGTGCTGCGAGTACCTACTCACTATTTTACCCATCTATCAATCAATTTTCAAAATATTCCACTAGACAAGAAATAAGCATCCCACTGATCCAGCTCTGACAAATCTCACAGTGCTGCAAATACTTACACCACGTTAACAACAAGCAACTCATTACTGTTCCTCACACCGGGAGCAAATGCCATTTTATTAAAAGAAATAACTTGTCTATAATGTCTCCTTCTATAATGTCTACTTCAGCCTACTTCAGAAATAATTGTAAATGAATATGATTAAACACTGGGACATCACAATTAGAAAATTTAAGCACAAAGGTATTGGGCACACTCAGCCTTGGACCAAAATTGTTCTGGTTCAGGATCACAGGGCTCTGCTCCCACACTAAGACACTCCTTTTTGGAATAAAATCTATGTTCTGATAGTACCCAAAGAGTAAACAAATTAATTTCACAATCTAATGGATGCTTCCACTATCCCAATATTTTGGTATCAGATTTCAGTATCTAAGTTTCCAGAGCCTGTTTTGCTCAGTCAAGCGACAACTAAGACAGTTCATTAAAAGTAAATAGACCCAACAAATGGTCCATGGCTATAAATTTGGTAGAGGCATTAATTCTCACTCCAAGACTTGAATTTAGAGCCCTTCTAAGAGGTTTTTTTCACACACACAAAAGAGCTTTACCATGACTACTTAGCAGCTAGCCTGAGGTATAGAGGCTTCAACAATGAAACAATATATTCTTACATGACAGGGTGTTTGTGGGAAAATGAGCTTGTTTCCCCCTTTTGTTTTCAAAGATAAATAAGTATCTCATGGACCCCTAGAATACTTGTTTTTTAGTGAAAAGCAGATGCACTACAATCATTTTATTCACCAGTTTTGCACACAAAGGAAACAGGATTGCAGCAGGCACAAATCTTTGCTTACAACCTTTGCAGATAAATTTCACAAGTTATTCTGGATATAAGAAAATAATTGACTTAGAATCAAAATGTAGTTTCATAGCTGTTAAATCACATGTTTCATTTTATTATACTTTTTCTGTGCATTTCATCACCTGTATTAAAAATACCTCTTCTTTTATGGATAGATACTAGTAAGTATCTGAAACCATTAAAAAAAATATCTTTCATGCTTTTATTTCTCAATTCATTAAAAATGTCTTTTCCTTGATTCAGTTTTCTCATTAAAAGTGCCTGCATTCTGAATTATTAGACAATTATCCCAGATAAAATAGTTGAGAAGCTTTAAAACCTAGGCAGTGAAGGCAACAGGGCAATGAAAAGCATTTCCACCAGAGAATCCAATCAAGGGTTCATTCACCATCCAACTTAAACTTAAAACCTTTATCTAAACCAAAGCAAACAAAATCCATGAATCTCAAAGCCACCCTTTCTAGACGAAAAGGTTTAAAGCCTTATGAGAAACTCGTTTTGTGGGACACCTCACATTCCATTTAAGGTTTGTTTCACTAGATATATTCCTGCTTGTAATATCAACCAGATGTGACAACGAAGCCCAACCAGCCCTGTAAAAGATGCAAGGATATCCTGATGCTCAGAATTTAGGAAAGGCTTGGAGAAAAAAGCCAAAGGTACCTGGAGTTGAAATGAGGGTTGAGGTTATAATCTGAGAAGCATTCTGAACTTGATTTCAGTAGTTATCAGTAAGGGGATTGCAGTGGAAATGCACCTTGCATGACCTGGTGACACACACGGGGACAGCAGGGACAGCAGCACTGCTGTCCCAAGCTGTGCGCACACGGAGCAGCACGAGAGCCCCAGGTTTGTCCTGCAGCTTTTCCAGCACATCACCGACATGAAACCAGGTCCTACATTGTGACTGCCCAGCAGCAGCAGGGCTGAAGAGATTCTGCTGATACCGACCTACAGAAACAAAGCTGGTTCCAGTAAAGCCCCAGGTTTCAGCCTGGCTGACAGAACACACAGAAAAGCCCTCAGTTGCTTTTTCAGCCTTTAACTACTCCTGAAACTTTACCAGGTCTTCCCTGAAACCTTCTGGCACACAAAGTTCCTTCATGTTTAAGCAGCTCAGTCACTCCATCTCCACCAAATTTTATTCATGATCATCAATATGCTCAATTTTCATACTCTCACCAAACTTAGAATGCCATCATTCTATTTGACTTTATCTTAAAAAGAGTCTGGATCCTACCTTCATTAACAAAGCCACGGACTGTTACATTCACTGCACACCTGCTGGAGAGGGCAGCTTCAGAATCACAGAATTCATCTCTATTTCCTCCATGGACAAGACTAGGAACTCTTCAGTCCAATGAATAAACCCAAATCTTACCATTTGGACATACTGCACAGAAATACTTAGTTCTTGAAAATTTTGCATTGTTTGAGCTGTAGCAAGCTTACACAATTCAAATACGCAACTATTGGACTTTCTAGTTTATGAGGATTATAATTATTAAAAAGAAAATAATGGAGTAATGTCTGAGTAACTCAGAGTCAAGAGATGGAAAATATGACAGGGGAAGTACTATAGCTATACCATGGAAAATTAAAATTAAGACCAGCATTATCTACACTTTTTAATGTTCATTTAAATTCACTGCTCGTAAATTCCACAGAATCTACCTCACCCCTGCATCAGCCTGTCTTATAGATTTTTGTTTCACTGCTTTTATGTCCTTTCATCACTTTTTCAGCTCTGCTTTCTTGTGGAGAGGCTGGGTCAGAGCAGCTGCAGGGAGGAATGCAGGCACCACTGCCCGTCCACTCAGGCATTGGAGCCAGCTGAGAGCAGAGGGGCACTGCTGGATCCACACAGGTCAGAGCAGAAGCAAGAAACAACAGCCCTGAATCTAGCAGCAGTGGGACCAAGACAGCAACACAAAACAATAGAGAGCAACCATATATATGTGTGGGTGTATTTTTACAAATTCTAGTAGGAAGCAAATTTTTCATTCTTATCCCATGATGGAAAAACACGCAACCAAACTACACTTGAAACTGTAACAGTTCACTTGAGCTAAGATTTATTTGCTTATAATACACACTGTATTTATATAACACTTGTATCTTCAAAAGAAAAAGAGAATTTCTTCTGACAAACAGTGTTAAAGTGATCTATCTAATGCACTGCTCAACAGTAAGCAAGAGTGAATGAATGTCAGTGAATAAAGACAAATGTTCCGACAGCATCCGTTGGGAGGCATTACAGAACGCAGCGTTCAGATTAATCACTCCATTCTATGTAACTTTATTACAATCTTTATATTCTAAAAGCAAAATTATTGCCCGTGCTGTTAAGGGCTATAATGTATCATGATTACATGACCTGCTGAAAAACACACTCTGTGGTACTGAGCAGCCTCAGCTACTTTCACTTCAGTTCTTTGTGCGAGGCTCCTGAGGACAGATGCACACAAGTTATCAACACACAGCATTCCACTGAAACCACAAATTACCAGAGCTCCTCTCATGACATCAGGTACAATGAGACCAAGCTCAGAGCAATTTTCGACACGTTAAGCTGGAATTTGTAGAGATCCAGGTAAACTCTATAAAAGCTTTTCTCTGGAAAGCATCATCATAGCCTTTAGATAAGCAACCAACTAAAGCAACTCTTCTAACAAATAAATATAACTGGCACCTTCCAGAGACCAGATTAAGGTATCTGCAATTATGTCCCAGCTCACACGTTATACTCAAGTGGAGTTTCAAGGTGCAAAATTTCAAAACCATGCAAAGAACATTAGGAAATGCAACCAAATTGTTCAGTTCAAGCAAATCCACTCAGCAGATATATCCTAGTGAATTCAAAAGTCATGACAAAGCTTGCAAAACAAGTCCACTAAAGATTTTCCAAGCAGATTTTACAACTAAAACACATCTACAGCATTTTTCTAATATATTATTTACACCTGCAGAATAATGGCATTGACTTGATCAGTTTTTCAAGAGCAAGTTCATTAGAGAATTCCTCCAAAATTTCAATATCACTTGCTGCACAGCACTGTTCAGTTTGCCTCTTTTAAATAAAAACCAAGATCCTACTTCTTTAAAGTCATCTGATTCCAAAATTAATCTCCAATATCACCATGTGGTTTGTGTTTCCACAGAAAGAAAAATTTACTGCATAGTCTAAATGGCTTGGTTGCACGTCGATGCATTTAAACAATTACAAAAACTCCACATGAATGGAGAACTTTTTCAGCCACCCTGTAATAACTTCAAAATTTCACTATCCAAATAACAGGTCTTAGGATCTGATTTTCCATAAACAAACTCAATCATTAAAAAAAAAGTTTTACCAAATTTCAAAAAGCCAGTCTGGATCATGAGTTTAAGTTCAGCAGGATCCAGAAAATTATTTCAAACTGTTTTTGACTACTCCTTTAAAAAGGTAGATGACTCTTTTTTAATAGTGACTACGTGGACACCTGCTCATCAATTTCATTTTTATATACTTTAAAAATATATGTATTTTGTAAATCATCCAGTTATTGTTCTAACACCACCCTCTCCCTCCTCCCACAAAAAAATAATGCCAAGTCTATGATATTCTTCTCTTGCTGTTGAAGTGGGTCTTGATAACACCTAAATATTTTATAACACCATTTTTATATTTCAAATAAATAAATTCTTCTCCATAATTTCTCCTCTTCCTGCCTGATGAGGCAGAAGCCATAACTTCGCTGGTCTATCTGGCAAAGCCTTGACTTACTTGAAAGGATAATTTTCCAAATTAAAGAATTTGTAGTAACCTCCATTATTTTAAAATAATTTATGCATAAAATTTTAAAATATTTTATGCACCCTCTCTTTGTGGGCATTTAGACTGAACCAGATATGTGAACCTGACACTTCCTATGGTTTCTGTAGCTTTACAGACAGAGTTCAAAATAAGTCACCTTGATGTCATCCTGGTGAATATATGAGGAAAACAAAAATTTTGTGGTTTCTCTTACCTCTGATATTTATACTCTACCAAATTACAACTACACACAAGCAAACATAACACATCCCCTGAAAAACCCTTACTAACTGGCACTTTAATATCACAGAAATTAAACCTCTCACTGCAGTCAAAACACAAACATGTGAATCTGCACAATAAGGAACATAAAATAGAAACACACTGCAGAAAAATAAATCAGGTTATACTTACAGCCTAGTTAACTTCTGTGTGTTCTGAAAAAGCAGCTCGGGAAGAACTTGCAATTTATTCTTGTTCAGACGCCTAAACAGTTATAATCAGAATAAAAAAAAAATAGATTAGATTATCTTCCAATTGAAGAAGTTTATTCTATTATGCATAAAAACATGAAGCTCCCATTGCATTAAACCTCAGGCTATGAATGAATCCAATGATGCCTCGTGCATTTTATTCATACAGGAGCCAAACTGTGTCATTTGTAGAGCACCTGCCCACATCCACGAGGTGGGGAGTCAAGGGACAGGTACCACAAAGTTTTCATATGCATGAGTACAAAACCATAACTTTTCATTTTCCTCTGGATGCCTACTGAAAATCATACACTCAGCTCACTGTGCCTCAGGAACAGCTACAGGCAGGAATCTGGATTTTCATTCTCCTTCAAAAAATGTAGGCACAGTAAATTCAGTAACATGACCAACCAAGATTATTCCCAGATTAGCAATTATTTCTGTAGTATACATAATTTCTTTTTTAAAAGAATTTTCTTGAAAATTCACTTGGAAAACCTGAGCACTGTTGTAGAAAATATGAACATATGGGTAACCAGATGACTGCATGGTGATTTGAAATAGAATATTAATCCTGAAGATTCTTCCAGGAACATTTTAGAGAACAGATTAGTGTTTATACATTAGTCCCTTTTACTCACTCACTATATGAGTTTTTACTCTGGTGACAACTTGCCAGTTTTTAGAAAACAACCATTCCAAGCTATTCCAGCCCAGTAACTATAAAAAGCATGAACCTCCTCTCCATAAAACGTGTGAGAGCACTGCAAAATCTGCAAGTACTTCTGCTTGCAAGACACAACCCTGTTCTTCAATTCTTTTTCAATGAAAAGTCACCTGCTCTCACAGTCCTAATGAATGCTATTTGCATAATGAGTTAATTACAAACAACCCCACTGCATAAAGGGGCAGCTGTGTTGCTCTGTAAGTTCATATATGAGCCTTTGTAGCAGATCTATTTTTGCTGAAGTTTTGATCTCCAAAGACACCTGTGTGGCAAGCACATTTCTCTCCCTCTCAGGATTTTTCATAGAGGTGTACAGAGAGAAATGAAAGAGAAAACAATTTCTATTTCTGCTTTTTGTTTTTCCTATGTAGAATGTATTTAGAGAATTGTTTTCCTGGGGTGAGTGCTTGGTTGGATTCTGGAGAGGATTGTTTGAGCCTGATGGCCAATCCAATCCACCTGGGGATGAACTCTCAGAGAGGGTCACGAGTTGTGTTAGAGTCAGAAAAAGTAGTATATAGTTTTAGTATCCTCCTTTTATATAAAATATTAATGTATTTTAGCATAGTTATAATAAAGAAATAATTCAGCCTTCTGAATTGAGTCAGACATCATCATTTCTTCCCATTAGATTTGCCTGCATTTACAACACACCTGGAACTTCTATAAACCCACTGCTGCTCAGCACCCCATACCTGTTTTCCAGTTCTCTTGCACGCTGAGTCATTTCACTAGCAGAATTCAGGAATTTTTGGAATTGAAAGGCCTTCCTGAGATCAAACTAACATCGTGGGGTTTCATATGGCAGAGTTTTCACATGGCCACCATATGAACGTGTCTCGTGAGACAAAGGGGTGGTGGAGGAGAGGGGAACCTCAACTTCTCTTTCTGCCACCTAGAACAGACCAAAGGCTGCATCTGCAGGCTCACAGAGCCTGACACTGTGCATTTCACACACCACATGAGCTTCCTGCAGCCTCTACCAACTACTCAAGGCCATTTTTGAGACAAATAAACAAAACTGCAAATAAACCTTTAAAGAATATGAGAGATGCTAGTTTTGCATCTGAAAAAATATATGGGAAGATTTGAATCCTTACACCCACGTGACATTTCACAATTTTGTACCTAAGTAAACAAGCTTATTTAATTCAAGGTTGATGGCAATGTGCTACTTAGCCCTCATCAAAGTCATTACTTTGGTTAATCGTGTTTATCTTTTAGAATAACAGGATGAAATATAACAAAAAAAAATTTCTTATTCAGGGCTTAGCATTCCTGATCCATCCTCCTTCACCAAGGCCACCACTAGTCATTGAGACACACTGAACAAAATCAGCTTATTTGTCATCCAAAATGCAAAAGTGCCAGTGAAATGCATCTATTACACACGGTGTCAAATGTTTATTCCTGTGTCTGATTATCATTTCAGATCTCACAATGTACACATAATTATGCACCGTCAACCCAAAGTCATCTGACTCATGTCAAAGCAACATTCCAGGAATATGTTTTAAGATTATTCTTTTCTCTACTTGCAAGGATTTCACAAATGCTGAGCTTATGGTTATTGTTCTAAGCCAAAGAAAATAATCAAAATCAGATTAAATTTCTAGAACAGGAAGTTTCACACCAACAAGCAGACAAGAAAATATTTGTAGTAACAAGAAATCGTATTTCCAGGTTAGCAAGCTTCAACCTGAGAAGTGAAACATTTACAAATTGCAGTGACACAAGCAACCCAGAGATGGGAAAAATGCTAATATTGAAGGTGTTTCTGTAATTTACTATCAAACTTATCCAGAAGATTGAACATCTTGTTCTATTTCCTATGGTTTCTGTGGGCCAACACTCTCCTAACTGTGCTAGCAAAAGGACCAAGTTCTCAGCTGCCCTGTTTAACTCTCCTAAGCATTTTAATATCTCAACATAAAATTCCTTCCATATTGATTTTGTTTCAAACATCATCTAACATCCACACAAGGACACTGTAGGCTGCTCTGCACCAGCACTAAACATTTTGTATGGCTCTAAATGTGCTTAATATTTTTAAAATTATATTGTTATAAATTAAATTCTTTTTACACTACAGCAGAAAGCAAACTGAATTTGTGTATCAAGGCCAAGAACACAATGAAATTCTGCTTTTGCTTTAACTTACATAAACTTGATTTTCAAGCTCCCCCAGCACTGCTGGTCAATGCTCCTGCAGAGATTTCACCCTGCAGAAGCTTCAGGTGAGATTTATTTTAGCCACAAACCAGAGCCTGCAGCTCTCTAATGCCAGGTTATGTTACTAATTGATAATGAAACAAATAAATGTAACAGCAAACACTTGAAGACAATGTCTATCCATGTCTTGTTTCAAGCTATGGGATCCTCCAAACCTTCCAGCACTTCCTAAGATTTATTTGAAGTTTAAACTTCTGCCAAAAGTCATTTTATTCATAGTTTGGTTCTCAGGGGAACTACGGGAATGAACAGAGGGTTGTTTCTGTTGAACATCACCTACTGCATTATAACTTCTACTGCAATACTTACTGAAATACAAGACTAGATCACCTCATAGAAACTTAGACATACTTGATGTAGGATACATTTAATATGCTCCTATTTATTATGTGCCAGAAAACCACCAATAGCCTAGGAAAAAATCCCAATTACACCTCTTATTTCTCTTCCTGGGCTTGAGAGAAAGGCCATTAAGAAAGTCCTCAATACAGAAGTATCAAAGTACCAGACAGGATGTTTTTAAATTCCAAAAAAGGAGACAGAGACATGTTTAAAGATTATTTAATGAAAAAACCAAATGTTCTGAATGGCCATTTATAAGCACAGTTTCCTCTGGTTTGACAAAGAGGTGCCAAACAGGGATGAAATGCAGTGGAAGAGCTCCTAACACATCGTTTGACAAGAGCTGGAGCTCATCCTCACCTCTCAGTATCAGTTCTAGGACAGAGAGGGAAACTTGCAGTGCAAATTGAAGCAAATCTTGGGAATGCCAGCACAGGGAGAGCTGCAAAGCACAGGCTGGGCACCCTGAGGGATCTGTAGGGCTGCAGCCCCTCCACAACCAGTGATCCTAAGGGAGGAACAGAAATGCCCCCTGCTTGCCTAGACCTGTTACCATCCCATTACTGCATGAATCTACATCCTGACAGCTGCCCAATCTTAATTACAGCACTACTTTTGATTTCATAACAAGGATCTTGGAAATGGTGAAACCATAAAACAGAAAAACAGTCTGCACAAAGTTCATAAACAAAATGAGACAGAATTTTGCAAAATTACTCTGTGGACATTGTTCCTGGAGTGTACTTTATTAAAAAATATAGATATTCCTGACTTTAAATTAATGACTTAAAATAGAAACAATATCAGGTCATACCTGGAAAATGAATTTAAATCCAAGCCAGTTTTGCAGCTCTAACTGGCTACATCACGGAACAATCTCAGGTCAGCTTCGTGAATCTGAACAGTAGACTAGAATTTTTAAAAAATGTCATTATCTAACAAAATCCCCGGGACTGTTTAGACTAGGAATGCCACCTGGGATGCAGCACAAAAAGAAACTCTTGGAACTGGGCTCTTCCCTCAGGCTGGGAGCACAGCAGCCCTGCTGCTGGGACGTGTGTGCACACACAGCACCCTGCAGCACCCAGGTACACCCAGGGCCAGGGGGAACCTGGGGCACAGAGCCAGCCAAGGTCTGGTGCACATTATGTGACCTGGGAGTGCTGGATGGGAATGCAGCTGCTCAGCCTCCAGTGTATTCCAAACTGGATGCTTTACAGCTAATAAGACCTGCAAAGTATTCCGGGAATTCGGAGCACTGGGCAGAATGATGCATAATCATCCAATGCCACGAACAGATTAGCTCCAGTGCTGGATCAGAAGCAGCTCTGGATGTGCACAGCATGGAGCCCAGACTAATAAAGCCTCCTGGAAGCTGAAGAACTGTGCAGAGAGGCTCTCCAGGAGTCACATCAGCTCTGGCAATACCTGCATTGAGTCAAATTTATTAACTCTGATTAGACACATGCTGGCTGTGCAGTCAACAATCTCCACACACTGCAGCTCCCTCCATCTTCCAGACTCCTTTAACCACTGCCATGCACGGGAAACAGAACTTGGCATGTTCTGTTTTGTTAGTCTGCTCCTCAGGTCCCCAGAAGCGACCCAACAGAGCTGACCAGGCACCAAGTGCACACAAAGCCCTCGATGTGCAGCCAAGGGTCTCCAGGAGCCCATCCATCACCTCCAAGGAGCCCAGCACAGCAGGACTCTGCTCTCTCACGAGGCTCAGATTCACCCTGGTGCTGCTGGAACATCTTCTGGGAGCTGTAAAGGACACAAGCTAAAAGCCCATACTTCTGTCCGCAGGAATTTGGTGCAAAAGTCAAGTATTGCTACTTCTGAAATTACTGTGTATCACTGGCACATTCTTAACAATGGCTGCTTACTAATCTTAATATTGGATGTTGACTTCTCATATAAAATGACCACATAAATGTCTGCATTTCACAGCTCTATCCTGTTACAAACTGCATTTTCTTTCTTTGTAACTCAAATGGCCTAAAATGCAGACCTAAAGAATTTCTGACCTAAGTCCATACATACAGTGCTGTCCCCTGGTTTATTATGTTTTCTTTAGAACAGCCCCACACAGCATCAAACACACTGTTCCAACACTTCCTCTCACCTCCCAAAAATATTTTGCTCATATATATAAACAAGTGCCAGGTTCTCCCCCTGTTCCCTGCTGCCCACCTGGGGGTTCCTGTGTCCTGAAGGCAAAGGGGGAGAGGGAAACAACCTTGGTGTCAATCACAGAATATCAAGGGCCCTTACAAAAACAATGGAGAAGTTATTAACTGTGAAATTCCTGCCTTCCTGGCTCCAACCAGGCTAATCATATTCCTTCCTCTGTCTGAAGCAGGGATGGGAGAGAAACTTAACTATTAAGATTCCACTGATTATTAAAACACAGAGTGAAAAACAACCATTGAAGCCTGCAAAGAAACAATGCTACCAGACTAGAGGAAGACTGAAGATGTTTATCAGGATCATTCTCTGAAACAAATGGAGCTAAATACCTACAATTTCTAATATTAATTTTGCTTTATTCATTTTCTTCTGGATAACTTTTGGGTGAGTAAAAAACCCTCAAAATTGGTAGGAAAATTTTCAATTTGTTCTCAAGGCAGAGGTCATCTTTTCCTGGAGGAAAAACTTTCTGTGGGTACTGATTTCAACTGCATCCCTCATGCTCACACCACTGGAAGGGTCACATCCAATTCTGGATTTTTTGTCTCATGAAGCTCTACTCACAAAATAAGAGCAAAGAGGAGCTAAATTTAATCTCTACTGAAGGCATGATCAGCATAGATGGAAAAGAACAAAATGCATATGGAAGCAGAACGAGAACATAGCCCAACTTGCAGCTATTTTAATCTTTTTGCAAGAAGAATCTAAACCAGAGAAGACATTCCAACAATCCTGCAGTGTTCCACCCCTCACATGCAGCAGAACCTTCCTTCCTTTTCAGGGCTAATATCACCAGAGCAAGGCTTTAGAAGGTTCAGAAATCCAATAACCAGGTAAAAAGAACATATAAAATATCAGACTTATGCATTTCTTATACAATCAGTTTGGATAATATGAAAAAGCTTCAGTGCAATCACAATCCTTGACTTCTCATTCATTAATATACAAGGTGTACAAGGAGAGGGTCTGAGAAGCAACATTAAGACACAAATATAATTGCAGCCAATATTTTGAGACAGCATTTTCTGCTTCATGCTTTGTTCTCACAGCCTCGGGGAAGTTTTACTCTGAGTAAGAAACAAATCAGAGAAAACCCAAACCCCCTTTTCTGCAAAGTTTCAGTGAGCTGATGCTCACTGAAGTTTGAAACTTCCACAAGAAATTTCCTCCTTCAAAGTCCCTTCAAAGAGACATTTACTTGCTTCCCATGGACTATGGAATCAACATGAAAGCCAAAAGTAAAAGCAATGCAAGTGTTATTTATTCAAACTGGGCAAACTGTGCAGTTTTCCAATGCAATTTGATTTCTCATTATGCCACTGACTGTTTGAAAATTTTGAATACCATAACATCAGTTACTTCAGGCAAACTGCAAATATTCAAGGCTGGAGCAGAAATCACCACATTTACATGGCTATGGAGGAAAAAAGCAAAGAATCTAGCTCTGCTAGATAATCTCACCGCAAAAATCTCTTCTGCACATCTTTGTTTTCCATTTACAATATCTTGTAGTGTTATACTAATATTAGTGAACACATTCCATCCAGAAGTTTAAGCTGATACACAGGCTCTGACCTGACAGTTTTATTATTGTCTCCAAATAGAGCAATTACTTTGTTTTAACCCCCCAAATGTGTGATACATATCAGCCTCAAAATTCTGTCTGCCTTTCTACCAAGCATTGCCAGCTTTCACCCAGATCAAAGCACTTCATATTTTTCATGAAGTAAATAGCACTCAGTTCCTTTCCACAAAAGTTCAACTTTCAAGTTTAACATCCATATTCACATTGCTGCCTATTACACAATTCATTCTCCAACAGAAAAATAAAAACTACAGTGGTTTTAAACTTTTTAATGGACAGCTTTAAAGGAGCAGACCTGCTACTTCAGCCTTTAATATCCAGAAATTATCCAAGTAACTTTGGGTTCACGCCCGCAGCTTGGCCATTTATTTTATTTCACACTCAAAACACCTGGGTCTCCCTTTTGGCACTAAGCAAAGTCCCTTTTTCTCCTTTGCTGTCAAGAGCTCTGTGGCATGATCCTTGGAGATGTGGCTCAGGGAACGTGATGAAGTTGAAAGAATTCCTACAAGTTACTCTAAGGAAGAAGCGGTTACATCACAAGTTTGGGCAGAACCAATAAGCAATAAAAATGACTTAATGTACAAAAGACTCAAACAGAAAGACAGGAATTACTGAACTCTAAGGAGTAACTAAGTTTTTCTTTGGAAGCACTGGCTTGGGAAGCAGGAACAGGAGCACAGCCAACTGCCTACAATGGTTTCACCAGAAAATCCTATTAGAGTCAAGAAATCCATTGTGATCATTAATGTAACTTCTCCTTTGCTCTGTATCACTTCCTCTTGGTAAGGAAAAACAGTCAAGATGCAGCACCCAGTAAAAAAAGTCAACCTTATCCATTACTTTCTGTCATCACCTCTTTATATTACTGCCCTAGGAAATAAAGCCAGACGATCTATAATGGAATTTCAATAAGGGCACTCAGAGGAAGCCCAGAACAACCATATTACAGGATTATGGTGTGGGATAAATGAACTTCTTCATCCATGTGATGTGTTCTTTCAGAAGCTTTTACAAAAAACTGGGAAAGATACCACTGCAAGTTGCTAAGGGACCATTTTTTTGAAGGAAAACTGTTTATAATAGTTACAACTTTGAGATCCCTTATTACAAACTTAGCAGACTGGGTGGTCCTGGTTCACATTTTCAAAGCTGTCACAAGTAATAACCTTTATTACCAACTTCTCTTTAGACTGAGAAGGATTATCTCCCCTCTCTCAGAAGTGCAGAGTACATGTCCATGCGTTTCAGCAGCACAGGAACTGTGGCTCTGTAACACTTCATAGCTTTCAATATCAGAATCCATCTTTTATTTTGTTTAATTTTTTTTATTTTTATTTTCAAAGTATCTCCTCATATGAAAAATATCTGACATTAGGATGGAGGACAGAACTACACAGATGGTCTCTGACTAGGAAGAAACTACTGGCAAGAGAAGCAGGAGGAACAGGTTTAAATTCCAACTTTTCCCAAAACCAACATGAAAGAACAAAAACATCCTCATTGCATTCCCATGACCATCAAAAACTGCAATCCAATCAATGCCCTAAAGTGATACGGAACTGGACAGAAACCTTAGTACCAACCTAAGTGAAGATGAGAATAAAGACTCTAAGTGTCAGAGTGTTCAGTGATGACAACAGCAACAGCAAGAAAATCCTTTAAATCCAGAACAGGCAAGCAGAGGTGTCTGCCCAGTCTCTTAACACAGTAGCAAATTTACAGATCTACTGAGCTGCATACATGCAGTATAGTAGCTTATACTTATCTGCAGAAGACTTTAATGTACAAAAATTAGTAATTTCTTTTAATTGTCATTAAAAGAAGCCAAAATAAACTTGATCCATAAACCCTCAAGCAGAGATGGTTTCTGCTGAAGCTGCTTCTCAGTTTCTGAAAAGCTTTTAGAAAGTTCTCCTATTTCAAATCAGAAAAAAATTAGTAACTCACACTGTGTAACTTCAAAACACTCATATAAAATGATAAAAGCAGGGTTACTTTTTCATTACTCCACTGACTATTGTGAAAAGAATGGGAACATAATCCAAGAAACCTAATCTACTGGAGCACCCCTAAATGTCCATAACTTTTAATATTTCATCAATTTTTGTAAAGACAGTAACATAGACATGACTAAACCATTTTTTACACCAGTGAGTAATCTCTCCAGGTCAGGGCTGGAAGCCTATGAAGAAAGGAAAAATAAGTTTTAGCATTCACATCTCCAAGCCATGCTGCCCCTGTTGACAAACCTTATAAGTTTCTATTATTTCTAGAAGCCAGAAATTGCTGTGAACAATTAGCAGGAAAACATCTAAGTACAACTATTATTATAATTTTCAGCAGAAGGAACAGAACCCTGTTCCTGTTTGAATAAGGCAACACCAGCCCTGCTCCCCACACCATCCATATATAGTAAGGAATGCTCAGGGCACTGTGGTGCTCCTTCTCCCAGGGATCTGTGCCAAGCAGAACCAGGGAAAAAGGAAGACTTGCAGGATCATCTCCTGCTGAAATCCAACTGGATGCTTAAAAAAAGGCTCCAGCCTCCCAAGCCAGTGGAATGGGGTAAGGAAATGATGAAGTGGCACAAAGAGCACACTGCATGCTGGAGTCCAATGTGACAAGCAAAAAGCCAACACCAACAAGGTATTTCCCTACATTTCCCTACTCAAACAGGTCTCAACTGCTCTGTCAGCAGTGGAATTACCTGTCACAACTCAGCCAAAGGACATCATCTCCTGTGAAGCCACAGAGTAACCAGCCACAAAATCCATCTTGCCTAAGACAGAGTGCCCAGCTTCTGTGATAGTTACCCTGATCCACTTCTGCTTTCCCAGAAGGTTTTCAAATGCAGAGGTCAGCTGTTCTGAGGTGTTTCAGCACCCTGCAGCTCCCATTTCTCTCCTGTATTCCTAACACACTGCAGAACATCTATTCCACTCAGAGCCACCAAATACAAGTATGAAAATGAACATGGAGCATCCATAACACCTGCATGAACCTTAAAATCCTCTCCTTTTTTGGGATCCTCATACTAGAACACCTTGACACAAGCAGAAAGATCCAGAGAAGAGATTATCCCCAAGGAGCTGAGAACATGACACTAACATGAAGTTAGCTATAAACCAACATGGATTGGTTTGTTCTGCTCCATGTGGAAGGAAGGTGCAGCTTGAGGGGAGCTCCAGTTCAACAGACACAGCTAAAATGGACTTGTGACACAGGAAAAGCAAGGTCAAGACTGTCCTGATCTGAACCATGGCAGAGAGACTTCAAGACCTACATATTCATGTATTCTCCAAGAACAAAAGGAGGTTATGAGCTTTGAATTCATCATTGTTTTGCTCAGGAGCAGGATTATTTAAGGATTGCTGTGCTCCACAGCATGAAATTCAGCCAACACTTATGGTATTTCTGGGACAGCAAGCAGCATAATCCTTCTAATATGAGGAAGCTCAAAGAAGCAAAACCCTTTTGATGAAATTATTTAAGCTAAATAAAGTTCACCCAAATAATTCCAGACCACAGATGCAGCAGTTCTTACCCAGCAGTAACACAGACACTTAAGCATTTCCTACAGATCTGGAAGAAATGACTGCTAAATCCTTAAGTGTTTTGCTTAAGCAAATACCCTCATAAATCTTCACCAAGTATAAAAAAAACCTGCTAAAATCAAACAAACAACCGCAGAAAAGAATAATGTTTAAAAGCTCTGCTGTAATGTCCAGTGCTGATCAGCTATTCCAGCTGAATTATGGCTGACTGCAGTGGCAGTGTCCTTATCCCACTTGCTTTGTAACCACTGCTCTCGGGAGCTCAAGAATCCTGTGGTTACAGAACCTCTTGTCTGCATAAATGAGACCAAAATTTGTTTTTCTATGAGTTCTTGTGGGTCAGTGACCTATTACAAAAACCTTTTTGATGAAATCAGGTTCATTTATTTTCATGTTGTTAAAATAAACCTGGCTGTTTTGTGGCCCTGGTCAGAGGTACTAATGCAAACCAAACCCTCTCACTGAAGCATTGCATCCTGCTCCTGGCTACTGCCCCCAGCCTCCCCTGAACTTTTCCTGTGCTTGGACTCCTCCTGTGCTGGCCTATTGACAGAGCTGCTAATGGCTTCCCTTGGAAAGAGGGGCCAGTTTTTAATTTTCTTTTTTTTTAATAATGTTTGCAAAAGAAATAAAAGGTTTGCTCCTGAACCAGCCATAACCAAGGGCTTGGCTGTCCAGCAATGGCTGAGTAATGTGTAACTATATAATTATGTGCTACAGACAGAGCAAGCCATGAAATTCGATGTTATTAGTGCCCTCTAGGAGCCCACAGGACATAAATACAGTAACTAGGAACTATCATTTTTCCAATTGCACATATCCTATTAGAAATTATCACCTTTACACATGTTCAAAGAAGAAGTTGTTTCCTAAAAGGATTTCATTCACTGAATAGTCCCCAAAGGGTAAAGAAGTGTCAGCTACTGTACCATTTTAAAATTTATTTCAACAATAAACATAGAAGTTGTGTTCTTGGACAAAACCCATGGACAAGAAAGAGTGGGAGGGATTCATCTTTGCGCTAATTTATAGCTAACACAGGCTTAACTTGTTTTTTTTTTTTTTTGGTGGTGGTGTTTTTTTGGTGTGGTTTTTTTTTTGGTTATTTGGATGGTTTGGGGTTTTTTGTTTTTTTTGTTTTGCTAAATAAAGATGGTCCAGTAGAAACCCAAAGCAGCAGGTAGTGAACAAAGCATCAGCTGATCAAGGTTCTCTGGTTCCTTTTTTACCAGGTTTTTTCCATTCTACCTCCAGATTGTGTGGACAAGCCCTACCCCTTGCAAGGCACTCATTAATAGTAGAAGGATGAAATATTTACCATTTCAGAATGTTTGTGCTCCTCACATCCAGCACAATTCCAATAAAAGTGTCTGGGGTGCAGGAACCCACACAAGTTTTGCCAGGCTGACTGAGGGATTGATTTCCTCAATTCATCTGCACCTTTTTCAATCCTTAAACTCCAAGTGCAGCAAATGCAGAATTTTTTGGCAAATTGACAGCTTGCCATAATTTCAACAGGGTCATAGGAAAAGGAAAAGGCAATTTTTAGGTTTTTCTAAATGGATGGTAAAAAATATTTTCAAGCACATAGCCTGTACTCACACCACACCAGCTCACCTGTACAGAAAAGATAGATATTTCAATGCTTGCAGTAATGCTTGATTAAATTCAATAAAAACTAAAGTTATGATTTTTAATACAGGGAAAAAAAGCCCAACATCAAGATCCAAGCCACAGATGTCTCTCATTTGAGGCACCAGTCTGATCAGAGCACATGGCACAGCTGAGCCCTTCTCTTTTCCAAGTGCCCACAGAATGACCAAGTCTACCTCCAAAAAAAGCCCCAGATATATTTTTTCATGTTCCAGCTTTTCCTTACACTTCTATTAGTCATGTTGCTCCCAGTGATGCTTCTAAAAATCAGTTGACCTTTTCACAGTGTGGTTTAAACTACTGAAATACTTAGAACAGAACCACAGCCAGCTTTATTAAGACACTGAACAGGACAGTGGTTTTCTGTACAAGCAAAACACAGACTGGGGGCATCTGAAAATGACCCAGGTTTTGCTTCTAGAAGTCATTTCAAGCTTTTAGGCTTTCTTTTTTCTTTTTTCTTTTTTTTTGTTTCACCATAATCTTACTCCACCAGTGATCTGTACTTACACTTGAACCACTCTGTCTCCCAAAAAATAAACAAGTTCTACCTGCAAGCCCCTATTGGCAGGAGAAGGTAAACACTAATTAATCTTGAGATACTGAGGCATGGACATTGCAGGAGTGTCTCTGTGTGAATATAGACCACTTGGTTATTCTGGTGCACATTTATTCAGTTTTAACCATGAACAGAAATCAGATTATTAGAGTTTAAGTAAAAAAAAAAAAATCAATTTTTTTATTTGGCTTTTCTAAAAAATAACATAAATTCTCTAGTTTCAAGGTTCTAGTTACCTCAGCCCTGTGGCAGATCTTTTGAAAAAAAATTCAGCGAGTTGCTAGGAATAATTACTGAGAAAACTGGTGGCTAGAGATATTAAATCAACAAAACTCAAAGGGAAAATCACATATTTCAGACTATAAAAATGTTAAGAAAGTCTTAAAGCTTTAACTATGCTTCATTTTGGGATGTGCATTTATTGCTCACAGTACATGGAAAATAATTTATCATTCCTGGTTGCTACCATTGTACTACAGCCAAAATAAGGGAACACTTTTTTCTGAAAAATTAATATAAATGACAGAATACTTTATTCACCATATGAACTAGGCCTTACTCAAGTATTTTCTCCTACCCTGAACTGTTGTGAGAATCTTGACTCTATATGGAAATATATGTACCAGACATCTTGCAACATTCCCTTGCAGAAAAAATGACTTTTTGTACTAATAGCTGGAAATCCCTCTCATCCCCCAGTTTTATACTGATTGTATCTCTGAAGTGTGGGAACAGCAAAAAGAGAGCTCCTTTAAACAAAAAAGAACAATAATCATTCCTGACCATATCTGATACATCACTCACACAACGGACTGACGTTTCTCTCAATTACTGGCACTTAAATAGTGTAAGAAAAACACATCTCAGTGAAATCTTCCAGAGCAGCCAGTGCAAAGTATTGACAGATAAGGGAAGCATGTGAGCCATATCCTGGGAACATTTATTTTGGCTGTTTGGGCCAAGAGCAGCACATAATGCTGAATCAAAGGCAATAATTAATGAGCTTCCTCCTTCCTTCCAAGAATGAACCAAGGTGAGCTGTCAGCTCAAGCCAAGGTGAGACTGGAGGCAATACCTGCATTCCTCCCCCGTGGCTGACTGAATTGCACCACTCACATTCCATCTGCCAATATCTATTTTACTTTTTTATCCTTTTATTTGTAGCCACACATTGCCCCATATAGATCCACAAGAGCTACTCTGTCCTCACTATTGGTTCTGTCCTGTGAGATTCTAAAGGTAAAATATCATCACACAGCTCAGCAATTTGCATCTTTCATAGAAGTTTCCATCATATCTCATTAATAAAACTTGTATTTATTATTTTATCTTCTTGTTATCATTCACATTCTTCATGGAAGATGCTGATTTTGCCTGGTTTTTGTTAAGCAAGTCTTATAAGAAGCAGGAATTCCTTACTGGTGACTTGCCAGGTCTCCTCTAAAGTCAGATATCCAGTGTGAGCTCCTGCAGGGGTGAAGGGCAGCTGGGAGACCACTGAATTCCTCTGCTCCAGGCATGATAAAACAGCAGGGCTTGCCAAAGCACCTCAGCCCTCTCCAGGGAAAGGACAGCACATCCCTGAGACTAAGAGGTGGTCAGCTAGGTCAGCTGGGGCAGAATTAGATTGGGGAAAGAGAGGCAGTTCAGTTTCTTGCAACAGGTGAAAATCAGCAAATCTCCATTCCTGGGGCTGACTTACAGCCCAGCCAGCTCCACAATCCATTTCCAGCAGTGCCAGCTGCAGCTGCACACAGGGCAAGGATGGATCATCCCCCTCTGCACCTCTGCCAGCCTTCCCCCTTTTCCACCTGGGTTTCTCAGCTGCTGGGGTTGGGGTATTCAGTGGAGGTGCCTTTGAAGGGTGATTTGTGTACTCTGCAGGAAGGGTAAGTGAACACCCCCAGGGTACAGCTGAGAGGGGATCCAGAGCAGCATCAAACTGCAACTCTGGGCAATAATACAAGAAAGGAGCTTGTGAACATGGAAAGCTGCTACATGAGGGTGTTACTGCTACTCTATTGCTATCAGGGTCAGAGAACAGCAGATGTAGTAGTGATGATGACATGGCCCACCCTTAAGCAGTAAAAACTGCATTATAGCCCCTAGAAACTGCAGAGCTACACTCCAAATTAACACAATTCTTGAACAAAGTCAGACTCTACCCGTGCAAGTTAAAACAATTAGTCCCTCCAAATAAATTCATGAATTTACCATGTATTTTTCAGAGATGTTGTCTGAAAGGAAAGCCCTGAACAAACCCCAGACTTGAGAGTAAAAATGAATGGAAGGGACTCAAATAATACTATAAAAATTCTGCAGCACCAAGTGCTGCATTCTCCATGACTGTCCCTTCAGCATCCAGGAATAAAATCAATAACACCCTGTCAGATGCTTCCACCCAAAACATTCTGGCTCCTCATGTTGGACTTCTCACAACGTAAACAGTCACCCAGACACTCGTTTGAAAAGCAATGCTAAATTTGCTTGAAAATGCAAGGTGAGAGAGACAGCTTGGTCAGATACTGGTTACAAGATTCCTTTTTTTTATGACTGGAATAATTTCTCAGAGGATGTGGGGGGAAAAGGTATTAACAATATTAATTAAATATTAACCAATATCACTAAATATTACTTAAATTTGCAGCATCAGCCAATGCAAAAATGATCTTTATATTGCTTAGCTCACAAGCAGCTCAAGAACTAAGTGCTAATCTATCCTTCTAACCAGGAGACCAGAACACACCTCCAGGTGTCACAAACCGAATTTCAGTGCTGTTTATTCTTTGCCAGCTCCCACAAAGAGTGGTTCAGTTTATGAGCAGTCTCTGCTAGAAACAGTTTTCCCCCATTTACAAAAGATGGCACCACTGACAGCCAGACTGTGACCAGGGATTAGACACCACAGGACTGGTTTTCCCCCATGAAGGCAGCTCCTGCAGCAGTAATTCTGCCCAGCAGGGAGGTGCAGCTCAGGTTTTGCCATATCCCACCACCCAGATCCCCAGGAGCCAGGGGGATGCTCTGCTTTGGTGTGAAAGCAGAGAAATCCATCACTCCAGTCTGCAGAGACTCCTCCAGCAGCCCCTGGGCAGGCTGGCAGCAAAGCTGGTTCTAAACCATCCCACCTGTGGGAGCTGGAGCAGCAAGAGGGAAACACACAATTGATAAAAGCAATTAAATACCCAGTCACAGCTCTAAAACCACTTTAGGGTGTCTTTTTTCTCCTGCATTTCCAGATAAGCATTTTATGAGCATGGATTTCCAATGGGATGTGTTAGCCACCATGCCACAGGAAAATGGGGACTGAGAACAGTAAGAATTTTTTTTCTGAAAGGTTACATTCCACCTGTTTGACATCTACACAGATCCATGTGGCCTCTGAAACGTGAAGTGCATCAGCCCCAGCAGGAACACCCAAACTGCACAGCCTTGTGCTGCCAGGGATTGCCTTTTGTTTGCAGCAGCAAAGAGCTGCCCAACACTTTTATTTCTTTCCCTGCTACTCTGGAGCACCTACCAATCTCTCCATGCAGCATGGGAATTGTGGAAGATGCTTTTTGTATTACATGATTTATTTAAAGCCTGTCCAATCTCAATTTATGAAATCCAGATTGTGAAGCACCACATAACAATTTATTCCTCTCCTTAGCATCTTTGGTCACTAATAGCAATATTACAGTGCACTGTGCCAAATAAATACACTTTAAAACCTCAATCAAGCATTTGGGAAGCTGCTTACAGAGACTCAATGCACAGTAGCATCACTGCAGTTAAAATCAAACATGATTTCCATTTTGACCTGTGTCTTCACACACATCAAACCAAAACCATACCAGGGTTAAGATCTGAATTCTAGCTTTTTGCTACTTTCTTAGAGCTAATTATTTTTCCCAACTTTCAGAAGATTTGATTTGGCCACGCTTATACATTTCTCCCCCCTCCCCTAAACAACAAAAACACAGTTTTAGTGTTTTCAGATGTTGAGATCTTTTATGCTTGCTAAAGACACTAATTTGAGTAGAAAGAAGCAGCCATCAGCCAAAGTCCATTCTTTTGAAGATTACAGAGCTACGTGACAATTTCTGGCAGTTGGCCGTGGAAAAGTCAGGATCTGTTGGTGTCTTATATCCTGCCTCATTTTTCACATAAATGTGTGACATACATCTGGCTCTGGAAGAAATGTCAGTTCATCTTTCAGGCCCACCAATTCGCCTCTTGATCCTCTTGGCACGTGAAATTTCATAATCATTTATCTTAAAATCCTACACTGTGTTAATAGCAAAGCATAAAACTGAAATGCTAAAATCCAAAATAGGGGTCAGCTACCTCACCACTAATCTTTATATTCTGGAATAAAGCTGTACAACCTTACTGCAATAAAAGCACTGGAAACATTTTGGCTTTTCCACTGTGGTGAGTACCACTGGTCTTTCTCAGGATTCTGGATCTTAGGATTCAGCAGAACTTTTACTGAACACACTGAATTTTGGGTTAGACTCCTTCATTTTCCAAGTGCTGAATAGAAACATGCCAAAAAAAGAAGTGCTTTCTACCTTCCACTTCCACAATGCTTCATTTCTCAGCTTTGTGCTGTCTGTCACTTCTGGACACCTTGCATGATGTTCTTTCTTCAACTGATATGGCCAGATTTTATGGAGCCAATATTCAATTCTGACAATATCCTCCTTTATTTGATTTTAAGCATTAACGTCCCACCAAAAAAAGAAAAATCAGAGTAAATCCAAGTAACTGGATATTGGGCAGCAGTGGGTATCAGCTCTAAAGACATTTTATTTCAATTTACTTTTACAGGACATGTCAAACAAAATTTTGCTAATTTGCTCAGATAATAACAATGGAAGTGCTTCAATGTCCAAAGTGAAAATAAAATGAGCTCTAATATTCACCTGAGCCTAAGCCCTTTGGAAGCTTACCATGAGGAGAGGAGTGGAACATACTTCCCCTCTTGCTTTGAATGAAAACTTTTATATGTGGTATTTTGCCAGGAATAGAAATTACTCCTGTTCTTTAAAGTTTGACCCAGTACAGCTGCTTTGTTTAAAAATAAGTTAATGATTACTTTTGCATTCACTTCAATAGATCAAAAAGAGAACATTATTCCAAAAATCGAAGCAATGTAAGCGATTTTTATTTGTTATTTGAAAGAAATTAAATGGAAAAAAGCCAGGTTTTTTAAAATGCAACCAACATACTTTCTTCATTAACATTTTGCAATGTTTGACAATACTTAATAAAATAGCTTTAATATTACCTAAAATGTTGCAATTTAGCCTTTATGAGTTATGCCAAACTTTCCACAGTCCATTCTCCAAAGCCTACTCATCGCAAAATACCCAGATTTATAGTTTTGTCCTAAAAATGATTTAAGCTAAAATACAAAAAAAATTTGCAATTTTCCAGAACTCCCTTTCATACTACATTAATTTAGGAAATATTTTAATGACAGGCAATCATAAAAGAGAAGCAGAGATGCAGTATGGTGAACAGGCCAAGTTAAGAGTTCGTACAGGGAAGAAAAAAAAAGCTGAGAGATTCAAACATCACAGACTTAAAGAGACACTATTAAAGGTATCATATTTCCTGCCTTCTGCTTTCACAATATATATTGTTTTCATTTGCTGGCAGAGCAGGCTCTGCAGAAACACACAGATGACACTTGAGTTTTGTTTCTGCCTACCAATAGCCAGCCTTTCTCCTGGAAGTTTTTCAAAACTCTTTCAAAATTTAACTATGTGAACCTTTATCTAAATATAGGTATGGGAAAACTACATGAATCTTTACCTAAATATAGATATGAGAAAGAGTTATTTATATATGTATACACATGTATATAAAATGAGCTTAAAGTTGGACTTGGTAGTTAGGATACTGACACTTCAAGATGATACATAATGTGAAAAAAACTATTCTACAATGTCAGCCTATATTTAATTTTAGAAAATTAAGCTAGGTGGGGTTTTATGCTGAAATAAATCAGCTATGGCAAAATTCTGCACCTGAAAGTACTTTCTAATTAAATATAAGTGAAAATCTGTTATAATCAGAATTTAAGACTCATTTCCCTTATTGCCATAGATGGAGCTTTTTGATTCATGACAAAAGTACTGGGTAAATTAATTTTAAATGTTCAGCACATTCATTAAACAACTCAGACACAAATCTAATCCTGAGATCATCTGAAACAGCTTTAGTGCAGCATTAGCTCAATACTCCAGACTTCTCTTGAATAATTGCTAGTGGGCACTTAACTCTTGAAAGCTGCTTTAGAAAATATCAATGGGAAAATAACAAGTCCTACAAGAAATGCCTTGCAGATAACAGTTACCAATCAAGCATAAAAAGCCTGCATTCCAAACCAGCTTGTGATATTGTTCTGGTCACCTACTTCTAACAAAGAACAATTCTCCAAGGTATTTCAGTTTTCTAGACATTTTGTTCTGCTCTCACCATAAACAGACAGAATTAATGATGATGAAAAAGAGCACACCCAGATAAGAGCAGCAATTGGATGCAGAATTAACTTTGTCATTTTTAATTTTTAAATTTATACTCCTGCAGGGCCAGGAGTTTCCTATAAATTGATACCAGATTGAGACATCTTATATCTACCTTCTCCAAAAAAAGAAAATAAATTAACTTAATTGCTATCAAAAGCAGAGGAAATCCACAATCCATCCTACACTAAGTCTTCCATGATACCCTGGAATCCACTATTATCACTGGCATTATGCTACTTCAGAGGAAATGAAGTGAATCAGAAAACTAAATATAAAGGCAGTTTTAGAAATACCGTGGTTCTCAAAGGAGAAAATTTAAATTTCCATCAGCATAGACATATATAAAATACAAAAATGTACAATAATATGGAATTGTTATTAACAAAAAATCCTTCCCCCACATACCAATTTTAAGACTTGCCCAGATAATGTCCTTCTGGTAATGTTATTGAGACTCTGGTTTCACTTCCAGTTCTATTTTCTTGGCAGACACACTACATTTAATTTCAAATATTAGCTATCATGTAATGTAAATTCAGCTGCCTTTAAGAGCATATTTTAATTTAGGTGGGTATTCATCTCTGTTTCTTAAGGAAAGTTAATTGTATTATCATTATATATTGTGGATGACCATTAACAGTGAGGTGGAAATTGTGCAGCTTTTCCATAGGTATAAATACAGATACTCACAGCCGTTCAAGTTGCTTCAGATCCTGAAAAGCTCCACGTTCTATCACACTGATCTGATTTTCTTCCAGGTGCCTGCAATTCCAGAAATACTAGTTAATTTTAACAAAATATAAAAGCATCCCCACTTCTCTTCAAATGTTGTCAAAATGCTTTTCACCTAAGTATCAATACCAGCTTTAATTGGAGATTATTAAAATAATCAGGGCAGAGGAGCACTGTTTCTCTTGGTCACTAACAGGAAATTGATTCCAAATTTTCCTCCTGACCACCTCATTTGGTAACCATTTTTGTTCCTAAACTTCTGTAACCACATCTTGCTCAGAAAGGTGCTGGTTGTTACATCCCTGGGTCATTCCTCATCTTTCTAGGATATTTGTGTGCCATAATTGAGATTACTGACTTCTACAGCCCACAACAGGAACCCACACAATTGCAATGTAATTTTTTCATCCCTCTATCCTGCACTAATTCCATGCTTGCTCTGGAGCAAATCCTCTGTAAGTGCTTCCAAGGGGTTCCACCCTCAGGAACAGCAGCTGTGACCAAATTCTCTACAGCCCCACAGTACAAAAACTGTGCAAAAACACCTGGGACAGGTCCAGGCTTCCACTGTGGCTGGTCCTGCTTTTCTCTCCACCTGACACCAGCTCTGGGACAAGTTACAAGCAAAGGAGACTGACTTCTCTCTGATTTGCAGTGTGCAGGGGATGACTGCCACTCAGAATTGCCCAAATTTCTGCCACAGCAGAAATGCTCTTGACAGGTGAAGTGGAAGCCAAGGAAGAGACTCCAGAATCCCATCTGAGGTGACCTTTTCCCTCTCTCCAGCACACACCCATTCCTGCTTCTGTGAGAGCACTAAACACCTCTGAATATTCTGTGTAACACCTCTGAACAGTCTGCAGCCAGTGAAAAGCAGGGAACAACACTGTTCCTGCCTGTTCTACAGCCACTCCTCTGCCCTCTGTGGATGCTCAGAGCTTTTCACTGGACAGGAGCTTATTTTAAATGCAGGCGAACCCAATGGGAAGAAATGACGATGTCTGACTTAAGTCAGAAGGCTGAATTATTTTTTTCATTATAACTATGCTAAAATACATTAATATTTTATATAAAAGGAGAATACTAAAACTACATACTACTTTCTCTGACTCTAACACAACTCGTGACCCTCTCTCGAGAGTCCAGCCCCAGGTGGGTTGGATTGGCCATCAAGGCCCAAACAATCCTCACCAGAATCTAATTAAACACTTACTCTAGGTAAACAATTCTCCAAACACATTCCACATAAAAAAACCCAAAGAGTAGAAATAGAAATTGTTTTTTCTTTCATTTCTCTCTGTGCACCTCTATAAAAAATCCTGAAAAAAAAAATGTGCTTGCCACAGGAGCTGAGGGCACAGACAGCAAGAGAGAATTGCACAGGTAACACCAAGAAGGTGAAAATAGAAAACTACAAAACTCCAGCATGTGAACAAGAAAGCCATGCTGCTTAAAGGATGGGGAGGAAAACTGTGTGAGGAAAAGGGAAAGGGACAAAGCTGGAGGGGATGTAAGGAGAAGGAGCACAAAGGGGTATTTTGAATGTGTGGTGTTTGCTTGAGACTGGAGGATTTTTTTTCTGCTGTCCAGGGCTAGGAGTTTCCAGGTCACTTGCTCCTAGTCCTCATTCTGATGTGTGCAAACAGGATTAGGCTACCTTTCTAGGAACACTGGCTGCAGATTTCTGCATTCCCACTGTACCCCCCAGCAAACAGGGCAGGGAGGGAAAAAAAGGGAAAATAGGGTTTAGTAACAAAATTATGAAGAGACCATAAGAGAAACTAAAGAAAAGTTAAGAAAAATCTGAAGGATGTTTTATTCCAGTGACTTCTGTGGCAGATACCATGCTACTCAAAGTTTGAGCAAATAAGTTACATAAACCTGGAATGAACAAAGGACAAGAACTCCAAAAAAGCTCTAAAGATGGCAATTGTACATATTGGTTATTCCTGAAGGCATAGAAGACTGCAGCAGCATGAGGCAATGTCTGACACTATCAAGACCCAACCAAACTGAAACAACTACTGGCATTAATATAGTACAGAACATGTATTTTAATAGACTCTCAAAATGGTATTGACAGCTCAGATGGGAGCCAAGGAAATCTAAACAACTCCTCTGCCAGAGAGGAGAGAAACACCACAAGAACAAAAAGTCTTCCCATAGATTTGAGGTGTTTCCTTAGTATATGACAACTTGTTCATAATTGTTAAGGTAGCAGGAGCAAAGACTCACCTTTTCCTTAGCAGGACTTAAATATTTCTTGAATTATCACTAAAGAACTGAAACAGTTCAACAGTTGCAGCTTTAAGGGCTTGTTTTAGAAGATACTCAGAGGAAAACTTTTCATCACTAACTCAATAGTGCTGTTTGAGGTTCACATAGAAAAAACAGGAAACCAGGAATGACAAAATCTGCAGCCTGATGCTTAAGGCCAATGTACAGGTATGGTTAAGCCCTTGATGGATCCTGAGCTCATGAGACAGCACCACCTGAAATCTTTGTATTTATCACTGTATACTACACCAAAAAACCTCAGTTTTTATATACGTATATTTATATTTTATATGGAAATAATTATATTTTTATATTTATAACTGTATACTAAACCAAAAAACTTGAACAGTTTCCTTCTGTTCAAGTTCTACAGCTATTCTTGATCAACTTCTGCTTAAAACCATGAAAAATGCTGTTAAACGGGACTATACCTTACAGTGGCCAAAATCTGAAAGCCCTATTTTCTAGTGTCTCAATATAAGTGATTTATGCATGAGTGATTGCAAAGCAGACCAAAATCCTTAGCACATGGCTTATTCAAAGCTAGTAAGAAACAGCTAACAGCTCTGCCACTACGGTCACTTTAGTACAGAACTAAAATTTACTGTTTCACATAACAAACAGTTCAGGTTGCCTGGTTTAAAAGAATACCAACAACTGAATAATGTGCCAAAATTACTAGAATTTGATCCCTGGAATTAAGGAAATTCTAAGTAGTAGCACCCTTAAATAGTCTCGTAAAAACCAAACAAGTTTTGTTTTATACTCACAAGACACGAAGATTCTTCAGCCCCGTGAAGTCTGTCTTTGTGATTCTTGTGATGTTATTTTTTTCTAGATCCCTGCAGAGAAATAAAGCAAGCAGCATTCAGACACTATAACTGACACCCAGAATTCCATTAGCAGAAAGTACCTGCATCCACAATCTGCTCAAACTGTACAAACAAACATTTGCCTTAAAATCTCAAGAAGCAAGTCATTGATCCTGATGCATTTTGCCTCCTCCTCCTCTATGTTGTTCTCATAGATGAAGTTTCTCCCATTTTTAGTTCTAGTGTCAGTGCTCACTCTATGCTTCTTTCCCCCTCAAATTCTGTAAAAGGCTGTGTATACCCAAGCCCCAATTAGTACAAAACAACTGAAACAAGTGTACAGGGCCCCAAAATTATAATTATAAACCCAAGTGAGTCCAACCTGCTGCAGAAACTTTGGCCACACAGAGCCTGAAAAGAGAAGAGCTTAGTTCAGTGACTCCCTGTGTGCTCCTACCCGGCTGTCTGGATTATTCACTGGTGCCACAGGACCTCGTTTGCCATTTTCTCCCCTCCAGCCCTGCCTTTGCCAAGAACCCCTGAAGTTCTGCCAGTTGAGAACATCCTGTTATTTGGCCTGTTATTTCATGGTTTTCAGTCCTGTTCAGTTATTTCATGGCTTTCAGCACTGTTCTCCCTGACCTAGTGCTATCCAACAGGGACAAGACAAACAGCTGGTCTTCCTTTCTGGTCTTCATGCCATCAAAAATATGGCATGTAGACACAAAATGTATAATATTTTTGGCATAACTTTTTCAAACATTTGACATCAATCTTTCTATGAGACTAACATACAAGACCTTAACCGATTTGAAGCAGTATGGAATGCACTAGAGCACAGAAATAAGTGTTTAAGAATATTGGAATCTACTTTTAATGGTTATTGACAGACATCAAAATAATACTAATAAAATCCTTAAGTCATAAAATGGATTATAAACAGATTTTACAAACCAAAGCATCATAGTTCATGCATCTTAGCACGAGACCTTTCTATAATACAAGAAATATTCTCCTGTCTGGAAAGCACAGATAGACAGTAAGGATAAAGATAAAGAAATGGGGGGGAAAGGTCCCTATGTTTCAGCTATATGAACAAGACAGCCTGTACCCCTCTTTGACTTATGTCAGCTGTATTTTAAAAGGTTCACTGAAGAAAAGAAACCACCAATCCTGTACAGGGCACTTTCACTGCCTGTACCAGCCATTCTCTTCCATTTGTCTTTATCCTCTCGACTGACTCATGCTTTTCCCCAAGAATACCTTTGAATCACTGCCTACATCCTTCAGATTTTCCAGCTTAATTTCCTTTTCTGCTCTCAGCTCAGTTCTTCTACCCTGGTGCATCATTAACTACTCACTGGTGTGCCAGTGAGCTGATTGCAAGAAACACTGGAAAGAATTACGTCTGGGGTAAGCAACACATAAATAGCTGGTGTTTGACTTGCATGTTGTTCCCCATCTGCTTTTGATGGCATTCCATCACAAGCTCTGCCTTTATCTCAGAGAAGCTCTAGCAAAACACAGCGTTCAGCTGGTTGGAATCCCCCAAGGCAGAGAGGAGCCAGCCAAGGGACATGGAGCAACACCGTGTCCACGGCCCCGCTTTTTGTGTATTTTGGTAAGACCTGATCCCAGCACAGCTTTACTTGGCTTCAGCAAGTGCATGCAGAACCACCACTCCTGCCATTCACACAGCAACATCTCCACCACACCCAGTCTGAGACAGCAGTCCCACACACGAGCACAATTCCCCAGGAACACTCAACATTCCTCCCCTGGGGAAATCTGCAGCTCTCTGTTCTGAAAGACTTCAACATTCCTTGATCAGCACATATCTTGAGATCGCTTTTTCCTCTACTCCTGCAGATTGGCACAGCCTATCCTGTATACACAATATCAATCATCCTATTAATCACTTACAGAGTTTAGTGTCTAAGTGAAAGGTTTCCATTTCTGTTATTCCAATTACTTGCACCATGCCCTAACCTTAAGAGAAACATTCCTCACGAAGTTCACTCTGCTCAAACCATAACTGCAGCCTCTGTTTTAAGAAACAGTGTTTACCTTCTGAACATTTGCTTTTTCCAACGTGCTCTGCCTCAAGACTTATCTGCCATTTGAAGAAAAACAGACTAAAACTGTGATGAACTATGTAAAATTTCCTCCTCCTGTTCACAGTAGGTCTAATGCTGCTGCAAAGCAGCAGATTGCCACAGGTTACCCCATTAGTCAATTAAACTTTGTGACTCTGAAGTTACTGAACTAATGCAGACATTAGTGGTTTACAGCTGGTATTTGTGGGCAACATAATATTTTATGTTTCCTTTATAAAGTTTGGCAGCTGATTATGGGCTCACTAGTGGGTTTCAACTACAAAGAGCTAAACCTTAACATGTAATCTTGGTTGGCTTTCAAACACATCAGTGTTCAAAAGGACTCTTGGAACCAAACAGATTTCTTGGAAAAGAAATCTCTGTGTCTAAGATATGAGGAAAATAATACCATGCAGGCAAATTTATTTATATTTCACTTCAACATGTATCTATGTCCAGAAATAATTTTACATAATATTCTTATTGTGCAGAACTCCTGCATTTTGGGTAGTATATGGGGCCAAGAAGATCTTGAATCCTACTCGACACATCTCTCCCACAGGACCAGCTACTACTCTTGGTCATTTCACATTCAAATAAGATAGTCTAATCAATTAAAATATCTCAGAAAACTCCATTAAGGAATACAGGTATCTTCTGGAGTGTCAGCAGCAAAGTTGATTATCACTCCATTAAAAGAAATCAGAAATGACATCTATACCAGCTTTGGTAAAGCTCTTGACATTAGGTCTGCCTTGTTAATTTATTTTAGCATAATTTTTAGGATAAAGCATGCTAAGAACAGTGCAGCTAGTGTTAGCTTTAAGAAAACAGACATGGAAGGAATTATTTCAGTGAGAATAGAAACATGAATTGGACTAGAATGGTACAAGACATCATGAAAGTGAGTTCAGATGAGCTATTAAGGGAGCTTTACTCATAAACATGTCCTGCTATGTTCTAATAACAATTTAATTCAACACATATTTTGTAGATGCTGAAGACTGAGTCACACAACGTACACATTTATTACAAACAGGGATGCTTGGAGCAACTGGAGCAAATCCTGTCTCATTGCAATAATTCCTCTGAATTGCTTCATCTTTCATTCTTCTCTAAAGACAATCAAGTGAATTTAAGACAGACTTTTCAATGTCTTGAAGCACCAACATTCCCAGGAGCATGCCAGGAGTGCACAGATTTCCTCTGCTACATTATTTAAATTTTGGTTGATAATTATTCTGTCCAGCCACTCAACTCTTCCAAAACATCCGGACGCTGCCTCAGCCCCCACCCTCTTCTTTGGACCGGATGAAGTTCATGACTGGAGAAGTAAATCCAGTTGTCTCTTCACACTTTGTGCTTCATCCTTCTGGGCTCCCCAGCCTTGGCAATCGCAGCCCCCCATCCCGGACAGCTTGGAGCCTCCCTCCCCTCCCTGATGCACCAAATCAGGATTGACTCTGACACCCATCACCCCCACAACCAGCAGAGCAGCTTTTAAGAAGAGCCAATAACAACAGCAATCAGATGCTGAGGTCTTGCACAATCTTCAGCTCAGTAATTCTGTAGGTATGTATAAATAAAATATCATATACAACACTCAAATCCTTTTACATACAAGGACGCAAAAATTCAAAGCAACACCACTAGATTGCAGCAAGTTCCTATTGTAGTCAGAGGTTATTTTGCTACCATCTGAACCCCTCTCTCTCCATTATAATACCCAAGATAATCTGGATAATAAAGTTTGGGCCCTCATCATAGCTGTGAATCTTAAACATACCCAAGTCAATCCCTAACTTAACTCCTCAGCATCTTCAAGACTCTGGGTTTGTGGTCCTTTAATCAGCTGCTCATTTCAGAGCTCTGGTTGCCCAGTTGTGCTTCTCCAGGCAAATTGAGAAGCCAAATTGAAGAGTCTCACTAAAGCACAAACCAGTTCTCTCTCCAGCTCTGCCATGGTTTGGTTTTGCAGCTCTGACACACGGGCACAAGTTCATGGGCACACAAAACACACTCATTCTGATGTTCTTACTGCAAATGCTGTGTTTGCTTTAAGACAAGGTTCTATTTTGTGCTTTAAACAAAACTCAATTTTTTTTTTTTCTGATCTGAAAAAATACCAGACTTCAGGCCTAATTCTGTTACCTTTTGGTCAAAAAAGAAATTGCCGAAATTTAGTTCCCTTTTAGAAGGAACACAGTTGTTGCATTTGGTTAAAGCCACTTATTATCAATAAGTGCTCAAGAACAACAAATTTGCTCTGTTTCAGAGAACTCTCAGGTGCCCATCTGGCAAACAGTGACATTCTTACCACCAACCTGAAGATCCTTGATGCCCAATAATTTCATGGCAGTAGCTGATTTTGCATTTCAGTGACAAACACAAGTCCTAGATGAGCAGTATTCTGAAAAATATTTCTTGTCTAATTAATATTATTTGTCTTTAACCTAGGACAACATTACACAAAATGAAAATCCATGGAAAACAAAACCAACCTGCCATCTAAGGAAAAGGAACACCAGACTTAATTGCAGTCCTCAGATATTTCTTCATTTACATGAATAAAGAATTCAATAAGAGCAGTAGGGAAACTGTATTTAAGGAAAAATGAACTGCCATACACTTCAAAAAACAGCTCTTACCCAAGTTAAACAGCACTAGGATTCTTTCCTGTCCAGCTGCTTCCTAAGTAAGGTAAATATTCATTTCTAGTCACAGAACCTCAAACACAAAGTTGAGTTTCTGTTCCTGTTACATTTTCAAAGTGGTTACCACACACCAGTTCAAAGCTGCACGCATTTGTGTCACAGCAGGGACAAACAAATCAGCCCAGAACCCAACACTCTGAAAGGAATCTTGATTCAACCAGCACCCCATAATCCACAGGGAAGATGAATTTCTCTTCACCTCATTTTTTGTATTTTTCAAGAAGGAATGCATAAAATTTGTGTGTCACAGAACAAAGCTTAGAAACTAATAAGAGCCTCTCTTGTTCCCTCTAAAAACAGGTCAGGATCCAACACACCATCTAGAATTCCCATCAAAACAAACCTCACCTGGGACATGATTCATGGGACTTCCAAATGTTCATGAAGAACAGAAGAAAAATAATTTTCTAAGAAATTTAAGAGCACCTGTTTTCAAGTGACAGCACACATCCTTTGCTATGATTAATCTGTACCACATTCCAAAGGGTTTATTTTAAATGGCAAGTCAACACTGAAAACATGGGAGCTAAAATCCAAGTGATAATGAATTAATCCAGATTCCTGGCTCTAAGGAGTCACTGGTGTTTTTCATTAGCCCAATTCCTCCATGTAACTAAAGCAGCCCTCACTCCTGAGAAATAAGGCCTTTTCTGTGCCACTGTACTGCTAAAGGACTTTGTCAGCCCAAAGCATCCTGAGTGGCAGCTGAGTCATCCCCTGGAAGTTTTTCTGTGCTTTGTTTTCCCCATCCCCATTCTCCACCCCAGCTAACACAAAGCACCTGAGCTGGAACAAACCTGCATTTTCCACAGCAATGCATTTTTTCACCTTTGACCTGGCTATCTCTTGCACTCCAGAAACATAAAGCCACGAGGAAAACCTTCTTGATTTTTAGGGAAGCTATCTGCAGGGCTGGAGGTAAAAAGCTGCTCAGTAAAGCCTCCCCTCTTCTTCAGGAGTGCTTTAGTTCTTGGTTTGGGAACACGCTAAAACCAGGACCAGGAAAGAGACAAAAATGCACTCCCATGTGTGAATGTACCCACACAGCAGATTCTGGCTGCCCTTTCCAGTCTTCACACACCCAGTGTCTGTTTTATTGTTTTAACCATTTTCCAGGATTTCTGCTGTGCAGCTAATTTTCTTTAATGGGTATGAACTGCCACCAGCCTCTTAACCTTAAATGACCATAATTCCCAACAGAAAGCACTTGGCAATTCTCTCTTTTGCCTTCAATCCAAGAACTTCAAAGTTACTGTGATAAACTACTCAATTATAACGCTATCCTGAAGCCCTCTGGCAGCACAATCTGCATATCTTCAGATTGAACATATTTTCATCTCAAGTTTTGCAATGCAGGAAATGAATTCTTGCGACTGGGTTTTATGAAACACACAAATTCCACTAGTTTCCAAATCACATGGGCAAGTATGAACATCACTTCTTAGGAAAGACAAAAACTTCAAAATCAAATTCAGCTGAGGTAATTCCAATTTTTAAAAAATAGTACATTTCATCTCTCTAAGATTTAAGTTATTTCTTTCTTCTTATCAGCTGACTTCACAAAGGAGCATGAGAATTTATTTTTATTTCTATTGATCTGTAGAAAGACTGGCACTCTCTGAACCTTTCACATCATTTAGTTCAATAGAAGAAAAATATTCAAAGCCCTCCCTCTGAGAGGAAATAAACCCATGCAACAACCACAGGTGGGGTACTGCACCAGCAGGAAGATGCTTTGAAGCAAATTCTCCTGGAGTCCCACTGTGCCCCAAAACTCCAGCAGAGGTCCTTGGAGCAGCAAAAGCCACCTGAACCACAGACAGAGGTGGTTCAGAATTTGGAAGAATTCACTGCTGCCTTGTCCTGTGGGTTTTTGACAGCCCATCTGCAACCCTGGGTCAGTGTGGGCTCTCAGGACAGGAAAGAGACTCTCAGGAAGCTCTCTGATGACATTTGAACAGAGGCTGAAACACCTGGGTTTGTTGAACTTAAATTAAAGAAAGGTTAAGGGGAGATCCTACTGCAAACTATAAGCAGCAGCTTGGAGACTGCAGATCCCCTTCCCTGATCTGCAGCAAGAACAAGCCACAGGTGGAGAAACATTAAGAGAGAAAAAACAAGCCCTGCTACAAGCACCAGTGCTGGCCAAATATTCTGCATCGTTTCAGCAACAAGAACTGCACAGACCCACACAGAAACATTGGGATCCAGCACTGTGCACATCTTATACAAGAGTAACAACCAAATCACTATTCAACATTTCTGAATTTTTGCTGTAGTTGCTGGATACCACGTGTGTGACCCTGGCTAGTTTCAGTCCTCAGGAAAATTTAAATAGCAATTAAACAGCCACACAATAGTTGGAGTGTGCAAATCCCATGCTGCAGTCCATCATAGTTTTGTAACACACCTACACGACAGCTTTTAATTCAAAAAAGGTTAGATCCTCTGCTCTGATTAGAGAAAGCTTTCAGGTATGAGTCAGACTGTTTTCTTTCTGTCTGAACAATGAGAAAAACGGACCTTCGAGGTTAAGTGCCCTAATTTTGTGAATAAGCTGTCCACTCTTAAGCCCATTACAGTGGTGCTGGGTTAATAACACACATTAAGTGTCCAAATGATCTGGAACTGCTTGCAGACAACACACTTCTGCCCTCATCCTTATAAAAATAAGAAAAAAAAATATTTGGCAAATTACAGATGTTAAGAAATATCCAGGAGAAAAACCCCTTCACTTTTTGCAACTTGTGCAGTTGAATTCCAGGCTGAATTCCCTACAGCAGGCTGCAGTGGAAGTCACACCAAGGCCCACAGAAAGCAGCATAATGGATTGAGTAATTCAAATATTTTGCTTCTTCCAAGGAAATACATGTTTGTCTCAGCCTGCAGGAATTCCTGTCTAATTATTAGAGTGCACAGGTTTTATTATCCACAAAAAGGAATGGTTATGCTGACAGCATAATGTTTAACAGTACATTTTACACTCCTGTGTCCTTCACCTCTGTCCCCAGAGTCCTGAACTTGCTCTTGATGTGTTCCAGATCTGCTCTGGCAGTGTCACCTGTGCCCTGGTGAAAGCAGAGACACTGCAGGAAGAATGAGAGGGGTGGAGGCTGTGCTGGCACTTCCTCTTGTGCCAGTGCCCAGCTGGGCTAAAGAGACACATGGTGACGGAGCTGAGCACAGGAGGGAGAGCACAAACAGCACCCAGGGGTGCAGGAACACCACCCAAACCTCAAGTGATGGTCTGAGCAAAGCCAAAGCTCATCTGGAGCTCCAGCTGGCAAGGGTCACCAAGAAAAGCTCCTGGCAGTGCATCAGCTATAACATAATTCACAGAATGACTGAGTTGGAAGAGACCTTCAAGATGATCGAGTCCAACCCATGCCCTTGCACCTCAACTGAAATAATATAACAATAAACAAGATGTGATGGCTGAGAGACAGACTGAGGTGCTCAGAGCCTTCACCAGCACAGCCTCCCATGTTCCTGTGCTCAAGAGGAGAGGAACAGGCAGGAGTGGCAGAGGATCAACTCAAACATCCCTGACCTGAACAAGCCTGCAGGAAGGCAGGACACAGCTGCTGGTGCAGACATCAGGCTGACACAGCCCAAACTCACCCTGACACCTCCAACACAGGCAAGGATCACCTCTGCCTTGAAAAGCCTAAAAGCACAAAATGCAAAGTGCAGGCTGCTCAGCAGCAGCCTTAGTTTGGCACTGGAAAAGTCACTGAAAATAATACATGGGGAAATTTCTGGTTTTCAAGACCCAAACAGACTTTTTTTGTCTGAATTCCATGTTCTGCTTTGAGGACAGGCTGAACCAGGAGACATCATGAAGTCCCTTCCAACCTTAGTGATTCCATGGTTCTACATTTTCTGCAAAGGCAAAGGGTAAAACAAGTATTTGTTGCCTTTTGTTTCAGGGTGAGTTCAGGGAATGGCAGAAAACTTTAAATATGAAGCATAAAAAATAATAATAATAGATTCTAAAACACAGCTGCTACAGAAACTTGGTTTAATATGAAGAAGGTAGGATATGCACATCATAAAGAGGAGCAAGTACAGTTCTGTGTCAGGTTAGCTCAAGCATCATTTTAATTCATACTAACAAATGAACCCCAGGGTTAACAATTGCACATACAAAAGGTCACTCTTACTTCTCTTCAATCCTTAATCTTGTTTAGCCATTCCTGCTTAACTCCTCCAACTGGAGCTCTTCGTTCATGTCCAGCAGGACCAGCAGGTTACACGGATTGCAGGTGCTCAGAGCAGCCCAAAGCTCAGACTGCCACAAAGGCACAAATCACACCACATCAGGCTTTCTCTGGGTCATATTTTCACTCACCTGCCACAGGGACAACACCACCAGGATATCAACAGAGATGTACCTGTGCTCCAGTGTTTGACACTTCAGGACTCATCTGGACAAAAAGCATTGCTGCAAACTTCAGCAAAACACGCATTGCTTTGATTTTGTACTTCAGTGTGTGACTGAATAGATCACAGTGTTTGGGTGCTCTTCACTAATGCAGACAAACTGATATTTCAGACTTGCAATATTTCACACCTGCTCCTCACTGCTGTAAATTCGTGATAACTTGGAAAGACATTCCACGAACAAACAAATTATTTTGGTGAAGCCTGGCATGAAAATCAAGCCTTGATTTCATCACCCTGCTCACTTTCAGACATGCACAGACTAGAAACCCTTCCCAGATCTTTTCCTGGAAAGGTAAGAGAGATCTCTGTTTATGTTTGGGGTTTTTCTTTTTGTTGCTGTTCAGGGCTTTGGTTTTTTAATGTAAAAAGCATCCAGTTTCACCAAGTCTATTCATTCCTAGCATCACCACACTGAGTGTAACATGTCTACAGAGGCCACTGAGGAGCAGAGGAAGCCAAAATGTTGCAATAAAATGCGTAGGACAGTTTTAATATGTAAAATGAATTTTGAAGGAAGGGTTGTATTGACTTGATGTTAGCAACCAGATGTTGCAACCAATTTACAAGCGATTTTCTTCACTCTTGAGTAGACTCCCACCTTCCTTGTCCCCCATCCTCACCCCACTTTTGGATTTTTACTTGCTGCAGTAAAGCTGAATTGATTTCACAGTGTTTGCTAAATGAGCACAAAACTCAAGTTTTCCTAAAGCCTTTGCACAGAATTCTGATGTTTCAAGTTACTGAAACTCCTCATGCTTATAAAACCACTTTGTACTAACCCTGCTGCATACATGAGGGCTATGGAAGAACCAGCTTGTAAATTATCTGTTCTATAAAATGAAATTAACATTAACTGGGATTAACTGGGAACAATCCATTTTCATCTTCTAAAAAACTTCATAAGCAATTAGCTAAAAAACTTTCCAAAATGGGAAAAAATGAACATAAAACCAAAACCAAACCCCACTAAATCCATAAGACACTTCTGATCGCTCCTTATCTTCTGCTGCCTTTTCACATGTTATCTATTAAAACTCAAAGCTCCAAAGGATCATTGGGCTGTTTCCTACACTTTCACATTCTTATCTGAGAAACTTATATCCAGATGTGTGTTTTCATCTCTCTGAAGAACCAGCCTTTCCCTTAGGGCCTTATTTCTCAGTATCTATTTCCACTTCTGGAAAACAAGTTCTCTTTGCTGAAGAATTTCCCTTCCATAATTTTTTTTTTTTCACCTCTTTTTTCTGGTCTCTAGCAAACCTCCGTGCTGCATTTCTCTAGGCATTTCAGAAATGCACAGTTGCTTCCCTGTGCCATTGCCTCACAAGGAGCTCTCCTTTGTGCCCAGCTGTATTCTCCAAACCCCAGCTCTAACCAGCTCTACCACTTCAGGAGGATGAGACTGCCAGGGCCTCCTCTCACACTCCACAACAATTTCACACAAGCTTGTGACCCAGAGGCTCCCACATTGCTCAGTGATGCTGTAACCACTGCTGCCCTCCCCAAAGAAAGATGTTTCGTCCAGGTTTTGCCAAAATCAGCATTTCAAAAAGAAAGTTCCTCATATAATGCCTCCCCAGTCTAAACAAAACCATCACACAGACAAAAGACAAAGTTGGAGAAAATCCATAAGTAAAGTTCCCACTAAAGTCCAGGCAAAACGTGCTTCAGGACAAACAGGAAGGCACAAGACACAAACTGCTTTCTGGACTCATCTTCCCCCTGCTGAAATTTCTCAAGAGTCATATTTAAACAACACAACTGCTTTAATTAAACAGTGCTGTCCCCATAGCTGTAGACAAGCAGTACATACATATGCAGGATTAGTTTAATGGGCTGGATGTCCTGTGATCACATCTGTTCTGTGAACTTTTCATGCTACACACTCTACCCTAAACCAGAGAGAATGGGCAGACTGCTGTGTGCTGTTTCCTTATTGGGAAAGCAGAAAAATCATTAATGCAAAGTTAGATTATATTCTTACATAGGGAATGTATAACAACGCAGGATTTATTTGTTCATTCACCTTGGATAAGACAGCACATCCCAAGGAACACATTATAAAATTCCAAGGAAGACTCTTGCATTTTTGGACAAGCCTTTTGTAATCTTCAAAGGAAAACTGAAGTTAAGGATTTTAATATTTTCTATTTTGGGACAAATTGTGGAAAAAACTCTGCCAAGTAAAGTCAAATTTTTTCATTAGGTTGGTATCTTGTAACATATGACACTGCATTTAATGCTAACACCCAAAACCCTCTTAGGCAGGCAGACAGCCAAGTACTACTTCAACTTAAAAAGCTGCTAAAATATTTGAAGAAGTGCTCAATATTGCCCAGTGCACACCCAGAGAAAATGTCAGAGATGACAGTTCAGTAGGACAGTTTTGTTAAACTGCCTTTAAATATTTGGTTTTACTCTGACCTGAGAAAGTGAGGAAGGCTCACAGCTCATGGTATCATTTGAAACTTTCAGGATTATTTATTGGGTACACCAGTAATAGTTCACAGTCTACTAACATTTGTATTCTGCACCAGTTAATTATCACATTCTTACCTGTCACAGGAGAAAAGGAAAAAGACCAATGGAAAAAAAAGACCAAAGACTCTGGAATAGTCCCCTAACTATCTAGCATGCACCTTGCTTCTGCTATCAGAATGTTATCTTCCAAATAGTTAAACACTTCCCTTTTGACACATTTCACAAAAAAGTTGATTTCCACACTCTTCCCCTCTACTCTGTCCCCCTACAGTGACATAGCCAACCTTGACAGAATCCAGCTCTTGAAACAGAGTTTGGCAACAGACATTAAAAGCTGCATTTGATTGTGCAGTGATTTTGGAGATCAGAACCTCAGCTCCACTAATATGAAATTTATTACAATTTCTGTTACCATCCCTAGAAGCACCCTTACAATAGCTCAAGATTCCTTCATATTGAGCACTGTGCAAACAAAGATTTCCCAAGGGATTTTCTGCAAAGAAAAAAGAGCAAAGGGATGAAGACAAGCAGATGAAACAGAACAGGTGAGTATGGGAGGCACGTTCCTCAATCCAACACAGCCTAACTTGCACTCTGTTTTCTTAACTGATATAATTAAAATTACAGTCAATTTTAAGTTTTGTAAAACAAACTGCTGGTTTTGTTTTTTTTTTTTTTTAACAAGGACTGTTCCTCTGAAGAAACAACATCAGAATGGAAGGAAAAAAGATAATAAATCCATCAGAAATGGAGTTCAGCACCATCCTCCCCATATTTTCTACAAGCACACTGACAGGCTGCTAAAAATGGGTTACTGATCTCCCAAAATCACTGACCTCCAGAGCAGTCTGCCCTCCCCTTTATTAGAGTCCTGGCTGAAACAGAATTACCAATCTGTCTCTGTAGAAGCAAAGGAGCAGAGAAAACATCCTGAACTGCAGGCAGCTCCTGTGTCCTGTGCTGTGTGTGACTGCTGGGATGCAGACACAGCACAATGTCACCACTGTGTCCCCACACCACAGAAGAGGGGCAATTAATTCCCAAATACAACAATAATTCCAATTAATTCCCAAATACAACATTAATTCCTATTAACTCCCAAATACAACAATAATTCCTATTAATTCCCAAATACAACATTAATTCCCAAATACAACACTGCTGCCCCAAACCACACTGACTGTGGGTGCATGGGGCAGCCAGTGAGGCACCAACAGGGACAATGTGTCCCAAAATCCTGCACTCCAAAAGCATTTACAGGTGTTTGAGAGTTCTCATCAGTACCCTAGCACTAATTCCACCAAGCTGATCCCTCTCCAGGCAGCTGAAGCAGGAATAAAGGCAGGCACAGGTAAAAATGAACTGCTAGGTCACATCAATTTTATATTCAATTTAGAAGCAAATTCCAGATAGATTTTGAAGACTGATCAATGGAAAGTCAAGACCAGACCAGGTTTAAAACTGAGTTTTCTGCCTCAATTTAACTATACTCTTGTTTACTGTAAATTCTCCCTTCACCAGTGACAGCAAAGCAGTTTTGAAGCAACAGCTACAGTCTCATTTCTACCTGAGACAAAATTAGGGTCTTAGAAAAAGAAGTCGATCGCAAATAGAAAGGTAAAAATCTAATTAGAAGCTCCAGAAATCTATCAATCATAAGATTAAAATCATATATTGCAGCCATCCAACAAATGGTGTAAAAGCAAAATACAAAAATTTATTCTGACAGAGACAACTGACAGAACAGATTCATTTAGAGAGGAAAAAATAAAAAAAGGCTGAAAATAACTGGCAGAGGTAAGAATCTGCCTCTTAAATTCTCTTTTCTGTGGAGATGGCCTTCAACTCAATCTCGCATTTACTGAGTACAGAGCACAGACCTGCTCCCTTATCTTTGATGTATTTAATACCATTAGACAAACTGTCAGTTGCTTACAAGGCCATTTGCTAATGGGGAAGAAGCAGTTCTTGCCATTAACAAGATCCATTCAAGATTTTAAATGATGATATGTCTGTCTAGAAAACACTGAAAACAGACTTGGAAATAAAGCATTACAGATCTCTGGAGAAAAGACTTGAAAAATACTGAAAACAGAGCCTGGGCCATATTGCTACCCAAATATGACTGGAAGCCAGCCTTTTCTTATCCTGAATATGACTTACACAACAAACAAAAAAGCAGAATTCATTTTGCTTTACATTGGCAAACTGGTGAGCATAAGAGGGATGGGAGTCACCCCAGCAGTCCCAGATCAAAATCCATATTGTGTTATGCTAAAGCACTTCAATCAATGAGAACTTCTGGAAGCTTCCAGTGACCTCAGCAGCAGAAAGGAGCCAAGGACTGCTGGAATCCTGGATGCTGAGAATTTTAAACTTTCTGTGCTGAAAGGCACAGACCCACAAGTAAACACTGCATTTAACCTGAGGCTGAGGAGAAGACATTTAAAATTGATTAATAGCACTGGGATTATGGGTGTGTAGTTGGTTAGAAGTGTGTAATATCACAGAGTGGAAAACTTAGAGTTTATGGTTTTAGAATATAGTAATACATAAGAAGCATGATGGAGGTTTTAGGGTGGAGACTGTTCTTTGCCTTCTTCTTCCTTCTGCATGGGTTTGGGTGATGATTTGTAATTGGACAGAAAAGTCCACATTGAAGGCTTCAGAGGATCAGTTAAAAGGTTAAAAGGGAAAATAATCTAGGTGTCCTTTCTTAATCAGATAGTTTAGTCTTAAAAGACCTTGTAAAAAGAGAGACTTAACCATTTTGTGCCTTGCTAATGAAAGACTTTAGAACTCATGGCTGTGAAGCTGTTTCTCTGATAAGAAATAATCAACACCTGAGTCCAAACATGAAACTCTGTCTTAAGTGCCTTCAATCCCAACCTCGACAGAGGTAGAAAATAAATAAAGAGAACCCACAAAGGACAGGAGGCACATTTCCACCAGCCTGTCCCTCAGACCTCACAAGAGGACAGGGAATAAAACTGACCTCTGAACACCACAATCCCCTGAAGGAACCTCTGCCCCCCGTCCCCTACAGTCAGCCATTCTCCATCGTGTTGCCAACATCATTCTTCTTGAAAAAGCTTTGCCCTTTGAGGTTCACTTTGGCTTTGCTCCCCAAACTTATCTTCCTTCCTCACCTGAAGTTAGAAATTTGCTGTGCCTCCTCCTCCTCCCTGAGGAGGACAAGTATCCCTGTTTTGCCCTGCAGGATGGAAAATAAGCCCAAGAGGAAAAGAGAAGCCCCTTCAGAGAGCTGTGGGACCACAAATGTGTGAGTGGATTCCCACAGGTGATCCACACTGTGGGAAATCAAGCAACAAAAAACTTTAACAAGGGTTTTGGGAAAATTAAGCTTCAAGTCATTTGGGCTGTTAGTTCCTGAGAGAGAACACGTCCAGATTTAAACCTTCTGACTGGTCTCTGCAGTAAACAAACTCACTTCTTTACATGCAGCCACTGAAATTACTCACGGAATACCCTTATTAGAGCCAAGTCCTTTTCCCCTATTATCATTACCCCCAAACACCTTGTGAGATTTCTGTAAAAAAATCATTTTTCTCTGTTCTGTGGATATTGAGGAATAGCCTAAATACTCTTTAAAACACAGACAACAAATATCAGAAGCCAATGTCCATGCAGGACAAGCTACTCTTGTTTTAAACACAGCTGGAAACGTTTGTACCCTGGCAGTGACATTCCAAAAGATGACAGGTAGTTCCCACTACAAAGGTCAAATGACCGTGTAAAACACAAGGAGTTTTATATAACTATAGTGCCAATAAAAGAGTATGAGGATTTACTTTTTTTACTGGCCTCACATCCCTACAGGTAAGTTATACATGTATTATTGGCTACATGTTTCCCCAAACCCATACAGTGCACAAATTCCAGCGATATAAAAACAATATTCACCATCTGCATTTTAGGACTTCCCAAAAGACAACAGCTGCTCTTTAGAGGGGCAACTTTCCTTTGGCCTAATTTCCTTTGCATGAATCAATACTCAGCTGCAAAAGTAAGAATATGAATAAAAGTAAATAGTCTCAGAGAAGCTCATTAAAAAGTTCTGCAGGAAGTAGCCTGGTCTCTTTCATCTCAAAATCTAATCCAAATTTGTGCAAATAAATACAGGCAACATGACAATGGCCACTACTTGCTTCTGCAGCTACCAATTTACAACAGCTAATTCCATCCTCCTTCCTGCTCCCATCACTTCAAAACCACATCACAAATTTAATAGCACCAGAATGACCCTACCCAGGTTTGTGCCAACATCCATTCAAGCACTACTAGTCAGAGTTACATTAGGAAAGGGAATTTTCCCCATAAAATCAGAGAACTCAGCTGAGTTTTCCCAGGATCAGTCCCTCCAAGAGCAAGATTTCCAAGCCAAAGCCACGTATATCCACTTACTGACACATGACCTAGGGGAAAAAAAAAATCTGAGAAATGCTCCATGCAAGGTTTTGGAGACAATTACTACAAACAAATGAGTGGTAATCCCTAGTGGGAAGAAGTCTAGAAAAGCAGAATGTCAGTGTAAGAGTCACATAATTATATTTGCATGTGTTTAACATCACCTTCTGCAGGAATATGGAAGCATTCAAGACAGGAGCTTAGATTTAATTTGGAGACAGAATTGAGGAAGTTGAAAACTTATTACAAGCCAGTGCAACTTCAGCAGCTCCATGCACCTAGGCCAAAACCACCATAATAATATATTTGTGTAACAGAAACCCCAGACCACATGAAAACTCAGGAGTAAGCAGATGACTAAGCTTCTAAATTGCACCTAAATGTGGACACACTCAATTTAGCTGCTCAGACAAAGCACAGAACAGATTGGTCCTGCAAGCTTTATCAATTTAGCAAGGTAAAGAATCCTCCAAATTAAAGGCAAAACAAAGCAATGACTAACACAGGAGAGCTATCAATTAAACAAGAGCCTAAGCCACCAAACAAACTCATCAAGAACTCAAACATGCTTAAATTCTCCAAAGAAGCTTTTATACATATGTAACGTGCTGCTAACAGACAGGGAGATAACCAGGCATCAATGGGAGGAAAATCACAAAGGGTCATGCTTCACACCCAAACAGGAGGCAGACACTGACCCAGAAGACTTCTGAGCAGCTTCTCAGCATCACTGGCTCCTTTCAGAGCTGAAGAACTCAACTGGCAGGCAGGTGGCTTTGATCTGTTCACTGCATTTATGCATCATCTCCAACTAAACGTGGCTATCAGCATTACTAAATGTTATAAAGAACCACATGTAGGATAGCCTACATATATAGAAAACATATCCATTGAAGGAAATTTTATAAATAATCACATCCAAGAACTGAAGCACAGCTAAGAAAGTCTGATTATGGGAGTTTGATGGAGCAATCCTAAGGAACATTTTAGAAAGGTAAAATATTTGTAAGCTATTTGGGATTCTTGTGGATGTGCTTACATATCCTTAAATTTTCTTCCTTTATTAGGTCAGAATGTCTTATCAGTAGCCCAACTGAAATGTAAGAATCACTGTGCCCAGTCCAGAAGTTATCTAATAAATTACCAGATTTTCTCCAAAACACAAAAATTCTATCAATTTCTCTTTTTGGTAAGGTGCTAAGCTGCTCACAAGTCCAGAAGTGATCAGTAAATACTAACAAAAACCACAAGGGCAGCTCTGCCATCCTGTTCAAGGACACCTGTGGAGCATCACATTCTGCAATAAGAAGAAATGTTGTAAATATGGAATATCATGGTTATCCTGAGCATTCATTCTCCAGAACAAGCATCACTGGAAGTTGCTTCTGGAAGTGACCAGGATTTGCTTCACTACTTATTTTCTCCAGAATGAGTAATTTCATTGTGCAGCAGGACAGTTTTCACCTCTTTCTAGCTCTTCATGAGAGGTGAACCAAAGCTTCCATCTCAACCACATAATTAGAAGACTATCATAGAATGAAATAACAAGGGAAAAACTGCAACACGAACCTAACGCTACTTGCTATATTTGCAAAGTTCCTATTAAAGATTAGTCTATGTAAAAACTAAAACTAGAAGTGTGGGATTGTTTTATAACTCTGTTTCTGTGATCATGGGATAATCTGTAGATTTCCTTCAAGGTAGAAATCACAGGTACAAACCTACAGACCTTCAAAGTGTTCAGGAAAAAAAAAAAAAGAAATCAAGCATGCATCTAATTTCTCCTGAAGAATCAGTAATCAAAGCTAGTTCATTTAATAGACCTTCCCAATAAGAAATTCTTTTCCCCCTAAAGATATTTCCCATTGTTTCCTTAATGTTATATTTTCAGTTTTCCTGGGTTTCATATTAACGCAAATTTGAATAATATTTAACTTGGCTCCATTAGCCCAAACAATCTGTAACATTTGTCCAAACATAATTCTAAAAGAGTTGGTGGCAAAATATTTTAAGTGGTGCCATTAGATCTTTCACTAATTAAAGCAAAAAGTTTCCGACTTGAACAGGTATGTGGAATTTTTAGCTCAGGAGAAAGCAGAGAGAAATAAATACTTTTCCAGAGAATAATAGTTTAAAAGGCACTTCGTGTGTGGCCATCAAGAAACTTGTTAAAATTATTTTCCCAACATATAAACATTTCTCCAAGATTAAAAATATTTTTGTGATTCCAGATATGATCGATTTGGTTTTACTTGCATGCTAAACATACTAGTAAGAAGATTACTCATCAACCCACTGTTATGTCATAAATAGTTGCAGGTTGCTGTGGAGCACAGGGAAAAATGAGATACTCTGATATATCCTGTGGCTGACTGATGTTTCATGTATGAGCAGAATTTAGACTCGAGAGGAATGGAGTCTTTTTCCCTCTACTTACATCAGAAAACCCAAGTTGGTACAATTAGTAGAAATCTAGATTTGAAGAAAGTGATACAAGCTTTAAAACAGTTGTAATAAAGATGCTGGTAAACACCAGAAAAACAGTGAAAGGCTGCTCACAAGGGACTGACAGAAATGAAAACTGAAAACAGTATTTAAAAGACAGATTAAAGCGTTACCACATGACCTTCTGTATCCTATTTCCACAAGGTTTCAGCCACTGAATGATCCAACAATACACTATTTATATATGTAAAAAAGCCCCAAACAAACCCTCCAACACTGCTACATTTCACATTTATCAGTGGTGGTATCTCTGAGGTTAAATGTTCAAACTGAATATTGTGAAATCACTACTATTGTTCTTTTCGAAGCCATTAATCTAAAATTTAAATCTGTAAATAACACCAACAAGAACAAGACCAAGACAGTGATTATGCTCTCCTTCATTCTTTTTAACACTTAACCTGCCAAGGCCAAGAGCCTTCTTCTGGCTCAGCTTCCTGAAACAGGCAAAGAAAGTTCACATCTCTGTGATGTTTCTTCTTGCAAATGAAACCCAGTAACAACGTTAATTCAGCCCTCCTAAAACTCCAGCTACAACAAATTACCGTTTATGAAATGGTTCTCAGGTGGCCAACTAACCTTGTGCTTGTGAATCATTTTAATCTGCAATTTAAAAACCTAATTCTAGCTTTTAACTCTTTAAACCATTCACACGCCTCACCAGTGAAGCACACAAACCACCCATGTTATCACACACACTTGGCATGCTCCCCTGGTACTGGGTTGTTGTGGGGTCTCTTGTTCCAGATTTGGGGTTTTTTTGGCCCTCAATGTCAGGTTGCTACCCACCAATTTTAGAGTGCACGGTTTCAGGCACAGAAATTAAGGTTTCTATAGCACTGACATCTGAAAGCTATTGCTCACACAGCTGAGGTTAAAAGGAGAGCTGATATGGCCACAAAACATTAAAGGTTGTAGAATAGTGTAGTGAGAAAGCTGCATATTGCTATCATTTAAGAGCTCTCAGTGCTATAAAATGCATTTAGAAACAGCCAAGCATTCTATAAAATTTCATTCTGGGACAGGACTTAGCCTTTAGGAGCGCTCTTTGCACACAAACTTTGTTTGCTTAGTAACCTCATCCAGCTTTCTTCCTCGGAGGAAAAACTGCCTGAGAATTTGAAGTTTCCCTAAGTCTATGACCCAGAAGGAAATAAAACAGGAAGTCAGGCCATACAATCTACAGCATTTGCTTACAAAATTTCAAAAACATTTTAAGTCAGGGGCTAACGCACCAGAGGCACAGCTGAGTGCGCTCTCCTGGGGTCACCCCGGAGCGCCGCGCGGAGCCGGCCGGGGCTCTGTGCAACATCCCCCTGGACGTGTCCCTCCAACATCCCCCCCTGGACGTGTCCCTCCATCATCCCCCCCTGGACGTGTCCCTCCATCATCCCCCCCTGGACGTGTCCCTCCATCATCCCCCCCTGGACGTGTCCCTCCAACATCCCCCCTGGACGTGTCCCTCCAACATCCCCCCCTGGACGTGTCCCTGTAACATTCCCCCATGGATGTGTCCCTGTAACATTCCCCCATGGATGTGTCCCTGTAACATTCCCCCATGGATGTGTCCCTCCATCATCCCCCCCCGGACTTGTCCCTCTAACATCCCCCCTGGACGTGTCCCTCTAACATCCCCCCTGGACGTGTCCCTCCAACATCCCCCCCTGGATGTGTCCCTCTAACATCCCCCCTGGACGTGTCCCTCCATCATCCCCCCCTGGACGTGTCCCTCCATCATCCCCCCCCTGGACGTGTCCCTCCATCATCCCCCCCTGGACGTGTCCCTCCATCATCCCCCCCCTGGACGTGTCCCTCCATCATCCCCCCCTGGACGTGTCCCTCCATCATCCCCCTGGACGTGTCCCTGTAACATCCCCCCATGGATGTGTCCCTGTAACATTCCCCCATGGATGTGTCCCTCCATCATCCCCTCCGGATTTGTCCCTCTAACATCCCCCCTGGACGTGTCCCTCTAACATCCCCCCTGGACGTGTCCCTCTAACATCCCCCCCTGGACGTGTCCCTCTAACATCCCCCCCTGGACGTGTCCCTATCTCGCCCGGGGCATTCTCTGAGCTGTGCCATCTGCTATGCATTAAGGCACGTCAGAGACGCCGTCCCCTGCACCGGGCGAGTGCCAGAACTCTATCAGAAAACTCAACTTTACTTTCAGCTCTCTCCCTAGGAACTCACTGAGCAAGTAAAAACAGTCAGCTCAAAAACTCCCGAGAACTTACAATGCAGGGAGATTTGCTATGAACACATTCATTATTCTCCGTGCTCCCCACAGCGTTACGTTGCTATCATAAACCCTGAGGCAGATTAAAAATTGAATACCCAGCTTCCCCGCAGCAGTTTAAAACAGAAATTAGAGGCTGTTTAATGTGAATTCTCCATTTGAATTAGTTTATGGAAGCAGTCGGTTTTCCACGGTGATGAAATCACCATGCTGAGAAAGTAAGGAGAAACTGCTACCAGCCGCCAGGTGAAAACATCCAGGTTTCTAATTGCATATTAAATTGGTGTTTGCACTGACAGTGATTACAGCCGGGAGCACTCCAGGTACAGCTCCGAACTCCTTTTCAAGCAAGTCGCTGCAAAACCCGATCGGGAGGCAGCTGAAAGTTACCGTGAAACTCTGAAACCGATCGTTTGTACAAAGACACGGCGGCAGGAGCGCTGGAACCCCCGAAAAGCTCCTCCCCTTCCCTCCTGAAAACATTAATCCGTGCTGGACGGCTGAAACTCCTGTTACCAAGCGCTCTGCACTGACAGGCAGGTGTTGGGAAACTCGTCCCAGGTGTTCCTACAAGTGCTCGAGAAGCCCTTAACGGTTTGTACTTACAGTCTCTCCGCGTTCCTGGGAATATCCCTCGGCACAGTTTTCAGTCCCAGTCCATGACAATCCACGTTGGAAGCAATACACGTACACTTATGCGGGCATCCTCCAACAGGCATCCAACTCACGGAGCTCCAAAAGCTCAGGATGGTTCCAAGGCACAGAAACGCATTTCTCCCACCAGACAACATGGTTCTCGATCGCTTCGGTGGGTATAAAAGTGAGCGCTAGCAGCCGGCCCTTAAAGATGAAATGCCTCTAAGAAAAAAGGGAAAAAAAAACAAGAGGCTCTTAGTACAGCCCAAGGGAACCCACCACTGCCATCATCGCCGGAGCACCAGCAAAGCTTCAAAGGCGCCCGAGAAGGTCACGTTAGGTGGAAGAAGGTGGGGAATTGCCTTTCGGGCTCAGGTTTCTTTCTGTTATCTACGAACGGTACCAGAAGGCAGATAGTTTAACAGAGCTCGAGCCAGATGCGTCCTCAGATGAAAGAGAACCCGGGAGCAGAGGCAAACACACACAAAACATCCATCAGGAGCGGCGGCAACCTCCAAAACAGCCTCCTCCGCTCTGCACCGCCCCACCTGGGCCGGGCAGGTAACCCGCGGAGGGGACGGCCGGGGCTTCGCAGCGACCCCTCCGCCGCGGGCCCGCCCCGGCGCGGGCAGTGCGGGGCCGAAGGGTGCCTGAGGCGGGTGCGCGGGGCTGTGCGGAGCCGAGCCGGGCTGCGCGGAGCCGAGCCGTGCCGAGCCGTGCCGGAGCAGCGCTGCCGCCGCCGCCGAGCGCGGAGCGGGGATGGAGCGGGCGCGCCCCCCCCGCCGCGCCATTGGCCGCCGCGCCTGACGTCACCGCCCGCCCGCCCGGCCCGCCGCGGGTTCGGGACCCGCGGGGACCGGGACGGGGACGGGAGAAGGAACAGGAATAGGGACGGGGACAGCGCGGAGCGGGGCCGGCCCGGGGACAGCGCGGAGGAGACTCGGCGGCGCCTCCCAGCCCCTGCTTTCCCCGCCCGGCCCCGCGGCGAGGGGACACGGCTCCCGGAGCGGGGGCGAGCCCCCTGCCCCAGCCCCGGTTCGGGTTTCGGGAAGGAATGTGCGGGCTGGAGCCCGGGAACGGGCGCGCAGCGGCTCCGCGCTGCCTCTGCGGCCGGGGAGGCTGCGCCGCCTTTTGTTGCCCGCGTTCGCTCTCCCCGAGTACCCCCTGGCGGCGGCTGCTCGGCCGGGGACACGGGGACAGCCGGGCTGTGCTCCGGGACACCGCCGGGACACGGGGACAGCCGGGCTGTGCTCCCCGGATAGTGCCGGGACACGGGGACAGCCGGGCTGTGCTCCGGGACACCGCCGGGACACGGGGACAGCCGGGCTGTGCTCCCCGGATAGTGCCGGGACACGGGGACAGCCGGGCTATGCTCCCCGGATAGTGCCGGGACACGGGGACAGCCGGGCTGTGCTCCGGGACACCGTCGGGACACGGGGACAGCCGGGCTGTGCTCCCCGGACACCGCCGGGGACACGGGGACAGCCGGGCTGTGACCCACACACACCACCGGGACACGGGGACAGCCGGGCTGTGCTCCCGGACACCGCCGGGACACGGGGACAGCCGGGCTATGCTCCCCGGACACCGCCGGGGACACGGGGACAGCCGGGCTGTGCTCCCGGACACCGCCGGGACACGGGGACAGCCGGGCTGTGCTCCCCGGACACCGCCGGGGACAGCCGGGCTGTGACCCACACACACCGCCGGGGACACGGGGACAGCCGGGCTGTGCTCCGGGACACCGCCGGGACACGGGGACAGCCGGGCTGTGCTCCGGGACACCGCCGGGGACAGCCGGGCTGTGCTCCGGGACACCGCCGGGACACGGGGACAGCCGGGCTGTGCTCCGGGACACCGCCGGGACACGGGGACAGCCGGGCTGTGACCCACACACACCGCCGGGACACGGGGACAGCCGGGCTGTGCTCCGGGACACCGGCACCGTCCCTGTCCCGCCCCAGCCCGAGCGCCTCCCGTCCCGGGGTTCCGCTGCGGTCGCTGCTGAGCTTCGAGCGCCGAAGTTCAGCACCAAAAGTTGAAACGTGGAAAAATTTGCCTAAGACGAAAGCAGGGTCTCTGCACACGGTGATCCTGTTCTGATTTGGTGCGGTTTAAGGCTCAAATATTTTACCTAAAGAGGGCCAAAAAAGGCAGCGCACCCCAAAAGTCCTAGAGCACTGGGAAAATGGCAAGTCCTGCCACAAGGCATTTTTTTTAGGTAAGTCTTGGCCCTTTAGCAGGAAGGGTCACCCCCATAGGACGCCATACACACAGTGACCTCCTGACACAAAATAAAGCTGGTGTATGAACATCCACCTGTTTCAATAAACCATGCTTCTTATTTCACAAACTTCAAAATAGTTCAAAAGAGAGGTTTATGACTAACTTACTTGGGAACACAAGTAATCTGTTCATTATCTGCATCACAAACTTGTGGTCCATGACTATGGAGACTAGGTTCTGATCCTGTGGGTAAGGAAGTTTTCTACAAGAATCATGGCCAGCATTACCACAAAACCCTCACAGCACTCCAAAGATTTGACACGGCTAAGTTACATTAGGACTCGGGTTCTCAGGTTGTGCCCAAAATGTGCTCTCAATTTTTTTCTATAAATATTTACTATATTAAGTGAAGGGCTAGCAGGAAAATCACTGTAAGATATTCACCACAAGCTATGGATATAGCCTTCCAGATCCTAAACAACCTCTTCATTTCTGGCAATGTTTTCTTCATGTTTTGATTATTGAAGTTTGGAATTACCCGACGCATTCCTGCCCTCCTGGATAGCTGTTTCTGCCCAAACCAGTGAAGTGTCCCCCCCTTCACAGCCAACAAAGCAGCTACTTGTCTACTGCCTTCTGTAACAAGCAAAGATTTGGCACTCAAGTGTCTCCCTGTGAAGGCAAATTTGTCAAAGAACACAATCAAGACCACAAGTTAACCTTCAGCTCTCCTGGTCTTTGTCTAAAAAAAAGCAAGAAAGTTGTCTTTCTCATATAAAAGTGAATTATTTGCATATTTGCATTTACACCCCTCACATGAGAGCCCAAAGCTCAGTGCAGTGGCCCTTATACAGCAGCATCCAGCCCTGGAGGCTCAGGGGCAAGTGACACAAGGGGTGAAAATGCTCAGAGGGGCTCAGCTGTCACCACTTGGGCTTTATGCTGCTTCAGAAAGATCAGAAAACACTATCCCCTCACCCATCCCAAATCCACAGAAACCAAAAGTTTGGGAAGGCGTTCATCACCCCGGCCGGATTCCCCAAATTGACCTCTCCTTTCCTGGATCAAAAGGCAGAGGAGAACGACATTGACCACCAGCGTGAGCAGAAGGAAGGGGCAAAGCCCCAGAGCCTGTCCAGCCTCAGGCTGCCCAAAGCAGCAGTGATAACAGCCAGGGGCCCGAGGCATGTCCCTCTCCTTTTCCCTCTCCAGAGGCCAAGGCACAGCCAGCTCCAGGCATGTCACCAACACTCAGCACTATCTATTTGAGGCCAGCACCCTCCATCAAGTGTGAGCCTACAAGAGATCAGCTCTTGAACAAGGAACAGCTGGTTCAGACCAGGCAAGACAGAAATTACACTGCTTAGGAAGACAAAGTACTCACAAAGCTCTCAAGTCTCCTCTGCACAGACGTGTACGCCCTTAGCTCATTCTGACAGTGAAAATACTTTCGTTAGAACCTGACTTCCCCTGGCAGCCAGGCAGCATCATTCCAAGGAAAGGCTCTTTTCCTGTTCTAGTTCACTAGCAATCATCTTCCCAGCTCTGAAGATGACCCTAAGGAGAGGCACAACCCTCGCCTCAGCATGGGGGTACAGAAGCAGTTGGATGCTCAGTAAATAAGATTATAGGTAATGCAGACAGTGTAGCCTGATGGATTTATTTAAAACTGTTTATTTGTGATGAATTTCAAATTCTAAAAAACAATATCCCTAAAACCTCTTCAACGCTGTCATCCAAAAATGTTGACATATTCCATGCTTCAGTGGTAATCCCTCACAATAAAATTTCCCTGAAAGGCAAGTGAACCTGATTAAATGGCAGAAAAACTGATGATCCAAAAGCCTAGTCTATCCTTGAAACATACTTAATTTTTATAAAAGCTAAGAGGCACATTCTTCTGCATTCCAGTTACAACAGCTCTTAAAGGGAGATGGCCACAATCTCAAGGCACACCACAGTGGAGCAGGGTGTTAATTCTGTTTGTTTTCCTTCACACACATACTATGGCTCCTGGCTCACAGCAATTGCCACAGGATGGCAAATGAGTCACTCTTCATTCTCTCTCCAGGGCATTGGCAGAGGTCAGCACAGCAAATATAACACAAAACTGCACAAAATTATTGGATAATTTGAATAAATAAAATGTTTCTTCCCAATATAAATACAAATTTAGACAAGTTATTTTTAGGCGGCATCTAAAGCTGGACAGCTTTTGTCTGTACTATTTCCTCAACTATTAGACACTACCAACATTTCCATATATGTAAAACCCCTTACAAACAAGATTACTATCAAAGGTGTGCTGTCTGCTCAGCATGGATTTAAATCTTGCCTGCTGCTTCTACAATGAGACATATACTACAAAGAAATATAGCTTCTCTTAGTAAATTAGTTCACTATTTAGAACATCTTTGAAAACTGACTAATACAAAAATATTTGTTTTCAAGTAAGTAACAAAGTAGTTTTGCTTTCTTTCCCTTAGCATGGGATGACATTTACTAAGCAGAGTATATCTATATTCAAGCAGTGCTGTCACCTAAGTACTTCTGTAGCTGCCTTCTCTCAAGAATCCACCATCAACATCACCAGTACCTCCACCTGGCAATGGCACCCCCCATACCAGCCTAGGAAAGCTGAGTTCTGTGAGCAGCTGGGCAGAACCAGACAGAACCATCACAGCAGCTGCCTGGGGAGAGGTAAGGGGGAAAAAACCAAACAAACACCAAAATAGAAATCTGGACAATTTTGAGCTTCCAACTCATTCTTTGAGAAACACGCAAGCACAAGTGTTTACAGTTAATTTCAATATAAATTACATGGTGTGTCATGCATAACGTCACTGTCCCTTGTTGGGGACTTCCTGGGCAGTTGTGCAGAGGCACACGCTTGCTGCACTGGTGCTGTGCATGTGGCATGCACATGTGCAGGACAGCTGATGGCTCCCAAATGCCTTTTTGGGTTTTTTTAGCATGCACAATAGTCAGTTGTCTAGAGGCCTGATGGGAACTGGTCAGCTGGATGAAGTCCTGAAATCTCAAAGTTTATGGGCAAAAAGTTAAGACCCGTTAAAGGAATCCAAGCACGTGGCACTCTGGTTGAAGAGCATCACAGAAGCCCGTGCTGCAGGACTACCTGCACAGCAGAGCAGAACTGCCACCAGCAGCAGCAACCAGGAGGGTGGAGAGGAAATGACTAATTTTGATCACTTCAAAGGAATCAAGGCTTGAATCTTATCATAAGTCACGAGGCTCTCTGAACAGCTCAAAGAGGAGCTCTCAAGCACATCAGACACATCACTTAATGCTTCCTCACATGGCCAGGCTGATGCGTGCTTTTCAAACCCGCCTAATTTTGAAGCCCGTGATGCAACCACCGGGGCAGCCTCACATACAGCGAGTTAAATAAAGTCTCCGCGCACATTGCCTAAAAAGGACATAAAGCAAAGCCTCGGGCACCCTGACCACGCCGAGGAGCTGGAAGTGGATTTGAGCTGGAGATGGGAGCGGGATGCCGGGATGCCGGGATGCCGGGATGCCGGGATGCCGGGATGCCGGGATGCCGGGATGCCGGGATGCCGGGATGCCGGGATGCCGGGATGCCGGGATGCCGGGATGCCGGGATGCCGGGATGCCGGGATGCCGGGATGCCGGGATGCCGGGATGCCGCCCGCGGCTGCCTCGGGGTCGCGGTGCCCTCTCGCGGCCGCGGCGCTGTCCCCGAGTCCTCCCGCCGCCGTTCTTCGCGTTTGCCGAAAAAACAGACATCTGTTTTCTTTAAGGATGACTTACGCTAAGCAAACAATGTCTGCACCTCCGTTTTTAAATATTGTGCCTATTGAAATAAGCACGTACTGCTCTTAAAGTACTATAAAATGAAGGCAGTCATCGGATCCAAGGCACTGCTGAACGTTACTGCTTCCTCTGAAATAGCAAAGAGATTACAAAGCCCAGCCAAGGAAAGAAGCTTCAAACAGGTTAAAATATCAGCAACCTGTACATCTTTACTCATAAACCCACTCCCTCTGGGAGACGTGGGAAGAGCAAAGATGACTCCATGCCAGAAGGGTTCTGCCCCTTTGTCCCCTCTAGGATTCACCACACAGGACACAAAAACTGTGGCAACCTTAAGCAACAAAGAATTTAAATGGGATTTATTCCATTTAAATCAGAACTCCCATGCACAGTAATTATGTAGGAGATCATGAATGAAACTAAACCATCTATTTTGTCTCTTGCTTAGATTCAGGGAGTGAATTGCAGTTGTCCTTGAAATTTGAAGTTAGTTTATTCTGTCAGTTTAATTCTAACAATGGATGGCACTGAATTCACTTGCTCCTTATTATAGTTTCTAATCTGCTATTGCTTCAGTAGTCAAAGTGGGAAGTACCAGAAAGCCAACACTGAGATGGGATCATGCACCTTCACAGCTGCTGAAAATGTTTTAAGTGTGTTAAAGAATTTTAAATTACAGCTTATGAAGTTAACAAAAAGTAGTTCGCTAAAAGCTTAGTAAATTGAATTAGGTTTTTCTGTATTAGATTTGAATCCTATACCAGAAACAAGCCTTCCACATTAGATCCCCTCTGCTGCTCACCCTGCCATATATTCCATCAGCTATAGAGCATTAACTATTGAGTTACCTGTCTCATGCACGCACAACTTCCTACAGCCTTTTCTGCTTCATGCTTAGCATTTGAGTAAATGAATGACCAAAAGGAGGAAAAAGACAGGAAGCAAAGCCTACTATTATTTGTTTTTACCACAGAAAAGCCTCCTAATAAATGAGAATTTTCTTCTTAAATCTGTAATCAATAAGAACATGGCTTGCATGTAGCAGGCAACCCTTGAGACATTTTGCTCTGTTTACAGGGAGTATAACAATCCTGCAAGGAAGTACCAAATAAGTTGGAAAATCTAAATAATTTCAATACTTTTGAAACATATAAAAGGCCAAGGAGGTCACACCATGGCATCCTTTCAGGCTTTTTGATACAGAACAGAGCAGGCTTGGCAATGGTTACAGGAGAGACTGGAGAGTCAAAGTGTATAACCCACGACCTTCACCACCACATGAAGGAAAGTTTCCTTAGCTTCAGCTTGTTCTGTCTCAGATAGAAATTGTCACTAAGCAATTTTGAGAGATTCTGCACCAGAGGACATTTAGGGTTTGTTTTGTTGTTTATTTTGTTTTTCTCATTCAAGGCATAGTTCATTATTCAAGGCAATAATTCATTATTCATGGCTGTCTACACCAGCAGTTGTTAAAACTCCCAAACAGAGGAGCACAAATCATGGCTAGAAATTTAAATACAGGCTCCTTGTTCCACCACTGAAGTGTGTTAAATGCAGAAGTCTTCAGAGCTGCTAGTTCAGAAGTGAAGACTTCTCTTGGATAAGAGCTAACAACTCCAAGCTTTGGATAGTGACTATCAGCTTTATAACCTAAATACTTAAAGTTTTAAATATTAGACTACTTCCTTTGTTTGGAACCCAAATCAGAAAGAGGGGCAAGATGTACCCTAAATGAGACCTTCTCACATGGAAAAAGTGTTTATTACCTTGCATTGTCTTGGAGGGCAAAACCAGGCTGAAAGTTTTGGCATCTTTGGAGAAAATAAAGCATTCAAAGCTGTTACAAATCACATGAGTATTGTGATTGAATGTTATTAGCACTTGCACTTAGAGCAGTGCCACTGCCACAGTGTGAAATGTTCCATTACCTCACCCTGGATGCTTCACATGACCAATGTGCTGAGCAGAACTGTCTGGTTGTGAAGCATAAGTGCCTTTCTAGAATGTCTGCTTCAAAAGGTGCAGCAAGAGAAGTTAAAATATCATTTAGCATGTGCTGGCATCAGGGGTGTAAGTCTTCACCTACTCACAACAGAGTGGTTTCCTACCATTGACTCAAAAAGTTCAATAACATCAGAAGTTAAAAAATGTGTTCAGTGCAAAGCTTAGGCAGCTAAATCCCCATTTTGCCAACACACTCACATTAAAAATTCTTTTGAGCACAGAGAGGAAATATCTAGTGCTTAAAGCAGGAACCAGAAAACCTGGATTTTGTTTTTGTGTTACTTAGGGGCTATGACCTTGGCAAGTCAGCCTTCTGGCCCCCATTTAGTAGTTTGTAAAGATTTATAATACACACCAGGTTATAGAGCAGTCTGAGCTTTTCAAAGCATGTTTCAAGAATTATTTTTTCTGTCTAAGTAGAAGTCTACATTAAATATAAAGAACTAAAAGTATTTTGTAAATATGCAATGTTTTATTAATGTGAACATTTTGTGGTCTTTGACAGTAGAAAATATTTTTTCCCTTATGGATGTCTTTAATGGATATGGTAATTGAAAGCAAAGTACTGTAGAAAATTCCAACTTTTCCCTGTAAGTGCTTACATATGTATGCACATTGATCTGGAAGGCTGCAGAACAGTATTTTTAGCAGTACTTTTCAATATCTGCTCTGCATGTTGTATGAAAGGCATGGAACACCAAAGAATGAAGGATCTGAGAGCATATCATGGAATTTTACACTTCAAAAGATTTGCATATCTAGTTAATAAATTTTGTAGATTTCTGCATGTTTGGGCTTTCTAATTTCACACCCCCTAACCCCCAGGGGGGAAAAAAGGACAAAAAATTTCCCAATGAAACCATAACCATCAAGCCAATACTGTGAGCAGCTTCACTGCACAGAGCAAAAAGGATTGGGCTGGTCTCTGGGCTGCACAGCCTTCCTCACATGATTTATTCCAAGGCAATACTTGGAAATAAACTCCATAATGGCTATTCTAAAGCATTGGAATTGAAGATTTAAAGCTCAATCTTGCGTTTCCTAGAAAAAAACCCATTGGAATGAGAGCAGTCAGTATCCAATATGGTTCATAATTGGAAACCAGATGCTCTTGGTTTAAGGAGGTTGATGGGCACAAAAAGACTGATTCAAGACTTTTGAGTGTTACTTCCAATCTTGTTTCCACTTTCAGACAAGAAGACTGATCTGCTCAGACTTGAAATTTTAAGAGAGTGTAAACATGTTTAAAGTACAAATAAAAGCCTTAAATGCTAACATTCCTTGTTAAAAACATCAGCAAATAATGTGTTGGGCCTTGAAATAAAATTTCCTTGTGATCATGGTTGTCTTTTCTCAAGACAAATTGTTTAGAAACTTCGGGATTAAAAGGGCAGCTATGCTTTCTTTAAGGAACATACAACATATGGAAAGAAAAATAACAGAATTGGAAATAAAGCTTCTCTTGCTGGTGGAAAGCAGTAGGTCTGATTTCAAACACAGTTTAATTTTATGATATCATTCCCTGCCACTGTGGAAGAAGTAGGAGAAAAACCCTGAAATTATGTAACTTTATATGTGAACTCTCAGGATTCCATAAGCTAATTGCTTTTCTACCATTTCGTCTTCAAGAAGTACTGAAGCATTTTATGATTCACCCTCAACAACCCTCTTCACAGAGAATACAATTTACAAAAGAAAAGGCCTTTTGCTATTAACCTTTTCCTTCTTGAAAAAGGTCTCTGAATGTCAAAATACCAATTTACCCTACAGTGACTCTAAAACCGGGCTTCACAGCCAAAATGATTTCTAAACTTGAGGATTTATGTCTTAGAAACCCACTCTATACCACTAAAATTACTCTAATGCTATTGTAGATTACTATCTCATTTTGAATAGTCTAAAAGATTTAACTTTATTATTCCCTTTCTTTAAAATGTCTTTTACTGAAACTTGTACCTTCTTTACTGTCTGTCATCTACAGTCATTTACCCTTAAGCATGGATAAAATCAAAATTCACTTCACAGATAGAATTCTTCTCCAAGACGCTGTGCAGAAAACATTTCACATTTCAATACAACTGCTAAATATGTGGCAACAGCCTTCTTCCTCCATAACCATTGTCAAACATAATTATTTACAATTTCCAATTGTTATTTTCACTTGCATTGTTAATCTGATTTTTTTAATGCCTCTTCTTTCTCATTTTAGCTTGGCCAGTGGAATTTTGGTCATACTCTGCAGGATGCACTGCCCCTGCCTCCCACACCATCCCCAACAGTTCTGTGTCTCAGGGAGCACAGCTCAGCACTGAGCCTTTTGCCTTTTCCCAATCTAGAAATGAAACTTGATATAATTTTAGCAAAGGGACTTTTTGAAGGATTCTGTGGACACCTTTCTGTAACTGCCCCTGAAGGCCTTCATATAAAGATCCACTCTTATATTACCCTCTTTACTAAAATTATCTGGAGTTCCAAGCCAGGCTGGGGTGGGACACAGCTCCCAGGTCAGGGCTGTTGGTGCTGTGACAGCTTTGCCTTCATTCTGCACCAGGTGGTGAGCACAAAATTTTTGTATCTAACAGTGTAAAAACCAGTGCTGGTTGTTTTTCACCCAGGAATAGATTGTTATGCTAATGAATTGCTTACACCAGGATTGCTTTCACGTGGGAACTTGCAAAAAGCTCGTTTTGACACAGCCAGCCATTGATTTAACAGATAAGGCTTGATTTTTAGGAGGCCTTTCTTTTAGAATTTTTCTACCTTACTACAATACCTATGGTCAACAAATGAAACTGAAGTTTTCCATGTCCCTGTTCAACCATCTTATTGCTGCCTCAAAAAGCTTTGTGGAAAGAGATCTTTACCTGTGCAAAATAAAATCATTCATCTAAGTAAGTACATATTAAAAATGGAGGGATTTTTCTTCCTCAGTCTTTAAGTTCAATTATTATAACACCAGGAAAAGATTTGTTCTTCCCGCTGAAGTTTATTACACATAAAGTCTCATTTAAAATTCTTAAGTACCCTGGCAATAACAGAGCTATTCCAAGAAATGACAGGGGATGTTTTTAGAGAGCAGCAGAGTTACAAACTGCAGACTAAGAAGAAATGCAACCACAATGAAGTATGTTAAGCTGTATACTTTGGGTATTACTTGTGTATACAGACGCAGAAATACCCAGATTTTGTAGTAGGCCTCTTGACCCATTCCATAGAATTATTGCCAAGATCTTTAAGTGTTCTGGATCTGCTTAATGCAAATATTTTGCTTGCAATTATTGATTACTTCACTCTTTTTTCAGATCTTTGAGACATAGTTTCCTTCACCTTCTTTGAAATTAAGAACTCTGACATCTGAAAGACTACCTTTATTCAGACAAAAAAATAGTTCATAAGAATTACAATAAAGTTTGTGGCTTACTGAGGATTTTTTTTAGTGGAATTTTTTGCTTTATTTTTTAACTGTTACATTTGTATTTTACTTGGTTAAAGTTCCATTATCATCAATTTGCTACCAGTTCAACATTCACCTGTCAAATTAAATGCATTGCTACAAATTGCTTTTAGATAATAGATACGTAAAGCTTTCCTTGAAGATATTCAAAGTGCATTGCATCTAAATTACCTGCTTTGGATCTATGTCAACTTGGAAAATTTTAGGATCAAACTAATGAGCACCTGTATGTGTACATTATTTATCTTTACACACAAAAAGAAGAAATCTTGAACCATTACTCATCTGAAAGTGGTTTCTAAAATTGCCTCACAATCACTTAAGGGTTCTACTGAGCTGCAGAAGAAGCTCAGCCTATTTCATACATTAACCAATAAATTCTGCAGAGTTATTTCAGCACCCACCTGGATTAGCTTTTGATGCCTTCCTGGGAGAAAAATGTAATGTAATTTTCACTACCTATTGCTTAACTACCTGTTAGATATATTTTTCTTTTATATATTCCCTGTAATAACAAAACCCTCAGACACAATGTAAAAATAAAACCAATGCATCACCTGTGAGAATAAAAATCAATATCTTAACTAGATCTTTTCATACTTTCCATCAAGTTATTTCCATCCAATGCAAGGAGGGAAAAAACACAGAAATTGCAACTTTTTCCTGAATTTATGCACTCGCTGCCCTGACAATGATCATTTTCACTACTGTATGGTGTTCAGTACAGAGTCCTTCTGATCAGTGCTCATCACATTAATACAATATAGGAAAGTTAAGATTTTTTTTTAAACTAAAATATTCAGGAAACTATAGAGAGTAAAACAAATTATGGAATTTAGCCTTTAAAGGCTTTTATGGAAGGAATAACAAGGTTCACTAATTTTTTAATTCACCCCTTTGCACAGATCTTTACTCATCTATCACAGGTTACCAACAAGGCTCACTGAACTTTAGAAAAAGATAATTTTTCACAGTCCCTTTCAATTCCTGCCTCCAACAGCTACTCTCACCACCACAGAGGGCTCTCCCAGCTCAGGGTTGTTCTTCCCTTTGGAGCATTGTGATGAGCACAAAGTCCAGGAATGAATTCAGCATTCGATATGCTGCCAAGAGCAGCTCTCTGCCTACATTTGCTATTTTTTTAGTCTCATGCCACAAACCTTCTTAAGGCTCAGTTCACTGTAGCTGACTCTCCATTGTGAATTAGACATCCCAAGTTAGTCAGCACCCAGCATGCAGAGCTGTGAGTTTCCAGTCACTGTGCCCTGTTCTCAGTGTGAGCACACCCCCAAACCCCATCTGCCCCAATGGGGAACCCCTGTGCCCCTGCAGCTCTTCTGCACAGACACCAGCACACTTCAGACCCAAAGCCTCCAGCTGCATGCCACGAATTCGGATTTTACAGAGCCACTTCTGCAACAGGATATTTCTAGGAATGAGCTGTAACAGCTCAATGTGCTCCAAGAGAAGTGAAGTCCTCTCCACATGTGGCTCAGTATTTCCTACCTCAAGTGCAGGGTAGGATTTGTGCTGCTGTGTGCATCCTCTATGGAGTTTTGGGCTGCTCCCAGAACAATGCCACAGCTCCACCAGCACCAGATGTTTGACTGATGCCTCCTTACCTCACTCCAGCTTCTCCTTGAAGAGCTGCACATGCTAGAACAGCACAGAGCTCTTCCACAACCTCACAGGAGCTCATGTTCAGGGCACAAGTGCTACAGAAAGATCCTAATTCCTGGTGCACAAACACTATTTAAACTAAAATAATCTGTCCTGATCACAGCTGCACAAGATCCCAGAAGAGAAGCCTGCTCAGTTCTCACCTGAGCAGCAGAGGTGAGACCCAAGAAGCAGAGATGCCTCAAGGTGAATGAGCAGGATGAGAAATCCTTTAACAGAGATGCAGAAGGACAAATTCAAGGGACACACATCAGTTCCCTGGTCCAACGCCCATGGAAAGAAAATCTATCATACAAGGAAAGACCCTCAGAACAGCATGATTCTCCCAGGGCAAGAACAAAACAACCACCAAAAGGCTCAGCTTTAGCACTAAATCCTGCCCCCAGTTTAAATTAATTAAATATATTACTAGAGACCACATCTTCTGTAACAGCAACCCCACCAAAACCAAATAATGATAATAGCATTCTGAGTGAGAGCATTAGTATGGTTAAATATTGCCATGGGGTAACTGCTTTTGGCAGGAAAAAGCCTAACCTGTTATGGTAAGGTGATTTCTTTCAAAATACTCAGTTCAAACTAGATCAGGTGCATGTTTTGCTTTCATTATTCACACTCATCTTTCGGCTGAGGATCTGATGTCTTCAGATGCATTAACCTACCCCATAAGAACAACTTGCTTGGAAGAGGAATAAGGTATCAGTAGACTTTCATTTAATAGCATTGAATTTACAGAATAGGTGTTGGAAATTTCAAACTAAAACTAGAACTCTCTTGTGATTATTTTAATCCACTTTTTCTATCGACATTTCTATATGAATCTTAAACTGAACCAGCTAATTAGAGTTGAGTCCTGCTTCTCTGCTCTCCTGGTGTACAAGACTGTCCCATACTGATTCTGGCTACCAGAAAGTGGATCTGTTAATTCCCTCTTCTACTCCAGGACCTGGCCAAGGTCTGTCAGCCTATCTTCATGGACTTCCTGACTTGACAATTTTTACCTCCAATTTCAAATGGGAATTTATTGTAGTCATAAGCAAGTATTTGGCATATAGAAGCCTGATTTCTGATAAGAGTTAAATACCTACATGAAATCTCAAGCAATTGTTATCAACAATGTCACAAACACAGAAAAGACTGGGAAATATTCCAAAAACACCCTCAGTGGAGCAGACAGAAAACATTCACTACTAGGATGAATGAGGTTCTTACACTTACCATGGAGAGGACAGACTTGTCAGAATATTTTGAGTTTCCTTTTGAAGCCAGTTGTTGAAGTCACTAAGGTATCCAGCCTCACCCCCTAAACCAGCTACTTCCAAACCAGTCAGCAAAAGAAATGTTTAAATAGAAACCATGTTTGTATTGTCTTTGGTTTTGTTATTAAAAAGAAATAAGGAGGGGAAACTTGGCTTATCTTTCACATGTCTTAGCCTTAAACTACTCCCAAAGACAATGATAACTATCTGAAATTGTAAACATTATACCCCTAAGAGATAATGCAGAATTCTCATTTTGGGAAAAAATTCTAACAATAAAAGCTCCTACAGCAATAGGAGCTCATACTATTCTCATTTTTTTCTTGTTAAAAATTAATAACTCTTGTGTTACTGATAAAAAGGGGTATTCATTAATGATGCTTTTGAAAAACACACAAGGCAAAACTGTGCTAAGTGCTCCTTAAAAATATCTGCTTTCCCTCCTTCCTGCACTGCAAAACTCTCAGTGTGCTTATCAAATTTCAGGATGAATGATAACACTTTATGCAATCTAAATATTTAATAGAATCACTGGTGGTTTTTATGGAGACACACTGCATATGGAATTGCTTCTTACATGAACTCTAAAAGACTCCTAAAGCTATACTTCAAAGTTGAAATACAGTGAAATTTAAACGTCATATTAAAACCAGTTGGATTACTATAGACTGAAAAATCCTGGTAAAGTCTATACTACCACATCCCCTTGCAGGATATGCACCAACTTCAATAAAGTTCCAAAGTTTTGAGATTTAAGGAGATTCTAATTAATTACTAGGATTAATAGCTTTCCCTTTTTTTAGTGTCCAGTAACACCTAAACAAGCAATGAGTGATGGATGTTCCTATCAAAAATGTTTATACAGTAGTCTGGGCATGAGAAATTATCCCAGCAGATTGCAGAGGAAAATGACAGCAAGAGCTATTGCTTCACGTGTCATTCAGCTCCTAAAAGTGACATTATAAATCAGTGTCTCCAAGTATTCCATCTCAGTGCTGCTCCAATCATGAAAGAAGCTCCAAAAATGCCAAAGATGGTAAAACAGTGGGGGACTGAAGATGGTGACAGTGTCCCAAATATGACACTTGAAGGGACATGGAAAACTTCAGTTTCATTTGTTGACCATAGGTATTGTAGTAAGGTAGAAAAATTCTAAAAGAAAGGCCTCCTAAAAATCAAGCCTTATCTGTTAAATCAATGGCTGGCTGTGTCAAAACGAGCTTTTTGCAAGTTCCCACGTGAAAGCAATCCTGGTGTAAGCAATTCATTAGCATAACAGTCTATTCCTGGGTGAAAAACAACCAGCACTGGTTTTTACACTGTTAGATACAAAAATTAAAACGATCTCTCACAAACAACTTTTCCTGCACATCCACCCCGGGGGTTTGAGTGACCAATCAATACAGAATAGCAACTTACTAACAAGTATTTGGCAAGAAAGCTACTAAACAGCTGGAGTCACACATGAAGACTGTAAAACTGTATAAAAAAGTTGTGTGAATAAAGAAGGGTTTTTTTCCCCACCATGAAAAAAATGGAATCCCATGTGATTTATTCCTGTAATATGCCTTTTTAAAGATGTGATTGAGGTAAGATTAATCTTCTCTGAAAACTTGTTTGTAAACTTGTAGCTACATATTATGTAGCTAATATGTAGCTCGGTATAATCTTTTGAGAACAAATTACACAGTTCACACACCTGCTATAAGCAGGGCAAGCAGCCCTGCCCAGCAATGCAGGTTTCAGACCCCTCTGACCCCAGCAGGAGCCTGCAGCTGCTGGTTTGGCACTGCACAGGCTGAATATTGGTTTGTGGCAGTGCCACACTTGGGGCTGGCACTGCCCCATCAGAGCCCCCACTCTGTGCCTGCTTGGATGGAAGGAGTGAATCTGGTCTCTTACCCAGCAAATCTGAATTTCCTGCTGGCCGAGCACACCCCTGCACCCTCTGCACACTGAGCTGAGCACTGGTGCCACGAGTGGGCATGGACACACGGGTAAGGCTCCTTTGTCACTTGGCTCAAACCATTTTGTTTCCAAACTCAGCTGGGGACAGGCTGCCCTCTCTCCACATCCCATCTGACAGAGCTGCAGGAGGAGCTCTCAGCTGAGGAACTCTCCAGAGCCATGACCAGCCTTGCAGGATGGCTCCTGCTCTCCGGGGAGCACGAGTTCCCTCATTTTTGCTGTGAGACCACACACAGGGAGTGGGGAAACGTGAATTGATAACAGGCAGTCACAAATTTGTTCTCCACAGGGAGTGGGGAAACGTGAATTGATAACAGGCAGTCACAAATTCAGACACTCCAGGGATTTGTAGCTCCTCCAAGCACCTCTGCTCTCCCTTTCTCCACATATTTTGGTCAATGACCCAAAATAATCTGACACAGACAGCTGAGCATCTCCTGCACTAAATGTTTATTGTGTGTGTAATTGATAGGTTTTCTTTTTAACTCTTTCAGCATTTACATTGCAATATAACTGGCCAATGCTTCCATAACCAGGGGATACATCTAAGATACCTCGCATGCTTGTCAGCTTCAGCAGTCAGGGAAAGTAACAAAGTTCTCTCGTTACATCCCTCTAATTACTGATGGATATGTTACTGGTACATATTGGGGAAACACAAAGAAAAAAAGTAATTTGTTTCCTTCAAGCTCCCTTTTCTTTCTGAGGAATGCCCAGAAGAGCCAGCTGGCACTCGCAAACTCTCACTACTTATTGCAAGACAAATGTTTACTTCCTTTATGAAGTGCTAAAGTAGCACATCACTGACAGTTTAATACCAGGACCAAAAGCAATTTCCTGCAGAAATCAAAAAAGTAACCTTGATTAAAACAATCAAGAACCAATTTTGAGACACTGAGTTATCAGCTGAAACAAGAAAGACTTAAATTGATCTCAAATTTATTTATTTTCTCTGGTAGCATCCTAGATTTCACTAAACAGGAAAATAAAGTTTCTGTTAATTACCTGCTTGGGAGTTTAACTAATGCACTGCTGCTAAATAACAGTGCTGATTCAGAGGTCAGGGTGGTGGGGTTTTTCTAACATGATGTTGTGAATAATCAATCAATTTCACATTCTAATAGATGTAGGACTTCCTTGTTGTTTCTTAAGTCATGAATACTCATCACCTAGTGCTGCAAAGCTTCCTAGTGCCCTACTGTTTACTAATTATGAGAACACTTTCATCCAGTTTTGAGCTCACAAGCTGCTGCACCAAGTCTGCTATAGGAAATTTGTGTTCCATGGGGATGGAAAAAAACAAAACACAGAAACAAAATCCACCCAACCAAAAGAGGACAATCTTTTCCAGTGTAAGACATGAACAAGAGCAGAGTTCTACCAAGGCTTACCCAGCTTATCTGTGGTCTCTCAGAACTGATGCACACACACTACAGCCCATTTCCCCAACTCTGTACCACAACTAGAAGAAGCTTAGATCCAAAGGTAGCTGTAAAACAGCACAGCTTGAAAATTTATTATCTTGGAAAACACATAAAATCAAAGTCAGCAAAGAAGAAAGCACCCCAAAATATTAAACCCTGAAAGTATTCACACTCACTATTTCTTCTGTGGTTTTTTGACAGTTTAACAGTTTGAGAAACTTTGATCCCTTGCCAATTGCTTCCTTTTCCCTGGATCCATGGCAGCTTGCAGCTTCCTTGGTCTTTTCCTAACTTCCTTTACCTTTTTACTTTGAGGCTCACTTTGGGATATGGAGACACTCTAAATACATGTTTATACTTCTGTTCTTGCTCTGTAGCAGAAGTATTTAGCCATCTTTTCCATAGTAACTCCATTCTTTGATACATTTCACTATTTGAAATGTGCTAATATATGAAACAAAGGCAATTGAAAATACTGCATTTGTTATTACCAAGTTGCCACTGTAACGAAAATTCTTATTGAGTTTCTATAAATTGATAGAAGCAAAACAACATAACTGATTCAAGGTGCTTGGTTGCTCAGGTTTTTTAAATAAAAAAAAACTGAAAGGATGACAGGGAGCTTAAGACAGTAAGGGCTGCATTAAACTTTTTTTCTCAGGTGATATTAACCCAGAAATAATTTTGTTCTACTCAACAGAGACTCCTGAGAATCAGTAATTCAGAGCTGACAGGATTATTTTTATGTTTACACTTGTGGTTTATTTCAGATAATTAGAATGTTAGAGGGAAAATCCACCAGGGAGAGTTGAAAGCTTCAAAACACTTTTTCTTCAAATGGTGATTTATCTATGGAGACTGAATTACAGCAACTTCACAGAAACGTGGCCAAGGTTGGCAGCTGTGGCAATGCCAAAACCAGACAGTAACACAGGGCTGGCAGCAGAATTGAGGGTCAGTGGCTGACACACTGCAAGGGCTGGGGCAAACACAACCCTGAGGCACCTAACAGAGAAAATACATTGGTCTAAACTGAAAATTGTGCCCAAAGAGAAGGAAACATCCATTCTTCCAAAAGGCATCTTAGCAGGATCACAGGTACAATATTCTCAAAATTAAGGAGGAAGAGAAGAAAACTCACCTAAATCTTCAAACAGGGAAAAAAAAAAAAAAGCCAAAAGTGGAAGAATAATTGGATACAGGGTAACTTGCTAAGTAACTAACATGTAAATAGGTGAACTTTGCTTACACTTGAGGGTGTGGGCTAATCAGCAACCAATAAATTGATTTTTAAGCACTTCTTCCTGTGGCCTCAGGGCATGATCTCAACCAGGCTGAAAATAATTTTAAAGATCTAATTAACTCATTAGCTTGAAGGAAGAAAGAGTCTCTTCCTCATCGCAAACAGCTGTAGAAGCCACAACAAAGCAAGTGTGGATGTTTTTCAGAACTCTAGAAATCCTGTCAGAGGGAAAAGCTGTCAGGGAAGCAGTCTGCTAAACTCAGAATTAATGTCACACTCAGAACCCAGTGTCACACTCAATGGTGGCAATTCAACCCTCAGGGATTTCAGGTAAATTACAGAACCCTGGGAGACACCCACTGCACATCCTTTAGTAAGAATACATGGAATAGAGCTTCAAAAACAAAAACTCTGCAAACTGCAAGTAATGAGCTTTCTTGTAATACCATTTCATTCAGAGAGCATTTTTAGAGATAAAGAAATTGTAAGAAGATAGGGAAGAATCTGCTAAGATTCATTCTGAACATCACAGTCTACAGGCTACTGAGGCACAAAATATCTTTGAGAAACTCACCTTGGATAGGAATTCCTATGGATTCTTTATAGAACCTAAAGGCTTTGCACCTGTGCAATTAAGCCAACAGCCCCTGAAACTCCTCTGGGTACCTCTTGCTCCACTAAAACAATATCTTTCTTTAGGAACTCCACATAGCTTCAATAATATTCAAGACAGTAATGATTTTTATTTTCATTCAACCAATTATATGCCATCAAACATACTTCATAAGCATGCTGCTGGCAGTATCTGGAATTAATGAAAAGAACAATGCTAAAATGCAAAACTAACCAGAAAGTCTGGATGAATATAGTGGCTATTTAGAAATCACAAGCCCAGATTCCCGCAAACAATTAATTGGGAACTCAGGCAAAATAAGGGAACAATAGTTAGGGGCAACAGTGGATTACAGACCCTGAGATAATACTCTTAAGAGAGCAATGAGGGAACCAGCTTATTGCTGGAACACACCCACCCACCCTAACCTGGATATAGTCCAGTCAAGCTCATGAGAACACCAAGAACCACTCCAAAGAGGGCAGGAGAACAAGCACCAAAATACGACTTGGATAACACTCTCTGAGTGGGAGTGTAGAATAAGGGGAGGCAAACGTCAGCACACAAAGGGGTGACAGAGATCCACACAGCAGGGCTTGTATCAGGAGAGAGCAGAGAGCTCCTCCTCTGCCTGGTGCACAACCAGCACTGCCAGGAGCCACCTTCTGCCACCCCAGTGACAGATTCTTGACTGATGTTAAGAAACACTAGGCTGATATGGGTAGAGAAATACCATTTCCAGTAGTTGTTTATCACTAGGGAACAGCATTTAGGCACACAGTTAACATCTCTGGAAGGGTTTAGGGCTAGAAAATCAGAAAAAGGCACAGTATCATTTTACTATTAAAATTATTATTATTTTTGAGACCATGACAAAATCTTAACTTGTTGCTATTAGATATATATATAGATAGATATATATACACTACTATCACAACCTTTAGGGTTCTGGTTTGGAGTTTATTTGGGTATTTAGATTTTTTTTATTAGACAGCATAAGGTCAGATGAATTTAATTTAGATTTTAGTGGATTATTTCAGTTTGAAAGTTGAAGACCGCAAGCTTCAATAATTTGCACTTATACCACTATGAATTTAGTAGAAAAACCTCTTAATCATTTTTGTTTCAACCCTTTATTTAAAATACCAATCTGCCTCTCCTGATAACACTTTTATTTATTGTTCATGTGGTAATAAGTGTTCAATACTTCCTTCTTACTCAGTCTGCATTCAACAGACAGATTATACTATCAAAGAGAAAATGATAAAAATGGGCCAGTATTTGAAGTGACCATGTATTTTTATGGTTTTTTTTTGTGTGTGTGTTTGCATTTAGAGGTCAGAAAGTCCTACCTAACTTTGAGAGGCAGGAGGTGGAAGCAGACCTCCCAAGTGGCACTGTACACTTACAGCCCACCAAAATAGTGGAATAGAAGTTGGATAACATAAAGTCCAAAACCACAGCTGCCCCATGTAGATTTTACCTATGTGTTATACAAACCAGTTTTGTGTCTTCCTGGCCCAGCTTCAAAGTTATTTTTAATCTTTGGAGGATAACAAAGCCTTAGACAAGTAGTTGGTTCTTCTTGGGGTATTAAACACTGGGGTTACGGGAGATGAAAAAACTTCTGTTGTCCCTTAGGCAGAGTCTGGTTTTGCCATCAGAAATGTTGAGTTTGGGTATTCTTTAGGAATATTTTACATTGCCATGCTCATCTCACAGCGTTCCTTAGTGACCACTGACAACTGTTATGATCTCAGTGAAGTCTGAGACTGAAGTTTGGTATGGAATTGTGGCTCTCCATTTGTTTGAAGCTTTAAGGCTCAGAGCTTGAGGGAATATTTCCAAAGCTTTGTCACTGCCCGGAGCAAAAATCTCCTCTCCAAAACAAGAGAATTAGTAAAACCTTTGGGTAATAAACACAGTGACACTGATGTGTTTTTTAATAACCTAAACACTTCATTTAGCACTGTGTTGGGCCTGACAATGAAATTGCCAGCTACTTATTCACACAGTCCACCAAATCCCAAGACAAAGGCTTCTGTTAATCATCTGAAATTTCTTCTGTACTACATTTTATAAACCATTCACTACACTAACTTGACAAATTGCAATAATCTTCCTGGTTTTGAGTATTTCTAGCTCAGCTGGAATGATACTCTGCCCATTGTGCTTGTGAGGAGACTCACAAACCACAGCTGTCCTGACATGGCAGAATGAAACCATGAGCTCCAGCCTTCAAGAGGGGAGAAAAAAAGCTGGAAAGTGATCCATATCAGAGAAGACATCAAAAAACCCCTGCCAACCTCTGTAAAATCACTTCAGTGCTTCCATTGCCTACAGAGCTTACATATTTGACATGAAGAATGTATAATACCACTAGAATCATTACTTTTAATAAATATATCTTAAAATAAAACTAGAAATTAATAACAATGATGAAGTATTGCAAATTAGTTGTTACTTCTCACATAACAGGTGATACAAAAACCAAGAAGTTTTCTTCCCTGTCCCTGTAACTTGGCACACACGCCAGCTAGAGCTGAGGATGGTTTCAAAGAAACACCTAACCTCCATCCAGGTGAATATTCTGAGCTCCCAATTCCACAGCAGCAGTGTTATATATGAAATAAAGCAGCAAGAGCCATGAGACCTCTGCACAAGATGCTTCAAAATGCATCTGAAGCTCCTTCAAGACAGGCAGCAGCTCCTGTGCAGCTCAGGGAGGGATCAGTGATTGGCAGGGTCCTGCCTTAGAGAATGGTTGGAAAGTTAAATTTTCCTCCTTTGTTTTTCCTTTCCAAACAAACTTCATTTGCACCTTCCAGCCAATGAGAACTTTTCAGTTGTAACATTTTCACTCATTTAACCCTTTAGTGCTTTCTATATGCACCGGTCTATGCTAAATTAAATTTGATCAACTGCTGCTTTAACTGTTTCACACTGTTTGACCTCAGCTGAGCCACAGGAATTTGCCATAGTTCAGGTCTTCCAATCATCACAACTACATCTCATAAAAGCATTTTGCTTTTTATTTATCTTAAATGGATTATAACATTGAATGGTGCAAGCACATATGCACTGAGCTATTTCACTTAAGGACAATTTAAAAGAGAGATGAAAATTAGATAATGCTTTTTCTGTTTCACAATGCAAGATTAAATGGTTTGTCACTTTCTACTTCAATAAAGTGAATGATTTAAAATAATGCTACCAACATCAATATTCAGTGGAGTGCTAAATTGGCTTTTCAAAATATTGCTCACATATTTACAAAAACCATAAAAGCTCATAATTCTCCCTGTTCTCTGCTTGCTGTCACATTCCATCCACTAAGTGCCTGAGACATCCATTCCACAGCAAGACAGAGTTGATGTCATTCATACACAGCCATTTTTTCTAAAATAAATTTGGTTCCTGCATAGCCAGTGTGTCAACTCTCATAAAAGACATTTACACCACACCATAGAAGAGTTGCCAGACATGGTTTTTTTTGAAAGCTAATAAGGCTTTAACTTTCCACATGTGAAATTTTACTTAACTTTATGATACAGAAAGGTGAACTGCCTCTGGACACCTTTATACCTTTGCTGATCTGTTTAAAGGTTTAGACCTTGGAGCCATCACCTGTAGCAGCCACAGCTCCATGGGGATCACCAGCATTGCTGGTGCCATTTGTACCTGAAAAATCACAATTCCTGACCCCCAAAAATAAACAATTCACACTGTTCTTGACCTGCAAGTTATCTCAAAGTAATTTCCTAACCTATCTACCTTCTCTGTTGCATTTCAATCACAGCCTCCATGCCTCTGTATTTACTGGCAATGTTATATCCTGATGGGTGAAGCAAAGATGAGCTCCAACCTCAGCATCCACATCCACTGAGTTTGTAACAGTACTGGTGCCCATTGAAATTGCTCCAAGCATTTGTTCAGTTTGTCATTTTGCTCTGTGATGGATCAAACTTTGATTTAAACATACAAAAATCAGTAAAGCAAAAGTGTCTTCAGTGAATGCTGAATCTGCAAAGTCACAGCTGTGAGGAACCACAGCACAAAGTGAAATCTAGGATCTTCCCAACTTCCATCAATACAAGTGTTTTGGTGTAGGTGAGAAAGAATATACCTGGTTACCTCCAGTGTAAGTGGTTTAAATGCATTTTCCCAGAAACAACCAAAGAGAAAGTTCAGCTCTCAATGCCCTGCTCAGATCCTGGTAGCTGTTCAATTCTTTGCTGGCAGTTGTGTTTGTTTTAGAATCTGCTCAAGTTCATTTTTCAATTTTCATTTTCAGTACTCTCATACTGTATTTTTCTTTCTGACATTTTTGTTATTTTATTAACTGCTATGCATTAAAGTGACAGACTGCAAGAAAACAAATGGACACTAAGATGAAGCACAGCCAAAATTTTGGAACACTGGTAAGATTGTTGAAGGTGATGAAGGAAGAGAGAATTGCAAATGACTCTTCTGCAGAGGAGCATAGCCAGAGCTCAGTGCAGGAATCCAAGGACACTGCCCAGAGCCATCAGCAGCACACTCCTTGGAGGATCATTTGATCAGATCCTTCCACGGAATGGGAGTTGCCAGCACTGCAATCATCACTAGAGTGCATGTGGCAGACAGCTCCTAAATGCTTTCTTCAAATTGACCTGTGTATATTTTGGTCTGAGTGAGAAAATTCCAGAAAAAAAAAATCATAGACCATATATTAGAATTATCTTTTATATTTTACCCAATTGCTTGAACTCTGAAGCTGCTGGAATTCAGTTTCTTGTTCCTTTTAATATGAAACCTAAGTTTAATAACAGTTCATAAATTATACTGTTAGTTACAGAGGAGAACATCCTGTGATAGCATTTTTAAGCTCCAGATCACACCAACTAAACCTTAAAAGCTTCTGGATCAACACCATTTTTCACAGAAATAAAATCTATGGGGTTTTTTTAGACATGAAGACATTGCAAAAGCTTAACCAAGTTCCTCTGTAAAATGTTGTGTAGGAGCCTAAAAGCAGAAGGGGCAGATGGAGCTGGTGTCCAGGCTGGGAGGGCAATCAGGGCAGGGACAACCTGACCAGGGAAGTGATGAAAGAGCTCAGCTGTGTCTCCTGTCCCTCCCATCGTGATGTTTCAGTTCTCTGGGTACCATAGAAGCAGTCAATAAACTCCATTTTAGCTGCAGGGAGCATCAGAAAACCCTGCACTATCATTCTGCACATGAATTCATGTGCAAACAAAAAATGTGACACACTTGGGGACATGAGGACATCTAGGAGGCTACTGGGTGCATGGGATAAGTCATGTAAATGTTCTCATTTTGCTGAGTCAAGTTTCTCAACATGAGCTGCAATATTCAGCTACTGAAAACAGCAGGAAAGACTGATAACAAAGTGCCCAGAACTCACAGCACTGGGGCCTAATAGATCCATGCCTATTTTTTGAATTAATGGGTATTTATTTCACCATGGTCATTCCAAGAACCACTGAAGGAATTTCTGACTTCTGAGAATAAGGCTTCATATCAACTTTTCAGTGGTAAATTATTAAGAGTAAATTATTTATTTAGCTCATAATTAACTGCAAAAAGCATAGTTATCCAGTAATATTATGAAATATAATGTCCCCTAGACTTGCTATGAATTATTTATGGACCCTCCCATACTAAGGGGGGGAGAAGGGGAGGGCATTAAAATCACCAAGTCCCATGGAGTTACAAGCAGCTATGTTTTTTTCCTGTCCATTTAACCTGACCTTTCCAAACTTCCTCAGCCCATGCTGAAATTCCAGCAGTTAAAACCTCCGTTTTGAGTGTCACTAGAGAGTTTTTCTGTGACATTAAAGCCCTCCTCTCCTGCAGCATTCCTGATCAACAAGGTAAAAATGACCATCCTAAGGAGGATTTTAGCACCTTATTCCCATACTTGCAGTTCTTAGAAACTGGAAAGACCTTGGATAAGAAATTGGGGGAGGTTAAAGGGACTAAAAGAGGAACCTGTGTCATGATCCATCCCAAGGGTCACACCTGAAGTGTTTATGTGCATTTTGGTTCCCTTGGACTTTGCAGGTGAAAGGATGTGTCCTCCTCTCCTGAAGGCTGTGACTCAGAAAAAACACTCAAAATACATTTGACAATTCAATATATTGCCATTCCAATTCCTTGAAAGCTACACACAACCTCTGAAACCAAGATATTAAAGATAATAACTACTACTGTCATTCTATTTATCTAAAAATAAATCAATTTCTTGTAGAAAGCAATAAGCATTGATAATAACTGAAAAATAAACACTCTTCCTAGACAGCACACCATTTCTGCATTACTGAATTTTTTTTCCACACTACTGTTTTTCATCAGCTCCTGTTCTTATCTGCAGCATCTATCCCAGGGTAAATGATGTTTGCAGGAAAAAAAGTATCAGTACTTGCACAGAGATTCAATACATACAAAATTTATCTTGGTAACAGCACAGAAGAGCAAAGGAGAACACTCTGCTCAGTCAATATCTTATACAATAATTTAATAACGGGGCCAAGCCTGAGCTTATTGTGTATCCAAACAAGACAGACAATAAGAAATGAAGGACACTGGAGCCAGGGACTGTTTCCTAACACTTCAACAGATGAATTTTCAGCATTAGCATTCTGGCAGTGCTGCAGTTGATGGACCCAAACAAAAGATGACATTATGCTATCTGCAAAACTAACCGAAGTGATAGCTGTTGTATATTTTGCAGGGACTAAGACTTCATAGGAAAAACTGCAAATAACACTTGAAAAATCCATGTCATTTGTGCAGTTCTCTGACTCTGCAGCAGAGCTGGCAAACTTCCCAACCTCTATTAATGGCTAAAGGAGGGCTAATGGAAGGCAAGTGTGATGGGATTTCTTGGGGGGTCTCCTGTGCAGGAGTTGGACTTTGAAATTCCCAATGGGTCCCTTCCAACCCAGGATATTCTGTAATGATGCTATTCATTTAAGAGATCGAATATTTTCCTACTACACTGTGCACTTTCCTCAGCTGCAGAACAGTAGCCACAAAAGCTGCAGACACTGAAATGATTTAAGCCCATTGTGTCTGTCCTATATTTTTATATCAGTGCAGTGACAGAAGCAAAGAGCATTAGAGAAGGCACTTTATTATTCCTGTAAGAGGAAGTGATTTTTACTTCTCCTTTCCCACACATCATGTCATGCTTACCCCATTTCCACCACTGAAAGGATTTTTTACCTTTCTTTTTTGTCAGGGTTAGGTGGGACAGACTGCTCAAAGTACATTTTAACACTTTGTACAGACTTGCTATGTATTTGATCTATCTTAAATGCTGAGTAGAGGTTGAAAAGGTGGGGATTTAAGAAAAAAAATCTCATGCTCAGATCAGTCAACAACTGATTCTCATGTAAAAAGCACCTACCAGAGCAAGTGGTGATTTCAAACTCTGTGATATCATCTCTCTAGGTTTTCATACACTTAATACTTCTGAAAAAATTATGTCTTCTGAACAACTATTCTTATTTTAAAGATGTTTATCAAACCTAAAGTAGAAACCTTGCTGCTCTCTTTGCATAGTTAAGCATTACATTTATAGATAGAGGAACACAGCTCAGCATCAAGAACTTGCAATAGAGCAGCTTTAAAATACAACTAAATTAAGGAAAACCTCTAAGTTATAATGAATTTGGTGACAGCAGCAATTAAAATTGAGTCTTCTGTATCAAAACCTGATACTACCTTCTACCACTATTAATTTCATCAGAAACTGATAATTCCCAGGAAATGAATAAGTCAACAGCCAGTACATGGAAGAATTCAGCTCTGGGAATGAACAGCAGCTAAAGTGCCTGGTCAGTTGTTGACCATTTTTAGGTCAACTGCCATAAAAACCCACTCTAGCCATGAGTCATACACAGATTAAAGCAAAAGAAAACAGGTGGATTATCAATTTCTCTCATTATCATCAGTGGGTAAGTCTCTGGACTGCTATCTGTTAACAGAGTCTCATAATTACTCTAAGTGATCACCTTCCCTGCAAGCACAACCCAGCCTGTTGCATCTTGCAGTGCAGCTGACTAATCGTGCTCCTACTCAAGAGAGTCAGTTACAGGAGTGGTAAATCAAATACATTTCTGTTTGCTTTTCATTAGTTTTCAGAGATTTGCATTAATTAAGTTACTGATTATCAGAATGAACAAGACTCCTAAGGCTAAGATTTTACATGAGTCATCTCACTTTCAACTCAGGGAGCCAAAACCTGCAGTGCCTACATATTGTTCCATAGGAAGATAATGGAATCTGGCATCTGATGGCACCCTTCCCTTTACAGTTACATCACACTATTGTATTTCCCTCAACACAGCAGCAATCAAAAAGGGCAATCTTTGTTTATAGTTCTACACCACTTCTAATACAGTCTTGAACCAGAAAGCTCTTTTATTTTTGGCAGTGAGAAGCGCTGGGAGGGTAGGGATGGAATGTCACACTGAAAAGCTTTGCTCAAGGTACATCTACAGGTTGCTTGATCCATCCTTGGGGCCCTTTTCTGCAGCAGCTCTTCCTGTTGATCTCACAACCCTTCTGTGGGTACAATACCTCCCAGAAGGCAAAGCTCCCTCCCTCACATTCCTTCAGGGCTCCACTCTTGGAGTTAAGTGTCCTAATTGAGCATTTGAGTTCAGTTTACTTTAGGGAGAGAGGCACCCTAACAGCAGATACACCAAATAAAACTAGGCAGGATCACAGTTCCCTTCTTGTGCAGGAAAAAACAGCTCATTTAAATAGGGGTTTTTTGGTACATACACAGGACTTTTTGTCAAGATGAAAATTCCTCGTGCTGTAATTCCTAGCATGATGTACAGACACTCTGGAAAGAAAGACAATTTCATGAGTTTTTCCCAGGTAAGCTGCAGCTTTTGAAAAGTAGTAACCCAAGGAGCCATGCACCTAAATTTTCCAAACAGCATGTTTTTCTTAAACCTGTATCTCCCCAAGAGGCAAAATAGGTGAGAACATCTTGGACAGTCCTCTCAAGAGCGTGAATGAGTGGTGGCTTAAATGCTATCATCTTAATAGATATGTTGGATAAAAAGCAAAACTCTCCTCCCCTCCCTCAATACTGCTGGCCCCAGGGGAAACTATCAATTCTACAAACCTTCAAACCAACAAGGTGAAAAACCCTACTAGACACCTACAGTCAGTAAAAAATGAACTGCAAGGGTCTCATGGCTGATGGTCATGGAGCAGTCACATGCTACTTACCAGCCTCCAAAGAGGCTGACATGCTGCGGCCACACTCATTGAAATACAAGCTAAAGAACTGTTCAAAGCATTTGAGAATTTTAAATGAACCCTTTGCATAAAGTTTCTTTAATTCCAGCAAGCTAAATCCACATCAGTCATGTTACATTATTGCACAAGGAATGTACAGAGAGGAGCCAGGCTCCTGGGATTTCTTAGTCTTCAGATTTGTAATGACCACTCCCTCTAAGATTCAATTATTTTACAATCACTTGGTGTTCAAAACTGGAAAAGTCGTTTTCACTTGAACTACACATCCTACAGAACACAATCGGGCAAGTTCCAGGGTATTCATTTGGCCAAATCTCTCTGGCAACAAGTGACAGCATTACATCTTCCTGTGGAGAAGAGACCATCATGGTGAAATGGCTTATCATTCCTTTGATTTGCTTTGCACTGTTCTTGTGATAACCCTTATACATCTCTAGCACTTAAACTAGGGGTTATTTCTGTGTTTTACATTGTTTGTATTAATGGGAAGTGCATTAATAAGTCATTCAAGGACATGAAATAGAATAAGGACAAAGAATTAGAAAGTCAATGCATTTACAGCTCAAAGCACAGATTTAGGATTTCACTTACCCTGACACCCCAAAACTCAGTGCCTTATAACTTGAGGTGAGTGATGGAAAAGCAGCAGCACCTTGTGCTATAGCCTGTGCCAGGACAGGGCTCCAGAGCTCTGCAGAGAATTCTCCCTGGACTTGAAAGCTGTGAAGCACAAAGCAGCCAAGCCCATTCAGACTGTGGCCCAGCCTGGTTTGCTGTCCATGGGGAGGTGATCTGCCACTGCTCACCTCCTCCACCATTTCTCCAGGCACCTGCATTGTCCTGGAGAGCCTCGCTTGACTCTAGACTTTTTCTAGAAGTTAGTTCATTTCACATGACCCAGCACTCCTACAAGATACAGGTAAGTCTCTAGAAGCCACACACAACAGCCTACACAGCTTGTTTTGCAAGTAAATTACTGTGATATAAAGTAACAAACTAAAACCTCTGTCCTCCAGGTATTCCACAGAGCAAAGTGCTGTCCCATGGCTGGACAACAAGGAAAACTATAATCACAGCCCAAATGAGAACCTTCAATTTTCCCCAATATGTGAGCATCTCGTGTATTAAAGCCTTTCAAGAATGCAAACTGGGAAGAGAAACAATCACCTCATCAGTTCAATTTCATATCTTCTGTTTTATTTTAAGGCTTACTAGTAAGAGCTTTCATGTATCTGGGTAACTTCGATTTGTTTAACTTTCCAGTCTTAATGTTTGTTTAATAGATACTATTTGTAAACTTATAGTGTTTCTATATCCAAACTGTATTTGTGTTTGTTTCTCCAGCATTTTTCCCCCCTCCTGTGTTTATTTCTCTACTGACACATCAAGGGAGGGCTTACTTTTGGCACACACTCTTGCCAAAACAAATTGTTTTATGTACCATTTCCTTTCATCAAACTACAACATATTAACCACTTAGGATATATAAGTCTATATCAGGATTTTAAGAAATGATGGGAGGAAGAACAGGACACATGTTGAGGCAAGAAAGATTAAAGGAAAATATTTCTCTGAATTAAAGCCCTCTTAGCAGTGCAGTTGAAACTACGCCCCAAGTTTTGTTTTGTCATTAGACAAGCTCAGCCCTTGATGAAATCCTGTTTATAAGTAATTTGGGATCAATCTTCCTTTCCTGAAAACAATCAACAAAAAGTTAAATTCAGAAGACTTTCTCTTTTTGTTGGGGGAGTGGGACAGTAAGGTGGCAGCTGGATAAAAATCAAAGTAAATAGAAGAGTAGAACTAAGATAATTAGCTATTAACAGTCTCAAATTTACCTATGAAATGATAAGTAAAACTTATGTCAGTTAAAAGTATATTACATAATGTTGTTCCAAGTCAAAATCCTCCTCAGAGCCAGTTAAACACGTACATTAATTTCTATAATTTTCCACATACAGATTTACAGATGTTGGCTAGAATAAAGAAAATAAGCAGAGTAATTCACATTCATAATTGAAACAATACTACATTAAGTAATCTCTACTACCCCATTTAGACCACACTTGGCAAAAACAGCTCTGATAAAGGATAAATGTCTAACATTTCTTGTGGATCCTGATCTGAGATACTCCTTGATTTACTTGAAATTCTGTTCACAGTCAGTAAGTTCTGTAAAAATGACAAAATCTGTGTCAGATTAATTTGAAAGATGTATTTCTTCATTAGCAATGCCATGTCAAATAAGCTGTGACAGCACTGATTTATCACAGGACTCAGAAGATGATCATACATTCAAGCAGGCAGAAGCTGTCCTCAGGGTTACTTGCCTTCACCTCCAGTAATCCCAAAGACATTCACTGGGCACTGCAAGCCAGGTGATGTGAAACAGCAATGGAGAATTGGGGACTTTGTGTGTGACAAGTGCACTGAGCAACACAACGACTGACACCTCTAAAAATGTGAATGCTTATTTCACCTTTGAGACAGTCACAGCAATCAGTCACATCATGCCCTTAGACATGTGTGTGCCCAAGACATGCAGCACATCTTCCATTGCCATGGTGGCAGGTTGGGTCTGGGGGCATCCTGCACTGTTCAGAATTTTAGGAGGCAGAAACCCACTCAGGGCCACAGGCCCATGGACACAAAGACAGGCCCTTTTCTCCATGAAACAAAACTCAGCAGCCCAGTTTGCTGATGCCAGTTTGCAGGAGGTGCTTGGCACTGCCAGGGCAGCCGCAGCTGTAGGTGGTGGCAGGTTGGGTCTGGGAGCATCCTGCACCGCTCAGAATTTTGGGAGGCTGTCCCAGCACATCACAACTCAGACACCCACAGTACACAGAGTATCAGCATGCAATTTCAGAAGGCTTTAAGCATTCACCCATACAGAGTAACACCATATCACATCAGAAGGCTTCAAGCATCTCCCCATACACAGTAACACCACGTCACTTCAGAAGGATGCAACCATCTGCCCTCCTTGTCCTTCAGCCCAGCCTTTTATCTCATGTTGCAGTGCCCCGTGTGCCTCTGCTCCCTTTGGTGGCTGCTCAGTGTCCCTGGGCACTCCATGGCTCCTTGCTGTCAGTGCTGTCACCTGCTGCTCACAGCTGTGACACTGGGTTTGAGGCTGGGCCAGCCCCATCCCAATCACCACAAACTCTTGCCTACAGGAGGGGGCAGCCCACTGGGGCCACAAGCCCCTGGACATGAATCCTGGCCTTTTTATTTTCCTATGAAACACAACTCACCAGCCCAGTTTGCTGATGTCAGCTTGCAGGAGGTGCTTGGCACTGCCAGGGCAGTTTCAGCTGTAGGTGGTGGCAGGTTGGCTCTGGGAGCATCCTGTGCCTTTCAGAATTTTACAGGCAAACCGTCTATGGTAGCACAAAGGAAGGGGACCAGGAGAGCAAAGCCATGACACATTGCCAGCAAAGCTGGCATTTAGGCTGCTTAAATACAACTGAAGGGCTTGTTTTCCTTTTGGTAAGCAATAAATTTATGGATTAACACTTTCAGATGAGTTAGTGGTAATGGGAGCTTTGTTTCTCCCCTTCAAATTTCCATTAGAACCTGTTAGGTGAAACCTAGCCAGTGTCAAAGTTGTTTCAGGGACTTGGTACTGGACTCTAATAAAAAAAAAACCACAAACAAACACACCACAACAAAACTAAGCAAGTGTTACGTCAGTGAAACCTTGAAAGCAAAGAAATTCTTATGTAAAGTGAGAGAAATCAGTGATAAAAGTACCTAATGTTGGGAAGGCTGGTAGGTTAGATATAATCTAGATTTAAGATTTTAAACTCACTGTACAGATACTGAACAGGTGAAAAGTGGTTACAATCTCTTTATAGGGTACAATAGCTGCAAAAGAACTGCAGGTTATCTACTGCAAAAATTGGAGCAGGAGAGCTGGGAAAAAGTCTTTGAGGGGCTATGTTGTTGCTGAAATTTGCTAAACAATCTATCTGTAAAGCTGATGACAGCAAAACCTTCCAGGCTTAAAGCAGCTATAACACGATTATTTTCTCACTCAGTTACCTATTTTAAAGTACTTGCTCCATGCACAAATCCACTCCTGAAACATGGAATACAAACCAGAAATCCTGCTGTGAACAAGTATGATCAAAACCCACTTGTTTTCATGTTTTGCTTTGGTTTTGGTTTTTTAAGTTATTGCGCTGTGGTACACACAATGGTTTTGACACTATGTGTTATATAGCCAGTTTGCAGCAGAAATTGAAGAACTCAAATTTTTAGTACTGCTCTACAGTAAATAACTTGTGATGTTAATACAATTCATTCTATCCTCTTATATGATCTCTTTGTCTTCATTTTTCTCCACCCTACTAGACTAGCCTAGCTCTCAGGCTCTATACACCTCTTCAAACCCTTTTCTTTGTCGCTGCCCTGCCCATGGCATTCCTTTTGTGCATGGTGAAGGCTTCAGTCTCATGAAACATAGCCAGTGCCTACCAACTCTGATGAAAGGATCATTCCATAGACTCACAAAGGTAAATGGCTTTGGACCCCCCACTAACATTAAAGAAAACTGAAGGAAGGAAAATTCAGGAGTTGGCAGAGCTAATTACATTTTCATAAGATGGATAAGATCTTAAAGATTCATAAGCATTGGAACACTTCTCTATTATGTGTTTGAGACCTCAGTCACACTTGCCATGATTAAAGAGTTCTGTGAAGAAAACAAAAACAACAAAAAAAGACAAAACCCACTCAGCTGCCTAAAGGATCAGAAGACATCTGCCAGTCAGGGCATCTGGCACAGAAGAAACTTTTTCATCTTGCCTGGATTTTGATTAAGCAAGATAAAGCTTCAAAAGCACCAATACTGCTATCTATTGGGCTTGGTCTTAAAACAAAGCTTTAGATGCAACCCTGTTGTCTCCAGATTGGCTTCTGCCTGCTACACAACAATTGTTCCAGTCCTGTGGGAGTCAGTGACAAAAAAAGTTATCAGAAAGCAAGGACACACTCTGAAAACCAGAAAAGCAAAAATCAAAAAGATGTTTAGCATTTCTGACAACCGTTATAGGTGCTCTAACTTCTCAATTTAGGGACCTGATAAATAAAGATAGTTAAACATGAGAGCAGTACAGTACCTGATTTACCAGGTACTGTGACATTTTCCTCTAATTTCACACCTCGATGAAAGGAGCCAGTTGTGAAACTTTGCAAAGAAGCACAGAATGAGGGTCAAGCACAGTTATATTTGGTGGTGCACCACCTCTAATTACTTAAACAATATGAATGCATAAAACGCAGCTACTGCTTTGCTATCCCCCACAAATAGCCCAGAGGAACAGGGATAAATAACACAGGTGTTGTATTTCTTCTCATTTGTCTGCTCTAAGCCCTTCTCCAGGACTACAATGCTTGCAGATGAGCCAGCTACAGATACAACTGAACATTCTGACTTGGTTCAAACTGCTTGATCAGGTCTTGCACCTAAATTTTGCTATGCCACCTTTTCAGTAACTTAGCACACTACTGAGCATTGCTTTCAGAACCTGGAAGAGGTGATTTTTGCTGGAGGATAGTACCATGACTTCACTGCTGGAAGAAAAGCTTCCATTGTTCAAATTACTGGCAAAATTTCATAGAGGTGAAAGCAGAAGATAAGCTCTCAGCAGAATTTTCATTCAGGCACACATCCATATCTTTGTCTGTCTTTGTCTTAAAAATTGTACTTTGTCTGTGATTCACTTTGCAGATCTTGGAGCTTGGAATATTTGAAAAGAATTCACTCCATTAAGGATTCAAATATTTGAAAGCTCCTATGTGAAAAGATTTCAACCCTTTAAGATCAACACCAGATCTGCATCAGACTCAAAATTATACTGGAAATAATGTGGTGAACTGCCAAAAGAGACAGCCAGTCCTCTTGGGTAAAAATCTGGATTCCTGTACCCTGAGAAAAAGTGCTTAATGATTTGAAAATGCAGATTCACATGATCTGGTGAATCTAAGTGGTACAGGAACAACTATGCAGAATAATAACCCTGTCTGGCTGCCTTGTGTAGCAGCAGCAGGGCCAGCCTGGTCATTGTCTTCTGCTTTAGGTTAATTTGCTCTAGTCCAGGAAATCAGGCTGGTCCTGAAGCAGATGCCACTACAGAAAGCAGAGTCAGTGGAACAATACTGGGAGAGTTTTATGTCAGCAGCTACAAAGGATCAACACTTTTCTTTGAACTCAGAAATTTTAATCTACCAATCAAGAAGATCAACACTTGAAAGTTTTATTCCAATAACAAAAGGTGACTGAGACACTAGCTAAGGTCTGCCACAGATACCCTGGGAAACCATTCACCCTGACTTGGAGGAGATGTCAATCAACCAAATTTAACTATTTATTAAAATATACAGACTTAGAAGAAGAAGCAGGCTATAGAAAGAGGTCTGCTCTTCTATCAGTAACAGCCAAACTTCCAGAAGAAATGCAAGAAAGAAAAATCAGGCTGTGCTCTGTACATGATTAGCGTACTTCTCTTGCCTAGAATACATTCTTGGGGACTGCAAAAAAGTCACTCAACAAATTGAAATGCAATGTGCGGCAGTTTGAGCACTGATACTGCAGCACAGCTGGAGTGGCACTCACAGGGCAATTTAGCTTTTGTGAGAGCCCTTCTTTACATCTGGCTAGAAGAAACATGGAGCAACTCCAGTACATACAGAAAAATTCAACACAAGTTCAAGACTTCCTCTTACTCTGCTTGCTTAACCCATTAAAGCAGAACATTCCAAATCATCATTATAAAATCAAACAGTCAGTTTTGCAGCATCATGTGCTGAGAGCCCAGCACATGTCCTGGAAAACCAGACAGTGACCCAAGGCACAAAACCCTCATAACAGGTTTCAAGCCTGATAATTCCATAAACACATGCTGCAGCAATGAAGTCACTAGTACAGCTGTCCAAAACAGAAATATAACTGTATCCTTCAGAAGGGACCAGATGACAACATCAAGCTAAAGTAACTCTTAATTCCAAACAGTAAAAACTCACAAACATACAACAATAAGATTAACTTATTTTACCCAAATTCTAAATCTTTGGTTTCCAGCTCAAGTCCAGGTGTTTTGTTTAGGTAATTTCATGTGGTATTTCATTGCTTGGCCTTGCTCATTCAGAACCTATTCTTCTGCCAGGAGCAGATGCTGTAGAGATCAGGTCCTGGAACCCACTTCTGCATCCAGGATGTAGCAAAGGATCTCACTGCAGCCAAACAGCCAAGAGTTTTGTACAAACAAGGACATGACAGCAGTGCCTTTCCACAGTAAAAATCAGTGTCTAAAAACCATTATCAGTAGTGAGGACCCTTTAATCACCAAACTCCAGAGTTCACAGCCCACCAGAGAGCCATTAAAGGAAAAGGAATCATTATATTTCCTTTTGAGACTATTCCCAGACACAGAGGTTAGAAATTTGTAACAAAGCCTAGAAAAGATTATTGGTCAATACCACAAACTGCAGGCTTCTTGATATGTTTCCATCAAGGCTAACTTTAATAGAGCTCTTCCTCTCCAGCTTTATCACAGATATTGCTCCACTAAACAACTCCAATTTGCAATGTTGCCTTTTCATTGCAAAATACATCTATATAAGGGATTGGAAAAGAAATGTGGCTTCCCTATCCATTACAGAAATTGCAAACACTGCAACAGGTTCTATGTGCATCTGATTAAATGTGCAATATTTAATAACTATTTGATGCTGTATCCATGTGACAATCATTACAAGTGATTGATTAGATGGGAGCAATATAAATTTGTGCAAGTATTTGCATTTCACTTCTAATAGTTTTGGTGGCCAAAATGGCAAGGAAATATAATCAAAACAGGTTGAATCTTTAACACAAACAGCTATAATTTGTAAGCAACAGCTCTAGCACAACTGTTTAAAATCTGCATTTGCTTCCCAAGGTATTTTTCAACTGGCAAGAGGAGTTACCACAACCTTCTCAGGGATCAATACTGGCAGAGCCAAACAACACATCTAAGTCCTGCTAGGGTTTAGAAAGGACAGACAGAAAATGTTAAATTCTGTCAGGACTCCAAAGGTCCATCCATGTACACTAACAGACACTCAGTTAAGCAACTTTTATTGCAATTAACCTGGACATTTAGAGAATTTAGGTTGTCAGTTGAGGATTTTGGGAATGTCTTCTCTTCATGTGCTGCTTTAGTGGCAACTGTACATCCTCTCTACTCTTGTAAATCTTAGTTACAGGAATCTCCTGCTTCCCTGGGGAAACGTTAATTAGATTTTTCATAAAGGCATCATTCTGCAAGAAAAGCTCTTCCAAACACAGAACATTTAGCCCTAAGTTTACAGGTAAACTTACCTGTCTTTATCTATATACTATATATTGATAGTCAAAATGGACTTATTACACACTAAAAAAATAAAATCAAGCCTTATAGGGCAAAGTAAATGGAAATTGATCAGTAAATAGAGTGCAAATAAAGTAACTGATTTATGATTAAACTTCCACTTGTTTGCTCCCATCACAATAAAATCATCTGAGGATATATTCCAAATCTTGTTGCAAAGTCATGCTCTAGTTGATAAGATTAATTATGTACATCCAAACAACAAATGATGAGTTGTACAGCATTCAGGAAGATTAATTAGTTACAAGCAGAACTTTTCACCTCCACAGAACTTGCCACAGAAATAGTCTGAGCTATTTGGTGCCTGAATGTGGCAGACAGCTTATTTCCTAAATGAAAGAGTATTTTCAGCTGTTAGTGAAGTAGATACAAGAAAAAAATTAAAGTTACATTTCACCCTCAAAAGGAGTCAAAGGGCCTTCAGCACAAATGTTGGAATGCCATCATTTCTCAATATAAGTACCAGAGAACTTTTCACTGGAAACGAGTTATAATCCATATTCTCCAGGAAAGATCTGTGAATCAGTGAAATCCTTATCTAGCACTATTTGACAATAGCTGTGAGGCAGATTACTAAAGGCAACATTTTCCAGATGAAACAGTCCTCTAATTAGAAATAAAGCACTTTTTTGTTCCTTTTTCAGAAAAGACTGCTGTGAGGCAAAACAATAGAAATGGCACCATCTGCTAATAACCCAATTAGAGAATTTCAAAGCACCAGCTAAAAAAGCTAGCTGGTAGGGATTTATTCTTCTAAACATATTTCTCAATTACACCACATGGATGTCCACATGCTTTCTAATTACAATCTATTTGGAAACTGCAAGAGTTCACAGGATCAAGGAGAAATCATATCATGGATAATGCTAAACATGGCCTTTTATCAGGTATACTTGTCTCCCCTTGTGACAGAACTTCAGCACTTTCTCATATTGCCCCATGATAGGTGTTAGTCCAACATGTCTTAGACATGACTTTTCACAGAATACACTCCAGAATGACCCAGGATATGCCCTCACTTCCCACTTGGTTTATGGTCAGAATAATCAATAGATGCCAGAGAAACACTGACTAAACATTCTGAAATGCTGCATTTAGGCAGCAGTTGCTGCCTATCATTCAGGATTATTTGCCCAGAGATGGAAATTCTGCTAACACTGTTTAGGTGGGACAGGTTTACCAATGCCAAACATCTCACTGGTTCTTGGCCTCTTGTTGGCAATAACAAAAACCCCAAACTAAATCACCACTAATATTTGAATATGTCTTCAGAGGATATTGACAGGTTCCGTAAAACAGCTGAAAACTCCACATGAAATCCAATGTTCAGTTTCTGCATTTCAGTAAAAACACTACTTCAGCTTTATTGCTGAAGGCAGACAAGAACCTCTTCCAAGCTGTAAAGTTTTGAATAATCTGTTAAAAGTGGCATTTGCCAGGAAACACTTCAACAGCAGCTAAGGTGCAAATCATATGTCCACCATAACTGCATTAGGCCCAAATATTTTCCTTTCTCTTCCCCATCTCCAGATTAGTTTCCAGACAAAAGCACAAAATACTATCAAAAGTCTGAGCTAACAAGCTTAACATGGTTTTACTGGGCCTTCAGAGAAAGGCAACTGCTAAACATTGTACTCAGGGCCAATATTTCACTGAACAGCAGCTCTTGGAGAAACACTGAAGTTTGCACGTGGATTATTGTTGCACAAGGAATATCCGATGCCCAGATCTGTGAGGACAACAGAAAAACCTTACAGCATTTGTACTCCTACCCCAAGAACAAACTCATTTCTGTTGTTCAGTAGAAAAAGCTAAAATGTAGCCTTTGGGGAGTGATTAATCCCCCAATACTGCCCACTATACAGAGTCCATGAAAAATACTGATTTCTTCTTCATCCACGTCTAATATTCCTGCAATGTGGTGGAGAGCAATTTGCTGGTAGATTTTAAAAAGTTTAGAACTTTATCACAACTGGTCTCTTGCTGCTTTTTAACCTCTTTGATTATGTGCAATGAGACTACTCATGTAGCTGAACTTGCATGGATCTTCCCAACTCCTTTACAACATCAGCACAAAAATCAGTGAAAACCAACAGTGGGCAAGATAAAATGTCAACTGACCTGAGTTTCATCAACTCCTTGCCTGATAATGTAACTTCACTGACTAGCATACAACAAAAACATTCCGCAATTACACCCAAAGATTCCCAAGTGCCTAATAAATACAAGAACTCAGTCATAAGCTCAGGCAATCTATTAACCTAATGAGCAGCCCCTTTGCCAATATTTGTCATAATGAAGTTTCAGGATCAAGAGCCATCTCCATGGCATGCCACTGAGGTCACATTTGATGGACAGCTGTCATTTCTGTTTATAGCATGCAGTTGAAAGAAAAAGATCTTTCTGAGCAGCTCCATTTCAGCTTTATTCATTTTATTTGCTGAGAAAATGAAATGCTACCACAGCACAACATTTTAATGCAATTCATCTATTTAGTGATAAGCAAATAAGTATTCCATGAAATGTGATCTCATAATATTTAATTCAAGATTTGACTGCTGTTTTTCACACTAAGCTATATAAGTAAGGAAAAGCACAGCACACACAGAATTCTGACAAAAATATACCTCAACTGGAAGAAGAACAAACAAAAAACACCTGCAGCACAAAGTCACTGGATATTTAATAGGGTTTCTTCATCCCTGTTTGCATATTTAATATTGAAAAATAAGTTGTGGGTTTTTTTGGATGAGGTATGTCAATGCTTGATCAGAAGATCCATTTCCACAAGTGTTTTATTTCCATGTTTAGTAACTAGAACCACATCCCTTTCTGCAGAATAAACAAGCAGTCTGAGGCAGAAGACAGCTGAGCTGCTGCTTCAGTTGGTGGTTCTGTCCATGTTGACTGGCAAACCCATGCACTTCACTAGTGAAAGGCACTGAAAACATCACTGGTACTGAGTGAACCCTCCAAACAGACTGGGATACAACCCCAGCTTCCATTCAGCATCCTTAATTTAACAGCTCTTGAAAAGTAGAAGTTTCATTTCCCACCTTTAGTACCTGCATTCAACAAAGTACTGTACTTAAAACTGGAGTGGGCAGACTGTCAGGATAAATTGATCCCTAATACTTCATAATTGCATAAGTATAAACATCATGTAGGATTCCAGCAACATTACTGAAGAGATCTTTAGTCTGTGCATAAGCACAGCTACCCATTAACTTTTGGTAACACAAAATGCTGGAGTAAAAACACACAGCAACAAACTACTAAAGGTATTAACAAGAACACACAGCAACAAAGTAGGTTTGTTAAGACAGATTATATGCTCAGTGTCAGCACAGTATTTCCCAACTTGGTGCTAAAGTTAATCCAGACTTACACATACATTTTGCTCATTCCAAGTTGTTGGGGCCCTGGATGCTGAGAATTTTGACTGTCTATGTTGAAAGGCACAGACCCTGAAAGAGACACTACATTTGACCTGAGGCCATTCCAAAACTGAATGATAGCACTAGGATTATGGGTGTGGAGTTTAAATAGAAGTGTGTGATATCACATGGTGAAAAACTAAGTGCTTACAGTTTTAGAATATAGTAATATATACAAGGCTAAGATGGAGGTTTTAGGGTGGTGGCTGGTCCTTCTTCACCTTCTTCAAGGGTTTGGGTGGAATTTTGTAATTGGACAGAAAAGTCCACATTGCAGGACATGAGTGATTAGTTATTGGATTATAAGTAAAAATAATTTAGATGGCACTCCTTAATTGGATCGTTTTTCCTTAAGATAACTTTTACAGATAGATACAAGGCCATTTTGTAGCTTGTTAGTGAAATGCTGTAGAACTCACAGCTTGTAAGACTGAATATAGATAAGAATAAACATCTGAGTCCAAACACAAAATACCATCTCAAGCACTTTCAATCCCAGCCCTGACAGAGGCAGAAAAAGAACATAAAGAATCAACACCAAGTCATGTCCCAAATGCCTACAAAAAAGTATATCTTCATTATTCCAAACAGCTGTCTTTTGAGGACTGTTTCAGAGACAGTTTCTGTACCTAAAAAAGCATACCAAATGATGAATGGTAACTTAAATATGAATTCTCCTCTCATTCATTCTCCACTATAATCTAATTGTTAATCATCTGAATGCCTTTCCCTGACAAGTCTGCTATATTAAATACCTTTTCGGTCCTTCTGCTCTTCTATCCTCAAGGAAAAAAAAAAAAACATGTTTCTAATGAAGCTAAAATACAGCTGCTCTGTTTTGTAGTTTTTAACATGCTTTACTCACCTGCAAATCCAGAAGCAAGACGACTACATGCAGAGACAGAGGAGGAGGCAGCTCTAAGAGACAACACCAGTCCTGTGCTGGATATTAGCTGCCCTTAATGGGCTAAAAAAAATTTAAAAATCAGCAAACAAGTAATTGTCTGGCAGCCATCTTCCATCAGGATGTGACTGTACTAAAGGCTGAGATCTTCATGTGTCCTGAGGAGAGGCAGGTGCTCAACATGTAACTGTCTCAAACACTTCATTTGTTTGAAGATGTCAGCCAAGAAGATTAAACCCAATGTGTTCCAATTCATTCTAATTCATATTCTGTTGGAAGGAGCATTAATTGCATAAACTTTTGCCAGTTTTCTGCCTAAAACTTTAGCTCATTTCATCCTACTCCCCTGGAGGAAAAGCAGGAATAAGTAGCTATCATTACAAAGGTGTGTAAGGAGTCAGCACAAGTGCTCTCCAATAAAGGAAAACTTGTAGTAAACATCTGACTCAGGGGATCAGTCTTCCTGCTGCACCCAGCACATGAAAAGTTTGCCTAAGGAAAAGCCTTCATTTGGGCTTGCTTCCTCAAACTGGGAAGCAACTGCCAAAACTGCTTCTGCTAAAAATTAAAGGAAAAAAAAATTAGTTTTTATAAGTGACCTAAGATCAGGGCAGCTGCTAAATTAAAGGTAGGACCTAAGTACTATCTAAGAGTGAGAGAATCTGTTATTCTTCTGGTTGGTAGTGTACTTGTGCAATACAGGAAGACAGAAGTGAGAATAATCTACCTAATACCAGCTTCATGGAAGTATTCCCGTGGAAGTATAGATGTATCCTACCCTCACTATAGGAAACAAAGAAATGCTCAGAAGAGCAGAGATCTGATCACTGCATTTCCAGAGGCATCAATCTCCCACAATTCAAGCCAGCTCTAAGCAGAGTAATTTTTCTAGTTTGGGTTTCTAATATACTGAACTAGAGCTAAAATCTTTGCTAACTTCATATATACAAAACAATGTTCATAGATTTTCATTTTCTAAAGTTTCACATTTTGCACTGAAAAATTTCTGATTTTAAGCCTCATTATACTTTTCATGACGACTTGTCCAGCTTATCAGCAGCAGTAGAAAACCTTGAAACCATAAGAATACACTGAATTAAGAGTAAGCACAAGACAGTACATCATAATTTAATATTCACATAGATCAGATATGTTGAATTCAGAAAGCTCAGATTAACCTGTCCATCTTCCAGAATTATGGCAATAGCAGGGAGATATAGCTCCAAGTCTAGTGCAAAAGCATCTGAAATAATAAATCCCTAAACCAAATTCTTCTGTTAGAAATTTCAGTATAAAGAACCTTTATGTGTTGTGTCTATTCCTTCAGCCCCCAAATTTCTTACAGATAATAAGTATCAATATGTTTCAACTAGTAAACTGGAAGAGCAGAGCAGAGATTTAGATGGAAATGCATAGAATTTCCAAAAGGGCTTTAATACTCAGATGCAAGTTTTGAAAATCTTGTAGTCAAAGCTAAAAAGGGAACAGCATCTAACTAGATAAGGCATTGCAATACTCCAAGATCACAATGTCTACAGAGTGAATTGCTTAAGCAAATTAATCTTGTCAACTGTACAGAATCTACTCCTCAAGAGTTAAAATCTTAATGTTAAAATCTGCTAAGTGTGTAAAAACCAGCCTCAGTAGAAGACATTAGGTAATGAGTGTCTGCTATAATTAATTACAGGACTTGCACACTTTCCCCCCAAGAAGTGATGGGAGTTTTCTGATGAGCAGCTTCCAGGCTAGGCACTGGAAGCAGCCAAATGAATCATCTCTTCCCCTAAACCTGGCAATTGATGACTCTTCTTTTACATCAGGGTTTAATTAGTTTTTGCTTTCAAAGCCAGTGCACAGCACAGCATTCACTGCCACAGAAAGCCAAAGAAGCAATGAAGACTTAAATTACTAATTCTAGCAGCTGTCACTGCTTGGTACAAATAAGTCTTTTTTAGATTTACCTCTTGGAAGCACCCTTACACACCAATGAAATCCCAATATCAGAAATACCCTGTACTTTTTGCATAACAACTTTTGAGAATAGCCTTCATGGTAATGCCAAATAAAACCGATTTTAGTCTAACTTTTGTCACAAGGCTATGATACTTCATGAAACAACACTTTAGGATCAAGCAAATCTCTAAAAAAAAAAAAACAGCTGCAGTTAAAGTTCACAAGATATGGATACTAAAGGCCCAGCTCTCTGTAAAGATTAAAGTTTTACACCTTCAATTTTGAAAACCTTGCCTTCTAATTAATTATGCAAATAAAAAATAATACTTTACATCACTCAACAGACCTCAAGGCAACAGAAAGGCTTTAATTCCTGTCAAAGTCAGCTTTACTATCCAACATTCTTTGTAAGATAACAGCAAAAAGTAGCAATTGTGTTATTATACAAGAGGCACTTTTTCTTTCTTCTCCCTCCTCTTTTTCATATATTCTTCCAGCTCCAAGGCAGATCAGAAAAGATCAGATTAGACTGTGAATAGATTTTGGAACAAGTCAATAGCAGATAAACTATTGTCTGATTACACATGTGAACTCTGAACACGAAACAAAGCATTACTCAGCTCACATAAAATATTTACATATCACAACTCTCAAAATCTCTGAGCTGCTATTGTTGAAGCCTGAATTCACTTAAAACATCATTAGAATCTAAAATCCAAGAGAAAAATGTCTAATAACTTTATGTGGTATATAATTCTTTACTGTGAAAAAACACTATCTGCCCAGTATTGTGATTTAGACTTGATTAAATGACTTGTGGAAAATGATATATCGGTGAAGTAAAGCTTAGAAAAATGTGATTAAAAAAACCCATTATCTTCATAATCAGTCCTTCAATCAGCAAGGAATTGTTCCAGTTACACAGAACACCCTGTATCATGATTAAAGCTAATCATGGTTAGTGGTAAATTAAGTCACTGAGGAGCTACAGAAATTTCTCACTAAAATTATTGAAGGGGCAACCAGGAAGGAACAGGAAAGAGCCAACACCAACAGCCAAACCCTTCAGCTGCAGCATGACTGAAAGTTGACTGAGAAATTAAATATGCAATTGAATTGATACAAGAAAAGTAACACTTCTCATCCACCCTGCCATATTTTCATAGCAGAAAGGGAAAACATTCTCACAGCACAAGAGACAAACAGAGCCTTCAACTTGAGGTCCAAGCCACACTGAACTTTGGTTACTTGGGGAAAGCACACCTGTCTCACCATCTTGGACAGATGATGCACTGTGCAGCAAAAAATGGTACATTTAGTGCTTTCTTCATGATTTCAGCAGCATTTAAACTGCAGTAAGATTTCAGCTAGCAATTTTTTTGTATTAATAGGATTTTTTTTAAACTCATGTCTTTTTGAAAAGAAACACGACTGAATTTCATTCACATAACAGTCTCTCTATGAAAAACTTTATTAGAAGAATTTCCCTCTGAAGTTACTGAAAACTGGGTAGCACAGAGCTGCACAGGCAGAACAGTCTTACCCCACTCAACCCTGAATAATAAAATACAATAAATTAAGTCTAAAGGCAAAGCACACACCTGCCTTAGAAATACCTAATATAAACAATTCCCCAAAAACAACAAATACCAAGGTATTAGAAGGGACTACAACTATAATAATTAAATATCATTAATGTAAATCTCATAATCAGCAGATATAAAAATTCATGCTAACAATAATAAGTTTTGATGAGACACTGAAGCCCAGTGGAACTTGTATTCTAGTTTTAGATTACTCATAAGAAATGGGGACAGGCAAGGCCCAGCTCAGCAGGCAGCCTTCCTGTAGGAATCCACCCTTCTCTCTCCTACCCAACTTCCCTGCATTGGACACATCAGATCGTAGAGCAGGTCTCTGCTATTTTACCAGTGAAAATACCTTGCCTGCTGTTATTCACCTTAATCCATAAGCCTTCTTCATAACCCCTTTCAATATGAAGCCATGTCTATGAGAAGTCAAGATTAGTTATTGCAACATTTATCACAGTATCAAAGAAAATCTGACCTTTTCACTTGGATAAAGACAGTGTCATCCCATCGTTTGCTACTTAAATCAGCAATGTACTTTAAAATTGCCACTCTCAGAAGTATTTCTGAACTCCTATTACTCATCTAAACATGATAAATTAAATGAAAGTCAGATCCCAGCTGCTCAAATCAGCACACACAATTTAAAACAGATCCTAAGACTACAAAGGCATTCTGCATACCACAGGGGAAAAAAAGGCTTATTGTAATTTTAATATTACTACTCTTTGATATAATCAGTGTGAAAAAATCTGTTAACAATTAAAATATAAAGAGCATTCGACCTCAAATGCCTGACAGAAGTTAACTGTGTTCTCATTGCTATGATAATGAATAAACAATTATTTAATGAATACATGCATAAGCATCCTAATCTGTAGTTCAGGGTTTAGATGCATATTTAGTGTGGGAATACTAATTGCTGCTACAGATCAAATAGCCAAAAGCTTTTCACTGTGCTGCTTTTAGTTACCCTCAAAAAGGCACCTTCAGTGCTCTGTTTTGACCACGTGAGAAAGGCTGCAGTGCCTGTCACAGGACTCTCACCACATTTAGGGTTTGCCAAGACTATTAAGAAGTTCAACAAATAGCTTCAAAACACATAAAAATGTAGGTTTTTAAAATTTGGTACTACCCAAAACAAAAGTATAACAAAAGCAATAAGCAAATGTTTCAAAAGCTATAAGAATGCAATAAAATAAAGTTGAAAATAACCTTTTGACAGCATTATTGCCCAGCTATCCAGAGTACACCATCATTTCTAAGGAGTATGGGAGAACCCAGGTAAATGCCTACATTGTCACTTCATTTTTCCACTACACTCGTTTATGCTTGAACTACTCTTTCACCTTACTCATCAGTAGCAAGAATCTAGCAAGAGCTGCTTCCCTTCACACTGAATTAACTAGCAGAAAGTAGCACCCCAGCAATTTATCTTAAGCCATTCTAAAATGGGGTAGACCCAGGCCACCCCAAATCAGCCCCGAGTGCTGAACAATGTGGTTATTTTGCTGCTCTCCTAATTCTGAGTCAATCCTTAGAAGCAATATTTGAAGAAGAGTGTTTTAGTGCTTAGAACCATTCACATTTCTCCTTAATTTAAGGAAATATCTACAAGCCATTGCTGCTGAAATGTCCTATGAGAATTTGCTCAAATTCACACTGGCATTTTTTAGTTAACATTGCCCAAGTTAAGACTTAAACAAGAAAACGTGTACAACTCAATATTTTAGCAGGGTTGGTATAGAGAGATAATAGTTTGCTCAAGAGGTACTTTTAAACCTAAAAACTTCAGGTGAATCTAACCAAGTCTGAATAGATTATTCAGGCCAAGTTTGGCTAAAGCAAGACTCCGCAAAGTTTGACACACTGCTTCTCACCAAATGCCACAGTAAGCTCCTTAGCTGGGAAGCTTTTTGGAGCACATAGTTTAGGCCATTCAATAGCACAATTTGTCTGTACAAACAGATCAATTCTATTATTAAGTACCAAAATCACAGACACAAAGCAGTAAATATGGTTCCAGGCCATCTTCACTGAGGCATTCTGCAAGACCTTACACTTGAGATGAAATAGTTTTATATTTTGAGATACAGCATGAATATTTAACAGTGAAATAAAAGCCAATTGTGTTTAGAATTAAAGCTAGGCTCTAAGCTGTTGATCTACCAGTAAAGCTATTAATTAGTATAATTACATAGAAAATCAATCTGGGATTCTCAATGTCAGAATGTTTTACTATGCTAAGCAAATAGAAAGAATAAGGAACATATTTAAGTGATTAGACCCTTCTGTTTCATCTCTCCAAATTGCCTCATTTTACTCAATCATATTCACTTTGTTGCTTTTATTTTGCATTCAAAAGTAAGTATAAGGGGGAAACAATTACACTAAGGAAAAAATATCCAAACTACCACAAAAAGGCAGAGGGGTTGTTTGGTTTTTAACAAACACATTCCAGAAGCTTTGGAAAAAAATCTATCTGCTCTGTAGTGAGACTTAACAGGTCAGGTCATTTCAGCCCAGCAGTCCCAGAATGAAGCTGGCCAGTGCTGTGGGTGAAGATGCAGTTGGAGACTGGCAGGGAAGCAGGCAGCTGGAGATAAAACTGGTGCCCACAGGACTGAAATCTCCCTGAAAGCCATCAAACTCAACATCTGCTATTTCTTTGTGGACCAGATATCAGATACTCTTAGCTCATCTAGCTTCTAAAGCATCAATTTTTATCTGATTTAGGTGGCATCATGACATTGCGTCACAGCAGAACTACTTGGCCCCAAACAGCATGACCCAAGCTGCCTCAAATATAAGAAAGCATCCCCCAGGTTTAGGTAATAAAGAGTTTAAGTTCACCTTTTAAGAGAGATGGAGTAGGACAGGGTTTGGGTTGAAAAGATCAAGAGTTTTGCTTAAACAAAACATTATTGTTAAAAGCAGTCTTAAAAAGAGAAATTCTGGAACAGAGACAACACTAAAGTACTACAATTCAATACATTACACTCTTATCACAATTTACAATTAATAGTCTCAACAACAGAGTAATATTCAAAAAACAAAATAGCAACTAAATCTTTCAGTTTCTGTAGAGCAATAGACACTAACCCATGGAAAAATAATTGATGATTTTTCATGCATTTCCATATAAAACTGTTTCTAGAGGGTCTAAGTTAAGCTATGAATATAAACCCCATTATTAATAAAGCCAGAGTTATAAACAACATAAGATACAGATAACTTAAAACAACCTTAACTTCAACATTTTATAATGCTGTCTTCTAGTAAAAGCTAACCTCAAAAGTGAAATACACTTTTTAAGCTGTTGAATATTTTTGCAGTGAACTACAGCTCTTTTAACTTAATATATTCACTTTTCATTTTGAATTCTTCTTTATCATTATAAGCATGTATATATCAATAAGTAGCATTTTCAAAGTTACATAATAGAGAAAGAACATCAATGGAATACAGGTTTACAAAAACTCCAACAGAGTCAGACCATCCCACATTTTAAAATGCTGCTTAAGAAAAGCTAAACCAAGAAAAGGTCCGTAGCTTCAAATATTTTGCACCAATAAACAATACATACTTTCATAACAAAAATAATTTTTTAAAAGTTACCTTACTTTTCATCACCACCAAGACGGCACACCTAAACTATCACATTTTTAGGGGAAGTCAGGCTCTTTTATAGCAGGCCTGAAACGAGCTCCAGGTGAAAGCTATTGATGGTGAAATAGCTAATGACCTTCAGCTGGCAAAGCTGATTAAACTTTTCACTCAATTTGATAAGAAATTCACAGGGACTGTGCTAAAGTTATCACCACCAATGTAACTGATGAGCTGGATGAAATTTAATTCAATTAAAATTCAAGACAATCCCTTTGTCAGACTGTTTAGCGGGGTACGGGGTTGTGGGGAGAAGTGCAGCCATGACAATTAATTTGAGCAATATCTTTGCTCCAAAGGAAGCTCTATTAGTTGACGAGGGAATTTTTCCCGTTAATGTTTGCTGCCTTGGATTCCTCGCTCCCGGCGGGGGCCGGGAAGCGGCAGCGGGAGCCGCAATGGCGCGGGACGGCCGCCAGGTGGGGCTGGAGACCGCGGCAGCCCCGCGGCGCCTCGGCATTCCCGGGAATAAAAATCGGGAATAAAAACCTGCGGCAAAGGCAACTCCGGGGGTGTAAGTGACTGCGTTAGAGAGCTCCGCTATGAGCGGGCACGTAAAAACCCCGCACATAAACTGCAGTAATAAATAAGGCGTTTCAGAGAATGGTAATTGTTTGGGTTAGTTCATGCTTGTGCAATTAAAAGTGATGATGCCTATGTGAATATTTTTATGTCACGAAATGTGGCTTTTATGTATTCATTTGATGTTGCTGCCAGAGGAGAGCAGCATTTAAACGCTGAATTAGCTACTTATCAGTGCAACGAATTGAATGTGAGCTTGTGTCAAAGAAACTCAAAATATGAGGAAAAAGGAAGTGTGGATTCTGAGCGACAACTGTGGTAACATTGGATAGCTGCATTTATGCTGGGTGTGAAGTTCAAGTGCCTTTTTGAGATACTGCTAAAAGAAAAGTTAAAATAACTTTGAGTCACTCTACACTCTGGCTTCTATTGCATGTGGATTTGGCAACCTTGTTCTGCGATTGACTGATACCTTAAGTTACCAGATATGAGCCAACAAAAATTCAACTCCCTGATGTTATCAAAAGAACTTGCATTGTTATTTTGTTGGTTTTAGCAACATCTTGCAATTGTGACTTTAACCCTGGGTATTTGGAAAATATTAAAGATGTATCAAATTTTACACTTTCTTTTAAGAATACATTGCACGCTGAAGAAATTATATTTTCATAAGTGGGCTCCTCAATAACATAAACCAGAAAGCTCATTGTGAGGCTCCTGTCTAAAAATGTGACCAATCTAAATAAAAGTAATGGAAAGGTTTCATGAGAGTTTGGTTTTGTAACTCTCACACCTACTTGACAGATTTTGCACTGATCACATGCGGTCACAGAAGGCTATTTAAGGTCAGACTGGTAAGGAAAATGCTAAGTAAAGATGTGTTTGGCTAAGATGACTGAAATAGTGAGATGGAGTGATTTGGATGAGGTCAGTGTCTAATAGTTCAGAGAGGATTAGAAACAGTCATGGCCCTCAATCTGTTGCTGTAATTACTGAGCTACTCGAGTTCCTTGCAGAACAATTTGGGTATTATTGGTATTCCTGCTCTTGGTATTCATGGTATTAATTAAAACATATTCATATTCTGGCTTCTGTTTAATGGAAGGTGAAATTGTTACATCTCAAAAAAACCAGAACATTTTCATATCCACTTGCTGAAAAATCTGGATAGGCTTGAACTTGGGTTTTTACAAAGCTGCACAACATGGCTTTAAGTTGTGCAGCTTTAAGTGTTCTTAAATAATGAAGAGCAAGAACATGTAAAAACAAACAAACAAACAAATAAACCACAATCTAATGTTCCAGTAAGTTTTTCTTGTGGTGAAGCCTGTGTCAGTTGTGCCAAAGTGAGGGGTAGTAATCAGCACTTCTCATCAGGTGGGGCATTTGGCATCTCAGGCACAGTAAAACATTTGTCAGCTCATATGCTACCCTGAGCAATTAGCAGGGAAAGACCAAGAGGGCCTTTTAAACTCATCACTTTTTATCCAGATAAAAGCAAAGAGCCTCCTCCTCAGAGGAAAAAATAACCCACCAACACATTTACTTACTGCAATTAATCCCTTACTTATGTGGAATTCTTACCTGCTGGTAGAGAAGACTTACAAGACATGGATTTCCATTTTATACAGGGGCAGCAGTACACAGGTTTAATTAAGAGTTCTGATACAAAATGTCAATAAACTAAAGCATAAAAACTCCACACTTAGGAAACATCCACACTTCAGTAGCTACTGTATTTGTAGAATCTCTAAAGGGCAGTGGTTGTTGTTGAGGTCGGAAGCAGGGGAAAAGTTCCTAAGAGTGAATTTATGGTTACAGTAACAAGCTAGGGACTAAATACAACCTAAGCTGAAAAGAAATGTGAAAAGTGGTAGTCCTGTCATGGATAAGTAGGACTAAAGTATTTGTTTCCATAAAGCCATATTTACCACAATCCCTGGACATAACAACGTTGTCATTCAATGTTCTTACAGCCTCCTAAAGGGAAATCCAGCTTCAAAGCTAAGGAATCCTGGTGTGTGTCAGAATTGGATATTGTAACACCAGCGAAGGGTCCTGCAGCGCTCTGGCAAGATGGTCACTCCACCTGTTCACAAGTTGTGGATATGGTCTGTAAAACTGTCCTAGTGATTGCCATTTCAGCAAGGGGAAGAGAACAGGTCTGGGGATAATGGATTCTTTAAATAATGAATTAGCTAATTTGCATCTAAGCTCTTAACTCTGCTTTAAAGCATAAATGGAAATTCTAAACCGACAAAAGTATTATGGAGTTTGCTGAAATATTTCATGTATTAAACACCAACTATCATAGATGTCTGTGGAACCAAAGAGGGGGAAGCAGCCGCTATTTTAACTCTTAGAATTCAGTTGGCTACAAGGGTGGAGTTACCATGCTAATACTTAGAATTTACAAAGTATTTTATTTTTTCTGAGATGTACTCACTCCCTGTCAGTGCAGTTATATGGATTGGTTAATTAAGTCACCATTATCCTTATCTTAAAACAAGGGGGTTTAGCTGTGGGTATTTGGAGTGGTTAATCACACAGTGAATGCAGCAGAATCAGGATTAGAACAGGATTGTCTCATTTCCTGTCCCTATTTTAATCAACTTGGTATTCTTGCCTGTCTAGACCATTCTGTATTTAATTTTGAATCCCATTTCTATTGACAAAAGCTAGACTCCCATTTTGATAGGAAAGTAGAAGCAGCATAATTTTTGATAGTAGTAGTGTTTTATTGGCTCCCTCTGTCACATTTTAGACTGCTTAATTTCCAAGTCCCTTTTTTCTTAGGACATCTATTTTTGTTTCAGTTGCTCCAAATAGGATTGTTATCCTTGCATCCACTTACAGTCTGTTGCTTGAATTTAACCTTGCATTACTTGATGTTTCACTAAAGGGAGAATTTGCCATCACAAGTTTACATGCAGTGGCTTTTGTTAGGGATGTTACATCAAGTAGAACAGTAAGTACAAAAATAAAATTAATCTTGCAGAACAGATTAAAAGTTTAATAACTGCTTAAAAGGTAAAAATTACTAAGGTTTTCTTTTGTGGGGGAAAAAAAAAAAAAAAAAGAGTAGACATTTTGCTTGGATTCCCAGACAGCCATGGTGAAACATTCCTGCTGATGAATTTTGGTCTTTGTGGATATGACTCAGATCTTCCCTGCTTAGGAAATCTGTGAATAGTGGACACTTTAACACTATAAAATCCCTCCTTGGTACGGAAGAGAAGATGAGTAGAAACAAGAGCAAGCTAGAGAGAAAAACAGGTTATTGAGAGCTGCGCTACAAGCACTTAACTTGCCGTGCAGCTTGGACTGCAAAGCAGCACAGAAATGAAGGAAAGGCTTGGGTGAGGAAGCAGGGGGTGACATCCCCTGAGGAGGTGACATCCCCTGAGGAAGTGACACCACCTCAGGAGGTGACACTGACACCACCTCAGGAGGTGGCATTCCCTGAGGAGGTGGCATTCCCTCAGGTTACATCCCCTCAGGATGTGACATCCCCTCAGGAGGTGGTATCCCCTCAGGAGGAGACACCACCTCAGGAGGTGGCATTCCCTCAGGAGGTGACATCCCTTCAGGAGGTGGCATCCCCTGAGGAGGTGACATCCCCTCAGGTTACATCCCCTGAGGAGGTGACATCCCCTCAGGTTACATCCCCTCAGGTGACATCCCCTGAGGAGGTGGCATCCCCTCAGGTGACATCCCCTCAGGTGACATTCCCTGAGGAGGTGACATCCCCTCAGGTGGCATCCCCTGAGGAGGTGACATCCCCTCAGGTGACATCCCCTGAGGAGGTGGCATCCCCTCAGGACGGAGAGCTGACGGACCGGCATGAGAAACGAGAGGTGTACCAGCAAACAGCGGTTTGAGCACCCATGAACAGAAAAGTTCTGGAATTCGCAACCACTGGGTGCTGATGGCCTTGCTGAAATGCACAAATAGCGTAAAGCCCTGCCGCTGGGTGAGCCAGCCTTTCGCCCGTCACCGCTCAGCTCCCTGCTCGGGCAAACTGCGATAAAACAAAGAATTGCTCTCCTCGGTGTGCCAAAGCGCTCCCGCGGCCGGGACAGGCTCTCTTAAAATAGAGACCATGTATGTGGGGGGGAGTTTTTCTTTAGGAATGAGATACTCGCTTCGAGGAACACCTAAATCTTCCAAAGGAGAGGAATTTATGGCTTCTTAGAAGAAACTAATTTCTTCAACCCTTGCTCAGACTCGAAAACGCCATGGGGATTAAAGGAAACAGTTGACATACAACAGACAGAATTTCTTGTTTTAAATATAATGTATGCATAACCATAAAGGATATATGAATATGCAAAACGTGCATTGATTTAAGGGTGATTCATTCGTTCACAAGACATACTTTTAGTAACTTAGCATCCAGACGTCCATAATTCTTTGCTTTTTATTGTCTTGCAATTGTCCTAACTCTAAACTTTATTACTCTGATTGTATTATTATTTTTATAACAATTTTATTATTATTAATTATATATATAATTATAAATATATATATAGTTATATATATAATTATATATATATATTATTATTATTAAACTTTTAAAATTTTAAAAACCAAGCGATTGGCGCTTTTCACAACCGCGAGCTCCAGCCGCCCTCACGGGGCCCCTCACGGGCCGCCCTGCGCGGGAGGCGGGGCGGGGCCGATCTCGCGAGACTTGGGCGGCGCCCGGTTTGAACGGCCGCGCCCGCGGGTGCGGGGAGCGGGCGGCGGCGGGGAGCGGGGCCTGCTCCGTGCGGGGCTGCTGCTGTGCGGGGTTTGCTCCGTGCGGGGCTGCTGCTGTGCCGGGTTGCTGTTGTTCCAGCCTGCTGCTGTGCCGGGTTGCTGCTGTTCCGGCCTGCCGCTGTGCCGGGTTGCTGTTGTTCCGGCCTGCCGCTGTGCCGGGTTGCTGTTGTGCCGGCCGCCGTTCCCTGCAGCGGGTGGGGCCGTTGCTGCCCCGCGGAGGAGCGGGGCGAGCCCGTTCGGGCCGCAGCGGGTGTGGGGGTCGGGCCCGGCAGGAGGGGACAGCGGGGACACGGCGCTGGTGGCACACAGCGCTGGCACAGCCTGGCTCTGTGCTGGCTGAGCGCTGAGGCTGTGCTGTGATATTTGGTGTTCTCTGTGGTACCGACCCTCCCAGGAACCTGTTTGTGGAAGGTGGTCAGCTCCGGAAATCTTTCCTCCTGAGTGTGCAACGTGGTGGGTGCAGATATGGACTTGTGTAAGTAACTGGCTGGAATGGTCGTGGGAATGCCTGGGCTGAGGGAGAAAAGGCACCCTGGTAATTGTGCTCCTAATGAGAAAAATGCACGGTGCTTCTGACAGAGTCAGAGCACAGGCAGCTGTTACTAGTGGCCCTGGGGAATAGGAGTTTAATCAGAAGAGCTGTGCCAGAGTGGGAGAAGAAAGTTGGCCTGCCAGGACACTGCCTTTTATCTCCTATCCTGTTACTTTAATTAAGGAGACTTTGAATGGTTGAATAATCAAAGTGTGCAGCTCTCAGCATAGAATCGCCCATTAAATATGTGAAGATATTTGGCCAAAAGTGAGTAACTCTTGTAACTCAGTAGAATAAATGAAGACTGATGTCTGTTATTTCCTCCCTCCTGCTTACTCGCCTAGCTACCCATTCAATTGATCTTAAAACGTTATTTTCAGAGTAATTTACTTGGCCTCATGTATAATATGAAATTGCTAGCAATTATTTCAGTGTACAGCCTCTTGAACAAAACTACTTGGACTTCTTTCGTTCATCCAGAACTGACTAGGAAAAATTGAGGCTGGCTGTGCTCCAAAAGGCATACTTGCTGTTCTCCCTAATAGTCAGCAGGAATGTGTGAATAGGAAAGCTATTTCTCTTTTCCTCCGTACTTCAACTGTAAAATTAAGAGAAAACCCCTACTTTCTGTTGACTAGTAAATAATTTATTAGCAGCTCAAAGTTATTGTATGTGAAACTAGAAGGGAACTGCAAAAGAAATTGAAGAATTAAGAAAGAGTGGGACAAAAATCCCCCCAAAAAACTCTTAAAAACTACAAGTGTACCAGAAGAAGATGACCCTGGCTGTAGCCTTTTTACCTGCCCCAGAGGCCAATTGCAGAGCATCCATCCTTTGGCAGCCTTGCCTGCTCTGACTGTTTCTAAACTGTCTGACAGCTGCCTAACTGAGATTTGAATAAGATTTGCATTTATGTGGGGGTTTAGCTTGTGATCTGCATGTTCATGAGGCAGCCAGCAGGGTTAAGCCTGTTCTGAAAAGGGACTGCTCTGAAGGACTGTGCTCAGACTCATCCAGCCTAGACAACTGTTGCTTTTTTTTTTTTTTTTTTCTTTTAAAGGTGCAGTGGAAGAATAAGGTCAAGAGATACTTCAGTGTGCTTCTGGAGGTGAGTTTAAACATGTTATTCATTTAAGTTAGTAATAGGACCTGCCAAATAGCTGTGTTGCTTCTATACTCTTGTCTGATCAGAAAATAAAGCTATTTATAAAGTTCTGTTTATGTAAGTGAACAATGATTCATTTATCCTCTGTACTAATGGAAATGCATGCCAGTAGTTGTTGCCTATGTTCTTGTGTTGCTACACTTTGCCTTAAGAAGTTAATTATTAATTTCTATGTGGTGTCCCTGTATTAGTACTATACTGGTGATTCTCAGTTATTGGTGTGCAAAATTCCTGTGTTTCACTGGCTTATTTTAGTATAAGTGCAAAACCAGTATTTCAGGCATTACAGTGGTTAGAGGTGAACACTGAGGTTGCAAAGCCTGGCTGGATAAAGATTCTTTATATATGTAGCAACAAGTGAGGAGAAAATGCAAAAACCAGAATGTGATCATTTCTGTCTTGTGCCTTGGACAGGAATTGGCACAATATGGGTACAATTACTTCTGCATGTTAATTAAATTCTTTTCTACTAGGAGAAGCTGGGTAATTCCATGAGGGGTTTTTCATGCTGAATAAAAGATAGCAAAAAAAAGAAGTGCAGGATGAATATGACAACATTCATAAGAATGATGTATGTACCAGTAAGAAATGGCAACAAATAAATTGCTTCTGTGAGAACAAAAAGCAAGAGTCAGGTCTTCAATACAGAATTACTTTACTTATTACATTACTTACTCTGAAATTATGTAAAAGTTATGGGGCCTAACTTTGAAAAATCTACTGCAAATTTTTTTGTGTTTTTCACTTGCTGTTATTTCCTACTTTCTTAGAAAACTCTTGGCATAGGTTGTTCAGAAGCCTGAGTTACTTAGCATTTTCTTAGTAGGATATTTTTGCAGCAGGCCGATTTAGCAGATTTGGGAGCAAGCATTCATATAAGCTTATGGTGTTAATTTGACTTGATTTTTATTTTTTTAAATATTTTGTTTTTTGGATTTACTTTGACTAACTTTTTTTGCAAAATTCACCTTCTGTCTTCCGTTATACTCCACTGTTAGAAAAGGATGAATTTTCTGAAATGTGGCAAGGTGATTGTTTACCAACAAGTAAATTTAAGTTTTGAAAGACTCCATGAAGCACTTAAATAAATGCAAATCCCTGTGTTAAACTCTATATATTTTAACAGGGCTTCTATTTTTGACTCTTCCCTTCCTTGCCTTTTATCTGTTTCTCTATCCCACATAATGTTATTAGGAGTACACTGTCCTGCTAAGGCAGCTGCCTACGCCAGTCTTAAGTGTCATTTGTGTGCACAAGAAATGCTGGACTTAGTGGGGCTTGGTTTATAATACAGAGAAAATAGTGTCAGCCAAGTGCACAGCAGTGTTTTTCTAAGGTTATTTAATTGTCTTGTACTTGGCAAGAGAGCTCTATCCTAAATTAACTCTGGCTGTGATGTATGAAGAAGCCAGGCTGGGTGCACAGGAGTGCTTTTGGTGCATGTTAGACATAATCAAAAATAAGGCAGTAACCAAGTTTATGAAGAAATAACTGTTATTTTACTGTTCACAGATCTGCTTGTGAGCTCTTTTTGTCTTGTATTAATGCAAAAATATATTATTCTACCCTGGTTAAGAAAAGAAATCCAGTAACTTCTTTCAGCTAACTACTCTTATCTGTGAAATATACTTACTGCAATATATTTTTTAAATAAATTTTTTTGCAGCGCTGAATAGGAAAAGAAAGAAAAATGGAGGCAGAGACCATTTTAAGTCTTAAACAGCAACTCAAGGAAGCAGAGAACGAGCGAAGAAAGGCAGCACAATATGGTTTGCATTTACTGGAGTCCCAAAATGAGGTTCAAAATCAGCTGGATCAAACACGCTGTGAATTGACTGAGAAAACTGAGGTGACGACTGCCTTTTCTTCTCAAAGCTCAAAACCAGAACTTCATTTTATTTTAACTGTTTTCTGAAAGGCACAGGTGTTTTACATGCCTTCTATCATGTAGGTTAATTTTAATAAACCTCTGAGTAGTTGTAGAGAGGGCTTTTTTCTCAGCTGTAAGACATTGAGCATAATTGTATCTAACTAGGAGAGGTTTCATAGCTAATTATGCATCAAGTGTTCAGTATCATGTAGGACTAATTGCTTTAATGTAAAATGAGTGCTAAATGCTAAAGTAAATTTGTTTCAGAGCATGTTTGTCCTCTTCTTAGCAATCCATTTGTGTAGGCTCTCCCAATCAGCTTTATATCACTTAAAAGCTGTGCAAAGAATGTTACCAGCAAGACTGTGAAATTGATTTCTTCTGTAGTGAAGTTTTCACATTTTCCAAATACCCAGGGATTCTGAACTTTTTAGCACATTTTTTTGCAGCTCAGAAAAAGGAGTGCTGAATTGTAGAGGTACTATTTAGCTGACCAGTTTTCTTTGTAGGAATTGTTCAAGAAAATTTCAGTTGGGCAAATCTCTTCCACTTTTCATAAAGGCTTTGGGGGTCATCTTTGTGTTCTGCCAGCTCGTGTTTCAGATAAATTATTCATCTTCATTTAGTCTCTTTCTGGCTGTGCATCTATCCCTTCTCCTGGGATAGAGCTGAAAGGTTTGATTTGTAGCAGCTGGAGGGTTGCAGCACCCTGCTGTTCTGAATGGACAGAATTTTATTCTAGTCAGTTCACCATTAGTAAGTTTTGTGTGAGAGGCAGCTGAAGGTACAAGTTCCAAGGAAGCAAGGGCAGGATCATCCTTTCCTTCTGCCCAGCACAGAGGGCAGGTACTGAGCTGTCAGACTGCTCCCTTAGGTTGTGATCCTGTGTGAGAGGCTGGAGCCACCTTCTGAGCCTGGCTGGTAACTTGGATTCCAGGGGTGGAGGGTAGGAATTGTGGGCCTTCATACAGTAGAATAATGTTTTGTGTGGCAGCTGTGCTTACCCTCTCTTTAGCTGTGCTTTAAAGAGATTCCTTAAAGCTTTTGAATCTCTCTCTGGCTCTCTGTGCTGGTTGAGGCAAGTAATTCAAGGCAGTGCTGTGAACACAAGTGTGGGTTATACCAGCAGGCACAAAAGCCTCTCAGAAAGCTCTGTGTGCTCTTCTGCACCAGCGTGCAGACAGGTTCTTGCTGGGATTTTGTTGTTCTTGGCTCTGGCCAAGCAGTGCACTCCCAAACCTGTCCTATGGCCACTCTTTATCTTTGTGTTAAAACTCATGCCCTAGGTGTTTGAGAGCTAAGCCTGTCCTTGATAAGCTTGTGTCTAGGCCACAGAGGTCACTTTGATACCTGACAACTTTCAGTTTTTTATTGAATTCTGTTTTGTTTCTCAAGAGTTAGGTTATTTTGAAAAGGAAAAAAAAAATCTGCATGTTTAGATTGATTTGGCTTCCTTATTAACTTATTGCTTTCAAGATTCTCTTTTTCTTTTCCTTAATTGCTGGCTGAATGAAAGAGTAAAATGAAGCAACCCTTTGTAATTAGCAAACATGCAATCAAGTATAGATAAAGCTGTTTACAAAAATTACTCTTTACTCTGGAAGACTTGATGTGATTTATTATGAAACAGACAATTTAGCTGTCTTAAAACAACTATTGAACTCAGCTGTTCAGCTTGATGGACTGTAGTAATTTTTAACATAATTGGGTTCTGTAGTGGTAGAAAGGACATACAAACTCTGGCTAAATTTATGACACTTGCAGAAAAGATACCCACACCTTTCATGTTGGGTAAAAAGAAATACAGAGTTTCCATGAAGAAGAGAATATTTCACAATCAAATTATAAACACAGCATTTATAAATCATAACATTTTAGAGAAGTAATTTTTATTTTTTTTAAAACACAGATATTACAACTCTAATTGTCATTCCAAACGAAAAACTAAATGAGCTACAAGTATCTTGATTCTGAGCCTGTGCTTTTTCATAAATGCTTAGGGAACAGTGTACAATTACATCTGTATTTATTAGTGTGTCATTTCTTTCAGAAATTTGAACAAGAGAAATACACACTGCAGAGAGAAATTGAACTCAAGAATCGAATGTTGGAAAGTTTGAATTTTGAGTGTGATTCCCTTAAGCAGCAGCAAAATGTGCAGCTGGAGAAGCAGAAGGAGCAGCTTGACAGAGCCTATGGACAAGAAATCAGTGACCTTAAAAACAAGGTTTGATAATTAATATATAGCTAAAAGGTTGTTAATACCATTTTAGATACTATTTGCTTAACTTATAATTGCACTCGTAACTACCAAAAGAGATAATAAATAGTTACAATGTGTAGTAGCTTGTTTGCTTTTTGACAATCTGTGTAGTCACTTATGAATTACATGAATTTCAATGCTTATTTTTAAAAGCTACTCTTGTGTTTCCAAGATATTTTCTGTAATTGGAACAAGTCAGGAGTATTGTGCTTTTCAAGAATTCACCATGAAATGATACTAGTTAGTTCTGAACTGTTTTTAAGTTGGAGAACCTGAAAGCAGAACTGGATGAAACCCGACTCTCAGAGAAACAACTGAGACAAAAAGTGGAGCATCAGAAGGAAATAATTGCTGCCAAATCAGAAGAACTGCACATGATGTCTGAGCGTGTCCATGAGACCATGTCTTCAGAAATGCTCAACCTGCAGATAGAGCTCACTGAACTCCAGAGCCAGAAGGTGTGTGAGTAGCACTGAGTTTGCAGTGTAGCCTAGTTGAAGATGAAATTCTGCCCTTTTGCTCGTTTCATTTTTAGGTGTGCTGTCTGCAGTGCCATGTTAGGATTGGCTTTTATTCAATGTGCACAGCAAAAAGTAACAGCTGTAAAGCTAGGCTTTAATACCCTCTGTTCTTCAAGATAATATTTTGTATTAAAACTACTAATGAATGTCTTTGGTTTACTTAGGCCTGCTTGTCTTCCAGTTGTCTTAAATATTTTTCATTCCATGCTTGTGTTTTGTTTGTTTAGGCCAATGATGAAGAAAAGCTGAGTGAGCTGCAGTGCAGTAAAGAACAGTTGGAGCTCGTGAACAGTAACTTACGTAACCAGCTGGAGCGGCTGCAGGGGGAGAAGGAAGAGAGGGAAAAAGAAGTTGTCTTTTACTGCAATGCATTAGAGGTATGCTTCTAATTTTACTTCACAGTGGTAGATAAACCCCAAATTGCACAACGTGTGTTGCCAGATTTTTGGTGAAGGAGGAGTTTTGAGGAGTTGAGAGAGAGGGGGAAGAAAAGGACAGTGGTTGGTCATGTCTGGTGTTGCCTGGTGGTAAAAGCTCTCTGTTGGCCTTGCTTTGTGGCAGCTGTGAAAGGAGAGCCTTTGCATGGCACTCTTCTGCCTCTTGGGGACCTTCCCACAGGTCACTGGTAGAATTCTTTTTATTTCAAGTTCCGGCTGAATGCCTTGGAGAATCTTGAACTGGGAAGTAGAGCATTTGTTACTGATGAACACAGCGGGGAGAGTGATCTGAATATTGTGACTCCAATTGACAAACATCAAAGCTTACCCTTAAAGGCTTTTAGTTGTGCTCTTGTCCTCAAGAACAAGTGGGATATTAAGTGTTTTAGTGAAATGAAATTAATTTGTCTCTTAGTTACTAGAACTGTATATACAGTGAAGGACTTCAGTACAATATAATCTCTGCTAAAGTATAGGAAATTAAAAAGAGTTAAAGCTATCTGATTAAATTTGTGTATGCAGTACATCAGATGCTTAAATGACCAATATCCTCTTTGCTTTAATCTAGAAAGCTCATGAGGCTAATCAGGAGCTTCAAGTTCAGCTGGATCATGCAGTGCAGCAATCTTTGGACCCTACAAGTAAAGGCAATTCTCTCTTTGCTGAGGTACAACTATGCAACAGATGCCTGAGAAGTATTTTCAGTTTTCTTTCTTATATTGTACTGAAAATATGGGAGTATCTGCACCTGATCTGGCCAGCATGTATCTTTATTCCTCAAATATGACTTCAGTGTTGATCTGACATGTGGAAAACCATTTCATGCTCTCTCTGAAGATAAGGACTTAGTAAATTAAATGGAATCACTTCAAGTTATCTGACTGTCAAGTCAAAAGTTGTGACTGAAGAGTTCATGATGGTTCTGTCTGCAGCTCTTGATTTTGTGTTCTGCTGATAAATCCATCTTTAATGTAGAAGACAGCATGTGAAATATTAACAGTTGTTGATAAAAGCTGCCTTCTTGAAAATGTCTGGATGTTTGAGCTTTTTGGGAGGGTTTTGGAATTGGCTTTTGAGTAAGAGCTAAATGCATAGGGAGCATTATGTTTCATGTAGCATCCAGGGGATGGGTGAACTTGGGAAACAGTTCAGATTATTTTAAACTGTTGTGTTGCCAGTGGACAAAAGTATTCTACAGCAGCACTGAAGTGTGTGAAATGTTACTTTATTTTGATATCAGAAGAACACAAGAAAAATCTGTTGCATTTCACTGGTTGGGCTTCTATTCACTTCTATCAGAGAGCAAAGACAGCAGCCTGTATTTTCAAGTACTGTTGCTGGAAAAGCAGTGTTTGCAGACTGAACACAAGTTGCTAGGCAGCATGTCCTTATCAAACTTATCCCAGTGACAGCAAGTGTTGTGATTTCACAGTAATAATTGTTCACAATGTTCTGTAGGTGGAGGACCGTAGGGCAGAAATGGAACGACAGCTGATCAGTGTGAAAGTAAAATATCAGTCCCTACAAAAACAGCATGCATTCAGTAGAGAACAATTGCAAAAAATGAAGGTAGGATGATTCCTGTAATACTCCAGGGTGTCCTTGGGTCTGATAAGGCCAAGAGATTTATCTTTAAAATACGGTGCAGTAGCCTGGAGGGAGGGAAATGGGAGAAAAAACAAGTGAGATGGTGTTGTGCTGTTTGACTCCTATGGTCCAACAGCATCCACCTTACAGTGAAGGCACCATGTTTGCTCACTTTGGCAATAGTTGTTTAATGGATAAAAGTAAAACACAACTCCTGTCAGTAAAACTAGCATTCAGTTTGTCTTGGTAATTGTTTTTCCTTGTCTAATTCTTGTACTACATGAATCAGGTATTTGTACATTAACTGTGGTTGTCAGGAATGAGCGTAAAGAAAAAGATAAGGTTTTACCACCATCACATTGTAGGGGTTTGGGTTCTTCTATCTCTGTGTTGCTTTATTGTCTTTGTCCATATTTTTTTTCTTGCTTTTTTGGTGTAAGAATAAATCATAACTTTCATAATTCTTTAAGTTAAACTCCACTGCTACAAGATGGGACCCTGTTGGTTAATATTGTTGAGGATTACTTAGCAGAAGCTGATTTACAAGACAAAGTCAATGGGATGCTGCAGAGCTGCCAACTGTTTTCATGTTGGTCTCATGATTTTTCCAGTGCTAAAGTGGATACTTTCATTTTGATTAACTACTTGGTCATTTGTGGAGTAGGTTGAAAATAGTTCAAATAATGGTCTTAAAGAAGAAAAACCCTACTGATACAGCAAAGATTTGAGTGAGGAAAGTCATTGGGTAGGATCACTTCCTTTGGAAATATTCTCTGTGATATAGAGTAAGTCAGTTATACTGATTGAATGGTGTAAGAAACACACCTAATACCAAAAGTACCAAAAATGGAGGCAAATTGGTATCCTTGTACTAGTACTTAATGCTTTTATTTGGAATTCTTTCTAAATTCTTTCTGGTAGTATTGGAGATGGGTAGTTAGTTAGAAAAGCTGTTTTGCTTAAGCTGCTATCTCAGATCCTCTCTGTGTTGTGCTGCATTGAGATGCTGCCAGTTAAAGCTCAATCTGAGTTTAGCTGATATCTCCACTAAAAGCTGCTTACCCCACAGGAGAGGTAACTGCTGTTGCATCTTTAGTTGAAGAATCTCACTTTGTGGTAATTACTGGTAAATCCTGAGGCTCTGACTCCTGAGCAGAATGTACACAGCACTCCTGGGAAAGCTTTCCCACCTCTAGTATATTTTTCCTAGTCCAGAGCATCCGTTCCAGTTTCTTTAAGTTCCTTGTTATGTAGATCAGCTGTAATTTGCAATTCTGACAATTAGCAGGAGGGCTTTTAAGAGAAAAGGGAAAAAGGTTGAGTGTCTGTGCTTGGCAGCTGTGAGCATAGTTTTAGTCAGCCAGTGAGGTGTTTACAATTTTGCCTCCCTTACATCCTGTAGAAGCTCTGAGGATATGATTGAATCTTTCATTAGCTCTCATTTGTGCACAGAATCATCAATACCCTTTACCTGACATAAGAGATTCTATAGGGTAAATACTCTTCTCGCTTTCCCTCTAATCTAATTTTTCACTTGATCCTTTCCCTGTGATTTCTCCCAGTGTTACCTTATCCATACTGACTAGACTGATAAAAATGCCTGTTTTCACTAACACCTTATGAAGTCTTTAATTTATTCTGTTTCTTGTTTAAATGTCTGATGTAGACCCTTGTACTTCAATAATATTAACACCAACAGAAATATTGCTGTAAATGTAAGATTTTTATAACTTCTCCTTTACAATGACAGAGGGTGTTCTTTTGCCTGAAAGGATGTATTCCATTGGAGAAGCAGAAAAAGCTGAAATTCTTGGGTTGATATTGTACAAGGCAAACATGGTGGTGTTACATCTGAAAACAGAACTGAAAAAATGAGGGGTTAAGCTTGTGGAATTTCCTAAGTGAGTTCTCAAGGTGCAAATTAGCCTAGACTGAGACTGGCTTCTGGATGGCTTGGTGCTGATGGTGTGGATGGGTAATGTTGTGTGTGTCCTTGGCAGAGTGTTTATGTGCTCCTCAGCCAGTACAGAGATGAGGGGGACACCTCAGGACGTCACTGCTCACTGAGATCTCAGCTGTCCTCATGCCTTGGTGGTGATAATTGCTGGGATTATGTCACAAAGGCTGAGTTCAAGCATCCAGTGCTCTTCTATATTCAGGTTTAGAATGACAAGGCTTGAGTGCCCAAACAGTTTTGTGTAAAAGGCTAGGATTTTCAGTTACTAATCCCAGTATTCGTTGTAAATAGTTTTTTCCTCTTTTCCAGCTGCAAATGGCTACACTGCTGCAGCTGAAAGGTTCCCAGGCAGAATTTGATCAGCTGGAACGTTTACAGTCCATGTTAGAGCAAAAAAATGGTGAAATAGAAGATCTTCTTATGAAAGTGAGGCAGCTAGAAAAATTTAAGGTATGTGGTTTTTAATTAACTGGAAAATTGTAATTGGAAGCTAAAACATGAAAACTATCTGAAGTCCGTGCTGGGGTTTGAAAAGGGATCCAAAAGCTGACTCATATCTTTTATTTGACCTGAATTGTATTTTCCAGCTGGACAATATTACACTCCTCAAGTGCAGAGAAGCAGAAAATTATACCCCACCCAACACCTGGGTTGAAGAAACAATTTTGTGTCCTGTATGAAGCACCTTCATATGGTTTATAGTTACTTCTAGCATTTAAATTCAGTTACGTGGTCAAAACTCACTGAGCTGTGACATCCAATTTTTCTCTGGGAAGTTGTAGTCATTTGGCACTTTTACTGTGTGTGCTTAGGCTTTAGCCTTTGGTGTCTCACTATTGAATTTCCTGGATATTTATTTTCTTGATGTGTCTTAACTTTGCAGCTGAAGCATGCTCTTTTCTAGCAAAACTGATGTGCTTAATTATCCTTGTAAAGCAATTTTTTCAGTCCTCTTACGCACCTTGAAAACATCTTGTCAGTATTTTGAAAAGTGAGAAACACATGAGGATTTTTATATACACCAGTGTAATACTGCTGATGTTTGTTTCCACAGTGAAAAACTGGAGCCTTTCTTAATTCTTGCATGTTTCTAGACTTGTTTGGCTCTTTCTTATCAGAGCTTTGGAATGCAAACAGGGGTGTATTTGCTTGTGCAGTAGGACTCTGCTTTCCAGGATAGCCTCCTGTATTCTGTATTTAACCCAATAACCTGGTGTGAAGCCAGGTTTAACCCATTTAGTAATAATTGAGGCAGCATGATTGTTTTACCAGTTTTGTCATGTTTAAGCTTGATCTGTACATAATTTCTGTCCCTAGACCATAAATGAGTAGTGTTGGGACATTGAATGATTGATTCCAATAACCACCAAAAGTGTCTACAGGCAGTGACTGACAGAGGCCTGAGAGGTCTCTGGGGCAGGATTAAATCTGAGTACTGCTTGTTCAGGAAAAAAAAAAACCAAACAAAAACCCCAGAGTCACATGATGCTGCATTTATAACATCTTTACTATGAACCAACTTCCCCATCTGAAATATGTAATTGATTTTGAGATTTTGACTGTTGAGTAGAATGGCTGGTATGCCTCTGGGGTCCAGCTGCTGAAGCCTAGAAATAAATGCTGAAAAATTCCCTGTGGCTTAACTAAATACCCTGTGTTTTCAAGTAAAAAACCAAGAAAGCTGTTTTGCAGTGCTGCTTGCAAACCTGGAGTTAACTCTATTTTTTTTTCCTTTTTTCAGTGGATGAGAGAGAGCTGTCAGTATTAGTGCTATTTGACATTTGTAACAAATGAGAAAGTACTCAGAGCAGCTGAGTTTTATCTTGTCTTTAAATCCCTCTATGATGAGGCTTCCCCATCACAATGCATAGAAAATTTCTCCTAAGAGCTAAGCTAATGTGCTTCTGAAAGGTCACTGTTTGACAAGCTGACACTTGTTCTTTATCAGAGTTTATATGAGAATATGGAGGAGTCCAGACCTGCTAATGGTGCAAAAGGAAGCGATTCTGAAAATGGGTACTATGCAGATTTACTGCAAATTAAACTTGACAACTCAAAGTAAGTGCTTCCAGCCTGAAGCCCTGGTTGTGCCAGGGTTATCTTCTTGGTGCTTGTTTTTATCCTCCCTTTTTTATTACTGTTTGTATGCACTGACTGCATGTGCAGATGAGTTTTGTCTGTGCTGTGGAACCAACATGACTTCGTTATAGGACTGAGAGTTGGCTTTTTTTGTAGTTTCATTTATATTTTAAAAGATAACACAGAAATACTGCTTATGATTATTGGTTTCTTCCAGAAATGTTGTTAATACTCCTAATACAGGGCAATTGAGACCTTCAACCAATTGAAAGTTAATATGTAAAAAATCTGTATGAAAAGTCTGTCTTTAGGCTGTGTGTGTTTATTTATCTTATAAAAAGTAATATAATAACACTTAAAATGTTTTATAGGACAAAAAAGCTTGATTTTTCCTACTAATGTATAAATACCAGTTTAAGGTGAAGTTCAGTGCTCAGTTGTTGCTTTACTAAAAGAGAAAAACCCAAACAATTCAAGTATGATTGATTTTATAATTTTCCTCCCATCCCAGCAAGGAAGCTGAAACACTGAAAAATGAGCTATCCCTGCAGAGAATGAAAGCTCTGTATGAGAGCCAAAGGGTCCTGGAATTTGAAAGGAAGCTCTTCACAAATGAGAGGCATTTGCAAGCTTGTCAGAGTGAGAATATGAACCTGCGGGTTATGCTGGATGAGCTGAAAATGAAATATGAACCTGAAGGTAAATACTTCTTTTCTATTTGGGAAAATATAAATTTTCTTTAGAAATGGAATGACATTAAGCAGGAAGACATTGGTTTAGTTCCAGAATTTAATGTTTAAATAGCTGATTTTCTGAAATAACCTGATCGAAAATCTGCTGAGCTGAAGTAGAAAAGCCCTGCCTTGCTCAACACCTCGCTTGAATATGTGAACACTGACTAGAGGAGACTAAAGAATGCAGTTTGACAGTTAAAAATGGCAGTGTTTTCAGGGACTTTATAGAGCACAGGGAGACAACCAGACTCAAGTGGGTGGGATCAAATCTCAGGTGTTTCCCATAATAGCAGCAATGTCTTTGTGGTGATGAGAAGTCTTGGCTGTTGAGGTGTAGGCAGCTGATGGAATCTTTGGAATAAGGTGCAAAGCATTTACAGGAAAACAGTTCAGTAGCTCAAGTTAATATGGATTAAATTTTGGCTAGAGAGACCCACCTGACAAGTAGCTGATACCTGAGTATGGGCGAAGCAAGGGAGCTGTGGAGGAAGAGGATTGTATTTAAACTGAGAGCAAGTTTGTATGAGATACTAGTATGAAACTTCCCTGTGAGGGTGGTGAGGCCCTGGCTCAGGCTGCCCAGAGCAGCTGTGGCTGCCCCATCCCTGTAAGTGTCCAAGGCCACGTTGGAGCACCCTGGTCTAGTGGAAGATGTCCCTGACCATGGCAGGGGGTGGAATGAGATGTGATTTAAAGTCCCTTCCAACCCAAACAATTCTGGGATTCCACGAATGAATCAGATAGGGAAGTTGTTTTTGTTCACACCCAAAGGATTTAACTTCAAAATGTTACTTGTGGAAGCTTACCTCAGCAGCCTGCAGTTCAGAGCATTTAATTTAAAGCCTTAGTGAAAAGACTTAGTGGATGAGAAGAAAGATGTTGTCCCTTTCAAGCTAACTTCTGTTGGGATGGTCAGACTATATGAAGAAACATTCTTTAAGGGTTATAAATTGTCTATTAAGAATTATTCCAAGCTCTTTAGTAATGTGAAATATTCTTTTATTATTAACTTGTTGGGGGACAAGTAATCTCCAGCTTCTTTTGTACAAAAAGTATATTCCATTTTTCCCTTCAGAATTACTTAAAGGTTCTAAAATTAAAAAGAAGAGGGAGAGAATTACAGCGAACGCGACTTGTGAATACTTTGACAGCAAAAATACTTCAGTGAAAGAAACTGCTCTCACTCAATTGCCAAGTAAGGAAGGGAAAAAGATGACTGCCAAGAACCTTGAGCAAAGTGATGCTTCTCCAAAAAGACAGCCTATCCAAGCATCCCCACTACATACAGCTCTCCAGGCAATACGGAACATTGTTGAACCTGAAAGAGAAAGAAAAAGAGTTAAAATTCAAGATGAGAATCACGTCGCCTTTACTTCGAATACCATAAGTGGAAACAATTCCTCGGCTCCAGCTGTCCCCAGGTCAGTGTCAGCTTCTGTCTATGCTCCAGGCAGTCAGCACAGACCTGCATCTCTTTTCTTTCGCTGCATGAACTGTGCTCTCCACTGCTTTATCTATTTCCTCAGTCTTGCATGCAGTGTCATTCCTCAGCTCCGGCCGCCCACGCTCAACCTCTCGCTACCTTTTAGAAGGACTCAAACACTGACTAATAAAAAAGACTCTCGAAACAGTCTCTGAAATAACTTTCCCATTGCTTGAAGACATATAAGGTGTGCAGGTAGCATGACAGCTCACTTGGTTTGCTCCAGCATCAGAAACTTTGTGTTCATGGTCCCCTCAAAACTGCCACACGGCTGTGTTACAGCTCAAGGTAATAAAGGCAGCTGGAATCACGCTCATTTCATGCCCAATTTCAGCCCCCAGCCACTTCCAGATTTAGCTAAAAGCCTAAAAATTATTTAAGGAATTCTTCACCTGAATTGTGTTAACTTTCATTGTACAAGATAATAGAGAATTCATTAGCTGTCTGTGTTGTCAGACAAGTGAAATGCATGGTCTGGATGCACAATAGCTGGAAACACAACTGCCAAATTAAGTTGAAAATTTTCCCCGAACTGAGAATTAAAGTTACTTTTTGCTAGATGATAAAGTAACTGAGAACAGTCATTATGTCCATCTTTTTTATCCTGGTAAAAACAATGCTGACTTTGATTTTCTACTTTTTCAACTATTGCTTTTTGTATTCTCTTTATACTCTTTGTAAACACATATTCGAGTGTTTAGAGGTAGAAACAAGTCTAGGCTGGTCCAGAGGTTTAGGGCTTGCAACTTGCTAAGAAGAAGCTGCTGGAAGAAACAGCCAAAGTTAATGGCATTCAGGGTAATTGGGTTGATACTTTGGCTCTTAGATCAATTCCTCAACATTGCATGGATGTAATAAACAGATTTAAAGTAGCCAAATATTGCAGTCTTCTTAAACTGTGGAGAGAATACGGCAGAAACAGCAGTTTTAGCAGCTGTGTTAAAATGTGGGATTGTTGGTGAGGAGGGAAGATCAGGAAGGTCAGATGTGGATGAAAGTGGAGAGGAAAGATTGGAATAATTTAGTGGTGGTGTTGGGTTTTGATAATGTCCTCTACACATAAAGGAACAGGCAGAATGTAACCTGATATGAAACATTTAACTTCTTCATATTGCTTTGGGAAAAGAAGTTCTAATGTCTGCTTGCGGGAAACTGTTTGAAATAGTTTATGGGAACTGAAGGGGGAAACCTACTGGAGAGGGGGTGAGGAGTGGAAATTATTTATGAAGTTAATGCTGGAAAGCAAAGAGTAGGAAAAGTGGAAGAGGAAGATGAAAACATAGTTCAGTGGGAGGTTTCTAATCTTTTACCAATTGCCGTTGGTTCAAATAAGGAACAAAAGATTAAAAATATTTGAAAAATAAAAACCACAAACACAATTAAGCTGCCACAAAACTCCATATAAACTGTTAAGCTTTTTTTGGTGATACTATGAGTCTGTAAAAGGCAAATCCAGGCAGAAAATTCTGTTTGTTTCTGATTGTGTTAATGAGCTACTAAAACCACAGGTCATGATACTAAGCTAACATTAAGGATTTACTTACCCCTCATCTGCTGTGATGTGCTATAAAATAGGAAGTCATGTTAAAGTCTGAACATTTCACAAGCTGAATTTCTAAACACTGAAAGAATTTCTGGACTGTTCTGTGATGGATGTGGCTGAACCTTGGGCACAGAAAATATTGGCAAATTGATCAGGAGTGGGGACCTGGAAAGGACGAGTTTGTGTGGGAGGAAAAAAATAAGGGTGGCTAGTTGTCAGTGCTAACCTTGTGCTAACTAAAATGTGATGCTGCAGCTGAAAAGGCTGTTGGGGTCTGTGGGGATTGGTTTTGTGCCTGGAATAGTTTTTGTGCAGTAATTAGTGGAGCTCTGATATTGGCTCAGGAATTGTGGGAGAACAGAGCCATTTTAGCTGTGAAAGGTCTGCAAACCTTATTTCTAGAAAGTGGGGTTTCAATTTGTCATCTCAGCCCAGGAGGTGATGAGGAAGTGGTCAGAAGAGATCTGGGTGTGCTTGTGGAGGTGACAAACTCCCTTGTGTGAAGAGACTTCCTTGCTGAGGGGATTTAAGCAGGTACAGCTGGATAATCTCAGTCAACACCTCTGTGTGCAGGGCACCTCTGTGTCCTTTCAGGGGGCTACAATCAGCACTGCAGTAGCTCATTAGGTGGTGGCACTGATCAGGTTATGAGTGTTGAGGCTACAGATTAAAATATTCAGGTGGTGATTATTATTTCTCAATGCATACTATCAATGCAAAGGTTATCTGCAGTGATATCTTTTGTTTGGCCAACTAAGTGGTCAAGAGAAATAAACATTTCTCTACTGAAATGGTTTTCTTCCCTTCTTAAACTGAAATAGCAGACTCTAGCCCTTGCTGCACAGTTTATATTGCATTGAGATTTGTTTGCCTGAGTTTGATCTAAAGAAGAGCTTGGATGTCTAAGAGCTTATTTGCTCCCTTAAATTATTTGGTGGGATTATATACACCAAACCTACTTCGCTTGGGCTTTGTCCAATTGCCTGTGGCCATTTGGCTCAGCAGGAGATCTGGATAAACTAATAATATTCTTTGGGGTTTTAGACACAGCCCTCAACCTTGGCAAGTAAAGCTCCACCTGATGAAACAGTTAAAAGGAGCAGTTATATCTCAGTTTTGGTCTGTAGAGTCAAAGCTTAAATCATGTCATAATTTCACCAGCATTTGCTTGAAGTATTTAACCACTGTCTGTTCATTCTAATCCATTCCCTTGCTAACACCTGATGAACCAGGACAGGGCTCTGAGGGCTGGGGGATGAACCTCAACTTGCTGCCAGCTGCACATCAGCTGCTCCTCCCTCTCTTCCATAGGACACATGAGAGCATTGGATGGAAAAAGTTTGTGGGTAAAGATGACAGAGGTCATGGGCAAACCAGACTTGGGGAAGATTAACTTCCTGCCAGATAAAGACAGTGGGGCAGTGAGAAAGAAAGGAAGAAAACTGCCCCAGCCCTTCTTCCCAGGCTCAGCTTCATTCCCTCAGTCCTGGCTTCTGTCTCCTCCCCAAGAGGCACAGGGTGAATGTGATTGCCAGAGCTGTTACATTAACAGGCTAAGAGAATTGTATAATACCATAAAAGGGCAATATTATGCATAAATCCACTTGAGCTGCTTTGGGATGTAACTTAAGTGAATGTGGTTTTTATTTGTTCTTCTGGTTTGAGTTCTTTCTGCTTGTTTATGGGGACTCTGTTGGCAATTTTGGCCACTAGACTAGTGGTTTTGGTGGCCTTGGACAGGAGTTGTTAAAAGGCAGAAGAGTGGGAGGGACAAATGAAGGGAATCTACCATAGGAGCAGGTTCATGGACAGAAATTCTCCATCCCCAACTGCAGCTGTTGGGGGTGTGCAAACTACATGATGGCTGCTGGGAACACTTTTTTTTTTTCCTTCCTTGAATAATTCCTTCTAGCTGTAACCACATAAGGATTTGGCCAACTCAGAGTGAAGGTGACCCTGGACTGAAGGTGCTCAGCCGTCAGAGTTAGAGTTTAATGCAAAGCACATGGTGGAGCAAACCCTGATCTAGAGGAGGTACACAGCACAGCCTGGTTTTCTTCAGCCTGTTGAGACAGTGCTTATAGGGAATAACATGCACAAGGCCTGCAATGCATCACACTTCAACAGCAATCTGAATCTGTAGCTGAATTTCCCCAAATTTTTGGTTACAGTTCCTTTCATAGTCCTCAAGTTCAGCTGTGCCTTTCTGTATTGCAAATAAGTCTCTGAGTAGCAGCTATTTGTGTTGGGAAAAACATCACTGAAAGAAGCTGTGCATGGTGTGGGTGGCTCACTGGGGGTTCCTGAGACCACTAAAAATCCAAAAGATCACCAGAGAATTGCTTTAATATGTGTGCTGATAAATGAGTGTAGAGTTTGTGTTGTTATATAAAGTGATGTTTAATTTGGAACCTCATTTTCCATAATTTTCTTTGTGAAAACAATCGTGTAACAGTCAATGGACTGTGGGTAATTTGGTTGGGTAAAATATCACTATTCATCAATTGTTCTAATGGTATGTTTGCATATTCATTAAATTAAAAACAAGATTTAGGCATCTGAGCACAATCTAATGCTTTGATTTCAGAATTATCTTTTTAACAGCAATGAGACATTTTTATCCCCATACACATTCGTAGCAGAATTAAAACTTATCAGTAGACAAATGATACTGTTTAGAGCCTGAAAATAAATCTTCCCCCAACTGAAGATACTAAGCTGAAGGCCATAGTAATGTAGGACAAGCTTGAAGGGAGCATATTTTAAGGGTAGGTTTTTGGTGGTGTAGAAGCAAGAAGCTTAATTTCATCCCATTTGTATGATGTTGCTCAGACTCTTCGCCTGGAGTTGTGCTTTTGGGGACTGGATCTCCTTTCTGTGCATGACTGTCACTGGTGTTTCTGAAGGCTGATCTCAGCCACTTCTAATATTCAATAACCTTCCTTACCAAACATTTCAGCAGCTGAGGTGTGGGAGGAGGCTTTAAGTGATGGAATGTGATTAGGATTGATATGAAAATGCTTTGGTTTAGTCTCATTTTCTTCTTAAACTGTGCTTGCTCTGTCTCTGTATGTGGATGGTCTTGTTTGCCAGTTGGCTTGTTGATTTTGCCTATATTCTTATTTTAGTTCTGGTTTATATTAACTAAATATATATTTAGAATGGTTGCTTTGCCTATAGGTTAACAGCTGAATCCAGATTTGAAACTACAGAAGAAGATAAGAGAGAAACTAAAATCTCAACAGAGAAGAAAACACAGAAGAAAAGACATTCCACATTGTATGTGTCTTCTAAGGCAAGTTCTGAAACTCAGTGTGCTCAGCAGTAAGTCACTTCTGCAGGGAAAACCTGGACAGTTTGGGGTCCTGCTTCAGCAGGAGCTGCTGAGTGAACTCTTGTCTCACATCAGGTTGCTCACTTGAATATTGATCTGCCTGCTGTTATGAAGGGTGTGATTGCCTGGCAGAGCTGCACTTTTGATGCCTTCCCTGAGGGCACCTCTTGTGTTCCCTGCACTTGACCTGAGGCGTGGCCTGTTCTCTGCTCTTGGCAAATTCTCTGAACACATTCATTGCTCGCTCTTTGAAGCACAGGGCTGTTGTGGAGAAGTTCTGGCTAACAGATTTTATTACATGGTAAGACAGACTAGACAGGGTTGATGGAGAACTCAAGTGAGTGATGTGCTCCTAAATTTCTTCCAGTTTACAGATTCAGAATTCTTAATATATTTCTTCCTAAAGTGTTAATTTTCAACTTTCAGGCTGGCATGTTTGCAAAGGTGCATGTGAATCACTTCATGTGTTTTGTTGGTCAGTGTTTGAAATTGTTTGGATTCTTGTATTTGTACTATTAATTAAAATAAAGGTTTATTTCTTTCTTTAGAAAATGTAGTCTGTATTGTATTTGAAAAGACACATGTATCAATTTTTTTAATGAAGGTGATGTCTTTTGTAGAACTTTTTGTTTAAAAAAATACCTCTCAATAAATGATAAGAAAGTGTAATGCATGCGCTGTGTGTCCTGTTTTTAGGAGACAATTCTGTAACTTCCTGCAGAAAAATTCTGACGAGACCTTTTAAGCTAGGTATTTGTATGGAAGTTGGAGTACTCCATTTGAGTCATGATAGTACAGTTTGAGCTCCCTCTGGTGAATGGATTAGCCAGTTTCTAAATAAAAGACTCAGTAATTAAGGTGGAAGTTCTTTAAGACTTCTTTTAAAATCCATCATGGAAAAGAATACATTGGGGAGCAATCTTGCAACCCCCTGGTTTGTTTACAGTTCTGCCAGGTCTGAAGTGGTGCCTGGGATTTTGTTAACTCTGGTGACTTTAGCTCACCAGTCACTTACCTCAAAAAAAACTGAATTCTGATCACAGCAGAAGTGACTAAAAAGGTGGGAATGTCACCATAAATGAGCACATCTCCCTTTTCAGGGAGCTTCATCTCATTATCAGAGCATTTCTGCACAGTTCTGCTTAGGCACAGCCCAGTGGCTGCTACTTCTGTTGGACAAAATAATCAGAAATTTGTGTGTCACAGAATCATATTTTGTCACTTCACTGCTGTAAGAAATTTGCTATGTAGCTGAGTTTCTTTTACTAAGGTATTATTACTGACAGCAAGTGTATAGCCATGAAATAGTTCTTGCTCTTCTTGACTTTGACATGTGAACTTAAATTATGTTATGCTGAAGAAATCCTGTTTTTCATGCTACAAAATGTTAGAAACAAATCCTTTATTATGAAAATGGTGAAAGTTACATTTGTTTACTGTCACTACTGTGAGACAACCTAGAACAACTGAGGTACATGATTGCTCTACTTAGAGGAAAACCTTTGGTAAGCTGACATTGGACAATGTGTTTAAATGGCAGTACTGAGCTGTAGATTGTCTATTAAGACAATTAATTGTGTGTTGATTTCTGTTACAGTTAACATTATGTTGAGCTACTGGGCATGTGGCATTTCTAAAGTTATTTCTAGGTTGAAACAACTAGTTAATTTATGTGACAAACAGAACTGGGATGCCATTTCAACAAACAAATGAAGCTGACTAGGATTATCTAATTACCCCCAGGAGCTGCTTTACAATCTCTGCTGCTGGAGTCCACTTGGAGTGTGCAGCCTTGACCATTTTATGTAGTGGGTTTGTGTTTACACATCCTTCTGCAGGAGTGCAGGTGGGGGAATGTGTCTGGGCTCCAGGCTTTGGGTGTGCTGGAACACACTTGAGGTACCGTGCATGAGAGTTCTTGCTGTATTTTCTTATTTGGTTCTGGTGTGTCTCATCAGTTGCTTTTCTGCAACTGTGCTCACAGATCTTGGCATAAAATAGAGTTAAATGGAACTTCTGTGTTCTGCTCAAATTCTTTATAAAGGAAATTAGCTTAGCTAAAAAATGGGTAGTTAGCTACTCATCATCTTACAAGGTCTTGTTTTCTGGAACTGATAACAGTATTGAAGGAAGCAAGAACTGTCTCTCTTCTGCTTGTCCCCAGCCCACAAAAGGTAAGTTTTTCTTGTGAGCTTCCTCTACAGAGTTTCATCTTTCAGGGAAACGAGGAATTTTCTATTTTCCTTAAAAAAACCTTCTGTCCTGAAAAAGATTGAAGGAAGAAATGGTGAGCTATGTGAGGGTGATGACTCTGCCTGCTGTTTTCTGTGGAATATCAATGTGTGGACGTAACAGCACAAATAAACCAAGTTGGAATAAAAACCTCCATGGACAAAGGGTGTAACTATTGCCCACCTTAATTCCTTAGACCTGTGCTGGGGTTTGTTCTCTGCTGTAAGAACAGGATTTTAGGGTTACTGTTTGTGCTTTGCTCTGGCACTTCCCTCTCTCAGCTAAGGAAGGATTTGGTTCCCCAATCCATTCATTAGGAGTTAGAGGCAGGAATTTTTCAGAGCCAGCCAGACAAGGTGGGAGCTGAGTGAGATGAGGTGGCAGAGGGGCTGCAAAAGCAGCATCATGGAAATCTGCCAGGAGGAAGCTCCAGCAGCTGTGCAGGGCTGAGAGCTGGAGAGGGGAAGGGGATGGCAGCGGGAGGCAGCAATTCCTGTGGGAGTTTTGGCCCTTGAGTTGGCTTTTGGGCGAGTCCAGAGGGTACAAGAGGGGATGTGAGCTCTGTCCCTTTGTTGTGCTGCGCTCTGCAGAACTACGTCAGGCCATCAGAGAAGTGGATACCAGTTTGTAGGTGAAATTTCTTTATTTTAAGTCATTTACTTTCGGAGGAAAATAGTATTAACTAGGTGTATTAGACATCCATGGAGAAGCAGGTTTGTAAATGAGTCCTAGAAAGAAGCAGTTTTTTCTTCTGGGCTGTTGCTTTACAGGGGAGCACAATAAGGAAGAGCAAGGTAGAACGAGAAAATAAAAACAAGGCAACCTTTAGGCCAAGTAGTGAATGGGAAGAGGGGATTTGCTGCAACAGGGACTGGGAGGAGTGAGGAAGAAATTACCACTGGTTAGGAAGTTACTGCTCAAAACCCAGAGTAAATTGAAAGATGAAATAGTTCGGCCTCAAAATCTTTCCAGGGACAGAAAAGATTAAGATCTTTTACATTAAGCTTGTTTTCTGTAAATGGAAATAATGAGAGCTGCTAGGAATTTAGCCCACTTTAGTAAAGATAACATGACTTTCAATGTTATTTTAGGGGAGAGAAAAGAGCTATATTGTTGTCTAAGCTAGTATGGTTAAGATTAGACCAATTCAAGCAAATCTGTGGCAAAGGTTAAAGTGATTTTCCTGCAAAAATATATATCAGAAGTCCACATGCAAGGAGAGAGGCTGGCAGTCTGTGCTCCACATGATTGCTAGCAAAAATCAAGAAATAAAATGTCATGTGTTATCAAAACCAGAGGAGATGGTTATCAAAAATCAGGAGATGGATGTAGCACGGCAGTGTTAAACAGTTTGGATAAACAATGATTGCTAAGCTGCAGTGGAATATCAAGAGGACAAGACTGTCAGCTGCATCTGTTGTACTAAGCAGAAGATCAAACAAGCAGTAAATCTTGCAAGGATTTAATTTGAGGTTTTTTAACTCTAAATTATGAGTAAAGCACTGACTTTGTGCTTTAAGGTGACATACTGCCTTCAATTCGGTATATTGTCCTTAATCCATGTTCCAAAAGACTTGGCTTGGTCCTTTGCACATCCAAAATGTCCTCACCCAGGCTGGCTCCCCAGCAGCTGTGTGCAAGCACAGGCTGGAAATATACTAAAAATTACTTCTGGCAGTTTTGTACTGACAATAAGTCTTTAAGAAAGTACTGCTTTGTTTAGAGAAGAGAGAGTCTCCTGCTTCTTCCTCCAAACATAAAATGATAGACATTTAAAAGAATGGGTGTGTTTTGAAATGTGGCTTTGTCTTCACGCCATTTCTTTTTGGAGAGGTGACATCAAAAGCACAAATCTGAGTTTGAGGGCAGGTTAGAAGAGCAGAGTTTTTAAGATGTAGCATCCTCTGAAGTCCAACCTTTCCAGCCTGGTGCTGGTTTGGTTTCCTGCACTGACCTAAGCCATGGTCAGAGATGGTCACTGAGCCAACCTGAAGTCCAGGGGTGGTGCCACACAGTCCTGGCGTGGTTTTGGTCCTTTTGTGCTTCTGTGTTCACAGCCGACACGGTGCAAAAGAAACACCCAGGCTGGGTTTCCCCTCCCCCATGACACAGGCACGGTATGTGGAGCTGAGAAAAGAGGAAGGAAGCTCGGAGAGGCAGCAGATCTCACAGAGCCTGCTCGTCCTGGGGCTGGGGAGCCACGGCGCTTCCGGGGCCTGCCTTGGTCACCCCCAGCTCTGCACCCCAGCACCTGGGCTCCTCGGGGGGCATCCCTGCGAGCTGCTCCCTTCACGTGCCATGGCAAGATGGCACAAGACGGAGAAGAGTGGCGTGGGTAAGTAGCTCAGGGAGCTGCCATTTGAGCATTGTCTTTCTGTCTTCTGAGCAGGATGTGGGCAGGTGTTGTCTCTGCTGTGATGGGTTAACACCATCCACTCCGCCAGCGGGGAGTACCTGAAAAGATCAAATTTGTACAAAGTTTGGATCTTCCAAACAGAACAGCATGAAGTATAGCTTTCCCACTTTGATAGCAATGCAGCTTCTCCCACTTGGTGTGGTAGAAGCAGACTGAATAAATAATGTGTTGTATAATGTGCAGTGGCCAGAAGTTATGGGGAACAAATGTAGGGGAAGGGGAATCCTAGAGTTGCTTCTGCAAGATTGTCACTTATGGTCAGTGCTACAGAAAAAATCTGTGTCTGAGTTGGTAAGTCGTACTTTTGGGAAGGAAAGTAATCTTTAAATAAATAATGTTAACTTGCACAAAGGACAGAACTGCTGTTTTAAAAGAGCCTTTAACAAGTAGGAATCAAAGCTAAAGCACTTGAAAGATGTGTGGTACTACTTAGTTATTTACCTTCTAAATACTTCTAAAAGATTTTTTTTTATTTTAAGTAGGCCATAGTTTTTTGTGATATGCATTAAAAATCCAACTGGCTTCATGAAATAAAATGTAAGGCCAAGAAATTAACAAGAGGAGAATAACGTGTTATTCAAGATCCATGTCCAGCAGTAGCAGAACTGCAAAATGGAAGTAGCCTGTTCTGGTGGCAGTTTACATTAGAAAAAAAAAGTGTCAATATTTTCTGTTTCAATTTTACAAATAGTAGAAAGCACATAAGTTTTGCACTTGTAGTAGTCTCTATGGTATTTGAAAGGCACAACAAACAGTAAAAAAAACACCTTATAAAATGCAATCTTTCAAAAACTAATGGCTCAGCGATGTCTGTTTTAATGTCCAGAACAGTACAATTTACTCTAGAGTGGGTCCCTGGGAAGAGCTGACACTACAAACCTGCTGCTATTTCCTTTCCCCTCTGCTTGCTCCCTCTGTGAGCAGTTTGATGTGAGACAATCTGGGCACGTGGGGTCCTGCAGTGTGCTGAGAGTGCTCCTGCTTGCTGGCCCCAAGTCCGTGTCCTGGGTTAAAGGAAGGTTTTCCATTAAACACCCCACAAGGCTCCTTATATTTGCATGTAAACATCACAGTTGTAGTGGAGTCTGTGGTTTAGTGTGTCACAAAGCAAAATAAACGGCAATCAAATGGACTTCCAAACAATATTAGAATAGCAATGTAAGTGGGCATACATGTGGCTTTTGGTAGGTTTTTTTCAGTAAGAGAATTCTCTGGTTTTGCACAATTGCTAGAATTTAATGCATAACTACAGATTCAACAACATACAGATTTAGCTTATACCCAGAAGTTCCTTTTCTTAGCCAAACTCTTGGCTCACAGTTCATTTTGCTCTATCTTGGAAATGAAATGTATTTCATTATATATGTTATTGAGAAAAAAATGGGAGACTCTTGCACCCAGAATAATTAAACCAATCAAACATGCATGTACCACTATCACTGGCTCTCCTGCCCCAGAAGTTAAATAAATTTATATTCTTAGAAATTGTCAGGAAAATGGTGTAGTTGCCAAATTTCAAGTAAACGAAACTCATGGAATAGTGAGGCCTGATCAAGGGCTATTGACAACTATGGTCACAAATGAATAGGTTTTTGAATTTACAGTCTTGTAAACATGCCTCCTGTGTCTGAGGGAAATAAGAAAAATGGGCAGACTGAGTCTTCTGAGTCATAAATTCTGTGAAAGTTGATGAGCTTTTGGAATAACACACAGCGGAAGCTGTTTGAACATATAGGGCTATTTTGTCTTCTGTGTTTTTGAAAATCTTTGGGTTTGAGTCTCCCATTGAATTTTCAAGTCTCTTATTAGGAGCATGCCCGATGCCTTCAGTTTCTGCTGATGAACAGAGTTTCAGTTTGAGAATACTGGGCCCATCATGCTTTGGATGAGCAGAGTACACTGCAGGATGGATCTGGAAGATCACACCATCTCTTGGTTATGGTGAATTGCAGTCTGTTGTGCCTACTTTTGTGTTTTATTTAACTAACAATGGACTAGTCCAGGTAGCAGGTACTCAGCTTTTTCCTAGGAAAATACAGTCCTGATTTTACACATGAATATTGTTTTTAGTCTTGCAGCATTCCCAGCATGAATTTGTGTTATTCCTGTGGACAGAACAGGATAGAATAGTCATGGCAGGCTGGTGGCTTTGGGTGGCAGTTTCCTGATGGAAAGTCTTTGCCATCTGCTCAGACTTTGAGCAAAGTTACAAACTGGTGAAATGATGGCATTCTTAACCCAAATTTACATTGGCATTCTAAACTCAAGAATCAGATTTACTTCTTTTCTACTGGATCAGAAAATATATGTTTGTCCTTTTTAAGCAAAATTATGGGGAGGAGTGGATGACTTCTTTGAAGGTATAGAAAAGCACACGCTCAGCCTGAGTACACAGAGCTGAGACTGGCTTGTCTGATTTTATCTGCTGAAATCCTTGGAAATTATTCTACATCTCTGAAATCTGAATAGATTGAGGTTTAAGGGAGCAGAGCTTTGTTCAGGGCAGGTTTCCTCCATGAAGTGCACCCTCTGAACCCAAAAAAACAGTTCCAGCTCCTTGGGAAGCATAAAAAAAATGGGGAAATAATATTTTTATCCATGGTCCTTCATGAAAAGGAGAAAATCAAACTAAATACCCTATTCTTCATGAAGAGGTCTAAGAAAAATGGCTGTGCTACAATTTTATCTGAGAAGGTAAAGAGTCAGAGACAATATCTTTATATGACTGGTTTGATAAGTTAGTTTCCTGTTTCTTGATATCCATCCTGGTTTTATCGTGTTTAAGAAGGAAAATAAGTAGCTCAGGCCAGCTAAAACCTCCATCTGGTCCCATGGGTGAACAAGGAAGGAAATCTGTATTCAGTTGTTTTCTGAGAGAACAGCTCGTTACCTGAGAACTGCAGAGTTACCCTTTGAGCATGATTTGCAATGAATTTAATAAGCTTCTAACAACCCCAGAGGTTTAAGACAAGTTTCTGGCCTGTCTAAAAACTGTGGACATTAAGGCACACCTGCTCTGTGAGATTTTAGGGGGACATCCTTAACTTGGAATACTGGAACATATTTTTTCCAGGTTTCTTTCCAGAAGTCAAGAAATGCTGTTAGGACTGTATACTATTTTCACCTGGGGTTTATCTGTCTCCTTGCTGAATAATTTCACCTGTTCTCATTGGAAGGAAATTGCAACTGAACACCAAGAACTGATCTTTTATGGGTACTTGACTACTCATAAAAGTGGAGCTGCATATTTAAAAAATACAACAGGGTCCTTGCTGAGCCTATTAATTAGCAATTGTTTGAATATGCAGAACATGTCATGAGTTATTGCATCAAAATAATACTAGATTTTCCTTTTGTTGTGGTAAAGTGGAATTGGGAGCTGTGCGGCAATACTTTAGCTTTTTTTTTTTCAAATTCCATATAAACTTGGAAAAGTAGCGACAGAAAACAACTTGAAACATGGTTCGTTACAGAAAGGCAAGTCCCAAAATGAAACAATGTAATGCTTGTATTTTTATAGAGATCAGGACAGGGACTGCGTGTGGAGGGAGACAGGCAGCAACTGCACGTAAGACTATTGGGATACTAAATGGCTTCAGTGTTGCAGGCTGTGGGATTTTCCTCGTTTACCATTCCCATCTTGCAGCAGCTTACAGGTTAATCATGTAAATGGCAAGAGTATGGGGCTTTAACAGTGAGGAAATTCAGTTTACTGAGGAAGGGGTTCTGTTACCTGGGATATTGTGGCTCTTCTAGAATGTTTTGTGTCTGAAAACTCCCTATCGAGGTCCACAGTATGAGGGGCTTTTATTTTTTTTCTGCTGGCCGTTTTCTAAATAGAGGAGGGCATGCAATATAAATTAGGGCAGGTTAACTGTTTTCTGTCTCCACAGCCCTCTGTACAAGAGTGCACTCACATGTTTATCTGGTGAGGAGGGTGGGTATCAGACCCAGCAGCTCTGGCTGCAGTGGATGAGAAGGAGTTCAATGGAAACTGGGATTTCCCTGGATGGAAACAGGGATTTCCCTCAGTGTTTCCTGCTGAGATGGACCCTGCCAGATGCCTTTGCTCAAGCTCTGGGTGTGAGGGGACCCAAAACCCCCCAGAAGTGCTGAGGGTCGCTGTGTTGGCAGCAGGTTGGGCAGGGGGGCAGGGAAGGATCCTCTGGGAGCTCCTCATGGCCATGGGAGCTGCTCCCAGTCCTGAGGGACAACTCAAACCAGCCTGGGCTTGAGCAGGGCTCAGTTTGGAAGGCTGGCTCTGTCAGCACTCTGAGCTGGCATTTCCACCCTCTCTGAGGAATGTGGATGTTGTGCTGTGCTGGCCTTCAGCTCTGCTTCCAAGGGAGCTGGGAATCCCAGGGGTTTGCCCTGGGCTGTTTGTTTTTTTGCTGAGTCGTGTGTGTGCCATCAAATCACCACAGAGGTTATGATGAGCTCTGAAGAGATGGTTTTCCTTCTTTGCTGATTCAGGGGAAAATCTTCCAACTGTGTTGTCAGTGAACTGTAAAGTCCCTACTTAGGAGCACTGCTGTAAAATTGGAGTTTCTGGACATTCTCTGTGCCTTCCTGGCAGAATCCTGCAGCATCTGTGTGCAGATCCACTGCAGCTGGGGACACCTCAGCCTGGGGCTGGGTGTGCAGCTGCCATCCAAATCTCTTCTCTAACCTTATTGCCATGACTTCAGCAGCTCCTGAGGTCACTAATTACTGTTAGGATTTGGAGTGGATGCTGGAGCCCTCAAGCAGGTCCCTTTGTGCCTGAAGGATGCTGACTCATTTTGCATTTATGGCTGGGATGCAGGATGCCAAGGAGAGGAGTGGCAGGAGAGGTCTTCAGAGTGATTTGAAAGGGCTTTAATTTCTACTCACTGAACAGTTTATTTTTAAAAAAGCCAACAACCTGTTGTGAGTATCCCACCAAAAAAAACTTGAATTCCTTCTGCAGTTTTCATACACTGTTTTTGAAGAGAATAATGAGTTAAATGTGCTTGTGCACACAACAACCCTCAGGATCTTGTAAAAGGGTGGAGGAAAGGGAACCCTGCTTTTGGCTGGTGGCCTCTGAGGTGACACTCACACATACATTTCCCAGTTTGTAAGGGAAATGACATCACTTACACCTGACAAAAAACATAATAACTGGATATAATAGCCAAATTTTCATTCACAGTTAATAATTAAAAGAAAAGCTGGTATGATGATTAAGCTGTCTGGTGCTGTAGATAAGACCTGTGGATGTAGTTGCTGATGTCAGATTACTTTTTAGATTTTTTTGGATGTGGTTTGGTAGATAGGTCTATATCTCAAAACTTTGTACAGGGATTTTTTAAACTCATCCTACCAATCCAAGTTCTATAGTAAAATATCTCTTGTTCAGTTTCCACTTACTCATTTAGAAATATCTAAGCTGATACAGTCACTTCCTTTGCCAGTTTTTTACTGCACCTTTCAATACATTCAGTGCTATTAATGAAGTTTTAAGAGAGCAAAACTGAAATGCAGTGTAAATATATGACTCAGTCATTTGCATCTATATTTTGAGACAGCTACAACTAAGTAGAGTAGTGCATATTTTGAAATCTAAAGTATTTACTGGTCAACAGTAATATTGATGTCCATGGACTTTGCAGGGAGATAGGATAGGAGCATGGGAATGTCCCCACATCCCCCACCTCCCAAACACTCCAAGGAAATACATCTTGAAATGTCATAACAAATTTGCAGGGTTGTTTGCCACCCTCCACTTCTGGAAGAGACCAATCAGAAAAGAACCACACATATACTATACTATGTAAACTCAATTTTGTGTTGGGCTAAGGCAGTTCTGAGGAAGTGTTTTCAATATTCTTTTGAATAAATGGCTGAATCTGAGCAGCAGAGTCTCACTTCAAAGTTATATTTCTTTTACTGCTCCCCATATGTTGAATGACTCAAGCCTTGCTCTCCCCCCTCAGGAGAAGGAGCTGCTGAGAACCTCTTTATGCCAACAAAACAGGAATTTATTCTTGGTTCAGTAAGCCTCCTCAATTGAAATTCCTTCTAATTTCTGTTCCAGAAATATAACAAATAAAATGTTGGCAAAAGAAACAAGACATGTAATTTATGGAATACTTGTAAAGTGAAGAGGATTAATCTATTTAGCTCTACACTCCTACTTCAGGCATTTTCCTGGAAGGCAATTTATTTTGAGGCTTTAATAATTTAAGTAAAATAAGTATAATATTGAAATAAAATGTATCATTATACATTTTGGACTAGCAAAGATGAATATTCTGCTTTAGAATTTGGAGAGGGGAGCAAAAGGAATGCAGGGAGATGCTGGAGGTAAACTCTGCCTTCTAGATCAGCTTTCCCTCATCCAAAATCCTTCAGGTTTGGATGCTGGGTGGGGGCACTGCCAGCAGGCAGGGCAGAGCTCTGCTGCCCAACCCCTTTCCTGCACACCTGGGCTCACCTGCACAGCTGTTCCCACCTGCACAGCTCAGCTGGTTTCAGCTTTTTGTATTTTAGTCACTTTCCCTCTGTGACTGCAGCTTCAATGATCTCTTCTGCTGTAATGCTGTTGTAGAATTTTTTAACCAAGCCAGTGAAGGAAAAAGCTTACAGAGGCATGGTTACCATAGGAGCCCACATCCTGTAGCCCTGGAACATAACTGAAGAGCTCATTTACTTGAGTTCTATCTGAAGTGCTTTAACCACATGTAGATAAGTTTCTGATTAGAACACTTTCAAAATCTACTGCTCCTGTGTTCAGAGTCATACAGAGAATACAGAAAATTATGAACCTTGGTTCTGTTTCCATATGAAACACAATTTCATGTTAAATTAAAGCATCTAAACCCAGGAAAAAATTCAGTAAATTCAGTTTTCACAGGCATCTCTGTAACCTTTCATACCAATAGAAATAAATTTTTATAAACTTAAATCCTTGGCCCAGTAGATTAACAATTCCCCAGCACTGTGACTATCTATCAAAGGCCTGCATCTAAACAGGACTCCAAAATCCTGTGCAGAGCAGTGCTGATCAATAGCTGGTGTCCCCGTGTTTGCTGAGTTTTCTGGGAGGTTCTTTTCTTTGTTTTTTGCTTTCGGCACTGGCCCTTTCACCACTTTTCCATTCTCACGATAAAAAAAGATTAATGCTGAGAAATGGAGCCTCTTGATAGAATTATAGCTCTGTTTGTCTAGTCTGGTGTATTGATCCCAGTATCCAAACCTCAATAACCACATGTGGATTTCAGTTTCACTGTGCTGTGAGCTATATTGAAAAATATTGTTTTCATCCTTTAATTTTCCAGCTATATACAATTTCAAAGGCACAGGGATACCACAGCTATCTCTACAGATTGGTGATGTGGTCCATATCCTGGAGTCCTGTGAAGGTAAGTCACATTTTCCATTTCTTTGTGAATAACATAATCCTTTCACCTCACAGCAGTTCCCTTTATTACATCAGTAGCTTTCTAATGCCCTTATTTTTTTTTTTGTGGTGGTGGTGTATTTTGAGGAAGAACCTAATCTTTTCTTAAGAGCCAAAATTAGACATATTACAATACATGTGGGTTTTTTTGGGATGCCTTTACCAAATGAGGAAGTCATCAAGGTGAATGCAGAATTCGTGAAGTTTGTGCCTGTGAAGTTTTGGTATACCTCAGGGAAGTTGCATTAAATTTGATTTCAGATTTAAAGGAGTACACTTTTAGCCTCTAAACTAAATCTTTGTTGCTAGGAGATATTGAGCAGCCTCATTAGCCTGTTGTATAATGGGGAAACCCAATGAAAGAAATCTGAGTGTCAGAATGATAGAGACATTTCTGAAAGCCATCCAAAATATTGAACATGTTAAGCAGCAGAAGTCCAAGTCAAGTTGTGCATGATGGACAGACAATCCCTTCCCAATCCCAACGATTCTCTGTAAATCTGACAGAGCTGCTGATGTTCCCATTACTATAAAGCAAGGAGAGTGGAGTTATTATTACTAACTCAGCAGTTAGGTACCTGCAAATGGCATTGCAAGAGTGATTTATTTCCTACTTGACCAGGTCAAGAGTTTTTTAAAAAATTACAAATTGCTTACAGATTTGAAAAATATATTATAAAATTATCTTCTACAACCCACTTCTGCTGATAGAAAATGTATCTTACTAACTGCAGTATGTTAAAGAGAGGCCAATGGCTGCATGGCACGATGGCAGAGCCAGCTCAGTGCTGAGACACCTGGAGTGTTGTGGGCACAAATCTGCAAAGACTTTGAGGCTCTTTGAGCCCAGCCTGTTCTACCACACAGGTTGTTTTGTCCGGAAACAACAAAGGATTTGAGGGAGGAGCACCTGAAAAACCATCTTTACAATGTACTGGAGCACAAAAACATAAATGTTCCTCTTCTGTTTGCAAGATTAATTCAATATCTTTAAGCATCAGTGAAAACATTGATGTCACTCAGAAGTCAACAGAGTCACAGTGATTTGTCCTCTCCTAAAAAATGTAATTATTTGATCCTCTATTCTAAATAGTTTGGCTAAGAACAAAACACACACACAAACCAGGAACCTCTTCATCCCCCTGCTGTCTGTTAGTTGCAGAAATAGCATTTCAGGCTTTGGATTCATGGGGTCCATTTGTTGTCAGCCCAGCCTAGTGAGTGGAGTGCTCATCTTATTTTTTATCTAAAAGTCTTTTCTGAATCCCCTGCCCTTGATATGCTTCATTGACATATAAGCCTTGCTTATATGTCAATGAAGAAGTGGAATCCTTCTCAGTGTGGGTGTGAAGTTCATTTTTTATCAGATATCTTCAAAATATGCTGCCAGCTGCAGCTGGCAAGTAACCAACAGTGACAGGATTCTTCCTGTGCTCCTTTTCTGTCCTGTTTTAGTTGGTTTTGCATGCACACAATTCATGCACAGAACACATATGTGCTGTCACAGCAAATGGGATGAAACCAATTTTACACACTTGGTTGTAAATTGAGGCTATGTGCAAATAATTCCATTTCAGCAGTAAGATGGAATTTTATTGTTGATAGAACACTGAGGGAAAAAATTGCACTGCAGAACAGCCTAACAAAAATCTATCCTGAGTCTTTCTTTGAGGTCAGCAATCATCCTGTGACTTTTAGCATTGCCTTTCTGACTACTGTTTGGCATTTGGGATTTATTCTTATTACTTGATGCTTTGCTGGCATGGCTGCAATACCTGTGAGAAAAAGGGTGATAGCAAAGAGATTATACCTGCTCATAAAATTACAATTAGAACATGTCTGCTTTTGGTCATAAATTCTTTCTGTGGATAAAGAATATAGTATTCAACACAGTTAAACTTTGTTGCTGTGCAGGTGATTTTTCATGATGGGCTGTATGCACAGTGGATGTAACCAACCCCTGATCTTATTTAGCAAGATTGACCTCTGCTTTTTATGGTTTTTGTAGTTTATTGAGACTTAACTTTTGTAGTTTATTGAGATGGAACAAAGCCTGAATTAATGTTTAACTTGCCACTGCTGCAGTTCTGCACTCCAGCCTTTCAGAAGGGTTTTCTAGCTATAAATGCAGCAGGATCCAAATAATAGCCCTCAGTGTTCTTGGCATTCCAATTTGAGTTTACACCAAGAAGCTGCTTATTATGGTTGTATCCAAAAGCCATAGTTTCTTATGGCACAAAAAGGACTTAACCTTCTCACATTGAAGGAAAATGGATCTGTAACAACCATGTGCTGCACTGGATTAATACTGGGCCTAGAACAGTAAGAGCTTCATGGGCTACCCAGGACTATGGGGGTCATGGCTAACCCAGATATTTAAGGGTGTGCACTTATCACTTTGAAAAACAAATATCTTATTCTACCTTTTAAATGTGAGCAGGGGGTGTTAAATTCTGTGTACAATTATCTGTACTTACTGTGCAAGGCCTGAAAGCATACAATACAATCATATTTGATAATGTGCAATTCATGCTTAATATAATCCCTGCTACTCACCTGAAGCTCTGTATGTTTGAAGTAACTATTCATTTTTACAAATACCATGCTAAGTATTTTTTATGTCAAATAAACCCCATTACTTTATTGTGTGCTTTGTAATGCATGGGTTTTTTGTGATACCAAGTGATTTTTCTTCCTTTTAGATTGGTACAGGGGTTACCTAGTGAGGTACAAAGGAGCAGAGGTAAGATCACATTCTCCGTTCCTATGAGACTGTTCTGAAGAGGTCAGAAATTAAATGGGTTTTTGAAATTTCTGCCCAGATAGTCCTGATCTCTCTGGTCAGCTCTTTCCACTCTTTCCTTTCATGATGAGTAAAATGATCAGCATTCATCCTGGACAATGTTGGTAAATAGAAGTGAGGGCTGGGAAAAGCAGATCGATGAAGAAGAAATGACTGTGCCTTCAGGTTAACAGCTGTTGAAGCTATAATTTCAATTGAATTTTGATTCAATTTGCTGCTAGATGTGCTTGTTTCTGTACTTTTCCCAAGGATTCTTTAGTTTACAAACAATATCTATGAAGCTTAAGTTCTTAAATATCTCTAATGTACAAAAATCACATTAGTTTTTTTTAAAGTCAGTATTCTTAGACTTGAAAATGGAAAGCCACAGAGGAAAAGTTTTTACCCTGGGTGTGATGGGTCCAGAGTTAAGTAGCAAGAAAATTACATCTTAGATCCAACTGCACTTTTCTAGAAGAAAAGCATTTTTGTTTGTAACTTTTTTCTTGGTATAAGATTTTCTAGGGAGTAGCAATGCAAATGTATTAAAACACTGCACCTGTGTTTTAATTGCTTTGACATTTCTTTTGACTGAAAATGTTATTACCATTTATTCTACATAATGTTTCTATTTTTATAGATTAAAATTTAGCCTAAAAATAAAAAGGGAAAATATTTACTGAAACTAATTACTTCCTTTTAACTAATTTTTAATTAATTCCTAATATTGCTAAAGGGCTTCAAGATCATCATGCATAACATGCTTTAAGAAGTTACTAATTTCATGTATGAAGATATCACTAAATTTACCATTACTGAGAGCTTCTACTTTTACTTTGCTTCTTCACGGACCTTTTTAAACTTCAAAAGAAACTTTAAAACTTTAAAAGTTTAAAGAAAAAAAATGAAATAAACTTTAAAGAAAAAACTGTGGCAGTGATAAGACACGATTATGTTTTGATTATGATCCAGTGCTTAAAAGAAAATGGTTATAAAAGCTGCAATCTGATTCAGAGAAAGGCTTTGTAAAGTAGCACTTGTTATTGAATTATTGTGGTACTTGAAGTTCCATATGTGAGTTATTGACTAGAGAATCCAGGAAGGATCTAGTTAATTACCAAGGTGAGATTTGCCAATTCAGGGGAGGATTGTCATGGCCAGAGTGACTGTCAAACATTCCTTTAGGATGACTTGAGACATTTCAGCTTTTGTAGAGCAAGGACAGTCACATTAGAACTTTTTTTCTGGTGTCCATTTGCCTTCTGCAGAGGTCAGTTAAAATAGATACGAGATGATGCACAGACATAATGTTTCTTTACTGAATTTAAATTGTATTTTATTAAATTGTATTTAATTGAACTGTTTTCTGGGGTGGAAAATGTTGTTACTTAGGAAGAAAGATGTCTGTGCACTCTACATTTGAAGTGATATGATAAACTTCAATTATTTGTCTGTCAAATAGAAATGCATCTATCTGAACAGAAAGCTAAATAACCAGGAGTTAGTTTGGGTATTACAGTTTGTCATCACAGTTTATGTTCACAGCCATGATTGTCACCTGAATGTTTTTGGAGAATAAGTGTGGATTTATAATTTTTTTCTCCTTCATCAGGGAATATTTCCTAAGTCTTTCATCCACATCAAGGAAGCTGCTGCTGAAAAGAAAAGGTATTGAATGTATCTGTTTTATTACATTATTAAGCTTGTCTGCTAAAGAATGAGTTTTAAGGCATTTATGTACCTCTCCCACCGTGAATATAATATACACCCATGAAACAGACACTCTGTGTGATCTTTCCTTCTCCTCCCTAGACATACAGAAAATGTCATACCTGCTGAGATTCCCCTAGTCCAAGAAGTCACCACTACTCTCTGGGAATGGGGAAGCATCTGGAAGCAGCTCTATGTGGTAGGATATTTTACATGCTGTTAATCCTATTTATGCACACTGGGGCCTTGTTCAAATTAGGCAGTGTCTCTGCCTACACTCAGGACAGGATCTGGGTGGATTTAAAAAATTGCTTTTTCACTACTAAGATTTTCTTCAGTGGCTTTAGATGTCTGGTGACTTTAAATCCAGTCCAGCCATCAGCCTTGGACTGGATCACGTTGAAGGTCTCTCCCAGCCTGGATGATTCTGTGGCTCTGTAAAGGGAAAGCTGACATTGCTGAAGAGTGGTGTAACTTCACGCCTATTGTTTCAACCTGGAGTACCCTCTGCATGATAAATTCTTCATTTTTATTTGTAAAGTGAAAAGTTGAAAAGTTTCCAGATAGGACTACAAAAGATAACTGGGATGCATTTGAAAAAGATTCATGGTGCTCTTGAACTGCTGGAACAGAAGTTGTTCAAGGGTTGCTGGGAGCAAGTAGCCTTTAAGAATTGTGCTGACTGTTCCAGCATCCCAGCCACTGGATTTTTCTTTATCTCTGCTAGGGCAAAGGGATCTTGAATGTGCTGTAGTTTTCTGAAACATGTCACTTTTTAGTCTTCTTGATTAAGCCAGTGATGAAAACCCTGTTTTATTTTCAGTGAATTATGCTAGAACTACATTAGTCACTTCTGTGTATTCTCTCATTTATCTCTTACATGTGTTAATACCACAATCAAGTGTTGTTTTTCCCATCAGTACCTCATAGAGAAGATAGTTTTTGTAATGTTTTCTCTTGATGAGAATTTGTTAAAGAATTTTAAAACACAATTAAATAAAACAAAAAGAGCATAATTCCCTCTCCTAATACAAGAGTTCATGTTATTTCTTTATGATCACATGGGATATTCAGTCCTTAAGAATTTGTGGGATGAGACATCATAATTTTGCCTACTTCTTGTTCCTGCTATCATTTAGCACTAAATATTACATGTAGCCTTTAGTTGTCAAGCCCAGTGTTTCACTTCAGCTCGAAGCCTGAAACTCACTGATGTTTTTTTCTCTCAGACAAATAAGAAAGACAGGTTCCAGCAGGTGCAGTCCATGATGTGTGACTTGATGGAGTGGCGGTCGCAGCTTCTCTCTGGGACTTTGCCAAAAGATGAGCTCAAAGAACTCAAGCAGAAAGTCACATCCAAAATTGACTATGGTAACAAGTAAGTGGCCTACACTGCTTCTGGAAAGCATGATTTAGTTTAAAGCACAGCACCAAAGAGATGATGATGAAGTTTTCACGTTTACAGGTTGGTATTCAAAAGTGGGGTTCATCTAGAATCTTCCTTTTCAGACTTCTCCCTGTAACTCCTGTGCTGATAGTGGATACCATGATGACGCTTTTCATAGAAAAATGCTTTTTCAAAATATTGATTTGTTTCTTCATTATAAATGCATGAGCTTGTCAATTGAGAAAATTTGAGGTCAGATAACCAGCCTCTATTTACATGTATCACCAGCATACTTGGGGTCCAAAATTTGTCCATTTGTCACAAACATGGCCAGTAAGTGACCCTCAAAAGTGGTGCTGGCAAACTGCACTAAGTGTGCAAACAAACACATCCACACCCACCCCCAACTCACTAGGGAATTTCCAGGCAGAACTCTGGTTCTGGTAATAGAAGTGAAACTACCAGGGACAGAATAGTTACTTGACAAAGAGTCTTGTCTGGTCCTTGCTAATAAAAAGTCACTGCAACACAAGATTCTTTTTGGCAAAAATTGTGGGGTTGCGTGAGGTTAATGCTGTCCCACAATCTGATAAGGCAGGGAGAGAGAGAGCTTGGTAAGAAAATCTTCACAGTATTGTTTTTACAGGTATTAGAATCTGCTTAAAAACTCAGTTTTGCTGTTTTAAGTGACTGTGGTTGTTGTGGCCTGAAGGCCTCTGTGCAGCTGAAAGTCTACAATTACCTGTGACTGCACATAAAAAATGACCACAAGGTGTCATGAAATTCTTAACTTGTTCATTGTGATCTGGATGCAAATTTGTAATAAATTGTATTCATTCAGAGCACACTATGGAATAAGCATATCCTACTACACTGTGTGGAGCTGAATGCTCACTCAAAACCAGAATTTACTTTGAAGTTCTCCAGTCAAAGAAGCCCAGCTGTGATTAAGACAACATTGAAATTAATTTACTTTCAGACTTCTGTTTTGTCAGTCCTACATTCTTTCTGTATTATGAAACAGTAAAGTGCTTCCTTTGGAAGAATAGGGGGTGAAGGGGATGTTTGAAGTGATTTGGATTAAAAGTTGGAAAGTGCTTGTAAGCTCCTGAAAGTGTGGGCTTGAGTTGTGCGGTGTGAAGGAAACTTGCCAAACTGTGGAGAAGGAATAAAGGAGAAATGACAATGGAGGCTGAGAGGATTGTTCTGGGAGAGGGAAAAAGAGTGGCAGGAAAAAAGGCATTATTTGTATGAGAGCAGGGCAGAAGAGAGCACAGTTAAGTATTGGGACACAAAGGGTGAGGGAGCAACATAAAAGCAGAAGGTAACAGGAAAACCCAGAACATCTTGGTTACAAACATTGGGTGTTAAAAGCTAAAAGCTGTGAAAACTGATAGAAGTCATTGAACAGGGTGAAACTATTTTATGTAAGAGGCATTTCAATGCTTTGATGGCAATTCTAAAAATTCCTAAATATTGGACAGCAGCTTAAAAAAATCATAGGGTATGGTTAAATTTTTTCTTCATTAAATACTGTTGCATGTATTTAAATTTTATAACTTTAAATCTTTCAGTATCTCCTTGTTTGTTACATTTCTAAGCTTTCTTCATTTGGAAGGACATAACCCTACCATTATGTCTTTTGTTTTTTCACAGAGTACTTGAGCTAGACCTGATAGTTAGAGATGAGGATGGAAATATCTTGGATCCAGATAAAACCAGTGTTATCAGCCTGTTTCACGCACATGAAGAAGCAACTAATAAAATCACTGAGAGAATTAAGGAGGAAATGGTAGGAATGACTGGCTAAACTTGATGCTTCCTTTGCTAGAATCCAAACAAAATCTCGTCTAAGGGTCAAAGGATGAAACCATAAAATTTGGTGGAAACTTTTTCCTCTGACTTAAGAGTAGATCCACAGTCTTGTGTTATAAATATGGCTAAGCCTCAAAATGAATTGCATTTGTGCACTGGGTTTGGGCTGTGGGCTGGGCTCAAAGCCCATGTCTGAAGCTGGTTCTAGATCTGTTCTTGAACTCCTATATTGAAATGTGTCTCCACTCCATCCCTGGTCTGAATTGCACAGGGACTAGTCACACACTTGGAGCTCAGGCTGCAAAGCAGCACTGACCATAACTTGTTTCCACAAGCACTGGTTGTTTGCTGAGTGCTGCTGCTTGCTAGTTAGTCTGATGGAGCTGAAGAATTTAAGCTCACTGAAGAGGAACTAGGGTGAATTCAGCATAATCTTCTGGACACCAGAAGTTCATGTGTCAAAGCAAAGCTGACAAGTGCATAAATTACATCTTTTTAAATGCAAAGCAGGTGACTACACTTCCTTGACCTTTTGCAATATTAAACCTCTGCAAGGATTTGTTACCCTCTTTGGTTCTTTTCTCTATTTATAAGAAAGTGAACTGTAAAAAACAAATAAATCACTAAACAGAAAATAGTTGGTTCATCATGACGCTTCAATAACACCCATGACAAATCACTGGAAAACACCTTGTAATTAACTGACAGTATAAGGAAAATAAAACTTGGAATTCTGTGATAGACTGTGGTGACATATTTTAAAAATAGAGATAAACAATGTGTTTAGAAGTGTTAAGAAGCTGCTTCTTGGTGGTTAAGATGGGATGTAGGAAGAACTCAGCAGCCTATTTTAGAGTCAGTGAACCTGCTCAGCTGTGTCCTGATCTCAGCATGTTATTTGTCTCCTCTTCAAAGAGACTGACTTTATTTTGCTACTGCTCTAGCACACTGCAACCCCTCTCTGGTGTGGATCATAGGCCTTCTGCTACAGCCTACTGCGTTCAAAAATAAATTCCTTCAGGCCTGTAGGCTTCTCTCTGTGCTGATATCTTGATACTTGCTCTTTTCCTTAAGAGTGAGGGGAATATTTTCCCTTTTACATCATTGCTTACTGGCTGAAGGACTGGCCTAAGACATAGGAGTCACAGAATAGCTCAAGGTGGAAGAGAATTATGATAATTACTGAGTCCAGCTCCCTGGTCTCCTTTTCAATTTTAACTATTATGTATACTTAATGTAAAACTGCTTGTAATATAGCAGCATTTTCGTTCATGGGTTATTATTAACTGATTTTCCTCCTCCTGAATAGTCAAAGGATCAACCAGATTATGCATCGTACTCCCGACTGTCTTCGTCCCCCACCCACAGCCTCTATGTCTTTGTGAGGAATTTTGTTTGCCGAATTGGAGAGGATGCAGAGCTCTTTATGTCCCTATACGACCCCCAGAAGTCAACAATTATAAGGTAAAGTTTCCTCCTCTGACTGCAGAATAGTAGCAAATGGAACTGGCCAAAATGAACTAAAATAATCTCCCATGTGCTATAATAATGCAAAGAATATGTAAACAAAAATAATGAAACAAAAAGCAAAGCATGGACAGATGTTGTTGCTGTCTGCTGCTAAAGAATCCTAAATTTCCAAATATTTTCATAGATAATTCCTGGATTGAACATTCCAGAAGTTCAGAAAAGCCTGAGCCCATTTCACATTTTAGAGATTGTTCTAGATGGGCAATATTGTGGTGCTTGGAGTGAAGTGCTGAAGGGGGAGGAGTGGAAAAGAAATTAAATTTATACATTTCTGGGTAGATTAAGATTCTGTTGAGTATTCCCATCAAACAGACTATGACGATGGTAAATTTGCCTCAAAAAAAAAGTACCCATTTTTGTTATGCTCAGGCTACTCTTTTAAAACTTACTGTTGATACTTGTGTAGTGTTTTTCTTGTCTTTTTAGTCTGGTCTTAAATTTGAATCATCACCACAGACTGTCTGTTATGCAACTTTTGTACTGTGTAAAGGGAGAATTTTTAAATCCCTTGACAGTAAGATATTTATCTTCCAAACAGTGAGAACTACTTGGTGAGATGGGGGAGTCTAGGCTTTCCAAAGGAAATTGATATGCTCAACAATCTTAAAGTGGTGTTCACAGTAAGTGTTTTCCAGTTTACTTTCCTTTGGATTTGCAAATGAAATTCTCTTCTCTGTGGTCACTGTCAGATCTCATAAACTGTGATCAAGATGAAGAAGGAAGCAGAGGTAATACCAGAAATAGAGCAAGGTGACAAATCACTAAGTTCTTTAGAGCAGTGACAGTGTTTCAGTGGCCTCTTTTCAGATAATTTTGCTGCCTCATAAATTTCTTGATGACTTGATTTATTTAATTTTATCTGCTGTATCTCTTGATTGTTATTATTCTATTTATCTTACCTTATATTTTTTTCAGACTTTAAACTGTCAGTATTTTCATCCTTTTGGTGTGCTCAGATTTTTTTGTTTGTTCATTTTTTGGAGGGGTTGTTTGGTTTGGGAGTCTCTTGTTTACTTTTTTTTCCCCCAATGATTGCTAAGATTCAGTTTGTTACTGCCCAGGTCCTGTTCCGATTTCACAACTTGCTTTTTACCCAAGTAACACTATGATCCTTTTCTGTTTGTATCTTAGGATCTTGGAAATAAAGACCTTAGCAGAGACAAAATTTATTTAGTTTGCCAGATAGTGCGAGTGGGAAGGATGGACCTGAGGGACAGTAACTCCAAGAAATACACACAAGGGCTCCGGCGGCCCTTCGGCGTGGCAGGTACCTGCTGTCCCCTGGGCTGTGGCTGAGCCAGGAGATCAGTGATTTCTGCAGCCCTGGACTATTAAAATCTCTACCAAGACATGTCAGAATACTCATCAGCTTTATCAATTGGTTTCTGTACTTCTTGAAGTCTGTAGACTGCACTTACATGGGCATTTTAGTTGAAGTCCTAAATGTGCTTTTGAATTTAATTTCCTAATTATTCACGGAGTGCCAAGCTGTGTGAGTGAAAGCACAGAACCAATTTAATTACAGATTCCCTTGCAGATGAAATAAAATCAGTGGTTATGTCCCAAAAGTTCTGACACTTGTATTCCCAAGTTAGTCTGAATTCTCCCTCTCTCTCCACAGCAGCATGTTTTTAGTGTGGGCTTTGCACAAAATGCTCTGCCCCACAAACCCAGCCCTGCTGCTGAAAAATCCACATTTACCTTGAGGCACAATGTTCATAGATAACAGAAGCTATTCTGAAATGCTCTTCTATGTTCTGATGATTTTTCTTTTATTCTTTTAGTCATGGATATTACAGATATCATAAAAGGAAAATCTGAAAGCGATGAAGAGAAGCAGCATTTCATTCCCTTTCATCCGTAAGAGCATCATAGATATACTTTTTATATGTGAATGAAAATATTTATCTATCTCTCTTCCTGTAACAAGCTGTGAAATAGTTAAAGAATAAGAAAGTTTTCCTTTAACAATTTTATATTGCAATAGTGTTAATTATTTAACAATTTTATATTGCAATAGTGTTAATTATTTAGGTATGACTTTAAATGGCATTTAAGACTTACAGAGGTATCACAGCACATTAAATTAATGAATAATTCTACAAATATGCTCCTTCAGACAGCTGGTACTGTGTCTGACTTCACATACCCAAGTCAAATATTTACAAGTGACACTTACAAGCAAGGATAACGACTATTTTGAGTTTGTGTCTGTTTAGAATTTGAGAAAAATCTGAGTAAAAACAGTGTTTCCTTTAAAAAGTAATAGAATTATCATATATTATCTTCAGAAAAAATGCCAGATTAGCTGCCTAAAAATGTGATGTTCACAGATCAAATGCAGAGCTACCAATGAAAATACTGGAAATAACTCTGTGTGTCCTACATAGCACTGCTGCTATGTACTATGGAAGGTAAATTTAATTGTGAAAGACCCAGGTATGACACACTGGTTTATTTTTTCACTTGTTTCCAATTTGACCCAACATGTTTGCTATGTGTGAATTTGTTTTTAATTCAAAAGTAGCTGACAAAAATTCCAAGTTCATTTATCTGGATATTTGTCAGGGAAAGTGGACTGAGCTGGAGTGGCACATTGGTGAGTGCATTCACTGTCACAAAATATCATTCTTGTCAGTTGAGTGAATCTTTCTTACTTCCGTGTACACACAACTGAATGTGAGTGGGCTGCAAGTTGAGCGAGATAATAAAAATACCAAATATATCACACTCAGGCAACGCTACAAAGACTGAGGCCGTTAGTCTCTTATGTTCTAAATGGTGTCTGATATATTTAGCACTTAATTCCTGAGCAGACATTGCTGTTTCTCTGCAGGGTAGTGGCAGAGAATGACTTTTTGCACAGTCTCCTAAGCAAAATCACTGCATCAAAAGGAGACAGTGGTGGACAAGGTAAAGTACATTTTTATCATATTCTTTCAGTAAAACAGTATTTTTGTGAAACTTCATTTTATGTTGGAGCTGTAGTACCACCATGGAGGTGGATCAGCTTTGAAGCTGGAATTGAGGAACCATGAGTTTGTTACAGAATCTTAGGGGCCATTTAAATTAGTAGTGACTAATTAGTAGTTTTGTATAACAGAGCTTTTACTTTCATCTACAGGAAGTGGGGAAAGTTAATTCTTATCCCTGTTTTGGTGGGTAGAAGAGGCAATCATCTGAAGACAGATTTTTCTTTTTTTCCTACCAAAAATGAATTTTTTTTTTTTCTTTTTTTGCACTTCATAGGTCTGTGGGTAACGGTGAAAATGCTGGTTGGAGATGTGATTCAGACTAGAAAGGATTACCCACACCTTGTAGACAGAACCACTGTTGTTGCTAGAAAGCTGGGATTCCCTGAAATAATCATGCCAGGTAGGAAGTGATTTGTTCTGGGATAGGAAGGGATTTCTTCTCATTCTCTATATTAATAAGCATCAGCTGCTGCCTTACTTATTTCTGTAATGGCTAACTCAGAGGATCTTTAGAATTCACTCATGGTAAATTTTGTTCACATATTTCACTATTATATAAAATAGTAAGATCCTTGGAAAGTAATTTCTAATACTTTAACAGGAAAAATAAAATCCAGATAGTGAAGGATAAACCTATCTCCTGTACATAACGTTCTTATCCTGCAAGTAGATTATGGTGGATGTCACTTGAATTTTACATGAACCTTGTTTTTATTGTAAGTTATTGCTGTCCTTTAATAATAACAAACAAATCAATGTGAAATGTCTTTATTTCATTTGTATGTATGGCAAGAAATTTTCCAGTGAAAATCACTCACTGTCTGCCGGGGCTCCTTTTTAAAAAACAAACAATGAAAAACTCCCTCGCCCCAACTCAAGTAAAATCTCGATCCTTTTAAAAGTCATATGAATTCGTTCAGAGGAGAGAATTAAAAATATGAGGCTCCCTCGCGAGAGGGAGCTGAGTGTTTGGGAAAATTCCTAATGGCTCATCCACCACGTCGCCAGCAGGTGTCGGGGCAGGACGAGAATTGCACCGAGTCACTCCGAGCTCCCATCGCTTCTCCTCACCTCCTAGGTTTGCCTTAGCAAAGATCAAGAACTGAAAAATTCAGTTCAGATGGAAAATAATACATTTTTATCTGTTTCCCAGCTAACAGTGAGGTACTCATGTGTAGTTCAGCTGATCCTGTGCTCTCAGAGCATTTTAATTGCTTTTTAACCTTTCCATTTCTCTTTTAGGAGATATAAGAAATGACATATATATTACATTGCTGTATGGAGATTTTGATAAATACAATAAAACAACTCAGAGAAACGTGGAAGTGATAATGTGTGTCTGTGATGAAGAAGGAAAAGTGTTGCCAGTAAGTTTTCGTTTTTTTCTGCCATGGGGAGCATGGAAACTTGAGCTGAATTTTTGATGTAAGGCTTAACTTACACATTTAATAAAACACCCCTATTCAAAAACTCAATTTCCTTGTGTCATCCTGTGACATCTTGTGATAAATAAGTTTTATGATTTAAAAAAAATTAAAACCTATTAAAGCCCTATAAAAATCTTGCATAAAAATGTAACAAGGAATAACATTCAATGACCTATTTTAGCTGAGCCAAGGAACAAGTGCTGATTCTGACAATTACTGCATTCTTACTCTAGGGTTTTTCTTGAGGAAATTCCCAGAGGAATGCAATTTGCACACTGAAATGTTAGAAGCACCATTTCTGCTCCATAACAAATGCTTGATTTGTGCCAGGAAGTCTGTGTCACTGTCGCTTGAATTAAGTACATGGCAAAGAATGAAATTAGTGACAACAATTACATATGCAACATAAATATTTACAGTGTCTTTTTGCTTCTCTGTTCCCATTTTGAAGATTAGTTGTCTTTTCCCTAGGGTTTATCACTAGTTTGGTATTCAGGGGGATTTTTGACCTGCTATTTTCTGAGCTTTATAGAGTTGAGATCATGAGGGTGAAATAATAAAGACATTCTTGAGCTAAAATAAAGATGGAGTAGAACTCTGTGGTTCATGACTTGTTTATGAGCAGCAACTAACTGCTTAAAATGTAAATTGAAAGCTTGAGTAAAGAAAATTCTAATCCCACATAATGTTTAAGGTTCACACAACAAACTGTTGTCCTGATTACAAAATACTGCCTGTACCTATGACAGTACCTGACCATGACTTGCATGCACAGAAGTTAACTCTATTCTATATTCTGTCTAATCACATATAAACAAAAATATTCCTTAGGGAAAAAAAAACTATTACCATGCATTAAATCCTGCATTCCAATATTATGCATGCTCAGTTCTGCAGATACAGAATTTCTGCAAATCTTAGGAGAAAGTGAATTTATCTTGTTGTCTTTGAGGTGAAATGTCACACCTGCTTTCTGTGGGTAATATGCCTTGGATATATTTAAGCAACAATTTTGAGGAGGTAATTGAAATTCTGTTGAATGCAAGTAATAATAAAAGTGGTTGGTTTTCCCTTTTAGCCTATAAAGATACCCCAGACCAATAGACTTTCAAACCCATGAATTTATATCAAGGTTTCTCATAACAGGTATGTGTTCATGACACAGGAAACTGGTTGGTTCTGCTCAGGTATCAAACTAATTCCAGTTGCAGAGCTAGCCCTTGATTTACTGTTACAAGGAATAGGATTTATTTCTAAGTGAATGTCACAGAGGTGACAAACAAGTAGGTGCATAAACCTTGAAAAATCTCTGCTCAGGCAGATGAGACATTGCTTTCTGCAGTTAAATCCCTCTGACCAGACCATACAAATCATCTTCAGGTACCAGCATCACACCCTTCTGGTCACAGGGCATCCTGGTGTTTGGAGCAGACTTTTAAGATTCACTGGATTTTCAGCAGGATTATTGCACCTGTGCAGCAGTTATTGCAGCCTGGATTGGATTAGTTGAATCTATGCCTTCAGTAGAGAATTTAATGTTTGCTTCCTTCAGGGACTTGGGTTTCATGTCTGGCAGGTATCAGGCTCTTGGTGCATCCCTGTCCAGCAGTAACTTTTACTCTGCATGTACAGCTCAGCTGCAGTCAGTCAAACCAGACAGATGCAGCCCAAATCTTCACAGACTCACTAAGGAAAGCCACAAGTTTTGAAGCTCATCAAATCTTTTCACATTAAAGAATGGGAAATCCTAATTGTTTGTTGTTGATGCCTCTACAACGTCCAGTTTGGAGGTCACCTCTGGTGCATGGCCTAGAACTTCTGAGACTCTGCTAGAAGAAAGTATTTTAAAATAAATGGAGAAATAAACAGAATAATGAATCTAGATTTTTAGGGTTTTTTTCCTTTTATATTTCTTCTACTAATTGAGATGACTTGTTGGTTACTTAAATTCATCAGATGGAGAAATCAAGTAGATTTTATGATTTTCACACATCTTTTAGAGCCCAATATGTGTGACCCCTGTAAAATGCAATTACACTGGCTGTACCTGTAGATTATGGTAAATGCTTATTTCCATTGCGTTCACAGGCTTGGATAGTTCAGTGTTTGTGCTGTCATTATGATTTAACTGTGGATGATGCCACGTCCAAATCAAACCCGCAGGGAGGGCGGGAGCGCAGCCCCATCCCAGGGCCGGGCTGGAGCTCCCGGCTCGGGACTCTGAGGAGAGGCTCTCTGGAGACTTTTTGGTTTTGCTGAAGTTAATTTACCCAAAACTGCTCCAAAATGTACCCAAATGAGCAAGGCACTAAGCACTGTTTGTTCCCTCTTTCTGTAAGAACGCAGTGTGCCTGGGAGCCGGGGACCGGCCCGTGAGCGAGTACAGATCTGTTGTTTACTACCAGGTCAAGCAGCCACGATGGATGGAGACACTGAAGGTATGCTGTGGAAACTTTCCACTTTATTTTTTCACTTCTTAATGCCTCACACAGAAAGATTGCACAGCATCAGCTTCCTCCAAAAACCATCTTGTCCCTGACTACAGCTGAAGCATGAAGCCTTAGTCATACATCAGTTATTAGAGATACATGGTCACTGAGGCTTGAAATTTGGCCTAGAAAGTGATGTGTAGGTTTTGTTCAGCAAAACAAATGAGATCATCTTAGATAACCTTATGTCCTAACAGGGCTCATCAAAAATGAAATACTGCATTTGTTCTATTTTGGTGAAACAATGGACATGAGGAGCTTCAAATAAAAAACAAACAAGACCAAACCAAAACCCAAATGAAAACACCAACCCCTTCTTCTGATTTCAAAAAGAAAAAGCTCTCTTGCTTCTCTTTAGAGACTTACTAACAATTACCTAATCAAGCTTTAATGTCTGTGATTGGGAAATGCCCAGAAGCTGCCAGAAACAGCTCTTAAAAAGCAGTGACAGGCTTGCATGATTTTTTAAAGACAAAATAGCCATGTATGACAAACTTGCAATTATTGCCTTAATGTGTGTTAACCTGTGATGGTGAAGGACAGGGAGAGAATGGAAGTGTCATTTCAAACAGAAGCTTATTTGTTGCTTTGAAAGCATTGACCTATTCTTTTTATTGCTTATTATATTAGGTTCTTTTAAAAATTATTCATAATTCAATCTTATGTACAGGATCACTAACAGCAGATCCTGTTGAAAACCATGTTAATATTAAGGCATTGTTCAGTAAGATTTGTGAAGGGAAGTTGCAAATGCACACAAAGGTGTGCAAGTCCTTATACCTTTAGAACTGTAAACTTGATAATATGAAAAATTGTGCTTTCCCTTACACAGCTGGCTTTTTTTGTTGCATGTTTGACCTCAAGAAGAAAGAATAAAGCACTTGCAAGTTCCTGTGATTCTTATCAAGGGTTTACTCTAAATTTAATCACAAAAATATCATCAATTTATTCTGCTGGAATTTTCACACCCTTTTCAGTGGTTTAATAAATTGGTTGTCAATGTATATCTGAAATGTGTGAGTTGCATAGTGCAAAGGTGTTTAATTTTCTGTGGTTAAAAGAGTGAGCAGTAGGACTGCACTGTGATTGTTTTCTAGCACCTGTGTGCATTAACTCACTGGGTTCTGTGCTTCATTTCTTTGCTGGTGCCAGACTTTGAGCAAAGTCTAACAGATCATTGATTACCAGCCCCCACTTTGCTTCTGTGATCAGGCTCAACATTTTGAAATGGCCTGTGAAAGGCACTATGCAAGCAGAATAAGTGGGGCTTATTTATTCTAAAACAGGGGCTCCTTACATGTGAAACCACCTCCCATAACCCTCCTCATTATGTTCTGATTTTACCAAAGGTAGCAGTCCCCATTGAGGACATGCAGAGGATCCATCTGCGCTTCATGTTCAGGCACAGGTCAACTCAGGAGTGTAAGTAGGGAATTTTTACTTTAGTGATTTTTAATTCATTGATGGGTAGTACACCCAAAGTCTTTTGTTTTTCAGCTAAAGATAAGGGAGAAAAGAATTTTGCAATGGCCTACATAAGACTAATGAAGGAGGATGGAACAACTCTCCATGATGGCATCCATGATTTGTTAGTCCTAAAGGTATGGGCTCAGATTTCTTTCTTTCACAAGACGTCTTTTCTCACACTGTTGCCTTTGACTGTATTTTGTATTTGCTTAGTGCTAGATTGATGTTGTTATTCTATCAAAGATAATACTGTGTTTTCCATCTGAACAAAATGAAAAGGTGTACCCTGTTCCATTGTCAGTAAATATTGCTCTGCATTTTAATGACAAGGATCTTATCCTAGCACAGTGAGAGATGATTACTCTTTTTACTGGTATTTGTGCTTTTGGCCTTCTGTAGTACAAAGAAAGTTGTGCTGCAGCTCTGTACTTGGGTGGGTACCATCCCTCTTGCTGGATATGGGAAGTGTTTGATCCATTTGGATTCTTTATCTCATGAATAATCTGGGAATGCTATCTTAGGAAAATGCTTGTTTTAAGCTGCTGTGTAGTTCCTCAGGTACAAAATGGAAAGTTTCAGCAATGTGAAAAATAGCTTTAGTTGGTCGTGGCTGGAAACAGCATCTTTAACTTTCTGAAGGAAGCAGGGAACAGATGTTTTGACTTTTGTTTTATTTGCCCTCTTGGAGAATGGTGTCTAGCAGGAACTAAGAACCAGAAATCACTTCCAGTACAAAGGAAACTTAAGTTATTTCTCAGCATTCTTCTCAGTAAACAAGTTTGCTGTGTCATTAATACTAAGTGAGATGTATGCAACTAAATCAAGTTGCTTAGGCAAGCCAAAAGAGATTAATGGCAGCATATAGTTATTTATCTTCTCTTCATTGAAACTATCATTTAAAATATTGAGACTAGAAGGAAAATTGTGGACTGTGTGGTTAATGTTGGTTGTGAAATACCAACTAATTCATTTCTGCATCAGCTCAGTAATTTTTTTGAAGTGACAGCATGGATGAGAAATGCTAAATGGAGTTGACCTACTTTATGGCTGTGAGAAACAGACAGATTTTCTGACATATGCTTGCCTATTCTAGTATTAAAAACAGTAATTGTAAGCTGTAAGTTTTTAAAGCAGTCATACACCTGGCCTCTCAAAATAAGTAATTTGAAAACTGCTAAGTTTAAATGTAGCATTTAGTCTTTAGGAATTGGATATTTTTGAGAGACTTTTGAATCAAAACTTCATCTTTTTCCCATTATCTGTCTAACTTGTCCAAAAAGAAGGCATTCAAGCGTTTATTTTTCTTCCAGAAAGAAATTTGGGAATTAATTATTTGGAAAGCCTGATACAATCATAGATGTTAGTGCTGCTGTGTGTTTTGCTGTAGAGAGGTTTTGCTTCTTGTCTGTCTAGGTCTCTTATAGTTAATTTTTAACTTTGCCTCTTTGATATGAAGTAGAAACTGCACCTCTGCAGCCACTGAACCAGATAAAACTGAAAAACTTTAAAATGTCTTTCTAGATAATGGTTTTTGCAGCTTCTTGTTCATCCACAGTTGTAGAATAAAGGTCTGCAATTGAATCATATATTGTCACAGTGCTGTAGCTTTAAGTGACATCATCATCACTTGTTACTTAAGTGACAACATCATCACTCCAGAAATTTTCTGGAATTTTGTTAAAGAAACACTGTGTTCTGTAAACAGTGAGAAGCATGATTTTTATTGTCTTTGTCTAAGACTTCTTTTCGGTCTGAGGAATCCTAAGAGAAGACCCAGAAAATCTGCAGGGTTGTGGCACAGAAGTTGATGAAAGAGAGAAGGCAAAAATCTCTGTTGGCTCTCTAGTTTTGTTCCTTCTACACAAAAGCACATATTCTATGCCATTTAGTTACTGCAGGATACTGTCTGATTTAAAATATAATCTTACCATGCCCTGATCTTTAATGTTCAAGGTCTAGGTCTGAAGTTATAATGAGGATACCAAAATAGTGCTGCTATTCTTTCCTTACTCAGTCCTGCTTTCTGCTTTTTGAAATTGTGTGCAGATATTATAATCATGCTGTCTATATGCTGTGTACAGTCTTCAGGGTGATGCTCAATATTCTGCAGTGTTCCATACCCACCAACATTTTAATGAGATATTGGCTCTTGCTTTCACTCTGCCAGGGATGTCACTCCTCAAAGTCCCTTCCTGCACCTCAGTTTTATTTACTTCTCTAGTACAAAAGTACAAAATAAGTCTAATTTTAAATCCAGGGGTGTGAAATATGTAATGAAAGGTGTGCTGTTTTTCAGGGGGACAGTAAAAAAATGGAGGATGCTGGTGCTTATTTGACATTGCCTTCTACACGTCTGCACGTGGAAAACAAGGGAGCAACCTTAGTCAGGAGCTCAAGTATTGTTGGGGGGCTTTCAGTCAGCTCAAGAGATGCATTTTACATTTCAACTCTTGTTTGTTCTACCAAGTTAACTCAGAATGGTATGTACATTCTAAAGAGGTGGGAGTTCAGAAAGAAAGCCTTTGCACAAATTGATAAATCAGATTGTTGATTTTAATGTCTGTTTATTTATTTTCTATTAGTGGGCTTGCTGGGTCTCTTGAAGTGGCGCATGAAGCCAGAGCTGCTTCAGGAGAACCTGGAAAAGTTGAAGATTGTGGATGGAGAGGAAGTAGTGAAGGTAAACCTTTAAATCTTTATTCTAATAATAGTTATATTTCAGGCCCCTTCATACATAATGCCTTTGTTAGTTTGCAAAGGACGTGAGCAAAGCCCTTCATTAGAGGGAGCAAGAAAGCCAGTACCTGGGCATGATCCTTCACAGGGCTGGCCAGCTTTCCTCCTACTTTTTACTTTCACATCTCTTGTACTGGCTATTGTTGAGCTGGGGGATTTCCAGGATTTTTACTAGGAGATGAAGATAGTAATGATAAAATATTTTCCACAATCTCTATTAATCTGTTTCCTTTTGTCTACCTGAAGTATCACAAACAATTCCTACTACTTTCTTTGCAGTTCTTAATATTAACTTACATGTTGATATTAAATCCAAGAAGTGCTATGTACCCAACAAATCACTTTCTTAAGTTAATGAGTATATGAATAAAAATTGTTAGTATTTTGGAAAATGGCATATCCTATTACCTTTGTGTCTTTAAGCATAAACATTAGATGTCTCTGGAGAGAAGGAATAAGAATCAAATAAAAAAAGAGGAAGAAAGAGAAGTTGATTTTTTTAACCAAGGATTTGTGTCCCAAGTCACTGAGATACTTTGATTTAGTGCAGAATTTGAATCAGACCACAGAAGCAGGAAAAGTCTTTTTAATCAGCATATATATGTGAAAATAGCAACCACTAATCTGTGTCACTAAGGAATGTAGTTTTAACAAGTTTTGTCATTTCTATTTTTATCTTTTCCGTAAGCTTTGAGCTAAGCATGTATTATTGATTGCTTATGTATCTGAGGATGCAGGTTCTTAAAACTAAAGAAACTAGAGCCTAAACCCTGGGAAATGTTTTCTCAGTCTAAAACCTTCAGTAAAGGTAACCTGGGAGAAACCAAGTCTACTATCAGAAAATTTTCTTGTGAGGTTTTCAATTTGAATTGGTCATTAGTTTGTTTTTTCACGCCCTCTAGTTTCTCCAGGATACATTGGATGCCCTGTTTAACATCATGATGGAACATTCCCACAGTAATGAGTATGACATCCTTGTCTTTGATGCACTGGTAAGAATCAGTACCAATGAATTTATGTGTCAGATTAAAAAAAAAAAACAACTTAGAATTTTGAACAAACTGTCAGGTTTTTCAGTTCAGGGAATTAGTCTTATAGAGATTTATAGACTCTATAAGACTCTATAGAGTGTTATAGAGTCTATATGTCTTTATAGAATAGAGGAGTATTACTCATTGATTGAAAAACAAATTTCTTTAAAAACTTAAAGAGTAAATTACCAGAAATATTTTAAGAAAGTGAATATTTAAGTTTGCAATGTGACTCTGGCTAATTATGTTTCTCTCTCTTTAGATCTATATCATAGGGCTCATTGCAGACCGTAAGTTTCAGCACTTTAACACTGTTTTGGAAGCATATATACAACAACACTTTAGTGCAACCTTGGCATACAAGTAAGTTAGTTTTCTCTTCTTTCTCTTTTTTTCCTAAACCTCCACCATCACATAAAAGAAGTAAATCCTGCTTGTGACTTTTCTGATGTAATTTATGGTGACTGTTGTTTTGATGCTGCTGTTTGCTTAGCTGCCTCTGAGACACATTTGATTATAAGTGGAATTAATGAACCCATAGCAAATGATTTGGGGTTAAATGATGCTTTGGCATTTGTTTTCTGTCATCTGGATTTTGTTATGTCTGAGTACTTCACCTGTATCCTGTCAAATTTATCAAAATATGCTTTGCTGCAAAGGCTCTCCATTGGCATCCCTGGCCTTAAGCTGAAATGCCTCAGGTGAGGACTTGAAGCTTTCCTTAGCCCATTTACATAGGTTTCCACATTTTTTTTTCACATTAAGCAAACTCAAAGGAAAAATAATTGTTTGAGAACTGTCAAGTCTTCATATGCATTTTAGTCTGATGTTGTGTCAGGAGGGGTTCAGTGCAGTGAACTGGAATTCTACTGTTTGTTACGTGTCCTGCTGTGAAATGGACTTTTAGTATTTCATGGTCATGCCAATGGATGAACTTGTTGTGGATTATTCATTTATTTGTTTGTTTTCAACTTTTGGAGCTTCTGCACAGAACCCAGATAGGAAGACATGGACTCATAGAAAAGAGTAAAAACTGTTCAGACATGTTATACAACAAATTTAATCCTGGATTATTTAGAATAGGCTTTTGCAGATGATGGCAGGATAAAATGACTGAATTATGAAGGAAGGTAACATCTTCAGCTGGTGCAGATCTCTGGGATGTTCTCTAAGAGGATGGATGTGGGTTCTTAATCTACCTGATGTCTCCTTCTGACAGCTTAATGGAGTGGCAGATTGAAGCAGAACTTTAATTTGGAATATGAATAGTATATGGAAGACCTGAGCTGGAGGTTTGGAATAGCTGGGGATATCTTCCAGTGGCTGTGTTGAATTTGCATCAGTTCAAACTCAACACTAAATGTCACAAAAAATCATGCATTAGACCATGAGTTTCCTAAAGCTGAAAGGCAGCAGTGCAAAATCAGCCCTTTCTCACACCTCCGTAAAGTGGAAGTGAGCATTGGTGGGCTCAGAAAGCTCAAGCACAAACTGTGTGCTCTTCTTCAATCCTCTCTCACTCCATACATAATAAGCACAGGTAATTTAGTGCTTTATAGTACTGTGAAAGAAGAAAAGGAAGGGTACAGAACCTTTCAGCACAGCCTTATTTGCATAAAATATTTGTAAGACTGACCTGGCTGAGAGTTTCTGGTGACTTAATCAATGTGGTAGAGGCAAAATAATAATGTTTATAATTGTTCCCCATATCATGTGTTTTCTTGGCATTGTTGACTCAATGCACATCATGGAAAATTTACTCTGGTTCCAGAATCATTTATGACATAAATAAGTGTGTGTGTGGCCTAACTCCTAACTAGGAAGGAAATACTGTGTCCCAGACATATTATAACCATGTTATGATATGGTTGGTTGGCCAAACTTTTACCTATTTATTCAGTTCCTGTTGAGCCATCCTTTCTCCTGGATTTTAGAGATCTCTGAGACGGCTTAACATGCACTACCCCTACATACAAGTTGGATAAATATTGTTCCAACTCAGAGAAGCTGTGAAAAGGAGCAAAAGGAAACACACAATGGATGTTATACCCAGGAGAGTGAGAGGCTGAAAGCACAGCATTTTGGTTCTGAAATGTGAGTTGGCTGGGGATGTGTATTAGTTACACAGGGAGTTGGTTGTTGGCTTTGTTAGTTTAGGGGACAACAGGTCTCCATTTTTGTTGAGATGTAGGGAAAAAAACCCTAGCCACCCTTATCTTAGTTCTTATGGCTGCATTAAGATGAAAATTGCATCATTAGTATTGCTTTAATAACTTGAGATGATTCCATAACTACAAATTAAGAGACTTAGTTTTAGATTAACTTCTGCTCTACGGTAGCCAGCAGTGTCTTTAGCCAAAAGTTGCTTTTAGATACAGAATAAGGAAATGCTTAAATAAAATAAATAATTTAAGCAGATGTTGTGTACTGCTTTATTTACATGTTATATTTACATGCTGTTAATTAGAGCATGCAGTGGTGTTTAATTGCTGCTCAGTGGATGTAGGCAGAAAGAATATTTTGTGATACCTTGTGCTTGTGTATTACAAACTTCTGTAAAGGTGTTTCTAGGATTGTGTAAAGTCATGCTGCTCTTTTGGGATTTCAGATTTCTCTCTTGCTTGTACAGCCAAGAATTTGTTCCTCATTTGTTTATACTGAAGAATTTGTGCAACATAAATCCAGAAATACACTCAGTCTGTTTTCTTGTACGTGCTTGACCAAGCATGAACGTGTATTTAGAACTGCCAAAGAAGCTAAAGAAGGTAATAAAAAATAATAATGAAAATTATTTTTTAAAATGTTTTTAAACTTCAGGAAATTAATGAGTGTTCTGAAGACATACTTGGATACTTCCAGCCGAGGGGAGCAATGTGAACCTATCCTCAGAACTCTGAAAGCACTGGAATATGTTTTCAAGTTCATTGTTAGATCAAGGACATTATTTTCCCAGTAAGTACTCACATATTGCAATTTAATTAGCTGTCTAACATCAGACATAGAAGGAGAACTGAGAAGTAGAAGAAGTTGATTCTAGAACAGAGCTGTTTTTTTATTTTTACAAATAAAACTGGCAATTGCTTTAAAATACAAATAATGCTGAGATATCTATTGTAGAGGGAATATTCCAAAATCTTCTTTCTGATTCTCAGTGTAAGTTCCAGAGATGTATTTAGTAATAGCAGCATGTTTCAAAGGGTGATTATTCTTTGTGTCAGGTGGCTTGGCCTAAGCCCAGTGGATGGCCAAACGTCTCAACAGATGGCTGGAGGCTGGAGACTTGTCCTTGAGAACACCTCAGACTGTGCACAGAGCAGAGTCTTTGCAGCAGCCATGGTCACACTGAATTTAGAGTTTTGCACCTCCTCTTGAGGAATTTACAGGGAACACTCCATGGACTAGGTGTGTGTAGCTCAGGCAAACTGAGGTGTAGTATTTACAAGAGGGGTTCAGGTTTAGGGGAGAAGGAGCAGGGGAGATCAAAGGAAATGAAAAGTGGAAGGAGAAATATTACACACTGGTAACTGTACTCTCCTCACATACCACAGACCCATTTCCTCAATTACTTTCTGCTTCACCTTTCTCCATTTATCCTGAGCTGGTTTCCCCCTATAGCTTGTTCTGATTTCCCTTGGCTCTGTGGCTGAAGGATTTCAGGGGCAGGGGTCAGGCAGTGCAGACTCAGACCTGTAAGGGAGAGTGAGTGTTTGGGTGCTGTGTTTGTGGCTGGCATTCACCAAACAGGAAGGTTCTGTTCTAGCTGTCTTATCCTCAGTGGGTGCTCTAATTTATCTCTGATAGTCCATTGTCCATTAAAAAAAAAAAAAATCCATGTAGATTCATCATTTTTTTTAAATTAAGTTTACTCACTGGATTATGATGGTTTGTTTGAAGTACCAGATTCAGAAGGAATTTGCTGCTATGGATAGTACTTTAGAAAAATGATTGTATCTAGGAATTTACCACTTATAGATGGATACAGGTAAACAAGGTGTAAACCTGTGTAAGGAATGAGATGGTGCTCAGGAGAGCAGAATACAACTTTATCTTATATTTTTATCATAGGTGTCAGGGCAGAAGGGTATATTAGAGTTTTGGGGAAGGAAGCATTGTGTAGAGGATTATGGAAAATTTATTTTCTGCATAAGGGCCAGAAAGCAGAAGAGGTTTGTTTCAGGAAGAACTTTGGTCCTCATTTTAATCCTTTGTGTTGTCTTGTAGCTTAAAGTGTTCATGGGACAATCTGTCATAAAGTAGGTTATTGCAATGTGTTGCATACTCAGGTGATCAGCTGCACATATCTACTCCTACTTAACTAGAGGTCTGAAACTCTAAATTCACTGGACAATTATTGTTATTGTAGGCAACCTTACATTTCAAAATGAAAAGAAAATCAAATGACACTGCAATACATAACTTTAAAAAGAGATTTTTCTCTTCTGATGGAGCAGAAGAGGCAACACTCAGCTCACAGTATTCTACTCCCATTTCAGGACTCTCTTGTCACCTTGGCTATTTTCTTAGCTTGTTTTTCTTTAACTCTTGACAACTCTTTCATATAACTATTTTCACATGTCACCAGTGTTTTTACTTTTTAGGTAGGCAGTGTTTAATAGTAGGAGCCAGTATGAACAATACAGGAGGGATAATCTGAGGGATTCAAACTTTAGAACAGGGGATGGAGAAATAATAGAGTGAGCTCAATTTAAATGCACTTTCAAACTTTTAAGTGTCAAATAGAGACTGTTTTCAAAAAGCAGAGTGGTTAATGGGGCCAGTAAAAATAGCTCTTGGAAAAAGTGGCAACAGCAGAAGACAGAAATTGTCATAATTTGTGAAAAATATCCTGGAGTAGCTCAGTTGTAGTGAGGAAAAAAAACCAATTTTTTTTCCATATAAGTTACTTTGAAAATAAAATTATTTATATAAGGTCCAATCTGGGAGGTGTCATGGTTTAGAGCCTTTTAAAACAATTGAAAGTGTTTATTGCACTGTTCAAACTGAAGAATTTCCACATGTTACAGTGAATAGAAGTTATAACCCATTGGGGAAATATCTATGTACATAATATTGGATCAGCTTCTGGAATATATATTTAATGTTAAATCTGTTGCATTTTGGAGAATGAAACCTGAAAGAATAACCTAATGCTTCTTTCAACAGATTATATGAAGGCAAAGAACAAACAGAATTTGAAGAATCCATGAGGAGACTTTTTGAATCCATCAACAACCTGATGAAAAGCCAGCATAAAACTGCCATTTTGTTGCAGGTTGGTGTGTTCTTGGAAACCAGTTGGATTTGGTTTTCTATATGGTTTTTGCACTTTGGCTTTTTATTTTTCTTCTCTTTAAATCGAGGAAAAGACACTCAGGAAATATATCCAATATGTCTTTTTTTGTAATTCCCCTCTGTTGGAAGAGCAGGTTATCTTATAAATTTGAAGCCTAGTTTGAAAAGGTCAGACAAGATACACTTAGAGAAATTCAGTGAATGTAGTCAAGGAAAGAACCAAGGCACAGATGTTGGAATATTTCAAGCAATCTAATGACATGAATCCCCTCCTGGGACCTGAATGTTTAATTCTTGAGTTTCTCCAGATTATGCTAAACAGGGATTTCACCATCTTAGTTGGGAAAATAAATGTTATTGTCTCAGTCTTTGGGAGTTACATTTTTTAAAAGGATCAGGGTTTGCCATTCATGTCTATCTCAGTTATTCTAACATGTCAGAATCTAATGTTTTAAAGAAAATGAGAAAAAAAGGAGTTATTAATATCACTAATATCAAATAATTTGCAGTTCTGTATTAAGATGAAAAACTTTCAAGATTTCCTGTAAAATGTAGATTTATTAGACAGCTGCACTATTGATGCTTCACACATTCTTTATTTAAAACTCATTGTATGCATTCAGCCTGAATTTTCCTCTGGTTTTGTGTTTTGATTCCTTTTGATATGACTTAGATTAGAAGTGAAAACCCATGAAAAAGTCTTTGTTCAATAAAACCTCAGGTGGCTGATGTTGAGATTTGTATCAGCTGACACTTTGCATGGAATGTTTAATGTGCAACTGCAAAAGAGCTGAGAAAGTAAATACCAAGTTAATTATATAATACCATGGTTACAGTAATATTCTAAATGCATTTAAAAGTCAGTCAGATACTCTGTTACTTGACAATTCTGTCGAGGCCTTCCTGGGAATAGTTTATACATTTGAATACTGCATCAGAAGCAGGAGGATCTTCTGAAGAAAAAAAGCATCTTTAAAGTAATACTGAAGGAGTTTATATAATAGTGTTTGTTCTTATGGTACTTGTACTAATTAAGAAAAGACCTTGGAGGATTTGGTCACATCCCTGCATCCTGCCCTGTCTGATCTCAGGGGGCTGTGTGGGATTGTTCATCTGTGTCTCCTCTGAGGAGCAGGACACTTTCTTCTTAGAGTGACAAGAAAGGCTGACAGAAAACTTCTTCTTTAGCAGTTTCTGGGTGTGCAAGGGGCATATGCCCCTGAAGGGCTGCTGGGAGTGTTTCAGAGCAGGTTGTAGTGCCAGTGGCACCACAGCTTGCGTGGACTGAGGAGTGTGACTGCGCCTACACCCATTTCCAACTTTCCATGTTTAATGCCAGCTCCCAGTGTTGTACCTGTTTAGCAAACATGCATGACATCTTGGATGATATCTCTCAGAAACAGCAGAACCTTGAAAACAGAGCTGAGCATCTCTGGAAAGCACTAAATGAAAGAAATCTATGCTAATTTTAAAGAGCATGTTTGTGTGTTTCATAAACAGACCAGTTACTAAACAGTTATGCTTTGATCAATACTATATTGAAAATCCAAATTTTTGATTTCTATTGAGTGCCATCAGTTGTGCAAAATAGGTCCTATTTATTCATAACCCTGAAGCACTAGTGGGATTTTGAGTCTCTAAATCTGCATAAGGTACTGAAAGTTTTCTTTTTAGCAGGAACCTTTTATGGCAGATGTGAAATACTGGTCTATAGCATAAACTTTGCTCTTGTTCCAAATACTAATTACACAGCTGTGTCTCTGAGGGAAGCCCACAAAGAGATTGCTTTACATACAGTAAATAAAAGCTACTGTATCAATGTTATAAAATTCTGATAGAAGAATGGAATAAGCAGAATGACAATAAAATTTCCAGCTGGAAATAAGTTTAGTGGGGGCAAAAAATATAAAATTACTTCAAGAACTCCATAGGCAGACACAGCCTTCACAGGGAACAGAATTTCTGTGGCTGCTTGGAGGACACTTCAGTGCTGATACTTGAGATTCCTGCTCTGGTAGGTGGATTCAGGCCAGAAAATTGAGATAATTTCTGCTGAGAGGGAGGAGAAAGTAGTAGAAAGAAATTCATAAATCTGTCTCTGCCTAAATCCAACACTGATTTCCCTTGGGGAATTTGAGATGACAATGATGGATGTTGTAGTAGTACAAATTAACTTTGCAGAGTAAGGGACAGGTGGTTATTCAGTGTTTCTACAGACACATGGGACTCTGTGGATGTTACAGTTTGTGCACCCGGAGAGGGAAGTTCAGAGAATCTGTTGGAAAAATACAGGAATAATCAGAATATTAAAACTGGCTTAAATCTGTCACACTTAGAATTATCATTGATAAGTGGAACATAGATTGGTAGGATCAGTTGAGTGTGTTCAAGTAGATTATGGTCTAAAGATATCAGAAGAAAGTTTAGGAGCCCTGAAGAAAGCTAAATTGGGTTTTTCAGAATATGGAAACTTGAAATAGTATGCAGAGCCTTTGAATGTGAATTTTTAACTCTTATGTCATCCTTGTTTGTTGACATGCCTATCAGATTTACCTGTAGATGATTTAAAGAATTATTTTGAAACCTGGTCTCTGATAATTTTTTTTAATTTAGAACTCAGTATTTTAACCAGTAGTAATTTCCCTGCTGTTTTTAGTGATAGAATCACACTCAGACTTGCATAGAAAATTAATTCACTCAGGAAAGGATTTTTTCATAAAATTATGTGTTATGTGGAACAGCCTCATCTGTGCCAGAAGCACTTTATTGTTTCAATTTTAACTTTATCTGCTGAGTGCTATCTTACTTCCTGATCTGTTAAATGTTGTATATGTTTGCAAAAAGTTAAAAATCACTTTTCAGTCCTTGTTCTAAGGCTACTGAAGTGGATTGAGGTTTTGGCTTACTGTAGTGCCTGAGCTTTGGGAAGGGCAAATATCTGCTTCTGTTTCCAGTACTGGTCATGTAAGCTATGAACAGCTGAAGACTGAATTCTTAATTCATTGTTGGCAAACTGGAAATGTACATATTAATCCATGTTAACCTTTTTTTTTTTTTTAAAAATAACAAACTTCTGGAGTTGGTCAACTTCTATTTTGTGTTTAAAGATACAGACAGAATGCTTCTCAACTTCAGCACAGCATGAAGTAATTAAACTGCAATTAGGAATATATTTTCAATATTTCTACTGTGCTGATGTTTAAGAGCAACCATCTGAGCTGCAGGGTGGCCTGGGTGCAGGTCCTGGCATGCTGCTTTGTAAGGCTGGCCCTTAGGATAGAGGTTGGAGTGGTTTCATTTCACCAGTCCAAGAATCAAGGTGCAGCTGTAGGGTAAGGATTCTTCCTTTTAAGAGTTTTTTGACAGATTTTTCTTGTAATTATTTAAAACAATTAGTTCATGATTACACTGTCTTTACAGTGGTAGGGCTTTCTTTGCACTAGATGTAAACCTTTCTTTAATTTCTTTTGGCAGGAGTGAAGTTACAGCTTGGTTGCATTTATCAATTGCTCTTCTGTAGCCATTACTGATGACTTTTGTAGATTTTAGAGAGGTTTTTTTTCATGAAGTCTGTACTTCTGGGGGAGAGAGTCCTTGAAATTTGGAAATCTGGAAATCAGTCTCCAGAAACTGCAAAGAGTTTGGTGAAGGGAGGCTTGGGAATAGAGGAGGTATCATTACCTTCTATCTGTTGCCTGAGCACTCAGGGAAAAAACATCATTTATAGTGGATGTGTTTTGTGTCTGCTTAAATCATCCTCTATTTCTGGAGAATAAAATTGAATGAATGATTTTTAAATTTCAAATTACGTGTTTTTTAGATTGTTCCATTGTTGAGTTGTGATGTGTAGTCTGTGAGTGTGCCCTTTCATTGACCAGCTTGTGCTCTCAACCTTAATTTACAAATCAAGCCCCTGCTCCTTTCCCAACTGTTCTGCTCCCCAGCTGACACACCACGTTTGACCTACAGATGGTCCTGTCTGCTGCAAATGTCAGCGCTCCCCAGCTCGCTCCTAGGCACTGATTTGAGAAAACACATCTCCCTGTGCTCTGCGTGCTTTCAGAAACCTTAGATGACATGTTCTCAAGGTCATTGAAACATAGGAAAAAGAAATTATCTGTGACAATGAAAAATATGAAAAATAATGGAATATGAAGCTGCTGCCTTTCTCTCTTTCTTTCCCACACAATTTTGATCCACCCTGCTGCTGCAGTAGATTCTAAACAATTTATGCATCCCAGTACATTTTTCTTAGGAGAGAATAAACCTAGAAAGGTACTGATAGTGATGCTTTGCTTGTGGTACACAAAGGGGGATGGCACAGTAACTTCTTCAAGTTGCCTTGATGGCAAGTAAAATTAGATTAAGAAACAGAGCACCAGTGATTTCTTCGAATGTACTTCTCATCTCATGGGTACTCAAATTTCATGAATATGTATAATGTAATGCTGCAAAAAGAGGGCAGCTAAAAATAAGCTTGGTCAGGAGTAAAGGTTAAAATAAATTTAACTGCACATTGTATAAGTAAGAAATAATTTTCTGCAGTGCTGTGGGTTTATCTGTATCCTGCTTAAAAAACTAATCTCTTAAAGTCTGAAGAATGCAGAACATCTTGTACTGCTGACTAGATTTTTATGACTTCATTAAGGGCAGTGCTCAATTGTGTCCATAGTGCATCATTTGAAGCAATTATTGCAAATGAAACTTGGGAGCCTAAAATAGTGCAGGGGATATACTCATTATTGTACTTCAGCTGGAACTGTGGATCTGCAGAGAGGTTGCATTTCTATCCTCCCCTCCTATGCAAGTGTAGAACAGGGAATATGTGAAAGTCAGCACAATAGCCCAGGTGTCAGTGAAGTACTACTTGAAATATTTTGTGTACTGGTGGCTCTATCTTTTATCAAACATCTATCACAGTACCTGTGAAGTGCTGTAAAATGAAATTCAGATGCTGCTGTGCAGTCTCTTCATGCAGTACCTGTTGCTTGAAAAGCAAGGAGCAGCACCTGTTTGAATTAAAGCTGGAGGCAGTTTCCAGCCCAACACAGGTGTTTGTTTGGGTGCTTTAAATAGCCCAGGGATTGCCCAGGATCAGTAGAAGGTAAAATCTCTTTGTTGAAGTTGCAACAGCTTTTAAAGGCTCCTTTGACCTTTCTAGGTTTGTGTATGAATCTGGGATGAGATCTGCAGGAGAATGACTTTATCTGAAGGTATCATAAGCCAGCATTGAGTCTCTTTGAAATACTGTATTCACTCGTGCTGCAGACTAAGCTCTCTTTTACAATCAAGACATAATTTGTGTTTTGTGTTCTTTTTTAATTGGCTATTGCAGTGGAAGCTTATACAAATAAAAAGATAGTTTTATTGTGGTTAAAAGGTATAAAAGAGAGCCAAAGACATCTGTGTTCTGATTGTCTTCATTCTAAGCCCCCTACTCTCAAGAAAGATACTAAGTTTTTTATAAGGAGCTTGCTGTGTACAGGTAAGAGAAATATTGAACCTAGATAGGCTTCTATCAAATAGATCAGTAATAGAAGGCTTCACATCACTGTAATTTAGTTTTTAGCATGATGTTAGTAGGAATTTATACCCTGAAGCTTCACAGTGAAGTAAAGTACTACAAGTGGGTTTTTATGCATATTAGCCTTAAGTGTTAGTGGTGATTTTGAGCCTGAAATTGCCTGCTGAAGTTTTCTTATCCATGTAAGAAGAGTAATTTGTCTCTTAGCCTTGTCAGGGTAAGGTTTGATTATCCCACGATGCTATCAAAACATACCTCAGGAACTGATAGACGGAGATAAACCATCCCACAGATGATTGGTTAGGGGCATGACACCCCTTTTCATCTGCTCTGGGAAAGGTGGCATTGGGGTGGGTGGGTGATTGCTGCCCTGACTTCTGCCTCCTGCATGACACATTTCTGGCATGGAATTAATACAGCTCCTCCTTCGATCAGTGCTTGGTTTACTTACTTGCATAATAATGACTTAATAATAATGCAGGGAGATAATCTACAAAGCCTGGGCCCTTTCACTGGTTGGGCTGGTTTAACTCTCACAAAGAGAGTTAGATCCACTTGGAACTATGGTAGTTAAGTTCCTCTGTATATCCTCAGCATATGCAACACTGTGATGAAATTTATTCAAATGTGATTTAAAATTTCAGTCTGGAAAAAGAAGTCTGAGTTGATCAGTTTGTTTTGTGTCTCAGTGGTGTGCTCTGTGCTGTTCATGTGCATGTATAAACACACAGGATTAACATGACCTGTCTGTCAATGCAGGTTGCTGCCTTGAAGTACATACCATCAGTTCTTCATGATGTTGAAATGGTTTTTGACGCCAAGTTACTGAGGTGAGTCACTCTTGAACATTTCCTAGTTGTCAGCAATTAATTCTTATAGGTCAGTTTAGGTCCACAAAGCTACACCAGTTCCTACTGATCAAGACAGTGGTGGATCCCTGGATACTTTTGTTACTGGTCTCTTGTCAATATTCATGATACATAAATAAGTCTTAAAAAGTGATAAATGTTTACAAATATGTGCTCTTTTGCTCTTTCTCTCTGTGCTTATTAACACCTGATGAATTCATCTGTATGGTATTTATGACATTTTTCCTTTTCGTGCAGCCAACTACTATATGAATTTTACACTTGCATTCCACCAGTGAAGCTACAGAAGCAGAAAGTGCAGTCCATGAAGGAAATCGTACGCAGCAACCTTTTTAAAAAACAAGGTAAATACAAAATGCCTCCAAGGCTTCAAATAAATGTGTGAAAATTTTCAGTGACTTAGGTGTTGTGCAATTCACATTTGAAATAGAGTGAAACAAATACTGAAAGAGTGTGAATGCCAGGAGCCTGGGCTCTGGCGGGGATTCATCTTTCCACAGGATGGCAAGAGCTGTTCAAAGTGTGATTGCTGGCCTAGAGCAAGGAACAGGTGGAGCTCAGAGGAACAGTTTTGTGTGGTTTTCTTATGTTCTAGTGGTTAGGTGGGTGAGCTATATATCCTTTCAACCCATTTTAAGTTATATATTGGAATAGGAACAGGAAGTGAAACCTTGTGAACACAGATGTTCAGTAAGGCCTCTACCTGGGAAGAGGGCAAAAAAAATCTGATTGTGCTGTGGTACACTGAGCTGCAATGCAGCATTTCCACTTAAAGGAACTACAATGCTTCTTGACCTCTATCAGAACTTTGTGTCTTTCTCAGCTCTCAGGAGTGCTAATGATACTGAAATGCCTTTATCACCATAGTGCTCAGTTTTCCTTCATATTATCACAAGTGAATTTTTTGCTGAAGGAGTGAAATTTTGCTGATGGAATCCTATCAGAGTAGCCTAGTTTTACATAAGTTTCAGCTCAGTGTTCAGTGTTCTGACTCCTCTCCTATGGACTGGATGGTTGCTTCTCTCTCCCCACCTTTTTGCTGTGTAGATAACCTTCAGAACCTCAAAGGCACACGGACTACTCAGATGAGCTCCAATTTCTGACAGCTTGGAGATAATGATTCTAGGAACTTGACAGTACAACAGTGGGTTGCAAATAGTGATGTGTGTGAGTAGATTGAGAAAGGATTGCTTTGCTCACCTCATTCTGAGCTGGCAGGAGAGTGATGCACTTCTAACTAGCCAGGACAGATAAAAATTACACTTTATTTGCAGACCTGTGTTGTATTCCACTGAGACTGAATTGTATATTGTAAGCTTTAACAATAACTAGCTGTGTCTGCTATGTTTTAAGATCATTGTAGATTTCCTAGGAAAGAAAGCCAAGAAAATAATGTAGGTGATTTTTATGCTTAGATTAAATTAAGTAATATTTTAACCTATCTTGATGTTAATATTTCATGGCTAATAGCTGTAATGTTTTATTTTAACTATGTGTAAAAACATAGTTTAAAAAGTTAGTTAGTTCACATAGTATATGTTAGTTCACATATGAACTAACATAGTTCACATTTGCTTTGAATTGGTGAAACACAAATAGCTGCAGCTTAGGTAGCTCCAGACACTGATCCAAACAATTAAGACCAGATTCTAATTAATTTTCAAACACTTCTAGTCCTGCATTCACAGTTTGCTCTGGTAGTTGACTGTATTTCTGTTTTACAAGCAGAGTCTGATACATCATTGCAGTATGAGCTGCCTTTACTGCTGCTGCTTCTGAAATCTGAAGTGCCAGACTTGGTTTTACCTGTGGTGCTTGTGGTGAGCAGAACTTAGACCAGAGAAATATCCTCTCACAAGACTGAAAGACTCTTGGGTGTAAATAAGGAACTCTCCTCAACTCTTGATCTTAGTAGAGTTCAGCTACCCTGTGTTTAATACTGAGAAATTAGGTGTAAGCTATAAACTTTTTTTGGTTAAATAGCTTTTCTTTAAAGAAGCTCGTGTCACTGAAGTACAGCTGTTATTAGTTCACAGATCAGCAGGGATGGTCAGGACAGCAGATCCCAGGCTTGTATAATAAGGAATAAACCCTAATAAATATTCAAAAGGAAAAGAGTTGAGCATACAATAACTGTGTACTTCACAGTTCTATTCATTAGTGTACATCCTACAGCTCCTTTCTTCCATCCACCTGTGTGTTCCAGAAGAGAAAAGAGTTTTGGTTTCCCAAGCATCCTTCATTATACTCTGCTTAGTGTGGTGCTTGCTTCATGTGTTTAACAGGCCTTTCCTTTAGCTGAGGTCTGTTAATGCAAAATACTCTCTAAAGCTTTTACTACTGCAGATAAATAATAATAATAGATTGCTGGTTGCTTGTAAATGCAGCTTGTCTGATGTCTTGAAATAAATAGCTGGTCTATCATGGGATATGTCTACCTCAGGATGCATTGTGAATTTTAAAAAGAGGACGCAGTTTCTGATTCTGTATTTTTTAGGTAATAATGAATAAGAAATTTTGCTAGGAGGATTTCTAATTCTGGGGACCTTTTATAAAACCAATAAATGGTGGGTTTTGCATAATGCTGACCAGATAATTAATACATTTTAATTTTTCCCTGACAGGTAGTTAGTAGATTCATTTAGTCTTAAATTTGTAGATGAAAAAATTAATTGCCCAAAAGCTCTCCACTATTTTTTGCTAACATCAAACACTTGACAGCAGAACCAAGCTGAAAGCATGAAGGCAGCATATCACACTTGACTGATTGATTTGCCAGCCCTGCTGTTTCACGTGTATCCTGTATATCTGTGTGTTGTGATCCAAACTTGTAATTGGCAGTTAAAGTGCACCCAATACATAGTATGTAAAAATTAACTGCTTGTTCATGTGCTTGTGGGGATGTGCTTTATGTGCAAGATCTACCTTAAAATGTTTTTACTGTGATACTTAATACTTAGATTAATAATTGATAATACTTGGTGTATAATTATATAATAATACTTAGCTGTGTTCTTTTTAGAGGACTCTCTGGAAATTGATTTTTTTTTTAAATTTATTAGTTTAAAATAAGAGAAGTCCTCTGAAGAAGCACTTGCCCAAAACAGAGAAATCAACTTGCTCTCATTTAAAAATAAAACTAAAGTATACCCTGTTTGTTTTAGCTTAATCATGATATATTGTTTTTGCAATATCATGACTTATGTAATGATAGTACTAACAAGCAGTTAACTAGAAAATATTCATTTAATCATTTTGTATGTCAGTAGTTTGATGAAGTGACAGAATAAAACAGCTCCTTGTTGGTAATGTAGGATTTAGAATTGTCATTATTTTAGAATTTAAAATGCCTGAAACTGACAAATTTCTTATTTTATTTTATTTTTCCTTAATGGAGTAGCAGACACACCTGTACACCATCATTGGTGCAACCTGGTCAGGGCCAAATAGACTCTTGCAAATATATTTTCTATTTCCTGAGATGATTCCATGAAGTTGTCATTCCTGTAACACAGAATGGCAAGCTAAGAATGCTCCTATTGCCTCAGTGGTGTCACCCAAGTATCTTCTAGGGTATTTAATGTTGGAGTTTCTCTGTTTGGTAATGATCTTTACTCCTTTCCTTTCACCCAGCAGCCACTACATTACTAATGGCAGAAAATCATCCTTTACATAATTACAGGGTGTTTTTTTTTAAATCTAAATGTTATTTTTGATTATTTGCATTTATGTTTTGTTTTTAACCTTAGCATTGTAATTACCATAGGGGCAGTATATTACGTATTGGGTGATATACTATATATATATATACACACACACACACACACACATATATATATATATATAGTATCTCTCTATATCTATAGTATATATAATATCATAGTCCACACCATGTTTAAGTGCAGGCACTGAAGAATGTGAAAAGATCAATTCAAAATTAAGTATCAATATCATAATATAATAGATAATGTAATATTATTACATTATTATTAAATCCATTATTATATAATACATAATATTATAGTGGTATGAAAACATTTCTGTGCCGTGCTGTTGTAAATAGCAAACAAATCTTCTTTCATTTACATTGCCATGGCTTAAAATAGAAAATTCTAAAGGTGCTTTTTTTACTGTACATTAAATCCAATTGATTTTCAAATTAATTGGGTGGAGAACCAAGTGTGTGTGGGGTGTAGACACCACCTGATTCATTACTGCACTCAATGAGCTGGAAGGTCATTAACAAGAATGAAAGCACATGTAGGCTATCTCAGAATAGGATGCAGCATGATAATTAAGGTAAGATTGCCAACAGTATCATTAACTAAAGTTCACATTTATCTAGAACAGGTAGTACTTTTTTTCTGCCATGAATATGGAATATATTTAACTACACTGCTAATTACAGCGAAGTCTATTAATTTGCGTATGTTTCAGATTGTCCATTTTTCCTCCAGACTTTAGTCTCTTTCCAGGTAGTTCATTGCAGTTGTTCAATTAATTTACCTCCATTCCCAAAGGTATTATCTTTATAATTCAATTGGATTGCACATACTGGCATTTTTATTCTTTGACCCACTGATATGCACAGCATTTTCTAAAGAAGCAGACTTGTGGAAAACGTAGGAAAATGTTTCAGAAAAAAAATTTAGAAGTCAGTGAAATTTGCCTTTATTAAATAAGTCACACATGAGCCTGAAATTGGAAACCTTGAGGGTAAACTGAATTTATTGCTAAGTATTCCCAGGCATTCAAAATTTCCACTGTAGACTCGTGGAGTGCTTTCATCAGATAGGAAATGATCCCGTGCACCTCTGCTGTAATTGATCTTCAAAGGCCTTGCAGCACTAAAGCACTTTTAGAAGCCTTTAAATTACATTTCTCTTTTTTGTAGAGGCATTGATTTCTTGTTCCCACTCTGTAACTATAACACAACTCGGAGAGGTTATGGGGGTGCAGGTGTTTGAGGGGCTGAGTGCAGGATGATGGATGCTTTGCACTGCTTGTGCACTTCCACCGTGGCATTTAGGAATGTTCTAACAGGATGTGTGAGCAGACACTTATGCAGCCTTGTCTTTGGAAAAGATTAAGTCTTTTTTGGTCAGAGGACAAGAAATCTGCTTAATTTTTGACACTTTGCTTTTAGATTTCTTGATATTTTATTATTTTAAAATATCAAAGTGGCAGAAATGGTTGCCTTGTCTCATATAAACACCTCTAATGGGATTTTAGAGTCTCTTTTATAATGTAAGAAACTGTCTCCTGTCATGTCTGTCACTCTGTTTAGTAGGATGTAATGGATTATTCTCTCACTGTTGTGAAGAGATATTGTTAGAATTGTTTAATTTCTACATAAAACTACTTTTTCATTTGTTTATTTTTAAGAAACTTATTGCCAAAATTCTCCCACCATTTTTCTGCTTCTGAGAAAATAACAAATTAAGATATAGCTGTTCATAAATCGCATGGAGTTTTTATTGTAGTTAGTGCTGCTGAGTTTACAGTATTTGGAGCTAGATGTTTATTCTAAGCTGGGCCTGGAATATTTACTGACATTATGCTGAAACTTGTAAATGAACAGCCTTGAGAGAACTGGCTTTTATTGGTGAGAAATGAATATAAAGTGCTTCAACAGACGATGGAATGTGTATGTTTGATAGTGGTGCTTTGGACATTGCATTCCCTCGTGGGCCAGTCCTGCAAGGGGGTTTGTGCTGCAGCAGAACTGAGATCACCCCAAAAGCAGGAGCTCTAAGTAGGGCACACAGATGGTCACTGGCAGGGTGGGAATTGGGTTTGTCTTGGCTGGAGATGCTGGCCCTGTGCTCACTGTGGCTGCAGACACGCTGCTGCATGTTCAGCATATGCAAACCACTTGCTGATTTTGGAAGAACAGCAGCAAGAGACATATGTTAGCACCAGGGGTTAATTTGCCAGATGCCAGAAGAAATGCTGAGACTGTAGCATTTTTTTTTTCTTCATGGAAGAATTCTTTCTATTCTTTTACTGTTTAAACAAGAGAAGTATTGAACACACCCCTAATCGCACTGATTTCCTAACACTCGTGTGCATTACTGAGTTTTACCTGTGAAATACTTGGTTTCATTTCACAAATTGAGTATTTTTGCTAGTTTGTGCTGATATAGTTATCATTTTTAGCTTCAGGATTATTAAGAAAAATGTTAAAAAAGCAGGAGAAGTGATTTCTGGTTAAGCATCTTTCAGTTTAATTATTATGGTTTTTAATTATTATGGTTTTTACTTATTATGATTGAGTTACAGATATTGATTTTTACAATTATGATCTTACAACCTGGTTCCTACTGAAAACAGTTCCTAAATTTTTGGGGTTTTGTGAGGGTTTTCTGTGATTTTTTTGCCCCTTCCATGTGTTCAACACAACTTTGAAGCATTTTCAAAATACTTGAACTTGGAGATTGTTCATGCATGTGACTCAGTTATTTTTAGCTACTGGGAAAAAGTGGAAATTGGTCACTGTTCATATATTCCTTTATAACCTTCCTTTAAAGGTTCTGTATAGAAACCCAGTCTATCCTGTAGATTCAGGCTTGAATTTTGCATGTGGCTTCTTTATTTATTGTAGTGTTTTTCAGGGTACATTACCTCTAAAACATTACTTCAAGTCATATATTTCAAACATTCATCTTTTGCCAGTTCTATTGCTGCAATATTTGATATAAATGAGTATGGCATAAACACATCTGTAGGTATCTGTAGACACACATTTGTGATGAACATATGCAGATTAAAGCCATTACTTGTGTTTATGGAGGAGTAGGAGACATGCTTGATGTTGCAACTGATAACTTTTTGTTAGACTTGACCCATTATGGCATTTTTGTAGTTACATTTTAATAAAATCTTGTTATTTGGTGGGAAATCAAGTTAGGTAAATGCATTTTAATAAAAAACTTCTAAATGTGTGTGCAACATGTGGTTTATAATTACTTCAAACAGAAAAGAGATCAAAAATGTATTAAAGCACTTGATACTGACACATATTGGGTGTCAGTAAAATGAAATGAGGAAATGTGAACATTCACAGAATCATAGGATGGCCTGGGTTGGAAGGGATGTAAGAGATGTGATTGTGCCAGAGAGGATGTGCTGACAGGGCTGTGTTGCAGCCTGCAATGACTGCAAGCTGGAAAAGGCACCAGGGGCTGGGGATGCTGCCTTGGCTGCAGCAGGGCTGTGCTGGAAGTTCTGGCTGCCCTGCAGTGCCGGGCATTCCTCAGCCCTCACAAGTGGGGACACGGGGGCACACACCTGGAAGCTGAGGTGGAGCCTTGTGCAGCTGCTCCTGGGCCAGTGCTGTGCTGGGCTGCTGGTGCTGAACGTGTTCTGTGTCCTGTGTGCTGCTCTCACAGCACCCCTGTGTTTCTCCTTCCTTCATGTTCCTATTAGAGTCCAGGACACAAAGAGAATTTGCATCTTGCAGCGCTGTCAGAATTTGTAGGTGACCTGCGGTACCTTCCTTTCTCTGGCTCTTATCTAAGCTGTGAAATTTTAATTAAGATTCAACAATATACCATTTTAAAATCATTATTCTTGGGCTCCCCAGTAAACCAAAGAGTTAAATTGCAAATAACAAAGAGGGAAGACTTTTAACAGGAAGATTGCTGCAGTTGTGAACAGATGTCCTTTGTGAAGAAGCACAATGCTTTAATTGAGCACTGGCTGCCATCAAAGGTCTCACCTCATTGAAAGAATGTTGTTTGCTGGCTTTATTTTTAAGGCTTTGTTCTAAATCTGTATTCAGATGACACCTATGTCCTTATTAAATTGGCATGCCAGTTTTTAAGTGGGCATGAAGCCATTCTAACAGATGGATACGACTACAGGCATGCCAGGGAATCAAGAGAAGTGTTTCCTAAGGGACACAAAAGTGGTGTTAAATCTTTATTACCATTTTGGCTGCGCATATGAGGCAGTCAGGAATGAAACCCGTCTGTGATTTTTGCTGAAGGAGATCCAAATGTCTTTTTTAATGACATGATTGTGTTAATGACTTAAGAGTTTGAATTTCATTTATCTGGTATATAAGAAATCATTACCTATCTTCCAGAGGGAATAAGGTGAATAGAAAGGTTAAAAATCCCAACTGAAACCCAAAATAGAAAACACATAACTGCTTAATCTTGGACAACAATGGATCTACCTCTCCTTATGCAGGAAGGTGCTGCCAGGGAACCTCTCCAAGAAGTGTGTTGGAATTTGGGATTGATGAATATGCATAATACTAAATCTTTTGACAGACCTTGATGAAGGAAATGCAAGATGCTCAAACTGTATGTTGATGTTTTATGTGTTCAAATAAAAGTTGGGGCAGCTAGAATGAAAACAATCAAACAGTTGGGCTTTTTCATGCTTTTGAATATTAAAGAATAGATTGCTGGCAATGTTCTTACATTATTTATCAAGCAGAAAAGAAAGCAGCTAGTATTTAAATAGGCATCTGCCCCTCTCCATGTCTCTCCCTTGTCTGTCTAGAGCTTTCTTGGGGCATGGAAGAAGGTGTGAGAATGTGAATTGCTTCATTACAGACTAAGATTTGTTTAGGTTGGAAAAGGCCCTGAAGAATGAGTCTAACTGTAAACCTAACCTTGCCAAGTCTGCCACTAAACTATGTCCCCACATCCACCCATCTTTTAAATCTCCTTGTGGTGGTGACTCCATCAGTGCCGTGGGCTGCCTGGGCCAGGACTGGACAAGCCCTGAGTTTCTGCTACTTGGGAGAGCAGCATCCTCTCTACACTCTCAGGGAGCTGTGGAGGAAGAAGTTCCCCCTGAGCCTCCTTTTCTCCTGGCTGAGCCCCCAGCTCCCTCAGGCCCTCCCCATCAGACTGAGCTCCAGCCCCTTCCCCAGCTCTGTTCCCTTCTCTGGCCTCCTCCCTCAGTGCCTTTCTTGCCTGAGAGCCCCAGAACTGGGCAGAGCCCTCAAGGTGTGCCTGGGCAGTGCCCAGCACAGGGCACAGCCCCTGCCCTGCTGCCAACCATGGCTGGGACAGGCCGGGTGCCCCCTGGCCCACCTGGGCACACCTGAGCCACGTTCAGCTGCTGCCAGCAGCACCCCAGCTCCCTCCTGCCTGTGGAGCAGCCCCTGGCACTTCACCCTGGAGCAGCTCTCCCTGCTGGCCGTGGCTCACCCACCCAGGCTGGCAGGTCTGCCTGCAGAGCCCTCCTGCCCAGCCCAGTGCCATCTGCAGCCTTGCTGGGGGAGCACCCAGTGATGAGCCTAAACCATCAACTACAACATAAAGTTTTACTTTAGCTATTTGTTCAATTACAGTCTTCCACAATTTCCCTATATTTTTTTCTCCTTTTCCCAGGTCAGAATTGCGGATGTTTAAATAAGCATTTGGCTAATTTTCTTTACCTAACTTGCACAATGATACCTTACTATTATCATCAGAAATTTATATACTGCTGCAATAAACTTTTCTTTGTCCCAAGATAGTACAAGAATTTCATATTTTATGTGATGTCCTAGTGAAACAGTTTTAGCTGGGTTTTCAAAGATACGAGGAAGCAACTACAGGTTCATATTTACTTTAGTCCACCTGCAGGCTCAGGCTAAGACCAGGCCTACCTTGCTATAAGCATTGATTTTTTTCCAGTTGCTTTGATTGTATGTATTTTTCAGAATACCTTTGAAGTTCATCCTCATATGGGATGATTTTAACTGGTAGGGGTCTTCTAAAATCTAATTAGTTTTTCCTTTTCTTCTATTTATGAACTATGTCCTTGAAGTGCATTACAAAATTAAGTAATTCTCCTGTATGATCAACAAGCTGAGTTTATCTTGCAGCCAGTCAAAAAAAAAAAAAAAACTAGACATAAAGCATTCACATTAACCAAACTAATTAACAAAAAAATTAATTTTCTTACTAAAATCTATCGATCCTTTTCATGTTAGTATTAATGGAAAGTTTGACCTTTTTTTAAAAAGAAATAATATAGCTAAGAAGAGTTAAACAACCTTTGAATTTCCATGCAGGTTAACACATCAACATTGTTCACATCTGGAAGTGCCCTGTAAATAATTTGTCAGCTGCATATGTTAGGAGATTCTGTATGTATCAAATATGGACCCAATCTTAATTTATATTGCCATGTACAACTGGGATTACTGAAGCTTGCAGAGCAATTAGCTCTAAAAACTAGAGGAGGAGGAAACCAATTGTACCTTCTGCCTCAGCTGTTCTCTCAGTACAAGAAGAAAATTTGGTCTATGCAAGAAGCCCTGTCTTCTCCATGTTTAAAGAGTATGGAATGGCTCTATATGGAAGAGGAATTGGGTCAAGACTTGATTCTTTCCCCAAAATACACGTATATGGTTTTTAAATGAGCTGTAGACAGCAGCAGGCATTTTGCCTTCTGGGAGGAAACTTTAAGTGACCTCTGAATGCTGGTATGGAGGAGTTTTAAAGTCAATATGGTTTGTTCCCACTCCTCCTTAAGGTGTTTGGTGCAACTTGTTAGTTATGATCTCATCTATGCTTCTCGATTATTGATCAAATGGGTATCCCTTGGTGATTAATGTACCCATAACACTTGAATCCTAGGGTTTTATTTTCTATATGAGGACAAATTAAGAATGTACTTTATCTAGAAGACAGGATTCCTCTGGATCAATGACTTTGCTCAATTTAGTCTCTTTGCTTTTGAAATAAAGCTCCTTAGGTATAGGTTTTTATTATCCAGTTGCTCCCAGTAACTTGGAAAGCTACCCCAAATGAATTTTTGTATTTGGCAACTGTCAGACAGTTCAAAGGGACATCTAATAGCTTAAAATTGAGCTGGATATTATTTCGAAGGAGTGAAAGCAATAATTATGTTTATCCTGGCAGATGTGAGAGTGGAATGTGCAAAGAACCTTCCATCTCCTTTGTGAGAGGTGAAAAGTGACTGAGATGTCACATAATGTGATGTGACTTTGAACTTTGCTGTTACGAGCAGCCTGTTAGCATAGCACTCCCTACTGATACCTTTTGAAGTGCAAGTGTTTTCAAGACATGTTTAAGAGTGGTAGCTGTGGGGAAAGGGTTGCCAGCTGAATTTCTCACATGCTGCTGATTTGGAATCTGTATTCCTATGTGTCATTGCAGATTAGTTATATGTATCTGTCTAAGTATGTTCATCTTCATGTTGAATTAGTTGTAGCTGTTACTGTGTCTGTTGCAGATTGTTAGAGTAAATTATGAATCCTTATTTGAAGTGTAATTTCTACAGAGCAGGTTGAAAGCAGAAAACTTGTGGCACAAAGTGTTGCCATGGGTAGAAGTCTGCTGTAACTGCAGAGTTCAGGTAGGGAGAGGGATGCAGGTGAGTTTTACTGCCAAGGGTTTGCTTGCTGTGTGGGATCCACAATGCTATAGAGAAATGTGGGGTTTAGTTGGGGATGGATCATTCCTTCAGCATGTCCTGCACACAGAAAATCTGGAAAGGAACACAGGGATGGAGCAGAGTGGAGACCAGAAAAGATAAATTTTACTATATGGGTTTTTCCATACAGGTTATATATATGTGAAACAGTGTTTATGTCTCACTACAGATGCTGTGCAAGTTCTAGGGATTAAAATGACAAAAAATGGGTTTCACTTATCTGTCTTTAGAGTAATGAGTTTGATATAATCTCTTCTGATACAGGTCAGCTTGATGCCATCTTGTCAAAAAATGACAAGCCCTAAAAGTGAAATTATTTATGTATACCGGTATATATATACCTTTGTTCCTAACTTTCTGATAGTCTCTGTCCATTTTCCAGAGATTCAGGATCTCCTGTAAATTTCTTGCTGTGTTGTGACACTTTCTTACTATCCTTGTCTTTGTTCAGTTTCTGAGTTTTCATTATAAACTGGTCATTTGCAATGCAATAAGCTCCTGTCACACTACCTCTGATTAGCAATTTTGGCAATAACGGATCCTAGAATAGTTGAAGAATACTTGGAAGGAATCTGGGAATGTGTCCAGTCCAAGCTCCAGCTCAGCAGGAGGTCAGCTCTGAGGTCAGAGCAGGTTTCTCCAGGACAGAGACTGTGGAACCTGTTATTGCTACTGCTTGGCTGTCCATGTGAGGGAGAGGTTTTTCCTTACATCCAGCCTGAACTGCTGGCTTGGCTTGTGATTCCATTTTTTGGTTTCCTCTGATCCACTTTAAAATCTGTTAAATCTGTGCCATCTTTCAGTAAGACTCTTACACTTATGGTCCTTCTGCTAAGCACCATTAAATGGAACTTGGCTAGCAGTAAGTGCTATAACCTTAGACTACTGAAGGACAGTTTCCACAGATAAGAGTGAAAACAGAACTTCAGTTTTTTACTAGCTTTTTCATTTTTTTTATTAGCTCACTAGAGTAGTGAGCTAATAATCTCTTTTATAACTTGCACTTATTTATTGACTGAATGTATAAAACCTTTATTTTAAAGGTCCTATCACATTTCAGCAAGTTTTTTAGGCATTGCATGTAACTTTTTTTGGTTGCTAATGATGCTTCTTTGGTTTAGTTTTGGCTTCAGCTAATAACACTGCATTTGTTTCATTTACAATTAGTCAGAAGTGGTTCATTGAGCAAATCAAGAAAGTGTTTGCTAGGTATAAGGGTTTGCTAGATATTGAATTACTGAAACATCTCCATTTCAGAAAACTGGTAACATTTGCTGTCTGCAGCTGGTGACCACGAAGCTGCCAGTCCTGACTTCAGGAGGGCAGCAGGTGTTCTCAGTGTGCACGAACACAAATCCACACAGAAGAGCTTTAGGGGGGCTGGTATCCCCTGCTGCTGGGCTCCACTCTGTGTTCTGTGAGAGCAGCCCTTTGCTTCCTGCTGCACAGGGGAGCCTGTGGCCTGCAGGACGTGCAGAACTGGGCACAGTAGGCTGGGTGAAATTCATTTTTATGCTGCTGTTCAAACAGGTCTTGTGTTGACATGTGTTGTTTAACTGCTCTCTTACTGGTGAGTTTGTAATTTAGTTATTGGATTAGATTTGTCTTGTAGCTTGCAATAATTGTCATAGAAATAGTTACCAAGAGTAGAGATACTTTCTGGAGCAAGAAATTATGCTGCTCTTCAGACATGATTAAAAGCTCTTGGCTTCATGTAGCTTGGAGCTGTTACTTCAAATAAGAATAATCTGAAGAGACTGCTTCTGCTGCTTCATCTGCAAAATTCAGGCAGTTATAATCTACTTTCCCTCTCCTTTCTTTCCCTCTCCTTTCTTTCCCTCTCCTTTCTTTCCCTCTCCTTTCTTTCCCTCTCCTTTCTTTCCCTCTCCTTTCTTTCCCTCTCCTTTCTTTCCCTCTCCTTTCTTTCCCTCTCCTTTCTCTCTTTGTCTCTTTCTTTTCTTCCTTCTCTCACCTTTCTGTCTTCCTGTACTAATGCCCTTATTATCCAGGGGCATTCTGAACCCCTGGCTTGTTTTAAATCACATTAGATAAAGTTTCACCGTATCTCAGCCTGCCCTTGTTTATCAGGGAGTGCACTGTGTGTCCAGGTACTCTAAGTCATTCTTTTAAAAAGGTGTATTTTTTTTATTCCTGGATAGATATTGTTCTCATTAAAGTTATTTCCAATTTGTCTATTTCTTACTCCTGACATTTCCTGTAAGCACCTCTCTCTGAAAAAGTCAATGTACGTGTGAGACTGGAATGTAACTTCATATTTATGTCAGCTTCCTTAAATTTAAATAAGGGTGAATGTATGCACAGCTCTCACTATCACAGGTTTGATAGGCCTTTCATTAGTCTTTTCTTTGTCTGCATTCTTTCATGTGCCTTCAGAAGATACATTCCAAAAATTATACACATAGTTCTGTCCTGCTGCTTGAGTCTTATTTTCAGAAATAAGTTAATAAATACAGTAATTTTCTTACATTAAAATCCTCCATTACTTAAACACAATTGATTTCAAGATGCTTTGTATGTAAGTTAGTAATTTATCCCCAAGTGTTTGATATAAGCTGAACATCCTTCAGAATTTAACAGAAGGAAATTATTTTTATCAGGAACTTTTGGTTCTGATACATGAAAATACTGTTGACTTATGAAAATATGACACAAGTTTGAAATATTCCTGAGGCATAACTGGAAAATCAACAATTCCACGTTGGGACTATGGCTGTTAAGGCATATTGTGTTTCACTGTTTGGGGGAGGGTTTCTTTGCACATATTTTTGCATTTATATTTGTTGTTAAGATAATTTGCTTTCTTTCAGAATGCAGGGACATTCTGCTTCCTGTGATTACAAAAGAGCTGAGGGAATTACTGGAACAGAAGGAGGATCAGCAGCTCCAGGTCCAGGAGAGGAAATACTGTGTGGAATTACTAAATAGCATCCTGGAGGTTCTGAGCTGTCAAGACCCTGTAAGTATTGATGATGATGTAGAGAGCCCAAGTCTGTAGAAAGCCTGAGCTGATTAGAAAGTAAATTATTGATGATGATTAATCTCTTTTGAATATTTAGTACAAGTCAGTGGCAAATTGAACTTTTCTCCTATTTTTCATAAACTTAAAGCAAAGGGCAGTTGAGGTACTGAGGATGAATACTGACTCCTGAGTAACCTGGCCCAGTTAAAGCTCTGCTCATTGCAGGGGGTTGGACTACATAACCTTGCAAGGTCCCTTCCAACCACCACTTTTCAATTATTCTCTAATTATTTTAATTACGCAGAAGAAATTTCAAATTTCATCTCGCTCCTTTTTAAAAATCCCTGTAGTTTCTGAAACAAATGCTTTTGACTGTACAAATGTTGTAGGTATGGTTTCTGCTTTCAGCAACATCTGGGTAAAACAGATTACTATATTTCACTTGGAGATTGTAGTTTCTTTATCAGATTTCTGACATTTTGGAACACTGAAATTTTCATCTGGATGGTTCTTTTTTTTTCTCATTTGAGGGAATGTTCAATTGACTTTTTAGTACCTCACTTTTTAATGAGCAGTAGGTTATTCAATGAAACTTCTCAATAATTTGAGGCTTTTATTCTGAGAAAACATCATAAGTAGCTACATTAAGAGACCTGTAATTTCCTTAACCTGTGAATATGTGCTGATTTTTCCTCAGCTATAGTTTTCTGATACATGTGTTCAAACTTTGCAGACTTTGGATTAAGGCAAGCTGTCATTTTAGGAGTTTTTCACTGTGGCTCCTTGGATCATTTCCTAGTAAATGAAATCATTACAACATATATCTTGATTTCATAAAAATCTTTGATAGTGCTGAGGCTTTTCAGTTTGCACAAGACAATCTTTCCATGTGTATTATGAGCTATTTGCCTCATTGGTTTAGACTTAAGCAGTTCAGGAGGGATTGATTCAAGGGGATACAAAAGAAATATTGGAACATTTAAATTTGAAATGTAATTCTTAAGATAAATGGTGAAAGCATGATAGGGCAAAAATTGAAGCTATCATCTCATAAGGCTATAATGCAAAGTAACCAGTTGTACTACTGTATCCTTTAAAAGATAAAACACAGTTGAAAAGCAAGATGGAGTTATGCTTTCTTTATGAAATGAAGTTTATTTTTTAATTTAACAGTTGCCGTCCATAGCAGCAGTTGCTGACATGTAAAAGACTCATTAGAGCCTACTGAAAATATGGTTTTGTAGCTCATCTTTGTGTGAGTGAGAACATTATGCAGAACAGCAGAAGAATTGCTGTGAATTTAAAACACATACATAAAAAAATTTATATTGAAATTTGTTCAACAGAAGTGGCATTTCTGCAGTAGTTTCTTTCAAGGAAGGAAAACTGGAGATTCTCTGTGAGGTGTTTGGGTCACCATTATCTACAGATTGTGCTTGCAGTGAATACCAATGCATTTCTGATATAAGGAGAGAAGTCCCTGTGGGTACATGTAAGTCCAGCAGTGGTATCAGAACATGCTGAGCCCTCTAGAGGCATCATATTCCTAAGAAATATTGTAGAATAGTTGGGGTATCAACTAAAGAACCAGATGTTTCTGTTGCAGAAAATCCATACCCTGGCCTGCCTCTGGCAATTCAACTGCTGGTCAGAGGAAATATGGATTTTAGAAAGTATTAATAATGTGTCATTAACTGTAACACTGGGCTTTGTAACCACAGCGACAAATGTGGGGCCATCACTTGTAGATTTTCCCTTCCTTGACAGAGGAATCCATGGATTATTATTGCATTTTTTAAAATCAAACACAGATCTTGCTTTAGTACTGATAATCTTCTATTAAAATTACTTATCTAAAGCAAGAAAAAGGAGCAAAGGAAGGGAACACAGCAACATCCAAGGATCACACAGTCCTTTGTCTTTGAGAGCCCCTACAGATTTCTCTGGAGTGTAACACACATGTTTATTTTCCAGCTAAAGTAGGAAAATGTTTCAAGGCTGTGTTTGCCTTGCAGCAGAAAATCCTCTGTAACCTGTAGGCAAATGAAAGAGTTCACTTATGGCTGTTATTGTTTGGGCAGTGTCCTTCAGGATGCCTTTCTTCAGTGTGTCTAGATACAGACAATTTGTTTGGTAATTAACCAAAGTATTTCAGCTGGGATTACTCTTGAACCCTAAGTTGAATGCAGTTTTCTATTCAACAATTCATTCCCTGCATTTCTTAGCCTCCTTCTAAGAAAATGGATGCTTTGACCTGCTGGAGGAGAAAGCTTCAGCCTTTCATAGCAGAATCATGTTACAGTATTAATAGCACCAATGTCTTGTCCTTATTTCTTCTGTTTTTTGCCATCTCAGTAGACAAACCTGGTTTCAGACTAGTATTTAAAACTTTTTGGAAACTTACCTTGGATATTTTTGCATTGCATTTATTCTGTGAAAGTCATCAGAAACAGAAGGCACACAAAGGACAGGGAAGAAAAAGCAGCAGTAGTTGTTCTGTTTCATGTGGTGAAAATTTATACTGTGAGGTGATCTTTCAAGTAGTTACAGAATTTTTGAAGAATGTGATTTCTTTGTCAAAGGAAAGGATATTTTGATATTACCAGCTCTGCTCTACTGTTGTGCCTCACATTGTTTAGCGAGTGGGAACATGGGAATCATCAGATCCTTGTGTTCAAATGCTGTTTTCTTCAGCTGCTGCCTCACTGCTGGGTTCTGCAGGTAGCCAGCATGTTGTTTAAATCTTTGTTTTGTGTTGTGTTTGTGTGTTGATTTTTATGACTAGACAGTCACTGTTGGGCATCTCAGTGAGATGTCTAGGCTTGATTTTAAGATTCCACTCCAGCAAACAACTTCTGGACATAAATGGCATTGTTTTGATTTAATCATGTCTGAAATTAGCTTTGTAGCTTGAGATTGTGCTTCAAGCACCTGTGAAATGCTGTTAAATCTCAGAACTGCAAGTCATTGATGAAGGTCATGGTGAAATTAGTAATTTTTTGTTTCTGTTTTAATTAAAACCACTTTTCCCTCTTTACAACACTTTGTTTCATGCAGTCTGTCAGTCCTTCATGAGGTGATTTTGTCTCTAATATGATATATATGCTATGTTTTAATATTTACTGAATCAGAACAAATTTTTATTTATAATGCTTACAAAACTAAATGTAATGGTGAATGCCTTCTCTCGGAATCTACAGTGAAATCTTGGTTAAGACTATAAGAGAGATGAAGGATCTTTTCCTGTTCTGTGCATTGTCAGGAATTGGTAGCAGTTGCATTTTAAGCTGTTTAGCGAACAAGCCTGGAAGCATTTTAGAATTGTAAAAAAATTTTAAGCTTTTCCCTAACTTATGGTGGATCTTAAGGCTTTAGCAAAAGAGAATTTTAAAGTAATATAGTCAAGAATTCTGCATGTTCTTTCAGGGCCAATTACCTTAAGGTCTTCTGCAGAGACTTTTCAGCCAGAACAATGCAGGATTATGGGTTATGGTTTAAAAAAGAAATTATTATCCTTTTATATATGCCTTTATTTGTGTGTGTGTCAAAGAAGGAATACAAGTTACAGAACTGGGTGCACCCGAGAGTGAGCACACAGGATCTGGTTGGTGCAGAGCTTGTTTCCTCTGTGGCTGCCCACAGAGGACTGCCATGGTTTAGATTTGTGACCAGAACAGTTGATAATGCAGCAATGAAATTTTAGTTTTTGCTGAACAGTGCACAGTGCCAAGGCCTCTTGTGTTTCTCACTGAGCCCCATGCCAGGGAGGAGGGCAGAGCTGGGTGAGAGTTTGGGAGGGCACAGAGCACAGAGCAGGGACAGCTGCAATGAATTGGCAGAAGTGTTTCCCAGTGCCTATCTCAAGTGCAGGTTGTGTAATGTTGTCACTCCCAAGCAGCCATTCAGCGAGTCCCTGTTTGCCAGTGTCCAAATAAATGAACACTCCATCAGAATCTGAAGTGCAGGGTTGACTCTGAAACAACAGAATTGCCTTTTCTGTCCCAATCCTGTAGCAGTTTAAATAGAAGATGAAAGCTAAATCAAACAATGTCTGCTTTTACCCTGCACAGATATTTTTGAAAGAGAGTGAAATTTTGTTTGGTTTGGATTTTCTATTAACTAATCTGTGTGCCAAGCTGTGCCATCCAGCCCAGGAAGGAACCTGAAGATGTTTGAGTTCTGTGAGAACACTCCCTCCTCTGACCTGCCTACAGAGCATGAGCTCTGGCTCTTCCATGCCTTGGCAAATCTTTTCAACAGGAAAGACAAACATTTTTATCACCGTATTTAATTAAGTGGAATAATACAATTATTGTTTTCCAAGGGAACATTTATATATGATACAGTAGTTAAGTAGTTAAAATAGCTCCTAAAAAAATCTTATGCTTAATCAGTGGACTGAAGCCAAATGATGGTGGGTTTTCCCATGTCATCCTTGTGAAAAGAAGTATGATCTGGAAAAGAACATGTTGCAGTTGGTTGTTAGACTATCTTCTGGAGCTAGAAGCTGTAAGATAAAAGCTGAAATCTTGTGCATTGACAATGTGTGAAAACAATTTTTGTTAATTTCTCAATGTCAGTGTTGAATACCTAATTGTTTCTTAGATTATCAAGAAGAAAATATTGGTTTCATAGAGAAACCATTTCATTTCATCTGCTAATGTTTCTCTGAAAATTCAGAGGTCTAGCAGAAAATAACCTTTGTGTGCTTGAGCATATGTAATCGTCTTTCCAGGAGAGGTTTGTTATGTGCTACTTGTGAATTAAGAATAGAGCTCATCTTTAATGATGGAGTCAGGGCTAAATGTTAAAACTCATTATGCAATGTTCTGAACTGTTACTAATTATGGTATAGCACATACTGAAATGTGCAAGTGAACTTACATTATATGAGCCCTCATCTTTTAATTAAAAAAAAGGGAAACTAATGAACAAATAACATCCCTCTGCTAAGTGCTCCTACATAGTTTATCAGTCTTGGCTGTTGATAATATTTTTTTTAATTATAGTGGTAAACAATGTTATAAAAACAACAAATGTGTCTTCTGTGCAGCCACTCTCAAGTTTAAAGTTACAGACAGTGGATTGTACCAGAGAAAGTGAAATTTTAAAGAACAAAACACCAAACACCAATTATTCCATAACTACATTGTTCATTTATAGAGTTTAACAACTTCTGAAATGCTGTGACAGGTGAGGAGATCCCTTCAGCTTGTGTGTGTCACTGTCAAATGCAGGCACAGAGTTTGAGGTGATTGGGATGGGGCTGGGCCAGCCTCATCCCCAGTGTCACAGCTGTGAGCAGCAGGTGACAGCACTGACAGCAAGGAGCCAGGGAGTGCCCAGGGGCACTGAGCAGCCACCAAAGGGAGCAGAGGCACACGGGGCACTGCAACATGGGGGGATAAAAGGCTGGGCTGAAGGACAAGGAGGGCAGGTGCTTGCAAGCCCTTTGATACTGTATGGTGACACTCTGTGTATCATGGCATCTCAACTGCAACGTGCTGTGACAGCCAAAGGACACAGGAGGACTAAATGGCTAAATTGGATAAATTGCCAGAGGTGAGGAAGGTCCCTGTTTTGGGGTGTGGCCTGATCTGGAGCAATCAGAGTAGGAGAAAGAAAAAGATGTTGGTTGACTTGGAGGGAAAACAGGACCTGAAGCAGTTTCTCCTGGGATAGTACTGGGGCTCAACTACCTAAAACATTATTAAGAGCTCACCATGGCTTCTGTGATTGTGGTGCTCTTGCCACGCTATTTCTGACATTAAATAAGGGTCTTCATGTAAGCTAAATATCCTTTTCTACTAGAAATTTGCTTAGGCTTTTTCTTTCTTGTTGTATGCTGGTTTGTGAAGTTGTTGAGTGATCACAGTAAGGTCAGTGAAACTGGTGAACAGAAGGTCATCCCCATTTGCTCAGGGTTTTAGAATAAATAATCAAATCTCCTTCAGCCTACAAGAGCAGTACTGGGGCCAACTGTGTCCAGTCTGTGCCCTCCCAGAGTAGCTCAGGTAAAGGAAGACAACTTTCTCCTTTGATAATTCTGTATTTGTGACTACAGCTAAGAACATTCCTGAGCTCCAGCCTGCCCTGAGAGCACTGGCAGATGTGGGAGCTGTGAGAGAATTTGCTGTAAGTTAACTGTACCAGGGTGAAGCTACAGACTGCTCAGTTGGGGGGGGGGAACAGGAGTCCTTTGAGTGAGAGATGGGAAGTGACTGTTTGAAACAAAAAACCAATTGTGGAGTAGATTGGGCTGAAATTGGACTGAAATTGGACACGAGTATTCCACTGAAATTGCTGGAACTAAGGAGCAGTGTGAGCAAGAAGAATTAGTGTTGCTCTTTCAATAGGGCTGTTATATTGTACAACTTGAGCTGTCAAAATGGAAATAATTGGTTTCTTCTAACTTTTCAAAGAGATATGATTTTAATATCAAAACTCTGTTTCTTTCATTTGTAGGCTTCAACTTATCACCATATTCAAGAAATAATGGTGCAGTTACTTCGCACAGTGAACAGAACTGTTATTACAATGGGACGAGATCCATTAATTGTGAGTAATATTTCAATGCATTTGCAATGCTTTGAAACTCATTTTATAGTTATCCTGGAAAAAAATGCAAATATAGCATTTGTGAATTATTGGAAAAAATATAGCATATTGTGAATATATTTGTGAATATATTATCAATTCCTTGTGAATTATTTTTTTTAATTTAAAGTGTCAAGCTTTACTCTTTTTTATTCAGCTGTGACACTGTAATAGCAGTCTTTTGAAGTGTAGTTGTAAGATTTGAACACTCTTTAAGAGAACAAATGATAAATAGAAAGCTAGTCGATATTTGCAAAAAAGAAGAAAGTTTTACAAACCTGCATAAAGGACATAGTTTAAGACATTGAAAAGAGCATTTCTACAAATCAAAACTGAAATTGTATGAGTAAAACTGAAAAAAAAGATCTGGGGATGTGCTAGAACTAAACACTCACCAGAGATTTTTTTTTTTTTGGTGGCGGTTTCATGATTTAAGAGTTATATTTGAGGACAGGTTCTGCAATTTATTCAGATTTAAGTACACATCTCCTGAGTGCTCCTCTGGATTTGGATTATTTGTGAGAATGCAAGGAATTCATTGGGAATTTGGAGCTTGCCCTTCAGACTGCTCACTTATGGAAAGATGGTATTTAATGGTTTGTCTTTGGAGATTTATTTTATTCTACAAAATCATAGCATCATTTACTTGATGATTTTGGCCACAAGAGGTACATTTTGTGCCTTTTAAAATGTCCTGTGTTTCCCTGTTTACTTCTATTGGAAAATAACAGTTTTAGATCATTGCCAGCCAGAGCATGTGTGCCTCCTAATGATTAGGCTCCTAATAATTGAGGAGACTAATTGAGTCCCTCAGAGGAAATATTTGCCAGTGGTTGCTATGAACTCCCTGGTGGTACATCTGCAGGTTTGAGACATCTCTGTAGCTGTTTATCTGAACTCCAGGCTGGTTTTTGTGTGGAACCCTTGGGCACATCCATGGTCACAACAGGAAATTGTTTGGGATGAAGACCAGTGACCCTTACAACTCTCTAGAGTGTTGGAAAATATTTTCTGTACAAGGGAAGCATGATATGAATGCTGTGCATGACCTAACCAGTCTAAAGGAGTACTTCTGGATACCATAAACAGCACATGAAAAAGCAAAATGAAGCTGTTTTAATCCTGCATAAAAGATCCATTAGGAAACCAGTAGGAAACAAGCTGGTTACAGTAAATTGAAATGACTTGGAAAATCTGTTTCTTTTTCTTTCCTCCTCCCATCTACTGTAATTTCTTCATCTGTTTTAACCTGAAAAGAACAATTTCAGTGTGAATTTTGAAATGTGATTCTCTTGCTTCTAGTTCTGTTCAAGAGAACCTCTGCATATGTGTATATTGGGCATTTTAGAGGTTTTTCAAAGTGGTATTCCAATAAATTGCTACATTTTCTACAGCTGAAACAACACTTCTTAACAGAATAGCCTTTCACATGCAAGTAAATTGTTTTTAACAAACATAAGTCTTTTGTATTTAGAAAGAAATGACAAAAGCTTTTTCTATGCTCTGTGTGCTACTTTAGTTCACCAAGTTAATTTTCAGGTTTGCTTTAACACTTTTGAGAGGGTCAATCTTGCTGTGAAAGCCTGAATACTTGATCTTTTCAAAATGAAGCAGATAGTCAAGAATTATGTCCTGGAGAATGCTTAGATGAGGTCAAGTTGCTGAAATGGTGGTGAATTCTGCAGGGACAGGTGGGACATGTGGAGTTTCTGCAGCTGGACTGTGTAGCTGAGGTTAGACAGGTATAAGAGACATTCCAAATCTATCACTTCCAGGAGAACAGGAGGTTACTCTTTGAATTTTAAATCTATTACTGTGTGAGCATTGCAAGTGTTTTTATTAACTTCTGCAGTGTCATTTACTGTAACTGGAAAATGCTGTGGAAAGCAATGCAAATGCTGATTTATACTGATAAGAACAATAGTTACAATTTACAAGACCTGTAATTCCTTACAAGTTTAAATGCCTTGCACCTGGCAGATAACTAGATTTGGTTTACCTGAGGGGGTTTTTTGCTTTCTGACAGGGATAAGCAGGTTAATTTTCATATTCAGGTGTTCTTCTCACAATCTTCTAGCTTGTTGGCAGAGATCTGGGTTTACAGTTGCCTGGATCTTTTCGTGCTGTGATGCCAGTTGAAGGGAAAGGGAGGGTTCTGCCTTGGGCTTAGCTGGTAAGTGCCTGCTGGGAGCTGTGCTCATGTAATTACTGAGAAAAGTCAGGCTCAGAAAGAAATAATCTCCCCAGGAGAAGGAGGTGGTGGTGGAAAGGTAATTTGGCTCTCTGCAGCTACTGCAGGGAGGACTTAGTTAAATGCCATTCTTGCCTTCACTGGGGTGTTTTAGCAGCTGAAGGCTTTAACAGCTGCTTGGTTGTTTTCACCCTTAAAACCCCACAAAACCTTGACTGTTTGTAGTTGTAGAAGTGCTTCTACACTTCCATGAAGAGGGACAAGTTTATTGTCTGAAACTGCTTATTCAAGCTTTACCTTGAATATTTCATGAGATTTAGACTTTTTAGATAAAGGTCATTGTCATGCAGTGAAGTCTTCCTACAGGAATTATAGAAGTCAATTCATAAACTATGTAGAACACAGAAATATTGTTTTCAGTCTTGGCCTGGTTAGGTAAATAGAAATATCATAAATCCACTATATGCACCTTAAAGGTTTGCTTTAGTACTTCCAAACTTGACTTTGCTCACAGTATCTGTTTAACATGATGAAATAAATGTAGCTATGCTATGCAGAGATGTTTCTAGACAGTATTTTTATATAATATTGTACAAATAAAACTTTGCCCAGAAGGAATCTGTGAGCTCTGTCAAGAAGAGCTGCTCCAGAGCAGGCAATGACCACAGAAACGATTTGCAGAGCTGCCATGGTTGGAGAATTTGATCAAAAATACTCATGGTCTAGCTAAAAGCTACAGCTTTTTTGTTTGGTATTCAAATTGACATCCTTGCTCTACCTGGAAATGCTGCAGAATGCATTTGCAATGTGTGGTTGTTTATTATTAATTGATTCCTGAAACCTAATAAAAATATCTCATTTTATTTGAAAAGATAACACCACATTTAAAGGGCCTACAAATATACAAAACATACATTAGAGTTCAAGTGCCATTAGGAATATGTTGTGTGTCTATGCTGGCAGGATTTTTCTAGTGCACAGAACCAAGAGAAGCCCTACAAGAACTGCTGTTACAGGAGAAAAGTCAGTATTTTCTTCATACATTTTTAATTTTTAAAGAAAGTTAGTTTGACTTCATAAAACAACAATTTCAAATACAGTAATTTTGGAATACTCTGCATTCTGTGCAATGTTTTATATATAACATATATAATTTAAATATGTATTTCTCAGAAGCCCACAATATTTTTGTCAGCAAGTGCTGTTAAGTAGCTGTAGCTTGAGTTTTTTGGTGGAGTTTTTTGACAACTTATGGGGGATTTCTGGATTCCCTTTCACTTTTATTTAAGAATATGTTTGTATTTCTACCATTTCTTTCCTACTCTGGGAGCTGTTTTTAGGGATTATACTGTAATTTCATAAACCAGAGAAGTCTTTGTAGCCAGTACTTTTATCTTCCAACAGTCTACCAATTTCTACTGCTCTTCCAATCCTCACACTATAAAATCTGTAGTGTGTATTTGGTAATTTTTTTATTTCCTATAGGAATTAATAATTTGTTAATAAAATATTTTTAAAATATTAATCTATTAAAAAACCCCAATGCTTTCATATCAAATTTTCATATAGCAAAGATTCTTCAGTTATATGATTCTGCATGACTGAGGCTTGGCTGGCCTGGAAACCTCCCAAGTTTCCCTGCTGCTCTGGGGGAACAGGTCACAAACAGAATTTCACATCCACACCTGCACGATCCACACTTTACTGACAGAGAGAGAAATCAAATACCACCAACTCAGGAATCTGGAAAACAGAAGCTGATTGTGATTGAGAGGTTAAGCATTAAAAATTCGTTATGGCTCTGAATGCCATCAAGCTCAGATGTTAAAATACATAACCTCTCTAAGCACTTAAATCAGTGTATTCCAGTTTTAGCACTTAAATCAGTGTATTCCAGTTTTAGCACTTAAGTCAGTGCATTTCAGATTCATCACTTAAATCAGTGTATTTCAGATTTTTATGAATATTGATGTTTCTTCAGGTTCTAAGAAAGACTCAGAGCCTTGCTTGTAATCACCTTTGTTTGGGCTTTCTTAAACTAAAAAGAATATTTCTGTTTTGCATAGTTCTCCTGACCCCAGGAATTGATTGGTACAATGTGGTGAACCAAAGGCGTGTGGTTTGTTTAAATTAAATAATCTGTATCCAATTTATCTGAAAATAAATTGGAAGCATCATGTGCATTATGTGGGCAAACCCAAAATCAGATAGCTTAAATTGAGCACTTTTTGTGCTTGTCAACAAAAAGAAAGGCAAAAGGTTTGCTTTTGTATCATAAATTATTAAAAATGTGTTCAATACAGAAAAAAAACCTAGGTGCTTTTACTTGTGTTAATGCTCTTGGTGTTGCTTATTATTATACTTTACTACAGGGGATATTGGTCTTAAAGCATTATTTTAATGCACAAGAATAATTTATACACTAATAAACCCTTCACTGCATCAATTATAAATATTAAAGCAAAAAAGGAATGCTCTTGGCACAGCAACACAAGCAGTGCATGTACTTGAGTGTAACATAGTGATGTGTTCTGATGGAGTCATTTAATTCTTACCTTTTTTATAACCACAACCTATTATTGAAGAGCTTTTCTGTCTCACTAAAGGCATCTAAAGACATTAGTAAAAAAATTCCTTCTGAAAGGCCTCTAAAATAACAACAGTTTTGTTCCTGTCATTTCTGTACTAGCTGAAATTAACATGGAAATGGTTTTTAAGTGTTAGTCTTTTAGAATTTGGATCAATTAAGCCATGGCATATTGCAAATTTTCTTCTTAAAAATTTGCTTTATAAAGAAACGAGTTCCTTCAGACAAAATTCTTCTGTGCAAAATTGTTTTTAATGTATTTTCAAATGTGTAATTAACCCTAAGAATTCAAGGAACACAGAAGTGTACAAAAAGTGTACAGACATTTAAAACTAACATTGCACAATTAATACAGGATTACTTAGAAAAATAAGATGCAGGGATTAATCTATGGAATACCCTGAACCAGGGCCACTTCTAAGAAAAGATCTGCAGTACATTCCACTCAACTTGCTTTGGAAAACCTTTTCTCCCCTGCCCCCCATATGAAAGGTGACTATGTTTTCATCAGTAAAATAATAGGATCACCAATCATAAATTGGGTTCCATTGGCACACCCTGTGCTAATGGTACCTCGAGTATTTTTGGAGGAAAGAAGTAGCTGCATTGACATTTGATAAAATCTTTTCAGCATATATATATATTTCTTTTGTGCAATACAGATCAGTTCACTAAATATTATTTTTATGTTCAATTTTTGATCATATATTAATTTACATCTTAAGGCAAAAAAAAAATATTAGGATATTTTGGTACATCAATACAGATCTTAAATGGACAGACTGGGTAAATGATTCAGTGAGACAGTAACCAAAATATTAATTCCTCTTTCTCCAGCAATTGTGTGATGACCTCTGAGGGATTGTGTCCAGTTTTAGGCTTCCAGGTGTATGAAAGACAACTCACACCACCAGGATGGCTGTGGCTTCAGCATGGGAGATGAGAGGCAATGAAAATTGGATTTGTTCAGTCTTTTAGAAGTGAAGACTCAGGAGAGAGGTCTCGTTATCCATGTAGCTCTTCTTGCAGGTGTACTTGGACAGAGGAAGATGTAATGGGCACAATCAGGGTGCAGGAAATTCAGATTAGGTGTCAGGAAAACCTGGAACAGCCTTCCAAAGGAGCTGGGGATTCTTTGGAGATACTCACAACTCAAATTCACTGACCGGGACCTTGTTTCAGCAGGGGTTTAAGACAAGAGTTACCGTGACATTCTCTGGTTTTACAGCTCCCCAGTTCTTTTCAGGGAAATCCATTAAATGACTTCTAAATGCTGAGTTTTTATAGCAAACAAAGAAAACAATAGATTTAAAACTTTACCTGAAATTCTTTTGTTTTTTGCTCAATATGAGATGACAGCAACAAAAATATTTCAGGGGGGAAGTGCAATAATTATAATTGTCTCCTTTGAGGAGAGATTTTTTTGAACAATTTAGGTTTCCCTGAATTTGTTCTTGATAATGTGGTTTGTTCAAAGCTTGATGAAGTTTTTTCCTTTTAGTCAATGTTGCTTATAAATGGGAAATAAATGCTGTGTGACATGCTTAGCTTTGTCTACCATTGCTTTTTAAAGTAGAGATTTGAATCTTGTTATTTTTGGAGAGTTGGAAAAAAGGTCTTTATAAAGCATATGAAAGTGTCCTTGGAAAAAAACCGAGAACTTCCTTTTGAAAGAAACCATTTCTTTTCTTAAAAATAGTATCTTCATGCTATTGTTCAGTGAGCTAATTAATTAAATTCAATTATTTTGATTTTTCAGATACTCTAATTAAACTTTCTTAACCTTTGTGATTTCATAATAGCACATTTTCAGGTGTGTGCTCTCAAGCTCTTTCTGTTTGAGCGTCTTTTGAAATGTAAAAGGATGCATGAGGAAGTCAAATCCACCAGAAGCATTTTCTTTTCACCTTTTTTGTCTTTCTCCTTAACTCCTTTTTCTCGGGAGCTGGAGGATCAGGTGGTGGCTTCTGAGGTGAAGCTGGAGCTGGATTTTGTTCTGCATTGTCCAGTGTTTTCAAAATCTGATGAAATCTTCCTTCTTGTTGCCTGAAGTCATATTCTACACTATGGAAAAAAATTGAGAGACCTATGCTAGTAAGTGAGAAATTCCCCCTTTAAAGAATATATCAAAGGCTGCTTCCCTCATCAGAATAACTTGGTATTATTCAATGATACAGCCTGGGGTCAACACAAGGGGTTAAGGGGTTGCTCCTTTGAAAATAAGTTCAATCTTTTGTGGCTTTGAGTGAAAAATTTTACTTTAAGTGAGTTAAGAATTCCAGCATTGTGCCCAAAGCAATGAGACAAAAATGAAAATGTACCAGGATGACCTTTCAATACATTTTATTCAAAGGTCAGATTTTGATCCCATAATCTAACAGTCATGTGCTTGCAATTAAAAACTCTCACATGCTTAACTTTGTTAAATGGAGTGTCTCCCACTAGGACACAGACTAGGAACAAAAATATATTAAATTAAACAGTATGTAAGTCTTTGAGATAAGTGGTGTTAGTTAAGAAGAAAGTAGAACTCATTTCCTCAATTGAAAACCCTAATTATTATTGATGTCAAACAAGAGCTGAGATGTTAATTAGATAAGAGCAGATGAGTGCATAGAAATAAATGTAAGGTTCAAAAGAGCCAGTGTGGACAGGGTTTAAGTAGTATTGTGTGTATTTTCCTTATTTCAATCATCTCTTCTGGGCAGGAGAGTGAGTTGTATCAGCTGTGTCTGCTGTGAAGGTTTTAGGGCAGAGTGGAAAAGTTGTATTTGCCATGATGGGAGGAAAAGAGCATCATTTAAAAGGTTTGGGATGTCACTTCAAGGCCCTGAAGCTGATTTTGGCATTAATGAGAAGAAATCTGTAAAGTTAGTAAATGTGCAAGTCTTTTAAAATTCTTAGTTGTATATTTATATAAAATCCATAGTCATTAAATAGTGTGAAATTAACTAGATTGTTTCCCTTAATTAATGTGTCTTGAGATTTTACATGAAATAATATAACTCAACAGGTAAAAAGAAAGCAGGAGAATAATTTTCATTTAGAAAAGAGTAGAAGGATTTCTTGAACAAGAAGCAATGCATAATAAATATTAAAAAGCAGAAATAAGTTAAATAAAATTAGTGAGTCTTGCATTTCATCAGCTTATTACTAAAACTGCAACTTGATAACTTTCAATATTCACAGACCAAGGGTGCTGGAGAATGAAATGTTGGGTTTACAGAATACATAAGAGTAGCATCTGCTCATGTTACTTTTCTCCACCCTTCTTCAGAGTTTTTAATTTACTGTTGGAGATATAATCTCCAGAGGCAAGAGGTTAATTCAGTCTTCACTTAAGTCTGCCCATGATAACTGGTTTTGGTTGCTACTTGCATTTGTTTATTAAAATACAAACATTTCTATTACATGACCTGGATGGAAAATCCCAAGCCTGGAATCCCTGCTGGGTAGTTAATAAGGCCAAATTTACAGTCACTGTTAGGCTGAAAAGCTCTTTATGACTTTAGTGATCAGAGTAATCCACAGGGGGATTTCTGTGAGATTAATGCATTGTTTGACTCGGGGACTGGGTGTGATAAAGATGGTTCAGTGACAGCATCCCAGCACTCTGCATGTGCAGGGCTTGCAGCAGTGAGGAGTGAAGCTCTTTAAGAGCAGGAAAACTGGGGGCAAGATAAAACACTTGATTTTAATCACAGTTGTGATGCTGTCTTAGGGGAAAATACTTGCATGGACATTTCAGGCCACATAAAAGACAGGAATTGCATGTGTTTGTCTGGAGCAAACACTGAAAACAATTGCTTCTTTCAGAGTTTTGTCTGATGAACTTCAAATATTAGTCACTCAGAATGCTTTTTTCATAACCACATCCTGTGGAACACCTTTGTAAATTAAAAACTATTGTTTCTTTACTGTTTCCTCTTTGTCTCTTAAAAGTAGAAACTTTTTAGAGCACCTGTGTTCTGTACATGCTCTATTAATCATTGCAGTGTCAGCCTCCAGGCACCATTATTGTTACAAACTACCTGGTAAATCAAAAAGGCCTCTGAGTTTTTTCTTACTTCCTCTGTTCTTTCCTTTGAATGATGGTGCTTGTTTTTCAAGATCTATCCTGCACTGAAACCATGTAAACTTTTAAAAAAGGTGTTTTTCCAAAGAGAGAAGGCATCCTACTGTGATCAAGGGTGTATATAAATCCTAGGGAGTGACCTGTTCATGTCTATGCCCATAAAACACACAGAGATTGTTTGTTCAGAGACCATGATCAAATAAAGGAAATATCTTTTTAATTTTTCTTTTTTTTTTTTAATGGTTATAATGTGTGCTCTTGGATAAATCATGTAACTTCCCAGGGTATTTAGGGGGCTGTGAAGAAGACCTACAGCTTTGTCTCAGAGGAGTTGTGGTGTTTAATTTGTGACATGTTAATTACTTGGAAATTTCATTACCAGAGGTTTAGGACATCAGTATGGGACTGAGTTGCATGTTGAACAATAGGTTCCAGTGCTGTGTCTTGTTTATTAAGCTCTTTACTAAATTTGGTTCATGCAGAAAAACTCTTCCATGAAAAACTCTTCCATGTGAGTATTTTCTATTAATTATTTCCATTAAAAATTTAAAGTAATAGTGATTACAAACTATGGAAGATAATGGTTTGCCATGTTCTTTGAAATGAAGGAAAAAGTTTCAGCCTCAAAGAAAAATTCTCTTACCCTTTATTTTTGTAAATGTAATTATGTAACCCAAAGTGTGGGGTTTCTGCCTCATAAATGAACTTGCAGAGATTGGATATCTTTATAAATTCCCTTGCTGAGTGGAAAAGGTACTTGTGCAGCACAAGATTTTTTACCTGCTGGCTTTGGGGTTGGTATCTCGACAGCTGAAGTCTGTTAGAGTGTGTTTGTACAGACACAGCATCTGAAATGTGCAGCTCCCAGAACACAGCCCTGAAAAGCTTTCTGGCCTAAGAGTTTAGATAACCTGCACTTTAAATCTGAAGTATCCTACACCCAAATTGCACTGTCTGAAATTAATAACTACTGAGGTGAAAATGTGGGAATATTGGTCTTATTTTGCAGGTTAACATGTACTGTAGCTGTAGCCCACTGGCATTCAGAAAACTGAGAGTTTATCTTTCTCAAGATCTAAAATTATTACAGAAACCCTAGCTTTAAAAATGTACTAAACAGAGGAATTTCATCATCAGAAATGACATCACAGATTTTCAAAGCATGCCAGTAATAACACCGTGTAATAAAAAGTTTCTGTTTGAATTCTCCCAAGCCCAGCCCTCCTTTCCTTTCAGCTGCCACCACTGTGAATTATTTTCTGCTTGGAGAACAAACCAAGCACCTCATACAAACCACTTGGTCTTTTCTTAAAAACTGGGTTAGTCACAGTTGAGACATTTTATAGGTGTGAGCAAAGCACTGTTTTGTGCAGCTGGGGGGTGTCCAGGCAGGACAGAAGTGTGGGGGGGAGCAGGGTACCTGTAGATGATGCACGCCGTGTTCTGACAGGTGCTGCAGTTGTTGAGGTCCTGCCCAGTGTGGTAGAAGTTACGCCTGGAACAGACAGCAGTTCATGAGATGTGGAGGTACTGACACAATAACAGAGCTCTGAGTCTTTTATTAAAAAAATAAATAAATAAAAAAGCCATTCTTTTTTATTAAAAAAAAGCCATTCTGTTCGCCACTTCTGTTAGCCCTACTAAAAATTCTATTAATCAAATTCTAAGCTGGAAGGTTTTTTTGAAAACACACAAACCCTGTGAGCCTTGTCTTGACCTTTCCCACCTCATGCTGTTAAGAGTTCTGGTTGTTGGTTCTGGTATGAATACTTGTTATGAAAACACTTAGACATGAGACTGCTTCTAACAAACACACTTTCAAGTATTTGAAAATCCATGCAATTTGCTGAATCAATCTGATCTCTGTCCTTATGCTTTCCAGTCTTCCCTTTTCATGTTTCCTTATTTGAGTATAACCAAGTCAGATTTTTATTTCTGATAAGTTACAAATTTGTAGTGTTGTGAAAAAAAGAAAAGTGAGTTTCCATGCTTAATACCAACTAGAGTTGAAATACTTTTATGATGGAGAGACCTGCATTAGAAACAGGTTGAGATTGGCAGCTCATCATGTCTGAAGAAAGCATAACACTTATATTTAACAAGTTTTATTTGAATTAGGGGAGATCAGTTGGTACCAAAATAATTTTCTGATTGTTTTGGGAGAAATGGGAGTTCTTCATGTGCATTGTTGTGCTATCAATGAAAGTGCTTGGAACATTCAATGTTACTGTGAGATGAATCTGCCAAGGTGGATTGAAGCTTCTCATCGAATCTCAGAGTGATTCTTCAAGATATTTGACTATTTTTTTCTTTTCTACCATGTGGTACCTGAACAGAAATGGATTATAAATATTGCTGGATAATCTGACCGTGCTTCACTGCAAATTAGTCTTTTCTATGGGCAGATTCACAAACATAATTGAAATTTAGGTTCTCCTCTAGAGAAGTGCATGCAGGGGAGAAGGAGTGGGTGTTTTCTCTGTCCCATCCTATGGAAGCACAGTCAGGTGGTGTCTGGATGAAGATTCCAACAGAGAAATGACTGCTTAGGCTTGAGACATACTTGGATCCCTGCCTCCTGTCTTGCCTCTTACCTGAATTTTTAGGGTTTGGAGTGTTGTACATGTTTTTTTTCCATTTTTGCTGTCTGTCTATGTGGATTTTGTCTCTTGTGTTTAGGCTGTTACAAAGCTAATGCCAGAAATACATATGGAACAAGCCTCTGAGAGAGGGTATGTAACACTGAGGCAAGAGCTGAATTGTATGGGGAAAATGTTAGATGGAACAAGAATTTTTGTGGGCACAGTGGAAGCTAATGAAAGTATTTTCATGCTAACAGCCAGGTGTTTTCATTAACAACCAGTTAATGTTTCCAGATGAAAAAAGGTAATATGTATGGAGTAAAATCACATGATAACCAGATTTATATTATTTTACATTTTTAAATGAGTGTAAATTCTTATTTGAATTGTGAGTTAGAAAGTTATTTTACAGAAATACAAGTTAACTTCAATTCCAAGTTAAAATACTTGGAAAAAGAAAAAAAAAATCTACAAAAGAGATTTTTTTTTTTAATTTTTTTTTTCCCATCAGAAGTTGTAAGAAAATTGGAGCATATAAAGTTTGGCCTTGGTTAGTTCCATCCTGAGAGTTCTGCCCACATGGGACCAAGTGCAAAGCCCTGGTGCTCTGGGCTCTTTCTGCAGCTGCACCTACACAAAACCCTCAGTGCAGCCTCCTTGTCATGGTGCTTGCAGAGTTAGTGGAAATGTGGATTACCTGATTTAGTCATTATTGTAATCAGTAAATACAGCTGATATACATGATTTAATTTTAAAATTAAGAGTGCAGTTTTGCATGCATAAGTGATTTATCTACATGCACGAGATGCCTGTGCTAAAGATTAAATTTATGGTAGCATAGTCTCTACAATAACTTTTTTCTTTAAAAAATGAAATGGAACCTTTATTCCCTTGCTTTGTTTCTGAATTTTTCAAAGATAAGTGGTTTGAAGGATATACTACTTTACAACAAAACAGACTTTAAAATGTGTCCTAGATGCAATTACTGTAAGTAAGAGATGCTGTTGATAGCTTGGAAAGCTCTATTAGGGTATTCTGAAACCTGTTTTGAGCATAAAAAATATTTAAAATTCTATTTTAACTTTGTCCAATCTTTAGATGTTAGTTTCATTTATGGTATTATTGTTATTTATAATGCATAATAATGCATGAATACTGCTTGTAGCCTTGGCACAGTCACCATAGTGACAATAAATACGGGGTTTTTTACACTTTTATGGGAGTGAGAAGGGAGCCACTCTGAAGCCTGAGAGTCTGAAGTGAGCTCTTGCTGCCTTCACATGCTCTGTCCTTAGTTCTCAGTCTGGCTCTCAGTGTGTGTCTGACCTTGCCATGCTTTGAACACCCTAAATCTAAATAAAAAAGGAAGTTGTTAAGCTGGGTCTTGCACTGGATTTTGTAAAGGCAATGTCAGCTACAGCCAAGCTATAAGAGGACTTGCTTCTCTGCTGAGGCCCAAACACACAAAAAAAGTGTGAGATACATTTTTGCAGACTCATCTTTAAATATCAGAAGAGCTGTGTTTTTCAGTAGCAAAGGTTAAAAGAATGCTAATATCTACTTTACACTTCTGATGAATTACTGATATTAAAAATGAACCATACCCTTCACTGAGGGCTCTGGATTTTTCCAGGTCTTGGATTACATTCAAAAGGACTTTAATCTTCTCCTGGTTGGACTGCAAGGATTCCTCTACAGACTGCAGCCTGCCTTGTAGGGCGCAGAGTTCTCCATGTGCCAAGTGAATTTGATTAATTTCATTAATCTCTGTGTTGCTTTGCGGGTTTATTTCATTCCTTGGCGGACAAGGCTTTATGTGAAATCCTTCTAAACAGCTGTTACACTGGGAAACATCTGAGTGGGTGGAACTTTTCTGGATTTCAGTATTACATGACAGACACGGTTTGGATGCGTTGCTGCTGGGCAGTGACACCGGTGGGCAATCATCACTTGGTAGTGTCACACAGCTGGAACCTGGCTTGTGCTCTCCTGCCTGGTGACAGTCTCTGAGGAAACAAGGAGATGAGCTGTGATTTGATGAGGGTGACAGTGGAGTGCTTTCCTTACTGCTGGCATCTTGGCTGGCTGCAGGCGGCTCAGGATCGCTTTTCTGCACTTCAGGAGCAGCAGAGTGGGGGTTACATTCACTGCAGTTCCCAGAATTGCTCAGGCAAGGCTCTGCTCTGTCAGAATCAGATGACAGTGTGCTGTTTTCATGACTTTCGTTGCTGTTGATGACAGTAGAAGAATGCAGTGAATTACTCGAAGCTGTGGTTGTGTCTGGTGCATCCAGGGGAACGTTCCTGTCCTGTGGGAAGCTCACATGAATGTATTCAGGCACCTGTGTAGACGCAGTTGTCTTGTCTGACACTGAGAAATCCCCCGAGTACCTCGGTCCATTGCTTTGTGCTTTTGATGACCTCTGACCCAAGCCCACCTCACTATTCCTGCATCCATCCTCCAAGTCATGACTTATCCTCAAGTAGCAGAGCTCAGAGGACAGCACGTCTGGTTCACAAAAGGTGCCATTTACCTGGATAGAGTTTGCAGGCTCTGCTGGCATTTCTGTCAGTGATTTGCTTACTGTCAGCTTTTTCCTTTTAAAAACAGGGAAGTGTTTCCTGAGGCTGGGAGAAGTTTGTATGGCAATATTCCGAAGCCCCTTCTGAGCCCTTGGAAAAGTTGGAGACTGAGTTAGCAAAAAATTGTGATCCCTAAATATTTCAGTTTTTCCAGTAGCGAGTGCTGTGTCTCGGGCAGGATTGGCCTCCAGCTCTGCCTTGGTGCTGACACCGTCCTCCTTGAAGCGAACCTGCTGGGATTTGGTCCTGCGGTGCTGGGGGTGCCTCACGAAATCTGCCGAGTCCAGGCTGTTCCTTTTCAGTAGCACTGGTCGCATTTTCATGTTTTGCTGGGCCATTGAATCACAGCTTAAAGTCTGCAAGTAATGTGTTTCTTTGCGACCCATTTCATTTGACATTTGACCAGTATGTTAATATTGTTTCTAAGATGCAAATTAACGCCTTACTCTGGGAGCTTATCATTCTTCTCCTTGTTATTATGTATATTTTCAACTGGCATGTTCTCTTTAGGGATCCTCTTTCAAATTTAATTGCTGATTAGACCAAAATTAATATAAATTAAATACAAAATTTAAGGAAAGATTTCTCGGAGCTCAGGAATGCAGAAATCCTTTTATCTGCAGCTAACATGATCATTGAATTACAAAATTGCAACAGGCTGTTTCAGGTAACTAATTTAAAGGTAAGGTTGAGTCTATGGCTTTCCTGGAGGCTCTAATTTGACAGCAGCTCTCCATTAGGGATCCAGCTTTCTTCTCCTGATGGACCAGTCACATGTGTTGTATTTGCATGTTGTCTAAACAAGCATAATAACTTCTGGGGCCATTTTCATTTCTGATGCGTAGTTGTACTGATGGAATATATCCATTAATACCAAACTGATTTGCTTTCTTTAGAGATAGTTTTTCTTCCTCAGCCATTTTTTAGTTGAAACTAATCTTCCCAGAGAGGTATGGAAAATGTCACCACTTATGACCAGGGCAAAATACAGCATCCAGTGGGACTCAGTGAGAGGTTATTGATGTACAGCTGGTGCTGCCATTCTTGCAAACACAAGGCAGGTCGTGTCCAAGGGGTTGCCTCACTTCTGTGAGCAGGACAGAGGTCCAGGCTGAGTAACCAGGAAAAGCAGAATAGCAGAAAGTGTTTCCTGAAAATAAAAAGACAAGAGTTGTAGCTGAGCAAAGTGGCAAACTGTGATTTCCCGCTGCTGTCTCCTAGGCACTTTCCAACATCACTGCTTATCTAACTTTGGCAATGAGATACTTGTACAAAAACTGAAAAATGTTTTAGAATTTTCAAGTGGCTTAAGCTTTTTTCATATGAAACACAATGCTCAAAAATTGGACATATATATTTGTATAGAACGGATACAAAATACCATAAGCCTGAATCTGGTCTCAAATGCAGATCTTAAAACTTAAGAAGTTAGATTTGAGAATGGCCACTAAATCCTGTTATGGATGAAATATCTAAAACTGAATAGATGTGAGCTCTTAATTTGGAGAAAATTTGAATTTTGAAAAAAGTAATTTTTTTTATTTTTAAAGTTATTAATTTTCGAGTGTTCAGATTTGAGTACAAGATTGCAGCTAAATTCCCAGTACAGTGGTAATTTACTATTAATCCTGTCCCCTATTAATTCACTGGCCATTTCATTAGCCTTACAACTTTCATGAGCTCAGAATCTTTTATTTAAGAATTGCACAGATTTTACCATATTTAATTTACAAGAATTGAGGAGATGGGTGCAGTGGGAAAGATCTTGTTACAGAATATAGCAAACTGTTATGCACCATCATGTAACACTTAAGCACTGTAATATAATTTAAGCAAAGTAATAATGTGATATTACTCTATTATAAATTTTTAGAAGAAAATGAGTGTTGGATTATTTCACTGCAGACAGAAAATGCCACAATATATTGAGAAAATAAATATGTGCATTAATAACAAATTTTACTTTTGTGATATTCATGAAGTCATGGGAATCTCTGTGCTGATTGTGCACAGGAATCAAGAATCACAGTAAACAAGTCCAACAGTTTCTGCAAACAACGTTCCAGTGCCAAGTTCTGAGTTCTCATTTCACCCACTAATTACCAGAGACTTTTAATGGTTTTGTTTGAGAATTTATCCAAATATTGCAGCAGCATTTTCCCCATCACAGCTGCTGTGCTCCAGGCAGATAGACTACTTTAAAAGTTATACTTGCCCAATTAAATTCCAAAAGAAGCTTTAGAAAGCTAATCCTTTGTGTTTTAAATAAAAGTAAAAAGCCCTTAAGGGTTTTATGAGAGCTCTTCGTTGGCTGTAGAGGCATTTGAGTTACATTCCTGCATTCTTAATTTAAAAATTGCTATTTTAACTCTGTTGATTTTTAGCTACCTTGTCATCCAATACTCTGGGTTTACTATGAATTGTAATGAACATTTTGGTACTGTTGTTTATATTAAATCAAGATGAAAGGAAAAAAAATATATAGCTAGGAATGTTCAAATATTTGGATTGAAAACCCAGACTGGTGAATTTCAGTGAGTTATAGGTGTCTGTGCTTGAGTTAACAAATCAGTTCAACATTGCCAATTACTAAGTATAAATATCATTTTCCCTTGCCCAGCATCTAATTCTTCATCCTTTCCTGATGCAGGAACTTAAAACTCTTGTTTTGCTCATTATTTGACATTGACTAAAGTAGGAAAAATCCTAAGGATCCATTTCATAAAAATGCTTTCAATTTATTTATTTATTTTACTCACAAAGAAAAAAATTAAGTCAGTTTTAATTTTATGTCTTGTAGTAATACTAACAGTTCTAGTAAAAAAAATTTAGTGGAGTTTAATGCCCAATGGCATTAAAAAACCTTCTTGCCCAACCTTCCCTGGGCAGTGCCACAGTCCCAAGGTCCATCCCCTGTTGGACAAGTGCCCCGTGAGCTGTTGGATGTTATTTTTAAGTGGTGCACATTTCATGCTCCTCTTTTCAATGTTTTGGGTATGTGAATCTGACTGACGTTGCAATTTTTTTCTGTTTAGCTTGGCTGGTACTGTAAAAGAAAATCTTGACTTTTAAGGTCTTTGCATACTTTGCACACACAATTCTTAGTGGTGGTAGCTCCTCCTCAGTGCAAATTTATCCTTGCTCCATTGAAATTGTATCCCAGGGTGTAGCCAGTGAACCCCTAAAAAACACTCAGGGGCAAAGCCTGCCCCCTCCAACAGCAATAAAACTGATTTTCCAGTCTGGGGATTGTGGGTCTAGGTTCTTAGAAATGCACACACATCTTAGTCAGACTGCCAGGCAGAGGAAGTTTGACAAGACATAGATATTTTTCTATATAATTTTTCTCCCACCTTTCCTGCCTCTGCCTTCCCAATTTCTTCAACAGAGTCAAACGTATTTTTTGGTTCATATTTCAGTTTAATGGCTGAAGCTGTGGGTAGAGAAGTGCAGTGGTAAGGATAAATGGAGATTACAGGGAATTGCATGGAATGTAAAACCATGCAGCAACCAACAGTGGGGATTTTGGAAGAGTGCAGATGTGTGAGTGGTGGTTCTGGGGGTTTTCTGCAGTTTGTGGCAAAAGTTACTTATTTCACATGGTTTTCAAACTCTTCCAGCTGCAGTTGCACACCTTGATTTTTCATTTGACAGGTTTGTTCAAAAATTAAATATTTTTTCTTATAGTAAAAGTGTGAAGTATTTTAGAATTTTGTTTTTCCCTTATGCATGTTTTAAAAACAATATTCCTTGAAACTAAATGTTTGAACAGAACCTTTTCAATAAGTAAAGGAAATAGGTAAAAGTTTGTGGGGGCTTTCAACAGGAAGATGATTAATCTAATTTGCCTTCCACTTTTGAGCATCCACATTTTAAATTTCCCAATTCAGTCTATGGCAGTGGGTTGGAACAAGGTGATTTTTAAGGTGCTGTCCAATGTAAACTGTTCTGATTCTGTGATAGGTGACAGCTGTAATAACTGTAAGATAATTTATTCAGACTCAACATTTTTCTGTCACATCTGATTTGTGGTTTATCCTGTAGAAAACAGATTTTCCATGGTGCACATTTGATGGACATTTTCAGTTTAGAGAGGCAGCTTGCTGTATTAATTATGGTTAGTGTTTGATAATAAGCTGCTTTCTAGGTGGGAGATTCTCAGGTTCTAAGAAATTTGTGTGACTCTCACTTTCCCTTCATGTTGCAAATCTTTCCAGGATTCCTAAACTGTTGCTGGGATCAGAGGCTGCCTGTGGGGGCTGCTGTGAACTCTGTGCTTATCAGTGGCTGCAAACAGCCTGGCAACTGCAGAGCTCTCCTTCTATGCAGGTTCAATATTCAAAACAAAAAATTAATATCTGAAATGCACCATTTTTCATTAACAAGTCTGAATTAAGGCTTTAATTGTGTTGGTTTGGATGTTGTTTTTGTTCCATTTCATTTTCTGTCTCCATCAGAAACCAGCAATAGCTGTTGGCCAAGCTGCTTAATTTAGTCATAACTCTTCTTTGCATAAAAGTCATATTGGGCTTTTTTCCCTCAAAATAATGAGAGTTGTTGAGGATAAGTTTAGATATGCTTCTGAAATCCCTGGAGACTGCAGTGAAGCATACATAACCAGCCAGCACACAGGGCTAGAGATGGATTTGAAACCATTGGAATTGGATGATGCTGAAAATTACCTTTTTCCTGTCCTTTCTTGCAGAGGGAAATGGATGGAAATGTGCTCACAGTTCCAGAGGAACTGCATGCAAGGAGGCCTCTGAAGGGAATATTTTCAGATGAAAATGGGTGACAGATGCAGAGCCTATAAAGTAGAAACAGTCCCCCAGAAGTGCAAATCTGCAGCTTATTGTGATACACAGGAAAAGCTGGCAGGGAACAGGAAAGATGAAACTGCTGAGCGAGATTTTTAAATGGCCTCTGTGTACAGGGGCCTGTTGTTGATCACAACAAGGAGTCTTATTGCTTTGGGTCCCACAGAATGCAGCACAAAGCTATTTATGAAAGTAAATGTGTTTATTATAGGAGATAGAGTAATTTATGGAATATAGTTTTGTACCTGGAGTTTTCTCCAGTGCACAGCTTGTCTAGTGTAATATTCTTCTATTTCTTACTCTAATTGGGCAGTACACAGAATATCTGTTTCTGCTGGTGTGCATGGCCACAGAGGAGTTCTCTGGATGTCCCTGGATGTGCTCAGTTTTCCCTTCCAGCAGTGCCTTGCTAATGCTGAAGGAATTTTGCTTGAGCAAAAAGGACTGAAGAAGGAAAGAACTTTTTATAAATCCTGCTGGTGGGTTTTGTAAGCCACCTCCAGGTGGGACCAAGGTGGCTGGAGAAGAGGATCTAACAGAGATAAGGAATACAGGGTAGGATGGAAGTTTCTGTCCTCAGAAAGGGAACACTTCGGTGATGGAAGAGGTTACAGGATTTTCTCTCTGATTAATTTTACAGCAAGATCTGCAAATTACTTCAGGTTGGTGAGACTGGGTAGAGAAGAAGCTGTGATATTTACTGCAGCAGAAAATGGACTTAGCTAAGCAAGTTTTAGAGATGAAAATTGAGTGTGGTTTGCCTATGATTTGATTGAGATGATGCAATGTCATTCCACATGAAGTGCTGAAGATGCACTAAGAGATAAAACCATGATGATCTTAATTCTGAAATAACTTTCAGAACCATAGAACTTGAAATTCCTTTATTCTAATTTAATAAAAATAAAAGTTCTTTTCTTTTGAAAAGATGATAGATTCCATTTGCCCTGTCAGAAAATAGTCTTCATGGATTAGACAACATTTTAATCTCAGTATTTCTTCTGGAGCATATACTGGGAACTGTTCTTGCAAGGTTTAGTGTCAGAAGGTAAGATACTACTCTTTATTCACTTTAGAGGAAAGCATTTCAGTCACATATTTATATACAGACACAAGTTGGATTTTTTTTCAGTGTTAGTTTGGAAAGATGAGTGTACTTAAAACTGAGAAATTTCTCTTGAAGAACTGCTTTAATGCCTACAGGCAGAGGGAAGTTATCCAATGTGACAGGCTGGTGAGCTGGAAAGTGTCCAAATTACTGGTTCACAGCACAAAATTTCAGTGCTCTTCCTTGTATAAATCTTATCAGTTGAAAAAATATTGCTAAGTACTTGATATTTCTATCTAAGTGTGCACATTTTGCACTTTAGATTATCATAGGTTTATATTCAGGCTAAATAAAATGTTAACGGAGCTGTATATAGGTAACCTGTGCAAGGCAGGTTTGTACCCTGTGCTGCCTTGCAGGCCCTCAGCATTTGGTTAGAGACAGATTAGTTCATAAAAATGACCTTTTGAACTTTCTCTTTGGTTGTTAATTATATTGACTATGTCTGTTAGAACAGAAAAACTTACTATTTTTGCCTAAGTAGCAAACTTTAAAACTGCATTTTCATGGTTCCTGTGTGACAGATTGCACTGCCCAGCACCTTTCTCCTGTTGAAACACTGCTACAAGAAATACCATTTAAAACCAGTATAAAGTGCTGTCTAAAGACTGTGACTTCTACACTGGAGTTGTTTTTATTATTACATTATTAATTTAATTCTAAAAACAAGTTCTGAGTGTACTTGCTGCCATCCCTTAGCATTCAGTTGATTTCTGGGGTTTTTTTGCAATAAATATATCACTTCAGTTCAAGAATGACATGGCAAAGCTGCATCCAAAAGTATTTAGCAGTCTGCTGTGCTGCAGCTGTGTGGGAAGCCTTGTAAGCACCGGGTGTTCAGTTATGATTCTTTAGGCTCTCCAGAACTTTTTTTGCCACTTCAGTAAGTGGGAGTTTCAGTAAATGTAAGGAGTCAACTGTTACTCTCACTTGTGTCACAAACCTGGGTATTTGGGGAAGCAGTGAGAGAAGAAACCATGCCAAGCTCTCCCTGAAACCCATCATCCCCTGGCTTCTGTTCCCTGTGGAAGCACTGGAACCTGGGTGGGAACATTGTGCCAGCTCTCATTGTGGTAACAGGGCTGGAATTTATAATTGCATCCTGAGACTTTTTTACCTGTGTTTTCCCAGAGCAGTGAATGACATCAGGAATGTGAGTAACTGGATATTTCATCCTCCAGAGATGTATTTTGTGTACTTAGCTGAATGCACCTGACTGTGCCTCTTCCCAGATGTCGGTTTTGAGAAATATTTTTGGTGTGGGGGAATTGAATTAGGGCAGCTCAGACTGGGTTAGCAGCAACTGGCTGACAGTAAGTGCAGGAGAGACTGGAATTGTGCTTATTGGCTTTGGCAGGGTGTCTGCAGAGACTGACACTTCCCACAGGCTCCCAAATTCTGGCACAAAAAGCTACAGGTGGAAGAGAAATGGAGGCTGGGATACAAGGAGCTGGCGACTCCTCTGAGAAAAATGCTCAGTTATGGCCACGGTTGTTTTCAGTGTCAGAGGAAGTTTTCTCAGGCTGTATCACCCTGCAGTGCAGTCTGCTCAGGCAGGCTGATGCCTTGGCACATCTCCTTGGGCATGTTTGCAAAATGGAGCTGTGATATGACTGGCAATAAGGTTGGTAGTTCAGGTTCTTGTGTAGGTTCTGTTTCATTCTATCCTCAACCTGTCAGGAGCCAGAATTATCCATTCTGGAAGGGGATTAGTGAGGAGTAGAGCAAGAGAGAAACCTCTGCTTATTTTGAGTCCCTGCTATAAGTAATTTTATATCAAAGCACACCAGCCTGCTGATGTTGGAGAGTTCAGTCACATGTCTTTTGAGGGGTTACAATTAAATGAAAGAGATTTGCGTGATGAACCTTTGTTCTCTTCTTCTGACTTTGCAATTGCAAATTTTAATTTTGTTTCATATCATCAATAGTGAATAATATCATCATTAAGGAAATTCACAGTTTAGATTTATAAGACTTAAAAGTATGTGGTAAGAGCACAACCCTTGGTTTCATGTGTATTTAACACCTCAGTAGCTTTATGTTGCAACACAATATTGGGAAGGAACAATATAGGTGTGTTTTACTTGGGTCTACTCTGTTGTGCAGTGCTTCTCTCTAAATCCATGAGAAAGGCAGCAGGTTTATTCTCTTTTATGAGCATTGTAAAGGTAGTTTTTAGAGCTGTGTTTCAAGTCTGCTTCACCAACTTATCCATAATTCTCTGTGACTTTATTCTGTCAATTTATACACCACTTCTGCCCTCTATATTTAAACAGTCTGCAGCTTAAAGTTGTTTGAGAGGTGCATAGATTGTTATTATGCAGGGCAGGCGCCTTTACTTTTGAATTGTAGCATCGTTATTGCCTGACTACCTTTTGTAAAGGTGAAGAGAACTTGCTTTTGAAAAGCTTTTCTTTTTGTGAGGAGAGGATTTGAAAGAATCCCACTTCAGTTAATTATTTATAGCCTGAAAAATAATGTAGCCTTACAATTGCTCTCCAAGCTTGGCACCACTCCCCACATAAGGAGCACCAGGAAAATGAAAGTTCCTCTGCACTCATGCTTTGACAGAGACACCCATTCTAAGTTACAGCATTATTGCCATGTGTAGCATTATTTTATATTATTAAAATATTTATGGCTAGATACTGGTTTTTCTTCAAAGCAATAGAATAAAAATTCAGTCAAAACTTGTCCCACTGGGATAAGGCAAACAACTGGCTAATTTGTTCTTCACACATTATTCAAATAATGTTCTTTTATTTTTATGGTTTTTTTGGTGGTTACTGCTGGCTTGAGGCAGATTATGAAAGCTAAAATTGTCTCTGTACTAACAGGTACTGAGGAATGCTGGAAAATGGAATATTCAAAAAAATGCCAAGCAATTTTTTCTCCTGGTATTTAAAAGAAAATATGTGTTTCTTCTTTATGCAAAGCTTGTGCAGTTTCTCATGAAGTTAGGAACAATCTGAGTTATAAAGGGACCAGACACTTGGCTGGAACTCAAATGCCCCTGATGACTGAAGGGCTTAGGTGACATCTTAAAAAAACCTTAAAACTAAAAGGATAAATTTACACGTTTTCTATCAATCTTGTAGCTATTTGTTTCTCTATAGTCAGTTCTTAATATTGATAATATTTGTTATTTCTTAATCTCCAAGCAATATTAATGTAAAGAATTTCTTAAATCCCTAAATTCTCCATGTAGAGACTCTGCAGTTTGAGGTTGGAGAAGCCACGACACCCCCAGTTAAGGGCAGAGATTCAGTAGCTGGGGGTTTTTGGCACAGAGCAGATCTCCTTTAGAAACAGAAGATAAGGAAATTCTGTGAAACTGTGGGGTCTTAGGAGGAGGAACTAGTGCATGTAGTGAGATAATACTTATATTTGAAAATAATTCAATCCCATGGCAGAAAAAGTGAGATGATGACACTTTATTTTGTGTTGAGATGGGAAAAGAGAGTGATCTGGTAACACATTACAGTATCCCATAGATATATTTCTGTCCTGCTGGGCACATTTAGAATCATGGATCTTGTGTCTGTTCTGTCCTGGAACATGTCCAAAGAGCAAAGGTGCAATGATGGTTTACAAAAATAAATCACAAAGTGTAGATAAACATTTCACTCTCCTCTTGGGAAAGGTGATTTTTCACCTTACTGAGTTTCTAAGATGGCACAAGAGGGAGGGAGGTGACCCTTTGATGACCTACTCACTAAGGGGAAGATGAACATCTCTGGACACTCCAAGGGCTCTGAACCTTGCTGGAGAAATGAGCAGCTTCTCTGGGCACCACAAGCTCATGTCCCAGTGATGTCAAGGGCAAAACAAAAGCCTGTTTGTTTCCTTGCCTTTCCCACTTCAGCTATTTCTCAATATTGGTACCTTATAACTGATTTTATATCTTGTATAAATTCAAATTTTATTTTTAACTCACAAAGTTATACTTAGATAGTCAGAGAAGTTAATAATTGATGATTTGCCTAATAAATCTGCATGGTCCTGAGCTGTGTGGCACCTGCTTGTCACTCAGGGTTGGGTTTTTTGTTACTCAGTCTTTACTGAGGCTGGCAGTTTGAAGAAGTCCAGAAGTTCTATTTGGGAACTGCAATAAGCCTAACTAAAAGGCTGCATGGAAATAAGTATCTTCAATAAATTTTTGTATGTTCAAATTATTTTTCCACCAGTGAGGGCAATTAATTTCAAAGAAGAGACGAGAGACAAGACATGCAGCATTCTGTACAAACTAATAGGAACCTCAGTTCCTCATATGTTTTGAAATATGTGAAGTCCTTTGAAAGTAATATGTAAGTTAATTGCATAAGTAGATGAATATTTGCTTAAAGTCACTTTCCCTGTAATTTCTGATCCTCTTCTAAGCATAAGAATGCAGAATGGCCCAAGTAATTGAGTATTTTACATGATTGCTCTTTTCTTCTCCAACTAGAGATGATAGTCTCTGAAGTAGTTACATAACATGGGATATGGCCTGCCCTGTCTCAAGAACAAAGATGACCTTTCTTCTTTTTTGTATCACTGGGATGATCTCCCAGGGCCTGTTAGTGAAATATCAGCAATTTTATAGAAGTTACTTCCTTCCTTCATTATTCCATATGAGCACCGTGTTGCCTTAATGGCCCTGCAATGAGGTTATTTTCAGAAAACTGTAGTGTTTTTTACTTTTAAAGAATATTTTCAGTGTAAAAGGTCTCCTTGGGAATAGCTTCAGGTTTAATTTGGGTAAGTAGCAGTGTGATTCGAGCAAAATACTGCAGTGTAAACTTGTGTTATTAAGAAGGCAAGTAAAACATGAAGCAAGTAGGTGTGGTTGTGTCTCACTTCAGATGTGACTGGATGTGCAGTTTTTCCAATGTTTTCCAGAAAAAGTTAAACAAGAAACCAAATGAGAACCTTACTACAAAGCTAAGCCAGGCAGACAACCCAGAAGCTGTTAGAGAGGCTTGTGTTAGGGTTATTATATAATGTGTTAGCTGCATAAAATCAGGTTTGTGTTTCAGGTTTTGGTTGGTTGGTTTGTTTGTCTTGTAAAATTAAAAAAAAATTCCAAACAATAAAACCAACCCCCTCCCCCCAAACAAACAAACAAACAAAATAAAAAAAAAATAAATAAAAAAACCCAAACAAACAAAAAACAAGCTGACAACCAAACACCTTAAAAAATTGTTAGAACCCACAGAGCAGTTGCCATGTGTAATCTGTCAAGATTGCTTTGTTATTCCCCTAAGTCCAGAAGAAGAGTTATGAGGCAGGAATGTCTAGCTGGCAGCCTGAGGGCATGTGTATCCTTGTATAATAGGAATCGACCTAATTCAGTGGGAACAACCTTTCCTTTTTTAAAAAAAAAATAAATTTCGTATGCTGATAGAGATGTTTGTAATCCTGGTGTCCCTTGTTTTGTGAAGAGCTTCCAGAAAATCGCAGCATTCTCAGAGCTATTTCTGGTGCTATAATTAAGATTTTGTTAGCAGACTAACAAGGCTTATTTTGATGTCCTTTGCATGTCACAGGTTTGCACATCAGGCTGTTTCCCCTTTAGGCTGTCTGGGAACTCTGGTGTGCCCAAACCTGTGGGGACACCACTGATGCAGGGCTTGGAGGCAGCAGCAGGGAAATCACCATGCCCACATCCTGCACATTTACATTCCTCAGTTTCCTGGCCACCAAAGAACCTGCTCCCCACACACTGCTGTGAGATCCTGGAGGATGCTCTTCAATTCTGCAGAGTGAAAGTTCCTTTTTCTGTCTTCTCCCAAATCCCTGGGACCACATTGTTGGTTTCCTGGTTTCATGCTTGGATGCTCTGTTCTTCCAGAGCATCTGTGCCTCGAGCTGCACAACCTGCTAGGGCCAACCTAAGGTCCTGGAGCTCCCTAATTGCAGCACAGGCAGGCAGAATTTTGTGATAATCTGAAAGGGCTAAGAGAGCTCCACTACTGCTCCTGTGTTTCAAATTCCCTTCTTCTCTACTGCCTCATTCATTCAATGAACAATGTTACTTCTCCTCTTATTTGGTTGTAACCTTTTTTAAAATATCTATAATTTAATATCTTTTTAATATATATAAATGATTAGTAATATTTGCTAAGTATTACTAAAATATTTTAATGGTTGTTGTATTTAACAGTTTTGGAGGTCAAGACCTTGTACCAAGACAAGATCAAATAAAAGACACTTTTACCTTATGTAACTACAGTGCCATTTCAAAAAAGACAAATGGCCTTGATTTAGTAGTAAATGCTTTATTTTCATACTTTATAAATATAAGAAAGACATCCTTATTTTAAGGAAAATACTTAAGAAAATAATACTCGCTCCATTACTGGATTTCTGACACTAAGCTCTGCAGCCTAGGAAATCTTGTTTTAAGATTTAAAATATTAGCAACTTCCTTTAAAACAAAAACAGAGCAGAACAAGTTACTTTTTTTCTTTTTCTTCTTAATGAGCATGCCTTGAAAACTGATAATAATCTAACTGGAAAATTTGATTCCAGTCCCTCCAGCTTCCCAGACTCTTGCCTTAATATGATAATGCTGCAGCCATAGTTTGGAGAGTCCTTGACCAGGAAGCACACAATAGCTCACAAGATCCAGCTCCAGGAAGCTGTAAGGAACATCCAGCTCAAAGGATGTTAACTTTATGTTAACCAATATGGGAAAAGGGTCTGTTTATAAAACCTACCATAATGATGTTGTCAAGATATGAGATCTCTCTTCAAATATCTTGGAAATCCTTTTGGCTGTGAGGTGGTACAGCATCTATCTGTGGGAGTTCAGGGCATCCCTCTGGCTGCCCTGGCAGGTCTGGGACCCTGGCAGGGGTCAGGAACCCCCTGGACAGAGCCCCCAGAGACACTGGCTGTGATCTCTGGCCATGCAAAAGAGTTTTCAATCTTACAGGATCAATTACCAGCTCTGAGTGTTTGATATCAGTGATAATTAAGTGTGGCACAGGTGCAAAAGTAAAATTTTAGGATTCTAGATAAGGGGTCCAAAGGGGACAAGATGGAGGAAATTGTGTGTGTCTTGTCCTTTTTCTCCTTCTTCATGCCCTCCATGTTTCACTGTGGTGTTGGCATTTTCCTGTTGGTTCAGGCTGGGGACACACTGTCCAACGTAGGTGACAGATATTGGCACGTTCTTGTAAATCCAGCCCAGGGAGTTTCTGGTATTTAATGTTTGTCACATCCCACTGAGGGCAGAGCCCCACACGCTGCCCTGCAGGACAGAGCTGGGCAGGGCAGCAGAACATGTGAGAGATAAACAGAATAAACAACCTGGAAACCAGCACAGACCAATTATGGCTTTGCTTTGGCAGTGGGGCTGAGAGACAGAGACTTTCTACAATCTTGGAATCATCAATACCTCTGATTCCGACATCTACCAAATGCTCGTTCTGACCCTCAGCTCTCTAGAACTAAAAGGACAGAAAACAACCTGCTCACAACAGGTCCTTTGGTGGCACTAGACCAAAGATGACACTACCAACCATGATCTAAGAAGCTTTTCTGAACAGCTTCAGTAGCAGAGTCCTGAAGCTGCCATTGAACCCAATAGCATTAATATGAAAACTACAGTGGAGGTGTGGGTTGTAATGGTTCTAATCAGCACCTTTTCCCTGTGTTGTTAGATATGTACTGATGCTCCCACACACTCTGTATTGCAGTGACTAATCATAAAAATAAGAGACTATAAGACTGCTCAGGTGATGCAAACTCTGAATATCAGAGGCATAAGAGGTTATATTTCTCTGGCATTCTCATTGATCAAGTTTGCTTTTATATGCATGTGATTCTGCTTTTTGTTTGTTTTGTTTGCAATTCCCTAACATGCATCTACACTCATTATTTCTGTTTGGTCTGTCCAGGAGAAGGTGTTGGTACCCTGGCTTCTTAGCTAGACAATCCATTTGAATGAAATCCTTGCTTAGAGATGAGGGAAAATAAATCTCTGCAAGTAGCTTTGAACATTTTGGCAGTAAAGCAACATAAAGAAGTGTCTTTTGGGCACACAGTCATCATCCTCAGAAGGAGTTCAAATAGTCAGATGACATGGCACCACAAAATATTTTGATAATCATGTTTGGGAAATCATTGAAAATTGTTTGGAGCCCAGTTTGTGTTTGGGAAGACCTGTTTTTAACACAGTGCTGTTACATCAATACTCACCCATTTTTCTGGGGATGGTTTATGTTTGGGGTTTTTAGGGAGCAAGTTTTCATTTCAGAATAAGGATATAATTTTATGTCAGAGGGGTTTAATGCCAGGGGAGAAGAGGTGCTGGCTTTTGCCATCCTGGTGCATTTTCCAAACAGCCAAGAACAGGAGCTAGGTTTTGTCCCATTGTGGTTTTAGGATTTCAGAGGCTCCTGGATTGCAGTGACTGAGCAAGCAAGGGACAGTCACACCCCTGATGGAGCCTAAGCCAGGGCACTCTGGAATTCTTTATCCTTTTATTGGCTTTTGAATAGTTTTCCTTTTTCTCATTTAAAAACATGGAAGAAAAAAAAAAAACAGAGCTAAAATAATCCCTGATTAGTTATTCAAAGAAATTTCAACTCTCATCTTCATTCTACTTATGTTGTAAGTATATAATCAATCCACCTCTTGGGCTGGTGCTAAGTTATTAAAGGAGTATTCCTTATCCTGCTAGAGCCCAGGCATAATGTGTTAGAATCTCCCTAAAAATACAATTAGAATATGCAGAAATAATTGATGCAGACAATTCTATTTGGGAAATTTCTATCTGTATATTATTAGAGTATCAACATTCTCTGTTTACCTTACATTAAAATTGAAATTCAACCAGCTGGGACATAAGTGACATCCCTTGAAGAGACCCACACCTGAGGAGGATACATAATTGGCTGTAGGTTGTGGATTATAGATTGTGTCCATTGGCAGGACATTCTGTAATTTTTGGAGTTTTATCCTTTCATCTTTATACATGTGTTTCCACAGGGTTTTCTTTCATGGAGGATTCCCTATGCTTTCTATTTAGCAACTTACCCAAGATTCAGTGCGAAAAGTTCTCTTTAGAAAGATTTTGGGTTTTGCTATGAATTTTTTGCCTATTACTCTGCTAACCAGACTCCAAGATTTTTTTCATGCTTCATAGTGGAGCCCACTGTTACAAAACAATTTAAAAACTTCATAAAAGCCCCTACTGGATAACATTTAAATATGGAAAATATTTCAGATGCAAATTAAAATTATTCTAACAGTTGCTAGTTGCTATTAGCCAATCCTAAACAAACACTGTGGGTAGATTGGTTAGTGTAATGGACGTAATTTGTTGGAAAATTATTTTTATTGGGCCCTATTTTCTTCATAAGATCAATTTAAAAGTAAAGAAGTTTCTGGAGTGAAATGACTTTCAACAGTTTTAAGCCAAATTATTGTGCTAAAGCTTTGTTTTAGCCATTCACAAATATATTTTATTAGTCTCATCTCTGATCAAATACTTGAAATTTAATTTAATTTTTATGTCTTCAGTAAGTGCAGCTGAAAAAGAACAAAATCAAATAGAGTGATCTAGTTCTGGGAATACAGGAGATGGCTCTGTTTCATTTTAAGGAAGTGAATCATCATCCAAGACATTCGTCTTCACATTGTGTAAATTTAAAGTACACGGCTTAGCAATAAAAGATGCTGCTGCACTTTGAAGAGCTTGGATTGCTCAGTTCTGCTCTTTTTGACCCCAGGGTTGCTCTCCCTTGCTCTGTTCTGCTTTGCAGCCTCCTGTTGCAGCCCTGGCTGGGTTGGTTGCTGCTGTTATATATTGCACCTCAGGGCAGGGAACACTTCCCCCAGCCCCTCTATCACCTCCTGCAAGTTCCCAAGCTGCTTTCCAGCCCTTTCAAATGGAAGAGGTTGGCCACTCTTTGTACACTAAATAAACCATGGGTGGTGTTTGTTATCTGATTCATTGCCTGTGCTTGTGTGTAGTTCCAGTGTTTGTCACCATCTCTAACTGGCATGAGTGCACTGGGACACTGGGCAGGACCAGCCAGGCTCTGCTCTGCCTGCCCATCTGCTTTAGTGCCAGCAGGGCAATGCAGCAGTCCTGGGAATAAGAAATCAGGGAAATGAGCAGCCCTGGGACACTGGGGTGTCTCAGTGCACATCTCTGAGATGTGCCAGGGCAGGAAGGTCCTTCTGGCCTGTGGGACCAGGCTCAGGAGATTGTGAGGTGGCAATCAGTGGGATGCAGAGGAGGAGGGAAAAGCTCACAGACCCCTGCAGGCAAAGGATGGGAGATTTCATCTGCTAGAGCAGAGCTTAGGTCAGGAGTGTGGCAGCAGTGCTTAAGTGAGGAGGTGAAACAGATCCTACTTTTTTTTTTTTTTTCCCTTTGGTAACTGTGCTCTGGACCAGTTCAGTTTCCAAGCAATGATTGCTCATTCCAGATCACAGCACCATAGAAGAATTACAGAATAATCTGCGTTGGAAGGGACTCACAAGGGATCATTGGGTTCAACTCTTTAGGGAATGGCCCACACAGATATTAAACCCACAACCTGGGCATTGTTAGCACCATGCTCTGACCAGCTGAGCTCCACTCAGTGCCTTCTGACCTCATTGATTATTGTTATTCATAATTTATTTGTGAATATGCTTTGAAGATGAACATAAAGTTAATATTACAGGAAAAGTAGTAAATTACACAATTGTGTTTGAACACAGACTTCAGCAGAAGTTAAATCAATTATAGTGGAGTGTTCATATCAACCAGAGACAGTAGCAGAAATTCTGGAGAGGATTTATGGCACAAAAACAGCCAAACAACAAAACCCAGCAGCAGAAAAAACATTGCCGAGACTGAAAAATATTCCTTTTTTTCAATATTGCTGGAAAATCAGTACAACATTAAAAACACTCCTGTATTTAAAAAAAACCAAAACAACAAAGGTGGCAAAGGATATACTCCATGAAAATCAAGCTACTTTTATGTCCTACTGTGAACCATTATTTTATTTCTTTTATCTATGGAAAAGTCTTGAATGAAATATTACTGAAATTGTGGTTCTCTAACTTGCAACATATCTTAAAATCACACAGAACAGCTGCAGTTGCTCTCTCCTTGTGTTACAAAATTGTTTTGTATTACTCTACCTGGTAGTCTGCTACTTGTATAGTTGTGCATTCTTTTAGCTAAGTCTTGTGAATGTAAAGGAAATGGTAGAACAAGCTAAAAGAGCCCAGCATGTTTTCAGGCAGGAATGCAAGGCTGTCAGTGAGATGCAGGAGCAGGATGCTGTTCAGTCAGCTATAAAACACAAGGAGACGGAACCAATGAACGTAAAAATGGAAAATAAAAAACTAAGAGTAGATGAATGTTACTGTAAGTGAATAATCAGCACCATGTGCTCACTGGCAGGCTCCAGGTTGGTGTGGATTGGGAGCTAATCCCCATTTCACACGTGATGGATACTCGAGGTTGTTGCATAGCAGCCTGCCCTAATGTTTATGTATTTGTGCCTTTCCAGCTCAAAACACTACATTTTAGGACTGCACATGCATTGGCAGGGACATCTATTTCTGGAGAGAAACAGAACTACTGCATTAGCGATTCACTTGAAATTCTGCTTATTTTTCCTTTCAGACTGGTATTTAGTATTTGCATAATATGATCAAGATGTTTGTCTCAACTTCTACATATGCCACAGTTCTCAAAGTGTAATGGGGTTTTCTGAGGAACTGTGGCTTCAAGTTACTGTAGTTCTTTGTGGCATCACTGAGCATCTTCCATACTTGTTTTCATGTTGCTCTTTAGCCCATGACAAGGAACAGCTGTGATGACTCAATGATTCTGTGAAGACAGTATTTTTGGAGACATTCTCAATAACAGACTTGTGATACAACATAAATATTGATGATTTTTAACACTTGTTTAAAATAGGTGATTGATTAGTTTTTCTTTCATTACACTCAAGATGAAATATTTCACACTTTTCCTCCAGAAAAATGTTTGTATTTATTTCTGAACAAAAAAAAAAAAAAAGAAAAAAAAAAAAAAAAGAAAAACCCAATCAAAACAGAACTCTTTGGCCCAATGAAATTTTTGGCCACTCTCTTTATGTGCGTTATTTTTACAATTACTGTTTCTAACACACAATGAATTTTGAAACTTCTGGCTTATCCTAAAAGAGACTTCAGAATTAAGTCTAATCTAGGATTGCTGCAAACACCACAAGAACACTGGGTTGTTTGAATAAGTTTCTTTGCCCCATACAGAAAGCCACGTGTTAATCAAACATGAACCATCATTAGTGTGGGGTCACAGGTTGTGAGGATGGTGCAGAGCCCCCTTACCTCCCCCTGCTTGTGAGGGTGAGCAAAATGAGCGTGTCCATGTGGTTTTATGTTCACACTCAGGCTCTGTGCTGCTAAAATGCTCTATTACTGAGGGTAAATGCTACTTAAGTGCCTACATTAAATAAATATCCCCCCGAGTCCTTCCAGAAGTGCATCTGCATGAGGATTGCCTACCCTGCAGCCACTGAAACCCTTCTACTAGATTAGATCAAAATGTAGCTTCATTCCATGTTATTTCTGTTGTTTTTCCAATGCATTTGCCTCATCCTTGTGCTGCTGCTCTATTTGAAGTTACTACGGCAACCTGTCACCATCTGCTATTATAAAGTGTGCTGGGCTTCAGTTGCTAGGTGTTGAAGTTTGTCATCGTACTCATATGATCCTGATGTTCCTCAGCTGTTTCTTTTCCTGTTCATGTTGCATCCACAGCTAATCTGCACTTTTTCAGCAGTGCAAGAGATTCCACGTATTCCTGCTTGACCTTAGGAAGCTCTGTTTGTTTTACAGAATAAGTCTGCAATTCCTTTTGGTGTACTTGGTATATACTCAAATAAAACAACATCTCTTTCACCTTACCCACTACCTAGCAGTGCTTGTACTAAAGCCAGCACTTTATTTCATTTATATATAGCATTAATTATGGAGGGTTTTAAGTGGACAGAGAATTTGTAGGTTTCCTGGACATTTCTTTCTCTGTTTCATTTTCATTTGACACCTATTTACTCATGTTCCTGCTCCTTACAGCAGTGCAGTGTTCATACTATTAATTGCCCTATTTCTTTACACATTTTTTAAAGTGTGTTTGAAAAATGGATAATTTAAAAAAATAGAACTCAGTGCTGTTTCTCTTTTGGGTTCTTTTGTGTTCATAAGGAAATAAATGTATTAAAGTCAGGAAATATTTTATTAGAGCATGCATATTTTATTACAGTCATGCAGAATTGTTTCTGGGTTTTTTTCTGTTCTTATTGTCTCAGCATTAAAGTGTTTACTTTGATACATTTATTTTTTATACATTTGACCTAGTTCTCATCAACGTTTTCTGCTGTAATTCACAGGCTAAATCCTAACAACTTGAGCACAGCTAAAATGCTTTGCTAGGATTCTACCTGAACTTCACCTTGTCTGCTACAACCTTTTCTATCCTATTCTGTTCTAACCTATTCTAACTATTCAATCCCTATGTACAATATTCAATGAAATCAGTTTTTTAATAGACTATTGTGTTATTCTGAATTTCTTCTGCCCATCCTGTGGACACACAGGCTGTGGCCAGGCACAAGAGCTGGTTTTGTGCAGAACTTACTGTTCACAGGCAGTTTGTGCTCTTTGCACACTCCAGCAAGAGGCACTTAAACCCCAGAGGAGAATTTCAGTGGATGCAGAGAGGTATTTGCAGGTTTGATCACAGCTGTGGAGAGCCCTGAGTTACCCTTCAGGTCTGCCAGGGAGAGTGGCAGTGCTGGGGGGGCAGGGGCACTTCAGAGATCTGGGGCTGCCTCTGACAAACGAATACTTATTGCTGCCATTTGGGGATTAGGAGGGAGGGGCAAGCTTTAAACCTATAAAGATGCTAGCAGATGATTTCTGATAATTTTCTTGCCAGCAATCTCAACTATTAAAGATCAAACAGTATTTCCCTGCTTTACAGTTATATGGAAAGAATGGAGGAAGTTTTTGCAGCAAACCGTCTTTACTGACACCTTTTTTATTATCATTCAGTCCACCTGATGTGAATTTGACAGGTTTGATGTGAGGTCCTGGCCAGCAAGACCTTTGCTTATGGCTCTTTTCAAGGCATATCATCTGGTAAATTTAAAATCACCATACCCAGTCACTAAGGCATTTGTGCTGTACCACAATCACAGACATAGCTAGGCACATTTTTGGAAGTTGGTTTTAACAAAAGAAATAACCTTCTTAAAGTCTTTTTGCCCTTAAGCATCATAATACGTCTATACAATGCTTGTGAAGAAATGCTGCTTATTTCAAGCAGTGATTATTTAACTTGAGTCTAGAAAGACATTCAGTGGTGGATGTTAACTGCTAAAAATACGAGCTGCTTTTCGTGTCAATTCTCTAACTTCTGCCGGTAGTCTTTTTTTGAAAATCGAGACATGAGAAGAAAACCCCCACACAATTTCAGTACCGAATCCTTTGCAATTCATTATTCCCTTCAGCTATGCATTCAACGCCACAGCAAAGGTTTGTCTGCTCCAGAACTGTAAAAGTGAAGTACTACTGCAGGAAATCCAGCATTTCTTTTAGAAGAGCATCAGTACCCGAGAACACACGATTTCTTACCTGAAAGCTTTTGGTTTACCTGCAGAAAATGAGTCTTCTTAGCCTTAAAAAGTAGGCAAGGCTCTCAGTAGCACTCGGGTTACTCCAAAAGAAGGTACGATAGGTCCTTTAGGTTGTAATTTCACTCTTCGTATGCGAGAGGTGCGCTGGGTCTGCTCGCGTAGGAATGAATAAATAAATAAAGCCCAGCAGCACGAACCGGAGAGCAGCTCTTGGAGGGAAGCACAAGACCTCTAGTGGTCACAGGCAGAGCTGAGCAGGGACTGCTCTGCTCAGGGATGGGGACAAAATGGTTGGGTACCACCCTGCTGGAGCAGCGGGACACGGCGAGCCCGAGCGGCCCCGAGCATCCGAGCGGCGCCGCTGAAAGGGCTCCTCCAGAACATCCGAACTGCCCAGCGATTTGTCCTTCAGATGGAATCGAAGCATTGAAAGCAGGCTTGGTTTTAAGCCAAGAATTAAAACTTCAGCAATTTCAAAGGAATCGGTAAGGAGGAATCTTCACAGTTTTAAAGGAAAAGTGTAAATTATAAAACTCACTGTTATTGCTTGGGAAAGAAACGTCTTTGTGACTTTCAGTAACTTACATGATTTCCACCCGTGAGCTTTCACTGTACCTTTCAGCATTTTGACTTTAGGAATTGAGAAAGACTAAATACTTCCTTTTGAGGAAGTTTGAAAGAAGTTTTGAGATGTGAAGGTCGTAATGTTCAAAAGAAATTTGAGACTTCTTTAATAGCTGCTAAAACATCTGCAGAACAGAAAAAATAGCATTTCTTGCACTATTTCTTCCTGTGAATAATAGAATTATTAGAAATTTTTGATTCTAACATATTTTCTTCCCATGAATTCCTAATAGAAGAATCCTAGGGGATATCATATGCCTTTTGGGAGTGTTAAGGTGATAGTGAGTTATCCTTTATATAAGAAGTTTTGTCACAATGTGTGTTTCTACATGGTGCCTCATTAATGATGCAGCTTTCTCACAAGAGCCTGTCCCTTGGCAAGGCAGCTTTGGAATAATCCTTTTGGAGTTCTTAGTTTGTTTCTTTCATCTGGGTTCGCAAAAGCTTGAATATTATTTATTTTTACATACATAAAGGGATTTCTCAGGCGTTTCACATGCTTCGACTTTAGAAAGAGTACAGTCCAATATCTTCAATAATCCACATGTGTTGATTCTGCCTGGTTTGCTTTCAGAGTCATTTTGTGGCGTGCATGACAGCGATCCTAAACCAGATGAGTGACCAGCATTATTCAGTGTACATTGAAACTTTCCAGACAAGCTCAGAACTGGTGGTGAGTACTAAGTGATCACAGAGTTGATAGTTACAGCATTTTTCCTGTGAAAACTCAGTAGGGTTTTTTTTGGAGTTTCTTGTCTGATTCTTCCTAGAATGAATTCTGTTGCTATACATTTTTTGCATCTGTGTTATTGCACCGCCTCCCTCTTCTAATGGTGGTACTGGACAACACTGTAATCAGAAATTTGGAAAGACACAAATTTCTCTGTTGATCCTGGCACTGAGGTAGTGATGTAATGATCCAGAATAAGTAATGGGATCTTTGTGCTGTACTCTTTTGAGATAGGGGAAAAGAAAAAGAATAAACCCACAACAAAACAACAGCAAAACTTATCCTCAACTAATTGACCATTCCCTCCACACTTCACACACAATGATCCATTTCCATTTTCACTATCGAGTCAACTCCTGGTGCAAGTAACATTGTAAGCTAAATGCAATAAGTGCCCTATTCTTGTAGTGCATCCTTTTATTGAAATTGTTTCTGCCATAATTTAATGGTCCCAGAAGGTTTCCATGGTTTTATGTGTGTCCTTTTGCATTCCTGCTATAGCTGTCAGATATGTCAGGGTAGAGGCACAGGTTTGGATTACATCTGCTATTAGTCCATGGAGGCAATATCTGCACTGGTAAAGAACTGATCACTTTCCTTCCTTTCTTCAAGTCAGAGTGGTTCCCCAACTGAAATTTAAAATATGGACTAAATGGAGTAAAAATTGAAAAAATACTGTATTTTTCAAGCCTAATCATTCTTATGCATAGTGGGACTAATTAATAAAAAATATCGAATTTTACTAAGAAGTACTACAACTTTTTATTTCCATTCATTTATTCCTTCTATTTTCTGAAGAGCCCTGTATGATGACTTTAATGTAATAGCTTTTAGCTTCCATTTGGAATCTGAGACTGCTGTTCCAGAGGACTTTGGCTCCAATCTCATATTTACTGAGATCACCAGGAGTTCTTCCCTTGACTTCACTGAGAGCAAAGTGGAATCCCCCATCTTGGCTCCTTAATCCCACAGAAACACTTCCAAGTGTGTGTTCCACAGCCCCAGCCTGACTGCATTTTGTTGTTCCAGGACTTCTTGATGGAAACGTTCATCATGTTCAAAGATCTCATTGGGAAGAACGTGTACCCCTCGGACTGGATGGCCATGAGCATGGTGCAGAACAGGTAAGGAGGGCAGGAGCTCCAGAGCTCCACTCTCTGTGCTTCTGGACACTGACTCCTTTCATCCCTACAAAACAGTTTTCAGTGCAGTCTAGAAAAACTTTATCATTCCAGTCTGAGGAATGCCAAGAAGGTAATCTGAAACAACCCATTAAAAAGCTTGTTGCCTGTGCTTTAAGTCCAGTTAAAATGGAAAGGGGATATTTTTTTTTTTTTTAATCTATTTGGATGTTACCTTTACTGCTGAACTTATTCTGGCTTCTTGTTTTCAAAGAAAGATTTTGAGTTTAGATGCTGGATTGTGTTATGAGGTGAATACATATAAGCAAGATTTATGTTGGCAGCCACCTGTACAATCTTTATTTTAGTTTTGTAGAGATGGTGGTAACATTGAGTTTTCTAGAAGTTTTAGAGGGACAGTTCTAAGAGTTAAGTGTCAAAAGTGCAAAGGTTTGAATGAACTTAGTCCACAGATGCTGTTTATTTGAAATGTCACAGTCAGTTACACAATTCTTCTACTTTTATAATATATAAAAAGAGAGGATTGAGGATAGTCAATAAAGCTGACCATCTCCTGAGAGTGCTCAGTCTTGAGGGCAAGATTTTTCATTAGAGTTTACAGTTTTGTGATATCAGATTTCAATATGGGATATATTTTAACCTAGGGTTTGAATGCAATTATGTTAAATGAAAAGGTTGGCTTTTTTTGCATTCTGTGATTCAAAAGTGAAGATTACCTTCTAGTGGGTAGTGATGAAATCTCACTTTGTCACTCGTGGGCATTAATGACCATGCAGAGGGATCCCTGACCCCTCCTCTGAGGTGGGCAGGGACAGATGTGCTGGTGGATGTGTAAATTCAGGCAAAATTTTGTATATTACAGGATTTTCATCCCTCTTGTTTTTTTGTCTGAGCCAGTCTTTGGCCTCTCAGGTAAAACCTAACTCCTTGCACATTCTTATGTTGCTGCTGCTGCTGTGATTGCAATTAGTTTTGATGTAGCAAGGTTTAATCTAAAAAAAAATAACAGTTTAACGCTAAACTACCTACAATCATCTGGCACATGCCAGCACATCAAATCTTTCATATGTAAAACTAGTTCTGTTATCTAGAAAATGCTGTTGACACCTGCATTATCCACAAGTATGGGATTATTTTATTCTGTGAGGGTAGGAAGTGTCTGTCCTTGGTCAAAGAATGTCTTTGGGGCTTCACCTGGTGGTGTCTGTATTCAGTCAGGTCCTGACAGGAAAAATTACTTTGGGGGACTGTATTTGTGTTTATGTGTTTCCTAATGACTCTGAAATCTCTGGACAAGTTGTTCCAGGCATGTTTTGTAGCTCTAAGCTTTGTCCTCTGTAAAGAAATAAGTCAGCATTTAAAAAAAATATTGTTTAGAAGCTATTTAGTAGTTCTCCTGTAAATACATTGCTTACTTAAAATGACTTGGCACTGTTTGTACTCCTTGATTATGTTGCTGTTCTCTGAAATGCATAAGGAAATGAGTTATTGATCTTACTTTATGTCTTAATTTTATGTTGTATCAACAACTGAGAGAGAGGATTTTTATCAGTCTTTATAGAAATTTGGTTTTGTTTTTTTAATTTGTTCGGGTATTGGGGTGTTTTTTTGAGGGAATGGATGTTCTACAAAATAAATGGAAGCCTAATTTAGTTTTCTAGATTTGCCTTGTTAAAATTGTTTACCACAAACCAGAGAAGTGGCTTAGAAGAAGTCACAGGGGATCAGGCTTAGGTCTCTTCTAATAACACTGAGAGAAGAAAAGACAATTAAAACAAAACCCCAACAAACCAAACACAAAAAATAATTCAGCACAGTGCAAGCTTTGCATTCTCTATTCCCCTGTTACGGACAGGAGGCTCCATGCAGGTTTTTACTCCCTGGAGGAGATGTTTTGCCTGGAGTCTCCCCTTTCTGCATTTGCAAAGACCTTGGTGAGGGCTGCGGGCACATCTGTGTGTGTGCTGTCACCTTTTTGTGTAGCTGGTGGCACCTGTGCCCCCAGGGAGTGCAGCACAGCCTGGCAGGCTCCCCTGCATGATCCTGTGTGCTTGGTGGCTTGCAAGGAAAGTGGCAATTGGAGGAGTTTTGCTGTAGGAGGGACTGACTGCAGCACAGAGATGTGAAATCTGTGCATTTACAGAGAGCAGAGCAGAGGGAAGAGCATCCCCAGCACTGCAGGTCTGCTCCTGTTGGCTGAGCAGGACAATTCCTGACATCTGGAAGTAAAACCAGGCTGTGCCTGAATAATATCATGGAGATTTCAGCTGAAAGTTTGATGTCTGGCATAGATGGGGGCAGAAAATGAGAGAATGACTTCTTATAGGGTCCAAAGGCAGAATGGGCACATTCTTGTCCAGGAGAAATTCTGGTGGGTGATTGAAAGAATTGCAGTAGAAGCTGAACTGACTAAAGTTACTTGGCAAGCTGTGCCTGTGTCAGGATGGAATGATTTAATTCAAATTACTTTAAATCACCATGATAAATAATATGCTTTTTGCTTCCCAAGCATGCTCAGCCCAAAGCACTTTTGAGGGAGGGAGGAGCTGTGTGTGACAGGCAGTATTCAATGAGCAACAGAGAATGAAAGGGGCGAAAGAAATAATGAAATAATTAAATGCCTTTAATTTTTCCTGTTTTTTCCCCCCTTCCACTAACAGCAAGATGGGAAGAACACTTTTTTATGGCATGCTAGGTAGGGCAGAACACTTTGGGAAACAGTAACATCACCATTGAGGTCATGAGGATATAATATCTGAGTTGTTTTTGTGATCCTCCATGGTAGATTTAATTAACTTTTGTTCTAATTAAAGTTGCTTACTGCTTTCTTCTTATTAGTTACTACTGCTTGTATGTGCAGTTTATTCCACTCATGACACTTAGATATTGGCTATTAACTTATTAAAAGCAGTAATTCCTAAGTACATGGCATTTGTGGGGAAATGCTTGGCTGGTTTAGACAATACCATATAGTCTGTTTATCTTCCAGCTGTTCATAATTTTAATTTAGAGAGATATAATTTCTCCCAGGAAATTCATGTACTTTATTGTCAACATGAAGTGCATGGGGAGTGAGATTGGCTGAGTAAAAGGAGAAGTTAGCAGGGTTAGCAGCTACAGGGAAAGTGGTCACATCCCTTCCCTGTTCTCTGGGCTTAGAAATGGTAATTCCTCACAGGGAAAGTATTTGATCTTATCATAATTAGTACCTAGGATCAATTTAGTTGGTGTCCAGTCTGGAGTGGCTTAGTGAGCACTTTGATTGTTTGCATGTGCATTTGGGTTGGTTTTTGAGCCTTTCCCACATTATTTTAAGGTATTTAAAAATAAGTGGAAACAGGGTTTCACCAGCACATTTCAAGGTCAGATCCTACTCCCTGAAAAAACTCCTGCTAGATAACACTGAAGGGTATTTTCTAACACCAGTAGTTTGGCTTTTTCTAAAATATGTTTTCATTACCTGTATATCTGAGTATTTTCAGACATCTGTCAGAGTCAAGTCTTCCCCAGTGCTTTTTAAGTCGAACTTGAAAGGTTTAGCACTGCAGGTATTTGGCAATTGTTGTCAATTTTCTTTCATTATAAATACTAAAAATAGCTGCTTACTTGCTGATGAACTGCTTTGTAACAGCCTCCAGCCGTGGCTCTCATGGAGCTCCCACTTGGAGCACTGCTGTTAATTCAGGCAAAGCTCACTGTGCCTTCAAATCAGCATCACCTGCAGCCCCAGCACTGCTCAGCCTGCCAGGCTGGGCTTCCCCCAGTGCCCTGCTCCTGGCCAGGCAGAAACAATTCCTCCTTGGTGCCCAGCAAGGGACTGCTGGCACTTCTGCTCAGGAGAGGACACCAGGGATTCCAGGCCTGGGTCTTGCTGGGGTGGTTTTTGTGTTTTTCTTTTCATAGAATGGCTCTGTGGCTCCTGAAAAACTTGTTTTCCACCAATATATGCATGGTCCTGAGCACAGCCTTGGAATAAGTGTTTGAGGCTGGGTTGGACAGGGCTTGGAGCAACCTGCCCCAATGGAAGGTGTCCCTGCCCATGGCAGGGGGTGGAATGAAATGAGCTTTAAGGCCCCTCCAACCCAAACCATTCTGGGATTCAGCTGAAAGGGAGAAAAACTTCAAATTAACTAAAATATTTGAGCTGTTTCCCAGTCTTCCATCTGTTGGTGGAAATAAAACTTATATATTTAAAAAACAAACAAACAAACAACCCATACCAACCCCCAAATGAATAGTTTAGGTTAGTTTTACCCTGGAAGCTGATTCATTTATGTAACTACGGTTGGATGATGGTGTTGTGATTTATTTTGCACAAATAAGGCAGAATTTAGAAGGCTGATCTGCTGCATACAAGTAACTCTTTTCTTTGATCTTGTTTTCCTCTGCAACTTTTGACTGATTTAAACATCTTCTTATAGAAACGCTGTTGTTTTTATAAGGGGTTGAATTTTCAGGGGAGCAGAATATATTTATACACAGGCTTATGGCATATTGCAGAACTTTGTAATATTAATGTATGAAAAAATATTTTAAGCAACAAGTATAAATATATAACAAAAATATTCTTTTATTCACAGTTGCAGAAAAGGGTAAATAACATGTGCAAATGGTATTATAACATGTGCAAAGGGTATTATAACATGTGCAAACAAATGTTACTGTTCAGTCATTGATTTAATTGTGTACAGTGATAGGATGTGTCCTTGGAGAGTTTGGCTTTGTTATGAGACTAAAAATGGCCTTGTTGAAATGCAGTTTCCCAGGTAATATAAAGTTCCTTTCAGAGGGAAATCTATTTCTTTGTTGTTTCCCATGCTGAGGTATTTGGTACACAGTGGCTCAGTTAAATCCATCTTCTTCTGTTTCCTCATTGTCTTTCTCAGTGTCTACAAAAGTCAATGTCTGTAGTCAGGGCAATGCCACTAAACAGTCCTGGGCAGTGGGGTGAGGCAGGTGAGAGGAGAGGCAGTGCTTTCCCTGTGGGCTGGGCTTTGCTCCCATGCAGAATTTCACTTCCAGCTGTGGCTGATCCCTCCGTGCTCTGCTGGCAGCTCCCAGCCTGGCACGGAGTCACTTCCACCTGCCAATGTCACCCTGCCTTGCCACCACCTGCATCCTCCCAGCACAAAGATGCTCATTCTGCCCTGACTCTGCTTGTTGTTGGCTGTTCTCTGTGTGCTGGCATCATCTGCTTTCCAGGAATCTCAGCACTTCATTTTGTGGTGGCTGCAGAGATCATCTGCTCTGCAAGGGAGGCAGCTGCCCACCGTGCTCACGGTACAGAGGGCATGCCTGGTGCCTTTTCACTGCAGTCATTTATTTAATCTTTTATCTGAAATGCAGAGAGAAAACGTGCAGGGAGATGTCCCATTCCCACTCCCACTGCAGAGTGTCTCATCTTTCCTCATATCAGCTGCTGGGATGCTCACACTCCAGACTAAGAGCTCTCTGAATGAAAAGTCCTCAGTGGAGAGAACAACTCATCACACACCAAGAAAAACAAAACAAAACAAAAAAACCCCAAAAAATTATATTATGTGATAAAATACATTTACTATACTATATATATATTACATATACTAAATATAGTAACTATACTATGCAATAATACATATACTATATATAATAATAATTATTATATATATTATCTAGTATATATTTTATATATAAATCTTGGTAATTTGATGTTCTCAGGAAGTCAGTGAGATAAACTTACTTTCCTAGATACAACTTCGACTTGCAGATAGAAACCCCTAAGGTTCTTTCCTATGTGGCCTGTTACAAAATGTTTTCAAGTATTTTAAATTTAATAAAACATCTGGGGATTAAGCCAATGAGGAGTATTTTCCCCTTTGTAGAATATATGTGCAAATGAGTAAAAAAAAAATTGAAGAGATTACCCACACAAACTGTTCTTTGTCACTACAGAAAAAACTAAAAATTCAATACTCATAATTTTCATTAGTTGGAAGTGCAATTGAGCAATCCTTCTGTATTCCCCATTCTAAGTAACTTTGACTAGAACTTCATCTAATTAGAGATTTTCAGGAAATAAAATATGTGCAATTTCCTTGTATTTAACATTATTTTGAACAGTCCATTTTCATTTTTTTTTTTTAACCAGAAGCATCACAAAATAACCCTGCTGGTGTATTATATATTTGCTGCATAATCATCTCTTTTAAAATTCATAGTCTGCTGGTTCAATGCAAAGAAAATCAGTGGAAGAACGGAGAAGTAATTTTGCCATATCAATTCAAACTTCTTTCAAACATGAAGGCTGTGGGAGTTAATTACTGTGTGACATCCTGACACAACCATGTTAAGACATTACATTAATCTTTAAGAACAGGGTTTCAGCTTTGTGTCTGATGCCCATTCTTGATTAGCACTAAAGACAGCATGTGATTGTTAATTTTTTCATTAATTCAGAATATTTCTACTATGCAAAAATTTGTCTGGAATGCACAGAAAAGCAAAGGAGACAGAAGTGAGAAGAAAGTCACAATATAAGCAAAATTAGTGAAAGTAATGAAGTACCAAAAGTTCTTAAGCTGATTTACTTAGAGCCCATTCTGACAGCTCCTTCTATGCTTCATTTTCAAGCCATGAAGTTCCTTAAAGCATCAAAAACATCCCATTTCCAGGAGTTTGGCATAAAATGTGCATATAATATGCAGACTTGAAAATGTATTTTGGTTCCTAAATGAGAGCTACACAATGTTTAAAGCGTGTTTTGAGTAGATGCTGAAGGAAAAGCCACATACAAAGAACCAGTTGAAGGGTCTCACATGGAAACTTGGCTTTTTTGGCACAAAATCACTGCACTGACTGCCTCTGGGAGTTCATTGTGCTGCTGTCAGAGTAACTGGCACATTGCAGCATGCAGTATTCTGGATGCTTGGCATAGCTGTTTAATGCACATTTTCAAATCATGCTAATAAGAAAAACCACAATGTATGATTGATGTATAAGGCCCAATACTATAATTGAGACAGGAGCTGGGGCACACCATTTTGAAGCTGTTGCTTTCTGACCATGTTATATAGTTATACTCTGGGTGTACATTGGAAAAGAATTTCGGAATATGGCATTTGCTCTATCATTAGAATTCAATACGAATGGTTCAAGAAATTATTCTTCAGTCTGTAGCAAAGCTGAGTTGACATGAGGGACAAATACGATGAAATTATTCTCCTTTCTTTGAGCCACTGGCCATATTTTTCCAGTTACCATGGAAGTGGACTTCTTCCCAAGTGTTGCCATTATTGTGCTCGTCATAATTAGGTTTCATGTAGCCAAAAGTTTTAAAATATTCTTCCCATCTTGCATTACCCTTCATTTCTAAATCAACGATTGCCATGTTATTAGGAGACCATTCCTGCTGTTGCTTTGTGGGGATTTTCATTATTTCACCTGTAGTACCTGTGTGATTTAGTCTCTCCTGTCACACTGATTGATTGTCTGGCCTCTCCTGTGTATTTTGTGCCTCCCAGCATCAATTTATAGTTGCCATTTGCTGCTCCAGTCCTTGACAATGACCAGCACTGGGGTTTGGGACTGACCCACACTTTGAATCTTCTCATTCTGTAATGTGCCTTCTTCTGCATGTTCTGCACACAAAAGGGAAGAGAAAAGGTGACAAAAGCCCACAGGAGAATCATTTGACTTCAGCTGCTTTCCCTGGTGTTTGCCTTATGTTACAATACCCACCAGGTGTCTTCTGCACAACATTTTATGAAGATGATACTAAGAAGTTGATGTAAATTATGGACAAGTGTTGTTTTGTCTCTGCTATTCCCTGCTCCAGATCTCATAGAATTGGCATAATGACCAAATTTTTTCTACCCAAACTCAGGAAAGATCTTTAAAAATAAGAGTCAGTACATCCTCCAGGGATTGTAAGAACTTCCCTCATATTCCTCCTCTGTTCAAGTAGAGGATTCACTGATGAAAGTGCTGAGGCATCAGTTTTGGGGGTTCAAAAGACAGTGAATTTAGTGTAACTCTTTCTGGCTTCCTTCTCTCTGAAGGAACAGTACTTTGGGTTTATGGGAAGAAGTTCTGAATTGTAAAAACTATCCATGCCTTCACTGGCTTTTTGATGTGACTTTAAAAAAAACCATATGTGCCATCATTTTAATGGTTTCTTTGAATAAGTTTTCACAACACAGGAAATAGACTCTTTCAAACTTTATTTTCCTGTGTCTGCTTATCCAGTAGAAGCTGGTACTTGATTCATTCTTTGCACCTGTCATTACCTCAGTGCAGTGAGGAGTGAGGAGCCACAGCAAGCAGGAGCTGATGCTCATAAATTCCTCAGTGAATTCACTCACCTTCCCCTCAGTATCTGGGTTATTTACTCAGCTCAGAGCTGAAACAGTGAACTCCCAGATTTTAGATTCACGTGAACCTGAAAAGACATTGAAGAGCATCTCACTGCAGCTGGGCACTGCTTTAAAAGAATTCACCTGAAGAGTCTGAGGAAAGGGTTGTTCATTATTTTCAAAATGTTTCTAGTGCTGGATCTGATTTATGCATCTTTCCCAAAATCATGTTGTGGACCCACAAATGTTCTTTGTTTGGAACAAGGTGCAGAAAAGGCCAGGTTTTGCAAAGCCACCTAAGAACAGTCAATGTGAATTTAAGGTTTTGTTTGTTTGGGTTTTTTTTGGGGGGTTGTTTGTTTGTTTTATTAAATCCTCTCTTTGTTTTATGTTGCAAAAAGCTGATGTAACAATTCTAACTAGCTTGCTAAAAATAACTTGCAGATCTGAATTTTAGGTTTATTACCTATTTACACTTCAAAAGCAAGGACAACATGCAGACCTATTTTACTGTTAGACAAAATCATCATTTCTGAGGAATAGCCTTGAAAACCCATTTTGATTAATATGTTGTTTATGAATACAGAATTCTTTCCTTGCTCCATCTCAATCCCTCTGTTTTATTTTGAGGCATAATCAGCTTGAAATCAAATTTTTATCTTAAGGTGATGTGAATTTTCAGTTTTTTCTGTCTTAAATTATTTCTTTGTGTTACTTAAGGTACTGTTCTCCCCTGCTTAGAACAGACATCTAAATGTGTGAAACTGAGTACAGCTGCACTGGTTTCTATTCTTTGGGCTCTCTTTCCAGCCAAAAGTTTTAACAAATGTTTCTGACAATACAATAAAGTAAAGCAGAAGCAGCAGGAAATTCAGAGAGAGAGAGGAAACAGGAGCAGTTGAACCATGACAATTTTGTTGCTGTCCTAAGCCAAAACCCTGCATTTTTTTTCCCAGATTTAGCTCAGAGACTTTGGACTTTGAAGATCTTCCATAAATCTTCAGGCCCAAGAGTTTTATATGAGCTGTACATTAGAAGCATCTATCCTCATAAACTCAGGAAATATCATTGAAGTTATTGTGGGTAAAGGAATTTCAGCAGTTTTAGATCACAATTATTTAAACTGATGAGAAATTAATTCTGTTGTGACTGTAGAAAATTTATTGTTTCATTAAAATTAATTGAAAATGTGACAGTTTAATTTATGTCTTTAAAATCAGAGTTTAAAATTATATTTTCTCCTTTTTTTCACCAAAACCTCATGCTATTTTACAAGTACCTGTTTATTTTCATACCTGTGGCTACTTAATTAATGCCCCGTTTTGGTGAAAGTGGAGACTGAGGCAGGACAGTGAAATCATTGAGGCATTGGCAGGAGGCAGGAATAGCATTCAAACCCTGCCTGAGTGACTCCCAATGACAGGAATAGATAAACCCTTTAGGCAAAACACAAATGAATGAAAATATTTGGAACTTGACAGCCTGGAAATACTGCATGCTCCCTGAAAAAGTGTCCTTCCAGTCTGTCAGATAAAAATATCTGTGAAAGGGATATTTACAGAAGACAACTTACATATAATTATATTGTATAGAAACCTGTAAATATTTTTATATTTTCTGTGATTTCTACTGGGCATTAAATACGTCAGTATTTCTCAGGTGTCCCTGAGGTTTTTATATATCAGGCTAAAAGTAAAACCTAAAAAAGCTCTTCACAAAATTTTTCATTATATTATTATTTATATTTAGTTTATATTAATATGTCCACATTAGGAAATAGATTTCCACTAAAAAATTTAATGTGTGTTTAAGGTATGATTATTTCTACTCTATCTTGCATGATATTTTTGTTTAAAGAGTAAAGTACTGAAAAGTGTGGGATTTTTTTATTACAAGAGAAGTTACTAGCACCAGATTAGACCAGAGTCTGCCTAAACTGGATATGGTGTTGGCAGTGTGGAAATGCACAGAATTTGGGAATTATAAAAGCCTCAGAAATGGAAGACACCCCCTCCTGCTCCAGCCAAAAACCCTGATGAAGGGTAATGCTCTACCTGAGCAGCTGGAGCTCAAGAACTTGCTTATGTGAGTTGGCAAGAAATAAACTTTGTAAATCCAAGGGTCCAGAGCAATACAGAAAACTGAGCACTGACAAGGCCTTGACCTAAAATTTCTGTTCAGAAGAATAATGATGATGATGAAACAGAATAACCTGTCTTGATTCTGCCAAGCTATGTGGGGTTTTGTGCTGCCTAAAATAAATCACTCTTCTAGAATCCCCTTTTTTAAAGCATTTTAAACTGTTTGTGTCAAGTACCAGGCAGCTTGGGGGGAGATAAATGTCCCCATGTTTGTGGAGCTTTAGGGGGAAAAGTGTTTATTTGCTTGTGGGCAGTGTGGGACAGCTTCCAGCAGGAATCACATTTAGGAGTTGATCACATAAAGGTGGCAGAGCCTGGCAAGTGGCACTGGGGGCACAGGGCAGCCCTGTGAGTGTCACAGAGCAGTGACAGCCTGCAAGGACAGCACTGAGCAACATCTGCTTTCTTGGACTGCAGGGGATTTGATGGCACTTGGCATGTCACAAATCAGCCCCTTAATTCAGCTGGCAACATGAGCTGAGCCAGTGCTGGAAGATGGGATCAGAGGATGCCCTGGACAGTGGGGAGGCAGCTCAGCTGGGTGTGTGGGGTGGTGCTGGGAGTGGCACAGCACCACCAAAAATCTGCTGCCTCCCCCTGCCACAGCGTCCCTCTGGTCACCTTAGCAAAAAGAGCTTGGCAAGATGTGACAACGTGCATAGCTACTGAATTTCCATGATCCCATCAGCACTACGGGGGAATGTTAATGGATGGAAAGAAATTCTTCCGTAGGTTTTCACAAAGAACGTTTTCCTCCTGGAGAAGCTCACCCCTGGCAAGGGATCTCATCCAGCAGTCACTGCTCTAATGAAGCAGGGAGCTCCTTTGGGTGGTTGCTCAGTGGTTACGTGGGATTCCCTGTCATAAGCTTGCCAAAAGCTGAACTTTTGCTTCACCTCCCTCATTAAGAAACTGAACTTAGCCCTTCTGATTTATCTTTTTCTTTTTTTTTTTTTTTTGTGATGAGACTACAACTCCTTTCCCTGACTGTTCTGTTTCTCCAGTGGCTCTTAGAGGGCTGCCAAGGGTGCAGTGCAACAGCAGATCTTGTTTGCTGTGTTCTACCAGCCTCCAGTGACCAAAGGCATTTATTTAACTGGATTCCCTTCAGTTTAGTCTCTGATGTGTCTGATCACTTGTGAGCCAGGATAAAATCCAGGCATTCACAGCATCTGTAGCAATGAGCTGCAGAGTTAACACAGACCTGGGTTTGTTTATTTTGGATGCACACCCTGGCTGTGTCCAGGCCTCTCTGGTGTTTCCCTGAGCTGTGAGCACTCAGTCTCATCCCCACAGTCCTTTGGATTTTATGGGTCCTGTCACCTCCCTCCTCTGTCACATGTCCCTGACTGAAAGTCATTTCTGTGTCACAATTATTTGTGTGGTTTCCTCTCTATTTTTCTATTTGTTTATCCTTTTGAGATGGGACATCAAAACACCACAGAGAACTCAGCACAGCATTCCCTGGACAGAAACATATGGATATCCTGTGGTTTCTTAATCTTTTGCTGATAATCCTAATTATTGAATTATTGCATCCTCTGATGTTGCTAATCACTGAGATGGTGGGGAATTCTGGACCTGGCTGTTGTAACTATTAGATTTTTTTCTTGACTGGGAGTATCTTGTTGAAAGCAAATTATTATATTTGAAAAATTAGGATTGGTTTTCCCTTGTGTTCACCATTCTGTTTGCCCTTACAGTGTTTTCCACAGAAATATTTCCACTTAATAGCTTTAAAAAATTACCTATGAAGTGGAGGAAAATGATCACTTTCAGTCAATTTCCAATTTTGAAAACAACTGAATTATTAAAATAAATTTTATAAATATTTAACGATACAATTGATTTTTGTTTTACGAATGTCCCATGCTGGGAAGTCAGACAAAGAAATTAGATTTAGAAACATGACTTAATCATGCTGCATTAAGCAAGAGCTTAAATAGGTGCTGTTTTCAGGCTGGGGGGGGGGGGGTAATGCTCATGGTCTTATTCTTGGAAGAAGTAACTGTATGGTATTTTGAATGTTTATTTTCACTGTTTGGAATGTGTTTATAATCCACCTGGGGAAGAAGGTGGGCAGAGTGTTGTCCTGCCCTCCCCACCCATGAGAAAACTGAAAAGCTGCACTTTATATCTTTGAAGTGCAGCTCCTAAGGAATGATGTGAGCACAGGAGCTGTTTCAGCTGTCAGACCCGCAGAGGAGGTGATGCTGCCCTTGTGAGTGACCTGAGTTTGCAGAAGGTGACACTGGGTTTAAAAGAATTGCTCTGTTTTCTCAGGAATGCAGCAGAGTGTGCAGCAGGGAAAATGAAATGCTGTTGTCTGACTTTTCCAGCAGAGGTGGAGAAATGTTTTTGACAATTGTGTAATTTTTGTAGTGGGTAAAAAAATTGTGTAATTTCTTAAATAAATCCTGTGCCACTGTTCAGATTGTCACCTGCTGTGTTCATGTGTGATGCTCCCAGTGTGCTCAGTGCCAAATGTGCTTCCACCAGTATCACACACAGTGGGTATTGATTGCCAGAGGTTACATTCATTTATCTGTATCACTGCTTTTTTGGTTTTTTAGGGTCTTCTTGAGAGCCATCAACAAATTTGCAGAGACAATGAACCAGAAATTTTTGGAGAACATGAATTTTGAAGTTCAAGTAAGTATCTGGGGTTTTTAGCTGAGCCAAAGCAGCATGTGCACATCTCCAGAGCCCCTCCTGGGCTGTGCCCCCGTGTCAGTGTCAGACTGATATTTAAACTTTCAGATGCATTTGGGTGGGGCAGGATTGGACTATCTTCCATGTGACATCAGAGCTGGGCTTTGATTATTTATGATAAGACACCCAACCCGGGTATTTTCTTCTGTAACTCTGCTCAGGACTGGCAAACAAAAAGCTCTTTTTTTTTTTCCCTTTAGCTAGCCAAGTCAATCCCAGACGTAACACACAGAGCCTTTAAAATGTCAGTGCTGTGGATGTAGGACAGAAAGAGCTTAACTTTGCTGATTCCTAGAGTATTTGGCACTTAGAATTTATTTATGACTTGTAGTCTTCCCTGACAAGTCTATCTTCATCTATTTGTTTTTATTAGTTCTTTCTGTAATCATTTTTAATTAGGGTTAATTGGGTTTTTTGCTTGCTCAATATCATTCTGTTTCGTTATGCATTTTACCATGTTTGCCTGCCTTTAGATGAAAATGAAAATATCTGTAGTTTTCACATTCATTAAATTGGTGTTAAAATGTACATATACTTTTAGATTCAGGATTTGTCACTAAGTGCTGCCTGATCATGGTGTGTGAAGTTATTCTGTTTCACCCTTCATATAAAGTTCAGGGTTTTATATTTTATGGTTCATCTCACAGATTTTAATCTGTTTTAAATGATTCCACTTGTGCTAAAAGCTGCTTGGGAACTGGTCTCTTGGTCCTCAACACAAAACCCCTCGGTCCCAAATAGGTGCAGAGGGGCCACAGAAGTGATTACACAGGAAGAGTTTGAAAGACAGTAGTGAAAAGAAAGGCAAAAATTCATACTCTGTTACAGTGGCCTCAAGTAGGAAATGTAGAGCTTTTCCCTGCTTTATTCCATTAAAAATGTTTTACCTGCAAAAGGTGTGATTATACAAATATATATATGTATGATGTTAATTAAAATTTGGAATCACAATGAAATATGTTTCTTCCACTGAACTTAAAATAGATTTTTTTAGTAAATATCCCTGTTGGGAACTCTCAGGCCCTTGACATATTTATGATATAATCTGTCCTAGACTCTATCAGTTTATTAACAAGCAGTTTATAACCTATTGTTCCTGTAGCACTTGATCACTTTTTACTGCAGTATGTCTCAGTGATTTTTAAAAGCAGATAACCAAGGCCTGAAAGACATCACATTGCAGGATACCAAAATCACACAGACAATAAAGACTGGATCTGTCAAAGTTTTATTAAGGTGTACACTGCCTTTTTTAAACATGAAAGCAGCAGTTTGTTCTGGAGCCTTTATTTCAGCTCTTTCTTGTGGCAATTCTGTGCCTTCCAAAGGGGTTCTCAAACAACCAGGGATGTTGTAGTTCAACTCTGCACCTTGTAGTTCAAGGGAATGCATTAATGCTCTTTTATTCATGACTTGTCAAATATCTAGGCCCTGAGTAAGGTAAACAATGTTACAATAAATAAGTGGTGCCCTGTAAAGAATTGCAATGCCCTTAAGAGACTTTAAAGTACAAATCAAGGTGTTACCTTACTTTCCTTTCATGAAAAAAAAGCTCTGCAAACCTTCTAAGTGTTGCCTAAATATACCTATTCAAAAAGTTGCTACTGGACTAAAAAAGGTTTGAATACTGCAAAGTACATTGTCTAATATCCTTAATTATAAATTCAAATTTGATTTCCCACAGATTGGTTTTTTTTTTAATTAATATATTTTGGCTGTTAGCAAACCTGAGCAGTGGTTAACTCAAAGTAAATGAGAAACTCCTGTACTTCATAAAATAGTTCACATTATAGTACAGCTACTGTGAAGCTGTATTTCTATTTTTATTTACATTCCTATAAAAAATGAGAATGAGACAAAGAAACTTGCTTTTTCAATTTTGATTTGAGAGAAAATTTGGAAGAGTGTAACTGATGTTTGTGAAGAGCTGCAGCCTGATGCTCACATGGGCTGTTCATCCCCATCTCCAGCCCCACACATCCCAGCCCTCAGGTGGGTTTGGGACAGGTCCCTGAGCCCACTGCAGGAGGAGCTGAGTGGGCTGGGGAGAATGGACATGCAAATCAGTCAGAGTGTTATTTAAAATAAAAAGATGCCACACCTTTGTAAACAAGCGCATGATTTTTACTGTTTGCAGGATGGTGTTCTCAGATCAGATTATCAAGAGTTGGAGCAAAGTCTTAATTAAAAGAAAAATTTGAAAAGCTGTTTAAAGCACAGGGAAATAGATCTGAGGATTTTCACTCGGCTGAGTGGTTGCATGGCAATAAATAGTAGGCAACCAAAGCAAACAAAGCAAGTCAACTGTGAAGCAGTTGAGCATCTAAGAAAGTGTGGTTTAAATCTAGAGATGCAAAGAAGAAAATTTTTGCTCCAGTTGAGCTTGTTAAATGCAGAAAAATAAAAGGTTCCTAGCCTCTTTCTTATTTGCAAAGTAAATTGCTTTTTTCATTTATTATGTGATTTAGGTAGAAGGAAAAGAGGTGTTATCATTTAGGACCATTTGGGGGAAGGATGTGCTCTGTCTGATCAAGGGTGGCTCCTGTCCTTCAGTTTAGAGCTCAGCTTGCCTTAAAGCCATAGGTTCAATGCTGAAGCTGTCAGGTAGAGAGAGAAATCCCAAACCCCTGCCCAGCACAGTGGTGAAGGGCTGTTAAATTTCCTGCCTTAGCACAGGCACCCCTCAGATCCACCCTCCCATTTTGGCAGGGAGCCCTTCCCAGCCCCAGAGCTCCGACACCGAGGTTGTCATCGCACGGGCAGGTAGCAAGGGCCACAGTGGGCCTTTGGCTTGGGGATCTTTGATCTCGGAGGTAAAAAAACCATCTGATGTCTGAGGTTTTGTGCCTGCTGGGTGGGGGTTGTTCTCCTTGGTTTGGGTTTTTTCTGGGTTTGCACACAGAGTGCACATGGGTGGGTTCAGTCCATCAGTGGCACTCAGAGGTCGTGCTCGGTGTCAGCATGCAGCAAAACTTTGCACAACAAAACCAGGTTTGCCTAGAGGGCTTCTGTTATGGAATATTTACTGTTGTGCTGATAAAACAAAGCTGTTAGCTCCAGTGGAAATAATTTTAAAGGAGAGAATAGAATGAAATTTCATTAAGTGATTGACCAAAAATAGACCATGGAGTAGGAGTGAAGGAGAGCTCCCAATATTCATGGTGCCTAGAGTACAAACAGGGACAGAATCTTGCATAATGCATGAGTCTGCATTCTTCAGTACTGAACATAAACTGGAACATGAGGATTTAATGCACAGAAATCTGGAGTTTCAGTAAGAATTATTGGAATAGGTAAAAACCCTCAATATTTAGCAGTTTCTATTCTATTCAGGTCTTTGAATTTGAAACAAGTTATTTTCTTGTATTTATGTTAGATATAAAGAGGTTATGTTAAATATTGAAACAGATTATCTAGAAAGGCAGGGAATATTTTCTCACTCCAGGATTCTGAAGAATGAATTCAGCAGCTGACCTGTCTGAAGCAGTTTAGCAGCTCTTGGCATGTGGAGCTGGAGCAGCTGAGCTGGCAGCTGTCCTTCCAGGTACATGTTCAGAGCTTGCAAGGAAAAGTCTGAAGACTTGCAACTGTAGAAAGTATTCTAGCTTAAGGTTCCGTATTCATGGTTTGAAAAGGCAGGTGTCTGTTAAGGAAGGCAGGAACCTCCCCTGAAATGGAAAATGTAAACCCCCTCCCTCCAAATTGTTGTAATTTTGAAATTAAGGGGCTCTCAGGCAAAGATATGGGAATAGGAATAACAGTTCTGTACTAGGAAAACTAAAATTACAAATGCAGTGGTACAAACAAAACCAAACCCCTGCCAGAGTCAGAGCAGCCCTGTCCCCTGTGGGTCAGGGAGGTGGCTCAGCCCCATCCCAGGGGGGCTCAGCCCTCCTGCAGTGCCAGCTGTGCTTCTGCTGGAGCAGGATCCTGCACAAGGGGGGAGTTTTCCTTGGAGCTCCAGGGCTGGGGAGATGGGCCTGGGCTCCTCTGGGAATGCAGTGGGAAGAAAGCTGCTCCTTGGGAATGCAGTGGGAAGAAAGCTGCTCCCCTGGGAATGCAGGGGGAAGGAAGCTGCTCCTCTGGGAATGCAGGGGGAAGAAAGCTGCTCCTCTGGGAATGCAGTGGGAAGAAAGCTGCTCCTCTGGGAATGCAGGGGGAAGGAAGCTGCTCCTCTGGGAATGCAGGGGGCAAAGGCTGCTGTGCTGTTCCCAGGTCAGATTGTATCCAGGTAGGAATGCTTGGCTCCTCCCCTGGGCAGAGCATCTCTCCATGGATGATGGAATTTTCTCAGCCACGCAGGGACACTGACTGGCCCATGAACAGGAGATAATTAATAATTAATGGCCCATGAACAGCAGAGATCTCCTGGAGGGAGGATTGGCTATGGGAGAGATAAAGAAACCTGCCCAATGAGCAGAAGATATCTGCCCCACCTCTAACAGATGAAATAGAATACACACCCCCATTTCCTACCTAAAACAATTCAGGATGACCCTATAGGAGAGAATATAAGGAGATACATTGATGGCATGCAGGAAAAAAAAAGGCAAGCAGGTCTAAAGTTAGACTTTCCCCTGGAGACCATGACAATCAATGTCTTATTGCTCATTCGACATCTTTGTTGCATTTCACATCAACAAAAAGTTTGATCAGTGTGATTGCAAATTGCTTATTTTTCTCTTTTCCATCTTTTTGTTTGTTTGCTCCCAATATTATTTAAAATAATACTCCCCAGGATTCTCTTGGTTGGTTGCAGAGCTGTCTCAGGCAGTGTCTGCCTGACACTGGTCCCAGACAGGACCAGGTTATGCAGTTGCACAAGGATTTGTTGTGGGCTGCCTTTGATGTTTCCTTTGGAGGTGAGGAATGCTGGTGGTGTAGGAGTCATTAGCAGCTTCTCCTCGTAAAGACAAAGGAAATTCAGCCATTGGCATAACATCCAGTCTTAAAACATGTTGCAATGTTGGGATTTCTGCTGCTTTGTATCAAGTAACAGCTCTTTAGGGATTTGCCAATTTCAAATGTGAAGACTGGACACCATGTCCAGACCACTGCTTTGCAGCTGGACTTTTGCAGGGCAGAACAGCTACACTATCAAAAGGTGTAAGTTCTGAATTCATGGTGCAGGAATTGAGATAGGCCCTTCAAAAGAGGCTTAACAAACAAACAAAAATCTTAAAAATTGTGGATTATATTTTTGAAAATGTGTTCCCTGAAAGTCGCCCTGGTGTCTTTGGTTTAATTGTAATAAAAAGTGTGGGGTTTTTTGTACCTATGCAATACATTCATGGTATCCTCAACAGCTGTCTGAGAAGATGCCATCTGTGGTAAATAGGACAATTCCTGGACATTTTTGTTTCTGTTGGCCGCTGATGTCACTGCAAGGTGTTGCCCTGTCCAGGACAGAATATTTTCACTCTGCTGTCACTGTCACCTCCTGGCTCCATCACCTTTGCTTTGGAGCCTTGTTCTGCACAGGAGGGGTTTCCATGCAGGGAGGAACACCCCCAGCCTGTGACCATCCCACCCTTGGTGCTCCTGGATTCCTGCATGGCTTTCGAGCAGGATTCCTTCGGGAATGACCCTGCTTGGAGATGGCAGCGTCTGACACCTCCAGGGCAGGGCAGGGTGACCAAACCCAAACCATTTTGTTGTGCTCACACAACTGTTTTAGAGCCACTGCTCTGGAAATGCAGCGTTATTGATTCCTGCTCCTCCCTCCCCTCCTCCATTAGCACTACATTTACAGGGCATTAGAAAGGATTATAATTCTATATCCGTGCTGTTAGAGCGATTGTAATTCATATATTAATCACCAATGCCACAGAATTCTATTATAAAAGGCATAGTCCAAAATCTAATGTCAGTCTGATTTGAAAGAAAATGCTTATTTTTGTGTTTTCCTACCCTTCTTGCATGAGCTATGCTCCATTAATAACTCAGCGGTAATGAAATGTATTCCAACAAACACAATGCACCAACAGAATTGTGCAGCTTATTATTTTTTATGTTAAAATCTTCTTTTAGAAACCCCAAAATCAAAACCCTCAGGGCATTACAAACACACAGGGGAAAAATACACACTGTAAAAATCTACATGTGACAGACATTGCAGAAACAATGCAGAGGTTAATAGGGAATGAAACCATTGGGAAATTTAGCTCAAATTAACTACTCTGGAAATATTAAAGTGTTATATTTTTATATTATCTATCATACTCTGCATTTGAAAATTATCAAATTACAGAGTCTGAAGTTCATATTTGATCATACCAGAAAATATCAGCTTTCAGTTGTTTGTGAAGGAGGAGGCTGCAGCCTTTACTCCTGGGTGAATTTTTAGGATAATCTCTTCGTGAGATGGCTGGAAATTTCCTGCTAAATTAATTCCACCTTTTCTAATTCGACAGATGTCCAAAACACCTTGGAATTCTATTATGGGGTTAAGAGAAAACAAAACGTGTCTCATAAGAATAATTTTTGCATTTTTAAAATCTGTTTCCATATTCTTTTACTTCAGAGAGACCACTTTGTCTCATAGAGTTTTAAAGTTAGTTTTGGTGCTTAAAACCTTGTGAGCCCTTAATTTGAATATGCTATTGAAAGGAAAAGGATCCCATTTTTTCAGTCATTTTGGGGTACTCTGAGGATGAAAGAAGTTTTTTTATAAATAAGGAGATTAAGTCTGTGGGGTGTGTCTCTGACAAAGGTGGCACTGAACTTGGAGCTGTTAAATGAAATAAGAGACCATTTGGGAATAAGCCTTCATTTTTCTCCCCACAATCTAGGACAATTTGAAGAATTTTCCATTTCAGTGCTATAATTGACATATACAAAGTGTGTGCCCTGCACATCAATAAACATAGCTTCCCAAGGGGCTGAGAACTCCACACTGGCCAAAATAACCTCTTAAAATATTTGGTAAGAGAGTTAAACAGGCTTTTCATGTCACTGCTGAGGCAGTGAATAGTGAGACTCCAAGATCAGAAGGCAAAGAATGAATCTGTTTATAAACAAGTACATCTCTCTTTTATAGAGAACATAATGAAGACTAATTTCATTGGTCTTAAAGTAAAAACATCGCACACCATTGGTGCACTACAAATAACACACGGTGGCAGAACATATCTATAAACAATATGAACAGAAAAGAGAGATAATAAATAGTTTACATTCCTCTCAGACTTTTTCCAGTCTTAGCCTGGTAGAAATCTCTCCTTTTCTCTCTGACTGATCTGTGAATATCTATACTTTCAGAGCATAAACAACATTTGTGCTGCTGAGCAAGGCTCTGCATTGGCTGCAGAGCTGGGTTGGTGTGTGCAGCAGAGCCAGCTGTGCTCACACACACTCACAGAGCCCTCCAAGGGCTTTGGGAGGAGCAGCTCTGCTGGGCACAGCCTCCAGCGGACAAATTAACAGCAGGATCATCCTCAAATTATAGAGGATGTTTGAGAATTGTATTTATTGGGGGAAATGTCTGTGGTTCTGGGTGTGGTTTTGTGTGTTGGGATCTGGTTTTCCTGGTTATTTGCACATTGGAGTTTTCCAGGCTACAAAGGGCAGAGGCCACTAAAGTTTTTGATAGAATATTTTGTTTCCAGTTTAGTGGGGGTTCCTAATCCAGGCTTGTATTGCACCATACAAAATGAAGAGCTCAGTCCTGTGTTTTGTTCCATCCTTTGAACCACCACTGGATATGTTCCTCATTGCCTTCTGCTCTCTCACTGAGCTCTACCACTGCTTTTAGCTACAGCTGCATTTTTAAGTGTTTAAAGCTGCCGCTGACTGCCTAAAAGCTTCTGAAAATTGTATTTCCTTCCTTAAATTTGTATTTCCTAGGGAAGTTTCTCTTTTCCCTTTCTAGTGTGTGAGAAGTGCTTGTTTTTAATTGTCTGTAGAACAAATAGTTTGCTCTCAGGAATGAAGGGTTGTGCACTGTAAGCACAGAGGCCTTTTGTCTACTTCAAGTACAGATTCAGTACTATCAGCTGTTATTTAGGGATGTATTTTGTCCTTCTTTCATGTGGAGAGCTCTTCACAAATTACACTGGAATTTCATACAAAGGGCTGTTGAATTAGGATCTGAAGAGGAGGCAGGAGATGCCTTTTGAAGTGGTGCTCAAATGCAGTGTAATTACATAGATGCCTTAGCTTGGTTTGGTAAGCTCCACCAGCATGTAACATGTTCCCCACGTCCTGCTTTGGTTCAGGGCTTAATGTTGTTGGTTAATGAATCTCATGTGAATCCTTTTTTTTAGCAATATTTATTCAGCTGCTCTGTTATTAAGAGCAAATGTTTAGTAGTGGTTATTAAAATTCATCTTTCTTGCTTTTCTGCTAATTGCATAATACTAGTGATGTACATCTCTGCATAACATAAAAATATCATATTGCTCGCTTCATTTGGTTTCATAAATTATTCTGCATTAGACATCATTTAATATTATTCTTGCTTTCCTCAAAATTATTATAATTTCCTTATATTCAATTTACAGCTGTGGAACAACTATTTTCATTTGGCTGTGGCTTTTATTACCCAAGATTCACTACAGCTAGAAAACTTTTCCCATGCAAAATACAACAAAATCCAAAACAAGTAAGTAAAATATATCCTTTAGCTTATATCTTTAATTTTGTGGTAAAATGATTAAAAGATAATGATAAAAATACCTTTCATATTCCTTTCCTCCCAGATATGGAGATATGAGACGTTTAATTGGCTTTGCTATCCGTGACATGTGGTACAAACTTGGTGAGTAGCAAACTGAGCTTCACTGCAACTGAATCTCTCATATAATGTTTTTTCCATTGAAAAATATCTGACATGAAGTGCTTTTGTTGTATGCTATTTGAACTTAAAACATGTTTTCATTCCTGTGATTAAACTTGGAGCCGAGATACAGTTGGACCACTGCCAAGTTTGTATTTAAAAGAGAAATCAAAACCTTCTCTCAGATTTCAAACATGACTGAAATCAGATTTCAGAACCTTATTTTGCAAGATTGAGACTGGATTAATTTTCCCTGAGAAGGTTACTGCTCAGCCTGAACCTATGATTCTGCAAGTTAGGAGAGTCAGATTTGGAATCTGCTTGGATTAAAATTCCAAAAAATTTTTACATTTGTCACCCAGCCAGGTTCTGCTGCTCCTCCTTTGAAAGTTTCTCATTAACTCCTTTGGGATCATTTCTTATTAACTGAACCGAGGCAGAATATTTGTTTTATACTGCACCATTTCTGTGTGGCATTCTCATTGACAATTCAGATGGCACACAGCAGAGACGAGCATCAGATTCAGGTGCTCCTGAGCGTGGAACAAGTCTCACCTCTGTTGATGAGAACATTTTTGTCTCCTCACAAGGTTTGGGCAGCACTGACACTCTCACAGCTCCTTGGGTTTGCTGCTGCTCTGCTCCATTTTCCAGGGCAGCGTTGGAGCCACGCCTGGGACCTGGCTGAGCTCTGCACATTTGGGTGTTTTTGGCAGCTGATGTAACCCTGGTGCTACCAGACAATTCAGTGTGGGGTTAGCACCTGAGTTCTGTGGATGGTGTTTTTGTTATTCCTGCTGATTTTGGGTGCATTGGTTGGTTTGATTAATCTAATTTTATCCTAAAAGCCAGTCATGGTTTTCTCCTTCATAGGAAGGTTACTCCATGTGACATTACTGTGTCCTGCTGGTAGAATCTGGGCTGTTCTTAGGGTAATTTATTACTTTCTACTCTAAATATTTATAAGGAGATATCAAAAACTTTAAAAATCGAGTTCTTTACTGAAAATATCAACTCCTGTGGCATTCCTGGCACTGCATTCTGTAACCTTAGAAGGAGACATTATCCATCCACATGCCCCAGCTTCTGAGAAGAAATGAAGTGACTGAGTTGTAAGACTTGACCAACACAGATGGCTTAAACACTACTTTAAATGATTGTAGCTACTAGATGTCTTCCTAAAAATATGCGATCTGCTCTTCAAATATTCAATTTTTGGTTTTGTTTCAGGCCAGAATAAAATTTGCTTTATTCCGGGGATGGTTGGGCCCATCTTGGAAATGACTCTTATTCCAGAAGTTGAACTACGAAAAGCCACGATCCCAATTTTCTTTGATATGATGCTGTGTGAATATCAGAGGACAGGAGAATTCAAAAAGGTAATTACAAATGCTCTGTGTGAAAATGCATTTAAATATCACACATTCGGTATTTCTGGTAAATGTTTATCAAGTGAGTTTTCTGCTCACACAGAGTGAAATTCCAAATATTAAAACCAAAGAAGCAGCAAATGGAGAATCTCCAGAGTGACTTAGTTTGACTTAAGCAAAACTTGTTGCATTGACAGCAAGAAATAGTTGAGATAACAAAGAGATCCAGGGAGTTTGCAGGATCTTAATCAGGATTTTACTGGAAAAGGTTCTGAGCAGCAATACTTACATTGAAGTCAGCCCTTTGTTAAGTAGGAGATAGAACTGAATGACCTCTAGGGATCCTATATAATCTAAATAATATTTACTTATGCCCCTTCCTTGTGACATAGATATTGGTAAGCCAAAACTTCCAGGTTTTAATACAGAGTCTCTGAAAGGAGTAGCAGTGAATAGTTAATTACATATTATCAGATTTATCAGGAAACTGTACCATTTTAAATGTTTACTGTGAGGAGAAAAATCACTGTGGAGAACTAAAATTCTTGGAGTGTTTGTGGCAGTCATTTTGAAAAGGAAAAAGAATTTTTAAGTCACTACTATGAAATCTTTTTGATTGATGCAATAGAACTTGGGATGGTGGGGCACTAGGGATTGTAATCTGAATTTTCTGCCACTGCTTGCTGTGTCTGCCTGGGCAGTGGAATATCCATCCCTGTGTGACATCTCCATTCTCCTCGATCTCTTTGGGCATGGAATCACCTCGTTCTGTGTTTGCACACTGCCTCCCACAGTAAATGATAAACTGGATATTCAGCTCTGCAGTTACACAAATAATTAATTCAGAGCAATCTGTGTAAAGGAAAATTGCAAACAAAAAGGCATAATTTTGGACACATATAAATATAAATATCACGTATACCCAGCTATGTTTAATACTTTAAATCGTTTGGGGCATTTCTGTGTCAATGGAGTGTGGAACAAATGAGCAGATGGAATTTCCATTTTGGTCTGTATTCCACAGTGCAAAGCTTTTGGTTCAAGGCCAAGATTAAAAACCACTTTGTTTCTGTGCATCTGTTCCCTCTGTGTCCTGATAGTCCTATATTTGCCTTCTTAAAAATGTTTTCCTTCTCATGGCTTATACCTCATCTCTTGGGAGAGACACACAGATCTGTACAGCCCAGGAATCCTGAAACCCATCACTCATCCTGCCTGATTAACAGGAGCAGCAGCCTGGGAGCCTGGGAGAGAGAGGCCAGGCACTCCAGTGCCCACTGAATCACTTCTCCTGCCATAAAAAGAAGTTTCAGGTGGTATTTTACAGTGCCAAGGAACAAGGACATTGGGTTTATTGCACCTTAAGGGGGAGTTTTCATCAGATGGTGCAAGAACTATTTCATAATTGAGCAGCTGAGTCTCACTGGACTCTAATGTTCTGCTTTAGGAATTGGGATCATTTGCTCATCAGGAATCATGGGGTTTATCCTCTCCTTTGCAATGGATGAGGCAATTAAGATAAAAAACTTGCCTCTGTAAGTTTAGCCATTCTGGTAAATTTTTTAAAATATGCATTTTAAAGGAAAGGTACATTAAGTTTTATGTGTTAAAATTGTTACCACCTTGATTTAAAGGAGCAAATAAGTAATATGAATGGCTAATTACAAGGTGCACAAACACATAAACTCCAGGTTTTGGTAGTGGGCAATTTTCATTTGCAAATTGACATTTAGTTTTTTTTAGAGCTTTAGTATAAAATTTTGAGAATGACAACATGTTATTTCAAGAGTGCCTGGGGCACTCAGGAGCCCAGAATGACATTCACTTAAAACATAATTTTGTGGAACTTTAAAAATAAATTATTTATTTCTAATCTAATCTTCTCTAATGAGAGAAGAGGGGGAAAAAATCACAAACAGAAACATCTTTATGAGCTGAGCCTGTACCAGCACAGGAACCAGATCTTGTCTGGTACCTCCAACATGTTTTAATAACGTTTCCCAAAAATCCTGTCTCTGTTACCATCCCTCTGCTAAGACAGGGCTCTGTTCTGGGGGGCACAGGGGGTGTGCTGGATCTGGGGGCTGTGTCCTGCTGTACGCACACAACATACAGGCAGTAAGGATAGACAGTAATTTAAATTTATCCAGCAAGAATTATATTTTATTTAGCTATTTCTAAGAAATAGTCTAATCCCAGAGAAAACAAAATTCCACCTGTGGTTATCTCAAGAATGAATTGCTCTACAAATATATGTAATGGCTTGGAATCTGTATGTAGGTGTAGGACACGGTAAGATATTTTCTTGCAATCCTTTCTTCTACTTTGCACATGTATTTCCCATTCACCCAGAGCAGTGTTACATAACTCGTAATTTTAACTCTCATTGAAGATGTAGAGAGGGAGCCATTAATATCTACTAATTTTAGCTATGGAGGCTCTGCCTATCATGAGCTCAGAGAGCTGGGAATCTTGGAAAGCCAATTTATTAATCTCTCAGTGTCTGTGGATAGACTCAGTCCTCCAAATGTATTCCTTTCTCCTTCAAATAAAGAGCAGCTCATTGCTTATGTGAGACAAGCTCACTGCTCATGTGTTCAGAAAGTCCCATCCTCCAAATGCTGATAACCCATCTTTCCATTCCTTGAAAGATCAGGTTGTGCATTTTATTGATATTATGTATTTTATCCCAACGGAAGACACATCATCAATGCATTTTATCCCAAAGGAAGACACATCATTAAGAGACATCGTCCTGCTTGTTCTAGCTGTGATCTGGGACCAGGAGTTAGAAAATTATTGCTTAAAGAAACAAGTAAAAAAAACAAACAAGGAAAATTGGCTCTTTGCAGAGTAAATGAAAATATCATTTAAATAAACATGGAATTGAGTTACATTGTGGATTTAACTTGGCTTAGGAAAGATTAATTCATCTGTGTTTATATTTTTGCTCAAATAAATCATTCTGTTTGTGTTTAGTATTTTCAGTTTAGTACCTCTCGTGGGTTCTGCAAATTGCTGGAGCCATCTGGGGAAGTTTTCTGTGTTTGCTTTCCTTCCTGGCTGCTGTGGGACCGTGTCAGAAATCAGTGCTGGCTGCTGCTGTGTGCTTGGGTTTCCAGACTCCTTGTCAGAGGGCAGACATTGACTGCAGGGCAGTGTCCTGCTGTTCTGAGCTCTCACAGGGGACTGAGAGGGTGGCTCAGGTGTCCTCAGCAAGCTCCTCTGGCACAGCAGATCCACCTGCTGAAAATAGCCACATTTCTTCCTCTCAGCTCTCAAAATCTTGTTATGTGTAAAGTTTCAGAAGGATGCGAGATCAGCAGCAGGGCTGAGTTGTACAGCCTGGTGTTTCAGAGAGATCCACGTGGAAAACATGGATGTGTTTTCCAAGTGGAGATTCCTTGGATCTATTAGAGAAGCAGGTGGGTTTACAGCTAAATTGGTGCCAGTGGCAATTAGGCACACTCTGTTTAAGTGAGAGGAAAAAGACACTTTCCAGAATTGGCACAGAAACTTTAAAACTTTATTCTGTATTTCTGCCAAGTTTTCATTTGAGCCAAGCAACTGATGTTTTAACTTCCTGCAGGTTGTTGAGAAACTGCTGGAAAGATGCTTAGGAAGAGTTTTTTTGTTTAGATCCTGAAATGTGAAAATATTGCCTCTTTGAGAAGTAATCAATTCTCTACCTGCTGAATAAGTACTGGGAAGGATTTAAGAGATGGATTTAACTGGTGCTTGACCTGCACTATATTCACAGATTTGTCTTACTGCAGTAAGCCCACAGAAAATGGCTGGATTGGATGGTTTTCTCAATATTTCCTTGTCCTGAAATTGCCATGCACCTGTGCTACACACGTTAAATACTAATATCCATCCTGCTTGCACATAAAAATTAACTCAGAGCCCTTTAAACTTCTATTTCAGCCAAGATGAGACAGAGTATTTTTTTTTCTGTTAAGCTATTTTTCAATGATAGCTCTTTATTCCCTAATATTAGTATATTCTGTTCAACAGGCAGTCTTTCATTTGTATTCCAATTACAGAGAAAGAATTAACATTAGAGCAGCAAAACCTGCAAGTAACAAAGTGGTGGAAATGGCTCCTTCCTCCCTGCCCCTTTCCAGAGCAGAGTGTGCCTGTGCTGCCACTGCTCTGAGCCCACGTTTTGCTCCTGGTGTGAGCAGTGGAGAAGTTTGGCTGCTCAAGATGCTGTTTCAAAGCTCCTTGAAAGAAGCAGAAACCATTTCAGTTTCTGCCTCAAGAGCAGTTTGCAGGATCAGGGTGGCCAATAGATCTGGGTTGGACACTGGAGGAAAGAGGGGAAAGAAAGTTTGGCCTTTGATCTTGTAAAATGATGAATTATTTTTCTGGGTAGAGAGTTTGAATCATGACCTACTTGAAGGAAGTACATCTAGTAACATTTTCCTTTAGAATATAATGTTCTTTAAAACTGAAGGAACTATAAAAACACATCTGAAGAGATGTGTGACCTGCTTGGTGCTCTAAGAGGAAGGACTGTTTTCTCTGTATAGCCCTGGCTTGGCTTCTTCAGCTCAGAGCTGAATGTTTTGATGAGGATATATTGAAATAAGGTAAAATATTTTGCACTGCAGTTATCTGAAAGAACCATGTCTGAAATACTACAGTAATTCTTTGTACCATGAGAGTTCCAGTTCTCTGATGGGATGATCTGGATCCCAGCCTGCCAAAGCTCTCAATTACACAGAAACACTCCAGGGAGAAACAGAATTATTCATGTACTGACAATTGTGTGAAATTTTGTATCAAAGAAGAACGTGAAAACTTGCTGCATTAGCACAGTAATGAATTCTGTCATTTTTACAGTGGTTTAATAATTAGATCTATGTAAAGCAACTGAGCTTTATTTCAATGTAGGTCTCCACTAATGCTCTCCCTGTGCCTCTTGATGTGTTAATGACTTGTCAAGAACCCTGAGGTGGATCTCTCCTACCTTCTGAACAGGGTGCAGTTGTTTGCACGAGGACAAAGACTGTAGCTGCAATAACCCTGAGCTTGTGTCTCATGTGCTCAGTTCAGGGGAAGCTTTGTGAAAATCTGTGTCCAGGCTTTCAGCTGTGCTAAAAGCCCACACCAGAATATGCCCAAGCATTTAACCTTTGGGAATAAGGAACATAATTACACAAAGGTAGATTTTTGATGCCATGTTGAAGTGTGTTGACCTCTGGATAGCTGCTCAGTGTTTTGATTTTTCTTTCTTTATTAGTTTGAAAATGAAATCATTTTGAAGTTGGATCATGAGGTGGAAGGAGGACGAGGGGATGAACACTACATGCAGTTGTTTGAGTCCATGTAAGTAGTGCATGAGAATAAATAGAACAAATGCCTTCAGGATGTGTTTCTGTTTTATTGTTCCCAGTTCTCAGGTTGGTAACCTTACCTAAAATAGAATCTTAACAACTTTTTTCATTAAGGGACTGGAAATACCATGATGCTTAACTACACCTGGTTTACATTGCAGTTTTGCTCATTGAAATTATTTTCCTGGCTGCTTTTCACTGTTTTGTGTTTCAGCTAAATTATGAAGTTATACCTAACCTGCATTTTTACATGTCTAGATTTGGATCCAAGGGATTATTCAGACAAGTCTGAATTTAAATAAGGCTTTGTGATGTTGTGTGCATGTTTTACTTCCTCAAAACCTGCTACCCTGTATGGGTTGTATTTCTGGGTAGGGGTAGCAGTCTTTACAAAGTCACATCTCTCATCAGATGAACCATGAAAGCTTTGGGTACATACACAGGTGACACAAAGAATCATTTATTCTGTTTCTTTTCACAGCAACTTTTATCAAATTTGAATGTTGCTGTCTAGTTTCCTTCAGGATTTCCCTTAGGGTAAACAACCCCAGTATTTCAGTTTATCATATGGAATGATTTCTGGATGTTCCTACAATGTCTCCATCTAGTTTGAAATACTAGATTGCCTTAAAGCTACAGAGAGTGTTCAAACTGAGACTTTATCTATGCAAAAAGCAAAGCTTCCCTCAGATCTTGTGTATGTGACCAGTTGAAGTTTACTCTTTTTGAGCTGTTGAACATTATTTGCTTGCCTTGTTTGCACTTTGCTCTTTCATTCCAGAGCTTTTTTGGAAAGTGGCACTATCCAGTTAAACCCCATCTTTCAGCAGTGCAGTCAGGGGGTGCCATCAAACACAGTACAGAGCTTTTGATCTCCTGCCTTTGCAAGGCCCCCTTCTTGCTCTGAAAAATCTGGCTCTTCCCCTTGGTACTGTCCCACTTTCTAGATGGCCTCAAGTTCAAAGGTGCCACATTTCTAAAGATGACAATTCATCTTATCTCCAGATTTTGTTGAATGACTCCTGTAGATGGAGTGTTGGAGCAGAGGCTGGTGACCTTCCTGTAGTAGGACCTGTTCTCTCAGTTGGTTTGGTTTCATTCTTCCAACATTTACACCTTTCAAAGGAGGGATTTCAAGCCTCTGTCCCCAACTCCCTGTTCCAACGGTTCCAACCCAGTCAAATTTGCCTCCACATTTATTCATTTGGTCATTTTTCCATCCTGTAACTCTCTGCACCCCTGCACAGTTCCAGGTGTCTCCTGAAGGCACTGAAGATATTTACAGCACTCAGTGACTGCTGTGTTCTGCTCACCTCTGCAAACAACATCTGCCCACACTGCTGTTTGCTGGGAACTTCTCCACACCCATAATAACAAATTAAACAGGTTCAGCAGAAGTTTAATCCAGCACTGCCTTGCATTTGCCCCTAGACCTAAATGTGAGTGTGGCCCATGAGGGGCTGGGACCTGTCCTAGGCAGAGCCCAGGGGAAGCTGGGGTGGTGTGGGACAGGTGAGGGGTTGTTCTCACAGGCAGAGTACACAGGGCTGCCCTGCCTGGGGAAATCCAGGAGAATCAGTGCACAAGTTGTGCCATGCCACGTGTCCTCAGGCTCAGAAAATGAGCTCTGGCAAGTTTTAGTTCCTAATACAGGCACAAAAGGAAATGGCACTTGGCAGATTTCCATTTCCCCATCATTGCAGTGGCCCATACTATGCAATTGTTTTTCTCAAGCTTTATTGCAAATGTTTTTTTTTGTTTAAAATTTTCTAATTTTTTCAAGCTCTGTTTAAAAATTCAAAGATTTATTGCTCCCTGCTGGGCATAAAAAAAAAGCTTCTGAAGTTTTTCGGTCCTTTTTATTGAGATTATTATATAAAGCTGAGCACTACAATTTTTTAATCTTCCCTCAAGAGACGGGCATTCTCCTCTCCTGTACTTTTTGTAGTTCTTTATGTGGACTCTGGTTCACCTTTCTTTAGTGACTGGAGTTATGTAGTTCATGCTGGGTGAGACCCAGCAATAGTTTGTGGTTTATGTCAATGTTTTGTAGCTTGCATTGGGAAGAAATGTGATGTCTTGGTGCCTTGTGTTCATTGTGCACTCAGGGAACGTTCACAGCTCTGCCTTGTTTGCTGTAACTCCCAGGGACCCTGTGGCAGAAATCCATAATAGTCACTTGAATGGTGGCTGTACTTTCCTTCATTAGTGACTCACACTGTTTCTGATACTTGTAGATATAAAATCACACCACTTCTGTATAATATTCCAATCTCCTATGTGTTTCTGAGGCTTCCTTACTTTCTTTCCCACAAACATTTTTTAATGTGCTCCAACCTTTTCTGTCAGTTGTCAGCTCTTAGCCCCTTTAGTGTTTCCATTCCATTTGCAGTGTATTTTATAAGCCATGTGCCAGTTATTGATTAAATATTTCAGTTTCAGACCAGTCAGGCAAGAGCAATTGGAGTATTCTGGTTTTATCTGCTGGCCTCTGTCCCTCCTATCTTTTACAACATAAATGTTCTTTCAGACATCCACGTACACATTCCCTCTGTGTCAGGACATTGACTCCACTGCAGCTGCACCATCCAAAGAATAAACTTTGGATGCTGCTTTTACTTTGCTTGAATTTGAGCTTAATTCCTGTGTTTTCTGCAGAGGTTCCACTCTAGGCCAGAGCTTTGAGGATTTCTTTGCAACTGAAGTCAATATGAATATGTATTTTCTGAAAAAGACTCAAATAATTATAAGGAGTTTAAAAAATTGTTTTGCTATTAATTAAAACAGTATACTTTAGTAATTAGAGTTTAAAAAAATACTGTGCATAAAGGTACTAATTTTTTTTTTTTGCCTGGGTGTCTGGAAAACAATGATGTAGAGCTCAATTGATAATTGAGCACTGAGAGGTCAGAACCTTGCCAGCTACCAACACAAAGCAGGACTGCCTTGGAGAAAATTAACTGCATCTGTGCCTGACCCAGTGCTTGTACCTAGAATTATATATGTGAAAATATATGTGTGTGTGTGTGTATATATAAATATATATAACATATAAAAAATGCAGTTTGTCAGAGAGGGTCCCAATGGAAAACCAGAATGTTAAGTAGAGGAAACAAAAAAACCACAATGAAATAAATAATTTCTCTTAAGCAAAGAAAGAAAATACTCCTTAACAAGACGTAGCTAATCACTTAATGATGTTTAAACAGTTAAATGTTGAAAACAAATCTCTGACAATAAAATGAGATCTCTGCTCCTAAATCATTTCAGCACTTTTTAGAAACAGTATATGCTAATATTTTGTTAATATATATTGAAACTGATGATGCCAAAATATAAAATTCCCTTTCCTGTATTTTGTCAGAAGAGATCAAGCTGCTCTTTTCAATCTGCAGAAAGTTGATTTGTTCTGCTTGATTCTCAAAGTAAAATTACTCTGGGGATGTCTTTTTTGAGCTAAAACTGTAATTTTTGTTTGTCTGAACTTTTACTCACATGTACCAGTACAAAGAGAAGGAAAATATTTTTGCATTTTTTGCTGAGGAAAGGAAGGTGCAGTGTTTATGCAATAGTGTGACATCCCAGAGACTTGAATTTGTGATAGCACAGATGGAGATTTCTCTGTCCAGAAGCTGTGGGTATGTTGTAACATGGTGTCCCTGAAGGGTAATAATTAGCATTGACTCCATGCTTCTCAGAAGGTTGACCCATCACTTTATTATACTGTACTAATTAAGAAACCCATCACCTTACAGGCAGTCACAATACAGGTGGATCCAATTGGTCCTTGAATCCAAACACCATCACCACTGGCCAATTAAGAGACCACCCTTTGGTAAACAAATCTCCATAACACATTCCACATGTTCACAACAAGAGGTGCAGCAAGTGGAGATAAGAATTGTTTCTCATTCTTTTCTCTGAGCTTCTCACAGCCTTTCCCAGGACAACGCCTTGGAAAATCTATGTGTGCTCTCTGTGCCCAGAGAGCTGCTGCCACATGGGTACACCCCTGAGTTCAAAGTCATTTTCACACAGGAAAAGTAAATGTTTCTTTTCTTTTTTTTTTTCCATTTGATTTATATGCCATTTTTCTTCTGAATATCTAAATTACCAACTCACAGAGGGAATTTCCAGCGCATTCTGCAGTTGATTTAGACCTAATTCAGTACTTGCCATCAGAATTGTACCAATATTTCCGTATTTGCAGCCTCACAGAGTGTGCCAAGCAGCACCCTGGCATTTGCAGCCTGGTGGAAAGCTTTGTGAGCCTGGTGAGAGGGCTCCTGGAGAGGCTGCTGGATTATCGCGCCGTGATGAGCAACGAGAGCAAGGACAACCGCATGAGCTGCACCGTCAACCTGCTGGTACGTCCTGTCCTGGCTCTGGAGCACCCAGGAGAGTCCCCCTGAGGAGGGGACAGCACTGGAGTCCATTTATTGAACAGGAAGACAAATCTGCCTGGGGGCAGGAGCAGGTGACAATGTTCTGTAGTGATTTAAACTTTGCAGCAAGAGATTTTTAGATCTCTTTGCACGTATATGCGAGTCTGAAAGCAACTGAAAACTTTCCTTTGTGCGCTTTATCCACTTTGATTCTGTGGATAAATAAGGAAGTTTGCTGCTCACCTGCCTGTACAAGCTTAATGGGACAGTGGGTTCTTGGCAGAGTCGAGCTGTGATGAGGAGCTCACCCACTTGCTGCTTCAGCATCTCAGTAATTACAGTTCCCAAATGTGGGCAGGAAACCTGCAAGGCACCTTTGCAGTTGGGTGCCAAGAGGTTTGAGGCTCTGATCTCATCCTAGGCCACTCTGTCTTCTTTTCTATTCCTGTTTTGTAATGAGGATATTGCATAGAGAGATTCTTCCATCAGGAAATTCCTCGAAGCTGAGGAGGAACCTTTCCCACCTTTGAAGTATGACACTCACACATTCTGTTCCTCAATAATCACCGTGCAACGTGGTGTCCATTTCTGCAACTCTTCAAGAGACCATCCTTGTCATACCATCAATGGTCTTGTCAGACCATTTTGCACAGCCTTAGCAACTTGCATTCCCACAAACATGTTATGGTGACAAAAAATGAGCTTTATTCCTGGGACTGGCTCCTTTAGAGGATTTGTACAACAGTGCTCCATAACTACAGTGCTACACATCTGCTTTAACACATACCAGCTTCCACTAAGTGTAGCTGGAGCGTGTGGTTTATTCTGTTAATGTATTTGGATAACCATATTTTCCTCTTCTCCAATAGAAAAACCTTCAGTAATGATCCCATTATGAACTAGGAAAAGTATATGTATGTATAAAACCATACATATAACTAATAAAAATATTAATTGAAGAAGTAGTTCCAGGTTTAAACTTCAGATAGACTGTAAATAATCTACATTTCACACTGTTTGTGCTTTCTAACTACCAAGGAAAGCAAAACCTCAGTCTATGTGTGTATGTGTATTTTATATATATATATATATATATATATATATATAATTTTATTAAAGGACATTAAGAGGTAACTTTAAATATTTGTGTCTCTAGAATTTCTACAAGAACATTAACCGTGAAGAGATGTACATCAGGTATGGCAACCACTCTATTGGATATCTTTTGGAGAGGGCATTTAATATTGTCTTGTGAGTTTTGGTTTTATTATTGTGCTTGGATTTCTGTATTATTGTTACTTCACCATCCCAAATGACTCTGTGGCAGCCCTGGCCTCATCTGCATTCTCACTCTGTTAGTTTAGCCTTCAACAACTGGAAATCTGTGCTATGTATTCAGCAGCAGCATTTTTCCCACAAGAATTAACTTTTAATTTGTCATATCATTCAACATCCATTGTCTATTGTTTAAAATTAAGAGAGTGCAGCTAGATTTGAGGTTTGAGGGAGAATGTATCACACATTCACTATGGCAGATAAAACATTCTGGTTTTGTAGAATGGCCCAATCTGCTGAGTCTCCTTCAGTATACAGCACTCCACGGGCAGGGTTACAGCTGAGGCATTTTCTGTGGCAACTGCAACTTCCTGCAGATGTGGCATGGCCTCTGCTGTCTCCAGTGGCAAATTCCTGCAGATGTGGCATGGCCTCTTGCTGTCTCCAGTGGCAAATTCCTGCAGACGTGACATGGCCTCTTGCTGTCTCCAGTGGCAAATTCCTGCAGATGTGGCATGGCCTCTTGCTGTCTCCAGTGGCAAATTCCTGCAGACGTGACATGGCCTCTTGCTGTCTCCAGTGGCAAATTCCTGCAGATGTGGCATGGCCTCTGCTGTCTCCAGTGGCAAATTCCTGCAGATGTGGCATGGCCTCTGCTGTCTCCAAGAGTTCTGCCATGTGGGCTGCAGCAGATCTTGCTGCTTCAAAAACTCTCTGTTTCCTGCCTGTCCTCTCCTGCAAAATCTGGAGAACAAAGCCCAGAGTCCAAGCTGAAACGAGCCCTGGAGGTGATTCAGGGCTCACCCTGGCACTGTGAGCTGAAGCAGCCAGGGGGAACAACACTCGCTCAGCTGTCACTGCTCAGGAGAAGCTGGGGCTGGAACTGGGAATGCCATAGCAAGGTGTCAGAGCTCCTGTGTCTCAAAACTCCTGGTGGGAGATAGAAGGATGGTTACAATTTTCTCCCTGGCTGCTGTAGATGCAGCTTGAGCCCCATGGTGGGCAGTGGCCATGCTGGAATCAGCAATGCTGCCACGGGGATCCAGGAGAAATTCAACTTAGAACAACTCTTCTGCCCCCAACACCCCCAGGGACTGCTTTGCCTTTCTGGGCTGGTATTTTCCACTTTCTGCTTCCTCCCGTGATGTGCTGGGGTTGCATCTGTGCCCATGGAGAAGGTGTGCCTGCAGTTATATTCAGCACTGGTGAGACCACACCTTGAGTGCTGTGTCCAGTTCTGGCCCCTCAGTTCAGGAAGGACATTGAGATGCTTGAGCACGTCCAGAGGAGGCAACGAGGCTGGTGAGGGACTGGGAACATAAACCCTGTGAGGAATGTTTGAGGGAGCTGGGGTTGTTTAGCCTGAAGAAGAGGAGGCTCAGAGGTGACCTTATTGCTCTCTACAGCTCCTGAAGGGAGGTTGTAGACAGGTGGGGTCGGTCTCTTCCACCAGGCAGCAACTGGCAGAACAGGAGGACACAGCCTCAGCTATGTCAGGGAAGGTTTAGGTTGGATATTAGGAAAAAAAATTTCACTGAAAGAATAATAAAATACTGGAATTGTCTTCCTAGGGAGGTGATGGAATCACCATCTCTGGATGTGTTTAAAAAAGACTGGATTTGGCACTTGGCGCTATGGTCTAGTTGTGGTGTTAGGGCATAGGTTGGACTTGATGATCTTGGAGGTCTCTTCCAACCTCATGATTCTGTGATTCTGTGAATTTGTGATTCTGTGATTCTGTGATTCTGTGAATGTCGGCCTTGGAGGTCTCTTGGCCATCCCTCCTCCCTGAGGAGGAGCTGAGCACAGCTCGCAGGAGAGGACAGCTCTTTCTCCTTTCCTCACCAAGGCTCAGCACACAAAGAGAACACAGCAAAGCGTGAGCAGAGCTTCAGCCCCCCTGTGTCCTTGAGGAGTCTGTGGGGAGTCACAGTGTGACATCCACGGAGTTTCCTGTTATCTGGAACATTTTGACACTCAGTATTCCACTCATGCCAGTCTCCAGCCTAATCCTCGCTCTCTCCTCTATCAGGTATTTGTACAAATTGCGAGATCTTCATTTAGATTGTGAGAATTACACAGAAGCAGCATATACCCTTCTGCTCCATACGTGGCTCCTGAAGGTTAGATTTTCTAAACTCAATATATAATTAAGCTTTTCAGTATTTGATTTTATATTCTTAAGTGAATATTTTAATCTCTGAGTTATTTTCCACCAGGGTATTCAAGTTTCTAGTTAGAAATCCTGCAGTAGGTCGTACAAAATTAACATTAATTGTTGAAATTAAATTTTCAGTAGGTAACTAAAAGCCATATATTGCTGAAACTAAATATGGTAGAAAAAATAGTTTTCCTTTACAGTGAGAACATTGTGTACAAATGTAGCTTTAATTTTGGTAAATTCTTACTACCCTAAACATAACAGTTATAAAAATTAAACATAGTTCCAGCTATCACAAGAGGACATCTAGCTTTTAATTTTAAATAATATGGATTACTTAAACATGTTATGTGGGCTTTCTTTTGTAGCTGGTAATTAATTATTTTTCCCTATAACTATTGTTCCTTACTAATGTAATGGACAGTATGAATTAAAATGGTTTGTAAGATCAATTTCCATTACAAGGGGACATTCCAACTGTAAATGTTCTTCAGCAAAAATCTGATATTTCTTATGGAATTTACTTTATTGCAGAACTATAAAAATTTGTGCTATTTTGCTTAAACTTAATTTTGATTTTTTTGTGATCATACAAATAAGAGATATACTGTCTATATTGGTATAGACAAACAGTATACGAAATATTTTAATACAAAAAAATCTAAATCAAGTCAATCAAGATGATACCATTGGGAGGAAAAAAGGAACTAATTTCCTCACGTAGATTTTTATATAAAATTTGTAAGTGGGGCAAGGATGGGCAGTTATAACGTTTTAAAATATGTTTTAAATATTTGGTGTAGTGCTGGTTATCACATGAAATACAGCATTTGTCTGAAGAGGCAGTAAATGCAACACCTGTGCCTTTCCCAGTTTGTCTGTCGATGGATAAAAAAGACTTGGGAAGAAAACATTTAGAAGAGCCCAGGGGAGCAGACCTTGTTGGAGGGGAAAGTTTGATATGAAACACTGGACTTGAAAATTCTTTTTGATGTGTTCTCCTTCTCAGTGGTCGGATGAGCAGTGTGCACCCCAAGTCATGTCAACAGAGTTCCAGTGCTCCCAGACCTACAGACACCTGAAAGAGAATTTGTATGAAAAGATCATAGAATACTTTGACAAAGGAAAGGTAGGTCTGGAGAGTTCTTCCCCTCCAAACCTCTCTGCTGTGCTACTCTGAGCAGTCCTGTTTAATGAATGTGCCCTGTATAAAACATTTGTGAGGAAAAGCTTCTTTGAAATGTGGGTCAAGTAAAAACTGTGTCCTGGAGGCTTATTCCCAGAGATATCTGTTCCATAGGAATATGTTATTTCCATGACCTCATTCAGAGAAAGAGCTAATGTCTCAGTACATTGTCACAAGCATCTCTGTCAGGCACCAACAAAATGCAATAAAAAATGTTGAACCTCCTTCCCCTTACAAAGAAAAGAGTATGAACTACAGAGATTCCATTTCTAAACCAGTCAGCCCTTATCTCAAAAGAATCCAGATGGTTCAAAATAGACATATTTGTTTCAGAGAGGACAGAGAATAGTATCCTAAACTTAAAATGTAGTAGATTGATGCTCAGTACCACAGTTTAGTTCAATTTAAGACCAAAAAAATGTTAATAAAATTGCCTGTCGGTGCAATGGCATTAGAGCTGAGAATTTTAGAAATAAAGCAAAGGACTACAAAGCAGGAAGAAACTCTGCAGTGCCAGATAATTAATCCCATGACCCAATACAACCTTTAAGTCATGTCTTGTTCAGCTGCAGCCAAAGGTACAAAGGGAGAAGACAATTCATTTCTGCTTCTGCAAAAGAAGCCCTCCCTATAATTCACAAGGCAGAAAGTTTCAGCTGCAGCCTCTCAGGTTTCTGTTGGCATCTGCAGCAGCTGCAGTGCAGCAGTGCCCACCCGCTGTCCCAGGGGGACCAAACCCTCCCAGTTCCTGATGGGGTACCTGGCCAAAGAGCACCTGGCAGCAGGTGACAGTGGCCTGATGTGCCACTGGCAGTGTCCTTCAGCAGCAGAGAGCTCTGCTCAGGGTCCCCTTTGCCTCTTCTGAGCAGGTGAGGAGACAGAATCTGAGGAATGTCCTCACGAGAGGGAGTTTGCTCCTGCTTTGAGACCACTTTGGAGAAGTGTCCACAGCAGATGAGAAAAGCAGCTCTGGTATTTCAGTGTCAGTCACTGTCACAGGCAGATGTAAAATTGTGTGGAAGGGAAATCTGCTCCTCTGGGCAAGTGGAAATTTAGCTCTTGTAGTTATTTAGCTGTCCTAGACAAGGCTCCCTATGGTTATGGATGCTGCAGGATATTTTGTTTAATGGTGTGTGTTTTAAGGACAGGCAGGTGTCAGTCCCCTCATAAACTGCTCTGTGCTTGGGGTATGTTCTCAATGTCATCACCTCAGTTATTTACTCTTTTTTTTTTTCTTTAATGTATCTTAAAGGTTAGATGATTTTTAAAAAAATGTTACTCTGATAGTAAAGTAGGTTTACTTAATCCTTCCTGTAATGAATCATAAAACACTTTTATTTTTTAACATTAATCTGCTTTCCTTAAGTTTATGATTGCCCTGAGTCTTCTACTCTAAATGTGCAGTTAATAAATGACTGCACTTTAAAGACAGCATAATCAATAAAACTGCAGTTAAAATCTAATGTGTTGAGAACTTGTTTGTTGGTACAGCATTTACTTTTTGAATCTGTGGTTGCATTGCAGATGTGGGAAGAAGCCATATCTTTATGCAAGGAACTTGCAGAGCAATATGAAAAGGAGGTTTTTGACTATGAACTTCTAAGTCAAAACTTGGTAAGATTATATACAGATCTTCAAATTATTGCAGTTACAGAAATTAGTGCTTTTCAAACAGCATAGCTGCCTGTGAGCTTGTGACCTAAAATGGATTTTTAATTCATTTGTTGAAGAGTTCCTGTTTCACTGTAGCAATCCAGTGGTAAAGGTTCATAAATTAACTGTTGGGTAAAGTTGCATGAACATCTGTTTATTGAGGTATTTTGAAATGTCTGTAGATGAAATAAGCATGTACTCACTAGGGAAATTTAAAGACCATATTTTGGAGCCTCTGTACTGCCCTAGGGTAGAAAGAACACCTGGGTGAACTTTTCCCCCTAAATTTTTCTTTACATTCTAGCAGCTTGGATCTTGACAAGCATGAATAATTCTATCCTAATTAGGACTGTGGAAGTATTATAGCACAAGGAATTAGAGCTAGGTCCAAAGGATAGAAGGAGAATTTTAAAAGAAAATAAAATATTTGGTTATTTGTTTTCTATAAAATTGAACGAATCAAAAAAGGATCCCGTTCCCCACAAACCTTTTTTTTCTACTACCAATATTTCATATTTGTATAATTTTTTACAATTGTTAATGGCTCATTCAATAGATATCCCTGAATCTTCCTCAAAAAAAAATATAGGAATTAAAACATGATATCCCTGAATGGTGCTGTGTATGAAGAAAGCTTCTTTTGCTCTGTTTTATCTTGAATTAAATAACATTTTTACCAGTTTAAGTTGCAGTGCTGGGTTCTCACAGACATAACACATAAATGACACTTGGTATTTTATGGAAGAACTTGTTCTAAGCCCTTTACATGGTGTGTCCCCTTAAAACGAGCCGAGTAAAAATTGGAGTTGATCCCATACCTTGGGAAACATTTGAGGCAGGGAGTTTTTCCAAATGTCTTCTTTCAGTAATGTTATCAGTGGCCAGGGATCACTTTGTTTGCTTTTCTCCTAAGTTAAGGGTAAGCCCAATTCTGAGGTCGAATGTTAAAGCTGAAGCCATACCCATTTCTCTGTGTATTATATTTGCATATAGATATAAACAGTGTTTAATGTTCCCCTGCAGCACCCTGTGTGAAAACTGATTATTGCTGTAGCTCATCAGCTGATAGCTCTTGCATGTGTAGTAGATGTTAAAAATGCATAGATAAAACCCCCAAACACAAGTAACTACAGATGGTTTTGCTTTCAGATCCAGCAAGCAAAGTTCTATGAAAACATCATGAAAATTCTGAGGCCTAAACCAGACTATTTTGCTGTTGGATATTATGGCCAAGGATTCCCAACATTTCTGAGGGTAACTTGATTAATTCACACATTTGCATCTATTTTCATTCTTCCTTTGTTTTCCTGTTTTCCTCATGATCAATGTCCATTTTCCCTTTTTGACCTCTAATATGCTTTGAGCTGACATGTTCAATACCAAGTGTCTTGTACTGCTCTAAATTTTTCCCTGAATGGCAACAGTTCCTGCTTTAGAACAATTATCATAAGTTTGAACTGGTTTTATTCAAATATGCTGAATCTGCTCTCTTTACTTTTCTCTGGTTTTGACTACCATGAAAGAAATCCAGGCTCCACAGGGTCTGGTTTTTCAAAGAAACCTGATGAACTTGGGAAGTGGTGCACAACTGGATTGTTTTTTAAAAGGACGTTGTTTTTACCGCAGTAGTGCATGAGTTCAGAGCATAAAAACAACCTAAAAATTTGATGTTTCTTACTACTAAAACCCTCATTTACATATAATAATTAATAGGGAGGCTTTCTTTAGGCTTGGAAAGCAATAAGAGGCCCTGCTTCCCAAGTTTAAAGGCCAAAGTTGCCTTGAAATCTTTGGAGAAACAGTGAAATGATAGGCTGGTGTTAAACCAGTTATTGTTTCTGAATAATAAATCTTTGAGTCCAGAATCTCTGGAGAGTCAGTGCTGCTTTCCAGCCCCTGGTCAAACTGGTGCTTGGCTTTAGAGCTGGTTAATGCTCAGAAAACAGAAACAGCCGTTCCAAAACCTGGAGGCTGCTGTGTCTTTGTGCCGACTGCCACGAAAACACAACTTGTGCCTCAGCACCAGCTGCCCAGGCAATCCCTCCTCATTCCCTGCAGAACAAAGTGTTCATCTACCGTGGCAAGGAGTACGAGAGGAGGGAGGACTTCCAGGCCCAGCTGATGAGCCAGTTCCCCAGCGCTGAGAAGATGAACACGACTGCAGCACCCGGAGAGGACGTCAGGAACTCTCCTGGCCAACGTATCCTTGGACACGTGGGAGGCCGAGAGGGAAAAGGGTTGGGAAACCTTGTTGTTAGCATGAGTTTATCTGTGTGAAACAATAATTTCCTGAAAAGGTTGAAAGTTTACCGACATGGCAGCTCAGTTTGCAGTTTCGCATACACGTCCTCCATGTCTTTTCTGGTTTGTTCCAAAGAGAGCTCCTGTTTTTCTGGCAGCTCTAAGGAGTCTGTCTCTTCCATTCATCATAGAAACATTTAGGCTGGAACAAACCTTTAAGGTTGAGTCCAACCATAAACCTTGTTCACCCATGTTCCCAAGTGCCACGTCTCCATGTCTTTTAAACCCCTCCAGGGATGGTGACTCAACTTCTTCCCTGGGCAGCCTTGCTAGGGCTTGACAGCCCTTCAGGGAAGAAAATTCATTGTAGTTTTTACATGGTTTAGCTTTATTTTCTTCAAATGGCAAAACCAGTGTCATGCACTTGAAGGAACCCAGTTTAAAGCAGCAAATTTTCTGTTACCTCACATTAATAGCTGTTGTGTCTTATGTTTAATTCATGTCTTTCTTGAGCACTGCTCTGACTGGCACCACGCTTCCGTGTCACTTCCATTTCTTGGCAACATAAACATGTCCCAGGACCCTCAGAAATTGTCTTAGGAAAATTAACTTGCAAACATTGTTAACCAACCTCTAGAATGGCCTCAATTTCTCTTGGTTAGAATAACTGATTATCTTTTTCTTCTGACTTGAGTCATTACTGACTGAGCAGATATGAGATCACCTCATTGTATCAGACTTTTTTTTTTTTTGAGCATGCCAATTTTCTTTTATTACTTTTCAAGGTAATGTTGTAACACTTCACACACTCTCTTGAGTCTATTACTCTGGAACTTTCTGGAGTAGAAAAGGGAATATTTTCTTTTCACACTGTTGGGACTGAAGTGGAAGTATTTACAGGCTTGTCTAAAATAGTACATTAAGCTTGAAAGCCAGGCTCTCCCAAGTCTGTCTTGTCTCTTAACTAATTAAGTTTTTTTTTGAGAACACATGTTTCAGTCCTTAAGGTAGAATTTGCTCATCTATTTGCAAGGAGCAGGAGATAGGCACTACTTCTGCACTTATGCAAAAGGATCTAACCAGAGGGCATGAGTTTCAAACATACTGAAATATGTAAGCATGTGATATATTTACTTACAAATACAATATTCAGATTTTAAAAACAACATTTCTATAGAAAAAGGAAAGCTCAAATAAAAGGGCTGTTCAGTTACAAATTTCAAACTGAAATGTTAACCATCATGACTTTATGCATGCCTAGAGCTACACAGTGAAACTGTTAACATCAGATGTGGTTGATGTTATTTTTGTAAGTTGCCTGAGCTTAAAAATTTAATGAATGAGTCAGTGTGATAAATTCAGCTGCAGATATTCAAGCTCAGGAAATAATAAAAATATGCAGTTCAGAATTAATATATATTCACTGGTTACTACTGGCAGATTTTTCCTTTTTTGGCCAAGGAAACTCCAGAAATGAAACCCTCAACACTTCAGATTTTTCATCAGAAAATGTCTTTTTTTTATTTTTTTTTTTTTATTTCTCCTGCAGCCTACAGTATTTCATACTAATGCTAATAACATGCCCTTAACTTCCACACTTTCAGATATCCAATGTTTTACTGTGCAGCCAGTCCTGGAGGAGCAGCCTAGATTCAAAAATAAGGCAGTGCCTGATCAAATCATAAAGTAAGTGAATTTCTGTAGTAGACAGTATAATGAAAATCAGTCCATATTCCTAAATTGACAACCATTATTTTGTGAATTCAGTCACTTACCAATGAATCCTGGAGTTTTTGTTGGTTTAACTTACTGACTTATATATTCTTAGAATCAGAGAACAGTTTGTGAGGGAAAGGACCTTCAAAGGCCACCCAGTGCAACCCCCCAGAGCTCCATCCAGCCTGTCCTGGATGTTCCCCAGGAATCCCATGGAAGAGCTTGTACCCATCTACCACTGAAGAAATAACTCATGGGTGCAGGGCAGGGAGGTGGAACCTGTGCTTTGGGTCAAAGCTACTGAGCTTTCAGCACAGCTGCTCAGACACGTGGTGGGAGAGGGCTCTTGGGGGTGACTGGCAGGGTGAGAGTGGTTGGATGAGGGCTCTGGAATGGTAGAATCTTGTTGTATCTTGTCTGGTCCAGGGCAGGATACACGGTGGCAAAATGGTTTCTGCTGGTGCAATGGAGTGTGTGTTTTGGAAAGGAATAAAGGAAATGAATTGACCAAAGTGTTTTGAGAACAGACTGGGCAAGAACTGCTTCCAAACCAGCTGTGCCCTCGGTCTGCAACCCTCTCTATGGAATCTTCACTGAAGTAGCAACTGAGTCAGAGTGGAAAAATGAGAATCACCTCCCCATATACACCAAAGTAAATAAAGCAGATCCAAGCACTGATCTGGTGTGGCAGGATTTTAAAATAAACAAACACAGACCCAAAAACAACCTAACCCAAAAAGCCACAAAAAAGTTTGTGGTTCTAATTTCAATTACAACTAATTAGAACTACTGATTCATTTTAAAATCAGTTACTGAAAGGCAGATTATAAATGTGGTCCTGTTGGACCACATTTAGGTGTAGACCCAGCCACACTTCAAAATGCTTCAGTTTATGTAGCAAAGTGTTCCTTGTAAAGTACAATCTCTGCCCATAGGGGAGATTTTGTAATGGTTTGTCTCAGCTGCAGAATTCAACCAAACTGCTGATTACATCTGGGCTTAAAAATTTACTTTTATGAGTTTACTTTATTGGGCATTTAATTGTTCGTTATGTTAGGTGATGACAATGCATTTATTGTATCAAAGAGCTTCAAAGTATCTGTCCTTTCAGATGGAACTGCATAAAGGGATCTGACTCAGTGTTACTTTTCTGATGAAGAAAATCTTAGTAGTTTGGATCAGAAATCATAGTTTCCTGTGAACTAACATACCATGATTTGCTTAACTCAGATGTTTGGGGCTGCTTTATTTGATATTCTGGGCTTTCAAAACATGGTTCAGTTTTACTAGAAGAGATTTCTGAGATTTTTTTTTTCCTGAAAAATTAACTTTTACTTAACAAGGGTTTAAATTTAATTCATCTTAAAAACAAATGCTAAAAACCCAAAAGAGAGATTTTTCTCTGGACAGCAAAATACTTAGCCAAAACTCAAAAGACTTAGCCAAAACTGCAGTCCCAGTGTGTTAAAAGCCAAGTGGTTGCAAGTTTAGTGGAAAGATGTGCTCACAATGATGGAGAATGAAAATTAGCTGAATAGAACAGAATCTAACATGAATAACATGAATTTTACATGAATTTGCAAAGGATCCTTTACATTGGTGTACCCCTCTACAAGCACTTATATACATTTTATTATCTATCTCGAGAAATTGTTATTAATTGCTTCAGTTGTTTAATTTGTTGAATGTTGCTCAGCATTGAGAGCAGGATCATTGGACATGATTAAATTGTTTTTTAATGTGCCATGTTCCACTCCAGGTGCAAATACCTGCTCTGCTAAGTCAGTTATTTTGAATGAAAGAGACTCCTTTCATAAACCAGGATAAAGCTGGCAAGCAGGGCATGTGCCACAGCAAGATAGGAGAGGAAAAATTTCTTCTAGTCATCCTGTAGATTTGAACATTAATCTGGAAGTTCTGGAATTTTTATACCTGGGAAATCCACCCAGGTATAAAAAATTGAAGCTTAATACTTGTAAAATACTGTGTGTTGACTCTGATTTATAGATAAAGTAGCTACCTTCTGAGTTTCCAGTAAAGTAAATTTTTTTTGAGCAGTAAATTTACTTTTAATTAAAAACTCAACTACTCAAAATGAAATATTTCTCTGTGATAAAAAGATCCATTAATTTCTGGTTTCTGTATTTTACAATAGTAATTTAAAAATCTTTCAGCTTTTATAAGTCAAACAACGTGCAGAAATTCCACTATTCAAGACCAGTCAGAAAAGGATCTGTTGACCCTGAAAATGAATTTGCTGTAAGTAAATTAATGACAAAGTGATGGATGTAGTTCTTGTAACTGTGACTGAATTTTGATCCTAGCTCCTTTGTTAGGCTCGGATTGCTCATTACAGACACCTTAATTTAAGATCTGGTTCAAAAAAACCAAATGCAAGACTTCTCTGTTTCAGCCCTACCCCTGTGTACTTAATTTTGTATCACTGTTCCAGTTGCAGGTAAACACTATGCAGTTAAACATGTTCAACTTGTTTGTGTTAAGCAGGAGCATTTCCTGGTACAGATTTTCATTAGGAAACAAGGTGGCATGTAAATAAATATCAAATGCTTTGCTGCTTGTAGTTTGCAGCACTTACAGCAGCTGCCAGGCTGGCAATGAGGTGAGGGCTGTCTGCTTTCATGAGTCCTGTGAAATCTCACCTCGTGAAAGAACTGCCTGTGTCATTTTTACTCCCATGTCTAATGGTGGAATGCTAAGGAATGGCCTTCACTCTTCAAATATTCTAAGAAATCTACCCCACCATAAGTTACATTTCAGTGTTAAGCATAAAAAATATGGTGTCTGTATTTTTATTTTACAGGTATCTGGTATTTTATGGTTTGTTTTGAAAAGCACCCCATCTGAGCCTTATGGGCTCTTGGCATACTGCTGGGAAAAGCCATTTCTTTCCAAAATGCACAATTTCTGGTTTGTGTGTGCTGATTAGCAGAGTCAACACTTTGATGTAAGAGCTTCCTACCTGCTGTTAAATCAACACTTCAGACACAAACTCTACTCTGACATCCCAGAATGTATTGTCAAGACTCAGGATGCACCTTGGCTTCCTTTGCCAACTTGAGTTTTGGGCCCATTTATGAATATACCTTGAAATGGTTTTACAAGAACTAAATTGTTGATGTTTTCATTGCTGAGGACAATAGATAAGATGCATGTTTCCTTCAAAGAGGTGTAAACTGGGACTGCTGGAGTGTCTTCATTACATCTATTATGGTATTTCTCAGTGAGGCAATACTGAAATAAGGAGTCAGGTAAATGAAACAGTGGCTATTCCAAACTATTCTAAAATACCAACAGCCAATCTTGTTCAGAAAAGAAAAATGAGAGGAACAAAAAAAAGGTCAGAATTCTGGCAGGTTGTTATAGGGTTATTACTGCTTTTAATTGCAGAAATACCTTTTTAATGTGGAGGGAGGAAATATAATCTGGGCAGAGGTGAGAACAGGTCACTTAATGGCAGCCATTCCATCTGTAATGGCAAAAATAGGGGTACAAACTAAAAGATTCAAAGGTAATTTCCTTTTTGCCCAGCTTTGTGCAGGCTTTGATGCCTGAAGATGACCTAATCTGAAATCAGGAAAACTATTTGTTGAAGTCACTGTGCTAGATTCAGTTTGCAGTGTCTCTATATTCAAAAAATATACATATGTTTTCCATCTACATCCATTTCACTCTGACATCTCAGAAGGCAGAAAAGATGAACATTTCAATCCTGAAGTATCATTCTCTCCTGCTATGTCTTTTGATAGTCCATGTGGATTGAGAGGACCTCATTTGTTACAGCCTACAAACTTCCAGGAATCCTGCGCTGGTTTGAGGTGGTCTCCACTTCACACGTGAGTATTGATGTGCTCAGGGCCCATCCAACTTGCAGCTGTTGAATCTTTATGTACCAACCAGTCTGCAAAATTACCAGCAAGGCTACAGTTACTTCTTTTCATAGATTCAAAGCCATTATTATTTATATTTAATTTTTCTACTGCTCAATACAGGATCAATAGATCTTATGCTTGATTTATAGTTTCAGAATTGAACAAGTCTGCGTGGGTTTGCTGAATTGTAAAACTGTTGTTCATGCACATGGGTTTTATAAAACCAAAAAGACCTGTTTATGTGCTTATGAACCTTAGAATTCTTTTGTTTCTTTGCAGTGCACGATTAGTCCTTTAGAGAATGCTATTGAGACTATGTCTACAACAAATGAAAAGATTTTGATGATGATTAACCAGTACCAGGGTGATGAGAACCTCCCTATTAATCCACTTTCCATGCTTCTGAATGGAATTGTTGATCCAGCTGTTATGGGTGGCTTTGCTAAATATGAGAAGGTAGGAGCTTTGAAGTCCCTGCAAAAAAACGTTCTCAGGTGCATCATTTCATAATCCTACATCCTTCAATAAAGTGGCAGTGCAGTGGGGATGGGGAATAGGAAAGCCATCATTCCATCACTGAAAGGATCCTCATATCCTCCTTTCCTGGTCACCTCTGTCTTTGAAATCAAACCAGAATATCTGAGCTTATCAGCTGATGTAAAGCATGATACTCCAAATCTGTGCTTTTTTAGTTTCACTGTAAACTTCACACAAGAAATAATCATTTGGCTTCATAATAAGGGTCTCAAAGTCAGAAGTGCATAATACGGGTCTCAAAGTCAGAAGTGCTGGGTAAAGACCAAATGCATATTTTTAAAAAGTTCACCTCAGTTCCCAACTGATAGAGGGAGGAATTATCACCAGCAGCATCTGTCTAAGGACCATATATGTGTCTCTCCTCTTTGATGACCAATATTATGATTACCAGCTGGGCTCTATGGATTAATGCTTGATTTCTTTGTCTGTCAAAATGATGGACTGTATTTTTTTTTTTTTTTTTTTTTTTTTTTTTTGTCTAAGGCTTTCTTTACAGAAGAATATATCAGACACCATCCAGAGGATACAGAGAAGCTGAACAGACTCAAAGATCTGATTGCTTGGCAGGTAATTTCTCACTGGCAGCCACCACTGAGGTTTCACCAGGGGTTCTTTGTTCCATTCCTGTCTAGCAGGAGAACACAGCATTGAGGTGATTGTGTCATTTCCACTTTTTTTTAACCCCTGAAAGGGATTTTGTAGAACACATCAACTGGAATGGATTATCAGAAGCCACATATAGCAGGCTACATTTATGGTTAAAAGGGATGGGATTTCCAATCTGGGTTGTATTCCTGAAGAGAAAACTTAGAGCATGACAAAAGTCATAATGATTTCATGACTTTCTGGGGTTGGCAAATGTCAGAAACTCTCCTGGGAAATTCTTTCCTAGAGTATTAGGTTTTTTGTGGAGGATTTTTTTCTTTCTTTTTTTTCTTTTTCTTTTTTTTTTTTTTTTCACTAGAGACATTAATGTAGTGTTTGCTACTCTCAGGAATTATTTTCATGTTCAGTGATCCTTCAGGATCTCTGCTAGGTGTCTCCTGTGTAAATAGCATGGAAGACTATAAGTAAATATTTTTATCTGTATCTCTAGAGGAGAACTGAATATTCTCCCCATACTGGCAGCATTGAGGTTATTTGGGTTTACTATTTATTATCTTATATACCATGTATATATGATAAGACAACCAGCCTGCAGAACCCTTTTGTCCTCAAGGAGGAAAAAGCACCTATGGAAGGTGGTAGCAGCAAAAATTCCATTTTTGCTAAGATTCAAGGGAAAATGGATCTTTCTGTCGACCTGATAATGATAATGGAGCAGAAAAAACAAACTCAGAAATTATCTATACTATTTCCATGAACCAAATAGAAATCATTGCTAGCAATAGATAGATAGAGGAATGGAAAAAAATAGTGAGAGTTCATCTAGGGATTTTCCTATCAGAAATGAATGGCTCAAGGTGTTTCTCCTCATGTTCCATGTCTCATTTTTTGTACTTACTAAAACATCCCTGGAAGCACCCAAGGCCAGGCTGGCTCTGAGCAACCTGATGGAATTGTCCCTGTCTATGGCAGGAGTTGGGCTGCATGACTTTGAAAGGTCCCTTTCAACCCAAACTATTCAATTATTCTAGGTTTTTCTCCCTCTTTCATAGGTAAGAAACAGCAAAAATTTACTGTTCATTCCTCTCCCAGCCTTGAAATGAATCTTCCAAATAGTTTCAGTGGAATTGTTTGTACTATTTTCTTAATGTGTTTGACGTTTCTTCCTGTTTCATTTTGATTCACCCTAGTTTGGTTATTATTTGAGTTGTACCTTTACAATTTCTGCTGTGTCCCTGCCCACCACAGCTCTGTGTGCTGTTGTGTTCTGGCCATCAGAATCACTCACTGAATTCAGTGGGGCTGCCTGACCACAGTGTCACCTGGCATTAGGAAAAAATGGGTAATTTTTACCTATCCCTGCAAATCCTTCTAAGGAGAGGATTCTAACAGATCTGCCAGTAACAGATGGGCTTTAACACCGTGATTTTAAAAGTTATATTGGAATTGCACTTCTATAAAATATGACCAACGTGACGGATGGATCAATGTTCACAGCACTTACTGAGTCAGAACAAAAAAAGGAAGCATGGAATGTAAGTGGATTTTACAAACAAATCCCAGATATTAATGCAAAAGAGTTAAAAGCTGAAGAAAAGCAGTTAGAAAAGGTTAGTGGCAGAAGGGGAGCTAAAATTATTTTCCACAAATTTCATAGCATTAAAATATATAAAAGAGAGAAAATAGCCTCTGTGAGGCGACCAACATTTTTCAGAAATTTACTGGGAAAACCCATTTTCCATGAGCCTTTTCAGTCTTTTATCTGCTGCTCCAAGCTGAGATCAATGGGCAAATCCTCCTGCCACTCACAGGAAGAGTTTTGCAGTTGATTTCCCAGATAATTTAAAGAGAGCCAGAGAGGTTGTTGGACCCACTTGAAAAGTCTCACCTTTTTTCTTCTTTTGTTCCTCCTAAGATACCTTTCCTTGGGGCTGGAATTAAAATTCATGAAAGAAGAGTTTCTGATAATCTTCGTCCTTTCCATGACCGGATGGAGGAATGTTTCATGCAATTAAAAGTTAAAGTGGAAAAACAATATGGAGCCAGAGAACTGGTATTGCTCTCCTTTTAACCTCTACCACATTTCTCTTTATTTAACACACATCTTGTTCTAATCAAAAATATGCTAATTTTTTTTTTTTTGCTTATGGGTTTTCCTGTGATGTAAAGACAGTAGGGCCTGAGTTGTATCGTCCAAGAGCTGATTCAATGCTCTGATACATCAAATATTCCTCATTCTGGAAGATTTTTAGTATATTTTATTACGACTTAAAATTTCAAGTCTTTTCAGCCTTATTGAGGAAGTAAAAGCAAGTTCTTATGTTCTTTTTGTAATTTTTTTTAGTGGTTTAGGGCTTTGATCTGCAATTGATGTCTCCCTGTGCCAGCCACTTCCAGCTGTGTTGTGAAGTAAAACTTGTCATGTGTATTATACTATAAATATTAGTTGAGAACAAACTGAAATATCTGGGAATCGAAGGATAACTTCTGAATACAAACTCCCCAGACAATTCTTGAATAAAATATTCTATCTGAGTCCTGCAGGCCAGCAAGAATGACATTGCCTGGTTTTTGTGATTACATGCTCTGGAAATTATTTTATATTTTTGCTTTCACCATTGGTAATTTTATAATAAGATTTATTTCTTCTGTTATAAGGGGAGTAGCAAGTTTCTAACTTAAATTTTGGATATGTGCTGTATTATACACCTGTATGATGAAATTTCTATATGTATATCTGAATATGATTTCCATTTTGCAATCATAGAGGCTGTAGTTGCAATAATTTATTTTAAATAATGTAATATTATAATCATTAATTATATATATATATTATAATATTGTATATATTATATTGCATTATGTAATGTATAATATATTATAAAGTATATATAATATGTTATACTGAAATAATATATCTTTATATCTATTATAATGTAATGATATTATTATAATAATATATAATTATATAATTATAATTATATAATAATTTATTAGTATTATAATATTATTGCAATAATAATTGCAATAACAGAGGCTGTAATCCACAGTCAGAAATCTTGCCTCTTGCTTGAACCCTCCAACACTCTTAGGGACCAACACTTAAAAAACCCAACCTATTTAAAATTTTGTACTTTTTGAATTGAATTTGGGAGGTTTGAGGAGTAAGAATTCATCCAGACACAGGATAAATCACAGTAATTAATGGGAACAGAGAAAATCTTGAATGCCAAGTGTTTAACAGGTGCACAGTGTCCGAGGGCTGGTGTGAGGAGCCAGGGGTTTGACAGGTTCTGTTTCTCTCTCCTCCTGCAGCCAGAGTTTGACGACAGGAGGGTGGGGCGGCCCAGGTCCATGCTGAAATCCTACCGCCAGTTATCCTTCATCTCCATGTGCTCCATCAGCTCAGACTGCAGCACTCCCAGGAAACCTGCTTCAGAAAGGTTGGTCAGAAACACAGCACAAGTCCTTTTTCAGTCCTGTTTTTTTGTCAGAACTCAAAATGTCCCTCAGACATTTCTGGAGGTTCCAGGCCCTGGTCAGAAGCATTTGAGACCCTGGCAGGCAGCTGGAAACAGCTGTGAGTTTGGGTTTGAACCATGGAATGATTTACCTACCTTGCAGGAAGAACAAGAAGTCACAAAAGTTTAGATATTATAGTAGAAGTAGTCACAAAGTAGAGGGAAGAATTTTTGAGTGCTGTACAGTGGGGTTTCAGTTTTGTACATGGGGGTCAGAGGTTTTAAGATGGATTTGGGATTTGGGCCTGTCCTGTCCTCCCTCTTTCTCCTTCCTCACCTCCATGTTCTTGGTGATGTTGGCACTCACAGATTGGTTTAGAGTAGAAAAGCACCATTTAATATAGGTAATAGGCATTGGGGAAAACTGTAACCATGTAACACGTAATGTACCATATAAAAGATAGAAAAGCACCATTTAATATAGGTAATAGCATTGGGGAAAAACTGTAAACATGTAACACGTAATGTACCATATAAAAGATAGAAAATCACCATTTAATATAGGTAATAGCATTGGGGAAAAACTGTAAACATGTAACACGTAATGTACCATATAAAAGATAGAAAATCACCATTTAATATAGGTAATAGGCATTGGGGAAAAACTGTACCATGTAAAACGTAATGTACCATATAAAAGAGAGCAGCAGCCCTGGCGGGGAGAGAAGAAGCAGTCGGGGTCAGAGAGGATGTCAGGGTGTGTGTGTGCCTCTGCCTGAGCTCTGAGCAAACCACAGCAGCCAAAGGAGAAAATCTTTTAGATAACTTGCAATAAACTGCCTTGAGACTGAACAACAAGAGACTGCTGAGCCTTTCTTGGGAAGCACGGGTTGGAGGAGAGACTTTTCCACTACACAGAGCCACCCCTGACCTAGGGTGAACTCCATCATTTTTTAATCAGTCTTATGGGATGAAACAAAAATATTTTTAAAAAGGAATGAAAACCACCAGCAGCTTTTTCAGACTATACCAATATTATTTTTAATTGTAGCTATCACTTCATCCATGCTGAAAACTACAGTGTTTCAATCTTAATAGACAATATGCGTTCAACTCTCATTGGAAAAAAAAAAAAAAAGTGGTTTTTCATTTTCAGAAAAGAAGTATTTTAAAAATCAAATTACTTTTCAAAAATTTACCAGGATCCAGGGATTTTTACAAGTTTCTTTTTAAACAGTTTTTAACTTAATTAGCATCTTTTTGTTTGTAAAATGTGAATAGGAAAAGAATAAACTTTACAAATTTGAAAAGGTGGTGGAAGATTACACTTATAGTAATGTAAAATGCTTTGTCTAATGGATAACAAAGAGACTTCTAAGTTTGAGAGGATAATTATAGGTATAGTTTTTTCATCCACAAATTGTTTTGTTCACTTTATAAATTATCTTTCAGGCACACAAAACTTCTTCCCAAACAAGGTGCATATAAAACTGAACTTGCTGAGCAGTGTTTGATTATTTTTTAAACATCTGATCTCCCTTTCTGAGTAGTTCACTTTGAAAACGTCCAGTGGTGTATGACCCTCATGTGGAAGGGTTGATTTTTGAGATACTCCTTGTTATTCTTTGAGATTCCTGAGGCTGCTCCTGCTGCCCTCCAGAAGGATTGAGCAGACCATCATCATTTGTGTGCTGCAGTACACCAGGACACCTCTGACAGAACCAGGCAGGCTTCCTGCACCTGCTTTTACTTCTTAGGATGCTAATTTGTTTCTAGGCAGCACAGGTCAGCAGAGTGACCACACTTCTTGATTTATGAATATTGATGTTGCAACCTAAGTTCAGTCCCATGCTCCAAATTTTGAGAAGAGAGTAAAGCCAGCACCAATTTAATGGGCTTTTTTTTTTTTTTTTTTAATGAGAAGTAGCCCGATTTTTAAACAGCAAAAATTAGAGGAAGAGAGAAGGTGGAAGGCAGGTTATTCTCTGGGTGTGTGCATTCTTGTCCAATATTGTGAAATAAATAGGAGAATACATTTAAAACATGGCAACAGACAGCAATGCTCTGTCCCCTTTGGTCCTTGTACAACCTTGTACATGCCTCACTTTCAGCACCACCATCACCACACAGCAACTTGCCGTGTGAGCTCTACTCTGTTTAATTTAGGAATTCTTAAGCTGATGCACAAATCTTTAAAGAGTAGTTTGAGCTTGTTTTAATATTTTACATTCTTTGCTAAATTTTAAGATGGTGTCACACTGCCTGAAGGCATCTAATCTGAATCTCCAGGTGGCAGCTGCTGAAGTTTGCAAGCAGTTTGCAAGGCTGCCTAGAAAGTAGAAGGAAAGAATGACCTGCATTTATATTTCATGGGGAAATGACATCAGAATACCAGCAGCTTTTAAAATATCACTCAGCAACTTGTACTTTTCTTTCTTTTGCTCCTGCAGCTTTGATCTGGAAGCAGTGCTACCAAAGCAAGGAAAAGCAGAAGCAGAGGAGACTGCTCCGCAACATAATCCTCATCCTGAAGTCAAGATGAGAAGGTCCAAAAAAAGAACAAAAAGAAGCAGTGTGGTGTTTGCTGATGAGAAGGCAGCAGCTGATATTTCTATCTCTGACATGAAATGCGTATGTTACTGATTTAGTGTTTCATAATCCATGAAAAAGAGGACATTACCCCTTTCCTTAGAAAAAGAAAAATATATCCCGGACAAGTCCAGCTGTCATAAAGGGAAGGATGCAGGGTGCAGAGATGATCTGCCCTGCCATGAATGAAACATGCAGAATGCTGTGGAGGAAACAAATAAGTGAGAAAATCAGATGATCTCTCCTGGCTTCTGGAGGCAGATAGCAGAGCTGGGAGCTGCAGAGCCTGGAGCCTGGTTAGCTGAGAAAGGAGCACTGTGTGGGGAGGGTTAAGCTGCTTTCCTGCCGAGAGGCAATTGACTGTGCTGACATTTCACGGCAGCTCCTCGCAGTCAGGGCTATTTCAGAAGTGATGAGCCCTGTACGTTTTGTACCTTGTTATGGAACATGCAGCTGTTAGGAAACTGCAAGATTGCAAACAGTGCTCCCTAAATGGTGCCAGACTGAAGTTTGGAAGTGCTGGCACCTCTCGCTCCATAGATCATCCAAGGGCTTTTATTGCCCTGCTGGATCATTACAGAGACTTATGTCACTTACACTTGTCCTTTTTTATATCCAGAGTTTAATCCTCAGGAGAATTTGATTTTAGTATATGTCCTCTAGATACACAGGCCTCATCTATATTAAAAAGCCAGGCAGTAACAGATTGTTGAATCTGTGGAGGGAGCATAAATAATTTGATCAAAAATGTTTGAAGGAATCATCAAAGGTAAAATGAATGGAGTAGAAGGGAAGCACGGAGAAACTCATGGATGATTTTGACTGTCTTACCCTGCATATCCTTGTGCAAAAGAGAGATAAGGCACAGTCATGCTTTGAGAAGCTCTGATATACAAAACCATGTAACACCTTTTTGGCTTTTGATAAAATTAGACAACACATACACCAAACTTTGGGGATCCCACTGTGTATTGAGTTAGAGGATTTTCTTCTGCTTCAAAAAAGCAGTGACAAGGATTTGCAGCAGCCAAGCTGGGCATGTTAATGCAGTAGGAATTAAAATAAAATGTTTTCAAAACTTCATTTTACTTTGCCGATCACACCCAGAGTTCTCTGATGGTATTATGCCAAAAATAGGATAGGAATTCAGATTTCAGATCACATAGTACTTCTGTAGCTTTTTTGGAATTCTTTTTTTTCTATGTAGAATGAGAAGTTTTTATCTAACTATAAATTACCTGCAAAATTGTTGCATGTTTTTAGATTGTACTTCATATGATACATGAGCCAAAGTCTCAGTCCGTCATTAATGTTGGAGCTTTTTTATTTAACAGCTGTCAAGGAAATATGAGTTCATGAGTGACACCAATCTCTCAGAACACGTGGTGGCACCTCAGAAAACGTCTGTCCTCAAGCAGATGAGCACTGTCAGTCGTTCTATGCCAACTATCCCAGGTGAGGTGCTTACCCTAGGGTGAGAATTCTGAATTTATTGGGATGTTAGGAAAACAGCAACGAAGGGTTTGTTCCAAGCAGGGCTGGCAGCTCTCTCCACCCTTGTGAAATCCACTGGGACAAAGATTATAACTGAAGAGTGTACTGTGCATGAGAGGCTGTACTGCTCCAAATGCTGGGTGACACCGTAGTACCTTGTGCCAAAATATAGATTCTGTTGCTCCTGGAGCTCCAAATTTCAGTTCCTTGTATGGTGTGAGCATTCCTGCTGCCTAGAAAGAGGCAAGGTTTATTCTTCTTCCCTGCTCTGTAGGGTCTCAGGAGCACAAACAGGGCCTCACAGCCACGGGCAGTGTGTGAAACAGGGAGAAATGCTCTGTGCTGTGCTTTGGGGGATGAATATCCCCAGAGCTTGCTCCATAACACGATTTTAACTTCTGGTTTTGAAGCCAGAGAGGAATCCCATAGATTCCCTCACCATGGGAGGCAGGGGAAGCAAGATAACACAGCTGCCCCCAGAGAGATGGGTGGTTGTGTGAAAGAAAAGTGTGACTAAAGTGGGAGCTCATCTCTAGGCTGAGGCACACAGCAAAAAGCTTGTTCCACAGGACATCCCCTTTCTTAGCCTGTATTTCATCTATTCTTCCCACTGCCCCTCTATTTCCAGATGACTGTAACAGATGTTTAGCACAACACAACAAACTGCCATGGCCCACTTCTTTGTCATGTATTTAACTATTTTAATTCTTTGGCCAGACTGGTCCTTTTTTTTTTACTGTTCAGTTTCAATGTAATGAAGTTTATTATTTCCCTATTATTTAATTTTTTTGTCCTAAGGTTATAGTTGGATTAATAATATCTCAATTTTTTCTAACCAATGCAGTAGCTCATAATTTTGAGTTGTGCTTTGTCTACAGTCTGACTCTCCTTTTTTGGTTTTGTTTTGTGTAACCAATATTGTTTCCATTCTAAGGATTAACTCTGTCTGTCAGCACTGTGGCATCTGATGAAACAATTGCCTCACACAGGCTGAGCCAGCCAGTGTTCCCCTCCACCTCAGATGGTGACAAGAAAACCTTCAAAAGAAAGAAAGTGAACCAGTTATTTAAAACAATGGTAGGTCCTGTGCATTTGTGGGGGGAATAGGAAGGGTTACATGTTCAAGAGTTCTGTGCTATGAAAGTTAAGTATTTTTGAGACTTACAGGCTCATAAGGCAAACTCTGCTTTTTTTCCTTAATGCTTTTGTCAGAGAGAGGGGTGGGAGCTCAATGTGGAGGCAAAGCTGGCTGTGGCAGCATTTCCAGAGGGAAAGATGCTGGGATGGAGGACTGGAAGAACTGAGAGATGCAGGGATGGAAGGATGAAGGGATGCAGGGGTGGAAGGATGGAGGACTAAAAGAATGCAGGGGTGGAGGACTGGAAGAAAGCAGGGGTGGAAGGAAGGAGGACTAGAAGGATGCAGGACTAAAGGATGCAGGGGTGGAAGGATGGAAGGATGAAGGGATGCAGGGGTGGAAGGATAAAGGACTGGAAGGATGCAGGGGTGGAGGACTGGAAGGATGCAGGGGTGGAGGACTGGAAGGATGCAGGGGTGGAGGGATGGAAGGATGAAGGGACGCAAGGGTAGAAGGATAGAGGACTGGAAGGATGCAGGACTAAAGGATGCAGGGGTGGAAGGATGAAGGGATGCAGGGGTAGAAGGATGCAGGGATGGAAGGAAGGAGGACTGGAAGGATGCGGGGATGGAAGAAAGGAGGACTGGAAGGATGCAGGGGTGGAAGGAAGGAGGACTGGAAAGATGCAGGGGTGGAAGGAAGGAGGACTGGAAGGATGCAGGGGTGGAAGGAAGGAGGACTGGAAGGATGCAGGGGTGGAAGGAAGGAGGACTGGAAAGATGCAGGGGTGGAAGGAAGGAGGACTGGAAGGATGCAGGGGTGGAAGGAAGGAGGACTGGAAGGATGCAGGGGTGGAAGGAAGGAGGACTGGAAGGATGCAGGGGTGGAAGGAAGGAGGACTGGAAGGATGCAGGGGTGGAAGGAAGGAGGACTGGAAGGATGCGGGGATGGAAGGAAAGAGGACTGGAAGGACGCCGGGGTGCAGCGGCGTGTGCAGCTCCGCTCCCGCACCGCGAGAGGGCGCGGGCGGCCCGCCGAGAGCCGGGGCGCGGGGCGGGAGGGGAGCGGCGGGACCGGGATGGGATGGGATGGGATGGACCGGGATGGGATGGGAGCACCGGGATGGGAAAGGATGGACCGGGATGGGATGGGAGCACCGGGATGGGAAAGGATGGACGGGATGGGATGGGAGCACCGGGATGGGAAAGGATGGACCGGGATGGGATGGGAGCACCGGGATGGGATGGGATGGAATGAGATGGGATGGACCGGGCCGGGATGGGATGGACCGGGTCGGGATGGGAGCACCGGGATGGGAAAGGATGGACCGGGATGGGATGGGAGCACCAGGATGGGATGGGATGGACCGGGCCGGGATGGTGGCGCCGCGCTCGCAGCGGGCTGGGCGCGGCACCGCGCAGGGATGCTCAGGGGAGATGATGAGTGCAAAGAGGAAATCGGTTCCTCTCACTCTGGCTTAAAGCTGGCTGCTTTCCTCTAAAGTGAGAAACGTTTCACTGCTGTCTGAAGTTTTCACAAAATTAAAACTATTTCATTAGCGTAGTATTTAACCGAGAAAAAATAATATCCAGAGCAGCTATTCGGACACAGAATGTTAAGCTTTTCCTACTTTGAAGGTAATGGGAGGGTGACATTTAATGCAGATGTGGGTAGCTACCAATATAGGTATTCTGGAATATTTGTACTCTTTTGCACGCCAACTTTTCTGATCTTTCAATGCAAACGGTTTGTTGTTTTGGTTTCTTTTTTTCCTAGGTAATGGGTTTCATTTGTATTCATTACTTTCTTAAGTGGTTTGGGTTTTCTTGAAGGAAAAAAAGGATAATGCCTTCAGGGATCATATAGCAACATTTAGGAAAGCCTTCAGTTAAATGTGTTCATAATCACGTTTTGCTGGTAGGAATAAGAATAACCTATTAATGTGACGTCTGTAGTATTTCACTTACATTCAATTTATCACACACTTGCTCATTTCAGACCCAGGAGCTGCAGCTTTTCAGCACTATCTCATCCACTCATATTTAAACTTAAATATTGTATAAAAGACAGAGAATAGAATGTTCTTTCTTGATAGAAAAAGGACTAACTACATCTAAAAATTCAGTTGTGAAGTGCTTCATAACATGTTTGGAATCATGTGGGCATTTTTAAATACAGGTTTAAAGTTTTGCAGAATAGAGAAATGAATTCAAAACATGCAGGATTTGGTCAATGTATTTTTTTCTCTAGCTACAGCTTAAAGGCACAAGTAATTAATGCATTTACTTCTGAATCCAGCACAGAATCAATTTTAACATATGAAAATCTGTTTTGGTGTTTTTTCAGCGCATTTCCAGAGTTCTGGAAGATGGAAAGCAGTCTGTGGAACAGCATTTCAAACCTTCATCAACAGATCTGTGATCAATTTTTACAAGACCACTTCTCAACTGAAAAAAATCATACCTACACAAAAATATTCTATTTTAGAGCACCAGATACTCTAAAGAAAGACACTGATGGAGAATATGAACAACATCTCCCACGGGCTCTGCTAAGTTACTAGTGATACAGATACAGGAATAACATTTAAGGAAAACACTGCAGGATGTGTCCACTGGGATGTGGAACAGAAACCTCTGGCTGCAGAGGTCAAAGGGAGCTGGGTGTTCCCTGGGGACACAGCTTGTTCCTGAGAAGTGACATGTGTGTACAGGCCAACAGCAGCACTCACTGGGTGATGCAGCTCAGGGGCTGCTCTTTCCAAACAGCAGAGTTTGGGATTTCTGGAGCTCATACAGACATCCAGATATCCTTAAATCCTCGCTGGCAGTGTAGCCAAGGCAACAGATGGCTCAGCACAAAATAGCCACTGACAATTTGCTGTGTGGCTGGAGCTGGATTTACAGCCCTCAGATCCCTCTGCTGCTCCCAGCACACTGCTCTGCACCCTCAGTCTTCCCCTGGTGATGTCTGTGGCTGTCACACCACTGCCTGAGTTGTTTTCAGAGCAGCAGCTATGTGGAAAACATGCAGAGGTTTATTTACAAGTGTGCAAATTGACCTTACATCCAGCAGCACGGCGAACAAAAGCTGCATTTCCTGCTGTTCAATAAAAAGTTACAAATCTGTTTGATTTGCCCTGCCCCTTTCTCTCTGACATCTCCAGGTACCACTGTTTGAAAGGTAGCAGTTTTTTACTGACAGCAAACAGAATTCTAGAAGCCCAAGTTTTCTGGGTTTCAATTGATTTTCTGTGTCTTCCCTTGTGCTGAGGTGGTGCCTCAGTGGTGTGAGGCTCCACAGCACTGCAGGTCAGCACCTCGAGTTTTATAACCTGTCAGCTCTTTCTTGAAGTGTGTCTTCCAGATAGAGGGGTCTAAAGGTGAAAAATGGATTTCCTTCACTCACCCCTTTACATTTCAGACACTGACATAGGTTTATACTGAGTAAATAAAATATGTTCATGTACAGTGTTGTGGGTGAGGGGACTGGCCTTGTTGCCATTACTATGGATTTGGGAAAGATAAAGTTATTTCTTGCTGTGGAGCTCAATTTATGGAAAGACATCTGCAGTTTGTTTAAGCCTAAGTTTTTCTATCAACACTTTAACATACAGTGTGGATAAATTAGTTTTATGAATTTAGGATTTCTTTGCAAGTTGTCAGAGTGAAGCTGTTTTCTGCTGGAGTAGTTAGTGATTGTTTTCTGTGAGAGGTTTGGAATACTTGCCATTGGAATTAATGCTGCACTTTCACCAGAATAACCAGACCAGCTTTAACACTAACTGCATGTTGGCATGAATTCTGATAGAATTTGGGTTTCATTTAGTTTCATTTGCTTTTCAAGAGACTTGATAATACTTCTGAAAAGGCACAGAGGAAGAAAAAAGTTTTCCATGAGACAAATCTTCTGTTTAATAGGGAAGGTTATCTGTGAGTGGGAGAAAGTGAAAGGTTGAGGGGTGCACATTTAACATCTTGCTAACCTGGGGGAAGAGGAGGGAGGGTATCAAAGGTGTCCTTCAATATTATCTGCAGGTGCCCTGAATATAGCACAAAATCAACAACTATTTTAAAATAAAAGGTTAGGTTCTATTGGAAATTAGTAAGAAAATTATGATTTAGGAACTCTTTATTCTTTGTAAAACTACTTGTTAAAGGTTACCTTTTATTTATTGTATCTTGCAGAGATGTTTTCAGGCGAGTGGAATAAGTTTTACCTCTAGCTGTTATTATGAATTGTTATTGAAATACTGTGACTCAAAGTAGCAAGAATGGAAGTGAAGAAACAAATACCAGGAAGGAGGGAGCACAGCATTCAAAGGAAGTTTGGTGTTGGGTGTTAAGCCAGTGGTTCAAGATTTGTGCTTGTGTTTTGCTCAGGTTTTCATACAGTTTTTGGGGAAGGGTTTAGATTCACATTTAGTTTACTAAATATCAGCAATAATTTTATTTGTTGTCCCACACCACAGATTGTCCTCCCCTTGCCAGCCCAAGTTCCAAGCCTGAAATCATGTCAATCAAACCTGAGCAGAAAAGCAAAATTACTAAGAAAAAATAGCTGCCAAGAACAGGGCATTAACAGAATTGGAATAAGGATATTTGGACAACAAGATCCAGCCTTTCACAAGTTTCCAGAAACTGTGGATACTGGCATTTAGTCCAAACAAAAAACATAGCATGAAGGACAATTGATGCCCTGGAAAATGCCAGCATGGCAACATCTTAAAAACCTGAATCAGCACTGATTGCTGCCATGTGTGTCATGAGCTCAACAGGCCTTTAGTTCATGTATGCAGAGGTGGGGACAGAACCTGTATTTGACATTCTTTGGGATGAAGAACAGAGGGAAGAAATTTCCTCCAGGACAGGGTGAGGCTTTGGCTCTCTCTGTGGAGAGAATTTGTGAAGCAGGAATGGCTTCAGCTCTGGAATGGCTTCAGGAGCCCCAACATGCTCTCACGAGCTTTTCTGTACCAATTTTTCCCTTCTCTCTGACATTTCCAGTCATCTGGCTGGTGGCAGTCTGGTTTGCTGTCACATGGCACTGAGATAATGATGGGGCTGTGTGAGCTGTAATGAATGAGCTGTTTGCTGGGGCAGGAAAGCTGCACATGCAGCTGAATTTGATGAGCTGACCTGCACTGGGTGTTACACTGCAATGACCCAAGATGCATTTAAGCTGCACATTGTAGTTCAGTTTAGGCAGAAATGTCATTTTTACCCAGACACAGGTACCTGGGTGTCTCTGTGGTCTCTAACACCATATGAGAGGTGCTGCTCCAGCCCCAGGAGCCACTGTGTCAGTGCAGCACAAGGTCTGCACAGCAATTGTTGGCATTTACCCACACCAGGGTACTAAGGAGAATCCTCACCTGACTTGGGTATCCAGCCTGCCCTTGTTTGTGCCAAGAAATCATACCAAGTTGTTATTATGAAATTGTGACTTAAATATTCATTCTGGGGAGAAATTAATGCCCTTAAAATCTCATTAAAAATTAGCTGGTGTGAGCTATAGGAAAATGGTCAGAGTCTAAGTCAATAAGGATCAAGTTTCTGAGGAGGAAGGAGAGTTTTATTAAAGATTTTACAGACCTTAGGAACACACTGTTCTGGAACTTGAATGTGTGATAGACCTGCTCGACATTGAACTTTTATCTCTATCACACACAGCCTGTAACTTTCTTTATTAGACAGTAGAAATTGTGGGTGAGGAGAATCATGGAAAGGTTTGAGTTGGAGAAGACCTTAGAGACTGACAATTCCCAGTCCCCAGTGGGGGTACTGGTGCCACACTGGTTATTCTGTGAGGACACCATTGACATGTTACACATCATTGGATCTCTGCTTTCATTTGTTCCACCCTGACCGTGGGGTGAGGGCACTTTTAGAAAGAAAAGGTGTTAAATAAAAATTTTAAATAGCATGATAGGGAAGAGAAAGTGGTTTTATTTTTTATTAAATCCGGTTTCTGTTTAAGTCAGCCAAGGCCCAGGAGTTGTGTTTAAAGGCACCCAACCACATAATGCTTGTGCTCACTTCTGCTATTTTCAAGGATTTTAGCTTAAGTATCATAAAAATACCAGAGGATAGAGGATCCTTTTTTTGTTTTGGTTTGGTTTGGTTTAGTTTTTGTTCTAGCTTCAGAACAAAACTATTCAAATGATGAAGAATATGAAGAATATATCCCAGAGACTGATTCCATATATGCCAATGTCAATCATCCAGAACTAGGGCATTCTGTTTAAAATAAAAGCATGGGTCAATTCTTCAGAGCGGAGGAAGATAAAAGGAATAACTTAACCAAACACAGCATTTTTCTCATTTAGAAATCAAGAGAAATCAGTGAATTTAAAGCAACTTCTGTTTCGCAGCACCCATTTTTTTAACTGTTTCTGAGGAGGGAAGAAAACTAAACAGTTTAAGGATTCCTCCCCTCAATATTTTTTGGATGAAGAGATGTCCGTCCTTTTAGATGCATCTCTCCATTTTTTTAGGAGTATGGAAGCCTCCATGAAAAAAAAGCTTGCAGCCATCTCCTATCCTGGGTGCCTTGGAGAAATCACTGCACAGAACTTATATTTCCCTGCCAGAACTCAGCTCCTGCTTGCTCTTAGTCATTCAAGGTCCTTCTGAGGGGGGACATTGAGCAACACTCCTGGGGCTGCCCTCAGCTGTAAGGACTTCAGCACTGGCAGCATTTACTGCTCTGGGGTGAGGAGAGGATTTGTTCTTTATTGACTCTGCGTAATTTTCTGTTCTGATTTGCTCTTATGATGCAGTGGGTGCTAAAGATTAACACTGTAAATGAAGAATTGCTCTGCAAACAAACCTCGGGTAGGCCACGGATTTCATAAACTTTTAAATGTTAGATAAATTTAATCACAGCTTTAAAGTGAGAGCAGTTTGATCTGATTGGGTTTTGCACAGAATTCTCCTTTTTCCATGTAGTTTTTTGTCTTCCAGGCTAGCTGGCAGCTTCTGTGTGCCATGAGGGATCTTTCCCATGGCTGAGCCAGTGATGAGACAGCCACTGTGAGTGTCTGAGCTGGAACAAATAGAGTGTCTGTGATAATGATTTTTCCATGTGTATTAATGCATCCTGCAGCTCCAGATGCCCCATTCTGTGTGTGGGTATCCAACCTGCATTTAGTACCAGCTTCATGTGGCAGGCATGACTGATCTCTCATTCTCAGTTAACCCCTGAGAGGCCTTGCCAGTGCCTGGATTAGCTCAGCTCATGGCAGGTGGCTGCTGATGGTGTCACCATGGGTTTAAATGGTGACTGATTCAAAAGGCACAGGACAGGTGATGGATCTGAAAACATTCATTTAAGGAATCTATGTTCTGGCAGGCCAGCAGCCAAAAAAGGCTTATGTAAGTGAGGTAGCTGGAATCTTGTACTGTTGTAACTAGAAAAAGCCTAAACAATGCTCCATGTTTGACAGATATTTTGAGGGAAGTCTTCCTGTGGAATGTTTATTTATATGTTTTTGGATATAAGAAAACAGCCCTGGATAGAGTAACTTTAGATGCAGACCTTTGAACCTTGCATTTTGTATAGTATTTTATTCTACACTAAAGGTAGTTATGATTGGCTATCTGGATGCTACAAATAATGAGGAATCCAAAACCTTTCTTCAGTTGCTTTGACACACACTGTAGCACTAGTGCACAGTCCCTGAATTCAAAGAGTCTTTCTTTTACAACTGCATTTGGTCTCATTTCACAAGACAGGAAAAGATGAATATTGGAAATCTGGATGGGGAAATAGAGGAGGGGAAAAAAAAAAAAGGTCAAAAGGAACTAAACTAAAACTAAGATATCTCTAATGAAGGATTCTAATACGAAAGGGTTTAAGATGTTTCCATACAGAACGGGTTGTTTTTATATCTCCAGGTGACCCTGGCCAGCAGCAGCAGGACAGCAGGATCCAGGGCAGCTGTGCATTCCCAGCAGTGTCACCGGGTGGCGATAGGATGTCGCGATACCCTGCCCGTGTCGCGGCTGCTGGAGGAGGCAGGATTCCTACATCGCGCTGCTCGCAGGTCGGGTTAGGGCAGCTCCCGGCGCTCAAAGCCCGGCTCCAGTAAACCAGCCTGGGGGTTACCTGGGCCTGGGTGTGGCCGCAGAGACGTTCCCGGCGCTTGCACCCATTCGCTTTAGTTTCTAATGAATTTACCCCAAGTGTTTGTGTCGTACAAATATTAAAAGGCATAGAACACTGAATTTTTTTTCCTTAAAAAAAAAGGAAGTTATATTTTCTGAAAAATTCTGTGGTTTTAAAATGTCTTTTTAATGAGATCTCCATTTGAATAGTGGAGGAGGAGCTGATTTATCCTCACCAGCAGATACCTTGATGTTGAAATGTGACTGAAACTAAAGCAGTAGCATGCTGCTTTTCCTTCTATAGAAAAGAATGAAAAGCATGTTACTTTTTCTTTCTATAAATCATTAAAGTGAATGAATTCATTTCATTGAAATGCACAAGAACTTAAACTTTGAAGGGCTTTGGAAGTGTGTACAGATTAATTTATTTGGTGACCACGTTAGCACCACTGATGGCTCATACAAACACGTGTTTAGTGGTGAGTAGAACAAGCAGATGGTCTGAAAGAGGGAGCCCCGCTGGCTGCTCGGGAGCTGCAGCAGCACTGAGGCTGTCCAAGGATGATTGCCTGAAGGGTTTGTACCTGTACCAATTCCTATAACCGGGAGGGACACCTCGGATTCTACCATGAGAAGGATTTGTCACAGAGTGGTTCTGCCCTCTGGGGCAGATGTGACCACGTCTGTGTCCCTCAGCACAGCAGATCCCGTGGCAGCCAGAGGGAAGCTGTGGATTCCTTGTCTGTCTGTGGCCTGTCACAACTGATACAGAGTCAGGGATGCCTAATCCCCTCCACCATATTTATTTTATGTTAGGAGATGGTAGAAGGCCTTTTTGGAGGTAGGAGTTATGACTGCTTTTTTTATCATCATTCTCAGGTCAGAGAGCATCTATGAGCCCTTAAAAGGTTTCACGACATTCTAAAAACCCAGTTCTAAAGTTGGCTCAAAAATCCACTGTGATTTTGTTCTGGAAGGCTTGAAAAGTCTAAGGGCATTCTAGCATTGCAGCACTTATGGCAAAGATCCAAATTATATTGCCTTTTCCATTAATTTCATGTTCAAACAGACTTTCTAGAAATAAAGCTCAGTTCCCTTGTTTTGCAGTGCTGTATTTTACATTTCTTATTTTTCTGTAATGTCCTTGAGATGACATTGCTTTGCTGCTACAGCCTGTTCCTTCTCATGGTGTGGTTTATTTTGTGGATATGCTGGGCAGATGATTAGTGGAATAAGACATGAAGATTTGTAAAAGTAATCTACTGGACAACTGAGAACATAGAGAATTTTTCACTGTGTGAAAATGTCTTATTGATGGATTCTGTTTTGTTTTGTTTCTGAATTGAGGATGTGAACTGCTTGAAACAAGGTGGGCTGCTTGGTGTATTGACTTACATATGGACTCTTTTCTTTTAAAAACAGTTTTTCCCTCTTCTTTGTGACTGCAGGAATTGTTTGTATGAACCATGTGCTGGTGTGTGCACACCTCTCCCCAGTCTGCATTTCAGAAACACTGCATTGTAGGTTACTGTGGAGTATAAGTGGAAATGCTGAGTTATCTGTGTTTAAATGAAATTAATCTGAACCTTTCTTAACCCAAGACTTCAGATATTATCTTTTCTTTTTTAGAAGGGTAGTCAGTGTGAAGAAATATTGCTGTTGGCTGGAGTAGAGGGGTACATGCAGCTGACCTAAAAAATCTATGGAAAACAATGGGCTCAGCCTCAGCCCTGCAGATTTTGGAGCATCACTCAAGAACATGAGAGGAGCAAATATTTGTGTAACGCAGGAGTTGTCAACAGTCTTTGGTTTGACAGCAATCTGTGGCTGAGCAGGCTTCCAGCTGGTAGAGACATGCACTCAGGTTGTGCAGGACTGGACTGCAGTAAAAAGACATTAAAAATATGATGCATCTTGCCTAGTCAGACCTTACTGACCCAATGCATTTGGAAATAATGATTATTAAACTTTCTCCAGCAGCAGCCTCCAATTTATTTGCAGAATTTTTAATCCCTAAACAAGATCTGTTAGTGTAGCTTGGTCAGCATGCCACCTTTTTCCAGCCTCTTTATATGGAAGCCTCTTTTTATGGAAGCCTCACTGGTTTTCTTTCTCTTTTCTCCACTTCTGGAATGCCAAAGGAAGACTCAGTGGTGAAGACCCCAGGACAATATTCCTGGTTAGATTCAATTTCCTTCAGCTCTGAGTCAGCCACCACAGCTTGAACAGAGCTGATTCTCTCCTTGCTGCCTCCTTGCCTGCAAAGGAGCATCTGCAGCAGAAGAGCTGCCCAGGAACGTGTGCTGCAGTGACCCTGCAGCAGCAAGGTGTGCCCAGAGAACTGGCACAGTGCCTTTTTCCTGGCACTGTTTATAGTCTGGCCTGAGTAAATCAGGCCCAGCCAGCTGAAGGGAAGTGCTGCTGATGGGATCGTGTCCCTGCTGGAAGCCGTGCCAGCTCAGCCATGCCAGGGAGGGATCAGACTTTGCTCCCCTTTCACAGCTCCGTGGGCAGCAGCCCAGAGGTGTCTCTGCACCTCCCTGCTGTAAAAGCAGCACTTGCCATCCTCAGCCCTGTCCTGCTTTTCTGTGGGACGCTGCTCAGGAGGGAGGGCTGGCAGGGCTGGGCATCCCCTGGCACAGCACAGCTCGGGCTCACCCTGCACAGGAACCCTTGGCAGAGGAAATTTTACACAGCAGTCTCGGGCTGCAGCAGTAATGCTTTTGCCCTTTGTAAAGCCTGGGCTTTTTTCAAAGCCTCTATTCACTCAGCACCCACTTGAGTGTATTTTTATTGTAACTATGCATGCAGCGCACCTCAGGGAATAAGTATTAAATGTCACTCATCAAAGTCCATGATGCAGTTAGTTGAATTTTTACTTCTCGGAATAAATTTACCAGTTTTTCTTGTTTTCAAGGGGTTTTTTTGGCAAAAATCTAATTTGTTGAGCAGCTCAAAATGTATTATGTTTACTTTTCTCACTCTATTCTGGTCTTTAGTTAATTGTAAATGTGGTTTTACTTGTGTTTCTTAAAAGTTTTATTCTATGGACTCTTCTGTAAATGAAGACGGGTTATTAACAATATTTGTACCAATATTTGCAGGAATACAGATATAAATTTAAAATACATCTATATGTTAGAAAGTTAACTAGGAAGCTGTAGGGGATGTTGCTGAAACAGCATTTTGCATGCTTGTAACTCAGATCCTTATGGTGAAAAAGATTATTGCAGATCAATTGCTTGAGGAGGGAGGAACTCACATTATGAGCTCCTGAAAAATAATTATTTTTCTTTCTTTTATTTTGTCCAAGTCACCTTTTGCACAGCAGTTGTCACTTAGAAAATAAGCCAGTCCCACCATGTTCCACTTAACTGTTCACTGCTTTATATGTGTCTCTCTACAGGTTATTTAGCATTTACATATTCTGAGCTCTCAGCCATTCAAATTAAAGTAACAGCTTGTTTGTTGTGGTACAAATGATTTTATGTGCAGTGAAAGCATGGATGCTTAAAATAACAGCTGTAGAGCTGCACTTCTGAGCTGGCAAATTGGCTTGCTTTGTCATTCTGTACTCAATATTTCAGCAATATTCCCAGTGGATTTTTTTTCATACCTTTCAAAGCACCAATATGGACATGACATTAGTGAATCACTAGTTCTTAGGGAGTGGGGATTCAGGGTGGTTGTGCTACAGCACAAAAGATTAAGGTGGATGTGTGACTAAGCAAAAGGCCTTTGGGACAGCCAGGAATTCAAATCCATGGGTCAAAATTTGTTTCTGCAGACAAGACAAGAGCTATGTGAAAGGCCATGTCATAACATGACCTTCTTTAATTGCACGGGTAGTAAGACTGAGGCAAGTATTATGAGATGTGTGCTTAATCACGAGAAGAATATGCAGTTATGATTGTGAGGGGAACTGCAGCTCTGCTCTAGGTCCAGTGCAGGAGTTCATGCAGTGAAGAGCTGCCATCCTGAGACAGGGGTGGTGAGATTCCAACTCTGCCCTTTCCTCCATCAAACTTGCAGTGTGCCATGCAAAGCACTAAGGATTTGTCCAGATCATAAAAGGGCTACAGGTTTTTCCTTATTACTTAATTTTAAGGAATGAGCTCTTGTCTGTATAGTTACAGATGAATTTATTGGAACTTGGCTAAAAAGAGCTATGCTGAACACTGTTGCTGCTTTCCTGTTTGGTAGTTGTGCTGAGAGGTTTTATGAACTCTCTGCACCAATCCTGCAGCAAAGAAGAAGCAAAACAATGATTTCCCATCTCAGTTCACCAATTTAAGCTCTAAAGAAAGGTTTGATTATTAAGCTTGAAATGTTTTCCTCACAAGATTAATCCTTACTTTAGGGAGTTAATTCCATTTATATCAGTAAGATTACTCACGTGAGTAACCAGCCCAGAATTTGCCTGTAGTACTGTGATTGCCTAGGGGGAAGTACAAGCAAGTCTGCAATTAAAGTTACAAAAGGAAAAGGTTTGACCTTTTCTTTTCTTTTTTCTTTTCTTCTTTGTTTTTTTTTTTTTTTTAAGTATATATCTCTGCTGTTTCATTGACTAGTGACAATGGCTTTTGCATTCTGAGGTGTTACTAATAGCAGCACCAAATGGCTTTTCTTTAATAAGAAAAAAATAAGAAATGCTAAAACTTCACTGTAAAAGGTAGAAAGAGGAGGATCTCTGAGCTTTAACTCAAGAAGCCCTAGGCTTTCTTCATGTGCATCACATTAGTGGAAAATTCCTTCATTTATTTAAGAAGACAAACAGTTGTAACTTTCACATTTGGTTGATGTGACATCAATGACTGACTGGGACTGCCAGCATTCCAAAAAGGATATCGTCCTCATCTGCAGCCACTCAGGGCTGCGGGGTGGAGCCTGCAGCACAGGCTGAAACATTTACAGGTGCATAAGTACCTGGGGAAGGGCACAGGTGATGCACCTGTCCCGGGAAAGGAGCACTAGCACAGGTGTGTCACAGCTCACCAGCTGCCTGGGTTAGAGCATGAGCTTCTTTGACCCACAGTCGCACTCCCCTCCACGCTGCAGCCCACAGTTCCCAAATATCGGCCAAGAGCCTCCGGAGATGAATATCTACTACGAGAACTTCTTCCACCCGCAGAACGTCCCGAGTCCCCAGCGACCAAGCACCTTTGAGACGACAGATTACAGCAGCACTCCCAATCCTTACCTCTGGCTAAATGGACCTTCCATCACCCCCCCGCCCTACCTGCCAGGCTCCAACGCCAGCCCCTTCATCCCGCAGTCGTACGGGATGCAGAGGCAGCTCCTGCCCAACGTGCACGGCTTGGGAGGAACCGACCTGGGCTGGCTTCCCCTCCCGTCCCAAGAGGAGCTCATGAAGTTGGTGAGACCACCTTACTCCTACTCTGCCCTCATTGCCATGGCCATCCATGGGGCACCTGACAAGAGGCTGACTCTGAGCCAGATCTACCAGTACGTGGCTGACAACTTCCCATTCTACAACAAAAGCAAAGCTGGCTGGCAGAATTCCATACGGCACAACTTGTCTCTCAATGACTGCTTCAAGAAGGTGCCTCGAGATGAAGATGATCCAGGTATAGCCCTCTCCCCCTCTGCCCCCACCTCTAACTAAACTTGATTCATTTTAAGATACCTAGTGCACTGTAAAGAGACATAGTAGCCCAGATATAGGACATAGACACAGTAGCACTTTGTTTTCAAAAGGCTGAACTAGAAAGCAGCTGTGCACAGCTGAGGTGTGAATCAGTGCTGCTGTGAGATCTCTGCAGGGAAGGGAATTCTGTCCTGCCCTGGGTTTTCCTAAGAATGGATCAATGAGCTGAGCATGAGACCCAGCATGCTCAGGAACATTTAACTGGGCAAGGCACAATCAATACCCTTCTGGTGTAATGCATGACTTGTGTCAAACTTAACTGGGAATTAAAGGGAAGGGGATTGGTCAAAGAAATCCAATGGTTTTGGGGAGCCAGCATTCATTCTCAAGAGGAGAGCAGGCTGCTTTTATTTTGTTTGTTGCAATTAGTGTTTTCCTTGGAATAATTTCCTCTGTCATTACCTATCCCTTGGCTGGTAGGCTGTCAGATATTCCTTTATTCTTGGTTTCCTATCAATAGCCGTTAAGAACTATCAAAACTATTAAAAACTCATTGAAATTATTCTGCAGTAGAGGGCCAAATGTCTAGTTCTGAATCTGGAGTGGGATCCCAGTGTGGGATTTGAATACTCTCTTCCATAAATTCAGAAGACCAGCTGTATACTGAGAACCTGCTTTCTGCACCAAGAAAACAAACCAAAAAGCCCTTTTAGTGACTCTACTTGTATTTTTGCCTGTGTGAAAAGTCAGGACTAAAGGGAAGAAACCAAACTTTAAACCTTTTTTCTGAATTCAATAGACTTGTACTTTTGAGTGACTAAAAATATGTGTTTGTTGCTTATGCAATTGTTCTGTTTCTATCAAATGAGAGAAGCACTGTAAAGCCCTAAATGAATGCCTTTTTTTGTTTGTTTGTTTGTGTGAATATTTTTAAACTAAAAGTGTGGGTTTGTTTCCTTGGACAGGAAAAGGGAATTACTGGACTCTGGACCCAAACTGTGAGAAGATGTTTGACAATGGAAACTTTCGCAGGAAGCGGAAGAGAAAGTCTGACATCGAGGCCAGTGCTGCTGCTCTTGCATCTGAAAAATCTGAGGACAGTACCCTGACTGGCAGCCCCAAAGCTGCAGAGCATCAGGATATCTTGGAAAACTCATCACCTGGGACTGACAATTCACCTGAGAAAGGATCTCCTCCTCCCTCCTCTGGCAGCCCGTGCCTCAGTAACTTCCTCTCCAGCATGACCACCTACGTCCACGGCTCCAGCTCGGGGAGCCGCTCCGGGCCCGTGGGACTCAGCTCTGAACCCATTGACAAAATGGGGCAGAACATGGTAGGCTTCAACTCCTTCTCCCCACTCTCCAGTATTCCCAGCCATGGTGTGGGAGACTGGTCCAACTCCATGCCTTCCAGTCACCTTGGCCACAGCAACTCGGTGCTCAACCAGTTTAACACCCATTTTTACAGCAGCCTCAGCACAAACAACACCCTGTACTCCAGGGAAGGGACAGAGGTTTAAATGAAGGATTTTAGGACACCAAAGGATAGTTATTTATGAGAGGAAATGATCCAAGGGCAGGTGATTAGTGTTAGCCTCTTGTCTCTAGGGCCACACTGCATCCTCCTCCTGACAGCCACAAACTTCTTACCCATTATACTGAAATCACAAACACTCCACATTCAGCAGCCACACGTGGAAAATCAGGGATCCTAAGAGGAAGAATAGTGAAAAGTTCTCCTTAGACACTGCTTGTACAGCTGCCAGGCAGGATCCTCTACAGAAGTCCTTGAGAAGTTACAGTTTGCCTTAGGCAGGAGGCTCTTTCTGGCGTGGCATTTACATTGCTGTGTTTTTAAAATGATAACAGAAATGTGGTAGTACCTCTGAATATCCTGTCTTCAGCTACAGGCTGCTTGTACTAAATGCTCAGCAAATTCTTATTTGGCCAAAGCTCTCCTGAACACTGCAGGATCCATAATAAAAACCAATGTATAGTGACTAACTACCAACACTTGAATGGTGAGTGCTGCCTTTGGCTTTCTCTCATGCCAGTGCAGACCTTGTCCAAAGCTTGACCCCCTTCCAGTCCCAGGGGGAATGTGGCTGTGCAGCAAACTGACATCACCATGGACACAACAGGGATTTTGAAGCTGCAAGAAGCATAATAAAATACACTGGAATTGTCTTCTGCTGTTGGATCTTTGTGTTTTCAATTCTAATTACAGGGTCAATTTTATTCCTTATACATGTAAATCTAGTCACATAAGGGAAACAGGATCTGTCCTAAATATATAAATATATATGTTTAAGACATGTTTTTTTCTAAGAAGAAAACACATTTGTTATATCTTAACTTTCTATGTGAATTATTTCTACTGAATAAAGGGTTTGAATACTGGGGTGGGAGGTGAGGGAAGAAGAAAACAGAGGTAAGAAGTTTAACTGTCTCTGGATTTCAGTTTCAAAGGCTGGATCTTTCAGAGTATCAACTGCAGATATTGTAAAAAGTCTCTGTACTGTATTTTTTTCATTTTGTAAAAGTCCATGCTGTTTGTCCTTGTGTAAATATTAGAAATAATTCTTATTTTTCTTACCCTCTACTGTAGTAACAAACATTTCAAAATATAGATGAAGTTTTTTTAAACAAAGACTTGACTCGAGTTCCACATTCATGTAGAGTAATATCTCAAAATGGATAACCCCAGAAGAATTTTTAATAAAGCATTTGTATAGAAGAGTGTGTACTTGTGTTTGTTTGTACTGCACTACTTAAGCCTTTAAAAGTCTCCTTACCTGTGTGACTTGAGCAATTTGCGTGAGGAAGAGCAGGGTAGGGGTAGCAGAAGGTCAGATGCTGAGATGACATGTCCAGGCCATCAGCATTTGCATACCTGGAAAATATAACTGGCTATTATGCAAAACACTATCACTGAATAAAAATCAGCCTTGGAGTTTCCCTGCTGGAGTAAAGTGCTGCCAATCATTTAAATTTCAGAAAGCAGACTGTTTCCACCTGTCAATTAGCCAACATGGATGCAATTTTCCTGCATTCTTATTTATTACTAAATTTCTTTTCTGTTTCGAGTTTTCCACTATCAAGGTTGTTCTGGCTTTTCCTAGTTTTAAATCCACTATAATAAATTAACACTTGGGAGTTAACGCCTACCTACACTACTAAAACCTTTGTTCAATAAAAAAAGAAAATGCCCTTCTGGTGGTGTCCTTGTGCCATCACTGTAAGTTTGTCTCAAGTCAGGCAGGTGCTGAGGCCTGAGCTGTAACTCCTGCCCTTAGAATCTTCCAACCCTTGCAGAATCTCAGCCTGCTGGGTGGGCTGCAAGATTCCCTGCAAATCTGCAGTGGCAGCATTTGTCATAGAAATCTGCTCATGTTAGAACTGAGAAATGTCTTCAGTCACTTTGCTTATGCCTTGGATTCAGCAGACATGCCACAAAGTGCCCAGAAATACAGTTCCTGTAGAATATATGATTCACAAAATCAGAGGAGCTGTTTTCTTTAGGGCTGAAGTGGAAAATATTCCTTTATGAATTTAGAAACCAAAAGTGTGTGTGTGGGGGGGGGGGGGGAGGTGTGGAAGATCAAGTAAGAAGAATGACATTGCTAAGTGACAGCTAAGAGTAAAAAGCAACTCCTTTGTTACTCAGCACTTTGTTTGACTCTCGTAGTGCCCAATCCCAGATAATAACAGGAACTCCATAGAGCTGTGCATAAAAACAAGCTCATGCCTCATTGCTTCCCAGATGCTGTCAACCCAATACCATGTTTGGCTTCTGTATGCCGAGCAAGTCCTGCCAGAATTCCAGCTGACAAAGGTTTGTTCTCCAGTGGCTTCCCTGAGCACCAAGGAATTGGTTCCCTTGCAGCCACTGAGCTGCCTTGGCACATCAGCTCAGCTGGAGGAGCTGCTCTTCAAGGAGGGTGCAAAGATAATTGCATGCACTGTAATCCTATTTCTCCTCCAAACAGAACTACTTTGTAATGAAAAAAAATTTCGTTTTTGTTTTGCAGAGAGAACTGGTTTTGGTAAGCAGCCATGTCAATGCATTCCTGGAGCTCCTGCACATCAGTGAAGAGCTGCAGGGAAACTTAGCAACTATTCTTGTATGAGCAGCAGCACTGCTCTGTCAAAGGTAATGCTCCTCTTCCTGTACTTGACCAATATGATCAGTGTAAGAGTTTTGGATGGAAGAGCATCTGGGTTTTAAGGATTTTTTGCCTATTATTTTGTTTGTTTGTTTCTTTTTAAGTATGCTATTAAAGAAACCACTAATGTCAGACCCTTAATTAAAATATATTTAAAATATCACTGATATTTATAGACCTATAGTGTGATTAATAAGAATATTTACTAAACTCCTCAAAAAAGAGAATCTGGGCTCCAGGAACTCTGAATAGTTTTCCCTGTTAAGATTCTTGATTGATTATTTCATTCTTAGAGTGTGTTTTGTGTTGAGATACAGCTGTCTTCACATACCACTGTGTTTCATGACTGCAATTACTTGTTCCTGGTTTAAATGTTAGCCCTTACAGGCTGCTCCTATCTCCCCACAAACACAACCAGACCTAAAGTGCCAGAGTAGGTTACTACTTGCTTTCCTTCTGTATCACAGCAGAACTGCAAATATTAGAAGCTCTCACTGCCAGGCAGTGTGTCTTGACTAATTAATGAGTAACAAGTTCCTACGTAAGTCTGAGGTATACTGCTGCTGAATCCCTGGGGCAGTTTCACTGTCATTGATCCCATCAGAAACACTTTCCCTGGGCTCTTACTCCACAGTTTCCCCAATCTGTGTCCTGGCTCTGCAGCCCTGGAGCCTGTGACTCTTCAGCCCTGGCTCTGGTGCCAGGGAGAGAAGAGATTTGGGGTTCACAGCAGAGGTCTGGGTACAGAGATCCCTTGTACCACTGCCACGGTTGTTCCACCTCATTATGGGATCAGCTGCATGCCTGCAGTCCTGCAGTAATGGGTTCTGTTTAGCTGAGGTCCTTTGTGCCCCAAAGCAGTCCTGTTGGAGACCCATCTACAATTCAAGACATTTAAGCCACGAGGTTTAAAGATTTAACTGCAAGGTTCCGAATGCCTGAGCTTCCAAATGATAAACTGATGAGAGCTTAAATGTTACAGCTGGTTCAAAGACGACACCAAGAGGTGTGGCACAGGTGTCCCCTGTACATGAAAATCACATCTCAGGCCTCACAGTATTTACTTCTCCCATAAACAGCAGTGGGGATTTTGCCAGGTTCACTCTGAATTACAATGCATTAACTTTCTCTCATGAGGGGATACTTTATGAAACTCTTCACTGTTTAGTAGTGTCAATAGTTGCTTTGTTGCTTCAGGTGAAACCATCCCCAGGGGAGGAAAACAATGAACTTCTTCCCAGTAGATTTGCCAATTCCTAACACTTCCAGTTTGTAGCACTTTGCAGAAAGAGCTGCCCTGGACCTGTGTGATTTTTTGCCTCAGTACCACACCTTTGGATCTGTGAGCTATGAACCAAAAGCCTGCTCTACACTGGGAACCTGTAGCTTTCCCTGCTTTAAGTGCTGACAGCTGCAAGACTGTGTTGCTGTGGTCCTGGGGGCATTGCTGTTAAATACATCTCAGCTGGTGCTTGCCATGGGCTAGAAACCTGCAAAGCTGTCATGCCCTGGACAGAAAGACACTTCAGTTTTTCTTATTTATGCTGCAAGTCTAGGTCTAAGGGGGGTGAAGACTGTGATCTATCAAAACAACCCTTCCTAGGTGTATTTGCCCAATATCCTGCCTGCTGATATTCTATGCAAATTCATTTTCAGCATACCTATATAAAATGAATTTTTATGTCTTGTGTTAGCTAAATTGTAATACAAATTGTATTGCTTTACCTCAGCATGGTATTAATTCTTTTTAAATCCTAAAAGTGTTCCTCTGCTAATGCCATTGCACAGTGGCTTTACCCTTGTGCAGCATATGATATCCTCTGCTCTTTAAGAAGGAAGGTGCCAAGTTGAGGAAACTCTAAAAGCAGCCATTCCAGTCTTCTAAAAAGTGCTTTCACTATGTGACAGTCAGCAGTATTCTTCATGTTAGGCATGTTTTGATTCTCTAACTGCCCTGAACTGCTCTAACGCCTCTCATTCAATCCTTTGCAGATCTCCTGCCTCCTCATTACCAGTGATGAGTTCCACTAATTAGTTCCCCTTGCTTCTGTTCCTCTGGCAGATTCCAGAAGGTAAGGTAGGCAGGCAGTAACGGGTCTTAGCATCGAACTCTGCATGAGGAGCTGTCAAAGCTCTGCTGTAAGTCCATGGCACATCAGGAGAGCTTTTGCCAGGTTTGAAATTGTGTGTAGGTGACCTATGACCGCTGGATCAGTAACACACTTCATCCCTGCAGAGTCCCCAGCTGCAGGAGCAACCTGCCCATAGTGTAACGGTGATACTTTCATGGCAACACAACACACAGAAACTAGTTGTGCATTGCCCAGCACCTCAATGATGGAAGCTTCCAGGCACCACATGGAAAAATTTATTTGTGTCATCAGGGAAACTTTTTTATACATTCTGCACACAGGTTCATCAGAGCCTCAGGACTTCCCTGGAGTCAGGATGTCCCACAAAGCAGTGGAGGTTATTTGGACTGCAGCACAATGACAGGCACAAAGCTGCTCAATTTATCCCCTCTGTTGCCTTTGCAGAGCTATAGATTTGTGTGAAGTGTCAGTAGCATAGCACAGCAGGGTAATAATACAGCTCAGTAGCTATTTGATGCTGTTGTTTGTACAATGTGTTCTGACATGAACAGCTTATTGTTTGCTAGTTCATGACAAGAGCTTTGTGTATGCAAACTTGCATGCAAATCAGGCATCATTTATTATGCTTCTCTCCAATGAAAGTAGAAGGGGAAAAACCACTGTTTAACTTCAGCAATGCATTTTCCTATGAATAGGGCAGCTATTAAATGATTTATGGAAGGAATGTTAAGAATTCAAGAAGTTCAAAGAAGGTGGAGGAACATCTTTTTCCCTTGTCAGCTGGGAGCCTGGCTATTTAATGCTGATAAAGCCATCATCTAACTTGACTTCAACTGTTGTGCCCATAGGATGTACCTGTACTTCACTGCATCACAAGCAGGGAGATCTCTAATTAGTCTTAGTGTTCTTTAAAACACCCAAAGCAGTTTAAGATGATTCTTACACAGAAGAAGAAATTATGAGAGGGTTGATATTTATTCACTCTTGTTGCCTGTTGCTTTATAGGGGTCCTTCCCTACCCTGGGCCTGCCACAGCTGTGAGAAGCCCTGTTCAACTCAGATGTGAGGAATTCTCCTGGACCTGCCCCTTAATTTTGCCAGACTGGAGATACTCACTTGGCATGCTCATGCTTCTTTAGTCTCATGAACTTGCATTATGATTTCCCCTTCTGCAGTGAAATATGTAACATTTTCACAGAGGTGAGAATTTTAGGGAGTTTTTTATGATATTGCACATTTTAATAGGAAATATCTTAATGAAAAATTCTACCCAGGTGACTTAACATTAATATTAATAAGCTGGCCTTATCACATATCTTTAATTTAAATTGAGTAGACATACTTTAATGAGTGGTACAGGTACTATAAAATGGATATTATTTTTCATTTAATTTTATTGGATTCATTCTATGCAATCCATCAGGCAGACAGTGCAAACATGCATGTTAAAAGAGACATAAATAACCTCATGTGGACTAAGTACCACTTAGAACGATGGTGAACAAACATGTATCCTGCATGCAAAGGCAAGTATTGAAAACTATTGGTTCTGGGGGTGCTACGTGATCCTTACTAATTCCTATTGAGTATTTAATCTCTCTCCCTCTCCATAACAGGAAATTCTAGAGCAACATTTATGTGACACTTTTCTTGTCACCTACAGAAAAGCTGCTGGGGTGTTACAGAGTCAGTCTTGCGTGCTGTAACATCACAGGTTCTCAGAAATTGCACGCTTAGGTCATTGTTCTTCCCTTGGCACTGAAAGCCTCCCCCATTCATGCACCACAGCAGACAGCACACAGAAGAGCTGTGCTTTGCTTTGCACTGAGATTGTTTCATCATTTGTGTCACTGACATGTGGCCTCCTTAGCAATCAGGCAATGGTCACTTATTTGGTGTAAGCATAAAATTTCATTGATCCCAGATTTGTGCTGAGGAAAATGGAAAGCTTACAGATGCTGAACATTTTTCTAAGAGCACAGTCATTTCCTGTTCTGTTTGGAAGTGGTAAATTTGAACTAACTCTGCCTAGTTATGGAGCAAGGTTGTTTTTATAAATGGATTTATCTCACCTTCTCTCCATGCACCTTCAGTAGATATGTGCCAAAAAAATGTGATATGCTCCTAAAGATATATGCATGCAGAACAGTCACTGGTTTCCTGTTATGTGTATCCTTCAAGATCTTTAAAGCATTTTGATAGAAAACAAATGCAGCCAAAAAAACAATTGCCTGCCCTCAAGCAAACATAAGACAATGTAAGTCACCTACAGTTTTGCTGCAATATGCTTTTTCTAGTTTTCATAGAGTGTGTTGTTTAAAGCAAATATTGTAAATTCAATTGACTTTTTGATGTTAGAATTAAATCAAATATTGTAACTTTATGCAATTTTTGAAGACAGTATTTATGCAAATAAATATGCAAAGAACCCAGGTCTTTTATCCCCTGGCAAGTTAGTAAGGTAGCCCTTAAAGGCTGAAAATCCTCACACCACAGCCAATCAGGATATTTTTCCCCTCTATCAAAGTATTTAACATTCCTGGCCCTGCACAGAAGGGAAAAAATAAGGTCATAGCTGTGGAAAAATCTGTTGATCATAACTGATAATATGAAAATGAAGCAGTCAAGCAGGCTGTGGATGGCACAGGTCAGGTCTACTTACACAAAAGCAAAGTTAGAAATGCAGTGATAGAAACATGAAAATTCCGGAACATGAATGAAACAGAAGCCACCAGTTGTGGTCAGATTAATCCTTTAATACTGCTGGTATTTCCTTGTTGCCATGTGGGACAGGTGATGGCTGGAGTGCCCTGTTATCCCAAACACGGGGGGAGTAACACCAACAAATGACAGAAAAAGAGCTGACCTAAACCCTGCAGTGTGGACAGCAAACAAAACCTCTGCAACTTGAGAATTTTCCAGTTTTAGGAGGTTTTGACACAAGTGAAAGCAGAAGTATTAATTACCTCCTGCAAGTTTTGAACTTCAATGTCACAGTGGTGTCTGCACAACTTTGAGATTTCCTGGGGTGCTTGGGGTATCATTGTTCTTATCTATGTGATCCAACAGTGAAGCTGTCTGATTAATCACACATTTTTACTATATATTCATTGAGATTATTCATCTCCTAACTAGTTTGAGTCTGCAGATTATATTTGTAAAGGAAATTTTCATCTGAAATTTATTTTAAAAGCTTTATGTTGAATTTCAGTGGACAGTTGTACAGACAAAACACACAGGTCTGTGTACTATGTGCAAGTTATTCTGGAGATATGTACAGGCTGGATTTAAATAATATCAGGTGAAACAAGTGCTAACCTTTAAATACTCCTGAAATTCTGTGAAAATTAAATTTTAAGCCCCGCTCTATTGCCTCAAAATTGTGCTTGTTGAGCTCAATGTTTTTCCAGTAAGGAAGAAACAACAACTCAAAACAAAAAGCAAGGGTGGCCTGTATTTTGTCCTGAATGCATGGACTGCTTCACATACTGCTATAATAAGCTGGAGGATTTAATGGCAGGAGCAGTACTTTGTGGAACAAGCATGAAACTGAACAGACAGGGACTGGGAAATAACTCTGGAACTACTTAAACTAAAATTGCCACCAAGGTTTCTGTCACAAAGCTTCATCCATGGTCTCACATAATTTCAGACTAATTCTGTATTTGGGTAACTGCTCTATGAGACACTTTCATCACATCTTCCAAGGGGAAAAAATATGGAAATTTCAAACAGTTTCAAATCATCAAAAATTTTAAAAAGAAGTGTGTATTAGGAGAAGGGAGATGGGCTTTGTAATATGAATTTCAATGGTCCTTCTTGCTCACTGTTTTTTCCACAGTCCAACTGACACAGAATCAGGGTTCACACCTGCAATGACAGTAGTGAAGACTCAAAATTCACTCTGTCCCCTGAGTCTCTGCAAGCTTTAACCACACACTGCAGATGCACTGGGGCTGGAAAGGAGACACAGGCACTTTGGACCTGACAGTTATTTTACAAGAATGGGATAATTACATTGATAGAGAAAATGTGCCGTGCACAAATTAAATCAAAATTAAATGCACATGTAATTAAACACAATCAAGGGAACAGCCCAGTTTTAAAGGTTGCTTATAAAACCGCATCAGAGTTTGTGTAAAGGGCCAGAATTTACTGCTTTTGCCAATTGCTGGTTATTAACTCTCAGTGTAGCTCAAGCTGCATTACAAATTTAAACTGAAGTGAATGTATCTGCTTGTATTTCACACAGTGAAATAATGACATCCACATCTGTTGGTTCTGTGGAGTCTAGAGCCTGGGGAGCTGCAGTGTTTCACTGACTGTATTTGTTGTAGGTTAAACTCAGGTGGAGAATGTCTGCTCCTGCTGCAATCATTCAAATGGCACTCAGCTGTGTCTCCAGATGGATGAAGCCCATTGTTATAACTACAGCACCCAACTGAAAGCACTCTGTGATCAGTAACATGATTCCTTTACTTCCACTCTTGAAAATAAAATAAGATCCTCCTTCTTTAAATTACTCTTTAAAAGGAAAATGCACCTGAAAATCAGTTTTTTATCACAGGGTTCTGGAACTACTTTTTGTTCACACTTATAGCATAGGAGAAATTTGTCTGATACTGCAAAATTACCTCCTGAAAAATCTGCTAGAAGTTCCAGGTTTTTAGATGCTTTTTCCAGTTATTTAATTTTGAAATACTGAAAAAGCCACTATTCAGTTTTGAAATCTATCACCAGTCTGTACTTTCCTGCCAGGAGAGTGTGGGAAAAGATGTAATGGGACCATAACAGCCATTGCTTGTGCTCTCACAGTGCCCTGACCACAAGAGAAGAGAGGATTTATGCATCCTAAGTGTCTTGCCCAAGTTTAAAAGCTTATGGATTCTGTCTGAAACGATGAGCAAACAAATGCCAGTAACTCAGGGGAAGATTGAATCAATTTTCCACATACAGTGAAACAAAATAAAGGCCAAAAAACAAAGGCCATTTAATAAAGTGAAAGGCAAAAACAAAAGCCATTTAATAAAGCCCAACAGTTGGGTCTTTCATCCATGCACACAAGCTTTTCTTCAGCATCTTACTGAAAGTATTTGTTTGCTTGTTTTCCAGGGGAACCTGCCTGGCTGGAACTGAAGGGGACTGAAGCAGGAGGTGTTCTGAACTTAGCAGCACAGCTCATTTAAGGTAAAGAAGTCCACAGAAGTCCATTTGCCTGGTAAAGCTGCAGTGGGGACAATTAATGTCTCACAGAAATTACAATTACAGGAATTGGCTCTACAAACTTGATGCTCTGCTTTATTTGAACACTGCTAATATGTGACAGATAATAATTCTGTATGTATTAAATGCAGACTGATGTTTTTCTTTGTGTCCAGCGTATGTTTTACTTCCAAAGGAAGGAAAATTCATTATAAAACTGTCTTCATTATGCTTTCCTGTGAAGTGCCACCTTCCTGAAAATCATCCATGTATTTGCACTTTGTTCATTTGGAAACTGAGGTTTGCAATGAAAGGACATACCTGAGGTGAGGCAGTAAGTTGTTGTTGCAAACAAGAGAGTTTGAGATCACTTCAAAAAAATCTGGCAAGAGTATGAGCAAAAGTCAGATTTGTCCCTTTTAACAGACTTTAAAATCCCTTCCCCTTTATCCTGCATAGCAGTGTTACCATGACAGCTGACAGTCACAGAGAAGACAAGGACACAGCATACCTGGGTTCTTGTGAGCTTTGTTAAAAATTATAACTCATTGCACCTCCCTATCCTGCAATCAGAGGTACTGGTGGAAACACCATGATCCCTCTTTGCCCTGCACCCCATACCCTGTTCATGTGATTATATCTTACAGCTTGTAATTATCTCCTTGGTGCAGCCCCTCAAGAAACAATAAGCCCTCCTTACCTTTCTGCAGAAAGGAGTTAACACACATTCCCTCTGATCAGACCTAATTGAGCTGAATTGTGAGGCTCTTTAAAGAATTACAATAGCAGAATTTGATGACAAAAATATGTGTGTATTATATATATTTTATCCTCATTATCCAGATTTTTGACTCAGCAGGAGCTGTCCTCTCTTTAACTTCATGCATCTGTCATTATTTAGGCAGAAAACTTTCTCAGAATGGACCAAAATTTTAATAGCTCTGATAATTCTGTATAATTTCTGCATAATTCTGATAAATCAGATAATTTCTTCTGATTAGTGCTGGTAAACAGGTGCACCCTACACCTGCCATGTAGAAAAGGTGATCTTTACAAGAAATATAGTTCTTAATTCAGCATGCATCACCTAATAGCTGTAAGTAAACCCAGGGGAGGTATATGGAATGGCTAAACCCTGTTAGGACACTATTCACATACTCATGATGCACATTTATAAAGAGGTTTTCCAGTGCTGAGTTGGTGATACAAATGTAAATGCATTTCTCATTGTCTGAAGTATTTAGTTTGTGACTCCACTAACTCTGTTACCCGGCTGTTTGTAACACTTCTGTAGCAGATGATCATGTAAGTACCAGCAAGTGATGATACTGTAAATACAAATAAAATAACTTTATATATTACTTCAGCCATAGACAGCACATGAAACATAAGAATCCAAGCATAAAAGATAGGATCATGCATATTAATGATCTTAGAATGTTGAAAATTACAGTGAAGCATGGACTACATAGTATGCATTATTTTCATTTTGAAAACCTCTTTCTAAATCTGTAAGTTGAGTTCTGTTTGTCTGTTTAGGTTCTTTACATCAGTTTAATATTGACTGAACCACCAAAAACCATTCTGAAGTTAGTATTTGTTATGTGCAGTTTTACTTTGTTTCCTTTTTTCTTCAGAAGGTATATTTGAATTGAAATGATTTTGGGGATTAAAAGTTCTGACCTACGCAGAATAGTGTGCAAAGAAGCACCTGATATCCCAATCCCATGTATCCTGGTAATGGAAAGGGAACAAGTATGGAAAGGGGTTTCCAAAAATATGAATAGACGAGCAAACTCTTGCACACCTACCACATATTTTAGATATTCTGTTTCATGGGTGATGTGACAGCACTGAAATTACCTCATAAAATCCTGAGCAGTTTGAGACAATGTGGAGCAGGAACAGTAGAATTAAGTAGTAGCTGTTCTCTGTGGTGTTAAATTCTGTGTCTAGAAGGAAAAACAAGGGGAAGAAATATGTGTTAATAGTAATTTAGATAAAGAGATTTTCTGGAAAAAGACATGACCCAGTAATGTAAAGAGTAGAAAAAATGAGAAATAGTTGTTTTCATAAAACCATCAGAAAAATGTCATGTTCAATATACTATAAGGATATATACAATAAGGAATTAAGTAGAAAATCATAGGAAAAAATGTATTATTTTAAGCATTTTCATTTGCATCTTGATGAAAAATAGCCTGGTTTTTAATTGTTTATATTATGTTAAACAGTACCCACAAGAAATGTCAGTGCTGTTGAAAAGCAACCCATAAAGTTTTACTCTAATGTCACGCATGGGTAAATGATTGGTAAATCAGTAAAAAAAATGGCAAAATTGAGATCAGAATCCAACTGAAACCACAATTCTTGTGGGGAAAAAAATCATAGATCTATGTTTATAATATTTAACAATAAAATTTACAGCCCTGTTATCTACCAGTTATGCAAAAACAAACACTTATGCAGGAGGAGTGTGCCATGTGTTTATACATAAACAAATGGTCTAATCCTGCCCTAGGGCACTGCAGTGCTGGAGCACACACAGACAGCATGGGCTGAGAAAACCAGCCAGGCCAGGAGAGAGGTGATTTGTCCCAAGCACCTAAAGGGAATGCAAGGTGAAGTTCCAGGCACAGGTCGAGTTCACATCTAGGAGCAGGCTGCTGGCTGGGCACAGAGCAGAGCCCAGGAGCCAGGAAAGCAGAGCTCTGAGCTTACCCAAACCAGGAAAGCAGAGCTCTGAGCTTGCCCAAGCCAGGAAAGCAGAGCTCTGAGCTTGCCCAGGCCAGGAAAGCAGAGCTCTGAGCTTGCCCAAGCCAGGAAAGCAGAGCTCTGAGCTTACCCAAACCAGGAAAGCAGAGCTCTGAGCTTGCCCAGGCCAGGAAAGCAAAGCTCTGAGCTTGCCCAGGCCAGGAAAGCAGAGCTCTGAGCTTGCCCAAGCCAGGAAAACAAAGCTCTGAGCTTGCCCAAGCCAGGAAAGCAGAGCTCTGAGCTTGCCCAGGCCAGGAAAGCAAAGCTCTGAGCTTGCCCAGGCCAGGAAAGCAGCACTCTGAACTTGCCCAAACCAGGAAAGCAGAGCTCTGAGCTTGCCCAGGCCAGGAAAGCAGAGCTCTGAGCTTGCCCAAACCAGGAAAGCAGAGCTCTGAGCTTACCCAAACCAGGAAAGCAGAGCTCTGAGCTTGCCCAGGCCGTGGCAGCTCTGTCTCAGGAAAGCTCCATTACGCCAGCACAGTCTGCAGCCAGTGCAGCAGTGCAGGACATTGGCTCTGTGCACTTTCCCCTGCTGTCACTGCTGTGGCAGGGACCTTTTCCTGTCACATTCCAGCACTGAGGGGAGCTCACTCATCAGGCATGCTACTCTGATCCAGGGAATCTGTCTCTGGCATCTCCCATAGCACAGAAAGAGGCATAGGTCATATGAGGTTCTGTGTTACTGATACTCCTCTGGAAAGTTGTTTCATGTCATTCATTAAATGTGGAATATAATTTACATTCTGCATGCTATCCTCAAACTGCATTTTTCAACATAATAGATAATTCTTCCAGTTTCCCTTTCTGGTCGTATCTAGTGAGTCCAATAATGAAATATAAATTAAATATTTGCTTGCTGTCATGCTGCTTTTCTTTTCTCATCAGGTATGGAGGAAGCTGAGTCCAATGAATGTTACTGTTCTGTGAAAGCTTGACAGAGTCTCAGCAGTCTGAGTTTGCCTTCACTAGAGAGGAGGCTATCTCTGAGATGAATTTTGAGATTTGGGGTTGGTCAGGTGACAGTTTTGCTATACAAGAAGCTGTAAGGGGACAGGGCAACAGCAGGGAACTAGGAAGTTGCATCCTTCCTGCAGAGCAAATCCACACATTTGCTTCCTGTGCTGATCAAAGAGGCTGATGGCCTTACCCTGCACACAGGAGGAGGCAGCCAGTAATCCTCATAAAGATTATATCAGAAGCTTTTTCTGCAGGGTGTAGAAAACTTTGATTAAAAGCCCATCTTTATTGTGAAAATTAGCCCTTGGTAGAAGTTATCAGACAAGCCAAGGTAATCTAGGCCTTAATCAAAACAGTAGTCCGTTGCATTAAGGCACGTCAAAGATTATTTTCACTGCTGTAAAAAGTGACTCATTTGGGTCACTATGTATCTAAGATACGTTGTGCAACAAGGTACACTAGCTTGCTATAAAAAAAGGACACAATTTTATTATGCGGCAGAACTTGATGCATTTTTTTGGTTGTGTTTGGAAGGGCTTTTTAGAGGTGGTGGTCTTTTCCCCTTGTGTCATTGTCATCCTTGATGTGGCAGTATAACGGATGCACCATCTTTAGCTCTAAAAGCCTTTTTTCCAGCTAGTACCAGAAAAGACTTTTACCTAAAACCAGGACTAAAGAGGAGAAATGGGTCACTAATTGTACTTGCAAAAAACTTTGTGAAGCTCAGTGTCTAAGGCACTGGCTCTACTTTAAATGAGGTCACAATGGCAGCTCCATATTGTGGAATTTAGTGAAAAGACAAAGTGTTTTTCTTTATTGTGATTCTGTTTGGAGGACTGATTTTTCTGCTCTTGGTCAGCATGCATGGTTTTTAGTGGATTGACGTCTTCAAGGCAAGTCAAAACTGGTCCAATGTATGTCCAATTTCCCAAAGTATTGAGGACTCCTCTCCAATTAGTTTTAACCCAATCAGTCCTTGAAACCCCATCTCCTCCACCACCAGTTACAGGAGGGCACATAGGGACAGACCTAAAGCTCCAGTCTTTACTGTAGCTGTACAGTCTTTACAGACCTAAGGCTACAGGTAAATAAAATAAGAATTTTATTTAGAAAAATTCTAAGTAGAATAGAATTCTAAGATAGAACACTGAAATGGTGGACATTGACAATTGTTAAACAGTTGGGGTTTTTCTAATACATTGTCCAGGTTAGGTAGGGCAGAAACACCTGTTTCTCTCTGCAGATGCTTGACTTTTGTGGAGGAATGCTGACAGAAGACATTCATTTAAAATATAAATATATCAGTATTTCAGAAAAGTACAGAGTGACTTCAAAATGTTTAGACCTAAGCAACAGATGGTGGGGCTCCTGCAGATCAGGCATCACAAGAGAAATCACTAGCTGATGACTTCCTCCTGGTCCTTTTCACTGATTTGCCTTAAGCCAAAGTGCCTTGCTGTTTTTATTTTAACTTTCACTTCTTTCAATCTTCCAGCCTTCAAACTTCAGTCTTTAACCCATAGTTTTATTTCTGTTACTGATATTATCAGTCAATAAGCAAAACATAATTGTCTCTCGAACAAAGGAGATTCCCCACTTGCCATTCTGAAGATTTAAAACTAAATTGCTTCCCACTGAAGATAAGCAGATACTTGGAAGACAATTCTGCATCAAAAAACTGGAACTGAAAGCTAGAATTAAGCTTACCACAGTCTCTTCTTTGTGTCTTTTCTGAATATCACTTTGGAAATACATCCTGAGAGTTATTACAGGCAGATGCCACCCCTAATCTTCTTTTAGGCAGATTACTAAAATATAAGCTCTTCTTCTTTCTGCCATGCATTGGAACAATTTATGGGAGCTCAAACACTGACTTTGCCTCAGTAATGAGTTTGGATAATTTACAGAGAAGCAGAGTAAGGACAATAATGTACTAAAATACTATTTCAACAAAAGGCTCTTAGGTTGGCATCAAGTTTTCAGTTGTGCTCCATAGTTTTAAAACAAGACAAAATATAAAATTAAATAAGCTAGGGAAAATAGGGGAACTAGATAACTACTGAAAAGCAAGTGGTAGTGTGGTAGACTGGGATAGCAAGCAAAGGATGCAGGATGAAGTGTATAATTTCAAGTGCTGCCTACTTAAGAACTGAAAAAGGTAGTTAAACCTGTAAAACTGATCTAAGGATTTGTACTGAGCGTCATGTAATGAAAAGCAATACTTCCATTAATATTTCTTCATTATTAATATTTTTAATCTGTCATTCATACATACTGTATACCTAGTCATTGTCTGCTAGTTATTGTAAACAGCAAAACGTTAGCTGGCCTTAAATTAAAATTGCTTCCTAATTACTGTTTATTGCACAGGAACAAAATGCTAAATTTTATGTTATTCTCAACAGGACCTCTAAAGCTCAGTTGGAGATAAGCAGTAAACACAGAACCATTCTTATAAATCACGTTTTTGCATATAATTACAATATGCCTGTAAAAGTGAAATTTCAGCTATTCCTCTGTTACCAGCTAGCTGTGGTCCAGGAATTGATTCAGCTTCCACTGCAGAGTCTCCACACAACATTTGTTCCAGCAGCTCAGATTTCCTTCATTTCCATACCATGAACAATTCACACAATTTCACATATTAAGTCTGCCCAGCTTTTCCTGCAAATTGCAAACATGTGATGAAGAAAGTCCAGTCCCTCCCTTCTAGCCTAGATCACACTTGCTGCCCACCATAGTATCCTTGCTGGGAAAACTCACTTTTCCAGTAGGATCCCTGGATTCATTTTTGTTCTGTTTGTTCTCCACTCAGTAATTCTACTCCAGCAAGCTGGATTGCAGCTCTGATTTAGTGAATTTTGTATGCATGAAGCCAAAATGATGAGCCTGTGCTAAAGGACGCTGGTATAACAAAACTTGTGGATGTTTGTTTATGAAATTGGCATTTTGTGTATTTATGAAATTGACATGTGTCTATTTACAAAAGTGACAAGTGTGTGAAAAACTTGATCTCCTTGAGGAAAATTCTCTTTTTCAAAGCCTACCAGTCTGGTCTGTGTTTTTGTGATCGAAAACTTAGTAATTTTTTATTAGGTCAAATATGAGAAACTAAAAAGAGCAACCTCGGTTGTACTAAGATGAATCATTAATTTCATAAAACCTGACACAGCTCACTCTAGGTTATGACAGAAAATGGATGAAGCAGTGCATAGGCTGGAATGTACATACTTTTTTCCTTTCTTTTTTAAGAGAGAGAAATAAGAAATCTGTAAAAGTCAGCCAGCTAAAACTGAATTCCAAGAAAAACCTTTCAACCATGCTAGCAAGAAACTTTAGGGCGAAAGTCACAGTTAACCTGAATTTGTCAGGAAAAAAAAGAAAAAAAAAAAAAAGAAAAAAAAGGCAAAAAAAAAAAAAAAAAGCCGTGCCAAATCAGTGTAGCAGCCGTCCCTTGGCAGGGCAGCATCACAAAGCACAGGACAGGAGTGACAGACCAGAACAGCGCGGTGGGACCGCAGGGACACGAGTCTGGAGGTGGGCACGGAGGTGGCAGGGAGGCCACTGCAACACTGCCGAGAGGCTGAACCCTCCGAACAAACAACCTCTCATGTATATACACGTGTGCGTTTGTGTGTGTGTGTAAAATAACAGCAGCAAACGCCTCGAAGAGATTTGCAGGAAGGTTCTGGTACCTCTGTCACTGTAGCTTTAAAGCAAAGTCGGACTAAGAGCAGGCTGTGACACTGAGCTGTGGCCTTTTCCTGATGTGTGTCCGCCTCCCTGGTGTGTGTGTGTCCTCTCTCCGGTGTGTGTCCCCTCCCTGGTGTGTGTCCCCTGCCCGGTGTGTGTCCCCTGCCGCCGCCGGAGCTGTGAGACCCCCGAGGGGCCGGGGCCGGCCGGAGCCCCCAGAGCCGCCATGGGCCCGGCCCTGCCCTCAGCGCTGCCTGAGCGCCCTCAGCGCTCCCGCCTTCCCGCCCGCTCCGGCCCCGAGCCGCGGCCGTGCCCTCAGTGTCCCCTCAGTGTCCCCTCAGTGTCCCCTCAGTGTCCCCTCAGTGTCCCCGCTGTCCCCGTGGCCTGTCTGGGAGCAGGACGGAGCAGCCCCCGCGTGTCCGAGGCACAGGACCGGCCCTGCCTCTCAGCAGCTCCCGAGCGCTCCCCATGCCCACGGTTCGCCCGCGGGACGTGGCGGTTCTGGCTGAGGGGTAAAAGCGCGGGCTGCAGACGGGGACGGGAAGGATGGATGTCTGTGCCGCGATGGGCAGCACAGCGCTGGGCAGGGACGGGGACGGGAAGGATGGATGTCTGTGCCGCGATGGGCAGCACAGCGCTGGGCAGGTTGCTCTGGGGATGCCCCAGCTGCTTTGCCTGCCCCGCTGCTCCTTCAGCGCCGGTGTTTCCCCGCAGGTGGGGTATTGGAAATGCAGGCGAACCCAATGGGAAGAAATGGCGATGTCTGACTCAATTCAGAAGGCTGAATTATTTCTTTATTATAACCATGCTAAAATACATTAATATACTATGTAAAAGGAGGATATTAAACTACATACTACTTTCTCTGACTCTAACACAACTTGTGACCCTCTCTGAGAGCCCAGCCCCAGGTGGGTTGGATTGGCCATCAGGCTCAAACAATCCTCACCTGAATCCAACCAAGAACTCGCTCCAGGTAAACAATTCTCCAAACACATTCCATATAGGAAAAACAAGGAGCAGAAATAGAAATTGTTTTCTCTTTCATTTCTCTCTGTGCACCTCTATTAAAAATCCTGAGAGGGAGAGAAATGTGCTTGCCACAGTGGGGAGCGCTGTCCTCGCTCCCCTCATAAACACAAGGGGTGAATTCCAACCCCAGCCTAGCCCTCAGTTCTTCCCCTGCACCGGGCCCTTCAGGCTATAGATTTGTACTCTTTTAACATTATCCTGTTCCTACAAAATTAATGAATCTTTTGAATTATTCACTGTTCAGTTCTAGAGAACAAGAGTGAGCAAAACTGGGGCTTTACCCTGAGGGAGTTTACATGGAGTTGAGTTGTGCTTTTCAGGTGCAGAATTTAATGTTCTTTTTAAACAACAGTGTAGCTAATCTTGGCTTTTTTGACTGCATCTCTCTGCTTTTTAGAGCTCCAGTTTGAATTTAGATCACAAATCTTGTGATTGTACAAAACAGCTTCATAGGCTGCAGTGACAGCTCTCAAAATTGAGAAACCAGAAATAATTGAAACAGAAATTCATTATCTGAACCTTTATTTTATAGGAATCTCAGTGCTCTCAGTCTGCATGAGCCCAATAGCTTGAAAACATGGTGACCCAAACCAACCAAGCAAAAATCCAAATCAAAACAAACAAACCCAAACCAACCAATCAACCAGCCAAAAACTAAGCAAGAAAACTCTTCACAAACAAGCAAACAAGCAACAAAAATTCCTCATATTTACAGCCTTGTTATACACAACACTGTGGTAAGGGTAAGATAGCAGAGAGAGTTCTACATTTTATATCATAGGAAAATAATTCTTTAGGCATATTTCCCTCTCTTGCATCTTGTGCTGTTTCAACATTAATTACTAGCAAGCAAAGAAATCATTATTTCAGCTGTATTGTTAGACCTTAATATACCTACTAAAAAGGCTTAACAATGCACTATAACTTGCATCATTTTGTTGCAAGAAGGCAAATGGGCATCTTTTGAAATGCCACACTCCCATAACGTAAAGCAATTTGTTACATTGGAAGGATCCTGTCAGTGTCTGTGAAAGGGCAGTGCTGCAGACCATTTTCTACTGAGGTGATGAGTAGAAAGTTCCAGGGTGTTGCTCTGTCTTAGACTGCTCTGAGATGTGGTATCTCACATAAATTAAGTGCTTCAGCCTCCTTTTTCTTTGCCAGGGCAAAGAAAAGGATGAGTCTCTGGATTAAAAAAAAAAAAAAAAGAAAAACCAGCTTAAATTCCATTAAGCTTTTGTAAAACTTTGGATTGCAAATGAGGAGATGATGTTGCAGCCCTGGAAGTCTGCTGTATTTCATTTCAGAAACTGTTAAATGAGCGCATTTCAAACATTTTTGAAATGAGATGATGCAGTTTCTGAGCTCCAGGCTTAGTTATTTCACAAACTCTTTCATTTCTGTGAAGTCTTAAAGCCAAACAAGCTTGGAGAAGCCTTGAGAATTGAAACTTCTGTGGCAATCCACAGAACTGAAGAATTCAGATATGGCTGTATTTATCAATTTATTTGCCTCTACAGCCACTCTTTGTATTCAGAGAGGCATAAAATTCATGTATTGTGCCCATAAGCAGTGAAAGGTGTTTCAATACAATTCTGAGGGTGCAAATTTAGTATTTCATATAGTGATAAATGACTGTAAGTGTGATTTAATCTCAGTTTTGATGGGCTATTCAGGGAAATGGGGTTTTATGAGGTATTTAATAAGTTTTTCCCTCTAATAATGAGGCTTAGATTTTTGAATTGAGGAAGCAGGTTTCCTGAAATATTTATGTGTAGATGTTGTGCCCAAATTTGTTTCTCAGTATGAATGCAGCAGCATTTTCACTGCTGGTAGCCAAAATGATTTCTTGACTTCCTGCCTGTCCTGGGGTGCTAAACAGAATTCCAAATCAGAGTTCTTGTGTATGACAACTCCCAGAGAAACAAATCTGAGCTTCACTTTTCATCTATCTGTCCAGAAAAATAGAAAATCATAGAAAATATGTACATTTCAAGTAGGTAAAGTGTGTGGGAGCTATTCTTGATGGTTTTTCTCCATTTTTTCAGCCACTGACACATCTTCCTTGCCCTAAAGGAATATAATTTCCAGAAATTCATTTCATCCACCTCTCCCTTTAAAATTGTTTACCTTCCTCCCTTCTCCTTTTCTCTCCCTTGTGATAAACACAGGTATAGCCACACTCTAAAAGCAACCCAGTAAGCAGAGAACAAACTCTTGAGACCAAAACTTGGAAACTGGGATTTGTACATTATGAAAGAATAATAATACAGTTTCATGATTTGTGATGGAGTAATTATTGGGAAAGAGTGATAAAATGAAATAAAAGGGCTGAGACATCACCTAGAAAACAAAAAGCAGTAATATTTTGGCTTGAAAAGGAGTTTCTGTGTGTAAGTATTAAGATTTGCTGCAGAATTCTTTCAGAACAAGTATTTAGTTTTAATTACCAGGGTGGTATCTTGGTTAATGTCATTCTTTGAATTCTTCAGTGGCTGTGAAATGCTGAGGCCTTATGAAGGAAGAACATAGAGAAAAAGGAGCCACAGGAGATGAGCACGCTTTCCCAATTTCCCAAATTAAATGGTCCAGGCATACACATTGCTGGTTTTCAGCTCTGAGATGTGTTGTTCATTGAAGGAGCACAATGGGTGTTTATGGAGATGCAGTGGGGCATTCAGGGGTGTAGCCAATCCCCTGGGGCTGTGGCTGTGCTGCATCCAGCAGCCCCCTGAGCTCTGCTCCGGGAGTGCTTCTCATGGCATTGCCTTGGCTACAACTACTTTATGCTTTTGTGAGTTTAGGGAAAAAAAAAAAAAAAAAAAAAAAAAAAAAAAAAAAAAAAGAAGCAGAAGATATTTCTAAGCCTACATAAAAAGTGCTGTGCTTGGAGAGGGAGCAGTGATTCACTTCATATTTTCAGCTAATTTAGCTATTTAACAATTCTTGGCTAACTCCAGTCTTAGTTTGGAGAATGGAGAATATTCAGTGTGAAGCAGAGTCCTGCTAATACAGAGTGTAAACACCTTTTGTTTGCTCTTTCTACATAAAATACCTCTGTAATGTATAATGAGCTCCATGGAGTCAGTCTGAGGTTACATCCAGCTCAGGATCCTTTCTCCAGCAGTGGCCAGAAGTGGCCAAGGGAAGAGCAGAAAGTCAGCAGTCTCCTTAGAGATCCCAAAGGAGTCTGCATTCAATATGCAAAACGAAACCCCCTCCAACAGCCCTCCATAAAACTGAACCAGCTGCATGCTTAGCTGACTCCAGTTACTGGTAATGCAAATATTGATAGCATTTAAAACTACAGTCTTCTGGTACTAGCAGATTCATCTGATTAAATGAATAATAAATCATCTCATGTTACTCCTAACAGTAACACATTTAGTATTTGCATATGGTGTGAATGAAAGTTGTCAAAGACATGCAAACTAGAGGTTGAGAAATTAGGTTTCCAAATAAATAGAGATCTTGAAATAGAAAAGGTGATATAGACTTGGGTCTTTGCTGAACCCAAACTGCATTTACACATTTCCCTGTTTAGCTCCCCCCACAAAAAACCTTTGGGGAAAACCTTTTCAGACAGTTAATGGAGAACTTCAAATATCACATTTCCTCAGTCCTCAGAACAAAGCTGTATCACTCATGAGATCTATTCCTCATGCTGTATATGTTGTAAACTGAATAAATAACCCTATAATCTGTAAGAGGTCACAAATGCCACTGTGGTCTTAAAAGGGGTCATGTCTAATCTTTTTTTATTTTCCTAGATAAATACTGTATTCTATGGTTTATCATTTGGAGATGGTTCAAAATAATTTAGTCATAGTGAATTCCAGTGAGAGATAACAGCCTAAATGCTCAAAAGTGCCACTCTACACAACTATATCCTCCAGTTCTATTTGTAATTTGGAAGACTCTGTAATGTGTTCATATCAGAATCTAGCTCTAGGAATAGAATCTTTAAATTAATTTTGATACTTGAAAAATGCCTTGAGCTGTTCTCAGGGAGGAAAACAGAAAAAAATGGAAAGATTTGGAAATTTATGACAATAGTAAGGTTATAAAGAGAAGATAAAAAGAGGGAAATAAGTAAGGATGGACTCCCCAAAGACACTGAGTGTGTAGTTAGAGCAGTCCTGAGAAAGGAGCTGTGGTCTCGTGCTGCCAGGTGAATGCATCTCTGATTTTCCTTGTCTAAGTAGCAGGCTGCACTAGATCTTTATCAAGGAGACTGAACAGAGTTCTGCAAGGAAGCAGATTCTGTGGATTCTTGAGCTGTGTAACAGGATTCTGATATATTGCCAATCAACATCTCATCTAAAACCTGTGTCTAGAGGGAGCCGTGCATGTTTGCAGTCTCAGCTTGGAGTGGGGTTGGCTGCTGATTCTATCACTCCTGGCACATTCCAGCAGGTTTACTGTGCTCTGAAGCAGGAGCACAGGAATAGGCACGAGCCAGTTCAGGTGATGGTCTTTTTTCCTGTGTAATTCACAATGTTTTTGCTAAGGTCGCTGTGGGAAATGGAGAGATGCAGGGAGAGAAATGCATCTTTACTCAGAGCTCAGTAATTAAGACAAAATTTGCAGATTTGCTAAGTTTTAAGGATGTAGCAGTAAAAATCTGTAGGAGATCAGGACACGTGGAACACAGAAGGGTCCAGTGGCTTTGACATTGCAAAGAAGTCTAGAAATTTCAATTTTGCTCCCTGACTTAGTTGGTAATTTCTTTCAGTAAGCTACTTAGTACCTCTGTTTTCTCACATTAATGTGTTAGTGCTGGGCATTCTTTTTGAATACATACAAAATCAATTAAAAGATGCAGAATCAGACCCAGCCTTTGGGCACCAAAGTGTAAAATCAGATTGTTTGAACTTCTGGGTGCACATTCTTAGGAATTATGTTTCAGGATGAATGAAGCTATTCATCTTTCACAGCCTTTAAGACTCTACTTACCTATGGAACTTTCCAGTATCCTCTGAGACTAGCAGGCTGCTGTTGATTAAGATGAGGTAATTTTTTTTGTGAATAGAGCATATGTTTTTTTAGTGCATGCTAAATATTGCTATGGTTAAGTTGAAATGAGGAACAGGCATGCTGCACCATATTGTTATTTGCTGTGAAGTGATTTAACAAATGTTTGAACAGCTGTGCTGAGTAGGCCCTGTTGATATAAGTAGTGGAATGATGAGAGCTGCTGTTTTGGTTGTTTACAGTGGAAAAGAATCAATCAAATAATTGTCTGCTGGGGTAAAGGACTCTAGATGAATGTAATAGAAAATTAAGGTAATTCATTATAAAGTCTGTCAAGTCCAGCTTTGCATGTGGTAGGTTTTAGCAAAGATGCAGATTTCTGATCTTCCAGAAAAGGTGACAGTTTTGGCTACTTCAGCAATCAAGAAAAATTGCCTTGGAAAAGAGTCAGGACAGTTGTCGGTCTTTCTATTACTTAACAAAACTCTTTCAGTTCCAGACATGAACAGTCTCTGAACCACATTTCTAGGTGGACCAACAAAGTGACTGCCACACAGGGTGATGATTTGTAGCAGCAAACTAAAGTTTCTGTGGCCAGCACCCCATGCCTCTGCACTACCCTTAGCTGGCCAGTTTTTCAATAATTAGGTAGTGAAAGAAATATCGTCTCTATACAGTCATGAGAGGTATTAAATGAACAGCTGGCATTCCTGGCATACCACAAACTCACCAAACAGGAAAAGAAAATCAGGGTAGAATATTTTAATGGGTTTTACTCCTAAAAATGGAAACCAGCTATCCAGATCACAAAGACCCCACTTGAACTTTCTGCCTGTGGTCTGACTTGTGATAAGAACTAATTTGTAAGGACAGATTTGACAGTGGGCAGCCACTGTGACTGTGGGCAGCCTCTCACATGGGAGCTTGGATTTTCACCTTCAAGAAAAATGCACCAAATGAAGAACGTGAATTTTAGCATGGTAGTAAAACTTTTTGGAAGTCTGAATACTAATTTTGGTGCCAGAATTGATCCTTTCTGAGTATCTGATTGCCAGGGCTCAGGTTTGATGGAAAAGGTTTAGTGGTGGCAAGCACAGTGAACTGTTCAGAGGCCACACTTGTGGTCTGGAAACCTGGAAGTCTGGAGGGTGTGTAGGGACAGTGGCAATGCAGTGACTCCAACCTTGTCCCTCTAGTATGTTCCACACTCCTGCTTTCCTTCTTTCAGTGCAGTGTACTGCACTGCCTAGGCCTCTGAGCACTTCCTTGGGCATTTTATAAAGAAAAACATGTACAGGAACATAAAATTAACTTTCTTATACTAAGGGGAATGGCAAACTGAGATATGCTTACTGCCAACCTGACCTTACATGAGATCAATCCTTTTCAGGAGTATTCAGAGTGACTGAGGTGCCTTTATTGCAAGGAATGCTGTGTGACAATAAAACATTCAGTAAAGTTTATATTGCTGCTGCCATAACTGAGACATTATATTTAAATAAAACAGCACTCCTTTTATGAGTGCACACTGTAATATGAGTTCTCAACCAAAAGGAAGAGTTAAACTGAAATGTATGTTTTCTGAAGGATAAAAGCTGTCAGATTGTGTGCTGATAGCTGCACGTAACTTTGTACTGGAGAGTAACCTCAGTCACTGGCTATAGCTGCAGAGGTGTGCTGCAGCTCCATTAAATGCAATGTTTCTTCACAGTTATTCTGCTTTGCAGGGAAGCCCTGCAGAATTTAGTCTTTGAATTAATTGTGTTTATCATGGCAGCTCTGAGAGACATAATCAAAGCATCCCCCAAGTCTACTGCCATCAAGGCAAGGCCTTGGTGCGTCTCAGGGTGGGCTTGAATTCAGCCAGTGAGGAAGCTTGTGCTGCATATCACCTACCAGTATCCCACTTGGCTAGTTAAAAATGTCTGTGAGGTCTTTTGGTACTCTTTTTTGTATTCTAAATAAATTCCAAGCTGGAAGCATAGTGAGATTTGACTTCATGGCTTTGACCCTGGTTTAACACACTTTCAATCTGTGTTAAAGATTTCTGTACTTTTAGTTTTGCTAGTACAGCCTTTTCTGTTTCAATTTTTTTTTCTTTTCAATTAATACTTGGCCTTCCTAATGAGCCACAAAATTTTTTCACCTAGGCAATCAGGGTAGAAATCAGTAATATCAAGGTAAGTGGTGATGTGCATCTCTTGATGAACATTAATGGTACCAATTTCAATAATGCTTTCACTGTTAGATAAAAGCTGGCCTGAAGATAATTAATCTGCCTTCAGGAAAAGCTAAGCCATAATAGACTGGGGAAAACATTTGTCCTAATTATGGTAATTATGTTAATTTAGGCTTTAAATAATAAGAGGGTGGCACTTTATATATTTAATATTTCAGTTAACTGTGAATGTTAAGGAAAATGAGATATCTTAGAGATCCAGATTCACGCCAGCATTTCATATAAGCAATGCTAAGGAGCTTCCTGGGAAAAGCAGCAATGTGAAGAAATAAGATGTTGCTGGGCTGTTCCATGTCCCTCTCTCACAAACAGTGTTCAGCCAGGCCTCAGATCTGCAGGTAGAGCACTGCAGCCTGTTTGGAGTAGTTGAGGACCTGACCCACAAATCCACTGGAGACTTTTACTTCCACTGCTTTGGTTGTCTTAGCTGCTTTCCAATCCAGTGGTGTGATCTGAGACTTATTGTACTGAATCTCCCTGGCAGGATTAGAGCAACCTCAAGGCTATTTCCTTCAAAATCAGTCTATGAAGAGAGCTTTCTTTGCAGTGAAATGTCATCTTTATGAATTCAGAATGAAGAAAGATATAATCCCCTGTGACTTTATATACCCACATGTGCCTCAGTATCCTGGAAATTACTGGCTTTCCTGCTCCATACATAGTAGTGATATTAGCTTAGCCACTGCTGCATGTTTTCTAAAACTTTGGTATCAAACCAAGCCAAAGAATCTTCACATCCACATTGTTTTCCCATGCAGGACATGTCCTCTCCTGGTGCCATTGGTGCCCATGTTTCCAGTAAGGCTGGGTTCGCTCTTCAGAAGACAGGCAGCAACTTGCATTGTTTTTTCTTGTGGGCAAATGTATCTCATGTTGCCCTTCTCTGGAGACAAATCAGATTGGGTCGGGCTCTTTTCTTAATGGATACATGAGGAAATACACATTGCAGTTTGTGCAGGCTCTCAGCTGCCTTTGGGCTGGGTATTTCAACACTCTCAGAGAGCAGCTGCACAGCAAACAGCCAGGACCTGCCTTCAGATCCACCACCAATGTGCCTGTGGTGACCTGGACTCTCCTAGGCGAGCTGTAGTTCCTGTAACGTGCATGCCCTCACAAAAAAAATATCCAGAAAGGGACTGAAGCTCCAGCAAACAAGGCTCAGATGCAGGATCAGCTGTGGGAAAGCAGGAAGGAAGGTTTGTGCAGGACTGAGTAGCTGCACAGCTTTGATGGTGGCAGAGAATGCCATTGCTTTAATTCTGTACCTGTCCTGCAACCTTGACATCTCTGTGCACCAGCTGCTGCCTGATTCCCTGGCATGTTCTTCCCCAAGTGAGCCCTGCAGTTCCCCTCAGAGGGCTTCTCCATCCCAGCTGCTGCTCTCTGTCTATCTGTCTATCTTAGTCTCTAATCTGGGCTATAAAGCAGGCCCATTTTCCAGGCAGTGTTTACTGAAAACACAGGAGCGTGCCTGGCTCCCTCGGCCATCCCTCCTCCTGCCCTCCCACTCCTGGCAGGCTGTGGAGGTCAGGCTGCTGCAGGACTCTCCTGCTGCCTGTGGGAGAGCATGCAGTGAAATCAGCAGCCCGTGAGCCCATTAACCCTGACAGGTTTGCTGTGGCATCCTCTGGGGTTAAGGGAGTTCATTATGCTCACAGCCTGTCAAGGTGGTTGACAGCAAAGCAAACAGTGATTGAAATCTTCATTAGAGAGAAAACTGGAGTGCTAAAGTAAAGATTTGGGATAGGAGAACACAGTGAAACATCAAGGCTTTCAGTGAAATCAGTAATTTTAAAATGAATTTTCTAAAGAAGCAGAGAAGAGATAATGAAAAGGGTCAAAAACAATAAGGGATAATTATGAGGTTGGTGTCATTCACAAATGGCACTGGAGAGCTGGCAAGAAGGAACTGGAACTTGCTGTTAGTGCTTAAATTAGGAAATATTTATCTTTAATGAAAAAATACATTTGAAATTGTAACTTCCTTGAATTTAGTGCTGTAGATTAATTCTGACTATGTATTCAGTAGTTATGCTCATATTTCTGTAGCTATACACTAACTTTTGGGAAGAAGAAACCACCTGGAGCTGCATCTTTGTCCCTGTTTCCTGGCAGCTGGGATTGTGACAAGATAATTAGGGCCTTTGCTTGAATAAAGCATTTCTAGATTTCTTTGCAGCTTCTTCTGAACTAATCTTCCCATTCTTATCCACCTTGAAAAGATTACTTGCCTTATTCTAGGAATGAGAGGAGCTGAATTCTTTGTCTTGCATAATTTAAAAAATATTTTTATTTTTTACTTTGGACTTAAAGGCAGTAGAAGGAAGTGAGCTGGGCGATTTTTTCCCTTGATAACAGCTCATTTTCTTGCCTGGTGTTGTCACTAAAACTCTACAGGCTGTTGAAACAGTGTTGTAATGGGGCAATACTGAGCCTGTAGGATGCACACTGAGCACTGATGTTTTAAAAGAGAGACTTTTAGGAGCCTTCCCCACTCTTGTTAAAGCCAGGACACATGCCTGCATGTCAATGGAAGCAAGATAAGATTTCAAGTCCCATCTTGTGTCCTACACATTTTCCGGTGTGTCCGGAAATTTCAGTTATCTCCACTCATGGCTAGAGATCAGGAGAGCAGTTTGAATTTTTAGTCAAATAAGCCAAATAAACCTCTATCTTCTCTAGTTATATATTTATTCAGTAATTAACCCAACTTTCAAGCTCACAAACTAGTTCTTTGTCTCTTTAAATATTTGTCCTAGGGGTTAGGAGCAATCATTTTCAGGGAAGATGAAGAGACACAAGAGGGATTGGTCTCTGAGCCAGAATGGCCAGGAGCTCCTCCATGGTCCCACATGAATGTCAAGGCTCTTTTGCACTACAGCCCAATCTGATGTCAGCAGTTTTAACATCCTTGGACACTAGCAGGATATTTTTGCACATGGTTGTGTGTTTGTATTTCCTATCCATTTTTATTTCTAGGTAAACAACAAGGAAAGAACATCTTTTCCTATTCCTTTCCTTTCCTTTCCTTTCCTTTCCTTTCCTTTCCTTTCCTTTCCTTTCCTTTCCTTTCCTTTCCTTTCCTTTCCTTTCCTTTCCTTTCCTTTCCTTTCCTTTCCTTTCCTTTCCTTTCCTTTCCTTTCCTTTCCTTTCCTTTCCCCTTCCTTTCCTTTTCCCTTCCTTTCCTTTTCCCTTCCTTTCCTTTTCCCTTCCTTTTCACAGTTTAGGACAAGGAAGAATTTTTGTTCAAAAAATACTCTTAAAAGGAAAATTCTGATTATCTGTTTTGTTGTAGATGTTAGCAAAAGACTCAGAGAAATCCCAGCTACAGTGAAAGTTGGTATGAAGTTCCAGAATGTGGGCCCTTTTAGTAGAGAGTAACTACGATAATTAAATATTGATGAAAAATTGTATCAGAAGAACTGAGAAGCCTGCTTTTATGTAATTATCTATTAAAAAAAAAGAGATATTTCAAAGTAATATTGAGAAAAAGTACCATTTTAAAATGTAATTACCTACAAAACAAGATCAGTGATCTGGAAAGAAACCAGTTTTACTTAACTAGAAAGTAGTTGCCAAGAGGTTTATTCCATGAATTAAATTTTATGGATTCTATATTAAAAAACTTCTGCAATGTAGCTGAACAATTTGTTCCTGTCTTCACAGGAGCTATGATAATAAATGCCAAGGGGTTGGATGTGTAGGTTTTTCATCCTCACTAGGGGTCTTCATTAATTAGAATCTTTTGGCAGCCATTCTTTCCTTTCTGTTTGAATTGTTTTTAGTAAAATGAAAGGGTAGCATTTCACCTGAAGAACTAAAGAAATTTATTTCACTCTTATTACTGAAATGATCTTAAGCAGAATGTTGGGAGAAAATTCATTTAACATTCCTGTCAACCTTGATGATGTTTGCTTCTCCTGATGGTCTTTTCTATTTCGTCTTTCTCTGATTTACAGCATAATGAATTAATAGAGTCAGAACTGCATCTTACTTCAGGCAGAAGAAATAATTGGGGAAGCAAAGCTACAAACAGCCTGACACCTCTGAAAATCAATTAACTCATTAAATTTGGTCCAGAGTTTGGTATTTTGATTTCTTATAATTGAACATTTGCATGTAACATCTGTGGAAGCCTTGGGAATGAAAACATATATATAATAAATTATATTATTTGTACTCAAGCTAATATTTATGAAATATGGAAAAAGATGTTTTGTAGTTTGGCTTTTTGTTGCATTCAAGTTCAGGGGATTTGCTGTGGACTTTAAAGCAGTTACCTTCCACTTCTCACTGTTTCTCATTCAAGTGGAGCAGGAATCACAGGATTTGCCTGGCTGGAGGATGATGAAGACACTGCTAGCTGCTGAAAGAAATTGAATACAAATTGGGAAATTAAATGCTATGAGGCATTGCAAACATTAAATATTTTGTTGTTTTCTCTTTAGAGATCACTGCATGATGTGACACATGAAGGCCTTTGGAAGCTGAGGTGCCTGAGGGCTGCTGGCTCAGAGCAGGGCTGGCCAAGGGACCTTCTCTGAAATCCCTTCTCCACACAGGAAGAGAAACATTTGCTCATCTGACGGTGCACCTGGAACAAATTTGCATGGTCTGTTGATATTTATTAGTGCAGGTAAGTGAGGAAGAGTTTAAAGATTTTTCATTTCAACTTCTTTGAATTATGCATTAGGGTGAGTATGCTCAGAGCCTTTTGTATATGCATTTTATTGTCCAGTTGGTATTTTCTCCTGAGATGTTCATTAGTTCAATTTCAGCTTTCAGATAAGCACCAAGGTGGGAGTGGGTTTATTTTAGAGGAATGAAAAAGACAGAAGAATTTGCTTTATATCTTTGCTGCCCAAAATCACACTTAAAAGATCCAGCTGTGAAAAATGCAGGTAATAGACTCTCTGCTCTGTTAGGCAGAGGTAAAAGATGAAAGATAAGCCTGCTGGCAACCAGAACACTATTTCAGGTGCTTCTCAAGTGTGTTACAGGCAAGTATACAAAGACATTTCATCATATCACTGATAAAGATTGTGCTGTATTGAACTGATCTGCAAACATGCAAACAGACTAAACTTGTGTGTGCATTGTGCCTATGTGTGCATCTGGGTTTATGGGCAAGTGGAAGGACAGCTTTTCAAGAGCTTTGTAGTAAAGTAAGAGAAGCTCATTGCTCATTAACTGCTTTCCAGTTGTTCTTTTATTTTATCTCTGTTTAGCATTTTTAGTGCATGGGAGTTCTAACTCAGCAGTACAGCTGTGTCATGACAGAGTAGCAAAGAGCATTTCCAGCTTTAAGGGCTAAGGCTTTATAAAGGTAAGGGGATAAAAGGAATTTACAGCAACTGTGCTTGACTTCCTTTTCACTGTCACTGCTTCTGGAAGCTGTTTTGTTCTGGCTGCTGATTAACTTCTTCAGTGGTTATTTGAAAGTCAGCAAACAAAGATTGTTTCTAAGCTGAAAACAGTTATCAATAATATAGGACTGGAACATTTGAACAGCAGCTCCCGTCTCCAAGAGCACACATTTAATCCTCCTCAATGTTTTTAACATTAGAAACATGGTGACTTTCCACAGTTTTGTTCATATTACCTTGGATGTAAATATCCTTCCTAAAATGTGTGGATGTTTTTTGACAATGTTTCTTTTTGGTAGGACAGACTAGAGTTTCACAAGAGAGAAAAGTAAGATCATAAGGAAACAGGTTATAGCAGGGCAATAAATGAGTGGTTTGCCAAGAAAATATGCATAAAGTTTTAAAGCCTGAAAGTAGCACATTCTACTTTTTCCCTCCCTGAAACCCTTGTGAAGGATCCTATTCAAGATGCCACTTAGTCTGTGACTGTTGATGAAGTCTGTGTCATCATCACCAAGAATAACCAAGATGTTGAGCTAGTTTTAATTAATTATATGTGGCAGGTAATGAAGTATGGGATATTTTGGATGCTGTTTATCAGGCATAATTGGATAAATCTGACAATACCAACTGAGCTTTGTATAGGAATGTAAATCCTGTTGTCTGGATGGGATTTGTGGAAAGAGGAACCCTGGTACAGAATGAACATCTGAGTGGTGCCTTTCTCATGAGCTCCGAAGGGATTGGTTTTTGCACCCTCTTGCAAGGGTCCCATCTCTGTCTTCAGTCCTGGCACCAAATTCAACTACTAGGTTTTTATTCAAAAGTATTAGTGGAACAAATAATAACTAAGTTCTCTTCTTGAAGTCAGATCTGAGATGCTAAATATGTCTGTCAGAACCTTCCTGGAAGAATGGAAATTTACAGTAAATGCATCACAGAAAGCAGAAATATTATTCTCTATTATAGTTCTGCACAGCTCAGCAGATAAAGCAGATACTTTGTGCAAGCCTGGCAGCAGAGATAGACTCTCTCAGAGGCATTTTATTAATTTTTCAAGAGTATAAATCAAGACAATTTCATGTTGAATAAAGAATTAAATACTTTTTGCTCTCATTTCCGGACTCTCAGTAATCATTAAGGAGACAGTAAAAGGACTGCAAGGGAATTAGCTTTTTGACCCAGTATTCACCAACAGTAGATTCTGCTAACAGTGGGAATAGTCTTAATGAGAAGTTTGCAAGTGAAAGATTTATATACTTTCATTATAGGCAGATTTTGTGAGATTTTTAACTCTGTGGCCTGAATGAAAGCTTTGAGTCAATTACTAAGAAAATAGTAAGAGTGGCTCTGGTGCATGAGATATCCTGCCTTAGGAAAAAGGACATGTGATTAACTTCCAGGTCCTGGTGCTGAGATTCTGCTGAATGGCACATGGTCTTGCACCTCCATGCCTTTCACAGGATCCCTTCTCTTCCTCTGAGGTCAGTGGAGAGGAGATAAGCAGCAGCCTTTCAGAGCTGAGACAGGAGGCAGATGGCAATGTAGGTTATCATATATATTCATCATATTCTAACTCCTCTTCATAGTTCCTTAATTCCAGACTACTGGGTCTTCAGAGCACACATGTGCTGTACAATAGTTGGATTTGTCACCCTGCTGTAAGTGCCAGCAGGAAATAATCTGTTTAGCTTGATCCCTGATCTGTCTTTGTGTGGGAAAAGTAGGCAAGGGAAGGTAAAAAGGGGATAATATTCTGCTGCTGTTCTGCAGCGTGTCTCTGGCAGAGACCTAATCCCAAGGGTCAAAAGCTGAGAACATCAAGCAACTTTAAGCTAATAAAATAAATGCTTGGCAGTCCTCCTCCATAAGGAGCCAGATGCCTCAAGATTTAACACATGGATGTGCCTTCTCTGCACAATCTTATCCCATCCACTAGTGAGTTAAAATGTCCAATTTGGAAAAAATTCTCTGTTCTGCTTCAGCAGGGGCTTCTCCTTGTCCTGGCTAGTGGGAGGAATAACAGAATTTATTTGCTTGAGCAGGTGCCCATGGAGCCATCCCATGCCCCAGATGCTCAGGGTTACCTCAGGGTTATTCATGGTTCCTATGGGACTATTTCTGTGAAAATTATGGTAAGGCCAGACATGTGCCAGTTAAATTGATCTTCAATAAGTGATTTTTTTTTAATGTACTAAAATAATACTGGTCTGCAAAGGTAAGATATATTCTGTTGAAGAATCTTCAGTCCACTTCACTGAAATTCCAATTTTGTCCATTTTACAAGGCCTGCCTTATATCAGTGGTTTATTTTATCAGGATATTCTGTTAACATTGCCAACATGGGTTCAATAAGGTAATAGGAAATATATTTCATTCAAATGAAAAAAGCTAGGAAATCCAAAGGTAAGCTTTATAAAGGCCATATTGCCACTGAGTCCTGGGAAGATGGCTGCATCTCTGAGAATGAGAAATGGGAAATGTAGGAGTTTCTCCTGAGACTTAGCACAGTGCATTGGCCTTCCTGAATTTGAAGGATACTCTTAAGATAAACTGCAGGAAATGACAGGAACCGAATCAAGGATTTGACCAAATCACTTTGACCAACATTCCTCTTTCATGTTAGAGCAAAACAATGTTGCAGACTGACTTATAATAAATTGCTGCTTAATAAAGCCAGAAGTAAGTCATCTCTTTTCAGCTAATTCCTGTTCAGCTTCCCCAGCTATAAACCCTTATTAAAGAAGCTTTAGCAGCTGTACTGTTCTCTGAGGCATGAAAAATCTTGATTAAAGCCACTATACTGGAGTCAATGAAGCTTAAACCTTGATATACTGGGACAAACGGAGGGCTCAAGCCAGCTTTATGTTCCCCAGTGTCCTGCTGGCCAATCCACAGACGACTGCTTGTTTTTGAGTCTGCAAAGCAGCTTGCCAGACCTCCTGCCTGTCAGATAAGCATCGTGTTATCTGTGCCTATCTGCAAGGTTAAGAGCAGCCAGGAGAAAGCAGTGGTCACCAAAGAAAAGATATTTAAGCAACTTGGGGGATGAGCTTCTGGCATTCCTGCTTTTGACAAAGAGGAGTTTTTGGGGGGAAAGATCATGGATTTTACACTTCAGGTGTTGGGTTTGAGGAGTACAATTAAGCTGGTAGTGCAGTTTTTTTAATAGCTCTAAGGAAAGCTGTGCCTCACAGTGTTATTTAAATCACCATGCAACTGTAACTTTATTAACAGTGCTAATGCAAGGTGATTAGTGATTGATACAAGTCAGCTGTGCTGATAAATTAGGTTCTGCTCTGAATAATATCATGTGACTGCAAGGAATGAAACCTAGCACAGAATTGGAATGCTGGCCACAGATACAATGGTACTGCAGTCACTGGATTAACACTGAATCAATGAGTTTTGATTACTTTATTTTTAATATTAATATTTTTTCAGTTTATTCTGGCTATGATGTAAATGATTTTGAATTAGACCTGAAAAGAATGGAAACAGCTTTATGTAGAAATTGATCTTTGGTTTTGTTTGGTTTTGGTTTTCAGTCCTTGCAACAAATGAAATATATTTAATTAGTTTTACATTTGTTTTAATTTTTTATTTTCCCCAGAGAGTATTATAAAATATACTCCCCCAGATAATGAACTGCTGAAATATTCTGATGAAAAGTACATAAAAAACATTTTGATTCCTTAATTGGTAAATTTAAAAAATTATTGTAAAAATTAAAAAGCTCCAGAAACATTGAGATTATACTGCGAGAGATTTAGTCTGTAAACTAAGCCTGGAACCTCCAACTCATCAGTTGCTATTGCAAAATATCTGAGCAAGAAAAGAAGGGATAGTAGCTGGACCAAGGCCACCTGAACAAAACACTGATTGGGAGATTGCAGTTATAGAATCAAGAATCATGTAAAAACATTTTTTATGATTAATGAAGATTGGTTAACGAGTAACTGGCAAAGAACAGATCGCACCTCTCTAGCTGGTTATTTAGGTGTCATTTGGTTTAGTGATATCACAGAGCTATTGTGTTTTATTTGGATAACCTTGTCTGATACACTAAAAATCACTGTTTTTACAAGATTGTTTCTTTTTCAGTTAAAGCAGAAAGGCTGAGTCATTGCTCTTAACCCATCTGTACACGGGCAGCCTCTGAAGTCCATGCCAGCATGTTTGGGGAAAGGCTCAGGAAAAGTGAGAATGTATGGTTTTGTGGGTGCAAATGGCAGAAATTCAGGCCTGTGCACAAACAAAAATTCTGTTCTAACTGCAAATTGAGAGAACTTTCAATTTTGTTTCTTGGGGTTATGGTATAGAATGCTCAAGGCACTATTGCTTTTAAATGTCTCTCAGAAGTTGGGTGTTACTGCTGAGGCAACATCGAAGAGTGATATTACAGAAGTAAAGATAAATTCTGAGGATAAATTCTGTTGCCTAGAATGGATTTATTTGTTCCCTGTGTTTAAAATGTATCTTCTTTGCTCACAGGCTCACAAACATGTGTCATGGTATGTCATTAAATACATCACAGATCATCTCATTTTCCTTTTTCCATTTCATCTTCTTTCTTTGTAGTCTGCTGTTTCTTCTCTGCTAACAGTTTGTATCTGTTTAGGTGAGAAAAACCTAAGGTTATTGCACAAAAAATGTTATTCTTAATCCTTTTCTGCTAGTATAGTTGAGCTTTTTAGCTAACAATTTAGGCAAATAGTAACAGATTTTTGGTGATCTGATTTGAAGGAATTTTTTTAGTACAGTAAACCATGTACAGCTTGCTTTCTGTGGGAAATGAGGCAAAATAAGTTTAAATTTTGTTAAGGAATTGGTTCTAGCTATTCTAACTATTTTCTTGTGCTAGAGACCACAGGAACTAAAAGGAAAGAGAACCAGTATTGTGTCAATATCAATCTGGGATATTTTCTTTGCAGTCACACAAATCATAAAATACTCACGTCAAAAGGAGAAATAAAATCATTCTTATTCTAAGGGCTTCAACTGTTACTATCTTTCATATTATAAATACAGTTCACAATAAACTTACACCTTTAGGGTGAACCTGCAGGACAGAGGAAATCGAAAAGACAACTTGAAGATAATTAACTTGGAGATTGCACACAAATTCAGGGAAACACCAAGTCAGATTAGTTTAGACCTTGCTAGGAAGCACCAGTTTCATGCTGAAAAAAGCAGTGTTTGCTGGAGAGATATAGACCAAGCACATCATTAATAAGCACTGCATTTTCCATCTGTCAGGAACTCTACTGCCAAGGTGTCTAAATTGAGGAACTGAAATCTATACCTGGTGCAGGTACTGTAGGAACTGCAATGCTCCCACTAGCACTGCTCTGTCCTGTGCCCAAACTCTTTTATTTCTTTCCTGACTACTGCACAAAAAGGATTATAAAACATTTCACTTTGGGGAAGTCTTTAAGAGTTAGAACAAGACAATTGCCTTATGTAGTTATCTATGCACAAGTCTGTTACGCCACTTTTGTGGAGTGATTTGTGTATGTAATCTTTGGGAAGCCATGAAGACAAGTTTAAGTGCTCTGAAGGATTCTTTGCTGGGTTACTAGGTTGCTTGTAATTCGTAGAAGACAAATAAAAAGGTCTATAATCAGCAGTCACTTCTAATCCAAATATCCAAAACCTAAAACACAGTGCTGGCTGCCAACTCCCACTGTCTTGGCAATATGTTTAGAAAACAGTTAATATAGAAATATAGAAACAGTTAATATAGAAAACAGTTAATATATAACAGTTGATATAGACCAAGCACATCATTAACAAGCACTGCATTTTCCATCTGTCAGGAACTCTACTGCCAAGGTGTCTAAATTGAGGAACTGAAATCTATACCTGGTGCAGGTACTGTAGGAACTGCAATGCTCCCACTAGCACTGCTCTGTCCTGTGCTGTTCTAGGACAGCCCACTGCCCTTTTGCATCCCAGGGTATTTTCTGCTAGTGTACTCAAGTGGGCAAAGACAAATTGTGAATAAGTGTGAATAAAAATGCTCCCACGTAGGCCAGAGTAAAACTAATTTACCTGTTATAATTATAATTTGCATTGAATTAATCCCAGACACTAATGAAGATTAAATGATTTCTGCTAGGACTGATTTAAGGGGGCAATTTGAAAACAAGGTGTAGGGGGGCAAAAAAGAAGCTATATCTAATTTGAGACTCTAAAATATTCTGTATTATAGAGACTTTGGAGGTACTTTGTTGTATGTGCAAAGCCCCCACCAAGGACTGCCTTTCCCCTCTTTTGTTATGCTCAACTGTTAACAATAATTGTCCATAATTCTGCAGCACAATTGATTTGGTCACTAGGCAGGTACATCCTTCTGTGTAAGCTGGAGTGTAAATAATAGAAATAAGAGGATGATTACAGTCATCATCCATGTCTCCACTGCATTTAATCGACCTCAGGGATTTTTTCCATTGCAGGAGATAAAGTAACTATATGTGAATAGTGGGTTATTTGATCAGTGAAGTGTTTTTTAAATAGCCTGTACTTGATTATTCCCTCAGCCTTGGATTGGTGCCTCCACAGGTGCATGAACTGCATTTCTCTGATTTACTCTTCATACTTGGAAACCTGGTCAAAGCCTTGAATGTGGAGATATGACAGAACAAGTGTTGTGATTATCATCTGCAATAATGCAGCTTTGCTGTAGAGATGATTTATTAACGCAGGATTAAAACCCATTACCTCACTGAAACAGTGCTATGTCTCCCTTCCAGAGACATCCCCACAAGCAGAGTGCCATGTGCTGCATGGCACAAATTAGTAGTGCAATGAAACTAAATTTCTGGACATTTCAGGTCCAATATTGAGCTGTAAGCAGTTCTCTCAGGGCATTGTGTGCAGGATAGTTTGTACTCAAGAGAGAAAGTTGCCTCAAGGGAACCATTAGTAACAAAACCCATAAACTAGGGGTGAGGAGAAGGCCTGTTTGAGGGCTAATTCTGTCTCTGGTAGGCTCTGCTTTGATCCCACTCTCATGTTACCCTACAACAAGATGAAAAGTCACTGTGCTAGAGCCTATGAAGGGCATCTGTGGCACGAGGAACTCCCTGGTGCCTTACAGGCACTCAGCACACACTGTGAGTGCTGCAGGCAGCTGTAAATGACAGGAATCAGTCGTGTTAAGCTGATGTTGCTCTTTCTCTGCTCTTTCTCATTTTCTGGGAAAATGAGCAGCTGCACCAGGATTGCATTCTTATTTCTCAAAAGCATCCAAGCACTGGGCATGCAGTGTTAGTGCTTCTTGCCACAACTGGAATTCTGAATCAGGAGCCACATGGATGTTTTCACATCTTAATTGACTCCACAGCAGGCATCCAGGCTTAGAGCAGAAATCCACTATTGCAAAGAAACCAAATGCTTTAGGGGATCCTACATTCTGTACAGGGTTAACAGGGAAGCAGGAGGCCTTATTTATGTGGAGTACAGGACTTGCCAAAGCTGAAGAAATACTGTTTTCTTTCAATGATTAATATGCTCAGAAGAAGTGTAGCATTTGCTGCCAGCTTTCATTAACAAATCAATGGAAAACAAACCCGTGTGGTAGGGAGTGTGTCTGGGAACAGCTTAAACAGGACTGAGCTGCTTTAGATTTCAGCTGTTTTCTTTAGCACAACAGTGTAGAGCACTTTCTTGTTTATAGGATAAACACAGGGGATTGAAGTGATCTGTGTAGCACACAGGAGAGGTTGCCAACCCATAACATTCTGCAGAATGCAAAAATTCCATAGCTGCTCCCTTGGGAGTCATAGGCTACAATCTTCTTGCATGTTGGTTTCAGTGTAAATAGCAGTTAAATCATCTGGACAGACAAACTGCCAGGAAAACTTTGAATAAAGTATTAGTTCATTTTCCTTCTTTCATAACACAGGTTCAGCAGACTGAGAGCTCAGCCAGCTATTGGTTCAGTGGCAATTCACACCAAATTAATATAAGTAATTAGTAAAATTAAGGCTGTAAATGTGTGCATTTTTAGCTCATTCCCAACAAAGACAACTGAAATACAATAGATAACTTTATTTTTAACCTTATTTTCACTTGAGAGTGATCACACAAAGAGATCTCAGTCTGTACATGAATTTGATCTGTGACAAGAACTTCACTGAATCAGCCTCAGGATGTGCAATGATTGAAGTATTGCTTTCAGCATTTCCAGTTGCTCAAGGCTTTTTTTTTTTTTATGTAGATATTAGATTTTTTTTTTTTAATGAGCAGAGACTATTCTAGGCACTAATGTGGCTGTTCTTCAGACACATTGAAGCCTCAGAGCCACCTGTTTGAATATTTGCAAAGTTATTAATTCATGGTGAAAATACCTCAAAATATTTCAGGAGTAAAAACAATAAATACAAACCCATCAAAATATTCAGGAGTAAAACCAATAGATACAAAACCTGAGGGAGGTAAGGCAGCCATCCTTGCAGGTTACAGATTTAGGACAAGGATAGCTTTAGGAATCTAAGATATTTATTCCAAAGCCAAGCACTCTAATCTGAATGACAGTACTGAGAAATATGCTGTACCTTCAACTGTATCTGTGAGCTGTGCTGAAACCAGGGAAACCTTCCCTGTAAATGTTAGATAGGAGACCAGTCCATGTGCCCTGCTGTTCCCATAAAATCAGCCTCTCCCAATTGTCTTCTCTGCAAAGTACAAAATCCCTCCAAACAGAAGAGAATAAGTTAGATTCCAACACCTTAGAATAAAATAAACCTAGAATTCACAAAGGCTAAGCTAACATGCATAAAAAAATGTTTCTATATATCAAATAGATGAAATTAGATTTACAGTTTTCCTGCACAGGATTTTGGTGTTTAATACAGACTTGGTGTTCATGTAGCTGATGTGGTCATGCCCTGAAGAGAACTTTGTATTTCAGAGAACAGAACCTCATCTTCAGTTACATACTGTTAACTATCTTCACCATGCAAATGTGGTTATTTGCTAATGATCACACATCCCTCTGTATGTAATTGCATCACACTTTTCAGCCTTGTGTTTCCTCTGTAGTGATTATGTTCTCTCTGTCTCGTGTGAGTCATCAGACTCCTCAGGCATATCCAGAGTGTGCTGTGCAGATTGATGCACTCAGCAGGTGTGGCAAAGGACAGGGCAGTTCAAGTAAAAGGAAATTGAAATGTATTTTCAAAGAGAATGTACAAATAGCTTAGTGTTTGATTTCCAGGGTGGTGATTAATTGCAAACTGTGAGATAAGAACATACAGGACAAATAACAGTGATAGCCGTTTGATGTATCATGAAGTAGATTCACCTCTGGTTTGAGCTTGCTTTTGGTGGTATGAACTAGAAAGCAGAGCCTGGCAGGCAAAAGGCAGATTTCCCTCTCTGTGGTGAGTTCTGGGGGCTGGAAAGCTGCACTCAGAGGACACTGATTTCACGGGCTGGGATTTTCTGGAAGTCTGTGAGAACTCCTGTCAGATAACATGGTGAAAATTAAAATATAGCCTGCCCACACAATCTCACACCTCTTGCCCATGATGCCTTAAGTTTTAGCTTTCATATTTTCCAGATCCTCTACTGCATTAATATATAATTCTGAACTTCATATGAAGTGTTAGCAAGTTCTCCTCACAGTTCAGTCACACAAAACATTCCTTTTCCAGCCTGAGAACCAAGGACACCATTGCAGCTTCAGGCCCAAAAAGTGGAAGCAACAGCGAATTGAGGAGAGCAATCAGGGAGGATGGGTCTTCATAACCTGGAGCTGTCATTGGACAATTAAATCCAATATTTAAATGGCCTAAAACTTACAAAAGTGTGAAAACTCATGACCTCTCATCCATCTTGAGTCCATCTTGATTGTAACCTCGGCCAGGCTCTTGCACTGCCCAAGGTGTATCCTTTGAAGGCCTTTTTAATAAATACCTACTTCATTCCTTTAACACTGTCCAGCTTCTGTTCTAGGTAGCCTCTCAAGGCATCACCCATGCTCAAGTTAATCCAACTCATTTATTTGTACTTGCCCATGCTAGAAAGCTCATCTTGGCCTCCATATGAATTCTGAGTTCAGAGAAGATGGAGTGACTGTATTGAAGCCCTGAATTCAGATACCAGCAGTGCAATCTGCAGAGTCTGGAGGTGCAGTGTGTCATCAGAATGTGTCCAGCTTATACTTGAGCTAGGTGAAGGACCAAAAGAAATTTGGAGCTTTTACCTCTTTCCCTTGTATTTATAAAGTCATTGTACAATTTGCAGTTCCAGATAAAAGCTGTAAAAGTTGCTGTGTTCCAGATCATAAATTGAGGTGAGATGGCAGTGCTGTGTGATGAGGCTTGCACAATACCCATGCAGCTTATATCTGACTTAAGGCTTTGCTATTAATTCCTCCCTTTCATGAACACAAAATTAACTTCCTGTTCTTTTTACTCCTCTGAAGAGCACATGCTGTTGGATGACACAAGCAGGAATCATTTTCTAGACAGAATAAAATTCCTCGAGGTTTAACTCGGTGTAGTATGATCATCTCTGACATGGTTGTGCATTTCCCCATTACCCAGTGCCTCACACCACTGGAAAATGAAGTTAGTCCTGGCCTGAATGTTCCTGCTGTTATCTAACTCCCACTGTACTTCATGTCAATTATTAACATCAGTGATGATAGAAATCTTAACACATGTTAAGAAACAGGACTCCTACAGAATTTTTGCTAATCTGTATTATTTTGCCCTATGATCTTTCTTTCAGAGCCTACTGAAAGAAAGAGCCTGCTTTTCAGAGCCTACTTTTCTCCATCTCCTTTTCCAATGTGCACTCCCAATTTGAGTGTTTTGGAGTGTTTTTTGACATGTTCCTTTCAGTATTTGAAGGACAGGGTGCAAAAACCATTTATTATCTCTTTCACACTCCAGCCTGAGATCTTTTTCATCATATAGAAGCCTTCTGTTTGATTTAATTTTATCTAATAATAATACCAAGAAGACTTTAACAGAAGTCAGTAGGCACCACTAAACTACTTAGCTGAGCCCTCTGATCAGAATATCTATATATAGATATATAGATATATAAACAAATAAAGGAAGTCATGTCTGCCTTAAATGTAGAAAACTTTTTTTGCTGTTGCTGCTGGCTTACTTACTTAATGTTTTTCAGTGAAGAACCTTTGATTTTTTTTTTTTTTCTCAAGGTAATAAATAATGCAGTGTAAAACCTGCTAACTGCCAGGAAAGGGAAGAGTCTAGTCATGTAGAACTTGGGGTTGGGAGCAGGAGGGGGCAGATGGATGTAGAGTCCAGGCACTTGGATTGAAGCATGAAAACAAGGGGCTGGTTTGGCTTTGCTCCACTTCCAGTACAGGTTTGGGGCAGCACATACTGGGGAGAAGGAGCTTTGTGTCCTGCAGCTGGGAAGACTGAGCGGTTCTCCAGTCAGGAAACAGTAACCTCACCACACCACGTGTGTTGGGGATGGAGGGAAAGATGACTGAGCTGTATCTTTCTGCCAGTTCTTTCCAGAGGATACAGTTTTAAGATTTGTCACCTGGCAAAACAAAAAGGGGCAAAACAAAAACATGGTTACACGCTGAATCTGACTCAGGAGGAGTTTGGGGAGTGAGAGAAGTGTAAGACCAAGCTTGCAGTGTGCAGCTCCTCAACAGGATAAATGATGACAGTGCCTGATACTGAGTAATGCCACCCTCATGGTTTTTCACTACCACAGTCTAACTGCACATAGGCAAATGGCATAATATTTACATCCCTTGTGTATCTGAATAATGCTGTGTGCATGGGGCAATGAAACACAAAGATCAGCTAAAAAAAGAACCTTTTCCAGCTGGAATTTCCCCACCTGCATGGAGTCATATCAGAAGAGCTGTTCTGGTGTTGCAGGTCTGAGTTAGGGATCTATTCTGAAGAGTCACCATCTGTCACTTTTTCTCTTTTCATTTCTCAACTAGATAAAAAAGCTGTGAGAACTAATCCATAGATGGATTAGTGTGCTCATGGGAGTGTGCTCATCCTTCCTTGCAAGAAAACTGATCTCTGAATCAGAATCTTAGAGGAGTCAGCTAAATGTCAACAAGGTTGTAGGTTGCATCTGCACAGTCCATACATTACAAGAAGCAGGAGTATTAAACAATACCAGAATGAATCAGTGATCCAGGCATGTAGAAGATCTACCTATAAATTCCTGGAACTTACATAATTGCAGAGCCCACTTGTGTAGGTCAGTCATGAAAATATTGTTCCTTTTTTAAGTCAGGTGTCTTTTATCTTTTTTCAGCTCTAAGGTGATTCATTCTGAAAGTTTTTCAGTACTCACTTTATTTCTCATCAAATCACTCATTACATGTGTAGAAACCTTATAAAATTAAGAGTATCTAATTGAATTACTATTTGAAATGCAGAAGTCTTACAACAGGTTCCCCCAATGAAATTTAGGAGAGCAGGACAAATTCCTACTTAGAGAAGAAGCAGTGCTAGATTCTCAGAAATGAAATGAGCCTGCAAACAGTCTGGTGAACAAGGAATAGGAGAAAGGAACTTGTTATTGCATTTTCCTTTGTGTTAACTGTGTTAGCTGCTGAACTGCACCACATGCATGAGATAGAACATCTTTAACCTTGAGTCCTTGCTCAAATTCTGTGTTTTCTCAAGCTGTGTGTCAGGATAGCTGGAATTGGTATCCAGCCTCACCGAGCTCCTAGGCCAAGGACTGGATGAAATGTTCTGTGTTTAGGATGCTGTGCAATGCCAGATACTGCAGATGTTGTGTTGTTTCACAGGGTGTTATTTCATGTTCTCAGGGAGAGAGGAAATTGATTGCTAGATGTGAGCACAAGACCAAAGAGTGTGGAGTCAGCTCCTCTTCCCCTGTAGCACTGCTTATCTCCCCCAGATCACAAACAGGTTGTGTGTAGCAGGATTCAGGCTGGCAGGGCAGCAAATGCAGCTTACCCCGGGATGCACAGAGGAGCAGGGCACTGCTCTCTGGGAGGGTTTAGCACTTGCCCAGCTCCTACTGACCCAGCACTGCAGGGGTTTGATGCCATTTCAATGTCCCCTGTCAAGGGTGGCTTGGTCAGTCCATAGATAATTCCCTGCAGGGTCAAAACACACCATGCTGAGCACAAATAACCTGGGAAGATTTGATACATTTGGGATGGATATCATGTAGAAGATCCTGACCATATGGAAAATGTTTCAGATTATTCCATTGTGCAATCACTGGGCACTTGACTGATAACAGGAGTAATCCATTGTGTTTCAGGTCAAATGCTTTCTCAGAAACAAACCCAAAAATAACAACAAAAAATCACTGCAGAAAATCAGGAAAAAAAGAATTTTTATTTTGCAATGTACTACATTTGGGTGGTAGAAGCATGTTAAGTAGCAGTAGTTGTAGAAGCGCTGTTAGAAATTTTCTCCTTAGTACACAGGATTTATGATTAAATTAATCGCACCAATTTAAGGAATAAATCAACTAAGCATTTTTCTGGAATGAGAGAAGTTTTGTTTTGGAAAATTCAATTGGGTAAAGAACTTCTTGTAATAAATGATGTGCTATGGGTTATGCAGTGATATACCAGTATCAAAGCACTCAGCTGACCTTGGACATTACTGAGGGAATTACAGCAGAGGCACTACTTCAGTGAGCCAAAAAGTATCCAGTTAAGATATATGGTATTATGTTTCCATATAGTTTTATAGCTGTGGTACCGTATGGTGGATATTATCACCACTCTAAAATGAGGTATGGGAGATACAATCTTGTTTGTCTTGGCCTGCTGCACAGTGATGGCAGAAGCTGAGCCTGTACCTGCAGCTGACTCCCAAGCTTGTTCCTTCTCCAAGTCTTCCAAGTACATGCTACCATTGCCATCCCTAAGTCATCAGTGCTCGAAAAAGCACGTGGTGACATGATGAATTTCCAGTAGCAGTACTTGAAGAATACTTGAAGAAATATTAAGGACAGTGACAGGGATTGTTCACCTGGAATGCAGTTATTATCCCTGCTCAGACAAGATTTACATGGGAACAGGCAGAGAGAATTTTTACTAAAATGGTCAAGGAATTGGAAGATTTTTTCATAGTATGAAAGACAGAAACACATTTAATTAAACAAAACAGAAGCAGTGTAAGGGCTAATTGATAATGTTGATACAAGAATCAGAACATATAAATTTGTGAAGACTAGATCTGCACTGGAATTTTTATATAAAGAGAGAGGGAAAAAAAGTTTTCTGTGATGAAACAATACTTTTATTGAAGGACAAAATGATGCAGTGCCATGAAAGCCAACCATACTACAAGGGATCACCTTGTAGTCAGTGTTCCTTTAATCCTTAATTTCTCTGTACCTTGGAAAGCATGAACAGAGTTACTACCACTTGCAGGCACAGCTATCACTATCACAGATCTTGGCTGCTCCTTGCTCTACACACAATGCCACCACAGTTTTGAATAGACTGCTCACAGTTGGGATTGGTTAAACAAGAGCTGGCATGGAAACTGCTGTGCTGCATCAGCTGCTTCTGTAATCCCTGTGATGCTACATGAACAGCTGCAATGGACAGGTGATATGTAGACAGGCCCTGCCATAGACTTACCTCCTTTTTCACCTATTTTTTAAATAATTAATGTTTACAGCAACATTAATTCCATGCTATCATTAGAGCCTGTTCTTATGCCAAGGCATTATTCCCTTTGTAAGGTGAATTTTCAAATACCATGCTGCCCTCTTGAGGGTACGTAACATGCTTGGGGGGCTTTATGCAGTTACTGGAAAGAAAATAACTTTTTAATAAAAATTTGTTTCTTATGGAAATAAACAGCTTAGACATGAGCATTTCAAAGCCATCTTTGTGTTTCAGATGTTCCAAAATGAATTGACCATGCAAGTCCTTGCAAATGACTTAATTACTCAATTCTAACTCCATGAAAGATTTAGAGGATTATGTGCAGAAGAGCCAATGGCTATGAGTAGAAATAGGGTTGCTTTCTTACAAACATCAGTCTGTTTAGTTTTGAACAGAGAATTAATTTGCAGAATGGGAAGAATCCTGTTTCCAGTGCCCATCTCAGTGCTCTGGTATTGACCAGCTGTCTTGCACAACACAGTCATGGTCCTTCTGCTCCAGAGTGGTGAGTACACAGTGACTGACCCAACCTGTAGTGCAGAGCCCTGGCTGCCTCACGATTTCTCCCATCTGCAGTGTCTCATTTGAAATGTTTGCTTTAAGAGAACTAAATGTGTCTGTTGTTGGCAAGATAGGAATACAGGTGGTTAGAACAAGTGCTGTGAAGGACATGCAAAGTATAAGCATAGAGGAGGGAGACACTGACAGAAATTGCTTCTGATAACTGGGGAGGAAGGTAACATCAAAAAGGAAAGTTACTGGAGTGGCTGTGTGCAAGAGTCTCTCTTAATTGGATTGTTTAGCATGAGACCAGATGGACAGTGGTGGGAATACAGTCAGGTGAAGTAGGTTGACTAATTGCTCATTTTTTATTCATTGTTCTGGGAATCAATTTAAAGTACAGTGTGTTCATCAGAGACAAACAGACTGGAACAAAAGAAGGAGCTGCTTAGGCCTCATATGTTGTTGTGCCACTGTAAGGCTCAGATTGACAGGATATAAGACATTTTAGCCATCTGTCCTCTCTCCTTCTGCTCCCCATGTCTATTCCAAGGGGATCCTAGAGAAGCAGAAGTGTGCTGAGAGTGATTTCTGGTGCTAGAAATTTTAACAGAGCTTCTGCTCCCTGGACCAGAGGCAAAGGTTTCCATTTTTCCATGTAGTTTTAGAATATTTGCTGCCTGTCCTCAAGGGTGTGTTTCAAGCCCCAGCTGTGCAGTCAGGAGTGGCCCCAGAGCCAGTGGCTGGTGAAGCTTCTGTGCCACTGGTGCCAAGGCTGGCAGAGAGCTCCTGGCTGGCAGCGAGGTGGGAGTGACTGGCACCTGGCACAGCCATGCCACAGTCAGGGCTCCCTTTGCAGGAGAACTTTCCATTCCAGCTGCTCTGACAGGAACCGTGGGCTCCTGAAGGGATCTCCAGTCTGTCTGCCTTGACTGGAAACTGGGAATTGTACTTCACTGAGCAAATGTCCATGGAATGGCTAATGCCAATGAACCTCAAAACCACCCCATTGCAGGGAGTAGTGTTACTAAATATAGGAGAAAAATGTATTCTTAATATTATATACCAAATAAACCAATGTCCTTTTCTGGTACTTTCTAAAATTCCTAAAAAATAGGCAGTGGCCCATGCATTTATTTTTTTTAAGAGTAGGTAGAATTACTCCTTGGCTTGTCTTTCTGTATGCAAAATTTCCAGGCCCCCCATACTGTACTTCCTTATGCAGATTTTCAAGTATTCTTGTGTTCCTTCTATAAAAACAGGCACATGGAATGAGTAAACACCACTAAATATAAGCAAAAATCCAAGCAAAAAATGAACTAGAAGTGTTTATAACTGACTGTGAAAAAGAATTCCCCTTTTTCATTGATTGTCTGATAGAAAGCTGAACATTTACTTTACTTTTAAATGATTAAATGCTTGTTCCCTATAGATCAGCCTATGCCTGATTAGGCCTTCAGCTAGAGAAAAGCACCCCCCCCCCCCCGAAAAAAAACAAACAAACCCAAAAGACCTCAAGAGCTTGATTGACTTTGATTTCAAATATGGAATAATGTATTTTAAAATAGTTTTTATTCCTGGTCTGCTGGAATAAAAAGCATAAGCTTCTTCTTGAAAATTAATCCTGTTTACTGACACTGTTATTTTGCACAAACATATTTTTTCTTTCTTTGTGGCAAGAGCTTAACTGAGTTCAACCTCTTTTCCTTTCCCTAGTGCAGAATAGCTTTGCCTTGTTCCTCAAGGCCATGTGACTTCAGCAGCTTTCCTGCCTTTCAACTTTTGCTCACTAAGTTGGAAGGATCTTTTCACTTGTGTTGCTCCAAACTTCTTAGAGACCTGCAAGTTGAAAATATTAACATATGTCCTTGTGCCTTAGGATACTGGTGCATAATTATAGTAAAATAAATACTGAATAGAGAGTTGTGTTCAGCAGCTGCCCATCACTCCTGTGATGTTGGTCTCATATATTTCCTCTTTAAGGTCTGTTTACTAGAGAGGGGAGTAATAGATAAAAAGAATCATAGGATACTTTATTTTGGAAAAGACCTCCAAGATCACTGAGTCCAGCCATTAACCCAGCACTGCCAAGGCCACCACTAAATCATGTTCCCAAGTGGCACAGCCACATGTCTGTTACATGCCTTCATTAAAGGCACTCCAGCACTGCCCTGAGCAGCCTGTGCCAGGCCTCAATCCATGAAGAAATAAGGAAAATTTCCATGGGGACTCTCAAACTAGGGACATAATGACAACTGGTAACAAACAGGCATTTTTTAAAGTCTCTGTTCTATGTTTTATATTTCAGGGGGAGCTGAGTTTTCCAGAGATTTCTTTGAGTCAATGTGTACACAGACACGTTGATGTCTTTGTAAGCCAAGTGTACTCTTGTTGGAATTTTTCTATCATCTGTAGAGCAGTGTAGAGCAATGCTGTTCAGATTTTCTGTGGACACCAAGGGAAAACTTGCTCAGACACCTCACATGAAAATGTTGTTGAGATTCAGACACTTTTCATATGAGCTTTATCGGTTTTCAGAAGTTCATACAAAGTTCCTGGTTTTCCTGCCTTGACAAATTAACGTTCAGTGGGAATGTTGCTCATGCACACTGAATTTCAATATCTGCTGATATCCTGGTGAAACACATCCAGTGTGAGCCTAAGCACCTCCTGATATTTAGGAGGATCTGTAGAGTATCTGTTTATTTGTGTTACATTTCAGCTCTTCTATTCTAACCTCCCCTGTGTCTTATTTCCCTGAACCAGTGTGTTGCACTCTTAAGACAGGAAAGCTCAAATTTTTGTGTGCATTAGGACTATGCATCAGTAAAGAAAAGCAGAAGCTGTGAACTCAGCATCTGCAAACCGAGCTGTTTTACTTATTATGTTTCTTTTTAACCTGCAATTACACAAAACAACTTAATGAGTGTCCATTCATCTTGCTTGAAGCCATATGCCCCTGAGCTTCAGCACTGTCTGATTTCAGGCTAAACAAGGTTGGTCTGGGTTGGTACCAAACTGTGAAGAAGCAGGAAATGACCTTCAGTAACAACACTCACTGCTGGTTCAGAATGGGCACATGGACATCGTCAGGACACTCCTTTTCCTGAGCTGAGACTGAACAAGATGGAAGGCAAAATTTTATTATTAAAGAAAGTTCTCACTAAAGTACAATTTAATCAAAAACTTGTATATTCACACTTGTATGACAGAGTGAGGATCTAAAATCTCTTTCCATGCTTGCATTTTTATATCTATACTAGAAAAACCTATCAGAATAGGAATCAAATAATATGCAGTATTGTTGCATTATTAATTAGTAACAAGTTGTTTCTGTCACAGAATTTGATAGGAGTAAACAAAAGGATATTTGATTTCAACAGAGCCAAATAGGTTTTTGCAGAAATGTTATATAGTGATTCTGTCAAACAAAATTTTAATTTTCAGTGCTAGTTCTGCAAAGATGTAAAATGTAATGTGACTTTATCAGATTATCTGGGCTCATCAAATACTTGTGTGATCTAATTGGTAGAAATGTCTGTAGAGATTGTAGGCTTGAAAGTAGCTAGTATTGCATTATGCAATAACTTATGCAACTGTTTCTATTGCTTTAAGATAAGATATATTTTGCTGGTACAATAATAATTAGATAAGTATAATTAGTAATAGTAAGTTATACAATTTGTCATCTCACTTTCTGTTTCTTGGCAATGGAACATTTTGTTTACATGGTCTCATTCTCTTACTGCATATTCAGTGCTTCTGAAGTAGCACAACTCTGACCTTTTTAGATATCAGACACAGAGCTAAGTTCTGTTGGTTTAGACATAGACTTGGGATCCCAACATGTGAAGCAGCTGAGGCAAAAAATGATAAAAGATGGTGTACATGGCAATACTTCACTTCCTAGTGAAGTATTGAAGGAGGTTCCTGAGGACCTTAATCACAGGCAAAAGGTAGGGAAAAAAACCAAAGACATTTGCACAATCCAAGAAAGTCTGTCTTGGAAAGAAGTTTCCATCTATGGAGGTAATTAGAGAAGTTGATGAGATCTTGAAGACAGAACTTGCCCTATGACTTCTTACTCATTCCTGCTGTACTGGAGCATGAGAGCAGTGGTGAGCTTCCATGTAATAAATATTCTATATATGTATAATGCTGAGAAATTTGAAAGTGTTGGTTTATTCTGAACAGTACTAAAAATTGTACTTCCCTATCCATCAGATCTTCCTGATATGCACATTAAGTTGTAATTTCTTACTTGAGGTGAAGAAGGATTAAAGGAACATTGGTACAAACAATACCCCCTGACATGGCTCAGCTGAGGGCTGAGGAGCTGGGTTGATTTTCCATTGCAGCATTTCTAGTCAGGTCCCAGATGGTGACACATGAGCAGAGATCCCCTTGTCAGTACAGAAGTGATGGAATCACTGCAGCCTGGAGTGTCAGGATCACACTGAGTTCAGTTAAACTGATAGGCTACAAGCCTAGAAATTAAAGTGTGTGTGACAGGATCACAGTCACAATTTAAACACTCTAAAAGCAGTTTGAAATGAAAAATGTATTGAGTGTAAAAAGAGTATTAACAAACCTTGACAAAATAGGTTAATCAGGCTGCAGAGTTTTTTCTCTTTTCTTCTAATCTATAAATAGAGTTTTTCCTCTGTGATTATGTCAGTCTTAGCACAAGGACGTGTATTGATCCTTATGTTAACAAATGTAGTTGCTCATCTAACTATAATGTTAAGTAAATATTTGTAGTCATATAGATAACCCATCATATGACTTGATATATTCATTATTTAGACAAAATGGATTTTACTTACAGATCAGGTGATGAGTTAAAAGCTTTCTGGAGTATCAAGTTGTTCAAGCTTTATCATAAGTAAGAACTAAAGTTTTAAATTCAGGGAGGTGTTTTGACATCGTGGGGAATTTCTCTTTAAAAATGTGTTTCAAATATCAATCATGATGAAACATCATCTGTATGTGACCTTCAGAAGGTTATGATGAAGAAAAGACTTTTAGGCTGTTTTGGTAACAAGAGTATTACCAGCAATGGCAAAACAGGACAGACTGAACTTATAAACATTACATCAGCCCTGTGCTAGAGATAACATGTTTAGTAAACTTCTCAAAATGAGCTGAGACCACGAGTCATCTCATTGTGATCAGCACTAGGACTATTTCCTGCTAAGACTGGCTAACAGACTGGTAAATTACTGCTTGCCCAAAATATTAAACTTACAAAGTGAAGCTATCTTTATTTTGTGTAAATAAGTACAAGTGTTCTCTCCTGGAAGGACAAAAAGGTTGCCAGCAAATACAAGTACTGGAAAATACCAGCATGCTAATGATAAGGACATTTGAAGTTCATCTGTTTTTAAGGAAATCTTATTATGATATTGATAAATTAAAAAAAATATACCTTTCAGTCTTTCCAAACAACTATGTTTATGTTTTTAATTCAGTAAAACTGGTCTTTGATATTCAAATAGGTTCTCCTATGCCACAGGATGCTTAACTTTTGGAAGTTCAAAATGCACTTGACTTAGTACTCTATGAAATGGGATAGAAATGTGCTCAGGTTTTGCTGTGCTTTTCATTGTCTTCTCAGAGATTAGTTCATTTTTTTGGCATTTTCCAAGTCCACTGAATTGGGAGGGCTGGGGTAAAATAATAATGGAGAAATAAATGCGTAAAACTAGGTCAGAGCACTTGCCTGCATTTCCAGAAGGGAAAAACTGGAATTGTTTAATGGCATTTTTGGAAAAAAATTCTAAGTATTAAAATATTCCATATATATTTAGGCTCATTTTCAGAGGACACCTCTGTGGTAACACAAGTGACATTTTTAATATGCCTTTCCCTTGCTAAGCCTTCTTAGCAAAATCAAATGTCATTTGTTGTCTAAAAAGCTAAAGCCATATTTCACATGTCAGCTGTACAAAGATGCTACTGAACAAAATTACAGGCAAGACATTTAAATTCTGCTGCTGCTGGAATTTCTGTCATCTCTCTTTCTGGTGCAGTGCACAGTAGCTCTCTGTGGTGACAGCAGAACAGGTTCCATTATGCTGCAAAGTAAATTAATACTTTGTGTGAAGGCTCAGGTCAAAATAAAAATAGTTGATGGCTTGTTGTGTGCAGAAGTGACACTGTTACATGATTAGGAAGTACTGCAGCATATAAGTGGAAACATGAACACATTTATTTTCAAATTTCAATTGTGTCATTTTTGAAACTATTTTTTTTAGGATCAGCATTATTAGCATTTCTTGGGTTACGAGAGAATCCCATCTAGCCAAAGAGCAGATGACCTTTTCTAGTGGTGTATGCTGAATATGTTAAATATTATAATTGATTTCAAATAAAGAAATGGGTCATATTAATTATCTGCAACATTAAAATTTTAATGACCTTCAAAGAAAATAATGTCTAGTTTTGCATGACAATCTTTGACAGTTATCAATATTTTGTCTAAATTTGTCCAAAGTTTCAGATAAATATCTTTGAAAGACAGATGAGCTAAATGCAAGATAGTTACTTTTATATCCCACAGCAGAACTCTTCAGCATTTTTGGAAATGTCACTGATATTTAGGAAGTTTTCCAATTAATTTTAAAGTGTTGTAAGTAAAATCCTTCCTTCCCTAGGACTCCATGAGTCAGTTTTGATTTCAGTTTCTATTTCTACTTGAGAAGAAGCATTAAAGAAAATACATTTGCCTTTCTTCTAAGTAATACATTACTTAGAAGAAAGGCAAGCTAAATTCAATGGTTTCAATTTGCACTTAAATTCAAGTATGAGGATGGTCCTCCTTTAAATTAAAGTTTAAATTAGAGGAGAGCAGTATTTAGTCATGACCTGTTGTTATGGATTCTGGAAATGTTGAGCAATTAAATTTTTGTCTCAAATTCTTATATGGCTGTGGCAAATGGAGGCAGGTGCTGTTTGCGTGCAATCACAGCAATTCAAATCTGCCTGCACTCACTTTCCTTGGTCAGCAGTGAAAAAAAGGGATTCATACAGAAGAAACACTTCCCTCCTCTTTCCTTTCTCCCTAGTTGCTACAAATACTTCACTTAAGAGTAAATAATTTGAACTGTATAGCCTTATAAAATGCCTTTTAAAGCATTCTATTGCCAAAATCTTGTTTGGCAGATGTTGTCAATTTGTCAAGAAAGTTGTTTGGCATAATGAAAATGGGACACTTGTTTCCTCAGGGGTACATTTTCTGTATCTGTGGGATTTATTTGCTTGCAGTGAAAAAAAAATCACAATTGTCTTCCATGTTTCTAAACATCAATTAATTATTTGAATTCAATTGTGTATGTACAAAGTAGTATTTCTCACAAAGAGCTAGACAGAAAACCCAAACAAACAACAAAACCAAACAAAATAAAAGCCCTTTTCCCATTAAAAGAATAGGAAAATAGCAGCATCATTTTTTCCCCCTGCAACTAAGAATTATTAACAAGCAGAAATATAGGAATATTGCCCTGGGTTTGTAGCCCAGCTCCTTTGTGTGTTACTCTGATCCACGTTAGCACAAAGGACTATACAGCCATAAAGCTTTAAAGTTGTTCCATATTGATATTGCAATTAAGATTGTACTTATCTGGCTGCTGATATGATTTGAAATCTGTTCTTCTTCTGTTTTGAATTTCAAAGAAATAATGCAATAGTCCTGTGGTAAATCTGTTCAGGAAAAAGACTTCACTATTTCAGTCACAAAGTTAAATATTTGTGGCATCAAAACCTGCATTGCTGACTCTGAAAAAAAGACATGTCTCTTCTGCAGAGGTTGACCATTTGTCCAAAATTAAGCAAAAATATATATTGTATGTTGCTTCCAAATGCACCAGCATGTGATATCCACACTGTTCTCACAGTGCATGCGTTTAATTAGTCACAGCTACAATGCTAGCTTGAATGGCAGTCCTTACAATATTCATTTATTTAATTAAACTTTATATTTAATGCAATATATTTATATTGCAAATCCTATCATACCACTAAATCCATTTTTCTGCTGATAGATTTGCATTTAGTTCAGGATTTGAATCATGCTCAACCTCATTGTTCCAAGTAACGGAATTTATTAGAATGGATCTGCACGTGATGAAAACAGGAGGATCAGAAAGCTGAAGTGCAAAGTCAAAAATGGTGGAAAATAAGAGTGGCAGTTTTGCATTACTCTGTTTTGGAAGGCCAATGTGTTTCCAAGGCTTTCTTTTCAAAAAGTACCACTGACCTTTCCCACAGTGCTGAGCAGGTCTGTTGCAAATTCTTATTAATCAGAATAAGTCAAAAAAACATGCGCTGTACATTTACAGAGCTGATATCAAACTCCTTCAGTAATTTAAAAGAAAATTAATATCTTCTGTTCTCAGAACTGTTGTAGCTTCCTTTTCCTATTTCCTACACTAAGATGAGGCAAACTGTCCCAGAATTTACATTCAGTTACACTCAGTGCGTTCAAAAACCCCTCTCACATAATTACAACTCTAATAATCCTTCACCTGCCACCTCAGTTTCTTCATGCGAGAGGTTTTTGCCATTTGATGTTACAAATGGCTTCATAAAGTAGTAAGAAGATGAAAAAAATCTTTAGAAATCATCTAGAAATCAATTCTTCCACTTAGTGAGAAAAGAGACTAAAAATGAATTGAATGATCTTTTAAGATGTTCTTAAACCAAGAGGATGTAATTTAGGAACAAATTAAATAGCGAGCAGATATTTTCCTGTAACTAAAAATTACCTTCTTATTTCCAGGTACATGATTTAAGGTTGAAGAGAATTTTCCAGCTACTTGTCTTGTGCATTACTGAAACATAAATGTAAGTAAAAACAACTTAATCATATATATTTGTTCATCCATTAGAAAATATGTATTAGATAGAACACAACATGTGCATAACTTAAAAAATGTTTACTAGTAATTTCTTACTCTACCCCAAAATGCTATAGTGGCCTTGTTATATCCCAGAATTACAAGTACTGATAAAATTATTTTCTTGCTCCGCCTTCCCAACTTTCCCACAATTATCTAATAATTTAATGCGCTAATTGGACTAAAATATATTAAGATTATTTTGCATTGTGAATATTTACCCTTGAATATCATTCATATGAAATCATTTTAAAAGCTACTTAAAATTAACCTTCCTGACATGTACTCCGAACTCCAATCCAGGATTCTGGTTGAAATGAGGTCCCCACAGACCCAGCCAGTAACCCCCACTGAAATCCCACCTGATCACCTGGGTCACTGCATGATGCTATCCCAAGAAACGAGGCTTTCTTAGTGAGCTTAGTGGGTCTTTGCTCTGGGATTTATAAAATGCAATAAAAAATGACAAAAAACACAAATGCAAATATATTTTAAAATATAATATTAGCATTGTCAACATGAAAGACTTTATTTACTGCACAGAGAAGAAAATATTCAGAATAGTGTAGTTTGTTTCTGGGAATGCATGAAAAAGTTTCAACAACTAACACACAGTGTTTCTTTGCAAAATAGCCCCATGCATGATGCTGAAGTGAAATGGGTTTTGCTCATTCTTGTAAAAGAAGGTCATTACCTGCTATTGTGACTGCTCCTTTTGGATTACCTGTCTCTGTCTCTGTACAAGTCAAACAATAAATAAAGGTAGTCTGTTAATATAGATTAGAGGTTAAACTGTTATTTATTGTCACCTTTTATGGAAAGATTCTATAAAGGTATAAAGGTTGTTATTGACCTTCCCTGCCTACAAGCTAAGAGTCAGGTATTTATCCCAGGCAATCCATTTGCAATGAAAAAAAATTACAGTCTTCCTGAGGAGGCACAGGTAGCAACTGAGCTGCAGTGATAAATCCTGATGAGTGAGAGCTCACAAATTCACATCAGGTTATGTCTCTGAGCATATGAGATGAAGAAATAGTTGAGAAACCACAGATATCACCCTGCAATTTTTGAAGTGTTCTTTTAAACATCCTCTGGGATTTGATAGAGTTGAGCATGAGAAAAGTATACAGCACATTTTCATTCCTTTGAGTTTATGTAGTACAGAAAGCTATAAAATAAACAACGGCGACAACAAAATTAGCATTCTCTTTCATGTGTTCCTTGAAATTGAAGAAAAAATCATTGTAACAGCCACCCACTTACTGTGCCTTAATCACATTACCAGCGTCCCCTTAAACTGGTTTGTGATGGTACTTCTGCAGTGCACCCTGCATCAGAACACACCTCAGAATCAGCCTGCAAAGGCTGCTGTAACCTTGGAGCCATGGAAGAACCTCCTGAGTGCAGAGTATGGAAGGCTCCTGCTACAGTGAATAGAAATTCCTTATGTGAACATCCCAAACTGTGAGGGTGTCAGAAATCAGAGTAAGCCTCCCCTAATTCTAAGAATAGAGAAGGGAGAAAGAAAAAGAAGATCTCATAAATATTTTCTTTTCTCATTTATGAAGCAGCCACAGTCTTTTGCTTTCTCACCCACTCTGTCTTAACGGGTTGAGCCCTATGAAATTGTGTCTGTTTGAAAAGATTTAAAAGCCACTTCCTATGCAGTCCTCCAATTTTTCCCTGTTGTCACTTCACCTGTGACCACACCACAAGGTTACAGCAGAAGCTGTATATCTGTCCAAGACATGGCCTTTTTTCCTTTTCCAGCTTGTCAAAGTCTTGGCCGAGTAAGCAGCAAAGAAATCTTATGGGATCCAGCTGGCTAAGTCCTGGTGGTATTTCATCATCACAGCAAAGTCAGAGTGGGGAGGGGAGAGCTCTGCAGCCAGGTGTGTTAGAGCTGTGCTAGAAGCTGTGGCAAAGAAATTGTCTGACACTGCTTCTGCATTGTCATTGCAAAGGGTCACACGACTGCCTGGTCCTAAACAATCTGCTCACACTGACAGAGGCAAGACGACAGTTGAATTATTGCATCTTCCTCATTTCAAAAGCAAAATGCTTAGAAAAATTCCAGTATTTTAAATGCTTGAAGAAGTAAGGTCATGATTCATTTTCCAGCTGATGTCTCTGAATTCTGCTGTGTGTAACTACTGAAGTTCTTCTCTGGTTAGTTTAAAATATTCATTTATTCTTCAGAGCAAACCCCAAATTCTCAAATATATTAAATAAGACAGAGAAGTAAGTCCTTATCAAGTGCTTCCTTACAAATATTAATACAAAAACCACAGAAAAACCATCCAGGAAACATCATAAAGAAAGGAAGAAATTGTAGCAGAAAAATAAAATAACTACATTTCCCAGAAACTTCTGAAATTTGCAAAATAAATTTTTCTCTGTGAGGATGGTGAGGACCTGGCACAAGTTGCCCAGAGAAGCTGTGGCTGCCCCTGGATCCCTGGAAGTGCCCAAGGCCAGGTTGGACAGGGTTTGGAGCAGCCTGGGATGGTGGAAGGTGTCCCTAAGGCAGGGGAGTGGAACAAGATGATCTTTAAGGTCCCTTCCAACCCAGCCCACTCTGATTCACTCTAAGTTCTCAGGAGAGTGTTAATCTGGAAAAAAATGCAGTCAGTAGCCTAGGTCTGACTGTACTAGCCACAGTCCTGGAGATAATATAAGGTGGGGGAAATGTGAGATAAGGCTTCAGCTCCTCAACAGCATTTTACTGGTATGTTCCTGCTAACAACCCTGCTCCACCTCAAAGTTTCTTAAGGTTGATGGTGTTGCTCTCCTTGCAGCACATACTCCAGTTTGCAAAAATGTCCACACATTGGTTTCAGTAGTCACCAATTTTTGAGACAAAGTGTTTTGTTTGCATATGTTGTTATGAAATGTGCCTTGCTTTTCATTCTTTTAACTGCCTGCTTGGGAAATCTGTAATTTTAATGGCCAAAGCTTTCCTTTTTCCCTTCCTAGTCTTGGAAAAGACCAAAACCTCACTGCTTGCACAGCTATCCTCATGAAAGTGGAGTGAATACAGTCCAGTGAACACTTAAACAATCTGTTCCAAAGTGTTTCCATTTACTGGTGACACCATCAAGGCTCAGACAAACCAGTAACTGGAACTGCTAATTGTTAATAATTATATGTTACTCAGGTTTGATTCCTTCTGAAAGCAATTGAATGGCTTGTTTCTAGGCCTATTAACCAAGTTGTCCTTCACATCATGAACTGTTTGCACTGTCCAAAAATTTTAACTATCTGACAGGTGTACAGAGCTCTATTTAAAGTGACTTTATGTCACTTCCCAGCTGCTGTATCCTGTAGCCCCAGGGTTACCTGTGACAGACTCATTAATCGGGCAGCACTACAGAGATGAGGAGGGAATGCTCCAGTGACTCACAATTCAGCTTCACCTTAGACTGAAGTACTTTAGTAGGTGGAAATTTAAATTCTTTTCTGCACCAGCTGTAATATTTTACTTGCTCATTTTCATGTTGCCTATTTGCAGCCAAGTAAAATCAAATTTAGGGAGCTTTTAACCCAAAATTTGAACTTATGTATTCAAAAACCTCTAGAGGTGTGCTACATAGAATATTAAAGATGCTTTGTTGCTGCCAATTCTGCTTCCCAGCAGCAAGGAAAGAGGGATTTAATCAAACAAGAGTGCCTAGGCTAAGTGGTAAATCATGCAACACTTTTCAAAAGTGAGCAATGCCAGCATGGTTAGGCACAGCAGACTCTACACCCAAAGCATTTAAAATGTATTTTATTACACCAGCAGTTGCCAATAAATCCTTGCTAATGTGATCAGTGTTAATGAACTTTGACATGAAATTTGCTTCTGGCAGCTTTTTCAAAAAGTGACCAGGCCAGGCTGCCCAGTAGTGTTCAACAGCTTATAGACCTTTGTGTCAGAGAAACTGGCAAGAAAAAAGTAATAAAACAACTTTACGTCAGTCATTTTGGTGAAGTATTTTTACCTTCTTATTTTGGAATGACTGAATACATATATTTGTGAATTTTTATGTGGTACTTTTATTTTTCAGTGGTACAGTAATCAAAACCTAATTTGTAACAGTTAAAGGATGGCCTTCCTGAGAGTAGACCCAACAAGTAGCTTATAAAACATTAAATATCAGAGAACTGATGAATTTTTGCATCACCAAATGTTAATTTGCAAGAGAGGCTAGGATTTGTTATATGTACACAATGCACATTCCCCTCATGAGATATGATGATTTAAGTAAGTCAGAGCATGATTTTACACTTCCAGATTCCTCTCTTTGTGATTCTTTTTAAACATTTCTTACATATTTACACCACAAGTTCTTGCTAGAGGAGAAAGCTATAAAAAGCAGGCACAGAAGCAATATAACCTAGGTGTCATAAAAGGCTTGGGCAGTAAAATGTCATCATTTCTTCAGAAAATAAATGCTCTCATGACTCTCAGTGGAGCCCCATTGATTCCTTTAAATGCTAAGGTGGGGTCAGGATGAGAACAGAGCAGCACGACCAAAATTATGCTAAAGTTCAGTGATCAGCTGTTGGTATCAACCAAGTCAAGGCCAAACTTTTGGCTGCATTCAAATTTTCACTAAGAAAAATTTTGTACTTCTGATTGAATAACATTTTTGTGTTCTCATGGGTTTAGTTCAGAGACAGCTCCTTAGGATCCCTCTAGGTCTCTTTCTGAGGCACAGTAACCTCTGCAGTTCTGGTACATAAACCTACAGTTTCATTACAACCATGAACAAGGATCCTGACCAGCAGTGAACAGTTTCTTTTGTACCTGCTCATTTTTCTTATCATCTACATTGCAAGAGTGTAAATTCAAAGTAAATATCTTAAAGGAATGTTAATTCAAAAGAAAATTGTGAATAAAATATTGAGACAAGTGCACTCAGAAAAGGTGAATATTTACACAGGTAAAGGATTTTTCAATTTCATAGATTTAGATTTCATATTCCTTATTTAGAGCTATTTATTACAATTGTCAGCAACAAAATCCTTTACTATTATGTATAAATTGGCAACTGATGTCAGAACATTTTTGTATCTCATTTAACTTTGGAAGGCAATTTATAGTGATTTACATGTCCCAGATATATTAAGCATGTCAAAAGATATATTAAGCAGTATTAAGCCTTAAGAAATAATCCTGCTTTATTTTGCTTCTTTTGAGGACTGTGCAGAGGAATAGTGGGAATGGATTAGGAAATTGGTGTAATACCTGTCAAGTAATGTTATCTGTGAATGTGCATGGATTCTCCAAAGTTAAACCAACTATTCTATATCAAATTCCTCAGGTTCCTGAAGAAGGTAGGAAAAAAAATAACCTATTAAATTAGTTTGTAAAGCTCTATTTTCAACAGGCCATTTTATTTTGTTGGTGTGTACAGAGCCTAATCTGGTTCTTTGTAGACGTGTTGTCTCTGGCTGAACCCACAGCTCTTTGCTGCAGGGATATTTCTGGGAGCCAAGCAGAAAAAGAGGTAACTTTGGCCAGGTAATTTCAGTCCTTGCAGCCACATCAGAGCCTGCATCTGCAAATGTTTGGGGTGCACTGTTCCACATCCACTGCTTTGGGATGTGCCCTCAGTAAAGGTGACAGGGATCATGCCTGCTGCTGTCCCTGTCAGGGAGTTCATGCCTGCTGCTGCTCAGGGCTGGAACCGAGTAAACTAATTTTGGGAAGCAAGGCTGCAAAATATAGCAGACAGAGCATCCTTTTATTTAAATATTTTGCCACACTTCCAGAAAGTACACCTGAGGTGTCAGGGGAGAAAGCCTCACAATGTAAATTTATAAAAGTCCAGGAAGTTATCTTGTCTGCTGCTGAGGGGCAAATAAAGCATCTGCTGGGCTGGAATAGGATACTTTGATTGCAAGTATTTATATAATATGCAATTCTGCACAGGATCCAGACAGCCTGGATTTTAGGCTATGGGGGTAGAAGGTACAGTGTGTAAATATTAATTAGCTCTAGATCTGAAACTGAAGGAAAAGTTTTTATTTAACCTCTTATAGATGTCAGCTGTGTAGTGGCTCCAGCAGAAAACACCTTTTGTGAGTTCACTGGTGTCAGCACAGAGCTGTGATAGGCACAGAAAGCAGAGAGGCAGCTGGCATGGCAAACATGCCTTACCTTGTACCTGGTGATGTCTGGGATATGTTTCTCACCCTGCTGGAGGGATCACAGGTCCATCATGTGCAGGGAAACAATCAGGGCACTGAAAAGGTACCTGGATTGGAAAGGCAAATACACTGTCAGCTGGTATTAACTCTTGACAGCCACATTGCACTATATGAAATTCATACATGGTGCTATCTCTTGTCCAGGCAGTTTGAAAATGTTAGGACTGACTTCCTTGATTTACTATTAAATCCAGCTCCTGTGTTATATGTGGGAAGGGGAAGCACCTCCCAGTTCTTTGTGCTGTGGTGCTGTTCCAGTGTGTCTGCAGCACCAGTCTGATAACCAAATCACACATATCCTTTCCATGATTTATCCTGCTTCCAAACTAGTTGAAAAATGAGCACAATAAAAAAGAGTTCTGAAATATTTCCCTGGGTAAATGTCACTGTTAATATATCAGAATGCACAGAAATGGGGATTATATATAACTATAAATATTTTGCTGCATTTAAATGTGCCTAATTTGTCATAAAATTATTCCTCTGTGGTTCCAAAGAAACCTAGTAATGTCATAAGAGTTTTCACCCATTTAGAGTTTACAAGAGAAATTATCAACTGTCAGACCTATTCCTGGAACTGTCTTCCAAATTCTCATTTTTGTCTTTTTGAGGAGTTTTGGGTTGCTTTTTCTCATACAGTCTCATTGCACTTTTAAAATGTAAAATTGTATATATGTAAAGTTTATCTGAACAGGACAGACTCCGAAAAGAAGAATAATTTTGGCATTATTTTTTATTGATTTTCTTAGCTAATCATCAAGTTTAGTGAAGCAACAGGGAAAAGGGCCTGATTCCCAATTTTGAAAACATAGAATCATAGAATTGTTAAAGAAGGAAAAATGTCTAAGACCATCAAGTCCAACCATTTCCCTTGGCACTGCCAAGGCCTCCACTAAACTGTGTCCCCAAGTGTCACATCTATGTCTGTTAAATCCCCCCAGGGACAGTGACAGTTCTTAGTCTTTGAGGCTAAGTAGCTGCCACAAAATGATCACAGCTAGAAACTGATTAACTTCTGTCATAGCTATTTCAGAGCAGTCTTGCTCCGAGTTGGAAAATTGTTAAATTGCAGTTGAAATAACTGATTTCACACCTTCTCCCTTCTGCTAAAAGAATCTGCACATACTCCAGTATTTCAGTTTGCTTATTTGATCCAGAACATAATGCAACTTTTCAATGTCTGCACATGCAGCATGGCAGCTCATCCAGGTGCCCACCTGGTGGGTTTGTGCAGACACAGCCACGACGTGCAAACGTGAGGCTTCCCACAAGGTAAATGCACAGGCGTGGTGAAGGCCAGTGAACTTCAGTAAGAGGAGGTCCAGCCCTCTCAGCTGTCACTGTCATCAGCAGAAAGGAAAAGGCTTTTTTTGGAGTTGTTTGAATGTGCCTGAATCCCCTCCTGAGGGTGGCACTGGGGGGGACAATCACTGCCACTACAGAACGGGAGCAGCCTCTGAGCGTGCTTGTACTGCTTCCCCCTGCTAGAGCCTTCCCCCGGATCACAGGATCCCTGGGTGGGAAGCTGTCACAATGTGCTTTCAAGGCAATGGCATCAATTATCTGACATCTTTTAGATATCTTCTTTCTCACATTTGGGCTGAATCACCAGCCTTTTAGGGCAAGCATGCTCTGCTTCCTTTGCCCAACACGCTTTGATTATGGGAACGAGGGCATCTAGTGGCTTCTCTCTTGTTGCTCTCCAGTTCCATCTTGCAGAGAGTGTGTTAGGTGGAATTTGTGACACAGTTGTACTTATAGAGTATGAACAGTGTTGCAAGAGTGAATTCTTTATTTATGAAGTAAATAATTTACAAAAAAAGCCTTAGTTACAGGGAAATGCCCATTCAAACAGCTGAGAGAGGAATTGCTTCAGGATGTTTTGTTGTGCCTCATCCTGGCCAGGTCATGAGTAAATCAAAAAGAAGTCTCCTGATAAAGCAACAAAAGTAATCAAACCTGTAATTTCAAAATGATAGTACCATTTCCCTGAGCAGAATTAAATTCTTTTGTTCAGTTCTCATTTCTGTACGTCTAATGTCTATAAGGCATTTCATGTAGTAATGTATGCATGCTGACAAATGAAAAATAGTGTGGATAATTACAATAGAAGCAGCTAATAGAAGCTGTAATATCTACATCGTGTCTCTAACCATTACAGCTGATGGTATTAAATTCATTTAAATGAAGAAGGGCTAACTTGTAGTGTAGCAAATTATAAACCTGATTTACTGCCATTAGCACACTCCCTTATTTCTCTCCACAGTATTTCAGGCACTGTGTTACTGCTATAAAAATCTATGAAGATAAAAGAGCAATGGTAAAATATCTGTAAAAACAGAGCTGTTAAGCAATGACATCCCAGTCAGAAGGGCTCAGCGCTTTCCAAAAGACAAACTGGATTCACTGGTTTCTTAGGATCTGGAGACAAGGTCACAATTCCTTGCTTTATAAACTTACTTTCCCTGGGTGGATGAATAAAATCTTTTTAAATGGAATCTAGTAAGCAAAGCCATAAAGAAGCAGATGTGAGTGTCCCTGAGAACTAGAAGCAAACACACTTCTTTGGCTCTAGACAGCTGCTTGTGAACAAGTAAAGGTTCACAATTGCTGTCAAGCCCTGTGTCATTTCAGTGGTTTATGATGGGCTGGGAAAATATTTGATAGCATCAGAAATCACTTCTCTCATGAAATCCAGAAAGCATGAGGAATTTCTAGATGCTTCTTGAAAATCTTCCACTCAACTCATGAATGTATTTGAAGTTCAGTTTAAAAAACACTGCAGATCAGTCATGCCTCCAAATTCCAGTGGCTCAGAGCTTGCATGCCAGGCTTTAACCAGGAGCTCTCCCTTTCCTTCATATTTGGACTATGAAGAAAGCAAAACTATTTGTGAATTTCCCCAAGTTCCACTAAAAATAGCATTCATGATTATTCATGATAATTCCAATTATCCCATCAAAACCTAACTGATATTTACTGTTCATCTTTTAAGAAACTCTGCACCTATTTACCTGACTTTACTAAAAAAATAAGCAGCACAAGTCTTATATATGAATAAACTGCAGGACATATACCTTTATTTTTGTGTAAAAGATATTTATACCAACTAAGCAGCTTCAGCACAAAATTCCATCTGTATTAGCATTAGTTGTGCACTTGTCTTCAGTTATTGAATATTCCAATCTTTAACAGGCCATATAATTACCGTAAATATTTAATTACCGTAAATATTACCTTTCAGAACCACTTTAAAGTTCAGACCCTATTAAACATATTTTATATACAAATTACTACACATAAAAAAACTTCCCAGATTACCAAATGAACACTTCCTAGACTATCTACAAAGCATAAGCTTGCGCTCTTTATTGTTTAAAAATAATGCATTTCTTCTGTGAAAGGCTGCAGTGGTTTTCATTCTGTAGGTGCAAGTTTTTGGTTTTAATATTGTCTTAATGGGGTGTCATGAAAACAGTCTCAGAAATTTGTATTATGTGTTATATCATGTAACATTGTGTGCTACATAATTTATTGAAGTTTTCTGGCTGAAAACACAAGCAAACAGGTTTCACCTCTTATAGTATAACATTAGACTTCATATATATTATAACATTATACTTCACCTATTAACTATAACAGGTTTCATCTATTATACTAAGGCATATATATACTATGCTACTATATTTGTGGCATATAATATATGCCACAAATATATATTTTAACTCAGGGTTTACTCTTCCTCTTTTATGAGCATGTTTTAAGACAAGGCCATTTGCTTAGCACTCTTTTCTACCTACCACTCTTCACCTCAAATACTTGGACTGTAACTTTTAAAGACAAAGTCTGGTTTTTGCTTTACTGTCTTGGTACCATGATCTGGTCAGGCTTTTCTTGGCCTTCAGCATTTAGCAGTTTTCATCACTTAAAATTTGACATGTGCTGCAGAGCTTATGAAATACAGTATTTTGTCAGAAATACAGTACTTTGTCAGTGGTCAAGGTTGCATTGTATTTTGTGTGTGTTGGTTTGGTTGATTTGACTTTCTTTGCAATCTGGATTAAAAATTTTTATACTTAGGTGATGGTAAAAAATCAGTTTCTCTTTTGTCAAAGTTTTTCATGTGAAAGTTTAATAACATGCATTGAAACTTTAAACACTTGTCTTAGACCCACTAGGGAATCTTTTATGAAAGCTAAAGCCTTCACAGTAATAGCAAATGGTGATATTTTCAGTAAAACTTTATAAGGCTCTTGGGGATATGGTTTAAGGTTGATTATGGTGGTAGATTGCAGGATTAGATGAACCTAAAGGTTTCTTTCAACCTTGGTAACACTGTGATTTCCTTATGTCTCATCTGTTACTGCAGTGGCATGAATATGACTTCCTTAAAAGACAGTCTCTCTAAATGCTTATTAAGCTCCTCACTAAAATATTATTTTGAAGTCAATACATTTTTTTCTACTTCCCACTAGAACAATTTCTTTAAAACATCTTTCTAACCATAAGATACAATACAAGATCATGGTTTCTCTCTTTCTACTTCATCTCTTACCACACAAGAAAATAATTTTGTATATCCTTTGTTTTCAAACTCTCCTGTCCAGTGGTTATGTATTTAACTGCTTTATTTTGTCTGAAGTCCTGCTTAGGGTAATTTTACTGCAGAGGTGAGGAAGGCAGTGCTGGAGGATGATCTGCCCGTAATAGCTGCATCATTCTCATAATAACCATAATTCTCTATCCTGAAATATATTTCTAGTCTTCCTGATCTTTTCCCCTCCTTAGAGAACTGGTTTGGTAGTAATTCTGTCTTTATCAGGGATTCATAAAAGTGTCTGAACAGCTTCACAAGTGAATGTGTTCTCCAAAAGCCTCTGGGGACAGAGGGGTTTTGTGTGTAAAGTACCACCCATGGCCAGAGGAGCCTGTGATTGAAGAGCTTTAGCTCTGGGTATCTTTGCACATAAACCTGTGGGTTTACTTCAGGCAAAGAGCAAACTGCAGCTCATAAACTGAAATGCTGATGTGAAATTGCCAGCAACACCTACGAGAATGCTCCTCACAGAGGTATAACTTAATAATTTAAACCTGTAATTTCAGTGTTTCAGTTTGAAATATTGCCTTATAAAGGAAAATCCAGAAAGTGTTTCTGTTCCAAGTAAATTCAAGTGTAGAAATTAAATATCTCTTACTCTCTTTTTTTTTTTTTAATGCTGCATACAGGCAATTTCTTGCACTGTTGGTCACCTTGTTGGTTAATACCTCACATTGTTGAAGATTATTTTTAGAAAGGCCCTGCCTTTAAGAACCACTCTATCTGGTTTGTCCAATTAGTTCTGGCAACTCAGTTTATTGTACATATTTTGAATCTAATTATTCTGGTTATTATTTTTCCTTGCACTGTTAGTTTACAGAAAAATGGGAAGTGCAATGGGAATGATTATTTATACGATGTTGAAAAAACATCCAAATGTAGAAAGTAAACTGACAGAAAGAGGGTTTATCAGTTGAAGCATTCTGCTTTACAGGTTAGTGAAGGAAATAACTGCTCCTTCTACTGACACAAATATTTTTCAGGACCTTGCTAGGATACCATTTTGCTTCTTTGTATCTATATTTATATAAACTTTTGTAGGTTCTTTTATATTTAGAGGACATATAAAATCATCTTGTATGTTCTTTTGTACACAGCTCTATATTGTATTCTACCAGTAAAATCAGCAGCTTCAGCTGGACTTTTTCCTTAGAGGCCACAGAAAGGGCACAGTTAACTTGTTTGCACTGGGGTGCTGGCAAGAGGTTGTAAATTGAAAGGCTGTAGTACAGGAATTAGTCTATGTGTGAAGGGTTTCCTGCTCTGCATTTCTCATCTCCAGAAAGCCCCGCAATGTAAGCAGCATATCATGTTTTCTCTTTGAATCACAGTTTAATTGTGCCATACCAGAAAATGCTGTTCTGAGTTCCAATTCAGTCATAAACCAATACATTTAGAATGCTTTGTTTTAAAGAAGAAATATCATGAAAGCATATCCCAAGCACACCCTGTCCATCTGTTCTCTACTGCACATCCAAGTAATTCCACTCTCCTCAGAGGTGCTGGTTATTCCTTCTCCACTGGTGCCAAACAACGAGTTCAAAATACAGATGAATGCTGAGCAGCAGGAAAAGTGGTTCCAGTAAATTAAAGAAAAGTGCTGACAGCCATTCCCCTGCTTGGTGTCCCTGGCTTTATGTACTACAGCACAGACTGGGGAAGAAATGAGCAGTTCCCAAGCTCAGTCATTAGTTAGCAGGCTTTGTTGATTCCAACTCAAGTCAAGTGTGTGATTCTGAGGGCAGTGGTCATTGTTAAATTAACACTGAGCATGGTCTAAATGGATAAATCTGTCCAGCAAAGTGCTTCTCTTGGCTTCCTTAAATTTAGGTTCACTATTAAGCTTTGCTCAAATAGTATAACTTACTTTACTCCATGTGAATGTGAATTGATGACCAAAAGGAACTGACTTATCAATTAAGTTGCTGCACATGCAATAAGCTCTCCCAAGGCAGGGCTTCAAAAGCCAGCAGGAAATTCATTCCTCATCCACCACCCCCTGCTGACACCTCAGTCCTCTCGTCTCCATTTCTTCTTCAGCTTTTGCAACATTTGCAATTGCTTTTTACCATCCTCTCCTGAAGTTGTGACTCCCCCAGGACTCTTGCAACCCACTGACCTCTGATGTGCTGGGAGAGGGACACACCACGGGGCTTTCCTTGCTGAGAAGCTGCCCCTGGGGGTCTGCACATCCTCCTGCTGCAGGAGGGAGCAGCTCATCCTGGCTGTGCCAGCAGCGTGTGCTCCTGCTGCCTGCAAGTGCTCCAGGCCAGCTTGGACAGGGCTTGGAGCAGCCTGGACTAGTGGAAGGTGTCCCTGTCCCTGGCAGGCAAGGCAGAGCCAGATTACCTCTATGGTGCCTTCCAACATAAACCATATTTCAGCTCATTTTGGAGTTTTGGTGCACTGGCTCCTGTGCAGGGGCTTCAGCCAGTACAGGGCAGTGACCCACAGGAGCCCAAAGGAGCTGTGGCCTCCCTGAGGTCTTTTTGGGGGGCACTTACTGCCCCAGGGCTGAGCACCCTCTGCCTCGTGTCATTGCACCCCATCTGAAAACACACCCCAGGGTGAAATAACCCTCCTCCCCTTTTTTCTCCCCCTTTTATAGGGTTGGAACATCTTACCAGTGACTGTCACACACTTCAGCTTGCCCAAAGGTGTCCTGACGTGTAAGGAGAGACAAGCAGGAAGAATGGGGGAAGAACAAGCCCAGGGATCTGGTATTCAATCTCTGCTCTGTTACTGGCCAGCAGACAGGGCCAAAAGAGTGTTTTAGAGTCTCTTTAAAAGCCTCAGATCATTGTGTGGCCCAGGGAAGATGCACCACCATAGACAGTCAACACTTTTTTTGTGTGTGTTTTAGATTTTCCATCCATAAATTGGTGTTAGAAACCAATTGCAATGCCTTTTTAGCTCTCTCAGAAAAATTCAGTTTAAAAAGCACAGGAATATGTTAGAGGAATTCTTCATCACCATTACTCAAACACTTACACACTGTTGGTAATTCCACCTTGAACTCCTGAAAAAATTCTGAAATGCTGCCCCTAAAAGAAAGTAAAATAAATAAAACCCAAGTTTTTCATTCTTCCTCAGATTAATTAAGACCATTTGAGCTCTTAGACTCTACTTTAAAATAACACTAATGAAACTAATGTCTAGTTGTTATATTTTTAAAATTTTATTATATATTTTATGTGAGATATTTACATTTATATGTTTTATACTTAATAATCCTTAATAATTTGGGAGTTGTCTTTTCAGAAGCCTCAGCCATGACTGATGAACTCAACATAAAGCCACTGACTGAAGGGAAAAGGGACTCAGACAAAGAATCTATGTTAAATGTATGTTAATTTTTTGGTCATGCTTCTTAATGTGCTGAGATTTTCTACATAAGGAAGACTATTTATGAATCAAACAGTTTTTCCAGATTTTAGAATTTCTGAATGATAAGTAGAGAGTTTATAACTAGGCCAGAAACTGTGCTATGTGCACTTCTCTTTGAAATGTTTCATAAGGAAAAAAATTCCTTGAGGAGCATAGTACACATTTGAAATTTCAAATTATATTTCATTTCAAATGGTTAATAGTCTTAATTATGTCTAGATTTTGATTGGTTTTTAATTGAACGTTAAAGGCAGGAAATTTAAGTTTCTAAAGTAGACAAGCAGATACTGATAATAAACGAATTACGAATGTTTCTGAGCATGTTTCGGCAGATTCAGTAACACTCAGTGTTAATAGTGACCGGGTGTTGGCCACGTTAATGTCACTGTAGCTCCATCTTGTGGCTGAATGATTATTCTCGATTAATTTTTGATTCCGTACGAAAAGCTTGGTCGAAAACAAACATGAAAAATGATGCTGAGAGGAATTCATAAACACGATTAATTTAACTGTGGTTGTTTCTATAAGAAAAATGTGTCAGGAAAAAAGCTCCAGCCCTGAGTGTTTTTTGCTCGCCTTCCATAGTTGTAATTTGCCATGTCTATGTGGATAATTATAAACCGGGGGAAGTTTTAGTTAAATATTATTTAAGAAAATGAAAGCAAAAATGTCATTAGTATTATTATTATATATACCAATGAGTTTATGAGTCATATATACCCTGCCAGTCATGTTTTGTTCCTATTTCATACAGGCGATCAAAAATTCTGATGGACAGTTTAACCTTGAGGCTGCAATTAAAAATGTTGGCACAATGTCTAATGAGTTGAAGAAAATAAATGGTAATTCTGATTTCACCATCCAGTTAAACAAAAAAACTGTGTAAGACCTTCTTCTAAGAGTCTGCAGTTGGAATGGCCTGGTTTTCTGTGTTAGACAACTGGGTTTTAATGTAATGAAGCAATAGCTTTGCTCTTGTGTTTTGAAAAATTAATGGAACAGTAGCTAGAGAGCAATAGAATCATTAGTTAACCATGCTAGGTGATCAGTCATTCTTTCTAGGAACACTGAGAGTCTTCTAATGCAATTAGAAAAAAAAAATATTGCTAACATGCTAACACCAACTGAATTTAACCATCTTGAAGCAAGTGAAACAAGGCAATCCTTCAACTTCTTGAGTGAGTTGATAGATGAACACTAAAACAATGCTGTCTGTAGATATCATTCACTGTCACTCAATAAATGCCATGCTGATATACTGCCCTTGTCTTTCAGTGGAAAGCCAGCTACTGCTTTGTGACCTGATTTTGAATTTCAACCATCCTATGAAGGCCAAAGATTTAAGAGAAGCTGAAGAAAAGACTTGGAGTTTGACTGATTAAGTAACATCTATTTTCATGTATTGCCTTCTATTAATACTGCTGAAGTTGCTGCTTCTTCTTTTTTCTTCTTCTTCTTTCTTCTTCACCTTCTTTCTTTTGAACTGTACAATGATAGCATGGTTTCTCGCAGGTAGACTTTGTTTTAAACTAAACATGTGGAATGGAAAAAAAAGTAGGTTATTGGTTCTGAGTGGTTTTTTTCAACCCACATTTCCTAAATTAAGCCCACTAGGGCTGGAAAGACTGATGTAATTAATTTAAAATATCAGGAAGCTGAGTTTGAAGTTTCTCACATGGTTTTCTCCTTTAAAAAAAAAACGTGTTGGAGCAGTTACAGAAGATTTGAAATTTACTTCAAGTCACTGTCTCTTGTCTCAGTTGTGCTTGAGGAAACAGGATAAGAAACTGCCAGTGAAGGAGGAACTGCAATCTGTGTTTTGAGCTGCCTTCCTCATCTTAAAAATGTTGCTGAGGAAAGGGTCAAAGAGCAGATTACTTCTGGAAAACCAAAAATGCTTTCTATTCTAGTTTCTGTAATAACTCTGTAATGCAACTAGCTACAAGAACAGGGAGGAATTTGTGGTTTCACTGCTCTGTCCCGAAATATTCTTGGCCCAACATTTGCATTGCCATTCTTTTCCTGTAGTTCATTACAATTCATATTCAATCATATTTGTGGACATGTTTGAATGTTGAGATGTAGCTTTATTCCTACACCAAATATGTTTATTTGAATAATCAAATAGAGATTTATTCTACTTTAAAAATATGCAGTGTTAGAATTTGTTATGCTGGTTTATATTTTATTTCTCTCTCACTGGTGAGATTATTTAAACTAATAAAACACAATTCCATAGGAGGTGTTTCTGGGTTGTCAGATTTTTTCAAGGCAGGGCAATGGAATAGAATTACAGTTCAGAAGAGTCAGTGGTGATATGGGGGATGATGTTCTTAATTTTTACAGTTTTTGAAAAAGACAGATTAGAACTGACTTTTCTTTCACCAGGTAAGTAGTCCGTTTTTTAAAATATTGGGCTAGAATAAGTTTTTGTCAGCTGAAGGATTTTTTAGATTTTATTTTTCTCCTTTATTTTTGGACTCATAATTACATGAAAATGAACTTTGCTAACTTTGAATTCCAGCTCTTACCTAAACATCTTAGAAAGGAACAATTACAAAACATGCATCTATAAATAAAACTGTTTATGAAATCTGATTATGTTATTTGAGAAGCTTTACAGATTGTATGGAAGGTATTTTCTACCTTGAATTTTGGTTCCAGTGGACACCATGGCTTTAAAGGAGCAAAAGTGTGACAGAAGTCATAATTATCAAACCAAGGTTTGTCAGAACACAAAGGAAATTGAAAGCCAAGGCAACCCAATCCAAATGATTGGATAAATCCCACTTAACAAAGGGGAAAACTCTTGATACAGGATTCTTCAATGTTTCTCAGCTACAACTTATATTTGTGAACTGTGAGTGTCCCTTTTTTTCCTTTAAGAAATACAGTTAAACAGAAAGCAGTTTGCAAGAGGAACTAAGTTTGGCCTGACTCTGTGTGCTTTCTAATAGATTTGGGGGTGTTCTGCCACGTAAGGGTCACATGATGATAATTTTGTTGATTTGCTCCCTGTAAAAATGCAGTTGCTTGATTCAGTCAGAAAGACACAGCTGAAGAGAGATCTGTGTGGAGAAAATCTTCTCTCTGTGTGAGGTCAGGGATTGTAGGAAATACAAAATTCCAGCTGTGGGCTGAGGCATGGGATCCCCCGTGCTGTGCAGAGAGCAGGTGCTCTGTGGGTGTGGTGTTTTCCTGGAAATGTGGGAAAAAAACAGTTTCACAGCTGAATAACCCAGACACAGACCCTGACAGGCACCTGCATTTCCAGGCTTGGAGGGCTTTTGGTGCCACTGAAACCTGTGTGTCTTTCAGATCTGAGTTGATCTCTTCATGGAAGTGAGCAGAGTTCGATTTATTGAGGAAAAAATTGGCTTTTGTCTTCTCTGCAGCTTTGACAATGTTTGGGTCTACTCCGTATCACTCCAAATAACAAAATTGCTGCTGCAATTCTGATCAAAAAAAAGAGCTCCTGTGAAAGCAGAGGCGTGTCCTGATCTTTATTTATGGTTCATCAGATTTGGTGTGGAAATAATTTCAAGAGGATATAAATATCTTGGAAGATAAAAATTCTCATGTGCTGTATGATTAATGGACACTTTGTAGGAAAATTATATTTATAGAGTACTGTATTTAAGGCATAATTTAAAAATAACATAGTCCTTTTTCTTTGAAATGTGAATTTTAATGACTTCATTATTTTAGTTTGCTGAAAAGGGAAATATCTTGAAGTTTACAAACTTCAGAAGGCTTCAGTACCATGTGTGATCTTCTCTCAAGTTTCATTTAAATATGTCCTGCAGCATATTTTAACATGCACTGGTTTCTTGAGCCTCTGTCTTTTCCATCAATCAGAAGAAGGGGTGTTCTTTGGAAATGGTCAATGATATCTGCTACAGAAGAAAACTCCTGTGGGATGGAAAAAACGAGAAGGATAAGGCCAAAATGTCAGAATTATTAGTAACTGGTAGAAACAAAAGGGTTTTTTTTTAAATTCTAAATATTTATCAATATTATAAATATATATATAAGGTCCAGATTAAGTGCTCTCATTCCTACCATGATCTGTAGCTCAGTAATTCTGTGTACAACCTGTTGCAATGTTGTATAATTAATTTGTATAGTCTTGGTCTGTTTAACACATGCTGTTGCCACTGTGCTTGATGTGATGACTGTACTTGAGAGTTCTGGGGTGGCTGATGAGTTCAGGGGCTCTGTCTGGAGCAGAACTGCCAGGAGTGTGCTGAGCAGTCTGTCTGGGGCTAGCAAATCCACAAAGTCCTGCAGGCTGGGGCTGAGCCACCAGTCTGGGAGCAAGGCTGGAACTTGGCAGGTATGGATTAGCTCTCAGCTCTGCATTTCCCTTATCTGGTATCTCAGTGGTAAACAAGCATTCCCTAACCAGGCACGTGGATTTCTAATGGCTGTATTCTAAGGCCACCCCTTCATTCCCTGAGTGCAAGCAGCATAACCTGATTCTGCTTCCAGCAATAACTCTGAGACAATAAGCAGAATTCCACCCCAGGAGAACAGCCACCTGACACTGAGGAATGAGGCAGGAGATGCTTGAAATGAAGAGAAGTATTGTGAAAAACACATGGTACCTCTTTTCCTTTTAAGCTGGTTCCTAACAAGTATAAGTGGTCCTGCTCCTGGTAGCGGATCTGGATGTTGTACACTTTGTCTCTGTAAAGCACCATCAGGACATAGGGGTGAGTAACTGTTTTCCGTGAGCTGTCTCTCACCAGGAATGTTCCATCCTGAAACAGGAAAAAATGAAAGGTGACAAACAGCAGCCACTTCTGGCTGTGTAACAACTTTCACTAAAGCACTTTGTGTTTTTCTTTCTGAAATCTTTGTTTCTGATAAGAGAAACTGCACCATTGAAGCATTTGGGTCTTTTGACAAATGTGTTGTCTTTCAGTTTGCTGCTTCAAACTTTCCTCTCTGTTACAAAGCAGATTCTAAAGGAAGATAGGAATGGTGTTGTATGAGGGAGAGATTCCATTACAGGAGGAAGTGAAATATCAAAGACCAAACCTCACATCACTTTAACCAGAAGATAATTTCATTTCCAGTAAGTGCCAATCACGTTTCCCATGTGAGGTATTTATAGACAGCTTAAAATAATGACATTGTGTGATTTAGGTAAAGGCAGTGATACTGTACCACTCTGCTTTTCTTAATTTCATATCTCTTTTGAAAAGTCTTCCATTGAAATCCCTTTCTTAAACGCACTGAATGGGACCTCATCAGCTGGACTTTAGTACAAGTCACTGCAACGGTGCACACACCATCTTCAGCTCATGGCAAGTGCTGTGAGGCAGCACAGGGTAACCACAACTCCCACAGCAATAATTCTATTTATCTTTATGATAGCCAAGATTATATATTAAATATTATATATGTGTTATATTATTGTATTGTATATTATATATTATATATTATATATTATATATTATATATTATATTATATATTATATATTAGACATTTTATAAATATATATTATTCATATCATATAATATCAATATAATTAATATAATAAATATTATAAATTATATATTAGGTGTTTCATATAATATATTACATATAATAATAATATATTTAATTTATTATTATGTAATATTTATTTTCTATTTTAATAATGTTAAAATATAATTTAATAATATATTAAATTATTAAAGTATATTTTATCTATTTAATAATGTTACTAATATTATTATAATAAATATTTAATAAATAATTTATTTTAAATTTTTTTATTTTACAATTAAATTAATTTCTTTTAAAATAATAAATATTTAATGCTTCTATATTTAATATATGTATTTAATATTAAATAATAAATATTAAATATTAAACTGAAATTGTATATATTTGATTTCTTTCCACAAGTACAGAGAAGCCTTGTTTGAACCTGTAGTTCATTTTGCTGGTGTCTATGGCCCAGACAAGGCTGGACGCCCAGGCCTCTGCAGTACCTTGTTTATCTTGCGGAGCGCTGCCTCTGCCTCGGGCCGGCTGACGAAGGCCACGTACCACTCATCCTTCAGAGAGCCCTGGGGGACAGCACAAGGACACAGTCAGCTGCCAGGGAATGGCAACACGCAAATGAGTAGAGAGAAATTGCAGTGTGATATCTGCAGAGGGATATCTGGGTCTGTGTGCAGAATCTCTGTGTGTCACAGACCACGCTGCTATTTATTGTGGTATGGAAAGTGCTGCTAAATTGTTTTAAATTGCCTGCTCTCTTTGATAAATTTGAAAATATTACAGATCTAGTCATAATGCCCCTGCAGGTAAGCTAAAAAAAAATAGATATTTCCAAATAATTTCAGTAAAATATTTTAAGTGGCATGGTCTCTTTTGTCTACCTGGACACTAGGCACAAAGGCAGCCTTTGCCTTCATTTATCTGTTTGGTTTTTAGCTATCATTTGAGACAACTCTGAAGACTTCCTGTGAATGTACTATTTATGATTGCCCAGCAGTGTTATCACCATGAGTGATTTGCTCTAAACTTGTTTTATTTAAGGAAATGTGAAGCAAAAATGCACTTAAAAGAATGAGTCCTTTACTCATTAAAGTTTTGTGGAAGGAGAACTGAAAGTCTGATGCTGCTTGAAGGCAGTTGTGTAAAACAAATAATCCAGAAAACAAGTATTTTTCTTATTTTGCTCTGTTGGGGTTCAGCTATTGTTGTTTTTCTTGGTGAGGACAAAATAAGGCACTACAGTTTGACGCAGAAAAGGAAACTGAAAGCACGTAGTGGTGTCCTGACAGCGACTACTGACTAGAAAAACAACCTTGAAAGGTGTTGTCTCTCAAAACCAGAAAACTTGCTCTCTTTACAGCTATGGTTCATGTTTTGTACCTCATCTTCCTCCGTGTTTGCCTGGTGAACAGTCTGTCTGCTAGGAATTGGCAAGGGAGGCCTCATGTCAGCTGGACCTCTGGAAGGAGATCTGCTGTTGCTGCCTTCAGAGATACAAAAGTAGAAAAACAATGTTAAAACCAGGAAAATAATTTCATCTGCACACCCAGGGTGTAGGATCTTGATTTTATGAAGTATGAAGTATTTTTATCACTCTGGTACTGAGACATCTAAAAATTATTTGAAATCAGATTTAGGCTTCTCTATGAGAACCAGGTTCTTGACATAAGTTCATCCTTGGTGCACAGGGAATTTAACTGAGCTCTTGTGGTTCAGATCTCCATAAGAACAGAAGAACTTGAAATAGGGGTGACATTTTATCAGTTTCTGTACCACAGTTACTCACTGGAGAGCATCTTGGTTTCTTTAGAGACAGAAGTAACATTGTCTCTTTGCAATCCTTGACTTCTCAGCAATTAGAAAGTAAAAAATTTCACTGAAGGACATTGACAGCTGTTACCTTGTGCAAAAAAATCACTTGTAAAGCAATTGATGTCTAAGTTTTCTTTAATTTTTTTTCTTACGAGATAAATATGGTGCATATTTCACATGAAAATCATTTGCTAACCTTTTTGAGGAGTATTAGCATACCACAGTGATTTGCATAGCTCAGTTCTCAGTACTGTACAGAAAAGGATGGTTATATGAATTTTTGACACTGTTGAACTAGGCAGGAAGCCCAAACTTCATGGGGACAAAAAAGCCCAAAATCTTTGATTCAGGATAAGTAAGGTACACAAGATGCCTTTCAGGAACTTGGTCGTTTTCTGTTCACAGTCCAAACAGAAACATCCATAGGAAAAAAGGCTATTATACTGACTGCACTAAACCTACCTTTCAGCTTTCATTCATTTAAAAAAGAAAAAAAATGTAAGGATGTAGGATACAAACCTGGATGGAAGCGTGGTGGTAGAGAGCCAGTTGAAGACAGGTTTCTAGAGCTGTTTAAAAAAGGGGAAAAAAAAAAAAGGAGTAGTCATTATAATTACAACATTTCTCTACAACATTTCTGTGCACTGATCACCTGATCTGGACTTTGTGCCTATTTTACAGAATGTGAGACCCCCTTGAGACTTGTGCAGGGTGAAGAAAGCCTTCTCTTCTTCTTTTTGTTTTTCTTTCCTTCTTTTTGTGTAAGTGGATCTACCTTTAAGTTCACCTGGAGCTCAGCATCTGGGAATAAGTTAATCAGTAAAGGCCACGGAGACTTCTGTAGCAGGGATGTATCCAGCTTGTGGAATTTTCACAGGGAATGACCCTGTCCTTCCCCAGAGTAGCAAGCACAGGGAGCAGCTCACCAGGCCACCAGCCCTTCTCGCTGCAGGGTTCCACTTACAGAGTTATTGTTCCTGCAGCTTCTGTAACATTGTTGATAAAAATGCAGCTTCACATTTATGTTGCAAGCTGGGATGGGCCAGCAACATCAGGGGCTGGGACATGTCCCACATGAGGAAAGGCTGAGGGAGATGGAAGCTGAGAAGGCTCAGGAGAGATCTTTTAAAGCACATAAATATCTGAAGGGAGAGCCAGGCTCTTTTCACTGGTACCCACTGACAAGACCAGAGGTTCCCTCTGAACATCAGGAAACATTTTTTAATGTGAGGGCAGACAAACACTCGAGCAGGTTGCCAGGAGTGTTGTGGAATCTCTCTCTTTCCTTGGAGACATACAAATTCTATCTGGATATGGTACCAGGCAGTCTGTTCAAAGTGACCTTGCCTGGGTAGGGGGCTGGACCAGAAGACATCCAGAGATCTTTGCCAGCCTCAACCCACATCCAAAACTGCTCAAAATGTAGTCCCACTCTTCAGTTTCTGGGGACTATTTTTTTTTGTTTGTTTGTTCACCTAATTGAGAACAAATTGCCTACACTCCTTTCCTTTACTGATCATATTTCTCTTCTGCTTACATGAGCTGTTAAAAAGGCTCTGAGATAAATATGCTAATTTTGTTTGCACAACAAAAACACCCTATCATGACTTGATTTATGGGAGAGAATCAGTCAACCCAGGGGCCTCTGCTACAGCAAAATTTGGCAATGCTGTTTGAATATAAGCAGAAGTGTTCATCATAGGAATAGTTCAATTTGCATATGACCTTGCTATTGCTATTGCAGTATTTGTTTTGGTGTCAGTAGTTCCAGAGAATGATGGCAAATGTGAGGAATTCATCAGAGAGCCATTAAAAAAATACAGAGATTACAAAAAGTGCATCAGACATAGACTCAAGGAGCCCACTTTAAGTCATCAAAGCCTAAGTCTGTTGCATGGTACATCAGAAATCAAAATTTAATTAGGGGTTCTTCTGTCTAGCAAGTGGAGGCATAACAATCAAATATTTGTAAGTTGAAGCTGGAAAGATAATTGCAGCAAGTTTCACAATTTTAAATAGGAATTATCAACCATTAGGGTAAAATTTAGTAAAAAGGAGGTGAAATTCTTTCAGATTCAACTCCAGACAACTGAGGTGGAGTTTTTTTATTTTGAAGTATGAGGAGTTGCAGCTCTAACACTTAAGCTCCTTGAGTGTGCAGGACCCCTTTGTCCTGAATCCTGCCTAATTTTATAGGATATGATCCCTTCCCAAAAGGACTGGTCATTTTTATGGACCCTGCAAGCAATGGGAGAGCAATGGATATCTCAAGAATAGAATCCTTGTACTGTGTATAGTCTTGATGCCTTAGGATTTAGCTTTTCTATTTTCAGATCCTGCACTGCTTTAGTGTACAACTCTAAAACTCCATGGCCTGTCAGCTGCTGTTGTCCCATTTTATTGAGATAAAACAATTCCTCTCTAGGCCTGGAACTCAAGGACACCAGATTGTCTCAGGCCCCAAGAGATGTAAACAAGAGTGAACTGGGGGGGGATAACTTGCAGTAAATGACTTCATTACCTGAAGCTGTAGTTGAAGGATTAACCCCAGAGATGTAAATGAACAAAATTTAAATTGTCTGAAAAACTCTGACCATTGTCCATCCTGGGTGTAGCCCCTTGGAGGCTTTTGACTGCCCAAGGTGTACCTATTGAAGGCCATCAATAAATACCTGCTTTTATTCTCTTAAGTTTGTCTAGCCTCTGTTCTAGGTAGCCACTCCAAGGCATCAGTTTAAAAAACTTCATTGCCATAAAACAGAGATATGCATGGTTTTTTCTTGGTTGCCTGATATACACTCTCTGCTCCTCTTCAGAGCTTCAATTTTAAAAAGGATTCTCCTGGACAGTAAGAACATCACTAATTAGCATCTTGTAGAGGCAAGGGCACAGTCTCAGTAATGAACTACCAAGAGAGTGAGATTCAAGGAATGAACCAAAATATAAAACAAACCTTTCTGCAGCAGGAATGCTGTTGGATCCTGGTTTTGGTGGAGGTTTGATAGATTTGGGTGGGAATGCATTGGAACTGTATGGGGGCAAAGACAGCTGTGGCACTGGTCTTTGCAGGGCAGCTGTGGAGAGGAAGAGAAGGAAATTTAAATCCTACATCAGCTATTCTTAAATGAAGTAGAATGAAGAAATTCTGTCACCTTATTGCTTTTTAATTATATATATATAATGCAATAAACAGTTCTTGATGTGTTAGTTACAGATTGGAAAATCATATGGTCAGCTGAGAACTTAGAAGTAGATATTAAAATTAAAAATAAACTGGAACTGGCTTGAGCAACATTTACATTTTCTAACATCTTTTTGGATAAGCCACAATTCAGGTACCTTAGCTGCAGAAGGTGGTACATGTTTTCTGTCATGCTGCTTCTAAATAGCAGATTTGATATCACTTTTTTAAATATCATTCTGAGATTTCTCCCAGCATGAAATAAAACATTTTCTTTCTGCAGTGTCCTCAGACCTGAACTAGCAGTAAGAGTGTGACAGTTTAACTGTGTTCTGCACAGCTTAAATAACCTTATTCTCCATGGAGGCTTAGGGGCAGTGATAATTCATAGAGGCTTGGCCAAATGTCCTGCTTCTGTTATGGAGTCGCTTTACCAACTCAGTTTCAGAACCAGCATTCTGCAGTAGTATATAAACACTGCTGGTACATGGAAGAAGTTCTGCTTCTGTTCATAAAAGTAACACTGCACAGAGCCTGGTGCCAGCAGGGTTTGCTGAGGACTGGGGGACACCAGGCTTCTGTTCCCAGCTGTGTGCAGAACACAAATCTCTCTATTTCAAAAGAACAAATCCTGCTGGCTGGTAACTGGCTGACTGAAGGAAGCTATTAGCTATTGATTTCCTGGGGTTTGTGGCTTTGATATATAAACCTGCATCGGGCACTTTATAAAAATTCTACTGCCTATTGAGGTACTACCTGACTTTAGAAATGGCTCTAAGGAAACAACCACCAAAGTAATTTCTTTTTTTTTTTTTTTTTTTAGAACTAAGACAAAGAAAGATTTCAAGTTTGAAAAATCAATGTAGAAATACTTACTGTCTTCTTCATCCTGGGGAGCCAAAAGAAAAAAAAATTAGCAACATATTATAGAACAATTCTTAGGAATATTTTACAAAACAAAAAATCTGGACATTGGTGAATTTTGAGTATACAAGGATTTGAGTATACAAGGATTCTAATATCTACAATGTCACTTCCCTCTAAAATGCTTTTGTCTTGATGCAAAACCAAATAATTTTTAAAGTTTTAAACAAGATATGTGGTAGATGTCCCATAACACATCTTGACCTAAAATAGTCAGAAACTCTCAGGAGATATAAACTTTCTTTATTCCTTCAAGTAAGTGTAGGCTCTCAGAATCATCTGAAAGTGAAACTTTTAGGTCAGCTTAAGCTGAAAAAATCCCCAGAAGCCAAACTCTTTTTTAAGCAAAACCACTTCTCCCATGTCATAGAGGAAATTCTAGCCTTATTCTTCCTGTTATCCAAGATACAGTTCTCAGGGAACAAATTGAGCTTGACACAGAAGAACTGTTCAAAAACAACCCATGTGCCATGAAAGATCCATGAATATTCCTTACAAATTATAATAGAAACGTGTTTACCTTTTCCAGCACTATAAGTTTATACAGGTACTTAATTTTACTGTAACCCCTATAGTTTTAAATATATGCTTTGAGACTACACTTACTTCATTTTTCTTGTGTGGTGGCCAACTGTGCCTGAAAGGAAAACAAAACACTCATCATAGGTAGAATAATACTCATTCACTTCACGTGCATTAGGCCATATTTTCAACTTGAACATGAATTTATAGTAAGTCTTAAAGACCAATGGATGCAGAAACACTTTTTTCTTCCTCATAAAAACATCTAAGATTCTAATGCATATAATCTAAAGCATTATTCTAGTCCTTAACCCATCTTGATTTTATCAAAAGAAAAATGTCTGATGAATTGATTGTAAGATTAGAGCTTCAAACAAGCTTGTACAATGATGAAACATTCAAGTCTTGAACTCATTTACAATATTTGACAACAATGCTGAAGCATATCATAAGGATATCAGGCTTTGTTTTCTCTGATCAATTATCCTGGCTGATTAGTAGATCTCAATTATTTCTTCTCTTGTTTTAAGTACAGGCAGTGTTCAGCCCCCAGGTGGTCTAGAAAATGGGGGAATGATCCAGTTCTGCTAGAAAATGCTGCTGGCTGATAAGAAGGAGTTTTGTAGGCTAATAAAATCAATGAGATAAATGTACAGCTTTCCTTTTCTAACACCCTAAAACAACAGCAATAGAACCCATGTAAGAATGTTCCCTAGAGCAAGAACTTGCTCTGCTGGAAAAAACATGGATCATATATATCTTTGTATGACTTGGAAGTGAGTCATGCCCCACGTAATGGCTCTTTCAGATATGATTGGAGAGAGGTTTTCTGCATTCACACCTTTCTGCAGCTTCAAGCACATCCTGTGCATATTAATGAACCAAACTGTGATACCCACAGACCCTGTTGTCATGCAGTACCAGTAAATCAGACCATCCTGTGCTGCTTGTCCATATTTTTGTTAAATTTCTTTTCTCCTTTATTGAATTTTGATTAAATGAGCACTTACTTTCCAGGGCTTTGCTTCCTTAGAGGAGGTGGGTTGCCTCTTTCATACCTGTCACTTGGTGGGACAGGAGGTTTTGGCATCATTGCTAACTGTTCTCCCAGGGATCTAAAGCAGGAGCCAGATGACGAAATAAAGGCAAAAAGCTGCTTATTAAGAAATAACTGGGGAATACTGGCAATGAGAGGATCATTTGCAGAGGACAAATCTTACCTTAGCTGTGAAACCAGAGGCTGCAAAACAACAAGGAATAGGTATATAGAGAGAATATATAAGTGCATCAAAATAGGCAAAAACTATCAATATTCACAAACAAAAAAAAAAAATTTACCTTTTCAGGAATGCCTGGCTTCTTCCCTGAAAACAGCAAAAGCTTATATTTAGAAAAAGTGAGAGTTAATTAATAAGACTTCCTATGAAATAAATGAGTTTTGAATAAAACTGAAAGTTAATCTTGCTGGTTGAAGAACTCACATTCTGATATGTAAGCCAGAAAAATATTGTAGTTTTGCAAGTGATGTTAAAATCGCCATCTCTCTTATTGAAGAGAAATTTAAATATTTTCAACATGGCACGTGTCACAATCACATTATCTAAGGTTCAGCTTTGAACTACTGGATACTTTCTTGCCATTATATAACAGATAAGAGTTTAGATAATAAAATAGTAGAGTCATATCTGTAGATGCTTTGTATAATGTGGTTTTCAGGTCTGAAGGAAATGCCAGTTTTTTTCTGTGCCTTATTAATTCTCAGCCTTCTTTTAAGTCTGTTGTCACATTACCTACAGCAGTGTATGCAGAGTTTCATTACCTTTGTGTGCAAAGGTGATTTCCTCCTTTAACCTACTAAATATTTCCTTGTTCAATCACTTAGGTGTACATCAAACCTTTATTGCACAGGGTTCTCATAATGTCTTTCTGTTCACCTGTCTGACCCAGGGTTGCTGTTTTTTACATGAAATTTCTCTCCTACTTTGTAAGTTCTGCTCACACCACTTATTCATAAACAGATTACTTTGTTTACATTTGGATGAGCCTTGTTCTTTTGCATTAATTATATACAAACTGATGATTTTCAGTAATTGAAGCAACCCCAGTGATATTAATGTAAGCAAACACTGACCTGATCCTGGGCTTTCTCTTTCATATGGAGGAGCAAGGCGATCCAGAGAGGGTTTGGTGCTTCTGTCTATAGAAGGAGCTGGGGCTAAACACAACAACTGTGTAAGATCATTTGCTGGTATAGGTCATTATATCTTTCTTTTGCATAGATTAGAACTGATGTTACTTCTTAAAACAACAATTCAGACTCCTGTATGAGTAGCAGAAGAGAGTGGAACTGAGGGAAAAGAGGAATTGGAGTGCTGCACAGTCTGTGGGAAAAGCTTTCCAAGGAGAACAGCAGCTGTACTCAGCTGTACTCACGTTTCAAAGGCTTCATGTTTCTGTCTCTACTCAAGTCGTTGTTGCTTGGTGGAGGAGGGAAAGCTGGCAGCTAGAACAAATATTTCACAAGTGGTTAAAATGTGTCTTCACCTTTCTGTTTGGGGTGTATTAACCCCGCCACGCACATCTGCCAGTCTTGTGTGGCACAGCACAAGGAGCAGGTCTCTGCTCACTGCAGGAAGGACAGGAGCCAGGCACCCTCCTGAAGCATGACCAAAATCATTGATTTGTGTTGGATGCAGAATTGCCTCCATCTGCTGTGCCTCCCAACACTCCAGTGGGATGTCTCCTCAGGAAGGGGAGGTGTATTGTCAAAGGAAAGGAGCTTCAACAACACTGCTGTATTTCTGTGACACTGCATCAGACCAGAAGTCCCTCCATCACATCCTAAACCTTTACTTGTGTAAACACTGGGAGGATTAGTGTACATCTGTTCTGGCAAACACTGAACCTATAGTGCTAGCTGTCAACAGCACAAGAGCTTTCAGTTTTGAAGTATTCACAGCAGGGAAAAAAGGAATCAAATCTTGGTCATCAGTGTTCTGATTATACAGTCTCTTACACTTTTATGTGGTCCTAATTCAATTGGGCAAGTGCTAGAAGTACAGCTTGGAAAAACATAACCTTGTTTTCAAAACAGAGGCATCCCTTAAAAATATATCATTTATGTGGGAGATGCATTCACAAGTAGGTATATATCTCCAGTGTAAGAATCAATGAAGTAATATGAAATAATTAAATATATTTCTCCCATGAAATTTAATTGTTCCTTGAACAATGGCCACCTTGTAACAGAGTTCAAATCTATTTTGATGGCTTCCTCTTTATACACTAGGTGAATAAAAATGGCCCTACACTTGGACTCCTATGAAGGTTCTGGGATAGGGAATAGGTGAGATATTAAGAAAGGAACATACAGTAGCACTTCTTCCCCCAAATGAGGCTGGTCCTGGGGCTAGGCCAGGTCGCTGGGGCGGTACTGGAGGCTGATGTGGAGGCTGATGTACTGATCTGTTTGTTGTAGGTCTGTCTAAAGAAAACAAAAATCCCAAACTGAACAATTCCACAGAGTTTGGTTATTTAATACTCATTCATACTCTCTTTGTGACAAAGAGACCTTACAAGAACCTGGCTACTGAAGTTAATAAATGATAAAGACATTGCTGTAGGATTTGACTGGCAGTTGCTTTAGGATCAGTGTGTTGTGTTGGGAGTTCCAGGCTGGTCTGTCCTGATGGGGGTGACTCCCCCGCCAGGCTCTGGGCCACAGGATTTATTTCATGCCCTGCAGCACAGTGTGTGAAACACCAGCCAGTCTGAGTGGCAGCTTTGTGCTCCTGAATGGGCTCCACACCTCCAGGCTGCTGAGGAAACAGATGTTAAACAAAAAGGCCAGGCAGGGACAGCTGCTTGTTCTTTTCCCAAATTTCACTAGAGTTTATTTGCCATTTTGGTGACAACCTGCTCTGTCCAAGGTTGCACTGCTGAAGCTACTGCAGCATGTACATGTGTGTAACTTCCTACAGGTTCAAATCAAAGGCCAAATAATGCACACATCATATGAAACTAATCTTTATGCCAACGGAGCTTGACAAAAGTAAAAAATGTAACTTTAAAAGTCACAGAGTTTGTGTCACTAAATCTTGCTTATGAACTACACTGATACCTTCAAGGAAAAACCTTCTATATTCCATTATCAGCCACCTAAAATGTGGCTGATAACATGGGAAAATCTAATTTGTAATATATTAATAGCACCTAATTTTTAGTAATTACCTATATAATCTGTGCTGCTTGGGAGTGACTTGGCAGGAAATATGACACTATGATGTGCTTCTTCATTATTGGATGGAGGTGGCTCATAGCCATCACTGTCATGTTCTGCTTCCTCAGGCTCCTCTGTTGGTGATTCATAGTCAGCCTCATCTTCCTTTTCCTGGCCTTCATCAGGGCTTTCATAGTCATCATCATCATCATCCTGGCAAATGAGAATAAAAAGTGGATGCTGGAAGAGAACACTAAACCCTGCAGAGCAGTTTCCTTGTGGCCTTTCACTGTGGTATTTTTCACTCTGGAAAATACCAAATTTTTACAACCAGTTTGAGGCAAAAAAAAATCTGTTGAAATAATATGGGGAAAGGAGGAAACGTTCCACTAATGCATGGAGCACTCAAGAGCTTAAGAAAGGAAACAAATATCATTTGATGACAGTGAGTGCAGTGAGAGGTCAAGATAAGGTGCAAGTTTGCTGAAATGCAAACAAGCCAGTGTTCCTAGGAACACAATGGAGCAGCAGTTGATGCTGCTGATATTCATTGTTACTTTCTAACATGTCCTGCAAGCATGCAACCCAACTTTTGAAAATTATTCATAAAAACTGAGGTCTTTGATTCGGGTCTTGATGCCCTCCTGACCCAAACCAGCCTCATTTGCAGAACTTCACAAAGGGATGGTGTCAATATGGTCATTGCACATCTGTGAAATCTGCCAAGGCTTGAGAGAAAAAGAGCCCTCCATTTGTTCATTGATACCACAGCTGGAATTTCCAGATCCTCTGCACTGGCACAGTGCCCACGTGCTCTGTAGGTGGTTACTTTTATCTCTTGTGCTCCCAGAATAACAGCAAATCTCCTGTGAACTTATTAACAAGTGGCTTCTAAAAATGCCTCTCCCCTTTATTTTTGGACAAAAGCCATGAACACTGGTCAGCCTCAGAGATCTTCATAAAGGCAGGCTGTGCATCAGCAGCTGGGGGGGTGTGTTTCACCTAAAGACCTTCTCAAGGCATTTCCTATGCCCAAAGGCAGAAGGAACTTCTGCTAAATGGCTTTAAGAAAAAATACTGTTCAACAAGTTGGCTGTAGAGAATAAAATGGCAAGGTTGCAACACAGCAACCTTGGATACCTCTTTTAAAAGCTTCAAACAGGCATGTAAAATTCAGCTGTGGTTCTGTGGGGACCTGGTCATAGGTTGGGAGCTTCTGCTCTAGCAGTGGAACAGGAAGGCAATTCTGAATATCTGGGGAGAACCTTTTCTCAGTGAGGAATTTTGTATTCAGCCACTCCCATCATTCCTGCTCCATCTTTTCCTCCCCCAGCTGCCCCAGCTGTGGTGCCCAAGCAGGCAGTGTAGAACAGACCCCCTGATCCAGGGGCTTTTCTTGATCCAAATACTCACAAATGAGGACCAGCCACCGTCATCCTGAGCGTACCCTGGGAAAGAAGCACAACCACACATTTCTGAGCATGGACAGCTTTGTCAGAGATGTAACAACTTACAGCAAGTGTGGAAGAGGTTTTACAGTGACTTCTGTGAGCCAGAGAGAAGTTTGAGAAGAGGATCCATGTTTGATAAGAGGATCCATGTTTGACAAGAAGTTCCATGTTTACCCCTGAAAGAATTTTCTACCAAGGTCGTTGACATAGAAACCAAGCAAGAAAGAAGGAGAAATAAGAGAAATCTGCAACTGCCTGTTCCAATGAGCACTTTGTCTCTCGTGACCAAAGAATAAAGTGTAAATTTATGAGGTTTGTAAGAATGTATAAAAGGCATGCATGCTATAATAAAAACAGTTTGAAGCCTTCTGAAAACGGAGTGTTTCTTTGTGTTGTCTCTGTCTCAACCACGACAAGAAAGAACCCAACAAATCCCATGAGGGTTCTGGGGCCTCAGTCCTGTGCCACAGGAAGGAGCTGTTCTTCCAGAGGCAGGCTGGCAGTGATGAGGGCACTCTGAGTAATAATCTGATTTAAAACTGTCCTGCTGTGACACAATCTGGGTGTTGGCATTTCAAGTTTATGCCACTTCCAATTTAAATTTTATCATTTGAAACAAAATGCTTTCAGAATGAGCCCAGACTTCTTATCTCCTTGTTTAAGAGTATTTCAGCTTTCATAAAAGAAGGGTTTGGATTTTTTTTAAATTTCAGCTTCCCTCTCTAATACAGTGATGCTATGAGGAAAGGCAGAGAGTGGAGATAAAATATATAAGCATTGATACAATTCACTGTTAAAGAAAGACATTTTGACTATTCTTTGGTAAAAGTCTCTGCTCTTGCCTTCCTTCACCATCTTTTCTTTTTAAAAACACTTTTTCTTACTTATTGTTCTGCATCTATGCTTTTCATTTTTGCAACTTCTTTATACTCCCATATTTTCATTTACTCTGTTGGATTTTTGGTTCCTAACCCTGCTCCCCTCTGTTGACTCTGCTCTGCAAGTATTAATTTAACATTTTAATACTTTTAAGCACTTTTTGTCATTAGGGTCTGCCAGTATACACTTACCTGTGTTTTCTGGAGACTTTTGTGTTTGGACCCTGCAATAAAGATACAAAGAATAAATTCTTTCTGTTAAATGTTTGATGCTTCTATTGCAAATAAAGGCAATAGTTAACTGTTACAGTAGAAAGAAGTTTACATAAATGAGTTTAACTCTGCCCAAAATGCCATGAACACATTAGTTGATATTTACATAGAGGATCCTAATAAAATCTAAACTGTTTCAAGAATTGAAGACAGAGAAGTCAAATGGTTTGAAGCAAGGGGACTCAGTAAATACTTTTACCAGTCCTGAAAACAGAAACTTCCAAGTCAAGTTCATAAATGTAAGGTTAAATAAGGTTTTCATGGTTTTCAGTTCTAGTTTTGGATTCTAGTGAATGGAAGTGTGCAAAATCATGTTATCAGATGATGCAAAACCATGTTATGTAGACTGGATTTGGTTTTCATTGGGTAGGATCATAAATTGTTCTTTTCTCATAGAATGTTCTTGCAAATTTTGCTCTTCTTTTATTGTGAATATTATATTCAGTGACAAATATTAAGAATTAAAGAGTAGAATGATGTACAGATCTGTGGAATGCATTAATGATGATTTATTAATAATATATACCTAGGCTTCATGGCTTTCTTAAGGGCCATGTGCTCAGGTGGAAACTTGCCGGAAACGTGCAAATGTTACTTGGTTTTGGACATGGCAGAAGTATCTGGGTGTTCACAGGCTCAGGATCTGATCATTGATATCAGATGAATTAATGAAACAGAGCTTTATTTTATAGAATTTCCAGGGCAAACTTCTGATCCAAGCATCATTGATCAAACGAAAACCAGTCCAGAAAAGATCTGTCTGAAAGCTTTGAACGAGAAAGCTGAGTTGTCTTACTCACCATTTTGGAAGGAAAGAGAGCCTCCCTTCATTTTTGTTTATTTCTTGGCTTAATTTACTTACAATTCTATTGGAAAGAAGAACAAAAATAGTTTAAAAAATAACCTTTGAAACCCATTGCTTGTCAAAGCAGCTAAATAATTTTCTTTGCCATTATCCCTCAGTATTTGCTAAATTTAATCTGGTAACTCATGATTATTATTTACCATGTGATAAAAACACTGAATTTATCATCTTATTGCAAAGTTGTGCTACAGCATATCCAACTACAAACTAGATTGTTCTTCCCTTGGTAAAACCCCATGTTGTTGGATTGTGTTTAAAAATAAACACTAAACACTAAAGCAGTAAGCCTAAGGAACTTTGGGTGTTGTAGACATTGAATTGCTTCAAATAATGGCCATGGCATTTGTATGATTTTGCATGGAAAAAGCAAATAATGCTTCAGGAAAACAGAGCTTATGGCTGCAAAACCAGGGACTGAATGTTCCCTGAAACTCTTCTCTATTCTGTTTTCCTTCCTCTGCAACCAAGCAATCCCTCCAGCAGAGAAGGAGGAAAGCCTGATCTAATTCCATGTTTCAATACATTTTCAGGGCATAGCAGAAATATTATTTTGGCTTTTTTAATCAAAATATAATTTTGATTATTTTATTTCAAAGAAAGCTTGGGATGAGCCATGATCTGATTCTGAATTGCTATTATTTCTTATTGAGGAGCATCCAACTTCAATGTTGTTTCCTTTTGCTGTAGGGGATAAGGAAGTTGCTATGTGAATAATAAGTTCCATGTGAGACATCAGGAAATGTCCTGGGGTGAGCAGTGGCCTGCACACATCATCGCTTTGGTTGAGAAGTCAGTTATGGGAATTTGTCTGTTGCTTATTCCCTGCTGTAGAAAAGGATATTTCAGAATGTCTCAGGTTTTTTTCAGCTAAAGAAGTAAAATGAAGTTCTCTGGTTTTCTAGCTAATAATTCTTAGAGTTCAGACTTCCCTGGGTGTGAATAAGACCTGAGTGTTTGGAAACTTTCTGGACTAAACCTAGGCTGGCTGCTATGGGGATTTACACCAACTGGTTTTTGAGGAAAAACTGAGAGGAAGATGTTGATCATCTCATCTTGCTGCCAAAAAAAACTAATCATATCATGCTTAAAATACAGCGTCTAATCTTCATCGTTTAGTTGAAATGTTTCAAACCAATGGCTCAGAGGGTTTATTAGAAGAAAGCAAATTCTAGGAGGGTCAGGCTTTACAAGCAACGTTCTCAGGGAAGACTGGTGCACTGAGCAGCTGAGCCTGTCAGTGTGAGGAAGGAAGTACCAAAACCACACTGCTCTCTGAGCTGTGGGAGTGGATGATAGGAGAGGATAAGGCAACAGCACTTGCAGAAAATGTTACTCAGACTTCTCATTCTCTTTCTACCTCCTCCACCAGTTGCTAAACTTAAAACTGGCAGGAAGTTGCAATTTTTAAAAAAACCCCACACAACCAGCCCCCAAATCAGGACTCCAAAACTGGCTTTTGTTCACTCAACTGCAGATAATGTTGACATGAGTAGAATCCACTCTACATGTATTGGGACAAAGGGCTTAAGATGGGTAAGAAAGGTGGAATACAAATTCCTCTAAGGCCAGTAGGCTGCACAGTTGCATATTGAGCACTGTTAAAAGCATAGTTGGTGTTCCAAATCTTTGGTTTGGCCTTTGAGAAGACTCTGCTGGGCAGATGCAATGCTGTCTTACTGACTTCAAAACAGACTGAACAGCAGTTATGTTCCAAACCTTGCCACAACCTTTAGACCAGCTGAGAGCATGTGTGCACATGCACTGACATCTTTTACCTTTTTAGCAGAGAAAGTGCAGATTTCTCAATTTTTATGTTTGCACTCTTACTCTTCTGGAAGTAGAATGACTTTCAGCCTGTGCCATGTTTGCAGGCTCTGGCTGTGTCTCACTGAGCTGGCAGATGCCATGAGTGCAATCATGAGCTTTCTGCTGCTGCAAATTTCTCCCAGTGCTATGGGATACACTTTGGAGTGCTGTGGGATATGCCTTAAGATTTTTCCACAAGCCTGAAAGTTCCAGATCTCAGGTTTGCCATGGGCCTGCCACTGCAATAGCCAGAAGGACAAACAGCATCTTTAAAATTTGGAACCCTTTTCTCTCAAGACAGTAAACAATAGGAGTGACAGACTAATTCCAGAGTTCATATCATGGTTCAGGTGTCAACCAACCACCAGTGTTGTTTTTAATTAAATCTTTGCTTTTTCTCTTTATGAATTCTGACCACAGTAAGTAAGGCACATTCTGTTGAATGTGCTTTAAAATATTTTGCAAGACTCAAATTTGTTCTCCACAAGTATAAAACTTCATTACTTTCTCTGACTGGCAGCAGTGCTAAGGAACAATAGGAAAACTCTGTTTTTCTCTTAAGCTGTAAATTGGCCTCTTGCTTCATTAGATTTATAATCAAAATGTTAGTAACATCCTCATTATTAGGTTAGGACTGATGGTCAGTGTCTGCTCTGTGTAAAATACACCAAATCCCTTCCCAGTCTCATCAGTGTATCTTTCAGGATTGTTTGTGAGGATTCAGGTTTGTATCTAAACATAGTGGTATTAATATTAACCTTTTAAGCAAAGTTTTCCAGAAAGAGGTCAGCCCTTTCAGTCGAGAGTGCTAAAGATTTTAAGTATTTTAATTTTCAAAATAGGGCTTAAATCTGGGTGGTTTTTTTAGTTTTTATAAAGAGGCCAAAAATTTTATTAAGATGTGCACCTGTAACAGGACTGGTGGAGATTGACTTTCAAAATAAGAATTCATTAGTAATAACAGAAGGTTGTAGAGTTTTACAATTAGATTCAGGAAATGACCTGTCATACCTTGTAATGACAACTGTGACCTACTTTTAATTCTTGAAAAGTCACAGCATCATCCCCAAATAATGACACAGTTATATTCAAAACCTGAGCACTGGCTTTGCTCAGAGATACGTGTTTAGCCAGCCCACACCCCCAGCTCAGGAGTCCTGGCAGATGCTTTGCAAACCTTGTGTGATTCCAGGTGCTGGCTCCACATAGGTCAGAATATTCCAGCTAAATTTACTGAGGAACAATCTCTCTTGTTAATGTATCTTTTATTCACCTTGTCACTGGCCAAGGCTGTAACACCTGCTATTTATATTTATATAAATAGCTTTATATATATTATATTAATATATATTAATATATTTATTTTTATTTATTTATGTTTATTTATATTATATAAAGCTATTTAAGCTTTTTGCAGGGTATGCTCAGGTTTTAGCACTGCTATTAAGTATCAGGTAGTGTAACTATAATATGCTAATGCCTCTTTCAGCTTGTAGGGCAACTCTTGCTACAACCAGTTGAGGTTTGGATGATGATACAAAAGAAAAGTGTGAATGTGTTCCAGCAGAAGTCACCAGCCAGCACTTTGTGTTTCAATGAGGGTGTGGAGATTCTGAAGTAAAGAAATTAATGTTTTAAAAAATGGCAGATTCTTCTGCCCATTAATTCTATCCAGCAGGGTTGTTTTGGGGTTTAAGTAGATTTTTGGTTTATTGTTGTTGTTGGGTTGTTTTTTTGTTTTGGTAGTTGGTTGGTTGGTTGATTGTTTTTAGTGAGAACCAGTTCTCTTCCCTATTAAACCTCTCAATTCTTGTTTTAAATACTGCCATTATGTGGAGGACCTTTCTATATATATAATCACCATAGTCCAGTGAATATTTTTCTTGTTTGTAAGTATGAAAAAGTTCCAGAGCTTTCCTTCAGATTTAAATATCTATGTATTTATTCAGTTCCTCAAGCTGTGCACCAAGCTTCACTCTTCTTTTAAAGCTCTTGATTTCAAATTATCTTCTTGTTGAGAAATCCAAAAGATCTGAGTGAAAAGGCTGCTCAGTTTCTGCTGGGGTGTAACACATGAGAAACCCAGAAGAGCTGTCTAAAAAAGGCTGTTCACTTTTTCTAGGGTGTGAAAATCAAACTTTGAGGTATCAATAGGTTTGATGAGGAGGTAGAAGCAACTCCACATGGTTAGATTTCATTTTAATTATTCACCTATGGCATTAATATCTCTAATATGTCTGAGTTTATTAGACCATCCACTGGCTGTTTTTCTCCCACTAATTTGAAGAAAATCACCAGAAGTTCTCAATATTAAAAGCTCAGACAATGAGAACTAGAGGTAATTCTGCCAAAGGACTGCTAAGGTGGGCAAATTATCAGAGAATTACAAGTTCTATAGTATGGTTAGATGAGTCTGTCACGGAAAATCTGGTCTATCATCAACACTGTTAAATGTTTCTTTTCATTGAAAGCGAGTTCAGAAATTCTGAGACATCAGAGCATCTTCTTTAAATAATATCTGGACCTCCTTACTAAAATATTATACAACACCAACCCCTATTATCAGGATATTTATTGTGTGAAAATACAGATGTGATTTTAAGAAATAAGTCACATCTGAAGCTTTCAAATTCAGTCCTTCATATCTGATCTGAACAAGGATGTTCTGCTGGGTTCAGCTCTTCCCACCAGCTCACCCATGAGCACAAAATTTTTCAATATTCTTCTCTTCTCCAGAACACCTTCCACAAGCTCTGATGCAACTGAAAAGGCAAAGCAAATTGAGTCTTGTGTAGCAAAATCAAAATATCCATGAAGAGAGGGAATCTGGGAAATGAGCAACAAAGACACTGCCATGCTGGAACAGCTTGAATTCCCTTTTTTATCCCTCCTTTGTTTGAAGAGCTCCATGTGTCTCATGGTTAGAAACCTTCTAACCTCCAGGTTAAGTAGGTAGCAAAGAACTCATAGCAAAATAAAATCCTTCATTTTTCACCATGAAATATTAGAAGAAGCCAATTTCTCTTACTCAGTATTGACTTAATGGGGTTCTTTTTCCTCATTAAGTAACTTCTATGAAATTAAGGAAGCTATTGAGATGAATTGGAAACTTTTTCAAGGCCTAATCCACAGAAGCTGAGAAAAGCTATTGAACATTGAATCACCGGTCCAGATTGATTTCTCTTGAACACCCACCTAAAGCAAAAGCACAAGAAAATAATTTCAAATCCTCAGTTCTTGTGGACATAACTGACTTTTTTTTCCCCCTTTTAAGTTAAAGTCAACATTTAAGCAGTGAACAGTTAAATCACACTTCAAAGGTAATACTTGCATAAAAGTTTAACCTTTGTGGAGTTGCTTTTCTTTTGAACATCCCCCAGACAATCTTCTTGTATTGTATCATTTTGCTTGAGCAGTCATGACAACAGTCATTTTATTTTGGAATATTCTTCTTTTTCTCTCAGTATGCTCCAATAAACAAGTCTCTAACCAATCACTCACAAATCATTTGCCTGGTATTTCCTATGAGACTTCACTGCAAAACAGCTAAAATATTTTTTAACATTAAAAGAGTTTGACTTTACTTACGGCACTCTGAGCTTTGGGAATTTCTGAATATCATTTTCAGACATGTTCTGGAAAGGAAACACATGGGATATTGACAAAATTGTCCATGGAACACCCTGTGACTGATTCAAGTCATATACATATATTCAAGAACGTGGCATGAATTCACCTGGTATTTACATGACTTCAGAAGGCAGGTATATTGAATTTCTTCGTGTCTGCACAGTGAAATTGGGCAAGATTGTGCATGATTGCCAAATTTCAGGATAGAACTGTAGATTTTAAAATACAGAACCTTTGGCTGGAGTGTTGTTCTAAAAACCTTATCTGTAACAGAGTACATGAAAAATCAAATATTCTAGGGGACACATAGCTAGAAAACTCCTTGGACTTAAAAACAGCCTTGGCAGCCTAAAAAAATCCTTCTAGAAGCAGGGATGGGGGATGTTTGTTCCCTCAGCCACAGCACAGCCCCTGGACTGAGGTTCCACCTGACCGAGATGTGCTCTGGAAACCTTTCCTGATGCTCCTGCAGCATCTCTTCTCTTCCTCCAGCATGTGCAAGTCCACAGTCAGGGGGGATTCAGGCACTATGAAGAGTTTGGATTTTGTTAATTTAGTGCTTTGTTTAGTCAATCACGAGTTTCATGAATTCTCTTTGGAACAGGGAGGATAGTCTGGTTCTTTTTGTCTTTTTTACTGGTAACAGTAATAGGTTTCTAATTAGACCTTGGGTCACAAAGCTGTCGGTGTCATGGGACAGAACAAATCCTATCTGTGTTTTTCCACACTATTTTGCCTCAAAGAAGGAGTGAAACACAGGAAAATGTACTGCTTTTATGGAAATATCCTGCAGTGCTTCCTGAAAAATCGTATCTTTTCTAAAGGCTTTTTAAGCTTCTCTCTGGAGTTCCATTCTGTGATAAACTTGACAAATAATAGAGGTATAAACTCTTTTACAAGGGCCACATTTCTGTTTTAAATAAAAGAGAATTATATTATAATAAGTTAGATGGAACTCCTTTGGGTTTGTTCATCTCAATAGAGCTTTCCTTGTGGTAGCCAGTGGACACAGAAAGGTGACTCTGAAATTAGGATGTTATTTGGATTAATTTTAGAGCAACATTTTTATGCCAGGTTTATTATGTAGATCTAACGACAGCTACAAACCCAGCAAACACTCAGCCTGAGCAGCTGTTTCTCTGCAAATGTAATTTGGCAGTTTCCAGTCACTCACAAAATACAAAAAGATGTTTCTTAGGAAAACCATTCATAGAGAGAAGCAATTTTTTTCCAGATTGCTTTGTACTCTGGAATATTTTACTGGACATCTTCTTCTGGGGTTCTGTTTAACAAGTGAACCTTTTCCTTTTTTTTCATTATACAATTGCCAAGTAATTCAAAAGCTTAAAAAGAGTCTGAGCAGAGGTGAGCAGCTGCTTGGCTTGCTCAGTAGAATACATCCCTCAGATCTGCTGGGATGCCTCTGAAGAGCTGCTGCACTCTGAGCTAATTACAGAAACACTCTGGAAATAACAGAAAATCTCAAAAGTCACTCAGAAATCACAGAGTTATTGCACTTTCTATTTGCACCTCACAAACTCCCAGAATGTCATTATGCTTCCAGAGGCAGAACTCCCACTCCAGGCACAGATCCCCCGTGCTTGAGCTGAGGAGCATCTCCTGGGGACCAGGAGAATAAATCCCATGACACATCTGAATAATGCTGATTGCACCCTCCAGCAGCAGGGAGGGGTCAAATCCTGTTCCTACAACAGGGGCTTGAACATTTTTATGTTTTGTTTCAATTAAATGTCAAAAAAATTAATGTGAGGACAAGTAAATGAAAAATACAAAACTTTAGAAGAGGTATGCAGAGATCTCCCCACTATGACTGATTAAATAGGACAAAATTACTACTTCTGGGGAAATATAATACCTAATATTTGAAAATTAAAGTAAAAAGCAATAATACTAAAAGCTCATATACATCTTCTTGGATGTGTATTTAAGACCTGGAAACAGCTGCTATGTCAGTGGAAGTTATCAGCTTTTTCTAAAATTAAGCTAAGCCTGGAAAAATGTTGATTTAAAGCCACAGGGACTTTGCTTACTAGTTTTGATGCTGTTATATTTTATTGCTTTTGTGTATTGCTGCAGAAGAAATCTAATTTTATCTATAGGAGAATGAAGGAGATATTCCAATGAAAGGCCAGTTGTTCTGAGCAGGACTGTGTCTTTAGTGTGAGAGGATAATGAATAAATGTCAGTTATCTGTAGTTAATATTTGAAAACAAGAACTACCTATAAAGGACGAGATGAATTCAAGACAAGATTATTGGTTTAGAACTTCCCTGTCAATTTAAAAAATACTAAAAAATATTCATATTGAACAACATGCTTGGGCCTCCAGCATTGCATATTTCAAGCAAGTTGTCTGGCTAATTTTAGCAAAAGCATTTACCTCCCATATTTATACCTCAGTAACCACCTGGAAGGTGGCTCTCCATCTGCAAAATAAGGAGGAGTCTCAAACATCACTTAGTTGGAATTTTACAGGAAGGAATTTTACAGCTCCACTTACCAAAAACCTTTGTCCATTTATGCTGTGCTTCCTCACGACTTTCTCACAGTCCTTATACTTTAGCTGTCAATGAGAAGAAGATGATTGTTGCACCCTTAACTCTAAGAATCAATTAAGACAACATATGTTTGGCTTTGAGTAGATACCTTTTTGTATGCTATGGCCCACCTAAATGGCTCATTTTGTCCCATAAACAAAGATTTTTATGACAGACATCCTTCAGTGACTTAAAGGCTTTCATCCATTTAGGAACATGTTATTCCTCACATTTAGAAACCACCTCACAGCTGCCTGGCCCAAAGAAATATTTGAAAAATGGATTATTGTGGTACTGACTGGGATGAGCAGCTGCAGAAGTAAAGCAAAAACCCGATTATCCAGGAATACTAAAGCTGACTGATCCCAGTCACAGAATTCATTGTTGTGATCAAAAAGCTTTCACTTCTGGATAGAAATCTCACTTGTTAATCCTGGAAATTATCTATCATATTTGTAAAGCTTTTCCACAGTATTATGACTTCCAGTAGCATTTAGGACAAGGATATGCTCTTTAGAAGCTGCTCATGTACAGGTTGAGCACAAAGCAAGGCATGACTTTTAAACATTAAACAGTTGTCCTAAATTTGGTTTTGATTGGAGATTTTTGGTCTTTTTTTGGTTGGTTTTGTTTGGGTTTTTTGTTGTTGTTTTTGGGTTTTGTTTGATTGATTGATTTTTGTTTTGGGATTTTTTTTTTAATTTGAACTGTAATAGTACAGTGTAAGAACACAATTTATAGCTTAGATCTGTTTCAAGTTGGTCAGGTCCCTATCAGAAGGAGCCCAAAGAGCAGACAAAGAAACTTTTGGAGGCTCTGAGACAAAAGAATGACTTTTATTCTGTCTGAAACTTCAGTGGTGAAAGTTCTGCAAACGACCCTGTGCTGCTGGGACAGCTCCCCTACAGCAGAGGTTTCCCAGGGAGCTTCATGTGCTTTGTAGCCCTATCCCAGTTTTCATTTTAAGGTGTAACTTTGTAACTTCGGGTACGGATCCTGGAAACAACCGAACAGCAGAGAGGATATTTTTAGGAGCTACCTTCAGTTATTCATATGAAAAAACTCTGGTAAATATTTTAGGATACAGATTAAAACTTCAGTGCAGACTGAAGACTTAAACCTGTATATAATTTCTTTCCTACAGTGAACGCTATTGTGATGTTACCAGCACAAGTCTGTATGCAGAGGGAAGCAACACATCCCTGTGATTGAGACCTAATCCCAATCTTGAAGTAATTGATTTAAAAATGCTCTTTAGGTATTAAAAACAAACCTTGGAATATCCCAAATATGAACATCTTTGCTTTTTCTAAACCAAAAAAAATCAGAAATTATTTGAAAATTTGGTTCATTCATCCTTTATCTCAGAGATAATATCTCTGAGTTTATATAGATCTCTGAGTATAGAATATTCTCGGAGTTTATCTCAGGGATAAGCTCTGCTCACTTGTGACAGTAGCCCAGAGCCACCTGACTTGGGCTGACATTCTTGTCTCACCCAGATTTTTTAGATTACTTAAACAGCTTTTGTCCTGATTTAGCTCCCAAGAGTGGAATGCCAGTATCTCCATTCTGGATCTTGATCCATAGAAGGGAGGCACTGCAGATAAATGTGCATTCAGTGATGGTAGAACTTACAGTTGATCCTTTTGTCACTGTTCAGGATATTACTATCAGATCTTTCAGAAAGCCGTTTTTTGCCTTCCTAATTTCTTGGAAATGGTGGTCCAACTTTGCTCTGCACTGCTGTTGTAATGTTTTTCGTACTTGTCTGAAGTTGCCTGTTGATAATGATCTCATCTATTCCATCTCCAGTTTTTGGTTTCACTTTCCTGTGCCACTAACTCCTGCACCCTAAAATTAGGGGCTTGTAAGTAGTTGGCAGTTTCACTTCTCTGGAGATTTGGTAGACACAGTTTCTATGTTTGATCTGCTTATCTTTATTAAGTAGTTCTGCATTCCACTATCAAACTTTCCTCACCTCCCTAGATAAGACTCTCACAGTTATAGGAGCCATTGAAAAAACAAAAATAAACTTCACATTATTTCAAAATTAAGCCCGAGGTGTGCCAAGTTTTATAAGTCTAGCCAGGGATGTGATTAACAAAGACATTCAGAGGCTCATTTGTTACACCCAGCAATTTGGAAAAAAATATCACTTCTGAAAATGATTGAAGATTAAACAGAAAACTTGTAATCTTCACACCTTAGTGCCTTCCGCAGCTGTTAACGTGTGTTACACCAACAAGCATTGTACTAACCTGTTCCCTTGCTCTAAGTAAGCCATGAGTTTCTCTTAAACCCAATTTAAAAATCCCTTTCAAGATTCATTTTCGCTGACCAGTTGAGCTCAGCTTCTCATTTGACAGCGGTTTTGCTTTTAGTTCTGCAGCGAGCTTTGCCCATTACAAAAGATCTGAATTTAGCCCTACCAACGTTCCAGCAGTTTGCTCCTCCATCAGATGAAGACAAACCAGGGCCAAACTCACCGTCCTGAAATATTCTGCTAAATCCTCTGGGTCCCAGGTGAGCACGTCGGAGCGGTAGGGGACGTTCCGCAGGTCCATGGTTGGTGTCCCCCGAGGCTCAGGGAGCGTTCACAGCCCTGCTGCCAGCGACACTGCCATGGGCTCCCTCTCTGTGGCCACCTCCAAGGAATTTCTTGCCCAACCTCCAGCTCCTTCTGTCAAGGAACTGCTCTGGTCAATTGAAATGATGCTGTGAGTTCGTTCCAGAGAGACACTGCTTCCTCTGGTACAAAATGGTCTCTACTCCGAGAAGTTTCAGCTAGTCAGCCTTACCACTTCCTTTCTCTGAATATAAATAAGTAAACAAGGAAGCACAGCAGAGGGTTGAAAATGCTCTGCCTGCTACACAGAAGTAAATGCCTATGGACCCTAATTGCTTTTAATTGCATTACTCACATTATACATGCATAAAAATATTGTAATATTATTTGCATAGGTGTGGGTTACTCTTCTGGTAAGGCCCCACTAAGAAGAAAACATTCACTTAAGAGAAACTGCTTTAATTTACCTCAGTACCTGAAATATCCTTCTTTGTACAATTAAAGGTTATTGTCAGAGCGGCACATAATGGGGAAATAATGAATTAATGATGGAATTACAGTCAATATCCCTTCAAATAAAGAATCACTCAGTGAAACTAAAAAATGTACAAGTTTAGATGAAAAATTATTATGTTGCCATTGTATCAATAGTTCATTTTTTGGCTACTTCTTATGAGGATTTTGTATCTGAAAATGAACCCACAAAACCATATTATTACCACAGGGATGTGATAAATTTTCATCTGTCCTGCACAACCAATTCAGGCACCCTCCTATCAGTAGGTGCCTTTGCTGAGATTACATAGAGTAATTCCAAGTGTGTCCTTTTCAAAAAGAGCCAGCATGTCCATTCTCCCTTCTCGTGGAACTTGTGCTGTGCTGCTGTGAATCCTTGGCCTCACTCCTCCATTAGACTGCACAAAATTTCTGAGCTTCCTGGACTGGTAAGAATAGGTGCATAGTTCTGAAGCGCTGGGGAGGAAATTTCCTCTTCATTTTATGGAGAAATGAAATGCATCCCTCTTGTCTCCAGTCACTGACAGCCTCCTAACCTCATGTCTGCAGGTGTGTTGCATACGAGTGCATGTATTTGAGATCAAACCTACCAGTCTTCACTGTAAGAGTTTTCCTTTTGAAGTTCAGAGTCTGATTTAGAGTAGCTTACTTTTTTTCCTGTAGAAATTCTGGTAAATGATGGCAGCATGGTATTTAAAACGCTCTGGAATTAAACTGCTGTCAGAGCTGTTCTAAGCAGAGTAGCATTTATCAAATACATGCTACAGCTGTGTTTTCTGGGTTCTTACTTGAAATTACCTATGTGAATCATCTGAGGCATGTCCTGACAATATCACAGAAATATTATCACCTCTAGGTCTGGGGATGAAATAGGACTGAAGGAGCTGGTGCCAAAGAATCCCCAAAGGAAAAGTTGCTTTGCTGGTGCATTGTCAGCAGTGGTAAAGGGGAGGTTACATAACTACACCTCAGACATCCCATCACAGCCCCTGGATCTCTCAGGGAAACAAGCAGGAAGACAGGGAGAAGCCTGTGTTAAATTCCTAATTGCTTATTCTCAGATGTGTCTCATTACCCTCTAATCTGGTTTCTATCCCAAACCCAGTGTAGCAGATCTAATTGCAATTGTGTTACTCCTTATTTGTACTAATATGAAATTAATTAGTCTGGTCAAAATTTATGCTGGTGGTGTTATAAGGAGAATTACAGCATCATTTATTCTGATGCTGAGAAAGGAGGAAAGCAGTTACCTCTGAAGGCAATCTCCCAGCATCAAGAGCAGCTAACACAGAAATTCTAACACATGTATCTATTATTATTTGTTTGCATCCTGTCTGTGGCACTGTGTGCATCATAGCTAAGTGCAGATTTCATGCATTTCTTGCAAAACCCAGCTGCACACGAATGTGAGCTCTGTCTTTCTCTACAGCTTCTTTTGTAACATCATAAGCACATCAGATGTGGTGTCTCAGTAAGGCTTGCTGAGGAAACACCACTTTGTATTTTCTATATATGAATTTTCAAATATACTCCTACAGCAGCTGGCAATCTCATGAGATGGATTTTAAGCTCTTGGATTTTCAAAAGCTAAGGAACACTGCTATTATTGGGAGCATATCTTTTTATTAAGATTTTTTTCCCCTCTTTTTAAAAACACTAAGTGTTTCATAGGTATTTTATAGCCTGCAGTGACACAACCTTCACACCAAAAAAAGCGTCCCCTCAATAACAGCTGCCAATGGTAAGACTTTTCTGATGCAGTGCTGGTCTGGTGACTGATGATTGAAAATGTGAGACTCAAACCATTTTAAGCAACACAGGGGGGAACTTCACACTGCCGACATTCTGCTGCCTTCAAAGGGCAGCAACATTTTCCATTTTCTCTCACCTCTCTCTGGTGGTCTTCTGTCTCTGTTTTAAGTGGAGTCAAGGGCTTTGAACCACTTTCAGAAGGGTTTACTTTTCTAGAGTAACTCAGGTTACTCCATATCCCTAGAGCCAAAAAAAAAAGTTCAAACCTTGTGAGAATTTCATCTTCACGTTCATCACATCCCAAAGAAAGTGGATCTTTATGAAGTGGTTTTCTTTTGTCCTGCCCACATTTGTTTTAAAAAGACTGGGGTAGATCCTTCCTTTTACCCTGGAATGTTTACCCTAGACATCCTAGAGCTGCCCTTTACCATGGCATGCCCAGTGCCCAGGCTGTGTCACCTACCTGTAACTGTGAGAGGCTGAAGTGTCAGTGTTAATTTGGTGCTTTGCTGGGGCCAGATTGAAGGGAAGGAGAGGTTTTGGATGTGTGATGGACAAACCTCTGATCCTAAGAACAACCCTGGTGCAGAGGGGGTTCAGATATTTTCTGAAATTTTAGCCATTTTCATCACCCACCTTGGGAGGATGAGCACAACAATCTGACCTTTGCTTAGCAGTGAGCTGGGGTCAGAGCCAGATAAGGGAGATAAGGGAAGCAGACCCTGTGAGGTGGGATAATGCTTTTTACCACATCAATGTCCTCCCTTACACACCTGGCTCAGGTGTAAGTTAAACTCCTCCTGGGGAAAGTATCAGGATATTCACATTCACACCTAGGCCAATTTGAAAAAGCAATTTGTAGAAATGGAACTTCCAGGCTTCCTCCCCAGCCAGCCCCACTCTGGTGACTGCCAGTGCCAGAGATGGACCCTGAATATGAGACTTTAATGGGAACAGCACCTGAGGTAAATGTTAACCAACCTCCCTGCCTCTGGAATGTATGGCTTGAATAAAACTGTCTGAGACACTGGCTTCAAATCCAATTTCATACAAAGCAAATGAAAAAAAAGTGTTCTCTATAGGAACTCAATCCTCAGCAAAGACTTTCCTGGATGGAAACAAAACATGCACACTTGAAGCATCTTTTCCCGTGTCAGTGAATTGTGTTACTCTGAGCAGGTGTCAAGATGGAGTTTAGGCAATTCCGAAAGGCCTGAAATCCTAAAATACAGCCACTGTAGAGTGCAGCTGGATTCTATCCAGAAACCAAAGAGAATCAAATATCTACTAAAGTCCTGTAAAAAATAAGGCAAATACTTAGAGATATTCTAGCAAGAGCAGTTTGCTCAGGAATATGTTTTGTTCCACTCTGTTTGGGTCATAAGTGGCATTATGTGTCTGGTTTGTCCAGAAATGCTGCAAACAAATGCAGAGAACACTTAGGGGACCTCAACAGAGCTGTCTGTCAAGGAAAGACTGAAAAAAATGCTTGCTAAGTCTGAGAAAGGGAAGCTGGAGATGAGGGAAGGAAAAAAGAAAATAAACTTTGTGACAACTAGCAGTCAGTTGTTCCCATGAGCTGTGAAGGGCTCTGCTAACAAGAAAAGCTGCTGCAATCTTGAGAAGGAGGAACTGGGGACTGAAGAACTGCTCCAGTGTTTGTGCTGCTCAGTGCAGCTCAGCAGCTCAGTTCAGGAGCTGCCAAGCAGGGTCAGCTGTCCTGTGACACAGAAGGGGCCAAAAGGACACCTGGAACTGTTCTGCTTTGGACATGACCCTCCTGAACTAACAGTGCCTTCCAGGGACAGAACTGCCAGTGAACACCACTTTTGTACCTGAGGTCACCAGTGTGATGGAGACATTGGAGCTTAAGTTAAAGCATGTTAAACACACACCCTTTAGTCTGGCTAACTGCTCAAACCCTTTCGCCCTGTGCTCACAATTTCTTCCCCAGCTCCAGCCCAGGGGCAGCTGCCAACACCTCGGCTCTGCAAGGCTCCAGTTACCCCCAGGATTTTTTTTCCACCAGCCCAGCTCCCTTTTGCCATCCCAGCTCCTGCTCTGGTTCCCACCCCAGCCCTGCTCCTGTCCCCACTGCAGGATTGGGCTGTGCTGGGGAACTCCCAGCTCCACTGGAAACCTGAGTCTGTGGGAGCTGCTGAAGCCTGAGGAATTCTCATTCAGTGCTTCCATGGCAGCCTTTCCATTTGCTTGGCCTTCTTTTGGGTTTTGGTAGGGGATTTGGGGGTTTTGGGTTTTTTTTCTTGGTACAGGTTTATTTTAAAAAACTCAAAAATGTTCTCTTTTGTCAGAACAAAAGTTTTTTTGTTTCATTTAAGGTTTTTAAACAGCAGTATTTCAAATATATCCAACTATTCTGACAGCTAAAGATATGATAATTAACTCAATCCATTTTGCTACTTTAATCAAATGAACTATTGACACCCATAAAGCAGCATATTGGCTCTGACATTGTTTCTAAGCAATCTCAGTTTATTCAGTCAGGCAGTTGTTTTCTAACCTAAACAAAGCTACTTTGTAGCTTCAATTCTATAGAAACTTGCAGAGTTTATATTGTAAACTGGTTGCCAATGTGGGATTTTGGTCATTGTTGCAGTTCCAATGTTCCTGTCCATTCACAAACTTGGAACTGGATTCTGATCCTAACAGATTTCCAATTCTCTACATATTTCAATAGCTTGTTGACCAATAAGAAAAGCATTTGTGATTTTGCAATGCTGTGAAAAACAAAAAAGCTTCTACAGCTTTTCCACTGACATATACTCATTTCAGACCTTCTTGGGAAAAGCTTTTGTCAATCCCGAAAGTTTTCAAGAGTAAATTTCACAGACCAGAAAATACACAGGTGACTAGGAGAAAAAAAAAAAGCTGCTGCTAGCCAGCATCATCCTGGGTATAGTTTTGGTTTTAATGTTAGTTTTGTTTTCAATCTTTATGTTCCTCTCTATGACTGCCTTAGAGTTTCCAAGGAGCTGAATTGTTGAACACCCCATGCTTTTCAACTTTTCATTTTTTATTGTTCAAAATAACATTAATAAGAAGCTTTTCTTTCTTATAAAGAAGCATTTTGCATATATTTTAAACTGTACACATGTATTGTACTATAAGTGGATGTAAGACAATTCCTTTTATCCCCTGGCTCATTATGAAGGAGGGCCAGCACAGGTCAAAAGTACTTATTCATTGGAGCAGTCCTGATCTGTCAGGGCTCTTCTCTGAGCTGTGGATTAGAGTAGCAGCAGGGTAGATCTCACCTCGATCACACAGTACTCCTTCCCATTCACATACTGAATACCTGCAACTACTGTTTCCCAGACAAAAGGCAGAGGATTAAAACGGATAAAAATATATTAATGTTTTTCTCTTTTATCTCCAGCCAACGAACAAAAGTTGAGATTGTGTAGGAGAGAAGATTCAGTCTCATTTTGCCATCTAGTGGCAACACTGGCTTGCTGAGATGCATCCGGGAAAAGGGAGCTGATGTTAGAGGGAGGTGGGAACGAGTTATTAACTCTTTGGAAAAATCAGACATTTTTCTACTCAAAATATTAAGAAAGCCTAGTTACATTTTATAGCAACACTGCACAAACAGCCACGTTGCTAAAATGTTGGACCTTTCTGATGGGGCATAACTGGCTTAACGTTGCTGAAGCTGTGCCCCATCAGAAAGGATAAAAGCCTTTAGCCCCCAGTGGGTGAATATCTCCCTTCCTGGGGGGCAGGGGAGGATATTGGCATGAGAACAAACACCGTGGTCTGTCCTGCCTTCTCCCTTACCCGGTTCTAACCCCAGGCCGCTGGTGGTGGGTGTGCACCGCTCTGGCTCGCACAGATCAGGCTTCGTTCAGCACCGGAGCCCGGTCCTCAGCCCGGGCCCGGAGCAGCGAGCACGGCTGCCTGCACAGACTGTCCGGGCAACAACCGTGAGCACCTCAGCCTCTCACACTTCAGAACGCAGTGGAGATTGAGGCCGATGCGCTCTTCTGCGCATCAGACACTGTTTGAAGGATTTCTTTCAGCAGATGTGTCTGATCCCCCCCAAATCTGCCTCTGTTAGCAGGTATTGGAAAAAGCAGCACGAAGCCCTCCAGCTCAGTACGAATCGGTTCAAACCCGGCATATCTTTTCGGGACGCCGTTATCTGGGGTCTAATTACACTGATGATTGGAATAGGTGGTCTTGAAGGTCTCGTCCAACCTTGACGCTTCTGTTAGTAGAGTTTGGCGGTGCTGCTGTACCTCTTACAGCAACTCCTTGCCTTCCCCTGCGTACAGGTGGACAAGTACAAGAAAGAGAGGCAGCACACGGCGAGGTGAAGCAAGGCCAGACCCCGCCGGGGCGGGCGGGTGGTGCCGGGGGTCCATCCGGGGTGGGGCGGTGCGCGGGGCGGTGCTGGCCCCGTCCCCCCGGCCCGCGGGACGCGCAGAACGGCGGGAAAGGCGCGGCGGGAGCGGCGGCGATGGACCACAAGGTGAGGCTGCCGGGGCCGGGGCGAGCCCCGGGCCCGCTCCCCGCGGGGCTCCGAGCCCCGGGCCCGCCTGGGAGCGCGGCCAGCGCTGCCCCCGGCCCGCGGGGCCAGCCGGGGCCGGGGTCTGAGCCCCGTTAGCAGCGGGGGCTGTGCGAGGAGAGCGGGTCCTGCCTCTCCACGCAGCCCGGGCGCCGCCCGGGCCGGCTCCTGAGCTGGGACCCGTCGCGGGAGCCACGGGCCGGCCACGAGGCTCTGAGGAGGGAATGGGGCTGGTCTTTCATCCCGCTTTGAGCACGTGTTTCCCCGGTGGGGATCCCCACTTTCGGCCGAGGTTCGTTTTTAGTTTTTTTGAAAGATGTAACCCCTTGGAGGAGGTGAGGTGCCACCACCTGGTAGCGTTCACTCTTAACTGGTGATCTTTTATCACTATTTATCCCTATTAGCTGGTGATTTTTTCTCTAGATACTTTCCCGTTGAGGTATCTGGTAGGGGCCATTGGCCGGTTCCTAGTGCTGATAAGGAAGGTCGAAACGGACCTTTTAGTTAGTATAAATCACTTGTTACTGAGTTTATTTTGTTTGCTAAGACTCCAGCACCCGTGGTTCTTAGTGCTGCCAGTTCTGTCCCCAGGACAGCTCTGACTCTCCCCACGGTGGTTGTGGAGGGATCGGGATCCAGCCATGCCACCCTGCCGGCCACCGTGCACAGGGACTGGGCAGAAACGGCAGCTTTAATGGCAGATATTAACCTGCATTGATAATTCCACTGCTCCGAGGAACATGAGGGATTAAATAGCACTTGTTTTGGCCGGTGTATTTGACGACATAGCGTCCAATTTTAGAAATTTGTGAAGACAAGGTTTCCCAGGAGCCCGGGAAGTAGTGGAACTCATTGTGAGGTTTAAATTCGTTTTTGTTGGGCCAGTATGCATTACTCACAGCTGTGGATACATTGTCTCTCCACCAAAACTTCCCTTTCATATTTTGTGTCAATATTGGAAGTTGAGTAAATTAATTTCCGCCTTTTTTTGTTAAAAGTTGTGCTTCACATATTACGGTTATATTTCCCTCTGCCAAATGCATGTTTTTAGGCTGAGCTCCTAAATTTGTACAATTATGGCTTATTCATCAGCAATGGTCATTGAAATGCATTCAGCCTTAAGCATGGTTTCAGCCATTAGCACAGTGACCATCAGAGATGGAGAAGGTGAAGGTTTCCATCCGGTGGGTCAGATTCGGCGATTTATGTGCTCAGTCTGGTTCATTCTGGTGCTGATTCCATCTGTGAGGCGAATAAACAGCACTTCAATGGATAACCTGATTTTCAGTGGAGACATGCTGGCATCATTCCCAGTATCATTTTCTGAAAAAGTGAAATAATACAAGTCTCGTCAGGGTTTGCCCGGACAGGTTATAATCCCATTAAAAGCAGGGGAAAGCCACGATGCTCTAATTCTGTTTTGTACTTTTTTGTAGCTCTGTTATCCATAGATTCCCGAGAGAATGTACCCCGAGGTTTAGTTAATCTCAGGCACTGTTTTGTGTTACTTTTACCAGAACACGTTGTCCTGACTGTAAAGCTGCCAGACTTCCCCTTGAATGGAAGGTGGAGCTCCTCATTCAGGGTTTGCATAAAATGCACACTCGGGGCACAGCGATTATTTACTCTGAGTATCCCCCTCAGTCTTGTGTGGCTTCGGGCTCTTTTTCAATGGGCCATTAGCCCATTCTGTGCTTCCATTTGGCAGCGGTAATATGGGGTGTGAAAAACCCATTGAATTCTGCCTTTTTGGCCCATTGTACCTATTTTTATGGAAAATGTGAGCTCCTTTCACTGATCAGACTAGAGATAAAAGTCCCTTTCCCCATTCAGAATATCTCTGTTCTGTCTCCTGAAATGCAGTCAAGATACTCAGTGAAGGTGCCCTTGGTCAGGACCATTTTGAAGCAAATTACATTTAGGTGCCATGCTCGATAAAACCCCATCCTGTGACAGGATCATGGGGTGTACTGCTTCAGTTCCAAATTACACAGCTTTTAATTTTTTTAAAAAAACTTTAGTAAGGGGTTTCTTTCACCTTTGCCCCAGGGGAGGAGAATTGCAATGTTTGGAATTCTTGAAAATAATGCTTGATTATATAATTCTTTCCACCTCTGTTTTCTCAGTGGACAACCTGTAAATCCTAGTTCTTGGGAATGGTCAATTAGTCCGACATTACACGTAGAATTTTTGGAATCACCATGAAAATTACTCTATCCCACATCTCACCCATATTACTGACATGTGGGGTGAAGTGAATTTTGTAGTGGTACCAAAAATGCATGCAATTAGTGTTGCACAGGTGAGGATTTCCCCGTGTTCTAAAATTTCGGTAGCACTCCTGGACAATTGTTCATTAAAGGCTGTGTCTTTTCTAATTTCATCTCGTTTTGTAACAAGGCCAAGGATTTGGCCAATCTTCGGGAGGTGCAGTTCATTTTCTAATCTGCACAATGTCAGGAGCACTTGGAGCCCACATGAGCATTAGCTAAACTTTTTCCTTCAACTTTTGCTTTTCTTTCTGTCCTCCTGTAACTGTCTCTGCAGCTGTTCTATTTTCAAGAACAGTAATAATAACTCAGCTATTTCCTGCTTTCCAGTTCAGTTCTTGTTTCTCTTTAATATCTCTTCTGTACTGGCAGGCAACCTTCCACTATCCCAGGTGGCTCCAAGCCACATTTGACCTGGCCTTGGGCACTTCCAGGGATCCAGAGACAGCCACAGCTTCCCTGGACAGCCTGTGCCAGGGCCTCACCACCTTCACAGGAATGATTTTCTTCCCAATATTCAATGTAACCCACTGTTTTTCACTTTAAAGCTGTCACGATGCAATGGGCCACCTTGGCTCTATGCCCCAGCTCCCTCTTGCAGCACAAAGCCATCTGCTGCCTGTGTTTTGGCTTTCCAAGCCCTTGCAGGGCTTTAGGAAACTGTTGCTGACTTTGGGCTCTAACAGAGTTGCTGGACTTTGTGTCACACGGAGCAGACTTGGACAGTCCTTGGGATGGGAGTGTTGGGAGGCTCCTCAGGTTCCCTGAGAGCAGAGGGGTTCATTTGCCCCTCACGTGCTGGCCAGCAGTGGATCTTGCAGTTCCCTCACGGGGTTGGGATGCTCCCAGCTGGGAGGCTGAATGTAGAGGAATTTCTTGTGGAACAAGGACATGCTGTCCTAGATGCTATTCCTTTGCAGGAACTGGACAACCCTAGCCTGCAGACTACACTTACTTTAGTTAAAGTATTTAGGACATCCTTGAAAAGACAATAAGCTTTGTACAAACACAATAATCAGTGCTGGATGCTGAAAAACTGTCACGTACTATAACCTGATCAGATGCTTGTAGTATAACAGCCAATCAATAAGTGACTTGTCTATGTAATCATATTACATTAACCAATGAATGTTAATTAGCTGTTGTGTTTTGTAAGACGATAAAGGTATAAAAGATTAATAAATTAGACAGTAGAGGAGGATGACATCTAGCCATATTGGTTTGAGTGTCATTACTCTGTCTGGCTCTCCGTGGCACCTTCTTCAGCTGAAAGCTCTTTGCTCACACAATCACCACCATCTTCTCCTTCAGACATGGAGCAACGGAATCAACAAGGCCAGTAAGATGGCCCTGCTCGCCTGGGAGAAGGAGACGGGCATCAAGCTGGTGCAGATCAACGGGCAGAGGCGCTACGGTGGGCCGCCCCCAGGTACGCCAGGAGAGCGCGGCCCGGGAGGGGCTGGCTGTGCTTGCCGGAGCTCACCCTGGGTCGGGGGTGGCTCCGTGTGGTGGAAAAATCTCTCCTCCAACCCGTGCTTCCAAGGAAAACTCAGCAGCCTCTTGTTGTTCGGTCTCAAGGCAGTTTATTGCAAGTTATCGAAAAGATTTTCTTCTGGGGCTGCTGTGGTTTGCTCAGAGCTCAGGCTGTGAGCAAACCACACCCTGACATCCTCTCTGACTCCCGACTGCTTCTTCTCTCCCCGCCAGGGCTGCTGCTGCTTTTATATGGGACATTATGTGTTACATGTTTATAGTTTTTCTCCAATGCCTATTACCTATATTAAATGGTGCTTTTCTATCTTTTATATGGTACATTACGTGTTACATGTTTACAGTTTTTCCCCAATGCCTATTACCTATATTAAATGGTGCTTTTCTACTCTAAACCAATCTGTGAGTGCCAACATCACCAAGAACATGGAGGTAAGGAAGAAGAAAGAGGGAGAACAGGGCAAGCCCAAATCCCTCCATCTTAAAACCTCTGACCCCCATGTACAAAACCAAAACCCCCCTGTATCCCTGTACAAGACTTAAAACCCCCCTGTACAGCACTCAAAAATTCTTCCCTTTACTTTGTGACTACTTCTACTATAATATCTAAACTTTTGTGACTTCTTGTTCTTCCTGCAAGGTTGGTAAATCATTCCATGGCTCAAACCCAAAATCACAGCTGTTTCCAGCTGCCTGCCAGGGTCTCAAATGCTTCTGAGTGGGGTCTGGAACACCCAAAAATGTCTGAGGGGCATTTTGAGTTCCGACAGTGCTCCCCGTGTCCCCGCAGGCTGGGTGGGCGGCCCGCCGCCGGCCGGCACCGAGGTGTACATCGCCCGGCTGCCGCAGGACATCTACGAGAACACGCTGATCCCGCTGTTCGAGAGCGCGGGGAAGCTCTACGAGTTCCGCCTCATGATGACCTTCAGCGGGCTCAACCGGGGCTTCGCCTACGCCAGGTACGGCTCCCGGCAGGACGCCCAGAGCGCCATCGCCGCCTTCCACCGCTTCCAGCTGCGCCAGGGCTGCGCCATCGTGGTGTGCTGGAGCATGCAGAAGCGCGAGCTCGTCGTCAACGGCCTGGGCGCCTCGGTGAGGCTGCGGGAGCTGGAGGCCACGCTGCAGACGGTCACTGAGGGGATCCGCAGTGTCACCCTGCACACCAGCCCCTCCCAGAAGCAGGGCAAGCTCGCTGTGCTGAAGTACAGGTCGCACGAGGCTGCTGCCCTGGCCAAGAAAGCCCTGATGGAAGGTCAGTGGTGCTGAGGGATGCTGCTTGGGCTGGTCTTCCCACCTCCAGACTTGGCTGCAAGGTGACTTCAGCCTTGAGACAACCTTTGCACTATCCCTGTGTCCTGTGGGATGCCAGCTGCCCCTGGTGCAGCCCTGATTTCCAACTGGAATTTCCAACCTCCTACTGGAGGTAGGGTGAAGGGACTGCTGGAGGTCTCCAGGAAGCTGCTTGCTCACAGCAGGAGCATCACCAGCTCAGGGCACCCAGAGCATTAACCGAGTTATTAAACCTTTCCAGTGGAGCAGCCCAACCCCTCAGTGTCCCTTAAACACTCCTGATGGAGCTGCTCAATCCCTCTGAGCCCTGTCCCATGACTTCAATGCCCTGATGGGACACAATTCCCAGACATCCAACCAGGACCTCCAAAGTCTTGGTTTGTACCCATTTCTGCCCCAGCTTAGGAGTATTTGGCTTTGCAATCTGTTCGCCTTGGCCCTAAATTCGAGCTGCCCCTAAAATCATGGAGATCACTGGGACGGGACAGGACAGGGTGGCATGGGACAGGATGTGATGGGACGGGAAGGGATGGGATGGATGTGAGAGGATGGGATGGTATAGGATAGTGCTGGAGAGTAGGTGAGCATCTCCTGTCTCCTAGGAAACCTGAGGATCGGGGATGCAAAGATGAGGGTGGACTGGCTGGACCCCCAGCTGAAGCAGAAGCTGCAGCTTTGTAAGGAGGAGCCATCGTTCAGCTGTGTGCAGGGAGGTGAGAGCCCAGCAGTGCCCCTGACTCTGACACTGCAGAACATGCTGGAGTGCCTGAACACGCTGGGCTGGAAGCATCACCTGTTCATGACCAAGTGTGTCCAGGTGAACCCCAGCGGGTGGCAGCAGTTCTGGTACCGAGTAGCCATCCAGGGGTCCCATGTGCCCATCGATGGCTTCATATGGGTCTCACCAGACAGGCAGGGCCAGAGCGAGCACGAGAAGGCCAAGGTGGTGGCAGCCCTGTGCGTTCTCCAGGTGCTTGGTGAGTCCTTGCACAGCCAGCTCCTGCCTTTCCCAAAGTCTGGAAGTGTCTGCTGGGAGGGTGGAACTGTGGCACTTGTGGGGCAGGGAGGGACCCAGGCTGGCTGGCAGGGCTGAAGCGCTGTCGGCTCTGAGCTGAGGGTGGCATCTGTGTTTGGAAGCACAGGATGCAAGAGGAGGGGGCTTGGGGGTGAGGGCAGAGCCTGACCCTTCTTTCTCCACTGCAGGGGACGAGCTGAAGTAGGCAGCTGCACTGCTGGAGCCACGACTGAGCCTGAGCCCCGCTGGGCTCCCACCCTGTTCCAGCTTTCCTTGGAGTTCTTTGCATCGGTTTTGTGAGCTGACTCTGGAGGATGAGGCTGCTGTCCACGGCAGCCACCCTGTCCCCGGGCAGCCCTCGAGTTCGTTCTGGTTTTGGGTTGTTGGTTTTCCTGCCAAGTTTGGCTTATGTTAAGTTGGTTTGTGTTGCGTTGGAGGGGCAGATCCTGGAGAAGCAGCAGCTCTTGGGAGGGCTGCCAGCACTGGATGCCAGTGTGATGGAAGGAATTCCTCCACTGGCATTCCTGTTTCCTGAGGAGGAGCCTTAGGGGAGGACAAGGCCACACACAGGGCGTGTCCCAGTGGTCACAGACGTTCTTTGGGCTGGTGGAGCTGCTGTGTGGGGAGAGGAGTGCCTGCAACCTGTTTGTTGTGAGGAAGCAGCTGTGGAGTTGGCAGCTGCCCATGAATGATTCCTCAGGAGTGGCAGGTCTGGCCACACGTTGTTCTTTTAGGATTAAAGAGTTGTGGAAAGCACCAGCTGGGTCATGTCATCTTTTCCTCCTGCATCCTCAGCTCCCTGCCTGGCCAGTGCACATCAGTGCTCTCCCCACACACCAGGATAGGCAGGGGAAGGGACAGGGTAGGATTTTGAGTTTTAGAGCCTGGTGGGCCCATTGTGCGGGAAGCAGTGTTCCCTAACACCTCGATCTTTGTTCTCTTCTAATCACTCGTCTCTTTCTGACCAGCTTTTGATACCCCCCAGGCTCCTCTGAGTGCCTCCTGATGTCCTCCCCAGTGTCTCTTGGTGGTCCTCTGGGATATTTGGTAGCACCTTGTTGGGGAGGTTGGGGTTTTTCCTTTTGTTTTTCTCTTGTCTTAGAAATCTTCCCCCATTTTTTGTTGCTAAGGGACAAAAACCACTCCAAGGGAGGCTCCTGCCTTCCGTAGCAGACACCTGTCATTCAAACCAGGACACCCCTTTATGCTCTCCAGGCGTCTCTGAGTTTCATAGATGGTGGGTAGACACCCCCAGCCCCAGGAATGTCTCTGACCATGTCTCTGGCCCCGCAGGTGCAGCACAAACCCCTGGGCCAGCAGCACCTGGGGGCTGCAGTTGGTGCTCCAAGGGCTCCCAGGCAGTGCTGGGAATGCAGTGGGGGATGTTTGCCACAGCCAGGAGTAGGAATGCTGGTGGAACTGCACCAGACCTGCCCCGTTCCCCAGCAGGTGCAGGGGCTCCTGCAGGGGCCGTGGCCGCAGCATCCGGCCCTGCCAGACGCTGTTCCAGACCCTGCTGCCCACTCTGCTCATCCCCAGCCTGGGAGGGATCCCTGTCCCCCTCCCCACTCAAGATACACTGTGATGCACAGCTGGGCCCACCAAGTCTGGCAGCACCCAAGTCCCATCCCTGTTCCTTTTGGAGATCCCCAGGATCCTCCAAGAATCTTGGGGTGCAATCTTTAGGTTCTTTCTTGCACTCCCTGCAAGTCTGCGTGTCCTTCCTGAGGCACACTGCAAGTCTGTGCCTCATGAGGATGAGCCAAACCATCAGCACAAGGCACTGGGAAGAGAAAGGCACTGGGTTTATTTCTAACAGAGCTAAAGTCTTAATTAATTAACAACAGGTAGTTGATCTGTTGGGACAGCAAGGCAGGGAAGCGATGAACCTGTCTGTCCTGGCCAGGCACCCCAGAACCCCATGTCACCCCCTCCCTCACCCCTCCTGAGAACTGCCCTGCCTCCCCATCCCAAAACAACCCAAGGGACCCCCAAATACACCAGCAAACCCCAGCATTACCCCCAGCACTGCATCCCCCTCAGGGACCCCCAGCCCTGCATCGCCCACCCCAGGGACCCTCAGCGGTTCCCCCTCACCCACGCAGTGACCAGAGCCCCCAGCCCCGTCCCTCACGGACCCCGCACGGTTCCCCTCGCCCCAGCCATGTGCCCCAGCCCGCTGCTCCCTGCGGTGTCTCCGGCAGCCCCTCAGCCTCTCCACCCCCAGCCTGTCCCCCCGTCCGGGACACCCCCGCCGCCTCCGCCCCCACAGCCGCTGTCCCCTACCAGACCCCCACCCGCTCCGACACGCGCTGCCCCTTTAAGAGCGCGCCCACAGCCGAGCTTGAGTGGCAGCCCTAGGAGCCAATCAGAACGCCAGCGTCCTGCCCACCGACAGCGGTAGCATTGCAGCGAGGCCACGCCCCGTAGGCGGGCACTCTCTGGGGCTGCGGCTCTGATTGGCCGCGCCCCGCTAGGGGACGCGCAGAGCCCCGCCCCCGCGCCGGGCGGGGCGGCGGCGCTGAGGGGCCGCTCAGTCGCTGTCGCTGTCGCCGCTGTCGCCGCCCTCCGCCGCCGGCTCGGGCTCGTCCCGCAGGTCGGCGAAGAAATCCTCGCCGCTGCCCAGCGCCTTGCTGCTGAGGGCGCGCAGCGGCCCGCCCTTCTTCTTCTTCCGGCGGTAGTCATCGACCACCATGGAGCCGAGCGCCGATACGTCCCAGAATTTCACCTTCTGGTCGTGGCCGCTGCTGGCCAGGAGCTTCCCGTCCGCGGCCAGGGCCAGCTGCTCGATGGGCTCGCCCAGGTGCTGCCCCACGCAGCCCAGCACGCGGTTCGGCAGCACGTTCACCGCCCTGGGCGGGCACGGGGCGCTGAGGGCCGGGACGCCCTCTGCCCTCCCGTCCCGTGTCCTAGCAAGGCTGATCCCATCCCACAGCCCCTCACTTGCACCCCTTCCCATTCCTCCCCATCCCATCCCACCCTCAATTCCCTACCTCACTCCCTCTCCATCCCACCCCATCTCCAGCCCACTCTTCTCCCCTTCCTATCCCACCACCCTCCCCTCCCTACCCCATCCCACCCCCATGGTCCCACCTGATCCCACACCTGATCCCACACCGTTCCATCCCATCCCTCTCCGTTCTCCCTCACCCCCTCCCCACCGCACCCCCTGACCTGATGACTCCGTCCAGGGACCCCACGCACACGATGCTGTCCGTGACGGGCACCATGCAGTCAATGGTCTCTGCCCTGAGCGCAAAGCGGTCGCTGGCGGCCCCGAAGCCGTCCCAGTTGAAGAGGTAGATGGTGCCTTCGCTGGAGCCACACGCCACCTTCCTCCCCCTCTAGGCACGAGGGAGGGCAGTGAGATACAGGCACAACAAAAAACTCAGAGCGAGGACAGGGAGCTGTGGGATCCTGCTCCACGCTGGGGAGCAGTGCCAACCTTCATCAGCACCACAGACGTCAGGTCACCGTTCTGCGGCTCCGAGACCAGCTCAAAGCGCCGTCGCTTCACGTTGAAGACGCCCAGGGTGCCATCACCACTGTGGGAGGTGGAAGGGACATGGCACAGGGCACTGCAGCCATGAATGGACATGGGGAACCCGACCCCAAGGCCACGAAGCCCCTCTGGTACCTGGCTGTCAGTAGGATCTTGCCGTTGCCATCCACTGTCATGGCACTGATGTACTCCTCCTGCTGCCGTGCCTCCAGGATGGCACTGCCCCTGCGCAGGTCCCACACCTTCACTGCCCCGCCGTCGTCGCCCGTGGCAAAGATGTGGTGGTCGATGGGCAGCACGCAGTTGAGGGCCGATCTGCAGAGACCCCGGCCCCACGGTCACGGCTCCCAGAGCAGGCCCAGGGCTGTGTGGTCCTGCCGCGGGAGGGAAGGGGACAGCCCAGCCCTTGTGCCCAGAACGAGCCGCCTGCACGGACTTACTCGTGGGCCTTGGGGAAGCGTGTTTCCAGCCGTCCCTCCTCCGCTGTCAGAATGTGGATGGACTTATCCTTGGACACAGTGAAAAGCTCTGGAGAGCCGCGTTAGTGCCCCCGCCCGGCGTCCCCCGCTGCCACCCCACGTCCCCGCACTCACTCTGCCCGTCCTGGGAGAACGCCACGTCCCGGCACGACTTGAGGTGATGTCCCGAGGACCAGAGCTGCCGGTTCTCGCCCTCGGTGCAGGAGTACGAGTACCTGCCGGCACCGGGAGTGCTGGCTGGGACCCCGCGGGCGGCCGGGGAGCCCCAGAGCCGGGACGCCCGCCGCAGCCCCGGCCCCACTCACAGGTACACATCGCCGTCCACGTCCCCCGCGGCCAGCAGCGGCCGCGCCGGGTGCAGCGCGATGGCGTTGGCCGTGGCCTCCAGACAAATGTCCTCGGGGGCGTCCCGCACTCGCGGCTCCCGCGCCGCCGGCTCCGGGGACTGCTGGGGCTCCTGGGGGGAGCGGGGCCGTGGGACCGGGGCCGCCGGCTCCGGGGACTGCTGGGGCTCCTGGGGGGAGCGGGGCCGTGGGACCGGGGCCGGCGGCTCCGGGGACTGCTGGGGCTCCTGGGGGGAGCGGGGCCGTGGGACCGGGGCCGCCGGCTCCGGGGACTGCTGGGGCTCCTCGGGGGAGCGGGGCCGTGGGACCGGGGCCGCCGGCTCCGGGCTCCGCGGCCCCACGCGTGCTCACCTCCTCCATGGCGGCCGCCATGGCGCCCTGCTGCTTTGCACGGCCACGCCTCTCATCTGCACATCCCCGCCCCTGTTTACCCGGCACAGCCCGGCCCGGGAGCGGCGCCGGCCCGGGGCTCCAGCGTGCGGGGCTCCGGCCCGCGGGCGGCCGTGGCCACATCTCACCAGGTCGCTGCCCGCCGGCTCATGGCTTCCTGTTCTTTAGGGCTTCACCGCTGGGAGCCCCACAGGCTCCCTAATTGACACCGTCATCTCCTCTCTGCTCCCAGGGGCCACGGACCAGGTGCCACTTCCACCCCTTGTAGGGTCTGGGGCCAGCAGGATCCCCCTGGAGACCCCAGCCCAGCCAGGGAGCACCAGCAGCGCCCCCGCCCCGAGGGGCCATCCCAGCTCGCTGCTGGCCCTGCCCTGAGGGAACAAGCTTTGCCTGGTGCTGGCTCCAACACACACACACAGAGCTGCCCTCTGCCAGCGCCTAGAGCAGCTTGCACATCCTCTGCTTCAGGTGATTGCTCGTGCTGCACCCCAGCTCAGGGTCCCATTTCTTCCCCCTGCCTTGAGGCACAGAATGCATAGCTGGGATTATTGCTTTCAAATAGACTTGTTAATTTTATCCAGATGCTGCCCCCAGCCCAAAAGGCTCCCACAATAAATTACACTGAGCCACGGTTTGCTCTGTCAGACCCAAGAGTCGTAGCACCACTGCTGCTCCGAAGGAGACCAGAATGTGCCCAGACCCCTCATCTCTGCACACACAAACAGATGCTCACACACAAATTTAATGTGATTTTATTAAGGTTACAACATTTACACAGCACAGGCTCTAGAGCAAAGAAGAGATGGAGGGAAGAGCCCCCAGCCCTGAGCAGAGAGTGGACGGTGTGTGGAGCAAGGACAGCACACCAGCACGCTCCAGGAAGGCAGCTCCCATCAGGCCAGGATTCCAGGAGAGGGAGGAAGAAATCAGTACTTGGGACGTTTCACCTCAACCCTGGAAGAGAGAGAGAGAGGGGTAGGAGAGTGGTGAGAGATGCAGGGCAGGCAGCTCCACCCCCCCTGCATTGAGAGCTCAGCACTGACATCCACACTTTCACACCACAGAACGTGAGGGGCTCCAGCAGGGCCCCTGCAGCTGAGCAACAAAGACCAGTGTACTTACCCATCAGCCTCCAACTTCTTCCTCTTCTCGATGATCTGAAGAGAAAGCACAAAATCCTGTTACCCTCAGGGGATCTGGCTGCTCACAGCTAGCAGAGGGGCTGGAGGGTGCGAGATACACCTGGGGAGAGCTGCAGCCAGGCCAGAGCAAGCTGAGGTGAGCTACAGCTGGAGAAGCTGGGCCTGTTTACCTTTTGCTCCTTGGCCACCACAAACCATTTGTTCTCATCTTCCCCAGCCCATCCCATACTGCTCACCCTGCCAGGACAAGCCCTAGCTCTGCCAGCTGGCAAACAGGGAGCCACTAGGCATGTCCTGTCCCCTACAATCCCCTTTGGATGGCTCCAAACTAATGGCTTTGGACACATTCATCTGCTGCACAGCCCAGAGCAAAGGGCCCCAGACTGGGGCTGCTCCCAGGACAACGGTTCCAAATAGAGCTCCAGACACCTCTGCAATACTGAAGCCCCAAGTACTTGGCTGATGCTCTCGTAAGGAGCAAATCCAGCAGGTAGAGAGCCAGCCCTGGTGCTCTCACACACGCTGGCCATGGCTGGGTGGGAGCTCCTGGCACAGCAGGGCAGCCCAGCTGGGCACTCACCGCGCTGATCTTCTTCCACTGCCGGTCCAGCTCCGCCTTGTCGTTGGTCTCCTTGAAGCGGCGCGTCTTGCGTCCCTCAGACATCTTGATGCCGTACTGGAAGGCTGCCCTGGAGAAGGAGCAAGACATGGCTCAGCACTCACAGGGGATCCACAGCCTGCCACAGGAAGGGACACATCTCCCCAGCCACGAGCACGAGCTCCAGAGCTGGCCTGAGCCTCCCAAAGCAGTGCCTGGGCTGGAGTCTTCAAGAGTGACACTGAGAACAAAAACAAATCACCAGGGCCAGGACCACCACTCCTCCTCAGGTTCTCACAAGGGAGCCCCCAGCTTGCTTTAAGCTGCCCCAGCACCCAGCCCTGGCCAGCACGGCCATCCCACCCAGAACCCTCGCTCGGCCCTTCCTGAGGGCTGCACTCACTTGGGCAGAGCCTCTTTGTTGTTCATGTACTCGCTGTACTCCTCCTGCGTGTCGAAGTCCCAGCGGCCCAGAGGCCCCTTCTTGTTACCCTGCAGGGAGAGAAGAACTCAGCTGCTGCTGGGAGGGCTTCTCACACAGCCCTGCACACCCAGCCACGAGGCTCCATCTCCCACCAGCCTCAGATCAATGGCCTCAGCTCCAGATCCCCTCCCCAAAAAGTTCCAGACAGATTTTGTGGAAGAGGTAAGTCAGAACAGAGTAGCAGGCCTGTCAACAACTCTGGGTCAAATGCCAGTGACACCAGTTTGCTCCCTGACACAACAGGAGGTGATCAGCAAACCCCACAGCTCACTCAGCAGCCAGCTCCAGTGCTGCTTCTTTCCCATGGGATCCTCTCAGCTGGCACTGGTGCCTATTTTGCTGGCTGCCCCTAAAGGCTGGTGCCAACATACCTGATCCATTTTGCTGTAGTCCACCTCCTCATCACTGTCCACAGCCATATCATCCATTCTGGGGAGAAAAAAAGCAAGGAAAGGGCTCAGAGTGGGTCCATGAGATGGATCAGGACCTTGGAGCTAGTGGGAGTCAAGTCTCATGGCCTTGGACCAAACACACTTAGTTCCTGGACCAGAGGGAAGTGGCCCCAGCTGTAAGCCCAGCAGGTGACCTGTATCACAGGGTATCCAAGGTTGGAAATGCTTCCAGGATGATTCTGCAGGCTGGAAGATGTTCCTCTTCCACTGAGGGAGGCCAGAGCTTCACAACCACATGGATAACAGGGAATGCAGCAGATTCCCAGCCACCTCAGCCTCCCCCTAGCTCTGAGGGGCAGCAGGCTCCAGGCAGCCACTAACAGCAGAGAGCAGCTAAGAACAGGCTGAACCAAGGGCTTGGTGGTTTTACTAATCAGCTTTTGCCACAGACAAGGCCAGGCCTGCTCCCCAACAAGTAGTGGGGCTGATGTTCAAGTTCTTGCTGCCAGAGAACAGCAGCCCCTCGGCATGCCCTGCTCCCACCCCACAGCTTCCCGCTGCTCCTTACGTGGCAGGGTAGCACTCAGCATAGCTGTTGGACATGCCAAAGAAGTCTCCCAGCTGCTTCTTGTCTTCTGGCTTCTTCAAAGTGGCAGCAGTTAAGGAAAGCACCACATGAGCTGAGCCTTACAGCTGCAGGCTGGGCACAGCCAGCTGGAAAACCCCTTCCTGCCCCAACACAACCAAACCAGGGGGTGCAGAGCTTTTGTTTGGTGTGGGAGAAGCATTTCCCTGCTACCAGGTGAGGCAGGGCAGCCCCCCAGACGTGCTTGTGCCTGCAAGGTCAGCCCAGCCCCTCAGCCAGCCAGGCTGGCACAGACAGACAGTAAAGGATATGGCTCTGTTCCCTCCCAGCCAGCAGCTCCAGCAAACTTCTCATTGATGGACTTGATGAGCTCCTTGGCTGAGCCAGGTCCTGGGGTAGAGAAAGCAGCAGGTTACATTTGGGAGGAAGAACAGCTCAATGCAGAGCACAGGCTGGGCAGAGTCCCTTTGGGACACAGTAACAGGTAGGATAAACTGCCTCACGTAAGGTTCAAGAGGAGGAGCAAACCAGTTTGGCACTGATGGGGTCAGCTGATCCCAGGAGACCTGGAATCTTACAACAGCTTGTGTTCAATGGATCTTGAAGCCTGTCTTGTTCCAACTCCCCACCATAGGCAGGGACACTTTCCACTATCCTGGATTTCTCCAAGCCCTGTCCAACCTGGCCTTGAACACTTCCAGAGATAAGGTGGCACCCTGTTCTTTTAAAAGTTTCAAAGTTCTTTTAGAAGTTTTCTATGCCTTTTGGTGTTTACATATTTCTACTGGAGTTCTCATGCACTGTTCATGTAAATAATGATTGTTTTGCATTCTTCTTTGTGGGAGGAGAGAACTGATGGACTGTTGGTTTGACCAGTGTGGTTGGAGAGGTAGCAATTTCATCCTCAAATCCACTGTCACTTTTAGAATTCTATATATTGCAAGGTCAGAACCAAAAGTTACTTTCTTTTGCTCTTTTGATCTTAGTGTGTGTGAGTTAATTTGTGTCGTAGTGTGGCAATAGGGCAGCCCCAATTTCTCTGGGCAACCTCTGCCAGGGCCTCCCTACCCTCACAGAGAGAATTCCTAGTATCTAGTCTACATCTCTCCTCTTTTTACTTAAAGCCATTCCCCCTTGTCCTACCCTCTCAGGTACCCACACCACTTGACTCACCTTTGTCGATGTCTGTGGGCTGCAAAGAAGAGGGAGAGACAGTGTCAAGCACACAGAGCTGAACCACAAACCCAGCAGGCTGTGCAGTGCTGCCTCACTTGCTGAGGGACAGGACAAGCACCCAGCCACCCAGCAAGTCCTGGGGACAGGCAGAGCTCAGCAAGAGCTGACACTGCCATGTGTAGAGGCACAACCAGAGATACCCAAAGCCCCACGACCCCACAAAGGGCAGATCTCAGGTGGGACAGTCCTTCAGGAGCAGAGACTCACCTCATCATCAGCCTTGGGCTTCTCAAAGTAGCTGTGCCTCTTCTTCTCCTCCTCCCGGTCCCGCTCCCTGTCCCTCTCGCGCTCCCGGTCCCTGTCACGCTCTCGCTCCCGGTCTCGCTCCCGGTCCCGCTCTCTCTCCCGGTATCTCTCCCGTTCCTTGTCCCGTGGCATCTTGGCAGTGGAGGGCACATAATCCCCAATGTCTTCAAAGATGCTACAAGTGGAAAAGAGCCTGGAGTTACGTGTGCTGCAGGAAGAGAGGCCATAACCACCTCCTTGTCACCTGGAACATACAGGACCAGCACCAAGAGCTAAGGACAGTAGATATGGAAATGGTTTCCACATCTGTCAGAGATATCACTGTACTCTGCTCCCTTCTGCTGCAGGACCTGAGCTGTGTGGTCCAGGGCAATAGTGAGCCCTCACCTGCCTCAAGCCTGAAATCCAAAGCTTGCCTTCAGCCTTGTCCTACAAACTGCAGGTCCAGCAGCTCCAAACTAAATATGCTGGGCCAAAAAGCCATTCCCAAAGGGACAGAGCTGTGACCCCATAGCCTGAGGGAAGGGAGGCACTTACTTCATATCAGCTTCAGGAGGCTTCTTCTCATCCAGCTTCCCTGCAAGGACACAGCAGCAGTGAGAGGCACGTCACCCACTCTGCCCCCTGTGCTGCTCCCCATCCTTGTCCAGGGTCCAAGGTGCAGGAGTGGCAAGCCTGGAGGATGTCACATCATACCCAGCCCCTCCAGGAAGCCATTGTGTCCCTCCCCAAGAGGGGCCATTTCCCCAAGGAACTGGGCCTTCATCAAAAAGAGCAGACCACCATGAGGTGCGCTCACAGCTCTAATTTCCCAGCAGCCTGTCCAATGTGCTCCTGCCTTCAGGCCACAGCACTAAGGAAATCACTGTTCTCCAAGCCCACTGCCTCATGGCACAGGGCAATACTACAAACCAAAACACATCCCACTCCCTTGGGATATGCTCCAAGCACTAAAATCCTATTACCCTGCTCCTTTCACCTCCTACCTTTGTCTTTCTTCTTGAGCTTCTTGTTGCGGGTGCCTTGCCTGAGGTAGGACAGGATCTGTGTGAGCTTGCTGATGACAATGTCGTTGGTGGTCAGCGTGGTCTGTGCCTGAAAGGGAAATCCACGAGGAAGCATCCCACTCCCTTGAGAGGGAACCCCTCCCAGAGCAACCTGCTCTGGCCAGCTCAGAGCAGTGAGGTGCAGCAGGCTGCAGGCCAGCTGGGTACCTCCATGGTGGGGCAGTCAGCCTTGCTGCGGATCAGCGTGGTGGGGATATCGGTGTCGGCATATTCATCATCCAGATCCACCACGTAGGCCATCCTGCCCGGCAGGAACAGCTCGTTCCGCTCGTAGGTCTTGTTCTTGAACAGGATGCGGTAAATGTTGCGGCCTGGGCAGAGGGAAAAGTGTGGGAAAGCAGAGGACAAGCCCAAAGTGAAGCGTGTTTAATTTATCAGCAATATGAGAATCGCCTCCTAAGCACACACTTCCTTCAGTCCTCAAATTCAGGACTCTCCCCCTCCAATAGTTTTCCTTCCTCCGTTCACCCTCCAGGATTTCTCCCACATTCACAGCACAGACAAGGTGGGGAACAGCCACATCAACACAGTCTTACCTAGGCGGGTCTTAAATTCAATTTTGTTCTCAGGATCTTCATCTTTCCTAAACAGGAACAGAAACCAGAAATATTAGAGCCAAGTGAATGGCTCCTCTGCATCCTACTCTCTGGCAAGCACCTGCACTCAGGAATGCAAAATACTCAATCACTCACTTAGTTTCTTTCTGGGGCTTCTCCATCATTTCCTCCTCTTCCTTCTCCTTGCTGGCAATCTCAGCCCGTACCTGGATGCAGAGTAAATCCACACATTACAGCCCAACCCATGCCATTGCTGCCCACCTGTGAGCCCCATCAGATCCCCAGCCCTGCAGCAACCCTTCCCAGGAAGGGAAATCCTGGGAAGGGAAATCCACACTGCCAAGGCCAAGCAGTGGCACCCACCCTGCGTGTCTGTGGCAGAGGACAGGGCAAGAGCAGCACGGTGATATCTGCACTCACCTTCTGCAACAGAGCAAAGTCCAGACCCTTCACCAAGTGAGTGTGCTCCATGTCACCACCCAAGAACTTGGACTCCTGGATCAACTGTCTCCTCTTCTCCGCAGCAGATTTATCCCTGTGCAACGAGACCAGAGCCAGGTGAGGGCCAGGCCCCCGGATCAGCCTGGCCAGCCCAGGCCCCAGCAGAGCCCACATACGCCTCAGCCGTGGGCCCCACAGCCCTGTAGTTGGCAGTGGTGCTGATCAGCTCTGTCTCCTCGTAGTCCTTGTTCACTCCATCTCTCCTCTCCTTGGCTCGATCCCGGTACTTCTCGGCCAGCTCCCTCTCGCGCTCGATCTCCTGCTGCCGCAGCTTGGCGTAGTAACTGGGGGTGGCAAACAGCTCGGGGTTAGGAGCGACCTGCTCATGTTTGTGAGGTCAGGTAACAGCCCCTGAGGCCCCCCACACACCCATTCTGCTACCCATCCCTTCCCCAGATACACACTAGGGTGCCACGGGACATAGCAGGCCTGGAGGAAACTGCTGTACTGAAGCCAGCTAAGGAGGAGTTCCATCCTCCCTTCCAAAGGGAAGGGTCCAGTGCAGTCCTGCTGTGCAGACATGCTCCAAAGCACACAGTGATCAGTGCACCACCACTGCCCTGCTCTCCCAGAAACCCACAGGGCCTCTCCTGCTTCTTCTGGAGGTGAAGCTTCAGCCCCATCCTACTGCTGCCCTCCCACAGATGTTCCTACAAGTAGTGACAGTTCCTCAGCCTGAGCTTTTCTCCAAAGCTCTTAAATAATCCACTCAAGACCCTCTTTGGGAGCACAGCAAATCAGAAATGCTTCCACTGACAGGACATGATGCATAATGACAAGTCCTGTTGCATCTCTTCCCCCACTTACCTTTTCTTCTTCCTCCTGCGAGCAGCTGGATCTTCATCCTCATTGTACTCCCGGGGCATCCTGGAAAAGGGTGAAAAACACATGTACAGTCTGCAGAGCCACATGGGCAACAGGTGGGCAGAACAGTCCCTCAGACACAGCAGAGCACTGAGGTGCTCAGAGATAGAACAGAACAGTCTCTCACCCTTCATTTCCCCCTAATTCTACACTGTCAGCAGAGAGTGGAAAGGAAAAGACTGATTTTCACCAAACCAAATCTGCCTCCTGCACAGAGTGTCTTAACAGCCACGAAGCCTAGCTCTTTTCTTTACAACAGCCCTGACCCAGCTGCTTCTCCACTTCCCACACTAACTGCCAAAAGCCCCTGTAGATATTCCCCTGCAGAATACAGGGGAGAGGGTCAGCTGGGCACAGATTATCCCGTGGACGTGTGAAACAGAGCCCTACTCACTCATGGTGGCGAGATTTGGAGGGTGGCGCAGATGTTGGCGCAGCCCGCGGGGTCATGAGAAGCTTCCTGAAGTCTTCATTGGTCAGCTTGGACCTGCAAGGGAGGGAAGGAACAGAAATCATCATTCCCAAAGAGCTCTGGAGGAGGAGCAGGTCCTGTGTGACCGAGATGGGCACCAGGTACCCAGGGAGAAGTCCCAAAGGCTGGACTGTGCCAGTGACCTCCAGCTTCCCCAGAGGAATGGGCCTGGGTGCCTCAGTGCCCCAGGGCTGTACTCACTGGTGGAAGGAGTGCGAGTCGTCCACATCGTGGCCCTCGGGGGCCAGGGGGTTGGAGAAGGGCTCATCTGATGGACAGGAGAGAGAGAGAGCTCAGGCACTGCCCGCACAGCGTCACACCCTCCCAGAAACCACGGCAGCATCAGCGCCCGCCTGGATCCCAGCCCGCTGTCTCCGGGCCGGCCTCGCCCGCCCGCACAGGACACGGGCTCTCGGTGCCGCTGCGGCTCTGCGCCTTCGGGGTGTCTCAGGGCCCTCCCGAGCGTGTCCCCAGCCCCGCACCCCGGGACTGCCCCCGCACCCTCCCAAAGCCCGAAACCCCGGCCGGCCGCACTCCCGGGGCCGGCCCCGCGCTGAGCTCAGCCCCGCGCAGCCTCGGGCTGCCGCAGGGTCTGTCCCGCGCCCGTTCCCCGCACGGCTGTCCCTGCACCGGGCCGGGGTCCCCGGCGGTCCCCAGCGCCAGTTGGGCCTACACCGACCCCCGCACCGGGCCCGGGCCCGGCTCCGCCCCGAGCGCCGCGACAGCCCCGCGCGGGACAAGTGCCGCGGCCGCGGGGTGTCCGGGAATGCCCCATGTCCCTGTCCGTGCCCCCTGTCCCCACACTCACTGTCGCGGTCCGGCATCGCGGCGCTCCCGGCTCCGCTGCGCGTCCCTTCCGCTCGGCGCTGCCCTCCCAGCGTGCCCCGCGGCCGCCGCTCCCATTGGCGGCTGCCGTCACGGCCGCCGCTCCCATTGGCAGCTGCGATCACGGCGGCTGCTCCCATTGGTGGATGTGCCACGGCGGGCGCTGCGATTGGCGGAGGCGCCGCGGTCCCGCCCCCGCGCAGGTGTCCGGGCAGGGAAGATGGCGGCGGGCACCGTGCAGCGCATCGGGGGCGGGCTGGGCAAGGCGCTGAGGGAGCTCCGCATCCACCTGTGCCAGCGCTCCGCCGGCAGCCGCGGCGTCAGGTCAGCGCGGGGAGGGGCCGGGACGGGGCCGGGGGTGCTCCTCCAGGGCAGCGAGACGGCCTCGGGCTGAGCTGCAGGGACCCGCCGCTCCTCCTTCCCTCCGCAGGGAATTCATCGAGAATCACTATGTGACCCTGAAGAAGGCAAATCCCGACTTCCCCATCCTGATCCGCGAGTGCTCCGGTATCCAGCCCAAGCTCTGGGCTCGGTACGGTAAGTAGGGGTGCCCGCCGGGAAGCAGCATGGAGTGATCAGGGAATGGCTGGGGTGGGAAGGGACTTGAGGGAGCGGCGCTGGTTTGGGAAGGCTCGGAGGGACGTGCGTGGATGGGGAGAATCACGGACTGGCCGGGTTAGAAGCGATTTTAAAGCGATTTCATCCGCTGCCACCTCATGCCAAGGGCACGGACACAAGTGCTCCCAGCCCCGCCCGGCCTGGCCGGAGCACTCAGAGCCGCTCCGGGCAGCCGTGCCAGGGCCTGCCCAGCCTCCAGCGGAAATTGCAGCTCGGCTGTTCAGGGCTTGCAGCAGGGATGCTGCTGGAGAGCAGCAGCTGCCCTCGGGCCAGGCCGTGCGATCACTCCAGGGAAGTGATCCGCAGGAAGCAGAGCAGGGCCTGGTGCTCAGCAGGGTCTTTCCAGCCTCTGGCTGTCATCTCCCAACCCAGTCACTACACAAAAATGCGGCTGTTTCTCCTTTATTTTCACTGCCTTCTCAGTGAAACACCAAGAAGGGAGCAGAAAAGCCCCGCTGGAAAGGAAAACAAATCCTCAAAGGTCATCTGGGCTGGAAAAAATTAATTGAGAACCTTTTAAAAAGATGCAATGACTCATTAAGCACAGGTTTCCCAGAGGGGAGTCTCATATGTCTGGGTGGGACTGGGATGGAAATGGAGCCCGGGGTCAGCCCAGGTCGGGGCAGCTGTAGGAACAGTTCTCAGGCTGCTTTCCTGAGGGGACCACCCTGCTGGGACGAGGCTGAAGGCCACAGGGTTGCTCTTGGATGTGTCTGCCCAGCCAGAGCTAACAAAAGGAGACTGGGAAAGGTGTTGAGCTGCTTTGAGTTCTTTCCAAGGGAAAGGAGGAGAATAGAAAAGTGGAAGTGATAACATGGTCAAATGGAGGAACACTGGGACATGGTAAGTGTGGAGGGGTGGTGATGGGAGCCTGGGCTGTGACATCAGTACCTTGCACCAGCAAAGGACCCATACACCTGCCCCCTCTCACCCTACCTGTGTTCCCACAGAGTTTGGGAAGGAGAAGAGCATCCCACTGGACAACCTGAGTGTGGATGAAGTGGGCAAGGCCCTGGAGAGCGCTGTGAAAGGCCACGCGTGACGGCAGACAGCAAGTACACACGTGCTGCAGACTCCACTGATTACCTTGAATGTCAAAGATGTATCTTTAATTTATCAATTCATAAATACACTGTGCTTACCTTGAGCTTGGTGGTGACTGAGAGCCCAAAGAATGGCTGATGCAGCCGTTCCCCCCTCCCTGGCACAGGGGAGTCTGCCCAGGCTGCAGCTCAGCCCTGCCCCTGGCTCTGGGGGCACCAGATGGTGGCAAGGACCAGCCCCCATGCAGCCAGCACTGGGCACTGAGCAGCTCTGGGAAGCTGGGCATGGGGTGAACAGTTTATTTCTCCCCTGGCAGTTCAGGGGAGGGAAGGGAGGGGCAGGCCTAGGAGGAGGCAGCCAGTGTGGCCTGGCAGGCACTGGGGGCTCCTGGGGGCTGCCTGACCACGTCCAGCAGCGCCTGTGCCCGCTCCTGCAGCTCTGGGGTGCTCTGGTGCTGCTCCAGGGCCTGGTGCCCACCTTGCCTGGTGAAATCAGCAGCAGCCTGTGTGAGAGGAGAGGGTGAGAGCTGGCTGGGTGCTACAGCTGATCATCTCTGCCCAAGCCACCACATCCCAGGGAACAGGGCTGAAGGAATTCCCCAGAGCCCTCCCAGACCTGCATTCCCAATCCAGGTCATTCCCACCATGCTGGTGGTTGGCTGGGAAGGACTTCAAGGCCCATCTCATTCCCACCCCCTGCCACAGGCAGGGACACCTTCCACCAGGAGCTCCAAGCCTCATCCTGCAGCCAGAGCTTCTCTGGGCACCCTGTGCAGGGCCTCCCCACCTCACAGGGAATGCATTCCTGTGATCAGCAGCAAGTGGAGCAACAGAAAACTTGGGGTAGAAACAGCCTGCCCCAACACCAGTCCCTGCCAATAAGGAAGGAGCTCTGCAGACACAAGAAGGGTTTTCACCCACCCTCTGCATTAGAGTGTAATGTAATGACATTAAATCCCCTTTGGGCAGGGGCCTGGCGGCTGAGGGGCAGAGGGTAGTGTGGCAGTCACTGAGGGCACTGTTAATCAAATTACAATAATCATCCCCCTCCACAACAACAACAACCCCCACAGTAATCATTCCCCATCCCTGCACAATCCTGCACTGGGCTCTCACCTCGGGACAGTGCAGGAAGAGGAGGTGCAGCAGCTCCAGGCACTGCCCCACGGCCTCGGGGTCGGGCAGTGTGAGCAGGGGCAGGAGCTGGGCCAGGAGGGGCTGCTGGAGCAGCCGCTGGCACTGCAACTGTCCCTTCTCTGCCACATTGCACAGCACGGTCAGGACCTGTGGGAGGGACAGGAGCAAGTGAGTGCTCCATGGGCACATTCATGACAGGCCTGGGAGGGCTCCCCAGCACTCCCTGTGTCACAGAATTGTGCAGTGGTTTCGGTAGAAAGGACCTTAAAGCTCATCCAGTCCAACCCCTGCCATGGCCAGGATCACCTTCCACTATCCCAGGTTGCTCCAAGCCCATCCCTTCTCTGGGCAGCCTGTGTCAGGAAAGAGTTGTCCCAATACCCATCTAACCCTGCCCTCTCAGTGTGAAACCATTCCCTGCTGTTTTGTCACTCATGCCCTTGCTTGAAGTTCCTCTCCACCTTTTTTTCTTGTCCTGCCAGGTGCTTGCCCACAACCAAGTGCCCACCAATCCTGCTTTCCAATCCACTGAATTTGGAAAGCCTTCTCCACACCCACCCCAAGGCATTGTTCATGCCCGTGTCAGGCAGACCCAGCCTTGCCACCCACTCCTGGCAGTGTCCCCAATCTCCTAAAGCTTTGGGGTCTTTCAAAGCAAAGGCAGGAGCCTTCCCAGGCTGACTGAAGTTAACACCTCCCTTGGGACCACTCTTATGCTGGGACAAGGCTCTGCCAAGGGCACACAGCTGGAGTGGCTGCGGGGGAGGTGGCTGGTGACTGCCACCCATGAGATCTTCTGCCAGGCTGTCACTGCTGCTCCATCCACCCCCAGCTCCAGCACTGTCAGTGTGGGATTCATGTCCCTGAAACTCCAGTGCTTCCCCACCACTCCCAGTGCTTGGGGCAAGGCTCACCAGCACAGTGGCCATCTGGGAACACGTCAGGAGCTGCAGCAGGGCCGGGAGCAGGTCCAGACAGAGCAGAGCGGAGCAGAAGAAGGGATCATCCGCTGGGTGGGCAGAGAAGGAACGTGTGAATAAAACCAGGGCAGATGCCAGCAGTGCCACCAGCCGTGGGACACTCACCTGTGAGGTTGTTGAGCAGCCACAGGCACTCCTGGACGAGGAAGGGGTGCTGCTGCAGGAAGCACTGCAGGATGAGGAAGAGGGCGATGAGCAGGCGCCCGTCCTGGCCCTGGCAGCCTGGCTGTGCCAGCAGGTTACTGAGACACCGCAGCACGGGGCACACGAGCTGAGACACAGGGACACACCAATCCCTTTAGCTCAGCAGTGTCCCCACAGCAATCCTGACAACAGCCAGCACCCTGCCCAGCTCTCACCAGCTCCAGGCCCTCGGGAGCATCCTGGGGGATTTGGGAAGCCAGGTCAAGCAGGAGCGAGGTGAGCGCGGGCACGGCCCCCAGCGCCAGCAGCAGCACGTTGTCGTCGTGCCTGCAAAGGGAGGGACACTGCAGTGGCCTTGGAGCTTGGAGAGGGGAAACTGCCACATCCCCTCACCAAACAACAGGGTTTGGGAATTCAGAGCGCTCTCCTGAACCACCACAGGGTGGTTTCATGTTGGAACAGTGGTTTCTTTCACGTTGGAATAGCGGATTTTTTTCTGAGCTTAAGAGAAAATTTAAAAGCCCATGAAAAACAGATTCACTGGAAGTATCTATGTGGGTCTGGGAACAATAGCCCTGACCCTACTCATTCCTTGGCTCCAGTGGCAGGGAGGGATTGCTGGCACAGCCCAGATGGGTGGCCCTGGGCCAACCCCACAAGTGTGAGGATTCAAGGAGCTTGCCTTGGGAAGTGTGGGGGACAACTCCAGGCATGGGGAAGCAATTTGGGGGCATTTCAGAGAACTAAAAACAGCCTCATCAGGTTCATCACCCTTTACCACCCTGTAAAAGAGCTCAGTGATCCTGCAAACAGCACATGTGCTCAGACAGGAGTGATGGGACACCCAGGCTGGCTGGGGAATTGCTTTCCCAAGGGAAAAGGGGAGGCAATCCAGATCCCCTTGCAGGACCTTCGTGCCTCTGTTTGGCTGCCCCAGGGAATTCAAAGCGAGAAGAAAACTGCATTTACCTACAAATGATGTAGTGGAGACACCAGGCAAACTCCACAGCCGCTCCCATGCCAGCCTTGAGGCCAGAGCAGACCAGCTGGAGCATGTGCTGGGGCAGAGCTGAGTCCAGGACCAGCCTGGGGTCAGAGAGCAGAGTTAATGGAGGCACAGGCTGGAGCACAGGCAGGACCAACAGGGAGACAGGAACCCTGAGCAGCGAGCTGCTGTACCCCATCCTGGGGGCCACAGGGTGCAAACACACACCTGGAAGGGACTGAGCCAAGGGCTGGGGCCTTGGGCTCTCCCTGTCCATGGCAGGGCCTGGGGACACTCAGGACACTCTGACTGGGGTCACATTTCTGGCACTAGGGGCTGTCAAGTTGATCTTTTCCTTTGCAAGAGGAACACAGCCAGAATTCCCTGTGAGCCTTCCCTGTTCCATGCTGGCCTTTACTGAAATACCAGAGCTGTCTGCTCAGATGAGGCTGAGGGAGAGGAGCCAAGCCCTGCTGCCTGATCTGCATCAAAACTTGCAGAGCTCTGGTAGGATTCTGCCCTGCACTGTTAATGTCACTGGGGTGGGGAAGTGTCCCTCGTGTCCCCAGCACACAAAGACCACTGGAGGCCCCGGGGCCCATCCTGGTGCAGGGTTCAGAGGCTCAGACTCACGGGATGATCTCCGTGGGCGCTTCCTTGGCTTGGAGGAGCTGTGAGAGGACATAGCCCACGCCTTCCAGCACTGCCTCGTGAGGGGACTGCAACCAAAGAGAACAGAGCTGATCCCTCCTGGCACAGCTGATCCCTCCTGACAGAGCCAGGGCCCCGGGGTGCCAGCCAAACCCAGCTGAGTGGCACAGCCCCGCTGTGCTTGGAGAAGAGGGAACACAGGGGACTAGGAAGGACACAGGAACCTGTGGCCGCACCAGAGCTGAGCTGTCCCCCTCCCCACATTCACTGGGCTTAGCCCAAACGCAGCAGAAATCCTGGTTTGAGCATTTGGACCTGCAAACCACAGCCTGCTGGACCCAGGGCAGGCAGAGGGGACAGGGCTCCCTGTGCTACAGACTGTACCAGGCAACCACTGGATGGGGGGACTCAGCTGGAGAAGAGCACAAGATGCTGAGCTGAGCCCTGAGAATGAGCAGAGGGGAGCCCACAAGTGACCCTCACACTCGTGGGAACAGCTCCCTGCTGTTTCCCCACAGCTGGAAGGAGGGCTGGTGTCTCAGGACTCAGCCAGAAAAGTCTCTCCAGGGCACAGCAGAAATGTGGCTGAGCTGTTTCACCCACCTGGATGCAGGATGCCAGCACTGGAATAATGCCCTGAGGCAGCAGTTGCTTCCTCACAGCCTCACTTTCTACTACGAGGTTCCCCAGTGTGTACAAACACAGCTCCTGCAACAACACAGCAGAGCAGGAGTGACCCCCTGGGCAGCCAGCAAAGCCCCAGTCCCACACACTGCCCTGAGCAGGGCAGGAGCTGGCTTTGGAGGGGCAAACACAGATGGATGCTGCTGGGCTCTCCAGCCACCCCATTCCCAGCTCCATCAGCTTCAGTTAGTATTTTTTCTATCTGGCTGAAGCCGGGATCTGATCACTCCTACTTTGGAGGTTTTTCAGGATGACATTTCCCTGAGCCCCCTCTGGTTCTCCTGGAGCCTGCCTGTGTGCTGCATTCACATGGGATCAGCAGTGAGGTCACTGCCCACCTCACTCCTTAGCTCTAAGCCTGTCTGCTTCCCATGGAGCAGCTGGAAAACACGTGGGCATCCCAGAGCTGCCCCAGCTGTTTGCTCCTTTCCAGATCAAGTTGCAAAGCATGGAGCCACAGGCACTCTGTCTAATCCTATCCTTTCTTTCTTGTCCTTATATATTTTCTTAAGTGACATATTGTACTTTTATATTGTTTTATTTCTATAGATAACAACCAAAATGGCTGCATACCTCCATTCTAAATTGTTCTAAAATAAACCTACCACATATATACACACATATATATGTACATAAACATGGGCCATTCAGTGTGGCTCCACTCTAATCCAACCCAAGGGATCTGTGATTCACAAGAACTCAGTTACCCCACCTCAGGGGCAGGTTGTTGGGAACAGTCCTGCTTTGAGGCCAAAGGCTGTGATACCAAAAGATTTTTGCTTCCAGAGGCTTCCCGAGAGCCCCTTCTCAGCAGCACTCCCACATGAGCCACGTGTGAGCAGAAGAGCCACCACCAACCTCACCAAAGGATCCCAGGTGCAGGTGGCTCTCACCGTGAGCTCCAGGCTGTGTCCCGACAGGTAGGTGAGCAGGTAGGAGGTGACAGGCAGACACGCCTCGGCCACGGCGGGGACGCTGCAGTGGGAGAGCTCGTGCAGGCAGCGGGCAGCCTCCAGCTGCAGCTCCCCCAGGCTGCTGGTGAAGAGCCCGGTCAGCGTCCGGATGCTGCCGTCCAGCCTGAGGGACACAAAGGCTGCTGTCACCTCCAGCTCACCCACCCAAGCACAGGGACAGGGCCCCTCGGGACATGCCCCTGGTAACAGGCACGGCAGGCCTGGGCTGACCTGACAAACTTCTGCTGAGTCTCCTCGTTCTGCAGAGCCCAGCGGAGGCGGCCGAGCAATCGCTTCCTGTCCTCCGAGCCTCTCTGCACCCCCCTGAGCAGCTCCAGAACCTGGCCAGGGAATTCAGAGCTGGGTGAGCTTCCAGTAGTGCCAGCATTAAGATTTAGCCCCGTTAATCCTCGAGGCAAAGGAGTCCAGGGCATAAAGGTGGGCACAAAGAGCCTCAACTGTGCCTGGCAGTGAAGCAGAACCATTCCCAAACCCACCCCTGCCCAGCCTCCATGCTGAGTCTGGCAGTGAAGCAGAACCATTCCCAAACCCACCCCTGCCCAGCCTCCATGCTGAGTCTGGGGAAGACCCCCGGGACCCCCATTGCCACAGAGAACATCAGGTTCTTCACCTCATCCTCTGAGAGTGGGTCTGGCACGACGTCTGCTCCATCCTGGGCCGCGCTGTCCTCCCGCAGGAGCCGCTTGCTGACCAGCTGCTCCTGCCGCCGGGCCTTCCTGAGAGCTGCCAGGACACGTCAGCTCCTGCCTGGGGCAGGACGCTCCTCCATCCCCCCACAGGAGCCTCATTCCTCCCTTAATCCAGGGGGGAACTGCCCGTTCCTCCCCGTGCTTCATATCCATCCCTGGAAGGATGCACGAGCAGGGACTGCACTTGGAGCTGGGCTGAGGGTCGGGCACACAAAGCGTGAAGCCACTGCTGGGAGAATGGGCAGGAAAACTAAACCAGCTGGAGGGAGCTGAGGCTGGATTTCACACACAACCATAAAATCATTAAAGTTAGGAAAGCCGTGCAAGATCATCAACTGCAACCTTCAACTGAACACCACCAGGGCCACTAAGCCATGCCCCAAATGCCCCATCTACTTGTTTTTGGAAAACACCTCCAGGAATGGTGTGCAGCCTGTTCCAATGCCTGACCACCCTTCTGATAAAGAAATTTTCCTTAATATCCACCCTAAGCCTGCCCAGGCCCAACCTGAGGCCTTTTCCTCCTCCTGTCCCTGTTCCTGGGAGCACAGCCCGAGCCCCCGGCTGTCCCCTCCTGTCAGGAGCTGTGCAGAGCCACAAGGGCCCCCCTGAGCCTCCTTTGCTCCAGGCTAAGACACAGACGAGACCTTGGAACACGCGAACAGTGGGGGGGCTGTGGAAGAAACGGGGAATTCACGGCAGAAACCCCAGGGTTAAACCCGAAGCTGTAGAACGCTTCCCGAGCGGGCAGCGCCGCCGCTCGCCCCGCGCATCCCGCGGGGCGCGGCCGGGCGGGGCGGGGATGGGATGGGGCGGGGATGGGATGGGATGGGATGGGATGGGATGGGATGGGATGGGATGGGGCCGGCAAGGGCTGAGCTGGGGGACCCCCTCACCCCCGGGGGACCCCGCAAACCCCCGGCAGTGCCCGCTGCCCCCGGCCGGACCTGCCTCTCGCTCCCGCCGCCGCGCCCGCAGCTCCTCCGCGCTGCGCCCGCCGCGCCCGCCCCGCCGCCGGCCCCACATGGCGGAGCGGGAGGAGGAGGAGGAGGAGGAGGAGGAGGAGGAGGAGGAGAAGGAGGAGGAGGAGGAGGAAAAGGCCGTCCTGGGCGGTCCCGGGGCGGGGAAAACACGATGCCGGCCCCTGCGCCGCCGGAGCGCGCTGCGGGCGCGGGCGGCTGTGCCCCGCGGGGATCCGTGCTGGGGATGCGGAGGGCAAAAAAAGCCCCCAGAGATTCCCCAGAAGTACGGAACAAGGCGGCTCGGTGCCCAGGGACCTTCCGCCGTGGTGGTGGGATTCGGGGGGCAGAGGAGCTCGTGTTTCCCCAGCGAAGTGTTTGGGGAATTTGCAGCTGGAGGGCAGAAATGAAAGGCACCGGCCCCGGCAGGGCTCGTCAGAAGGGGCCGGGAGGAGAGCTCAGAGGGCGCCTGTGATTTTTCCATCATGCTCTCAGCAACAGTTTCATGGAATTCCAGACCCATTTAGATAGGAAGAGACCTTAAAGCTCATCCAGTTCCAACCCCTCCACCACGGGCAGCGACACCTTCCACTATCCCAGCTTGCTCCAAGCCCCATCCAGCCTGGCCTTGGGCACTTCCAGGGGTGCATCAGGCACAGCTGCTCTGGGCAGTCTGTGCCAGGGCCTGTCCACCCTCACAGGGGGGAATTCCTTCCCAACATCCCATCTATCCCTGCCTCTGGCATTCCTGTGTCCTGTCACTCCAGGCCCTTCTCGGAAGTCCCTCTCCTGAGCTTCCTTTAGGCCCTGGAAGGGCTCTGGGGTCTCCCCTGAGCCTTCTCCAGGCTGAAGAGCTCCATCTCCCAGCCTGTCTGCACAGCAGAGGGGCTCCAGCCCCTGGAGCATTTCTGTGGTCTCCTCTGGACTTGCTCCAGCAGCTCCGTGTCCTTCTTGTGCTGAGGAATTTCATGTAAATCAAGGATGTAGAAAAGGAATCATGGAATTGCTGAGCACCTCTGCACAAGTGTCCCAGAGAGCAAGGGACCCCAGCCCAGCTGCTGTGGCACCAAGGTGTAGTGCCACATTAACTGCAGCAAACTGGGTGCTGCATTGTCCAGCCCTGCAGTTCCATTGTTGGAGCCCTGGATGCTGAGTATTTTAAACTTTCTGTGCTGAAAGGCACAGACCCACAAGAGAACACTGCATTTGACCTGAGGCTGTGGAGAAGGCTTCCAAAATTCACTAATAGCACTGGGATTATGAGTAGTTGGTTAGAAGTGTGTGATCTTACAGGTTGAAAAAACTTAGATTTGGGATTTTAGTATATGGTGATATATGGGAGCCAAGATGGAGAATTTTGAGGGTGGGTTAGTTGTCTTTTTTGCACCTTCTTCTTTCTTCTTCCTCATGGATCTGTGTGGTTTTCTATAATTGGGTGAAAGGTGTCCATGTTGCAAGGTTTGGGTGATCATAATTGGGTTAGAAGCATAAATAATATAGAGGTCAACTGTTGGATAATTGGGACTTAAATAGCCTTGATTAGACATCGTTTTATGTCATTTTCTTGACTTGTTAGAGAGAGCTCACATCTCGTGAGTTTGTAATAGATAAGGATAATAAACTTCACAGTGAGACTTCAAAAACAGCGTCTCCTGAGTTTTATTTGCCCTGACTTTGAAGCAAGAAAGGGCCTGGTATTCCAACATTTCATTACTTTTCCGAAGCCCTTTATGAATCCAACACAGGCAGAGAAATCTCTGGGAAAGAAAAGAATTCCTGACAGATCACAGAATCACAGAAACTTTTAACTTGGAAAAGATCTCCAAGATCATCAAGACCAACCTTTGACCACCACCTTGTCAGCCAGACCAGAGCACTCAGTGCCACATCCAGCATTTCTGGAACACTTCTGGCTCCTCCTGGCACAGGAGTGTCCTGAGCAGCTCCAGGCTGCCTGGACAATGGGTGGGAATTGTGCCATCCCCATCCTACACAGAACACAGGTCCCTGGGCACGGTCTGGATGCCAGGTATGACAGTGCTGTACGCTTCTGCATTGCCTGCAGGGTGCTCAGCAATAGCAGAGCATCCTGAAAATGCATTTGGGGAGCCCTGCCCGCGCTGTTCTGTCACCCTTCCGAGGAAAGGCGCTCCGGCCGCAGCCTTTCCCAGCCCGCAGCCGCAGGGAAGCGAAGCAGAAGTGCTCGGGTGGCTCCGTCCCGCTCAGGAAGTCACGCTGGGGAGCCGGGGCTGTGCCAGGGAGCCGGGCTGTGCCAGGGAGCCGGGGCTGTGCCAGGGAGCCGGGGCTGTGCCAGGGAGCCGGGGCTGTGCCAGGGAGCCGGGCTCGAGGTGTCTGCCGTGGGCAGCTCCGGCTGCTGGAGCACAGCTGGAGCACAGCTGGAGCACAGCTGGAGCACAGCTGGAGCACAGCTGGAGCTCTGGGGGCTCCCCCGCAGGGTCCTGGGCAGTGTCGGGTGCCGGACGGAGCCGAGCTCGGAGCCTTTGGCAGCTCCGCGCGGGTTTGGCAGCGGCTGGAGGAAGGAGCGGAGCGAGGGAGGTTTCGGTGTGGGCTGCCCGGTGAGTGAGTCACGGCACGGACGCTCCGGGACTGCTCCCGGGCTGCTCCCGGGCTGCTCCCGGGTTGCTCCCGGGCTGCTCCCGGGGCTCTCCCGGGGCTCTCCCGGGGCTCTCCCGGGGCTCGGGGCGCTCGCTGCAGGTGCCGGAGCAGAGCGGCTGCTCGGGAGGCTGCGGCAGCCCCGCCGCGGCACGGACAGGTAGGGCCAGCTCCGTCCTGGGTGGGCTCCGGGATGTGGCCAAGGAAAGGCTGAGCAGGGCTGGTGCCAGCCCAGAGCTGCTCGGAGCAGGATGCTCGGCTGGAGACCCCCAAAAACCGCCTTTGAGCTGAGTCAGCACATATTTAGGAGCCTTTAATCTTTGCTTGCTGCTTCTTTGGCAATCTGGGGATCAGATACGAGACTCTGTCAGCTGAGCAGCTTCTGGTGCTGACAGGGATGTGTTCACACCTTCAGGGGTCATTTTCTATCACCCCTCAGGGGGCTGGTGATGAATCAAACCGCGGGGCGAGAAAGGAGAAAACATGAAGCCCTCTGTTGCAATTTCCTGCGCCGGATTGCAGAGGAACAAACAGAACTGGGGCTCTCCCTGGTCAGACTGACACATCTGGCTTCACTGCCTGTAACTCTGCGTTTCTAGTCTCTCCAGGCGTTTCCTGGTCAGGCAGCCCAGGCAGGACAGCGCAGAGCCCCGGGAACTCCCTGCTGCGGGCAGGGTGGCACAGCCCGAGTCACGGCTCAGCGGCAGGAGGGTGCAGGAGGAATGAGGGCAGTGCCCTGGTCGGCTCAGGGTGGCTCTGCAGGGCTCAGCCTGCCCAAGCCATCCCTCCTCCAGTCTGGGCCAGAGCACTCCCCTCAGCTGCCATTCACCGTTTCTGCTCCATTTTTTAGGTTGTTCAGCATGAGTGTGGCTGTGCTCCTGCTCCTGGGGCTGGGGCTGCAGGTGGCAGAAGGCAGAAGGAACAGGTGTTTCTTCAACCGCACTCAGGAGTTCTGTGTGTGCTACAACCTGTCCGAGAAGACCGTGGGCAGCATCATCCAGTGCCTCCCAGCAACTGTGGTGGAGTTTTGGGGCGGGGATCTGGAGAAATACGCAGCCTTCCCCATCAGGGACCCGGACTCCTCCGTCATTGAAACTTTGGGCTCCCTTATCATCCAGAAGATAGTTATTGGAAATGTCCTGGTGCCCGAGACACTCCTCGCCCGTGTGCTGAGGTTCTTCTCCTACACCCACGTGCAGGAGCTGGCCTTTGAGAGCTGCATTTTCCAGGGCACAGGCGACTGGAGTGACATGGATGGGCACAGCTTGCCCATCCTGTCCCTGAGCTTCCACAACGTGACGTGTGCCCCGCTGACGGGCCGTGAGCAGGCCTTCTCCAGCCTCAGCAGCTGGCTGGGGACCCTGCAGGAGCTGGCTGTCACCAGCTCCCGCCTCAGCAGCCTGCCCTGTGCCATCGGGAGGGAGCTCAGAGCCCTGCGCTCCCTGGACCTGGCACACAACAGCCTGGGGGACGGGAGCCTGGCCCCCGCCTTCTGCCAGGGAGCTTTCCCTCAGCTCCAGCAGCTGACTCTGCAGCACAACGACCTGAGCTCCTACCACGGCGTGTGTGAGGGCGTGGAGCTGCTGCCGGGGCTCCGGCACCTCGATCTCAGCCACAACGAGCTCACGGCAGAGCCATCCTCCTCCTGCCAGTGGCCGCCATCCCTCCGGCACTTTAACCTGTCCAGCACTGGCTTGGATGAGGTGCCAACACCGCTGCCTCCCCACCTTGAGGTGCTGGACATGAGCCACAACCACCTCCACACTGTAGACATCTCCCTCAGCTCCGTGAAGAAACTCTTCCTGAACCAAAACCTGCTGCAGGCCGTCCCCTCCATCAGGAATTACCCCGTGCTGGACACTCTTCACCTGGACAACAACTCCATTTCGGAGCTGCCCAGGGATGAGGTGAAGCTCCTGGGGCGCCTGCAGGACGTGGCTGTGGCTGACAACCCCTTCAGCTGCTCCTGCTCCGGGGCCGGGGGGCTGCAGGCGCTGGCGGCCTCGGGGCACCTGGGCCAGGGCTGGCCCGGGAGCTACAGGTGCCACTCGCCAGCGCAGTACCGGGGCTGGCAGGTGGCACGGGTGCCCGTGTCGGTGCTGCGCTGCCACCTCGCCGCCGTGCTGGCCCCGCTCTGCGTGGCCCTCGCCCTGCTGGCCGTGGCTGGGGCCGTGTGTCTGGCCAGGAGCAGGTCCTGCCGCAGAGCCTGAGGGGCACCGGGACCACCGGGAAGGCTCCGAGCTCCCCGTCCTGGCGAGGGGCTCTGGCTGTCCCAGCCTGGGCTCCCCGGTGGAGCTGGGCTGTCCACAGGGTTTTCCTGCAGTGCCTGTGCCCCGCTGTGCCCGGGCACCCTCACTTCCAGCCCCGTGCCAGGCTCTGACCACAGCCACCCCCTCCCCATGGCACGTCCCTGTGGCCAGCTCCAGCCACCCCAGCACACCCCGCTGTCCCTGCCATGTCACCTGCCCTGCACAGGAGGAGCTCAGCTCCCTCCCATTCCCACTGGCAGCACTCAGATGCCCCCCCAGCCTTGCTGGGCTCTGCTGGTCCCTGCCCAGAGCCCCCCACAGCTTTTAGCCCCACCAGTCCAGGCATCCTTGGAGCCTCCATGGCCCTGTGCTCATCCTCCCTCTCCTCACCCGGGGCTCTGGCTGGGCCAGGATGTCTGGTTTGGCAGGATGCTGCTTGGCTGCTCTTCAGCCTAAGAGAAAAACTGAAAAATCACAAAAGACGGGAAAATGATTAAATTAAACACCCTGCATACAAATGCTAATGAGCTGGAGCAGTTCCTTACACCTCGACCTGAGGCACTGGCAGATGGGGACCTTGAGAAAGTTCAACCAGAAACTTTTTAAGTGATAAGAAGAAAATTAGTTTGTTCTGGGTTATTCAGAGAATATCTCATAGTAAGGAGAAAATGGATTATGGGATGCAGGACTGGGGAATATTCAAAGGAAAGGGGTGGGTGGGGAAGGGACAGGCTTGGGAAAATGGGGATGGAAGGGAATCACAGAATCACAGGGAGTTTCAGTAGAAAGGTACCTTAAAGATCATCTCATTCCACCCCCTGCCATGGGCAGGGACACCTTCCACTGTCCCAGGCTGCTCCAAGCCCTGTCCAGCCTGGCCTTGGGCACTGCCAGGGATCCAGGGGCAGCCACAGCTGCTCTGGGCACCCTGTGCCAGGGCCTGCCACCCTCACAGAGAGGAATTTCTTCCCAACATCCCATCTATCCCTGCCTCTGGCAGTGGGAAGCCATTCCCTATGTCCTTATGAGAAGGGCCTGGTGGCAGGCAGTGCTCACCTGGCCAAGCCCTGCTCTTCCCCAGGGCCTGTCCTGCCTCTGCAGGAAAGTCTGTGCCTGGGTGTGCCCCGTGTCCCTCCCTGTCTCTGTTTGGGACAGGAACACTCGAGCTGCAGGCAAGCACAGCCTGGGCTGCCTGGGCTGGGGAAACAGAGTGGGAAGGGCCAAGGTGGAGCTGCAGAGTGGCTGAGCAGGCTCCGGGCTGGATCGGGAGGAATTCAGGGTCTGCTCAGGTCCAGCCCAGGTGGCTCTGGAGGGCAGCTGTGGCTCCGGGTGCTGGTAGAGGCTCTGCTGGCATTAACCAGGCTGCCCCTGCACCTTGGGAGTCCTGGCCTGGCTAGACATGGAACAGGGAGCAGCAGCTGCTGCTGAGGGATGAGGAAGGAGAAATAAATCCCTGTCTCCTGAATCCCAGGCTTTGCTATGCCTTGGGAGCATCCACACGGGACCATCTGCCTGGTCAGGGCCAGGCCCTGCCACAGAGCAAGAGGCAAGTGTGTGACCCTTCCCAGCAGTGCTGCCCCACAGGGGCTCCCTGGGAAGGCTCACAGCCCCCCAAGTGCTCTTGGAGTCCCCAGTCCGGGCTGCCCTGTGGAGCAGAGCTTTCCCCCAGCATTTTCCCACTGTGGCTTTGCCCAGCCATGTGCAGGGGAACCCCTCAAAGCCCTGTGCCCTGCTCTGTCCCAGGGCTGCACCCCCACAAGGGGTTTTTCTCCTGGCCACCTGCAGCTCCCCAAGCCCCAAGATGTCCCTGTTGTCCCTGCACTGTGGCCTGTCCTGCTCCCAGTGCTCCATCTGTGTCCAGCTGCCACAGCTCACTCCTGAGGGAGTTTTGGGGGGCTGGGGCATTGATCTCACTCTGCACAGGGAACAGGGGGCAGAGGGACACGTGTGCTCCTCCTGGTCCTGTGCACAGCAGGGCAGGGCTGCCCTGGGCCCCCTCTCCACCATCTGCACCTCCACACGCAGTGGGCATCCTCATCACCGGCATTTCCCTCTGTGCTCTCCTGCTGTGCCTGATCTCCAGTGGTTCTGTGGTTTGTGGTCCCCTCTTGTGACACCCTGTACAGCAGCCCAAGGTCCCTCCTCTCCCAGCCAGGGCTGAGCTGTCCCTCTTGGGGCTGGGAGCACCCCAGTGGTGCGAGTGGCCCCGGGCACCACCTGGCCCCTGTGGCCCCGCTGATTCCTGGAGCAGGGCGCCTCCAGGCTGGCCGGGCTCTGCCCACACCATCAATAATGCAGGAGAACCGGATCCCCCAGGTAACCCCATCCCTGCCCTGGCTGAGCAGAAGCTCAGGGCGCTGCTGCCACACTGCCCATGGATGAGGTGAGTGCTGTGTTTGGGACAGCCCAGGTTGGCTTGCAGGGATCTGTCAGGGGCTGCCCAGCTCCCTGGGGTCTCCTCCAGCTCGGGCTGGTGCTGAGTGTGTGGCTCCTTGCCCCTCTGTCCCTGCAGGCTGAGCAGGACGTCAGCGTGCGAGCAGCTCTGGGAGTCCACCAGGCAGCAGGTAGAGCTCAGGGCAGCCCAGAGCCTTCCCCTCAACACCAGGGAGCAAGGGGACAGGCTGGCAGCCACAGCTGTGCTGGCACTGGGACCAGCTGGTCTGGGCAGTGCTGACAGGGACTGGGTGTCCGCCCCATCCTGGTGCCTCTGACTCCAGCGGGAGGGCTCGGGAATGAGGTGAACCCTGGGATGTGGCTCCAGGCTGCAGGGGGAGCAGGACAGGGCTGGGACAGGTGGGGGTGACCCCCCCACCATCCCACCCTCGGTGTTTGCAGGGCCAGGACAAAGCTGGGTGGATGGCAGCAAGGACCTCCTAGAGCTCCTCCTGGCTGGGAAGGAGCCCCAGGTGAGAACGGCAGGGCAGGGCCAGCCAGGGCACGAGGGTCCCTGGGGTGGGGGGGAGCAGGGCTCTGTGCCACCCCTGCCCCGCCTGGGACACCCTGGTGGGAGCTGAGCTCTTGGGCTGACCCTGCCCTACACCCCCGTGGGCCCCTCCCTTGTAGGGGGCTCCTGGGGGTTCCCAGAGAGCAGGGGAAGGGAGGGGGTCTCTCCTCACCCCTGCCCGTGCCAGGCCCCCTGTGCCACCCCTGCCATCTCCACCCCTGTGTGCCCAGTCCCTCCTTTGCCCTGCCCTGGTCATGCTGGGATAGGGGAAAGCTGAACATTATCCCCTTCCTCCCAGCAGGAGAGCTCCCTGACAGTCGATGGCGTTTTCCACTTGGATGCAGGACAGGTACCCAGAGCCCCAAGCCCTCCTCTGTACCCTGTCCCCAGCCACATGGGTCAGGGCCATCTGCACCATGGTGGCCGTGCCATGCTGTGCCATGCTGTGCCATGCTGTGCCATGCTCCATGCTGTGCCATGCTCCATGCTGTGCCATGCTGGCCATGCCATGCTGACCCTGCCCTGCTGGATATGTCTCTCCTACCAGGAGAAGGTCCTGGAGTTGGCAAGACCCCAGCTGGCCCTGGTTCCCCTTGGCTACAGCGTGTCCCTGCTGCTGTGGGACCCCCACAGCCCTGGGACACAGCTGCCCTTCCAGAATGTCATCTGGCAGGTGAGGGCACAGGGGACAGGCGGCAGGGAGAGGGGACAGCACAACTGGGCAGTGCTGAGCGCCCAGGTCACCCAGCAGACCCCGATGCCACCGGGGCAGGGCTCAGATCCAGCCATGGGTCCCGGGCACCAGCAGCTCCCAGCTTGTCCACAGGTGATTGACACCGTCTTCCAAGAACTGGAGGCCTTGAGGGATGACACAGAGAGCCTGCAGATGGTCAGCCTGGTCCAGGTAGGGCAGGAGCAGGGCAGGATGTCCTGGATGAGGGTCCCATTTCCTCTCTGCCACTGCCCAGACCCTGCTGTGCCAAGAGCAGATATTGATTGCCCTGTGCTGGCATGCACTCCCCTCATCCAGAGGGTGACCAGGGACTGGAGACCTTTGGATCCCAGTTGTTCTCACCTCTTTCTAGGACTGCCCCTTAGCTGTCCAGAGAGCACCTCCTGGGCTCCAGCAGCATAGTGGGATTGGGATCATGCACTAACCCCTTCCTGCTCCCATCACAGCTGGGCTTTCTGGGCCAGTCACTGCTCCCTGGGCCCTGAAGGTTCCTCCAGTGTGGCCTTGACTGGCCCAGGAGTGATGCCAGCTCCTGCCACTGGGCTGGGTCCTGCCCTTTGGCTCTGGGATACTGCCAAGGGATCTGATAAGTTCCACACAGGGCTTGGGCGTTCCCAGGGTTCTGCCCTCCCTGGTGCCAGGGCTGGAAAAGCTGGGAGTTTCCCAAAAATGAGCCTTTCTCAACCCTCACCTGTGCATGCCCACCAACAGTTTGGGCCCCTGGTGAGTGTGGGATGCCAGCAGCCCCCTTCTCCTGACCTCCTCCCAGGTCAGCACCCACAACAAAGCTTGGGACCTGCTCCGTCCCGATGGCCGAGCCCTGCAGGTGATGGATGTGGCACCCCTGGGCCTGTAGGTACCTGGTGCCCCATGGCTGAGCAGATTCTGGGGGCTGGTACCCCACCATCAGGAGTGGGGCTGGGCAGGGAGCACGGTGCCCACCCCAGCATGGCAGGGGGTGGGTGTGACCCTCCTCGCTTGGTCTTGTCTCCCTCTGCTTGCAGGATGGTGCAGGAGGCGGCAGAAGTGGCCGTGCGTGATGCCCAGGCTGCCATCAGTGCCTATGCCAGGGGGCTGGGTGCCATCCCGGCGCTGTTCCGGGGCTGTGCCCAGCAGCCCCTCGCAGACGGGCGCTCATTTCTGCAGGGGTGAGGGATTTGGCCCAGACCCCACAGGCTGGGAAGGGCTGGGCCGTGGGGTGCTGGGCTGGCTCTGCTGCAGCCCCACTCCCACACCAGCCTCTCCCCAGGGCCGGCAGCCTCTTCACTCTCACCGTGGAGCGAGAGCTGCAGGCTGGCAGGCGCCAGCGCTCGGCCCTCAGGATCTTGGTGTCCCCAGGGGCCACCGGGCCCTGCCCCAGGCTGTACGTACGGGGCTGAGCTGTGTGTCCCCTCCAGCACTCCCTGTGCCTGCTGTGGGTCAGGGAATTCCACCCCTGGAGGTGAAGCAGGAAGGACGCCCCAGTGGGAGCCAAGGGGATGTCACTGCTCCTTGGGGACATGGGCCTGGGGATGTGTGACAAGGAACCCATCCTTGGGCTCCTGTGGGTGGGGGTTCAGCCCGCCTGGCACGCCAAGAGCCAGTCCTCTCTCTCCCCACGTGCAGGGAGCACAGGGAACCCGGAGCTGTCCGCCTGCCCTGGATAGTGGAGCGGCTGCTGGAGGGGAACAGCCTCACCTTCCTGCTGCTGTGTGTGTCGCTGCCAGGTAGCCCCTGGGACTGGGACACACTCTGAGTGTCCCTTCCCTGAGGATTCCCCCCATCCCACCCCACACCTGGCACTCGGTCCCTGGCTGCTGCCCGGGGACCCCAGCTCCACTCATTTCCATCACACCGGGACCCCCTGTGCTGGACCTCCATGGCCCCTGCCCAGGGCTCGCTGTTCTCCAGACACCTCCAGAGAGGAGATCCTGGGAGCTCTGGGACTGGCTGAGAGGGTGAAGGGGCTGGCCAAGACCATCTCTGCCACACTCTGGGACCCTGAGGAGGAGATGGCGGCGCGCCGGAGGGAGATGCGAGCGCTGCGGATGGAGCTGCTGGCTGGATCCGGCCGCCCGGAGCAGAGGAGAGCTGTGGCCCAGCTGCAGAGAGCCCTGCGGGAGCTGCAGGTGGGGAATGCCCCTGGATCCACGGGACTGGCATGGCACTCATCCCCTGGGCTGGGTAAGGTGCAGGCTCTTGACCCATCCTGGTGTCAAGGCCCTTGTCCAGCACTGAGGGCAGGGCCTGAAGCTGCCCCAGGGGTGGAATGTGTCCTGGAGCCACGCCAGGCCTGGGGGTCTGAAACACCCCAACAAGGACCTCCAGTTCCCCTTTTCCAGGTGCTGAAGAGTCAAAGGTGGGAGAAAAAGCAGGCAGCGGCCAAGGTGCTTGGGACAACTGAGATGCACCAGCCGAGTGCTGAGGTGGGCAGAGATCAGACCGGGCCCCTTCATCCAGGGAAAATCTGGTGCAGGAAAAGCCCTCAATGTGTCCCTGTAACATCTCCTTCTCTGCCAGGACCAGGTCTCTGCAGGGAATACAGCTCCACGCCAGCAGCCTGGGACCCAGACACCCCCGACCAGTGGCAGCCTGGAGCCAGCAGAGCCGGAGTGTGGGGCCAGGCACGCATCCAACTGGGTGCAGGGTATGTGGGCACAGAGCATGGCTTTACATAGTGGGAAAGCCCTCACTCTCCATCTGAACATCCTTCTTCAGTCCCCATGTCACACTCATCCTCCTCCCCTGTCCCCACACTGCAGGACGATGTGACAGCAAAAGCCAGGGAGGGGACAGCCGAGCTCTGGCCAGCACAGGGCAGGGGCTGCTGGAGGAGCCATCCCAGAGCAAAGTGTCACGGACATGGCCCGGGTGTGACAGCGTGAGTGGGAGCCTGCAGGGTCCCTGTGCAGGGCCAGCTCTGCTGCCAGCACTGGCTCCTGGTGCCACCCGAGCCCACTCCGCTCTCCTCCAGGCAGGGAGCCGGTGCCAGCCGTGCCCACCCCCGGAGGTCCAGTGTGCCCTGGCCAGGGCCCAGCGGCAGCGGCTGCGGGCTCGGCACTGCCGGCAGCTCCAGCGAGAGCTCGGGGCCAGCACTGTGCCAGCCCAGGAGCACAGCGGGGAGGTGAGCACAGGCAGAGCCCAGCACTGCGAGCTCCAGCCTCTCCTCCCCTGGCACTGCTCTCCCTAGTGCAGCCCAAGGGAGCAGGGACACCCTGGAGCTGCCCTGACCTTGCTCCTGTCCCCCACAGTGGGACACAGAGCGCTGGCAGCGGGAGGTGACCGCGCTGGGCCTGAGCCTGGAGGCAGCGCTGCGGGAGCGGGAGGCGGCCGAGTGGGACCTGGAGGCCCTGCTGCACAACCACCGCCAGGAGATGCAGGCCTGCAGACAGCACCTGCTGCAGGTGGGCAGGCAGGGCTGGGGACACCTCTCCAGCTGTGCCAGGGCTGTGCCAGGGCTGTGCCAGACCGCCCGGGCATCCCGCAGGTGCTCCGGGACCAGCAGCGCCTGGCAGAGGAGCAGCGGGCGGGCCCGGAGCGCCGGGACGCTGCGGGGCACGCCCGGCACAGCCAGCACCTGCAGGACACCCGGCCGGCAGGCACGGCCCATGCCACCACACAGACCCCTTGAGCCACGCCCGGGTGTGGGGACAGCTGGCCTGGCAGGACTGGGTGTCTGCACCGAGCCACCAGCGATGCCAGGAGACTGGCCAGCCCCACCACACGAGTTACCCCAGGCTGCTGCTCCTGAGGGAAAGCGCTGCTCTGTGCTGGAACCTGCCCATGGGAGCACAGGTGGGAGGGCTGGCAGCCCCCAGCTGCAGCACAGAATAAAGTGGGTGCCCCTCAGCCATGTGTTGTCAGGCTCAGTTACACCCCTGGCCCCAAATGTGTCCCCAAGGGGCACAGCCACCATCCCTCAGGGCAGGCAGACACAGGACAGACACACGAATATTGTGGAACTGCAGCTTTAATACCCCAGGTGGCCTCTGCCTGCCAGAAACTTGGTACAAATTTGGGGAGCATTCCCTTTTTGGGGAGCAGGTGGAAGTTCCCACAAGCCCCAGTCCCTGGCTGCTCTGCAGAGACACTGGCCCAGGAAGGGGAAACGGGGCCTGAGGACAGCAGGGCTCCAGGCAGGGCCTAGGCTGCAAATCCATGAAGATGGGAGAGGCCCAGGGAAGCAGCACCAGGAATAGCAGGGACCAAGCAGCATCCATGGGAGCTGAAACAGCACCAGGCCCATGCTGGGCTGGCAGGAGGTACAGCAGGGCCAATACTGCCAGAGCATTCCCAGGCCACTGTGGTGTGGGGAAGCAGCTTGAGGACAAGAATCATTTAGGTGGGAAAAGATCTCTGAGATCAAGTCAAACCTGTAACCCAACCCCTGTCAACCAGACCACGGCATTAAGTGCCATGTGCAGTCCTTAAACACCTCCAGGGATGGTGACTGCACCACCTCCCTGGGCAGCCCCTTCCAATGTTTAATCACCCCTTCTGTGAAGAAATCACTCCTATGGTCCAACCTGAACCTCCCCTGGCACATCTTCAGACTATGAGGCATGCACAGGGGTTCAGGAACCTGCTAAGGCTGGGCATGCCTGATCCCATGGGAACCCCATGGCACAGAGCCTGGCTGGACTGGAGCTGGGCAGTTTCCCTGTGGAAGCAGGGACAGGGTGCTCTCCCCATCAGCACTGCTCCCCGGGGATCCCTGGAGTTGTGCAGGCACCCACCAGGACCGATTCCAGCCCTGAGGAAGGGCTGGGGCTGCCCAGACGTGTGGGAGGAAGGCAGTGACTACGTGACTCCATAGTACAGGTGCACAGCCAGGCCAATGCACGCCACGGCCATGAAGAAGAGGAGGGTGAGCTGCAAGTTGAAGAGGGCAACAGAGAGGAGAGCGTTGACCAGGATGGAGCAGGAGATGACGAAGAGCCTGGTGATGTTGGTGCTGTGCTTCATCACCACGGACATGATGAGGCCGTTCAGAGCCTGGCTGAGCACGATCAGCAGCACCCACGGGGAGAAGCCCTCCAGGAACCCGCCCTCCGTGCCGCTCCACAGATAGCCCAGCAGGTTGAGCAGGACCCCAAAAAAGTACAGGAAGATGTTCTGGAGGCTGAGGGGCAGCGCCTGGCTTTTCAGGATGGCTTCGGTGTAGACAGCAGAGAGGCCGGAGATGAGGCAGTAGATGGAGAGCAGCAGCAGCCCCACGGGGGTGAGGTGCAGGCGCGTCCCCGCGGGGTCCCGGGGCCCCCGCAGCCCCCCGCAGCTGTAGGCCAGCCCGGCGGCCAGCAGCAGCAGCAGGGCCAGCCAGCGGCGCGCGCCCAGCCGCCGCCGCAGCAGCAGGCTGTAGAGCAGCGCCGTGCTGACGATCTTCAGGTTGCTGAGCACCTGGAAGGTGCTGGGGTCCATGAAGAGCTGCATGTGCACCACCAGGTTGTTGTTGGCAGCGTAGAGCAGGGCCGAGAGGGCGAAGGGCGCGGCGTGACGCCAGGACGGCGCCGCTGCCCGCGGCTCCGCCAGCAGCAGCAGCAGGGACAGCGCCAGCTTGGTCAGCTCCACCAGGACCACCACGGACGTGGAGCTGAAGGGGATGGCCCCGTCCACCTTGCAGAGGGTCAGGAGGGGGGCGTGTGAGCCGTAGATGGCCACGGACAGCAGCAGCATCAGTGCCCACAGCCCCCTGTGGAGCAGGCTGTTGGCAGAGCCAGCGGCATTCCCAAACATCCCCATTTCCAGGTGAGAGCCAGCACGAGTGAGCTGCTGCCAGCGCCGAGAGGCCACACAGACTCTCACCCTGCGACACGGAAGAGACCAAATACCAAGAATTTAATGAGCCTGATTCAAGCAGGATGTTCCCTGCGACATTTGTGATGCAGCAGGAGAGCAGGGTGCTGTCTCTCGTTAGGATGAGAACTACAAGCCTTCCTGAGAAGCCACGCAAAGCACATTGCCAGGGCACACCGTGGGCTGGTGGCAGGGCACGCGGGTGACCGGGCACAGCAGCCCCTCAGTCCACAGGGGCACAGGCAAAGGTAAGGGGAAAAGGCAGCTGGCAGCCCCTCAGTGCTCTCGAGCTGCTGTGGGTTAGTGCCGTGACCACTGCTGCCACGATGCCCAACCAACACCCATCACCAGCCCCCTGACGTGTGACAGTGGCGTGGTGCAAAGACCTTTTCCAGGGAAAAGAAGGGTGCAGGTTATGTGCCTCCTAGAGCCTTAGGGGTGCTCTGTGCCTGCTACCTAAGGAGCACCGTTCCTGCAGTCCCTGCTGCCTCCGGGCTCCTCCTCGCTAGTCCCGACCTTTTTTCAGTGAATTCACATAGTCCCGAATCGTCTTCTCAACGTTGGGCACGGCGTAGTTCTGGGCAGCGTAAATCCCGGTGCAGGTGCCGGCCACGAAGCCCAGGACGGCGGAGAAGCGGAGCTTGGCCAGCAGGTATCCCGCCAGGAAGCCTTTGAGCAAGGGCGATGCCAGCAGCGATCCGTCCTGAGGGGAGAGCACACTGAGGCACGGCCGGGACCGGGGAGGGGCGGCACAGCCCGCGGCCCAGGGATGAGTCGTGGTGTGTTTTCCCCTGGGATTTGTTCTTTCCCCCACCAGTCCCTCTCAGAGGGCGCGGCCGGTCCGCCCTAAACCCGCTCGTTACCTGCCCCACGCCGGCCTGCACCTCGTCCTCCACCCTGCGCTGCAGGCTCTCCAGCTGCCCCTTCAGGAAGGCGAGGTCCTTCAGCTTAGGCAGCGAGTCCTGCGGGAGACACGGAGGTGATTCCCGCCCCCGTCCCGCGGCAGGAGCCGGCGCCGCCGCCTCGCGGCCCCGCGGCGCCTCAGCCCCGCGCTCCCCGCTCACCTTATCGTCCGCCATCTTGGCGCCGCCGCCGCCCGCCGCTCATTGGCTGCCGGGGAGCCACGTGACACCTCCGTCGCCGAGCCGCCGCTGATTGGTTGCTACGGGGGCAGCGACTCCTCCCGCGCGCCCCTTCCCGCCACGGAGGCGGTGCCCGGCGCTGATTGGCCGGGGCGGGGTCACGTGGCGGCTGTTGCTCCCTCACGCCGCGCGGCCGGCGCCATCTTGGGACGGTGTTGCCCTTGAGGGCGGCCGGGCCTGAGCGGGGCCGCGGCGGCCCCGGGGCTGCTCCGGCCGGGCTGGCGCGGCTCACGGCCGCCCCCAGCCCGGCCAGGCCGCCAGGACCTCCAGCACCCAGCCACCGTGTCGCCCCTGGGGCCAGCTTGCATGGGGGTCCCGAGCTCCACAGCCTCCCTGGGCTCCTCCTCCCTGAGGGGTCTGGTCCAGTCCAGGCTTGGCCGGTGGTTTATGTCTAAAGCCGTGCAATTGAGCCTTTGCACGACTTTGTCCCTCAGGATTAAGGATAGCAGCCAAAAAATACTTCTGTGAATAAAATATTTAAATTTGTGATTGTAAGGATTAAGTTAAAAGATCTTACTCAAAATTCTTTACCACACAGTGTAGGTAGCTCTAGCTGCAATATTTTTTGTGAAAAACGCCAATCACTTGGTTTTTAAAATTTTAAAAGTTTAATAATAATAAAATGGTTATAAAAATAATAATACAATTAGAGTAATAAAGTTTAGACAATTGCAAAACAATAAAAAGCAAAGAATTACGGACGTCCGGATGCTCTGGGACACTTAAGTTGCTAAAAGCCTCCCTTGTGAACAAAGCAATAACCTTAAAAGCAATAGCCTCTTGTATATATACACGATGCATAAATTCCTTGCAAATTAAGAACTTTACTGGTTTTTGTCAACTTCTCCTTAATCCTGTTGGTTCCACAAAGATGGAGAGAAGGTGGAAGAATGTTTGTCTTTTCTGATAAGGAGGTGTAACTTTTTATGGGCCCCCTTCTCTGACATCTCTATGTGAAGTTTCTTGATTTTCTCATCTTCCTGCTTGAGCTTGTAACAAATCCTGTATCACAGAGTTTCTATTTTAACATTATGTTGTAACCTAAAACTACATTTAACACACTACGTAAGAGAATTAATACAGCATAGCTTTCTAACATTACACACCTGATATTCATTGTAACATCTGCCAAAAGCCAATCATAAAATATGCATTTTTCATGTCTAAAGCCTTTGTACGACTTTGTCCTTCAGGATTATGGATGGCAAAAAAATTCTTCTATAAATAAAATATTTAAATTTATGATTGTAAGGATTACGCTAAAAGACCTTCAGAATTCTTTACCACAGTGTAGGTAGCTCTAGCTGCTAGAGCAGTGCAATATTTTTGAAGCAATATTGACAGTTAATAATATTAAAGGTAATAAAGTTATTACTAAACAGACTTTGATGCTTTTCCCCCCGTCTCAGTGCCTGGGGTAAATCTCAGCCTGAGGAGTCCCTCTGATGGGCACTGCTCAACTCCAGGGAGGAATTTCCACATACGCTCCCAGAAATAACAGAGTAAGGAAAGAACAAAATTGACTTTGGAGTTCTTTTCCAACCTAAATGATTCTGTGGTTGTGAAAACCGCCAATCACTTACTTTAAAATTTTAAAACTTTCATAGTAATAAAATAGTTATAAAAATAGTAATAAAAATTAGAGCAATAAGAATTTGGACAATCGGAGTTAATAAAAAGCAAAGAATTACGAATGTCTGGATGCTTTCCTTGCTAACAAAGGATTAACCCTCAAAAGCAATAGCCTGTTGCATATTCATATATCTCATACATGATGCAAATACTCCTTTCGAACTGGGAATTTTTCTGCTTTTTGTCAGCTTGTCCCCTCATCTTATAAATCAATACTTTTGGCTCCAGGGTGTCTGGAAGAAGTCTGTATGGTCCGATAAAGAGGCAATAAATCTTGTCTTGAGATTTTTGGGTGTCTTGTTGCTGTTATCTCTAAGTGAAGAATTTCTCAGTTATTTTATCCATTCCCTGTGCTGGTCACAAAAAGGTATCTTACATCACATAGCTTCTATTTTAATGTTATGCTATAGCCTAAAGATGTATTTAACACACTACTTAAAAAGGATTAATACAGTACTACAAAATAACTTTCCAACACATGCAGTATTTGTTATAAATGAATCAGCCAATTTAAGAATACAAGGAATTTATTGAATTAAATCAAAGTAAAATTGGAAAAGGCACAAGCAAATCAGCAGTGAGCCAGGAGGTCGGTGCTGGGTGAACTGGGTCTGGACTATGCAGCACCAAACCCTGGCAGTTCACGGGGTACTGATTTCACAATTTTATATACTATTTTTAAACTGTTTCCAGACTTAGCGGGATTCTGGGGGGACCTCCTGTTTCCTTTTGTCCTTTTTCACACATTCATGCATGTTCTTTTCTTGTGGTGCTTCTAAACTGAGGTTTTCTCGGAATACTCTGCTGAAATCCTGTAATCCCCTCACATATCTTGTTCTGGCAACAAATATTCATTTTATCGTTCAAGGCGTATCTTCCAGACAGAATAATCCTTGAGCATAACCGTCTTTTGAGACAGGAATTCATCCTGTCTATAGTGCTCTTTCCCATCACTTGGTTCCATTAAAAAGGATACTGTATTTTTTAGTCCTGAGCACCAATTTACTCTAAATCATATATTACGCGTTCAATTTAATATTTGCCAAGAGCCAATCATTTAATATGCATTTTTCACAGTGATCATCCAATCCAACCATCAGTGCAGCCCTGCCAGGCCAAAAAATCATTAACAAGCTGCCAGCTCCCACGAGCCACACCCAGACGTTTTGGAACCTTCAGGGACAGTGACTCCGGCACTGCCTGTCACGGTGCTTGCCTGTGGGAACCCAGGACTGTCTCCAGACCCTGGCAGGGGCTCAGGGACCTTGGCACGAAGTCAAAAACACCTGTGGCTTCCATTTTAGCCCTTGGAAAAAACTGCCACCTTTGTATGAGGAATTACAAACCACAGGGGTTTGAGTAGTGTGGTAGGTGAATTAACACAGGGTGGAAAAGTAGAATTTTGGGGTTTTTAGAATGGGGTTCAAGGGGACAAGGTGGAGGGATTTGGACATGTCCTGACCTTCTTCTCCTTCTTCTCGTCCTTCATGTCTTGCTGTGATGGTGACACTTTTCGATTGGTTTAAGGCAGAGACACACTGTCCAACGTAAATGACAGATATTGGCACGTTACTGTAAACAAAGCACGGGTAGTTTTTGGTATAAAATGTGAACACTGCCCTGAGGGCAGACAGAATGCCATGGCTGACTTTCTGGACAGAGCTCAGCAGGTCAGAGAAAGAATGTAATAGGTAAGAGAAAATAAACAACACTGAGAAGCCAACCCTAGCATTCAGAATCCTTCTTTGCCTGCACGAGCCAGGAAAAAAAGCTTTTTACATTCTCGGGGTCACCGTGATCTGCAGCCCCCGAGACTTGCCCACCCTTTCAGTGAAGAACTGGATATCCAGTTCCTGGCACAACCAGAGCCCCACAGAGCCGTGCTGACACAGCCGCTGAACCCCGACTGCAGCACTTCCAGCTGGGAAAACAGGCGCTGCAGAACTGCGGGCACAGCCGAGGAGCTGTGGGGAATGATGGTTCCAGGGGCTTGGCACAATTTAATTAAAACCTGTGGTGCTGGGGGTTATGTGTGTGCTGCTCTCGTGGGTGCTACGGAGGCAGCTCCGTGAAGCCTTCTGGGCTGTCAGGCTGCTGCTCTCCGAGTTAATTTAATGCATTCCCAGTGTATATCACTCTGCTCCCACTGAGCACTGGGAAGAGGAAAGGAAAGGGACTCGGGAGGCAGTGGCAGGTGCAGCCCAAAGAAGAAGCATTAATATTGCTATTAATATTAATAGCCAGTTTAAGTCCAACCAAGGCTGAGCTGCTGTTTCCTTGCTTTGCGGGATTCCAGACTTTTTATCCAAAGGCAGGTGTGGATTTAGTGAATCTGACATTTTCCTCAGCCACCTCAAACCAGCCACTTTTCAAGCAGGATTTTTACTTCATGAAAGGAAAATTAAAATAAAATAAAATAAAATAAAATAAAATAAAATAAAATAAAATAAAGCTGTGTGAGTGAGTGCAAGGGCCTTTCTTGGAATACAGTCACAACACTTGAAAAGTGCCACTTAGTGCAAGGCTGACTTGGAAAATTTGGATGTTTGTAAAAAAACATGTGAGGGCAGCAGAACCCTGTGATCAGTCACTGCTGTCACCTGCAGAGAGGTGAGCCCATTGCCAGCCTCACCAACTGCAGGACAACATGGCAGAGAGAAGGTTTATATTGGCTGCTGGGAAGGATTTCTTCTCTGGGAGGGTGGGCAGGCCCTGGCACAGGGTGCCCAGAGAAGTTGTGGCTGCCCCTGGATCCCTGGCAGTGCCCAAGGCTGGGTTGGACAGGGCTTGGAGCAGCCTGGGATGGTGGAAGGTGTCCCTGCCCATGGCAGGGGGTGGGATGAGATGATCTTTGAGGTCCCTTCCATTGAAGATCAGTGTTTGCAGGTCACGGTAGAAGCTGAGCACCTGCCCTCAGAGGGTCTGTGAGGGAGCTCAGCTCTCAGCCCCCAGAGCTTGCACACCGAGGCTCTGTGCTGTGTGGGGCAGCACGGATGGGTCACTGCTGGTGGGTCCTGGAATTTCTGGTGGAAAAACAGCTGGGATGTGAGGGAGGGCTGGGAGAAGCCCTGTCCTTGCTGCATCTAAGCTGAGCCAGGCCCCAGCCGTGGCTGGAGGGAGGATGCAGCCATTCTGTGCCTTGCTCAGCAGGATCCTGGCTGTGAACCTCCCTCCCTGCTGCACCTGGCACCTGCTGGATTGTGGTGGCCCCTGGACCCGCTCAGCTCCTCTGGCTGAGGTGTGGTGGTGCCATTGCTGCTCCCATGGACCAGGATGGGTCTGCCCCTAAGCCGAGAGTCTGAGCTGCTGTGGGATGCTGTGATTAGCACTAAAACTGGGCTATTTGTGCTGTTGGGAGAGCTCAAAGGGAAATTGGTTATCCTGTGTTTGCCAGCTTAGCAGCAAGCTGCCACTTCTGAGGTTTGATTTTCCTGCCTCTGATCCAGCCCTGCCTCCAGCTCCCGCTGCCAGCAAAGGCTTTCACCTTGGCCCTGGCTGTGCCCTTGAGCAGTGGCAGGAGCTGAGCCCTTGGCTGGCAGCACGGCTGCTGCTGGAACAAGGCTGTGCTGTCAGATTTCCTCTGGGCTTGTGCCTGTCTTTCAACCTGTCCCTTCTAATATGGCCTGAGCTTATCAGCATCTCCAGCCCAGCCTGGCTGCAGTGATGGGTGAGATAAGAAGCTTCCACGTGAGGAGGAGCAGGGCATCGAGGAGGACAGAGCTGTGCCCCACAAGGATGGGTTTGCAGGTGTGAACCCTCGGGGGCTGCAGTGCCTTTGCTGCTCTCACAGCTGCTGTTGCTGAGCTCAGCCCTGATGCATTTCTCTTGCATCTCTGCAGGTGCCCACAGCTTTTGCTCCGTGCCCTTGGGAACACTGCTCAGCTGTCCTGCCCACCCCCAGGGCCAGACCTCCACTGCCCTCAGGGTGTCCCCTACCAGGTCCCTCACCTGCTGTCTCCCCTCTCCCGTCAGGCCAGCAGCAGGCATTTGGCACATCCTGGAGGCCTCAGCATGCAAACCAGCTGCCTCTTTGCAGTGGCCTTTGCTGTCCCAGCCCTCCCTCCACAGCCCTTTCATCTGTCGTTTGTGCAATTTTTGCACAGATGCAGTGCCCAGAGATTAGGCTGCAGATTAAGGTTTTACTGTATCCTGAAATGGGTTCCAATTCCCAGACCCAGCAGGACCAACATGCAGCCAAATTTCTCCTGAAAGCTGACTGGGCTGGAGCTGGGGAGAGAACTCCCACCATGTTCTCCCATGTGCATGAAAGGTGGAATCCTACATATATAGCCCAGGTGAGGCACCTGGAATTCTGTGTCCAGTTCTGGGTCCCTCTTGACAAGAATGACATTGTGGGGCTGGAGCATGTCCAGAGAAGGGAATGGAGCCAGGGAAAGGTCTGGAGGACAAGATGAGGAGTAGCTGAGGGAGCTGAGTGGGGGCTCAGCCTGGAGAAAAGGAGGTTCAGGTGGCACCATCTCCTTCTCTACAACTCCTTAACAGCCAGGTGGGGCTCTGCTCCCAGAGAACAAGGCACAGCACCAGAGGAAAAGGCTTCAGTCTGCCCCAGGGTAGGTTCAGGAAGAATTTATTTACTGAAAGTGTTGAGTGGGCTGTGCAGGACAGTCACTGTCCCCTGGAAATACTAAAAAACACATGGATGTGGCACCTGGGGACACAGATTAGTGGTGGCCTTGGCAGTGCTGGGTTAATGGTTGGACTCAGTGACCTTAGAGGGCCTTTCCAGCCTGAGCGATTCCAAGGTTCTGTGATTCTAAAAGGAGCTGGGCAGCCCAGGGCAGGAGCAAGGCTGTTGTCTCAGCTCCAGCCTGTGCCTGCCCAGCCTCTCCCCATCCTGGGAGAGCCTGCTCTGCCACCAACGTTTTGGTCAGGCTGGAGGCTCCCCTGGAAGTCCTGCACAGGCTCCCTGTGCCTGCAGAACTGCCCCATGAGTGGGCTGGGTGTGTTTGTCCCAGCACACACAGGCACACTTGTGGCTGGCATTTCCAAAGCCCCATCCAACACCACAGCATATCACAGAATCATGGAATATCCTGGGCTGGAAGGGACCCACAAGGGTCATCCAGGCCAGCTCCTGGTCCTGCAAAGATACCCCACAATCCCACCTCATCTCTGAGAGCATCATCCACGTGCTCCTGGGGTTCTGGCAGCCTTAGAGCCACGACCATTCCCTGTTCAGTGCCCAACCACCCTCTGAGGGACAAACCTTTTCCTCTGCCACATGGGGCAGACTGTACATTGTGCCCAAAATTTCGGATAATGCAACTTGTCCAGAAGAGGAAAGTGTTTTATATGCCAAAAAAAACAGATAAAAAACCCCAATACACCCACAGGAGAACATCAGAGCTGCACATAACAAAGAAAATGGGAAGCGTGTCACAGGGCTGTGGGCTGAGTCAGCTGCTCGGGGCTGCACGGGAGGTTTGGGGGGAGCTGGGGGTGCAGCCATGGCTGGCACTGCTCCAAGAGGCCGGGCTGGGCAAGGGTGACCGAGGGGCAGCGAGGGGTGTGTCAGAAGCCGTCGGTGCGCAGGGGCTGCGGCAGGTCTGACACGCTGATCTGCAGGTTGAGCTCTGCCGAGTCCAGGGCTGTGGACGGGGTGTGCGGGTGGCTCCGCTCCAGCACGGCGATCTCCTCCAGGTGCTCCTGCCGCAGGTGCCACAGGATCTCCCTGGACAAAAAGTGGGGCTCTGCTTCTTCTGGCTCTGGAACAGAAGAAAACAAACCTTCCTTCACTCGTTGTCCTGAGGCAGAGCTCCAGGCAGAGCTCTGTGAGATGCCCCAAAACATGCACTGTTTCCTGCACAGTCAAAATACAGCTTTCATTTCCCACTTTCAGCATGGCAGAGGGGAAAAGTTCAAACACAAAGTGCAGAATCCAACACTATGTGCTGGATTCCAGTAATGCTTGTGATAGGAGCTGCCTCGCTGGATGGAAATGCTTCTCCCGACAGTGCTGAGTTTCCTCTGAAGAAACCGACATTCATTAAAGCAAGATGCTGATTTCATCTGCTGGAGGTGAGGAGATGGGAGATGAAAAGATGATGGGAATGAGGGAAAGCCTCGCTCCCTCCCATCCCCTGTCAGCAGGAATGGCACAGAGCCAGCACACACTCCTCCCGCTGCTGGGGAAGGCGTGACAGCCCCAGCAATTTCTTCCAGGAACATCAACAGGGAAGGGAGCAGCTGCCTGCCCTGGATGCCTGCTGTTAATGCTTGCAGTAGGCAGCTTGTCTCAGGTCCCCCTGGCACTTCAGCTGGGACAACAAGTGCTGCCACCACCTCCCCTGCTCCTCAGACCCACACCAAGAAGTCCTTAGAATTATGGAATCATGGAATACCCTGGATTGGAAGAGATCCACAAGGATCATCCACTCCAGCTCCTGGCCCTGCATAGACACCACCAGAGCTTTGTCCAAACACTCCTGGAGCTCTGGCAGCCCTGGGGCTGGGACCATTCCCTGGGGAGCCTGGGCAGTGCCCGATCCCCTCTGGGGGAAGAACCTTTTCCTGCTATCCAGACTAAATTCCCCTGGCACATCTCAGCTGTTCCTTCGGGTCCTGTCCCTGGTCCCAGGGAGAAGAGATCAGAGCTGCCCTGTGGATTTCTCTCTCGGGGTTCCTGAGGGTCAGGGTGACCCCAAGAGAGATCTGAAAAAGTCTTTGCTTCCCTGGCCAGAACACAGCCAAATGAGAGTCTTGGAATGCTTCTGATTGTGCTCTTTAAGTTTGTTTATTTCTTCTTATCTATAATATTTTCTCTCTGACCTGCCAAGGTTTGGCTAGCAAGGAGGCCATAGCATTCTGCATGCCCTCTCGGGCAGTGTTTACCTTTTATATCAAAAATTATGTATACTATGTTTACAATTTATTACCAATACCTAACATTTATGTTGGACAGTGTGTCCGTATCTTAAACCAACAGAAAAGTGTCACCATCACAGCAAGACATGGAGGACAAGAAGGAGAAAAAGGCTAAGACACGCCCAGATTCCTCCGTCTTGTACCCCTGAACTACATTCTGAAAAACCCCAAAATTCTACTTTTCCACCCTGTGTCAATTCACCTATTACACTACTCAAACCCTTGTCACTTGTAATTCCTCATCCAGAGTTGGCAGCTTTTCACAGGCTAAAATTGAAGCTACAGATGTTTTTGACTTCTTGCCAGGGTCTCTGAGACCCCTGCCAGGGTAGCCAGGGCAGCCAGAGGGATGTGCTGGACCCCGACACTGCCCCTCAGGAGGAGCTGCAGCCCCTGGGGAGCTCTGACCTCAGTCTCCTCTGCTCCAGCTGGACAGGCCAAGTGCCCTCAGCTGCTCCTCACGTGGCCCCTCTGGGCTCTTCACCATCCCCATGTCCCTCTTTTGGACAGTCCCTAACAGCTTTAGATCTTTCTCATCTTGTGGTGCCCAAACCTGCCCCAGGGCTCGAGGTGAGGCCGCCCCAGCTCAAAGCAGAGTGGGACGATGCCCTCCCTCACCCAGCCAGTGATGCCAGGCTCAGTGACATTCCTATTTCATGTAGGAACGTAGCCCCTCCCTTCCTCCCATGGCAGCAGGGGCCACCATGGTCCCCTGGCTGGGGCCACCAGCCGAGCCCTGCAGGGACGCTGGCCCAGGTCACTCGGGGCCAGCAGAGCGCAGCCGCTGTCCTGGGCAGCCCAGCCCTCCCCCTCACTCACCCTCGTAGGCAATGAGCCTGTAGGCATCTGCACACTCCTTGGAGCCTCTCAGGATCTCCTCCAAGGCCCTGTAGAAAAGCTTGGCCTGCTCCAGGCGCTCCTCCCGGCTGAAGGCAGCACAGTCCTCCTGGGACATGGCGAAGAGGGTCTGCAGCGGGGTGGCATATTCCACAGCACAGTGCCAGAGCTGCAGGGGTGGAAGGACAAGAGATGGGCACAGGAGGGCTGGGCAAAGGGCTGCTGGCAGACCCTGGCACTGGGCACAGCACTCAGGACCTCTCAGCTCCTTGGCCTGCCTGGCACTGGGAACACTGGGACAGGGATACTGGGTCTGGTCCCAGTGTCCCTCTGCCTCGTGCATAGCAGGAAAGGGCAGCTGGCCTGACAGCTCCAGGTGTCCCCTCTGCCAGGTGGGCTCAGGGAGCTGCCTGTGCCCATGGGGGGCAGCCACTGGCTTTGTCAGTGCTCCCAAGAGCAGCCTGGAGGGTGATCTTCCCATGGAATTTGGTCCCGTAGGGAGACATCACTTCCCTGTGATCACAACTTCTTAGTGGCTTTCCACTATACAAAGTGAGGTGGAGGGACAGCACCAATATTTGCTTTCTGTCACCAGAGACAGGACCCAGGAAACGGCTGGAGCTGTGTCAGGGCAGGGTTAGGCTGGACATCAGGAAAAGGTTCTTCCCCCAGAGGGTAGAGGAGGCACTGAACAAGGAATGGTCACAGCCCCAAGGCTGCCAGAGCTGCAGGAGCTCTTGGACAATGCTCTCAGGCACAGGCTGGGATTGTTGGAGTGTCTGTGCAGAGCCAGGGATTGGATTTGATAATCTTTGTGGGTCCCTTCCAACCCAGCATATTTTGTGATTCTATTATTCTAAGTCTGAGCATCCTAACAGAGAGCTGGAGGGCAGAGCACAAACACTGGAAAGACAGAGGCACAGCTGGAAGGAGGCTGAGCAAAGAAACAAGGAGAAATCTGATAAAGCCACAAACACGCCAAGGAGGAGCTGTGTTACCAGTAAGTCTTACTGGGTAAACTGGAAAGTTGAATGGAGTGAATTAGAAGGAAGAGGGATGTGATCCCAGGTAAATGCAGAGAAGGAGGAGGTTCCCAGCCTCAGCAGGCAGTTACTGCCGTGCCCTGGGGCAGGTGCTTCCACGGGCCCTGCTCACTGGGAGGGACTGGGCAGGAAGCTGAGGGGCAAACATTACTGGAAGGCCAAGTCCAGGCCCAGAGCTGCTGGAGCATCCAGGGAGCAGAGTGACTCAGCAGGAGGCTGGCAGAAGGAACACAGAGCAGTGCGTGCAGCACAGCAGGAAAAACCCACAGCTTCCCCCGAGCAGGGCAGGAGAGGCTCGGGGTCCCTGCAGCTGGGCTTTAAAAACTGCAGCTCAGAGCTCAGCCTCTGCCAAAGGGCAAACCAGGGCACCCAGAGCTCTGCCCATGTCTCCATGCACAGCACCAGGGTGTTCCCTCCTCCAAGGGAAAGGGACAGGGACCAGTCTGCTCAGAGATGTGAGAGGAGATGAATGCAATGTGAGATGGAGAGATTTAGGGCTCACCAGCCTAGAAAAGGGGTGAATGGGGGAAAGGAGGGAGTCAAATAATGACTCTCATCTTCAAGCACCTCTTCACAACACAAGGAAACATTCATCCTGTGGGAAGTGATGCTCTGTAGCCCACATCTGCTTTTTTCTGCTCTGTTTTCTACTGTTTTCTGGACTTCAGTCAGCTCCAGGAGGGGTTAAGCAAGCCCACCATCCCTGCAGCTGAGCCTGGGAGCCAGCAGGAAAAGGTACAGGAATAGGATCTCTTCATCTCATGGAAGCCTGGTGAAAGCTGGGAGTATCTAACAGGAGAGATGGCAGTCTCCTGTCCTTATGGCCACTTCTGGGGCCAGCAAGGCTTTTGGGATGATGCTCCCAATGCTGCTCTCAGCATACCTGGTTTTCTTCATCTGTGATTGCATAGAGGCTGTGTTTGTAGACCCTCTTTTTGATGCCTGCTCGGGCCAGGATGGTTTCAGTGAGCTCTGTCACATACTGGATATTGCTGTCAGCTTTCTCTAGGTCATCATAGATCTCACAGCTCAGAGGGAACAAGATGTGGAGCTTCCAGGTCTTCCTGCACGCTGGCAGGTTGGGATTGGCTCTGCTGAATTCCTCCATGGACTTTTTCAACCCTGGTGGAAGAGAGCATCAGGCAGACGTGCCTGATGTGAGTACAGCTGCATTCTGCCTTGCTCCTCATTTCCCTGCTAACACTGTAAAAGTGGGAGGATTGTTATTAGCAGCTATTTCTATCTGTAGGCATGGGAATGCAGGGAAACAGCTACGTACGTGGCAGGATTATTTTTAGGTACCCGACATAATAGGACCAGGCAAGCCCATGAGCAACGTTCTGCTTGGACCTCTCGGACATCTCAGACATCTCCACTGCTGAGGGCTTCTGTGGAGGGAAGGACACACAGACCAGGTGATGACAGCTGCCACCTGGGTCCTTCTGCAGCACTCAGTTCTCCAAAGGGATTGGAGAGCTCCAAAGAGATCTGGAGAGTGAACAACCCACCAGCTCCTTCCCCCACCATGCAGGGCAGAGCCCCTGACAGCCCCCACAGCCTCTACAGAGGAGGGAAGTGGGGCTGGAGTGAGCCAGGCATTTCCCTGGCTGCACCTTCCACTGGGATCGTGTGTCCCAGTGCAACTTGTGCATCTGCTCTGTGCTTCCAGCATGGGAGAGGAGGCACCCCAGTGCCTGATGGTGGGATTCCCAGTGGTCTCTGCCAGCTCTGTGTGTAGAGATGGGTGTCCTGTCCCACAGGCTCCTGTTAGAAGAACCTTCTGCAGCCTGTGTGCCCTTCCTGCACCGCTGGGGCACAGCAGAGCTCTCCCACTTCTGCAGAGGCACCTGGGGCTTGGCTCTGCCCCAACATCACACTGAGAATTGAGAACACACAGACTCTGCTTTTGCCTCAAGCACCAGCTTGACTGACATTTAACATACCCCTGTTTTTTGTGTCGGGGGGCCATGCCATGCATCCCCTGGAATGGCTGTGCTCACTGGGAGGCAGCCTGACCCTCCTGCCAACGCTCCTGGCAGCACAGGGCCAGGGAGATGAGCTCTGCAGGGCTGAGCTGAGAGTGCTCCTCCCGCCAGGCTGGCTCTGGGTAGGCTGGACATGCAGAGGCCATGTAGAGCTGGCTATGTGCCCCCATGGGCTGAGGGGTTCCCCGGGCAGCCAGGCAGGCTGGAGGTGTGAGAGCCTTACCTGCAGGCCCAGGGCAAGGATGAGGAGCTGGCACAGACTGGCCAGGATGAGGTGGAGGCCGAGTTTCTGTCCATCACCGAGGAGAGCCACGCAGGCTGAGCCACAGACGAGCAGCATGGGCCCATGCCAGCGTGGGGAGAGGCAGCTGCTCAGGGCCCTCCAGAAGCTGCCGTGGTGCCTGGGTGGGAGAGGGAGACAGGAGTCAGGCTTGTGGCCACCTACCCACCCTCAGCAGCCATGGCCAGGGCTGCTCCCATCTCCTGGGTGCCACCAACCTTCCAGAGCACTGCAGAGTTGTGTGGGACTGTGCCCAGCACACCCCAGTGCCCCAGAGAGGGCCTGGGTACCTTGCAGCACCTGTGGGACTCAGAGGGAGCAGATGGAATGTCACCCTGGACAGCAGAGGGAGACAACAGCACCCTACCCTCCAGCACTGTGGGGTGGGCAAAGGCTGGGGGCCAAGATCTGTTCTCCAGGAGAGGAGACATCCATGGACATCTGGGGGAGCTGGGCAGGTGGGAGAGGGAGCAAGAGATGAGAGGGACAGGAGGGTGACAGAGGGCACGTGTGGGCACAGAGACCAGGAGCAAACCCCAGCACATCCCGAGGCTGCCCGTGTCCCCAGGGTGGTCCCAGGAGCGCCACAGGCAGGCAGCCAGCCCCGCTGGCTCACCTGGAGTCGAGGTGGAAGATCTCCTCGGCCAGGTAGCAGAGGCCCTTGAGCAGCTCCCCGGCCTGCAGGGTGGCGAAGTGGAAGGCGAGGCTGCGGGCGGTGGGCACGAGGGGCTGCCCGGCGAGGAGCAGAGCGGCGGCACAAGCGCCCAGCAGCACCAGCACGGCGCGCCGCGCCCGCCCGCCGCGGGCCCGCGGGATCAGCGGGGCACGGCGCTGCCGCCGCCGCTCCCGGGACATCTGCGGCGGACAGCGGTCAGCTGCAGCTTGTCCCCGGCCCCGCAGCGGCAGCTCGTCGCCAGCAGCCGCGGCAGCACTGTGGGAACGGATAAGAGCAGATCAGGGGATGCGTGCGCCCAGCGCTCGCTGAGCATCCCGAAGCGCACAACCCTTTGGGGCGGCTCCCCTGCGCTTCCCTCCTTAGCGCTGTCCCCTGTGCCCCGATGGGCTCGGCACGATGAGCTGGCTGGTCACCCCGCTCCCAGACCATGCCAGCCCGCCCGGCTGTGTCACCCTCTGGCCGCACTCACCGGAGCAGCTTCCAGCGCCAGCCCCGCGGTCCCGGCGCGGCGGTCCCCGAGCTCCGCTCCCGCCTGGGCAGCGGGGGCTCCTTCAGAGGCTGCTCAGACACACGCCCGGGCTTCCGCAGCTGCACAGAAAAGCGCGCAGAAAAGTGAAAATGAAAGAAGCTCTGGCAGCAGTGGGCAGCCTGTAGAGTGCCAGAGCTCTCCCACACAGGCGTCCATGAGATCTCTCAGCCCGCAGGAAATCCAGGCACTGGTGGCTGCACCAGATTTCGATATCCATGAGTTTGCACATCCTGGAAAGTCCCAAGTCTGCCAGTCTGAGGGGAACTGGAATGAGGAAGGAAACCAGACTTTATTGAGATTTCATCTGTCAAGGGCAGCAGATTTCAAACATTGCACTGATTCAGCTCAGCAGGTTGCCAGGGGCAAAACAGACTCAAGCTCCATCTAGCAGAAGGTGACTCACAGCACCCTGGATGCTCCTACCCCACACATTTCCAGGAGATGCCAGGCTGGGAAGCAGTGCCCATGAGTGCTGGCAACACAGCAGGGGCTTCCTGCAGCCAGGCTCTTGGTGGCCAGTGAGGCCCTCGAGACTTCCAGTTCCAAGCAGTGGAGAAGTACTTTCCTCCTGGAAGAACATGGGTTAGGGGACACATATGCAAGCCCATAGGAGCAGGTGGGATGCACTCAGGGATGATGAGGGAGATGGATGATGGCCTGGCAAGATTCCTCTCTGATGTCTTTGGAATGTTGTAGCAATCAGGAGGTTCCTGGTGAGTGCGACAAGGAAATATCAAATCCAGCTTTGAGGAGGTGAACTACAACCTGCTCAATATCACCTCTGACCCTGGGGAAGTGATGGATGAAAATCCTCACAGCAAGGATGAGACAGGAACAGCCATTAGGGATTTCACATCACATCTGATGGACCCAACTACCTGGAATGGCAAGAAAACTGGCTGTAGGGATGAGTGGAGAACCTTCACTTCAGCAAAGCCCTCAGCATGGTTACCCATGGCCTCTGTGGAGCCCAACTAGGTAGATACAGGCTGGGAAAGGGACTGACTGTCCAGAACACACTCAGGGTCCCATTGCTTTCTGTCCAGGAATGCCCCTGGGTTCCAGAAGACCCTGACAGTCCCTACAGACCCACATTGCTAGGGTGTCTGGAGGCTGTCACAGGCTCCACAACACAAGGATCTTGGTTCAGACATGCCCACAGTTCACATTCAATTAAAATCATAGAATTCAAAAATTATTTTGGTTGGAAGATACCCCTGCCACAGCCTCCCCCAGCTGCTCCTCATCAGACCTGAGCTCCACTGCCCTTCTGTGGACACAGCTCCAGCATCCTCAAACCCAGAGAGTGGCAGGAAGGGCTGGCAGGGAGCTGCTTGTTTTGGTGGTACCTTAGAAACCCCAGCAAACCATCTGGCCAGTGTTCCAGCCCCAGGAGGGCCTGTGGATACAGCCAACATGTTGTTTGCTTCGTCAACACAAAGGCTGGCTAAAACATCAAGTGAATCACTTCCTTCTCCAGTGCTGAGATAAAGCTTGTCCCATTCCAGCTGGGCTTCCCTGACCTGCTCTGGTTGGCTCTTCAGTGTGGTGGGTGGGCTGCCTGGCTGCCCAGACACCTTCTTGCAGGTCCCCAAGCAGTTGGTGGCTCTCCCCTGCTCTCAAAGCCTGGCCTGGCTTTCAGTTCTACCCTCAGCACACAAACACCAGCAGTATTTCTGTCTCACTTCTGTTTGGAGCAGAGCTGTGGTACTGCTCCAACAGGTGAGTCTAAACTCCAGGAATGAGGTTTCACAGAATTTTGGAACCACAGCATAGCTGGGGTGGAAAGGGACCTTAAAGTTCATCTCATTCCCAACACCTGCCATGGGCAGGGACAATTTTGACCATTTTCTGTGGACCAGGCTGCTCCAAGCCCCATCCAGCCTGGCCTTAAACACTCCCAGGGATCCAGGGGCAGCCACAGCTTTTCTGGGCAGCCTGTGCCAGGGCCTCACCATCTTCACAGGGAAAAATTTCTTTCCAATATCCCATCTAACACTGATCTCTGGCAGGAGGTCACTTCCTCTTATTGCTCTCTACAGCTCCTGAAGGGAGGTTGTAGACAGGTGGGGTCGGTCTCTTCCACCGGGCAGCAACTGGCAGAACAAGAGGACACAGCCTCAAGCTACATCAGGGAAGGTTTAGGTTGGGTATTAGGAAAAAAATTTCACTGAAAGAATAATAAAATGCTGCAATTGTCTTCCCAGGGAGGTGGAGGAATCACCATTTCTGGATATGAAAAAAAAAGACTGGACTTGGCACTTGGTGCTATGGTCTAGTTGTGGTGTTAGGGCATAGGTTGGACTTGATCTTAGAGGTCTCTTCAACCTCATTATTCTGTGATTCTGTGATTTCCCCTTGTCCTGTCACTCCAGGCCCTTGTCCAAAGTCTCCTCTTGGAGCCCCTTTAGGCCCAGGAAGGGGCTCTGAGCTCTCCCTGGCTCCTTCTCTTCTCCAGGTGAGCACCCCCAGCTCTTCCAGCCTGGCTCCAGAGCAGAGGAGCTCCAGCCCTCAAAAACACCTTTGTGGCCTCCTGTGGACACCTGGAACATCTGAGCTTGCCTGAGAACAGAGAGCCCAGTGCCACCCAGTGCCTCTGCACAGCCAACAAGAGGTGGCAGGATTGAAACTACCCCCACTGTCCTCCCCGGCCTTCCTCTGGCCAACAATTTGCTTTTCCAGATCGTGCCTTGATTGACATTCTCTCTGTCCCTGTTTGCTGTCATTCCCTCAAGCAGAGGGAACAAGAAGTCACACACGATGCTGGAAGATTTTAGATGCACATAAAACCCCACAAGGCACCTCTAACCAGGCTGTGTGAGGCTGAGTGGGGCACAGAAATCAGCTTTGTCCACAGCAACCTACAAATATGGCAGCCCTTGCTGAGATCAGGAGAACCAGGGAGTCCTGGAATATCCTGGGTTTGAAGGGACCCACAAGGATCGTCCAGTCCAAATCCTGGCCCTGCACAGACACTCCAACAATCCCATCCCATCCCTGAGAGCATTGTCCAGACACTCCTGGAGCTCTGGCAGCCCTGGGGCTGTGACCATTCCCTGGGGAGCCTGGTCAGTGTCCCACCACCCTCTGGGGAAGAACCTTTCCCTGATACCCACACTAAATCCCCTGACACAGCTCCAGCCATCCCTTGAGTGCTGTCCCTGGTCCCAGGGAGCAGAGATCAGAGCTGCAGCCCCTGGGGAGCTCTGGCCTCAGTCTCCTCTGCTCCAGCTGGACAGGCCAAGTGCCCTCAGCTGCTCCTCTGGGCCCTTCACCATCCTCGTGTCCCTCCTTTGGATGCTGTTCCTCATATTGTGGTGCCCAGATCTGCCCCCAGGTAGAGGCTGGATACATGTGGCATGTCCCCAACCAAAAGCCAGGCCAGGAACAGGCTGTTTTGTTTTCCATTCATCCCTTGGGTGAAGGGCTGTGAGCAGGTAGCAGCAGCGTGACAGAGCTGCCTCTGCTGCAGGATGGGCACAGCAGCAGCACTTCCTTCCTTTAATTCCCTTTTTTTCCATTGCCCTGGGAAAGAGCTGCTGGCTTCATGCTGAGGGCAGGCTGCCCAGTGACAGCTTTCACTGGGGATACCTGCAGGGATGGAGTTCCAGTGCCAGGCTGGTGTCAAAAGTGGCTTTGGTCCCTTGACTAAAAGTGCTGCAGTCGGTGTTTTTAGTGCTGCAGTTGCACCAGCAATGTCCCTCAGAGGTCCCGTGTGACAGGGCTGCTTTACTGACACAAAATAGCAAAAATAAAGTGCTCTGCAATATTCTGTGTGGCCTTGGGCTGTGTGAACCAGGCCAGACTCTCTGGTGCTGCAGGAGATTTGATGGCAGCAGGAGAGCTGCTTCCTGAAGCTCCTAAGCACACCTTGTCTCTCACCCACTGAGGCAGGCACTTCCACACACCACAGAATCATGGAATACCCGGAGTTGGAAGGGACCCACAAAGATATGAAGTCCAGCTCCTGACAGCCCCAGGAATCCCACCCAGTGTCTGAGAGCATTGTCCAAATGCTCCTTGGACAACCTTGTTGGTCCAAGCATTTAGCTGTGAGACAAAGCAGGTGGCAGCCAAGGTGGCCAGGGAGGTGTCCTGCCCAAGGATTTGGGAGTTTCCCTCTTGGCCTCCAGATTCTGCAGAGCCCTGCTCTTGGCTCACAAAGCCCACCCAGGGATGTGCTGCCTTTGCAGGGATGTGCCCAGCTTGGGAGATGCTTTGCCTCGCCCTGACCCCAGCCTGGACCCCTCAGCAATGATGAGTTTAAAATCCTGGTGGCAGAATGGAGCATCCCTCCGTCCCGGGCTCGTGGGGCTGCTCTGAGTGCTGCACGCCCCTCACCCTCTGAGGTTCTGCCTTCTTTTGGAGCACCAGAACCTTCCCAGGAGAAAGAGAGTTTGAATTTAATAGATGTCAGTGGATCAATCTGAGATTTCTGAGTCTGTCAGCTGCCAGCACCTGCAGGCTCTTGCGGCACTGATTCCCCACTTACATGTTGGGTGGAAAAACAATTTTTACTCATTTTGGAGCTGTCACAGGCTGGCATTGGAATATGGTGATTTTCCAGTCCCTTTCAACCCAAACCATTCCATGATTCCATGACTGGGTTGGTACTGCTGGGCAGAGCACCTTTGGCATAGGAGCTGCTCCTGGTCCTTTTTTCTGTGAGTTTTCACTTTTCTTTGAATCTTGCCCAACACTGAGGGTTTCTCCTTTTCCAGTTGTGCCTTTCCTCCTTTAGAGTGACTTTTTTGCACCTTCTAACAAAGGCCTCATAAGTTATGAAAGCCTGGAATAACTAGATTTAACCAGCTTGGCTGGGAAATTTCTATTTCTTTAAATCCTTGTGTCTTTCCCTAAACCCTTCAAGAGTTTTTTCCCCTAATACAGCACTGCAACTTGACCCTGTGGAGCAGAGCCCATCAGAGGGAGATGGAGGAAAGGCACAGGGAGACAGGAGTCATCTGAGGACAAGGCAGGGCTCAGAGAACTCCCGTAGTGGCGCTCGGATGGTTGGGAGCAGGAGATGTTGGCATGGGAAGGTGCTGGCAGCAGATCCCTCAGTACCTCCCTTAGGAGCTCAGGGCACAGCGGTGTCCCAGTTTGGGGACAGCCACACCCACAGGGGCTGCAGGAGCAGCTCTGGCCCTGGGAGACGGGAGGGAGGAAGCTGCAGCTGGAATCTCCTCAAATGCTGTGAGGGGCTGTGAAAAGCTGGGGCTGCCCCTGGATCCCTGAAGTGTCCCAGGCCAGGCTGGAAGGGCTTGGAACAGGCTGGGACAGTGGAAGGTGTCCCTGCCCCGAGTAGGAACTGGGATGATCTTTAAGATCTTGTCTGAGATTCTATGAAACGCCATTCCTGGATGTCTCAAATCTTACCTTGTGAAAAAACATGATGAAAATTACTTCCCTGCTTCCATTTAGCTCGTGGAGCAGCTTTGCATCCAGCTGGCAGCAAACAGCAGATCGTCATTATCCCTGGTACTACAACCACAACCAAACCACTTTTCTCTCTTTTCCTGGGGACAAAATCCAACACTTCTGTGAATGCTAGGAAAAGGTTACCTTCACCTTTTCTGACTGAAATCCTTAGAGCTGTGAGTTGAGGGTACTTGGAAAACTGCCCCAAGAACAGGAAAAGGTTCCAGAGACATTCCCAAGGGGTGGGAAGCCTGTTGTGCCTTCAGGGGAACAGGAGCATCTCCCAGAAAAGAATCTGTGATGTCACTTCCAGCCTCGGAATCAGGCATTGGCTGGGCCATACAAAGGGAAAGCAGAAAATGCTGGAAGAAAAGCAGTTTTACCCCAAGCCAGGACTGCTTGGGATTACTGTTTGAGCCTTTCCAGCTCTGTGCCAGGATAAGGGTGTGTTGCCTTGTCATTGGATCAATGAGCTGTGCAGGGCTGTCTGGAATTTGGCAATCAAGGCATGCCCAAAACGAAAGAAAAGAGCAGGAAGTCACAAAACAAAACAAAGTAGTTGGAAAAAACACCAAAAAAAAAAACACCAAAAAAAAAACAAAAAAAAAAAACCACCCAGAGAGTAATTTTTATGAATTTTTCGTTTATTTTCTCCATAACAAATGTGGAGGGAGAAGAAATTAATTAAAATACATCCTGTGCTACAGCCTCCAGAAACAGGCAAGTCTTGCAGAATGCAGGCAGCGAAGTTAGAATGAGAATAGCCCACCATGGCCCAGAGGCAGCAGCAGGGACCCTGAACCCCTCCTGGGCACAGGAAGGAGCAGGGACAGTGCGTCACCAGTGGTGCTTTCAGTGCCATTTAACGTGACTTGTGCTTCCCAGGCCACCAAAGGCCCCCAGGCGGGATCAGGCCAAGCCAGTCACCCCTGCTCTGCCTGGCCCGAGTGCTCCCGGCCTGCCCGGGCCGGGGCCTCGGGGGGCGGGAGTGCAGCAGCTGCACACGGGGCCGGGGTCCCGGGCCGGGCCGCTCCCCTCAGCCCCGCTCTGTTCCCTCGGTCCCGCTCTGTCCCCCTCAGCCCCGCTCTGTCCCCTCAGCCCCGCTCTGTCCCCTCAGCCCCGTTCTGTCCCCTCAGTCCCGCTCTGTCCCCTCAGCCCCGCTCTGTCCCCTCAGTCCCGTTCTGTCCCCTCAGCCCCACTCTGTCCCCTCAGTCCCGTTCTGTCCCCTCAGTCCCGCTCAGTCCCCTCAGTCCCGTTCTGTCCCCTCGGTCCCCCTCAGTCCCCTCAGTCCCGCTCAGTCCCCTCAGTCCCGTTCTGTCCCCTCAGCCCCGCTCTGTCCCCTCAGTCCCGTTCTGTCCCCTCGGTCCCCCTCAGTCCCGCTCTGTCCTCTCAGCCCCGCTCTGTCCCGCGGCCCCGGGCCCGGCTCGGCCGGGACTTGTTCCCGTCCCGACTTCTCGCGAGAGAACGCGCGGTGGCGTCACGCGCCGCGGAGGCCGCCCTCGCGCGCGCGCGCTCGTTCGCACGCCGCCGCCGTATCCTTCCGCGCGCTCCCCCTCCCCCTTCTGGAGAGTTCTGCACGGCGGCCGGCACGACAAATAGTCCCCGCGGCTCCCCGCCCTCTCCTCCCTCTCCCGCTCCTCCTCCTCCCGCCGCTCAGGTCCTGGCCTCTCCCTTCCTTCCCCTCCCCGCCACGGCGGCGTCTCCGCCCCGGGAACCGGAGCGGTGCCCGGGGGCAGCGGCGGCGGCGGCGGGGCGGAGTGATCCGCTGCGGAACGACGCGGAGGCAGCGCATAAAGCGGCGGCGGCGGCGGAGGGAACGGAGGAGCTGCGGCAGCGCTGAGCCCGCGGCCGCCACCGCCCGACACCGGCCCGGCCCCGGCCCCGCCGCCCCGGGGGGCCCCGGTCCCCTCCCGCCCCTCCGCTCGCTCCGTCCCTCCCCGTCCCCTCCCCGCGCAGCCGCCACCTCCGCGCTCCTCCTCCTCCCCCCCTCCCCTCGCAAATAGTCCCGCGGGCCGCCCCCTCCCTCCGCCCGCGCCCCTCCTGCCGCCGCCTCGCGCACACAATGGCGCTGAAGAGAATCCACAAGGTAAGGGCCGAACCGGCCCGGCCCCGCACGGCCCCGCTCCCCCCGGCCCGCTCGCCTTACATAACCCGGCCCGGCCCCGGGCCTGCGGTGGGGGGGCGGGCAGGCCGGGCCGGGCCGGGTTCCCCCCGCGGGGCTCGGGCCGGGCGGCAGCGCAGGGGCCGCTCCCGGGGGCCGCGGCCGCTTTGTTCGAGGGGGGCCGGGCCGGGGCTGCCCGCGGGGCTGCACCGCGGCCGGGCCCCTCCGGAGCAACGTGGCCCCCGGGCCGGGGCCGCGAGGGGGCGCCGGCGGCGGGGCCGGGCCCGAGGCGGCGGCGGCGGCCCCGGCAGCTGCTGCGGCCCCGCGGGGCCCGGCCCGGCCGCAGGAAGGCGCCCCGAGGAGCGCGGCGTGGCCCGCGCCGCGAGTTCCGGCGTGGCTCGGCTCGGAGCCCCGGCCCAAGGGCTCCTCTGCCTCCTCCGGCAGCGACCAGGATCGCGGTGTCGGGCGGCGGGGCGCAGTAAACCTGTCACACTGTAGTGTGGTTTGCTCTTTTAATGGAGCCAGCGCTGTTCTACAGCCTGAGTCATCCCGCAGCCTCGTAGGGGAAGCTACGAGCTTGCCTTCTCCTGGAACGGGAGCTGCGCCGTGCTCCATGGCCTGGCTTTTTGGAAAAACACTGCTTCCCAGTCCGTTGCCGTCTTAGGCCAGTGTTTGATAGCTCATCAGTGTCTTTTACCAGGAAAAACACTCTCGACGGTAATTGCAGTCCACTTGTATTACCTCGGTGACTCAGGCAGGGAGTTTGTATCCTTTTCCCTGCAAAATGTGTAGCTGTCAGTTTGGAATCTGTACAAGGTTCAGCTGTAGGAAACAGCCCTTCCATAGTGTTTCTCCTCTTGATGGCTATGTAAATTAATTTTTATCTAGAACCGGCTGTAAACCCACTACCTCATAGGTCACTCTCTGGCCCTGTTTGGTTTTGTGTGTAGTGTCGGGTCTTTGTTAACGTCTCTGCTTTGGTTGTAGGTTACCTTGGAGGCTTTATGAAGCTTCATGTGTCCTACTGATCAGGTTAAAGCTCAGGTGGAGAAGAAAATGGAAGAGAGCTTGAAGCCTTCCTTGTGCTTATGAAATAGGTAGCCCTGGGAAGGGAGGTGTTTGGAGTATGATTTTAGACTGTTGGATTTTCCAGCTGTAGATCCAGTAGTGAATTACATAAGGAAGTTGTGTTCCAGCCGAGTCTTGCTTCTCTGCAGTGTTCTGTCCCATACTTTAGTGGCCTTCAAGGCATTGTGGGGACTGTTCCCCAGTATTTGTGGGCTCACAGGTGCTTTGGAAGAGCTCTTACTCCTCAGCAGTGGGTTCATAGGCTTGGGAGGCACAGCACTGGATGCTGAATAGGGTAAATGTGGCTGTGGGGGGGCTGGGCTCCTACAGCAGTGCAGGGCTGTCCTGGGAGGGTGAATCCTTTGTCAGGTAACTCAGGAAGGCTGCTTGGCTGTAGTTTAGTGTATGCTGAGGGTTAGGAGTCAACATTCTGAGAGCACTTGCATTTCCAGGCTGGTTTGTGACAGGAGAAAAGCTGGATGTGTGGAGTCTTTGTTAACCTTGGGTGCTTGTGGATTGACTCTTGTTGTTTTTCAAGAGTAAAGAACCCTGAGAGATAATGGGGACTGTGCTGGGGTATGAGACTCTTCAAAGCCTTGGGAACTAGCAAGAGCATCATCAAAGCAGTTTTGTGTGAGCTCTGCAAAGAGAGTTTCAGTGGAGTGAGTGCAGTGGCTGTGGAGGAGAGGGAGATGATGGGGCTGGAGGCAGCATTTCCGCAAAACAGCGTATAGGGAGGGAAATAAATCTGCCTGTTGTAGCAGCCCAGATGCTTTGGAAGTTGGATGGGCGTGAAGCTACAGGCTGGAAGGAGCACTCGGAGTTGCTGTGGGTGTCTCAGTGTAACTGCTTCAGTAATCATGGCTGGCTGTTTACGCTCTGGCTATTTTAAACCCTGTGGAGAGCTCTCCTATCATCATCTCAGGGTTGTTGTGGTCTCTGGGAGTGTGTAGTGGCTGTCCTGCTCAGAATAACGAGGAGACAGCCAGTTTCTGACCTTTGCTGCTGCAGCTTGTGGCAGGAGCAGGAGCCTACAGAATGTGGATTGAGTAGGAATAATCCCAGTGGACTTGAGCACAGAGACATGATGGCAGAGAAAACTGCTGCTTTGGCTTTTTTTTAAGGGTGTTATCAGTCATGGTATATCAGTGTGCACGGCTCAGTCTTGCCACTGGCTTTTGCTCTTGGCAGTTGGAGTTTTTACTGAGCCACAAAGGCTTTTTATGAGGTTTTTGTCAAAATTTTTGTATCCTCGGATAACACAGTGCTGAGAACTTGGAAAGGAGAAAATCCCAAGAGTGAAGGTTTGGTGTAGTGTTACCTGAAATAGCCTCTTGTGTGTTGAACTCAGCTGGGCTGGGAGAGGGGCAGAACAAGCAGTGTTGTTGCTGGTGTGTGAGGCAGCACAGGAACCTGCAGGGTCCGTCCCACTCTGTCACTGGTGGCACAGTTGCTCTAGGGATTGTGCAGAGGCTCGAGCTGGGGTAACATGTGTGCACACAGCAGCAGCTGTTCTCTTAAGCAGATGCTCCAAAAGAGCTCAGGCTGGGTGAGACCTGCTCTCAGATTGCTGCCTGTGTTACTCACCACAGTATTTTGGGCAGTGTGGCTCCAAATTCTTGTTTAGGTGCTTTTATTGGATTATGGGTCTGAAACTTGAAATCTTTTCTTGTGAGAAGTGCTTGGGGTGTAAGCAATACTGCCAGGCAGAGTCCTTGGGGGGTAACACTGAAGTATAGTAATTGAATTGGCATTTTTATATATATGTAAAAAAGGTCTATTTTATTCTAGATGTATTTTATAAGAAAAGCAGTGTGAAGCAATCCAAAGGCAGGATGGGAGGGATGTACAGGAGGGCCTTCCATTTTAAGGTTTAAATTGAAACCCTTTGGATTCAGCCACATCCCCATCTGTGGTGCTTATCTGTAGGGAATGCAATACCTATAACTGGATAACTAGGGCACCGTTTGGAGTTCTTTGAATGGAAAAGCAAGGAAAAGGTTAGCTCATTGTCTTTCACGGGTTCCCCTGTGTGATCGGCGGGTGAGGGGGAAGGGAAAGCAGCAGCTGTGCTCGAGTCCTGCTCAAGTAAAACACTTTCTGTAGCAGAGGAATTGGGGATTACTACTGCTTGTAATGTATAAGCACAAAAACCAGGTAACTAAACTGAATTCCATAGTGCTGTTCCTGTGTAGCTGGGGAAGAGGGGAGTAGTACTTGCTCTGGACCTGCAGTCCAGAGATGCTTAGGCATCACTTCTGCCCAAAGGAGCAGTGCCTGTGGGTGGGATGTGTGAGCACAACGGTGCAGACCAGCCTTGGTGGTCAGAGTTGTCTTTGTGCTACCTGTGCTGAGCAGACCTGGTGTTATTTCTGTGCTGTCAGTTCTGTACAGCAGCCAGTGGGAGCAACTGGGTTCTTCCGCTGGGCCTCTCGCTGTGTGCGTGGAGCTGCCAGAGCAGCCCATCTGTGCTGGAGAGCTTGTGTACAGAGAATGCTGCTGCAGCTTCTGTTAGCTAGAGAGGTGTTTTGATACTCGGATTCTACACCAGGAGGAAGTTACACATTGCTTTGGTCTTCTTCCTGTTCAGGCTTTGGGGAAAAAAAAATAAAAAGGAAAGGTGACAGTTACATCAGAGCTTGTTTATTACATGTACTTTGGCTGTTGCTGTGTTTCATGACTTCTCATGCTGCTCACTTGCCTTCTGACTTTTGCAGAGTCTTGTGAGGAATCAGAGTTGGGGGATCTGAGCAGCTTCAAGCATTGCAAAAGCAGTTTTTTTCTAAACGATTAAAATGCTTCTGTTAATTGTAGTGGCAGATACTCTGGAATGACAGTCCTGTGGGTGGGAGAGCACCTGTGGACACTGTAGGGAATTGTTGGTCTGACCTTGGTGCATGGGTGTGACACTGCCTCCTGCCTAGTGCTGCTGGGCAGCAGAGCTGAGGGAAATACCTCTGGATACAGGCTCTGGCAGCTGGCAGGGAGGTGCTGCTGGCCCAGGGAAGGTGCATGGGCTCTTCCCACCCTCCTGCCCTGCTGGCCCTGCACAGGGAGCTGGCAGCTCCTCTGTGCCATGGTCCTGAGGTGAGGCAGGGTGTGATCAATTCGACTTTGCCCTCAGTCCCCCTTTGCTTGGCTTTACTTTGTTGGGAGCTGGGATCAACTCATGGCTAAAGTGGCTGGGAGTTCCTTATTGGTTACGTAAGTCAGGATTTTGTAACATCTCCCTACACTTACACTGCCTGTTGCTGAAGGGTTCAGGGGCTTCAGGCAAATAAACTTGCTAAAGGCAAATGAAAAGCTTATTTCACTTAGAGCAGCAACCTGAGGCAGAAATTAGGTTTATAATCAAGCTAATGTGGTCTCTCAGTAAAGTACAATGTGAAAGCAGCTCAGACTGGAGCAGAGTGGAAAGCCCATGGAGTTCAAGCTAAGAGGACTTTATATGTATTCCTCTGGATTATCCAGTGTGTTGGAGTGCATTTGAGGAGCTCTGCTGTATACCAACGTTTAGTAAAATTGCTGGAGCTGGCTTGTTTAAAAAAAAAAAAAAATGCTGGCTTTTTACTTGCCTGATTGGCTTCTTGATGTTGCCAGTTATGTTGGTTATTCTTACTGAAGGCTGTATTAGCATTAACTTAATCCTTAAAACTAGTCTTATCTTTTTACCAGAGCAGGTTTTACCAGGAGTGTGTTGGACTGGGGAGGGATTTTTGTCTAGAGGAGTAAATTGGAACTTTGTTAACAACTGTCTTTGGAGTTGATAATTATCAACTTGAAACATGTGCAGGGCTAAACTTATAAGACTTAAACCATTTGTGTTTGAGTTTTTTGAAAGCTTCTTGTGCACTTTGGATGCCTGCAGTGAGGTATGTTTTAAAGGCACTGTATCAGCTCCTGGGAAATAGAACAGGAGGAGGGTTGGGATGAGGGTGGTGTGGGGCTGAGCAAGGCTGGTGGCACTGGTTTACCTGTGAGCCTTGAGGCCTTCCTGGCAGCTGATGCCTTTCATGACTTGGGAAGCACAGTTGGGGGATATGTGGTATGAGCATGTTCTATCTTCCTTAAAATGCTTTACTGGAACCCCTGAATAGGGATTGGTTTGCTGGGAACTTAAAAGCGTGATTAAATTGGGTTTTGGAGCCTAAATGTCAGTTTCTTGTGAGATTTTTATAGCTTTTAGGCTGTCGCCTTTGTGGATTTAATGGTAGTAGTTTTGTTCAGCTTGGCCTTTAGGCAGGACACCTTGTACCTTGCTTTGTGTTGTTCTTCCACTTCTCATTTTTGCTAAGGGACTCATTAAGAGTTGTGAGATGGGTCATGTTAATGGTAGGATCCACAGCAGTGGGCCCAGCCCCAGGGATATTTTGCTTAGGGGAGATGCAGAAACTTTAAATTCTGTAAGATGCCTTCAGCTGGAAAGCCAGCTCAGGGTGAGGCAGCCCTGGGAGCTGAGTAACTCAAACTGGAACTTGATCTAAAGGCTGCTTGTAAATTCCTGAAGCAAAACCTGCATGTGCTTAAGGATCAAAAACTGTCTGGAGTGGAAACTGCTATGGCTTTTTTCGGGTTTTGGTTTAATATCAGTGGTCAAGGTCAGTTTTGATCATGGACCAGCAAGACTTCCTGGATCACAGGGAAAAACACTGGGACTTTGCAAGGGAATCCAATACATTTGGGTTGTAGATGATACCAAACTGTAACTGCATCCTCCACGTGTTACGAGTTCCAGTTTTATGGGAACTCCAGAGTCATTTGTTCTGAGTTGCACAAACCAGCTGGTTCTCAGAGTCCCTCAGCAACAGCTGGAAGCCAAGACCTCTCGGGATCTGGTGTCGTGCTCGTGATACCTCGGGAGCTGCACAGGAGCCTGCAGAAGGCACAGCAGCCTCTGGGACAGGTGCCTGGCTCTGGGCAGCAGCTGTGGGCACTCTTTTCTGTGCTACCAGTCGTGAGCTGCTCCTTTCCTGTTCCTAAACTTGGCTCTGCAGGTGTACTGGGAGTCTTAGAGCAGCTGGAAGAGAATGGAGCTTATCTGTGCCCTGCCAGGAAATCCAGGGGTGTGTTTGCCTCTCCTGTAGGCAGAAGCAACTGGTACCTGCACTCCAGAGGAGTCTTGAGAGGTGAAGGGGAGGAGCTGAACTGTTCTCCAAACTGTTCTACAAAATTTGTGAAGTTTGTGCTACAGGGGCTTGAATTGAGAGTTGGTGTAATACTTTCTTAAGCACAAGGAATTTACGCATTGGCTTTTACACAGACCTTTTAATCTGTGATGTTTCACTCTGTGAATTTATGGAGCCGAACCTGAATTGCCACCTTGTCACTGAGACAAGTGGTACAAGTGATTGTTGTAAGTCATCTCTTTGTACTTTCAGAAAACTCAGAAATCTTCCTGGAACTGAATATGTAGAGAATGAAATAGTATTTTGATGAGAAGCTCCTGAACTTCACTGCTGCCTCTGTGTCTCTTGGGGACTTACCTCGTAGTCCCTCTGTTATGTGCAGTTTGAAGTGGTTGGTGCATTTGGGCAGCAGGATGTAGGGTGAGTGTCAGGGCAGCTCTGGAGCTGTGTATTCTGCTAACTGGTAGAATGTGTGCCCAAGCTCATGTTTGTAACTATTTCCCTTTTATAGCAGGGAAGGTGCATGTTGTGTGTTCATAAATATCATCCATGGTGGGTTGTGGTCATGCATGGAAAACATGAGTTCTTACAGTTGTACCTTCTGAGTCTTGTGGATGTATAGTATTGATGCATAAAATGGGATGAGAAGTGGTAAGGAATATTTTTTTTTTAGTTGTGTGTTTGGGGTTTTGAATACAATAGCATTAAATAGTTTTTTCCAGAAAATTATAGTCCAAGACTGTTTGGAAGTAGACTGTATTCCATACACCTTTAGAAAGAGTAGATGCATTGCTCTTTTAAAATTTTCATGCCTGTTGTGTGTAGACTCAGTTCATTCTTTGTAGCCATGACTAGACTGCCCCTGAGGAAGGTGGGCATAGGTTTCTGCACGTTCCTGTGTTGCCCTGGTGGTTCAGGGTGCTGAAGCACTGCAGAGGGCTTTGTGCCTTGGGAAGACCCTTGGTGATGCTCTCTCCACCTCCAGGAGTGAGAAAGCTCTTCAGCAGGTGCTGTGTGCTCAGTGTCTGTTCCTGTTCGTGTCCATGCTGAACAGCAAGTGGAAAAAAACCAGCAGGAGCACTAGAAAAGCTTCCATAGTCTGGTGTCAAGTCAAGGAGGCTTCCAGCAGGGCTCTATAGAAGCTGGAAGCTGCTGAGGGCAGAACACAAACTTGTGTATGTGTCAGGGCCTGTGAAGTTTTCTGGGGCACAGCATGTGGTGGGGGAAATCCAGAGATGTATGTGTTTGATGTGAGGCAGCATTTGTGTCTTGTGGGTTTGGTTAGTGGTGGCCTCCCAGTTCCTGGGAAGTAGAAGCTGAACTCCCAGAGATCATCTGCTCAAAAGCTTAATCACTGCCTGTAAATAACAAAAGGCCATTAAATGGCAAATTTTCTTCCATTCCTGCAATCAACTTGTCTTAATCATTGTACTTATATATTTTGTCTGCCAAAAGCCTGGTATGGAGTTTCCAGTTTGGACTGTTCTGGGAGGTGAAAAGCTGAACACAACAATGGAACAGGGACAGCATAGGAGTGTTTCCTGAGCATTAGATAATAGTTGTAATCCTTATGTGGTGTGTGTTCAGCTTTCTAGACTGAGTTCACAGAGGAAAATGGTAATATGTTCAGGCCTATCATGTAAAGCAGGTCAGTGACTGAACCAGAAATGGAACAGGTAAAGTTTGACTTTAAAGTTTTATTCTGTTTGCACTTCCCACCAAACATTCACTTCCTAAACAAATGGCTGAATTTCTGGTAACAGTAACTCTCTGAACTGTGCTGAAATTTTGCTTCAAATTGAAGTGAAACAGTATAGTTCAGGTGTACTGTGGGTTACTCACCCTGTTCAGACTCATAATAGGATTTCTTCAGAGGAGAATTTGACTGACACAGCGACTGAAAAAGTGGGGGATTTCAATAATGTGTGTGGGCATGGAAGGCCTTGTGTTGTATTCCATTCCACCCATAGTCACTGGTGTGTACGTGTGGAGGTGAAACAGCCCCAGGTTATGGGGGCTGTGTGTGCTGCAGGCTGGCTGTAGAGTGATAAACTGGATCACTGTAGCTGGAGCAGCACTGGAACTGTTACAACTGAGGGAATAAAATAAGGCAGATTCTGAGAGTTGTTGGATTGAGGCCATCTTATCTCTCTGTGACCCAGGGCTGGTGGAAGATTCAGTACCTTGGTAATGCTTGGGACCAGTGCAGGCAGTCCTGACAGCCCCTGATGAGAGGATTGCTGTGACTCAGGGCTCTGGAGCCTGGACAGGTCACTGAGGCCTGTGCTGCATGTGTGTCTCCTGGGTTTAAGATGAAACTTTACTTTCCAGAGTCCTGGTTTTTAGTTCTGTGGCACTGCCAGAGTGCCTCTAGCAGCCTTTAAGCAATGATATGGTTCTTTTTGAAATCAAGTGAAACAAACTCTTCCTGTTTTTTAGGAGTTGAACGACCTGGCACGTGATCCTCCAGCACAGTGTTCAGCAGGGCCTGTTGGTGATGACAGTAAGTATCTGCTCTCAGCAAGCACCTGCCCTCTCCCACGTTTTTCCTTTTCCTTCTGAAATAGGATGTCCAGTGCCTCAGCAAGTAGAATCCTTCTGTTTATTTTTGAGTACTAGATAATACTCCGCCTCCTGATCTTAAATTTGCTGCTCTTCTGTATCTCTTACACATTCCTTGTGTGCCAGTGGTGTTATTCCCACTCTATTGATTGGGCAACTCAATGCACATCTTAAATTAGGCCTTTCAGATTAACTGTTCTGGAATCCTCCTGGGGGATGGTGTTAGAAAACCTCAGTAGATCTGTGGTCAAACCAAGAAGCAGCTGCCCACAGCCTTCTGAATTGAGATATCTAAACCATACATGGTGTCTGAAAACTGCTCAAATCAGCATGCCCTGCCAGGTCCTGTGTAAGGGACAGCCTCAGACAGTCTTCTTGGCCTTCCTGTTCAAGTCTGTTCACCTGGGCAGTGACTGGGACTTGTTGCTCTGTTCTGTGCTCACACTCTTTCCTGTAGCAGCTCTGACAGTGGAAAAGGCTCCTTGTGAACCCTTGGCAGCTGTGACTGCAATGCCCCCAAACAGCACACAATGAATTTGCTGTGCAGTGTGGTCTGACAAGTGATGTCAGCAAAGCATCCAGGCCCCTGAGAGAGAGGAGAGTGAAGCAGGGAAACCCCTCCTTCTCTCTGCTGAGGGCTCTAAGCTCAGGTATCCTTTCTAAAATGAAAAAAATGCTGCCAAGATATTTGAGTAATTTCTGAGCTTCTCAGCAGTGCTGAAGTGTACAGAAAGTTACACATTCCTGTAGAAATGTAGGGCTAAATAAAAAATAATCACTTGAAACCTGAGGGTGAAAATACTGAAGTTAGTAGGAATGTTCCTGTTTAGCAGCTCTTTCAAATGAGTGCAAGCCCAGTTTGGTGTGTTTAGCAGTAATTACTTCGCAACCTAGTTCTGCTTTCAAAATAGTATTTCAAAGAGGTTTGTAGTTTCATAGACAAGAAATTACTAAGATGGAGAGCCAGGCAGAGGCTTTTATTCCCTTAAATTAGCAAGTGTGATTTGTGCCATGATAAACTACTTTGTGTTTTCCAAAGTCTTATCAAAGGTGATGACGATTGTCTGGCATAGGAGGTGGTAACAGAAGTTGGTGAAGGATGAGAATGGAAAGTTACTACTGATACAGAAAGCTTTAGTGCTATTCAATTCTCCTGGTGCCACCTTTCTGAAAGACCTCTAATGAAAGACTTTTGTTCTTGAGAGCCACAATTTGGATGTGTGTAAGTGGATAGCAGTGGCAGCAACAGAAAGGTGCCTTCTCCCAGGTCCCTGTGCTCCAGGTCTGCTGCAGCTGCCTTGTCAGAGCGACATTTCCCAGAGTTCAGGACATGCTGTGCTTGCAGAGTGCTGTCCTGTGGCTGTTCCAGCTGATGCAAACTGTCCCCAGCTATAAGCTTCTCATCCCTGGGGTTCATGAACCTCAGAAAGTAAAGAGCTTTCCTGCTTTGTGTCCTGTAGGAATAGGATTTTCTTGGCAATGTAGTTTTAGCTTTCTTTTACCCACCTCTGGCTTGTGTTTTGGAAATGTGCTGGGGACTGGATGATGTTGGTATGCTTCCAGGCTTAGCCTTTTCCAAACATGTATCTGTGCTTACCTACTGAAAGCCAGCAGCCCCCTGCCTTTGTAAATACTTCTGTTTGGCTGATTGCAAAGGAAAGAATCAATTGGAATAAGCTCTGCATGACAAATCCATCTCTGCATTCACCAGACTTGTCCTGGATGTTACTAGGATTAAAAGCTTAGATTAAACAAGCATCCAAGGCTGGGGTGGGCACTGAGTGGGAGGAAACACAAACCTTCCTTCTAGCTTTCAAAAAGTTGAGATTGCCTGTGGATATGTTTTTATTTCTGGGGTTTAGTTGAGTTTTAGGAAATCGTTGGTTATGTGAGGTTGTCTTTTCAGTGGTGCCTTTGCAGAGCAATCAGAGTGAATCTCATCAGGATCTGTGAGATTTTTACTGGTTTTGTTGGGATTGGCTGCAATCTCCTGTGGGATTTCTGCTGCACCTTTGTCCTCTCCTCCATGTTTCTCCCTGTCCTGCTGCAGGTGGCAGGGAGCTCCTGGAAAATTGTGTGAACCCCTTGAAGATGGGTGAATGCTACATGTGAGCTATTGTCTTGGTTTCCTACTTCATTGGATGTAGAGTTTCTCAAAGCCAGGCTCCTGAGAGAATGACTATTTAAGTAGCAAAATCCTCTCTCTCTGTTAGAGCTGAGAACTCTAAGCTCAGGTATTCTTTCTAAAAGGAAAAAATGAGCTGCTAAGATCTTTCTGAATAATTTCTGAGCTACTCAGCAGTGCTGAAGTGTATAGAAAGTTACACATTCCTGTAGAAATGTAGGAGTAGGTTAAAACAAACCTGTTCCAACCCAACACTCTTCTCCCCTGGCCTTGCAGAGCTACTCCCACTCTGCTTTTTTCCTCCTTCCTTGTATGAGATCATTCTGAGCTGTGTAATGCCTGTACCATGTGTAATTAAAAACTGCTTGTGCTAGATGAGAACAGGTAGTGCCACTCCTGCTTTTGGCCCAAGTAGTCTTGACAGCTGTGGACACCAGGTGCCAGTGAGGCACAGACACTTCCACTATGTCTCCTGTCTTGAAGACTTCCCTTGAAACAGCTGCCATCATCTACAGCTCCCCAGTTCTGAAGGTGCTGTGTAGGTGACATCCATGCTGAGGGAAGCTTCCATTAATTCACAAATAATTTCCTAGGCTGGTGCTCTTTGTACAGGCACTGAAGCCTGTGGAGGCACAGGAACCCAGTGTGCCTCTTGCAGACTATCAGCTTTGGCTGTTTTCCTTTCCAGCACAGCAACATTCTTCACAAACCCTCTGTGCTACCAGGTGAAAGTTCTCTTGGGCAGATGCATACAAAGGAGGATTAACTTCTGTCCGTTTATGAAGTGTGCTCTGACACATCCTGCTCCAAGTATGGGGCAGACTGTCATTCCTGCATTCTCTGTGGACAGTTCTTTCTGTTTTAGTGAAATCTTGAGGCCTCTGTGGAGATGATGCTTAAGTGTTGTGAGGACACCACTGGTTTAGGTCACCTTTGTAGGTGTGGTTCACACGGAGCCTGGCCTTCCCTTCCATGTGTCACAGGTCTGAGTAGGAGAGCAGCTGTGAGTTCATGCTGGAGCTCTGCTGTAGCTGGCTCAAAGGGGGCAGTCGTGGGTGCTGATTCATTAGAAATGACAAAGTTTAGGCTCACAATTTTGAGCCTGAAAAGTTGCCCAGAACTATGTGGGTTTTTATTGTAATGGGATTTTTGCAGGGCACATGTGTGGTACCACAGTAGTCCTGGAGTGAGGACTGCAGAGTATAGAGTGCTTTGCTCTGTCTCTCTTTAATTCCTTAGCTCGCTTCCCTGCAGCCTTTCAGAAGGCTTTGTTTTTAAAAGACTTCTCTTTTCTGTGCTGCTATGTCTGGAAGAAAGTAGATCATTACTTGAGCTTCTCCAAACTGAAGTAAATCTCTCTCTCTTTTTCAGTGTTCCATTGGCAAGCTACAATAATGGGACCAGTAAGTATGAGAGAATTGATGTTCACGGCTTTTTATGACTGGTTGTCCTGTAGTAACTCCTCAAGCTGCAATGATTCTTTTTCATTAACAGAATGACAGTCCCTATCAAGGTGGAGTATTTTTCTTGACAATTCACTTCCCAACAGATTATCCCTTCAAACCACCTAAGGTGAGTGGCTTCTGCCATAAATCTATCTGTTACCATGTGATGTATATTTGTGAGCCTACACTGAAATTTTCCCTCTTCTGCAGGTTGCATTTACAACAAGAATCTATCATCCAAATATTAACAGTAATGGCAGCATTTGTCTCGATATTCTACGATCACAGTGGTCCCCAGCACTAACTATTTCAAAAGGTACCTCCAATGCTTATTTCATTTTACTCTGCTAAAATGAAGTACTGATTTGGGATGTAAAAGCTGCTGCATTCCTGCTGGAATCCACCATTTCTGTGGTCACTGCTTCTGTCCTGTGACTCTACATGGAGCTTGCAGCCAATTCCTGAGCATGGCATGCTCAGGACATCCAGCTTCCCTGTGGCTGTAGGGAGACTCCTCAGCTTTGCCAATGGATCAGATAAGTCTTACTACACTGAGTACATACTCCTGCCACCTCACCTCAGAACACTTCAACTGAAAATAGATATAAATAGATATAAAATAAAACCTCGTGTGTCACAGTGGAAGAGTTTAATGTTCAAGATATGTCCAGAGTAAAATATGTAAGGGAGCGGCTGTGGCTTTTAAAAAACAGTGAAGTTGCTAATTCTTTGTCATATTAAAAACAATTTCTCTTTCAAGGGAGCATCAGAACTCCATGTTGGTAATTTTTTAACAGAATTTCCAATGGTGTAGACTACTAAAACATGGTTTAAAACTTGCCTAGTTTGAGCAATCTAGAATAATTAGCTAATAGCATCTTGGTCCCTGTGAACTGTGTTAGCTTGTGGGTCAGTGGAATTTAGCCTTTGCCTGGTAAAGCAGTATTCATGTTTTATATAAATAGAAAACTTTAAACATCTTGAAAGAAGACACAGGCTGGATTTTTTGTTTTGGCTGTTGAAACTGTAGATTTACAAACTGTGGTTCAAGTTTGTAGGTCTGGCATGGCTATTTAGGAATATTTGGAGTCTACCCTGTGCATAATCATGTCTTGACCCTTTTGTTATGTAGCTTCACACTGTCCTTGTAATCAAATGCTGCAGTTTTCACATTGATTACATTGTCCTTCACAGTGTCCCTTTTCTGAGGTTCTCCTGTTGCCTATCCTTCTCTGCAACCACATGTGATGTTCCCAGGCATTTTCTGGTTCAGATAGGTGATCCTGACACATCCCTTGGACATCATCACTGTCTCCTTTCCCACAGAAGTTCCCACCTTTTCTGTCCAGCTAAAGGCATTTGCAGAAGCAGATGGAAAGGCAAAACATCTCCTTGTCTCTTGTCAGATGTGAATCTGCTTGGGCAGAAGGCTTAAAGTCTTGAAAGAACTGAAAAATGGTGTCAGTGAAATAAAAATGATAGATTGTCAGGTTGCTACAGTTTCCTTACAAGTGCTCACTCAGTACTGGCTGCTCTTAGAAGCACCAAATTAGCCCCTGATAGCTGGTCTGGCTTGATTTAATTCCTGCTTAACTGGAGAAAATGCTGTATTGTTTTAGGGAGTCTGAAGTGACCAGATGGGTGGTGGGGTGATAGACAGCATGGTTGAAAATACTGGAAGATAAACTGGAACTAGGACAACTGGAAGAAGATGGGGCAAGAATTTAAGAGGCTGGTCCAGGTTGGCAGTGAATGGCATATTAGTGGCTGTCACCTTTAATAACTCAGAATACATCCTAGTGTTAATTTTACTGCTCAGATACATTTGCAATATGCTTTAATATCTCAATCTCCCTCTGTGTTCTACTTTATACTCTCTTTTTCATATCCTGTTCAAACTATATCCTTGTGACTCAGCTGGAATAAGCCATGGGATCAGCCACCTGCCCCTGCCAATGCCCCTCTGGCCCCTGGGTTTAGGGGGCTCTGTAGTGCTGATCACTCTTCTCATTGCTGAACAGCTCAGCTGAATGCCCACACTCTGCTGCACACAGCCCAGCATCCACACTGCTCTAACCTGGGAGAAAACCTCATCCCAGCTCCCTTGGGCTACATTTACTGAAGGAATTAAAACAACAAAGCAAATTCCTAGGTGTGCCTTTATAGGAATACTTTCCTCAGAATCACAGGGATGCCCTGTCAAAAGGCAGACTTCAGAAGCAGAGAGCTGATACTTAGGGGAAGTATTCCCATCTTGAGCAAATGGAAATAAAGTCCACAAAGGCAACTTGAATCTTTTGGGGTGGAAATCTTGAGTTCAGTCAGATTAGAGTGTGTTGTGATGGACTTCAGGGATGGATCAGCCTTATCAAAGGAGGAATGTGTTGTTAACAGGAAAAATTGTTGGATTAGGTAATTTGTGGTGCAAAATAACACTTAAAACATTCAGCAATAAGCTCACACCTCTTCCAAAGCATCAATTTATTATTTGTAGTGTAAATTTCTAAGAGTATTTCCTAAATTGTGCCACACATTAAATTGGATGCTACTGGGAGCAAGCTGTTTGAATTTTAAATCTGTAAGCAGATAACTTAGAGCTCAGCTATGAAAAAATGTACTTCCTACTGATTGAGAAATCTGGGAAGAGTAGAAACAGTCCTTGTAGGAAAGAGCTTAACATGCACAGCTTCCTCCTGAGGTAGGTGGGAGGCAGCACTGTCAGCAGCTCACTGTTATGCTCACAGTTAATGTGTGGTACATGAAGATGTTTTTCACCTTAACCTGCAGGGAGAGAGGGGAAGGGGTGTGCAGTGACCTCCTTTGGGTTAGAAGTGCCACTTTTTGTTGGGGACAGAAAAATCATACCAGTGCTACTTAATCATTCCAGTTCAGTGGTAAAGGTAGGGGTCTTTGCTCCTCACACTCTGGAGCCAGCCCTCTGTAAACAATTTAATAAAAATTGTGGTTATGATAAAGGTGATTGGCATTTTGGGGTTTTGTTCTGTCCCTCTTACAATTGTTAAAACTTGGGAGAATAGCAGTGACTGTCTCAGTACAACAGCTGACTTGCTTATATTAGTAATTCTGAACTCAGTGTTCCCTCAAGAATACATACTGGAGAATAAATAATCTCAAAATACAGTCTTAACCACACCGTGGTGGGTAATTTGAACTCCAAGGCTTAAGCAGAATGCGTAGGCTTAAATTAAAAACATTATCTCCAAGACTGCATAAATAAGAATCCCAGTTGCCTGAAACAGGAGAATATGAAGTGTTTTAACATTATTACAGCTATTCTCAGCCATTTTTGGGGGGGAAAACACACTTTCTCTTGAATTCGGCAAGTGGCTGTGCAAGAGTTAATCCTGAACTAAAGCACTTCTGCAGTAAAGTTTGGACTGATCTGCTGTCTTGTCCCACATCTCCCCATGTTTTGTAAGGAATAAATTGTGGAGCCTGTGTGAATGTGCTGGAGGGCCCTGCCTGGGAGGGGCAGTGAGTAACCTCAGCCTCATTCATGCAAGAATGCAGCTCCCACTCTCCAGGCTTCCATGCCTGCTGCAGTGGGGATTTTATGTGGTGTTGCTCTTCATGAATCACTTCACTAAGACTTGCTGGAAGTAATAGTACAGAGGGATTGAATTGGACATTCACAGTGCCATTCTCAAAATCTGGAAGCTGGTTTCTGATCATCTTGGCTTTTAGTTTGCCCGTTGTAGCTTTACCCACATAACTGGGGTTGGCTTTGTCACAAAACATGGGTCAATCTCTCCAGCTGTGCTGAGTTGGGGTTCTGAGGGAAGTGCCCACTTTTATGTTTCAACTCTCACAATTGTAACTGAGCCACTTGTGCAGCTTCCCAGGAGCTGTCCTTGCCTCCAGAGAAGGCTGTTCTAGGAAGAGTGCCATCTGGGCTGTGATCCTTTGCCTCTGTTGGGTGCTGACAAAGCTGTGCCTGGAGCATGTGTCCAGTGTGGCTCCCCAGCCAAGGAAAGCATGGATGTACTGGAGAGAGCCCAGTGAGGGGCTGGGAATGCCATGGAGGGACTGGAGCATCTCCCCGTCTGAGGACAGGCTGAGAGCTGGGTCTGGTCAGCCTGGAGAAGAGGAAGTTCAAGGTGATTTTATCAGTGTCTGTAAATACTTGAAGGGAAGATGTGGAGATGACAGAGCCAGACTCTTCTCAGTGGTGCCCCATGACAGGAGGCAGTGGGCACAAGCTGAAGCACAGGAGGCTCTCTGAACAGCAGGAAACGCTTGATGTTGTAGTTTTACAGTGAGGATGCTAAGCACCAGCACAGGTTGCCTTGGGAGGCTGTGGGCTGTCCCACCTTAGAGATATTCCAAAGCCCCTGGACATTGTCATGGACAGCCTGTCTCAGGTGGCTCTCCTTGAGACAAGATGATCTCCAGAGGTCCCTTCCAACTTCAGCCATCTGTGATACACTGGGCAACACTTAACTTTCCTTCTTTTGTCACCAGAAATTGTTGAACTGACTTAGCAGGAATGCAAGTTGCTTTGAAGGCAGAAGTTTAAACTGCTCAGATTTAAAGGTACACTTCCTGTAAGGCTGGGGAAGATGGCTGGAGGAGTTGGAAATGGGGCTGTGGTTAAGAAATAGGATTTAAATCAAGCAGAGGCCAGAGTTCCTTTCATTTCTTCAGATGCATCTTTCCTGTTCACAGTCAGGAGCCAGGCATTTGAACCTGTTGGTCAGTGCTGTTTCCAGTGTTGAATGCTGCAAGTTTAACATCTGTCAGTACTGAGAAAGCTTTGACAGCTACACGTCTCAAGTTTCAAGGGTTTGGGGCCTGAAACTCAAAAACAGTGATTGTGTAGGAAAATGCTCCTTACAGGAGTCAGGTTTTTATCCTGATTTTGAAGAATAGAGATGGGAGTAGCAGTGAACCTTGATGTGTAGGATGCCAGGCTGATGATGAAGAAAGGAGCCCTCATTGGTGAGAGAAGCAGGAGAGCTGGATAAACCCTTCAGAATGGAGTTAAGCTTTCCTCAGCAGCATGACATGTCCCATGTCTGCTGGCAGAGGTGTCTCCCAGCATACCAGGCTCAGTCAAACCTGAGCTGACAAATGGTTACTTTTACACTCAGAAACTGGGCTGGGCCAGAAGCACAGCACTGTCTGCCAGAGCCCATGGCCTGGTCTCCAGGAGGTGACAAATCACTTTCCTTCGAAAGCCCTGGCCCAGTGTTTGTCGTTTACCCAGGACAGAGCAGGTGGGGTGGGATGTTGCCTTTGCTGTCTATTCATGATGGCCAGAGATTGATGCTTCCCTGTTTTATCCAGCTGCTCTGTGTCACTGCCTGATCTTTTCCATGATCAGGGGTCCTGATGCTCTGGTGTGACTCCAGCCAGGGTGGAGAGCTGGGTGTCACCCTGCTGTCCTGACAGCCTGGCATGCAGAGCAGCCATCTCAGCACCACCTTGGTACTGTAACAAACACTTTGTTGGTACAGTCTCTGTGTCTGCATAGAGATGGGCCTTTACTCCTAGATGGATTCTAAACTGGCTCCTTTTGGAGAGCAGTAACTGCACCAAACAGCAGTTGGATCAGAACACACCAGCTGTTTTTTCTGGCTAGCTCATTACCTTGGAAAAATAAGTGCCATTTATCTCCCTTCTGTGAATTCAGCTGGAGATTCCATGGCTCCTCAGCTGCTTTTCCTTACTCTGAAGTGCCTCATGGTTGAGTGCTTTACTGGAGCAAGTTTATTTGGAATTCCAGCTAGACTTAAGCAGCAGGATCTGTAGTGGTGCTCTGTGTCAAGGGGATGGCTGGAGTGGTGGATATTAGTTCAAGTCAGGTTGTGCAGACAAAGTGAATGATTTGGAATTTGTGTTTTGGAAGATGAAGATCAGCTGCTTTTAAGAGTGTCTTCACCTCTGAGTTCCAGGAACTTCAACACACCTAAATTTGGATGTTCTAGTAGCCAGATGGGCTTTAAATTGGGTTCTGCACTGCCCATTCTGCTCATTTGGCTAGTGCTGGAAGGACATGTGGAGAGCCGCCGACTCCGTGGATTGTCCTGACTAATGGCTGAGCTGTTTCATAGCAGAGGAATGAACTGCCATGAACTTTACCTATGGGATTTGCATCCACATCTGCTCAGTCTAAGGTGGGGCAGAACCAGGAAGCTGCAGTTGCCCATCAAGGGTGGTGGGCTGACCTTGGTGGTGCAAGAGCACAGTAGGGCAGCAGCTGAGGTGGATTGTGCAGTGGGGAACTGGAGCTTGTCTTTTTGGCAAGTTGTCAGTGGCATGGTTTTCTGCACAGAGGAGCTGCCTGGAGAGATTGCCCATGGATTTCAGTGTTACATGCTTGGTAAAGGAAGGTCTTGCAGAGGGTACCTGGATCTCAGTTGTGCAGTGTTACACACTGGGCCTTATTTTGCATGTTACTCAAGCAGTCTTAAGTGCTCAGTGATCATTGTGCCTGATGAGAATGCATTTCTGTCATGGCTCTGTGGGGAAGCTGAGCCCATTTTCTAGAAGCACTTTGTTAACAGCCCTTCTGCTTGATAAGTTTGGTTCTCCCAGCTCCTTCGTGTTGAGTCTGTGCTAGTCCGTGGCAGCAGGAAGCACACAGAAGAGTAAATTTTATCTGTTGTCTGCAGAGATGGATGGGGAGTGTAGTTGAAGGGTTGGAGGTCAGTAGGCTGCCTGGTTGGTGAAATAAAACAAAGCAAAACCAATTTTCGAGTGAAAAGGAGCTTAAAAGTGACAGTGGTTTAAGTTGCTTAGTGGCTGGACAGCTGTGACGGCTAAGAGTTATGAGAAATAATTCTGTACAGAGTTATTTCAAGGGATGAATCCCTTGAGTCAATGGCAAGTAAAATTTATTTTGCTATTACTGAGAAAAATCCAGACTTGAATTCAAAGAGTGCACACTTGAGGTACATCCCTGCCAGTGAGGGACTTGAAGGGATTCTGCCAAGCTTTGCCCATGGCCATGCAGGATGTTCAGGTGTGAAGTGTCACTTACCTGCCTTGTGTAATTATTCAACCTGATTCTGTGGTTCCAAAATTTTTGGGAAATTCTCTTTTTAATATCTGATAGTAATGCTGTAGTCATTTGACTAGAAAATGTCAAGGCTTTGCTGTGGAATTCATTGCACTAATACTTGTTTGCAGAGGGAGGTGGCCTGGTGAGTCCCTTATTGAATGGTGTTGGTTTAACTCATTATTACTCTGATGCATCAAAGAACTCTGATACACAGCTGACATTTGTAAGGGTTGCTTCCCCTTTACCCTTGCTCTTGAAACTTTGAGGTGGTGCCTTTTCCAAGGGATTTTTCTGTATGTTGGTCTATAACATGTGCAGTATCTTCTAGTGGAAAGCCTTGGGAGAAACTTGCAGAATTGATTTTGGACAAATAGCTGGATTTAGCAGGATATTAAAATTAAACCAGTTTAGTTAAAAAAATGTGGGTTTTTTTTTTTTTTTTTTTGCTGAGGCTGTACAGATAAAAGGGGAATAATGTGAAGTCACCAGCAAGAGTGAGTGTAATGAGAATAATTTGGAATAATGAAGACTTAGAAAAATCGAAGCAGCTGAATATGGCAGTGCAGCTTGAAGCCAAATGATTGTGTATATTCTTATTCAGTGTTTGTGGAGTGATACTGAAAAGTTAACCACTGAGTATTAGGAGAAGGGGTGTGAGGGTGGGCAGAGAGCAGTGCACAGACCTGCAGAGTGGTTCTGCTGATGAAGGCTGAGCCACTGTTCCAAAAAGTCCTCGGGTTTTTAAACTACTGTGATAAGATAAAACTTGAGCGAGTAGTTACAACAGTTGACCAGAAAACTTTTGATTGGATTTCCTGTGTCTTCTGGTGAAGTCAGAGAACAGGTTGAAGCTACCTTGCTCATCCTACAGCTGAAGAAACTTCAGTGAGCAGAGCAGTGGAGTCTGAAAGAAAGAAATGAGTTGCAGCAAAATTGCTGGAGAAACAGCTGTTTTCAAACTACTCTGACTGAGCAGGGTGAGGTTGTTGGAATCAGAGGTATTGATGATCCCAAGATTGTAGAAAGTCTCTGTCAGCCCCGCTGCCAAAGCAGAAGCCATAATTGGTCTGTGCTGGTTCCAGGTTGTTTATTCTGTTTATCTCTCACATGTTCTGCTGCCCTGCCCAGCTCTGTCCTGCAGGGCAGCGTGTGGGGCTCTGCCCTCAGTGGGATGTGACAAACATTAAATACCAGAAACTCCCTGGGCTGCATTTACAATAACATGCCAATATCTGTCACTATGTTGGACAGTGTGTCCCCAGCCTGAACCAACAGAAAAATGCCAACACCACAGTGAGACATGGAGGGCATGAAGAAGGAGAAAAAGGACAAGGCACACCCAATTTCCTCCATCTTGTCCCCTTTGGACCCCTAATCTAGAATCCTAAAATTTTACTTTTGCACCCATGCACACTTAATTATTACTTATATCAAACACTCAGAGCTGGTAATTGATCCTGTAAGATTGAAAACTCTTTTGCATGGACAGAGATCACAGCCAGTGTCTCTGGGGGCTCTGTCCAGGGGCGTTCCTGACCCCTGCCAGGGTCCCAGACCTGCCAGGGCAGCCAGAGGGAAGCCCTGGATTCCCACATCTCCCCCTCCTTTTTGAACCAAGAACACTTCTTTGACAACTTTGCTGAGGAACAGCAGTGGCTTCTGCAGAGCTCCTGCACACCCTGAGCTGAGAGGGAGCTCAGTAAATGGGCTCTTTGTCAGTTATGGTGGAGAATCATTAAGCTCTTAACTCTCACAAGTGCACTGTGAAAAACTGGGAAAAGGGAGAAGAGGTTTGCTCCTTTTTTTAGAAGCAGATATATATTCTCCCAAACCAAGTCTGGTTGATTACCAAACTTGCTTTAGAAGCTTTGAACTGGGAATTGATAATTCTTTAGTGAAGGGTCTACATAAACAGGTGGGAAAACTGAACTAAGGGGCTTTGTGGGTTTTTGGTGCTCACAACACTGAGCAACTTGTGCAGTTCAGACCTAAGGGAAGCTTTCACTCTTGTCCCACTTGAAAAAAAGCTTAATCTCAGATCTGTTTCCATCTTCTCTCTGGAGTGTGGTAAGGCCCTGGCACATGTTGTCTAGAGCAGCCTGGGCTAGTGAAAATTGTCCCTGCCCATGGCAGGGGGAGTGGAATGAGATGGACTTTGAAGGGCCTTCCGACCCAGGCCATTCTGTGATCTCTGTTTTGTGGCTCTCTTTTAACCTATCTTAATGCCTTTGTTATTTTTATGGGCTGCCTGCAGTTTCCTTTCATTTTTCATAGTTAGCTCTACCTCCTGCAAGTGATGGAAATTGGAGCAGATTTGTGTTTAGTGTCTTCAAACTCCTCACTCTTGTCATCTGCACCTTGCTTGGAGGCTGTACTGTGACAACTGCTTTGCTGCAATTGGTGAAGGGACATATGGAGTGGCACTGTCTGATCCAAACAGGCTGAAAGAAGGGAATATTTGGCATTTTCAGGAGTGGGGCAGGATGTCCCTGCCATGCCTGGTGTAGTGTTGTCCCAATATGTTTGCTTATAACTTCCTGCCTTCTCCTCCCTTCTCCTCTGCAGTGAGTGTAGGAATGTCCATGTGCTATTTGTGGCTTTGCAGCAGTGTCCTGGCTCCTTGTAGGGATGAGGGTTGTCACTCTGCCGAGCGGGATGTGCCTTCTGGGATACATACACCATGTATTTATAGTGAAACTCTCCAATTCTAGCCTCTGTGGTCGATAGAAGTGCAAGGAGCTGGGCATTCATGGGTCATTTTGGATACTGTTCTACACTAAATCCATCTCAGCTTTCCTTATGCTTGGAAAATAATTAAGCCTTTCAATTCACTGCAAAACCAGCTTATTTTTAAACAGATCTCCAGGGAGAGGTTGGATGTGGCTTGGAACAACCTGTGCTGGTAGAAGGTGCCCCTGCCCATGGCAGGGGTTTGAACAAGATGAGTTTCAAGGTCCCTCCTATCCCAAAACATTCTGTGATTCTTAAGTAGCTGTGAACAGCCCTTGCTTCCTTCATTTCAGCTGGATTTGTCTGCTGTTTGAGTTTTGATTAACGCTTCTCCAAGTCATCCAACAGTGAGGTGGCTGCTTTAGGGAACAGTTGAATTTCAGCTGCAAAAGCAAGGATGTTTTCCAGAGGACTCTCAGGTTCCAGGCTCAGGCAGAACAGTTCTGCCTTGTGATTTAAGGCTGCTGCTGGATAGACCTATCACCTACTCACTGTGATACTGTGATTGTGAAAAGTTGTGTAGTTCACTGGTAAAAGGAACTTGTTCAGAGTCACTCAGCTGAATTACATGGGATTGGTGCTCCTGGCAAACTTAAATGCTGCTGATGCTACTGGCTGGAGGGGAAGGAAGTGCATGGGCTGAGTGGTGCAGGTGACCTCAGCTGTCCTGGAACTAACTCAGTGTCTCTTTTTTCTCCTCAGTACTTTTGTCCATCTGTTCTCTGTTGTGTGATCCCAATCCAGATGATCCTTTAGTGCCTGAGATTGCACGGATCTACAAAACAGATAGAGAAAAGTGAGTATGGAAGCCAAAACCCATGGGATTTGACAGGGCAGAATCCACACTTACACAGTGAAGGAGAACTGAGAGGAACTGCTTATTGGAAAAGAGTGAGAGTGAAAAAAGGCAAATCTCAGCTCTGTGGTCTTCCTAGAATTTTTTTTTCTGGAGATTTTTTTTTTCCCCTGGGATTTTTACAGTGCCACTGCCTGAGCTGCTTTAATCCCATATAACCAGCAGAGGGAGAGCGAGTTACTCCAACGGGAGAATATTCCATGGCAGCTCTGGGTCTGGAGTCATGCAGAGAAATAGCAAACTCCTGTTTTACCTTCACTCTACTACAACACAAGGGAAGAACCAATTGTGTAGAAGTGGGGCAGGAGGACTCACCAGCAAGCACAGAGAGATTTCAGTGCTAACAAGCACTTTAACAGTTTATTGCTGTAAACACTGCCTACCTCACTGTTCCCTTCCAGACCTGATCAGGGAAGGGAAACTAATCCACAGATTTGCTTCCTCTGCTGTATACTTGAGGAGCAGTGCTAGAGAAGTTTATGCATGCTGTTTTGAGAGCTGCAAGACCAGCAGCACGTTTGGAGACACAATCAACAGTGATTATCTGCACTTTTAAGTGTGCAGAATTCCTTCCTATTTTTCACAAAACTAGGGAAATAAATTTTGGGTTTAAACAGAAGGACTTGCTCTTTGGTTAGTCTGAGCAGTGATATGAAGGAGAGTTAGTTATGAGTGGATTGTCAGATTGTTTAAGCTAAAGAACGTTGTCTGCAGACTAAATTCCAACACCAAACAAACTTGGTGTACATAACTGTAGGAAACTTCAGGCTGTGTGTTACCATATAAATTCCTTATAACATGAACAATTTGCCTTCTGTTGTCAGAGAGAAGCTTTCAGCAGTACAGTTAATCTCACAACTGCTTTGTTTACACAAGCATCCTGAGCTTCCTTTGGCTGTAAAGAGTATTTGGGTGCAAAAGCTACAGGTTTATTGGGAATTGAATTACATTGTGACTTCAGAATAAAAGTATTCTGATGGACAAATCATTGTGTCCTGACAGTCATCAAAATAGCCACATGTATAGGAAGAAGTCAGGCTGTTGGGGTTTAGCAGATGAGTTGATGGCAGGTACTGGGCTTAACTTTGCAGGAAAGCAGGAGATGGGGGAACATGTTAACCCATTTTCTAGAATGACCAAGTGAAATCTTACAGTAAGAGTTTCCCCAGGGACACAGCAGATGGGGCTGGGGGAGGCACAGATAAAGCCTTCCTGAAAATCCTTTCCCCTCAGCCCTGTTCTAGCTCCATTTTGTGTCTCCAATCACAAAGATCTCATATTCCTGTTGTAAAGTACTTGTTTTGCATGAAGCACTGTGGGCTTTCTTGTTTCCCCTGTTTACCGAATGTTTAATTTTGCTCTTAGATTTTCCAAACTGATGATAGTACTGTGATTTCGTGCCATGTGTAGACTAGAGTGCTGGAGCTGAAATACTGTGTAGATGCCATGTTAAATAAATCCTCTTTTTATACATACAGGTACAACAGAATAGCTCGAGAATGGACTCAGAAGTATGCGATGTAATTAAAGAAATTATTGGATAACCTCTACAAATAAAGATAGGGGAACTCTGAAAGAGAAAGTCCTTTTGATTTCCATTTGACTGCTTTCTATGAGCCCACGCCTCATCTTCCCCTGTGCACATGTTTACCTGATACAGCAGTGCTGCGTGTTGTACATACTTGGAACAACAAACTAGAAATACTGTATTTCCCCGTACCAACATTGACTCCTAGCAGAGAAGTGTGTGTGTGAAAAGCTGGTTCTTCAGTCATAACTTTGTGAGCCTAAAAGCATTCCTTGCTGAGTTAAATTGGGAGATCAAATGGGAATGGGGAGAGTTCTGGTGGGTTTCAGATTTTCTAGGGACACTGTTGCTGATCCATGAAGGATTTTAAGTGGAATCCTTTTAAACTCATAACAGTTATGAAAAGCAAGGTGAAGAACTTGAAGCTGTTTCTGTATTCATTTTATTCTGAAGGACCTACACCTTAGGTAAATGTTATGACCAATGAGAATCTGTACCCACATCCTGTGTTTAAGGTCTAAGTTTAACCGGTCACCATTTAAATGGATTGGAGCTATTAGTGCATCAAGTGATGTTGATTTGTTTCAACTCTCTCCCTCCCTTCATACTTTTTTTGGTTTGTATGTGGTTTCTCAGTTAATACCTAGCTAATAGCTCTTATTTTTCTTAAGTTTTTTAACTGCTTAGGTCTTTCTGGATGTAAGGGTAAAAAAAAAAAAAAAATCCATATGACAGAAAACTTGTGTGTATTTAAAGACCCAACTGCTCCCCTGGAGCTTGTACGTTCAAGAATTAATTAATCTGTGTAATAAACTGATTACTACAGTCATTACATATAACTTTGTGTGAATAGGCTTTTAATTTTCAGAGCAGTTTGTTACAGGCTTAAACTAACGGTGGATTTCTCTAAAAAAAACTTTTTGGGCTGAAGTCGTGAAGCAGTTTGGTTTGCATCACACAAGGCACCTGAAGAGGCAAACAGGAGCACTTAGATGAAATCAGGATGTGTAGTGTGCCAGGAACTTGACTGTTAAACCAAATAAGCAGTTTACTAAATGCGAATCAGAGTGACATTTTACAAAGCCTGATGGTATTACTCCCACTTGCATGGGACCTAACACAATGCATATGTACTGTAGGTAAGTGAAACCTTATGTAACTAAAAAAATGGATGTAAAAGGGTAAAAAAAAGAAAAAACCTACCAAACACATCAGCACAAACTTTCATAAAATGTAGCTTTTACATAATTACTTTGCACTAAACATTTGCAAATGTTCATACAGTTTTAAATTGTACTTGTATGTGTCTTTTTTTTTTTCTTTTTTTTTTTTTTTTTTTTGGAACAAAGTCTTCACTTGAATCTAGTGAAAAAATGTAGTTTGAAACTTTTCTTTGTATACAAGTGTATTTGCCAGCATCGTTGGTGTGACAGTAGGTGAGTCTGCAAGTTTATCTCCTCTTAGTAGAATTGTAACCCAAGCCATCGGGCAGGAGAGGCTGGAGCCGCTGGCTCTCCGGCCACAGGGTCTGTCCCAGCCATTCCCAAATGCATCTTGACACTCTTGCACAAACGAGGAATAAATGTCCACTGCTTTTGGTCTAAATCTGTTCCTCTTGTCTCATCTCTCGGTGTCCCGCTGCAGGGAGGTGGGAGCCCTCCTGCAGGCAGCTCTGCGGAGAGCACGAGGGCCCTGCTGCTCTGCCCCGCTGCCCTGGGGACTGCGGCTCCAGGGAGGAGCAGAGCTGCTCTGGAGAAGGAAGGGAGCCCGTGGCCACATGTCCTGGCTGGGGACACTGCGGGGTCACAGGGGAAGGGGAGACACTGGTGTGCAGGGCTGCACCCAAAGCTCACAGCACTCGTGTTCCCCACGGGGTGTTGGTGTCTGGGAAGCAGCCTGTGGCCCTGGATAATACCTGTGGCATCAAAACTGCGCTGCGAGCTGGTGGCTGGGCTTTGTGCCAGCCTGGATCCATGGCCCTGCCTTTCCTAACCTCTTGTGCTCCTGCTGGACTCTCCAATGCACCTTGGCCACGGCAGAGTTGCCCTCCCATGTTTTTCCTTGGGATCACTGAGAAGTCCAGGGAAGGGTTGCACTGGTTGTGAACAGTTTGGGGGGATTCTGTTTAATTGCTTTGCAACTGAGCCACCCAAGAATGATTTTTGTGGCAGATCTGGCTGCCTTTGGAAATTGGCAGTTCCTGGAAGAGATCAGAGACTGTATGGGAGGGGAGACAGGAGGGAGCGGTGACAGCTGAGGGAACTGAGGAGGATGGTTTCTCTTTCTGGTGGGCCAGGAGCCACAAACATGAGGTGACAGGACATTAACAAGCCAGACACGCCCTGAAACAGTTCTGAACCTGTAACAGCTTCAGCTTGGAGGATGCATTAGCATATCTGCTCATGCTGGGATGAGCTCATTTGCAGCGAGGTGTTTGAACAGTTCTGACCTTTCTGCTGATGGCAAGGCCACAGTTGTGGTGTAATAAAAGCAGGTCTGGTGATGTTTGAGATGGGAGGATGTGCTCTGTATCCCTCCTGTGGGTTGATCATTTGTTGTTGAGGGATTGTACTGTGAACTAGATGGAGGAGCCTTTAGCATTTAACTGAAAACCTGACCCAGCTTAGCTGTTTTTGGGACTAGAATCGCTCCTTTGAAGCTATGCATAGAGTATGTTCTAATGTCAAACGGCACATGAGGCTAGGGGCTCTGGTCACTACCTTCCTAGGAATCCTCAGCTTGTGTCATCAACCTTTTCCATCCCTGTCCAGTTTTTTACCTTGATTCAGCAATTTAAGTTGCCCGAGTCCCTTTCCTTGGCTTTCTTTGTGCTGGGCCTTCTGTGGATGTAGCTTGTTCATGCAATTCCCTTTTTTTCCTGGCATGTGCTAAGTGTGGTTTATTTAAAGATAGTGCTGGGCTGCTTAGAACCCCCCAGCTCTAGCAGCAAAGCTGGAACACTGTGCCTGGATACATTCCTTGTGCTCATCAGGGCCTGTCCACTGCTCACGGTGACCCAGAGGAGGAGTGTGATCCCTCTCTTCTGGAACCTCTCTTGGCTCAGCACTGAGCAGCCACTTGTCAGCGTGCAGGAGATTGCTTAAACATTCCCATGGCTCAAAGCCCGACCTCCATGGACCTGCAGAGTGGGGTGGAGCTGATCCTGGGCAGTGCTGGAGACCTGATTACTGTGCTTCAAACACCCAGCTTCTGTGGTGGGGTGTGCTACTGCATTTCTGTCATAGGAAGGCAAGAGGGATTTTTAAATTTAGTTATTACCATGTTATCCCAATGTTTCCAACTAAGCTGCATCCCAAAGTGTCCTCAGAGTCTTCTGTTCAGTCTGCATCCATCAAATGATGTGGGAAAACCAGCAGGGCTAAGTTGGATATGATTTGGTAGGTGTAGCACTGTTCCCTGTCCCTTGCCTCTGAAGGCCTGGTCTTCCCTGGTGTTTGCAGACAGCAATGCCTGGCTCTGTTTTCTACAGTCTTGGTCATCTTCAGCAGCAAAACATCTCTAGAGCTGCTCTTGTTCCCAGTTCTGGCATACAGGAGACTCCCAAGGGAAGCTGGTTCAGTGACGGGTGCATTTCTTGGTGCCTGGGCAGCTTTTGCTGGGGAGCAGGGCAGGAGCCCCGGGCTGTGGGAGGTGGTGAAGCTGCTTGCAGTACTGAATGTGCCACCTTGCTCTAAAGAGCCAGGACAACAAACCACCTCTGAATGTGCTCAGCATTCCCATTCCAGGTGGAGGAGCCCTTGGCTAAGGCTTCAGGCATGCCAGTGCATCCAGGCAGAGCTTGGAAGTCTCTGGGAGAAGAGAGCAGAGACTCCTGGGACTATTCACCTCCTGGGAGAATAAAAGCCTGGAGGTGTATCTGAGTGGCAGGAAGGCTGTTCCCATTAAATACAGAACCTCAGAAGAGTCTTCTTCTCATCCTTGCAGCATTAGGGAAGCCTCCCTCCCTCTCTGACAGCTGGCATGGAGTTCCATCCCCACAGCTCCTGCTTCCTTCCATTCTGTGCCTCTTTGGGTAGGCTTGGAGCAACAAGCTGCAGTTGCTGAGGTTTGGCAGTCATGGTTTCCTACAGGGAGTGCACAGGGACGAGAGCATTGAGGGTGTGTGGAAGGTTAAAAGCAGGACAAATCCTGCTGTGCAGCTCTGGGGAGGTGTGGAGAGCAACCCCTGTGTGAGTGACTGCACTTGGCTCCAGGAGGCACCCCTGCAGCCACTCCTCACTGCCCCTCTCTCACCTGAGGTGTGTGTGACTAGATCCATGCTAACACTGTCTGTACTCTTGTATTGTGTTGCAATTTGATCACCATTAAATAATTCCCTTAAACTCTATAGCTTGATTGCCTTTTTTTTTTTTTTCCCTTCACCTGTGCCTTCTGCCCATTTATTTTGGCTCACGTTGCTTCCTTTCTTCTTGTGGCTGCTCTGTCCCTTCTCCCTGAGGCTCCAGTCTTGCACTGTCCCTCTCAATTACCTCCAGTCACCTTAATCTTGCTTTTAAGCTTGCTGCAAAGCCTGGCTTGCTCTGACCACAGGCAGTGCTTCCTGGGTGAGCTGGAGTGGCCTTGGGGGTTGTTTGTCTTCATGCAGGAATCCCTGTGCTCTCACCAAGCCCTACACATTCCTCTTCCTTTTTGGAAGTCGTGATTCAATAGAAAGTTTGTTGGTGCTCTGATTTCATCATGAGCTTGGTCCAGTCCCTGATCCAGTGGGGTCACTTGAGAAAAGCTGGGATCAGCTCTGGAGCCAGAGCACAAGGCACGTGGGGTGCTGGGGCAAGCTGGAGCTGTTGGTTCCCACAGCTCATGGCTTTCTCTAACCTGGATTTGGCACCCACGGGTTCTATTTTATTGTGTTTCTGCCTCTCTGTGTCCACCCCCTCCTTCCCTTTGTGAGAAGATTTAGTTTTTTATTGTTGTCTCTTCAGGTGAAACCACCTGGGGCAAGTGGGGGTTGGGTGTATTTACCATTCCTGTCCTTTCCTGAGCAAATCTGTTTGCTGCTCAACTCTAAACATTTCTTTGGGTTGAAAGAGCAGGCTGTTGGGGTATAGATAAAAATGGCATTTTGAATAAGAAGTGAATTGGTGTCTCAAAGCCGCAAGCACCATACCCAAAACTTTTCTCTACCCAGTGTCTGTGGTCCTTGTGTCCAGCTGAAGCTGCGTGGTCCTGCCCTCGCCCAGCCCCAGCTGCTGGAGGTGTTTGGGAGACACATCCTGCTCTGCTGCTGGCAGTGGAGGAGGCATCTGAGCTGGCCAGGCTGGGAGAAAGGAGCAAGCTGGCCTTGGGCCACCACAGCTGGGAGCAAGTGCCACTGTTCTGAAGGGGGGAGCATTCATTCCTTGTTCTGATGGAGCAAAGGTAGCCACGGAGTGACTGCTGCAGAGCTTTCTGGCTGCCTTCAGCAAAACGTGTTTGGTGTCTAAACCCTCTCCGTGCTCCCCCCTGAGGTTCCTGAGGCAGTTTTGCTGTTTGGGAACTTTGATTCCTCCCTGCCTTGTGGCTATTCTTGGGTCAGTGTTTAACAAGTTTTATTGAAACAACCTCCCCTGCAGCTTGGGATGGTGATTATTTTCTGTCCCCTGCCCTGGAGCTCTGGGAGTCACTGCAGTGCTGCTGTCTGGGGCTCTCTGGGAGGTCTGTGCGTGGCCAGTTTAGCACAGGGAGCAGGAATTCTGCAGGGCATCAGGCAGCCAGACTCGTTTGTGTTGGAAAACCCCATAAGAACAGTCCAACAGTTCCCCCAGCACTGCCAAGGCCACCACTAAGCCATGTCCCACAGTGCCACATCCATAGATTTTTTTTTTTTTTAGCACCCCTAGGGATGGTGGCTCCACCACAGCCCTGGCTGGTGTGTGCCAATGCCCAACCACCCTTTCAGTAAAGATCTTTTCTCTAATATCCGACCTAAACCTTCCCTGACACAACTTGAGGCTGCTTCCTCTTGTCCTGTCACCTGAGAGAAGAGGCTGACCCCACATGGTTCAAACCTCCTGCCAGGGAGTTGCAGGGAGCAGAGGAGTAACTTGGTGTCACCAGAGCTCCAGGAAAGCATCATTGTACTTACAACTCCCCCTTGGCTGTCACCTGCACAGCTGCAGGAAGGATGTCCCAACATTTCCCATCCCCTGATTAACCCTGTGCACAGCTTCCCTGATTTGTCCCCTCTTTTTTATCCCTGTGTGGGATAAGAGCTCTGATTTTCAGGAAAACAGGCAGAATGGAGCAGTGGTGAGGATGTGTGAGCGGGGTGACGTGGGACAGGGAGGTGACAGCAGTTCCTGGATGTTCTTGTGTCCAAGTGGGTGCGTGTGGGGACTCACCTGCAGAGATGAAGGTGTGTGTGAGATAAAGCCCAGCCGTGGCACCTTGGGCCAGGTGAGCTTCAGCTGCATGTTGATCCTCTTGAGTCAGAGATGGGATTGACCCTGCTGGATTTACCACGTCCATAAAGCTCCGTGGGAGTTTTCTCCTGTTGTGACCCTGAGTACCAGCACGAAGCACTCAGTGCTCCAGCTTGTGATGCTTTCTTGGAAAACGCTGATAGCAAAGCTGTAGGAACTTCCCCAGATCCACGCTGGACACTTCATGGGGGTTGGGTTTTTGCCAAGTAGGTTTTATTTGGCTTGTTGTGGGGTAACTGTTGAAATCAGAGAATCAAGTAGGTTGAAAAAGACCTCAGAGATCATCGAGTCCAAGTGCTGCAGTCTGAGCTGACACAGGACAGGTAAGCACAGCCTCTGTATTTAAATGCTAAAGTCTTGCCTTATGTCAAATCCTGCCTTGGTCAAGTAACTCCACTCAAAAACGCAGTGTTGGCCTCTGTAAGGCACCCACCAGGAACACCCAAGTCCTTGGCCAGAGGCTTTTTGGGAAGGAGTGATGGCACAGCCCAGCCCCAGGGAGGGGCAGATGGGAGCACCTCCCAGCGGCAGTGCTGGGGCCAGTGCTGCGGGAGGTGTCCTGTGTGGGAATGACAGGGATGAGCCTCAGGAAAGCCTTGCTGAGGCCCTTTTGGTACAAAACTAACGGGGCTTTGCAGTGGGGTTGAACCTCTGAGTCCTTTCATGTATCCTGTGACTCACATCACCCCATGAACTGAATGAAAATTCCGACTGTTCAGTCTGTTCCTCTGTTTTCCTGTTGTCTTTTCCCTTTTTCTCCTGGCAAAGTTGTCTCTCTGCCAGGCCGTGTCTGTCCCAGCCCTTACCTCAGCTGCATTTGAGCACTGAACCCCCTTGGTTAAGCCCTTGGCTGTGTAGCCACTGTAAACTATGAATGTTTATAGGTTTGTTTGTTTGTTTGTTTGTTTTTTCCCTAGTTCTGCCTTCCAGTCTGTGCCATTCCCTTTGGTTGCAGGGATTTTTTTATGGAAGAGGAACTGGGGCTGGTGCTGAGACCCAGAGAGTCCCCAAACCTCTCAGTGTAAATAAGGAATCTGCTGATCCTTTCCTCCAGCCCAAGCCAAACCTGCCCTGAAGTGAAACCACCAGATCCAGAAACTCCAGAGAGAATCCATCCCTCCTGCCTTTGGGCAGGAGGAAGCAGCAAGAATGGGCCCAGGGAAGGCCAGGGCCTGAGAGCTGCTGAGGTCTTTGCTGAGCTGCTGGGAGAGCTGGGGCTTGGATCCCACCAGCCCCAGTCCCGTGCTGTCCCTGGAGCTCACAGCCCCCTCAGAGCCCTGCCAGGCAGGAATGTGTCCGGCTTGCCTGTGGTTTTTCCAGGAGGAGGAGGAGGGATGCTGGGGGATCTGTTTACAGGCAGCTGCCTGCAGCAGGCAGAGCAGGGCAGGGCAGGGATGCTGCTCCAAGCAGGGATGTGGCACCCTGGGCACTGCTGTACCTTCACCAAGGGCTGTGGGGAGGCTGCAAGGGACCCCCCCTTGCTGTGGGGGTCACAGGGCAGAAGTTCCCTGTAGCTGTGCTGCTGGGGGAACAAGGGTGTGGGAATTGTGGTCTCAGACTGGTTTAGTTGGAAGGGACCTTAAAGCTCCTCTCCTGGCCAGGGGAGAAGCAGCTGGGCCTCCACGGGGAAGCATTTATCATTCAGGTGTGATTTGTAAGGACAGCTTTGGGCTTTCCAGCTGGGAGTGGAGCTGGGCACAAGGAGAATCCCAAGCCAGGAGCAGAGAGAAGGTGAGCACAAGCGGAAGGGGCTGAGGGACAGCGGGGTCTCCTCTATTCCTTCATTGGGTGTGGGTGAAAAAACACAGCTGAAAAGAGGAAATACCCCCGAGAAGGGCCGAATTAGGCAATCCCGCAGCCGGGGGTCCCTCCTCCGCTCCGCTCGCCGCGGCCGGGCGAGGGCAGCAGAGGCCGGGGAGCCGGGCCGGGATCCCCGTTCCCCCCGCGCCGCCCGCGGGGCACGCACCGCCGGCACCGCCACTGGAACCTGCTCTCGCTAGCAGCAGCAAAACTAGGTGTAATCTCTACTTTTTATCCTTGAAACCCGTGTACCCCAAACAGAGCAGATGTGCTCGGTGATGCTCCAGCCCCAAATCTTCCCCCCCATGTGTCTCCTGCACACACAAAGGGCTTGTGCTGCTGCTGTGTCTGCTCAGCATCCTCTGGGAATGTCCCCACGGAGCGGGACAGGGCAGGCTGGGGGTGCCTCCACTGCAGGGGACATGGGACATCACCTTATTGCTGTCCCCTCTTGCGGACTCAGGACCGGGATGGGAGATGCTGGACCTGCCCACCACCCCCTGTCTGGCAGGGGCACCCACAACCTGGCCACCCCCTGCCTCCAGCAGCCATCCCTGGTGCCAGCCACCCGCCCGGAGGAGGCACTCGGGGCCGCACGGTGCCAGGCTGGGGCTCACCCCCTGGGACCCTCCCAGCCGAGGAGCTCTGGGCACAGGGGGTGTCCCGGTCCTGGCTGTCCCCATGCCCCACAGCCGGGCCGATCTCGGGTGCCCGGGTGCCAGCTCCCTCCTCCCCGGCGCGGCTCGCTCCGTGCCCTGCCATCTTGCGCCTGTGAATAATTCACCGTCCCTGTCCCCGTTGTTTCCTTGCAGGTATTTATAGCCCGTGATCACGTCTCCTTGGAGGCAGCTCGCTCTGCCGCCGTGTAAATTTAGCTCCCGTCGCCTCTCACATGTCATGCCCTCCAGCCCTTGCGGGAGCCCCTCCTTCCATGGGGCCGGAGCCCGCACGTCCCCCCTGCATCACTGCCCCATGCCCCGGGCAGCGGCGCAGGCCAGGCCGTGCTGTGCCCGGTGTGCCCGTGCCGTGCCGTGCCGTGCCCGCTGTGCCCGTGCCTGCCGGGCCCTGGAGGCCGGGGCAGCTCAGCTTCTCTCTGCGCGGGGCCAGCGAGCCCTTCAGCTGCCGCGGCACGGGGGATGCTTTGAAATTCCTGGGCTGCCATCTGTGCTATGCAAATGCCCCGAGCTGAGGACCCGCTTCCGGACGCAGCGATGGAGCTGCTCTTGTCCCGCTCCTCCTGGCGGCGGCACATCGGGAGCAGCAGGAACATTCCCCTTCTCCTGCTGCCCCCCGGCACCCAGCGCTCCGCTCTGCCCGCCTGGGCCGTGCAATGAGGGAACGGGGCAGCTCGGGGCATGGATGCTTCTTCCACGAGGTCCCCTGGAATCCCCAGGTGCTCGGTGTGGCTGCCGGTGTCACGGTACCCCCGTCCTCGCCGAGAGACGGAGCCGGGGCCGGGATGCAGCACACGGGCTGGCTGGGCTGCGCGCAGGTGGGCTCTGAGAACGGGGACCAGCGGGACGGAGCCGCTCAGGCACTGGGACAGCCGATGGCACAGAGCCCCCGGGGCGGGGATGCGGCAGGAGCAGTGCCCGTGTCCCGGGCACAGCGGGCACATCCCCGTCAGGGACCCACCGCAGGGACCGCGTCCCCAGCCTGGGCCTGATGAGCCACACGCAGACACAAACCAGGCAGGAGCGAGCACCCTCCCCTGCTCCCCATTCCCCACCCTAGTGCTGGTGTGCAAATACTCCCTTGAGCTGCCCCAGCTTCTCCCCAAATTCACCGGAGCGGTGCTGGGGGGCTGAGGCCGCACCCACGGGTGCCGAGGTGGCAGCGAGGAGCCGCCATGCCCAGCACAGCCTCTTGCTCCGTGCTCTTTAAACGTGGGAAGGTGGCGGCGGCTCCCTGGGGTGCCGAGGGAAGCGGGGGGCACGTTTGGCAGCTCGGAGCGCGGGCGGTAATTAATGAACATCCTGCGCCGCTCCCCGCCGCGCCTGCATCCCCCAGGACCCTCGGCGGCAGCGCGGGTACCGCCGGCTCCTGGCGGCGCTGGGGCCGCGGGACCCGGCGGCACGGGGCCTCGTTAATATTTTAGGAGCTCTTTTGTCCGCAGGGGATGGGGAGGCTCGTTCGCAATCGCCTTTCATCTCCGTGAGGCCTCCGCGCGGCTCCAGCCTCTTATCTGCCGCCTCCTCGCTGCTTCGCTACAGCTTGTTATGGGGCTTGGCTTGTTGTTTTTTTTCTGGGAAGGGCTGGAAAAAAAGAAGCCTGGCTGCTCCTGGCCAAAGGGCATCCGCCAGCCGTGCTGGCGGCAGCTGCTGGAGCATCCCCGCACGGCTCCTGCCTGCCTGCTGCCGTCCCTCCGCCGCCTGCTCGGGGCTGCAGCCCTGCCCGGGCTGGGCTGTGCCAAGGGCCGGGGCTCGAGGTGTCCCTGGTGCTCCTGGGGAGGGCTTGGAGGCGGCTGCTCAGCCTGGACCCCTGTGGTGGCAGGGAGAGGGGGTTTGTGTGTGTGTGTGTGTGTGTGTGCCCTGCCTGCCTGTGCCACGGGGGAATCTGGAGACCCCCGAGGGCTGTGCCAGGGGCTCCATGGATCCGCTGAAAGCCTGTTCCTTGTGGGGGATGCCCAGTGGGAACATGAAAATCCAGCCCTGGTACCTCCTGGCTGGTTTGGGAAAGGGCAGAGCCAAGGTGAAAAGCTGGGCTTGCTCAAGGAGGAAGAGGGTGATGAAGAAGAAAGTACCTGGAGGGGGAAATGGGAGCTGAGCTGCATTTCTGCTCCCCCTCTGAGCCGGGGAACACGAGCAAAGTTGGGAGAGCAGAGGGTGCCCTGGGAAGAGGCCTGGCTCAGCCCTGGGGCTTTGACAGCCCCATGGACAATTGTCTCTAGGTCCTCCCTCAGATCTCTCCTTCATCCTCCCCTTGCTCCTCTTGCCATCATGGGCAATCCCTCACTGTCCCCAGGTCCCAAACTTGTAGTCCTGGCTCCTCGTGTCCCTCCCAGGCAGTGTTACTCATGATGTCCCCTCTCCAGTGATGGTCCCAGCTGACCGAGGGTCCCTGTGTGGGGTTCTGGGGGTCTCCAGGTGACCCCCCATGCACATACAGGCTCTCCTGTGGGCTGTGTTGCCTTTCTCTTTGATTCTGTCCATCCACTGTGCCACAGAGGGATGTAGGAACAGGACTGAACCTTGTCCTGGAAAAAACCCAGCCCCATGCCTGGCCACAGTGCCAGTCCCACCAGAGCTGAACCCTCTGTCCATCCCTTTGCCCAAGCAAGAGCTTGGATCCCCAGAGGAAATCCGGCTGAAGGCCTTCAGGAGACTTTTGCAGCTGTGCCCTGCCAAGGCTGACAGCTTCTTCCCATGGGAAGGTCCTTCCCCATCAGCCAGTGATGCACGGCAGGGTTCGAAGCTCCTCCGCCGCACAGCCCAGCTGCAGGCACACCGGTGGGGACCGCTGCTGTCCCCCGGGGAGGTGGCATCCTCCTGGCACTGCCACTGCTGCCAGGTCACCCCAGCTGGCAATCCGGGCTCAGGGACCTCGGGGAGGGCTGGCGCCTGCGCTCAGGAAGGCGGTGAGCTCACGGGTTTAATTTTCTCAAGGCTTCGCTCGCTCTGACATGTGATCCTCGCTACAGGAAGGACGCGGCGAATGCGTCGTCCCCCGGGGCTGCCTGCCTCGACCTTGTGGGAAGAGGTAAGAGCACAGCATGGCTTTTCCGCCCCACTGGTGTCGCTTCCAACAGCAATTTAATATCTCCCTGATAACCCGGGCTGAGTTTCAGGCACTGTTAAAAAAAATAAAGCGTCTCCTGATAGAAGTCGGTATCCTCAGTTGAAATCCCCGGTGTGGGTCTGCACGGCTGGCCCCACACTGCTGCTGTCCATCGCCAGCTCCAGACTTATCCTTGTCCCCTGGCAGGGCCCTGATGCCCTCCTGGAGAGGACAGTGGGACCATGGGGGCTGCCAGTGTGGGGACTGCCACCCCTGGGCTCTGTGCCCAGAGGAGGGGAACGTTCACCAGCCCGATCTGGGACACAGTGGGAGCTGTGGCAGCTCCATCCCACCCCATGGCAAAGCTGCCACCACTCGCCCTCCTTCCCTGCCAGCATCCCAGCCATTCCCACAGGGTGCCACCCATGGGACAGATGTTCCAGGGCTGTCCTCAGCCAAGGGAAGGTCTGGGATGTTCCCTTTGGGTGTGCACAGCCACCTCACTGTGGACCAGCACGGGCTGCAGGGATTTGGGCTCCCTTTGGATGCAGCAGGGAGGGGGATGGCTCAGCCCAGGCGTGACCCTCAGGGCCGGTCTGGCCACGCATCTTTCTCCAGGTCCAGCTCTCTGCTCCTGGCTCTGGGCTCACTTTTCAAGCTCACTTGGTTTCCCCAACTCGATTTCCCAGGCTCCTTTCTGTGGGCTCGGTTCCCTGTGCTCACCTCTGTGAGCTCTCCAGCACCTCCAGGACGGAGGTTCCCGGGCCTGGCTTGCTCGACACGGATCTCCAGGCTTGGTTCTGCAGGACACCTTGCCAGAGGTGTCTCCCAGGCCCCGCGCATCCCCGGTGGCTCCCAGCTGCTTCCCGGGGCTCTCCCCATCAGCCCGGTGCCAGCAGAGGGCCTCCCTTACCAGCACAGCACCGTCTGGAAATTATAAAACACATTATCTATTTGGCAAAACTTTGTGCAAGGATCAGGAAAAGGGCTGGAATCCGTTCTCCTCCAGGAGACCGGAGACAGCGTGTCCCCCCCGGCTTCTGTTTTCAATGCCAGCACTCAGCCGCGTTAAAGCCGTGGGAGCGTTCGTCATTAAAATGGCAATTGTGGAGCCAGGCAATAAATTTAACATCATAAAAGGCGCTGGGAGGGTCTCGCTCATCTGTTGCTCTTCAAAGAAAAGTGTTAGTTGCTTCCGAAAAAAAAAAAAAATTTGGGAAGAAGCAGGTGAGAAGGGCCGGGGTGGGAGCTGTCCCCACTGCTGGGGCGCTGCGGGGAGCGTGGCCGGGCAGAGGTGACCCTTTGGGGTGCCCATGGGGCGGGGGGTGCTGGAGGAGGGGGCGCTGGGGCTGGGGCTCTTTCCAGGTGCTGGGGCTCTTTCCAGGTGCTGGGGCTCTTTCCAGGTGCTGGGGTTCCCTCTCTGCGTGCCGCAGCGGGATGAGCGGGGACGAGGTGCGGGAGCATCTCCCGTTCTGCTGCCGGGGCGCTCCGTCCCCGTCAGCGGGATGAGGGACACCGAGCGGGCAGGGTGACACCGGCCAGGGCTCCCTGCTCTGTCCTGCACCCCTCGGCGCCGCCGGGCCCCCGGGCTGGGACCACCCCGCCCGCCGATAGCCATCACCTCCCACCGCCAGGCTCCGGCCGCCGCCGTCTGCCGGCAGAATTAGCCGTCGGATTGGAACCGTTCGCTAAATAATTCAGGAGATTTCTTCCTTTTTTTTTCTTTTTTTTTTTTTTTCCCCTCTCTCTCTCTCATTTTTTTTTTTTTTCCGAGAAAGCTGTTTTCTTTCCTATTTTTTTTTTTCCCCTTTAAGGTCGGAGTATTTTCCAGGCTGGGTTTCCACCGAGGGGGTGCGGACACGCTCAGGCAATACCGCCATGTGTTTACAGCTCAGCTCCCGGCGTTATTTAGGGATTGTAAAACCACAGCAGCTCGCTCGCTCGCTTCCCCCCCCCCCCGCTCGCCGCAGCCAATTTTTTTCCTCCATGCGGCTCTCGTTGCAGCGGCAAAGGTCAACCCCGCTCCTTTGAAAGCAGCACCCCCCTCCCTTATCAGATTTAGGAATCCTTGGGGGAGGTTGAAGCCGAAATGCAGGCAAAGCCAGCTGGCCGCGCTCCGGCCGGGGGGGCGGTGGGGCTGCAGGGTGGGAAGGAAGGATGGAGGTGGCTGCCGCGGGAGGAGGAGGAGGAGGAGGAGGAGGAGGAGGAGGAGGAGGGCGGTGGGATGAGCCCCCGCGCCCGGGCGGGGCAGCACCGACAGCAGCGAGCGCCTGAATAATGGGGGCACAGATAATGCAGCTGATTAGCGGCCGCGCCGCGCTCGGGGAGGGCCGGTTTGATGCGAGGAGAAAATCGCTGCGGGGTGAAGTCAGCGCTGCTCCGGCTGGGGAGCCCCACAGCGCAGGGATGGGGGTCCCAGCAGAGGGGTGAGCCCTGCAGAGAAGGGCTGGGGGGCACGGGGATGGGATGGGCGCTAGGGTGATGGGAGAGGGGTGAGCTCCGTGGAAGAGGGATGAGGGCTGTACGGAGGTGAGCCCGTGGAACTGGACTGGGGGGTCACAGGGATGGGCTGAGCCCCGTGGCAGGGAGATGGGGGTCACAGGGATGGGCTGAGCCCCGTGGCAGGGAGATGGGGGTCACAGGGATGGGCTGAGCCCCGTGGCAGGGATATGGGGGTCACTGGAAGGGGATAGTGCCCGTGGCAAATGTCTGGGGTCTCTGGCAGGGCCCGGGAGTGAACGGGATATTATCCTCTGAGATAATCTGCTCTGGGGGGCACTCCCAGCCCTCTGCCCCACCCAAACTGGGCAGCCATGGGGAACCTCAGCGAGGCTGAGCATGGGAAGAGCTCTAAGGGGTCATGGCCATCGATGGCGTGACCAAGTGATGGCAGAGAGCGGCACTGCGGTCCCTGGGGAGAGGGAAGGAGGCAGGAGGGAGCAGGGGAGAGAGGCAGGACGGAAGCCAGGCGTGGGGCGGAGCTCGGACGCGGGGCAGAGGCTCTGTCAGTGCCCCGGGCAGCCCCGGCCCGGTGCTGGTCTCTCCCCCGAGATGTTCCCTGCTGGTCTTGTCCTGGCCCAGGCACCGCTCACGCCATCAAACTTTGCCAGCGGATGGTTTTTAATTAAAACCAGAAGATGCTGCTCTGCGCCCTGGCCCTTCAGGGATGACCACTGCTCACATCCTCTGCCTTTGGTCTTCCTGACTGCACAGTTTGACACGGGGAGATGAAAGTCCTTCCCTGCCAAAAAAGCACCAGAAAAAAGGGCAATCATAAAGTGACGCCACCAGGATGTCCCCAGCCGAGGGTCCAGCAGGGTCCTGCCGGCCAGGGAACTTGGCCAGAGCCGAGCAGCAGCCTGGGGAGTGGGGCTGTTGCCTTCAGCCCTTCTAAAAATAACAGCTCGGAGCGCAGCGAGCGCCGGGCGCCTAACTGGAACCAGCTTTCCAAACTCCCAGCTGGAAGCAGCTTTAGGAGCCTGCACCAGCCTTTCTGGGAAAGAGCAATTAAAAATAGCGAGCGGCTGAAAGCGCCGTCCCTGCTGCCCGTCCTGCCCCTGCGTGGGGAGGACACGGGGAGCCAGCTTGGGAGGGCAGGTGTTCCCCTTTGCTTAGCTTGGAAAGGCCAGCAGAACCTAGAGACAGAGCTGGAAGAATATCATGGGGGGATTCAGCCTCCCTGATCCCTGGAGATGGGGGGCAGTGGGCTCAGAGCCCTCCAGGGAGAGCAGCTGGGGCTATTCCAGCATTGTCACCTGCTGGTTTTGGGAGCTGGCATGGAGCTGAGGCTACATCCAGACTGGAGCCTGGAAGGGCAAAGGCCAGGCTGTCCCAGGGAGGTGTGGTTAGAACATCATACAGCAGGGTTGGGAGGGGGATTCCGGGGACAGGTGAGGGGCTCCGAGTACCCCACATGGGCTCCAGCCCACCCACTCATAGGGGATCCAACCCATCCACCTCACCAGCTCCAGCTCTGTGGGTAAATGCTTTCCATCCCACCTCCTTTGGGGCTCATCCCCACTGTTCCTGTGGGTGCCCACGGCTGGGATGGACCCTGCCCACACCGAGGCTGGAGACTGCCCCGTGCAGGTTTAGCTGCTGGCAGGTGCCTGATGACCCGTGCCAGTCTCATCAGCTCTGTGCCCAACCCTCCATTCCATGGCACAGAGCCTGCAGCCTAACGTGCTGCTGCTTCCAGTGATCCCACTGATCCCACTGTTCCCATTGATCCCACTGCTCCCATTGACCCCACTGATCCCACTGCTCCCACTGATCCCATTGACCCCACTGATCCCATTGATCCCACTGCTCCCACTGATCCCATTGACCCCACTGATCCCACTGCTCCCATTGACCCCACTGATCCCACTGATCCCACTGCTCCCACTGATCCCATTGACCCCACTGATCCCATTGATCCCACTGCTCCCACTGCTCCCATTGACCCCACTGATCCCACTGCTCCCACTGATCCCATTGACCCCACTGATCCCACTGCTCCCACTGCTCCCATTGACCCCACTGATCCCACTGCTCCCACTGATCCCATTGACCCCACTGATCCCACTGCTCCCACTGCTCCCATTGCTCCCACTGATCCCACTGATCCCACTGCTCCCATTGATCCCACTGCTCCACTGACCCCACTGCTCCCATTGATCCCACTGCTCCCACTGCTCCACTGCTCCACTGACCCCACTGCTCCCACTGCTCCACTGCTCCCGCTGCTGCGCTGCTCCCCAGCTCCACGCTCTCTCCCTTTCCCCAGCACCATCCTGCTGGCCTGGCTCGTGGGGTGCCCTGGCTGTCCCCTGGCTGGGCACCCTGGGCAGCTCCAGGCGCCCGTGAGCTCAGCCTCCCCGAGGCCATGAGCCTGCCCTTCCTCCCCTCCCTACCGAGAGCAGGCAGGGCCAGGGCAGAGCCCCCAGACTCCCCCGGCGGCGGCTCCCCGGGCTCGTTTCCTCCCTGCTGCCTTCTCTCCTTACGTCCTAATTCCCTAACGAAGGGCCACGGGAGAGGAAGTCTTGCGGAAGCCCGTCCTGGCAGCCGCCTTCCTGCTGCCAGCCCGAGCTCCAGCCCCGGCACAGCGGGACTTCCTCGGCATCGCACAAGACCCAGTTGGTGTTTTTGGTCTGGCACAAACCATGCTGCTCTCTGCCCCTCGTGCTCAGTCAGGGCACCCCATTCCCCTTCCTGTTTTCTATTTATCCAGGTCCTGAGCAAAGGTGTCCCACACCCTCCTTGAAAATACCTGTGAAATGCAAAATGCTGCTCTTTTCCCGTGCCCCCAGGGTGCTGCGGGTTCCCAGGTGCCTCCAAGCATCCAATGCTCCATGTGTGCCTCCAGCTGAGTGGCTGCTGCTGGTACCCATGTCCAGATGATGGCAAAGCTGATGTTTTGGGATTGTCTCGGGACAGCAGCTCAACAGCTGTTGTGTCCCAGTGGGCTTCTGAGCACAAATGGGAATTTCTACCATTCTCCTTAGCAATGCACTAATGCCTCTCATCGCCTATTCTTTGACACTCTTCCCTTTTCCGTTTCTTCCATGTTTCAGGGAGTTCCTGTATGCTTTAGCTTCCCTCACCAACTCCCTCTGTCCCCTGCAGACTCCTTTTCCACCCTCACTGGCTCTCAAGAGCTGCCAGATGTACGAGAAGCAGGACAATGGTCCATGAGTGCAGCTGTGGGAGCCCTCGGGGCTGGAGCAAGGACGGAGGAATGGTCACCACTGAGGATGGGCAGCCCTGCCAGCTCAGCCAACGGATGTGCCACCTCTTCTTCAGGATAAAACCCTTCCTCCACACAGAGAGGCACAACCAGGGCTTTGCTGGGGGTTTTGTTTTCTTTTAGAGCCCCAGCAGTGACACGGGGACCTGGGCAGACGGAGCAGTGCCCACAGGACTGTGTTGTGCTGGCAGGGATGGTTGCAGGTGGGACCGGGTGTGGTTGGACTGCAGGTGAGTAAGGATTCCAACAGCCTAGAGGAGTCCTAAAGGGTCCTTGGGGACCCTTTGGGGACATGGAGGAAAAAGCAAAGTGGTGAACACTGGGGTGTCTGCTGCCTCGGTGCAACCCTGTGGTGCTCCCAGCTCAGGGAGCTTGGCAAAGCCCAGGAGAACACAGGAATTTGTCTCTGCACTCTTTCCCCAGGAAGTTTTGCTCCTGCCAAGGGGAGTTCATTCCAGAGGATTCCCTGAGGGGGTGCTCACAGGATGGTTCTGGTGGGGAAGATGGGCAGCTCACTCAGGGCTCCAGCAGGGAGGTGAAGACCAGTTCTGGAGGGATCCCAAAGGGACATGAGGCTTCTCCCACCTCTTTTGTGCTCGCTGCCTTCCCGTGCAGGGCCCGGCCCCACCAGGTGAAGGCAGGAAGGCATCAGGCAGCACAGCAGGGCGGGTGGGAGTAGCATGGTGGGGGGCCCAGCTGGTGCGTGGGCCCACGGAGAGGCTGCACAGAGGAAGGAGAAAAGGGAAAACAGCTTCGTAAACCCCCAGGTGCCATGGGAAGGCAGGCACGGGGTGAGGCAGAGCTCGAGGGGAGCCGTGCCTCGGGACAGGAGGGGATGGAGAGCCGGTGTTGTGGCAGGGAGCCAGCAGGAGGAAGGCAGAGCCTGTGGGGTGGATGAAGCGCCAGTGACTGAGCTGCACCAATGACCACGGGCACTGCCAAAGGCACTGCTGGATCAGGAGCAGCGTTTGCCCAGGAGCCTCCAAACCCCACCAAAGCTTGGTCCCCAGGAGCCACCAACACACAGACCAAGCCCCTGCATCCCCCAGCCCGGGGTGGGGCCCTGGGGGTGAGGTACAGGAGGAACTGTTTCTCCTGGAGCCACCATCCTGCCCTGCCCAGGGAGCTGCTGGGACCTGCCCAAGGCAGTGAAACCTGGGTGCCCCTGGCCAGGGGGCATCCAGCACTGAGGAGACAGCCAGCATACGTGGGACATGGAAACAAGATGACCACTGCACGATACCTTTGTGTCCCAGAGTTCCCAGCATGTCTCCTCAAGTGTGTCACCACACCTGCCCTGCTCCAAGGGCTCCTCCATGGCTTTCTGCCCAGGCCATGTCCTGGCCAGCCACTTCTCAGGATGGCATCTCCTCTGGGCAGCTGAGGGAAGGGGGGGTCAAGACCAGACCATAAGCTGGGCTTAACCAAAAGGGATCATTTCCATGAGGTGCAGGGGAAAATGAATGTCCATGGGAGAGAGCAGGAAAGGGCTGAGGAGGAATGGCAAGGGAGAAGGTGTCACCCTGAGAGGTGGCAGTGGGAGGTTAGAGAGGTGAGGGTACCACAAGGTGTGTTAATTCCTGGAATGGCATCAGCAAAGGAGGCCCTGACAGCACAGCTCAGTTCCTCCCAGCTGTGCTTGTCTGCTAAACAGCCATCCCTGCTTCCCCAAAATACTTGGGAGGGCTGGAGTAGGCCAACTCCACCACCCTCATCGATGCTGCAGGGAGCCTATTTTAAGCCTTGCTAACGTAGGAGGATTAAATTTGGCTGGCTGAGACACGTCCTGCTCCCAGCTGTCCCCCAGCCTCCCCTGAGGTTGGCAGCTCTGCCGCAGGCACGGCTCACGAGGCTGGAGTCTGCCCTGGACCTCCAGGGTCAGCTGCCCTGCACAAGAGGAACCCAAAACTGGGGCATCCCCTTGGATGCAGAGGCACTCAGCTCGGGTTGAGGGCAAAAGCTCTTCCAGGCATTGGTGTCAACAGGTTGACCCCCAGGAATGTGGTGGGAAGCACCGTGGGATGAGCTCTTGGGGCGTGGATGGGTTTGGAGTGCGCTGGGGCCTCCAGCCCCATGCTCCCCTCTGGAGTGCCCTTACCTGAGGAGCTCAGTGATGGGAGAGCCTTCTCCCCATCCTGGCATCCCCCTGCCTGCACAGGCAGGGATGTCTGTGCCTGGGGAGTCCTGTCGAGACCCACGGACCGATTTGCCCCTTCCCATGGCACACAGACTCCTCTCTCTTGCCCTCGCTCCCCTGCACTCCCACAGATCCTCGTCAAGCTCATTAATTGTATTAATTGACAGAGCACTCATTGCTGGAGGTCTTGCCGAAGAACCTCATGGAAAATTGTGTGTTGCCTGCCTGGAATTCCCTGCCTGGTGCCAACACGGTGGATATTTAAGAGAGTGTCACACCCGACCATGGAGGGCTGCATCGCCAGCACCGTCTGCAGCCCAGGGCAAATGCTTGGCCAGAGGAAACGCAGCAAGAGCTGATGTACACCCATCGGGATGGACCACCACTGACCTCCATCGCCGATCCCCGCTGCCACGGGGAGCATCGCTCCGCTGCTCTTCCTCCCTTTGCTCATTTGGAAGACGGGGGTAATAATCCCCGTCACCTATTTGCGAGGCTGTTGTGAATTTTCATGAGCTCCCATCTGAACGGGGCTTTGAGCAGGAAAACTGCTGCATCAGCTCTAGGCAATGATAAACAATACTCAGCATTTACATATTCAAAGCACTTTGATTAACTCTTGGGGTTTAAGGACTTGAGTCGATTCCCACCCGACCGTAATGGCAGCTGGACGGGGCGAGGGGCGGCGCTGGGGGAGAGCTGGGGGGAGAGCTGGGGGTTCATTCCGCCGGGCAGGGCCGGGAGAAACCCCCGACTCAGTCACGCAAAGCACCTCCTGCCTTAAATCCCTGCCAGGAACGGAGGGAAAATAAATCCGGCTGGTCCCCGCCGGCGGGAAGGGGCAGATCCCGCTACGCGGAGCGGGTGCCGAGCTGGGGTATCAGCGGTTCTGCCGCAGACGCCGTAACCAGGTGTTAAATAGCTGCGAAATGCTAACTTGATTCATGCAGGAGTTGCCAAATAAAGGAATTTTTCTCTTAAGAAAAAAACAAATTAGGGAAAAATTATAAATTAGGCCCACGCCTGCCCTGATGCACAGCGCCGTGACCTCCTCTCCAGACGCCTGCTAATTCCACGGGGGCAAAAAGCCGCGGAGAGCAAATCCAGGAGCACGATTTCGCATTTTATTCAGCCGGTTATTTTTTTTTTTTCTTACCAAGTCTTCACAATCTCCTGGATTTACATGCCGCCCCCCACTCCGCCCCTCCCCAGGGGATGCTCAGCTCCTCGGGACTCCTGCTGCCACAGGACCCTCCAGCATTATTATTGAAATCACTGTCAAACAAGAGCAAAACCTGGCGAAACTTTGGTGCCGCCCTCACCCAGCGACTTCAGACGCGGCAGCGGCCGGGGCTGCCTGCTCTGGGCAGGGGGTATCCGTGCAGAACTGCCAGCTCCGGGGTTGAACCCCTTCCTGAGCGCTGCCGAGCCGCCCCGTCAGCTCCTTCTGCCATTAATTAACGGCAAGCTCGGCAAAAGGAGCTCTCCCTGCTCCAGCGTCGGGGCCAGGCATCCCGCAGCGCAGGATTCCGGCGTATCCCCAGCCCGAGGCACAAGAGATGCTGCTGCCGTGTCCGCCGCCGCCGCTGTACCCCAGCACCGCGTCCCCGGCCCTGGAAATCCGGCGCTGGCTGGGAAAGATAAAGGGCAGGGACACAGGCATCGGCTGCGAGCGCCGAGCCGCGCCGCCAGCCACGCATGAGCACTGCGAGGCCGCCGCGCTGCTTTCCTCTATTAAAAAAGCTTTTCCTGCTGCTAGGAAGGAAACTTTGGGCACCGTCCCCTGTGCAGCAGCCCGGGAGCAGCAGCCGGAGCAAAGCCCTCGCCGGCTCCGGGAACGGCAGAGGCTCGGAGCTGCTGCGGGTGCGGGTCTGTGCGGGCACAGCCGCCTCGGCCCCGTCCCAGCGCCGCTGGCCGGTCCTGGAGCTCTTTGTACCCAGTGATGGGGACAACGGGACGGAGCTGGCCGCCGAGCGGGGCCACTGGGAAGGACAGATCCAGCTCCAGAACTTGCGGGGAGAGACCGCAAGTGAGATGTCCCAGCTGCAGGAGGAAGGACCGGGGAGAGCGAAGGGGTGGCCCTGGGGTGACGCCGCCCGTCCCCGTCCCACCGGCTCACAAGGACACGGGGACGGGGCAGCATCACCCGGCGAAACTCCCGGAGTCCCGCGGGCCCCCCGAGCGGCTCCTCCCGGTGCCGGCAGAACCCCCCCGGGACGGGCTCCCGCCTTCACCCCCTGCCCGGTGCCGGTGCCGGCGGGGACACCGCGGTGCCGGTGCCGTGCGGTGCCGCGCCGGGGCCGCGCCGTGCGGGGCCGCCCGCGCCGCGATCGATCGGCATCGACCGTCCCCGCCGCGCTGCTCCAGTTTCCAGCCAATGTCGGGCGGCGGCGGCCCGGGGACCCGCCGGTGGCACCGCGCACCCGCCTGGCGCCGCCCGCGCCGCGCTGCCCCGAAGAGCCGGAATGGACCGCGCCGGCCGCGGAGCCGCTCGGCCGGGGCGGCGGCAGGGCACCGGAGCGGGCACTGAGCGGGGCAGACAGCCGGGCATTGGAAAGGACACTGAGCGGGGCACTAAACAGGGCACCAGAGCGGGCACTGAACAGGGCAAACAGCCGGGTATTGGAAAGGACACTGAGCGGGGCAAACAGCCGGGTACCAGAGCGGGCACTGAGCGGGGCACTAAACAGGGCACCAGAGTGGGCACTGAACAGGGCAAACAGCCGGGTATTGGAAAGGGCACTGAGCGGGGCAAACAGCCGGGTACCAGAGTGGGCACTGGACAGGGCACTAAACAGCACCGGAGCGGGCACTGAGCGGGGCAAACAGCCGGGTATTGGAAAGGGCACTGAGCGGGGCAAACAGCGAGACACCGGAGCGGGCACTGGACAGGGCACTAAAAAGCACCAGAGCGGGCACTGAGTGGGGCAAATAGCCGGGCACCGGAACGGGCACTGAACAGAGCATTGGAACGTGCACTGTCCAGGGCACTAAACAGGGCACCAGAGAAGGCACTGAACCGGACAAACAGCCGGGCACCGGAGTAGGCACTGAACAGGGTATTGGAACATGCACTGCCCAGGGCACTAAACAGGGCACCGGACTGGGCACTGAACGGGGCAAACAGCCGGGCACTGGAGTGGGCACTGAAAAGGGCATTGGAACGTGCACTGCCCGGGGCACTAAACAGGGCACCAGAGCAGACACTGAACCAGACAAACAGCCGGACACCAGAACGGGCACTGAGTATGGCACTAAACAAGGCACCGGAGTGGGCACTGAACAGGGCAAACAGCCGGGCACCAGTGAGGGCACTGAGCAGGGCAAACAGCGGGGCTTTGGAAAGGGCACTGAACGGGGCAAACAGGCGGGCACCGGAGCAGGCACTGGACAGGGCACTAAACAGCACTGGAGTGGGCACTGAACGGGGCAAACAGCTGGGCATTGGAAAGGGCACCGAGCAGGGCACTAAACAGGGCACCAGAGTGGGCACTGAACAGGACCAACAGCCAGGCACCAGAGAGGGCACTGATCAGGGCAAACGGCCGGGCATTGGAGTGGGCACTGAACAGGGCACCAGATCAGAAACTGAACAGGACAAACAGCCGGGCACTGAGCTGGAGCAGGCACTAAGCAGGGCACTGGAGCAGGCAAACAGCTGAGCACTGAGCAGGGCACCAGACTGAGAACTGGACCAGGCAAACAGCTGGGCACCAGACTGGGCACTGGACTTGGAAGCAGACCAGGCAAACAACCAAGCAATGGGCTGGGAAATCAATGGGGCAAACAACCAGGTACCAGGCAAAGCAAACAATCGTGCACTGAACTGGCACTGAACCAAGTACCAGGCTGGGCAAACAACCAGACACTGGAGCAGATAGGGAACCAAGCTCAGAACCAGGCACTGAACCAGGGACCAGACTGGGCACTGGACTGGGCAAACAAGTGGGCATGGAACCAGGCACAGAACTGGGCACTATGCCAGGCACTGCTGCAGTGAGCACAGAACTGGGTACCAAACCAGTCAAGGAATGGGGCCATGCTGCAGTGGGCACTGACTGGGAACTGCTGCACTGGGTACTGCACCAGGCACCAAACCAGACATGAACTGGGCAAAGAACCAGGCACTGCAGCAGGCAGTGCTGTCCTGGGCACCAACCCAGGCACCACATCAGGCAGAGCTATGGTGACACCGAACCAGACACTTAGGCAGGCACAAAACCATACTGGGCACCATTCTGGGCAGCACCCTGCTGCAGCCAGTTGGGTGTTGCCACACTGAGTGAGGTGCTGAAGAGGCACAGTGTCAGCCAGCACCACACCAGACCAAACTGGGCAGTGCCATGCAGGGCACCGGGTGCTGCACTGCGGGGACTGTGCCAGCCTGTCCTGTCCCACAGCACTGCCCTGCACCAACACACAGCACTGCTGCCACCCCAGCACCCCCAACAGCACCCAGCATGACACCAGGTACCCCTGCTGCCCTCTGCTTTCTGGGAATGTCCCTTCAGGACACTACAGCCCCTTTGGGACCCCTGAGATACCCCTTTGGGACCCCTGAGATACCCCTTTGGGACCCCGAGACCCTGTCCCTTAGGGTGCAAGTGCCACTCACTGCCGTGGCTAACCAAGTGCAGCAGCGAGAGCTCCAACAGGAGCCCCAGCGGAATCCCACCTCCCGCAATGCCTTTGGATTTTTGGGAAGAGAACCGACCCATGGAGCTGGAGGCTTCTTTTGGCCGTGTCCCAGCACGGGCAGGGCCGCGGTGCCCCCGGGTGCCCGTGGGAGGTGCCGCGGTGGCCGTGCAGCTGCAGGAGGAGTGAGGCTCGCGTTCTTTCCGCGATAGTGCCGAAATGTGCGCAAACACTGCCTCCATTATCCGCTGCCGGGCTCTCTGCACAAGCGGGAGAGTGACCCCGGCGTGTTTGGGAACGCAGCCCCTGCGCTGGGTACACAAGCCGGCGGCTCCGCTTACCACGGAAACGCTCGGCCCGGCTGGATAGAGCAGCTTTTGATGGTGTGGGTGTCGCTCCCGGAACTCTCCCAGTGCTGCCTCAACCGCCTGGAAGCGGCAGCAGGAGCGGCGAACAAGGCTGGCCGGAGCCCGAGCAAGGCTGCTCTCCGAGGGACCCGCGCAGGAGCCGCGCTCCGGCTGCCGGCAACAGCTCTCGTCATCTGGGGCTTGAGGCATTCGGGGAAAAACCAGGGAAAGGGGATTTTTAGGCGTCAATGCTGTGGCACTGGGGACTTCAGAGGGTGCTTTTAAAGAGAAGTGAGGTAACACTCTCAGGAACATGGTGGGATTGCTGCGGTGTCCTGCAGGGCCAGGGGTTGGACTTGATGATCCTCGTGGGTTCCTTTCAACTCTGGATATTCCATGATTCTATGAGTAGTTGGAAGGACCAGGGTGGGAAGAAGAAGTGTTGGGAGCAGCAGGAAAGATGGAGGGCTGGGTGCTCTGGGATGGGTTCAGAGCGATGGAGCATCTGTCCCCAGCAGCACAGCCCGGGGATGGCATCACTGATCTCATGGATGTCCTGTGCCACTCCCCGGGGCCAACAGTGCCCCTCCAGTCCTGGGACAGGCTGGGGAGGTGCCCTGACAGCGCGGGGTTCCTGTGGGACATGTTTTGGGTAAGGCTGTGTGTGACCTCTCTGCTCAGTGAGGAGGCAATGGGTGACAGCCAGAACAGGCAGTGAGAGGGGCTGGAGGCTCCCAAGGGCGGGTGGAAACACTCCAGAAGTGCCATTGTCACACATGCTGGGGGAGGTGAGGCCAGGGGCTCAGGGTGCCTTCGGGAGGTGACTCAGTTTCCCCACACGGGCGTGGGCAGGGGGGCTGATGGCAGTGGTGGCAATAGTGGCAGCGGTGGCAGCGGTGGCAATAGTGGCAGCGGTGGCAGCGGTGGCAGCAGTGGCAGTGCTGACAGCAATGGCAGTGGTGCCCGTTGGGCTGGCAGTGGGGGTGGCAGAGGTTTCCTGTCTCTGCGGGATGTGGCTGGCATTGTGCCGCACAGCGAGGGGGGCAGAGCCTCTTCTTGCACCTGCCCAGAGCATCTGCTAGGGAGAAGATCTCCATGGCAACTCTGCGGCTCCTCCAGCCCTGTTCCACAGGGGACAGGGCGCTCTGCCTCTGCCTACCCCCACGCACTGGGCTGTCCCGAGGTGGGGACAGGCCACTGGAGTGCTGGGAATGGGCTCTGGAGAGGATGGCTTTGCTGGGAGCCTGCTGAGCCCTCCCCGTGGGGCTCCAGGCCTCACACTGACCACCAGCCAGACCTGGGAACCACCAAATTGAGGAGGTGGTTCCCCACTTTGCTCCCAGTTTCAGAGAAGGTGATGGTTTTCCATCTTCCCTGCCGCATCCCATCAGGACACATGGAACCTTCCTGTGCCTCAGCTGCACTCCAGACCTTTGCCCTTTCCAAAGTGCGGAGGGGGGATTTTTGGGGGAGGTGAAACGAGGTCCAGTGGGACCAGGGCTCCTGAGCCTGGAGCAGCACTGAGCCCGGCCCTGGTGTGCAGACTGCACACTGCTCACTGGGCATCCTTCTCTGGATGGATCTGCTGCCACCCTGAGCCCCAGCACCTCCCTCTCCTTGGGCAGGGGCAGGGCCAGGGATGGAGCTGCATTTTGGGGCGCTGCCTGCCTGGTGCCCCCCAGCCCACAGACCCCGAGCACCCACCAGCGCTCTGCCCCTGCTGCAGGGCTCTCCTGGAGCTCTTCACTCCCTGTGGGCTCTGGAAGGGACCAAGAAGGAGGTGGAGAAGATTTTCTGTGAGACTGGAGGGGAAAGGGAGGGGAATGCAACTGGAAGACTGGAAGCAGCACTTGGGAGGGCTTTGGAGGCTCCTCATCCTCTGGCCCTGCCATTGATATGGGCACTGTTGGGTTTTTTAAGGGCTGGAGTGACTCAGTGCCTGCAAAGCCCTCCTGGTTCCAGGAGTGTCTGGGATGCTGGGGGATAACCCCACCTCTCCAAAGGCCACCAGTCCCTCCTGCCACCCCTGCACTCAGCCTGACTGGTGGGACCTTCTCTCCTCCTTCCCTCTGAGCTCCAGAGGGCACTTGCACCATTCCTGGCTTCACTGAGCTCCTTCCAAAATCACGGCATTCAGGCAAGCCCTCAGCTACTGGAAACCCACAGTCTGCACTTTAAAAAGGAGGAAGCAAACTGCTGTGCCAAGAGATTGATTGAGGGGAGCCCAGCCCTCGCTCTGCGTGAGGGTAGGAGCATCCCAGCTGCAGACAGATACCTCAGCTCCAGTGGGATACCCAAAAATTTCATTTCTGCAGCCAGGATTGCAGCCAACCCCCACCCCAAGAGGCAGCCTCTGACCCAGAGGGTTTCCAGAGGGGGGATACAGAGTAGGACAACTGAAGGAATGGCCTCTCAGCTATATAAAGGTGGGAAACTGAGGCATGGGATGATTTAGGGACTCAGTGAAGCCATGTGTGACAGGATGCAGATGGCCCAAATCCCAGGCTCTTCTCTGAATTGCTCCTGAATTCTCCCAGAGGCAAAAAATAGCAATTTTTGATTGCCTCTGAAGCACCCGTTGAGGATGCTGAGCCCTCAGGAAGGGAGTGGAAAGGATCCCAGGGCAGCGACTGGAGTGTGGGGAGATGGTCCAGCCCGGGGGGAGCAGGGGAGAGGTGAGGAAAGGACAAGGGGGGGCAGTTTTACACTAAAAGCTGACAGCTTTAGAATGAATATTAGGCAGAAATCCCTCCCTGTGAGGGTGGGGAGGCCCTGGCACAGGTTGCCCAGGTGGCTGCCCCATCCTGGAAGTACCAAGGCCAGGCTGGATGGGAGCAAAACCAACACACACTTGTTCTAGTGCAGGGCTCCTTGCCTGTGGAACTGGATGACTTTTAAATCTCTTCCTACACAAACCATTCTGTAGTTCAGTGATGTCCTCCTCAGGACCACGTTGGAGATGGATATTTGGGATCATCCATGAGCTGGAGTGAGTGTCTCCAGTGAGATCTCTGTGGAGCATCCGTGTCCCTCCCTCCCCAGACTGGCCCAGCAGTGTGCAGTGGCCAAAGCAGCACCAAAGCTCCTGGGGATGAGGACCTGGCAGCCCTGGGAGCCATAAATCAGACTCACAGCCAAGGCATTGCTTGAAGGAACCTGGCTTCCACCTCTGCTCAGGGATTGTCCCTCCCTGGGACTCTGCAGTGGGCTCGAGCTGGTTCCTGGGGACCAGGTGTGAGTTCTCCTGGATGCTTGTGGTGCACGTGCACTCTCAGCCTGGCTTTCTCCCCGCCCCAGCTTATGTGCAGGTGGTGAAAGAGTTTGGCCTTCGCTGCTGTTGAGAGCTGCCCATGTGTGAAGATAAAGCAGAGGGAATGTCACGTCTCCAGGAGTGGCTGAGGGGGCTGGGACGTGCTGGGGGTCAGCACCAGGAGCTCTGGTGGGCTGAGCTCACCAACTTCACCCCCTCAGATATCATCTGGGTGCTTTGTGCAGAGCAAAGGGGTCCCAGGGCTGTGTGCAGCCCAAACCCCCTTTTGGAGGATTGTGTACCTGGACACCAGTGGAGGTCTCCAGCAGGTACTGGACTCTTCAGGTGGGTCTGAACTGGGGTAGAAGTGGTCTTGAAAGTGAGAAATTCCATGAGCCACCCCATGGCACTGGCACCCTCGGGGTGTTCCCGCTGGAGCTGTGACAGGGCTCTGGGCTGGGAGATGCTTAGGACCTGGGCAGAGGCTGGACAAGATGTGCTCATCCCCCTGATTCGGAGCAGAATCTGCTATTTCGGTCTCTGTGACCTAATGCTCTGTAGGTGCCTTTGAAAATAGCTGGAGGGTGGCTGCAGGGCTGGGTTTCAGCAGCAATCCCCAACCTGAGCTGCGATGGAGCAGCAGCACAGCCCCACAAACCAGGGCAGCTCAGCAGAGACACCCCGAGGAACTGAATCTGCTCAATGTGGAGTGAGGGAAAACGTTTGATCTGGAGAATGCCACAGCTCCAGGTCACTGCAGAACATGAGAACAGGAAAAGGTGGCAGAGTCCGAAGGGACGGTGCTGAAGTCATCGGCGGTAAAAACGGCACCAAAATCAGCTTTTTCCTGTGAAATAATTTGGCTGGAATTAAATTGTTTTTCCTGATGGCAGCCAGCTCCTTTAGGGGTTAACTGCAGCCCTGCTGAGAGAACTGTAAAAGGTGTTTCCGAAATATTTCCACTGCCCTGTTGGTTTTATGGCCAGGAAAGGCAGGGCAGGCCCGCCTGGGCAGCGGGGAGCTGCTGAAACCCAGCTGCTGGATGGCCCTGCTGATGGAAACCAGGCCTGGGACAGCGAGCAGGGACTCCAGCATGGACAGCAGGAAAGCCACCCTGTGGTGCAGATGGATGTGAGAAGGGATCCCCATTGATCCACCCACGGGGACGGTGAAAGCCTTCCCTGGCTTGGGGACAGAGTTGATGGGGTCACCTTCACATTGTGCAAGGGATGGGGTTTGGGGTTGGGGTTTGACATTCACTCAGCCTAATCCCCCACTCGGGCCCAGTGCTGACAGCTGGGACCTTTGCAGGCTCAAACACGGGAGAGGATGGGGACGCACCTCACCCTGCTGATGGAGTCCTCAGGGGACAGTGGGAAGGGACACACTGCTCTGAAGGCCACAGGAGATGCCATGATAATCCCTGGGTGTTCCATGTTCAACTTCACCCACGTGCCCTTGGATCAGGCTTGGACACAGGGAATCATGGAATGACTAAGGCTGGAAAAGCCCCCTAGAGTCACTGAGTCCAGCCATTAACCCAGCACTGCCAAGGCCACCACTGTCCTGTGTCCCCAAGTGCCACATCCACATGGCTTTTGAACATTTCCAGGGACAGTGATTGTATCACTTCCCTAGGCAGCCTGTTCCAATGCCTGACAACCCCCTTTGTGAAGAATTTTTCCTTAATATCCAATCTAAACTTCCCTCAACACAACTTGAGGCCATTTACTCTTATCCCACTGCCAGCCGAGCAGGGCCTCAGGAGGGTTGCACCCTCCTGTCAGGGACTCGTGGAGAGGGAGAAGGTCCCCCCTGAGCCTCCTTTTCTCCAGGCTGAGCCTCCCAGTTCCTCCAGCTGCTCCTCATCTTGTGCTCCAGAGCTTTCCCCAGCTCTGATCCCTTCTCTGGATACACTCCAGCCCCTCAATGTCTTTCTTGTCATGAGTGGCCCTGAATCAGAGCTCAACAGGAGGGACACAGAGTCATTGGTGTGCTGGACACCCCAAAACTCATCCCAAAAAGCCCATTGCACGGAGTGTGGCCAGCAGCAAGCTTTGCTTTTGCCCACAAGGAGATCTCCGAGGCTCCCTCCTTCCAGACACCCCCAGCACTCGTGCTCGTGCTGTGTGTGCTCCCTCTGCCTCCCCTGGGCAAGTCCTGGCTCCCCTCTTCCCTGTGCTTCCAGGCCAGGTTTCCAAGTGCTTCATGCTTAAGCTCAGGCCCAAAAATTTGTGTCCAGGATGCAGTAAAGAAGCAGCAGCCAAGTCTGATTTGGGCAAAAAGCAGACTGAATTCCCTGACCTGTGCAGACACCACAAGAAACAGCAAAGTGGCCACCAAGTCACCTCTCCAAATCATCCCTGTGTTTGTGGGGAGATCCTGGGCAGACACCTGGGTTTGTGTCTGGGGGGGTTCTGATCACCTCTGTACCTGGGAAGGGAGATCCCATGGGTAGGGATAAGTGAAGGAAAGGTGTTTTTTGCTGGGGTTTCTGTGGCTCTGTGTCACAGCTGGGCCCAGCTCACGGCTGTGTGCAAGGGAGGCTGGTGGGAGCCAGCACTCAGAGGCCAGGCTGGCCTGGCTGAACTGGGGGGAATTTTTATTTTCACTCTGTGCCTTTTCTCGCTCTCAGAAGTAATGAAATGCAGGAGCCAGCATTAATGCACCATTAAAACTGCAAATTTCAGCACACAGCCATCAGGAAATGCAAATGCTCGGGTCTACTGTCAGCACCACCTCTGCCGTGGCAGCGGAGGAAGGGGCTGGCACATGGCTGACCTTTGCCACTTGGGAAGCATCTCCGGTGATGCTCAGCTTCTGGCTCTTGTCTCCCTCCCTGAACCCTTCATCCTCTCCACCCACAGCTGGGCTCACGCCCCTGCCAGCACCAGGGGCACCAGGGGAAGGGGTGGCACAAGGGGGACTTTGGGCTCGGCTCTGCCTGTCCATAGAGGGTCTCGAGCTCCTACCCGAGGTTTGGGGTGCTCCCCGGGGGCTCAGGTTGGGGAGTGTGACAGGGGGAGGGACAAACTGTGCTGGGGCTGCTTTGTCTGTGCAGGGATGTGCCTATCCCCAGGCCACCGAGGGTGACAGCCTGAGGAAGAGGAAGAAAAAGGCTGCAGGAGCCCTGGCTGCAGCTGGCGAGCACTGCCTGTTCCACCTCACAATTGTGCTGTGCGTCGCTGGCAGGGACCTGCTTTTCCATAAATTTGGGTGGAAGGGAGAGCTTGGCAGAGCCCTGGGCTGCAGGGAAGGATTTACAGCTGCTCTGGCTGCTCTGTGCTCTCCTTGTAGGGCTGGGGCTCCTGCAGAATGCCCTGAGGGAGGAGGAGGAGATGGAGGAGGGAATCCGTGCTGGCATCCATCCAGGGAACAGGGTCCCAGCCAGTGTTGGGTTGGGGAGCTGGAGGAGGCAGGATGAACGGGACACCCACAGAATGTGGTACACCCACAGATCTGTGGCAATCCCAGGGCTGGGAAAGCTGGGGCAGGGGCACTGGGGTGACCCCCATGCTGGGCTGGAGATGGGTGATTCTGTCCAGCATGGGCAAGCTAGACTCTGAGATTCCCAGCAATTGGGCAATTGATGGGGAGACACCTTGTCCACCTCTGGAAAGGTGGTGACATCTCCCAGTTCCAGCCTGGCTAAGTGCTGTGAGCCTCTGAAGCATCTCAGCCTGTGGGGAGCTTCGAGGCACTTGGAGAGCCTCATCCTGTGGATCATCCCTGGGCACCTGGAGCACCTCATCCCTTGGGGTCATCTAGGGCACCTCATCTCCTGGAGCACCTCCAGGCTCTGAGAACACCTTCTTCCATGGATCACCTCACCCCCTGGAGTCCCTCAGGCAAGGCCACTGGCCACTGCTAGTCCCAGTGTTGAGCACCATCCTCCTGGAGCAGGATTGCTGCCAGGTGACATCTGCCCACCACAGCCCACTGACTCCTGCCAGGCTGGCAGCCTGGCAGGGGCCTCTGGGCAGTCCCTCCAGCTCGGGCAGTGCCCATCCGTGTATCCCTACTGGAAGACGTCGAGCCCAGGAAGCGTCTGGGCTGGGTCACGAGGATGAAAACACGCTCTGATAGCTCCAGCTTGCTCTGGGTCATCCGAGGTGATGAGCTGTGCTGCCCCAGAGCGCTGGGAAAAGACCATTTTCCCTCTTTCCACTGAAGTTGGAGTTTTCCAGGCAGCCTTCAGCAGCGCTGGAGCTTTCCCAGAGATGCCTCGTGGCTCTTCATTCTTCCCGTCTCTCCTGCCTGCTCTCCTTAGCTCAAAACAAGAGCCGCTCGAGGAGGGAGCTGCATCCCCAGCGTCCCTCCTCGCCCCTTTGCAACGAGCACAAAATAGGTGTGGGCCCCGTTTCCAGATGGGAACGTGAGGCCTGAGGAGGGATAAAGAGTTTTCTAAGGCTTCGGAGCAAGGTGTGGACAGCGCTGAGAATAGCATCGCGAAATCTCAACTGCCAAGCCCTTAGCCTAACCAGAAGGTTATTCTTCTTCCCTTATGCTCATACATATCCATTAGGATGAGACCATATGTGTGAGATGTAGATGAATTTCTTTCCTCTTGACAAGTCCAGTTGGTCTTCCTAGGTAAGGAGATGGTGGTCTGTTCCCATCCAACTCCAGGCTGGCTCTTTGCCGTGATTACTTTGGTTGTGTTTGCCCCGGAAGAAATGGAGCTACACGTCAGAGCTCAGGCCTAACTCTTCTCCACGCAGCAGTTCTGTCGATGCCACACGTCCCTGGGGGGCTGTGGAAGTGTCCCAGGAGCGTGGTGAGTGCAGGGAAGCTTTCCCAAGGAGAGCCAGCAGTGGGATAGGGCAGGGGGAAGGGCCGCTGGCCCGTCCCCAGCCAGGTTCCAGAGGGCTTCCTGGGGAAAAGTGGCTTCTCTGCTGGCAGGAGCAGTGGGTGGGTGCAGCCCTGTGCTCCTGCCCCTCGGCTGGCTGCACGGGGTGTGTCCCAGAGGACCTGGACGGGACCCTCGCACACCTCAGCGCACCCAAGGACTGGGTGCTGCCCTGGCAGCTGAACTCTCTGGTGAAGGGTCCCTTGAAGATAAAGCGAGGAGAGAGATCTTGGAGGTTTCAGGTGGTTACAGATGTGATGTGAGACACATCCTGCTGTTGCTCGGCTCCAAAGCTCCTCTCAGGAGGAAGAGTGGCCTGGACAGAGCTGAGCCTTTCGACACGTCACAATCCATTGCAGACTTCAGATCAGCGCAGGGCTGACACGGTGGGTGGTGGTCAGTGACTGAGGGGGGAGACAGCTTCTCACACCCACAGAGTCAGGCCTGTCAGCCCCTTCCCAGCACCCATCACTGCTGCTGCTGCCATCAGTTATGGGCAGAGAGGAAGAGCTGGGCTCTGGGCACTGCCCCAGCCTGTGAAAGCCAGAGGGTGATTTCTTCTCAGGGTGGTGGAGCTGGGCAAAGGAGACCAGGAGAACAGAGATGGCAGCCTTTGAGTCACAGAATCACAGAATCCTGCAGGCTGGAAAAGTCCTCTAAGGACACCAAGTCCTACCATTAGCCCAACACCACTGTGTTTACTGTGTCTTCAAGTGCCACACCCACTTGTCTTTTAACACTTCCAGGGATGGCAACTCCACCACATCCCAAGGCATTCCTGTTCCAATGCCAAAGTCCTTCCTGCAAGACAAGGTGAGCATGGTTCACCTCCACAATATCCTGGTCAAGGCTCAGCTGCAGTGGCGTTGATGGGAAGAGAGGATGTGGAATGGAGGGAAATGCATCCAGGTGGGATCTCACAGGGGAGGGACCAAGCACATGCTTGTTCTCAGAGGCCTCATGACCACGGGAGGCCACAGGGCATCACTTCCTCCTCCTGTGCCCACAGCACTCAGCCATCAGACAGATTTTACACTACAGGCTTCTCCACAGCCCTCCATAAAACACAGACGAGCTCAGGTAGCTCTCAGCATCGTCCTCAGGATCCCCAATCCCTGCTGCCAGCGAGGCTGTGCATGCAACACCTGGTGCAGGAGCATGGGGGTGGAGTGCTGGGCAGGAGGCAATGAGCAGGCTGCCACAGTGGCCAGGAGGAGGCCAGCACGGTTTTTACCATCATTTCTCCAGGGCTCCTGACTTGTGTGCCCAAATTAGCTCTTCCCATAAGGAACTTTGATATTTTCAATGGAAATCATGTAACTGGCACGTCTGTTTTTAAAACCAGGGTTGCTCTGACCTGTCTCCTTGCTTGTGTGGACAGGCAGGAGAGGTTTGGGAAGTCCCATCTGGCTCTGCTGTCCTGGTGGGGAGGGCTCAGGAGGAGGGACCATTGGGCAGGTATCCTCCCATCCCAGGCGCTGAAGGATCCTGTCCCACCAGGGGCTGGGGGTGGATTTGAGATGACACCACCAGGGCTGGCCAGGGGATGAAATGTGGGAGAACATGGGTGGAGCAGGAGTAATTACAATTCCCCCCTGGAGCCTGGCAAGCTCTGCATTTCAGCTCCCATCTGAAGGGCAACATTCTCCGGTCTGAGGATGGCTGTTTTCATGTCACTGTTGTCCTCCCACAGCCAAAATTCTGCAGGCACTGGGAAAACCCCGGTGTTAATGTGAGCAGGACCGGTGTCCCCTGCCTGGCCATGCACCACAGCACTTGCCAGTCCCTCCGTCCGGCTTGGGCACGGCTTCTGTGTCCGCAGCAGCCCCGGGAGGGGAAGGGCTGGGACGGGAGCGTGCCCCAGCCGCGGGCTGCCCGCCCTGCCTGCGCAGGCAGATGGCTTTTGCAGGGCGCTCCGGATGTTGGAGCCAGGCTATTTTGGACCACGTGGGCGTCTGAATTCCAGGCGAATCCCCGGCTAAAAAAAAAAAAAAAAAAAAAAAAAAAAAATTCCCAACGCCTGCCAGGGTCCCCGGAGGTGGAAACGCTGCAGCTCGAGTGTCCTCGTGGTTCTCCCGCTGCCTGGCACGTAGGCGGGACTGTGGCTGCAGCCCACCCGCCCCTGCGGCACGGACCCCCGTGCCCGCTCTCCCTCCCCCTGGCAAAGCCGGGACACCCTTGGCACGGTGTGAGCAGCTCCGCAGCCCCCGGGAGGGCCGCTCTGGGAGGGGGTCGGTGTGTGCTGCCTTCCTGCGGGCTGGGGGATGCCGGCCAGTGCCCGCGGCTGTGCACGGCGCGCTCCCCCCTCGCTGCCTGTGCCTGGGGGAGAGGGCAGAGCGAAGCCGGCTTCCTGCCCTTCTCCCAGCCGCCGCCGCGGCGTCTGTTTGCTTTGAGGCCCGGGTCCCTCCTGCCAGGACATTCCCGGGCAGCAGCAGCCGCTGCCGTCTGCACGGGAGCCGGGGGGACACCCCGGACCCCCCGGTCACAAAGGCGGGTGCCTGGCGCCTGCGGCCGCCTCCTGGAGCCCAGGCAGCCACGCTGGGCTCCCACGAGGGACGGGGACCGCCCAGCCACCCCGTGGGCAGCGGGGGCCCGTGTCACCCCCCGGCTCCAGGTCCCCGCGGGGCTGCGGCGTGTCCCGGTGAGCGGCTCTGCCATGCGGGAGACAGCCGGGGTTAAAAATTAACCCTGCACACCGCAGGCAAGGGGCAGCGGGGGCCGGCGGGGGCTGCGTGCTGCCCGCGGGACCCCCGTCCGTCCTGGGGCTCGGGGGCTGTGTACCCAGCAAGGCGGGGACCCCCGCGGCCCTCCAGCTCGGAACGAGGGGCGGCGGTGTCCCCCGGGCTTGGCTGGACACAGACAGAGCCCTCTGGTGCTGCAGCCGCCAGCTGAGCATGATGGTGGGTCACCATGACCCACTCTCTAGGTCTCACCCAAAAAGCAGCGCTGCTTTCCAGCACCAGCACGGCCAAGGGGTTGGTACCAGTCTGACCCCAGCTCGCCAGATTTGGGGGGTGTCTCCCAGCATAGTGCCTGGAAGAGCTGGGGTCTCCCATCCAGCCCCCTCCCCAAAATCAGGGATGTCACCAAGTTCTGGGGCTCCTGACACAGCATCTGGCTGGATTTGGGTCCCCAGCACCAGGAGCCACCCAGCACCCTGCACGGAGGAGGTGACAAGGCAGTGCCAGCTCTGTAACCCACTTGAATGGTAGCGGCTGGGCTGCAGGAATTTGGGGTTGGGAATTTTGGAGGTGTGTTTGTGCTCTGGAGACTGTTGGGATGCGTGTCCCAGTCACACAATCCTGGCAGACCTCCACCCACTGTCTCATGTCATCCCACTGCCACCCTGGGGAGGGGGACATGGACCTGCATGACCCCCCCTGTCACCACTGCAGGGTCAGGCTGCTCTGTAACACCTCCATGTGCCACCCTCAGTTATTCCTGGCTTTTCTCCTGGAGCTGGGCAGAGCTCCTGGGTTTGTTCCCCAGCTGGGGAGGGCAGTGCAGACCCCACTGCCAGAGCCTGAAGCCCGGCATTGACGAGGGGGATTTTGTCCCTGGCTCTGGCAGGCAGCAGAGGCAGTGCTGCTGTTTGCTGATGGGTTTCTGCCCTGTCCCCTTGCCATCTGTCCACATCTTCTGTCCCATCTTTCCCTGTGCCCTCCATCCCTGGCACCTTCATTCTCCTCTCTGTCCCTTCACCCCTGTCCCATGTGCCCCTCATCCCTGCCCCTATTCTGCTCGCCCTTGTCCCACTTGCCTCCCAGCCCTGGCCTCATCATTCTCCATCCTGTCCTGTCACCCTCCCTTCCTGTCCCATTTGCTTGTCATCCTCATCCTCATCGTCCTCCATCTCTGGCCCACTCACTCTCCACCACTGTCCCCCTTGCCCTCCATCTCTGTCCCCTCTGCCCTCCATCCTCATCCTCCTGTCCCCACAGCCCAGCATGCCATTGGCAAAGGCTGCAGGAGCAGACTGGAGGCTCAGGGACTGCACCCCTTGTCCCCGTGCTGTGGGGACCTGCCTGTCTGGGAGCACTGGGGGACCCTCCTGTGGATTTGGGGGGCTCCCTGTGGCTGGAGATGAGGACTGGGAGGTGGGAATGCAGGGAGCCTGGAGGTTTGCTGGGGGGCACTGGGCTGAAGCCACAGCTTTGCTGCTGTCACTGTCACCAAGTCCCAGCTTGGCTTTGTGCCTCAGTTTCCTTTCTCTTCGAGGATTCCAGACCTCATTAAAGGTGATTTGCCCACATGTAAGTTTTCCAGACACTCTGAGAAGTGAAATGCTGCTGCGTTTGGGGACCTTCAATGGGTGGCAAACTCCAGGTGCCACTGCCACAAGCCCTGCCTTGGCAAAGGGGACATCAACACCCATCAGGGATCCTTAGAAATAGCCAAAAAGGGGCAAAGAAAATGCTCTTGGTGAAGCCCACGTGGGTGAGATGGTGCTGTGTGTTGGGCAGTGTCACCTGGAGTGGGGCTGGTGGGATGCTGTCCCTTCTCCTGTGCCACCAGTGCCACCCGCATCCCGTGTGCCAGGCACGAGGCTCTTCTGCTCCTTTTTTGGGGGTGCTGAGCGGCTGAATTTTGGAGGGAGGCAGGCTGGGAACACAGTGAGAGGGCCAGCAGAGGAGCTGAAAGGGTGCTCAGGAGGATGGGACCGCGCTCCCCCATCGCTGCCAGCCGGGAGGGAGATTTTTTGGGAAGCTGGAGCATCGTCACAGCACCCGCGGTTGCAAATCCCAGTGGCTAAATCTGCGAGAGGCGCATAATTAACGAGACGTGGATCAAATACAAACAGCGCATCGCGCCGCTCGCCCCCCACCCCCCGCCCCATCGCAGATTTTTTTGTTTCATTTCGAGGCGGGAGCGGGGTGGGAAGAGATTTTGCATTCCTGTGAAAAAAAAAAAAAAAAATCAACGGCAACACAAACCCAGTTTCATTTTTGTCAGGGTTTCTGCTTTTGAGAGGGTTTGGGTATTTTGCTGGCAACTGAAAAGGCTGCAGGAATTGGGGGTGGTGGGTTTTTTTTGGGCTGTTTGTCCCTGGAAAGCTGCTCTCGGCTGAGGAGTGGGGATATAAGGATTTTTTTTTTTTTTTAACTTCCAATATTTCATTGCCCACAACTCCAAGGGGAGAAAAAAAAACCCCAAACCCAACAACAACTCTCCCCCTCAGCAGCAAAAAATTCTGGCAAAAAGTTAAGCAGGAAACTTCTGGGCCAAGAGTGTTATCCCCCCCCCCTCCTCCGCCGCGGGGCCAAACCTCGGGATTTGTCCCCTCCCTCCAGCTGACTTATCGGACCATCGATTATTTGCTGTTTATTCAGGGGGATTTCAGCGATGTCCCGCTGGGAGACCGTGAGGTCCCTCCCGGTGGCGGCAGCAAGCCTGGGGCTCCGGGGCTCGGGCTGGGGCTCCTCCCCAGAGCCATCCTTCCCGTGCGCCGGGGCGCGGTGGGATGGGGGCTCTGCACCCCTCGGTCCCCTCCGCTGCTCTCGGCTCCCTGCGGGTGACTCTTTCTTCTGGGACCTTCTGCCACTGCACCCCACGGGGGGACAGAGAGATGGGAACGCTCTGTGGACACCCCACGGAAGGGAGAGCAGAGGGACTGGCACCCCAGAGGGGATGGGGGAGCTGCAGGGGGACACCCCACGCTGGGGACAGGGGGTGCAGCACATGCAGGGGGGGATGGAGTGAGGGATGTGCGCCCCACAGAGGGATGAGGAACATTCTGGGGATGGGGGTGCACATGGGGCTGTCACCCCTCGGGGAGCAGCGGGGCGGGGGAGGCGCAGTTGGGTGACACCGCAGGGAGAGGATGGTGACATCCCGCTGGGGATCGGTGGGGATGAGGGGGGGCACGCTAAGGTGGAGGGGACGTGGGTGAGGGGACATCATGCTGGCACCCACGGGTGCGGCTGGGACGCGGGGTGCACAGTGGGGTGAAACCTGTGGGGCACAGGTGGCGAACAGGATGGCATCCGTGGAGGTGGATGGGACACGGGGGGACACACTCAAATCCCATCCGTGTGTGACACGAGGGGTTGGGACACCACGGTGACACTCGCGGGGGGGTGGCGGGGGGGAGGCAGCTGGGACACGGAGGGCGACACACCGCAGCAACACCCGTGTGGGGTGTACGGCCCACGGACGGCACGGCACAGTGACACCCATGAGGGCATGCGGGACACGAGGGGACACACCACGGTGACACCCATGGAGGCAGCTGGGACACGGGGGCGGGCAGGCACGCCGCGGCTACACCCGTGACAGGGGCGGGTAAATGAGACACGGGGGTCACAGCGGGATAAAGCCGGTGGGGGTGGGTGGGACACGAGGGTCACACTCTGTCCCCACGCGCGGGGCCGCTGTCACACGGCGCAGCGGGGTGACACCCGTGGGGGCGGCGGGGCCGCCGGGGATGGGTGTAGCCGCTCGGCGCCGGGGGTCGGGCGAGCGGGGCGGGGGTGGCGGTGGCGGTGCGGGCGGGGCGGCGGGGGGCGCGCGCGGCGTGTCGTGTCGCGGCGTGTCGCGGCGTGTGGCGGTGTCCGGCGGCGCGGGGCGCTCGGCCCGGTCCGGTCCGGGTTTTGCCGGCAGCCGCGGGCAGCGGCGGCGGCGGCGGCAGCGCCGTGCAGCGCGGAGCGGGGGCTGCGCACTCCCAGAGCGAGCGGCGATGTGGAGGTGGGTGTGCGGCGGCGGCGAGGCACCGAGCCCGCCTCGGCTCCCCGGCCCCGGCCCCGGCCCCGGGCAGGTGCTGACCTCCCCTCCCTACCCCGCTCCCTTCCCCTCCTGCCCCCTTCCCGGCGCCCGGGCAGCCCCCGCCGCTCCCGGCGGCGCTGCCCGCAGCGCGGCGGCTCCCGGACCGCCGGTCGGTGCCGGCCCCCGGGGCGCTCCGGCGGTGGAGTTGGGGCGGGGGGTGTCGGGGGGCCGTTGGAGAAAGGGGAGGTGGTGGAGAAGAAAAAGTTTGGCGGGGGGATCCGCGGCTCGCCCCGCTGCCCGGCGCCGTGCCCGGGCTGCCCGCGGCGGCGGCGGGGCCGGAGCTGGCCGCCTGCCCGCCTGCCCGCGTCGGGCCCGGCCGGTGCTGCCTGCGCGGCGCCCGAGCGGCCCCGCCGCTTCCCGGGGATGGGAGGGGACGGGGGGAACGTCGGGGTAACGAGCAAAGTTTTTCTCGGTGCGACCGAACCCCGCTGCCGGTACCCGCAGCCCGGCGGGGATGCGCTGGGAGCCGTGGCGAGGGACGGAGTGAGCCCCCCACGTCTCCCCCCGCCGCCCCGGACCGCCGCGGCAGCGCCCGGTGGTTTCCCGGGTGACAATGGTGGCGGCGGGGCCGGGGGGCGGCGGGGGCGGCGGCGCCGGCGGGAGGCGGTGGGCAGCGGGGCCGGCGGTGCCACCCGCGGCGGGGCTGGCGTGGGGACCCCCCCCCGGCCCCGCTGTCCGCGCGTGGGTCGCTGCCGCCTCCCCGGGGTGCGCCGGGCTCCCGCGGCAGTTTGGCTCCGCCACCGGTGCCCGGGCGCGGGGTGGCCGCGGGAGCGGCGCCGCTCGCCATCGCCCAGCCATGTGCGACAACTCGCCCAACTTTATCACCCCCCCGTTCCCAGCGAACCCCCCCGCCCCGCTTCGCCGTCAGACGGGATTCCCCAACCCCCTGCTCCCCCCACCCGCGGCGGGGACGGTACCCCACGCGCCCCGACACCCATCGAGCCGCCGCGATCGCGCCGTGGAACATCCCTCGTTCGCACCGGCGTGGGTGCCACCAGCCCCAAAACCACCGTGGGGGCTGTGGATTGTACCCGAATTTGGGAATTACGGCCTCAAACTCCTCCGAACCGCGGCCCCGTGCGCCCCACGGAGGTGTGGGGTATTTTCTTGTTGTTGTTTTATTTTTTTCCCTTTTATTTCTATTTTATTATTCCTATTTTTTTTTTTTTTCCACCGCATCCCGCAGCCGGCAGCGTCCTTCCTGCGTGGCCGGGGCTGCTTCGGGTCGGGTTATTCTTCGCTGGGATGATTGATTGGGGAGAGGAGGATGGGGGGGCGGCATGGGGGGTTAGAGGGTGGGATGGCCATGGGGGGGGGGGGTGCATCCCACGCACAAACAAAGCTGCGCACACATCCTGCGGTAACGGCCCCGCGTGTGCGCTGACCCGGCCGGGCAGCCTTCACCCCCCGCCGCTCCGTGCCGGGGGGCCGGGGGAAGGATGAGGGATGCCGTGCTGCGGGAGGGCGGCTGAGGCCGGCTTTGAGGGGGGCGTGGGGGGATGCCCATCCCGGCTACCTGGGGCGCGGAGCCGGGGCCGGCGGAAGTTTTGTTTCTCTGGAAACGGGCCCTGCTGTGTCAGCGGCCCCTTTGTGCCGCTTTGTCCGCGCCCCCCGGCCCCCAGCCCGGCGGCGGGGCCGCACCTGGGGCTGCGGGGGGACGGGGACCCCTCCGGCCTCCCCGCCCGCCCCGGCCCCGGCGTTCCCCGGCCGCGCTGCTGCCCGCGGGCTGCGCTGCATCCCCCGGCGGGGCCGAGGCGAGGGGGCTCGGTTGGGAGAGGGCGGGGGGTGACTCTCCCCGAGGTCCCGCTCCGCGGGAGCGCTGGTAGGCATGGAAACCTCGCTCCGTCCCTCCGTCTGTCCGTCCGTCCTTCGCGTTCCCAGCGGGAGCAGCTTTGGGGAAACGGCTCCTCCAGCGGCCCCCGCGGGGCCGCCGCAGCGCATCGCCATCGGCGGCGGTGTCACCCCGAGTGTCCCCGCGCGGGGTACCCCGGAGATGCCCCCGGAGATGCCCCCGGCGCTGCGCCCCCTCCCCGGTGCCGGTAGCGGCGTCGCCCCGGCGCGCTGGCAGATGTCGCGCCCTGACCTCGGGGACGCCGCCCGGGGGGGCTGTGGGAGGGGTGTGGGGGGGACACGGTGACGGGACGATGGGGACGGGGACGCGCCGGCGTGTGACAACAAAAGCAAAGTAACAAAGGACCCGCCGGTGCCGCTCAGAAGTTGGTCCCGGCGCCGTTCGGGGCTCGGTGCCCCGGGGGCAGGGTCGGGGGGGGCTGCTTGCCTGGCGGGAGGTGCGGGCGGGGGGTGGGGGGGGTTGTGCCGGGCGTCACGAATGTCGCCGTGTCCTCCCCCCGCCGCCTCGGTGGGAAGAGGCTGGAGCCGGCCGAGGCGTCCTTGACATGGATTTTGTGGTGGGGATGCGGGCAGCCGGCGCCGCGCTGCCAGGCACTGCCCGCACCTCCCGCGCTCCGGGCTGGCTGGGCAGGGGACAGGAGCTGCACCCCACAGGGCAGCCTGTCCCTCCTCAAACCCCTGCGGCAGAGGTTCGTGCCGGAGGAGACGCTGTGGAGGTGTGGGAGGTGTTTTGGGGAGCCCCGACCCTGCGTGTCCCTCAGCCACCGGCATCCCCTGGTGGCACCAGGACCTTTCCAGGCAGGTGGCAGCAGTGCAGGTGCTGGTGTCTGTGACCTGCGGGTGCTGCAGGGTTTGGGGGTGACAGCCTCTCTCCAAAACTGTCCCCTCTGACAAATCTCCTGTGACAGCCGGATCCGGGCTGCTTGGCCCTGGCAGCCAGCACCTGGCACCTCCTGGTGCGTCCATGCAAGGCTTGGCCGAGGTTGGATCCAGCCCCAGCTGGTCCTGGACCCTCCACCTCCCCCAGCAGGGACATTCTCCAGGGTGGCCACAGCGATGCCACCGTTCTCCTGCCTCCCTGTTTTGTTTTCCCAAATCTTGGCTGTAGGAACAACCTCTTGATTAAGTGTATTAATAGTTAAACTTTCAGCTCATAGCTTAAACTCACCAGACCACGAAAAGCTCCCTCCTTTACTCATGCTCTGGTGCTCAACTAAAATATTGCACTCAAAAGCCTTGTTTCTTTCTTTTTATTTTTTTCTCCTTTCCCCTTCCTTTTCCCCTGACTCAGCTTTGACTCCTGGGAGCATGGGGGGTCTTGTGGGACTCCCAATTGTCACTGCTGCCCCTTGCTGCCACCTCTCTGCACAGAGCCCAGGCATGGAGCGTGGATGTCCCCAAAGGGATTGGTGCTCTTGAAATTCATCCAGGTTGGGGAGGAGGATGGGAGCCACTGCCCCAGGTAGAGGCTGGCCCCCCACCCAGTTGGGGACAGGAGAATGGATGGGCCGTGGTGGCTTGGGAAAGGATGGGGATGCTGGCAGTGGATGGTGTGTGGCTGTGATGGGGGAAGAGGAAGGTGGGAGGTTCAGCCATGCCAAGTGCAAGATGTTGCAGTTGTGTGGGGACAGTCCCAGCCCTGGTACCGCTGGGGGAATGGATGGGCTGGGAGCAGCCCTGCAGAAAATGACTGGGGGTGCTGCTGGGTGACAGAGGGGACATCAGCCAGCGCTGTGCTCTGGCAGACCAGAAAGGTGAGTGTGTCCTGGGCTGCACCACGGGCAGTGGGGTGAGGAGGGGGTGTTCCCCCTCTGCTCTGCTCTGGGGAGATCCCCTTGGGGCACCACATCCAGCTGTGGCATCCTCAGCACAGACAGATGTGGGGCCTGTTGGAGCAGGTCCAGAGGATGCCACGGAGAAGGTCCAAGGGCTGGAGCCCCTCTGCTCTGGAGACAGGCTGGGGATGTTCAGCCTGGCATAGAGAAGCCTACAGGGAGACCTTAAAGCTCCTTCCAGTGCTCAAAGGAGTTTCAAGAGAGCTGAAGAGGGACTTTGGACAAGGACCTGGAGTGACAGGACAAGGGGTGAGAGTTTTAAACTGTAACAGGTCAGGGTTAACCTGTACATTGGAAAGAAATGTTTTACACTGAGGGTGGTGAGGCCCTGGCACAGGGTGCCCAGAGAAGCTGTGCCTGCCCCATCCCTGGAAGTGTCCAAGGCCAGGCTTGGAGCAGCCTGGGCTAGTGGAAGGTGTGCCTGCCATGGCAGGGGATTGAAAGGAGAGGAGCTTTAAGGTCACTTCCAACCCAAACCATTCTGAGATTTGGTGCAGGGAGCAGTGGTGTGGAAGAGGCAGGAGGGAAGAAGCATGTGGGCAGAGGGGTGGCTGGAGGAGAAACAACCTCCAGAGATGGCCACAACCTCCAGGCTGGAGTGGGGGAAATGTGAACTTCCTGCTGCTCAGCAGTGGCTTCGTTGTGGGGATCAGTTCTGCAGCTGCCTTCACCTTCAGCAGAGGGACATGTCCTGGTGGGGAGGCTGGGACTTGCCATCCTGAGGAGCCCACTGGGAAGCATCAGGACATGTGGGTGAGGAGCAGCCTGCATCCCTACCCATGTCCTGTATCCCTTGGGACATGGGGCTGGAGCCCCAGGAGAGCTCCAGGGACAGCAGGCAGCAGAACAGTGTGACCCCAGTGAGTGGCTGAGGCAACCTGTGGGTCCCTTTGCCTTTGGGAAAGTGCAAAGGACACGTTTACCCTGGCCTCGGGCCCTCAGGCACCTGACACCCACAGTGAAAAAGCTTTGGGGTCTGTCAGCATCTCATTCTGGTGATGTGCCCACCCTGTAGTCTCTCCTTTTGGGGTGCTGGTCCCTGGTATCTTTAGAGTGATTTCATCCCTGCTTGCCTTTTCCCACGGCTTGCAGGCAGGTGGAGTGTGTTGATGGTCCGAGATGACAGCCTGTGCTGCACATGGGTGGCAGCCTGTGATTATGTGGATAAAAGGATTTTTGAGGTCAGAAGGTTTTCCAGTGGCTGCCTTGGTGTCCCTGGTTTCCACCATCCATGGTTATGGCATGGAAGAGGGACTGGGCTAATGGCTCCCAGGCTGTCAGCTCGCCTTGGGATGTGTGGGTCTGGCTCGATGTCCTTGTCCTGGAGCAGTGTCACTAGCAGCAGAGCATCCTCCATCCCCTGAGCTGGGACATCCTTTGTGCTGGCAGGATGGGGGTGCATCACCTCCCCGCAGAGATGCTGGCAGGGTGGTGGCCCGGGCATGGGAGGATGTGTGTCGGCCGTGACCCTGGAAGCGGTGGCAAAGAATGAAAAAAAGAAAAGCTGTTTTCTGATTTTCCAAGCAGGATGTGCTTTTCCATCTCCACCCTCCCAGCTCCGAGAGGTGGAAGCTGGAAAAGGGCTGGGATCACTGGCCCTGCCCTGTGCCAGCCCTGTGGTGTTTCAGAGGGGACACAGTGGGTGATGGCTGGGACCTGCCCACGGGGTGAGATGTACTCTATCATTTCTGGGTCACTTCTGAGATGGGCTTCATCCCCAGGGTCTGATTGTCCCCTGGGTGGTGGCAGGGCTGGGAGCAGTGCTGTCCCGGCCTTGTGAGTGACTCCAGTGAGCTCTGGTGGGTGCTGCCACCCATGGGACCCTCGGCTGACCCTGGCATACATTGGCTGAGCACGTGCTGAGCTCCCTGGGAATGGTGCCTGCTGGAATGGGGACTGGGTTTGTGCTCAGCTGTGATGAGATTGGGCATGTTCCCCTCTGGCCTGCTCTGGTGTTGCTGTCCCTGGTCACCTCCTGGTTTGTGGGTGGTTGACTGTGGTTGGAAGCAGCCCTTGTTTGATGGATATTTTGGTTTTGCCTTTGCAAATCTGCCTTGAGTCCATGTCTGTGCTCCAGCTGTCTGTGGGGATATCTGGGCAATATCTATCTCCCACACTCTTCCATGTGGAGTTGTCTGTGCCCAGCCAAGCAACGCAGCTCTGTCCACTCAGCCTCTGGGGTCTCTCTTGGTGTCCCCAAGGGTCTTGGTGTCATCGGTTCTCACTTCTCTTTGCTAGGACTTGCCCTTGTGGCCTTTGTGCCTCTTTCTCTCCCTCAGAGATGGGATTTAGGGGTCCAGATCCAAGCCCAGATCCTGAAAGCTGAGACATTCTCAATTGAACATCCCAACCCTGAAGGGTCCCAAGTGTTGGCAGATCCAGGTGCTCTTACCCTGTATAAGAGCTCTTATTCCTCTGCACCCACTTGCTGCTCAGAGGCAGCTTCCTGCTCTCCTGCTACTTCTGGACCTGGAGCAGGGCCAGGGAGGACCATTCATGCCCAAGCAGATCTGATGCCTTGGGAAGGGCAGGTGATCATCCCACAGATGATGCTTGGGGGCTCTGTGGGATCTTGCTCCTTCTGTAGACTCCTAGAACAGTTTGGGCAGGAAGAGACCTTAAAGGTCCCTGGGCAGAGACACCTTCCACTAGAGCAGGTTCCTCCAAGTCCTGTCCTACCTGGCACTGAGCACTTCCAGGGATGGGGCAGCCACAGCTTCTCTGGACAGCCTGAGCCAGGGCCTGCCCACCCTCACAGGGAAGAATTCTTCCTAATACCCAAACTTTCCTCTTTTAGTTTAAATCCCTCACCCCTTGTCCTGTCATGACAGACCCTGGTGAAAAGTCTCTCTCTGACTTTCCTGTAAGCCCCTGTCAAATGCTGAGAGGTTTTTCAGCAGGTCCAGGCCTCACCCAGGCCCTGGGGAGGTGCAGTGGCTGGTGGCCAGGACATGGCAGCAGGTTAGGTTATCCTTCCCACCTTTCCCTCCCGCACCGTGCCCTGGTGGATCCCAGCGGGAGGCGGATGCCAGCGCCCATCACTGCTGGGTGCCCGTGCCACCGGCAGCCTGTGCCCCGCTGCCAGCCGGGGACTTCTCCCCCACTTCCCGCGGCCGGGAGCGCTGCCTGGGAGCCGGGAGCGCTCCTCTTGCCCTCTGCTTTACCTTCTGCATCTCACTAATCTGATGACCGGAGGTATGCGAGGCATTTCAAAAATGGCCTCGTTAGCTGGCTCCGGCCAGAGCACAAGAGCCGTTCCTTCACGCTGCTATTGCAGCCGGCTGCCGCCGCTCCCTCCTCCCGCGGGCATCCCGCTGCTGTTTGCCCGTTCCGGCCGAGCCCATCCTGCCTGCCTGGGGAATCCGCGTGTCCTCCTGGCCACCGGGTGGCTGTGGGGCTCTTGAACGATTTGGGAGCATCGCTGCGTGTGTGGGTGCGGGGCGAGCGAGCGCCGGGGGTTTGGGGTTTGGGGTGCACCCCCAGGTGCCCAATGCTCCCACAGAGGACTCAGTCCCTTCCAGGACCTGGAGAGGGTCCCATGGCACACGTGACAGTGCTCTTGGGGAGTCTGAGGGAATCTGAAAGGCATCAGGGTGGGAGATGTGGGGTGGTAGGTGCTGGCTGGACACTGAACTGAGAGTGCCAGGCTGGGCTGTCCCTCCCCACCTTTCCCACCTGCGTCCATGGGAAGTACCCAGTGTAGGGAGTGAGCTTGGAGGGGTGCAGTGCGAGTATGGGTGAAGAGGAGGGGGGGACCCTGGTATCCCCACAGCATGGGTGCTGTCCAAGGGGGCTGCAGCCCTTCTGAGCCTGGCTCTCCAGCATGGACCTTGCAGGCTGCCATGGCACTCACCTCGGGGTCCCATCCCTCTGTCCCTGGGATGGCAAGCAGAGCATCCCATCCATCTGTCCATCTGTGCCTGTCTGTTTCTCCCCGCTCCCTCCACGCCCTGGGCTGGCACAGCGTGCTGCCTGCTGGAAGGGGCTCCACTGTCACCCATGCTGCCAGGCTGCTGCCAGCACTGCTGGGGGACCCTCCACTCTTGATGTCCCTAGTGTCCCCTGCCTCACCACGGTGACAGCAGGAGCCTGGCACCATCTCTCCATTCCGCTATTTAAAACCGGGGCTGTGGGGTGGGAAATAAGCGTGGAGGATGAAGATGATGACGATGGTGGCTCTGGGCGCCCCTGGGGACAGCTGGCCCCGGGGAGGGGGTGCCACGGCCTGGCACAGCCGGGCACAGGCTGGGAGCTGGACGCGGGGCGTTTGCGCTGTAATGCATCAGGACAGATTGCGAATCCCGGCCCGGCGCGGCGCGGTGCCGGAGCCTGCGCGGTGTCGCGGCGGGGCCGCGCTGCCAGAACCGGTTAGCTCGGACCGAGCTGCCCGCGGGCTCGGGGCCGGGCAGGCTGCTGGCAGCCCCGGTGCACCGAGCCACGGCCGTGCGCTCAGCCCCGGTGCACCGAGCCACGGCCGTGCGCTCAGCCCCGGTGCACCGAGCCACGGCTGTGCGCTCAGCCCCGGTGCACCGAGCCACGGCTGTGCGCTCAGCCCCGCCGCACCGAGCCACGGCTGTGCGCCCAGCCCCGGTGCACCGAGCCACGGCCGTGCGCTCAGCCCCGGTGCACCGAGCCACGGCCGTGCGCTCAGCCCCGCCGCACCGAGCCACGGCTGCCGGCAGCCCCGGTGCACCGAGCCACGGCTGCCGGCAGCCCCGGTGCACCGAGCCACGGCTGCCGGCAGCCCCGGTGCACCGAGCCACGGCTGTGCGCCCAGCCCCGGTGCACCGAGCCACGGCTGCCGGCAGCCCCGCCGCACCGAGCCACAGCCCCGGTGCGAGGGGCACAGCGGGAGCTCGGTGGGAAGGGCGGATTTGTAGGGATCTCTGTCTCCCCTACCTGCAGGCACCTCTGTCCCCCTCCTGTCTGCAAGACCCTTGTCCCCCGCATCTGCAAGGATCTCTGATCTGTCCTTCTGCAGGGACCCCTCTCCTCTGTCCCTCTCAATCTGCCAGGGCCCCTGTCCCCTCCTTCTGCAGGGAAGCTGTCGTCCTTGTCCCCTCCTCATCTGCAAAGCCCCCGTCCCCCTTTTACAGAGCCCTCCATCTCTTCATCAATAGGGAGCCCTGTCCCCACTTCTTTAGGAACTCCTGTGCCCCGCTCTTCAAAGCCCCACGTTCCCTCCTGCCTCAGGCGTCCCTGTCCCCCTGTTCTGCTGGGAACCCCGTCCCTTCATTTCAAAGCTCCCTCTCTGCAGGGCCCCCCGTCCCCCCTTTTGCAGATCCCTGTTGCCCCTCTCTGCAGACCCCCCATGCACAAAGCCCCTTGCTCTCCCTGCCCCCTTCTGCAGAGCCCCGTGTCCCCCATCCACAGGGATCCCAGAACCCTCACATCCACAGGAACTCTTGTCCCCACATCTGCAGCCCCCAAACTCTCCCATCCGGGGTGATTCCCAGTCCTGCCCCACCGGGATGACCTGGAGGTTGTTCAGGGGCAGCTGCTGCCATCGGAACCCCGGGAGGAGGGCTGACCCTTCATCTCTACACACTGAGGCAGGGAATGGCATGGAATCATCTCTAAGAAGTGGTTTCTCATCCCTTCCCCGAGTATTTCCCCCAAATCTGAGCCTGCCAGTGGAGCCAAGACTCCCAGGCTTTGCCCCTATCTCCCCATTACCGAGTGATCTCCTTCCCCCTCATCCTCACATTCACATTCCTTAAATAAAAAAAGCCTTTAAAAACACGTATTGCCACCTCGTCGGGAAAAACTGGAGTCACCTGGAGCGCTAATCCCGAGGCACCCTGGGGCTATGGGTGCTCCCTGGACTCACTCCGCGGGGCTGGTGGAGGAGGGGCCATTTGCCTTGCGAAGGCGTTGGGGGATTAGTGGGAGGATTGGTAAATCTGACCCCAGGTAAAGATTAAGACCCAAAAAAAAAAAAAAAAAAAAAAAAAAAAAAAAGAGGAAAATCGTTGTGTTTTTTCCCCGATGCCTGATGCACCGTGAAGATTAAACTGGGATGAGTCTGTGCGGCAGGCAGTTCGATTAGGGGTGGGGGGATGTGAGATTGGGGCAGGGATGGGGGCTGTGTCTGGGGTCTGGAGGTGCCAAACCTGGGGGCAAAGGGGAATCTGGGGGATTGGGGGAGCTGGGGGCCGGTGGCCAGTCCCTGGGGGTCCCCAGGCTGCCTGTGGTTGGTGCTTTGGGGTTCAGCCATACCCATAACACTGCCAGGCTGATCCTGGGAATAGCTGGCACTGGGCTGTGGGGGTGGTTCAGCAGCTCATCCCGATGGACAGGGCTGGAAAGGCCCCTGGCAGTGTCCCCACAGCCAGCAGCCCCCTCCATTAGAGACTGGCTGTGCCCTCATCCCACCCCTGGTCCCTGGTCTGCATCCCACAAACCATTCAGCCACCTCCCGGGATAACCATGGACCTGGTGCCTGATATTCTTTACTTTGTCCAGGACCCCCACCCTCCATGGCTCCCGGGCAAGGGAGGCTCCCAGCAGAGCTCTGGGAATCTTGTCTGTCCCACTGGTGATGCTCCCCTGGGAAATTATGGGAAAGAGGTCAGGGGGCTCCCCCCCAGGACACAGAGTGAGGAACATGTCCCTTCCCACAGCCAGGGTGTTGGGGAGGGATGGCTTCCCTGCCATGCTGCTCCTGTGTCATTTTGCTGATGAAGGGGCAGAGGAATTTGGGAAAACCCCCTCGGGGCTGTCTGGCCATTCTGAGGGACCATGTGACCAGTAGGTGTACTGGGAGGAAACTGGAATGGCTGTGCCTGGGGAGGACCATGGAGTGGCTGACCCCTCCTTTGGGATAAGGCTTTTTGGGGGCTGAGCACTGGCTTGGGGGTTAAGCAGCATTTTGGGGTGTTGAGCACTAAGTCAAGGGGCTGAGCACCGTTTTGGGGAGCTGGCAACTGGTTTGGTGGTCAGGCATTGTTCTGGCTTGGGGGTCAAGCACTGATTTGGGGGTTTGGTGTTTTGGGAGGCTGAGCAGCAGCATGAGAGTCAAACAGCATTTTAGGAGACTGAACCAGCTTGAGGCTCCAGCACTGCTTTGGGGCCTGAACTTCACTTTGGGGTCTGGGCAGCATCTCAGTGGCTGCTTCATGGGGCTGAGCACTGTCTTGGGGTCAGGCACTGTTCTGGAGGGCTGAGCACCATCTCAGGGGTCAAACACCCCTCTGGGGTGCTCAGCACCCACTCAGGGGTTCAGTGCTGGCTTGGGGGATGAGCCCTGGCTTGATGGGAAGCTGAGGGCCACTTTGGTCACCAAGCACCATTTCAGGGGGCTGAGTACTGCCTCAGAGGTTGAGCAGTGGTTTGGGGTGTGGTTTAAGTGCTGTTCTGGGCCTGGGCTCCAGTTTGAGGGGCTGGATCCTTCCTGAGAGGGCTGGGGGGCACCCCACTGTGGGTGTGATCCTGTCTCATGCCCCATACTGGGGGGTGGCAGTGCCAGGGCACAGGGTTGTTCCTGCTCTATTTGCTCTCTGTGCTCAGCACAGAGCAGGGACAGGGATCTGGGACAGACATCCCCGCTCTGGATGGGCAGTATCAGGCAAAGCTGGCTCTAGGTCCCCTTGCTCTGCCAAGTTGTGGGCCCATCCCAGCCCTCCCCTGCCTGTTTCCCTCCTGCAGTGGAAGCAGATCATCCCTCTTCCTTTTCAGGGGTCTCCCTGCTGCCTCCTGCCCAGAGTGTTCCAGCTGCTCTCCCACTGGGCTGCCATGGGCATCCCTGCCCAGACAGGTGGGGAAGGGAAAGGTCATCTCATTCCCATGTCCTGTGGCTGGTACCCTGGGCAGTGCTGGGCTACCAGGAGCATCCCTGAGTGTTCCCCTGGGAACTCAGGTGTGCTGGGTGACCTGGCAAACCCTCACACAGCCAACTCTGTGCTGGAACCTCAGCCTGCTCTCCAAAGGTGCTGGCAACCAGAAATTGAATCTACCTGCCTGGAGCAGGGTGGCCCTCAAACTGGCACCAGTGTGTGAGGGAGGGCGTGGGTGGGTGCAGGGGCACCCACCAGCTGTGCTGCTGCCATGGGAGTGGGGAGAGCCACGGTCCCCTTCCCTGGGGTCTGCAGGTGAGGAGGAACCCAAGATGTCTCCATCCGTGGGGCAAGGAGGGCATGAGCCCACCCTGAGCTTTGCAGGTCACCTTGAACCCTGCTGGCCCCTGGCTTGGGGACCAACCTGACACCCTGCCCGTGCCTGGGCCAGCAGGAGCTGCACCATCCCCACTGCCCCAGGCAAGGCAAGAGGATGGGACAGGGCTTTTTCCTGGTCTCCCGGCCATGCTGTGTCCCAGGCCTTGTTCCTTGTGCCAGCACTTCCTCTGGAAGCACCCTTGGGCTCCTTTCTTCCTGGGGCTGCAGCTCTCCCCTCAGTGGGACAGATCCAGACCAGGAAGAGGATGCCTGTGGCTCCATGCCCAGGGTCTGCAGCACCCAACAGGGTCATGCCAGTGCCGTGGCCCCACAGGCTTCCCAGAATGTGTTGATCCTGGGAGCTGGTCAGGGTGTGATGATGGCAGAAGGTCTCATAGCAGAGGGTCACTGGGGACACTGGTTTCTCCAAGTGCCATCCCCTGGAGTCGGTGCCTGTAGTGGGGAGTCGCTCCTGCGCCCCTCGGGAGCAGATGCACCACACCCAGCCTTACTGCCCCTGAGCAACCACCATCATTTATTGGGTGGAAATAAGGAGAAATTCAGGGCTGGAGACAGGCCTGCGGGTGCTGCGGAGTGGGAAGGGACAGAGCGCCCCAGGGCAGGATGAGGTATCCTGGGTGATGCCGGGATGCGGGAGCATCCCTCTGAGAATTCGCTCGGGAATGCGGCCATAGGCGTGCAGGGGGCTGGGTGCTCTGAAAGCCACAAACCCCCGGAGCCCTCAAGGCTGATTCTGCCACAAACTCATCTCGAGGGTGAAAACAGCAGTGAGGGAGAAGGGTGCTTGGCCACATCCCCGGGCAGCTTTGCTTCAGCCACATCCTGCCGGGGGCGGGGGGATGCCTGGCTGCGGGGGGACCCTCCGGTGGGCTCGGGGGGTTGTGCCGTGTCGGAAATCACGTGCCTCTGGGCCCCGGGGCTTTACGGGAAGCGAGGGTTGAGGCGAGGGGCAGCTCCCATCCCCCCGGGATGGCTTGGCCGGGGTTCAGCTCGGGATCGGGCCCCCGAAGCAGCTGCCCCGGCGGCCGCTTCCCGGCAGGGCGGGGGCCGGGGGACGGAGCCGCCCTCGCTCCCCTGGCAGATGGTCCCTGGGCACAGAGCTGCCCCTCCCGCATCGATTACCCGGGCCGGCCGTTTAACGATCGCTTTCCGGGGTTAATTAAACTCTTCTCGCCGAGGGCGGCTGTACCTGCCTGCAGCCCTGATGCAGCCCCCAAAACGGGGCGACGCTGGGCTTTGCTTCCAAGCCAAACCTTAACATCCATCCCGGAGTGCGCCGTGGCTGCTTCTCCCCGGGGCACCCGGAGTAAGGTCAGCTGCCGAGGCTGCTTGTATCCCACTGTCCAGGCTGCCCGGGGTTTGCCCCTGACCTCTGGTTTTTTGGGAGCGATCCCCACGACCTCCCTCTGTGGGGTTGGCTCTGCGCCCACCCGTGTCTCTATTCACAATGATTTTGGAGGAAGGCGTGGAGAGCTCGGCGGCAGACGGCGGCTCCGGAGCCGCACGGATTGCCGGGCGGGTCGCAGCCCTGGGATTGTCAGGAGTTGCTGCTTTTTGCATATCTAAATGTGCCCTTTCAGCCGGCGCTCTCGGTCGAAACTGCCATCTTTTGCCTCATTGTCAGCCTCGCCGAGGTTACGCATCGTTTGCTGACTCACAGCCTCCTGCTCTAATTACTCGTTCAACTCCCTCCCGGGAGCCACCCGGCCAGTCCCGGCGCATCCCTCCCCGCTGCTGCTCCGCCGGCCGGAGGGCTGGAGCCGGGCATCCGTGCGGAGCCCCTCCCTGCACCCATCCCTGCCCCTGGGCATCGCTCCGAGCCCCCAAGAGCTTCTCCCTTGGTAGCCTGCTCCAGCTCCCCACGCTCACCCCATAACGCTGATGGTTTTGGGGTGCACACGGGGGTTGGTGGGGCTGTCGGGGCGGCTGACCCACCATCCAGGCGCCGTACCCGGGGGGCTCCGGGCTGGCTGTCCCCCCAGGCATCGCCCCGCTGAGGGATGCTCGCTCCCACGCTCCCTCGGAGCTTCCCAGGAGCATCCCGGGAGCGCGGCCCCCCCGGGGCAGCGCCGGCTGGGACGAGCGGCGCTAAAGCCGTGAGCTGAGCCTCTTTGATCCCCGTCCGATGTGATCAGCCGCCCGCAGCTCCGAGCCCGGCCCAGCGTGATTTCCAGCCTCGCGGAGATTCGAACAGACGCCGCAATTACCGATGGGATCGGCCTGATCCCGCTCTTGGCCTGATGCTCCTCACTGGCTGGGGTCCTGTCTGCCAGAACAGGGAAAGCACCAGCTCTGACCTTTTTAGTATTACTATTTTTATTATCATCATCAGCATCGAACTATCCCCCCATCCCATGCTTGCCATCACTGTCACACCAGTGGGAAGAGCCTGCTCTCCTCTGCAGCATCTCCCTTCTCACATCCTTACACCTTCCAAGGAAAGGGCACCCAAACTCACCCATCCCAGCAAGCCAGATGGATGCAGGGCCTCATTTTATCTTTAATTAACTTGATTTTTTATCTCCCCCTGTTTCTGATCAGTAATATCGAAGCAGAAACAACATCCCTGCAAATCCATCTTGCTAAGGGAGGTGAAACCAAGCTGGGTAATCCGGTGGTAAGGACAGCGCTCCGACGGGTAATGCAGTCGCACTTGCCTTGGAAGAGGAGATATTTTATATATTTATATACCAAAGAAAAAAAAGAGCCGTGTATGTGTTTGCACAGGCTTCTGCCTGTCACAGAATGGTCCAACCACGCATCTTATCTCATAAAGCCATATTTTGGCCCTTTTTTTTCCCCCCGAAGAAAGTGAATTTTAAGCGCCAGGAGACAGTGATGGTTTCTTTGGAGCTGTTAGGATCTGCCATGTACAATAAATCTGTCTTAGTTTGTGGATTATTGGCCCAATAGACCGTAACAGCTCTGTCAGCCCCTCCTGGCGCGCTGTGTCCGGCAAGCTCAGCCTTTGGTGGGTTTTCCTGGTTTTTTTATTATTTTCCAGCAGGAATTTGCTAAGGATTTTTCTGTGCCACGTGCGTGTACAGCAGCTGATAGGGAATTCACAGGATTCAGTAACGTTCTTAGGTTTTGAGATTTTTTTTTTTTCTTTTTAAAAATATTTCCCCTCTAGAAAAACCCAAAGGTACAAAGTCCAAATCCCCAAAACAGGATGAAGAGGAGGGCAGAGCCTTCCCTGGCAGAGTGCATCCAGCCAGGGGCTGCCTCCCTAAAACTTGTGCTGGTAGAGAATGGGGTTTTAGCGAATTCTAGTAGGATTGGGGTTTTACCCCTTTCCAGTAGGATTTTCCCTGGATGGCCCTGCTCCTGCTGGCTGTTTTTCCCAGTCCACTACGCTTGATCCAAGCCTGGAAAAACAGGATTTCCTGGGGGTGGTGTGGGATGGTGTGCTGGCCCCTCCAGCCTTACCAGGCTGCATAGCACATGCTCCTCGCACGCTTAGCCTGGATTTGAGGGGGTCTGAACCCCCCGGAGTGGGGGAGGATCTGCAGCTGGTGCTGCCCCAGTGGCAGTGCCCTGCTCCTGCTGCTCCGTGTGGTGATGTGGGGTGAGATGTGGGGTGAGATGTGGGGTGCACGTGTAGGGTGAGATGTGGGGTGCACATCTAGGGTGAGATGTGGGATGCACAATTGTGATGGGGTGAGGAGTGGAGCGGGAACCAGAGTGGGGTGCAGGTGTGGGGCACAGGCTGCAGGTGCAGGCAGGGCGGTGTGGGTGCCAGGCTGGGGGCACGGCCCGGGGGCAGTGGGTCTGCTGTAGGGCTGGGGAGGACACACGTCCTTAAGGAGGAGGTGTGTGGGGTTTGGGATGGGGAGAGAGCAGGCTGAGCGCTCGGTGCTGTGCTGGGAGGTGGCCCCTGGCACGCCGGGGGTGCCAGCCGGGGCTGCCTCTGGGTCCCCAGGGCTGCGCTGGCAGAGCCGCTCTGGTCCCAGGGCTCCGTAAGCCCATTAAGAGCTCAGGGAGCCTTACACCTCGGGGGGCTGCAGCAGGGCTTGCACTGCTCCAGCTTAAAGCCCTTGAGCTGAAGCGGGGGCGCTGCTGCAGGGAGGCAAGGACGCCCCTGGCCATCCTCTGGAGATGCCCATCCTGAATCCCCGGCGTGGGTGCTGGCTGCTTCCCCCGGGAGAGTGAGGCAGCAGCCCTGGCACCAGTACTTGGCTTTGTTGCATTGTTAAAATGCATCATCAGGGCGAAAAAGTACATTTTTTTTGTCTGAAAAGTCCTCAGAGGAGGATGTTCCCTCTGCAGGTGCTGTGGTTCAGCATCACAGGGTGCAGCAGAGAAGTACCAGGAGGGCAGGTAGGTCCATCTGGGATGGGGATGGGGAAGCCACACTGGTCAAGAGGAACCTGGTCTGGAATTGCTTGGGATTTTCTATACCTTAACCTAGTGCCTTATGTCAAAAGTGTCAGGAGCTGTGATGGCAGGAAACCCCCTCCTCCCTCCTCAGACGGGTCTTTGTGGAGCTCATGGAATGAAAACAGCTTCGTCAGAACACTGAGGGAGATATTGTGGACAGTCCCTAAAATTCCAGGGCTCATTCGAGACACAAGGATAAGTTCCTTTTTATAGAATCCACCACCACCAAGTCCATATCTGCTGGTGCTCCAGCTTGTTGGGGGATGGATTCTGTGGGTGCTCCCTTGCCCAGCTCATCCCACAGCCCCTGCTCATCCCTCAGCCGTCCTTGGGCTCATCCTCTATGGATCACGCTGCTGAGGGCAAGGTGCAGGATCCTCTGGCATGAGGAAGAGGGAGGAGGATGGCATGGAGGAGGCTGGGGAAGCAGCAAGTCGAAGAGGATGTTCATCATGGAAGCTGAGAGCAGGCAGTGGGAACCCATTTGGTTGGGAGCTCCGTGCTCTGGAGCTTCCCTCCCATGCCAGGAGCTTGGCAGTGCTGTGGGAAGATCCCTCTGGAGATGGGGATATGGGTGTTTGGTTTCAGGAGGGATCAAACCCTTTCCTAGTGAGGGAGGATGGTTCTCTCGCAGGGGCTCACCAGGGTGGCAGGCAGGTGCTGGGAGCAGGCTGGAGTCCTGAACCCACCCTGGGCTTGCTGGAGAAGGGCTGGACCACCACGTGGCAGACACCAGCTACATCCAACTTGCTGCTTGTCATTCCAGCCTGCCACCTGGGAAATGAGGGAAGGCAGAAGTGCTGACATCTAGCTCTAGTCTGAGTGTAGCCCCTCAGAGCTTGGGGCCAGGAAGGAGCAGTGAGCCCAGCCAGGCTGACACCCTGCAGGCAGTCCCCTCAAAGCATGTCTCCAGTGTGATAAGCCCTTTCCAGCTCCCACCAAGTAGTGTTTCCTTCATGCTTCAGCTTCCCTAGCCTCGGTCCTGTGGCCCATCCCTATCTTCCTCTGTGTTGTGACAGATTGTAGATGGGCTTTTCCATGGCTGCTCTCCTCAAGGTCATAGAGTGAACCTCTCCTTCTTACTGTGAGTCCTGCAACTCTTCCAGATGAGGGTCCTCCCATCCTGACTGATGCTGTGGCTGGTGATAGTGATGGTGACCCCTTCCCCCTTCCCAGGACTTCAGCTCTGCTTTCCAAATGTCCTGGGCCTGGTTCTTTAGGACCTGACAGTTTATGCCACCTCACTTGTGCTTTTTAAAAGTTGCCATAGGCTCAGAAAATGCTTTGGGTCAGAAGAGACTATCTCATTCCACCCCCTGCCATGGGCAGGGGGACCTTGCACCAGCCCAGTTTGCTCCAAGCCCTGTCCAGCCTGGCCTTGAACACTTCCAGGAATGGGGCAGCCACAGGTGCTCTGGGCAATCTGTGCCACCCTCACAGGGAATTTCCCCCCAATACCTTATCCACCCCGCCCTCTGTCAGTTTAAAGCCCTCATGCCTTGTTCTGTTTCAGCAGGCCATGGTGAGAAGTCTCTATCCACTGACCTTCCACACCCCCTTCGTGCATGGAAAGGCCACGGTGGGGTCTCATGGCTGTGCAGGACCCCAGGGGGACTCTGACTGTTCCAGAGCAGTCCCGGTGCTTCCTGCAGCCAGACTGGTATCTGATCAAACACAGAAGCTGGGCCTTGGTACAACACCTCCCTGCCCTGCCACCCCGTCATGGGCCTGACAGTTTTCTGGGAACAATTTTCCAGGAGCAGTTTTCCTAATCACTCTTTGCCAGCAGGTTGCCCAGCAGTGCTGCTTTTCTATCCTCTATCACCATGCACGGGGGAAGGAAGATGCCTTTCATTTGGGCTGATTCTTGGTTAAGAACCAAAAAGACACCCAAGAGGAATCTCTGAAGGAGAGCTTGGCTTGGGTCAGTCCATGTGTGTCCTCTGGCCTCAGGTGTGTTTGCTGACCCGACAGCACGCTGTGATGGGTGCAGGTCTCCCCAGCCATGGTCCTGGTTGAGGGCAGACCTTGTGTCTGAGGACATTTGGGCACCCCTGGTGCCAGTGTTGCAGCGTCCCCATCGTCAGCCAGGACAGCCGTGGGGCTCCCTGATCCCCAGGGGTGATACAATCCCTGCCTGTGGCTCTGCTGTCCTGGAGGATGAGGTGCTGCTTGCTCCCTGGGATCCAGCAGGTGCAGAAGGGAGGAGCATCATCTTCCTCTTGATCCCAGGATGCTGCAATTTGCCTGTTTGCTTGGGTGCTGCTTTAACATGGTTTCCTTGGCTGCCCTGCCCTTGAGTGTGCGGATGGCCTGGGAGATCTGGGCCTGGTGCTGTGACCACCCCACATGGAAAAGCTCAAGGAATGGAAAAAACCAGTGAGGGGTGCATGAGACCTGAGGACCAGTGAAACCAGTGTCTGAGATGAACCAAACTGGTGGAGCATCTGCCAAGCATCCCACTCCTGGAGGTGTTGGCAGCAAGTGTCCCCATCGACTGGCACCCAATGCCTGGGCAGCACCCTCCCCTCTGCCAGGCTCCAGCTCTGTCCCTTGCTCAGGCCCTTCCAGCCTGCTCGCCTGTGCTGCCTGGGGCTGTCCTGGCTCTCTGGTGCCATCCCCAGTGCCTCCAGCAGGGTCTGGCTTGCAGCAGGGGTCAGTCACCTGCGATGTCTCAGGGAGCAGGAAGCTCTCGGGGTGCACAGCAGCGAGCTCAGCTTGTGTCTGAGCTAGAGAGCAACAGGGTTTGCTCTGTGTTATTCTGGATCTAAAAGGAAAAAAAAAAAAAAAGGGATTGCTCTTTCCCAGTTCCTGCATTTCCTGAGAGCAGCCTAGCTCCTAGCTTATCTTCAGACAGCCTCAGGGGTATTCCCTTGGAGTTTGGGAGTTTAATCAGGCATTGCTGGGGCATGTGAACTCTGCGGCGAGTCGCCGTTCCCAGGGAGGGGAGCGCCTCTCGCAGATATTTGGGTTGGCGTGCCTGGGCTGGGGGCTGGGCTGGCTGGGAACGCGCTGCTGCTTTTCCTGGGGATGCGACTGGGACTGGCTGGGGGTGACCTGCCTGCCTGGGAGGATGGCGGGCAGGATGCTGTGGGCAGGGTGGGGTCCCCTGGACATCCCCGTGGTGGGGCTGCCTGGGCTTCACTGTGCTCCTCTGGAGCTTTCATCCCTCCAGCCCTGCCTCTGCCACCTGCCTCTTTTCTTTTCAAATCCATGGATTTTCTTTGTAGCATCCTAGGTGGGAGCTTCTGATTATGACCTGGCGCCCTTCTTCTGGCCCCTCTGGCCATAACCTGGCCCTGCTGCTGGTTTTATTCTGGGTGATTTTGAACTGGGAAGAGAATCAGAATTCCAGTGGAAATGCTCAACACCAGGCTCTGCTTCACCGGTGGAATCGAGGGCTTTGTTGCTGGCTCTTTTGCAGGCAGTATTTCTTTTTTTGGGGGCTGGATGTATTTCTGGCAAGTAAAATGACGGATGCTCTGTTTCGTTTCCAGTGGCAGCGTTTCAGATTCCTTGCTCCAGGGCAGGAGCTGAGCGAACTCCGATTCCAGAGCAGCTCTGGTACCTTGGCAGCTTAAAGGCCACGGGGTTTGCTTGAATGACAAGCGGTGCTGAGCGTGGGGAAAGCTTGGGAGAGGCAGTTCTCTGCTCATGCCTTCATCTCTTGCAGGAGCAAGATCCCACGGAGCGGGGAGGGACCTTTATCCTGTCTTCCTGCTCTGCAGGCAAACTGGGAGGTGATGGGCAGACCTGGAGAAGGATGGCAAGCCCTGCCTTGAGGGGATGCTCCCTGCATCGCTGCTGGGGAGATGGGGAGAAGCAAAGTCTTGAGGCATTTCTGTGTTTTGTCCCTAGAAACATCCTCTTGGATGCTCTTACCCCAGCTTTGCCTCCCCTTGTACCTGTCTCAGCAGGATAGAATCACAGAATCATGGAACGGTTTGGGTTGGATGGGACCTCAAAGCTCATCTCATTCCAAACCCCTGCCATGGGCAGGGACACCTTCCACTCTCCTGGGTTTCTCCAAACCCCATCCAACCTGGCCTTGGATGTTTCCAGGGATGGGGCAGCCACAGCTGCTCTGGGTGACCTGTTCCAGGGTCTCACGAATGCCTCTGTAGTGCAGATCTCAGAGGCTGGCTGAGCTGCACCCTGCAATGTTGGTGAGCTCCAAGCTACGAGGAAGGACAGGACCTGCCAGCAGGGCTGGGATGCTGTTGGGATGCTGCAGTGCTGAGGGTGAGGTGTGAAGGATGGGAGTCCACAGCCCAGGAGGTCAGGGCAGGTTGGGGACCTGTCTTCCTGAAGCTACCCAGCTTTTTTTGGCTTGTCTGCATGGACCTGAGACATGCATGGGTCTGCAGACAGGGTCTGCTCGTCCCTCAGAAAACACCCTGCACTTGGTTTTGGTGACAGAGAGAGCCCTGACTGCTGCCTGCCTGCCAAAACCTGTACCCCAAAAACTCTCAAGCCTCTCTGGCCCACTGGGCTTACTGGAAGCAGCTTCCCTGGTTAGCACTGGGGATGGGGTAGTGCCAGCCCCATTGCTGTGGCAAGTTTTGGCTGTGCTCAGCAAGGCTGTGGGGCTGGGAAGAGACCAGCTCGACTCCCCAGGGGCTGTGGGTGCCTCACTGCCCCCTCCCAAAGCTGAGCTGGTCTTCCCCCCCCACCAAGCCCTGGCCAAGCAGCCTTCCTCCCCTTTCTCCTCTTCCTCCTGTTTCCCTCCTGCCAGCGAGGCCAAGCAAAACGCGGTGCTGACCAAAAATAACAACCGCCGGCAGATCCAGACAATGGATAAACCCCCGGTGAGGGCGAGGGCGACCCGAATCCTCCCAGAGGAAGACGGGATTATTCGCCGTCCTCTTGGACATCTGTCAATAGCTGCCGTCTGCGGACCCGCTTTCCGACAAGGCCGGCGGCTTTCCGACGGGGCCGTCGCCTTCCTGCTGGGAAAAGTGGTTCTTCCAAAGTGGTTGTCCTCAGGAGCAGGGATCGTGGCTGTTTGGGATCTCATCACTGAGCACCGTAAGGTTCCCACCACCCATTAGAGGCCAAACTCAATGCACTGAGCTGGCCCTGGTGCTCTCAGGTGGTGACAGTGACACAGGGGCTGGCGTTTGTGCTCTGGGTTTGTGCTCTGCCACCACGGAGCTGCCTGGTGGGATGTGGGGGGATGAGGTTTTGAGAGAGCTGGGAGCACAAAGAGACCTCTCCAGGCTGGAGCTGTTCTTGAAGGTGGCACTAATGGATTTAGGCACAATTGAGGGTGACACCTGGAGATGGCATGAATAGATCTGGGCACCATCAAAGGTGGCACTTGGAGGTGCTTGTACATTGAAACACCATTGAAGGTGGCACCGTTGGCTTTGGGGCTCTTTGGCATCCAGCATTCCCATGCGACTGTACCTACAGATTTCCCCCTGGTTTTTAATTAACTTCTTTGCACTCTGCCCATGCCAAGGGTCTCTCTGTGACCTGGTTGTCGGTCAGACCCCAAGTAATTGACGCTGTAATTGCCCCATCTGTTAACAGAGTGATTCACACATCTTAGCTTGGCCTAGGCAGGCATGTGTGGGTTTCCTCGGGGCAAAGCCACCTTCAGCCCCCCGGCTCTTTGGAGGTCCTGCTGGGATGCCCGTTGTTGTTGGCATCTGCCACTGGGCAGCGCCTGCCCCTGCCCACCTGTCCCCCATGCCTGGGCTCATTCTGCCTGGTCCCCTGAACCTCACAGCCCTGAATCACCTTGGGGGCCTCACTCGGTGGGCAGAACATGGGGAACTAGTTGAGCCAGAGAGTCCCTCCAGGAAGGTCTGGAGGGGATTAGCAGAGGACAGGGGGTGTTCTGCTGGGCTGGGATTGATGGCGCATCTCCGGGGCGATGCCAAGCCGGGGGGAGTGGGCGAGCGGCAGAGCCGTGCCACGGCGCGTGAATGTCAGATGCTGCTTGGCTGCGAGCTGGGCTCGTGCGAGAGCAGATCTGTTCAATCCCATTTGGAGAGGGGGGAGAGGCGGGGGGGGCTCTTCCCCAGGCTCAATCTGGTAGGTTTTAGTTACAGTCGTTTTAGGATTTGGGCAGCGAATTGGTGCAGCTTTGGCACAGGGGGGGATGGATGAGCACCGAGGCTGCCAAGCCTCCCTCATCCCCCGGAATTGGGGAGGGGGGGATCCCGCAGGTGGGTGCAGCCCCCGGGCTGAGCAGTGTGGCCATCACCCGGCTCTCTGGGCAGCAGCTGGGCGAGTGGAGGAGGGGAGGAGGTGCCTGGCGTTGTCCGCAGGGCACCCGCAGCCCTGCAATGCTCGGGTGGACGCTTCAAATCGCGTTATCTCCATAACCGCCCGGCTCTGGCCGCTCCGAGTGGCAGCGGAGATAAGTGGATTTCTAGGGAGCGCCTGGTCGTCTGACATTTAAGACTCCTTAATCCGTAACCACCACCCTGTGGAGGCAGGACACAGCCACATTTCCCAGCTGGGGCAGCCCCGGGCGCAGGTCAGCCCCTGCGTTGGTGGCTCCAGCTGTGCCAGGGCCACAGGGTGAGGTTCAAGGATGTGCACGGAGGCTGTGGTATCCCTGGGCACTTCCTTGTCCTCTCCAGGATGATAAGCTCCTTGGCAGTCCGGGGCACATTGGTGATAGGCTCTGGGCTGTCGCCTGAGTCAGGCATCCGGGTGTGGCTGTGCCAGCAGATTGGGAAGCCTGCAGCAGCCATGGGGCTACACGGAAAAACCCGGCACCAGTGGGAAAAAAATACGGCCTAGATGGATCCCTGGTGGAGGGAGCCCACCTGGGGAGGTGGCATCACCTCCTGCCTGCTCAGCAGGATGTGGCATGGCCTCACCACGCTGTCCCTAAGGATGTGCCTGGCAGCACATCTCCTGGCCCACCCTGTGTCCAGAGTTGCTCCTGGGTCACATCTCCGGGACCGCGTGGCTGCCTGTGAGGAGACAGGTGAAAGGCACTCTGTGCACCATGAAGATTTGCCATCTGCTTCCAGGGCAAACTCCAGATGCTGGATTTAATCTTCCATAGCCTTTTAATTCATGAGTTGGCTTCTTAACATCCCTCAGTGCCACCTCGGCAGCAGAGACAAGCAGAGTGGCTGCCATGACTGGCCCTTCGAAGGATGTTCTGGAGCACAAGAGATGAACCTTGTCTGTGTGAGTTGCCCATGTGGCAATCTGTCATACCTCTCATACCTCTGGGTCTTTAACCCACCCAGGGTGAGCCTGAGCATTCACAGCACTGCCCCAACCTCCCCCAGGCCTGAGTGTCCTCTCTTGATGTCAGGAGAAAAGGTGGTGGGTGATGGTAACTTCCATGGTACGTCCAGGAGTGGATCTTCTGGCTGGACCAGTTTTTGGAAGGATGAATGCAGAGAGCAGAGCTTTGGGGCTGTTGGGTTGACAGAGATGATGGCTTGCAAATAACAGGCTTGTCTTTGCCTCAGGCACCTGGTTATCAGGCACCATGGATGGGTGTCCTGTAGGGGTAATCAGCCTTGGGAGATCATGGATTCAATTCTCTCTTGCTTCACCTGCTGCTGGACATCTGGCTGGTGAGGCTGTGATAAGACATCACCGCCTGTTTCAGCTGACCTGTGTCAACACCTGGTGGAGGGAGCAGCGGGTTTGAGTGTGCTGCAGAAATGGGCACCTGGCAGCTGAATCATCTCTTGTGGTGCTGGGGTCGGAGCTGCTGTGAACCTTGTTCTGGTGGGGCATGTTCTCCTGAGCCTTTGACCTCGGTTGCTGTTGGACCTTCTGGCTTGTGGCAGTGCTACAGGGCCGTGGTGCTGTCCTACCCACTGGTGTCTCATCCCAGGATGTGTTTCAGACACCAGGATGCCTCCAGGCTGTCTTGTCTCCCCGTGCATCGCTTCCACCACCTATGGGCCCGTGCTCCTGGCCATCTCAAGGTCCTGTCCACTGTTGGCCAGGGCAGCTGAGGAACACAGGGACCACCTCCAGCCCCTCTTTGGAGCTGCAAGGGAAAGGTGCCTCTGGTTGCAGCCTGCCTGGACTGACATCTTTCCTGGGATGCCTTCGAGAGGGGCACACGCTGGTGATGGGTCGGTGCTTAGCACGTCTGAGTCCGTCCATCCGTCTGTCTGTCCATCCATCAGCAGGGAATGATGGTGTGATGGTGGTGGGGAGGAGGTGGGGGCCATGCTGGGCGGGTGGCCACACGGTGAGGGGGAGGAAGTGGGGACAAAAACGCGGCAGAGGGGACAATTGCAGCCTTTCTCCAGGCTGAAAAGACGCCGGGGTCCCTTCCGTCCTCGTCCTCCGTCTGCTGCAGGCGGACAAAGCCACCGCCCCCAGTGCCCACCCAGCGCCCAGGGATTAGAAAAAAGGCGAATTTTGATTTTCTCCTTTTGTTTCCAGAGCCCGGGAGCAGCTCGGCTTCAGCTTTGCTGCTTTCTTCTCCCTTTACGCCGTGTCTGTGCACGGCTGACCAACCAGCGGCTTTTCTGGGAGGAGGGTGATTTATTTAAAATTAAAGGAAAGCAGAAGTTCTTTCTTGAAGATGAGACTTTTTAGGTCGGCGGGAGCCGATGGCTTTCCAGCCATGCAACGAAAACACAGGGGAGCCAGCTGGAATTTGCAGCTTGTCATTTTTTAGCAAAAGCAAAGCTCCTCTCCTGCTCCCCTCTGACAGTGAACGGTGCCTGCAACCGGGGGGACTCTCAGCCAGTCTCCCTGGCTGGCAGGGGTTTTTCCAGACCACCAGAGATGATCCTTTTGCAACCTTTATTTATTTTAGCATTGTCAGGACTATTGCAGAGGAGTCCCCTGTGTGCTGGGGTTCAGGGAGCCCTGGGGCAGAGTGGAGGAGGTGAGGGGTGGTGTGCTGCTGAGAACTGGGGGAAGACCTATGTAGAGGAGCATCCCAGATTTCCCTGCCTGGGTTATGGGAGAGCACAGCTGCCTTGGCCCATCTGAGCATTCCAGGCTGGTGGGAGGCAGGTCTTTGGGATGACCCATGGAAATCATAGGATCACAGGATAGTTTGGGTTTGAAGTGTCCTTAAAGATCATCTCATTCCACCCCCTGCTGTGGGCAGGGACATGTTCCACTAGACCAGGTTACTCCAAACCCTGGAGTAACTGGGTAACCCTCCAATCCGGCCTGTAACATTTCCAGAGATGGGGCAGCCACAGCTTCTCAGGACAACATGTTCCACACGTGCTGTCCCTCACCCTGGGATCCCCTGGCCTTTGGACCCTGCGCATGGCAGGGGGTTGGTTGCAGGGGAGGAACAGTGTCCTGCAAAGGCTTGGGAAGCCCTGGTTGTGGCTTGGGGCCTCCCGACCTTGGTGCTGTCCCCTTGAACCCTGGCGTCCCTCCAGGCTGTTAAGCTGCCCCGTGCAGACCCGGGCGAGGGAGCCCATCACGTGCCCCTTAATGCGGCCCGGACTAAGCACCTTTGACAGGGACCCAGATGACGCTGCCCGGCGCCTTCCCGAGGGATGGGGGCCGGAAAAGGGGCAGAAACGGGACGGGGGGGCCCTCACCGTCTTTCCTCGGGTCAATCATAAAGAAGGGATTAAGATCATTAATTCCTCCCCCCGCTGCAATTAACGACGGGGCCGGGCAGCGGCTGGCGAGGAGCAGCGCTATCTGTTGTGCTGGGTGGTCCCGCGGTGGCAGCGTGGGGGACCCCCCCTTTTATGTGAACTACGCGTACCCCCGGCCCCCCGCGTGGGGTGCCTGGCGAGGACAGCGTGGGGACAGAGCGGTCCCAGCTGGCACGGCCGCGGTGTCCGGCCGCGGGGGCCGGAGGGCAGCGCCGGGTGGCTGCAGATGGTGGGAGCTGGCGGAGGCGAAGCGGCGGCCGGGACAATAGCGGGATTGTGCGGTGGCGCCGCTGGCACGGCTCGGCACGGCTCGGCGCCGCGCCCCGTGCCAGCCGCGGGCACTGCCTTGCGCCGCTGGGGCCGAGCGCGGCCGCGGCGCCGTGCCCGGTGTCTCCGGGTGCGGGGAGCCGGGCGGGCGGGCCGGGCTGGCCCGGTCCCGCAGCCGCGGGTGCCGGGGGGCTGTGCCAGGCTGCGCTGCTCGCCCCGGTGCGAGGGGGCGGCGAGCGGGGGCTCAGAGCTGCTGGCACCCTGTGGCATGGTGGGACCAGCCAGGGAGGCTGGACGGTGTGTGTGGCTGCGGGAGAAGATGGGAACTGGTGGAAATGGTCACCACGCCGTGGCTTCAGCCGGTGTCCCCTCCGCTCTGGCACCGGGAGCCCGCTGCGGGGCCGTGGGAAGACCCACGCGGGCAGGACGCAGCGCTTTGACGGAGCTCCCCGGCAGCCCCGCGGCACGGCGGTGCCGATGCCCCGGGGGGAGCGGGCAGGGCGGGGTGGCGAATCCCGGGCACGCGAATCCCGGGCCGTGTGTCCGGGCGCTCGGCTCCCCGCACGGCGCGGGGCGGGCGGAAGAGGCGCAGGGCCGCAGGAAAGGCGGCCGCGGGCAGGCGTGAGATAACAGCGCCGGGCGCTTTATCTCACATCCTCCCGTCCGGCGCTTTTCCTGCCGCGCTCCCCGCTCCGGCCCCAGCGCCCGTTGCTGTCGGCACTAAGGTGTGACCCGTCCTAAGGTCGCCAGGAACAGGTTCCCCACCTCCCTGGCAGAGGGGACGAGTGATTCCGCTGCATGGCAGCAGCTCGCCCATCTTCCCAGCACCCCGTCATCCCTTCGGGGTGCACCCCACCTCGCGGTGCCCAGCATCCCCCCGCCTGGCGTGGGGCGGGATGCTGGGGAAGGGCAGCCCGTCCTGCCGCCGCAGCCCTCCCTCCCCACGTGGCCTGGCGAGCTCCCGGCTGGAGCCCAAGCCCTGCATCGATCCGCGCTGCATCTTAAATCCCGCAGCAGCTGAAGCAAGCGGTTTTCAGCGCCAGGGCGGGGGGGTTTCTCCGTGGGCGAGCCGGCTCTGGCACCCGAGTGAGACACCGGGGCTGCTTCCGCAGCCGGTACCACGGTAGTTGGCACAGGGACTTTGCCCCCATCAGCGTTTTAACGGCGATGCCCAAGCTCTGTCCGTGGGAAAGGGTCCTCCCGGGCTATTGTGGGGTTCCTGGGGCTGCGCTGGAGAAGGGGATCCGAAGGGTGATGGATGAGCAGGACTGGGGTTTGGGGGTGCAGGGATGCCCCTCACTCTGCTGCATCACCCCTACAACAGGAGCGAGGGTCTCAGCAGAGCTCTGCACATCCCCGTCTGGGCCCTGGAGAGGAAGGTGCTGGGATAGCCAGGATGGAGGGATCGGGTGGGCGAGGGGCCTCCTCCCAGTGCCACCCTCCCCCAGCTGCCGCCGGGGTGGGGACCTGGGTTCCTGCTCCATTAAGCTCTGCAGCTTTTCTCCTCTAAAGCCTGATTACTTGGCGGTGCCTGTGTGCGTGCGTGCTCGGGAGGGAGGAGGAGGAGGAATTTCACAACAACAAGTGTTTGCAGCCACACTGGACCCAGCTGCCCCGGAGTCGCCCCAGGGACAGCAGCATAGCATCCGCTCCAGGAAGGCTCTTGCTGTTACTGCTGAGCCCGTGGCGCTGCTGGAGCAGCTGGGCATGTGTGCTGGGCATGCTGGGGCATGGGAGGAGGTCAGCAGTGGGGCTTGGAGGTGGATGCTGTGCTCCCTATGGGGTTGAAGGTGGGCACTGCAGCTCCTGATGAGACTTGGAAGCGTATGCTGCAGCTCCCTGTTTGGTTTGGGGATGGACACTGCAGCCCTTCGTGGGGTTAGAAGGTGGATGCCATGGCTGTCCACAGGATTTGGAAGTGGCCATTGCAGCTCTTATGGGAATTTGGAGGTGAACACCATGGCTGCCCATGGGATTTGGAAGTGGATGCTGGAAGTGACTGAGAATTGGCTGGTGCAGCTCTCTATGTGATTTGGGGTGAACACTGCAGCTGTTGGTGGGGTTTGGTTGAAGATGCTGTGGATCCCTGAGGCACTTGAAGGTGGACACTGCTGCTCTCCATGTGGCTTCCTTCCCCTGCCCAGTGCTGGCTCGGGGACAATGGTCCAGGAGGAGAAAGAGGAGGAGGAAAAGGGGTGCAGCTTAGCCTGAGCTGGGTGAGCAGCATCCCTGGGACTGTGGGAGCTGGGGTGTTGCCTCTATGGCACCTGGCTTGGGGGACAAGGGTGGCCGCAGGGTGGGAACCAGGCACCCCTTGCACGAGCTCCAGCTCCTGGCCTGGGAGCATCCCGCTGGCGCCTGCAGTGCCATCCGGTGTGGGGCCGCACGCCGCTGGAGCGGAGCGGGAGATGAGCCCCGTGACTTCCCTGGGGCTGCTGTCCCTGGGGGAGGAGAGCCGGGCACAGAGAGTCTTTAAGCATCAGAGTGCCATTGCTACCAGGCCAGGACTTCCCCTGTGACCCCCCACTTCTGTCTGGATGGCGACCCTTTTAGAGAGCAGCGGAACGGATCTCCACCGAGGTCCGTTCCCTGGAGTTCCTTTGTTCGCGGCGCTGAGATTTTCATGGCAGGGGGAGGAAGAGCCGCTTTGAAAAGCCTGTTGGCTCTTGCCAGCGCTGACTCTCTTTTCTTTTCTCCTTCCAGAGCCGCGTGGTGTGTCCCAGAGCCGCAGAGTATGTCTGAGCACTGAGAGCACCCTGAGTCCTCCGCAGCCAGCGCGGGAGGAGACGCCCCGTTGATGTGCGGTCCCGTCTGAGCGTCCCCGGTGGCTGGCGGGCCAGTGCTACCAGAAGGGCTTTGGGGGTCTTTCACTTTGGCATTAGGGTGGGTTTTTGGGTTTTTTGTTGGTTTTTTTTTTTTTTTTGGTTTTTGGATTTTTTTTTTTTTTTAAATTTTGGGGTTGGTTTGGTCGTTGTGCTCCGGGCACCATGTCAAATTCGGGCTCCCATCAAGACACTGGGAACAAGCCAGAGACGGAAAAAAATAACCAAGATGACTCTCAACCCCCTGTCAACTCCGAGAGGAGGAACAAAAGTGGAATAATAAGTGAACCTTTGAACAAAAGTCTTAAGAAGTCCCGTCCACTCTCCCACTATTCCACCTTTGGTAGCAGCAGCTCGGTAAGCGAACATTCAGAGAAAGGCAACCCCTTAGCTAATGGCAACGATGCGACTGTGGATAAAAGTCATTCTACCTCAAAGCACAAAAACATCTCTAGTATGCTGAGCAAATTAGACCGGATGTCGGAGCTCTCCTCAGAAGGACAGACCGCCCTCCAACAGTTTGCTCAGTCGACAGAAATGCTCAAAAGAGTGGTACAGGAGCATCTTCCTCTAACAAGCGAGCACGGGACTGGTATCTCTGACATGGAGGCAGTCTCAGCTGCAGAGACAATGAACGGCCCCTCTGATTTTCCTTACCTGGGGGCTTTTCCCATCAACCCAGGCCTTTTCATTATGACCCCTGCCGGCGTGTTTCTGGCAGAGAGCGCGCTCCATATGGCTGGCTTGGCAGAGTATCCCATGCAGAATGAGTTGGCATCTGCCATCAATTCGGGGAAAAAGAAACGGAAAAGATGCGGCATGTGCCCGCCCTGCCGAAGACGGATAAACTGCGAGCAGTGCAGCAGTTGTAGGAATCGCAAAACTGGCCACCAGATTTGCAAATTCCGAAAATGTGAAGAACTCAAAAAGAAGCCTTCTGCAGCACTGGAGGTAACCGGCCCCTCTCAGGCACCCTAACCCCTCCTCGGGCTGCGTTCCTGGGTTTGGATCTTGCCCTAGATAATAAAACACCTGGTACTTCTTACTTTTTTTTATTTTTCCCTTTTCCATTAACAGCTCTCACCCTGAGATGTGTACTCTGCCCAGTGCCCCCAGTCCCACCCCATGCTATGTACTGAGGTTGATTGATGTGGGGAGGAGGACTGGGGTCTCTCCCTGGGCACGCTGGACTTTGCTCTCCCCTTTGCAAGCACAGGCAACAGTGGGGCTCTGCTGGGGTTTTGGTGACAGCATCCCCTGTCCTCAGTGGGTGGCAGAGATGGGGAGCAACAGCCAGCCCCAGAGGAGGGGGATGACTTTTTGGGGCAGACCTTGGGGTAATTGGTGATGATGAAACCTGTGGCCACAGTGCAGCCAAAGCCCAACCCCTCAGCTTATTCCACAGCATCGCCAGTGGAGTGGCTGTGCCAGGTGTCCCTGGGCCAGCATCCCTCTGGGGTGGTCAGGATGAGTCCATAAGGCAGCAGCTGGATTTCCTGTGGCAGCAGTGCTGCAGTCCCCACTGGCAGTGCTCCTGTTTTAGCACCCAGCAGAGCCAGGAACATCCCTGCTCCTGCTGGGGATGCCCAGGTGCCCTGGTGTGAGCCAGGTGCTCAGGCTGTCACTGCCCACCATGGCCTGCTTGTGGATGTCCTTGGCTTTGGAGGAGAGCCATTTTGTTGGGGTGCCACCTTGCCAAATCCACTGGGGAGGTGTGACATTCATGTGGGACTACAGGGAAAGTCTGGTGACGTGGGTTGTGGGGGCCTCTTTAGGGCTCACGGGCGGGTGGCATGGCATGGCTGGGGGCTGGGTGCCAGCAGGGCAGGAGTGCCCCATGCTCTGGCAGAGCCTCCCTCTTCCTCACACCCAGGTGTTGTGTTGAAGCCAGGTTTGATTTTTCTGTGAGCTGACCCCACCATCATCCATGCTGGTGTGCTTCCTCCTTCTGGTGAGCACATCCCCATGGAGAGACAGACAGGCTAAAAAGTCACCTGGGCATCAGCTGGATGGTGCATCTTGGCACAAAGGCCTTGCCCATCCTCTGGTGGTCCCAATGCAACCAAGGCCCGCTGCTCCCTTAGCCACATTCTACGTTTTTCAATTAGCATCAGCTCTGAATGAATACTGAAGGGGAAAAAAAATCTATTTGGGCGGTGGGGATGAGGAGAGGGGGACTGTGTCTTTCAAAAACCGCTGTATTGCTAAATTATATTCTTGTTCTAATTTGCTGAGTCAGTGATCTGGAAAAAGGGAGAAAGGGAAAAAAAAAGTTCATTTCTTCCAAAGAGTCCTAAAGCGGGTCAATAGACTCGGAGCTCTCAGCAGCTGGGGGAGTTGCTCCCTTCTCCCAGTGCTGGGTCTGGGGCTGATAAATAGCACCAGGAACCCATGGAACAGTCACCCCTGTGATGGGTTTGTCCATCTCATGACTGGTTGGGTAATGGAGGCCACTGAAATAGGGTTCTGCATCTGGTGGAGCTGGCCCCAGCAGAGATGAACCCCGTCCCCCTGGGCATGACCAGGTGTGCTGAGGCTCAAGAGAGATGCCACCGTGCTGGTGGGATGGACCCCGGGCAGGAGTGGGTCACTCCAGGGCATCACCATCCCCTGTTCATGCCAGACCACCCCCTCTCTCAGAACACCCACTTGCACCATGCGCTGTTGGAAGGGTTGTACAGGATTGTGGCTGGCACAGGGACACCGTGACCAATGTCCCAGGTCACCTGGGTCAAAGCTGGCTTGTTGAATCTAACCTGTCAACCAGCCTTGCTCATACATTGGGCCAGGTGTAGGGCAACCACCAGCACCTGTGCTGTGCTGGAGACCTGTCTGGAGGGGGCCAGGATGCAGAGTTCCATGGGCTGCTGGTCCTGGTGGGTGCCATCACACCTCTGTACTGGACACTGGGACAGAAGGGGCCATTCAGTGGCCTTTCCAATGGGGCTGAATCATTCACAAGGCTTTGTGGAGCATTGTCCTGATGTTTCTCCCCTCTCAGCCCCTAAATTATCAGGCTAGCCCAGAGATACGCGGCCTTGAGAGGAGGAACATCAGGATATGGGCAAAGATTCAAGAGAGGCTCTCACCCCGATGTGGTTTTCCAGCTCTTTATTCTGTGATGTCCAGGGGAAAGAGCGGGGGGGAAAGAGGACGAACAGGAAGGGTCAGGGGTTTATCTGGGCTCTGGACAGGGAGGGCTTCTTGGCTCTCCACCAGCCCTGTTGGGCATGAAGGAGGAGACCAGGATGATCTGATCAGAGTCACAGGGGTCCCGGGAAATGGGAAAACATGGCCTGAGCAGAATGTAACATTGTCCCTGTCTCTGGGGGGCATCCAGAGGAACATCCTAGGAGAGCCCAGACAGGGGCCGCAGCTATATTAAACATTGATCTAAAATCAAGCAGTAAAAAAAAAATAGAATTAAACCTTTATGGTGGCGTAAAAAAACGGGCTAAATCCCTCAGCTGCTGTTAAGCTTTATCTGCACATCTACAGGGCCTGAAGAACCGGTCACCACTGGTGTCCCGCTGTGCTGGGGCTGCCTGGGGCTCTGAGACCGGCGGGGTCGGGTGCTGGGAGCAGGCAGCAGCACGTCCCTGTGCTGACCAGGCTCCTCTGGGCTCTGCCAGCCCCAGCAGCCTGGCCAGCCCTGCACAGGTCACCCTGGGCTTGTCTGCAGAGGTCACACGAAGGCCATGAATAGTTGGGATTGACTCATCAGAGCTGTTCTCCATCCAGAGAAGCTGTGCTGAAGAGCTTTGGTGCTCCAGATAGAGCCGGTGAGGGTCACTGTCACCCTCATCTCAGCCTCACAGAGAGACTCTGGCCATGGAGGACAAGGGGTGAGCATTTTAAACTGAAAGAGGACAGATTTAGGTTGGACATAATGTAGAAATGTTTATGATGAGGGTGTTGAAGCCCTGGCACAGTTTGCCCAGAGCAGCTGTGGTTGCCCCATCCCTGGAAGTGTCCAAGGCCACGTTGGTTGGGGCCTGGAGCAACCTGGTCTGGTGGAAGGTGTCCCTGCCCATGGCAGGGGATGGAATGAGAGGATCTTTAAGGTTTCCTCTAAACCATTCTGTAGGTCTGTGATTGTGGGGATGAGGGGGATCTCTCCTGGACATCCACATTAGAGCTGGTTGTCCATTTTCCTTTAATAATAAAGGAGCAGAGGTATTCATGAGACATCTCCATCCAGACCCATGAGGAGCCCCCTCTCCCCTCTTTCCTCTCCTCTGGGATGATGGGTCTGGGTAAGTGGCCCTTGTTGGAGAGTCCATCCTGCTCTGTCCTGCTTGTTGTGCTTTCAGTGGCTAGGTGGGATCCATTGTGGTCAGTGTGGAGGCCACAGCCCTGTGCATCGCTGGGCACAGGCACTTGTGCCTTCCCAGATGTCTGATTATGTGTCAGACACCTTGGGGAATGGGTGATGCCTGTGGCTTGTGACTGCGCCAGCTCAATTTGCTCCCTAACATGGGCTGGGAGCAGGAGCAGGTGGGATCTGTCAGCAGTCTGGTGGGCACCACCAGCTCCTGCCCATTCTGGCCCTTCATGCCCCTGCCCTTGCCCAGGCCCCATGTTTGGGCTGTGCCTGTGGAAGTGGAAATCTCCTGCAGGGATGGGGTGATGCTGCTCAGCTGTTTCACTGAGGCTTGGTTGCTGTCTTGATCCAAAAGAAGGACCCAGTGAGATCTGACTGACTCCTACATGGAATTAGGGACCAAAATGTGCCTGGTTTGACTCTTTGGATGCTACATGAGGTGTCCCAGCCCTGCCACGGGCTCAGTATCGTGCCCCCGCTTGTCTCAGGGCAGCCAGTCTGCTGTCACTGCAGCCTGTGGCCTCTTTCCCATTGGTGTCCCTTGCTTGTTTGGAGATGTGGGACCTGAAGGGTCCTTTCAGGTGATTGTGTGGTGATCCTGTGGTGATTGTGTGTCTGGCTGGCACAGCCCAGCCTTGCCTGGGGGCTGTTGGCACTGAGAGACGTCGTGGTCCTTGCACACTCCACCCATGTTCTCATGGACATTGTGCAGGCTTTCCACCTCATCCCAATGGAAAATGTCTCTGGTTCTCCTTCCAGAGGACAACAGCGCTGCTGGGGCATGGCCCCACACCATCTTTCCTGGAGGTGGCTTCTCAGAGACCTTGTCTGTTGGGCCCTTTGTTGGCTGTGGGGTTGAGCCTGGTGGGACTCATCCCTCTTCCCTGTGGGGTGCTGAGGTACCTGGTGGTGCCTGGGGCTGCTTTGCTGGGATCAAGGTTTGTTGAGCATGTCCCATGTCTGAGCAGCTCCTGCTCTGATGTCCCCAGGCCCATTCAGCTCCTGCTCCCAGTTTCCATCCAGATGTGCTCCTAAACCCATCTGGTGCCTGGACTCCTGTCCTCTGGGTGTCTGTCTGTCCGTCCATGGCAGGGACTGTGGGGGCTGGCAGTGAGGGCGCTGTGCCAGGTTGTCCCAGGTTGTGCCACGTTGTGCCAGGCCATGCCCACTGCCCACGGCCCGGCCACTGCACTCACCGCTGGCCAGAGGGGAGGCCAAGGGCTGTGCCAATGTGCCAGCTGCCCATGGGGACATGGGGACATGGGGGTGTGGGAACAATGGCCAGGCTGCTGTGCTGGTGCATGGCCAGGGAGGGCTCTGGCAGCAGGGGGACCCCGGTGTCCCTCCTGCTGGCATCGTGGGATGGAGATCTTGGGATCAAAGGGTGCTGAGCCTGGGCTGGATGCGTGCCAAGGCTGGGGACCGGGGTGCCAGGGTGGGGGTGAGGGGTGGGTGCTCAGCCCTGGTGCTGGACCCGACCTAACGCCTTGTCCCTTCTTCTTCTGTCCCCCTCCCTGTGTCTCTTCCTTTCCAGAAGGTGATGCTTCCTACAGGAGCCGCGTTCAGATGGTTCCAGTAGGAACGGGAATCCCAAAGCTCTGTCATCCAAGTGCAATGTCACTGCTTGCTTGTGTTGTCTCAGGCAAGGGATTTTTGGCTGAAATGAATGGATGCACCTGTGTCTCTTTAGAACCAAAAATATTTTCTCGCAAATCTCATTCCTGTTTTTATATTTTTTTCTTTTTTTTTCCTTTTTTTTTTTTTTTTGCGTTTGTTTTAACATCTTCGAGTCCTAGTCAGACATTTAACTGCTTTTCAAATAAAAAACAAAAAAATAATTAAAAGAAAAAAACAATGGATCTGTAAAGTACCAAGACTTAATAGACAGAGTATGGACAATCAGTTTCTTTCTGTGTTTTGGTGTTGATGTTGTTTATGTGTGAAAGATGCAGTACTTGTGTAGGGAATGTAAATTTACAGTAACCTTTTAAAATCTAGTTACTAATAAGCACTACTGTAATTTAGCACAGTTGTTTAATTGCACCCTCATTTATACTTTTTATTTGATTCTTTCCCATCATACAATAGAGTGGATAGTTTCTAGAATGCCTCAATTTCATGTTTATAAATGAGAATATGTTTAAAGCGATGTAGTATCCCTTCTCCTCGCCATTCACCTCTGGAAGTTTAACCCACAAGAGGGTCGGTATAAAAGGTGGAAGAAAACAATTGCTACACAACTGGCGGAATTCAAAAAAAGGAAAAAAAGAGTAAAAAAAAGGCAAAAAAAAGAGTCGTTGTTAGTTTATTAATATAGAACAAGAAATGCTGCGTACAGAAAATCCTCCTAATTGCAACGGTTTACTCCTAGAAGTAATTTTTGTAAACTTACAGAAGTTAAAATCAAAATAAAACAAATATTGCAGGACCTGTGCTGAAGCAGTTACGCAAAGTGATATTTCTCTTCTGTTCACCCCCCGTCTCTCCAGCTCTCTCCATCATTAAATTGAAATGCTGTTTGTAATGTTTTAGCGATCCAGGCTGTTTTTGTGAATAAAATGAATGCATGTTTTGTGTCATGATTTCCAGCTTGGTTATTTCTCTCCCACCCCTCTGTGCAGCCCTCCAGGCCCCCCAGCAGCGGTGGTGGCCCACGTTCCGTGGTCCTGCTGGCTGTGGGGACCTTGCCAGTGACGATGCCGGAGTGTGGTGGAACGGTGTGATGAGCTGAGCTGGAGTCGCCCTGGCTGCTAAATCCCCACAGTTAATCCTGGCGGTGCCTGGGCTAAACCAGCCTTGGCTCCTCCCGGGGATATTTCCTTGACCTGCCTGGAGTTTTACCCAGCAGTGCCAGCACCATTTGTTTTGGTGAAATAATATTCATGCGCCATGAAGAACCGCTGTGAGGCTCATGTTGTTGGGACAAGCCTAAAATGAGCTCCCAAAGGTGAGTTGGCTCTGGGGTGGATTTCCAGCCTGGCCTGGTGTTGGTACTGGATCAGCAGGAGCTGCTTGGGGTGGAGGGGATGTTGGATGGGCTCAGCCATGGATAAGCCATGGGGTTGCTGCCAGTGCTCGGGTGCTGCGTTGGAATCATGCCAGGCAGGTGGGCTGGGAACCTCCTACCAGTCCCTGGAGGTTCTCCAGGGCCATCCCAGCCTGGCAAGAGGAAGATCCGGCTGGAGCTGGTGGTGCTGGCTCTGCCCTGCAGGGAGGAGGTAGCGAGAGCCTTTGTCCCCAGCTCCAGCCAGTGTTTGGGCCAGCATCTGCTGGCCAGATGTGCACCCGGAGGAGGGGGGTGATGCCGGCGCGTGGGTCGGTCCCTGCCCAGCAGCGACCTGCTGGGATGGAGCAGAAAGTCCTTGGGGAAAGCTGCCCCAAATGCCCTCTCCAGCAGCATTCCCCCCGCTGCTCCTGAAGCTCCGGGTGGTTTGGAGCCCAGGTCACAGCAGTGCCTGGGCCCAGGGCTGTGTGTGGGAACGACTGCAGCACACGGTGACAGCGATGGAGCTGGGCCAGTCTGGTGAGTGACAGCTCAAGGCCTGCAGGGACAGACAGACAGACAGACAGACCCTGTGCCCCAGCAGGGCTCTGGTGCATGGCTCTACTCTGACCAGGGTGGCACTGGCAAGGGGCTGCTGGGAGCTCGCACAGCCAAAAGCACTTAGCAGGAATGTGGTGGGGGTGTTCTGGGAAAAAGGAGTCTGGCTGCCTACTTGAAGCCTGTGGCTAAGGGTTGGGGCTGTGGGAAGGCACAGTCCTGGCACCTGGAGGGAGGCAGCCCCTACCCCATGCCGGGAGAGTGTCCTGGGGAGCAGCACACAGCCCCCTCCCCAGCCCTGATCCCCTGGGGAGCTGCAAGGAGGGTGCTGCTTCATCCCACCCACAGCTGGGGCTGGTGACTGCTGGGAATGTCACCCTGGTCTGGCTGTGTCACCCACAACAGGGCTGTGTTGGGGCTGTTGGCAAGGAGCAATGCTTGGGGAAATGCCACCATGGCACAGCAAACCCCGCAGGGCACTGGCAGGGACCATGGGCATTGGCAGGGGAGATGGGCACTGGCAGGGGAGGAGAGAGGTAGCAGGGATATGGAGCTGCCAGGGAGGACACGGCCATTAGCAGGGGACAGAGGGAGCAGGGGCTTCCCCATGCAGGTAAACAGGTTAGGGAGAAAAGAATCAGATGTGGGATTCAAACCCTGCCTGTGAGTGGGGAGGTGGGATGTGGGGTGCTGGGTGCCCTCCACCCCACTTGCAGCTCAGCCCCGTGCTGGGCTCCATCCCTGCCTCCCGGTGGGTGTGTAGGAGGGTGGCCCTGTGCTGGCCTGGAGCCTTGCCTAACGAGCAGGACCTCAGGCATCCCCCGAGGGTGAACCCATCCCCTCCTCCATGCTCACCCTCCCCAGCCCCAGCCCCTGTGCTAGCCTCCCCACAGCTGCTGCTGGGGAAGTGGCACCCAGGGCTGCTGTCCCCAGGGTGCCCGCTGGCAGCCAGGTGACACAGGGCACACGGGATGATGATGATAATGAGCTCGGCACGGCGCTCAGGGACAACCCTGGGCGCTACCACAAGGGCTGGCCTCGAGTCTCTCTTAATTAACATCCTCGTTAAACAGAGTTAGCAGAACGGCAACCAAACCTGCCTGTGGCCCTAGGGCGTGCTGTCACAGAGGGCACAGCCGTGTCCCCATCCCCGCTTGGCCTTGGTGGCACGGGAAGGTGCCAGGTGGGGCCAGACCCCGGTGCAGGGCTGATCCGGCAGCAATGCCAGCGGTGTTTTCCACGTGGAGTGGCCTGGCTCGGAGAGGATGGATTCTGGAGTGAGCTGCAGCAGGAGATGGAACCCTCACAGTGGTGCCAGAGATGTGTCCTGTCCCATCACAGGGGCACCCCAGCATTTGTGGGGTGCCGGGCTCAGCTGCAGGGTGTCACCGTTGCATGTCCCCGTGCTGGGCTCAGCCCGGCACGGTGGCCTGGTGGCCACCTCGTCCCACCGTCCCCGGGCTGCAATTAGCAGCTGACCCCGGGCTGACCTGCCCCCCCGGCGCGGGATGGGGCAGGATGCAGGAAGCGCCGGACAAAATGTGCTTCAGCTGAGCCGGATGGCGGCTTCACCGCGAGTGCCGCCGGCCAGGCGTGACCTCCGCCACCGCGGGGACACCGAGGGGACGGAGCTTGGCAGGGCAGGCCGCAGGACCTCGGTGCTGGGCTGGGAATGTCCATGTGGGCTGGGAACCTCCTGTGGGCTGGGAACCTCCTGTGGGCTGGGAACCTCATGTGGGCTGGGAACCTCCATGTGCACCGAATCCTGGTTGCTCGGAGGGGAGCCAGTTCACGCCCACCACTCCGGTGGGAGGTTGGGATGGTGGGATCTGCTCAGCTCTCCTTGGTAGGGACACATCACAGCTCAGGGGGCTGTGGGGACAGCCTTGGTGCCCAGTGTTAGAGCCATGCAGCATCTCCAACATGGCTGGGCCATCACTGGGTGCTTCCCAGCACGTCCTGGGCTGAGCTGACACCAGCTTGGTTGGGGTTTTGGCAGCTCCACAGCAGCTGGATGGGACCAATGCAGGTGTCCTGGGGGTCCCCAGGCATGGGTAGCTTGGGGGATGCTCATTGTCACACATCTGGCTTGGCTCAGGCTGGATTCTGGGGCTGCTGGGACAGCTCAGCTGGGACCATTAATCGAAACAAGCCTCCCAAGTTCTGCTCCCCGCAGCTGGCCAGGTGACCTTCCCTGTGTCACACACATCATGGCAGCTTTCCAGGCTCATTTCCAGCCTTGGCTGAAGTTCTTCCAAAAGGTTGTGGAGTTTTCGAATTCGGGCTAAGGATGCCTCATCTTTTTGCACATTCTCCAGAGGGAATGAGCTCTGTGTTGGTTTCTTCCCCACAAACATTGCCTGCTGGGGTGTGGGACAGGGGAGGAGAGTTCCACAAGGCCTGTGGGATGCTGTGTTGGCTTTACAGTAGTGCGAGACTGAAAAGGGCTTTTCTCAGGGAAGAGCAGCCATGGGAGATCCTTTATCCATGACATTCACATCACTTCACCTCTGGGAATTCCAGGATTCCTGATGATCACCACACACTGAGATCTCCCCATGCCTGAGCTGGGGCAGGAGGATGTTTACCCAGCAGCATCCTTGGAATGGACTCTGCAGGTGGAAGCTGACACCCATTCCTGCATCCCACCAGCCACCCTGGGATGAGCTGTGTCCCCAGCAAGGCAAAGCTGCGGCTCCAGCTGGCCAAAGGCCCTGGCTGGCCGCCCTGCTGCAGCTCTGCAGGAGCCTGGGGATGTCACTGCAGCCATCACAGGGTGGTTTCTGCACAGAAACTGCCTGAGCTGCTCCTGCCCTGGGGATTGGAGCACCACCAGGCCTGGCATCCTGCCTGCAGCTCCGTGGTGCTGCCACCACGTCTCGGTTTGGGGTCTCAGGTGTCGGAACCCCGGCCTGGTTCAGGGGTTGCGTGGTGGAAAATTCTCTCCTCCAACCCGTGCTTCCAAGGAAAACTCAGCAGTCTCTGTTGTTCGGTCTCAAGGCAGTTTATTGCAAGTTATTTAAAAGATTTTCTCCTTTGGCTGCTGTGGTTTGCTCACAGCTCAGGCAGAGGCACACACACACCCTGACATCCTCTCTGACCCCGACTGCTTCTTCTCTCCCTGCCCAGGGCTGCTGCTGCTTTTATATGGTACATTACGTGTTACATGTTTGCAGTTTTTCCCCAATGCCTATTACCTATATTAAATGGTGCTTTTCTTCTCTAAACCAATCTGTGAGTGCCAACATCACCAAGAACATGGAGGTAAGGAAGAAGAAAGAGGAGGAACAGGACCAGCCTACATTCCTCCATCTTAAAACCTCTGATCCCCATGTACAAAACCAAAACCCCCCTGTACAGGTGTTAAAATCCCCTTGTACAATACTAAAAAATTCTTCCCTCTTCTTTGTGACTACTTCTACTATAATATCTAAACTTTTGTGACTGCTTGTTCCACCTTCAGAGTTGGTAACTCATTCCATGGTTCAAACCCAAAATCACAGCTGTTTCCAGGTGCCTGCCAGGGTCTCAAATGCCTCTGACCAGGGTCTGGAACCTCCATAAATGTCTGAGGGACATTGTGAGTTCTGACATCAGGTGCCCCCTCTGCCACACCCCACAGAGTAGGTGGCTCTTGCAGTGTGCTGGCTGTGCTTGTGTGAAGGAGGACACCTCTTGCACCGCCAGCTCCTGCAGCCCAGCAGAGAACCACAGCACCCAGCAGCCCTGGCCTGCAGGCAGCAAAGACCTTCCAGCCCGGTTGAGCTGTGGCATTCCTCTTTTTGATCACAATCAGTGCCCAATTATTCCTGATGAGCACCTCGATGCTCCCCGAGCCCTGCTGCTCCCCCGGCCTGTCCCTGCTGCTGCCAAGCCCACGCCAGGCCACGGCAGCTCGCGGGGTGCCAAGGCCGCTTTCAACACCGCGTCAAGATGTTTTAAGGCCAGAGCAGTCAGGACTTGTGAGAAATAGGTCGGCCTGTGACAGCAGAAGGCGGCTCTCGGTGCAAGACGCGGCGTTACCGGGCAGGGGAGGCAGCGGCGGCGCCAGCCTTCAGCCCTTGGGTGACGATGGGGCTCAGCAGAGGTGACAGGTGCCACCAGCCCGAGCTGGGGGTTTGCAGCCTGAGCCCGCCTCGCTTTTGGCCAGCCATTGGTGCTGACAGCCCTGCTGAAGCATGGGGCTGGGGAATTGTGTCTCCCCCCACCGAAATGCTGGGAGTGGATGCAGTGCTGGTGGAGGTACCACGGGCAGTGGGGACACAGGACCAGGCTGCCCTGTCCTTGTCCCCTCAGCCAGTCCTGCAGCTCCACCCTGCACCTCTGACCCGGGGCTGGAGGATGAGATGCCTATGGGGAGGGAAGGACACCTTGCCCTCTCCTGCCTTGCTTCTGAGCCCTGGGCTGGCTCCTCCTGCAGCTGGATTCTCCTGCAGCTGGTTTCTCCTGCAGCTGGATTCTCCTGCAGCTGGTTTCTCCTGCAGCTGGATTCTCCTGCAGCTGGCTCCTCCTGCAGCTGGCTCCTCCTGCAGCTGGCTTCTCCTGCAGGCCCTCTCCCTGAGCCCTGGGGCAGGCCTCTCAGGGATGGAGGAGCTGCTGCTCTGTGTCTTGTTGGCAACCCATGAGCCAACAAGTGGTTAGGGCAGGTTCTACTAAACCCAGGGTGGGTGCAGGAACAGAGCAAGCATGGATGAGACCTCCCAAATCATTGAAATGGTCCATCTGATCCCACCTGCTTTCTGGCTTTGCCTGTTCTCCTATTTCTGGCTGCCCAGGATGTTCCATGAGGCCACCTCCTGCCACAAGGATTCATGTGGCAGGAGGAATCCTCCACAGAAACAGCAGGACAATCTTCCCCTCTCATCCCTGCACTTGCCAGATCACAGCAACATCTTCCCCTGGCAGAGCCCTGGGTGATCCTGAGCTTCTCCATCTCCTCACCTGCCCTTGCCACTGAGGTGCCACTCTCTTGTCTTGGGTAGCTTGGGAGTGGGCAGGGGGTGATGCCAGCGCCCACCTGCCTTCCACCCTGGCAGGCTGGGACTGCAGCAGAGCCAGCCAAACCCACCCCAGGAGCCAAGGGCGTCCATCAGTGCATCCTGCTTGACCTTTACAGTCATTAATTCCTGTATTTTACCTCACGTGCTGGCCCTGTGCTTTCTGGAGCTCCACCTGCTGTGGGCAGTGATACCTCCAGCAGCAGTATGGCTGTGACCTGCCCACCTCCAGCAGAGTTCGTTTCCCAGCCCTGGGATTGCACCAGGCAGGAGACTGATGCCCATGAAGATCTTGCAGGTCCTGCACCTCTCTGTGGCAGAGCTGGACCCTGGCAGAGAGCAGGAGGGCTTGGCACAGCTCAGCACCTCCCCGCTGTGCCCCGTCACCTCTGGGTGCTCACTGCCGCTGGCATCCCTCCCCCTTGCCATGGTGGGCACAGGTGCCCTCCTGCCAGGTGAGCTGAGGTGCTGAGGTGACCTGGGGAGATGCTCCCCAGCAAGGCTCTGACTCCCTGAGCGAGAGACGCCTTCTCCTCCCTCTAGGTTTATTTTGGTGCTTTTAACCTGAGGCAGGTGGGGCAAAAACCAGCCTGGGGCAGATCCCACCTGGGTGCTGCAGTGAGGGATGGGGTGCACTGAGCTCCTGCCTCTCTGCTGGCCTGGGAGGCTCCCACCAGCAGCACGGTTCGCTGCCTTGCCGTGATCCTGACATTTCTCCATCGAGACAGCCTCGGGGGGAGGTATAAACTGGCTTTGCTGCAAGTGTGTGTGTGTGATGGGGGCTGCCTGACCCCCAGCTCCAGTCCATGGAGTGCCTGAGCTGGCTGGTGGCCCTGTCACCTCTGCTGGAGCAGGGTTTGGCTGTGGTGCCCTCCAGAAGGAGCAGCAGTGTGGCAGGGTGAGGCTGCAGGGCAGCTGAGGAGGCAGAGCCACTCCCGGGAGTCTGGGGCCGATCTGGGGGAAGGGGCTAGGTCAGGGCAAGACATGAGGGGATGGGGAGTGCACAGGGAAAGAGAGAACACTCTTCCTTTAGGCAGAGGAACGAGAGAAAAGGGAAGAGGCAGGAAATGGAGGTGGGAAAGGGACACAGAGGAGATGGGAATCCTTGGAGAAAACACAACCTGTTGGGTGGGGGGAATGGTGGTGGTCTGGGTGTTCCAACATCCTACCAGTCCCCACATGATATTGGCCATCGGGGACCCGCATTTAAACCCCAAGTGGCAAGATGGGCAGCGAGTCAGAGCTGGGTCTCCAGAGTGAGCCGTGCCAAGGGCTGCAGGATGCCCGCAGGCATCCCAGCGACAGTGCTGGCCTGCTGCCACCCTGGGGACACTCTGCACCCCGGGGCAGCTCCCCAGCACGCTGCAGAGCTGCCCCCTCTGCCCCCACAGCCCCATTTGCTTCCCTCTCAGCCAAAGTGACCGCTTATCCGCTTGGGTTTCACGCTGTGTGCTCAGCCCTGGGCTGGACACGGGCAGCAAGAGGAATGCGACCAGGCAGGTTTGTGCAAACACAGGCACTGCGTGGTCCCCCTCGGTCTTTAGTCTGGTAAGCAAAATCAGCATCTAATCCAGATCAAACAGGACTTTAGCTCCTGTCAAAGGACTGATCCCCTATTCTGCCCGGGCCGTGGCATTTAAAGGGACACGGCCAGGTTAAGTATAGCTGGAAACAAAGGGTTTCTGAAAATCGTCATAATAAAAATAACAACACAAAAAAAGCTGGGAAAGATTAGTGGGAAGAGAGACTATAATGAAATATAACTGCCAAAGAAAACTGTGGTTAATGGAGACATCTCCCTAGAGCATTTGAAACCCCAGGTAGTGGAGGAGGAAAGAGATAAGTGAAACCACTCAGAAACCAGCAGCAAAACAAGCCAGGCTGTTCCTGGATCAGGGCAAGATCTCTCCTCTCCTCTCCTCTCCTCTCCTCTCCTCTCCTCTCCTCTCCTCTCCTCTCCTCTCCTCTCCTCTCCTCTCCTCTCCTCTCCTCTCCTCTCCTCTCCTCTCCTCTCCTCTCCTCTCCTCTCCTCTCCTCTCCTCTCCTCTCCTCTCCTCTCCTCTCCTCTCCTCTCCTCTCCTCTCCTCTCCTCTCCTCTCCTCTCCTCTCCTCTCCTCTCCTCTCCTCTCCTCTCCTCTCCTCTCCTCTCCTCTCCTCTCCTCTCCTCTCCTCTCCTCTCCTCTCCTCTCCTCTCCTCTCCTCTCCTCTCCTCTCCTCTCCTCTCCTCTCCTCTCCTCTCCTCTCCTCTCCTCTCCTCTCCTCTCCTCTCCTCTCCTCTCCTCTCCTCTCCTCTCCTCAACATCCCCATGCAGGAGCTGGATGCAATAATGGGTAATTCCTTTGTTTGGCACCCAGGCTGTGATGGGAGCACTCCCTGGCTGCTCTGGGTGTTGGGGAATGGTGCCAGGGCACCCCAGCCTGGCACAGCCCTGTGCCTCAGCCCCAGGTGGGATTTAGCCACCCGACTTCTCCTGACCTTAATAACCAGTGCCAGTTCCCCGGGAGCCTGGTGGCTAAATCCCGCCTGAGTCTGGAAGTGTAGGAGTCAGTGTCACAAGTAATTTATTCCAGGCATCTCTCAGCCTCCTAAACTTGGGGAAGCCAGTTCTTAACACAGATCCCAGTGCTGCCACAGCCCTGGTCGAGCAGATCTGCAGCAGCCTTTCTTCCTCCTCTTCCCTGCTTCCCTCACAGCTGCTGGAGAGCAAAGCCCTGCCCAGCCCCTTCTCCCAGCCCAGGGGCAGGCAGAGCCTCTGCTGCCCACAGAACCCCAGAGCATCCTTCAAGCCATGGATAAGCCATCTCCAAAGTGGGGCAAGATGCCCCCAAAGCCATGACTGGGATATGTGCAGCCCCTACATTCAGAATCTGAGCTATTGATGATTCTGAGATTGTAGAAAGACTCTGTCTTTCAGCCCCCTGCCAAAGCAGAAGCCATAATTGGTCTGTGCTGGTTTCCAGGTTGTTTATTCTGTTTATCTCTCACATGTTCTGCTGCCCTGCCCAGCTCTGTCCTGCAGGGCAGCGTGTGGGGCTCTGCCCTCAGTGGGATGTGACAAACATTAAATACCAGAAACTCCCTGGGCTGGATTTACAATAACGTGCCAATATCTGTCACCTACGTTGGACAGTGTGTCCCCAGCCTGAACCAACAGAAAAATGCCAACACCACAGTGAAACATGGAGGGCATGAAGAAGGAGAAAAAGGACAAGACACTCCCAATTTCCTCCAGCTTGTCCCCTTTGATCTAGAATCCTAAAATTTTACTTTTGCACCCATGCCACACTTAATTATTACTTATATCAAACACTCAGAGCTGGTAATTCATCCTGTAAGATTGAAAACTGTTTTGCATGGACAGAGATCACAGGCAGTGTCTCTGGGGGCTCTGTCCAGGGGGTTCCTGACTCCTGCCAGGGTCCCAGACCTGCCAGGGCAGCCAGAGGGAAGCTCTGGATTCCCACACCCTACAAGCAAGGCATGGCTCACACATGGGTGCTGCACCCTGGGCACCTCAGTCTTGTTCCATGGATGTTGTCAGTCCAACGTGGCCCTTCTGCCTCATCCTAAACCTCTGCTCTGGTGTGTTGAGGGTGGAAAACCAGAGGCAGCTCTTCAGCTGGGCTCTGTGGGGCTGGAGCTGGCTGAGTGTGGAGGAGTTATGCCCATGGAAAGGGAGCCCAGGCAGCCCTGCTCTGCTGGATATAGTGTGCAGAAGCTTTTCCTGAGGTTTCTGATCCTTTTCAGGGCCAAAGAGCTGGAGGCTGGTAGAGTCCCACAGCCCGTGGGCAGGAGTGTCCAGCCCTGGCACCCCCTCACCCCCTCACTGCCCGGGGTGCAGCACCTGTGCTCAGAGCTGGTGGATTTCTCACGTCCACATCCCTTACTCTGCTCTCCACCATGACCAGACCCAGTGGCCTGGACCTTTCCCAGCCATGACCACATGTGGGTTACTCCCTCCCCTTCAGCATCTGCTCAGACACTGCCACAGCCTCTGCTGTGCCTGGGGATGCCAAGGACAGCGGGCTGTGGTACAGGCAGGCAGGAGAGCTCCGTGGGCAAGCAAAGGGGTGTGGGCAGGCTGGGGCAGGAGGGCTGGGGCTGGAGGAAAGGTTTTTCAGCTGGGCTGGCCTCACCCCTGCTGCCTGCAGCTCAGGATGGATCTCTGTGGCTGGGCAGTTCAAGCTGGGTGACAGCCACTGCCACACAGCCACTGCCACAGCCTGAACATCACATTCATATTCTAGTCACAGTTTTTGGGCATCTTTGCTTTTCTTGGCAGTGTCAGAGCTCCAGGACAGCGGGGAAAAGAGGGAAATGGACCTCCCTTGCTATGTCTCTGCTGCTGCAGCTGTCTCGGAGGGGTGTGCTGCTTGTCCTGAGTCATGTCTGTGCCAAGCAGAGCTGAGCTGACACCCAGCACAACCTGGGCTGCTGCATTTGCTGCCTGGGAGCCTTTTGGTTCCTCCCACGGCCAGGTCACAGCCTGTCCCACCGGGATGAGGCAATGCTGTGGGCACAGGCGGGGTGGCCGTGCCTTTGCTGCCCAGCACAGTTTTCAGCCCAGCAGCAGCTGCAGGAAGCTGGGGACGTGCCCTGGGGCTTCCCCTTGCAGCCCTCCTGAAGGGCAGGCACAGGGCTGGCACAATGCCCCGTGCCCAGGTGCCACCCAAGGCACGTGGGACAGTTTGGGAATACGGCTCAGGAAGCACAGCCATGGTGGGACATGAGCACTCCTGAGTTTGTCAGCCTTGTCCTGTTCCTTCTTCAGGGTCTGTGGATTTCCTTGGCCCCAGTGACATTGCTTGGTTTCACTGGGTGGCCCCTGCCTCCTTCTCCAGCTGCCTCTGGAGCTGTGCAGGGAAACGAAGCCCTTCTGATGGTGTGAGGTCCTGGAGGTTCTGTGTGCAGCAGCCGTGGCATCATCACCTCTCTTTGCCCCCAGGTGGGATCCAGGAGGCTGTGCCAGCATGGGTGAGGTGTGAGGCAGGTGAGTTCACACCAGAGTTTGAACTGTCCTGCAGGTGCAGCTTTCAAACCTGGCAGAGAGAGATTACGGAAAAAAAAACAAACAAACAAAAACAAACAAAAAAAACCTACCAACCAACCAAACAAACAAAAAAAACCCAACAGAAAACCAGAAAGAAGAGAAAATGCAAACATTCCACCTCCATCTTGCAAAGTCCCTGAGTCACTTCACCAGGGCTGGGAGCATCTCATCCCTGCGGGCCCTGGCTGTGTCCTTTCCCTGGGCACAGACATGCTTCACCCTGTCCATCCTCGTGGCTGCCCTCTGCTCCCTGGAATATCTTGGTTTCCCAGAGGCTGAGCAAATTCTGTGACATTTCCAGGCTGCAAACTCCTCTGCAAACAATTCCCCAAATGCATGTGCAGCTCCTTGGGAAATAGAGCAAGGCCCAGCACAGCCATCTCATTCCTGATTCCAGGCAAAGCTGTGGGAAAGCTTCATGGTCCTGCTTGGTGGGCAAAGCTCTCTTCTCAGAAATGAGTTTTTGCTTAAATTTTGGAGAGAAAATGTAGTCTGACTCAGCCACAAAGCATGGAAAATTTCAAGCAGGCACTTGATGTGTGGCAAAAAGTATCCTTGGGCTGGGAGCATAAGTGGGGTTGCATTGTTTGGGCTGTTTAATCAAAAACCCAGGGGAAAGAAATAACTTTGGGTCAACCCAAATGAACTGTTCTAGATGTTCTTTCTGAAACAAAAAAGTGTTGCTTTGAACAGCAGGAGGCTCTTGGTTTTATCCACTACTGATATAAATGACTTTACTAGATGGCAATTGAAAAGTCACAAAGTTCCTCTAATACCAGAGAAATCAAAATAAACACTTCTCTTCCCAAGCTAACAGATGCTCCCTGTCCTTTCAGATGGAGCCCAAATTCCCAAATCATAGAATCATGGAATTGTGGAATGCCCTGACCTGGAAGGAATCCATAAGAGTCATTGTGTCCAGCTCCTGGCCCTACAGGGGATATCCCAACCATCCCATGGTTCATCTGAGAGCACTGACCAGGCTCATCCTGAGCTCTGTCAGCCTTGTGGCTGTGACCACTGCCTTCAGAAACCTGCTCAGTGCCTGACCACCCTTTGGGACAAGAACCTTTCCCAAATATCCAGCCTAAGTCTCTCCTAACACAGCTCCAGCCATTCCCCCAGGTCCTACTGCTGGTCACCAGAGAGAAATAATTAGAGCCCCTCTGAAATCAGAGATTTTGGTGATGAGCTATCACTGGTAACAATCCCAGCTTGGGAAGTTGTGGATGGATCCATGTGAGGATCTGCCCTTCCTGCATCAACAGCCAGAGGATGCAGAGTGCTGAGCAGCTTTTATTGTGTGTGCTGCTCCTGTCCTGGGCTGTGCAGGGCGTGATGGCTGGCATGGCCACAGTCCTCTGACCAGCCCAGGGGCTGGTAGTTCTCTCTCCTGGCTTTGCCCCAGATCCAGCTCTGGAGCTGGGATGTGGAGGATGGGATGGATGGGATGTGCAGCGCTGGCTGTGGCCCTGGCTGAGGCAGGGAAGGATGCAGGACCCTCACTTGGAGGATGGCAGGGTATTCAGTTCACGATTCCCTGCTTGTGCTACCTGGGATGTGTCTCTCCTCCATGACAAAGGCTTCAGCAGACTCCTCATGCCTCTGCATGCCCTGTGCTTCTGCTCCTTGCCCAGGCAACCTGCAAGAAGGCAGGGAACTGGAGCAAGTCACCCCTTCAGGAGGCCACAAACACCGCCACTCCTCCTGGAGCAGGCTTTCCAGCCCAATTTCTGTGCCTGTTTTGAGAGGCTGTGGTTCTGGGCTCCCACAGAGCTCTCACCCAGGCAGGATCTGGCTCACTGGGGAGAAAATTCTGCCCTCCACCTCCCTGTCCTCCTGGCTCAGCCAGGAGGATTTGGCCAGGGAGTTTGGCTAGGGAGACACATGAGTCCTTTTTGATGCCTCCTCTCACCTTTCCTTCATCAGGACTGAAGCACCAGAGCCTCTCGGGGTGTCCTCCAGGTCGGGACAGCCTCTCACCCCATCCCCTGCTCGGGGGAGCTCCTGTAGCTGCCCTGCTTTGTGCTCTGCTCCCTCAGCACGGGTTATGCAAGAGGCTTTGGAAGCGAGACAAAATTACAGCGGGAAGAAATCATCGCAGGGCTCTGGTGGGAAAAGATATTATCCTGCGTTGCCAGCGAGACTGGCCGCCGGCAGGTAGGGCCCGGAGGAGCGCTGCGTGGCAGGATGATGGCTGATAAGCCGCCGGGTCCTGCTCCGCTGGGCTCGGGAGAGGGGAGCGCTGCTGTGTGAAGCTATGGAAACGGGCAGGCTCTGCGCGGCCGCGGAGCGGGCACCGCGCCGCTCGCATCCCCGCAGGTACGGCGGCTCTTTGTGTGCGCGGCTGCGGGAGCGGCCCTGGAATAATTAAAAAAAAAAAAAAAAAAAGTTGTTCCATGGGAAGCTCCGGCTCTGGCGGCAGCTGCCCCCGGCCGTGCCCCCCTCCCCGGCCCCCCGCTCTGCCTTTGAGTCACCTCGGCGGCGTGACGGCCGCATCCGCGCCAAGGTCACGCTTAAAAGCATTGGACATGGCTGGGCGCGGAGGTGGGAGCGGCGCCGCGCAGGGCGCAGCGCGCTTGGAGGAGTTGCGGCCAGGGCAAAGCTCCCCAACGTGCCCTTCGAGGAAGGGGGCTCCCACCGCCTTTCATTATTTGCCAAGAAACGTAAGCCCAGAGGTCCGTGAAATTGTCAGGATGTGTGAAATCAGGCACCGCCGGGCAGCTCTCCTGCGCGACCATCTTAAATATTTAACGCGTTGATTATACAACGTTTGCATTGAAACGCTGGTGTGGGCCCGGAGCCGGGGTTCGGGGAGGGGCTGGGGGGGTTTGGGATTTGGCCACCCTGCCCTGGGCTCCTGGCAGCCGCCGCAGCGCCGGCGGGGGGGCGGTGCGGGAGGCATCGGGCGGCGAGGCGCTCCTGCTCGGGAGCCTCCGAGTGACAAACGCGCTCAGGAGCAGGAATTCATTCCTGTAAATATGTTTGCATTATTTATTTTAAGCATTTTTATAAATCATAATAGGAGAGACATCTGCTGTTAAAACTGCAAACTGCATTCGTGCCTAGGGCAACGCGGGAAGAGGCTTTTCCCCGAGAAAGCTTGGGAAAGTTTGGGGAGCACCGCAGATTTTGGGGGGTGGGGACAGGGGAAAAACGTGCGGGGGCATTTTCTTGGTGGGAGTTAAATATACCCGTTCCTTCCCGGGGGTTTTATTTAAGTCCTTCCTGCTTCCTCCTCCCCTCTGGCTTTTGACACCTTTTTTTATATGGGCTTTATCATGAGGATGGCATCTCCTCTCGCCTCCCTGATGGCCAGAGAAGCTGGGAGTAAAGCACCCCACTCCTCCGCAGAGATGGGCGGGCACATGCGGGTGTCGGTGGGTCTTGTTTCCCGTGGGGGCAGCGAAGAGGTCCGGACAGGAATCCAGCGCCTCTCAGTGATGGCACAGCACAAAAAAAAAAAAAAAAAAAATTAAAAAATAAATAAAAAAAAAATCCCTCTCCCCAGCCAGGTGGCATCTGCTGGTCCCTGGAGCCGAGAGCTTCTGGAGACGGCGGTGGCTGGTTCTGGGTGAGGGGAGGAAGCTCCGGGTGACTCTGACTCACCGCTGCGCAAGATTAATTGCCGGGCGTTGCAGGAGGTTTATCACTGCCACCCGCGCTCGCCGCGGCTGCGGCTCCTTCTGCCCCGGATCCGGGCCGAGGAGGGGCTCCGGCCCCGGGCTGTGTCCCTGCGAGGAGAGGCGATGCTGGAATCTCCCTCCGCCCCGGGAGCAGCCCCGAGCTCAGCTCAGGCGCCCCGGGGCGCAGGGGATGCTGCGGCTGCTCCCTGGAGGGGTCATGCTGGCCTGTGCCTCAGTTTCCTGCCCCTCAGGGCAGCTGTGCTTGAGCTGGGCTCTCGCTGCCACTCTTGGCTCCTGTTTTGGAGCCGTTCCACCATGAGAAACTGGTGCAAATCCACTCCCTCTCCAGGGCCCATCCAGCCTTCTCCTCCATCCTGGTGTCCTCAGCCATCCTGTCCCGCAGCACTGACAAGCTCAGCAACTGTGATGAACAAAATCTTTTGCATAATCAATAATTAATGTCTGGGGTTTCCAAGCAGCTAATTAATCTCCTGGTGAATCGTGAAAAAAATGTTTAGGGGAATTGTAGGTGTTTTCAAGCCAGGTGAGCAGAGGTTCATGCTCAGCCCGGGCTCTCCTGTTAACCCACATCCATCCCTGGAGAGCTGCTAGCTCCAAGTGATGCTGTTCATGGCCAGAGTGTGGACGATATTGATCATAAATATTTGCCTAATGAGATCATATCTGCTTTCCAGCATACGCAGTGAGTGACCTCAAAAGGCCTGGTGTCCTTTGGGTGAGCTCCCAACCAGCTTAATTGTCTATCTGAGTCTTGCAGCTCTGGGGTGACCTGCACTGGGCTGTGGGGAGGGGTCAGGTCAGTCCCAGCCATGCTGGGAGTACTGGAGGCAGGGAACAGACCTTGCTGGGCCACGTCAGAGCCTCCCACCCAAAAGCTGGGAAATACAGCACATAAACAATTCAGGTTCCAATTCAGGTTCTTTGCCTTAGGCAAAGATTTGAGAGGATTACTCTGGTCACTGGTTGCAGATTCAGGGAATATCACAGTCTTCATCCACCCCATTCCACAGTAAATTCTGACTTGGGGAGCCTCTGCTAGGTTCTCTAGAAACTTCTGCAGCAGTTGTATTCAGGCACGGCAGCCCTGGGCAAAGGCTTTGACCCAATTTCAGGCAACCTGAAGCGTTGAAAAGTCCTCAAAGCAGCGATTTCTCTCTGTGACTTTCAGGGAGCTGTGTGGTCCTCCCCTGCTGGAGACCTGTGAGCTCTGGTAGATCAGACCCAGGGCAGATCTGCAGCCACAGCTCCTCGCTGGTGAGCAGGGACAGAGCTTTGCAGCCTCCCAGCAGGACCCTGACAAATGTGCCTGGGCACTGCTCAGGTCCAGGCTTGCTGCAGTCCATTTCTGTGTGAGCAGGCCACGAATTCGTTCTCCCCAGCTCTGGCTCTTCAGCTCGTCCCAGAATAGCCAAGTCAGTGACTCGTGGCTCATTTTGAATGATTGCCAAGCAGCTGCAGCTGTCCTTGACTTTATCTCTGCTCCAGTGTGGCTTTGCCCAGCTCCACAAGTTCACTCTAGGAGACTCCACTCCCCCTTCCCAGAATAGAAGACATCCAGGGCCCAGTGTCAGCAAGTTTAGCAGCTGTGGGAAGTGTTATCCTTTGAGCAATCAGTAATTAGCCTGGTTGAAAGGCCGGAGTCCTTGTGGCTAATGAGTAGCTCGAGATGAGACCTACAATCTCCTGACCCTCTCCAAGTCTCCTGGTGGCTTCCAAAGGATTCCTGGATTGCTCTCACCTTCATGCCAGCTCCCAGTGGAACTGTCATGGGAGCTGGTCCCGTCCAGCAGACCCAAAGCTCGTGGGCACTCTTGCCTGGTCACCTCTGGCTGTGTTCCTCCCCACTCCCCCTGCCCTAAACCCGTTTCCATCACACCTCCTACATCCCGGCTCACTTCCAGTCTCCAGCCTACCTGTCCACAGCTGCCACATCTGGAACTGCTGTCCCTGCAGCCAGGGCTGGCCTTGGTCACTGCTGGTTGAGGAGACATTGCAGGGACACTGCTGGAGGCAGAGGGAAGATGGTTGATGGTGGCTGATGGTGGTGATACCAGATGTGCTCCTGATGGATGGAGCTACCTCCTGTGCCTCCAGCCCTCTTCATCTCACTGTCAAGCTGGAAAAAGATATAGCTCACCTCCTGGAGAGCTCGCCTTGACCATGGGAGCACTGATTTTTGGGTTTGGCTCGTGCTGAGGGTCTGTGCAATCAGCACAGGGAGAGGTTTCAGCCAGGGGAAGAGGCTGATCAGCAGCAATTGCTTCTCTGTGCAGATATTTCTTGCATTCAGGCACTGGTTCCTCAGGAGCAGCGTGGAAAATGAAGGCACCGTGGGATGAATGGATTTACCTGAGACCTCTGGAGCCTCCTTTCCCCTTGTTTTACCTATTAAGTATCTCTGCTTCCCTGCCTTGCAGGCAGCAGCTTCTTTTCCTTCAGAGATGTTCCAGGCTGGGAATATTCACAGCCCTGTGTTATCTGGTGTCAGCAAAGAGATGGGAACATCTTGGACTGAAGAGACTTGATTTATTGTTCCTGATTCTTAGAGCAACCCAGAGTATGATGGGATGGGATCTCCTCATTTGCCATCACTTTTAGTGGGATTGGAGTGAAGAGGGTCACAAGAGTTTGAGGTACTTCTCTTTCTTTTTTGTATTTTTTATTTTTATTTTTTCTTTTTTTCCTCTGTTTTTTTTTCCTTTTCTTTCTGAAGGTAGTTCTTTCCCCTTTCCAGGATGATGAGAACAGCAGTGGGAGGTTTATCCTTGAGAAGTGAAGGGCTTAGAGGGATCTAAAGCAGCCATGCAGTACCTGTGAGGAGGTGTTTGAGCGGACAGTCAGACTCTTCAGAGCAGTGTATGGTGAGAGGAAGAGAAACAGGTATGAGGTAAGTTAAGAGAAGCTCAGACTGGTGATAAAGACACACCTTTTCCCATGAAGGCAGCCAGTCATCAGCAGCTTGCCCAGGACAGCTGCACTGTCCCATCCTCTGAGGTTTTCAAGCCCTACTGGACAATGAGATCTTGCAGCTGACCTTGCTTGGAGCAGAAAGTTAACTAGAGACCTCCTGAGGTCCTCTCTGACCTGGGAAATTCTGCCACTTTATGTTGAGGTCAGCATTCCAGGACTGCTCCACCTGCTCACACAGTGAACTCCAAAGCAGTTTTTGGGTTCCTGAAGGCTGGAGAAAGGAAGGTGGCTGAACCATGTCTAAGGCCACGGATCACCAGGCACTGGCTTCACAGAGTCATAAAATAGAATCCTGGAATGGTTGGGGTGGGAAGGGACCTTAAAGCTCTTCCCATTCCAGCCCCTGCTGTGGGCAGAGCTCCCCCTGTTCTGCACTAGGACATGGGGTTTGACAGAGCCCACACCCCACCCATGGCATCTCCCGGGCACGGGCCCCTCCCCAGCATCATCCCAGGTATCAGAGTAAGGCAGGGGGAGAATCACAAGGTCTGGCAGCTGCCCAGCTGTGCCTGAGCCAAAGGGAGCAGCAGGATGCCCAGGACACACCCTGCCTGGAGCCCTCGGGGAGCAGAGGGACGCTGCGCTGCTGGAGTCAGTGCCCCTGAGCTCAGCTCCTAAAAAACCTGCAGACCACAGTGGCTGGTGTGCAGCACAGCCACGGTTCCTCCCTCCTGTGTTCTGTGACCTCTTTGCAAGGCAGCTTTTGGTTCACATCCTCTCCAGATCTGCTGGCTACGGCAAAATGCAATTGGCTGTGCACAAGCTCCCCAGCTCCCTCCCTGCACAGGGGACGGGCAGGGCTGAAGCTGTGGCGTGCTGGTTGTTCTGCCAGCGAGGCAAACCTCACCTGGGGGATGCTCCAGTCCTTCAGCCTGTGCAGCTCCCCCCTCCCAGCTCAGCTCCCCTCGGGGACGCGCTCTGCTTTGAGTGGGGAGTGCCAGTTCTTTAGCAACTCCACGGCCAGAAAAACCTGCAGTCACAAAACTAAATATAGCCCAGGAGAGGCCATGAATATGGTGACGCAGTCTGGAAGTGGTTCCTGGCTGTTCTCCAGCAGCTGGGAGCAAGGCATGTGGCTTTGGCTTTTTAGGGGCAGTGGTGTGCAGGGGAGGTGGGGGCCAGGGGGGACTCCACCCTCCTGTGGCCCCCAGCACAGACTGGTAGGGCGAGGCAGCAGAAATGGTGCCACTCGTGGTGTTTGGGGCTGGGAAGGAGTTCCAGTGGTACAGAGACCTGGCCCAGGATTCACTCAGCTGGAGCTCCCTGGGAGACGGGGCTTGGAGAGCTCCTGATGTGGAGACTTGTGAGATTTGGGGTCTCCTTCAGCCTTTAAACAGCAGTGCTGGCAGTCCTGTGAGAGTCACAGGCAAGGCTGTGGTCTCACCCCCTGGTTTCCTCCAGCCTGAGCACTGCAGGGTCTCCTGGGCTGCAAGCCCTCATCAGAAGGGATGCACAAACCATCAGCACCCCTCGTGGCTCCAGCAGGGCCAAACCAGAGGAGCAGAGCACATCAAGGAGCCAGGTAACCTCAGCCCCCACCCTACCCACTGCAGGGAAGGCAGCTGGCAAAGGGCAGGAGACCTCAGGCTGGACACCACGCTCAGCCAGTGTCTCCCTCCTGCACAGGGAGGTAAAGCTGGCCCTGGCTGGGAGCTGGGATGGAGTTGCTGGGGACTGACACCTCACTGGGTGCCAAACTTGTGCTGAAACATGGTGGGGGTCAGGCTTGGCCACCTCTGACCCGCTGGCAGCTGCTGGGAGCATCCCCAGGCTGCACCACGGCACTGTGTGTCCCCCCTCTTATCCCTGTGGCAATCAGAGCTCTCCAGAGAGGAAACAAGGTGCAGGAAGGGACAGCTCCAAACTGGCCCTCAGAACCCCCCTGCTGCAGGGACGGGGACCCATGTGGGATGGGATCTCTGTGCCTGTAGCTCTGGAATGACTCTTCCTCCTCGCTCAGCCAGGTCACTGCCCCTGAGCCCGGGAAGCTCCCAGGGCTGGTCATGGCATGGACAGGGTGGTCTGCTGGCCCTGGGAACTGCAGGGCTTTGCTGTGGCCCTGCTTATGACCCAGAGCACACTCAGTGCCTGGCTGCTGAGTGGGAACCTCAGGAGCCACTTCCAGGATGAACTGTAGGTCAGACTGGCAGGATTCTGCCCACCCAACCTTTTGGGGTGTGCCCGAGGGTGCTCACCCTGGTCAGACCCTCAGTGTGCACTCCAAAGAGGGAAATCTGCCCTTGAGCCTTGCTGCAACGTGTCCTGATGGAGGGGACCCTGCAGGGAGGCAGGTCCTGTGCCAAGGGAAGGCAGGAGACTGGCAGAGCCAGCCCTGGCAGCAGAGCTGCTGGGAGCTGCAGGCATCACCCCACCGTGCTTGGGGGTGCAGCCTTGTCTGCAGTTCCTTTCCTTGGACAATCTTTGCCATGATAACAGCTTGATTTTAACTCTGGAACCTGCTGATGGGAACCAGAATCAGCTTCTGGTCTGCACCACTATTTCTTGGAATGATTCTCATGCCCAGAAATCCTAGGCAAGGCTGGGGAGGACAGCAGGAAACATGTGCTGGTGGTTCATTGTGTGGACAGCTCTGGAAAGCAAGGCATGAGGCTGGGTTGAATGCACCCCACAGAGCTTGCCACATCCCGTTCCCTGTCTGCAGGAACAACCATGGTGCTCCTCACTGATGTTTATGGGATGTTTATGGCCAACATTCTGGGAAAAAGCCCGGGAGAGCTGGGTGACCTGCACCCGGCTGCGGGGACAGAACTGCTCACCCTGTCCCAAACCCTGTCCCAGGCACCCTCCCTGCTCTGCTGGATTCGGGTTTACCCTTTCCCTGCCTGGCTGAGATGCAGAACCAGCCTCCTGGGGACCCAAATCTGAATCTGTAGCTTTCAGAGAGCTGAGGGAGCAGAGAGGCACAGCGGGAGCGCCGGGAAGCAGACGGCGCTGCTGCGTGGAAATCCATGCCCAACTGCTCCATATCATATCATACAGCATATGTCTAGAGACAGGCCAGCAAATTCAGACCTGAAAATGTGTATAATTGCCAGGCAGGACTTTGAGATTGAAAGAGCTTCAAAGAAAACACAGTTCCTGTGTGCTGAGAGCAGCGTGGTGGCTCTCTGGGAGTTGAGTTGAGTGGGACAGACCCTCCCCTTGCACGTTACTTTAGTCCTGGCAGAGCCTGAAGGTCAAACCTGGCTCACTCACTTGCACCACTTCAGTGTTTGCTGGTTTGGCTCAACACCAGAGCTCGCTGGTCTTAGCACAATACACAGGAGCATAGAATCGTGGAATATCCTGAGCTGGAAGGGGCCCATAAGGACTATTGGGTCTATCTCCTGGCCCTGCACAGGACAGCCCATGAATCACACCATGATTCTCCTATATTTCCATTTATTTTTCCATATGGCTCTTTTTGCCTTTTCCTACTCTCTCTGCAGCTTAGTTTTCTCAATCATTGCCCAGAAATTGCCCTGGAACAGTGGAAAATGCTGTTGCCATCAGATTTTACCATGGTCAATGGCACGTGGCCTGGAGCTCCAAGGGAGTCCCCCCCGGTCACAGTGACAGATTTCCTGCAGAACCCTCCCTGGTTGCCAGCACAGGTCCTCAGGCAGCAATGCCACCCCTGTCTGCTGTCACACACTCTTGTCCCCGTGGTGGGCACCACCTTGAGGGCACCCAAGCCTGCCAGCAGCTTGGGGGTGGCATTTGGTGGCCTGAATGGCTTGTGTGGGCTTCAGAAGTGACCTGAATTGTGGTGTGAGCTGCCCAGGGGGTGCCAGGCTGGCTCTGTCCCTCTGGTAACACAGGCACCCTCACAGGGCTCCTGCCAGCTCTGGCCTTGCACCAGCAGCACAGCGATGCTTGGACGTGCCCCAGGCTGGGAGTCACATCCCTCTGTGGGAAAGTCAGTCCCAGTGGGAGTGGGAAACCTCATCCCAAGCTTCCCTCCGCACCTCCCACCCCATTTTCTCTGTGGGATCTCCTCTCACGTCCCACCCTAAGCCCTCCTGGCAGTACCACCAGGCACATCCCTGCAGCATCACCTCCCCAGTGCCAGCCTCCCATCCCTCACTCCCGGCACGGCGGGGAGCCTCGGGGCTCTCCCTTGCTCTCCTTCTCTTCCAGGAGCCAGGTGAAACCCAGGAGTTTTTAGGATCTGTGCTGGCAGAACACAGCGAGCAGATGGTGCCCTAAAATCCCCGCGCCCCGAAGAGCGAGCCAGCGATCATTTGTGAAGCTCTTGAGATCTATTTTTTTTGTCCCAGAGCCTGCTGAGCCTGGCGAGGAGCGTAATTGCAGCCTGGACTGGCTGGAGAGGGCAATACCCGGATGGGCTCCTCGCCTTTCAGGCTGTAATTGGGCCCTGGCGATACAAAGCACAAAGCTCCTTTCCTTCCTGCTTGCCCGGCTCCCTCCGCCAAACCTTCCCCTGCCTGCGCTGGAAAAGATGCAAATACCAGGGCACGGGAGAATGGCTCCCTCGTGCCTGCGTCACATCTGAAATACCCATTAAAAATATATGTTCCAAAAAGAGCACCTCTGCACCCAGCACAAACTCTCCCAGCAGTGGGGGCTGCGGGAGGGAGCGGATCAAAGGGAGGAGGGACGCGGCTGTCCCGGCTCCATCCCCGGCAGGGATGGGCGTGGAGGCTCGGCGGGGTCCGTGGGGCAGGGATGGGCGTGGAGGCTCGGCGGGGTCCGTGGGGCAGGGATGGGCGTGGAGGCTCGGCGGGGTCCGTGGGGCAGGGATGGGCGTGGAGGCTCGGTGGGGTCCGTGGGGCAGGGATGGGTTTGGAGGCTCGGCGGGGTCCGTGGGGCAGGGGTGGGTTTGGAGGCTCGGTGGGGTTCGTGGGGCAGGGATGGGTTTGGAGGCTCGGCGGGGTCCGTGGGGCAGGGGTGGGTGTGGAGGCTCGGCGGGGTCCGTGGGGCAGGGGTGGGTGTGGAGGCTCGGCGGGGTCCGTGGGGCAGGGGTGGGTTTGGGGGCTCGGCGGGGTCCGTGGGGCAGGGGTGGGTTTGGAGGCTCGGCGGGGTCCGTGGGGCAGGGGTGGGTTTGGGGGCTCGGCGGGGTCCGTGGGGCGGGCTGGAGACACCCGGCAGCCCCGCAGGAGGCCGGGATCCAGCAGCGGGGTCCGCAGCGCTGTGCTGCCGCTCGGCTGGCTGGGCCGAGCCTGCAGGGATGCGGGGAGCCGAGGAAGGGGCTGAGAGGAGGGGGAAGAGGCTCCCGCAGCAATAAGCGGGTTTAATGAAGAGCCTTGAGGACGTGCATCTCTCCCGGCAGCAGCGGGATGGGGCTCTGGTGGCATCACCTCCCTGCCCCTGCCTGTGAGGTCCTGTCCCAGTTCGGGGTATGGTGTGACCGGTGGGGAGAGCAGGGAGTCCACGCACATCCTCCTGGCTGCTCCTCTGCCTCATGGCCTTGGGGCCTGGGAAGATAATTACACATAAATTTTGTCGCAAAATCTCCCCTTCAGCGAGGCAGGGGACAATAATTTGTCCCAGAGACCCCATGTAGTGAAGGAGCTTTTCTGGGCAACCCGACAGGGCTTGGAGGGTCTGGGAGGTGAGGGCTGGTGATGCCTCGAGCCCTGTTCTCCAGGAACACCCCTGGGGATGTGCCTGGGCTGGGGGAGCCACAGGGCTCTCAGGCTGGGCACTCAGCTCCAGCCGCTGAGAAAGGACAACCCACAGAGACATTTTCTTCTTCTTCAAAGGAATTCAGTGTTTGGCTGGAGCGTTCAAAGGAGATTTAAAAAGAGAAGATAAAAAAGAAAGTTAAAAGCTACCCAGTGAGGGGTGGAAGCGGGAACGTGGGGAGAGATCAGGGGCAGCGCCGGCAGCAAAGCAGTGGCAGGACACCGAGAGAGGATGAGGAGAGCCTTCATCCCCCAGCTGCCCAGCCAGGGCACTGATTCCCATCCTCCAGACCTGCAAGCTGGGTCTCGGCTCCCGGGGAGCCGCGGCTGTGCGGGAGCAGCGGGGCTGGGTGGCCGTGGGGGGAGCAGGGAGCCTGGGGCAGGGGTCCAGCAGCGTGGGAAGGGTGGGATGGAGCAGGGATGCCGAGCAAGACACCGGGAGGGAAAATGTTAATCAACTGCAGTGCCTCCCTGAAAGGAGCCAAATGTAAATGAGATAATTAAGCTATTATTTAAAGCCGGGAGACGGTGGGGACAGGCCCGGGGTGGCCGGACTGCATTTTAATCAGCTGCCTGGCTGGGGCTGGGGAGCCCGTGCTGGTGGTGCCCCTGCCTCTGCATCCCTGCCTGATTACCTGCCTCTGATTCCCTGCCTCTGCATCCCTGCCTCTGCATCCCTGCCTGATTCCCTGCCTCTGCATCCCTGCCTGATTCCCTGCCTCTGATTCCCTGCCTCTTATTCCCTGCCTCTGATTCCCTGCCTCTTATTCCCTGCCTCTGCATCCCTGCCTCTTATTCCCTGCCTCTGCATCCCTGCCTCTTATTCCCTGCCTCTTATTCCCTGCCTCTGCATCCCTGCCTCTGCATCCGTGCCTTGGCTGCCTGGCTCCTGGGTTATGGACCAGCCCCTCTGTGAGCTGCCCTCAGCCTCTGTCCCCACTGCCCAGCCACTGCCATCCCGTGTCTCCAGGTGTCCTGCCAGGTCAGGGGACAAGGGGTTCAAGTGTGGGGGTATCTACACCCGTGTTACCACCTTTCTGTGGGGTTTTGTTTAGGCTGCAGGAGCCCTTCCAGTGCCTCAGTTTACCTGCTTTCGCTGTTTTGGATATTAAAAGTTTGTAATAAGAATAAACAGTGCTGGTGAGGATAAATCCACCCGAGGAAAAGCAGAATTTGAATGCTCCAGTGGTGCTGGCCAGACTTGTTTTTGGGAGCCTTTTTAAACTGTCTTGTTACCAGGTGACCAGAAGAAGTCTAAGCAATTGCCCTGCGGCTCACTTTCCCCACCTCTGGAAGCAGCGCTGAGGTTCAGGGATGCTCTCAGCACAGTGGGGAGCTCCAAGGTCACTTGTGAGCTGCCACGAGCCAGCAAATGGGGCAGAACAGAATTTTCTTCCCGCATTTCTTTGTTTTGGTCAGGGATGGAAAAGAAAACAATGTCCAAAGCCATCAACAGCCAGGGGTGTAAAGTAATTTTATTCTATGTCATCAGGACCATCCTTGCTGGTGGTGGAAGATCTGACTCCTGGAAGCAGAGACTTCTGAGCAGCAATGAGAAGATGGGTGGTTGTTCACTCCTTTTCTCATATATCAGCTGGGATCTAGGTGAAACACAGTTAGTAGGGGCCAGGTTCAAAGGAAACCTGAGGAGATGTCTGTTCCATGGAGCATCCTTAAGGAGAGCTCCACGCTGCAGGGGGAGTGGGTGCTCCCAGTTCCTAAAGGAGGTGTGAGAGTTCAAAGACACCAGGAAAAAGCCCATGGAGATCTCTTAAGGAGAAAGGCAGCACCTCTCTAGCTCAGAAAACTCTGCTCCATGAAGGTCTGGAGATCAGGGGAGCAAGCAAATGTTACACATGCCAACCACATTTGAAATGGTTCCCCAGGCACCTGGCACTGGTGGAAAAGGGGGAGCAGGGTAGATGGATGCCTTGTGCATCTCTACAACACAGCCCTTGCCTTTCGAGAGGCTTTCTTACTGTATGGTTAAATGGTAAATTAAAAGCCTGATCCAGAGTGGCTTTCAAGTGCCTTGCTCTTATTTAGGTACCTCATTCCTGCAATTTCCATTCCTTCACAGAACCGGGCCCTTAAATCCTGAAGACACTTCAGAAAATGCTATCCAGCATCCCATCTCAGCAAAAGATTATTGCAGCCAGTCCACAGAGCTCTGAGCATTCTGGCAGTGGTGGCAGCTGACTCCTGGCCCTGTGTGGGCCGGTGCTGTGCCCTGTCCCCCTGGGGCTGCCCGTGCTGCTGGCAGGACGCTGTGGAAGGAGCTGGTTTTTCCCAAGCACTCTGCTGGGGAGCACCCACCTGAGCATGAGCCCAGCCTCCCACTGCCCTATTTGCCCAAAGCAGCAGGGTTTTTTCCCTCCTCTCCACCCAGGCAGCCAGGCTGCAGCTGCCTCCCCTCTCCTGGGCCTGGGTAGGGACTTCAGGTGCAGCTGGACCATAAATTCCTGGCACCAGCAGCGCTTCGGTGGTGCTGCAGCTTTATTTGCACAGTCACCATGTGCACGGGCAGCTATGGCCTTTGCCCACTAGAGAATGGGTTTGCACCCTGGTGTCTCCATTTCCCTCCCCCAGCTCCCAGGGGAGGCGAGTGCCATCAGCTCTGCCAGGGGGTGTGACCACGGAGTGTGTCCATGCTCTGATCGATCCCCGAGTGTCCCCAGGGCTCAGATCTCAGTGGCCCTGGGCAAGATCTCACAGGCTGATCCTGGCAGCTGTGCTGGAGGTGCTTTATAGCTCCAAAATAATTTGAGGAATGAAGAAAGCAAATTCCCTGTGATTTATCCAACCAGTCCCAGAGTGATGAGGAGGAGTCTGGGGTCGCACATGGCACAGGGGTTGCAGTGCCTCAGTCTGAACTGGCCATTGGATGGTGTGAAAAGAGAATACAGGAGGTAAAATGTGTGGCTCTTGATTTGCCATAGGAAACAATTTGTATTTCTGTTTCCTTCTGCCTGCTATTCACAGGCAAGACAAATTTAGCCAAAGCACCTTTCTCTGAGCTCTGAGATTTACTGCCCTGTGACTCAACTTCCCCAACTGTGATCTAGGGAGAACAATCCTTTCTTCCCAGTCAGCAGGGTGTGAAGCTTTGTGCACCTCCTCCTTGAGGCAAAGCTCTGTCCAGAGCACCCAGATGGGAAAGAACTCTGCACCTGTATGTCTTTAATCCCAATTCCAGGACTGGCAAGTATGTCATAAGAACATGCAGTTGCACGTGCTGGGGACAAGAGAAGATGCTGATGGCACAGCCCCTCTGGAGAGCACAAACACAGCCTGGTGCCTTCATTCCCTGGGCTCAGCAAAGGCCCAAGCAGTGAACTCATGGATTCATTAAGGTTGCAAAAGCCCCTAGGATCATCAAATCCAGCCATTCACCCAGCAGTGTCAAGGCCACCACCAAACCATGTCCCCAAGTGCTGCATCTGTGCATTTTTTGCACATTTTCAGGCATGGTGACTCCACCATTTCCCAGGTCAGCCTGTTCTAGCGCCTGAAAACCCTTTCAGTGGATCCCAGGGTGGAATGGGATGCTGAAGGACATGCTGTAGATCTCAGGGGAAGCTTGGCAGTGTCTTTGTCTCTCTGGCTGTGCAGGAGCAACCCAGGGTGGGCAACCTTCATTTCTAGAGGTCCCCGTGCAGATATCTTGGGGTGGCAGAGGTGACTCCTCACTTTATTGTGCCTGTATTGAGCAGAGGAGTGAAGTGACCTCTCCTGAAGCTCAACACCATCCTGGAGAGCTTTTTCACAACATCTCCTTGGGGGTGGAATGTGGCTGTGAGGTGGCCAGGGCCGAGCGGGACTTGGTGGCACTGCCAGGCTGGATTCATGCTGGGAGGGGCAAAGCTTGGTGCCACAGCCTGCAGTGCTGGCACAGCTTAAGAGGCTCCCAGCAAAGCTACTGGCACGAATGGCCCCTGGTCTGGGCAGTGTGCTGGGGGGCTGGGGGGGCTTTCACAGCCTGCACAGCGATTCCAGGCAAATCCGTCTCAGGATGAGACAAAATTAAATAAAAAACCGACTCAGTGCCCCGAGCACGTGTGAAGTTGTTTTCTCAAGGGTTTGTCCAAATGCTGAAGTTCCCATTCTCCCAGCAGGAAGAGGAGAGAAAAAAACCCAGGCACAAAAGCCTTGGGAGCAGTCACTGGCTGGCGTGGGTGGGAAGGGGGCCAGGCTGGGCACTGTGTGGTGGCAGTAATTTTCCACACGCGGTGCATTAGGTGAGACTCTCGGTCAGGAGTGAATTCTGGTTTTTTTCCCCTTCTTCCTCACCTCCAGAGACTGGTGTTGGATGGGAGCCCGGGAGAGGCGAGATAAAGGTCTTCTCTATCAGACAGCTGTTGAAAGATCTCAAATGAAGAGGCAGGCATAGCTCAGGAGCCATTCAAGGCAGCAAATGTGAAGGGTAAACTGCAAAGCAGGTACTGTTTGTTGCCTTGAGAGGCCTTTGAAGACACATCCTCTCCTGGCTGGGCAGCTCTCCTGACCCCCATCTGCCCGGGGCTCTCCAAGGCTCGGTGAGCTGCTGCCCTGGTGGGTTTGCTCTGCAGCTGCCTCGCCAGCTAGATCTGGGAGAGCAGCATTTCACATCCTTCAGGAGTTAGGAAAGGGGTAATCATCCACTGGGCTGAGGAAACCCCCAAATCTCCCTTCAACCCTCCTGCAGCCCTCAGGTAGGGATGGGGTAACATCAACTGGGTGAGGGAACCTCGGACTCTCCCTCCATCCCTCCTGCAGCCCCCAGGGCTGGGGGCTGCCCCGGGGGACGTGCAGCAGAACCCAGCTCATCACCCAGGCTCAGTGGCAGCCAGCCCTGACCCCGTCCCGTGTCTGAGGCTGGACACGTCCCGGAGCCTGCCCGACTGCCCTCCCCGAGCTGTTCCTGCCCCTCCTGCTGCGCCCGGGTCGGGCGCGGGGCACGCCCGTGGTCCTGGCCGTGGTGCTGTTGCCACGCTGCGGTGTGTCACGAATCTAATCAGATCTCACGCTCCAGGGAGCAATTCGCCTCACCACGGGAAAGCGGAGCCGCCTGCGCCGGGCCTCGCACGTGGCTCCCGCCCGCGGCGCCGCGCCCAGCGGGGCTCCCAGGGCACGGCCGGGGACACTGGGCCAGCACAGGCTGGGCTGGAGCTGCTCCAAGCAGGAGGCACGGCTGGGCCACCCATCCCATCCCATCCCATCCCGTCCCATCCCATCCCATCCCGTCCCGTCCCGTCCCGTCCCGTCCCGTCCCGTCCCGTCCCATCCCATCCCATCCCATCCCATCCCATCCCTTCTGTTTTATTCTGTCCCATCCTTCCCCTTCTGTTGTGTCCCTCCTGATCCCATCCCAGCCAGCCCCATTCTCTTTGTTCAGTCCCAATGGTCCTCTCCCATGGCATCCCACATTCCTGGCCATACCATGCTTGTCCTGTCCAATCCTATCCTCCCTCTGGCAACAGCTCTGTCACTGTCTGCATCTCCCAGTGACCAGCCTTGTGCAATCCTCTGGCCCTGACCAGTCCCCCTCAGTCACCCGTTTCTCTCCCATCCCAACCCCATTCCTGTTGGGTGCATGTCCCACCAGCCATGCTAGAGGCAGGAGTGGCAGAGCAGAGCCAGGACACTGTCCCTGGTCTGTCACAGCTCACATCCACTCTCATGTTGGGAATGAAGGCTGCCAGGGGGACAGCCAGGATCCAACGTCTGATCTGTCATGACCCAAAGGCAACAGCTGGAGCTGTGTCTGTGGAACTTTAGGTTGGATGCCAGGAAAAGGTTCTCCCTCCAGAGGGTGGTCGGGCACTGCCCAGGCTCCCCAGGGAATGGTTATGGCTTCCAGAGCTCAAGAAGCCTTTGGACAATTCTCTCAGGCACAAGGTGGGATTGTTGGATTGTCCTGTGCAGGGACAGGAATTGGACTCAATGGTCATTGTGGTCCTTTCCAGCTCAGGATATTCCATGTTTCTATGACCTCAGGGTGAACCACTCCCAGAGTACGTCTGGCATGAATCCCACTTTTCTCTGCAGCTCCCGTCCCACGTCTGCCTCCTCCTTGGGTCATTTCGCATGTACCCAACACAAGTCATGGACAAATGTCCAACAGAGGCTGATTTGCCTCAAATTAAATGGCCAGGGTCTGATTGTGAACTGCTTGGAGTGCAGTCCCAGCCCTGGAGAAGTTGGAGACTGCTCCCTTGTAGGTGCTGGGCTGCCTTTGGGGATTTTGCAGTTACTGAGAGAAAGGATCCAGAGCTGCCCTTGACTCAGCCATTTTACAGCATCTCCTGAGCTCAGTGAAGCTGGCACTAAACCCCAGTCGCTTTGATCATGACAAATAGGAGCTGGAGAGCCAAATCCAGTGGAGTCACTGCCTGTCTGTGGAGCTGCTGCTTTTCCTGGTTTCAGATGTCGATTTGGTGTGTGGCTGGTGGCTCTGCCACCCACACTGTTAGGGCCAGGATGATGCTCTGTGAATCCAGAGGAGCCTTGGGATGCTGGTGAGACTGGTCCTGCCCATGTCTTCAGTCGCCTCTGTGGAAGGAGCTGGCCTGGGGCATGCTGAGGATTGGTGTATGGGACTCCTCTGGTGTTAACTGATGGCAGGGCTTGTGCTTTTCACTCACTGATTGTGTCGTCCTGGGCAGGAGGACACACTGGGGTGGGTAATTGTGTGTGGGGGTCAAAGAGTTGCTGTCCTGGTTTTCTGGGTGGGGATGGGTGCCCAAGTTTCTGTGAGGGCACTGGTGGCCCAGGACATGCATCTTCTGGCCTCCTCAGATATGCTGGCCCCTTCAGAAGCTCAGCAGGCTTTGTGGCCGGGTGCAAGGCAGGGGACACTGTGTGGGGCTGGGAACCTCTGCTGAAGAATGGCCCAGGTATTTGTTTCCCAGCCCCTGGGCTGAAGGAGCCATCTCCAAGTGCATGGAGCTCTCCAGACACCAGCGTGAGGTCTGTACATCTTCTGGCAAGACAGACAAGCTGGGATGTCTGACTGGGGGGGTGCTGGCAATTCTGGGACCGTATGAACCCTGCTCCCACTGCACCAGCACAGCTGCGTCCCCAAAGAGCCACCCTCAGAGGGACAGCGGAGCGCCGGGCCCCGCGGGGCGAGCATCCGGCGCGGCGGCGGGATGCGGGGGGGAGGCAGCCAGCCGCCCCCCGCTCCCCCTGCGCCTCGCTCTACTTGCCGCGCTCCCCAAGCTCCCTTTCCTTCCCCTCCGCTGCCTTTTATGCAGCTCGCCCAAGGCTCCAGGGCCTGGGGATCTTTCCAGGCTTCCCCAGCTGGGGTTTGGCAGCTCTAATTTTAGGCACTTCGCAGTTTTGCTTTCTCGCTGCTCGGCTGAGGAAAAGCGCTTGTGCAGGGAGGCGAGCCCGGCCCTTCCCCACCGCTGCTGGCTTTTTCTTTGTCTCTCTTCCCGGCTCGCTCCTGCCTGGTGCCGGCTGCTCCGAGATGTCGGTGGACATTAATAAACCCCTTTTAAAAGCTGGAGCTCTTGCGGGAGTGCAGAGTGGGCTTGCACGTTGAGCCAGGGCCCCTCCAGACCTGCTGCTGCCCACGGTGATTGTCTCCAGACCGTGGTGTGACACCCCACTCCCCCATAAAATCACTGGGAGGGGCTCCAGTCCAGGCTGGGAGGCTGCAGGAGGAGAGCCCAGCCAAGGACATCAGGCTGGCCACGGTCACCCAGCACCTTTCAGTCCCAATGAATCTCTAGGAAGAAGCTAAGGAATGCTTTGATGCAGGAAACCCCAAAACTAAAATGGACCAAAAAAAGTGGTCAGATCAATGCATGCACAGAAAACCCAGCAAGAGCTAATCCAGCCCTCAGGTCCCTGTTGGCAGCCTGTTAGAGCTGCTGCAGGATATGACCCTGGAACTGGTCAGCCTGGGGCTGAGGCAGGACAGCTGGTGAGTTTTAATTCCAAATCCAAGCTAAGGACAGCCCTGTGGGACGCGGGATTTTGCCCAAAGTCCTCGTTATGCAATTTAGACACAAAAGTGGAGCATCCCCCTCCTCACATCCTCGGGGATAGTATCTTCTGGGGAAGACAAGGAGAATTTTTTCCCAAGGAAGCAAAAAATCAGGTGAGGAGGTGGCAGCAGCTGGGAAGGCAGGATGGGCTTACTGGGACGGATCCTTCCCATACGGGGGACGCACTTGGATTTTGTCCATTGTACCCAATGAGCTTTCGTCCTCCAAAGGGGAATGACTGGGGCTGGAGCTGCGTAACGGGATTGTGAGCTGCCTGCTCCTGAAAGGGCTCTGCATCCCCTAATCCATAAACCTGTTCATGGCACATGGCTAACTCAGGCAATTCCCGACACGTTTATGCTGCCGACACAATAACCGAGCCGTGGGTCCCAGCCGGGCTGGAGCCCCTGCCATGGACAGCGAGCTGCAAATCAGCCCTGAACGCTGTCCCGCAGCCGGGCTGCGGCCGGCACGGGCGGCAGGACCCGCCGGGGGCACGGGGTGCCCGCGTACCCTCCCTGCTGCCGGAGCCTCTCTGCTGCCCGCGGGAGCGGGCTGGCAGGGTCCCCAAGGCAGCACTGCCCTGCAGGCGATAGGGAGCTAAAATCCCCCCTCCCACGCTGGCATCCCTCTTGTCGCCGGTCCGCAGGACCCGAAAGCAGCGTTATCAGAGGGCCGCAGCGCCGGAGAGGGGCCCAGCTGGCTCCCCTCGCCCTCTGCGCTCCCCGGCGCTCACGTGGAGCGGTGGGTGGACGCGGCTCTGGCTCTGCTTCGCTGCCAGATTATTTCTGGGCACCGCCACAGCCGGGCGCGGCGGGGAGTGCGCGGCTGCGAGCCGTGCCGGGGGTGCCGCGGGGGCGCGGCCGTGCCGGCAGCTGCGGGCCGGCTCCTCCCGCCGTGCGCTCCCGGCACCCTGTCCCCGCGGGGCTGCCCGGGCCGCCGCTCGGCACCGCCGGCACCGCCGTCCTGCCCCTCCTCGCCGCCGGCTGCGGGCGCGGTGCGTCATCCGCCGCTCCGCTAATTCGGGGGCAACGATTCGGCGGATCACGCCGAGCGCCGCGCCGGGGCCCCCGCGCTCCCTCCCCGGCCCAGATGCCCCCTCCCACCTGGCCCGCTCCCCCTGCTCCTGTATCCAAGGAGAGGGAAGCGGGGCTCTGACGCCGGGCTCGCACCGCCGCTAATCACTCCGGGCCCCCCTCGCTCCGCCGGCACGGCCGCGCTGACCCCGAGCACGCAGGGTCAGGGAGCCGCGGCGCTGCGGGGCCGGGCGCGCCTGTCACGTCCCCTCGGCGGACACGGTGCAGCTGCCGCTCGCCGGCAGCCGCGGGGGCTGCTCCGGGCCGGCCGCGCTCCCCGGGGCGGAGCGGCTCCGCAGACACCCCAGTGCCGGTGGGCTCCTCGGGGGATGGAAGCCAGGCACAGCACGGGGTTTGGCCCAGGGGAAAGGGGCGAGGGGCTGTGCCTGCTCCAGGGTCTCCTCTCCGTGTCCCGCACAAGGGCTGGGGAGCATCTGTCGGGATGAAGCACGCACCCGGCAGGATGGAGAGGGATCGCCGTGCTCAGAGGAGCTGTGCGCTCCCTGGGAGGGGCGAGGCGGGCGCCCACCCGGCGCTGGCTGCACGGCGCTTCTGTGGGATGCCCAGGCGGGGTGCGCGGATGGGGTCCCGTGCCCTTTGGAGAAGATGCCTGTGTGGGAGTTTGCCTCGGGGTGAGCTGCTCAAGCAGAGCTTTTCCTCCTCGAAACCCCCACGCTCTGTGCTCCCGACTCGGCTGGCGAGCTGTTGGTGCCGGCAGAGGCGGCGCAAGGGCAGTGGCGGGGGGGCATTGTCCCCAGGTGGGCACAGAGCTGCGTGTCCCCGGGCTGTGCGTGCGAGGCTGTGCTGGGCGCCGGAGCTCACAGTCACACACACACAGCGAGCAATGAATCCCACCAGCACGCCTGCAAGCTGGGCTTGATTTTCGTAACCTTCCTCACTCAGACTGGATCTCGAGTCATCCTGCATGGATGGACATGGGAAAGCCCGCTCGTGTGGACGAGCACGCTTTGTGAGGTTATGTATCCCCATCCTTACTTCCAGGTGGGGGCAGGATCACAGGAGACAGAAAGGAAGGAGAGGGCTTGGAGGCATTGATATTCCTGGTGGGACCTCAAGAAACATCCCTAAAGCATCCACAGTCCCTGAGGAGACAGGTGGGGGGACGCACATCCCCTTTTCTCCAACACACTGGGGATGCAGCACCTTCTCCACGGCGTAAAATGGAGCAGGATGCCGAGGGAAGAAGGCCTTTGAACAGTCAATTTCCATCGCTGAAAGCTGACAAGTTTAAAACAGCTAATGTGCCCCGCAAGATGAGGCCTTGGGAGATTTACAGCTCTCCTCGGCTGACTGCTCCCATACGGTGTGTATGTCAGCCAGGGAGCCTTTTAAAGAACCAAGATAAAGCTGCAGCGGGGCCGCACTGCCCACCAAATGGATGGCAGAGAGACAGGAAAGGAAGGAGAGAGCTTGCTCTGTGTGTTTTTTTCCCATCAGGCAGGTGCTGAGCTCATGTCCCCTCCTGCAGCCACCACCATGGAGTTACTGCAGGTCAAGGTCATAGCAGACCTCTTGGAGCAAAATTTGCCTAAACTGGTGCAGGAGGAGGTTTGTAAAATTGAGTAGGACCCACCTGGGGTGGGTGTCAGCAGACATGGAGGTGGCACTGTCTCTCAGGAGTTGTTGTAGGGTGCCCATGGAGTGAGGAAGCCCTGGGGGATGGGCAGGACCCAGCCTGAGCCCTCTGCTGCGGGCTGGAGCTGGTGCTGGACTGGGTGGGATGGTGGGGAGCAGCCTCCTGGGTGGGTCGAGTGAGAATGTTGGGATTTAGCAGGACCCCAGCTGGGGTCAGCATCCCTTGGAGAGCTCACACAGCATTCAGGAGCTGCTGTGAAGTCCCTGAGTGCTGCTGCCTGTCAGCTTCCTGTGCCACATCAAAGCCCAGCTGGGATGCTGGGTGCTCCCCAGGGCAGTCGGATCCTCATTGTGACCTCTCTGTCCCTCTGCTGCAGCCAGCAGCACTGTGTGCATGAGCAGACCCATGACCAGCATGGAGCTCTGTGCAGTGTCAGCTGGCCAGGACTGTGGCCAGGGGTCCTGGGGCACAGGGGTGACATGGGACCTGCTGCCCATCCCCGGCATCCATGTGGTGCTGGCAGCATGGGAGCCATGCCCACTGCCACCCTCTGCCTGCTCTGCCTGGCACAGACCTCAGCACAGGATGTCAGGAGGCAATTCACCTTCCTCAAGGTCACCAGGAGCACCAGGCTGGAGGCATCATGTCCTGAGAGCACCTCTGCCTCACGCAGAGGCACGGCACTGCTGGGATGGCAGTGATCCCCATTTCCCAGACTGGCCAGGCTGCTGCCCTGGCACCCCCACATCTGCTGGGCTAACAGTGCTTACCGTGCTCTCCACAGCCAGCTGGGCCTTTGTGTGTGGAGCAAAGCTGCAGCCACCTCAGCAGGCTGCTACTGCTCAAGACAGGCAGGGCCAGAGATCCTAAATCCACTAAACCCACACCAACCCATCCAGGCAGACTATTTTTTCCTCCCTGTGCTGCTGTCAGCCAGGTCAGTCCTGAAGGGACACACTTGGCTCTGCACGATGCTTCCTGCAGACACCTCTGAGCTGTGGATACCCAGGATTGCTGCTGGGGCTGGAGGTTTGGGTAAGGAGATCTTCCCACAGCCTGAGGGTGATTTTCCTTTGTTCCCAACCCCTCAAAAGCTGGCTGGATGGTGAACAAATATTCAGTGTGACCCTGCCCTGTTGAGGCTGGGAAAAGTTCTCCAGGCTAGTTTGGGGCTCAGTGGCAGCACAGGGACTGCCAGCTGTGATACTCAGGAGTGGCAGAGCAGCTGTGGCTGCCCTGGCATGGGAGACACCAGCCAGGCTGGGGGAAGCATTGCTGTGATGCCCATCAGCCTCCTCATCCTACCCAGGGGAAACAGGGCAGGGGAGGAGAGTCTCTTGCAGGATGTTCAGCAATGGGGCACCTGGAAATGCCCTCTGTTGTTTCTGCCTGTTCAGCTTTGCTACCCCAGACACCAGGTGACCCTCAGCTCCTCTGGACTGGAAGGAATTTTCCATCCCAACGCCTAACTGATGCTGCTCCTGGCAGTGGGGCTGGGGTGTGAGGGCTGGTGGCAGCACCCTGCGGCCTCAGTGCCGTGGTACTTCCTGGCCTCGATGCACCAGGAGCTGGAGAAGCAGCCCCAGCCTGGCACCAGCACCTGGCACATCCCTGGCTCCTGCAGTTGCTGATGCAGAGGAGCAGGATGAGCTGGATTCACTGGGGAGGACAAAGCTATATTAGGTCCTCTCTGTTCCTTTCCCTCACAGCAGCAGCCACAGTGGTGGACCCTGAACAACACCCAGGCCAGTCTCCAGCCCTGAGCGGGGAGAGGAAATATCCTCACTGTCCTGAGATGTTTGAGCGTGCCTCCTCTGACCCCTCTGCCCTCCTGGGAGCAAGGGGCCCTTTGCCCACTTGGGGGAAGAGGTAGCTGCTCCTGGTGCTGGCTGACGCCTGTGCTGGATGCTGGGGATGAGGATGGGACACCCTGCAGAGGGTTCAGGGACACAGCCCACCCCTGCCTGGCCCAGGGAGTGTCCCATGGCTCCGTTCAGGGCAGTGCCCAGGTTCCACGTGGGTCCCTGCTGTCCCCTGGGCTCCGGCGCGGGGGGAAGGAGCCTCCCCTTATCTCCCTTCCCTTTGTGCAAACACACGAGCCCGCCTGGAGCCGCCGTGCGATGCCGCCAGCCGGAAAGCCGCAAAGGCGGGGAGGTTGCCCAGCTTCTGTCTCCTTCCCAGCAGGTGTGGCTGGCCCTGCCAGGCAGATGGCTCCGCGCCTGGCAGAGACGAGCGGCGGCGCCAGGAGCAGCTGGCTCCATCCGCAGCCGGGCCAAGAGCGGAGACGCTGAGCAGCGCGGGCAGCTCGCGGCAGGAGAGCGAGGCAGTGACCTCCCTGCCAGGCTCAGCCTGTGCCGGGCACCCCCGGGCTCTGCACTCACCTGGGGGTGCTGCCAGCTCCTGAACCCCACGGGGATCCAGGGAGAGGTGTTGGCAGGGATCAGCAGTGCCCTGGAGCGGACAGGTGTCTCTTGGGGACAAAGATGTAGGATGCAAGGGATGGAGGATCCAAAGGTGCGGGAACCTCCAGGGCACTTTTGCTCCGGTGAGATCTGCCAGTCAGACATCGGGGCCTCTCCTGCACCCTGGAGCAGCTGGGGCTTGGAGCTGAAGAGCCCCAGGGTGGCCCCTGCTCTGAGCCATCAGCCCCCATCCCAGTTTTTCTCCTTGCTGCCTGGGCTAACGATCCGCTGGGCAATCAACAGACCAGTTGGAAACCCTGTTAGAGCCTGGCCAGGCACTGCCTTGTTATTTCTATCCAGCCAAGTGGGGGAAACAGCCCTGTTTCATCCACTGACAGTCACTGTGCTGTTGTGCAGCTCCTGGCACAGCAGGACAGGCTGAACCAACCCTCAAAAATCAGAATGGAGACAGGAAAATGCCGCTCCCCCCTCCAGGCTGTTCTCTACTGCAGAAGGAGAGCAGCCCATGGATTTTTCATGATGGCAGCAATAAGGGGACTGCAGAGGCTCTTGTGCTGTGCTGGCCAGCCATGCCCATGAGGGATCAGCACAGCGGCCTCACGCTGCACAGCGCAGCCTCATTTGCTGTGCAGTTATTAATTCCTCGGTTTGCCTGGCTCTGAGTGGAGGCAGAGAGCAGAAGCAAATGGAACCCACCAGGACTGATGGCCCAGGAGCTCAGAGCAGGTCCTGAGCCTGGCATTAAGGGCTGGAAGAAGCTGTTCCTGGGACCTGTCTTCCCAAGGGGCAGAGGAGAGATGGAGAAGGGATGGTCCATGGGAGCAAAGCCTCTGGGCAGGCTGCTCCCATCATCCAGACTGCTCCATCCTCATCTTGCAGCGGTGCTGGAAGTGGAAGTTTTGAAGTCATGCACAGAGCTGTTTGCTTGGTATTTCCTGCCCCCGAGAACAGGAAGCAGCAGCAAAGCCCAGGAGGGAGCTGCTCTCGGGAGAATTCCAGCCTGACACATTTTGATCCCTGCCTGCAGGAAAGGGGGAAAGCTCCATGCTCTTTCCCTCATCCCTGTGCCCAGTGCTGGGAGCTGATGGGCCCAGGCTGAGGCCAGCTTGGATATGGATTGCACAGAAACGTGGCAGCTGGAATGATTTTCCATTTCCCTCTCCCTCGTACCACTCTGACCTGGACCTTGTTTGTTCAGGCTCTAGGACAGGCAGGGAAACGCTGGCTCGTGAGCTGCAGTGTGAGAAATGTCTGCAGTGGTGGGTGCATGTCCACCCAGCTGTCCCATGGCTGTGCTGCTCTCCAGGGACTGTCCTCTTGGCCCCGTTAGCTGCAGGTCCACTCTTATCTCCCCTTCCCTGCCAGATCTGGGGCAGCATTTCATCACCCTCCCAAAACCCCTCCTGTTTTTGAGGACCCGGTCCATGCTGGGAGCCACCAGCCCTGCTCAGAGGCTCCCTCAGTCCACCAGGGCTTGAATGCAAAGCCTGAGGTTGTCCCCTGCCCTGTGTCACCTGGATGAGCGAGGTCCCTGCCACAGGCCTGTGTTCCTCTCTGCAGTGCTGCTGGTGATGGCCAGGGAAGGGCAGGCTGGGCTGGTGCCCGGTGCCAGGCGAGGGCTCTGCCACGGCAGGAGTCGCTCCCATCAGGACTGCAGCGTCTGTTGCTGGCAGATCATGGCAGCAGCCTCCGAGGAACGTGAACAGCACATTATTAACAATCTTTTAAAGAGCTGCCAGTGCGTCCCAGGTCCCTGTTTATTTCTGCATATGGCCTGTCCCCTGCTGAATGCAGCATTCATAGGAGGTGTCACCTCAGCTTAAGGGGGCCTATTACTTACCCCAATCAAACTCCTGTAGTAGGTGATTCCTCCTCTGGCCAAGGACAAAATCCCACAGGAGGAGTTTATCCTCCCTTTAAATCATCCCTGCTTTTGTTTTCTTCCTCCTGCGGTGTGCATTTTTGCAGAGTGGATGTTGGATCGAGGGTGTCCAAGCTGGAACACACTGGCCTCTGGATCTGCTCCCAAATCACGATCTGCACGGATGCTGGGGCTGCTGCTGTGGCACTGCCCTGGCTGTGCCCTGCCATGGAGAAATCTGGGGATGCACTGGCTGGAAGGACATGGCTGGGGAGCAGGGACATGCCCAGAGAGAGATTGCATTCCGGGCCAAGGTGGCTGGCACAGAGAGGGCAGGTGAAGCTAGAGAAACCTAGAGGAGAGGAGACTGAGCTCAGACCTCCCCAGGGGCTGCAGCTCCTCCTGAGGGGCAGCTCCAATCTCTGCTCCCTGGGACCAGGGAACTGTCCACAGGAAAAGTTCTCAAGGGAATGGCTGGAGCTGTGTCAGGGGATTTAGTGTGGGTATCAGGAAAAGGTTTTTCCCCAGAGGGTGGTGGGACACTGCCCAGGCTCCCCAGGGAATGGTCACAGCCCCAGGGCTGCCAGATCTCAAGGAGCATTTGAGCAATGCTCTCAGGTACAGGGTGGGATTGTTGGGGTGTCTGTGCAGCACCAGGAGTTCGACTCAATGATCCTGATCCTGGTTCCTTCCAGCTCAGGATATTCCATGATTCTAAGTTTCCATCCTCAGCTTAGCACAGGTCCACCGCAGTGGCTGTGCCCAGCTGTAAGGGTGCTCCAGACCCTGCCTGGAGGATGCTGAGCTCACTGTGCAAAAAGCAGAGATTCCATTCTGTGGTCACAGAGGCACCAGCTGGAACCCAGACCAAGAGCTCAGGGTCTCCTTTCTTACTTATGTCAACACCAGCCATGGGACAAGACACACAGAGCAGCCCTGCCTCAGCAAGAGGAGGCTGCAGGTGTTTGGCTGGATCCTCCAGGCTGGGCTGGGTGGGTGTGTGATGTGTGTCCCCATCCCAGAGGTGCCCACAGGACAGAGGTTGTTTCTCTGGGCAGACACAGCCAGCTGCTCTTTGGGGCTGTGTCTGAACACAGCCAGGTGACATGGGACACACCGAGCCGGGATGCTGGGAGAGCCAGCACCTGGGACACCTCTTTGGAGGATGCCTGCATGGATTTTCACAGGATCCTGAATTCTTCTGCTGCTCCTCCAGGGCCTCTGCCCAGTATTCCTGCTTCCCTGTCATTGCTACAGGAACCAAGCAGCTGAAAATCACAGAACACAAATGAAATTTTCACAGCTGAAAATCCAGCTCGGAGTCCACCTGGAAATAAACATGTCCTGGGTGAAGGATGGACCAACACCAAAGCAATGAGGGGTCCCTGGCTGCTCTGGGCAGCATCATACAGTGCCTGGCACAGCCCCACAGCAGTGACAGTGGAGGCAGCAGCACACACTAACCTGATCAATCCATGGGAAGGGGGGGTCAGGATTGTCCCTGACTTTTTTTTGGAAGTGACAGAGCTGTGCCTGGATTCTGGGCACCTGCACAGGACAGGAGCTCGGGCAGTGGCAGGGTTTGCTGCAGGTGTGAGCAGAGGGTGTGTGCTGTGGGTGTGAGCAGGTTTGCTGTGGGTGTGAGCAGGGGTGCTGCAGGTGTGAGCAGGGGTGCTGCAGGTGTGAGCAGGTTTGCTGCGGGTGTGAGCAGGGGTGCTGCAGGTGTGAGCAGGGGTGCTGTGGGTGTGAGCAGGGGTGCTGCAGGTGTGAGCAGGGGTGCTGCAGGGCAGCCCCAGCCCATCGGGCTGAGCAGGGGTGCAGCCCCTGGGCTCTGGCCATGCGCGCTGCTCCAGGAGCAGTCGCCTGGGCAACTGTGAGCGCCGAGCCAGACGAGCCATCAGGACAGGACCATTGTGCTCGTTCAGGGAATGCTTCCCAGCCCTTTTCCCAGGTCAGGCGCCTCCCTGGGTCACCCCACATTGCCAGCCCAGAGGAGGGCAGCGCATGGCCTCGCTTGGCCACGGAACGCTCAATTTCCTGAGCGTTCCAAATCACCCCTCCAGGGTGGGATGATGGGTGAGGGAGGCCACAAGCCCCCAGCAAGGAAAAGCTGCCAAATGAGCTGAGAGCCAAGGTAGTGGCCCAAACCAGCACCAAGCACGGGGGATGAGCCCAATTACCAAACCCTACACAGAGAGCAGGCCAGTTTTCCCTCTGCGCTACTACTTGTAGTAACCATGGGTGTGCGTGTGCATGTGGGTGTGCATGTGCATGCCCAGAGCAGCAAACGCTCCCCATCTCTCCCCATCTCGCTGCATTTCTGCCTCCTTGTCTCTGTTTTGCTGTTGTTGCTGCCTGCCTGACACCTGCATGCCCTGGACGAGCTGCTGCCTCGCTAATGAGCTGCAGCATCTCGCTCAGGTCCTGCTCACTGTCGGAGCACAGGGACTCTCCAGGCTCATGTGTTTAGCTCAGCCCCACGGTTTCAATCCCTGCCAAGAGAAATGGAAGAATCTGGTGCAGCCAGGCCTGGAAAAAACAGCAAGGACAGTCTCTGGTTAACCCTTCCCACGCTGCTCCTCTCTCCTGCCTTCCCACGCACAGGGAACCCTCAGGCTTCCCAGCCCTGCTTCCCACACCCCAGTCCATCCGTGTTTCCCTACCTCAGGGGAAAAAGCAGCTTTTCTCGTGAGATTGCCCAGAATATGCAGAGTGAGTATTCCCATGGCACTTGAATGCGTGCCCCCTTTGATCGCGGGAGGGCAAAGGGCAGAGATCTAGGAAAAGAAAAGAAAATCATTAAAAAAAAAAAGAAAAAAAGAAAGGGAGAGAGAAAAACAGGGGAAAAAAAATTAAAGCTATTCAGGCAGGAGCTTTCCTCAACCTCTATAAAATACAGTTCACGTTTCCTGCGAGCCTGGGGCGCAGATCACATTCGACGTGAGGTGCTTTGCCCGGCCCCGGTGTAAATTCCGGAGCCTCGCATCTGCATGGCGTGATGGGAAAAAGCTTAAGAGGGGCCCGGGGAGCTGCAGAGGAGGCGGCTGAGCCTATCTGGCTACCGCAGGGGCTGTCGATGCACAGACATTCCAAGGCTATTTGTGAAGGTGAAATGGTCTGTAAAGATTCCAGGACACCATGTGGCAGGATGGTTAGCAGGGCTTCTCCTCCGGTGTTTGCACAGCGCTGCCGGGCTGGAGGGAGGCTGTGTGCGCAGAATGCCTCGCGGTGATTAGAGCATCTGCAAATTTCAGCTTCATACGCGGCATAATGAGACACGGAATATTATTAGCCTGCAGCCATCCCCCCGCCCCAGCGGCGATCCGCAGCTCGGGCTGGTTTCACCTTCTCAGCGAGGATGGAGGATGCGCGCCCCGAGCCCGCGGCGGCTCCCCGGCCACGCAGGACCGAGCCCACGGCAGCCACGGAGGGTCTGCACTTTGGCGTATGCAAAATGAGGCTGTGCCATCCTCCCCCCGGCTGTGCACACCAGCCCCTGCTCCTTCTTCAGATGGGCTTCTTCTGCAGCACCCTGAGCCACAGCCGGCCCACACGGGGCTGCTCGTGGGGAGCAGCTTCAGCTCCCCGTCCCAAAGCTTGGTTCACCTCCCCGTCCCAAAGCTTGGTTCATCTCCCCATCCCTGCTCCCCATCCCAAAGCTTGGTTCATCTCCCCAGGCCTGCTCCCCATCCCAAAGCTTGGTTCATCTCCCTGTCCCAAAGCTTGGTTCATCTCCCCAGCCCTGCTCCCCGTCCCAAAGCTTGGTTCATCTTCCCAGCCCTGCTCCACATCCCAAAGCTTGCCTCATCTTCCCAGCCCTGCTCCACATCCCAAAGCTTGGTTTACCTCCCCAGGCCATGAGAGCCCATCTCTGTGTGCCACCCACCAGGAAAAGAGGTGCTGGGAGGGCTCAGGTCGTGCCCAGGCTGCACAAGGAGCCGTGGCAGTGGTGGGAAACAAGAGCTTGGTTTTGTTTGGCAGGGGTGGTGACACACACATGGGGTGACCCTTGCTAAGAAGGGTGTGTGGGGATGCTGGGCTTGTTGGCAGTGGGTGTGCACACAGATCCATGCCAGCTCTGAGCTCTCCCCTCCATCCCACTGCCTGGCACAACCCTGTGACCCCAGCTCACACCAGTCCTGCTGCCCTGCCTAATGCCTCGTGTTTTCTGGCAGCCAGGAATGTCCCAAATATTTCCATGCTGAGGTGGAGAGAGCTGCTGGGCAGTGGCAGAAGGTGCCTCGTGCAGTGGGGGCTGATGTGAGGGGGTTGGTGGGGTCCTGTGCTTGGTGTGAAGCTTGGGGAAATCCCTGGTGTGGGTCTGCATTCAGAGAGCAGCAGCCCAGGGCTGCCCACGGGCCTGGGGCAGCACCAGCCCTAGCCCGGGGTGATGGTGACAAGAGTGGGGCTGTGGGGGGTGTGTGGGGAGCACAGGGTGGGCAACCCACGTGCCTGGCATGGGTGTGTTCACATGTCCTGAGGTGCACTGGATGTGTGCATGTGGGAATTGTGTGCAGGTGCCTTGTACCCTGGAATACACACCCAAAGTGTGTGTGTGTGTGTGTGTGTGTGTGTGTGTGTGTGTGTGTGTGTGTGTACCCTGGAATACACACAGTGTGTGTACCCTGGAATACACACTGTGTGTGTGTGTGTGTGTACCCTGGAATACACACAGTGTGTGTGTGTGTGTGTGTGTGTGTGTGTGTGTGTGTACCCTGGAATACACACAGTGTGTGTGGTGTGTGTGTGTGTGTGTGTGTGTGTGTGTGTGTGTGTGTGTGCACCCTGTAATACACACTCTGTGTGTGTGTGTGTGTGTGTGTGTTTGTGTGTGTGCACCCTGAAATACCCACCCTCTGTGTGTGTGTATGTTCACGGGCTGTGTGGCACTGACTGTGCCTGTGCAGGGACAGTGCCCGGGGCTGTGCAGGCTGCAGGCAGGGTGACAGGATGTGTGTGGCTCTGTGTGTGCTGAGGCTCATCCCACACGCAGCCAGCCATCCCTGCTCCATGGGCTTGCTGGCACCAGGGACACGCGTGAGTCACGGGAGGTCACATCCCTGGAGCTGCTTCCTTTGTCCCGGCAGTGACAGCACGGGACAGCGCTGGCTCTGCCACCCCGGGGCTTCCCCAGCAGCCTCTCCCTCCACCCCTTGCTTACCCACACGCTGCATGACCTTGTCACTGCCAGTGAGTGGAACCTTCCCGAATTTTGCCAGGCTGTTTTGCAGTGACATCAGCTCCCCTGCCTGCTTCAAAGCTGGCATCTGCTGCCATAGGTACGGCAGTGACATCTACAGCCAGGGGCTTTCCCCTCTCTGAGATGCCTGGAGCCACCTGAATCCTGTCCCTCACACTTGGCTTTTACCCTCCTGTGGGTAGATTTTTATAAAGCAAAGTCCAGGGAAGGCATCACCACAGCAAAGCTCTTCTGGACACTGTTAAACTAACACTAACTGCCACCATGGTTAATCTGTACCAAGGTCGAATTCACAAATTGGCAGGTTAGCTTCAGTTCCAGATTGAAATTAGATCATCAATTAATTAAATCATCACTTTGCTACAGAAAGAAAACTGGAGAGGACCCAGTCCTCATAAATCCTGTGGAAGCCTCAGAGAAAGTGGCTCTGTATTTTATTTGGAAGAATTTGAGTGAAGAAATTCACATCCATAGTGTGATAGTGAGAACAACTTGTCACCCCCTGCCTCAGCCATAACCCCGAGCTGAGCCAGGCACTGCCGTGTCCATCGTGTCCCCAGCAGACATTACAGCTCAGCATTAACATTAACCTCTGCTTCCATAACCAGGGCTTTGAGGCTTCCCTAAACCAGAATTGACTGATGACTATTTCAAGTTTCTTAGGAGTTTGAAACCCAAACCCCACTTTAATTTTATGAGTAATTTTATGGGACAATCGTTAGGGCTGTGAAAGCTGGAAACTTCTCCTTCAGGTGCCTTGACCTTATGGCTGCTCATCCACCCATGCAGGAGCCCCTCTCCACTTTCATCTGATCACCCTTGAATTCAGAGCTATAAAAAGGATGGGCTGTCTCCCAGCTAATAAAAATAGGAAAAAAAGGGAGAGGCAAAGCCAACGATAATCCTGCAGCCTTTGGAAGGTCCTGGAGCAGGGACTGGTGTCTGAATCAGCAAGCAGATGAAGTCCCTGAGGCACGGAGCTGCTCACTGCTGGCTGCCCAGGGAGCATGGCTGGCACAGCCTGTTCCTCCCAGGTGGTGCAGAGCTGGCAGGGTGGGTGCTGCAGGGCTCCTGGGTTGGGGGGCAGCTCAATAGGGTCTTCATCACTATGGGCTGCATGTGGGCTAAAGGAAGATTGGCTTGACTAACTCCTGAATTCCCAAGCTCCAGCTCTGCTGGGTTCTTGGGGCCTCCCACCATGCAGTTAAGAGTGTGTGTTTCTCCATGTACCTAAAAGGAGAGGACACTGAACTGGGAGGAAATGAATATATGCTGCAAATGGAAGCAGGGCAAGTCTTGGCTCCAGCCACAAGGGAGGTTTAATCTGTTTAATCTGTTCTTCATCTTCTAGAACTGATGTCCACACATCAGGGTGACTCAATTCAGTGCCAGGTGCAGCAGTACAGAATAGGGCTTGTCCCCCTCTGGCAGTCATCATGACCTGGCACAGGCACTCCTGGGTCTTGCTTGCTCCCAGATAATCAGTTCCAGCATCATTTCCCTGTCTCTGGCATCTATGAGCAGACAAAGACTGCATTCCTCATTGCTCATCCTTTTCAGTTGACTCTGGCATTACATCCACTGACAAGTCACATCTACTGGCAACTTCTCCTCCACCTGCCCGGGAAGGAACCTAAATATACAAATGTTCATTTTGCCCCAAATCTGCTCTCCACTGAGGGGCCCTGCAACGTCTCTGACAACAACCAGCAACGTGTCATTTGTTTTTATTACTCTGGGAGGGCAAGCTGCTGTGCGTGACCAAGGAAACCGAGAGCGGGCTGCCCTTGTGAACTTGCAGAGTGCCTGATGGAGATCGGGAGGAGAAGAGAGCTGGGGGAGTAGGAAAAGCATGACTTCTCTCCTGCTTGTTGGCCGAGGCAAGATTGATTGACTGTATTGGCGATAGCATAGCACGCGTCAAGGTAGGCACGAAATTGTGGTGAGCACTAGAAAACCACCAGCCGTGGGGATGAACTTAATGTGAGGGAAGACATATGGGGTGGGTGCAGGTTTTGTGTTGAGCTGGGGAGCGGTGTGGCTCCCTGCAGCAGGGAGGGGAGAGGAGATGAGTCTGACACGGAGCATAGAACGTGTGATGGCACTGGCTGGTCACTTGATAGAGCAGGGCTGGCCTCATTCTGCCTCCCTTTTGATGTCTCCAGCAGTTCCAGCCAGTGCTAGAGAGAAAAAGACACTCCTAGGATGCAATCCACCTCCTCAGATCAGCCAAGAGGTGTGTCCAGAGGTTGCTTCACAGGTGGAGGCTTCCTCCCATGCCAGCTGAAGCCCTGCCCAGAAGATGAGATGCTCCAGGCAAAGGGCAGGCCTAGGAAAGGACCTGAAGAACAGAGGGGAGGCTGGGAGGCAGATTAGAGACAGTGATGGGAAATGGGAAAACACCCCAGTACTGGCTCAAAGGCTGGGCAAGTGGCTGGGGCTGGCCATGGCCACATGGTGCCATGCACAGGCCAGCTGGAGGGACGGCAGAGGAGGGATCGAGGTAAGGGGCTGTGAAGAGAGGAGGAGCTGGAGGTGTTTTATGGTAACATGATGTAGGTTTGGTACCAACAGTTCAGTTTTGCATGATGGTGATGGCTCCAGTGCTGTTTCCCACTGACAGATATTCAAACCAGAGTCATTTCCATAAAGGACACGGAAACTATTTTTTGGATCATATTTTTCATTAGAAAGCCTCAAAAATCTGCCTTGCAATTTACCTAAATTTGATGCTTTCAGCCTTCAATTTCCTAAACTGAGAGGAAAACCATTCAGCTGAAGGGGGAAGGTTAATGCGGCAGCATTTCCCTGCTGCTGACCTCCACCGTCTGAATCTCACCACATCCGAGACCGAGCGCAGAGCAAGGCAGCGGCGCAGGAAGAAGCTGGGGTGTTAAGGAGGCCGAGGGAGTCTGGGGGGTGGGAGGCCGGGCTGGGAGCTGCAGCCGGGGCGAGGAGCGGCGTGAGCGGGGCCGGGAGCGCGCACCGCCGGTCCCTCCGCCTGCCCGCGCCGCTGGCCCCGCGGCTTCCTCTGGCAGCGCCTTGCGCAGGCTATTTTTATGCTGTGTGAAAAAGCGAGTCCTTCTGCGAGCTGAGGGAATGCGGCGTGGAGAGGGAAAGTGAATTAGTGAAGGTCACAGGCGGAATGTCGCTCTGCGCGCGGCTGGGGCAGAGCGCGGGGAGCTGGAGGGGATGGGTTGGGCCGGGTGGAAAATGGTTGTGGAGCAGCTCCACGTTCCACCTCTGCCTTCCCGGGAACATCCCGGCGCCGTGGCCCTGCCAGCACGGGGGAGCGAGCTGGCTGCGCGCTCCTGCTGCTCGCGGGTGCTGGTGGAGCATCAGCCGGGGTTTACACACGGCAGAAAAAGTAATGATCGAGCTCTCCTGCTAAAGCACCAGGCTGGAGGTGGAAGCCGCTCCTGTCTGCAGCAGGAAAAGGCTTATCCAAGGGAGAGCACAAACAGCTCCCAAAGGCGAGGAGCAGCCTTTTTTCCCTGCTGGAATGATGAGGGGAGCGGTGCCCAGCACCACGGCCCCGAGACGTGGCCAAAAACCACAGCCATTTCTGCAGCATCCCTCTGCCCACGCTCTCCCTGCTCCCTCTGAAGCCGCGCTTTTCCCGAGAACAGCAGGGAAAGGTGAACGCAGCAGATGCCCTGCCTGCACATCCCTGCCGGCAAATGGGAATTCAGGACCTGGACCGCGCTTGGGCTTCCCTCCTCGGTTCAGCCAAGTGAAAAGTTGGCCATGGTGCTCCTCCCCTTCGCGCGGGGCTTGGAGCAGGGATGGGAGCCCAGGGAAGGGGAAGGGCACAGGGATGGGAGCTCAGGAAAGGGGAAGGGCACAGGGATGGGAGCTCAGGGAAGGGGAAGGACACAGGGATGGGAGCTCAGGAAAGGGGAAGGACACAGGGATGGGAGCCCAGGAAAGGGGAAGGGCACAGGGATGGGAGCCCAGGAAAGGGGAAGGGCACAGGGATGGGAGCCCAGGGAAGGGGAAGGACACAGGGATGGGAGCCCAGGGAAGGGGAAGGACACAGGGATGGGAGCTCAGGAAAGGGGAAGGACACAGGGATGGGAGCTCAGGAAAGGGGAAGGACACAGGGATGGGAGCCCAGGGAAGAGGAAGGGCACAGGGATGGGAGCTCAGGAAAGGGGAAGGGCACAGGGATGGGAGCCCAGGGAAGGGGACGTGCAGGTGTCCCACTGCTCCCACGAGCAGCTCGGTCCTGCAGCGCATCGCGCCAGGTACCGCAGGGAGCCGGCCTGCTCCTGGCAGCCTCCTGCTTCTGGGGGACGCTGGAGGCACAGTTCCCATCACTTTCCCATCTCGGAGCAGATTTATGAGCCTCCCAAAAGCTCTCCTTCCCTCCAGGAAGGCTGGGGCTGGGGGCTGGCAGGGGGGGCTGTTTGCAGGGAATTGTGAATCTACTTTCTTACACGGCTGCGTACCACTGTGCAACGGTAATCCCCTGAGCAGGGTGAAACGGAGGCCTAGCTACCATGACCTCCTCTGTAGGTTTCCATGGATACCATGTACTATAAATAAAAAAAGGAATTTCAAACCAGTTTTCAATCCTGCTTAGTGGGAATAGGAAACCTCTTTTGAATTTAGTTTCCTATCTCACCTTACGGGGGGGGTTATTTTGCAGCCTGTTTGAAACAAATAATTACCCCTTCAGCCAGGAAATTACCACCAATCTTACCTATTTACTTCCAAACACTCGGCTAATTAGCACATTGGGGAGAGCTGCCTATTTGCACGCTGGAGATGGGAGGCTTAGTGTCTTTATTTTGGTGGTGCTGGGAGAAAGGACGTGGGGCCAAGGGTCAGCGAGGGGCGTCAGAGCCCTCCAAAAAAAAAAAAATAATAAAGAGAGCAGGAGAGCTGTAAAACTCGGAACGCCGAGATGCCGTGTGAATTAGCGTGCGAGAAGCCCCGGCAAAAAAGGGAATATTACATCTGCATCCTTTTGCAATGAATCAGAGTCATGCTGCAGATTTTGTCTGGCATACTGGGTCTCTGGAGGATAGAAAATAATTTGGTCGCAGCAGTGGGAGGTGTGTGTGCGTGGAGAAGGGAGTTGCTTTCCAACAGCCTGCTGTGGTGAGAACATGCCTGACACTTCATTCCTTTCCAGTTAATGCAGCGAGGCCGGGAGGAAACTTAACCCTCTAATTGCTAAAGTGTACCGGGGACTTGGGAAAGTCCTTGGAAAGCAAACGGGGCTCCCGGGGCTGGTCTCCCCTGGCAGACAGCTGAGGGATTTGCCCAAATGGCGGGTGGTGGGGGCAGGGGAGATGCTAATTCGAACCAGGCGCTGGCGAGCGGGCCGGAGGACAGAGAGGTTGTGTTTGTCAGACCTCTGGGCTGGCACGGGGCCGGCCGGGTCCAGCCCGTCACAAAGCTGGGTCTGAGCCAGCTGGACACGCGGTGGCTCGCGGAGGGGTCTCACGCTCTGGAGCTCCCAAATGGTTCTGCTGCCCCAGCCCAGCGCCAATCTCGGCACTCCAAATCCCAAGTGCTTTCCATTTTTTTTTTTTCCATCACCACACCCGTGTTATGTCCATTCAGCTCCTCACGTGGTTCCTACTGCTGTGGTCACCCAGCATGGCCCTCATGGCATGGTCCTGGTAGGGGTGACCCACAACTTCCACTGCCAAGGGAAGGAGGGCAGGTGAAGGATCTGGGCAGCCCCATCTGCTGCAGCCCCGTCCATCTGAGCATGCCAGGGGGCTGCTCCTCGCTGCTGTGCCCCGGTGCTCTCAGGGATGTTCTTCCCAGCAGACACAGCTACCAGCAGTGCCTGTCCCTCCACCTCGCTCACCCCAGCAAGGGCTTCTCACAAAGCACAGGACTGGGCCTGAGAGAGCATGAGCTCTCCACAGCTGGAAAGGAGGAGGAGGAGGAGGAGGAGGAGGAGGAGGAGGAGGAGGGGTGCACAAAGCACCTGGGGTGCAGCCAGAGCCCCGTGTGCAATACGGGTGAGCTCTGCTCAAAGCTTGTCCACAGTGTTTAATAGCACAGGATGATCACAGGCATCTGACTTGGAGCCTGTTGGCTGCTGCCCTCCTAAAGCTCCTTATTAGCATTTCCAGGACACTGATGTTGTGCTCGGATATACGGGAAGGCACTCATAAGTTACAGAGCAGCAATATATCAACGTTAGAGAAGGGCCCATTTAAGCTTAATATCAGAGGCTGGGTTTTTCCAGAGTCAGGTGTCTCGTTCCCATTGAAATTCAACAGGAGTTGAAGTCTGCTCCCAGGGCTTCTCTGAAAGTCCCAGACTTAATTAGTATTTATCTTAATTAGGGGGATGTTACCTGCTCTGGGAACCTCATGCTATCTGCTGAATTCATCCCCACAGCATCCTGGGAAAGGGCTCCCAGCCCTGTTTGCAGTGGGGGACTGAGACACATGGTGGCTGCTGCTGCCAGCCTGCCACTCAGCAGGGAGCAGAAAACATCTCTGGGGGGCTGAGAGGGTCACAGCACTGCCCCCCTTCCCTTCTGGGCCGTGTTTCCTTGGGACACCAGGTGAGAACACGCAGGAGACCAGAGGGAGGTTGCTGGATGGGGTGCAGCAGGAGGATGCTGAGCCCCTTCACCTGCCTGGGCCTCAGGGAGCATTTCCAGGGGCACCTGGGTGGACACAGAGGTGGCCCAGCCCTGGCAGTGCTCTGGAGCACCGCTGCTCGTTCACCATCTTCAGGCCAGGCCACAAATCACAGGGTGGAGGATGGGAGGGTGGGGAAAAGAGAAAATCAGTGCTTTATGTTTTTTTTTTTTAAGAAAAAAAAACCCAAATTTACCAGCTTGGGAAGAGCTTAGAAACCGGATCTGGTCTGAGCCATAAACAGCCAAGGACGAGCCATGAGGCTCTCTTGGCAAGCAGAATCTCACCCACACCCTCCTGCAGAGGTGGGAAGAGGCAAACGAGTCCAAACAGCTCTGAGGTCTTCTTGGCATGGACTTTCCAAGGACAGAGAAGCTGAAATCTGAGCCCCTGTGCCTGCCCTCGGCCCCTGCTGCTCCGCCAAGGATGGGGTTCCCCACCGCGGTATCCCTGTCCTCCCCTTGCCTGGCATGAGGGATGGGGCTGGGGTTCCCAGCTGGGCTGGCAGCTCCAGGGAAGGGGTTTGGAACAGGAACAAGGCAGCTGTCCCCTGGCAGAGCCATCAGACACGGTGGCCTCCCCCGTGGGGCTCCGCGGGTGGGATGCGAGGCCTCGGGGGCTGGCGGTGCCCTGCAGTGGGGACCTGTGGGGCACAGTGGGGACCTCCAGGGACGGCCTGGGGATGCTCAGGGGATGCAGATGCAGCATGAGCCAGGGATTAGGGCAGTGGGTGCTGACATGAAGGAAGAGAGGATGAACATCTCCCTCCTCCCCCTGGGAAAGCTGCCTCCAGGCAGAGCTGTGAGCCCGGGCAGGCTGTGCTGGCAGATATCTCCAGAGGATCAGTCTAGCCCACAGGGCTTTGGGCCAAGGGCTTTGTGGAGGAGATGGTGAAAGGCAGCAGGAAGCTCAGGGCTGGCCCGCAGAGCCCGCTGGGCATGGCACAGGCAGTGCTGATGTCTGGACAGGGGCAGGAGAAAAGGGACAGGGTGGGACGAGCCATCTGCAGACATCCACCAACAGTGGCACAAGGAGCAGGGGGCAGGACGCAGGAGGCTGAGGGCTGCCACAGCTGCTGCCAGGTGCCAGGTGGGTCAGCCTGTAGCTGACCTTGGGGACGTTTTTGGTGGTCTGGTGACCGGTGAAACTGTCCATGGGTCAGGGAAGATGTCTGAGCTAGGCCTGACTGTGGTGCTGAGCACTCAGCTGCTCATCAGAGCTCAGGGAAGGGACAGGAGGGGACATCTGCTACCCCACTGGACCTGTGGCCAGATCTTTCTCCAGCTCTCCTCCATTAACTGCATATCCTGGAGAGCAGCAATGGTTTTCCAGATTTTCTTGTGAACTGTGGGGCTGGAGTTTGAGAAAGAGTTGGGGTGGAAAGGTCTCTTGAAGGGAACAAATGTGGCTTCATGATGAAGAGAAGGTAGGAGTTAGTCCCAAGATTCAAAATATTGTAGAAATTTCTTCATTTACCTTTGGTTTAAGACTTTTAATGATCATATGTCCCATCTCCACTCTGGTTTTTTCACTCTGGGAGAGAAATGGCAAAAGTTTCACCAGGGAAGGGAAGCTCTCAGGAGCTAAGGGTTGATGCTGAATGGCCTGATGGAAATTCCTGGAAATGTTAACATAGCAGAGCTGCAATTAGGAGCCATATCCTCACAAATAACATAGAAAGCTGTGTAAAGAGCATTCCCTCCAGCTCCTGGGGACACAGCAATACAACAGGTGGCACTGAATTTAATACTGCCATTAAACAACCTCTTTTATTCAGCCAGGAGAAATGTGGTGGCTGGGAAGATGGACGATGCACAGTTTCATTCTGCTGCATGCAGAGCTCCCACCACCTCGCTCGATATTTTATGGAAGGCTCGCCGGGCTGAGCCTGTAGGCTTCGAAATCATCGACAATGTGCTAATGTAAAGTTGCCTGAGCTTATGGAAGATTTTGAAGGCCTGGATTCCATGTGTTGAGACTGGCACCATATCAGAGGAACAGCTGAGTATATGGAGCAGGGAAGCTACGTGTAAGTTATCCAGCAAGGAGAGAATCTGCCTGGGGCTGCAATCCTGGGTGCTGTGATGGGGAGGGGAGGCAGCGGTCCCGGCTGGTCCTTCCCCACCAGGCAGACAGGCTGGGGCTTTGCTCCACAAGAACAAGATTTTCCTGTTGGTGGACACTGTCCTGGGCAGCTTTGTCCTGTTAATTTGCAGGCCAGGCAGTGAGGCAGAGCTGGGCTGTGTGGGGCTGGGGTGGGATGAGCTGTGCTGGGAGGCAGGATGGTGTGTCTTCCCTCTGCTGTGGGACATTGCTCTGGCTGCCATTGCCAGTGCCAGCCTGCAGAAGTGGCTCTGGGGCCACAGGGTGAGGGACAGGATATTTAGAAAATCTAATTTAGCTTGACAAGCACTTCCCTCTCAAGAAGGTCATCTCTTCTCTAGGGTGGCCAGGAGAGAGAAGCTCCTGCCTGGAGGAGCTGCCTGCCCTGCTCAGAGGGAAAGAAACCTTCAGCCTCCAATTCCTTCATCCACACCTGAAACCCCTTGGAGGCAGTGCTAAAGGGATGAAATTTCCTTTCCAGCTCCCAAGGTGCTCTGACAAAGATCCCAGGAATACCCAGGTCCTGCCCCAGTACCAGAGATTTCATTCACCCGTGTGGAGCAGAAGTAATTTCCCCACAGCTACCCAGGCTCACTGCCCACCCCATTGCAGGAGGCACTAAAGCAGGAACAGCCAGAGCAGAGCCCAAAACAGCTGGATGGATTTTGGTGGTGTCTGGAAGGGTTGGAACAACCCAGGCTCCCATCATGGGTGGTGCTGGCTCACCAGGACAGGCAAGGAACTCACCAGGATAGGCAAGAACTCACCAGGACAGGCAAGAGCTCACCAGGAATGGCAAAGAGCTCACCAGGAATGGCAAGGAGCTCACCAGGACAGGCAAGGAGCTCACCAGGAATGGCAAAGAGCTCACCAGGACAGGCAATGAGCTCACCAGGACAGGCAAGAGCTCACCAGGAATGGCAAAGAGCTCACCAGGATAGCCAAGAGCTCACCAGGACAGGCAAGGCTCCATTTCTGAAGCCACATATGGGGGTGGCTGGAGGGTGCCTGGGAAGGGAGGAGTGGGTCTGCAGGCAGGGCAACAAGCTTTGTGACAATGAGTTTTGAGCTCTTGCAAACACCACAAGCCCACCTGAACGGGTTTTCCCAGGACCTCTGTAAGACTCCACAGCATCCTGGCACCATGACCAGCACAATGCTGCTGCTGGGGACAAGCTGAAGGCTTTGTCTTTCCTGGGTGAGTGACTTTAGGTACAGCCACCAGCATCCTTCCTTCTGGAGCAGGTCACCCCTGGCCACCAAGCCAGGCTGCTCCTTCCCCAGAGCAGTCTGGGGAATGAATTTTCGCACTGGCCCAACTCAACTGGGCTGAAAGAGCTGCCTCACTCTTCTGAGCTCTTTGGAAAGGCTCTTGGGCTGGGGCTTTTGCTGTCCTTAGAAGGGGCCACCAGGATGTGTGAGTGGAAGTGAGAAATGAGATTTCCCGGGAATAATCCTCCCACATGAAACTCGGTGGCATCTGTGAAGAGGCTCGTGTGCACCAAGAGGATCCACGTGAGGGAGCGCAGGGAGGTGTCTGCAGTGACACCAGGTCCTGTCAATTCGCTCAGACCTTGAGAGGGTCAGGTTCAGTGGGGTGCCCAGGCTGATCAGAGGGAGAGGCACCGTGGGCCTGGATCACACAGCTGAGCTCAGCACGGAGCAGGGCAGAACGTGTCACAGACAGAGGCAGAGCCCACCCCGAGCCACTCTCTGCACTGAGGGCTCCTGGTTTGGCTGACACCTCCCAGGAACTGGCTTATTTTGTGACAACCCAATGAGGACCTCTGCTTCAGAGCCCAGCAGTGGCCAGAAAGGTGAATAAAAAGAAGAGACTTTCCAGGAGAGACTGCAGAGAAGGATGTCAGGAGTCTCATAAAGGCGTTAGGCAGGCGGGGGTGTCGCCGTGACCTCGCCTGGAGCGCTGTGGGCAGGGCTGCACATCCCACCTCACAAATGACAGTCACAGGCACGGATCTGGAGGAGGCTGGGAAAATAGCTCCAAGACTGGCACACCCTGGGGCTTTTATATGCACCAGCTTGGGCCCATTTGGCTCACAAAGCTCTGGAAGTCCTGGCTCCAGCTGGGTGTTTCTGGGATGACTGGAGCCAAAGGCTTGCTCCAGGGGTTGGGGACGTCAGCTGGGCTTTGTCTGTCTGAATGTTCTGACCTGCAGTGACATGGGCTGGTTGAAACCTGACAAGAGATGCTCTGAAGTAGGAAACTGCTGCCTACATCAGACCAGGAAGGTGTTTCCAGCTCTATGCTGTGGGGCAGCATTGTGCTGTCTCTATTTCCTTAGGCATCTGTTAACAAGCCACTGCTAAATAGTGATAATCCTCCTGCTGCAAAAGCCCAGGTCTGAGTGTTTGCTGCAGCAGGATAATGTCCCCAGCTAGAGAGTGTGTTTGGAGCCCATGCAATGGCTCACTTAAATCCACGTGAGACTTGAGGGGTCTTGGCAAAGGAGCAACCTAAATCAAATTAGGAACACAAGGGGATGTTCCCATGGGCCACTGCCTCGGAGTGAGCCCACAGGACTTGAAACAATGATGTTTCCTTTGCCGTGGAACAGTAGAAACAGGTAATCCAGATTAGTTGCTAAGTGCCTCCAGGAGGTAGGATTAGTAAAAGGAAGAGTCTGCAGCACTCAGCTGGCAGGATCCCACCAGCAGAAGAGTGTGGCCATCACGGTGGCTTTGCAAATGCATGTCTGGTCTTCGAGGGAGAATCACGGGAATGGCCATGAGAAACTCTCCAAGGGCCACAGAAGCAATGCTCATGTGTAGAGGAAAGTCTGTGAGTCTGCACCACCCTGGCTCTCACTCCAAACACCATGATTAAAGCAGTGAGCTTACTAATTTTGGTGTTGTTTTGGCATAAAGCATGTGCTGCATCAGTAGATGTTTGAATTCACACAGACAACATGAGCAATAAAACGGTATTTCGTACATCAGGTTTGTTTTCACTTCAGAGAACTGGTCAGAAATGGAAATTTCTGTTTGAAGCCATTTGAATTCCCAGTTAGTTGGGAATTTCTGACATAAGTCAGAAATTCTGTGAGCTTTCAGAGGCAAAGCTTCTGCCCTTCATGGGAGTAAATTGGTTCTGCACAACAGCAGTGCTCAGCAGCTCAGGGCACCTGTTTTGACTCCAGCCTTGGTTTAAATTGGTATCTGACCATGCTTTGTTCTCTTCTCTCCCTGGGGCTTCTTTCCTGCCTGCTCATCTGGAGAGCTCATTGCGACTGGGTGATGCCAGACCCAAAGGAAGCACCAGCTAACCCCTGATCCTGGGGTGAACATGGCATCCACTGTGGAAAACACCCCCTGGACATGGGGAGCAGTGTTAGAGACAAGATCTGTGCTATTTTCTCCAAAAACACAAAGCTTTGGAACATTGATCTTCTTGTACTGAAATCATTGTTGCTTTTGAAGTAGCTCTACTGGAGGCAACGTTTGTGCCTCTGGGGCCTCCAAAAACTAGAGGAGGCAGCAAAAAAATCAATGGGGTTTTGACAGAGGAGGTTTCTGAGCTGTCTTTCCCAGTGCTCTTGGCTGCTGACAGAAGTGTTTGGGGTGCCACGTGCCCTGGTGACATGTGGACACTTTGCCTGCATCGAAGGTGGTGAGAAACACCTGCAATACAGGCCTTGGGGAGCAGAAATAGAGACCACAAGGCGTGAGGGTCAGTTTTCCCTCACAGGAAGGAGGTGAAGAATCTGACTCCCAATTCCTTTAGACAGAATAAGCAAAAGGAGTGGGGGTCACTGCAGGTCAGCAGTGTTTGGGTGGGTCCTGTGTGTGTGTTGGGGAACTGAGCAAATGGGGGAACCACAGAATCAGGTGTCTTTGTTTGAAGATGCAGGTGTTTGAGCAATTCACCCAGCCAGTGCTGCACAGAGATCAGCCCCCTGTGCTAATGCCCCTCCTTGTCGGCATGCAGTGGCCAGGGATTGCAAGTGCTGGTCCAGCCCTTCCCAGCGGGATGAGCTGCTGCAGGATCCTCTCTGACACATCCCTTCCCTGCCCCTTCCCTCCGGGCCCTGCAGGGTGAGCCCCCAGCACCTTTTGGAGAAGCAGAGCCTGTGCAAAGCTGCTCTGTGTCCTTCCCAGCCAGCGGGATTTGGACTGGGACCTAACCCCAGCCATCATCTCTGCCTGGGATAAAGGGAGTTTGTTTCTGCCTGAGCTCACTGCAGTATCTCCTGCTGGCAGACTTTCCAATTAGAGAGCCAAGTGGGAGTCAGGAGAGACCCCAGGGTGGATTTCACACTCAGTCTGTATTTATATGTAAACCTGGATGCAGGGCTGAGCTGCTGAGAGTGGGAGCAGGAGCACCGAGGGGGAGAGGCCAGCCTGGAGAGCAGAGGTCTTTGCAGCTCTCATCTGCAGTGTGTGGGGAACAGAGCTGAGAGAGAGGCAAAGTCTGGCTCGTCTTTGCCAAGACAAGCACAGCTTCAGCTCATGGGCTCTTCCCAAACCCTGCCTGTGGCTCCCAGAATGGCTCTTGAGCATCTTTGAGTGACAGGGATGGCAAGTTCTGCCCTGGTGACAGATTTGAGCATCCCTACGTGCCCCAGCAGCCTCCTGGAGCACATGGAGGTGTGTGGTCTGCCTCGGGTGGGGTCTGGAGTCTGGCCCTGCATGTTCCCACTCTTGTCATTGGCATTCCAGTGCCCAGAGCTGAGCCTCGAGTGTCTCTGCTGCACCCCAACACTGATGATGCTTCTGGCCCTCAGAGGGGTCAGAAGAAGCTGCCCAGCAAGGGAAACACGGGCAGGGGAAGAGGGCACAGCTGGAGGGCACATGGACCACAGGCAGGGGCAGGGAGCAGGCAAGGCTGGAAAAACCTTCCCTCCCAGCCTTCCCCATCCTCTGCTCCCTTCCATTTCCATTGGGTGGGACCCTTTCAAACTGCCAAAAAACACTGGCCTTCCTCTCTAGTAAAAAAAAAAAAGAAAAGAAAAGAAATTAATGAAGGCAAACAGATGTGAAGTTAAAATCTGGAGGGAGCAATTCTTCCCTGGCCAAAAAGGATCAAAGCCTCGCCCCTGTGGGCAGCCTGTGTGAGTACCCACCATTCAGGGGGTGTGTGAGTGCCCCCAAAAAGGCAGCTCCACGTTGGACCATTCTGGTCACCAGGGCCTCTTTGCCAGGCTCACACAAGGGCTGTTTTCCAGGTGCTGCTGCCTTGCTTTAAGGTGTGATTATGGCTGCACAAACAGTTCCACTGGCTCAGCTGCTCCCTCCCCTCCTTCCCTTTGTCTGGCAAAAGCTGTGTCTCTCCAGCTAGTTTTTTGCTGGCATCAGAGCTGGATGACAACTCCAGGAGATCAAAACACAGCGTTGGTGGCTTGGTCACTGCAATGACAAGGTTTTGGTCAGCTGGCTGGGTGCTGAGTTAAGCCTTGTGCTTTGTAAAGCTTGGTTTAGCTGGTTTGCTAAGCAAAGCACCTCTTGGGTGGGAACAAGGACATGCAGGCTCAGCACCTGGTTTCCAGCTCCTTGTTTTGCTACCTGGCCATGCTGTTCCTCACTGGAATAGGGGTAACAGGATTTCTTAGCTTGGCAGGTGTGCTGGAAAGATAAATTCAGCAATATTTGGAGGGTATCACAAGACTCCAGCTTTCCTGCAAGCCACAGCATCTCTCATGCACACCACTGAACTGCAGCTACCTCTCATGAGCAGGCAGAGCAGGAAGAGACACCTGCGAGGTGGCTGAGAAATCCAGGAAAAGATGAGCAGCACAGGGAATGTCAGCAGGGATTGCTCATTCTCCCTCCCAGTTGAGAAGCAGGGGCATGAGGCAAAGGCAGTGAGCTGAAGCAGATGGATGGAAGCAATTTTTCAAGGAACATGCTGTGGAAGTCCTTAATAAAGGGCATCAAAGCATTAGTGTGGATGCAAGATCATGGAAAAGGAACCCGTGGAAAAGCAGGTACTCTGCAGACAGCATCCGAATCAGGAAGATCCAGGGAGAGGCTGGCAAAGTGCTGTGGGAAGCACTGTGTGTTTTTCTTCTTCCTATATCCCAGGGAAGGATGTGTAGGAGAGATTCTTCCCCTCCAGGGAGAGATCCTTCCCCTCCAGGGAGAGATCCTTCCCCTCCAGGGAGATCCTTCCCCTCCAGGGAGAGATCCTTCTCCCTTCCCTGCTGCTGGAGACTGGGCAGGGCAGGGCAGGCCTTTGGCAGAGCCACCATTCTCATGCAAAGCAGATTTCAGACCCTGAGGTGCAGCACCACCTAGAAAGAAGTGGAATCCCACGTGTCACCCCACATGTCACCACCATCCTGGGTCCTGCAGGGTGACACCCACTGCAGGAAGGGCTGTTGGTGTTTACTGCATGGGCAGGTGTGGAATGCAAAGCTGTGGGGTGCAAAATGTGCTTCCAGCCAGGTCTCTGCCTTCATTTTGTGGTCAACAGATCATAGAAGAGTTTGGGTTGGAAGGGATCTTTAAAACCATCTCATTTCAACCTCCTGCCATTGCAGGGACACCTTCCACTATCCCAGGTTGCTCCAAGCCCTGTCCAACCGGCCTTGGACACTTCCAGGGATGGGGCAGCCAAATCTGCTCTGGGCAAGGGCGATCAAGGCAGGCCCAGGAACAGCTGCTCAGCTGGATCCCTGCCATGTTCAGGTGAAGAGGGGCAGCTATCCTCAATGGGATGTTACCTGGGGCTGTAAGACGAGGTAAATAGATGTGATTGTCCAATTAGGATTCACATACATTTGGGTGCAGACCTGTCCCTTAAATCTTTGTCTGTACCTAAAATGGCCTCAAAACGAGGGGGATCTATGAGCCTACTGCTGATTGTCGGAGCCAAATCAAAGTCCCGGGGAGCCAGCAGGCGTCCAGAAACCACGCTGAGTCAGAAAGCACCTTTGGAGCCAGAACCCCAGGACGCAGAAGGAGACTTTGCCATCTCCCGCAGCCCGAAGTGGCGCCCAGCTGAGCCATTCTGTCCCCTCCCGAGGACGGGAGAGCCAGCGGGCAGCCCCTTCAGCGCTTGGCCGCTGCATTATTGCAATTAGCGAGCTCCGCAGAGCCGCCAGCAGTGACTGCAGGTGCCGGTGCCTCCCGGGGCACGGACACTGGCAACAGCTGGGCTCCACCTTCCTGGCTTGCAGCTCTCAAGGGCACTCCCAAAAATAGGCTGCTGCAATCACCTTGGCCAGAGACCCCGCTGACACAAATCACCCTGGCAGAGGTGGCAGGAAGAAAACATCGTGATTTGCACAGAGACGAGAACAGAGCCGACAGAAGGGTGGTGATCGTGGCAACTCGCCTCTCCACAGACCCAGTGCGTCTGCAGGGGTAGTTCTGGATCACTGCGTCGTGGATTTAATAATCCTAAACCCACCAGTTTGCCTCATTCCTTCCTGGTAACACCAACTTTCTGCCCACCACTCCTGGCACTACTGGATCCTGTTTTGCTGCCCTGTCTCACCACCAACCAAACCTGTTTTGTCATACAGCCCCTGGCAGAAGCCTGAGCTGCCAGCAGCAGGTGCTGAATGCTGCTTTCCCACTGTAATTAGCAGGCTGAGCTCCTCTCCTCGGCTCTCTGATCTCTGTTTTCATTGCTCTCTGCAGCTCACGGGAAATGTGATAGGCAGCACCCAGGGTCTTGTGTCAGCAGCAGGCATTGCTAAGCTGAGCACCTTAGCAACAGGGACAGGATGAGGGGGGAACACTGCAGGCAGAGGTACATGAGACACCTCTGGGTGGCACCTCGCCGAAGAGACACCTCAGTTCCAGCTGCCCCAGAAGTTCCACGAGCATTAATGGCTCTGTGGAAGGAAAAGAAGGGTGCTCGGGGTGCTCTAATGAAAGCCAGTGGCTGTGCTTGTGGCAGGCATTTCCCAAGGACCAGCGTGGTGAGGCTGGCTCAGGTGAGCCTGCCTCCTCCACAGCCACTAAAGCTGTCCCACAAGACACTGCATCACTGTTTTTCTGCAGCAGGCACAGCTTGACTCATCTTTGGGAGGCATCCTCCAAAATGTCACTGCGAACAAACCTGCCTGGTTTGTGTCACTACCTGCCGGGGACTCAGCTGAGGGAGGAGGGAGGCAGGCTGCAGGGCAGGCTTCCAGGCTGGCTGCCATCCCCACTGCTCGCCCAGGATGTCCCTAAATGCCTCCAGGGAGCTGGTTGCCCTCCCAGAGCTGCCTTGCCTCGTGCCCTGCTGCTTCCCTGTGCATGCCCTAAGGCTCTCTTTTGTCTGGAAGGGGAATTCTTTAGTTGTGACCAAAATCCACTTGATCTGACCATGCCTGGGGGACTGGTAGGGATGGAAGACACCTTTCTTTGTGCTTCATGTGGAGGATTTTGAAGGCCTAGACCTTCCAAACACAGTGGCAGAAGATAAGGCATATCATTGAAAAAGGCTTTGTTCTCTCAAGAGCTCAGAACTGTCACCTTCACTGTCCCCATTCACACAGGCCCCACAGCCGACCTTTGAGGCCCAGAAGCCACCAGGAACTTGGCAGATGGCTGTTAGAGTGGGGTCTTTTCCCATCTTCCCTTGGAGATATCCCTGCCAGGAAACCCTTTTATCTGGTCCATCATCACGTCTCTGAGTTCACTGCTACTCAGTAAATACCTTCAAAACTCAGGGTGCCATCCATGGGTCGAAACAGTCTGGATTTTGTTCAAAAACAAGTCAGGAGAGCTCTTTTCACAGCTAAAGTCTGTGGTAAAGACAATGAATGATCAGTTCTTATGTGAGCACCACAAAAGCCAGGACAGAGGCACCCCCAACCCCTCTCAGGACAGTTTGGAAGAGATGTGCTGGACACACTGTGCTTCCAAAGGGTAACAGCTCCACAGGGTCCCTGGACTGGAGGCAGTAGCAGTGACCCCAGAGGGAGCCTCACTGTCCCTGAGAAGAGTGAAGGAGAGACAGGCTGGGTCCAGATGAGCATAGGGAGGATGTTGCAGGAGCACTGGATGTGAATCCCCGAGCAGGAGGGGCAAGACTCCCAGGAGGCTCAGCAGGACCCCGTAGGAAGCAGTGGCCCGCCTGGCACTCAGTGTTGGGTGGACAGAGCCATTTTGTGGTGAGGGCTTTGCCTTTCTCAGCCTTGCCTTAAGCCATCGCTTCTACCCCCAAGCCAGGCCCCTCACTACGGAGTTGTGTCCCCCAACCCAGACGGGGAGAGGGTGGCTGTGCACGCCTGTGTGACCCAGCAGGAGCCCAGGGGAAGGCTGGTCAGTGTGTGGTGGTCTGGGGAGCACACAGGGCACGGCTGGAGAGCTGGGTGAGTGGCCAGCATGCTCCAAACAATTCCCCCCGAGCTGTGTGCAGAGCCCAGGCTGGTGAGCGCTTGGCTGGAGGCCAGTCAGGTCCACCCGAGCCAAGGGCAGGTCCCAGGCTGGGCTGGAGAGCTGTGACAGGAGAGGCAGGAGTGGGCTGGGGGGTGTGGACACCCCAACTGGAGCATCTTCCACGTGGCTGTGCTTTGCCGTGTCTCAGTGCAGACTCTGGGCACATCCAGGGAGCAGAGACCCCGGATCCCAGGGAGCCTCAGGAACATTGCACACATTACCCAGCTGAGGACTGAGCAAGGCCAGGGAGTGAGTCCCTGCATGCCTGGGTCTTCACAGCAAGCCAGAAATGGTGCTTGGTGTGCAGCATTCCCTCCCAAGCACTCAGCCCTCGTCTGCTGAGCTTCGCTGTGGGGGAACGGGCAGCAGGAGGAGGAATTTGCTGGGTGTGAGGAAGTGACTTGAGCTGTGGCACAAAAACTCTCTGGGTGGGTGTCATGAGCACACGCTGGGGAGTATCCCGTGGGCCTGAGCTCAGAGCTGCATATGCTGCTCCTGTGCCAGCACCAAACATGGCACCTGGCATCTGCTCAGCTCAGACCCCATTGGTACAAACAGGCGGTAGGTGGAAAGTCCAAGCCCACAGCACAGCCCATAAAGGTCGTGTTTTATTCTGGCTGATCTCCTTCACTTGCCTCATCTTCTGGAGGAAAATGGAGTGATAAACAGCCAGCAGCACAGTTCTGTTAAAAACAAACTGGGGCAAACAAACAAGGGATAATTCTCTCTCTGGTTGGCGTGGGGAATTCTGCTCAGTGGAGAGCAGCTCTGAGGACAGACCTCACTCCAAGTCCTGCATGGCCAACAGACAGTGGGCAACTCCTTGCTGGGCTTAGGGTCTTGCTTCCTGGCCAGTGTCCTGGGGAACCTAAACACTTTTTCTACTTCTGCAGGATTCATATTCCTGCATTCCTGCATTTTCCAGGCTCCCAGACCCCCAGTCCCAGGCTTTGCTGAGCCTGACTGGTCTGTGCCCAGAACAAGGGGCTCTCCCCAGGTGAAGAAAGCTCAAGGACAAAAAGAAGGAATTGGGACAGTCTGCCTGAGCCCTCTCACAGAGCACAGCAGGCAGGGAAGCAGAGGAGGGAAGCCTGGCAGAGACAGGGATAGCTGCAGCATTCTGGGCCTGGGAGAGAAGGAAAACAGGTCAGGGAGAGCAGAGCAAGGGGTCCTGGGAGGTGAAGATGTGCAGAGCGATCACACACACTTGATAGTGTGCAGAGAGGAGGGGAAGGGACAGTGCTGGGCTGGGAGGTGGTGGAGGGCTCTGGGAGCCAGTTGCTCCTCCTGTTTTAATTCTTACCTTCCTCCCCCAAGTTCCAGGATCTCCCAGTCTTTTACAGGGCTTTACAATGCCAGAACCTGGCAAAGCGAGGCACTGAGAAGTTAAGTGAGGCCACCAGAGAAGATGAGAAGGGATTGTGTTACTCTTTTTTCCCCCTGAAACAAAGCAGAGCTGTCAGTTGACACTTCCCGCGCTGCCCCAGCTCCAGAGGGCTGCTGGGGCCGCTTCCAGCAGACAAGAGACGTCAGGGAAGAGACAAGAGCCGTGGGGTGAGGCGTGGGATTCCTGCAGCGGGGTCCTGTGCAAAGCCGTGCCTGGAGTCGATGTCCTCCCACCAGAGCAGGGAGAGGCTGTTCCACTGCCCGTGCCTCCCGCCCAGCCCTGGCAGCCTGCAGTGTCCTGGGAACCTGGGTCTGGAGGCTGCCTGCGAGGCAAAGGGTTAGGAAATCGGGCTGGCTGCCACCAAAAGTCTGCCCAGCTTTTGGCAAAAGTCTGCCTGAACGATACAGCTCCCTGAAACATTTCAGCTTTGACAAATGTGTGGTTTTTTGTTGTGTGTGTGTGTGTGTGTGTGTGTGTATTTTTTTTTTTTTTTTAATGAAAAACCCAACCCTGCTGCATTGAAAACTTGCCTGGCTGGTCAGAGGATGGTTCAGCCAGCCCGTAGGGGAGCGGGGCAGCAGGGCCTTCTCTTGCACACAGGATGCCTATTGTTCTCCGGGCAGAGCAAGAGGGTGGCTGGCATTAACCACAGGACTGGGCAGAACTGCCTGGGTCATCACAGCTGGAACACCACCTGCGTGGGCAGACCCCTACTCTGTGTCTGCTTCAGCTGGGTCTGGCCACCCTCCACACCTCCAAGCTGCAGGAAGGCTTCCCAATCCCTGGAGCAGACCCAGGCAGGCAGGAAAAGGCTAAATCTGCCTGCATGACCCATGGCTGGCACTGCAGCACCAGCAGGATTTTGCTGTCCCTTACCCATCCTTGGGGGAATGGCTGTAGACTGACAGAGGGCAGAGTTAGATGAGATCTTGGGAAGAAATTCCCCCCCTTGTGAGGCTGGTGATGCTCTAGCACAGATTGCCCAGAGGAGCTGAGGCTGCTCCATCCCTGGAGGTGCTCAAGGCAGGTTGGATGAGGCTTGGAGCAACCTGGGATAGGGGAATGTGTCCCTGCCCATGGCAGGGTGTTGGACCAACATGAGCTTTAAGGTCCCTTCCCACCCAACCCATTCCGTGCTTCTCTGGTTCCCACTTCCCTCTCAGTGTCCCGGCACCGAGGGCTGTCCCCGCGGTGTGACAAGAGGACGCTGAGCCCTCTTTGCCGGAGATCACACACGGGCTGTAGCAGCAGGAGGGGCTGAGGGGAGCTGCCAATGCCTGGGTACAAATCCCACCGCTGAGCCCCGGAGTCCCCACTGCTGTCACCTTGGCTGCCAGGCTCCCCCGGCCCCGGCGCTGTCCTCGCTGCTTCTCATCTGCTTGTTATTCATGGCAGGGGGCAAGGAGCCTCCCCCGCCCCCCATTCACCGTGCGGACCATCCCCGTAGCCCCAGAAGGTTGAATTTAATGCTGGGGGATTTGCAAGTCAAGAATTCCTGCGCCCACACAATGCGCAGCTGGGCTTTGAAAAGGCGTCAGGATTAAAATGCAACCGCAAACCTGACAAACCGGCGCAAGGGCCGCAGACAATGGGCTGCAGCTCCCCGTTATCATTCACGGCGTGTGAAGGACCAGCTCGGCGGGTTACAAGTCATGCGCTGGAGATGCTGCTGGCCTGGACACCAGCAGGGAGGGCTCCTTTGTGCGGCTCTCGCAGTGGGGAGCAGCCCGAAAGACAGGCTGAGCCGAGAGACATCTCCGCTCGCAGCGGGGGGAAGGAGGGCAGCGTGACAGGGACCCTCCGCCACCGCCTGCGGGCTCCGAGCTCCCGCCTGGCCGGGATTCAGCCGCCCCGGGGGGCTCCGGATTCACCGGGCTTTGCTGGATGGAAATTAAGGAGCTTTTCTTTGATTCTGGCCTGAAACTGTAACTTGGTTTCTGCAGGAGTAATAAAGCACACGGGGGCATGGGGGATTCGGGGCAAACAGGGATGCCAGGACGGGCCAGAGGGTTTCAGATGATGACGGATTAGATACAGGTCAACCGTGTAATAGTGAGGGACAATGCCACCTGGGGCTGGAATAATTAACGCTCGGGAGTAAAGCCGGCAAAACAACCGGCTGGATCTCCCCGTGGGCAGCAGCGAGACACCTTCCCCAGCCCCCCGAGCCAGCCCAGCCCAGCCCAGCCCTGCCGATCCGGGGCACACCGGGCACGGCTCTGCCGTGGCCCCGGAGGAGCACAGGGAAGGGAAGGTCTGGCCAAAAGAGAGACTTGGGCCTGGCCAGAGCGGTGGGAAGGAAGGAGGCACCCAGGAGCCACCCAGGGGGTGATGTGACAAGCACGGGGTCCTTGTGTGACTGTCATGTCTAGGATCAATTATTTTAACGAGCCCATGGACAAAGGTCAGGGAGGAATGTAATGTCTAATGTCCTCATGCTGGGTACTGCTATGTACTGCTATACATGGCTACTGCCATGGCATTCCCACTCTGAGGCAGCAGCCATCCCAACCTCTCTGTCTGGAGGTCTGCAGGACATGGGACTGGGCCTTCACGTGTTCAACATTCTGGTGTAAAATTGGATCAGCTGATCAGCCCCTTCCCAGCTGCCTTCCCACCACCCTCCTGCGTGCACTTTCTGCACAGGAGCGTGCACAGCTTCCCTCGGTTCCCACAGCTTCCATCAGAGGCTGAGATCAGCAGGAAAGAGCATTTTCCTCTCTCCTTGAGCAAGGATGGGCATGGGGGTAACCCTTCCCCCCCTTCCCACAGATATAAGGATGGGTGAGTAAACTCCATCCTGGGAGACTGGACTGTGTGTGAGCTACACCAACCTCCCAGCACCTCTCAAGGAGCAACGTCCATGTGGCAGGCTGGGTCTGAAGGGACCAAAAAAGCCCAGAGCAGTCCTCAACACCAAATGGCACTGTGCCATTCAGGCTCTGCAGGAGGACTTGGTTTGGTTTATTTTCTTAACACAAAAAACTTGGTCCTTCACTCAAAAAGGGACCTTTCAAAAATGATGCAAAATTGACACTGTTGGAACTTAAGAGAGTTTGCTGGGCAGCAAGAAGCTGTAAAAATATTATTGGGTGGAGGATTGACATTTTCCCTATATTGGAGAGGAGTTTTGTAGCCATTTTGAGGCTAGTTGAGATAGCTGTGCTAAAGAGCAGAACACATCTGGTTTTTGAGCTAGCACAGCTACTTCAGAGTCACAGGGAGACTGAGGCTTTTACCTGGCTTTGCCCAAATCTTACAAGTCAGGACATGAGCTTTAGCAAAGTGGCCTTGGCCTGACAGGGAAATCAGAGCTGTGGCATGGGATCTGTCTTAGCACAGTTCTCTGTGTCACACAGACTGAGCTTTTTAACCACCTAGAGAAAAAGCTCATAAGCAAATTCTTCTTGCACATACCCCCTGCGCCAGCACCAGCAGCTTTTCCCTGGTGGTGAGTCTGTGCCCAGCTCTGAACTGCAATTTGAAAGATGACATTAATGACCGAACACCTTTGCTGCCTGCAGTGGTGCCCTGCAAAAGGGTTCCTTGCCAATCTTGCAATCTCCTCCCTGTGCCATGGAAGTGCTGGTGTCTGACAGTGTCCACCCTGCAGGCCAGGGGTGCTGGTGTCCACTGCTGATGGCCACAACAGAACCAGCTCACTCCAGCTTGACGGGGAGACTGCCCTGCCACGAGGGGATGCTGGAGCAGAAGGGCTCGTGGGGCTGAAGGAGCAAATCATGCCAGGATGCTGGGGAGCTGCTGGGGCAGACTGGACCTGCCTACAGAGTCCCCACAGCAGGCTGGGCACCCACCCAGGATCTCTCTGGGGCTGCATTTTTAAGTTAGAATGACAACAGAGCAGCAAGAACTATAACTAAAGAGACCCTTGCAATGGTGAGCAGTGTCTGGCTCCCCAGTAATCAGTCCTAAGATGCTGCTTCTATGTGAAAACTGCTGCATCTGCTCCATCCCCCCAGCTCAAATGGCCAAGTGGCACCCACACAGCCCTCCCCAAGGGACAAATGCCACCGGGCCACTCCCTCCTGCCTCACCCCAGCGTATCTATGCATGGCACAGCTGCCAGCTTGCCCTCCCTTGGGGTGGGAGGTGTGCCCTCCAGGGAATTTGGGTGGGTGCTCTGTGGTACTCCCCCTGGAGCAGGAGCCCTCCCGGGGAAGGTGACTGGGGAGGGGGTCAGCCTGCTGGGGGAGGCTGCTGGGGATCCCTGCAGTGCCCGGGGGCAGATGCCTGGCAGGAGCTATATTTGGAAGGTGCCATTTGGTTCCCTCCCCGGATGCTGCAGCAAGCTGTCCCCAGAGCTGGCCCTGGCGCTGCGTGTGCAGCTCCCGAGCACCAGCATCCCCCTCCCCGGCCCCACATCACACTCTGCTCCTTTTTTCCCCCCTGCTTTTCTTTCCTGCGGGCTGTGAAAAGGTGCAGTCTGCCTGTGACCGTTTCTCCTCCCTCCCTTCCCCCTTCCTGCTGGTCAAAACCGCCATCCTGGAACAGCCCGGCGGATTAGTGAAGGGATACCTTTGAAACCGATGCCAGGAAAGCTCCGTGGATCAGTTAACAGGAGAGTATAAAAAGCCGTGCCTGTGTCCCCCCACGCTCCCCCCATCTCTCTTCCTCCATGTCACTGGCCCTGGCTGCCGGCTCGCCCCTGGCTGGGGGCCTGCGATCCCAAACGTGCTCTCCAGGCTGGCTTGCCTCATTAATTAAAGAAGACAGATTTTTAGCTTCTCTTTCCCTCCCTCCCTCCCTCTCTTCCTTTTTTTTCCTCGGGCTCCTGCTGGGGAAAGCGGAGCCAGTCTTGTGGGGGCAGGCGGAGGATGAGGATGGGCGCCGGGGATCAGGGGCGGCCGATGGGCTCCGCTCCGGGGCCTGGCACCCCCGAGCCTGCTTGGTGCCAGCCCAGGGGACACGGGCAGAGCTCCCAGCTCCCACACCCACAGGCCTGGGGTTTGCAGCAGCATCTGCATCCCCTCCGGGATGATTCCCTCACAGCTGGCTTCCAGAGCATCCTGCCTGTCCTCAGCACCCCTGCACCGAGCCCGGCCCTGCAGCTCCTGCAGGAGCCTGGCACAGCCATGCATGGGCTGGTGCAGGAAGCAGCGTGTGGGTGTGCAGGAGTGTGGTGCAGCTGTGCAGGGAGTGTGACAGAGCCATGCAGTAAGTGTGGTGCAGCTGTGCAGTTGGTGCAGTACAGCTGCACAGTGAGTGTGACAGAGCTGGGCAGGGTGCATGGTACAGGTGTGCAATGAGGGTGGCACACCTCTGCAGTGAGTGATGTGTGTATCTGTCAGTGAGTGTGCCACAGCTGTGCAGGATGTGTGTACAGCTGTGCAGGGTGTGTGTACAGCCGTGCAGGGTGTGTGTACAGCCATGCAGGGTGTGTGTACAGCTGTGCAGGGGGTGTGTACAGCTGTGCAGGGGGTGTGTACAGCCGTGCAGGGGGTGAAGCACACCTCTGCCATGGGTGATGTGTGTGTACAGCCATGCAGGGTATGTGTACAGTCATGCAGGGTGTGAAGCAAACCTCTGAAGTGGGTGATGTGTGTGTACAGCCATGCGGGGTGTGTGTACAGCCATGCAGAGGGTGTGTACAGCTGTGCAGGGGGTGTGTACAGCTGTGCAGGGGGTGTGTACAGCTGTGCAGGGGGTGCAGCACACCTCTGCAGTGGGTGATGTGTGCGTACAGCCATGCAGGGGGTGCAGCACACCTCTGCAGTGGGTGATGTCTGTGTACAGCCATGCAGGGTGTGTGTACAGCCGTGGAGGGGTTGCAGCACACCTCTGCAGTGAGTGATGTGTCTGTGTACAGCCGTGCAGGGTGAATCCACCCATGGTGGCTCTGCTCCAGGGGTGGCTCACACCACAGAGCACTGTTACAATTCACCTCTGCCTGTGTTGGGGTAGCACAGCTCAGAGCTGTCCCCAGCACAGGCACAACCCTTGACGTGAGCTCAGCCACTCTGGGACATGGTGCACGAGGACAGGAGAGCCAAGCAGGGACACCAGGAGCTCCAGGAGGGACCTGAGGGCTGTGCTGTGCTGGGAGCTGGCCCCTGACTCCTCCTGGCTGTGTTGTTCCTCAGCAAGGAGAAGGCCTAGCTGGTTCTTCTGGCTGAGCATCCCCAGGTCTATCAGCCGGGCTGCAAAATTAAATTCAAAGCTCATCTTTTTAACACGAAGATCACTTACATCCAGCTGCACGAGCCACGGCCCCTTTAGGATTTAATAATAAAATGAATGCCCATGACCTGACTGTTTGCTCACGCCTGGATCTTCCTTGATGGATGAACAGAAATTGCTCCCTGGCTCGGGTCATCCGCAGTAAAAATCGCCAGTCGATTGCTGGGCCCTCCCTCGGCTCCTCTGCGTTCAGGGCTCGCTGCCTTCGTTTGGGACCTGGCTGGGAACGGATAATCAATAATAATCAGGCTGGACGCTGTGACGGCACCTTTGATCCGCGGATCTCGGAGCACTTTGCAGCGGATAATGAACGGAGCCCCTCTGTGAGGCAGGCAGGAGTGTCGGCACTTTCTGGGGGGGTCACACCCGAGGATGGGCTGACCCTGCTGCTCCCCGGCTCCGTCCCGCTCCGCGTCCCGCACGCGGACCGCTCAGCCGCTTTAACATGAGAGAGCTGCTTGAAAAGGGGATGGTGCAAACCTCTGTGTGCCTCATCCCCTGGCAGCTGGTGGGTCTGCTTCCTTCACCAGACAGCCTGGATTGCCCTGTTGACGAAGATATTTTTGGAGGAGTGGTGCTGGTTTAAGGCTCAGTGTAGCAGGGAGCAGAGCAGCCCCGGGTGAGGTGTGTTCCCCCAGGGACAAGTGATCTCTGGGCTCCCCGTGATGGGCTGCAGCACCTCTGCAGCACTGGGCAGGGTCCACACCTGGGGCTGAGGCTGGCGATGTCACTCCCAAGCTAAAACCATTCCCAGGCCTGGGAAAAGATGCTGGCAACAAGAAGCAGAGCTGTGAGATCCTGTGTCCAGCCGTCCTGGAGAGTGCTGGCACAGCCTAGGCTCTGTTTGCTTCCAGGGGTGGCTTGCACAGTCTGAGCCCAGTGATGCCAGCCCTGTTGGGCACACCAGCCACCCCAGTCCCATGGCTGTGGCCCCTACATTGCCCCCAGGATGGCAGCCTGGGGGCTGGCAGCAGGGGCCACCTGCACAGCAAGGAGTGCAGGGCTGGTGGGACAGACCTTGGCTAGGGCAGTGAGCACTGCCTGAGGGGTGCTGTGTCCCCCACGGGCAAGGGGGGACAAGGACCCAGTTCTGGGGGTGCCACCCCCGTGTCCCCAGCCTGCACCCCTCAGCCAGGGTGCCATTGGAAGGGCTGTGTCCCCAGCAGCTGGGCAGTGGGAACAGAGGGCATCCAACACTGGGGTGCCACCCTTGTACCCGCAGCCTGCACGCCTTGGCCAAGGTCCTGCCCGCAGAAAAGCGCGTTCCCCGTGGCCAGCCAGTGGCGGGCGGGGAGGGCAGCTTGGGGGGTGTCACCCCAGTGTCCCCAGCCCGCACCCCACCAGGCCGGGCTGCTCTGCTGGTGTCGCAGCGCCACCCCTTGCCTCCCGGGGAAAGTGCCCGCTGGCTCCAGTGACTCCAGCAATTAACCGACTAATGCATTAATTGTTTCTAATCTGCGCATCTCCAAGGTCACCTGTAAGACCGGGAAAGGCAAACAAACCTCCCCCGGAGATCCCTGTCACACACCCAAGGGATGAGACTGCAGCTCAGCGACTGCCCTGTGGACCCCCACCCAAATCCGCCCTGGGAGCGCGGCCATGGGGAGCGGCCCCGGAGATGGAGGCGGGATGCTGGGGGGGGATGCTGGGGGGGATGCTGGGGGGGATGCTGGGGGGGATGCTGGGGGGGATGCTGGGGGGGATGCTGGGGGGGATGCTGGCTGGGGATGGCGGTGCTGGCCTCCAGCGGGAAGCACAGCCCGTGCTGGAACCGAGCCGCCGGCTGTCCGTGGGTCCGTCCAGCCGCGCTCCCACCGCCGCCTCCGCCTCTGCCTTTGTCTCCGGCGCTCAGCCGCGCCTCCAGTCTTCAAAGTGTTAAAACTTTTCAGTGTGTGCTGCAGATCCCTTGCCTGCAGCCTCCTGCCCTGAGTCAAATTAATCATGTACTGGGAAACACAGCAGGCATGTACTAGCCCTGGGCATGGTGTATCACGTACTTTCTGGAATCTGTCACATGGGGAGCTTTCTGTTTTAGGCTCAATTGATCCTTTCTCGGTTTGATACTGTGTTTAATTGTGAGATGGGGCTGTGTGTTTTTGCTTCAGCCGAACTTAAAGGGCCGCTCTTCCCAGCCTTGTTTTCAGATGTCCACAAGAACAGACCGCCGCTGTCTCCTCACCCAAACAAAAAGTCTTTCTCTCCCCACACACAATATCCCCTCTGTATTGTCCACAACAAAGAGCAGGGCTAAATTAATTTTAGGTCCGGCTCTTTTAATGTAGAGCTGGGAAGGGGAGGTGCTTTTATTGCTGCAGCTGAGGGCTCGAACAGGAGAGGTGAAGGTGCCTGGGCCACCGGGCACTGCCCGGGCGGTGGGGATGGGGACGGGGGATGCCCCTGGCCCCCTGGGCCACCGGGCACTGCCCAGGAGGTGGGGATGGGGACAGGGGATGCCCCTGGCCCCCAGGACCCCCTGAGCCCCCTCAGCTGCAGTGCCCAGTGTGAGGTGAGGTGAGCAGGAGCAGAGCCCAGCCGTGCTGCTCAGCACAACACCACCCCAGGTGGGTGAGAGCCTTCCTGGGCTCTCCCTCCACCCCCAAGGAGGGCTTTCCACCTGCCCTGCACTGGGAAGAGTGGTCCAAGGAGGCTGGGTGAGAGAGAAGGTTCCTGCACTCCAAAAATGATGTCCCCTGCAGGCTGGCATCTCCCTCGAGCTGGCCAGATACCCATAACAGAGCGATTTCTCATTCTGCCTCCACACAAAAGATTCCAAAAGACAAACAAAAAAAGCAGAGGATCCCTTTGAAACTGGTTAAAAAGGGAAAAAAAATACATTTTTTCCATGTGCTTTTCCTTCTGAAAAAGGCTTATCTGGAGCAGTTGCTGCGGGCTGCCGTGTGCAGCAGTGTGGAACAGAGCTGCAGGGGGCTGGGACAGGCTCTCCTCAGGGCTTCCTTCCTGCCCTGCTGGGGACAGTCCTCTGCTGTGGCAGTGCCACCCACCTGCACCAGGGGTTTGTGTGGCTCGGCTGCCACAGGCAGGAGGAGGAAGGACCCTGCAGCCACCAGGTCCCGGTGGCATCCCCAGGATGATGTGGGATGTGCAGGAAGGTGGGAAGGAATCTTGGGAAATCCTCAAAATTGAGAGGAGGAGAGCTGAGGAGAGGAAGGTTTGGGAAGGGAGGTGGCTGGTCAGGGAAGTGGGGGGAGGAGGGATGCTGAGGGAGCAGAGCATGGGGACAAGGGATGCTGGCTGGGAGACTCAGGCTTTGGGAAGGGCTGCAGCAGCACAGGGGTGTTGGGAGGGAGGTAGGCTTGTGGGGCTGGTGTGCTTTTCCACAAATTTAGGCAGAGATGTAAGACTGAAAGAGGAGGGAGAGCTGTTGCAGACAGCTGAACTCTGGATCTTCCCTGTTCTCATCTTCTTCCCCTTCCCAAGCAGGTGGATGGGGCAGGTCCCACTGCCTGGAGCGTGGGCAGGGTCCTGGCCAGGCCACGGCGGCGAGCCAGAGGCCATGTGCTGCTCTCTGCCCTGCTTCTCGCTGGATGGGCAGAAACTTGCTCCTGGGTTTATAAATATTCAGTGCCAGCAGAGCCCATTAATGTTGCATTAGGGCTGCGAGTCGGAAAGCCCCAAAGCCAGGCACAGCTCCTCTGCAGCTGCAGCGCATCCCCGTCCCGCCCGTGCCGCTCCAGCCGGGGCTGCCGGGACGGCACATGGATGCAGCAGCGACGAGCTTTGAGGGGCCGCAGCCCCCTCCCTCCAGCACACCTGGCACAGGTAGCACGGACTGGTACAGCTGGGAGAAAACAAGGGCGTGGTGTGGAGCTCTCAGTCCCCACATCTCCCACTCCCAGGAAATGCAAAGGATGGAGGTTGAGGGCTGGGTGGTTTTTTTGTGTGGGATGTGCTGCGAGCCCCCCGGGGTGGAAGATCTCCAGATCTGGCCAGGTTTTTGGGAGAACAATGGGAAGCCCCTTGGCTGCAGAGTCAAGCTGAGTGTCTTGGGCTGCTCCCTCCATCCGGCACCGAATTTCATCTCCAGGAATAGGCAGGAACGAGCGTATTAAAACAGAAGCTGGAGAAAGGAGTTACATCTGTGCAAAGCAGCGATCCAAGTGTTACTATCGGGACCAAATTTTCTCACTTCCAGGAGAACAGCTCTGAATGTGACAGTCTGCAGACTTGGGCATCAGTTCAGCCAGCTTCCTCATCTCACCGTATCTCGCAGATCCAGCCAGCAGCCGTGTCCCCTGCACTCCAGCAGCATGCCAGTGAGCCCGAGGGGATGGAGGAGCAGGAGCTGGCTGCGAAAGGGGCACACAGAGGGAAGAGAAGGGGTAAAGCTTTGGGTGCCAGTGTGGAGCGGGCAAGGTGGAGAGAGGGGCTGGGGAGGCCGGGGAGCGTCAGAGCATCAGGGAATCACTGCCATGGGGAGCTGCTGGAGGTCCAGCCCAGCTCTTGGGCATGGAAGGCCCTTACTGCTCGTGGCAGTGCTGGGGTGTGCGGGGCTGGCTTCCCAAAGCTCCGGGATGGCCAGGACGGAGTGGCAGTGTCAGGGAGCCGCTCGCCCCCAGAGGCGCTCGGAGCAGCAGGGATGGAGTCACTGCCTCTCTCCTTGCTGCTGCTCTGCCTCTTCCCCCAAAACTGTCCCTGCTCCTCCCTCCAGAGCTTGGAGAGTCTCAGGGGAGCACACCCCTGCCTGGCATGCAGAGAGCCCGAGGTCAGGATATATATGCAAAGGATGTCGAGGTCTGGAGGAGAGGAGGGGAGGGCTGAGTCCCGCCGGGCTGGAGCAAGGTTCACTGGCTCTTCAGGATGCCTGCAGCCTCCCTCCCTGAGGGCTGGGCAGGGCAGGAAGCTGTCTTTGAGCTCCTGGAGGAGAAAAGGACTGAGACAAGAAACTGCTCAAATTAATTTCTTTAGCTCACCTGAAATACTGACTGGTGAATAGCTAAAAAATAAATAAAAAAAAAAGGATGGGAAAAGGGGAGGTGTATTTAATCAGAGATAAGAAATCCATTTCACATCAACAAATGTTAGAGACAATGAGAAGAAGTCGCCTGTCCCGTATAGTTTAGATAGGGAATCATGACAAGATAGGGAAAGGTAATTTAGAAAAGCAGCAGAGAACAGAGGCTTTGCCTGCTGAGAAATAAATTCTGGGAGGAGTATGTTTCCCCAGATTTAGAGATGGGGAAGAGCTGAGGATCCGAGGACTGGAGCCTCTGTGGGTGGGCAGTGGGGCCTTGGTGCTTCGTGGCCAAGCAGGTAACTTCATGTGGAAGGAACTGGACTGCCAATCTTTAGATAAAACTTTGAGAACAGAAAAATTGCAAGAAACTTGCAAGGAAGGAGAAAGCCCAAAGCTGCCCTTTCCCCAGCTGAGCAGGGGTGGCACTTTGGGGTAAGTCACTCTGCATTCTGCCTTGTTTTGTTGGCTGCTACCCCAGTCAGAAAAGAAGGGTTTAAAACATCCCAAGGTCCATCCACACTGGTTGTGAAAAATTACATTTTGTGACTGGATATAACGACAGCACTGGTGTGTTCTGTTACACGCTGAGCCTTGGTGCTAAAGTGCCTCAGCTTTGACCAAAGGGTGCTTCACCTTCCTCCTGCAACTCCTGGTCAACATCAGGGGTGGGAGGATGCACATCAGGGGGTGCCAGTGCCTTGAGCTGAGAACCCAGAGCTCTCAGCAGCACAGGAGACTTTGCACAGGAGTCCTGTGGGAATCTGGAGCACTGCAGAGCTGTGACCAGCAGAACTTGGTTAGTGCCTGGCCTGGGGCCTGTCACTGGCAGGGATGCTCCCTGCTTTCCTGTCTTTTGAAACCGGCATTTCATTTCTCAGAAATGATGAGAGGGGTAGAGGGGAGAGGAGAATCACTTTTTGGAAGTTATTCCATAGGATCATAGAAGTATTTAGGTTGGAAAAGGCCTCAGCAGTGCCCAGCACAGGGGGACAATCACTGCCCTGGTCCTGCTGGACACACTATTGCTGCTACAGGCCAGGTGCCCTTGGCCTTCTTGGCCACTCAGAGGAGCTCACTTGGTACCAGTGGGGCACTGCTGGCACAGCAAGTCCTTCGCTGTGGGACCCAGCATCAGCAGCAACCAAATCTGGACTGGAAGGCTCCTGCCTGGCCTGTACAGCAGGTGGCATCCAGGAATTTGGAGGTCTGCATTTGTGGCGGGGGAAGATCTTCTTCAAGAGGACACAACTTCGAGGTTCTCCAGGGGAGGTTCAGGTTGGACATCAGGAAGAATTTCTTCACTGGAAGGGTGGACAGGCACTGGAAAAGGCTGAGCAGGAGAGTGGAGGTGTCCATCCCTGGAGGTGTTCAAGGAATGACTGGAGGTGGCACTCAGTTCTCTGGGTTGCTTGAGAGGATGCTGGTCAGTCAAAGGTTGGACTTGATGATCTTGGAGATCTTTTCCAAGGCCTTCTTCTTGGAAGTCATTTCTTGAACACTTCCAGCTGGTGACTCCACCAGCTTTCTGGGCAGCCTGTTCCAGTGCCTGACCACTACCCTTCCAGTGAGGAAATTCTTCCTGATGTCCCACCTGAACCTCCCCTGGTGCAGCTTGAGGCCTTTTCCTCCTCCTGTCCCTGTTCCCTGGAGCAGAGCCCGACCCCCCGGCTGTCCCCTCCTGTCAGGAGCTGTGCAGAGCCACAAGGTCCCCCCTGAGCCTCCTTTGCTCCAGGCTGAGCCCCTTCCCAGCTCCCTCAGCTCCCTCAGCTCTGTTCCCTTCCATGGACATGCTCCATCATCTCAGTGCCTTTCTTGAAGTGAGGAGACAAGATGCAGGAAACAGCACAACCCAAGGGAGAGGCTTCCAGAGGCTGAAGGAACCATCTCCAAACCCCAAGAAATCCCCTTGGGAATAACCCAGGGAACCTAGGGAGTAAGCTGATCATCTGTGGGGGCAGGGAAGGAATTTGTCACCATCTGCCTCTTGTCTCTGTGCTGTGGGGAGTAATAAGCAAGTAAGGAAGGGAGGATTCAGCAGTGTTATTAGGTGGAGAATGGCATTATTCCCCCTGTCTGCACCGTATAAATGAGTGTGTATTTTTCATAATGGGGGAATACATGCAGGGAGAGGGAAAAAATGTTTTAAAAAAGAAAGAAGGAAAGGGGGGAGGGGGGAAATGAATCGATATAACAGAAGCATTAGGGCACTCAGGGGAGTGTTTTACTGGGGCCATTAATATACTTCTCAGGTGGTAAAAGCCACTTAGCCTTTAAAAATGATAATGAAATGTTAACTACCCAAAGCATTATTGCTGAGTCACGGAGAGCCAGGCAGCCCTTCAGCTCCCATCTGATGGAGGGGTGCTGGCAGGGCTCCCACCGGCCCCAGCCAGCGTGGGGAGCGATGATCCGGCACATCCCGCCTCCCTGGGCACAGGGGAGCCCAGCTCCAGGCACCCTGCCCTGCTGCTCCAGCATGGGCACCCCTGCCAGCGCTGCCCCTCGCCCCAGCTCCTCGCCCACCTTCTCTGGACCTCCATCGGGCCCGAGGTGATCCCTGGTGGCACAGGGGGACTCACCCCTGGGAGGCACAGAGTGAGGAGGATCAGAGCCAAGTGCTGCAGCCACGCTGCTTCCGAGCCAAAGGGAGCAACGGGGGAACGGGGAGGCCACCACCATTGACAAAGATCCACCCACAAGGATGTTTTGAGGTTGAAAGGTGCAGATGCACCTGGCCTGGCTGCAGAGGATCCGTGGTGGGGAAGCTCAGGATCCTGAGCACCGTGAGTGTCCAGCTGCTGAGCCAGCGCAGGGATGAGATGTGCAAGGGCATGAGATTCTCTCTTGGCTCTCAGGAGGTGACACAAAGCAACAGTGGAGGCCTCGTGGAGCTTCAGTCTCCAAACCCTTGATGACTGCAGGTACCTGGCTGGTAACACCCTAAACCACTTGAGCACCATGAGATCCTGGAGAACTCCTGATGTTGATGGAAGCCCCCATGTTGATGAATGTGCAGAATTTTGGAGGCATTGGGCACCCCTAAATTACTGACCAGCTCTGAAAACCATGGGGTCAAATCCTGGCTGTGTTTTTGTCAATGGGAGAAGCAGGGGTTCACACTGCAAGGGGGCAGGAATCCTCATTTCTCGTCTTTTATCTATCTCTGACTCTCATTTGATTGTGAAGGGCCCAAACAGCCCCCCATGGTGTCACACAAGGAAATTCAACAGGCTGGCATGGTCCAGCGAGCTGCAGTGTGAGATGAAGGTCTTCTCCTAAGACGATTCAGTGCCCAAGCAGAAAATTAATTTCCTTCCATCCATCTGTATATGACCCAAAACCTTCCCTAGTCGGAGAGATTATGAAGTTTTTTCACAAATGTGGATTGAAAGTCAGAGGGAGCTGTGAAGGATGCTGGAGGAGGACTGAGTCCCTGAGGGGACAGGGAGCAGCTTGGCTCCTGGAGGCACACCATCACTCTCACCCACTGCACCCGCTTCAGGCACTGTTGGACACCTATTTCTGGGGAATTTTTTACTTTAGTGAGTTTTCACCTCTGTAGGGGGGAACTGGCAACACCTAAAGCAAGCAAACACCTCTCTTTACCCCTGCATTTGCAACAGTGGGATGTATCTGGGGACACTGGCTGTGGCACAGATCTGGCAACTGCAGTGTGCAGGGCAGAGTTAAGGATATTACAGAGCATGTCTGGGACCCTTGCACACACTGAGCAGGTTGGGAGTGTCCCCAGCCATCCTGGCTTGTCTGAGCCTGCATTTCCCCAGCAGTGTGTGGGGAGGTTCCTGTTCACCAGCATCTCCCTGGGAATGCAGCCCCAAGGTCAGCCTGCCCTGCACATGATGCCAGTCCTCTTGGAGCCCAGGGCAGGGCAGGGCAGCAGCAGCGGGTGCTGCATGCCCAGCTCCACACCTGGGAAGGGGAGGTGGAGGAATAGGAACACTTCCCACCTCTGTTCCCTGCCTCACCTCTGCACTTCATCCTCTCCCAGAGGAGGAATCAGCAGGAGGCAGCTCTGGTCCTGCTGGGACCGGCGCTGGCAAAGCCTGGCTGTGCATGATGGAGGCAGGGTCACCCCATGGAGCCTCCAGCCCTGGGCAGGAGGCTGCTGCACAATCCTGCATTCCTGCCCCAGAGCTGGGGCTGTGCCCCTACCCCAGCCCAGAGAGGGCCACGTTTCCTTTGTGCTCTGCAGAGAGCCTGCAGGTACAGCGAGAGGGCATCTGAAGGGCATCTCCTTCCAGCCTGGCACTGCTGGAATTAAAGCACACACAGGGCTTTAGTGTCTGCTGAGAGAAGCGTTCTCAAACTCGGGTCACGCCGTGCCTGAAGCCGTCGGGGAGCTGCTAAATGGGTCACGCTGCTCTGCTCCTCGGCAGGGCCTGGCCAGTGTGGCTGTGGCTGGGCTGGCCCTGCTGCTGCCAGCCCCTGTCCCATGGACACCCCATCCCATCCCATCCCATCCCATCCCATCCCATCCCATCCCATCCCATCCCATCCCATCCCACCCCGTCCCGTCCCGTCCCATCCCATCCCATCCCATCCCATCCCATCCCATCCCATCCGTGCTGTCGAGAATGATGCAGCCGCTGAAACGTTTCATCCCCAGCGCCCGCTGTGAGCAAAATTGCCTGGGATCAGGTGGTGCGAGCCAATTTTTCTCTCAGCAGGGGCTGCAGGTAAAGCACCTCGGTGGAGAGGAGCTTGTGCTGCTCTGAACTTTTCTGTTGCCCGCCTGAACTCGGGGAAGAGGAGAAGGGATATTGTGTGCACTCAAGCAGAAGCAGAGAAGATGCCAAGAGAGGAGAGAAGCAGATGGAAAAGACAGAGAAAGCTCAAGATGAGGAGAGAGCAGGAAGGAAGGAGCAGAGGAAGGATAAAGCAAGAGGGAGGTGAGAAAAGAGCTGGAGCTGGGATGCCACAAAGCAGTGGCCAAGGCAGCAAGAGAGCTGCATCTTCTTTCTTGTCCTACAAACCAGACACAGACGTGGCAGCAGCTAATCTTCCTGGCTCATGAACAAAAGGATTCTTTTCATGCCAGTAATCCAAGAGCTGCCATGCCACGGCTCTCCCAGCTCATCTGCTGTGAATGCACTTCTGTGGCGTCCAACTGAACGGGTTAGCAAAATAAAGACAGATGGCAATGGATTAGCTCTAACACTTCTGTATCACAATGCAATCGCTGCAGTCTTCTCCACTGCCTCCTCTCAGGACAGTTTGCTTGTGCTGCAGCTGTGCAGCCACCCCCAGGCACACACACGTGTCCCAGCTCCAGAGCCACAGCCCTGCGAGCAGGAAAGGTTTGCCATGGTTGCTGTCTTTGTTCCTTGGTAAAGCCATCCTAGGGAGAGGCTGTGCTCAGAGTGAAGGGCCAAGGCAGCCACCTCTCCACTGAAATGGGATGTCTTCAGGGCCAGCTCTGAGGTGTGCTGATGAAGGAGATGCATTGGTGAGCAGCACTTTTAACATCTAGACCTGCCATCCCTAAGAGTGGGCCATGTGGCACGTTAAATGATAAGGCAAATACATCAAGAAACAGAAATGGGGGTTGATGCCACCTCTTCACGAGTCAACAAAAAAACTCATCTTCTTCATTGAAACCACTTCACCCAAGTCAGGCTGGCTGCAGATGTAGAGCTTGCAGTGAGCCCAGGCCCAGGGGATGTGACAGGAACATTTCTGCTGGACACAGAGTGTTCTGGAGACAGCCTGGCTTTGTTGAAATTGGGACATTTTTCCTGGTTTTCCAGCCAGAAGGTATGTGGGAATTCTAGCACCAAGACTCATAAAGAGCTGATCCTTCCAGCTTTGTTGGTAACTATCCTTTCCAGCTGCACGAGTTGTTTGGGCTGAACTGTCTCCTGCAGCAGGGGAAACTTCACCCAAACATCTCAGTGGAGCCTGTCCAAGATCAGCTTTACTGGGTTTGGCATCTCTGGTGCTATTGGTAACTTCAGGGGTAACTTCTTGAGGGTGGACACGTTTCTGTGCTGCTGAAGGAGCCTCCTGATCTCATTCCATCAGTTCATGGGGTGTCTTCACCCCTGACCCTGTGATTTGGGATTCCCTTCTGAATCTTCATCCAAGATCACCACATGAGCCAGCAGTCCCATTTTGTCAAGAAGATACATGATGCATGAAACTGAATATTTCTTAGAAATATTACTTCTGCCAGGTACAATTCAACCAATTTTTCTCACTGGTCACCAAGAGCTCATAAAAACAAAAATTACCAAGAAACTTGAAAATTTTGCTCCCTGAAAAACACTGAGACTGAGTTAATGCTCTTGACAACAAGATATCTTGTCTCTGCACTGTCTTTGGAATTGTCCAGTTTATTTACAACCTATAGCAAAGATAAGGCTCCAAGCAGCCTGATTTACTCTTTAAATTAGCCCTGCTTTGAGCTGGGGGATGGAGCAGATGACTGTCCCAAGTCCTTTTTCAGCTCCCTGTCTGCAAGAGGAAGACCCCACTGGGATGCTCTAGCCTTGCAGCTGAGTCCAACAGCTCAGAGCTGAGCCTGCCTGGCGGATGTTCTGAGTGTCCAGTCCTACCTGCCAGCCTGCTTAACCAAACTGTGTTCCTCAGTGTCCCCAGGCATATCCTCGTGGATGTCCTTTGCTATTTTCTGTGGATATTTGATCAGAAATATTCCTAATAATCTTACTTATGCCTAAAAATATCAAGTTTTTTTCCAGGATGCACTGGAATCATGTACTGGGTTCAGTACTGGGCCCCTCAGTACAAGATACACATGGAGGTGCTGGATCTGGATCGTGTCCAGGGAAGGGAATGGTGATGGGAAAGGCTCTGGAGCACAGCTCTGGTCAGGAGTGGCTGAGGAAGCAGGGGGGTTCAGATCCCAGAGCAGCGGTGGAACGAGGTGTGAGGGAGCCCCTCTGCCACCCATCACACCACTGCCCACAGGAAAATCCCGAGTGAGCACAAGCTGTGAGGTCATGGATGATATGAGGTGAAGGCAGGATGCTTTGGGAAAGGTAAGTGACCCCTGAAATGAGCTCTGACAAAATCCTGGTGCCCTCTGCGCTCAGCTGTGTCCGCCCAAGACGAGAGGGAATGAGGCTGGTGGGAGCTTGGCCCTTGTTGGGGTTGCACATTCCTGCCAGGCTGAAGAGTTCTGCAGGAATGGCTGATTGAAGCAGGGCTGTCTGCAGTGCCCTGCAGCCTCCCCTCTGGGAGAGCAGAGGCAAAGGTGGGGTCCAGGCTGAGCTGTCAGTGCTGATGCTGAGAACGAGCTTCACTGCAGCACCAGGAACCAGCCCATGTTGCCAGGCAGGGGCAGTGCAGGCTGAGATCTTCACTGGACGCCTATTGACACTGATTTCTTTATCCCAGAAATCAGAATGATCCATCCCAGAGCCCAGCCCAGAAGGGACAGACACTTCCACCACCATGACAGCATTAGGAGCTCGCCCTGAGCAGGGCCAGGACACCCACTGGAAACGCCGGGGAAGCAAAGCATCAAACAGCCTTCCACAGCCTGAACTTCTTCCACACAGAGCAAGGCATGTTTCCCCTCATAAAATGTAAGATGTGTTCCTTTCCCGCTGGCATTCTGCGCTCTGCCAAAGCCAGGCTGAGCGGGCAGCCTGGATTTTGACACTTCCTGTCTTCAGGGCGCTTGGATTTTTTGCAACCTCCTCTTTGTGTTTGCTTTTCCTTGTGCAAGGTGGAATTGGCCAGGCAGGCAAGCAGCAGGCACCGAGCTGGTGCTGATGACAGCCTGCCAGGGCGTCCCGGGCTCCTCCAGGATGCTGACAGCAGACGAGCCATTATCACCCCTGCCATGCCTAGCAAGGGTCTTGCCAGGGGTGACTGCCATCACAGCCCTCAGCACAGCTTTCCCTGCGAAGCACACACGGCTTTCAGGGCTGCAGTTTGGCAGTGTGGGAGCCAGCAACTGCTCCTTTTGCCACCTGACCTGCTCAGAGGCTGCTTCCAGCTGCTCTGTCCCAACTTTCTGCTCCCCATAGCATTACCTGGCCCCAGAATTATGCCTTCCCTTCCTTTGCTGCACTTCTGCCACTACTGCCACGGGCTGCAAGTGACCCAGCCAGGACAACCTGGCACTCTGGCCAGCTGTGTCCTCCCTGGAGCAGTGGGCCAGTTTGCTTGGCTCTGCTCTGCAGCTCCCTCCCCTCACATCCCAAAACAAAAGGCAGGTGCTGCTGCCGATGCTGCAGGTGGTGATTCAGCCCCTGCCCTGCCAAAGCCTCCCTGGAGAGCAACACCTGGATCCTGCAAGTGAAACTCGAGCCTGCAGCACACAGCTCTGCTCCGGGCAATGGCCATGGCCATTGGTTTGTGATCAGCTTGGGAGGAGGTGGGGAAAGGGGAAAAAAAGGGGCATCGAGGTGGACAGAAATCTCGACAGGTCCATCCACAGCAAAACCACGGAGCTGCAGCCAGCACAGGATCATCTCCTTCAGAAACCTCCTAAGGCAGTGCTGCAATTTGCATCTGGATGCATTTCATTCCCTATCAATGTTCATTAGCAGCTGCCCAGCACTAAGCTGCCTGCTTGGGAATAATTAGTCCCTTTCTCTGAAGGTCATGGCAGTGCTATCATCACAACTTCCCTTTCTTTGCTCATGCAGACAGCTGGATGCTGCAAGCATCCTTTCGAGTGCTCCTGGGACAGGTACCAGGCACACAGGGGCAGTGGGGCAGCACGGACAGCCAGCTTGCTGCTGCTGGGGTTCCTTTTTACAGCGAATATCAAAGTTGCACAACAACTTTGCTGCTTGAGCTGGAGACAGCAAAGGTGTGGAACAGAGGGGGAAGAAGGGAATAAACCTGAGAGGCAGTGATCTGTTTGAGTTTTTGCTCCTACTGTAAGCTCAGCAGACATTCACAGACAGAACAGCGGCTCCAGAACAGGGTTTTAGGTGGCTGGGTCACCATAACTCTTCCCTGCCCTCGAGCCTGTGGGCTTGAGCACTGAAAAGTAATTTTCAGTGACTCATGCATCAGCGTTAGCCAGCCAAGGGAGCCCCAGGGGCTGCGTCAGCTTTGAGGAGGCTCTTCAGAGAGCAGCCTGTGCAAATGGGGGCATGGGAGCTGCTGCCTCACAGCACACTGGCCTCCTGCTGGGGCTTGTGGCCAGCCTGGGGAGGCTGCTGCTCAGCCTCCACGGGACTGGCATCTCCACTTCCAGCTGTGCATCCACCACTTCCCACCCGTGGGCACAGAGCTCCAGAGCTGCAGCTGTCCCAGGGCTGCTCTGAAATGAGCAGTGGTGCCTGTGCCTGTGGTCAGGAGGCACAGGGAGCTGGCAGGGTGTGTGCAGCTCCTTTCAGGCCTGGCCACCCTGCACAGCTCAGGCAGCTCCCACCTCGTGTGCCCAGGTGGCTCTGGCAGCCCTTGGGAATTCCTGTGCTGCAAGGTCTCCTCACTGACTTGTGGCCATCCCTCCTGGCTCCTCCTGCCCTGCCTGCTGTGGGTTTTCCCTGTCTCCCAGAGGGCATCCTGCAGTGCAGGATGAGAGATCCTGGCTGACAAGGGCTGTAGCAATGTCACTTTGGGCAGATCTCTGACTTCATCAGGGCACTCTGCTTTGTTTTCCATTAATTTCAAGCAAATTATCTTCAGGACGTGGTACAAGGTGCATTAATCCTCCTTCAGGTCAGGTTGCTGCTTCCATGGCCAAACCCAGCCTGATTTTCTCAAAAAGAATTCCCAGCACAGACAAAAGGCAGTACCCAGCTCTGGAGCCCAGCACAGGAGGAGCTGGAGCTGCTGGGGGAGCCCAGAGGAGGCTCCAGGATGAGCAGAGGGATGGAGCAGCTCTGCTGGGAGAACTGGGAATGTTCAGCCTGGAGAGGAGAAGCTTTGGGGTGACCAAATTGTGGATTCTAGTACCCAAAGGGAGCCTGCAAGGAAGATGGAAAGACCATTTACAAGGGCCTGGAGTGACTGGACAGGGAAAAAAGGCTTCCCACTGGGAATGAATATTAGGAAAAAATTATTTTCTGTGAGGGTGGTGAGGCCATGGCACAGGCTGCCCAGGAGGCTGTGAATGCTCCATCCCTGGAAGTGCCCAAGACCAGGTTGGACAGGGCTTAGAGAAGCCTGGGATAGTGGAAGGTGTCCCTGCCTATGACAGGGGGTGGAACAAGATGATCTTTAAGGTCCCTTCCCACCCAAACCTTTCTGTAGTTGTATGAATATGGCCTTTGTGTAAATATGACACAGCAAGTCTTTGTTACACTGGAGTAACCTGCTTTTTAATACTCTAAATAAGGGAATGAAGTGTAACCTGGAGCCATTTTAGGCTCCCAGGCACACAGATAGCTGTTTGACTTGATTGAATCCATGCAGAGACAGTTTCTTATTAAATAGACAAGAGGCACTCTATCTATTAAAACCTTGCATGAAGGTGAAGTATGTTTTGGTGTCTCTGCAGAAGGCTGCATGCTCTGTTGAGGCAGGGGCTGGCTGTATTTTGTGTTTTATGCAGCACCTAGGAGGGCTGGAGAATAAAATCCAGCAGCTGCACTCCCTGGTGCAGGATGCCAGTGCACGCACAGCATCGTGGATCAGTGCAGCTGTGGGTCACTGTGGGATGACTTGGTGGTGAGAGACTTGCATAGGAAATGAGAGAAAATAATCAGGCATTGAGTGCTGGCTGCTCTTTCCAGCCCTGCTCTGACCCCAGGGCGCTGCTGGCAGCTGAAGCTCTGGTGGCTCTTTGGGAGCTCTGGGGCTCTCCAGGCAGTCTGGGCTGGTTTCTGTTGGCTTTATTCAGGTGCTCTGCTGGGTACCAAGGACATCCACGATCCACAGGATGCTCTGGGCTGAGCAGCTCCTCCCTGCCCCCTGCAGCTCCCTTTTCTGTGCATGGGGTCAGGTCTCCAGCACTGCATCCTGTGTTCCCCTGTGGAATATCATCATCCCTAAGGTGTCTGCTGAACAATTTTGAATTGATCACTGACTAAAACTCCCGTTGTTGGTGCAGTGCTGGCAGATGCCCTGCATTCAGCTGAGACACTGAGGTGGTGGACTGAGTCCAGAGGAGGGCGATGGAGCTGGTGAAGGGTCTATGTTTCTGTGCTGCAGCTGGACATTTCTTGTTCTTCATGCCCAGAGGCAGCTGTGCAGATCTTCCTGTGCCCTCTTAGGCTGGAAACAACCTACTCCTCACTCCCCAGCCCTCCTTTCCACATCCCTGGCAGCTCCCCAGCTCAGGCACTCAGGATCACAGCTCCAGGATGGGTTGGAGTATTGTAGGGAAGTGCTGAGGGTGCTGGGATGGCAGAAATTTTCATCAATTCATGAATGGCTTTTAAAGAAAGGCTATTTCATGTGGCTCCCCACATAAGAACCAATGGAACAGTACAGAACATCTAAATCCTCTCAATTCCATGTCCCACTGAGAAAAACCCCACAGCCTCTCATGCAACATTCTCCCAGCCAGCTTTCCATGTTCACTCATTCCTTCTATTTCCCCTTCTTCTGAGGACTTGCTTTGTCCCTGTAGGGTTGTGTTTGTGTGCTGGACCTTTGTTGTAACCTCAGCCAGCTTCTGGTTCTCAGGACAGACTCTACAGTCAAGGCAAGACGAGGCTCTCAGACCTGTGCTCTGTTCTGTACACACTTAAATAGGCCCAAAATTTTATTGCAAACTCATTCAACTTATTTTGCTTGTCCCCAGTCCCTCCCATCCTGACCTCAGTGTCTCCTGGGTCCTTGCTGTCCCCAGGTCTTTCCTTCACAAGAAAACTTGGCAGCAACAAATTCCTTCCTGCAGATTTAAAACACCACTTGGCCATGACCAACTCATGGCAGCATTGACTTAGAAAGATTTATTTAAATTCACTGAAGGATGAAGGCAGTGCCCACCAATCTGATAGCAGGGTTTGATCTTCATGGATGTGAGGTCTGTGATTTAATAGGTTTTCCAGGTACAACAGTTCTTCAGATGCACCAGGACCGGGGAACTGACCTCTCCTCTGAGCCTCTGAAAGCTTCCCTCAGTTCCTGTGCTGGTAATACAGAGCCTGAATATTTCACCATTATTGGAAGATAGTTTAATCCTCTTTGTAACTTGGCAGAGCAGATTAGAGTTTCTTCTATATTAAATTAGAGGCTTCTCTAAAGCATCCTGAAAAGAGCTCATTTCATTAGCATGCTGTTGATTTATTATTTATAATGACTGTTTACAAAACAGCCTGTGAAGATGACGAGGCCCCAGTCAGGTGACTGCATATTTCTACAGGCAGATCCAGCCCTCCAGAGCAACCTGCATGCCTGGGCTCTGCAAAAAAAAAAAAAAAAAAAAAAAGCTGCTGATTAGGAGTGATTTGCAAGGAGAGTTTAAACATGCTAATCCAGCCCTGTTTGGAGGAATGTTGGAATGTTGTGGTGATGAAGCTCACTGGGGACCTTAGCTGGGGGTTTTAGTGGTGCCTGCCATGGGCTGTCCACATTCACTTCTTTGTCAGGAACATGGAAAACCAGAATGGGTTGGGTTGGAAGGATCTTAAAGCTCCTTCAATTCCAGCCCCTGCCATGGGCAGGGACACCTTCCACTATCCCAGGTTGCTCCAAGCCCCATCCAGCCTGGCCCTGGACACTTCCAGGGATGGGGCAACCACAGCTGCTCTGGGCAGCCTCTGCCAGGGCCTCCTCACCCTCCCAGGGAGGAATTTATTCCTAGTGACATTGGTGAGGCAGGAACTGGTGCAGTCCCATAGTGCCCCTGGCTGGTCTCTTCCTCTGAGCACCATCCATGCAATCCCAGAAGTTGTGTCATCAGATGCTGACCCTCCCCAGAGCTTGTGACATTTTAGCATCTCCAGCCTGAACTGGAGTCACTGAGTCCCCTGGGGCTTGAAAGGAGCCTGGGGCAGTGTTGTCCCTTCACTCCCATCCTGTGCTGGAGGGGTCTCTCCAATCCCACTTTTTCCACAATTTGCATATGTTGAGCTGATTAGCAAAAGCCTGATGAGTGCTGGGCTTGATTCTCATGGTTTGAGTGGTTCCTTCACCCTGCACAGCAGCAGGAGGGGAGAGGTGAGTGCTGCACAGGGTGAGCATCCCTTCCTCCAGCATCAGTCACAGAAGCAGCAGCCAGAGCAGTGCTTCCTGAGCCTGCAGCTGCTGGAGAAAGGGCTGGGGATGTCTGCCTGTGCCGAGGCCAGCAAAGGCAGGAGATGGATTGCTCTGCTGCCCGAGCTCTGCTGCAGTGACTCAGCCTGCGAGCTCCAGGCAGCAATGCCAGCATCAGGTGTTTGGCTGATGGTGCAGCCATCAGCATTCCTTTTCTCTAAAGGAATCAGGCTGGGTTGGGCCCCTCTTTTGGGAGCAACCTTCTCCTCTCTTTGTTCTGTACCTCTGCTAATTTCTGTTTCAGAGAGTCACTCAAGAAGTCACACTCAGATAGCATCCCTTGGCCTTGAGAAGGAAAACACCCTTCCCCATCCTGCACACAAAGGCAGAAATCTGACAGAGAGAAGCCAGAGATCTCTCCTGGAGGCTGGGCTTCCAACACTCATCCTGGAGGCAGAAGGTCCTAGCCCCTCCAGGAGGACTGTGCAATTTCTGCAGGACTCATAAAACCACATCAGCTGCTAAGTGGAGGTAAAATAAGAAGTTGTGACTGCTGCTAAGTCACAAATATTCCATGCAGTACTGAGAAAATGCCTCCAAATAATTATGGTTTATGGTTTGTTGTTGATTTTGTCAGGGTTTTTTTTTTGTTGTTGTTGTTTTGTTTTGTTGTTTTTTTTTTTTTTTTTTTTTTTTTTTGTTTTTTGTTTTTTGTTTTTTTTTAGCGAACATAGTTTTCCAATCAGGTGATAAAGGAATGGGACCAACACTGCTTTAGCACAACTTTGTCCTCTGCATAATTTTTCCTCTAGAGGAAGCACGAAGGGAAATCTTCAGACTGCATCCAGGTCACAGCTCAACAAGGACATGGAGCAGCAGGAGTAGGGCAGAGGAGGCCATGGAGCTGCTCCCAGGGTTGGAGCCCCTCTGCTCTGGACCAGGCTGGGAGAGCTGGGGGTGTTCACCTGGAGAAGAGAAGACTCCAAGGAGACCTGAGAGCCCCTTCCAGTGCTCTGAGGATCAGAGGGCTCACTGTCCCTGCCACCTGCACCTCTTTGTCCTGTGCACTCTTGGGGCAGCTTGTCAAATAATTCCATGCAGCTGGAGAAAGTTCCAGCTCATTTAATTGACCTGCCTGCTGAAATCCCGGGTAGTTCCCAAAAAAGCAGCTGAATTCAGTCCTTTTTCCTGAAATTGATGTCTGAATTCATGTTACTGGATGGATCTGCTCTGCTCCATCTTGGACCTCAAGTGTTGGGCTAGAAGACAATCTCTGCTGCTTCCAAACACACCTCCAGAACTGGTTGAAACTCCAGGACCAGCACATCCTTGCTTTGCTCTCTTCTGAAATGAGGGTCTTAGCATATTCAGTGGCATGTAACTGAGACATAAAGCACTTGGATGGGAAATCAAGGGCAGCACTTTCTGCACAGGTACCTATGGCTCCGTGAGCTTCAGACAGAACAGGGACTCGGGGCTTTTTGTGTCAGATAGATTCACATTCCCAAGCCAACAACCCCTCTCCTACACTGAGAGGCTTCATTTGATTTTCACACGGCCCTGGGGAAGGCTCTCCCATTCCTGCCTTTCAGATGTGCTAGGTCACACTTGGGTCAGCTCTCCCACGGCCACGGCACCATCACGGTAGTGCCACAACCCTGCTGTGACACGGCCGTGGGACACCCCTGCCCTGGCACTGCTGGCACCTCCCGCACTGGGAGGGACTCGTGTCTGCCTCAGGATGGGCAGGGGCATCAGCAGCTGGGGATGTACAGTCCTGGAGTTTTGCCTCCTCCTTTTGAGTCATAAATTGCTTGTGAGCAGGTCCTGGCCTCTTTGCCCTCATCCTTTCAAAATTTTTCCTCCATCCTTCCAACCGTCCCTTTGTATTTCCTCACATACAATGTCCCCTCTTTTCTGGCCCCTGTGTGGGTTGTGGGTAAAGCACCACCACTCAAAGACCCTAAATCTGCATCTGATAAATTCTCATGAGGTCACATCTGCTCTGTCTTGCCCTGCCGGACTAACAGGAGCCCAGATTTGCTTTTAAGTATCAGTCTTGTCACTTCTGAGTTACTCAGGAATGTTCACTGTCCATCAACACAGGGTGATGTGGCCCTGTTCTTCCCGAAGATATTCTCCCTTACAAGAGCTGGTACATTTTTACAGGAGGGAAATCCCAAACTGCACAAGCATACAAAAAGTTCTTTTGTATTTCTTTTTATTTGTTGCTGATGCCACTGTTGTTTTTCCAAACCTGAAGGATGAGTGGTGAATCAGAACGGGAGGAAATAACAGCAGTGAATGGTAATAACTGGATTAAGAGATTCAGCAGCACTCTCACCTGTGCTGTTTATCATGCAGATTAACTATTTAATCCATCTGCATCTCCAGCTTCAATTCTCTATTCCCATTGTCTTGCAATGACATCCTCCCCCATCCCTGCAGTCCCTCGCTGCTCCGTGGCCTCGTGGCTGGATCCCTCCCGTGCCCTCCTCCCGGGCTGGGGCTTTGGGCCAGCCCAGAGCTGGTTCTGCTCAGGTGCCCCTGGAAGCCCTGAAGTGAGGGCTGTGTGCTGCTGCTGCTGCTGGCCAATGAGCCCTGCAGCCGCTCGGTCTCCAGGAGCCGCTGGAATGACCGCAGTGGCGGGGATGATTAATCAGGAAATGGTAAAGAAAATGCTTATAATGAAGCACTTGAATTCCTGACTTTACTGGGGGGTGCAAACTCACAAACAAGGTCATGGAAAAGAAAAGCATTGAGGAATTGAGGATGACTAAATACAAGGACTTTAACTCTGGGTCAGGAAGTCTCTAAAGCACAAACTCCTGCAGGCAGGAAGGATGTCATGGGGAAGTGTTTGACCACGATCACACTGTCCTGTATACTGGTCAGTGCTGGGGAGAGGGGCTGAGCCTTTGGACCACTGTGTGACACCACAGCCATGACATTATTTACCACATTTTGATGGTGGAGACGGAGAATGGCCCTTGCCACGTACCATGAGACAGGGAGTGAAACACCAGGCTTGGGGTGTGTGTGTGTCACCCACCCCTCTCTCTGCTTGCACTGGCCATGGCCTGTGGGAGCTACACCTGTGCACCTGGAGAAGAAAACAGAAACATCTCCAAACCTGGACTCCTCCTTTCTGCTCAACCACAGTGCAAAGGCAGGGCCCAGCCTGTCATAGTTGAGACAGAGACAACACAAAGAAATACTCCATTTTCAGAAGGCTTCAGAAGGCTTCAGACCTGTTTTTATTATAGCATGCATGCTTTTTATACATTCTTACAAACCTCATAAGTTTACACTTTAGTCTTTGGTCACGAGAGACAAAGTGCTCATTGGAACAGGCAGTTGCAGATTTCTCTTATTTCTCCTTCTTTCTTTCTTGGGTTTCTATGTCAACGACCTTGGTAGAAAATTCTTTCAGGGGTAAACATGGATCTTCTTATCAAACATGGATCCTCTTATCAAACTTCTCTCTGGCTCACAAGAAGTTGCTGTAAAACCTCTTCCAAGCAGGACACCCTGAGTGCCAGACTCAACCTGTAAACATAAAGTGCAGTGAGGTTGGCCTAAAGTCCCAAGGGTGTGGTGGGTTTCACCCTCTGCACTGACAGTGCAGGCTTCATATCCTCTTCCCTCTGGAATTTTTCACATTCCCTTTTTTTTATCGGTGTTACTGAATCCACATAGATGATATGAATGTGAGTGTATGTTTGTTAAAAAACCCAAATACATTGCTGAGATGCAAAGACTGTTTTCAGTTCATGGGTTTGAAAGGGGCATCTGCCACAAAGGGTTGAGGGTGGTTAATGCAGCACATTCCAGCTGCTGGCTGAGAGGAATAAGCAGCATTGCTGATAAGCTCATTTGATAAAGCCTTTGCTGGGCACTGCAGATGCAGGCTAAGTCCAGCCTTTAATACTGCCCCAGTCCCACAGGCAGCACTCTCAGACAGGGCTGCCAGGAAATATTGTAACCCTGTCCACCTCTCCTGCAGCTTTCAGTGAGTCCTGACAAGTCCCCACCGTGTGGTCTCACATGTCACAGCTGTCACTGGCCTGCCCATAGATCACCAGCTGATACCCAAGCAAATGCAAGTTGGCACCAAGATTTCACAGGCAGCACAGACCCTTTCTGCAGCTCTGTGGGGTCATGGTGTCCTGTAAGGTTGAAGCAATGATTAAATCCCTATAATTGTTCCAGCTGGTCACTTGACCACAGAATATCTTTTCTGTTGGAAGCTGCTGATGTTGCCTCATGAGAGTCAATGCTGGGACTGGGTAATAACAGCCTTCACCTGCGTGAGCTTGTCCCATCACAAGAAATAATGGATGGGAAGGAGCTGTTCCAGGAGAGGAGAACAGGGTGTGAGTGTGGCCTCATCTGTCTGCTAGAAAAGGCACAGGATTGCTCTGTCCCCTGCTCCTCACACTACAGAGGACTGGGTCCCTGTGGAATCACGCTGGGCTCGGGTGCTGCTGATTGCCAGGCTACACTAACCTAACTCCCAGCTGATGTCTCACCAGCTCTCATGGCATCCTGTCAATTGAGGAGTTGGGAAGGGAGGATCTGGGCTCAGGGTGTTTTCAGGACATGCAAGACATGTGCCACTTGAAATGTGGCTCATCTCCCTTCTGAGCCTGAGCAGAGATGAGTTGAAATCTGGGATGTGCACTGGGTTGGATCCCAGAGCCCAGAGATTTGAAAGCCAGGGCTCATGTGCTGCCCTGGAAAGTGAGTGGTTGTTAAAGTTACACACCTCCAGGGTCACCCCTGCGTTTATGGAGATGGCCTGAAACCAAGGCAAGGAGCTCCTAGTGACTTCTCCATTTAACACCAGCTACAGCACAGTTTTCCAGTCTACCCTGGGTTGAAGGATCCTGAAGGAAAAAAAAATTGCTTTTGGGTTCTGCATGACTTGAATTCAACAGGAATAGTTGAACGTCTGGTGTTGCACGTGGACACCAGGCTGTGCCTGAAGGAGCACAGGGGCATTCCCCAGCCTGTCCATCATGGTCCCTGCACCATCAGCACTTTCCTCCACTGCTGCCCTGGAGGTGGCACAGCCTCGGGGCTCCCCTAAATGTGCTGCTGATCCAGAAGACATTAAACGTTATCTCTGTGTCTCACTCCATCAACATTTTTTTCAGTCTGTATTAAAAATCCTACTATGGTTTTTTAGCACAAAAGGGGAAAGAAGAGAACCTTCTATGTTCAGGACATTTGGGACATCACTAGAATTTCATCCATCTGTGATTGGCCCTCAGACCGTCATACTCAATTTATTTCTCAGCCAAAGTTTTTCAGCCATCTGCTCAAGTGGAACAGCTTCCAGCATTTATTCCCAATAGTGCTCCTCTGAGGGAGCACATGGATTTTCTCCAGTACGACAGCATCACTATTTTCCAAAAAAACCCTCAGCCCAACCCCGCAGTGACTGGCGGGGAGCCCTCCCTGCTCTGCACCCCGACCTTGAATTTTAAGCAATTGATCAAGAAAACACAGAACAGTTTCTGTTCCACTCAGGACCACCGTGACTGATGTTTTTTTAAAGGGCTCCTCTGCAGAGATGTTAATGAGGTCGCCTTGGATACTCAGCTTAAAACGGTGTCGCTTCAGCTTCTTTTATGTCAGCAATCAACAACAACAACAACAAATACACAACAACCCATCAGTGGATCCGCTTGAGGAGGGGTGGGGGACTCCTGGCAGGTGACTGGAGCAGATAGTGATTCACAGTCCACCTGCTGCCAGCAGTTTGGTGCTGAGCCTCTCTGATTGTCTACTGGAGCATCAACACAATGATCTCCATAATTATTATGTCCTTAAATTGAAAAAAAAAAGAGACAGATTAGAAAAGCCTGATTTTTCCAGCCATCCTATTGAAAGTGCCCCAGGAAAGGGCTTCAAATTGGGAGTAATAAGAGGTTCAGGGACAGTCAGGGAAATAAAAAGCACTTTCTCTGTGTGAGCAGAGGAGAGGCTGTGTGTTCCAAGGGAATTGTTTCCTGGGCTGAGACCCACTTGCATTACTCCTGCTTAATGAGTTGCCATCCATCAGCTGAGCTGCAAGAGTGGCCCATGTCCAGGTTTAAAAGCAGGGGGAAAAACACCTGAGGCAGGGACACCAGGCAGGTGCATTCAGTGTTTTGATGATATACATAACACAGTGCTCACCATGACTCCAAACAAGTTGCTTGGCTTCTCTGAACCTCAGTTTCCTGCTGGTGAGCAAGGGTAAATTCAGTGCCACATCTCACAGGCTTCACTGGAGCTCTAAAGGAAAATGTGGAACCACAGATGGAAAGGTATGAGCAAGTTCAAAGGAGTGGTTTTGGAAAACACACCTTTACATATGAAGTGAGATCAGACTGATTCCTCAATTAGCAGATTAATCACTCTAGAAATGTTTATTATTACTTTATTATATGTTTACTACTCCACTAATCCAGTTTATAGGAATATGGAGGACCTACTTCTCTAACCCTCACCAGCAATGTCCAAACATGATGGTAGAGAGCATCCTCAAACCCTAAGTAGATTGGCATCATGGTGTGAGCACCCTTTCCTTTGAGGAACTGCAGGTGAGCCTGGCACTCAAAGCCCAGGACATAGAACCCAGCCTGGCTCTGCAGCTCCGGGAGTTCTGTCTTTTCTATCCCTTCCTTCAGGGAGCTGCAGAAATCAGTTTGATCTTCCTCCTATTCTCCTCCAGGATGAACAAACATGGCTGGTTTTGCCTCTCCTTGTACCTCAACCATCCACTGGTGGCCTCTGCTGGACCCGCTTCCATCTGTCAATGCTGGTTTTGTCTAGGAAGCCCCAAACAGGACCCAAAGTTTCCAAAACAATCTCAGAAGGGCCAAACCAAGGGGATTCTCACTCCTTGATGTGCTGCCTGCCTCCTTGCTCACACAGCTGAGGGTGTAGCTCACCTCTGCAATGATCCCTGTTCAATTCCCACCTCCCTTCCTATCAAGCTGCTTCCCAGCCCAGCTGTCCCCTGGCCTGTCCTGCTCCCTTGTGAGGTTATTCCATTAGGACTGTGCACTTGTCTGCCCATTTCTCCACTCCCTCTGAACAGCAGCTGCTGCCTCTTGGGTGTCAAGTGCTTCCCTCCCTGCTGCTTCCTTTGGTGGCTTCTGAAAACTTCCTGAGAGTGTGCCCAATTACCCAGGCCATCAGTACCAGCCCCCCCAGGATCTCAACAGCAACGAGTTGCCAAGTGGGCTCTGTACTTCTGATCACCACCCTGTGAGTGCAACAGTCCAATCTATCCTCCAGCTTCCTTCTTTCCTATTTATTGGGCCCATATCTCCCCAGCCTGGTTCTAGGGAGAGTGAGCATTGAAAGCTTTACTGCAGCTAAGGGAAACCACTCAATATTCCTTTATTCACCCTGTATCCTCACAGCCAGTTTTCTTGCCTTTCCAGGTAGTCAGGTCCATCAGGTGTGATGAAACTTTTGTTTTGCTGGGTTCAAACCAACCCACCCCTGGTAGACATTCTCCTACCCAGATCAACAGCTTTACAATTGCACCAGTGCTACTTCTGTGAAAGAGTCACAGAATCACAGAATTGTAACATCCTTCAGGTTGGAAAGGGCCTCTGAGATTACTGAGTCCAGCCTGTGGCTGAAAACCATTTTGTCAGCTAGACCAGTGTGCAATCCCTCCTTGAACACTCCCAGGGATGGTGACAACCCAATGCTTGGCAGCCCTTTCTCTGAAGAAATTCCTCCTGGTGCCCAGCTTAACCTCCCAGGCACAGCTTGAGGCTATATTTCATCTACAGGTGGTGTTGATCCTGCAGTAGGCATGGTCTGTGCATACAATCAGAGCTGCTCCTTCATCCAGAGACTCTAGAGCTCCTTATTCAAATAGACAGGGTAGTAGGAAGACAAAGACACGTGAGACCACCAGGGATCATTAGTCTGAAGTTGGATGTTACAGTGGATTAGTTAAACTGCACTTAGGACAGTTGTGTGGACAGTCCTACTCACAATGGAAAAAAAAAAAAGCTGAATTTCTTTTCTTCTCACTTATTGTGGACATGAGGTAAGCCAGGATGAGTGGAGGCTACTTGAATTCTGAACAGGAATGTCCACATAGACAGTTTAATGAAGTTTAGCTAATCCAATTTGCAAAGGTTAATTCAGATTCATTTTCCTGGTTGTCTCTGTGTAGATAAGGCCAAGGTCACTTCCCCAAGGTGACTGGCTGAGCCAGGCACAAGATCCACACTTTCTTTCACCATTACTTTCCCAGGCTGGTTTGTCCTGATCCATGTGCCCCCTGCACAGAAGAACTCAGTTTCTCACATTTTCCTCCCTCAGCATCACTGATCCTTGCTGATGAAGATCACTAGAGACCCTTTTCCTGGGTGAAATGGAGCAGGTTGTTCCTGGGGCCACAGCTCACGCTGCAGCTTGGGGGCAAATCACAGCACACACACAGGAATTGGTGATGCTAAAATCCCTCCCAGGGATCCAGAACAGCCCCAGGGTCTTGCTGGTAGAGGTGAGCACTTCCAAGCACTCCAGCTGGCTGACAGTGCAGATCTCCTAAATCATCCTGATGCTGGTTTTTTCTGACTCTTCTGGGCTCTCACGTATGTAAGTGCAGTTACCCAGAATCTGCAGCAAAAGCAATAGAGGCAGTTTGGGAAATGAAGCTCCCCTTTGCAGCCCTGCCAGGTGCAGGCTGTGATGGGACCTGATGTGTGGGGACATCTGTCCCACACTTCTTCCAGCAGGGTTCTCACCTCTGCTTCTCAGCAGCTGGTGCTGGCCCCTGCAATGCCCCAACTGCTCATAAGGGATTGAGATCCAAAGATATTTCAGAGTATTTAAAAAGGCATATATAATCTAACCAAAACTGAAGAGCTGCCTTAGCCTTAACTGAAAACTTTCCCAAAGGAGTTACAATCCTAGAACAAGGAGCTTACATCTCCTAGTACATGATGAATGGGTGCAGGAGCTATTCTGAGCAGCAGGCAATAGTGAATGGTTACATTTCCTTGGCCAAGATGAGGAAGCTTTAAGTAACTAATTAAAAAAAAAATCAATAGAAAGTCTTTTCCCACGATCTTTTGCCATGAGTCCTTGGCAATAATTTCAGTGCTCACTTCAAAGAATTGAGGTCTCTTTTCTGTGCCTCTTTCTACCATGGCAAAGGAGTTTACAAAGAGAAGTTGCTTGAGCCCAGTAGCTGTTAGCTTGCTGTTCAGTTTTAGGGAGGACTTGCAGTCCCCAAGTCCTTGTGATCAGGGGTCCCTGCATGGGTTGTCCTGTAACCATGGCATGTGTCCACATCTCTGGTCTGTTGTCATCATCAGAGATAATTGCATTTCCTCTGGACTTCCTCAGGTAATCATTTCTGATGTTTCCATGTCCAGCACCTCATCCTCTTCCCCACCACTGCAGCCTCTCCCTCAGACCTGAAGTGCCCTGAGCTGTCCAGGGCTTGGTCCCTGCTGCAAGGACTTTAGCTGGGAAGTGAAGAACAAGACAAGGGACAGAGGGGACAGAGAGCTGGAGTGTGCAGGAAGCAAGGACAGGTTTTCTGCCAGCAGTGGTGAGAAGTGCTCTCCCTTTTGCACTGTCACTGTAGCCTTTCCCTCCACAGCCCATGGCACAGCTGGGACATCACCCACTTGAACACAATCTTTACTTCCCACATCTGCCAAGCAGTCTCAAGAGGTCTGTCAAAAAGAGTGCTGAAGGTGTGGTGTCCTCTCTGCCCAGGAGGATCTGCCCATACCTTGCTACTGGATCTAATTCACTGAAGATTTTGCCTCATTGCAGCAAAATTTTAATTCCTCTTGGGCAAGTGAGAGTGTTTCTTCTTCTTGGTCTGGTTCAGCTGCTTCAAGTTAAGACAAACCCCAAATCTTCCCTGAAATTACTAAGAAGGGACCTGGCTGCTGCCTCTCCCCTTCCATCTGTGATCTGCTGCTACATTTTGCTGCTCTCCTCCTTTTCAAGAAGAAATTTAGTGGAGACACCTGGGCAGCAGACCAGGTGTGCTGTGGGGTCTGTGCTGCACATACCATGGAGGAACACATCCTTCCAAGTGGGAAAGGCCAGCTTCCACAGCCAGCTCCCACTGTCCCTGTCTCATCTTCCCAGCCTGACAGCTTGGTGACAAGTCTGAAACAGAGTCTGAGCTCATACTGCAATATCTGCAGGAAAATCCTCACCACTATTCCTCTCACTGGCCTAAGAAACCTTAAAGGCAACCTCCAACTCTTCTTTACCCTCCCTCCCAGCAGTGTATTCTTTTTAGTGCATACCCAGCACAAAAACCCACAAAAAATGGATTATATTAATTTCTACTATTTTTACTATTTCTACTGCTCTTCTTTCCAAAAGCTTGTTGAGACAAAAGAGGCAATTGGGAATCAGATCCTCAAGGAGGTGAACTTACCTTGACAGTGGAAAGATGGCTTTGAGCCACATCAGGCCATTTCTGCTTGTGAAGAGGGAGCCAGTCACATTGCCCTAACTGAGTCATGTATGATTTGTAGCAGCATATTCTGGTCTGAGTTTCTCATGTTACCCCAATACGAAGCAGGACTTAATTTCTTCTTGTAGCCCTAAAAGGCTGTCACAAGGCAGTAGGGCTCTTCTGCAGCTGAAGAGCATGTACAGAAGAGTTCATATAGCAAATAAGTGTAATTTTTTAACTTGATACAGGCTAAAGAGCAGCTCTAAAGACAACCTTTCATTACTGTCTGAAATGTTGGTCCTTTCTGTTTTGAACTGAAGCATCAGATAATATTTAGGTTCCTAAAATATATTTTTTTTATGGCAGGGAAAGATATTAATAACCTTGGGTCTATTGGGTCAAACAATTTTATTATGACTAATACAAGATCCTTTTTCTTGAGTACAGACTCAAAACCCAGGATGAAATTTAGAACCCAGTCTAGGTGCTTAGTGCTTCCCAGAACCTGTCCCATGTGCTCAGTCCTCTGCCCAGTGACTATAACCCTCAGCTCCTTCCCATGGCCATAAGAGACTGCCTCCTTTGCAGGTTTTTCTTGGTCATTGCATTGACAATTTTCCCTGCCAATGTGATAATACTTGTATTTGCAGCTGAGTTCCCTGGGAGGTTCCCCACAGTGCTGCCAGTCCTGAATGGAGGGCTCTGATGTCTTCTCCCTTTGCTGCACAAAGGTGCTCCTTCCATTGACCTGATATGGCTCAGGGAGGGTCTGGAAATTGAAGCCTAGAAATAAATAACATGTTCTATGATAAAAATATCCCAGGAGATCCCATGCATTAGGGAATATCAATTCTTTGACTCCCATTGGGACAGCAAAAATGTTCAAAGCATTGTGAAGAGTGAGCATCACCTCCCATTGCCTGAAGGAATGGGAGGTTTGTGGGCTGGAATATTGAATGAGCAGCCTGAAGGTTTGGGTCTATTTTAGACCAAATGTGGCCTTTGAGAGGGCTGGGATTTTTCAAGAGTGCTCATCACTGCTCCAGTTCTGTGCATGAAACCTCCTCTGATCATAACTAAGGAACCACCCTGTGTGCTTCCGACTGGCACCTGTAAAATGGATCAAACCCTTCTGACCTGCTTCACAGGTCTGTGCTGCTCAGCCACAGTATCAGGCAGCACCTCTGAAAAGCCCAGGTGGGAACAAGACCTGCAGCAGTGCCTGATGTGGGAGCTGGCAGGAGATCTGGGTGTGAGCTCCGGTGCTTTGGAGATGCTGGAGCCAAGGGCAGCTGCTCCCCAGCATGGGGCCCTGACACACAGTTCAACAGTGCTAGGGCCAAGAAGTGGGGGTTTCTCCCACCCAAAGGGGACCCTCAGGCTCGCAGGTTCTGGGGTGGTTTTTCCACTGTAGGATTGGGAATATCTGGGATGTCACCTGGGATCTCCTGTATCTCCTGGGAGCTCTCTGGTTTCAGGGACTGGACACCCTCTCAAGGAAACTCAGGGCTCCCCAGGCTGAGGTTGTCCCAGTTTCCAGTTACCTTGGCAGTGCCAGCCCTGCGAGAGGTTCACACTCCCAGGACACCCAAAACTGATCCTGGACTTACCCGCTGGCCTGTGCGAGGTGAGGCTGAGCTCAGTTCTACAGGAGAATTGTGATTTTTTCCAGTTGCTCGCTGCTGTTCTCCCCTAACAAAAGGACTGGGCCTGCTTGCTGCAGAACATTTGTGTGCTCTGTTCACTTGCTGCATTGTCCTGCCCCGGAGCTGCGGGCGCTTCAGCGGGAGACCGAGTTCTCCCAGCGCCAGCTGCAGCCCTCAGCCCATGCACGCACCGCTCCCTGCCAGATTGCACTGAGACTACAAAGGAGAAGAAAGGAACTGGCTCCTTGGCTGCTGTTTGTGTAGTTTACAAAGCCTCTTTTGCAGGTTTCTGATCCCATTTGGCCCAGAGCTGCTCTGCTGCAGAGCCCAGGGAGAGCAGAGCAGAGGGCGAGCAGGATCTCTCCCTGAGAGGGGCTGCCAGGGAACGGGGACACTGGCACCTCAGCACCCTCACCACGTAGTTCCTGTGCTGGAATCTGCCTGTCCAGCCAGGGATGCATCTTTGCTGGAAGAGCCCTGTGTGCCACCAGGGGCAGGGGGATGTGCCATGCTCTGTGCTTGTCATGGATGTCAAAGCTGAGGGAGACTCCAAGTCCTGCAGTGGGGACCCCGGGCTGTACCCCTGCACCCCACAGCCCCCCTTGGGCATGGCCACAGCCACCCCTGCAGATGCCAGCCTGCCTGGCAGCTCTCCAGAGGGACACAGTGCACCCACCTGAGGCTGCTGGTGCACCAGTGTCTTTATTCCTCAGTCCTGGTTTTGGTCACTGGTGGTGCAAACGATGGTTTTCCATCATATTTTTGGGGTGCTGCTGTTGAACAGTGTTTTGCTTTGGGCTGCCATGGATCACGGCTCATCTTCTGCCTGGCCCTTGTCTAGGGGTGAGGCTGTGAGCTGTTGGACATGGGGACATCTCCGTGAGGGGCAGTGCTGTCACATCCCCCCACCCAGGGCATTGTGCTTGTATAAATGATCAGGATCACGTAGATCTGCTTTGAATTTTGACCTTGTTTGCTGTGGGGAGGGGACTGCTGGACTTTGTAGCGTAAATATCTCCTCACAAGTGAAAGTTGTCGGTCCCTGAGGGAAGAACAAAGGAAAATCCTTCTGATTTGAGGGGGAAAGGCCAGAGTTATTTATTTTACAGCTCTGAGGAGGTAAACAGGGAGGCAGAGTCCAGGACAATTAAAATATTGACGGAGCAAGGATGACATGTCAGAGATGGGTCTTTATTAATTTTAAAGCCTGCAGACAGGGAAACAAGCTAACATCATGTGAGATTTTAGAAATACAACTGAGGAAAGGCCTCCCACATGGTGGCTCCAGCACAGACCAAGGCAGGGCTGCCCAGTTTGGTCTCGTGGCTGCTGAGGATGGTTGGCTTCCCTGCCAGAGGCTGGTGCTGTGCCCCCCAGCAAGCTGCTCAAGTAGAAATGCACAGCCTGCTTCTGTCTTCTGAGGCTGCCCTGACATGCAGCCCAGGATCTCTGCACCCCCTCATCACCGGGTACCAGGGTGTCAGAACCTGTGCTATTGATTATTCCCAGATTGTAGAAAGTCTCTGTCTTTCTGCCCTGATGCCGAAGAAGAAGCCATAATTGGTCTGTGCTGTTTCCAGGTTGTTTATTCTGTTGATCTCTCACATGTTCTGCTGCCCTGCCCAGCTCTGTCCTGCAGGGCAGCGTGTGGGGCTCTGCCCTCAGTGGGATGTTACAAACATTAAATACCAGAAACTCCCTGGGCTGGATTTACAAGAACGTGCCAATATCTGTCACCTACGTTGGACAGTGTGTCCCCAGCCTGAACCAACAGAAAAATGCCAACACCACAGTGAAACATGGAGGGCATGAAGAAGGAGAAAAAGGACAAGGCACACCCAATTTCCTCCAGCTTGTCCCCTTTGGACCCCTCATCTAGAATCCTAAAATTTTACTTTTGCACCCGTGCCACACTTAATTATTACTTATATCAAACACTCAGAGCTTGTAATTCATCCTGTAAGATTGAAAACTGTTTTGCATGGACAGAGATCACAGGCAGTGTCTCTGGGGGCTCTGTCCAGGGGGGTTCCTGACCCCTGCCAGGGTCCCAGACCTGCCAGGGTCCCAGAGGGAAGCCCTGGATTCCCACACCAGGGGAACACACAGGGTCTGAAGGGAGGGGGAATAACCCCCACAGACTGCACGCTGAACCCCATCCTCTGTCCTGCCTTGCATTAAATACTGTTGTTGTTGATGCACTCTGGAATCATCAGGGGATGTGCTGCGGGCTTTAGCATCAGGCTGTGCTCCTAGAGGGGGGCTGCCCCTGCCCATCAGACAGGGATGTGAGAGTGGAGCCCGTGGCAGTGAGGTGGGACAGCATTAATGCAGACCTGGGGGCTCCGTGTCCGTCCCGCTGCCGAGGAGCGCGGCGCACGAAGCCTGCCAGGCTGCTGTCTGCGGGGACGGGAGCAGGAGGGGCAGTGGGGACGATGATTCCTGCTGCTGGCAGCGCCCTGGGTGCTGGGAGGGCTCCCGGTGCGGAGCCCCGTGCCCGAGGGAGGCTCAGAGCGCTCCGCTGCCTCCCGCGGGTGGGAGCGCTGCGCTGCCCCGCAGGAAGCGCAGCCCGGGGAGGGATGCTGCGGAGGGAGGAAAGCTCCGGCACAGCGCTGACAGGGCGAAGCTGCTGGCAGGCAGCTGTCTCCAGGGTGGCTGCAGCACTGCAGCATCAATTAACCTTTGGGGAACTTCTGCCAGTGCCGCTCAGGCGTAGCCGCGGCTCCGCCGTGCCGAGCGATGGGGCGCGAACCTGCCGCGCTGGAAAGCTGCAGCCAGACTACAAAAGCCCGAGCAGGAGCCAGCCACCTGAGCCGGAGCGCCTCTGTCTCGCCCTCCAGCCCGCGCTAAGTGCTTTTATCTCCTCTCCCTGTGTTTACGAGGGCGGCTTTCTCCTTCGCGCGGCGGCGGTGCCGCGGATGCTGATGGAGAGCGAGCGGCGGCTGCCCTCCGCAGTCCTCGGCAGGCAATTTCCTCGGGGCCAGGCCCCCCGACCCCGCTGGCTCTGCAGGGACAGTGTGACCCCCCTCCTGCAGCCCTGCCCGGGCCCCTCGCCAGCGCCGTGCCTGCCCTGGCACCCGCCCAGCTCCAAAACATCACTGCCCGGCCAGCCGGGCTGGCTCTGCAGCACGGATGTCCCCGCACCGCAGCCCCGCCGGGGAGCCCGTGCTGCTGGAGGGGGGCTCTGGGCACCGGGTGCTGGCCCCCAGGCAGCGCTGAGCTCACGGCTCCTGCAGCTCCCTCCTGACCACGGCTCCTGCAGCCCCATCCCGTGAGCACAGTGCCCTGTCTGCTCAGCAGGCGTCTCTGGGAAGGGATCTCCGGGAAGAGGCATCTCTGTTCCCAGCCTGTCTGGGAAGTGCAGACTTGGAGGTTAGTGGGCAAAATGAGAGGGGAAAAGCAGAAAATAACAGCAAGGTTTTAGAAGGAGCAGCAGTACCGGGGAGGTGTCATACAGGGAGGAGTCTGGTCAGGCTCATCCATAAATCATGTGTGCTCCTGCACACGACCTCTTCTTGGCCACTGAGCTCTGCTCTTTGGAGGGCAAGACACTCCTTGGCCAAAGCCCTCTGAGGCAGTCAGGCATCAAATTCCTGGAAAAGTGGGCTAAAAACATAGCCTTCATCCCAGCCTGATGTGGGAACTGCTGTCAGTTCTCAGGGCACAAAGGAGCAGCAGACAGGAGCACTGTCACTTTGGAAGCTGTGTCAGGGACGTGCCATGCTTCCCATGGCTGTCCTTAGCCAGGCAAGATGCAACAGGAGCCTTCCTCTTTCACCCTGGAAGAGATGGACTCCTTCATGACCAGGGAGACCGTAAGGAACCAGGAGTTTGGGGGGGTATGGCAGGATCCCCTGGATCCCATCACCTTTCCCAAGGGCAGCATCTCCCTGAGCTCTCAGCTCAGCTGGGGCAGCGCTCTCCCAGCCCGTGCCTGTTTCCCTGCATGCAGCTTTCCCTGCACGCTCCAAGGGAGCCATTTCCATGCTGCAGGGAGGCAGGAGGCAGCAGCAGCAGCTGGCACCTTCACATGCCCAGCCTGGAGACACCCTGGCAGCCCTGGGCGCACCCAGGTCCTGCCCGGCGCCTGCCTGCGTGTGCTCCGTCATGGAAAAGGCCACGTTGGCCACTTTTCCTATGATCTCACCCTGGCCAGAGCTGTGAGTCATTGGAAACCTGCTCCCTCTGGGGCTGAGCCAGAGCTGGCTGAACCGATGGAAAGACCACCAAGGCCTTTGGGACCAGTCTGAGCTGCACGGCTGCTGCAGCCCTCGTGGTGGGGGACAGTGCATGGTGGCAGGAGTGCATGGTGGCTGGGATCAGCTCTGTGGGGAGCCCCAGGGGTGCTGCCACAGCAGCTCTGCCTCTCCTGCATCCCTGAGCCACCAGCAATGGAGCTGCCTCCTTGGTGAGCTCCCATGGCAGTGGGGTGGAGACCCAGCCCTGGCCCCTACACGTGCCATCCTTGGCACCCCCTCCCTTGTCAGATGGTGATTTATAAACCCCTGGGGCAGGGAAGCTGGGGAGCAGCAGGGCAGCTGTGTGGGTTTGTGAATCTGCCACAAGGTGGTTTCCAGTAAGGACAGCTCATTTCTTCCAGAGCATCTGAAAACATGAGCTGGAAATATCCCCACCCGTCCTTTGTAAGCAGCACCCATGGCAAGGCTTCCCCAAGGTGGGGCTGGGATTTTGCTATCATGTAATAGCTCATGCTGTGTAGATGTTTTCTGTGTGCCTGGTAATAAGCTGTTGAAAAGACAGATCATTTACTGGCAGTAGAAAGGAAAAGTCAAAGCTATCTCTGAGTACAGCTCCAGTCCTGGAGATTTCCCCCTCTGCCTCATGAGTTAGGTGATGCTGGTTTTTCCAGAGACTCCCACGTGCCCTGTACACGCTTGCTACAGCCCTGGAGGGAATATCTGCCTCCCAGGACTCCTGGTGCTTGTATCACAGTGGGTGTCTGCCTTCAAGGAGGTGCCTGTCGCACTTGGAGCTACCCTGAAACCTCACTTTGCCCACAGTGAAAACACCACAGGGGGAATTTCACCTTTAACTTTCAGATTTGTCATCTTCGGGGAAAACCAACTGGTTTCTACCAAGGTTCAAGGTCCAGCTGAAGGTGGGAGGTGAAGGACAAGAACAGGAAGAGAGAGAAATAGTGCAGCCTCAAACACAACAAGAGAGCAGCTTGGCTGTCTTCTGCTCTCTCCTGTCAGGCACCTGCATGGGGCTGTGCTTGGCCACATGGAGTGCTTCCCTCCAGCTCCTGTTTTCATTAAATGCCAGGCAGTGAGCTCACCAAGGCCTAGATCTTGTTGTGGTCACTGCTCTGTGTCTGTGTTCTAGGCAATGGATAAAGGCTCCTTGTCCAAAACCAGGCTGACCATTGCTGCTGGGAAGTTCAACGCTTTTCCTGCACAGTGGAAAGTGCTGAAATCCCCCAAAATGTCTTTCTCCATCCTGGTGTTTCAGAGTGCTCTGACAGCATTGTGGGTGTCTGGTCACACAGAGTCTGGCACAGCCGTGGACTGAGCCTGGATGCTGACTGATTTAAGCTCCTTTAGCATGATGTAGTAGGATTTCATCATTATATCATACTGCTGTCACACAGGTTTGGTTTAATCTGAGCAGAAACTGAATTCCCAGAGAGCAGTATATCTTTTAAAATTAGGCTTAGCTAAATGCTTGTCATTGCAGGTTTATTAGTGCTGAATACAAGCAATAATTGCTTCAACTTCTTATGAACTTGGTACAATTTTTGTGCGTGTGTGTGGCTTTACCTGTCAGCTCCTGCTTTTTAATCTGTGTCCCACAGCTACACAGCAGCAGGTCCCTCAGCTAGTTATCCCTCAGTTAGTTATCCCTCTGGGATAACTAGATATTTTCAGTTTATCCAGAGATTCATGGTGTCACACATACCATGGCCCTGGAAGTTTGCAGATGGTTCTTGTGCTGGACACCATGGTGCATTTACTGATATTTTGTCACAATGGACTGAGTTGGAAAGTCACCTTTAAAATCTGGAACTGCTTCTGAAAGCTCTGGAAAGTGATGTTTTAAGAACCTCCTCTTCTTAATCTGTGGTCTGTTACAGATCTTTCACATCTCCTCCTCCCAGTTCTGACTAACACTTGTATTTCAGAGATGTTCACAAACACACAGACACAGGCAGGGCTGCTTGGTGTGCACAAATCCTATTGCAGGAGCAGGTGAATGCTCCTGTCTGTGAAAAGCAGAGCTGCTCCAGCCCACAGGGACCATTGTGGTGTTACAGGAAAAATCTGAGAGGTGTATTTTTAGTCTTTGAAGGATTTCCATCAATGCCTCATTATCGAGGCAGCAGTGATGTTGTCAAACACACTCTGCAGGCCTACCCCGTTTTGCAAAGAACAAAACCATGTAACAGCAAAATAATGCACAGACCAGTGGCTTTTTCATGACCAGTGGACATCAGTTTAGCCCTTTCATACCTAGATTGCAGGTCTTAATTTTCTAGTTTAAAACCACTGAAGTGTCAAGAAGTGCCAGGCTGCTAGTTTGGGTCCAGATGCTGTCACAGCAGATGTCCTGGGCCTGGAGCTGTCACTTCTGTACTGAATGTCCCAGTGTCAGTTTTGCCACATTACAGGGCACAATTCTTGAGATGTAGTGGTGACATGACACACTTTGTCTGGTTTTAGCTATGACTCTCCTTTGCTTGGCTCTTTAAAGTTCTCCCTTACCACTTGCCAGCTATGGAAAGAGCTCTTTTTACTCTTGTTTTGACAGTGGAATTGATGCCAGTTTTGGGGAAACACTATAAATATCCCCGAGTCTGTGATCTCTGGTGTTAGTATTTCCTGGCAATGCTTTCAAGAGTATCTGATTGATAAGCACTCAGCACAATGGTGAGTCCTGACACATTTTTAAGTGCTCACAGATGTGGCAGATAACCTTGTCCCATCATCTTGGGATGCCAGGTTGAGGGCTGGACATAGTTTATTGATAGCCATGACTCCATCAAGGTCCACCGTTATCAGTGAGCCACAACTCAGCCAAGTGTTCACTTCATTTCCAAGACACTTTAAAAGATTATCCTCACAGCTTCATCTATTTATTATTTTTAAGATGGGCTGGAGGATGACAATATTTTGGTTTCTTATAGTCACTTTCTAGATTCTTAGAGATATTTAGAGAGCATAAAGCTCTTTTTATAGGAAATGTTGCTTGGGTCTTGTGCAAGTGATCTTTTGGGACAACTGAGGTGAAATGGCTTCTTAGGAAATTGTCCCATTTGTCAGTTTACTCCATTTCATGAGCCTTTTAGTCACAAAATCACCATTATATTTCTGGCTAACACTTAAAATTATAATTTAATTTTCTTCTGCTGTGGCAAGTGACCTGCAAACCCACTGATGTTCCTCAGTAACATTAATGAAACCACTTCTACAACCAACTTCTGCATTACCCCAGCTCCCTCGTGCTGAATTGTTGGGTTTTCCCCTCGTGGTGCCTATCTTTAGAGAGAGCAGGATCTGCCCCTGGTGTCTGTATTTGAGATTTGATCAGAAATGCTCAGTCACCAACAGTCTCCTTCCCTCCCCGTACTCTTCAGTGCGCTCCAGAGCATTGTAATGGCTTAAGATGATGAATACTATGCAGACAACACACCCAGCTGTCCAAGCACACAGTCAGTGGAGAAATGAAGATATGCCTGCCTAAGTAAAAGTTTGATTAATTGCATTAATTAGGCCCTAAGGTATGGTTCATAAAATAAGAGTACAACTGGTATATTGGATTGGGGAATTGACTATGTGACAGGGAACAAACAGTGGCACGAACGGGAGCTCGTCTCTGTCTGGAATGGCATGATAAATTATCAATTAAATAATGGAGAGTGACAAAGCTGCAGTCTGTGAGAGGCGACCTCCAGCCATGGCTGTGGCCAGCCCGGGTGGGTGAATCAGACACCTCTGTCAGTGTCTCCAGTGCTTCCATACAAGTTTGATCTCCCACAGTCCCACCAGCACAGCACTGGGCTTGTGGCCCCATCAGCACTGCAGTGCATGGGACCCTCATGGGGTGAGTGTGGGCTTAGCAGCCATGGGGCCACTGGGCTCCTACAGGGACTGTGCCAGAGCATTCACCAGCTGCTGGACCACCTTCTGCCAGGCAAAGTGCTGAAGAGGTATTCATTCATCCCAAATGCACTGGTTTTGACCTTCCCTTGTGTCACACCTTCTCTTCTCAGTGTGTCCCATCTTTGGCATCACCATACTTGCTCACCAGCGTCCTGCCCCAGTGGGAGAGCCATGGGTCAGGTCAAGCATGAGGTCCAGTAGGATTTATCCTCCTGGATTGTGGGACTTTGTGCCAGGTTTTTTGTGTGGCCAGAGCTGCAGCTTCCTCACCCTCTTCTGTCCTTGCTGACGGACTCCTCACAGCTCTTCCCTCCTGTGGTGCTGCAGATTGGTGGGGATTTGCCTGCTGCTGGACAGGGGTTCGTCCTCACCTGCACAGACAGAGGCGAGTGGTTGTGTAGGGCGCACTGTCTGCTCCAGGATGGTGTAGATGAATGGAGACAAGAGATCTCTGCAGGCTGCTCTTGGGGTATCAGGTTTATTAGGGATGGAGAAAGGTCCTGCCTCGAGCTGCCAGACGCAGCACGTGGCGAGGCTTGAGGGGATGGGGGAGGGGAGAGACAAGAGGATGCTCTAGGAGAGGGGGAGTTCTAAGAGGAGGGGAAGTTCCAAGAGGCCGTGTGGCCCCTCAGAGACCCCTTATCAGGGGGCTTCAAGGTGGGCTGGAACAAGATTTGGGCCAATGGGGTTACAGACACTTGATGTTTTAGGGGATGGATACAGGTGTGGGGTGAACCGTACATTTTGGGAGGTGAGATGGAACAGTCCACTTGACCCCTGGACCCATCCATAGGCAAGGGCATTGTCCAGCTAGCAGAGAGGACTGTTCTCATCCTGGCTGTATTATTTATGAATAATTATATTTATCTATCCTCTCCAACATGGTTGTTCTGTGTTCACGGTGTGCTCTGCCACTCCCTTTCCCATTTCCCGCCCCAGTACTGAGGAGTGGCCGATTCTCGCCGATCTGCCTCGAGCAGCGCTGCTCCGAGAGGGCTGCAGGCACAGCTGGGCAGGAGCAGCCCCTCCAGAGCCCTCCCCACATTGTCATTAATGATTCTGCATTTCCACGAAGCCTAGAGCAGCCTGGGACAGATGTGTTACCCCCTGCCCCAGGGAGATGATGAGAGATGCTGCCTGCCAGCAGCACCACTTCAGTTTCTTCTAGAAGAAGGTTCCTTCAGGATCATTTCCACCAGCTCTCACTTTCCACGGCATTTGCTCTCATTCTGCATTTTTTTCTGTTCCAATATTTGTTCCATTATTACTTTTAGTGTCACACAAAAGCCTTGACCGAGATCTAAGCTAGGCTCTGATAAACAACCTGTTTTTGTAAAAACACCTCTACAAAAGGAGTGAGTGGGTCTGTCACCAGTGCTGTTGGCAAATATGATATGGGCAAGCCCAGGGGAACTTCAGCACTGACAGTGAGAACTCGGGAGATGGTGTGGGCTGAATGATCTGCTGTCTTCCCTTGGGAATGGTCCCTGCAGCAGAGGAGGGACTAAAGGCAGTGTGAGAGTGGAAACCCAGCAGGCAAACGATCACAGTTCCACCCTGATGAATGGCAGAGTCAGGAACATGTGCCTGGTCATTAGTTGTGTTGTCTCCATAGTGGGTGTCCAGACAATGTAAGACATTGCTTGAACATTTCTCTTGTCACACGCCCCTGGCAGGGTGGGATGTTGGGGAAGTGACAGCTCTCTGGTGCTTGGTGTCTTGTTCATTCTCAAACCATCACTGGGAACACTCCTCTCACCTCCTGTCTGTCAGATTTCTCTGCCATCCATCCTGTACATTCAGACAGGGCCCTTTCAGGCAGACCAAGACTGACCCCAGTTGTCAAACAGAAAGTAGGGTAGTTCAAAGATGGTTGAAATCCACACAGCCTGGTTTTCAATCTCTTCCTTCCCTCTTTCTTCCACAAGCCCAAGTACCTGTACCCTGCCCTGGATGGAGCAAGGACAGTAGCTTGGGACAGAGCAAGCACAGTGTTTGCTAGTGCATGCTGGGGAAGGGCAGATTCCTCCCAAAACTAAAGAAAGAAACAGTTCCTGGTCCACTAGTGCTTATGGCTGCCATGCTGTAATGAGTGAAGGTCAGACACGGGAGGAAAGCTAGAGAGGGGCAAGAACTGCAGCCGTGGGATGTCACCCACTTGGGATGCAGGCACATCTCTGTGCTGATATAAACACACCTCTATCAGGTGTTTCAGTAACTGAGCAGCACTGGGGACCTCAGAGATTTTTTCTTCCCTGTCCTTTCTTTACTCTTTCTGGATGACTTTTGGAGTTACAAGTTGTGGATTACTCACCACCTTCTCTTCAGCTTCCTCCGAGCCCTTTGTGTGCCATTTTCCCAAGCTAAGGAGGGCTGTTATTTCTGGACAGCTGTCTCCTATCAGTGATGGTGACACAATCAGTGCTGTGTCTCTGCCTGTCTCTGCCATGATTTCAGTGGGTTGCTCTCTGCCCCCTGACAGGTTGGTTTCTCTTTGGGATATTTGTGCAGCAGTGTCCTTATCCCTTTGAATAGCAGTACATTTCTGGCATGTGAATTTGGAGATGTGTGGCTGCTCCATGAACTTCTCTCCTCATCTAGGTTTGGTTGTCATAGGTGCAGCACAGGTTGTAGTTGGGACACTGCTTTCACAGGATAGATGATCTTCTGTTTTGCTTTGGAAAACACCCACTCATTCTACAATTGTAAAGCCATGGTTTCTGTGAGAGGGGCTGTACACTCCTGGGAGAGGTTGTGTCCTTGCCTCATCAGATTTCTTGCAGAACAGGGCACATCATCTCACCCCAACTTTCATAGGTGATGCTCAGTGAACTTGTAGTTGAGCTGAAGCCTGGTTTTCCAAAAGATGCCCAGCCTGGAAGTTTGGGATGAGTCTATTTCCAACCGCAGACAATCTGGTAGAGCATCCCTCTATTCAGAAAATGAACTAAGCTTTGAGCTTGCTCTTGGAAGCATGGAAATCTACTGGCAACAGGCATGCTACAGCAAGCAAACCTATGGCTGATTCATCTGTCTCTCTGCTCTTGCTTTGGGTGCCCCTAGTGAGGCAACCGGATGGGAATTTGATTGGTGTCATCACAAAAAGTGGTTGATGTTTAACAAAAAGCTGTGAGAGCCCGGCTGCCTTTGGCTGAGGCAGGGCACGTTGCCTTTCTCTGTTCTCCTGAGCCATGGCCCTGCTGGTTTCATGGTCCCACAAGCAGGCCAAGCTGCACTGGGACATCCCACAGCGACCTGACGTGGTGCTGGTACCATGAAGCTGCCCTGCAGGACCTCCTGCCAGCTGAAGCCCTCTGAGGTGTCCCCTGGTTGTCACAAGGAGCTGCCTGCTGCAGGACGAGCAGCAGCCTCAGTGACTGCAGTCCAAGCCCCTGCCACCAGTGCTGGCTCCCACGGCTCTGTGCAGGCTGGTGGGAGCACTGTGGTGTTGTTCTGGTTGTCTTGCACATCTTTGTGTTTGCCTCATTTGTTTGCATCTCTCAAACATGATGTTATAGCAGTCAGGGATCCTCCTCAAAGGGTGGCAACGGACTGGGGACAACTGAAGCTTTTAGAGTGTCCAAAGTTGGGACATGAGGATGGAGAATGGCCCAGAGGGACCACACAAGGAGCTGCTGAGGGCACTTGGCCTGTCCAGCTGGAGCAGAGGAGACTGAGGTCAGAGCTCCCCAGGGGCTGCAGCTCCTCTCAAGGGACAGGGAAGGACCAACCTCTGCTCCCTGGGACCAGGGACAGGACCTGAGGCAATGGCTGCAGCTGTGTCAGAGGGATTTAGGTGGGACATTTGGAAAACATTCTTCTTCCATAGGGTGCTGGCACACTGACCAGGCTCCCCAGGGAATGGTCAGGGTGGCAAGGCTGCCAGAACTGCAGGAGTGCTTGGACAACACTCTCAGGGACAGGATAGGATTGTTGGGATGTCCTGTGTAGGGCCAGCAGTTGGACTGGATGATCCTTGTGGGTCCCTTCCAGCTCAGGATATTCCATGATTCAATGGTAACTGCATAGGGCTGCCACCTTAACCACGAAATCCCCACATCTGCCCTTGTGCTGGCCCCCCAAAGGACCCCCAGTGCCCCCACAGAGCTGGTGACAGGAATGGGCTTTGGGGTCGGGCAGACAAAGCACATCTCCCAGGCTTATCCATCCCTTGCTGCTGCTATCAGCCCCAGAGGGAGTTCCTGTGTCAGGGCGCTTTTTGGGTGGCAGAACAGATAAAAAACCCCATGATCAAATGCAGAAATCCCCACCCATCCCCTTGGCTCATACATGGCAGCGAATTTGTTGTGAAATGCCATCCGCTGTCCTGTTTATTCCAGATGAAAATCTCTTCTCCAGAGACTCTTTCCCCAGGAAAAGCTATTAATTTGTGTAAGTACTTCAGAAGGAAAGACTCTGAAGCAGGGCTGAAACTAAACCTTCTCTCTCATCAAGGCTGAGGAGTCCAGCTAAAGCAGCTACAGCACCCCTGCTTTACTTTCCAGGAGAAAAAGAGATCCTACCCATGGCAGGGAGACAGCTCTGCCAATGTTTCCTTCTCATACCTAGCACTGGCAGTAATTTCAGCTGTGGCAAGATTCATCAAAGTTAATCATCTGACCCTCATCTACATGAGATAATTTTTCAGCGAGCAGGATTTGCCAGTAGCCTCAGCTGGCATCACGCAGACCAACATGAACAAATCACATCCTGTTCCAGGTCTGGCTTTCCAAATCCCAAGCAGGGAAAGAGAGCAGCGGGCGTCAGATCCTGAGGAAGACCTAGATTCAATTCAGCTCTTGGTGTTGGGCCATACGGCTGCCTCAGGTAGCTCTTCAGCGAAAATCTGACAGTCCCCAAAACTTCACGAACACTTCTGGCCCTGAGCGGCTGGCATCTTGCACAACCTTCTGATCTGACAAGTTTGCCAACATCCTGAATGGTGAACATCTCATGGGGTAGGCGGTTCTTGGGAGGCTTCCATGCATCTTCTGTCGTCTCTGAAAACCTGTCTGAAAAAAACCGGCCTCCTTCTGGCTTTGCGTTCAGCCCGGCACCAAACCTATGGAGGCAGGTTCAATTGGAAAGGTCCCATCTCTGCAGGGGTTGGAGCCAACCTTCTGATTTGATGTGAACAGTATGTACGAATGCCACTGAATGACATGTTTCCATGATAAAGAGTGTGGTGATGAAATTCTCCTGCGTGCCAAGGATGGAAACAAAAAAGTCAGTGGGCAGCTGCAACACATCACAAGAGCTGGAAAACAAAATCCTTTCTGATTCCCAGAGCAGTTCTTGAGGTGCTTGGAAAACTCAGATTCCTGCCCCCTGCAAGGGACCTGCACTTCCCCTGAACACATAAAGCACAGTCACTGCATTAAAGCTAAACAAATACTCCATAGAGAATGGGGAGATATTGTTTGAGTGACTGATAAAGGCTGATAAATCATTCTCTGGACGTTTTCCTCTTTGCTTGGCTTCTTCCCGTTGATCCATAGGAAATCGGTGGCACTTTGCATGTGAAAATCCATAACCCAAAAGTCCATGCATTGATGACTTTGAGCAAGCTGTGTTCTCAGGTAAAATACACCACTTACTTTTGGTTTTCATCAGCATTGTTCAGTGGCGAGGAGGGCAAAGAAGGCCCGGGATGATTTTTGATGTGGGGACAGCAGAGCTGATCTGTGTCCTCATGTCAGAGCCGCCCCCAGGCCCGTCTTGGAGAAATGCACACCACGCATGTGTCACCCGTCCCCAACCCACAGCTCAGCAGTGCTCAGCCTGCTGGGAGCTGAGACCAGAGAGATAAACACTTGGCATTGATGCAAATGATCCCTTCATGGACAGCTGGAACGTGGTGGGCACCTGAGGTTCAAGAATCCAGCAGAGACCTGAGGAGCTCAGCCTGCCTGCCCCCCCGATACCACCCCTGAGCTCTCCTTTCCTAAAAGAGGGATGGCAGCTCTTGCTGTGGAATTGGCACACCAGTCTGATTTTTCATCTCTTAGGCCTGTTGTGGTGGGTTGACCCTGGCCAGCAGCTAAGCACCCAGAGAGCTGCTCATTTGCTTCCTCCCTGCAGCAGGATGGGGAAGAGAATCAGAAGTGCAAAAGTGAGAAAACTCGTGGGTCGAGGTAAAGAAACAAAGCTGTGTGCCTGCTAAGGGAAATAAGGAATTCATTCACTCCTTCCCATCAGCAGGCACATGTCCAGCTGCTTCCTGCAGTTCAGGGCTTCAGCACACATGATGGATACTTGGAGAGACAAACATCATAACCACAGCAGCCCTTCATCCTCCTTTCCCTGAGCTTTTATTGCTGCCATCATATGGTCTGGAATATCCCTCTGGTCAGTTGGGATCAGCTGTCCTGGCTCTGTACCTTCCCAATCTCATGCCTGGGGGTGGAATGGGAACAGAGAAAGCTCAGCACAATGCAAACACTGCTCAGCACCAACCAGAACACCAGTGTGTTATCAACACTGTTTTAGTCACCAATCCAAAACACAGCACCATACGGGCTGCTGGGAGGAAAATGAGCTTCATCCCAGCCAGACCCACTGCACCACAAAACTGCAGCCCACAGAGCCTCCCTGTGCCTGGGGCAGCACTTTATGTCTGCCATTGCTGAAAACTTCTCAGGGCTCTAAAATGCCACGTACAGAAATAGGTCCATCAGGATCATCTTCCCCTGAAAATCTTCCTTTGATCCAAAGGGAGAGACAGCCTGAGGCTGGAGGGAAGAGCAAGGGGCCTGGAGAGTGCTCTCCTTCAGTGTAGGATAGGTACCAGGAGACCTTTGCTTCACTTAGATGTCCTGAAGAAGGGCTGAGTCATTTTCCTTCCTCGTGCCTCATTTTCCCAGTGCCCAAGGCAGAAGTGTCAGCACTCGTGTTCCAGGGATTGGTGGTGTTGCAGGGGCATCAGGGAAGCTGATGGGCTGTGTAAAATCCCTCTGCTGTACGGATATTTTGTCACCCTTTCCCTGACCCTGTTTATCTTCGAGCTGTCTCTTCCACAAGATGTAACCTCCACCTGGATACGACCGATTTGGTTCAAGACTCACGGAAGTTTCCCTGCAGATCTGTGCCACAAGATGTGATCTGAACCTGCACAACATATGGCTCAGATCTCCGTATTTCGTATAAAATGGGACTTAGCTTCGTAATCCTGAACTAAACAGAAAGAGATGCAAGCAGAGCCAGAAGGGAGCATCACTGCCACTCTCCTGCCAGCTTTCTGGGTCGGCACTGACTTACACACATCTCTGCACAAGCCTTCAGCAGGCAGCCGGTCTCACCCACCAAAACTCATTTCCAAGCACCCAGATGGGGACTGAGTCAGGTTTTAGCTGAACCACTTCCAGGTGGAGCACCAGGTAGCCCTGGGCAGACATTGCCCTGCACTGTGCTGGGTGACACTGTCGTTCAGGTCTGCACCACATGGTCCCTTCTCGGCCTCAGGGTCCTGAAAGGGCTCTGCAGTGAGTCACTAGTGGCACTATTGATTCTGTGCTGGCACAGGTGGGCAGCAAGTCCCACTGTGTCCATCCAGAAGCCTGGAATACAGAACTGCATCATGAACTTGCCCATAAGGGCTTCTCAGTGTGGGGAGCAGGCGTGTGCCCCGGCAGGCAGGAGGGACTTTGCTGTCCTGTCCTCTGTCCTGTGCCTCTTCTTGAGCCTCAGCCTTTCTGAGTTTGACCCATGTTTTCATATTCTTCTTTATCCATTCCTTGGCTGTAGTTATGCAGTTTTCTGTTTTTCCCTTCCCAAGTTTCAGTAAGTAATTCAGGAATCAGCTGGTTTGGTTGTTTGCTGTGTTTCCATGCCTTCCTTTGTACCTGTATGCTTAAGATAATTTCTGTAAGGAAGTGTCAGCAGCCCTCCTCCCTTAAGTCCCCCTTAACCCCTGGCATGTCCCCTCCTGGTTCTCCAAGGCCACAGGAGATACCTCCCAAGCCCACTGCCTTTCTCTTGCCTCTCTCCTGCCACTCAGAGCTGTGAACTCTCACAGCTGCTCTCACCCAAGGTGCCTCCCACTTCCAGTTTGCAAGGATCCTACATCAAATCCATGCAGCCTGAAGCTAACAGATGTTTTGCCATCCCATCAACTCACTAAGAAATTGAGATTCTGATTTTTTTTTCCATTGCTTGTGCTGCCCGTACCAAAGGTTCTGTGGGATAAAAGCCGACTTCGCTGAACACCTGCTCAGCCCTTTGCTGCCCTGTGAGTCCTTCTCTAAAGGTCTGGTCATGCCATTTTCCTGCAGATGCTGTCTTAGGATGCAGAGCTGAAAATCAGTAAGCTCAACAGTCCTAGATATCACGAATTTGTCTGATTACAGGACTCCTGAGTCTTTCTCCAGGTCTCTTGGAGATGTTTCCCACTGCAAATGGGCAACCTGGCTATGCTTCCCCACAGTTTACTGAAGAGCTAGAGTTCCTCTTTATACCTTACCTCAGACAGCTGGAAAGAACAGTCACGCTCACAAAGAACCACTGTTATTTTCCCAGAGGGGAGCCTGAGTGCTGTGGTGAGACCAATCCATGCTGATTATCCCTTACTGGCCATACAAGAGAAAGTGAAGCACAGAGTCTTTCGTGGCTGCACAAAGGAAGGGCCAGGCTGTGTGCAGCTCCAGGGCTGAAAAACCTTCCTCTTTCTCTACAGCAGTGTGGGACCTGCTGGGGAGCAGACCCTGCCTTTGTGACCCACGTGCATCACTTACCCAGGCAGGGCCAGTCCTTCCCAGGGTGTCGCAGCCCACGTCCTCACTGGATGGGAAGTGAGGATTTCTAGTCCTGCCACCACTCCTCCATTTCCAAGACAGAAAAGATGTGTGTAAGAAGGAAAAGAGCCAGTCTCTTTTCTGTGCCCATTGGAGCACGGCTGCTCCATGGCCTGTGCCAGGCTCTGCACGTGTGTTAAGGGTAGGATGCACTTTTTGAGGATTCCACAGAAAATGCATCCTGCTAGCTCCCTCCTCTGTAGCCAGCCCAGCTCTGCAGAGCTGTGAGTCATGGCAGGCAGCAGGATTTTATTCCTGTCATTGCCACACCAGCTCAGGCTGAGGCACAGGGGAGCTGGTGGGTTGAGTAAGGAGGTGCCATTTTCACACGGTGGTTCTCCAGGCAGGAGCTGGACTTTTCTCACAGTATTTTTTTTTACAACATCTCAGCAAATCAAACTCTGAGCACAGAGGGTCAGGACGTGCTGCATATCAATGAAGGGGATGTACAGCAGTCACTGCATTCTCTTATCTCCTGCTATCCCCTATGGAAAGCTGGACCTCAGCACTGACATGCCTTGCTGAAGAGGTCTCCAGAAAGACATTCAAGTCAGCAGGGAGGAGGAGGAGTCCTTGAACTGTCAGCAGAGGAGGCAGCACAGCACAAAGGGACTGTTGGATGGAAGGTAGGTTTGGAAAGCTGTGCATGACCACCAGCCTTTGATAAGACACAACCAGAATTCCTAGGGAATCTAGGAGAAGTATCCACCACCCTCCAGCAGAAAACAGCATGGTAAAACAGGGATCCCACCCTGGTCCTACGCAACAGCTGGGGAGTCTCATTCTGCTGCCCTGACCATGTGGATCTGCCTTCTGAGTTTATAAAATTAAAAGTTTGTTGTCTAAGTGATAGCAGTAAGCAGCTGTCTAAGTGACAGCAGTTTTTTGTCTACGTGATCTGATCTCCTCGGTAAGGAAGGGGGATCCCTCCTCACAGACCAGTTTGTCCCAGCAGAAGGAACTGCATGGTTCAGTCTCTGGCTGTAAATGGAGCACAGACCCCAAGTTGTGATTCAGGTAAGGAGCTCTGGGGAGCGAGAAGCCAGCTGGGAGAACTCATGGTTTTGTGGAGCATGGGGCAGAGCAGTTCCCCTTTGCCCCATGCCATGTCTGTCCCTGACCCAGCTGTTTGGCCATGCTTCACTCAAGAGAAAAGGAAAAAAGAGTATCTGCTGAGGAAATCCAGGATTTTATGGCTTCTTAAAGGGTTTCACCCATGCCCTTTGCTTCCATGTCAAGTCTGGTGTGAGTTGAGGACCAGCCCATTTTTGGGCCCAGTGTGAGAAAGTCTCACACACTTTCAAGCTGACTGAGAACATGCCTAAATCAGGGTAAATCAGTTACCCTGTGATCTACGTATATAATTTCTACATTTTGCACAAACAAGGTCTCTAAAAGGGCTGAAATCTAGTAGAGGACCAAGGCAAGGAGAAGATAAAGGAAAAGGATGCACCCAAGCTTTGTTTCTGAACAAAAAGGAAACCAATGGCTTCTCCATCACATCCATCAAAGACACAAGGAAATGTTGATGGGGAGTGACCTCTGGAGATTTCTAATCCAATCTGCTCAGAGCTGGCCAGTGCTATGCCAGCTTGGCTGTGGTTTGTCCTAACTGCTTCTTGAGAGCCCCACTTCTCTGGTGACCTGTCCAGGGAAGAAACACCCATGTAGATAAAATATTTTTAACCAGAATTTTTCACGTCAAACTTGTGGCCATGTCTCTTTTTTTAACTTGTCTCTGATGATCAGCTTCTCACCTCCACAGGACCACATCACACAAGGAAGGTGTTGCTAAAGGTGTCACTCTGAGTGTGTCCCCATCAGTGTGTCCACAGAGGAGGGATTTAATGAGGTCTCTAGGAAGCTCTCAGAAAAAAGCCTGCACTGACAGCCCCACCACTCAGGCAGCTGGGAGCTGTGTCCTGACTGCAGACATTGCTCAAATGCTGAGTGGGAGAGGTTCCAACAGGCAGAGTAAGCAGGTTGTTCCTGGCAGGGCCACTTGAGCCCTGTGCAGGCTCTATGTGGGAAGAAATTGTCCAAACTAAGAGCAGCTGCTAAGCAAGATCTCCAAGTTACCTGCAGCTGGAAAAGTTTTGATGCTGCTGGGACTGAAGTCAGGAGGTTTTGCATTGGTGGATAAAGCTAATTGTTTTTTAAATTAAGAGATGAAGATATCCCACTTCCTGGGGCTGGAGATGGCAGAAGTCCTTTCTTCAGAACATGGACGAGGCCCTGCTCTGAGCCAGACGTGCCCTCTGCTTATAGCACAACACATCAACATTCCCCATCCTGCTGGGCCTCCTTGCCCATGGCAAGAGCTGGCAAGAAGCAGCTTTGTGCAGGAAATTTGAAGCCATGTGCAGGAAGAAGATCATCTCTGTCCAGAGGCACTGGGTTGAAAGTATCTGAGTAATCAGAAAATGACTGAATCACAGAATGGTTTGTGTTAGAAGGTACCTTAAAGATCATCCCATTCCACCCCTTCCACGCTTCCCACTGTCCCAGGTGCTCCAAGCTCCTTGGATACTTCCAGGAATGGGGAAGCCACAACTTCTGTGGGCAACCTGTGCCAGCCAGGGCCTCACCACCCTCACAGGGAAAAAATTCTTCCTAATATCTCATTTAAACCTACTCTCAGTTTGAAGTTGTTCCTCTTTGTCTGAAAAATAAGGGTCACTAGGAGTTCAGTAGCTTCTTCAAATCAGCTTTCCTGAGTTGAAAATGGTTGGAATGGTTGTCTGTGAACCCACCCAAGGCCTCCCTGGAAATTTCAAACCCCTTGATTTTTGTTTGCTAACACATTGTCTATTTTCACTGAAACCTTCCCCAAAACTGTTCAAAATTTGTCATCAACCAAAAGCATTCTGTTTAAATACAGCTTCTGAAAAAAATGAATGCTCATAATTCTGCAGAATATGGCAAATGTCAAATTGAATTAATGCCAACTCCACTTATTTATTAAAAAGGGACAATCTTTCCATTTAAGTAAGTTCCTATCAAATATTTTGGCCAGCTCCCCTAACTGTGTCTTTTATTGTGATCCACTTATTCCACTGGAACCCATCAAATGAACAGAGGTGAGGACACGGAACAGAAATTTCTTGGGAGTGAAGTCAAGGGCAGATGAGGAATTCCCTACCCCCATGACAGAAACCCACCCATTGCCAAGGAAAGCTCATTGCTCAGACTTCAAACACCACAGCTTGTGCTTAATTTGGATACCACGGTTCTCCTGCTAGGATGAAAAAGTGCCAGTCTTACTCCAGGCAGAAGAAATTGGGGGCTCAGCAGAGCTGCCAGGCCCCGTCTTTGCCCAGGAGCAATGCCATGATCTAGAGCAGCGGCAGCAGCTGGCTCGCACGGACGATGGCGAGTTGGATATGGGGGGAGGAGGCCTTTTTTACACCCTGGGGAGTCACACTGGCTTTCTTGCACCTTAAATCAGGAAGTTAACACTCTGAGCACTGCCCAGTGCCACTGACCTGTGAGGTCTCAGCAGTGGGGGATGGGATAGCGAGAGGGGACGGCTGCAGGTGCAATCTTCAGGCTGGGTGTTAGGAAAAAATTCCTTCCCCCCGTGGGTGGTGCAGCCCCAGGCTGGGTCACAGAGGTGTGGGATTCTCACGACTTGGCCAAACAAAACCACATCTGATGCCAACAGTGCTGCTCCAAGCAGCAGGATGGACCAGAGACCTCCCAAGGGATGGACTCTCTTTCCATGTTTAATTTCATGTCCCAGTCTGGCAGACTGTGCCATTTTCTCTTCCACTGAGCTCAGGTGTAGCATCCTCTGCTAAGAGCTCCCGTGGGCAGGCAGACCTTGCTGAAAACACGGGGCCATTTCTGTGCAATGATTTTTTTGGGGGGAGGTGAGAACCTACAGGCACAGGCAGCTTAAATGTTGGAAGCATTTCCAGCCTACAGGCTCTGTTCTCATAAAGCTTTGGAAAAATACCTTCTTCCCAGGTCAGCTGCTGTTGACACAGCTGGATGGACTGTTGATGAACCTTCTTGACCTCAGGGCAGCTCAGGGCCAAGGAGGGAAGGTGGACCCCTCTTGGACCTCATCCCAGACCCTTCTGAGGTCTCAGCCCCTCTCAAAACTCAGTCCTGACCCCTCTGGGACCTCAGCCCCCACCCAGGCTCCCAGACTGGCTGGTTTGATTGTGCTCTACCTTCAAACAAGGACAAATGAGGCGGAATTCAGAGAAGAGCAACAGGAATGATTACGGGGGTGGAGGTAATGGCTGAGGAGGAAAGATTTTGAAATTTAAAGATGGATAGCCAGGCTACAAGCCTACATACAGAGACATTATCATCAGTCATTAAGCAACACAACATTTCAGAGCCAGGGCAGGCTCATGATTCAAGACAGCCCAGTCTCCAAAGTGCTGTAGCCCAGAGGAGCAGCACAAGGCCAGGTGGAAGGAGCCTGCTCCTGCTTGTGAGCATGAGCATTCATTTTTATTTTTTCTCTCAGTGCAACATCTCACAGTATGAAGTGAAATTCTGTTTGGCACTAGGCAGCACCACAGGGGCACCAGGAAAGAGAACGTCCTAGCAGCACTGATGATCTTGGAGGTCTTTTCCAACCTTGGTGGCTCTATGATTCTATAATTCTATGATTCTATGACTCTGTGATTCTATGATTCTATTATTCCATGATTCTGTGATTCTGTGGTTCTATGGTTCTATGATTCCACGTTCAGGGAGAATATGAAGAAGTTGGAATTTTCTTGGCATGGCACTGATCAGCCAGAGAAAGTGCCAGAACCCCACTGCTCAGGATACTGAAGTTAGACTGGACAAAGCATCGGGCACTAGGCAATGGTGAGGAATGGCCAGTGGCCAGCAGAGGGACAGGGCAATCAGAGGAAGGCTTTCCTGGCACAGCTTTGCCTCTGGGGTAGCCCCAGCCTCCCTGCGAGAGCTGGCCAAGCCCTCCTCACACCTTCACCCAGGGCAGAGCCGGGTTTGATCACAAAGTGCTCCCACAAAGTTTGGAAATCACAAATGCCACGTGGTGAGACAGGGAGGGAGCGAGGGAGGGGAGAGAGGGCAGCATTAATACCCAGCTGGTGCACGGCCTGGGAGAAAGGCGTCGCCGGTGACCACCCGGAGCTGACGCTTAGGAAGCCACAATAAAAGCTGAACGATGGCTGAATGCAGGGCCCAGCAAATCAAAACAGATGCAATGAGCTGGCCAGTGACAACAGCGACAGCAGAGCCCACGGGCTGGGGCACGTGGTTGGCACAGAGAAAGGAGGAGGCCAGAGATGAGCTCTACCAAGGGAATCAAAGGCCTGCTGTTCCGAGAGCCAGAACAAACGGCGAGCGCGCTCCTGCTGCACATGGCACCGACAGCAGGAGCTGCGGGGTCCTCCCTGCCCCTCCAGGAGCCAGCCACAATCAGACTGCTTCCAGGCTCAGCACAGCATCCTCCATCCTCCCTCCTGCCTGCCCCCAGGGAGAGCTGCCCTCAGTCACACACTGCTGGACAGAACTCAGGGGGCTGCTCTTCCAAAGCGATGCTGCAGCCAAAACTCCTCTGTCTTCTGGCATCCAAGTCCTTCCCACCACAAGGGAGGGAGATCATCCTTTCCTCACCCATCAGGTTTGTGGGCTTGGTCCCCTGGGGCAAGGGCTGCACCAGCTTGTGGCTCAAAGGACCTGCATGGTGGGATTTTCATGAGGACCTGAGAAGGGAAGGAAAGGTCCACACTGCTGAGGCCACCTGGCCCTTGCCCTGTTGGGACATTGAGCTGGGGTTAGCACAGCCACTGCCACCATGAACCTGGTGACACTACCCTGTTGAGAGGAGGGATGATTGTCCTTGGCACAGCTAAGGACAGACCAGGTGTGTCTACGTAGGACATGTGAGCACATTAGAAATGGAGAGTGACTGTTGGAGGTTCATATCAAACATCTGGGACAGCAGATTTGTGAGAAACATTTGTAGTTTGAACATCTCACCCCTGCCTTCATGTACAGGGCTGCAAAGGCCCTGAGTCATTGGTTTCCTTACACCAAACTAAGCACAGCAAAGCAGAACTTGAGCATCTTTGCAATAACAAAATCTCCAGGAGCAGTAAACATGCCTTGACCAACTCAGGCCTTTTAAAGAAGGAAAAAACCCCATAAATCCACCTGAAAACTTCCTTTTGACTCCTGGTATCTCCTCCATTTGTTTATGGCCTCCCTTGTGAAAGATGATAAAAGAAAATTTTGCAAAGGGTAGGGTGGCACAGCTTTTGAGATCCTTTTTGCTGCTCCCAATGCACAGCCCAATTTAGAGGAGTGTTGCTTCATCTCCCCAGCTCCTCACAGTTCACCTGTAGAGCAAGACAAGCTCTGCAGTGCTGTAACAGCCCATTAGACATCCAGTCAATCACACCAGTGCCCGCTGAAAAGTGCTCACACCAGCAATGCCTCCCCACCAGAGCTGGGCACAGCAGTGCACCCACCAGTCCCCCCAGTGCCTACCAGGGCATCAAAGGATATTAAAGGGGGGGAAAATAAAATTCTCAGCCTGGTCTCCTCTCCAGCTGCCTCTCCCTGCTGGTACAGACGCAGTGTCCTGGGGATGCCATGGCCATGTCACAGAGGGCCCCTCCACCTGGGGCTCAGCTCTCAAGGCTGTCCTCTCATCAGCTCACCAGCATCCACTCCCCAGGAAGCCAAAATCAGACTGCAGGGTGTGCTGGAAGCAGGAATCTCTGTCCCTGCCCTTGCCATTGCCCTTCTTAAGCCTTGTGATGACAGATGCTGAGCTCTAGTCCAGGAGCCTGGCTTTACAGGGCAAACTGCTCTTCAGCGCTGTCCTGCTGCTCTCTCCTCTTCCATTCTGTTCTGCCCCATCCTTAGTGTGTGATGGAAGCAGGGAGCCACTCCAGAGTTACCTCTTGGTTCCAGAGAAGATGCACTCTGGCCAATCCCTCACAATCGAGATGAGGACAGCTTCAGAGACTGCACCAGGAGATGTTTTTATTTCTTATCCAGCCTGAAGCCCTTGGAAAGTGTCGCCCACAGGCTTAAGCTCTTCTCAGCAAGACACAAACTAACTAAAATATATCAAAGCAAGATTCTCATATACGCCCCCAAACCTTCCAAATATCCAAAGCCTTGCACTAAAACCAGCCTAGCCAGCAATCTCTTGACGCCCCAAAACAGAAAGCTTTTCTGGAAGGGAAACCTTGGGTCTCTTCAAATTACTGGACATTGTGCAGGGTGAGTGGATAAGAGCTTCTGGACTATGTCACTCAGAATGATCTAATTGTTCCTTCTGGCCTTAAAAGCCATTTATCAAAACCACACTGACTCTGTACTGGGCCAGCAAAGCCTCTGCTATAGATTTGGCAGCAAGATGTCCAGATCTACAGTAGCCATTGACACCATCATGATGGATCTGCTGAAGAAAGCTTGGGTGAAGGAGGGGTATGTATATAACAAGGAATATGGTACACATATAAAATACATGCAGGCTTCAGTAAGCGATAAATCAGTTGAGAACCCCTTAGTGTTTAGAGAAAACCAAGCTATGTTCTAGTCAATCAATCTGTTGCTGAAAATATTATTAATGCCTGGCACATAGATTTATGATGAAGGTTAGATGGATGCAAAAGAAACGTTTGTTAGTGGGATTTTTTTGATGACTGTACTGAAATATCATTCATTTGTGAAAAGAAATCTAAATACAATCATCATGGATATTTATCAAGGAACAGAGCCGTCTTCATCTCTTAGTTTCCACCTTAGAATTCAGGGTACCTGCATGGTTCTCCTCTCTCTCTTTTTGTCTTAAATGCACACAAGTTAAAAACAGGTACCTGTAAACAGCATGGTGGCAGGAGCTGCACCATCATCACATCATTCCCAACACAACAGGAGATGCTGGGTCGGTGTTCAGAACCTAATGGCACAAAGGCACCGTGTGTGATGTCACCTCAGTGCTGTCTCCTGAGTGTCTCCGTGCAGGGATGGACACCTGAGGAGGGAAAAAGTCCCTTCTGTAGACTTAGTTAAGCACAGGGGTTATGAAGCTCAAAGGAATTACAACAGAACATCTGGAGAAAGCCAACAGGGACAACAGCTTGTACCAGTGTGAGCATCTCAGGCACTGCTCGTAGGTTTGTGGATGGGTGCTGCACCAGCAGCATCCTGAAGTGGTGTAAGTCCCAACTCCTCCTCGCCCCAGCCCTGCTGGCCACGTTTCCACTTTGCCATCACCAGTTCCTGCCTTCCCCAAGAAGATGCCTGAGCTGCTGTTAGACCCTGGTGTGGTCATTGCTCCTCAGCCAGGTGGGAGGTCCACAGTGGGGAAGAGTCAAGCTTTGACAATGTGGGATCTTTGCCAGAAGTGCACAGGAGACTGTCAAATCCCATGGGACACCGGCTCCAGCCTTCCCAATACCTCCATGGACACGTCTAAATACAGGCTTGGATGGAACCAACAGGAGATGAGTGACTGTCTCTGCAGCAGGAGGAGCTCATGGGGTGGGTACAGCCCTCCAGCACACCGAGCAGAGCAGCTCTGGGACCAGTGCCCAGCAGCAGCCTCCAGCTGAGCCCAGTCCCAGCCCAGGCTGCCTGGGCCAGCTCTCTCAGCCCCCTTGCTTCCCTTTACTGCTGTTTTTGTTTTCTTTCCACAGCTCGTTTTCTCGGTCATCCATGTCTCTGTGCATCATATATCACGCCTGTGTGTCCAGAGGAAAGAAAGATCCCCTCCAACCCAGCAGCCCTGTAACGGATGGACCTTCCCGATTCGCAGCGAGCTGACAGCTTGTGAGAACAACAGCTTGAATTACTGAAAGAACTTTTCCCACTGAGTTAATCTGCAATGGATGTAGGTGACCTTCTAAAGGCATCTATTAATCAAAAAACCAGTGCCCATTCACTGTGCTAGGCTGAGCCCTTTGGGGGAGGGGGAGATACTAATTTCCCTCTGAGATAAATCATAATTTGACAATAATCATCTGCCCTAATCACTCCGATTCTTCCCTTTAATTATTTGTACACACGGCTCTTCCTGCCTGAGAAACACAAAGGACAACATGAAATGTGGAAATGCTGAAGGCTCCAGCCACAGCCTTAAATCCCTGTGTGGAGCAGGGCACCCAAAAGAGCTGAGGTGACAGGGTGCACCCTCCTTCTGGGTGCAGGGAGCAGCCTTTCCCAGTGCCTCCAGCCACAGGGAGAACACTGCTCCCAGCCCAGGGCTCAGAGCAGCAAGGAGAGGGCTGCTGGAGGGGACAGCAGGGAGCAGAGGGGCTCTGGAGCTGTCCCAGGAGCCCGGGGTGACACCTCAGTGCTGCACCCACTGGAAGAGGCTGACCCCCACACAACAGCCACGCACTCCTCCCCCTGAGGGCTGGAAGGACAGGGAGGCTGTGGAGAGCACAGGGTTAATGTCACACCAGTGCCCCTCGGATGCTGGGAGGAAGGGCTGTGAGCTGGGGAGCCAGCAGACCGTGGGAGGGAGGAAGGAGAGAGGAAGGAAGGGAGGGAGGGGTGGTTTGGGTGGCCTTGTGCTGGGCTGATGCGTTGCCTTGGCCTGGGGCTGGTGAGGGGTCTGTGCCTGGGGTGTGACCCCCACCCAGCCTGGGAGGGTGGCCCTGGCAGGCACTAGCAGCCCCCAGCCCACCAGGGAAGCTCTCAGGTGCTGCCAGAGCCAGTGCAGTGCCTGGGGTGGGCCAGGGCTCCCCATCTTGGCATCCCCTGACACCTGGCCATGGAGCTGGGGCTGTGGAGCCGGTCCCACGACTGTCCCCAGCAGCTGGTAGCACTCCAAGGTGGTTTGCTCAGCCACCTTGGAGCCATTGTGTCCCCAGGGCATGCTCCAGGCTGCACAATGCCATGTCCTTGGGCACCCCTGAAAGCACAGGGGACATTGATGGGGTCGGGTGACCATCTGGTAAAACCCTGCACCTGTGAGATAAGAATGTAAATGGCAGAGTGTGAGAATTTGCTTGTGCCTGGAGTGGGGGCAGGCAGTGGGGTGTCCCCATGGCAGCGAGGGTACAGTGGTTCCTTGCACATGACTGACTGAAAACTGCTCAGCAAAACTCTTTTCCAGGAGACTCGTGGGATGAGGCAAAAAGTGCACACTGTCCCTGGAAAAAATGGGACTGCTCTTTGTTCTTCTTGGGAAGAAATCCTCTAAAACTGGAAACGGCCAGGAAATGCTGCACAGCAGCTCTTGGGAAGTGAGATTTCTCTCTGCACCCATCTCCTCTCCCACTGGGCTGTGCCCACAGCATCTCCCACCATTCAGGCACGGGCTGGGTGTGCCAGCTCCTCACTCCAGCCCCGTGGGACCGACAGCCAGTGCCAGGATGGGGTCCTGAGTGCAGCAGCATCATTTCAGAAACACACCAGCCACCTTTCATCCTCTGCTCTGTAGAGTCTGGGGCCAGGACCCTTTAGGATTTAAGCATCTGCCCTCCCAAATAAACAAGTGAAATAACAGACAGCATCCACAAGCGTCCCCAGTGCCACAGGGCTGACTTGTAGCAATTCCCGGAGCCCAGGCCAGTGCGCTGCCTCGCTGTGCTGTCTCACAAGCTATACCATGGACCTACAGCACCGTATGCTGGCCTAGCTCAGCATCTACACAGCAGAGCGGAGGAGCAGAGCCCGGCGGAGCCCCCACTCCCTCCGGGGACAGTCGGTGATGCTGGGGACAGCCCTGGGACGGAGGTGAAGCGGCAGCCCCGTGCGTCCGGTGCCAGGGCAGCAGCGTCCCGGGATGCCCGGGGGTCCGGGCAGAGGGGATGGATGTGCTGGGCTCTGGGCAGCCCTGTCCTCCCAGCCCTGTCCTCCCAGCCCTGTCCTCCCAGCCCCGTCCCCCTCTGCGCTCTGTCCCTTGGGCAGTGTGCCACCAAAGCCCACCCTGTGGGATTTATCTGCTCCAGTTTCAGCGGTGCTGGGGGTACTGCTGCCCTCCCTTGGGAGCCCACAGCTGCCCCAGGGTCCCTGTGCAGACCAGCAGCTCCCCACTGCAGCCCCGTTGAGGCCAGCTCTGTGCCCCACCAGCAGCTCAGACCTGCCAGACTTGGCACAGCTCAGCTCACGATCCTCCCTCGGATGGGAGGGACAGACTGACCTTGAGCAACTCTGGAAGTAACCACGTTAACATTGAGCTGGGGAGAAGCAGGCTGCTTCTCGAAAGTCTAATCCATGGGACTCCCTGCCATGAGAGACTGGAGCCAAGGATACAGAAATAAAGATTTAATACAACTGCTGTGAATAACTGCATCCCTGAGGAAAGCAGGCACGGTGCTGCTACGTGCCTGGTGCCTTTATCTCCTGGTTCTCATCACGGGGTGCCCTTTGGGCTGCCCAGCCCTGATCAGAAGCACTAAACCTTGGATTGCAGAGCTTAGGGACAGAGTTCAGGGGTGGACCTGGTAGTGCTGGGTTAAGGCTGGACCCGATGATATTAGAAGGCTGTTCCAGCCTTAATGATTCCGTGGTTCTGTGCTTACCTCCAGGCCAGTGAGGCATCCCTGAGCATGAGCTGTCTGTGCCTGCCTGCCACCTCAGTGCTGTGGTGATTTCTGAGCCATGGGGGACAGCTCGAAACCACCCATTGCTCTGGAGCAACTCTGCTGGCACACCCTGAGAGTCTGGGACACTGCAAGTGACACTTGGCCTGTTCATGACTGAGTCCTGCCATGGCCATGAGAGATGGATGGTTCCTCATGGAGGAGAGAGCTCTAAAGTGCAGCATGGCCCAACCCAAAAACTACCAGGAGAAATCTGCCCCATATAATCACAGGATGGTTTGGGTTCCAAGGGACCTTAGAGCTCCTCTCCCTCCAATCCCTGCCATGGGCAGAGGTAGCACCCACTAGACCAGGTTGCTCAGAATCCCACCTGGCCCTGGACACTAAGCCATACATCACCCTACATCGCTCCTTATGGGAGTAAATCACACGGGACTCCATTTTCTCCATGGTGGAAAAAGCCCCTTTATTCACATAACTCCTGTTTACACAACTTTGCAGACCTGTGTCTGACTCCTGTTGGTCAGTAGCTTTCTTGCCAATTACTTATTGGTTAGTAACAAGTTGTTATTCTGTATTGATTGGTCACTCCAACCCCCAGGGTGGACATGCAGGAAAAGTTGTTTGTGAGAGATCGTTTTCATTTTTCTATCTAACGGTGTACAAACAGTTTATACAGATGCTGGTTGTTTTTCACCCAGGAATAGATTGTTATGCTAACAAACTGCTCACTAGGATTGCTTTCACATGGGAACTTGCAAAGGGCTAGCCTGACAAGGCCAGACTGATTTTCGGAGAGCAGGTTTGATCTCATTAAGCCTTTCTTTATGATTTTTCTACCTTACTGCAACGTCTCCTGACCCCAAAGCCTGTGGAGGCAGGGCTGGAGTTAGCAGTGACCCATCCAGGCATTGCACAAGCAGCAGGAGCTCACCACATGCTCCAGCTGCCCTGATGTTGGAACTCAAAATGTCCCTCAGACATTTCTGGAGGTTCCAGGCCCTGGTCAGAAGCATTTGAGACCCCAGCAGGCAGCTGGAAATAGCTGTGATTTTGAGTTTGAGCCATGGAATGATTTACCAACTTTGAAGGTGGAACAAGAAGTCACAAAAGTTTAGATATTACAGTAGAAGTAGCTATAAAGTAGAAGAATTTTTTAGTATTGCACAGGGGGGTTTTAACACCTGTACAGGGGGGGTTTTACTTTGTACATGGGGGTCAGAGGTTTTAAGATGGAGGAATGTAGGCCGGTCCTGTTCCTCCTCCTTCTTCTTCCTTACCTCCATGTTCTTGGTGATGTTGGCACTCACAGATTGGTTTAGAGTAGAAAAGCACCTTGTAACATAGGTAGTAGGTATTGGGGAAAAACTGTAACCATGTAACACGTAATGTACCATATAAAAGATAGAAAAGCACCATTTAATATAGGTAATGGGCATTGGGAAAAACTGTAACCATGTCACATGTAATGTACCATATAAAACACAGCAGCAGCCCTGGGCGGGGAGAGAAGAAGCAGTCGGGGTCAGAGAGGATGTCAGGGTGTGTGTGTGCCTCTGCCTGAGCTCTGAGCAAACCACAGCAGCCCGAGGAGAAAATCTTTTAGATAACTTGCAATAAACTTCCTTGAGACCGAACAACAGAGGCTGCTGAGTTTTCTTTGGAAGCTCGGGTTGGAGGAGAGACTTTACCCCCACACAGAGCCCCTGAACCAGGCCTGGCAGGTTCTGACACCCTGACTTTGCCAAAACCCATCCCACCACCCTGGCTGAGCCTGTCCTCCCTGTGGGATTTGCCCTGGGTGGGATCACATGGAATGCCCAGAGAGATGAGCTCAGTCTCACAGCACCCACTGTGCCCCTGTCACCTCCAGGTCAGTTTGCCCACTACACTGGGGCTGCAGTGGAGACCTGGGGGGAAAAGGGGAGAGCCTTTGCCCCCATGGGCAAGGATGCAAGAAGCCAAACAAAATGCAAGAGGTCAGCAAACACAATGCAGCAATTAGCACAGGCAGTGGGGAGGAGAGGGGAGACAATGCAATTTATGGAGCTCAGCAGAGGGAATTCTCTATGGGCGCCGATCTTGCACTATAAATACCTTCAAGGTAATGACAGCAATGGAGTGAATTATTCACCATCCCTGATGATGGGAGGGCAAGAGGCAGTGACCTGGATCTGAGGTAGGGAAGTCTGGCTGGGAGGAAGCCTGGGCAGCAGGAACAGCCTGGCGTGGGATGTGCTCCCAGGGGCAGCCCTGCTTTCTGTGCAGAGTCCATCTCTAATAGGTCCCTGCCTGAGTCCAGGTCAGTCCCAGTGCTGGAGGGGCCAAGGCCGGGTTATGGGGGAGCTTGCAGCCTTCCTGCCCGTCCTGCCATGGACAGACTCAGTGAAGTTTCCTGCATGTGATGGCTCTGGCCCATGGTGGGGTCTGCTGCTTTCCCAAAGCCATGGCTGAGCAGTCAAAACCTTCCTTTGCCCAGGAGAGCCATCCACGTCCACCTGGCCCCACACAGGTCAGTTTGGTATCTGTGACACCCATCAACTTGGGCAAATGAGTAGGAAGGAGAGAGAAGAATCTAAGGCTTTGACTTGGAAAGAAGAACAAGGGAAAATTGCCTCCAGCAAGATCTCAGCATCACACACTGGCTGAGGTTGGCAGGGAACCCTGAAGGTCACCTGGCCCAGCCCCCTGCTCAGGCAGGACCACCCAGAGCCAGTTGCCCAGTTCCACGTCCAAACAGCTTTGAAACACATCTGAGAATGGAGATTCCACAGCTCCCTGTGCAGCCTGTGCCAGTGCTTGGTCACCCTCAAAGGGAAAAATGTTTCATGGTGTTCAGAGAGATCTTCCTGTGTTTCCATTTGCTCCCATCTCCTCTTGTTCTGTCACTGGGCACCAGTGAGAAGAGTCTGGCCCCATGTTCTCTGCACCCTCCCTTTAGGCTTTTATACACATGGATGAGGTCTCCTTTGAGCCTAAAAGATGGAGATTTTCTGTGCACAGCCAGGAAACCTCCTGCCTGCTGCTGGAGTTGTTTGCCTGTAGATTTGTCTAAAATGACCATGCTGGGGGTATGGGGAGGCCCAGAAAGGTGCTGTGCTTCCCCTGATTCTCTTGGAAAGGCTGTGGTTCAGTCCTGCACAGCAGCCCCAGTGGAGAGCTGCAGCAGCTTTCCCAGTGCCTGCTCTTTGTTCTCCCTGCTGCTGGATCGCAGCAGATGACATGAGGACAACGGAGCAGGGGTGGGAGTAGCTCTGCTGTCCCCTCTGTCCTGGTGACCTGTGGAGGCAGCAGTGCCTCCTGCATGCTCTGGCAGCCTGGAAATGTGAAATGATCAGTTATGGAGGACAATTGTTGCATCTGCCGGGAGACCCAGACTGTTTTCTGGAGTGCTTTTATCTCTCTGCAGATGTGTCTGTCCTTATCTGCGTCTCCCCTGGGGAACTCTTCAAGTGCTTTATCATAGCACCAGGCCTGGAAAATAGCTAAGGGTCCCCAGAACTGTTCTGGAGGTCAGGCTGGCACTGGGGGTACCCACCATCAGCCACCCACCAACCTTTCTCCTGGCAGGGGCAGATGCTGGAAAGCAGGAAAGCAGGGAGAAGAGTGGGTCAGCTTGGGTGCTTCCTGCAACCTCTCCAGGAAAAAGAAAACAGCGCTCTGACCCATGCTCAACACGCAGAGTCACAACACAAACCAGGACTCTGGATGTGCTGTCTGAATTGTGTCAGTCCCATGTGTTTCTCATCCATCACAGCCATGTGGAGAAGGTGGCTTGGGCTGAAATGGCTTCTGGAGCAGAGGGTCTAAAGGACATTTGCTGGCTCTAAAGCCCACAGAAACCGCAGGAGATCCTGTTGCCTCTTAGCTGGACAGGTGGCCATAGCAGGGTGGTCAGCCCCAGTGTTGGGGGAGAATAGAGAAAGGAAAACCCACACTGGAAGAACATCACAGCTTTGGGAGCCCTGTGCCAGCTGCCAGGTTCGTGCCTCCCAGAGAGAAGGATTGTTAAATTCAGTCCCTGGACACTGCAGTGGCACAGAGCTGTGTGACAAGAGCAGGAAAACAATGACCCTTAGACCCTGTTTGGTTCTGTCTGGCACTGGCAGAGACACAGTGTCTGTCCCAGGCACTGATTCTGTATGCAGGGGTCAAGGACATGGGTCAGCTCCAGCGTGGGACATGCAGCTTTACAAGCGAGCGAAAAAGAAAGAGGAAGAGCAAAGAAAACTGCCTCCTAAATGTGAAATAAGTGGAGGCTGGCTCCAGACCCTCAAGACAAAGCCATAAATCTGTCCAGCCCTGCTGCGAAAGCATGAGACACCCTGCAACAGCCGCATGGCGTCACGGTGTCCTTGATCTCTGTTTTCCATCCCTGCCTTTCATCCCGCCAGCCCCGGGGCACGCTCCGGCTCCGGCAGACTCGGGCTCTGCTGCCAGGCTCGCTCCGGTCCCACAGCTGAGTTTTATGGCCAGGCCGGGCTGCATGGCAGTCCCAGGCTGGAGGACAAGGAGCAGCAGGAGCAGCAGGAGCAGCAGGAGCAGCAGGAGCAGCAGGACGGGCCGTGCCGGCAGCGCTGCCCCGGGGATGCTCTCCCGGCTCGGCGCCCCGGGCGCTGTCACGGCAGCGGTCCCGTGGGTGACCCATGACTGTGCTGGCCGTGCCCCCAGGCCGGCTGTGGGTCACAGGACCCATCGGGACAGCTCCTGACCCTCCTGTGTTTGCCGGCTGGAATGTTCCTGGTAAGCTGAGATGAAAGGAGGAATTCTGCGGCAGCCCCAGGAAGGGGGAGCCGCGTCCACGCCTGTTCCCATGGCACAGCTGACACTGAGACATCCACGGGCGAGCCCAGCTCCCCGGCTGGTTTAAAGGCAACTCTGTTTTGAAGCCACAGTCCCCCTCTCCCACATGAACGAGCAAGGAGATGCTCTCAGAGGCCGCCCAAACCACATCCCGGCGAGCCCGTTTCCTGCCTGTCCCCGTTTGACCATGTCCCGGGCATCGTCTGGAAGCGAGGGGACAAAGCACAGAGTCCCACCGCCCTGCTCTCCCCCAGCCTGGCTCTGTGGAGCACAGGAATCGGCACAGAAGCCACAAGTCTGTGCCACATTTGTCTCCTTTCTGTCCCTGGGCTTGCTGCACAAGGAGCAGGGGGAAGAGAAATGTGTTCAGGCTGCAGCTAATGCCAGAGCCTAAGAAAAGGATCAATTCGCCCCCAGACAATTTGCAATGCAAAGGGAGCAGGTCCCCTCTTGCTTTACTCCTCCCCACCACCAAGCACATGCACAGCCCCTCTTTCCCACATGCCTGCCTGGGGAGGAAAGCAGCTCACCATCCCAGGGCAGACAGGATCCTGAGCCTGCCCACTGCTCCCACGCAGCTGATTGCAATCCCTGGCACTGGCAGCCGCTGCCCGTTCACCCCCTGGCACCGGCGGATGAGGAGTGGTGAGGATGTGGTGCCAGGAGGGGCACCCAGCACATTGCCAGTGCTGCCCATGCACAGCTCAGCTCCCCCTGTCTCCAAAGGCTTCTCTCCCAAGCGTGCCTGACTAATTAGTAAACGGAGCCTAAACCTTTTGGTCTCCATCGATCTTATCTTTAAACCCTGCAGACAACAATTCCTCAATCGATATCTCATTTAATTGCTGCCACCAGGCTGACAGCTGGGCTCCTGGCTGTCACATGGCAGGCTGCCAGTGCCACCTTCTAATCCCAAACTGATTTATCCTCTTCCAGCTCCCCTGCTCTCCCTACCCACCCACTTCTGACCTATTCCTACCCCTCCTTCCCTGTGCAGAGGTAGAAAAATCCTGACTGCCTGCATCTCCCTCAGGAGCACATCCCACCCCTGTGATGATTCCCCCGAGCATGGCTGTGACCAAATTCGTGTTGATGAACATTTGAGCAGGAACAAGCTGCCTCCACACCTTGCTGAGACCAAATTCAGCCCATTCCCAGGTGGGCACTACCACAGGGGGCACCTGGATGTCACCTGTGGTGTGTCCCAGCCAGCCCACACTGGGGGACAGGCAGCTCTGCCCTGCACATCCCAGTCTCAGAGCTGACCTCTGTGCATCCACAGTGAGGATCCAGCGTGTGCTGGGCATCATCTGGTGGCTGCCTGCTGTTCCTGGCCAGGAGGTTTATGGAAGTTTATGGAAGTTCTTGGTCTCTAGAAGAGCAGCAGATTGTGCTATTTTGGGAGGAGCTGCCTTTGGAGTTGGGCACTGATTTCCCAGCCCTGCACTCCCTGCTCGGAGCTGGGGGAGGCATGGCAAGAGGATCAGGCTCCTGTGATGGGGCAGTGGTTATGGGTGCTCTGTGTTTGCTCTGGCCCAGTTTTTAATCTTGCTTCCACCGTGGGGTTTTTTTGCTGCAGTTCAATGATAATCATAGGTGTGGCACATGTTTCTGTCAGCGGCAGAATTGGGAAATGATTGCTGTAAGCTGATCTTAGATCAGTTATATGTTTGTCATCTGCAGCTCTTGATGGCCTCTCTTGGTGGGAATGCTGATTGCTCCGTCCCTGTAGCCTCAGGAAACATCCGTGTGCTGTTTTGGAAGGAAATAGCACTGGAACATAACACATGAACACATCACCAGGAATACCACCAAAATGGAAGCTCAGGATTGGGACTGTGCCCCAGAGCACAAACCCTGAGCCTCTGGACTGTCCAGCAAGGGGGTGGGTGCCCTCTTCCACCAGTGACACTTTGAGTATCACCGGTCCTTGCAGCTTTGAGTTGCTCCACTCCAAGGTGACCCAGAGTTCTCCAAGCAAGAGCAAGAGGAGGTTCAGGTATGTAAAATAAATCACCACCTCTACTACTGGCCTTAGCTGGAATCCTGATTTGAAGCCAAGTGAGAGTGCCAAGGCCTTCACTGTGCAGGTGCTGAGAGGAACCCCGGGCCTGGGGGAACCCACATCTCGCCAGTGCCCAGCAGGAATGTGGAAATCTTCTCCAAGGAACCATTCAAGGTCTTCACAGAGCAGCAATGAGGAACTAATGGTTGAGGAAAGCAGGGGAACATGCCAACAGCTTGCTGGGACAAACAGAGCCCTGTGGAGCATGGCTGCCCTGTGGGAACACCGGGCTAGCTCAGAAGATCCCTGGCTGCTGCAAGGCACTGCTGTCTCCTCCAGCCACGACAGGCAGGATGTACCACAGCTCACACACCTCCTCTTCCAGTTTGCTTTTCTCCTGCAACAGCCAAACCAAGGCAGGTTGTTACCTTGTGCAGAAACCAAAATCTTCTCTTGGTGCAGGCTGCTGAGGCTGGAGGACAGAGCAGGGGGCAAGCTGAAGGTAAAGGCACCTGAATCTCAGGTTTCTGGGCCAGAAACCAATTCCAGAGCTTTCAGCCTGGACAGAACCTAGCCATATATCCATGGTCTTACCAAGGGGCTCAAGCAGCATCTGTGCAAGCAAGGCTGGGCCATACCAGGGTGCCACCTTAGCATGCAGTCTGTCCTGCTCTCATCTCCCAGGCCACAGCTTCCCAGTGAGCCAGGGAGGGAGGGAATACCCAGCAGATCCAGGAGTGAAGGCCAGGGAAGCTTGTCACGGGAGTGGGAGGGGGGATTCATGCACTATCAGCAATGAGAAGTTGCTTCCACCAACAGCTTGGAGCTCTCCTGTGCAGGACCAAGAGCTGGACTGAACAATCCTTGTGCAGGGCCAGCAGCTGAGCTTGGTGATCCCTGTGGGTCCCTTCCAGCTCAGCATATTCCACGGTTCTGTCCTCTCTCCTCTCTGCTGCTCCTCCACAGCCTGTTTTGTTCAGGGCTGCTCTCTGCTGCCCTGTGAGCCAGGCTGGAGCAAAGGGGCCCAGCTAGGCAGTGCTGGTGGGAGAGGAGAGCCCCGTGGGCAGGGCAGGGGTGGCTCCCTGTGCCAGCCGTGGCACCGGGATGCCGATCCCGCAGTCGTCCTTGGCCGTGGTGCAGGGGGTGCGTGACACATGGCACCGGGAGCTCTGCAGTTGGCCCCGAGCGTGCCCCAGATGGTTTGATGCCAGGGTGTTTGCACACAGCTCTGCCATTTAATGGGGAGGGAAGGCAGAGCTGATCCCAGCTGAAGCCACACGCCGAAATGCTGACAGACTGTTTGTCGAGACACAAACATTGGCAAATGGCCCCGCTTGCCATGTACTGAGAGTCACGGCAGCGAGGGAGGCAGCCCGAGAGCAGGGATGTCTCTGGCAGGGACTGGGAGCCCTCAGAGTGCAGCTCAGAGCGTGTTTCTGGGAAGGAGGAAGCCACTTTCTGGGGAGACTTGAAGCACCATTCCCCAGGTGGGCAGAGCTGGGATGCCTGGGGGTGATGGGGACAGCAGGGTACAATTGCTGTGCAGCACGGCTTGGGGATGGAGCATCCTGCCTGCCCAGCCAGAGCAGCATCTCCTCGGTCCTCTGGCTGGTGTTCAGGGGTGTTTATCCAGACACAGGCAGACCATCAGCACTTTGGATGTGTTAATGTCCAATCCCAGCAGGAATGGAGCATGCAGGGTGCTGCTGGGGCTGCCTGTAATCCGTGGATTTGGGTAGGGCTGTGCCTTCCCCACCAACACCCGCCCTTTGCTCTGCCCCTCTGGATGCCACCCTCCGAGAAGGGAGGGGTGGGAGCTGTGGGGAAGGTGGCACTGAGAACATCAGCCAGGGCTGGGCAGCCTGCAGCAGACCAGGGGCCAGCGCTGTGCCCAGTGGGTGGCTCAGGTCTGTTCACCTCAGGGACAGGCTGGCACCTGCCCACACCAGTGCCAGGAATTTGCAGCAGTGCTGTGAAGGGAAGAGCTGCCTTCAAACACCTCCCAGCTCTAGCACAGCCCCTGGGGAACCTGGGTGTGGATCCTGGGAGAGGCAGGCCCCCTTACCAGAGTGTCAGCCCAGAAAGTGCCACTCTCAGGCCACTGGGTGGCAGGGGTGGCTGAAGGCAGCGAGCTGGAAGGCTTTACAGCTTCCCATCGAGCCAGGGAAAGCAGGAGCTGCTCCTGTGCTGACCCAGCAGCTTCCCTGTGCCAGCAGGAGCCTTCTGTCTCTCAAATGATCCCCCTGATTGGAAGCACCTTTGGAACCTAAGAGTTAACCCAGCTGGGCCTCAGTTGAAGGTGATCCACTTCCCTGGACAAAGAGCCTGTGTGTCCAGAAGCTCTGCCCTGCCAAATGCTGAACACTGCCCTGGGCAGAGCGAGAGGAGCTCATGGAGAAAGGAGAACATGGCCCATGTGGGTGAGGGCACAGAAGGGTAATGATGGGGGGAGCAGGTGCCAGCTGGGAAGAATTACAAACAAGGTTTTGTCATCTACCAGGACACCAGATTGATGTTAAAGGAGTCAATAGTTTTAAATTACCAATAATATAACATCAAAAATACCAGAATTTGGGGTAAAGGTTCAACAAGCTATGGAAGGACTCCTGTGTTTTGGTGACAGACGGGGTTCATCCCTCCACCAGCCACCACCACAGTCCTGCCCAGCTCCAGGCTGAAACTAGCCCAGACTGTGTCACCCACTGTCCCCCAGCCAGTAACATCACCAAGGACTGCTTGGGGAACCCAGCAGGGATATAAAGGCCTGGGAGACCCTGCTGAGCTGCCTGCTTGGAGCAGCCACCTCCTAATTTGCTTTGTCAGTGCAGCCCAGGACTTTAAACTTGATGTTTGCACCTGCACCAAAGGTGCTCAGACAGGGAATGCCAAAGGATGCAGAGCAGCACGGTCAGTCTGTCTTGTTTGTGCTTCCTTCTGCTCTCTCCTGGGGCCTCCTTTGTGCTGCCAGCATCACAATATGTGATGTTTTAAAATCCTAAATAGCATGATAAGAAGGGTGGTCACCTAAAAAGCAAAGAAAGGTTTTAGCTTGTGTCAGTTACTGTGAAAAACATTAAGAGGACTTGCCCAGAGGTGGAAAAAAGCCGACTGAGGGGCAGCTACTCTGCAAAATCACAGCATGTGTCAGACAGGGACACCCCACTGCCACAGTCCAGGCTCTGGCACAGTTTTCCACCTAACTTGCACCGAGGAAATATCCTGAAATTTGTCTCCTGTATCAACTCTGACTGTTTTCTTTCCAGGGGAAAAAACCAGGGGACTGGCTTTCAGACCCCTCATGAATTCCTTGCTATATCAAAAGAGAGGAGACAAAAGGGGTTAAGTGAGTATTTCTCCACCCAATGGAAATGCCCCAACACACTGCCCAGCTCCCAGTGCACCCATCCTTGCCCTCAGTGCCCCCCTGCCCTCTCTTCTGCCAGGTGCCCCCTCAGCCTCCCCTCCTGCACGTGTCTGCTGCTGCCAAAGAGCCTCCACAGCCCCAGGAAGGGGAACGGGCTGCTAACAGAAATACCTCACTGCAGAGTGATCTCCTGACCCAAAAACCTCTGGAGACCTCTCTCCAGACTGCCATCGTCCTGCTGATGCTCAGCTCTCCCTCCTGCTGGCTCTGACCCTTTTGAGGTTTCCCTGAGAGGTGTGGGGCATTCTCTCTCACGGTGCTTTGCCGTGGCCTTTTGTGGCATGTCCCCCATCATCCTCCCCTCATCCAGAGGTTCTCCTGCCCATGTGCTGTGCCGGGCTCCGCGCTGGCACCGCAGCATCCCGTGGGATCCCATTTCTTAGCAACGCCAGGGAAGATGCTGAGCGCGCGTCTGGTCCAGCGGCCCATGGAGGCTTCGTGCACAGGGCAGAGGGCAGCTGCTGCCTGCAGGGAATGCAGCTCCCCTGCACACACCAACCTCCTTCTCCTCCGGCCCTGGGAAGTGCCTGTGAGCACTGTCCTGGATCATCTCAGCCTGCTACCCCAGCCCTGCTCTGCGGCCCATCAGAGCTGTCCAGAGCCCCTCCAGCACCAGTGACCCGCACAACTCCTGCCACCCCCCTGGGCTCCAGCACCACTCCTGCACCACTCCTGCACTGCTCCAGCCCCGCTCCAGCCCTGCTCCAGTGCTGCTCCAGCACCACTCCTATAGTGTTCCCGCACTGCTTTTATAGTGTTCCTGCACTGTTCCTGCTCCACTCTAGTCCCGCTCCTATAGTGTTCCTGCACCGCTGCAGCCCCGCTCCAGCACCGCTCCTGCACCACTCCTGCACCACTCCTGCACCACTCCACTCCTGCACCACTCCTGCTCTGCTCCAGCCCCGCTCCAGCACTGCTTCAGCAGCACTCCAGCCCCGCTCCAGCACCATTCCTGCACCACTCCTATAGGGTTCCCGCACCACTCCAGCACCGCTCCTATAGCGATCCCGCACCGCTCCTATAGAGTTCCTGCACCGCTCTAGCCCCGCTCCATCACCGTTCCAGCTCCATTCCCGCCCCGCTCCAGCCCCATTCCCGCCCCGCTCCATCACCGTTCCTGCCCCGCTCCAGCCTCGCTCCATCACCGCTCCAGCAGCGTTCCCACACTGTTCCAGCCCCGTTCCCGCCCCGCTCCAGCCCTGCTCCATCACCGTTCCAACCCCGCTCCATCACCATTCCCGCCCCGTTCCCGCCCCGCTCCAGCCCCGTTCCAGCCCCTTTCCCGCCCCGCTCCAGCCCCATTCCCGCCCCGCTCCATCACCGCTCCTGCCCCGCTCCAGCCCCGTTCCAGCCCCTTTCCCGCCCCGCTCCAGCCCCGTTCCCGCCCCGCTCCAGCCCCGCTCCAGCCCCGTTCCAGCCCCTTTCCCGCCCCGCTCCAGCCCCGTTCCCGCCCCGCTCCAGCCCCGGAGGCGCCGCGGGCCCGGGGAGCGCCCCCGCCGTGCGCGGCCCGGCCGCCAGGGGGCAGCAGGGGCCCGGCCGCGCCCTCTGGCGCCGCCCCGCGGGCACGGCGGGCGCTGCAGGCGGCGGGCGCCGCTCCCGGAGCCGATCCCGGAGCCGATCCCGGAGCCGATCCCGAGCCACTCCCAGCCGCTCCCGGAGCCGATCCCGGAGCCGATCCCGAGCTGATCCCGGAGCCGATCCCGAGCTGATCCCGGAGCCGATCCCGAGCCGCTCCCAGCTGCTCCCGGAGCCGATCCCGGAGCCGATCCCGAGCCGCTCCCAGCTGCTCCCGGAGCCGATCCCGGAGCCGATCCCGAGCATCTCCTGAGCCGCCCCCAGCCGATCCCGAGCCGCTCCCGAGCCGCTCCCAGCCGCTCCCGGAGCCTCTCCCCGAGGCGCTCCCGAGCCGATCCCGGAGCCGCTCCATGGCCGCGCCCCGCGCCCGCCCCGGGCGGCCACGCCGAGGAGCCCCGGGGTGAGTGAATGAGCCTCTCCTCCCTCCGAGCAGCATCCCGGCCTCGGGGCAGCCGCGGGGTCGGTGGGCGGTTCAGCTCCCGGCTTCCGTGTCGGGGGGATGGATGGATGGATGGAGGTGCTGCCGGGGTTACGGCACACCGGTGCCGGAGAGATGGGGGAGATACCCGGGCTGTGCTGTCCCTCATGCCGGAGGGATGGGGATGCCCCTGGGGTTGTGCTATTCCCCGTGCTGGAGGGACTGCGGTGCCTCCAAGCCGGGTTATCCTCATGCAGGGGCATAGAGGTGCCCCCGGAATTGTGTTATCCCTCCTGCTGGAGGGATGGGGGTGTCCCCGGGCTGTGTTATTCCCGTTCTGGAGGGATGGGGGTGTCCCCGGGCTGTGTTATCCCTCGTTCTGGAGGGATGGGGGTGTCCCCCGGCTGTGTTATCCCTCGTTCTGGAGGGATGGGGGTGTCCCCGAGCTGTGTTATCCCTGTGTTGGAGAGATGGCGGTGTCCCCGGGCTGTGTTATTCCCGTTCTGGAGGGATGGGGGTGTCCCCGGGCTGTGTTATCCCCGTGCCAGAGAGAAGAGGGTGCCACTTGGGCTGTGTTATCCTTATGCCGTGTACCAAAGGGAAGGAAGTGCCCCCGGAGCTGTGTTACCCCCGTGCAGGAGGGATGGGGGTGCTCCTGCATCCCAAGTCTTCCCTGCAAAGCCAGGAGGAAAGTGTTGCCCGGGGATTCATCCCTGGATTGACATTTTTAGTGCAAGTCACTGGCAAAGTGTATTTCTCTCTGACAAAGTAGAAATGTAAATGGAAGTTTTCAGTTGATGTGAACTACATTAGTTCCAGTTAGCCATAAAAATTAAATTAAAAAAGGAAAGGAAGTGGTGAGTTTTTAGAGTACCCCGTGTACGTGTGTTACCCCGGGCAGGAGGGATGGGGATGCTCCTGGGGCTGTGTTACCCCCATGAAGGAGGGATGGGGATGCTCCTGGGGCTGTGTTACCCCGGGCAGGAGGGATGGGGATGCTCCTGGGGCTGTGTTACCCCGGGCAGGAGGGATGGGGATGCTCCTGGGGCTGTGTTACCCCAGGCAGGAGGGATGGGGATGCTCCTGGGGCTGTGTTACCCCGGGCAGGAGGGATGGGGATGCTCCTGGGGCTGTGTTACCCCGGGCAGGAGGGATGGGGGTGCTCCTGGGGCTGTGTTACCCCGGGCAGGAGGGATGGGGATGCTCCTGGGGCTGTGTTACCCCGGGCAGGAGGGATGGGGATGCTCCTGGGGCTGTGTTACCCCGGGCAGGAGGGATGGGGATGCTCCTGGGGCTGTGTTACCCCGGGCAGGAGGGATGGGGGTGCTCCTGGGGCTGTGTTACCCCAGGCAGGAGGGATGGGGGTGCTCCTGGGGCTGTGTTACCCCGGGCAGGAGGGATGGGGGTGCTCCTGGGGCCGTGCCATCCCCTGGGTCAGCAGCAGGGTGCAGGACAGGCTGCTCAAGGCGCTGCATGCCCCCCTCTCTGCAAGCCCAGAGCGACCACCTGTGGGAACATGTCATGGGGTGACCTTGTGATGCTGGTATCCACAGTCGTGTGTTCTGTTTATGTCTGATATCATGTTCTGTGCTTTCAGAACTGACTCTGAAAGTGAAGGTTTGTTTTGCCTTGTTATCAGCCAGTTTTGGTGCTGGGGAGTGCTTTGTTTGTTAAATAAACAGGTTCTTTTCCACTTCTCTCAGACAAAATTTTTCACAAACCAGCTGGGTGGGGAGGGGCCATGGGGCTTTGTTTTCTGGGGTTCCTTCCAGAGGTTTTTTCGAAAAATTTGCCCTAAACTAGGGCAGAACACCATCCTCTTACAAGTGGTGCTGGGAGAAGTGACAGAGCTGAGCTGGAAGGCGGCTGTTCCTCCCTCAGAGCTCCCAGGATGGAGTCTGCGGGATTAAGTTTGTGCTCAAGTGGTCTCATGTTATCTCAAAGCTGCAATTCTTCTCAGGCTGTTCAGGGAAGGACTTGGTGCAGGGGTTTTGGAGGATTTGAGGCCTGACAGAGAGTTTGCTGCAAGGGTTTTTCTGAGCTCAGGTTCCTGGCCAGCTGCTGCCTTGTGCAGTGTCTCCAGCTTTCTCCCGTGTGAGGGAGCAGGCTCAGCTGGGTGTCACAAGCACCCTTTTGAGCAGGGGGTGTAAGACACGAGCCAGAGGAGCAGCATCCCTGGCGTGCCCATTCCTTTGCTCAGATATGTGTTTGCTGCAGCTCCCTGCTGCAGAGGCAAGGCTGAGAAGCAAAACCAGAAAGTTGTGATGGGGACAAGCCCATTGAAGCTCATCCTGGTCTGAGGGACAGCAATTGCCCTGGGAAGGTGTCAGGCCTTTCTAGGCAGTAAATGAGCAGTGTCCTGGCAGGTTTGCAGGTGTGGGATGCTGTGTCTGTGGGATGGGAAGCTCTGGCTGTGAGGAGCAGCCCTGTAGTGCTGTGAGGTATCCTCAGCCTCAAGTCCCCTGGCAGTCCCTGTGGGTGGTTTTGATCAGAATGGAGCTCATCTGCTGCCACCTTTGCAGATAAACCTTGGGGGAGATAGAGGGCAGGCTGTGAATTAGAATGTTTGACAAATGAGGTTGCTTTTCTGAAATGTCTTTTTTAACTGAAGAAAAATGTTGGTCACATCAGAATTAGGTTCTTCTCTGTGGGTTTGAGGTGATTCCTCAGTCAAAATGCCTTTGCATGGGATGAAAACCAATCTGAGTTAAAAAAGACAATCTGAGTTAAAAAAATCATTGTCCCACAGTGAGCACGTTTGGTTCTTTCTTCCTGGCAGCAGCTGGCAGCAGTGTGGCAGGAACATGGTTGCTGGATTAAGTGTGAGGGAGGTGGTGGTGGTCCTGGGCTGCTTCCTGGGCTGGCTGAGGTGCTGAGTGGCTGTGAACAGCCAGGCTGTGCCCCTGCAGAGAGCTCAGAGCCAGCTGTGCCTGCACCCTGCTGCTGAAAAAATGAATTTCACTGCTGGGAGCCCAAAGGCATCATCACATCCCAATCCCTGACCCCACCAAGGGGACCCAGGCAGCCCTGGGCTGGAGGTTGTGGTCTCTGCTGTGTTTGTTCCTGTGTTTTCTGTCACCCCTGGCCTTCATCCAGCACCAGCACTCCCTATCCCACACTGCTCTCCCTGGGGAAGGACCATTGTTGGAACTCAAAATGTCCCTCAGACATTTCTGGAGGTTCCAGGCCCTAGTCAGAAGCATTTGAGACCCTGGCAGGCAGCTGGAAACAGCTGTGATTTTGGGTTTGAACCATGGAATGATTTACCAACCTTGCAGGAAGAACAAGAAGTCACAAAAGTTTAGATATTAGAATAGAAGTAGTCACAAAGTAAAGGGAAGAATTTTTGAGTGCTGTACAGGGGAGTTTTGGTTTTGTACATGGGGGTCAGAGGTTTTAAGATGGAGGGATTTGGGCCTGCCCTGTCCTCCCTCTTTCTTCTTCCTTACCTCCATGTTCTTGGTGATGTTGGCACTCACAGATTGGTTTAGAGTAGAAAAGCACCATTTAATATAGGTAATAGGCATTGGGGAAAACTGTAACCATGTAACACGTAATGTACCATATAAAAGATAGAAAAGCACCATTTAATATAGGTAATAGGCATTGGGGAAAACTGTAACCATGTAACACGTAATGTACCATATAAAAGATAGAAAAGCACCATTTAATATAGGTAATAGGCATTGGGGAAAAACTGTAAACATGTCACATGTAATGTACCATATAAAAGACAGCAGCAGCCCTGGGCAGGGAGAGAAGAAGCAGTCGGGTCAGAGAGGATGTCAGGGGGTGTGTGTGCCTCTGCCTGAGCTGTGAGCAAACCACAGCAGCCCAAGGAGAAAATCTTTTAGATAATTTGCAATAAACTGCCTTGAGACCGAACAACAGAGGCTGCTGAGTTTTCTTTGGAAGCACGGGTTGGAGGAGAGACTTTTCACCACACAGAGCCCCTGAACCAGGCCGGGTTCTGGCAGACATCTGCCCCAGCACAGGGCAAGGCAGAGCATCCTCCTGCTTCTCTGCTGCCTGAACCAGCTCTGCCTGACCCCTCCTTCTACCCCAAAGCCTTTTCTTCTCTGAAAGCCACTGGACCAGCCCTAGCAAAGACTAGAGGAACCTTTCTTCACCTCTCAGCTCTGTTCCAGGCTGGTGTGCAGACCCCCCAGCTTAGAGTGAGGGGTTGAGCTCCTCAACTGCCTGCAGGGCAAGCAAAAAGTCATTGTGACAGATTAAGGGGATCTGACATGGGGATACTGGCAAAATGATCTCTCTGATTTTCTCAGGGTGGGCTCAGCCATCAGATTAGTCCAGAAACACTCACCTCAACTGAGGGGAATGCTGTGGGTCACTCCTCACCTCAAGGCTGCCTCCTACTGCTTTTGGCAAGTCTGAGTTTACCACACCTGGCAGGGAGACCTTCCTCTGGAGGGGAGAGGTTTGAAGCTTTCTGGAAAGGGACCTGGATGGTTTCCTACTGCCTCCTTTGAGAGCAGGAAAAAGGAGCAGGGCTTTGAATGGTGTCCTGAGACCTGATGCTCTGAGTTTCCGTTCCAGCACAGGGTCCTAAGCCAAGAAAACTGCCTGTCCTGCCAAGGCTGGGTAGGAAACTGGCCCAGGAGCAGCAGTGTGGTGTTAACTCCTCTCTTCAAGGAGCACTGAGGCTCCTTTGATGAGCTCACTATCTGCAGTGCTCACTTTCTTCTTTCCTTCCAAAACACCCATCCTGCCTGGCCTAGCTGCAGCCTGATGCTTTGGAGCTTGTGAAGATGCTCATACAAGCTCAGTGATGAACCTGAATCACTTCTTAACCATGGCCTTTGTGAACTGTGCTCTGCTAGGGAGCCCTCAGCCTGCCTGGGGGAAGGGGCTGGGGGCCAGGGAGTCCAGCAGAGGTGGGTGGGCTGGAACCAGGGGAGGGATGGCCTTGGAGCAGGGAGCATTGGACATGGTTTAGCAGGTCAGTGGTCTGGCACATGGGGAATCTCCTTCTGGTTTGTATTTTTTTGGTGATAATTTCTTTCAAAACCCCCTGTTTAGCAAATCGGGTAGAAGGGATCAGCTGCTGGTTTGGGCACACATCCCACAGGCTCCTGGGGCTGGGATACTGCTCTGGGTAGGACAGGCAGACTGATTGGCAGCAGCAAGCCTAGAAGTCATCTCAGAGACACTGAGAGCTGCTCTGCTTTGGCTGGGGACTGCACATCCCAGCTGTTTGCCTGGGCACACCACACATCTGCCCTGGGCTGTCTCCATCAGGAGATGAGTGCGTGGCCAAGCTGCCTGCTCTGCATTTGCTCCTCCTGCTGCAGTGACCAGATGTCCTACTCTTCAGTGATGCTGTCCTACTTTCAAATAGGTTATTCTATTTTTGCCTGGCCCTGTCCTTTTTGTGACTTTGCCTTCCTGCGTGTCCCGTGCACGGCTTTCCCCTGGCAGAGGCAGAAGTTGTGCAGGCTGTGGTCCCAAGCAGCACAAGCCATTTCTCTTTGCTGTGGCTCCTTGCAAGGCCCCCAGCCTTGCACCCAGGGCTGAGCTCAGGCAGCCAGCCTCCTTGAAGTCATCAGATGCTGAAGGTGCTCAGGGGGAAGGGTCTGAGTGCCTGGAAGTCATGGGAAGGTGTTTGTTCTTGTTTGTACCTCTTATCTTCAAGCACTCCCAGGATCTGGAATGGAGGTTTGGGCAGAGAAGGAAAGGACTGTGCTCATTCTCAGGTTGAGTGAGCTGGGAAATGGGAGTGGAGCCTTGTCCTGTAACTGCAAACAGGCAGGTGTAACTCTGGGTACTGCCAGCTCACAAGCCTTTCTTGGAAAGCACCTTGGGCTGCCAGTCCCTGCTAGCCCTGATCTCTGACTCTTCCCAACCTCTTCTTCACTCACCCTTTGACTTCAGTTTGAAAACTGCAGCTTCTTGCTCAAGCCAGCCATGACAGGCTGAGGTCAGTGTGTGGAGGCCTCTCAGCTAGCCCAGGTGGGCTCCAGGTGTCCTGCCATGGCTGGAGGCCATGGAAAAGGGCAGAGGAGCTGCAGTGCCCTGTTGGACAGGCTGAGATGTAGCAGGGCCAGGAGGGAGCACGCAGGCTGGAAGCTGAAGGCTGATGAGCTTTGGACCAGTGCTGCAGTTTATTTATGGCCTGCTTAGCAATCTCAGGCAGGCAGTGTGAGTTAAGGCATCTCCTGTCCTGGATTGACAGTACAGATCCAATTAGCCATGAAAGCCTCTAATTATTTGTCCTGAATTGCTCCGGTGGTAACCAAGGCTCTGCTATCTCCTCCTTTTGTCTGTGTCCCAGCTGGAAATGCCCCAGTGTCCCTGCATCTAGAGCAGCAAGTGTGATGTGCAAGCAGAGTCAGCACAATCTAATCAAGGGAGACAGGCCCTGTGAGTTAATGAGGGGCTGGACCCGCTTGGTTTGCTTTGGAGAGTTCTCTGAGCCCCTCTGGAGAGACAAAGGTTGCTGTGGCAGAGATAAGGCTCAAGGATGAGCTGTGTGAGGCAGGGGCTGCAGCCACAGGGAGGGAAGGGCTGGTGGCAGACAGGGCTTGACAGCAGAGTCCCTGTGTCTCACAGGAGAGAAACACCTCCTGTATGAGGAAAGGCTGAGAGAAGTGGGGTTGTTCTGCCTGGGAAAGGGAAGGCTCCAGAGTTACCTTGTTGTGGCCTTTCAGTACCTGCAGTGCTCCAAGAGAGCTGGGGAGGGACTTTGAGCAAGGGCCTGGAGTGACAGGACAAGGGGGAATGGCTTCAAACTGACAGAGTAGGCTTAAATTAGATATTAGGAAGAAATTCTTCCCTGTGAGGGCACTGAGGCCTTGGCAAGGGTTGCCCAGAGCTGTCTGGCCCATCCCTGGAAGTGTCTCAGACCAGGTTGGATGGGGCTTGGAGCAACCTGGGGTAGTTGAAAGTGTCCCTGCCCATGGCACGGGCTGAAAGAAGATGGCCTTTAAGGTCCCTCCAACCCAAACCCTTCTGTGATTCCTCGATTCTGGTTCTGCAGCTTGGCCAGCCGAGGTTGGCAGCTGGAAGCAGGGGCTGCAGGGAGCACGGGCACGAGGTGGGGTTACCCAGGCAAGGCCCGAGGACTTCTCTTTTCCAGACACTGGGGCTAAGTTACAGCTGTGCATTCTCAGCTGCAACACTATTTTAAGGGGAACAAAGCTTTTCAGGCCACTTATTGCATCCTTCTGCTTCTTCTGGGTTCTTGTGCAGAAGAGGGGCCTTGGCTGTCTGCGAGAGAAAATGTGTCATGAACGTTCTTAGTAACCTTAACTCTGACCAGACATGACAGCAAATAGCTCTCAGACGAGACAGGACAGCCAGCCTTGGCTTGAAAGCAACATTCTGCACAAATAATATTCAGGTCCTGTATGAGGGGCCAGCTGAGCACTTCCACGATTGTTTCCAGGTCACAGGGTCCCCCAAAAATGGGTTTTACATCATTGTCTTGAGATGCTGCCTGAAGGCAAGCCATGGCTTTGCTCACCAAGTGCACATTTTCTCCGTGTGTGGATGGATGAGCAGCAGAGCTGCTGGCAATGTGGCTCTGCCCCTGTGCAGAGAGGAGGGGAGCAGCAGCAAGGATCCCACCTGGGGGAAGCTGGGAGCTGTTCCCAGCTTGTTTTGGTGCAAAACAGGCTGCTGAGCATCAAATGTGTCTCTCTGACCTCCCTCCAAGGGACCTTCAGACAGGACCCATCCCTACCAGGGCCATGCTGGCCCTGGAGGCAGCTGGCAGATCCTTCAAGCCTCTTGGTGTCCTTCCCATGCAGTCCAGAGCCTGCCAGGCTCAAGCCACAGAGTTTCCTCCATACAAATGGGGACAAGGGGGGCGGGCTGTGAACGTACAAAAACTTTTTCTTTCCTGCCCACTTGGAAAGGAGAGCTATGGAATTTTAAGCAGCAAAGACAAAACTCTGCTGAAGAGGCCTCTTCTGTGCTTGCCTGTTGAAATCTCTGATCACAGTGGAGAGGGGGTCCAGGGACATGCCAGGCTTGCCCTTATTAATGGCTCTGTTGTTGTCTGCTCCTGTTTGTTGGTCTTTGCTCTGGGAGACGGTTTGCCAGAGCAGCAACTATTTTCCTTGGAGCAGCTTCCCCAGGAGTTGTCCCCGTGGTGGGGGCTGTCCCTCTGTGTGGCCAGTTCTCCATGCCAGTGCTCAGACCTGGCCCACAGGGCTGAGCCAGAGTGTTTTGGGAGTCTCTTTATGGCCACGAAACCTGAACTTGCAGGTGCAGCAGGGACAGGTGAGAGGAGACAGAGGATCTTTGTTCCAGCTGGCACTTTTCCCTTCTCAATTTTAGGAGTGTTCAGCCTCGCAGCTGAGGATTCCAAGTAGGGGCACCAACTTCTCCCACCTTGATCTCTGCTCTCTCCAACAGCACCAGTTTGGCTGGGCTGGGGACACAGTGACAGCCTGGCTGGGGCTTTTCATGCATCACTTCCACCATCCAGCAAAGCAGCTGTGCAGCATCTCTCCCCTGCACACCTCCTGTTTCCCACCCCGAGCTCACAGCATCAGGCCCTCTTACCTGTGGTTTTCTCCTTGAACCACTTAGTTTTAAAATAGAGCAATTATCTTCCTTCAGAAAGGAGCTTACCCACTGCAATCTAGGGCAGGCTGAGAGTGCAGCAGCCTGCCCAGCTCTCCCTGGGAGCACGGCTCTGTGCCCAGCATGGATGCTCCCAGGGCTGGAGCCCCTCTGCCCTGGAGCCAGGCTGGCAGAGCTGGGGGTGCTCCCCTGGAGAGGAGAAGCTCCAGGGAGAGCTCAGAGCCCTGCCAGGGCCTGAAGGGGCTCCAGGAGAGCTGGAGAGGGACTGGGGACAAGGATGGAGGGACAGGACACAGGCAATGGCTCCCACTGCAGGAGATCAGTGTTAGATGGGATATTGGGAAGAAATTCCTCCCTGGGAGGGTGGGCAGGCCCTGGCACAGGGTGCCCAGAGCAGCTGTGGCTGCCCCTGGATCCCTGGCAGTGTCCCAGGCCGGGTTGGATGGGGTTTGGAGTACCCTGGATAGTGGAAGGTGTCCCTGCCATGGCAGGGCTTGGACTGGCTGATCTTTTAGGTCCCTCCAACATAAACTCCTCTGTAATTCTGTGACTCCTGTCTGTCACTTAGGTTGAATCATTGGTTGGGGGTGTGAGGCATTACTGGGCTGAGCAGTTTGAGCCCTCGGTCCCAGTCTGTAACCATCATGTGCCAGAGGGATGCAGCCTTGGCTCTTGGGAGCAAGGCCAGGACATTCTGCCAGGGTTCTCAGCCCTCCCTCCGTGGCCAAGGCCTGAGGGATCTCTGGATGGGGAAATCTGTTCCTGAGTCTGTGTGATACGAAAACACAAACTTTCAGACTTTTACCTACACATCTATCAACAAGTGTCAGATCTGCAGGGGGCTGGCAGGAACTTTCAGAGGTGGCTTAGTCCATGTTCATGCCTGAAAATGGAATAATTTCTTTTGTAGACCACTGCCAGCAGAGGTTTCTCCAACCTGCTCCTAAAATGCCTGCCCGTGACCCCTGTCTGTTTGACAGGATGGAGTATTGGCTGTGATTCAGAGTATGTAATTGTTTCTGGGTTTAAATGCCCAAAAGAATGAGGGAAGCTTTGCAGAAACTTGTTGTGGTGAAGGGTTCAGTGATGGAGCAGATTCTGCCAGGCTTAGCTGCCATGCACTCCGTGGTAGAAGGGAGTGCACCTCACCTGTGTAGATCACCTCATCTCCTCTGTCTCGGGATCCCTCTGCTGTCTCACAAGTCTACACCCAGCTGTTGTTTAATTAAAAAATAAGCAGACAGGTATTCACCGGGAAAAATAAGCTGTTTTGTTCTTTATGTGTCCTTGATGCTCTCCTGGCATCTTATCTGGGGACAACAGCTCTAAGTCTTGAATTTGCATTTATTTTTATCGTGCCAAGGCAACTGTTTTAATAGAGAACAAACCCATGGGGCAGTGAATGTGCCATGCCACGCAGACTGGCTGTGGTGTCAGAGGGGAATGGTGCCTTGTCTCCCCTTTGCCCTGCCCCACGGGCTGTGAGGCTCAGGGGAGGTGGCTGCAGCTCATGTTCACTTTCATGTCGTGGGTGACTGCTGAGGGCATTTGGCTCCTTCAGCCCGGAGCAGCAGAGGCTGAGGGGAGACCTCAAGGCAGCCCAGAGTTTCCTGGTGAGGGGAAGCAGAGGGGCATCACCAAGGACAGAACCCACGGGAATGGCTGGAGCTGCATGGGGAGGGTCAGGTTGGGTGTCAGGGAAAGGTTCTTCCCCCAGAGGAGATTGGGCACTGCCCAGGCTCCTCAGGGAATGGTCCCAGCCCCAGGGCTGCCAGAGCTCCAGGAGTGTTTGGACAAAGCTCCCAGGCACAGGGTGGGGTTGTTGGGGTGTCTGTGCAGGGCCAGGAGCTGGGCTGGGTGATCCTTGTGGGTGACTTCCAAGGCAGCATATTCTGTGATCCCATGGCACAGCTTTGTGTGGCTGTGCTAGGCCAGCCTCAGCACCAGACATGGGCCATGCTGTGCTGGGAGATGTGGTCAGGAGGGTCAGGAGAAGCAGAGAAAACCTGTGTGGGGCACCCAAGGTCGCGTGGAAAGGCAACATGAGCTACTGATGATTTCCATGCAGTAGAGGACAGCCAGCTGACCAGAAGCTAAAGGGTGGGAGTAAACCCTTTGTAGCAGAGGGTGTTTGTCCATGGACACAAAGCACATGACTTGTCCTTTGGCTGGTTTTGTGTCCTTTCAGTGAAGCTGGAGCTACCACTCGCACCCTAAAAGCTGGGGACCTACAGATGTGAGCTCTCAGTACATTTGCCAGGGTTTGGCAATCCCAGAGATACCCAAGAGGGGAGCAGACTGGAGCTGTCTCCATATTCCCTGAGTCAGGAGAGCTTCTCCATCTGGTGGCTTTAGGTGAGACAAAGCAAAAGAAAGTTAAAAGGCTGCTTTTCAAATGTTGGAGGAGTTGAATCTCCTCAGTTAAGGCACTGTAAAACACTGTGATTATCTAGCTCACCCTAAGTGCTTGTCAGGAGCTCTTCTGAGTGGGGACCTGAGGCTGCTGGGTGCATGAAGCCCAAGCTGCCATGGACACCCTCTTAGTGGATCAGCTGGGGCAGAGTTTAGAGATAGTCCAGCTGAAGAAAGGTTTTCTCCAGGGACAGACAATCCAGGACAGGACTTGTTTCCTTTGAACTTTTCCCACAGGAGTGCCAAGCTTTTACCCCAGAGCACAGATCCCCCAGACCCTCAGCTTTGTACCCTGAATGACTCCATCCCTCCAGAGCAAATGCAGTGCAGCAGATCCAGCCACGGCTGTGCTAATGCCTGGAGGCACATCAGTGTCACTTTTCCTTGGCTTCTCCCACCTACAGCGCCTCTGACCAGGGCAGTGCTCATGGCTTGAGCTCCAACTGCACTCCTGTAACAACACTGAGCACTTTTCATGCTGGAAACTGGGATTTGCAGAGATGAAGTGAGTTGATGAAGGAAGTCAGAGCTGTGGGGAGGGAGAGAAAAAGAACCTAGGAAAGCTGTTAATCTGCCATTTTAATTTGCTGCATTGTACCCTGAGAACTTCATCGTCGCTGAGCTACCACCCAGGTGCTTATCCAATGGGAGCTGCTGGAGATTTGCAAGTAGAAGAGCTTTAAACAAGAGACAACATGGATTAAGCCCGACACCCCATCAGATTCTCCTTCTCTGGGTCCCTGATCTTCCAAGAGGCACCTTTCTCACTTTGCATATAATGTGAATTATTGTATAAATATTTAGTCATTCTGTTGGGAACATTAATTATAGATGGAGACACAGCTTTTGAAATCTGCCTGTAGGTCTGGGCACCCAATTTCCATTAATTTTAATGAGAACCAGACATCCAAATCCCATTCGGTGGCTTTGAGCATCTCAGGCAGGAAGCTGCATGTGACACCCCCCGCCTCCATTCTCCCCTCTCTGCAACATAAGAGTGAGATTTGCAAATATCTTACAAATCCTGCAGATGCCTGAGCTGCCCTTGTGCCAAGCCATTGTTGTCTGCTGAGGACGGTTGGCTAGTAGCTTCAGAAGTATTTCTAATAAGTTCATTTAATCCATCCTGTTAGTTCTTTTCCTTTGCACCCCCCTCAGCACTTTGAAACAGCGATGCCTGAATGAGCCCCCAGCCTGCCTGGTTTTTTTGACAGAGAAGCTTTGATGCTTGCAAATGACAGCTGTGCAGGGCAGGTCTGAAATGAATGATTGAATTATCTGACTGATTAAAAATGTGCTGTGGCTTGGAAGATCTGACAGCAAGTGTTCACTTAGGCAGCTCACATGAAAGAGAGCACACGTGCACGTAGATTGTGTGTTTGTGTGTGCATTGGGAAAAACAGTCAGTGAGATGGGACAGACACACTGAGCAGCAGCTTCTTAAGCTCAGCATCCTTTCCAAAGCTCCAAATCTGCTGTGAGATGCTCAGCAAAGCTAAAACTCAGCGTGGTTGTGGAGATAATGATTATTTAGACAGACGTCAGCAGTGGTTTAGGAAATGGAAATTGAGCTAAAAAGTAGTGCAGGCTGGGGAAGTGCTTAACTGCATCTCAGTCCCTCCCGGCCTGTGGCTGAGGAGGGATAAACTCTGGGAACAGGGCTCCATCCTCGGTGCTGCAGACACGTGCCATGGTGAGGAGCAGCCCCAGGGGCACCAACTCCCTGGGAACCTATCCTGTGATCCAGAAGCTGGAAAAAAACTTGAGCCTTGGTGAGATTAGCTGTAAGTGTCTGGAAGGATGGAGAAAGCAAGCTTGGTTATGGCTGTGCCCTTGATGCCATCAGTGATGGCAACAGCAGATGTGCCCTTGCAGCTTTCCAGACCTACCCCAGCTTCCTTCCCAGTCCCCATGTAGTAAACTCTCCCTTGGTGGTGCCTCAGAGAAATTCAGCTCAGCTAGAACAGAAGAAAAATATCTGGAAGTGAAATGAATGAAAAAAAAATGAACAAGTGTTTTTTTGCTAATGAAATATATTTTGTTGGCTCAACAAGTTCACAGGTTCCTGCTGGAGTTCCATACAGGGGAAAAAAGAAGTTGCAGTTGTAGTTCTTCATTGTGAATGGTCTTCTGATAGTTTGCTGAAATTGATTTTTTCCTAAATTGTCAAACTGTTTTTCATCTCCCTTCTTACAGAAGATCACTCTCTCGCCCTGACCCCCAGCTCAAAGGAGGTGAAACACTGGGCTATAACTAATTGCTTTATCTGAAATAGTTTTGGTTTTTTCCCTCAGCCCAGCCACTGAATAATTTGCTCTTTGCCCCTTCCAGTGCCATTAGTGCTGCTGGGTGTCTGTAACAGCTTCAGTCTCGCCCTTGTGCTCCTGCCCCAGTTGCAGTGGTCATTTCCACAAGGCTAAATGCTGCAACAGTCCTGAGGGCACACAGCTAATGGCAGCTCACTGGCATCTGTGTCATCTCTCCATCAACATCCCAAAATGTCCCTCTTATTGAACCCCTTCTGGCAACTCAGGAACACACAGAGCAAAGAAGGTGCTGGGATTCTGCTTATGTAAAACCTCATCACTGCTAATTGTCCCCCTGATAATTGTGGGCCCCTGTGTTTCTGTCCCACATTTCTCCCAGCCAGGACCTGACTGCTAAGCTTAAGTAGAACATCAGATCATTTGAATTCCCTTTGCCATCATCTGCAAATGTCTATCAACTTTTTTTTTTATTTATTTTATAGACAATAGAGAAGTTATTGACACTCCATCCCTGGAAATGTTCAAAGCCAGGTTGGACAGGGCTCTGAGCAATCTGCTCTAGTGGAAAATGTCCCTGCCCATGGCAGGGATGGAACAAGAAAAGATTTAAGATCTCTACCAACCCAAACCATCCTATGTTTCTGTGAATATAATCAAAATCAGGTTTATAACTTCAAAAATCGTTTCAAAAACTTCCCCCTTTCCCTATCCCAAGCCTTTCAAAAACCAGAGCCTCTAGGTGACTCAGACAGACAATGAGCCTTAAAGGTGAGGGTAGATGGGCCAGCACCTCCAGTCAGTCAGTGCTCCCCAGTGCCTTGGCCTGAGTTTTCTGCTGCCCTTGGTCACTGTACCTAATCCCACAGGCTGAGCAGTCCTTGGCCTGCAAGATCCAGGGCCTCTCTTCACACAGCTGAAGCATCCTCACTTCCTCTGTCTCAAGTAACAGCAAATTTTCCTTCCTTTGCTCTCTGCCCCTTCACATCAATGCTCCAGAACCTGCTCACAGGCAGCAATTAGTTCTCACACCCTTTAACACGCCTCTCAGCTCTCTTGGAAATGCTCCAGGGGCTGGAAGGCCACAGTGAGGTCACCCCAAAACCTCCTCTTCTCCAGGCTGAGCAAACCCAACCCTCTCAGCCTTTCCTCATAGCGGAGCTGCTCCATCCTTTTGATCAGCTTGGTGCCTTCTCTGGACTTGCTCCAACAGCTCCACATCCTTGCTGTACTGGAGGAAGAACACATCCCAGTGTTCCACCAAGGGCTGCTCTTCACTCAGGCTGGGGCAGATCAGCCCCGGTGCAGATGATCCCTGCAGACAGCCAGATCCAACCAGGGGCATGGGCAAATAGCTTCCCTGAACAGCTTCCTAACAAAGTGAAGGAAAATCCATGTTCCCAGAACAGCTTTCCAGCCTCAGGGATAGATGCTGAAGGACTCGTGCCGCTGCCAATGCGCAGCCCCACAGTTTCTAAAAATGACAGATGATAATTTTCTGTTACTGAAAGTATTGCAGTGAATTTGGTGTGATTCTGGATCAGGCCTCAGTTGGACAGATAAAGGTGAATTGATTACTGAACTCAGAATTAATGGTTGCTTAAATGCCCTAATTGCATTTGTTTTGAACAGAATGTGATCCTAAATTGATAGTATGTATGCAAGGCACTTGAAAGTGGTCAATTTTCCTAAGCTGGGAACAATTGCAATCAAGAAATGACTGGAGGAAAAAATGAGAAAAAATAATGGGTACTCTAAATGAGGGTTGTTTAAGAAAACTTTGATAGATGCTGTCTCCTCCACAGCATGCACACAGTTCTGCAGCCATTGAAGATATTCTTAGCTAAGAATCTATCATTGTTAAGGAAGAGAAAGTCAGAAATAATAGCAGTAATAAAAACACAAACAGGAAAAGAAAGGATTTGGTAACAAAAGCAATGAATTAACTGTTACATAATGCAGAGACCTAGAAGGCTAATCTGGAAGAGCAGTCAATGAAAATTATGTTTGGTGGCATTAAGGACTATTAGGGAGTGTACATGTGTGTGTGTTTATATGCATGTATGTCAGAAAGAAAATAAATGCTGCATGGTTTTAGATGAAGCTGGCAAAGACTCTGCTCTGATACTGAAAAAAATAAAAAAAGGTGTCCAGTCAAAGAGAAAAGCAGCCTGATGGGTCCCTGTCCTGCTGAGGGGATGGAAAGATGCTTGCTCCATCAGTAACCAGGCAGCACATTAAATGACAAGTGGTAAACTGAAATGTTTGTACATGTCTAGGAATAGAAAAACTACCTTGAATGGTTTCATGTATGGCAGTACCTGGGTGTTGGGGAAGGGTGTGCCCAGAGAAGCTGTGGCTGCCCCATCCCTGGAAGTGCCCAAGGCCAGGTTGGACACTCGGAGCAGCCTGGGCTACTGGAAGCTGTCCCATGGCAGGGAGTGGAACTGGATGGGCTTTAAGGTCCTTCCCAACCCAGTCCATCTATGATTCTATGAAGTTAGGCCAACAAAATAGGATGGCATTTGTTTAGGTGAGATGAGGGATGGCAGAGAGGGGGAGACTCCTAACACTGGGGTATAATAAAAGACGGAAGAGATGCTGCAGACCCCTTGTAGTGAGAAGAACACCAGACTTCCTCTGGGACCTCCAAGGACCTGCTCACTCTCATCAGTTGCTGAGGATACAGTTTTCATACACTAAATGTTACTGAAATTAGGACAAGTCAGATGCTGTGAGTGGTCAGGTCTGCTTGGGGAGCTGATTTTGTGTCAGCAATGGGTTCTCAGGAAGACAAGTGCAAATTCATACACTCAGAAGCCCCTGTGGGCAGAGGAACGATGGTGTTTTGGAGGACAGTGACTCATTTGAAAGTTCCCATGAAGGAAGATGGAGAGTGAGCAGAGTGCTCATCCAGCACCATCAATCTTACCTTCTGCCAAAAGCTGAAATGCCAGGAATGATGACTGTCATATTCCAGGCTGGGATTTCCCAGGCAGAAGTGCCTACACTGGGCAGGGAATCAAAATCCTCCATGGCACATGGAGATTTCTTTAGTGTGGGCAAGAGTGGTGACTAATCCCTGCACAGGAGATGAGTGCACACTGTCCTTGGGACTTCCAGAGGGCTCTGGTGGCTGTGCTGGCCAGGCCAGCACTCAACTCTGACTCCTGGCCCAGCAGCCAGAACGTTATTGAGGAGCTCAGAGGATGAACTGTGGTGTAGAAAACCAGACCCCTGTGGAGCCCTAAACAAGTTTCACTTGAATGTATATCCAAGCTGGTCACAGCCTGGAGGGAAAGAAAAGCTCCCAGGGGAACATTCTTGAAGTCACTGGGATTTTCTGTGTAGGAAGAGCCAGTGGGGGCAGGGTGACCCCAGACACAGGATTGAGGTGCAGCTCCTGGGCTGGAGGTGCTCCACCTGTGAGTGAGTTTGCTGTTGGACAGTCTGTCTCAGGGTGAGGTGTTTGGTGCAGCTCTCTGCCTTCTGCCTACACCTGTGTCAGCCCAGCTGGATGCAGAAATTCCAGGTGTGGACCTTCTGGCCACACCTTACCTCCAAGGACAGACATCACCCAGGACAAAGAACTGATCTCAAGTGTAGGAGAAATGCAGACAAAGGCTCTCAAGGACTGGCCCTTATTCTTCAGAGGGGCTGTTATCCCCCTCCCCATCCCCCTGTCCACACCACCTGCACGAAGCAAGGCTCTCATACAGATTTCTCCTAATTATGGCCTCCAGCAAAGTGGCTTGTGCTGAAAATTAGTGAATCCCAGCTGGAAAATCCAAGGGATTTCCTGAGACAAACAGCTATGTGAGGACAGAGAAACAGGCTCATTCCTGGGTACAAAAGAACACCCGTAATAGTTTAATAATCAAAACTGAGAAGGTTTAACAGCACCCAGAAGTGTCCTTGTGTGCCACAGCAAGGACCAAGAGCAGGGCATGCCTGGAAAACTCTTTGTAATGGGGATTCAGCACTTCAGAAGCAAAGGCATTAAGCTGCAGTTAAGGCACTTTTTAAATGGTGAGGGAAGTCAATAAAGCCTGTGGGGCTGCAGGGTAGGTGGTCTTGTCTTCTCCACTCAAAGGGGGAGCAGAGTCTGTGGAGCTGCCAGCCTTGGAGCTCAGGTTTGGTGGATCCCATGGGCCTACAGGAGCATGAACCCTCTCAGGACCACACGCTGCTATCATTTATCCAGGTGTCCCCCTGTGCCCTCAGCCTAGCTGGAGCATTCCCATGGTCTGGATGTGTAGGCATGTTTACCTGTGGTGCCTGCAGTTCCCTGCTGCCTGGCAGGCTCACGGGGGGTGCTTTGGCTTGTTTGGGGGTTTGAGGGGTGGCCTCCCTGATGCTGGGGTGGAGGGAGGGTGTCCTTGTCTCAGGATGCTCCCTCTTCCTCAGAGAACTCATGTCACAGGTGGCAAAAAATCCAGACAGTTCAGCAGCACACACAGAATCGCTGTAGTTTAGGAGTTTTCTTAATTGGAAGAAAATATTATGACATATTGGAGGCACCTGACAGAGATGTAGCAGGAGAAATCTCTGTACCCTGTTGCTGTTGGGAATGCCCAATCAATGACAGGAACAGGCTCACCGCCCTGCCAGAGGGAGGAGAGGAGGTGTCTCCCTGAATCCAGCTGTTGATACGCTCATTCCAGCAGCAGAATGATTGATAACACAGTTATTTGGAACCCACTAGTGGATATATTCTTAGAAACTAGAACCTCGTTTTCTCATGCTGCAAAATGTCATTTCCTAGGACTGCCTGAGCAGAAATTGGATTTTGTTCCTTGCCTTCAGAACTGAACAGCACAACAGACTGATAAATATTGATTGTGCTTTTATATATATATATATATTTTTTTTTTTTTTTTTTTGCTAAAGCACCCTTACCTAATAATTGTTTGATTACAAATACATTAGAGATGATCAGAAAGAGCAGCAGGACAGACTTTTATGATGGTGTTAATCAAATCTCTTTGATGAAGGGAACCTGTGGGAGGTTAGAAGCCCCACACCTGGATTTGCCCAGCTTCTTGGCTGTGGCTACAAGGTCCATTTTTGTGTCTCTCCAGCACAGTAATCTTCACTCAGGCTTGCATTTGTTGGAAAAGTCCTGAGTATAGCTGCAGGGTGCTCATTACATGGTTCATTACCAATCCTCTCCCTGGCAAACAACCCTGTGTGCTGTGCTGGGGGTATCCCTGCTGGAAGGATCTCTGGCCGTGTTCTGCTGAGCTGCTCCAGGACATTATTTCACCTGATGGCTCTGCTGCAGTGTTGAGATGTATGGCTGTACGTTGTAATGGTATTTTTAATTTGGGATGTTGGGAATTTGTCTGCTCATTCAGAAATCTGTGTCCCCTGGAAGGAGTTTTCCAAGAGACAGGGGTCTAGGGAGAGGTTTTCTCCTTGGAATCAGGAAAGGGATCTGGGCAGACACCCAACCCTTCTTCCTCACCCAGAGCTTTGATGGGGCTTGGAGCACCCTGGTCTCGTGGAAGGTGGCCCTGCCCATGGCCTGGCCTGGAACAAGGTGGTTTCAGGTGCCTTCCAGCCCCTCTGTGATCCTGGACCCCACATCCCTGCGGGGCAGTCAGGGTGCAGATCCTGGTTCCTGTGTGCCACAGGACATGGGTGATGCCAGTAGAGTGTGTGCCAGCTCTGGGGGAAGGATCCTTGTAGCTGGCCACTGTCCCAGCTGGCCCAGCCTAAGGGACCACTGGCTTGTGTTCCAGCTGGGCAATGTGACCCAGAGAGCACCCAGCACCCCTCATCTGTGCACCCACAGAAACCCCCATTGTATTACAGCCAGCAAGAGGCCAAGGGACAGTGTTTGCCCTCAACACTGCTCTGTTAGTCTGGCAAAAGGGCCCTAAAGCAGGAAAAGCCTTGTGTCCCTGTGCCTCTCCACCCCACACTGCATCCCCAGCCCTCTTGGTGAGCCAGGTTCCTGGGTAAGCCCGTGGGCATGCAAGAGCTGTCAGGATGGAGATGTGTCAGTGGTGCTGAGCAGCACCAGGTCAGCCCACGGTGCTGGGGGAGGCTCTGGGGGCAGCTTGGCAGGCACAGGGACAGCATTGCTGCTGGAGTCTGGGATGGGATGGGATGGGATGGGATGGGATGGGATGGGATGGGATGGGATGGGATGGGATGGGATGGGATGGGGTGGGGTGGGATGGAGCTGCAGCAGGTGGGAGTGTCCAGAGGTACGGAGCAACCCAACCTGCAGTGCTGGGGTCTGCACCAAGGTGGGTCCTTGAGGCATTTCCAGTGCTGCACGTCTGTGTTTGGGAGCGTATCGGTTGTTAAAGATACCAAGAGCGTTTGGCAGGATTTCAACCCAAAACTTCAAGCCAGTGTCAATTCGCAGGGTGAGGATTTGCTGGCAGGAAGCAGAGCAATCCCTCAGCACCCTGCAGGTGCCCGTGGGGGGACAAGCCCCAGCTCTCCGGGGACATCCCTGGCAGCTCCTGCGCTGCCAGCGGAGCCTCCCAGCCAGCGGCGGTTCTGCTCCTGCCAGGGGCTCTGCCGGGGGCTTCGCCAGCCAGAGCTTTATTCCATCCTTTCCCTGGTCCATTCACCATGGCTCACGCCTCCTCCCCCTCTGCCCGTCCCTCCCACCCTGCCTGCTGGATCCCCAGCAGTCTCTCGACACCTTGGGGGAAGGCTGGGAGGTGTAACCATCGCCAGCGAGCGAGGGAGAGCAGGAGAGAAGGGAGAAGGAAGCCAATAACGGGGAGGTCTAGGAAGGTGGCGGAGGGGGAGGGACGGGGCCACTCCTCCATCGGTGGGACTGCAGATTATTTTGCATGGATTGTTGAAGAGAAAAGGGAGCTGCATTTGTGAAGGGACCAAAAAACAAACAGCTCGTTGCTCGGGTAAGTGCCAATGCGAGCTCCCGGGCTCTCATTGTCATGCTGTACATCGATCCCCCCCTCCTATTTTGCTTAGTTATACTGGGTTTGATTCTTATTAGGATTATTTGATGCATCAGCTGTATGCTTCAGAGGCTGGAGACTGACTGGTACGTGTGTGTGTGTGTGTGTGTGTGTGTGTGTGTGGGGGAAGATGCCCATTCTCTGGATATACACTGACACATTTTTCCAGCTCTCAGTGTGGTGTCTCATTCGCAGTGTTACCCCAAAGCGTGCCGTACACGCACACACAAATGGTTTTTGCTGCCCCTGCCTTTAAAATCCACTCACACACGCAATTATTGAAGCTGAAAATTAAAGGGGGGGGGGGGGTTTCTTAAATCACAGTCCTCAATAGTAGGGGGCTACTTCTCTTTATCCTGAGCCTGACACGTTCAGTATTATGTTTTATAGCAAAGCTACATTTAAAGATCAATTCGGCAGTGGTTATTGCATCCAAATTACATGGTTGTCATGGAGATGGTACAGAGAAGCTGAAGTGATATGACTGCATCTGGACTGGAGTGGGGCTTCGCTGCCGAGTGAGATCCTGCCTTGCCTCCCGTGTCTTTTTGTCTCTGCTGGGTTACAATTTCTTTTAATCTTGAATGAAGCGGTGCCGTATTAGAGGATTTAGAGGTCGAGCTGCTGGGAAGGGTGTGCGTTCCCCCCACTCAGCACTGGGTTATTACCATAATTGTTCTATTAACGTCTGCGTCTCCCTGAATTTCTTCCACAAGTCTGGGAAGGAGGAAGGCGTGAGAAGGACAGATAGTTTTCTGCACACAGCCAGGGCTGGGAGTACTTTCTGAAAGGATACCTGCCATGCCCACACCTCCCTGCTGGCTCCCACACCTTGGGGGACAAAAGGGAAAGGATGCTCTGGTTTTAGCCATGTTTATCTTCCATTTTGCTGCCTCAACTTTGAGGATTCAAGGAGCCAGTCACCTGCATGTCACTGTGTCAGGGGAATGGATTTTTTAATTATTATTTTTTATTATTATATTTGTTTGCTTTGCAACCGGTAATATGGATGTGTTGGCAGTTGGGAAAGAAAATCCATAATTTATGAGAATGAAATTTTCCTGCCTAAGGGTAGCTAGAATACAAAGAGTATATCTGTGGGAAGGGCATGTTGTATGTTACAGATGTGTATTTCTCTAGCACCTGAGAGTAAATCACACTATTGTGCTCGTCTTCATTATTTTGGGTGTTAGGCTGGCTTTAGTCAATATTTAATCTAAGCTCATTGTGTGTTCACACAATAAACATGCAATTTGGAGCCTAACTTTACATCTCTAAAATGCTTTGGGAATGCATGTGGCATTGTCTCCATAAATGCAATTTCACCCTTTTCTGTGAGACCAAGCCTATTGTGGGCATGTAAATATAGTAAAAGGCACTGGTGGAAGCAAGCCCATCAGAATGGCAGTGTTTCTCTAATTGTATCACTAAACATAAGACAGAATTAATTACTAGGATAAACAGAGCTTTGTAGCTCTTGGATCAGGATAATATTTGCATGGAGTTCCAGGCCTGCATTATAGTAGCTGGCATTATGGCTTTAATTCCCCCCATGCCAGTAGATAATGTTTTTAGCCAGGAGTGGAGCATATTATCATTAGATATTTTTGCTTTAAAAATATGTTAAATCCCCATGTCCTTGTCAAATTGTACATTGCAACAGTTCCAAAGTCTGTGATTCAATAGGATTTTCCTTAATGTGATTTTTCCCATACAAGTCCAAGCAAACAATGGATAAAGTCTGAAAGTGGGTGGCCGAGTCCAGAGGGGCAGTCAGAGAGAAGGCTAATTCACAAAATGGATGGTTCTCATTCTGTGCCTTTTTTCCCCCTAAAAGTTAGGCACAAGTGGAGTTGAAGTGGGTGGTTTTCCCTGGAGATCCCTTTAGGGGTGTGAGGCTGGAAGCCAAATAGTTCTGCATTAATACTGAGTTGCCTCTTCTCTCAGCACATTATCACTCTTCAGCCCACCCTAGTATGTGGCTGGATTATTCTCTGGGGAAACTGAGGCTTGGCATGGTTAAATGACTTTGCCAAGGTGACAATGGCAGTGTTGGGCAGGGGACAGAGGAGCTCTGCCAGGAAAAACCTCTGTGTGACCACCAGGCCTGTTCCGTGTCCTGCTTGCATGGGGGAGGTGGTGATGGGGAGCAGCAACTCCAGTTCATGGAGACCACTGAGGCCACTCATGAGAGCACCACAGAGGGTGGCAAGAGGGACTCAAGCACTTTCAGACCAGCTTCTGAGGTGCCCAAGACAAGGACTTACCCTCAGGCTGTCGTCCTTGTCTGGCCCATCACGTGGCTCTTCACATGAAGCCCTCACAGGTGTCTTGGCTTTCTGCTCTCCCCACTGGTGCTCCTCACCTCTCATCTCCCTGCTGAAATACCCTGAATTGCTCTCCTGGACTTCAACCCACAGTACCATCGCTTCTCTGCTCTCCATCCCACCACCTGACACTTTTTTGTCCTCTTCCTCCATGGGTTTTCCCAGCAATGAAGTTCCCACCATCCAACAGCTTCACAAGCTTCCATGCCATGGGTTTGTGTGTTCTGTGCCTGTCCTGAGGCACACAGTGCTGGGTATGTCAGGCCACCATGTCAAAGCAACTCAAGGGAAAAGTCTCCTTTGAAATCTGAAATTGCCCCATGCAGTGTCCGTGGTTCTGCACAAAGCTGGAGCTGGTCCTTGCTGCCAGAAGGAAATGGATTCCTGTTAAATTCACACACAGGCATCTCTGTGTGGCCCTGCTGACTGGCACAGGTCGGTGGAGTTGCCAGAAGGATGTTCCCTGGGCTAGGAGGGAGCTGTGGCTACTGCCAGCAAGGTGCTGAGGGAAATCCTTGGAGACTGAGTGTGAGCAGCCCCTGGAGTGGGTGATCTCCTGGTGGAAGTGGCCACATCCCTTGTGGGTGCTGCTTGCTCTGCTACCTGACAGTCTCTGCTGTGCACACACCTCTTTGCCAGATTTGCTGGAGGTGAAATCATCCTCCTTGGATGCCTTTCCCAGGGATGTGCTGGGACAGAATCCATGGGAGGCTCAGTGCATCCAGGCTCTCAGTGGCTGGATGGAGCCATAGGGGTGGTTCAGGGGTAGATTCTGCACAGGAGGCTTGTGGTACTTCCTGGTGTGGTTAGGGTGTGGGGTAACAGGGACAGGGTCAGTTCTGGCTCACTCCCTGTTTCCTGTGACCCTGGGCAGGTGGGGCAGGCTGGGCTCATGGGGGAGAGGCCCCTGTCCAAGCTGGACGGTGGCCACCTCTCCCTTCATCCTCACTGCTGTGCTTTGTGCTCCTGCAGGAGCTCCAGGAGAGGCTGAGATGCTCAGGGAGGTCCTTCCCTGCAGTCCACAGCCCCGACCCTTGCTCAGCTCCCGGGTGGGGACACTGGTGATCCCTCTAGAGCAAACACTGCCCATCACTGGATCAAGCCCAGTGCTCCCTCACTTGCACCAGGCTGGGCCAGAGGGAGTAAGGAGCTGCAGGCAGCCTCAGCAGACATTCTGCAGCTGAGCTCAAGCTCCTTCTTGTACTCTCCATGCTTTTTCTGGGCTCTGGGCCTCAGCCTAGCATTGGCCACATGACCTACCTCTTCACCACCACTGCTCACATTCCCTCCAATCCTTCCCCTGCCTCCTTCTCAGCACCTCACTCCCCTCACGGTTTCTCAGCTCTGTGGTTCTGAAGGTGGAAGAAGCAGGGCAGGCAGGTGTGAGACTGTCAGCTCTCAGGCTGTTTGAAGGAACCGTCCCCACATCCCCACGTCCCCATGTCCTGGCCAGGAGCTGTGCTCACACTGGGTCCCAAAAGAGGAGACCTCACCTGAAGGGATCTTCCCAGCACCTCTCTGAGGTGCTATGGGAGCTGCTCAGGGTGTCACCTCTGTGTGCCACCAGCCTTGCCTCATCTTCTGCTATGTCCCCTTCTTCTCTGAGACGTGCTGGATGGCTCCCAGCAAAGCTGGTGCTCTGGGATGCCCTGACACTGGTGGCTGCTGTGACACACCTCATCAGGGGCAGGGAAGGGGCAATGCTTCCTTCCAAGTAGGATGGATTCATCCCAGGATTTTCTGCCTTCCTCTGCAGGATGGGACATGGTCTGGTTCCAAGGAAATCTCCCAAAGCACCAGTCTGGCACTGGTTTTGTGTCTCCTGCTCTCCAGCTCTGCAGAGGCCCCCAGCGTCTCTGGGAGCTTTCCATGTGCAGGGCCATGCTGGGGACAGGGCTGCTCTGTGACCTTCAGGGTGAAGTGTTTGCTGGGCTGGGGCTCACAGCTGGATTTGGTGTCTTGTGTGGTCACTGCCCATCCTTGTGTCCCTCCAGGCGATGCAGCTGAGCTCCCCTGGGAGCTGCCCTGTCTCTGTGGCCTTGCTGTGGCCCTGGGATGGAGAACTGAATTCCCCCTCAAGACAGAACCTAGGAGAGAAATCCCAGTGGTGTCCCCTTTCTGGGGGTTAGAGCATGTGCCTCTGAGTTCTCCTGATCAACATCAAGCAGGAAAACTGACATCAGACCCCAGAGCCTGATACACTCACGGTTCACCAACCATACTGAAAAACCCAGGGAAAATAACGTGAGCCCAGCCTCCTCTCTGGCTTCTCCTCCCCCATGTGCAGTTGTCTCTTTATTGTTTTCTTGATATTGAAAAACAAATTTGACCCAAATATAATTTTCTTTTAAATCTTTAAAAAATTGTAAGATAGTAGAGAAATGCTGTGATACCAAACTCAATTGAAGAGTTGCATTTTTTTGTTTTCTGGATTTGGTTACATGTTCCAAAGTCAAGGCATAAAGCTCAGTTCTTGCAACATTTTGTTTGTTTGTTTTAAATTCAGCTCTTCAGTGGTTTCAGCACAAGTGCATCACAACTCTAGGTAAGGTCTAGATGGACTGTAATCGCAATTTTCAGCAAGTGAACAATTTTTCCAAAAAATTTCACACAGTTCTAGGCAAAAGCCTCATAGAGGTGGAGAGAGAGCTCCCTGTGGTACCTTCCAGTCTTCTTCCAGCACCTGATCCAGAACTGGCTGGTCTGAGGCCAGCTCAGGGAAGCATCAGGTGCTGCCATGCAGAGAGCAGCAGCTGCTGCCTGCATCCTCCTGCACAGCAGGGCCTGGGATCTCTCACAGAGATCTCTGCCCACTCTGAGCATGGCCACTGCTGTTGGCTGGTGCTGACACAGGAGGAGAGGAAGGCCCTGGCCTAGTGGAAGGTGACCCTTTGGAATGAGGTGATCTTTAAGGTCCTTTCCAACCAAACCATTTGGGGATCTTGTGGCACCTTCTCCAGGTCACCCACAGCCTCTCCCCACTGCATCTCCTAAAGCAGCATCTCCTCACTGCATGTCCTGGCTCTTCAAGGAGCATTTGGACAACACTCTCAGGCACAGGGTGGCATGGCTGGGCTGTCCTGTGCAGGGCCAGGAGCTGGACTGGATGATCCTTGTGAGTCCCTTCCAACTCAGGGTATTCCATGGAAGACAGAGCTGGCAGCCTTGGATGAGTCCTGCCCTCAGTGTGACATGAGGCACCACTCCCATCGCTGAGCTCACCTTGTGTGGAGCTCTGCTCCTTCCCACATTCCACATATTTGCTCCTCAGACAGGCCCTGGTACCCAGCCTGTGGGAGTGGATGGAGCAGAACCAGGCCCCTGGAGCTTTGGCAGTTCTGGGAACAAAAGCAAGCAGGCTGTGGGTGCAGCCTGCCCAAGCAGGACACAGGCACGGGGGAAACAGAAGGGGTTTCTGGCCAGAAGGGGATACACGATGCAGAGGAGTTCTGCTAAATTAAAAATATATATTTGTCTTTACTGGTACAACAGAAGCTAGGGGAGCAGGCAAGAGGAAAGTGAGAAAGCTTTATTTAATTAGATTATAAGGCCCCAAAGGCTTCAGGCTCATACAAAAATGAATTGATTTTTGTAATTGAGGATGGGGTTTCTGCCAAGTGCTGCCTTAATGAGTATTTAGGTTTTGCCTCCTAGGTTAGCAGCACCAGGCAAGGGCAGCTATTCAAGCCACTCCTCACCTGAGTCCTGAGCTTGGAAACAGGAGCTGCCTGCCTGCAGCTGGGAGTGTCAACCTGCCTTTCCAGGAAAGGACATCGCGTGTCCTTTCAAGGCAGTTTATCCAGGTCTCTTGGTATTCCCTCAACATGAAATCCCTCCCTCTTGCCCAGAACCCAGGAGGCAGCTTTCTCCACACATGGGTGTGGAAACTGAGGCAGCAGATAATCACAGGGTTGTTTTTCCTCACAGAAGTAGAGAGAATTCATTTGCTGCAGCAGCTGAGGCAGTTTCCTTTGGTGGCTTTTCTAGGGGCTGGTGGGACAGGTGTGTGGCACTGGAGCCCATCCTGTCCCCCCTGCCTGGGGAGGTGCCTCTCCTGTAGGTGATCCCTAAAGCACAGCATGGTGAGAGGGTGTTTGCTGCATGCACAGCTGGGACCTGGGAGAGCATTATCCCTCACCCCAAACCATAAGACTGTCTGGAAAGAGCAAGAGACTTTTATCCCAGACTTTTGGACCTGCCTCCTTTCACCCTTCCAGGCTTCCTCCAGAGTCTTTTCATTTTTCCATGCAAGAACAGGGAGAGTTCAGTGTGCAGAGGTTCAGGATTTCCTGCGTACCCCAGCTGGGGTAAGTCCAAGAGGAGGTGATTCCAAAATGCTTGGTGGGAATGTTGCTCCAGAGCTTCCTGGGGACCAGGAGCAGAGTAGCAAGGTGAAAGGCAGGAGGTTTGGATGTGCAGGATCACAGCAAGATCACAGCTTGATAGCAACACCTAAAATGCAGATGTGTTACTATTACTGCCATCAGAGCAGGGGAGCAGAAAAGTGGCCACAAAATTCCAGCAGCACCTGGTAGATGAAGGGAATGGTTCTGTAGCAGAAGCCTGAACTTTATGAGCTGGATATTTCCTGAAGGCAGAAGAGCAGAAGATCCACTGCTCTCCAGCTAACAGCACCTTGTGGGGACACTGTCCCTTCGATTGTGCACACTGTAGCAGTCAGAGATCCCCAGTGTCAGGCACACAGCTGCAGTTTGCACACTTGTCCCCTGCAGCAAACCCGGCTGCCACTCCCCGTGTGCCACTGTGGCATTGGGTCACCGGGCTGAGCAGCACTCAGCTCCTGAACCTCTTTCTTCTCTACAGCACACTTATTTCTGGCAGACCCCTCTGGCCTCTCTGTGCTTCACTAAAGTCTCAGACCAGCACGTAATTCATCAGTTCCCAAAGCCACTGTCTGCTGCCCAAATGCAATGATGGCTGAGGAACAGGAGGAAAGCCCTGAGAACACCTAAAGAGTCTGGTCAGAGGCACAGTGACCCCACTGCAGGCTGGTGTAGCAGCTCTGCCCTACCCTTGCACAAAACCTGGTGCAGGGCATCTCAGAGGTCGGGAGAGCCTTTTGGTCCAGAGCAGGTGTGGTTAAAACCCTGTCCTGGTGCAATTACATCATCCTGATGAGCTTTTTGCTCTTTTGGTAATTCCCCTGAGGAGAAGCAGCATCCTTGTCCCTATAAAGCACCTTTACATCAGTCCAGGGGTGTGCCTGCTGGAGTCCTTCCTCAGGGGAACCCCGCTGCTCTCACCACGGTTACCCAGCACATCCATGAAGGGCAGGTCCAGCCTCTGCACAGGAACTGCAAAATGGCTCCACCAGGGTTTCACTTGCACTTTCTGGACAACTTGCTGTGTTTTCAAAGCAAGTCAGCTTCAGCATTTCAGGCTGCTCAGAGGCATCCATGCTTAGGGAGGCCAGATCTGGCCATGTCACAGTAAGATGTTCCTGTGGAAGCCCTTGCAGCCCCGGTCTGTTCAGCAGGGCTGGGCAGCAGCCCCGTGTTTTTCATGTGGGTGTTTGCAGCAGAAGCATCAACCTGGGGCTGCTGTCCCAGGCTGGGGGGCAGAGAACAGCAGATGAATCCTTCTGCTTTAACAAAACTTCTGATGCAGATCAGACACAGCCTTTCTGCTGACTCTGAACCCTGGGGGCTGAGCTCAGCTGGAGATGTCTACATTTGGGTGAGCTGACTTTCACTCAGAGTGCTTTTCTATGTATTCAAGCAAGTTCTGGTATACCCAAGTTCTGAGCAGCATCTCCTGTGCCATGTTAAAGATAATGATAACTCAACACATCCTAATAGAGCAGAGAAATCCTTCTTTTCCTTCAGTGATTCCATCCTAGCCTGTAAGTTCTCAGAATAAAAATGCAATTATATTTTCTGCCATTTCTACACCCTGCTGAGTGCAGCCTGGGAGACTGAGCAGACAGAACATCACTACACAGATGTGATGGACCCATTAAAAATGTAGGTGTGCCCCAGACTATTTTTCCTTCAGTGAAAGATGCTGGAGGAAGGAGAGAGTGGTCATGCTAGCTGCAAAAGAGACACCCTTTACAGAGAACAGAATGAGTGAGAAACTCCTCCAGCATGGAAGAATGATGAACTGTTGGTGCCTCCTTGGTTTTCTACAGCCAGCAGGCAGTTTTTAGAAGATTGGTGATCATCTGTTTGCCTTGAAAAGATTTACTTGGCCCATGCTTTTTATATAGGAATGTTTTGTGCAGTTTTGAAAGGAAAAGTGGAAATTATGGACTAGACCTGCCTGCTGAGGTGATCTTATGGGTGAAGTATTCACTAAGAAAAGGGCTGATGTTCACATCCTCATCTGAGAACAGTGGTTTTCCTACATCATTGTCCTGTCTGTTCCCCTGTAGTGGCTTCCTCTCTCCACTTTGCCTCTCAAATGCTTTGATGTGGTCCTGGTGAGGTATTAAAGTCCCTTCATATTAGATCTCATGTTCTGAGGCTGTTCCCTGCAGGTCCTCTGGGCAGACAGCTTTATGCCCAAGTGGAGCTGCTGACTTTAGTGGAATTGCCACATTTCGTGCCCTAACACCCTCTAATCTCAGGCAGGGAAGTTTCAGCCCTGTTGGCTGTCAGCAAATCTTGGCTGAGTCTGTGTTTTCAAGCCAAATAAGTGCATCTCAGTCTGATTTGGGTGAGGGAAGCTGCTCTTCCTTTCCCTTCCTTCACTGAGATGGAAATAGAAAGTCCCCCCTGGTGTGACAGTCACCCAGCTGTCCCCTCACAGATGGATGACTCGCCTCAGGTCCAGAGTGGACACTGGTTGATCCCATGTTCCTGCTGAAATCAGTCAGAGCAATTAGTCCTATCTGGACTCTCCATCAGCCTTTTCTGGACTCAAACATCTTCAGCAGTCAAGTCTCTGCTACCTGTCCATGGGTGCCTTGTACAATGCTCCTGGTTTGGAGGCCAGCTGGCATTGCAAGGCTGACATGGTGACACCCAGGAGCATCCAGGAATCCTGAAGCAGGTGATGTGCACAGAGCTGTGCTGGCAAGTAGAAATCATGCTTAACTGAGGGGCAGGGAGAGCTCTTTGGAGAGCAGGGCTGAGTCTGCTGGCAGAACAAGGACCATTCCTCTCTGCCAAGGGAGCCTGGTCACCCTCCTCACAGAAACTGAAGTTTTACCTGGAGATGGTCCAGGGTGGAAATGCAGAACTTTGGAGATCTCTGTAGTTGTATATAATGACATTCACAATGCTTGCTGCTCTCTTTCTCAAAGGAGGATCTTCTCCAGTTTCCAGAGTGGCTCTCTCACTCACACTAATGCCAGCAGGTTGTTCCTGATGGTTCCCTGTGGATGAAGAAGTGCTGTGTGGAGTGAATGGGAGATTTCACACTCTCACTGATGAGTGAGGAGTTATCTGCTGTTGCAGGTTGCTGGATGTCAGCTTTGGACACCATCAGCTGGCTCCAAACCATCTTTCTCTAATGTCAGAACCCACAAAAGTCCGTTTGCTGTCATCCTCCTCTCCTGACGGGTCTGGGAGATGCTCAGGAAGACCTTGCTCCCTGCTCCTTGGGTCACACTGGCTCCCAAGGAGCCCAGAGCCAGTGCCCAGCCATCTCTGCACATTCTGGACTCACAGAGCTGCTGGTCCCCACATCCCCTGGGCTGGAGCCATCTGTCTGCACACGTTGTCTACCAGCTTCTGTGCTCAGAGGATCCCCATCAAAGTCTGATGTGTTACTGGTCCTCATCTCCGAGGTTTATGGATGTGTTGGAGTGTGAAGGGAGTTTGCCTCCCTTCCAAAACTCCCTTGCATTCTGCAGTACTGGATTCCATCCCTCTGGGTGCTTCTCCCAGGGGACAAGCAGGATGGGCTCGCCTGCTGCTTCCTGAGATCTTGCAGCGAGGCGTTGCATGGGCTTAGTGTAGACAGACAGCATGGCAGGAATTTCCTTTTCTGGGGTCTGAGTCAGCTGCCAGCCCTGTTTTATTATTTTGGGTACTGGGAGAATGTGGGGATGGAGGATGAAGCAAAGGGAGGGAAAGGGGAAGAAACTGTTTCCATTTATGGGTTATGAGAAGCAGTTGCAACTCTTGTGGATTTTTATGGAAGGTAACCCTGGCTGTGGGGAAAGCTGGGTTTTCATGAATTCAATTATGATGCTGCACAGAACTGAGTGGAAAGGCCCCATAAACATATTTTTATATTAAAAACACTGAACCATAGAGACCATCAGACTATAAACTCCCCTTCCAGAGAAGGTGAGCACCAGAGCAGAGAGGCACAGGTGAGGATGGAGCCAACTCTGAGCTGAGCCTGCAAACCCTGAAAACTCCTGTCTTGAGCTGGACTCAACCCAGCATGGACTGAGTACAAGCTGTTTGTTCTGCACTAGGGTAAGGCTGGAGCCACTGGGACTCACCTGTTACCCAGAGCAGGCATCCTGCTCTCAAGCTCTTCTCTGAGCTCTGGGAGCTGCCTGGATGTGGGCTGCCTGGGCACAAAAGGCCTCTGCCCCTTTTCTCCACTTTTTCTCCCATGCCAGGAAAGAGCTGGCTGGAATCCTTTGGTGTCCCTGTGATCCTTTTACAGCTGCAGGCTTGAGGTCTGTGCCGTGGGCTCCTGCAGCAAACAACCCACTGAGTGGGAGCATTGTGTTGGAGAGGCAGGAACAGCATCCCTTGGGAGCTGCCCTTCTCCTCCTTCCCCCAGGATGCAGCAAAATTTGCCCTCCTTTGCTGTTCCCTCTCTGGAGGCTCCTGGTTCTCTCTGAGCCACGGGAGGATTCCTGTGGATTGCAGTGGGTTCCTGCAGGAGCAATCCACAGGGAGCCCTGCAAGGTCTGCAAGGGTGTCAGGGTTTTTTCTGCAGGAGGAGGATCAGACCCCTGTGACTGCAGCAGGATCTTTGTCCTCCCACAGTCAAGCTGAGAGACCCTGGGATTTGTATTCCAAGAAGATTCCAGACCTGACATTCTGGAACACAACGACATTCAGGTCCATGCTGATCCACATCCGGGACCTTCTGCCTCAAGCTCACACTTCTCCTGGGAGACCCATCAGCTCATTGTCCCTGTGCCCATTTTTTGTGGAGTCTTAAGTGACTCCTACCACGTCACCAAGGTGTAAAGTGAGGGTGCAGACCCATGGAACCACAGCTTTGGGAAGGTTGGAAGAGCCCACAGGGCTCACCTGGTGGCCCCTCCCTGCTCCAGCAGGGCCATCCCAGAGCTCAGGGCACTCAGGCTGTGCTCACAGCTCTGCAATGGCCCCAGCAGGGACAGCCACAGCCTCTGCACCCTCTGCTCAGGGCTGGCACTGCCAGGGCAGGAGTTCTGCCTCCTGGGCAGGGGCAGCTCCTGGGCTCAGCCCTGCCCGGGGCTCCGGGGCCATCGCTGGGGCTGGAGCAGAGCCTGGGGCTGCTCTGAGTGCTGCACACAGGGACAGACTGGGACACACTGGGACACACTGGGACAGACTGGGACAGACTGGGACACACTGGGACAGGCTGGGACAGACTGGGACAGACTGGGGAACATGGGGACAGACTGGGACACAGGGACAGACTGGGACAGACTGGGACAGACTGGGACACACTGGGACACACTGGGACAGACTGGGACAGACTGGGACAGATTGGGACACAGGGACAGACTGGGACAGACTGGGACAGACTGGGACAGACTGGGACACAGGGACAGACTGGGACAGACTGGGACACACTGGGACAGACTGGGACAGACTGGGGACACAGGGACAGACTGGGACAGACTGGGACAGACTGGGACAGACTGGGACACAGGGACAGACTGGGACAGACTGGGACAGACTGGGACAGACTGGGGGACACAGGGACAGACTGGGACAGACTGGGACAGACTGGGACACACTGGGACACACTGGGACAGACTGGGACAGATTGGGACACAGGGACAGACTGGGACAGACTGGGACACAGGAACACACAGGGACATACAGGGGGACACAGGAACAGACAGGGGGACAGACGGGACACAGGGGCACCCAGGGACAGACAGAGGGACAGACAGGGACACAGGGACACAGAGGAACACACAGGGACACACAGGGACAGCCAGGGACACACAGGGACAGCCAGGGGCAGCCAGGGCTGAGGCCCCTCTCTCTGGGCTCCTCTCCAGGCTGAGCAGCCCCAGCTCCCTCAGCCTTTCCTGGGCACGGAGCTGCTCCAGGCCCTGGCTCAGCTCTGCAGCCCCCACTGGACCTGCTCCAGAGCTCCAGGTCCCTCCTTTCAGGGCAGCCCAGGCTGGACATGGGCCGGGCTTTCCCCCTTTTCACAGGCCTGAGATCACAGCTCTGCTTCCCCTGAGGAGGAGCAGTGAGGTTTGCACACCCAGGGCTGGAGGAGGGCTCAGTGCACCAAGTGCTGCCCAGCCAAGGTGTCAGTACGAGGAAAGGAACACATTAAAAATACTATATATCTTCTTTTATTTTTCCCGGTTTTAATAACTGCAAAAGAGTGCAAACAGGAAAGCTGTTAAGATTTTTAAGACTCAGCTTTATTGCTTCCCATAAGCAAAAAGCTGCTGTTGTTTCCCCAGGATGAAGTTTAGCAGGAGTCATTTGGATCTCAATGTGTCCTAATTGCTCTGGGGACTCTAATAAAAATTCAAAATAAGGAGCTGTAGGGTTTGGTTTCAAGAAAAAGTATGTTCCATGCACAGTGATTTCTGATTACCCAAAGGCTCTTTTTTTAGCACGTAGCTGGTTTATTTTAGTCTGTGGGATATGTTTTATCCACAGCCTCTTTTCCTCATTGGAAGTGAAGGATGTAGGACCTGCAGTTTGCATTGGCAGAGATGGATGGAAATCACTGGGACAGCATATTGCCCATTGTCGGAACTCAAAATGTCCCTCAGACATTTCTGGAGGTTCCAGGCCCTGGTCAGAAGCATTTGAGACCCTGGCAGGCAGCTGGAAACAGCTGTGACTTTGGGTTTGAACCATGGAATGATTTACCAACCTTGCAGGAAGAACAAGAAGTCACAAAAGTTTAGATATTGTAGTAGAAGTAGTCACAAAGTAGAGGGAAGAATTTTTGGGTGCTGTACAGGGGGGTTTTAAGTCTTGTACAGGGATACAGGGGGGTTTTGGTTTTGTACATGGGGGTCAGAGGTTTTAAGATGGATTTGGGATTTGGGCCTGCCCTGTCCTCCCTCTTTGTCCTTCCTCACCTCCATGTTCTTGGTGATGTTGGCACTCACAGATTGGTTTAGAGTAGAAAAGCACCATTTAATATAGGTAACAGGCATTGGGAAAAACGGTAACCATGTAACACGTAATGTACCATATAAAAGATAGAAAAGCACCGTTTAATATAGGTAATAGGCATTGGGGAAAAACTGCAAACATGTAACACGTAATGTACCATATAAAAGAGAGCAGCAGCCCTGGCGGGGAGAGAAGAAGCAGTCGGGGTCAGAGAGGATGTCAGGGTGTGTGTGTGCCTCTGCCTGAGCTGTGAGCAAACCACAGCAGCCAGAGGAGAAAATCTTTTAGATAACTTGCAATAAACTGCCTTGAGACCCAACAACAGAGGCTGCTGAGCCTTTCTTTGGAAGCACGGGTTGGAGGAGAGACTTTTCCACCACATGGAGCCACCCCCGACCCAGGGTGGGCTTCGGCAGCCCATGAGCAATGAGCATCAGTGCTCCAGGTGCTCTGTAAAGTGTGACTCTGGCATGGGTGTGTGGCTGAGGGGTCAGCCCAGCCCTGCCCCTTCCAGCCTGCAGGAATGCTGCAGGTGACTTTCAACTTGGTGTCATCAGGGAGGGACTCCTGCACAGAGCAGGGGGTGATGTACAGAGCAGGTTGGTGCTGCATAAATCTTTGGTGTGCCCACATCTTCAGTTCACTATGCAATGCTGCTTTCCCTGTGTTCAGATTGTAACAGAGCAATAGAAGTAAAAGAATTAGAGAAAATTCAGAAAAAGGTAGGCAAAATGCTCAAAGGGGTGGAGAACGGGCTTCTTCTGAGAACAGGCTAAGAAGGCAGGGTCTACAATCTGGAGAGGAGAGGCTGAGAATGATAATGAGGTCTTCAAAATCATATAAAAAACAAGCCCATGGGGAAAATAAATGAGGATTTTCAGAGTGAGAATGGTTGAAGGTTTTTATTTTCAGCCATGTTGAAAGGGCAGAGGTCAAAGCAGAGACATGAGACGGAAGAAATGTGCTTCAAAAAGAAGAACCGTGGCTGTGATCTCTCCATGTCTCTACAGGATTGTCTCCTCAAAGAGCCCTGACCGTGCCCATGTGCAGGGTAATGTGTGACACCTGTCTTTTATAAATTCACTGCTAAGTCAGGTCATAAAAGAACATCCATCCCTGTCCTGCAGCCACGCTGTGGATGGATCTACAGCCTGGCCATCAAATGGCTGCTGGGCACTTTCCATTCCTGCTCACAGGGGACAGGAGCTCAGAGCACATGGTCCATCACAGCAAAGGATGTCACTGTAGGCATTTTAGCCCAAGAAGTTCAACAGCACTCCCAGCCCAAACCATTCCATGATTCTGTGTTTGCTAAGCTGGAGGCAATGGGATGCAGAGCAGCAAGGAGAAGGAAGGCTGCTGCAGGAAGCAGCCCAGCTCAGCATGAACTTGAGGAAAAGCTCATGCTTGACTAGGCAGCAGGATTCTTCTCCGAGCCTTCCTGTGTCCCAGCAGCCAAGTGGTTACACAAAACTGAAGCGGGAGCCTTTCCAGTTCCTAACGCAGGAAAGAAAATTAAAAATAAATAATTTCCCACCAGCCATTCAGCTTCAACAAAAGCTGGGACACTTCCAGAGCCTGTCCCTGAAAGAGCTGCTGTGTGGTTTCCAACCCCTCACAAAATCAGGGCAAACTTTGCTGCATCTCTGCCCGGTCTCTCTGGGACCAGTGCTTCCCCGCAGTGGATGCCAGCCCGGCTTCGCTGGCCCTGCTGCAATTCCAGCATCATCCCAAAGCAGATGATGGGGTGTATCTGCTCTCCTTCCCTCCCAACCAGCCCTGCCCTGTCTCCTCCTGGTCCAGGGGCTGTGCAGGACCCAGGGCAGAGTGGGGATGGAGCAGGGAGTGAGTTGCTGTCCTGAATTGCCATCCTGTGGCACTGGAAACTCACAGTGATGAGCTGGTGCTGTGGAATCCTGATAAATGAAGGTAATAGCTGCTGGCTTGCTGAGTCTGGCCTGCAAACCAGGGCAGCATGAGATGGGATCCTCAGTCCCTTCAGGACCACATGGATGGGATCCTCAGTCCCTTCAGGGCCACATGAATGAGATCCTCAGTCCCTTCAGGACCACATGAATGAGATCCTCAGTCCCTTCAGGGCCACATGAATGAGATCCTCAGTCCCTTCAGCATCTGTCCCATCTCTCCCACCAAGCCCCAGTTCTGGGAGGGAGATGGAAAGGCCATGGTTAGCCACGGACCAGGGATGCCTTGGCTTCCCTTAGCTTCTACTACAGCAATAATGTCCTCTTTCTAGCAAGAATCCATGTTCTGCTTATGTGGGCCTTACAGAGCTGCTCTGCTCCAAATCATGGAGCTCCTGCTTAACAACTGCTCAGCTGGGCCACATCATCTGTTCATTATCTATGAGCACTCCTGGCTGTGATATGTGATATGTGCCAGGCCAGCCCCCTTTCCTGACAGACCCTGTTTTGAGTGCTAACCCCTGTTACATTTGTGGGAGGCTGGGAACACTGGACTTGCAAGGGGTGCCTGCTCTCTTCCCAGGACCTAGGGAAGAGCAGTCACTTGAGAGGCTGCCTGAGCCTGCAGAAAGGGCAAGACTTGTGGAAATCCACAGATGGGAGCCCACATCCCACTTTTCAGCCCTTACCTGCTTCAGAGAGCACTTTGCAAAGCAGACACAGAATGAAATGAGGAGAGGCTTGGGGAATGTCAGCCTGCAGCCCGAGGCAGCCAGGCTGTACAGCTTTGGGACAGTCAGAGGAGTCCCAGAGGGACCTCTGAACATCCCCCCATCCCTTGCCCCAGTGCTGCAGTGTGTCCTCTCCCCACAGCCTGGTGGAAGCTGTGGCAGCTTCAGAGGCTGAGCTGCACTTTGGTACTTTGCAGAGCAAAGAGAACAGTGTTGAGAATCTGGATTTGGGCTTTGTCCAGAGCTGGTGACCTTTCAGCTGTCTGCTGGAGGCAGATGTGCACAGTTGCAACCAGCTGTTCCACCCTTGTTTTGTCTTCCAGGTTTTCCAAGCTGTGGAAAAGCTTGTCTGCTCCTTCCTTTGCTCTGTCTTGCAGCCTGTGTGCTCCTCCCTTTGCTCTTCCACCTTCCCCACATGGGTGGGGAGGCAGCAGGTCACGGATGAGCTGTAGGGTGGGAGAGACCCTCTGCAGCTGCCACGGGATGAGCTGGGAGTGTGGCAGGAGTTGGCTGCACGACTCCAGTCCAAGGCATCACCATGAAGAGCTGCACTCAGAGCCACAGACTGTCACAATCCAATCTAGCAGTTCCTCTGGAGATTCTGGGAAGTCTCAGCCACTCATAACCCGTGTGTGCTTCAAGTGATTGTCACTGCAAGCAAAATTCAAATAGTGGGTGACTTGTTGGGAGTTTGTCATGGGTTGCTACACCCTCAGCTCGTCTGCAGACTTTGGGTGCACACAGCAGCCCCCAAGCAGGTGTGTGAAAGGGAGCAGGGATCCCATGGGAGACACACAAGCCTCAAGGGTCAGGAGGCTGCAGGAGGGCTGGATTTCTCCTCCTGGCTGTCACACTGAAGCTGATGGTCTCCCCAGCTCAGCAACAGTCTGATCACACATCCTGCCAGGGTTTCCCTGGTGCCTCTTCTCCAGCAGGAGCACAGGCCAAGGAGGAACATGACTAAGGCTTTAACTATTGATTCCTCAGCACCCCGTCCAGACCACAGACATTCCAGTGAGACTTCACAGAGGGTGAAACAGTAGTATAATGTTTAACAACTGTAGTAGTTTATATGTAGTAAAAAATTGTGGGTTTTTTTTTTTTTATTTTAATATAAATAATGTAAGTTACTTAAAGTTAGGAAGGATGGCTGGGACACCACACTTATTAAGGTTTGCCAACATTTCTTAGTCAGGCTCATCTCCTAACTGCTTTTAGTTTCCTGTTTTCTGGTTGCATACAGCTGTGCCAATCTTGAACTATTGGACTGGAATTCAGCTTGGGTGGTTCCTACTGAAGTTTTTTGGATGGATGGCAGGGAAGTGGAGAATTTCAGGTCAAACCCTTTTGTCTGTTTTTTAAAAATTGCATTCAAAACCCTGACATTATTCATTTCATATTAAGAAAAAGGCCAGCAAAGTTTTGCTGGAAAGATTTCTCCAAAGATTTGAGCAGTGGCTCAGTGTTGCATGTCTTACATGTCTGTATTATACCTTCAGTTTGAGAAAGTAAAATTTTGGCCCATACTAAGTCTTCAGTATATTTTGAGATCACAGTGTGGTTATGTGTTGGTATTTTTGCAAGTAAATTCCTGGAAGATGCTGCGTTGGCTTGACCCTGCTGTCAGTGCATGGGAACACCAAGGGCCTGGGACTGATTTTCTCTCCTGGATTTGGTGGGAAAGAGATTTACAGCTTTTCCCTCTTAATTTGAGATGGCAGATGAACAGGCTGAGGAGACTTGACCCACATGTGTGAACCTGAGGACTGTCCCAGGGGTTGTTTTGCCCTCCCTTGGGAGAGCTCAGCTCCTGCAGGTGGATTGTGGGCTCCAGAAGGCTGATGTGCTGGTGACCCAGGAAGTCTAGGCCAACCTTCCTCTTGTCAGGCTAGTGGAGAATGAAGCTGAAGGTCTGCAAGGGCAAGCCCAAGAGAGGGTATGAGCAGATCCCTCTGCAGGGACTCGACACCAACATCTGCTACCAAGCTGCTCCAGGGGCTCTTTCTGACCACTGGAAAGCAGTGGCACATCTGGCCCTGATCCACCCATCACCTCTAGCAGCACACAGGCAGTGCTGGCCTGTCTTTCTGTCTCCACCAACTCTAAGCAAGTCTGGCCTGTGATCTCAGGCTGCTGTCTGAAGGGGACACACCATCTGTGGTGAGCTGACATGCTGCCCCAGCCTGGGGTCACCTCAGGGGGACACATCACTGTCCGTCCCTGTGTTGTGCAAAACAGTCTGCAAGAGAAATGTTGCTGCATCAATGACTTTGGTAGCTCTGGTTTGCTTGCATTTGGCTCAAAGACCTTTACCATGGCTCTTGTTTGGTGGGGCTGAGGAGGGGCTGTTGGGGGGATCAGCCCAAAACTCAGGTATCTCACTCTGTGGATCTGATGGGTGACATTGGACGTTCTCTGGGCTCACACAGACAAATTTCTCCTCAAACCTGCAACCACAGAGTCCCTTGGCTCCACTTTAGCTGACTGGGTGGCGGCGGGGGGTTTGCTTTGTAATGAAAGATATCAGAAGCCCTGTGTAAGGAATACTCTTGCACTGCCATGTCTGAAAACCCCAGAGAACCAGAGCGTGCTGAGGAAAAAGCACTTGCAGCGCCCTGCCAAGGAGCCATGGGATAGGTCTGGGAAGCAGCCTGACGAGGGGCAGCAGCAGGGTGGCAGGAAACCAGCAGGGCTGTCCTCTCTGGCCTGGCTCTCACTTCCTCTGGTGCCTTGTTGCAGGCAGGGGCCGTGCGGGGACCAGGAGCGCCCGGCTGCGATAGGTGCGGCGACGCCGCGCGCACTGTGACGGCCAGGGATGCACACGGATGCACGTGGAGAAGAGGTAAAACTGCCTAAAACTGCCAGCACTGCCTCCAGGAGGGACCTGCCCCATCTCAGGACTGTGGCACGTGCAGCCCTGAAGGAGTGCTGCACCCCAAAGCCATGCCATGCAGGGCTCTGAACTGCCCAGCCCATCTCCCCTCCCAGCTGTGGGGAGCAGGACATGGAGAGCAGGATAGATCTGAGGTCCAGGATTGCCTGGGCTGTGGGATGGGAGCAAACTCAGGCAGAACTTGGGGTTCCCCTTGGGATCTGGCCTGCTCAGCAGCAGCTCAGCATGTACCTATGTGGATCTGTCCTTACCCAGGCTACAGAGGGGTGTTTGGGTCCAAATCCCTCCTCTCCCTTACTCAGGTGCAGAGGAAGGAGCAGCAGGGAGGGGCTGCTGACATCTCCACAGGGTGAGAGGTGCTCTGTAAGAGCAGAAGTAGCTGCAGTTCTGCACCCCCTGTTAACAAGAACTGACCTGGCCAAGCAATTAGAGATTTTACTGCTAATGAAAGCTTCAGCTCAGCAAGTGAGAGCACTCAGAGTGTGTTGCTGAACCAGGACACCCTCCTGGCTGCTCAAAGGTGATGGCTGAGAGGGAACTTGAGGCAGGGAATTTGAGTTATCTGCTTCAGATGTGAATTAGGAACCGAGTTAGGGGGAAAACCCCAGAGTCCTTTCTGCCTGCTGGCACTGATCAGCCAGAATTCCTGTGCAGGTGAATCACAGTCACATCACCAAATGGTTTGGGTTGGAAGGGATGGCAGAGATTATCCTCCCACCCCCTGCCATGGGCAGGGACACCTTCCACTGTCCCAGGGTGCTCCAAGCCCCAGTGTCCAACCTGTTCTTGGACACTGCCAGGGATCCAGGGGAAGTCACAGCTTCTCTGGGCACCCTGTGCCAGGGCCTCACCACCCTCACAGGGAAGAATTTCTTCCTAATCTCTAATGCAGCCTGGCTCTCTGTCAGTGTGAAGCCATTTGTCCTTGTCCTGTCACTTCATGCCCTTATCAAAGTCCCTCTCCAGCCCTCCTGGAATCCCTTTAGGTTCTGGAATGGGCTCTAAGGTTTCCCTGGAGTTTTCTTGCCTCCATGCTGAACAGACCTATGAAGACAGATAGTATTTTAAAAATATCTATGAAGACACATATTGCTTAAAACCAAAATCAGCTGTTACAATGGCTCATCCTGGGTGCCATGCAGAATACTCCTGCTTCCAGAAGAGATCATTTCTGGTGGCACTTGAGTGCAGCTGTGGGAAGGTTATGATGGAGTAAAGCTTGCACAGCACTGTGGGGCTGAGGATGGTGCTTCTAAGACCTTGCAGACTTTGCCTCGATGGGTTTATTTGCCTATTAAGTGCATTTTTGTCAAAAAACTTCTTCTATCAGTGCAAAACAGTGTCCTTCCCTTGCCCTACAGAGAGAGCATCCCAGGGAATATTCAATCAGGACACTTTTGCCAGAGTTTTAGCTGGCAGCTTGTGACACCCTTCAGCAGTACTTGTGTGTTGGGAAAGGAGAAGTGGTGCTCTGGCAGGCAAGATGCTCTGCAGAGCTGCTAACTCAGCAGGGAGAATCACACAGGTTGGCACAGCACAGCTGCTTAAAACGGTTAGAAAAGAATAAATCACACTTATTGCCTGTTTCACCTATTTCTCCTCTTTCTGGAGGGCAGGGAATACCATCCTAGCAGCTGAGTCTGGGAAATGCAGCCATGCCACGTTGCTGTCCCCACCCTGGGCACTAACAGCCTGTGTGGGACACGTCCCCTGTTCGGGGGCCCTCTGGTGTTGTGGAACAGCAGGAAAGGTGGGTGCCTGGGCCCCAGTGGCTCAGCACCACAACAGCAGCTTTTCCTCACCCATCTCACTGCCCTGAGTAAGGAGCACTGAGCCTTCAAAAGCACCAAACACCAGAAAAGTCCTTCCCTGCTTTTACACTGAGGATGTGAGGTGGGGTGGGGGGCTTCAACCTGCCTTTCCATCCCTTCCCGATGCCCACGCTGTGCTTTCTTTTCCCTTGCAGGTAGTAGCGAGGCCGAGCTGAGCGCGGGGAGGGATCCCGGAGGCGCTGGGACGAGGAGCGGAACATGAGCGACCCCAGCCCCTTGCCGCGGTCCGCCGCAGACGAGAGCGAGCCGCGCTCCCCGGGCTCGCAGCCGTCCCCGCTGGCCGGCGGCGATGGAGACGAGCGGCCGAGCCAGCCCGCGGAGCCTGCCAGCGGGAGAGCCAGCCCCCGGCGCGATGCTCAGCCCTCCCGGGCGGAGGGGGAGCCGCGGGACGAACATCTGGCAGCGGTGGCAGAGGCGGGCGAGCGGCCGAGCGGGCGGGGACGGGGCTCGGGCGCTGCCCGCGGGAGCGGCCGGGCGGACGGGGCAGCGCTGCCCAACGGCGCGGGGGGCCGGGAGCGGCCGCGGGACCGGGACGGAGCCGGAGCCGGAGCCGGAGCCGGCCGGAGCAGCCCCGGGCCCGGGGACGCGGGCTCGCCCGGCCCGCAGCCAGCCAGCGGGGCCCTCAGCAAGCAGCGGTGGCACAGCGTGCTGGGCTCCTCGGAAGCTCTGAGCGCTGACGAGGCAGAGGAGCAGTTCGGGTGAGTGCGAAGCCGCCGGGAGGTCGGCTCCGTCCTGGTGTGTGTGTGTTGTTTTCCGAGGCTACTTGGTTCGAGTTACTCTGCTCCGTGTGTAACTCATCAGTTTAAGGAGCTGCAGCTGCTCTCATGGCTGACTGTGGCTTTCCACTCCTGTTTCTCTTTGGGCTTGTCGCACATTCTTTCCCTGTGTGTAACTTTTTACTCTTTTTTCTCTCTCTGGACTTCTCACGCAGTTTTTTCCTGTTACAAATGCAGAAAGCTGTGATTAGAGCCAGTGTCTCCTCACAGAGCCGCTAAAGGGAAGGGGAAGCTTTTGGGATCTCGAGAGGAGCTGGTTGTGCTCACTTTGGGGGTGTCCCACTTCCAAGTTGGACATTCAATTGCAGCACTTATGGCAGAGTTACCTGGGGTAACTTAGGGCAAGTAAGTTACCCCAGGTAAATCTGTACCTGTACAGCCTGGGGATGCTGGAGAGCCAGGCTTGTCTGGGAGGCTGATGTGCTTTGGAAGTCCCTGGGCTAGCAGGTGGCAGCTGTGTATCTGAAAGTGGGCACAGCACTGATCTCTGCTCTCCAGTGCACCTGTGGCAGGTGTTACCAGCACCTGGGTGACAGGAACAGCAGTGTGACACAAAAGGTACAAGTGCCATCCAATTCTCAAGTGCCTGTGACAAACCTGAACATGTGCAATGTCCCTCAGTCCCTGAATCCTCTCTTCTGGCAGCCTGGCTCACAGGAGAACTCTCCAAACTGGGGGACACTCACACTGGTGTGCTGTCCACAGCTGATTTTATGCCTCTGCAGGTTTCTAGACCTCCATGGGATTCTGCAGGCTGGGGGCTTAGGGGGAATGACAGGTCACTGGGATGAGGAGAGGTTCTTCCCATGCCATTCCTGCAGGAGGGATATGGATGCCTCCCTTTGCCACCAGAAATCAGCCAGGGCTCTGTGTTGTAGCCACCTGGGGGTTGATGCCTGCTGTGAATTTTACAGCCCTGCCTGTGCAAGCAGGACGGGCCGAAGAAGAGCAGCAGGGGTTGTCCCAGAGGAGTGTGGCCTTCTGAAGAGGAGCTGTGAAGGGACAGGGTGGCCAAGGTGGCCTGGGGATCACCTCCTAGCTCTAGCCCCGTGCAGGCTCCGTGCTGAGCTGCACGTTCCGAGCGCTGTCTGGAGCGTGGGCAGCAGAGCTGGGGAGTGGGCTGACAGCAGGCATCCCTCCTGCTTTGTTTCTCTGCTGTTCAACAGGCTGCTCTATAAAAGGCTGGTGGTTTGTTTCACTCAATAACCCCAGCCAGAAGCAGCAGCACTGCTTCAAAAAGTACAGCTGAAGGTGCTGCAGAGGAAGTGTCCAGGGCAGGCTGCTGCTGCCCGGAGAGCTCGGGGAGCCTGTCCCCAGGCAGGTCCCAGGAGCCCCATGAGCTATGCAGGCAGGTCTTGGATAGCTGCAAGTCTCTCAGGTTTCAGGGGAATCATATTTGCTTGGTAGGTGGCTCCCTGGCAGAGGCTGTGAGTTCAAAAGGAAACTAAGGGTGGTCAGAGAATGCTGCTGCAATCACTGGAAGTGCAATTATTTTAAGGTACTAGGGCATGATTTGGTAGGAGTGTCAGGCTGAGGATTTGGAGACGATGCAACCTGACTGGGGTCTGCATGCAGAGTCCATGATCTCTTGCTCTAAACATATTCACTTGGATAGCAAATGAGTCTTCTGGGAGGCTGAATGCACAAGGGACAAGTCACATGCTATATTCAAAGCAGAGGGCAGCTGGAAAACTTCTGGGATGCAGCTGAAGTCTGGGAAACCACTTAGGGCCTGCAGATCAGGTTATCTGACTGCATTGGAGCTCATCAGTGCTTTGACCACCTATCTTTAGGGTAAATGGCAGGAGCGTGTGGCTGGGCCAAGCACAGCATGGAGCTGCTCTGCCCTGACCACATGGACTGTCCACTCTGCTGGGTCAGGAAGAACTGACGGATGGACCAAGGCACCAGGAAGTTACTGTCATCCTGCATCACCTCTGAGTTTACCCATTTTTTCCTTTACTCCCCTTTGGGGAACTGTTGTAATGACCCATTCTGGGTATAGGAGAACCTGGTCCAATGTTTTACTAAAGAGCAGTCAACTATTTGTTCCTGATGAGAAATCATTTGTCATCACCTGCACGTTGCTGCTTGTATGATGCATTTTATCCCTGAATTTTAAAGTACTTTACAAGAAGGTGTTGAGTCTTGCTCTTCCCAATGGAATGGAGAATTAAAGGGGGAAGTCATCCAAGGTCATCTTTCCCTGGTAGAGCTGGAGAAGAACCCATGATTGTCCTCCTGAAGGTAGGTTAGTTCCTGCATCTATGCAGGAAATGGTTGGTCAAAAAAAAAAATCAGGGAAATAGAGCCAAAGATTGAGTGTTTGTGTGGCAGTTTGCATTAACTGCATCCCTTTCCCCCCTTTCTGGTTTATCCCATTTATTCTATTGTTCGTCAAAGCCCCATTTTCATTTCATTGTGGCTGTGTTGCCTAGAGGTCTTTCACCTTCTCAGAAACTCCCAGCATTGGTCTGCTGATCTCAGAGAGGTCACAGCTCTGAAGTCCAACTGCAAGATCCAGCAGGGAATGATGCTCTCTACTTTCAGCCCCGTGAACTCATGGAAAAAACCCAAACTTTTTAACAGAGAAATCCCCACCTTTTGCTTGTAGACGCACTCAGCACCTGCAGTTTTGGGACTGCAGCTTTTGCCCACACGTTTTCTCCTATGGCAACATATAGCTGTCAAAAAATTCACATTCCATCAAATAAAGTTCAAGAAAAACTTTGCAGAAAGACTGCAGTGCAGAGGCAAGAAAGTCCTGGTTTCCATCATGTCCTTCCACCACAAGATGAGAAAGATCTAAAGCTGTTAGGGAGTGTCCAAAAGAGGGACATGGGGGTGGTGTAGGGTCATCAGGGGCCAAGTATAGGGCTGGAATATACAAGGTCTGTGGTGTGAACAGTTAATAGAAATGATTCTGTAGAGTGTATTGAAAGATCAGCACTGTCTTCCTTGGGATTATGGCAATGTGGGGCCTGCTAAGTGATAACCAGGAGGTTATTCTGGCACTGGATCCAGTAGCAGGTGTCATAGGCTCCAGTTCAGAGGTCTGGCTGTTTTCTGCAACATGACGAAATTAAGGGCTGGCTGGGCCTCTGGGATTGCTCATCAAAAAACTGTTTTTTACAGCTCTGGAATCTTGTAACAAAATTAAGAATCAGGCAGGTTATACCACAGAAAGATCCCAAGGACCATTATCACAGCAGCCATTCCTGCCTCTTCTCTTGCCTCCCAACTCCAAATGAAACAGGGCAAGAATTGCCTTAACAATATTTTCTACATTTCTCCTTTTGGTCCAGGTTTGCTTCTGGAGATGTCAAGCTGAGCTGCAGTGATGATGACAGGGAGCATTTCCAATTCAAAGACATCAGGGATGGCTTCAGCTCGACCTTCGAGAAGATTGTTGAGTCTGACCTTATGAAGGGCACCTACTACAGCAGCCTGGACTCTTTGGACGTGCTCTCCCTCACAGACGAGACAGACAGCTGTGTCAGCTTTGAGGCACCCCTCACCCCACTGATCCAGCAAAGGGCCAAGGAGAGCCCCGAGCTCCTGGAGCAGAAGCTGGCAGCCCAGCAGAGAGAAGCCCTTCACCACATGGCTGCTGACAAGCAAGAGCAGGCGGCAGCCAAGCCAGCGGAGGGGGATTTTGGGAGCCCTCTCAGACACTCAATTACCAGCAGCAGGTCAGAGAATGTGCTCAGCCGGCTGTCCTTGAAGAGTATCCCAAATGGGTTCCACGTGGAAGGCTCAGAGGAAGATGCCACCAAGATCATTAACTCCATCAGGTAAGGCAGGGAGTTTCTTGGACGGTGGCTGCTTTTCTTGTGGGATCCCAGTCCAGGAGCAAGGCTCAACGGGCACGATTGAGTTGGAACTGCTCTTTCACCCCTTGTGCTTTCTCTCATGTGCTGTTGTGGCAGAAAGGCCAAACACCAGCAGGAAAACTTCCACCTGCACAGCCCTTGGCAGGTTGGGGATGGTCAGGTGCCCTCCCAAATGCCTCTGAAGTGCAGGGAAACCTCAAGGTTTCTCTTAGGACAGGGTACTCCTACAGAAGCCTCTCCAGAGGTTCTTCTGCAGGCAACGAGGAGATCAGCAGAGACTTCATCCTCTGGACCAGCTCAGACCCAAACCATCACCCCTGGGAGGCAGCAGCAGGGCACTTCCCTGCATGAGGAAGGCAGGTGATGAGCAACCAGGTCAGGGGAGAGCTGGAGCAAGGTCGTATGTCCAGCTATCAGGCCAGCAGTGAGGCACACTGCTCAAAAATGCGTGAATTGGTGCTGCAAGTGGCCTTGGGCAGGCAGATAAAGGGCTGTATGCCCACCTACATGGCACCAGCAGGGCTGCTCAGAGCATTGTCTGTGGGCACAGCTGGCCACGAGGCCAGCAGGCAACTGCAGGGCAGCAACTCACCAGCCAGAGCTGGTCTGGCGCCAGCCCCATTGACATGATTTGTGCAAGTGCAGCTTCTCATCCTCAGCAAATAACCTGAACTGAAATGCATAGCATCTATCCCTAAGATTTCCATGATGTCCATGGCTTGGGAAGAGCTGGGGATCCCCAGTGGGGAGAGAGGAAGCTTGAAAGGTGTTGAGGCTGCTTACTTTGATACATCGTCATTTCTCAGGGGGAAGCCACCTTCTCTCTGACCTTTTCTACCAATTTGGAATTACACTGCACTATTTCATTCAGGCTGAAATGAAGGAGGGCTTGTCCAATGTCCAGTTCACAGCCATATTGCTGGTTACTCATGGGTTTTTTTGTGAGGGCAAGAAGAAATCAAAACGTGGTGCTTTCTGTGGGGTTTCGTGGAGTCCGGCTGCGGCTCCTTGAGCGTTTCTTGTCTCCGCGCAGCGACGCCAGCCTGAAGGACACCCTGTCAGACTCAGACTCAGACATGGGCAGCACGGAGCAGCTGGACCAGGGCAGCACGGACACGCTGGCCAACGGCTGCAGGGCGGACAGCGAGGCTGCCAAGAGGTTGGCCAAGCGCCTCTACAACCTGGAGGGCTTCAAGCGCTGTGACGTGGCCCGGCAGCTCGGCAAGAAGTACGTGGGGTGGCAGAGACACAGGGCTGGGGAGCACTGCTCATGCTGGGAGGGCAGGAAGGGCCAAGCTGGTGTGCTGCATGGAGTTGGGGCTGCTGGAGATCTTTCCAGTTGAATCTGGGAGCCCAATGTCCTGGAAACACAAACGCTACAAGCTGCCTGCAGTATCGGGCAGCAAATGTCACAAGCTGCTGCCCACCAGAACCAAGAGCTTCCTGCCTTTGGGAAGAGCCCAGTAAGACTAAAGCAGTGCCCAGGATGAAGGGTTTGGGTGCCAGATTTGCCTCTGCACTGGGCTCCCTGCCACTCCCCAGGTTTTCCATGTCTGCGCCCCGAAATGTCCTTGCTGCAGAGCCTCCCAACCCAGTCTTTACGAGGGTAGGAAGGGTTGGCAGGAGAGCCAGGGACACACAGGGAGGTCCAGCCTCTTCGGCTGGTACATTTGCCTGGGTAAGGCAGAAGGGAAATCAAAAAATACTCAAAAGTGGGAGAGTTACAGAGATTTCTAAGAGACAGAGTAACAGTAACAAGTGTAGCAGCAACAGATTATTTTAGGATGCCAGTGGGTGTGAAGGCACAATCCCCATCATCCTTTGCCTGGATCAGATATAACCTGTGTTGCTGGGATTTTTTTCTTTTTTTTGTTTTTTTTTGGCCTTGCAATGTCTCCCCGCTGCCCAGATCAGCAGAACACACCTGTCCCTCAGCAAATACCCAGCCACACTTTGAGTACCAAGGCTTGTCTGTCACTCCCAGCTCAGTGCTGGGACAGAAGGAGCCCAGGAGTTGTCTCCTAGAGAGGCTCTTTGCATCACCTGGCAACATCCTCATTCCCCTCCCTTGCTGAGCTCTTGTAGCAGGTGCATTGATGGTTGCTCTTGCCTCAGGTGTGTAACATCCTTCTCCTTTCTTCCAAATTTGCCATGACAGCTCACTGAGGGGTGAACTTTCCAGCACTGGGTTTCTGATTCTGTCCCTTTGCTGTTTCCTGCAGGCCTCACTCACGCCTGCAGCCCTCATGCCTCGGGAGGCTGTTTGGTGACCCACATCTGGGAATTCACACTGCCTCTGAAATACAAGTTTTGTTTTGATCAGCTGGGTTTTGACACCTGAACCATTTCCTGACATGAGACCTAAATAGAGCTGCAGACTCTTGGATCACGCAGGTGGATTGTCAGAGCAGAAAGTGAAATAGGGTGAAAATAGGTATTTATAGGTATTAATATAGGTATTAAGTCAGTCTTGCTCACTTAAGACAATGTAAGACTAACCTATAGTGCTGGGAACAGACTAAGTTTAAGTGATGCTTTCAGACCAGCTCTATGTAGGAGGGTTGTACAAAAAGTGAAATCTCATTTTATCACTTCTTTTTTCTTTGTGATAATTGTCAATTTTCTAAAAAAAAGAGAGAGAGAGAGAGAGAGAGAGAAAGTAAACCAAAGCCAAAACTATTCATCATTGTCAAGCAGGCAGAAAAGGCTTGACAAACAAGGAAATGCAGGTTGAATATCTCCCCGCAGTTTGTTCCCATCTGCCTCAGTTCTGAAATGAACCTAAAACCCTGAAATTACCATTGGCAGATGTTTGGGCAACTGAACTCTCCATGGAAGACTCTTGTTCTAGCATTGGTCCGTGGCCCCAGTGCCCACAGTCACATCTTGTGCTGGGTGGAGGTTGAACTGGCCAGGCTGTGAAGGTGGCAGTGCCAGGCACTTCCTTGTGGGGCTTCCCAGAATTGTGCTCACCAAATCCCTGTGGCAGCAGCCCAGGACAGCTCCAGCCCTGCAGTGCCCAGGGATGTGGGGTCTGTCAGGGTCCCAGGCATGGGCAGCACAATGAGGGCACAAGACCTGTTTGACCCCCCAGAGATGAGATTTGACTCACACAATTTCTTATGGAGCTGAAGTGACCCAGGTGATGCAAAAAGGAGCAGGGCAGTGGGATTCAGGCTGTGAAACATCACAGATCTTTCCATGTCCAGACACATGGGAATGGGCTGGAGAAAAGGCCAGGGCTGCTGGGTCCCCCTGGGCTGGTTTGTGAGCCAGCAGGTGAGGCAGAACTGCTGGTGCCAAAGCAGGCAGAGGGACAGAGCATCAAACTGGGGTGTAAGGTGAGAGGAGGTCTGCAGAGGCTGCAAGGGCAGCAGCCAGAGGGTGCCAAGCATGTCCCCACAGGAAATGCCTTGCAGGGCCACCAGGCAGAGCATGGCAGGAATGTCCCCATGGGAAATGCCTTGCTCTCCTTGTAGGAATGTCTCTGTCGTCATGGTGGAAGTGTCACCCATTCCTGCAGGAAGGGCTGGCACTGGCACAGAGACAGAGGAGGGTAATTCCTGAGTGAGGAAACCAGAACAAACACAAAAGCCCATCTTAGGGTGGGACAGGGTCTTGTCCTGGCCCCTGTTGTTGTCCCATGGCCTGGGGCATGGTAACTGGCTCTGGGGCTCAGGGAGAGGAGTCCCATCTATGTCACTGGGTCCCTGGCAATGTAGGAATTTGTTGTTTGCAGGGTTCTGTCTGCCTTCTGATGACTTGTGACACTGTCCATTCCTCTGGCAGAGCCAGCAGCCCCTGCCTGGAGCTCATGGAGCTCTCCTGTTCCAGTCTCCAGCAGCACCCATCTGCCACAGGAGCAAGGGGCTCTGCTGAGAGGGGGCATGGGAGCCTCTGGGGTGAGAGCAGGGACATTGGAGTGGGAGGAGGGGACACACCCAGCACTGGGAGAGAGCCAGGTGTTGGAGGAGCACAAGATACCCCTATGGCTCCTCCTGGCTGCCTTGGGAGGAGGCTCTGCCTGGCCAGCAGCACAACACAGGCTGCAGCAGGTCTCTCATTCTCAGGTGTCTGGGGCTGGCTGTGGATGCATCAGGGAGGTTTTTCAGCAGCACTCCAGGCCAGGAGCAATTCTCCCTGTGTCTGAGATCATGTCTGCAGTGTCTGGCTGGGATTGGGCTGGCCCAGAGGCAGCATTGTGCTGTTCTTCTTGTGGACAGTGTCTTCTTCCCTGACAAAGGGGCTGACCACTCCCTCTTTAATTACAGTAACGAATTTAGCAAGTTGGTAGCAGAGGAGTATCTCAGCTTCTTTGACTTCACTGGCCTGACCCTTGACAAAGCACTCAGGTGAGCTCTGGGATGGAGAGAGTGGTGGGATTTTGGGGTTTCCTCCAGGCTTCCCAGCACTGTGTGAGCCATCCATGTGAGAGAAGCAGGGGCTGGGGGGAGATCCAGGCTGTCCCTCAATCTTTGGTGTCACGTTTGGTGTAAGGTGCTGCCTCTAAAGTTGGGCTTCAACAGGAGGGCCCACAGCCTGCTTCCTCAGGGTGGAGAGCAGCTCTCCCAGGAATCCCATCCCACACAGAATCAGAGCAAGTGGGAGTAATTTTTTCCCTTGGGACGGACAACCCATCCTGGTGCCATCATGCCCGAGGTGGATCAGATCCCAGCTGGCAGCACGTTCCCCTGCACAGCTCCATGGGTCCCTTTGCACCCCCTCTGCAGGCTGTGGGGCTGGGGGGAGGATAAATGACCCTTTCCATCTGGCTCCTTAGGCAGGACGCTGCCCAGCAGGACTTCTCTAAGCCTCCCTCTCTCTGTGCAGGACGTTCTTGAAAGCGTTCCCGCTGATGGGAGAGACGCAGGAGCGGGAGCGGGTGCTGATCCATTTCTCCCGGCGCTACTGCCACTGCAACCCCGAGGAGAGCACCTCCGAAGGTACTGCTCCCTCTCCTCTGCCTCTGTGGGAATCCAGGGCTTCCCCCTGGCTTCTCTGGGACCCTGGTAGGGGTCAGGAACCCCCCTGGACAGAGCCCCCAGAGACACTGGCTGTGATCTCTGTCCATGGAAAAGAGTATTCAATCTTACAGGATCAATTACAAGCTCTGAGTGTTTGATATGAGTAATAATTAAGTGTGGCACGGGTGCAAAAGTAAAATTTTAGGATTCCAGATTAGGGGTTCAAAGGGGACAAGATGGAGGAAATTAGGTGTGTCTTGTCCTTTTTCTCCTTCTTCATGCCCTCCATGTCTCACTGTGGTGTTGGCATTTTTCTGTTGGTTCAGGCTGGGGACACACTGTCCAACGTAGGTGACAGATATTGGCACGTTCTTGTAAATCCAGCCCAGGGAGTTTCTGGTATTTAATGTTTGTCACATCCCACTGAGGGCAGAGCCCCACACGCTGCCCTGCAGGACAGAGCTGGGCAGGGCAGCAGAACATGTGAGAGATAAACAGAATAAACAACCTTGGAACCAGCACAGACCAATTATGGCTTCTGCTTTGGCAGTGGGGCTGAAAGACAGAGACTTTCTACAATCTGGGAATAATCAATAGCACAGATTCCAACCTCTGTGCCCAGGTGCCCTGCAGCTCTATGCCAGGGCACCTGGGCACAGAGCTGCTGTGCCAAACCAACCAGCCACAGCCAGGCAGACAGGGCTGCAGCTTCTCCCATCCCCAAGGATCCTGTCCTGATCATTGTCCCTGCCCTGGGCACTGTCCCTGGGGATGCTGGGTGCTGACAGACCCTCCCCAAAAAGAGCCAGACCAGTCTCCCTGTGCCAGCTCACAGCACTGAGATGCACATCCTGGCACATGGACTGGTCCTTGAAGGACCTCACAAAAGAGCTAGAGAGCACCAGGGAGGAGGCAGGGACTGGAATATTGCTGTTACAAGCAGCTGCTTTGGGTTTAGAAGTGGGAAGTTTGGTCTTTGAAAGGAAAACTGCTTTGAAGGCAATTTTATGGTGGTTGTTTCAGGAAAAGGTGAAGTCTGAGGGGAAAGAGGATGTCTTTGGGGATTTTTGTGTTGTTTGTTTTTTTTTTTTTTGTTTGGTTGGTTGGGTTTTTTTGTTGTTGTTTTTTTGGGGTTTTTTGGTTTTTTTTTTTTTTGTTGTTTTTTTTTTTTGTTAAAGCCTACACAGCTGAAGGGAACAGATATTCTTTAAGGTTCCCAGACACAGCAACTGGCCTTGGTTTAGCAATGGCTGTGCTGCCAAGACAGCAAACACCAGAACTGCATGAGAAGGGGAGTGAGCAGCCAGAGCTGTGTGACTGTTGTGTGTTTCAGATGGGATTCATACACTCACCTGTGCCCTGATGCTGCTGAACACAGACCTCCATGGCCATGTAAGTAGCTCCTGGAGGAGAATCCATCCTTTATTCCTTCCCAGGGCAGGGCTCTGTTCCCTGGTGCTGAGTGTGCTGCTGGACAATTGAGATGGGTTGGCAGAGAGTTCTCTGACCTGCTCCAGGTGGAATTTTGGGTACCTGGGGACAGTCCACACCTGAGTGTCACTGCACTCTCCCACCAAGGCGCCTACCCTGCTGACATCAGGGATCCTGCCAGGGCCAGGCAGTGCTGCTTCCTCTCCTGCTGCCCAGCTCAGCCCTTCCCAGGAGCTCTCAGTGAGTCTCTCCTGCCTCCCTGTGGGCTGCTCCTCCTTCCTGTGGTGCAGACACCTCTCCCCAAAAACTGCTGCAAAGCCCAGTGGGTTTACACAGGTGTAGAATTGTTCTTTCCTACCCAAAACATAAAGTGAGTCCCAGCTGTTCCTTTTACCCAGGATGTAACAGGAAGCCACTGGAGAGTTTCATAGAAAAAAAAAAGAGCAGAGTGAGCAGAGCTCAGTGCCCAAAAAAGTGGCTGGAAAATGACAGAAGCTGTGAGAAGATCTCTCAGCACTTTTTGGTCTTTGCACACAGTGGGGTAGTGGTGGGATCAGTCTCATAGAGCATTCATCCTCCAGCCAAAATGGTTGGAGCCAAGGAATTATTTCCATCAAGTCATTCCCTGCAGTACCAAAAGCAGAATTGTGGCAAAAGGCAAACTATGTGACTGCAATCCAAAATAAACTTATTTTGTCTAGTTTTTTTAAGTAAAAAATATAAAATCAAAAATATGCCTCTGGGAAGATAAGACATAATTGAAGAGACAAAAAACCAGCCTAAACCTCCAAAACCTTACCATTTCTATTCTTCATTGACAAGCTGGCTCAGAGGCCTGGTAAGAAGAAATGTTCTCATGATATCTAGGCACAGAAAAAAATTCTTTCTTTTGACCAGGTGTGCAAATGCCTGAGCTTTTCTTTGAAAAATCTTCTCTTTATTTTTCTGCATGTGTAACATTAATTTCTTCTTCTCCTTTTCCTCCTTTTTTTTTTTTAATTTTTAAAAATTTCCTTCTGCTCCTGGAACCTCTCTTTCTGCTCTTTAACCCTTTACCAGGTGGTAAGTGCAGTCCTTCTAGTGTTTTGCTTTAAAGCACTGGCATTTGACTTGTTTTGATTGTGTTAAAAACAGTAAGGAATTTTGTTTGTCTGAAATCCTAAATGATTGTGCAGTGTTCTTCCCTACTTAGCAAGCCATTGACAGCTGATATCATCACATGAAATGCTCCTGGTGTAAAGAAACCCCCATGAACTGTGGTGTACCTGGGAATGTGTGACTGGATCTCCCACCCCTCCTTGTTAGAGATGCTGCCATGATACTCCATGTCACTTCTGATTTTATTTTCCTTTTAAATGTTGTGTGTGTGTTGTGATGTTTTACTGTGCATTGCTGGAGGGGGAAATGCCCTTGCTGAGGAGAGGGGGGTGGATGTGTGTCTGTAAGGGGCAGCTGCTCACAGCAGTGTCCTGGCATGGTTGAGTTCACCATTCCAGCAAAGACCTGACACAGCTTTTAGAGCAGGAGATTTGCACCTGGCCTTAGCACTGTTGATTTTCTACCCGGGTGCACTCAGGCCCCGTTTCCAAACCACCCAGAAAACTTCAAAATTATACATTCCCTATTCATGGCAGCACCTGGAGCTGGTGTTAAAAGCCAGCGGTCACCAACAACATTCCAAGCACAACAAGCATTCCAAGACTGATGCCTTGGAGTGGCTACCTAGAACAGAGGCTAGACAAACTTAAGAGAATAAAAGCAGGTATTTATTGATGACCTTCAATAGGTACACCTTGGGCAGTAAAAAGCCTCCAAGGGGCTACACCCAGGATGGACAATGGTCAGAGTTTTTCAGAAAATTTAAGTTTGGTTCATTTACATATCAGGGATTCATCCTCCAACTACAGCTTCAGGTAATGAAGTAATTTACTGCAAGTTATCCCCCCCCATTCACTCTTGTTTACATCTCTTGGGGCCTGAGACAATCTGGTGTCCTTGAGTTCCAGGCCTAGAGAGGAATTGTTTTATCTCAATAAAATGGGAGAACAGCAGCTGACAGGCCATGGAGTTTTAGAGTTGTACACTAAAGCAGTGCAGGATCTGAAAATAGAAAAGCTAAATCCTAAGGCATCAAGACTATACATGTAGGATAATCCAAGTTGTTGCAAATTTCTGCCTTGCTCTGCTGGTGCTGTTTGAGCTCCAGGAGATTTTATGGCAAAGAAAGCACTGCCCTGCTCCATCTGTGCCCCAGGGAGACAAAGCTTAGGGAAGTGTCCTTTCCCACTGTCACTGTTGCCCTCCTGGCCATGGGAGGACAGTGACAAATCAACACCTCTGCATCACCAGCACTCACGGGTGCATTTTGGTCCTTCATGAAATGCCACCTTCTGGAGTAACAATGGGATTTGTTCAAAAAGCAGAGCACCAAACAAAGCCTGAGATGGGATCCTGGGCAGGTCCTAACTCCATTTGTCCATCACTATTAACCTTACAAACCCTGTGGTGGTGTCCTGAAGCTGAGCCCAGGGCAGCAGCAGCACTGGGAGGGCTGGGGAGCTCTGAGCAGCCCCTGGCACCACCTGCACAGTGACACCAGGCTGCCCACAGCAGCTTTGTGTGGCCCAGAATTTGCAGGTTGGTTCCTAGCAGGGGCGTGATTTTGTTCCTGCAGCCTAGAACACATCCAGGACCAAATCAATAAGTCAGCAATTAGCTGCTTTTCCACAGTGTGGCTGCTGCCCCAGGTGAGCTCAGAGGTCTTGTGCACCAGAAAAAGAGACAGATCACACAACAAAAAGGAAAACATCCCTTGGGATGAAGATGAGGAACCCCAAAAAGGGCCTGTGAGCCTGGTGATTTGTGTTATCTCACTGTCCACTCCCTTCCAAAAATGCCTTGGCCTCTGCATCAATGCTGAATCACTCCTTGGGCAGGGAGGCCAGTGCTGTGCATTCTGCTTCCGTGCCTCAGGGCAGGGCTGGGAATAGGAACCTTCTCCCTGCAAAGCAATTCTGTGCCTCAGGCAGCACCTGCCTCACCTCCCAGCTCCCTTCCTCCTTGTCCTCCTCCCTTTTCCACCCATTCTCTCCTGTGCTGCTGGATTTTTCCTTTATGTTTTATGTCCAAAATTCGCTGCTGGCCAGCAAGCCAGCACGGATCTCCCCTCTGTGCTGAAATCCCTGCATGCTGCTCATTTGCTGAGCCCTCCTGCAGCCCGTGTACCCGCTGAACCTGGCTGGCAGCTCTGGCTAATGGAGCTCCCCGGGAGAGAGCCACAAGGGCTGAGCTCTGTTGTGCCACACCACGTCCCCAGGCACTGCAGATTTGTAACAGTGCTTTACTCCTCTTTTTCTTGATCTCTCAAGGGAGCCAGCTCATCTGGAGCTGGCACCAGCAGGAGGCATAATTAGGAATATCAGACAGAGCTGCTCAAAGCAGTGCCTGGCTCGCTGTGCAGCCCGAGAGTGTTTGAGTGTTTGCACACACAAAAGGCAGGGGGTGCAGGGGGTGCAGGGGGTGCAGGGGGCACGGTGAGCTGATCCCAAGGCCTCACTTCTTCCTGATGCTTTCATCTGGGGAGAAGCCCCCAGATCACCTGCAGTGCACGTTTATGGGCAGAGCTTTCTGGTGTCATCTCTTTCAGGAGGTTATTTCTTTGCACAGAGGACACATCTCACCCTGCAGGGCATCTCCTGTATCATCTGCTGCAGCTTCATCCCCTGCCAGACGCACTCAGGCCCTTCCTCTCCCTCACTGAGCCCTGAGCAGGGCTCTGACTGCTGTTCTGGGCCATCCTCCCACATCCTCCTGCTGGTCACCCTGCCCATACCTTGATGTGAAGCCCAGCAGTGTCAGGATGCTGTTGGGACCCTCAGGAGCACCAGGGGCAGCTCATGCTGTCCTCACTGGCTCCACTGCCCCCTCTAAGTGATGCCACCGGGGACTGCCCCATACACTGAGGGTGTGAAGGACATAACATGGCACTGGAGACCCCCATCTTTCCTTTGTGACATCCTCCTTTTTCTGAACCCTATAATGGCCACTGGCTCCTCCAGACCTCTGCTCCATCCCTTTGGAGAGGTAGGACTGCAGGGGAGGCTTGGGAAGAGGCTGCCTGCCTTGGCCCTTGCAGGCTGAGGAAGTGAAGGATAAAGGATTTGGGAAGGCAGATGCCACAGATGATGAAGCCATGATATCAGGGATGCCAGGTGGCCTGGAAGCATCAGGACCAAATATTGCTGGCATTAGCTGGTGCTGAGTGTGTTCCAGGCTGTGAGATTCTCCCAGTGTACATGTGCTGCCCTCTCCACAATACCAGTAGCTGGACCATTTATTTTTGCAATGGCAATCAAAAATAACAGCTTCCATCAAGGACCAGCATTCCCCTGCCCAATGCTGCCTGGTCCAGGTGCTGGCACTGCAAGCTCACATAATTCTCTCACAGCAGGCTTGGAGCTCCATCCAAACATTGTCAATTCACCAGGTGGAGTGCTTGTCTTGAGTTTTGAGACACAGAACCTGCACCCAGGACCACTCCAGCAAGAGCTGGAGAGGCTGTTTTGAGATATCTAATTTCCACCATTAAAAAAGAGGCCATTTGAAACATTTGGATGTTGGCATGAGCAAATAAAGCAGAGAGCCCAACAGCAAATTAGATCAGAAGCCCTCTGAGCTCTTGGGACAAGCCCAGGCTTCAGCACTAGATATAAAACTGTTCTTTGAAAGACACTGATAAAGTCAAAACTCTCCACAAGTTTAATGAGCTGCTTCTTTGCCTTACAGAACATTGGCAAAAAGATGTCGTGCCAACAGTTCATAGCAAATCTGGATGGGCTGAACGATGGGAAGGACTTTGCCAAGGATTTGCTGAAGGTAATGTGATATAAATAGATGGTGGGACACTGTCATTATTATTGCAGTGCCACCTAGTCCTGCTGGGACACCCTGAGCCCTTCAGTCAGCATTTTTCAGTTGTTTCAGGAGAAGAATTGTAACCCCCAGGAATGTCTCTGCTAACTTGCAGTTAGCCAAAATAGGTTTGTTCCCTGGTGGTGTTTTATCCAGATTTATGGCATACCTGCCCTCAGAGCCTACCAGGGGCCCTTTTCCCCCAGCATTTCAGATAATGCCCAAAGCAAGGTACTCCCACCCCAAAACACAGCCAACCAGCACCAAAACTTTTCTTTGCCTCCACTACCACGTGATGAAATGCAATGTTCCAACACAACCAGTGCAGTACCATGGGATCTGGTTAAATGTCCCTAAGGGAGTATTTTCTCCTGCCACATGGTTTAGCAGCACCACTGCTCTCTGCACCTGCTGCAGGCCCAGCAGCCTGACCTGAATTTCACTGTGTGGAAGGAGGTTGAATGAGAGGTGCCACATCAGGGGTGTCACATCATGTTTGGGGTGACATCTCCATCTCCCAGCAGACCTCACCCTATCCTACCCTTCTGTATGCTCAGGATGACCTCCACATTCTGCTCTGCTAGCCCATTCCTGCTTCTTTGCCAGTGGCCCAGGGAAGCCAGAATTTTGCACAGAAGGAACTGGAAAAGCTGATTCCAAGGTCATTCATCCCTCCCCTGCTGCTCAGTTCAAGCCCCCCCTGTAATTTCACCTAATTAAGACATTGAAGGTGTCGTGGTATATCCCAGAATCTTCTACCACTGTGTGTAGGCCAGGATTCACTCAGAACTAGGTACAGCACCCAGAATGAGTCAAAACCATCATATTCAGGCTCCTGAGCAGGGCTGGCTGCCAGAGCCCTCTGCTGCTGCTGTGTCCAGGCAATGCCCAGCGTGGCACACAGAGGGCAGGGGTCCAGCAGGACAGCAGCCATCCTGCTCACTGGGAAATGCTTCTTCAGGACAGTTCAGCAGGGAAAGCATCTCCAAGAGCACAGGGTGTGGAGGAGGAGATGTCTCCACAAGCAGACACAGCTAATTACATGTTCTTTTTTCAGACACTCTATAACTCCATCAAGAATGAGAAGCTGGAGTGGGCCATGTAAGTATATGCTGAGCATCAAAGGGATTGTGTGTCTTTCCAAGTAGATTCCAGGTCCTAAGTCATGTTTTCAACCCCAGAATATTTCCTGCCAAGCCCTTAAGTGCTGAGGTCCCTCTGCAGACAGACAAATGGAGTTTATTTATGGCTTAGACACAACGGCAATTGGGAAGGCTGGTGACAGTCTGTGGATCCATGACCTAAAGGAAGGGAATGCCCTCTTTGTTTACTATTACACTTGTAAAATGCTGGTTCCTCTCCAGGTGCTTCAGCAATCTTTGCATAAGCAAAGATCTGGGGTTATTTTGGTAATTGAGACTTTCCATCTCTCCCACGTGCTTTTTTTTTCCTGGAAATAGTATCAGAGAATCACTTAAAAAAGAAGAGACCTTGTGATATGTCTAGTTCAGCTTCCTCCTCAAATTATGGTCATCACTGGGTTCAGACCAGGGTGCTCGGGGCTTTGTTCAATTTGATCCTGGAACCTTGCAAGGATGGGGAACCCACAGCCCCTCTGGATCCACAAACCAATACTTTATCATGATGAGAGTGGCATTTTGTCTTGTCTCTGATGTTTTGACTTCTGCCCACTGTCTCTTGTCCTTGTGCCACGCACCACAGCGAAGAGCCCAGCTTTGCCCTCTCAATAACCCCCTCACAAAGGCTGCCATGAGGTCCCCCGAAGCCATCTCTTCTGTAGAGTGAGCAGTCCAGTTGTCTCAGCTGTTTCTCACGCTGCAAGCGCTCCAGCCCCAGGTCTCCTGGCCACAGCTGCAGCCTCGCCCCTCGCTGATGCCCTTGGCCGCGCTGGGGCCCGGCGCTGTTTGCTGTATCACGATGCGATGCAGGCAGAGCAGAGCACACACCACTTCTCCTCGCCTCCTCACTGTGCCGCTGTTACACAGCCCAGGATGCTCCAGCCTCTGCTCCTGCCGGGCTCTGCTCCTCCTGCTCATCGCCCGGAGCCCAGTGCAGCACTCGGGCACTCCCGGCCCTCTCAGCGGTGGCCTTGTGCCCCTCTTTTGATGCCATCCACAAGCTCGATAAGATCATCATTTATGACCCTGAAACGAGCCTGGAAACAGCCGGTAGGGTGGGCTCCATCACTGGGTCACACAGCACCTTCCTCAGTCCTTCTTCCCCTCTCTGCCACTCAGAGCACAGCCAGGATCATCAAGGAGGTCCCCAGCTCCAAAGTCTCTCCAGGGAAAGCCCGTGGCAGACCTGAGGTCTTTAGCTGGCACGGGGGACATTCCTCTCCTCTGTCCCCTTCCCTCTCATCAGTCTCCGGACAGAGCAGGACCTCCTGTGCCATCAGCCCCATCACCTGCTCCCTTGCTCATATTGCCCTGACCAAAAAAAGCACTGGGAGAGGGGTGGGTCCTCCCTCCGCGACCGCCTGGGTGACGCGGCGGTGCCAGCGGGGCCGGGGCTCTGTCGGGAGAGGGAGCTGCGGGCTGCTTCATCCGCTCGGGATGCGGGCTGCGCTCACACAGCCGCGCCAGCACAGCCCCTGTCCGGGCACAGCCCGGGGATGTCACCCTGCCGGGTCCCGGGGATGTTACCCTGCCCGGACACATCCCGGGGATGTCACCCTGCCGGATCCCGGGGATGTCACCCTGCCCGGACACATCCCGGGGATGTCACCCTCCTCAGGCACATCCAGGGGATGTCACCCTCCTCGGACACAGCCCGGGGATGTCACCCTTCCAGGTCCCAGGGATGTCACCCTGCTCGGACACAGCCTGGGGATGTCACCCTGTTCAGGCACATTCCAGAGCTGTCACCCTGCCAGGTCCCAGGGATGTCACCCTGCTCAGGCACATCCCGGGGGTGTCACCCTGCTCTAGTACATCCCGGGGATGTCACCCTGCTCGGACACAACCCGGGGATGTCACCCTGTTCGGGCACATTCCAGAGATGTCACCCTGCCAGGTCCCAGGGATGTCACCCTGCCGGGTCCCGGGGATGTCACCCTGCCGCGTTCCCGCTGCCACGGGGCGGCTCCAGCCGGCAGTGTGCAGATCCCTCCCCGCCTTTCTTCACCCTCCCCGCTGTATCCCCTCATCCCTTCACTCATCCCAGCCGGCCTGGGGCCTGCCTTGCTGCAGGGTGTCCTGCTGGGCTGCAGGCTCAGAGCGCTCAGCTCCTCTGCAGGGGGACAGATGCCCCCCTGACATGGGGGGCCCTGGGTGAGTGACTCCCTGGCACAGGGAGTTTTGTGTCAGGGACCTGGCACTGAGTCATAACCTTGCACAGCAGGACCCTCTTCTCTCTGCTGGCCTCTGCCTTGTGTCCTTGTCCATCCCAGGGAAGGAGATGCCCTTGCCCACAGATCCCAGCAGACAGGTATGTGACCAGTAGCAAGGAGTGCAGGGGGTGCAACCCAAACACCTGAGCCCCACTATTTCCCCACCCAGAACAGTGTCTGGGCTCTGCCTGAGCCCCAGGACTCCTGAGGGAACTGAGGGCTAAGAGCCTCTTCCAGGAGGTGTCTGATGATTTGGCCAGGTGAGGAACTGTGTTTTTCTGCTCACATCCCAGCCAGTGGATTCACTGAGGCTCAGTCCTCAGCTGAGGTCTGGTCCCAGCCTGATCTGCAACCTGAGGTGACCACTCATCCCATTTAGACACTGACATGTCAGACAGGGCAGAAAAGCTCTGTTTGCTCTTTCTCATTCATGTCTCGGTGACACTGGGACCTATCACTTCCCATACAAGTTCTGATTTCTTGGTGCCAGGGTAGGTTCATCTCCCAAATATCTGCAGACTTTCTGTTTCTCAAAGATGCAGAGGACATTCCTAAAGGTACTTCACTGTTTAGGAGGCCTCAGGCACTGCCTCTCAGCAGCTGAGAAATGCTGCTAATACCTTGGTCTTCAGCAAAAATCCTCCTTAAGCTCTGGCTTTAGGGCACAGATTTGAAGGCTTTTCCTGTGAAATATTTGCAGTCCTCAGCATGGGATATCTGCAGTTTCTTGGTGCTCAGACAAGTACCCAGTCCTTTACCTGTTCTGAGTGACCTCACAGAGGGACCACTGGGACAGCTACCTGCCACCCACACTCCTCCCAGCTCAGACCACCACTATTGGCACTCTCTGTTATGGTCCTGACATCTCCTTCCTTTTTCTGTCTCTGACCAGCCCTGTAAATAAAACCTCTAAACCCAAAGCAAATAGGGAGGGCAAACCCACATCCCCTCCACTGAGTCTCTTCTCTGATTTCGTTTCCAAGTGACGAGGACGAGTTGAGGAAATCACTCTCGGAGCTGGTAGATGACAAATTCGGAGCCAGCGCGAAGAAAGTGACAAGGATTGTTGACAGCAGCAACCCCTTCCTGGACATCCCCCAGGCGCTGAACGCAGTCACCTACAAGCACGGCGTCCTCACCCGCAAAACCCACGCAGACATGGATGGCAAGAGAAGTACGTGACCAGGGACAGGGGCAGGGGCAGGAGAGGTGCCCAGGCAGTCCCAGAGCCTTGCCCTGGCTCTCCTGGTGAAGGCATTTCCTCACCCCATCCCAGCAACACAGGAAAGAGCCCCAGAAGTGCCAGGACAGAGGAGAAGGAGGGTGTTTTGAGGCATTGGTAGATAGGAGTGTTTTCAAGAAGCCTCAGTGTTCCCTTCTCACTGCCAAGGAATCAAACCCTGACAAGCCTGGTCTTCCATGCCCCAGTTCCTGAGCAGTGGGGGAAGGCTGGTTCCTCAGCAGCTGTCCACTCCAGCCACGATGCTGGCACAGTCCAGCCTGTCAAGCTTTGCTCCTGTCCATATCCTGCCATGTGCTGGCTGGGCAACAGATCAGCCCGTAGCTCTGCTACCAGCACATGCAAAGGTATTTGGGAGCTGTTAATGAGCAGAGATTAATTAAACCTTGAGTAATTCCTTTTGCTAATTGATATGATTGTCCCAGTCACTGCAGCTGATTAAAGTCTTGAGTAGGGATTACCACCAAAGGTCTCCCTTGCTTCCAGCACCTTCTTAATAGCCCATGCTTGGAGGGTCAGCAGTCTGGTGGTGATGTCGATGGCCCTCACCTCCCACCCCTCTCCAGCTTCTGCCAAGCTCTCTGTCCCCAAGCCCATCGAGATGGTGATGCTCCCTTCTCAGGGGAACAGAAGCTGCCTTATCCAGCTGCTCAGTTCCAAGCAGAGGAGCTCAAGGAATGTCTCTGCTCTCCAAGCATTAGGTCCAAGGAACATGAACCTGGCTTTGGAGGAGCAGAGACTTCCTGCAGGTGCCTGCTGGTAGCCCTGTACCAGCTCATGTCTGGCTCTGACCTGCTTGTGTTCCTGCTGGGAGGCTGCAGAGCCCAGCCACTGTCCCTCAAACACCTGTCCCTGCTCACCAACCACAGGAGGTGTGGTGGCTCTGGGCATCAGTGAGTGCCTGTGGTGGGTCAGGAGAAGGGTTGGGTTTGCTTGGAAAGTCAAGCAGCACTGGCAGACATATAAAATATTCTTCCTTTTTTAGCTCCCAGAGGAAGAAGAGGTTGGAAGAAATTTTATGCTGTGCTTAAGGGGACCGTCCTCTATCTACAAAAGGTAACCGTGGGGGACTCTGTTCTTTGCTGTCTCCTGCTGTCTCCAAAGCAGTCGTGCAGTCACACACTCAGGCAGAGGTGAATCCATGTCCTAACTCACGCATGGACATCGACAAAGCTCCCTCAGAGACCAGAGCTGGAGGGTGCTCTGACCTTTGGTGGTGGTGTTCATGCTGAGGGCACTATTCACAGCCTCAAAGGGAACACTGGAGGAAGAAGTATGAAAGAGGAAAGAAAAATTCCTGCAGAAGGATCCCAGCAAGTAGGAGCTGCTGGGGAGGATGAATGAACAGATGATATGGAACTGGTGAAATAGGATGTTGAGGAAAAATGAAATAGGAAGGTGAAGAGGTGGAGCATCTGAGCAGTCTTATCCTGCCTGTAGTTTTATTTGCTGGCATAGATCTGATTATGCACAGCTTTTTTGAGTCTGGCACAGGAAGCCAGCTGATGTAATAACGTTGGGTTCCACTAAAGCTTTTGATACTGTCTGTCACAGGATCCTTCTGGACAGAATGTCCAGCACATAGCTGGATAAACACATCCTGTAGTGGGTGAGGACTTGGCTCATGGGTTGGGCACAAAGGGTGATGGTGATGGGGGTCACATCAGACTGGTGGCCTGTCACTAGTGGGGATCCACAGGGCTCCATCCTCTGCCTTGTGCTCTTCAACATCTTCATAAATGACTTGATCACAGGGCTCGAGGGAATACTGAGCAAGTTTGCAGACAATTCTAAACTGAGAGGAGCTGATGACTCGCTCAGAGGCAGAGACCCTGCAGAGAGACCCTGACAAATGAGAGGCCTGGGCAGTCATCGACTGTATGAATTTAAACAAAGGCAGGGCTGGATCCTGCACCTGGGACAATCCTGGATGCACAGACAGACTGGGGAATGAGAGGCTGGAGAGCAGCTGTGGAAGGGGACCTGGGAGTCCTGCTCAATGGCCAGCTGCATGTGAATCAGCAGCCAGGAGGCACATCTGTGGCCTGGGGACATCAGGCCCAGCATTTGGATAAGGTTCTCAGACACAGGGTGGGATTGTTGGGGTGTCCTGTGCAGGGCCAGGAGTTGGAGTTGGTGGTCTTTGTGGGTTCCTTTCAGCTCAGAAAATTCTGTGATTCCATGGTTTTATGCTGAAAATTTCTATTCTTTAGGACCTTGATGACCTGGGTCCTTCCATGGGCCAGTGACACTTTGTGTCTCTCTCCATCTCTGTTCATTGTGTAGCCTCCTCCAGTCAACACAAATGTGATTCCCAGGTCCCCATGGGACACAAACTCACCATGGAATAGCTTCCCTGAATGCTCTAGCATTCAGCTCTCTGGCACTTGGGTGCTTGGAGGACTTGCTGGAAAGTCTTTTCGGAGGGAAAATCCGAGGAGACTGGATAGGGGCTCACTTGAATGTCAGTGTGAGCCAGCCCAGGATGCCAATTGTCTGTTCACCATCAACATAACCCACTGAACTGGTCTGAGCTACCTGAGCAGCACATGCTGTGCATAACCCATTGAACTCACCTTGCTGGAGCAGCACTCCCCGTGGGTAGATGCTCCTGCCTATTGCAGCATTATCTCCACAGCAATGAGAGTAAACAAACATTGGATTATATAAGAGAGGCAGAAAGATCCTCGGGGCAGCAGGGAGTTATGACTCAGAGCTCCTAGCACACCCCAGTGCCTCTCGTGCTTCGCCAGGTCCTGTGGCACACGTCAAAAGCCAGCAGAAATCTGGCAGCAGTGCATCCTAACTCCCAGTGTGGGTTGCTCTTAGCCCAGTGGGGTTTTTACAGCTGTGCCACTCTCTCCTGCAGCTCTGGGAAGCTGCAGCACACAGGGGAGCCCAGATCTCCTCCAGCCCTCTAAATGTTCTTCAAGCCAGCAGCACTCTTCTCACCCCTCAGTCCTTGTCTCATTGCACATCTTCTCATGGAGTCCACCAGAGTCCTCATGCTGACCCATGGTTATACATGAGGATTTAACTTGTGCAGAGTTGCCATCAGCATTTCATTATATGACACTTTTTCTGTGGGGGGAAAAAATAGATATTTCAACTATCACAGAACCATTTGGATCTCAATGAATTTTCTACAAGGGCTTCTCTTGGGATGAGTCTGCTGAGGGAGTGTATATTGAGAATGAAATACCCTTTCAGGATGGAATTTTCTTCCCTGGCAGCAGAAGGAGCAGGTTCATTAAAGCTGTGAACACTTCAGTGTTGGAGTGTCATTGCTGCTGCTGGGGCAGAGCAGTTGGGGGTTCTTTGCTGTACAAGGTTTGCAGCAGTAACCACTCATTAACAAAGTTCATTATGTTTGCCTGAGGTATTTAGGATTTAAAAAGAGAGCAAGGATAAGGCTGACGTGGCAGCGGGGAGATCAATGCTCTTATCTCAATGACCTTCAGGATCAAGTGGTTCAGGCTGAGGGCTTTCTTTATGGACAAGGACTGAAGGAACAAAACACCCAAGATCTGACTGTGTTATGAAAGTGTCTGATAAATAAGAGCCATGACTGATGTGCAATTAGCAGGAGGGACCAGGATTGCCAAGGATGCCCCAAGGAAGTAGCATTTGGAACAACAACAAAAATAAACCAGAGGAATGTTTGGGCAAAGGATTTGGGGAAAGAGGGGTTTCTTACTCGTGAGCTGCTGCCAGACTGTATTATAATCCTCTCCAGGGAATTCCTTGGGCTTGGCTATAGACAGTGTCTGTCAGGCTTGCAGAGACAGGACAGAAGGATGAGAACACGAAGACAAAGTCCTTACCTTGTCACTTGCAAACATTCCCAGCACCACAACAGAGAGTGGATAAACATCCACCTGCCCTGTGGATCCTTGGTGTCATTTCTTGCCTACAGGGTGGTTTGCAGAACAAAGGAATTGCACAATATGGGAAGGAAGTGGTGTGCCAGCCTCCCAAGCTCCCAGCAGAAGACAACTGCAGATAAACATAAGGTAGAACCTTGGCTGAGCATAAATCAGTGGGGAAAGATTTTCTGATGGGAAGATAGAGGAGAAAGGACTTCCAGAACCACCTGATGTCATGGAGCACAGGTTCAGCCTGCTCCACTTTTCTGCTCAGACTAAATTAAGGATCTAGGCTTTAATAGTAAATTCGTGTAAGTTGAACAGGGAACTCCATTTGGTTTTGAGGAGCAAGTTGAGTATAAATAAGACTGAGAGGTAGAGGGAAGGTGGGAGGAAGGAGGGGCTGGGCAGGTGGATGTATAGAAAGGAGGAATGGCTAGATACAGAGAGAGGTGGACATAACACAGGCAGAAGGGTGGGTGGACAGGTAGAATCAATCTGACAGAAGCAATTCAGGCAGCAGCCACAAGCCTGCTGCTGATGAGATGTCACATGTCATTGATTCGCTGGTGTTAATTGCTGGATCAGCATGTTCCAGCACAGTCTGCTGAAGCAATTGCTTGATCCCCTAAAGGGATGCAGCAGAGTCTGGAGGAAGAAATGCAGGCTTGGGAGCAGGGCACACCTCTCCTGTGCACTAATCTGCTCTGGGCACTGACTCACTCCATGGCCTTTGGCAACTTACTTCACCTCTCTGAAATGGGGATAATAACCCTTAATCACCACACATAGAGGGGGGTTAAGAAAGATGGTTGAGAGCTATAAAGCATGAGGTGCTTTTATACAGAAGTGCTTGAAAGGGTGCAGGTCCTCCCACAGGTTCTGTCCCCAGCACAGCCCTGAGCCACCAGTGCTGTCCCATGCAGGCAGACCCTTGCCAGGTGCTCTGGGGAAGGCCAAGATCTTGCCTAGGCTGAAAAGGGCACAGGGGTTCATTTTCCTGATTAAATGGTTTGTTTAGGATGGTAGATGTGAGGTGAAGAAAAGAAAGAAGAGGAAAAGCCACTCACAAGACAGAGCATGAGGAATATTTGTCAGTCCACATCCACATTCCCAGCACTGCCCAGGCTGGTTCTGAGGCCAGAGGAGAGGGCAGCAGAGCTGATACACTGGGCTCTGCCACCCCATCCAGGTGCCCTACAAAGGCAGGCACAAGAGCTTTTGCCTTTTCTCGGCAAAACAAGCTTTGAGATTAGTTATGGATCTGCTCACAGGGGTAGGCAGCAGGGGACAGTGACCCACAGGCACCATGTTCTCCCAAAATTATCAGCCAAATGTGCCATTGTGACCACCTTGGCATTGGGATGAGCCTCCTGGGAGAGCCATCCCAAGCAGGGAGCCTCCAGCACTGCTCACTCCTGCAAACAGCAAGGCAGAAGGAAGAGAGAACCAGCTTCGTTCAGCCTCACCTTGATTTACTGGACCCAGCATTAGAAAAAGAAGATTGGATTTTTCCTTACGCCAACACTGATGCCTGAGAGCCTGAAATCCATGGAGGCAATTGATGATTCCATTCAAGATGAGGATCTGCATTAGTCAAAGCACTCAGCAGCTGTGGCAGCTTCCTCTTGTCACACGCCATTAAGCTGGGATATTTTGCACTGTATTTTCAGAAAGCTTATTTTGAAATAAGAGATCATGGGCAGCACAGTCAGATTTATTCAAATCCAGAGAGCTTCAGCCTCAGAAAAATATCCCAAATTGAAGTCTCTCTATAATACCTAAGGCCCAAGCAGCAATGTCTTCCTTAAGCAAATATTTCTCTTACAGGGGGGTAACACAGTAGGTCTTCACAAGGCAAAGCATTTGTCTTTCTCTGCAAAAAAGGCCCATCTCTCTGGCTACTGAAATCACCACGGTGGCAAGGTCATTTGTACTGCCCACCTGAGTGTCTCCCCAAACACAGGATGCCTGCAGCACCCAGCCTTCCTCTGCTGGAAAGCCAGGGCTTTTCTTTGGGATTCACCATCCCCAGGATCCTGTGCCAGACATTTGTGGGTGGGCCCGTGGCATTTTTTTGTACCAGGCCAAGTTTCATATGGTGATGAGCACAGTGTGGCAGCTGGACAGGATGATTGCTTTGAAAAATGAGGGAAGAAAGACTTCAGAAGCCTCAGGAGCAAGAGCTGGGTGAGCCACATCCATGGGCTGGGGAGTGCTGGTCCTCAGTGCTCTCAAGAGCAGCAGAGGGGAAACCTTTCTGCCCCTAGAGCAGAGAACAGCCTCACTGCCCAGGGTTCCCATCCCAGAGGGTGCAGCACAGCTTTTCCCTAAACAGCTGCATTTGTCCCACTGGGATGTGGGAAACAGAGAACAATCATTGTTTTGCAAATCTGTAGAACAGTTCTGGCTTGGAAGCTAAGGAAGGCTTGGGATGTATAGACCATCATCACCAGACAGACCTGCCTGGGTGCTGACAGCCCAGGGCAGTCAAGGAAAGCAAAACCATATTTGCCCTTGGCTGTGAGCACATTAATCCTGTAGCACTGGAATCACAGGGCAAGGCAGGGCCTTCCAGAGACAGCCTGTCCTGGCATGGCCTCTAACGTGGCTGGAGTGGTGGCTTGCTTTAGCCAGGGCCAGGTTCTTCCATGAGGCTCTTTTTTCACCTATCCATGCATCCATCTGTCCATCCTTGCCATCCCATCATGCGCCTGGCTGAGCTGTCTGCTGCAAGGGTGCAGAGTGGGAGTCAGGATACTGCATTAAGTCACTGGAAAAAGTAAAAGGGTAAACATAGGATTGACTGAACTTTTTTTTCTAAAAAGTGCTGTGCCAAGATCATCATTTCAGGGTCCCATGTTTGGTATTTTCTACCTTTTTATAAAATATAAACACATATAATTACTGCTACATTTCCTACTTGTGTGAAGTTGTCCTTCAGTGGAGAAAGTAAAGCAGGAATACAGGGAATGCAATTTGCAAGTGCAAGTCTAATGGATTGCAGGGGAGACCATGCCAAAGGAGCACCTGCACTAAAGGGAGACCAAACCTGGTTCAGGGGGCCACACTCAGACTGGCAACTGCCCCCCAGGCCCTCACCTGTACAGAGATGCACAGGCTGCAGGGATGCTGCTGCTCCAGGGTTCCTTCCTCCACACACAGCTATAGTGATAGAGCAAGGAGCAAAGGGTTTAAACTGAAAGAGAGGAAATCTAAGTAGATATAAGGAAAAAATTCTTCCCTGTGAGGGTATTGAGGCCTTGGCTCAGGCTGCCCAGAGAAGCTGTGGCTGCCCCATCCCTGGAAGTGTCCAAGGCCAGACTGGATGGGGCTTGGAACAGCCAGGGATATGGAAGGCGTCCCTGCCCATGGCAGGGGGTTGGAATAGGATGAAATTTTAGGTCCTCTCCAGCCCAAACTGTTCTGTGAGTCTATGAAGAAGCAGCACCAGAGCAGGTGCTCATTGATATCCTCTGCTGATTGGAAGTTGCCTCCTGGTTTGAGCTCTGCACTGTGGGGGAAGCTCTGCAGAAACCTGGCCTTGCCTTGTGCCTTCCCACAAAGCCTCAGGCATGTGCTGTGTTAGAAATAACTATTGATAATTATGTTTAAAACTTTCATCTCCTTCTTTACATCTTCCCAGTGAACTTAATGATGGAAGCAGTTGCCAGATGTTAATTATTATCATTATCAGCTCCTAGCATTTACTGTACAAAGCAGTGCTTTTCCTGGTCTCGGCACTCTGTGATTATAGCGCGGGGAGAAAGGCAGGTTCATTAAAGCATCCTGCAAATGTTAGTGTTGTCATTATCCAATTAACGTTCCTCTTCACAGGATGAATATAAACCTGACAAAGACCTCTCTGAAGTGGATCTGAAAAACGCCATCCGTGTGCACCACGCCTTAGCCACAAAAGCCTCTGACTACAGCAAGAAGTCCAACGTGCTCAAGCTGAAGACAGCTGACTGGAGAGTCTTCCTCTTCCAGGCCCCGTGAGTCCCAGCCCTCCCCAGGTGACCTCCAACCACTGCCAGGCTCCCTCTGACCCAGCCAGACCAGCACACGCATTGGGGGCACGCCTGGGGGGAGGAAGGGGCTGAGGGTCATTTCTGCAGGGCTGTGCAAAGGATTTGCTCTTAGGTCACAGTTTCTTGGTAGCTTTGTGCCAGCCCTTGAGGTCCTTCCCAGCTGTCACCAAGGCAGGCTGAGCAGGATGGGCTGGGATGTGCAGGGCTGAGTGAAAGGCTGCTCTTGCTAACTTCTGTTAGTGTGTTCTGGAAGGGAGAACATCTGTGTGGTGCAGGTGATGATGGGGAGCTTGTCAGCTTTTGATGGGGAAACTGTCTAAACCTCCTTAAAGCAGTCTCCCCAGCCAGGGTAGATGTTTTACCTGAGTCCATTGCTGAGGAATGTAATGATGTTAGTAAGTGTCAAGTGTGATGAAGTCATCTTCTGTCTCATGTTTTTCATGTCTTCTGCTAAGAGAGGTGATGGTGTCTGTAGGGCTTGGGTACTAATGTCAAGCTAAAGCTTCTCATCTGAATTAGTGCAGCAAACACCCACTTGAAGGCTTGGGGGAGCAGTGTCTGGATAGATTTGATGAAGGAAACAAACACTGGGCAGTGTCTCACAAATGACATAAATGCATCCTGCTTTGTGACACCTCTGCTGTGTGGCTCTCGCTCTACTATGAGCAGGACATCCTTGGCCCTGGCCTCTCCACAGCTCCTTAGGAATACAACCAGAGCTGATGAGGAGGGCAGGACTGCCCTGGCTTCGAGAGGCAGCCAGCAGAAATCATCAGGGCACCGTGGAGGAGCCAGTTAGATGGTGCTTCCCTCTGTTCATAACCTGGCACAGAAGTGGCATCAAAGCAAGGCCACCGGTGGCCTTCCTGAGCATGGGTGGCTCTAGGACTGTTGTCAGCTGTTGTCTGGTCCTGGTTCAAGAGCATTTGCAGACTCCCTTCTCTTCTCCCCTCCTCCACAACAGAAGTAAGGAAGAAATGCTCTCCTGGATCCTGCGGATCAACCTTGTTGCTGCCATCTTCTCTGCTCCAGCCTTCCCAGCCGCGATCTGCTCCATGAAGAAGTTCTGCCGCCCGCTCCTGCCTTCATCCATGACCAAGCTGTGCCAGGTAATGTGTGAGAGAAGGAGTGGTGGAGGGGTGCCCAGTGCTCAGCAAGTCCTTCAGCCGAGGGTGAGCCCATCTAAAGTTCCCCCTGTTCCTGGCTGATGGGCACACTCAGTGTTCGGTGCATGAACAGGGGAGTGGAGTGGGCAGCTCGGACAGATGTGGGAAATCCTGGCATCTGGCTAGTGCTCCTTTTGCAATGGCTATAAACAGCCCTATGCACACACCTGCCTGTCGGTTCTGGCTTGTTTATTGTTTTTTGCCCATCACATCCTAGCACCTTCCTGTTGCCAGAGTGGAAACAGCAGAATAGCTCGAGTTGATGCTGCAGAGCCCAACAGCCCAGGTTTGGTTTGTATCATGGCACCCTCTCGTTTCTGGAGCTCAAAACCCACAGACAAAAGGGATATCTGAGTTCCAGTCAGTAGGGAAGGTTTTGGAAACAAGGGGGCAGGGTGCATCAGGCTCAGCTAACCAAGAGCAGCTGCCATCCAAAGAGCAGCTTTTGTTTCCCTTTCCAGGGAGGGCCCAACGTGCCTTAGCACTTCCAAAAAGTAGGGACACACTGCCACTGTCCCCAGCAAAGGGGGGACAGCCTGAAATGTCAGGGCAGAGACACAGCTGCTGTCTGCTGAGACAGATGTGGCCAGATGGTCACCTTTGGCTGAGCCCAGTTGGGGAGGATACTTCTATCTCTGAAAAGAGCAGGATGAGCAACTCTTGGGACAGCACTGCTTCTGCCTGGCTGTTAAAGGATGAATGTTACAGGAGCATTTTGTGCTTATGATGCCAAAGATGCCTCGATGCCAAAGAAATCCACTCTTGGCACTTGAGATACCTGAGTTTTGCTCTTACTCCAATACCTGTGTTTGAGCTGCTCCTTATCAGATGAATTTGCAAGTGCACAATGCACCTTTGGCTCCAGCACAGTAGCTGAGCTCCCGCCCCTGCAGAGAGATTTCCCCAGCCACAGGCAGGCGGAGCACTTGGGTGCTGCACTCCCACGTTTTAATACCTGACACGCTTCTCTCGGCAGGAGGAACAGCTGAGGTCTCATGAAAATAAAATGAAGCAGATTGCAGACGAATTAGCAGAGCATAAATTACATCCTGTAGAGAAGAGCCTCAAGTCAAAAGAGGCTGAGGAATACAGACTCAAAGAACATTACCTAATATTTGAGGTAAAGGAACTTTCATCTTTCCTGTGATAAATGGTACCTTGGCTGATTGAGGAGAACAGAACTCCAGAGTGGGTGCTGTGGGTGTGGGAGAGTGTGAAAGGAGAGAGAAGGACAAGGGCTCCCAAGCTGGATGGGTGTCTTGGGGCAGCAGCAAGCCTCACTGTTTTGCACTGAAGCTGAAAAAAGAAATAAGAGCCATTTCTTTCCCTCTGTGATTTCTAACCAGAGGAGGGGAAAACTGACAAGAGAAAGAAAGTCTTCCTTTACTGTGCCAAATTTTGACATTTCCTCCGGTCCCACGTACAAGAGTGGTTCAGTTCTCAGTGTGACTCAGTCCTTTTCAGCAATATCAATAAAAAGCAAAGGGAATCCCTGTGAGAATTAATCCTGTTTTGCTGCAACCATTTTTGTAAATAAAGCCAAACCCAGTGTTACAGCTGATTACAGACCGTTTGAGGATGCATGTACATAAGTTTTAACTCCCTGTAAAGTCTAAGAAGCATTTAATTGTGGGAGAAATGGGGATTTTGTTCCAGTGAGAGTTTAGCAGAAGGTGTGGTTCTTGTCATATGAGTGTCAGTGGGAAGGGACTGCTGGAGGCCTCTAGTCTTGCTTCCAGTAGGAATTTGGATTATTCCTAGTCTTAGCCCAGACTCATTGTGCCATTTAGTGGCTGAACCCCAAAAATCACTAAGGATGGAAATATTCCACCTCCCTCAAGCCAGGGCTGCACCATCCTTTTGTGTAACACCCAGCCCAATTCTCCAAAGCCACAGCTCCCAGCTACTGGTTCCCTTGTCTTTGTACCAACTTTCCAAATAGTTGCTGCTGCCTCCCTTTTTTCCTGCATCTGGTTTTGGATGCCTGCAGAGAAGTCTCTATCTGAGCTTTTCTCTGGATTGCCTTTTCAGTCTTCAAGGAGAAGCTGGCACTTCCAGGGCATAATTCATCTCATCTGTCTTATGAGACATGCTCTAGAAATGCTTGTTTCTTTGTGCTGACAAAGAAGCCAGCACAGGCTGCCTCTGAGATGTTAAGAGAAAGGATGGGTATTACACAAGTCCTCAAAAGATCCCATCTAGCATTGGAACAGAGAGGATGCCTCCCTTTATCCTGTGCTCTGTGAGGAGCATTGGGGGCACAACTCAGCAGCAATAACTGAACCACTGGATGGAAACAATGACAAGCAGAAGTATTTCAAGGCGAGCTCCTAAATCAGGAAGCAGCAGGTCTGTTGATCTCATTTTGCCCCCAATATCCTCCTTATACAATCACAGTGGCAGCCAAGACCTGTAAAAGCAATTGGAGAGTCCTACACAGACCCACACCCACATCCACCTTTCTCCTCAGACCTTTGACCAATCAGTCTGTGCACAGACCGGGCATTGTGCTGGGGTTAAATGTGTGGGGTATGACTGGCAGGATGCTGATGGTATAGGATGGGTTTTCCTGCAGTAGCTGATGGAATTGTTTCTGCGTGCCGCACACACCACGGCCTGTCCCTGTTCCCAGGCTCTCTGTTCCCTCTTTCCCTGCAGAAGAGCCGCTATGAAACGTACATCAACCTGCTGTGCATGAAGATAAAAGTGGGGACAGATGACCTGGAGAGGATCGAGACCAGTTTCTTCAAGGTGGAAGCCGACGACATGGCTTTGCGGAAGACGCATTCCAGCCCCTCCCTGAGCCAAGGGCACATGTCCATCAGCTGTAAGGCAGAAAAGGACATTTTAGAGCAGAACACTTAACAAGGAACATGTGCACGGGGGGATGAACCGGCAATGCTCTGCGCTCCTGGACTTAGAATGATGAGCACAATTTTACTTAGGAAATTATATGAGCAAAACTGTAGACATGTATGACATGGGGATTGCTCTAGTGAAAGAAATCAAAGAAGCTTTAGTTGACACTCTCTGACAATGCTCTGGCATTTCAGCATCATCTCTTCTTCATTCCCAACTGCACCAGTGGCTTTTCTTTCCCTCCTGCTGCAGCCTGCACAACAAAGGGATATGCTGGTTCTCCAAGGGCTGGGTCGCTCTTCCCTCCACCAGCCCTGGCTCTCTCCTTCCCTCCCTGGAGTCCCCAGTGGTTCATGGTCACAGTCCCTGGCAATGCAGGAAACTGAGCCAAGACAACGTCTGTGGCACCACCAGCGCTCCCAGAGAAGGACACAGGGTGGTGGGGACACGTCTCTGCCCCAGGAGGAGCACAATGTGACAGGACAGGCGTCGTGAGCTGGTCACCGAGCAGGCGAGAGGCGTCTTCAGCACAGCAACATGGGAACGTCAGCTGCCCATGGCAGGAGAAGCCTGAAGGGCCCTCTGTCACCTTACCCTTTTTTTATATATATATATATACATATGAATATATATAAATAAATATATATATATAAGGAAACTTTAACCTGGGTTTTTAACCTCAGTGTGCAAGTGAAGGCAAGCTGCCTGGGGAAGACACTAGGGACATGGAGGGTCTGACCAGCCCACCAGGACGTTCTAAAAAAATTGAATGGCTGTGTATCTTTTTTGTTTCTTTTTCTTCTTTTTTTACTTAAATGGAAATCCCACCTGGCTTTGCTGTGAAACATCGCTCTCCCATTCCTGCTTATTTAGACAAACTGCCCAAGTGTGGCTGCTGGTTTGGCAGCCACGGGAGCCACCACTCTGGGTTCGAGGCACAGCTGGAGCCGTGCGCGAGCTCCAGCGGAACCCTTGTGTGCAGGAGTGATCCCACTGCCCGTCCCTGCTGTATCCTTCATCCTGCGATGCACATGCTGTACTCTTTTAAGTGGGAATTGTGTTTCTGTTCCTTTCTGCTGTCTGTGGTCCAATGATTTACTGTTGTGCTGAAGTGATTCCTCTGCATTTCAATGCCACGACTGTCCTCCCACACTTTATTTATTTCACTGTTTCGTTTGATCTTTTATCTCAGATTACTTTTCTTTCCCCTAGGTGAGTTCACAGTAATCAAGTTCCAGTTTTGAAGGATCTTGTAGCTGCTAATTACAGTCATTTATTGTTTATATTTTGCAGCATTTTTTAAACAAACAAAATAAGATTTATTTGGACCTTCAATGTTTGAGAGCCTATGGACTACTGTTTTCCATGACAGTTCATGACACTAAAAACTTCTTCTCAACTTTTTCGCCTCTTCTTTTATCTCTGTTTCTTTGTACAGTTTGATAGTTTATTTGAAATGATGCACTAAGAATCATGTAAAAAAAAGAATAACAATAAAACTGAATCTGTTGGTAAAGAGAATTGATCTGAAGCATTGTTCCACCATGTGCTGGATTGATCCTAGATTTCACAGCACCAGAAGGCCAGGATGATTCAGCACTTGATGCAGAAAATCCAGGATCCTATGGACAGACAGCACCAGCAAACATCGTGGGTACCAGCCTACCCATCCTCCTGGATGGTTCTGGAGCAGGTGTGGATAGATGGGCTGCTTCAGGAGCACATTCAAGTAACTCTTCCTTTCACCTGGTGCATCCCAGGTGTGTCTGTCCACATACAGCCTAGACATTCATGGGAGCAGAAAGGTACCAAGCCCTCCATTGTGACTGGAAATATTCTCACAACGGTTCCAGAGGAGCCTGTGGCTGTTCCTCCAAGATATCATTGCTTTTGTGTCAGGTATTGTACAGACATTCCTTGCACTGAAGACCTCCAAGATGTTCCTACTCACATGAAGTGTCTGATGTTGAGACTCTCACAATGGAAGTCCAAGGAAAAGCTGGGCCAAACTCATGTCTCTAAAATCCCAGGTAATATTTTGTATTTCAGTCTTCCCTTTCTGACCATCCCTTCCAGCGGGCAGTGACATCTCCAGTGTGTTTGAGCTGCCACCAAGAACAGCTCAGCCCCCTGGCTGAAGGTGCCAGTCTGCCATCCTCAGCTGGGAGTAACTTGCAGAGAAAAGAAAGATCTGCAAAGTCTCCTCTGGGCAGCAGGAAAAAGACTCAGAGCCCTGAGACTGAACATCAAATGGATGTGGGAAGGGGTGGCAGCTGATGTCAGACAACATTTGGTGAGACAGTTCAGAGTATTAAACTTGCTCTTGCTGAGTATCTGCAGTTTGCCTCATGCACTAGTCCTGATCCAGGTGCACAGGCATGTGAAAATGTGTTGAGAGCATCTTACCTACATGAGAGTAGAGCCAAAATGCCTTGTTTGACCAATCCACAGCCTCAGCTTGTGACTCGGAAGAAAATGGGTTTTATAATCCCTTTTCTTCCTACGTGGAGGTCCAGGACTCAGGCACCCATCACTAAGAGAGAAGAGCAGCATCTCAGAGGAATTAGGCAGCTACATCTTTTTCTCCTCCTGAAGTTACTCAGATGCACTTTCTGCACATCCCCAGCTTGTGCCAGTCCCTCCAGCAGGCACCACAACTGCTTTGGGTCTCACACAACCTCACTTGGCAGCGGAGGTTCAGCCTGACCTCCCTGCCAGGCTTCTTGTCCTGGACACATCCACATTCAGAGGGACTTCTTTGTGGGATAGACTTTTTGACCCCAAAGCCAGGATCCAACACTCTGCTGACACCCATCTGTGTCAGCAGAGCAACGCCTTTCCCTCTGAGAAGGGCACTAAAGGCACCATACATGCAGAGTAGAGCTGTCAAGAGGCTCTGGTGGCTCCCCCACCTGTGAAAATTGCTCTAAAATATTTACGGCAAAACCCTAGGAGCACGCACGGCTGGAAATGAGGAGTCTAAAAATAAACCAGCCAGGGAAAAAAGAGAGAGATACAGGCTTCCTTCAGAGGCAATTGGAGAGAAAATTGAAGTAGCGTAACTGCCTCTAAATATAGAACACAATTATGGGAATCAAGGGGCACGTTGAACAAAAAAATCACCACAAAGAATCCTGAGGCTGCCATAGCTCAGACCTGGAAGTGTCTCAGGGAATGCAGAACATCAGGGATCCCTGCAAACCATGGAGCAGGGAAATATCCCCCTGTGCAGGGCAAACCCACAGCTCCTCTCCAAGGGACTCAGAGAGATTCCTGGTGGGGATCAGCTGCATTGAGCACACTCTGAGATGTGGCCATACGGTTGTTCTGCATGCCAGGGAGACCCATGAGCTGTACCTTCTTGTAATGCAGATGCTGCTGTGCCAGCCTTGGGGGGACTTCTCCACGAGTGGAGCTCACAGATCCTGAGGAGAGCTGGGGAGATGGGGCTGCTTTGGGAAGCCAAAGGCATCCGATCTCTCTCTTCCATGTGTCTGGTTTCCCCAGGGATCAGCCTTGGTGATCATCTACACATGTCCCTTCCAAGGGGTTGGTGTTGTCTGCCCATTCCCATCCATCTCACCTTGCTCTGGGAGCCACTGGAGAAGCTGAGATGGATCAAAGGCAATGGGGAGCTGGGGCATGTCCCAAGAGTAACGGGAGAGCGGAGAGCTGCATTGCTGCCTTCATCCAGCAAGGCCTGGGGCTGCACAGACGTGGGGCACGATGTGTCCAAAGGCAGATGTCACCCAAACCAGGACTTGACCCTACCACCTTCATCCCAGGTCTAACACCTCCTTTGCACATTGCTGTCGGATGACATGGGCCTTGTGGCAGGAGGACAGGGTCCTTGAGCCTTTAACCTTCTGGGGAACCAGTGTTGAGATGTCTTTATTCAGGGAGGAGTGCTGAGCCCTGTGGTCTCTCTGGAGGCCCCACAGGACATGCAATGAATATTTGGGGTGGCCTGTGACACAGCTGGGTCAGCTCCAGGACAATGGGCATCCTGGGGCAGTTGGAGCAGAGAAACCCAGGCTGTGGGTGTGCTTAGCCTGGCCTCCAGCATGGGCAGCACTATGAGGGCTGGGGAGTTCTCTCACAGCTCTGGGCATTCAGAGTCATAGAATGATCTGGGCTGGAAGGGACACTAAAAACCATCTAGTTCCAACCAGATCAGTTAGTTCCAACCAATCCATTTGAATAGGGTTGACTCAGTAACAGATCCCTCTCCTGTTAAGTGAGTTCAGCTGGGGTTTTTGGATACCTGTTCACATCACTGAGCAGGAAGAGGGGAGTGAGTTCTGATCTGGGTGGAGCCATGGGTGCCACCTCAGGGACTGTGCTTCTGTGACCACACCACGTTGTCAGTGAGTCCCTGCATGGGGATAGCCAGAGACACAGATTTCCCGTGGAGAAGCTGAACAAGGGACCTGTTTTGGGAGTGGGTCAGTGCTGCATGGCAGCATGGCACTGCAGGGTTGGACCCAAGACATCTCCACTCTACTCAAGTCACTGAAAGAGGTGCCAGGTGTTAGCACATGCCAAGCACCCTGACCTCTCTAGGCACATCTGGAAACTTCCATGGTTCAAGTGAAGGGGGATCTGATCTGCAGTTGGAGGAGGAATAGCACCCCTGGGAGATGTGTGGGTAGCATTCACTCACCTCAGTGAGCCTCCACTCCTGAGGCCTGCAGGAAAGGTCAAATGTCCATGCCAGGTAGAAAAACACCCACCTATGTGTCTTTATGGGCATAAAGACCTTTACTGAACCAGAGCATCTCTCATATGAGGAAAGAATGAAGGAGCTGGAACTGTCCAGCCTGGAGAGGAGAAGGCTCAGGGGTCCTTATCCATGTGTATAAGTACCCAATGAATGGCAGTGAGAAAGAGGGAGCTGGACTCTTTTCAGCAGTGTCCAGGACATGAGGCAATGGGCCTAAAACAGTAAATGAGGCAAAGGGCCCAAATTAAAAACTAGTAAACCCAGTTTGTGTGGGAAATGGATTTGTAGAGAGTTTTCAGAGTTTGATAGAAGGCCTACACAGTATAAATTTGTATGCAAACTTTGAGATAAAGAATTCCAGTTTGAATACAAGACAAATTTTTGCTTTGAGAGGGACCAAACACTGGCAGAGGTTACCCAAAGAAGTAGTGGTACTGCCATCCCTGAAGTTACTCAAACCCTGACTGGACACAGGCCCGGGCAGCTGACTCTGGGTGAGCTCGTGGAGCAGGAAATGTGGAAGAAATCTCTTCCAGCCTCAACCAGTCTGTGATTCTGTGTATGGTTCCTGTCACAGCTCCCCATTTACCCCCCAAAGGGCCTGAGATTAATTCAGCCCACAGCTTGTTATTTCTTATTTTATTTATAATATAAAAAATGTTCAAGTGTTAAACAGTCAAGAGTTCTGACATTCAGACAATCCAGAGCAAACTTTGACAATCATCTTATGACAAATTAGCAGAGTTTTCTATCTGACCCCATCATGGGTGAGGAATAGAGGGTTTAGTTACTTTATTGCTAAAAGTTAAATGAAATAATACACTGTCAATTGTTGTATTATCTTCTCAGTCACAGCTTCACCATGCATCCAATCTACAGTATCTGAAATGCAAAGGACATGCAGAAGTAAAAATATAAAAAGAAAAAAGTCAGGCTACAATGTAAACAGGTTTGCTGCAGAGAACTGAGGAGAGGGGGGCACTTCCACGGGGGATGCTCTGCCGCCTGGACACGCAGGACTGTCTCTTTGCGCCACAGAGCCGATGGCCAGAGCTGCTCCGAGTTTGGGGACGCGACGTCCGTCATCGATGGCGGGACGTGACGGTAACAACTGTCCTTGCAGCATGTGGCACGGCCGTACGGGAGAACCCGCTCGCTGGGCCGCCCCGCGCACGGCCCTGCCCGGCCAAGGCAGCGGCCACGAGCGGAGCCCGAAGCGCTCGTGGTCCTACCGACCCCGGGGCCAGCACGGCCGGCGACCGCCTGGCTCTGTGTCCAGGGTGACACGCGGCCTTCTGTGCCATGGGCCCACCCCGTGGGTGTCCCCCGGCACCCCGGCCAAGGGTGTCACGCAGGACACCACAGCTCCGGCCACGGCCAACGCCGCACGGCGGCTGCACCGCTCAGCCGAGGGGACGCCGCGGCCAGCACGGCGCCGGGGCGGCCACGAGGCCTCGGGCACCGCGGCTGAACGGGGCTGGCTCAGCGACCCGATTCAAGGGTACATGACGGGTGTGATCCACCATGGGCACAGGGCTGTGTGCCTGGCCTCACTACAAACCTGTGCCAACCCCACTCCAGACCCACCAGTGAGATGGCCAAAGGTTGAGAGCTATATTGTAAGGGCTGCTGCTGCTGCGCAATTTCATTTTCTCTTCCTACCTGTGTCGCAAAAGAAATGTTATTTCTGCATTTCAGCACAGTGCTGTTGGGTTTCTTTTTCTCCTGATTTAAGCAAAAATACAAGTAGTTTACAGGGCAAGACAGATCCTCGTTAGACATGATAATGGAAATGCTCCCACTCATGTCCTTAATGTGTGTTTAAACAATACTTTAAAGAATAAGATCATTAATAGCAGGGTACGGGGCAAAGTGGCAAGGCTGTTTTCTTCCAACAGAAGAGCGCCCTTGTGACAGGTTGTCTCCCAAACAAAAATCTATGACCTTAAAAATGCTACTGAAACAGAATCCTCGGCATGAATCCCAGCACTAGCATACAGCAAAAGGCACCACGATAGTTTTGTTTTCTATTTTTAAGTAGTCAAAAATTGGCCCACTTTTTTTTTTAACTTTATTGTTTGTTTTCTTTTCTTCTTCTTTTTTTTTTTTAGTTTTTTTACTTTTTTTTTTCTCGGAAGCTGTAAATCAAGACATTACATATAAATAGAGATTCCCTATAAAAAAGTCATTGTCGTTAGCTATTATAAGACAACTTTGCTAAAATGAAAATAAAACATTTTTATTTGTTATATTTTTTGGTTTTTTTTCCCTCTTTTATATAAAATAAAAATATTTATTTTTGTTCTGTCTTGTTTTGCGGTTTGTGTGGTTTTGTCGCGCCTCGGCCTCCCTCCTCTCGGCCTCCTCCATGCGGGTCACCCATGCAGGAGCGCGGGAGGCGCCTAGAGAGGGTTGGGGTCCGCTTTGGGCGCCACGTGCGCCAGGCTGCCGCGGCCGCCGTCGCCGTGCGCCACGTGCCCGCGGCACGAGTAGTGAGTCCGGCTGTCGCCCGGCCGGTGCAGCGGCGGCGACTCTGTGTGTGCCGCCTCATTGTTCTGAGTGCTTAGGAACGGGGTGCTCTCGGCCACCAGCTCCTCGTCAGACTCGCTGTAAGAGGCGCTGCTCAAGGAGAAGGAGTCCCGGACGGCTCTGGCTCTGTGAGGGATGTGCCCGTTCAGTTTGGATTTTTTCCACCGCCTGTTGCTGCTGGCTGTTTTCTTTGGCTGCTCTAGCGCTGTGACGTACTCCTGCGTCGTCTCGTACTCGTCGTCCTCTGTGATGCGGAAGGGGCTGGAGGGCAGGCTCCCCATGCTGTCGTTTAGGTAGGTCTTCCTTTGGTAGTAGCTGTCGTACCTCTGCGTGTCCTGGAAGGGGAGCTGGTACCGCCGCAGGAGGGGCTGCTGCTCCTCCACGCGGAAGCTGATGGGGGCCGCCGGCGGCAGGGACACAGCGTGCGCCGAGTTCGGGGAGGTGATCTCGAAGGTGGGCACCTGCGTGGCCATTGAGTAGTGGAAGTCAACAGGCGACAGGCGTGCTGGTGTGGTTAGGGCCGACACGTACCTGGAAAAGCAACACCTCTGGTTGGACACCGAACAACCCCAAAAACCACCAGCTGAGCCCGCGCTTTGCTGGACACCTGGCCCAGGGACCCGTGAGACCTCCAGTGAACCTGCTCCTGGAGGTTCTCCTGGGGAATCAGCTGGAGGAACCTTGCACTGCTGTGCCAAAGGAGGGTGAGCTGCCAGCTTCAATGGGCAGCATGTGCTGAGCATCTCCCAAACTACTTCTTCCAGGGGACTCGGTGCACAATTCCCACCCTGCATTGCTGCAAACCCTGCAGCATCTCCCAGCAGGCTGAGTCATGTCTTCACTGTCTCTCATCTGCCTGACAGCTGCTTTCTGTTCCCTCTGGAGCTGCCAGGCTTGTCTCTGAGGAAGGTCCCTGGAATTCCCTCTTCCTGCTCAGGCCACAGATGGGGAAACCCTGGGGATTGATTTCTCCAATTTAGCAAAAATCTGGTGTCTCAAAAAGCCATCTACCACTTTCATCTACTCTAGTGAAAACATCAGTGTGGTCACTCAGGTCTGGTCTAGCCCCTCTCCAAACAACGATTTCTTCAGCACCATCTCCTTCTAAGGAGCAGATCTTATTTCCTTGTGATATTCCCAGTGGTATCTCTGTCCAATTCCACCTTCTCACTCACTTATCCAGGGTCTTTTTACTCATGTGTTTTGTGATGCATGAGATCTCCATAGGAGCTGGGTCAGTCTGCCTGAATGGACCAGAGACAGGAATTAGAGCAGGAGATGCTGCCTTTCTCCTCTGTCCCATGGACAAGTTCCGCTGCCTTGAAGGGTAACTGCCCAAGAGGGGCCACGTGGCCACCAAGAGTCACTCATGGCTACCTGCAAAGGGCTCGAACAAAGGTGAAGAGGTGCTTCTGGTCCATGAGGAACCAGGCTGGGAAGAGGAGAACTGCTACTGCTGCTGCTGGTATCTCAGCTCTGCAGTTGTGCTCCTTGAAGGTTGGGTCTTACCGAGTCCTGTCCCAAGGCTGTGCCCACATGCAGCACCCTCTCACCTGGACATCCAGGACTGTGCTGAGGACAGACACCTTTTCCCCAAGCACCTGAAGGCCAGACCCTGCTTGGCAGCCCACCAAGCTGCCCAGGGTGTTCTCCCAGCCAGTTTTTTTCTGCCAATTGCTGACTGCAGCCAGGCATATTCTATAGCTGTCATCCCTGTGCTCCAAACCTACATTGCCACCAGGGTGCAGAGCTGGCTGCTGCCCTGACCTGAGTGGCCTCCTGGGGGAATTGGGCTTCCTCTGGTAGGACCAGGGCTGAAGTTTCCCTATTCTACCATGGCACTGCTGCTCTAGGGCTGGCAGAGGCAAACAATTTTGGGCTTGGCACAGAGGCATGGCTTGCCTCTGCTGTGCTGTGTTGGCGCCAAGCAGTGGGCTCTGACCTCTCGCTGTGGGGCGAGTCCCGCAGGGAATCCACCGAGTCGCGGTACTGCGTCGTGGGCCTCCGCTGGTCCTCGATGCAGAAGGTGGCCCCGCGGCGCGCCCGCGCCTCCACGCACGCAGGGCTGTTGCATTTACTGGTTCCCACCGAGGACAGCATTATCCCAGACTGGGAATCTGAAGTCAGGCTCTCTGTTCGCTCCAAGCTCCAGGTGTGGCTTTCGTGTCTGTGGAGCAAAGCCCATGTGGACAGTGAGCAAGGAACCCCCACCCAGCTCTTCTCCAAAGGCAGGCACTGCTCACACTCAGCTCTGCACCTCTGCACTGCTGTCCCCCTTCTCTCTTCCTCATTAGGATACATCTGGCCAGAGAAGCCCAGATTCCCAACCCTACCTTTGATTTGCCTTTCTTTGCTCCTTCTTGGAGATGCCATTAGAGGACAAAGGAAGTAAACCAGTGCAATAGCAGGTATTTATCCCACCACAGAATAAATGCCTGGGAGCAGGATGGGACAGCCTCTGGAGGGAGGCCAGGGCAATTCTGCTTTTTGCTTGCAAAGTGTTCTGGGTGTGGAATAACACATTGGCTTTGCCAAGGCAAGTCAGCCAAGTTCCTTCAAATGTGCCACCTGTACTGCCAAGTGACAGCCCCTTTGGAATTGCTACCAGAGAGGAGCCAGGAGAAGCCACTCAAAAATTAGCAGAGCAAAGTCTACCAAAGATTTTGGCAGGGAAACACTTCCGAGGTGCTAGACAAAGACCATGATGTGCTAAGCAGCTGCAGCCCCACCAGCCCCAGTCTTGGTGCAAAGAGAACATCCCAGAAGGACTCAGTGGGATGCACAGGGACACCTGCACACTGGGGTCCCACCAGTGCCACGGCCACCATGCTGAGACCCACCATTGCAGAAATACATGATCCATGAGAGCAACCTCTCTGAACTCCCAAACCGCACCAGATGGAGCTGTGTGGGTGGAGGATTTTGGGTGGGGGTTTACAGAGGACAGCAGCCCTCATTAAGATTTCCCAAGAACTTGTTAATTATTGATGGCTCCAGGCACATGCTCATTTATAACTTCAAACAGCGTCCTCATTAGAGGCGCTGATGGAGTAAAAGGGAGCCTGATTATGCCAGTAGTTTGCCTCTGGCATGACTTCAAGAAGCACCTGCTCAGTGCACTTGACTCAGGAAAATGAGGTGGCAGGTAGCCAGGACCAGAGGCTACCCAAGGTAGGTTCCTCCCTACAGCTGTCATGAGCTAATGCTGCCCTCCAGACACACCTTTGTGTCTTCAGAAGGTGCCCAGGGATGGCCCAGGCCTTTGAAGCGAGCATGGAAGGCCAGCAAGGTGCAGCTCTGCAGGCACAGGAGCCTCTGTGCACCTGGCTCAAGCTTGCACACACCTTGCCAAGGCTGGGCTGAAGAGTACGAATGCAAAAACCCTGGAGAATGTATCATCCAGCTCATGAAGAGTGGATTTCCCTGGAAAAAAGAATCGTTCCCAGCTGATCAAGTCATTCCTGGCTCCCTCTCTACTTGCTGGAGGTATAGCCAAGGAATCTGGGAAGGAATTCACCTGAAAATCCAAGTTCAACATCTGAAGTTGATCTTGCCCATTGTAACTGAGAGTACTTGCTCAACCCTGAGGAATGCCTGGACCCTAAGGAAACCTGCCTGGAGCCATCTGTGAGCTTCAGCTGAAAGAATTCCTGCATTCCCGGGTAAATGGAGACAACCCCATCAGGCCAATGAAGGATATGAGCCAGCCACATATCAAAGGCAAGTAATCTCCAAGGAAAACCCCTGTGACAGGGGAAGAAGCACAAGAGCTGTCTAAGAGGAGGAACCAGAACATCCAAACTCAAAACAGCACAGGACTTGCTTTAGAGCATTTGAAAGACTTTTTTGGACATCATAAAAATAGAGGGGTCCACCTGCCATTTAAATGTTCTCAGAAACCTTGAGAAGATTCAGGTTCCAAGCTGTGGTACTCTTCCCCCAGTGGTTATTTTGAAATGAAAATAAAAAATATGTCTCATCCTGATGTTACAAAGCATTATTAGTACTTTCCTCCTAGACCAAGTTTTCTAAAAAGCTTCAGAATGACTTTCAGTGAAAGAGGAGCCACCACCTGAGGTGGAGGCTGATAAATTGCACAGGAGCATTTTCTTTCTGATCAAAACCTGTGACTTCCAAGTCAGACCTTGACTCTGAGGAAGCAATCAAAACATTTGGTGGTATGTTGTGTACTTTGTCCCCCACAAGGCAAATACATTCTAAATATGAAACACATAACCTGTGTGTGCTTAAGGAAGTGTTTCAGATGTCCAGTGTGGCTGCAAACACAACCTGCAAAACCTTTCCTACACATGTCCTCCTGTTTGAGTCTGTGCAAAGCATGGAAGCACAGGTTCATTTCCTCCTGTTTTCCAGCTATGTCAGTGCTACTGGATCCTGCTGGCATCTCCCTGCAGGCCAAGGAACACACTTTTCCATACCTCTCACTAACCAGCTGTGCTTGCAGAGTCCTGCAGTGTAGACATGGCTTGTATGCCACTACAGACCCAAATGTCAAGTGAAAACAGAAAGGGAGGTGAAAGGAAAATCTTAGAATCTCACAGCATCCTATGGCAAATAGCAGGCAAAGGTCCAGAGAAAATGGTATACATCACCTCTGGCTGGACGTTGGAGTGGCTGTGGAGCAGTGATGGGATGGGGAGCAGGAGTGACTTCCTGAAAAGGTTGTCTCTGTTTCCCTTCGGATCACGTGCTCAGTGGCAGAAACATTCTTAGAAATATACTGCAAAATAAGAATAATCACACAGATCAGTCACCAGTCTGTGAATGCTACCAAAGAAAAATTTAGCTGGCCTGATTATTTCTGGTGAAATCAGGTGAGGACTGAGGGAACCCACAGGAAGCGCTGCAACCCACAGGAAGGGACAAGGAGGGTGGAGGCTTTTCTCTGCCCCTTCACTTTGGATACTGGGAAAGGGCTGTGGCACAGGGATTGCAGAAGGGTTTGGAGATCCAAGAGATTCCCCAGAGGACAGTGGTACCATGTATTGCTACTGAGCAGAGACACATCTCTGCCCACAGCTGGTTACACCCGACTGAGTGCCAGCAAAAAGAAAACAACATGAAATCTGTCAGAGATTTGAGTCCTACAGAAACTCCAGATGTGATCCAAATATTTATGCTGAGATATTCCTTCATCTAACAACCAGCCTGCTTCTCACAGGGGCACTAAGGTCTCTGAGAGAATTAATACTATGGAGCCAGAGGCTGTTGTTCTTAGAATTCCCTTTCCCCTTCCTTCATGGTTGGGATCCAACATAGCTAAATTTTAATATCCTAAGGCTGACCCAACAGAGGTTGCAGCTGATTCATTGGACTGATTTCTAACTACTTGTTGTTCAGTTCTGCCTCCTTCCCTTTTTCTGACCCCTTTCAAAGCTTTGGTCTAGCAAGGCACTTAAGCTCATTGATGGCCCTTGAGTTCACTGGGGTTGATGGGAATCTTGTACGATTAAAGACATGAGAGTGGCTGAACTTCCCTCTGGATCTTGTCCTAGAGAGACTTAGATGGTTCTCATTGGTGTGACAGTGGTATCCCACCAGGACAGAAGCCCTGGCATGGGCAGGTGGGCTAATGGACAGCTGACCACATCACCATGACATGTTTCACCACAGTGACTCCGGTCACTGCTGTGCTGATCCCATTTGTCATCCCACAAAGTGGGACTTGACAGCATAGCATAATAAACAGGAAACATTGGGAACAGCTCTCCTAGTGGAAATCAGGGTCACACTTGATTAATCAAAACAAGCCTATCCCAAATGCCTGAATCTCATCCTGTACTTCAAAGCAAAATCACATTTCCATTCAGATGTTGGTTTTGGAAATGTTTCTATGCAAGATCTTTCTTTTTGCTCGAGTTTGTTTGTGCTTTGCTCCTCAAACATAAGCGCACAGGTGTGTAAGGATACACATCCACGTCAAACCCCTGGTGGAAAACAGCCCCTCGGGAGCATGCAGGGAGATGGAGGCAAAGGTCTTACATCAGCCATTTGGATTTCCTCAGGATCCAAACGTGGATGGCTTGGCCCGTTTGCAAGGCTCCGGTTTTGATGAGCAGGACACATGTTCTGCCGCAAGTGGTTATGCATTTGTTTTCTTTGTTTCCTTTAGAACAGAAAAAAATCTTTTAGGAACACTTCTCTCATGGGGATTTGTGCCCCCAGAGATGAAAGAGAAGGCAAGTCTTCAACATGTGAATATTACAAGGGTATTTGCAGTAAGTTGCAAACAACACAAAACAAGGCATTCAACACTTAACACCTCCTACTGCTTTTCCAAAGAAAATGTCAACTTTTCTTCTCATGGACAATTTTGGAAGCTGGGTCCAATGTCCTCTTTTCAAGGCAAGGCCCAGCACAATGTAGCAGAGCCACCTGGCAGTAGTGGAGAAAACTGGGGAGATTGAAAAGGGGAAGTGAGTCCTGGCTCAGCCTTGGTGACAAAGCACTTGACATGTCCTGCCTGAAGGACAAAGCCTACCCATGCCCAGGGTGAGATATCTGCTGCACAAGACCCACTGAGTTACAGGGGCACTCTGAACTGAGGTGCAGGCTGACTAGAGAGAAAAGTGCTGTCCAGGATGACCGTAAAAGAGGTTCCCAATTCTCCTGTTCCATTAGGATTGCTCTGGAAGTCCCTTCAATGTACAAAGCCGAGCCCACAGCTCCTGCACAACAGCCCAGTGTGCTTCTGCTGGCAGAAGCTGAGCTGCTGGCTTGGAGGCCAGCTGTGCCCTGTAACACAGCATCACCTGGCTGGGCAAAATGTTCCAGGGGACAAGCAAATGGTGCCAGGAAAATATCCTATTCAGACACGGTCTGGTAGACAGCTTCACTCTCCTCCTGCATGAGACTTTCCTGGGAGTACCACAGCACATAATCTCCTAAAATTAGCATTTGGGTGAAAAGCATGGATGTGTGGAACATGAACACTGCCACTCACTAACCTGTAGCCAGTTCTTGCCTGTGAGCCCCCCATACTCACTTTGTTTTACAGTAAGCTACCACACAGACGATGCCCACCACAAGCAAGGCAACACAGATTCCCGTGATGGTTAAAACCCTCTTCTGGTAGAGCTCCTCTGCTTCTGCAAATGGAGAGAAAGGAACCAGTTACCAATGGGCTCCAGCACCTGGGCTGCTCTGGCTGCACAGGAACCAGCTCTGCATGGGGGTGAGACAGAGGACAGGGCTCAGGCAGACCTCCTACCAATCCACTGCCTGCCTAATGGCTGCCCCAGACCTGAGCCCAGCTGGCCCAACATTCCTCACCCCTCAAAAGACTCTTTTTGTCTCTCTGTGCCTTTGCCCTCTCTCACTGGGTAGCTCACCCCTTCTTCACTCACACTTCTCACCTTCCCTTCCTTTCCCACAGTGACTAATCTCACCAAGCCCCACGACTCTCCTCTCCCTTCCAGCAGATCCCCCCTTTCTGGTGCCCTGATCAGGTAGCACAGGAGCCCTGGGGCATGCCCTACTCCCGGAGCACACTGCCCTGTGATCCCTGACCCCAGGCTCTGCTCTGCCCTGTGATCCCTGACCCCAGGCTCTGCTCTGCCTGCCTCAGGATGCCTCTGCCTCCAGCAGCCACATGCCCTGGGGCAGGGTGGTGTGGGAGGACCACAACAGGCTCCAAAGCATGTAGGCACTGAAAGGGACATCCTGGAACAGTCAAAAAGCAGCATGAGGATGGAAAAGTGACAGTGTGTCAGGCAAAGAAAAGGGAGTGGAGTGATTAAAATACAGGAACCAGTTATGGATTTTAAATGAAACCCTAGGAGGCAATTCATACCATTGCATCAGGTAGCTCAGAGGCACACACAACATGTAAGCAGCTTGCTGCTGCCACTCTCAAATACCACCAAGTATCACGGGCTACCTTTCAAACCAGAAGAGCCAGTCACTTGCACCAAAACCCAGACCAGGCTGGAAGTGAGGTGATTCATTCTCATCCACCAAAGCTCCCAGGAAATGTTTGGATCTCATTTGCACTGCACCTAGGCAGCAACGCCATGGCAAGGACACCTCTTCCTCCATGGCTACACCAGATGTGACATCCAGCAACCTCTGCCGAGAGCAGCAGAGGCACTTTGGGTTCTCCAGCTGGATGACTGAGAGAAGGATTCAGTGCAGAGCTGCCATGAGGGTTTCAGCTCAGCAGCTATGAGCAAAGTCCTCATGCCCTCACACTATGTGTTAAAGTTTTTGGGGTTTGGGCCTTCTTTAATAGTGCCTTGTTTAATGCTCATTGAATGATTTTTTCCCCATCTAGATTAGCAATAAAATTCATGCCATGGCTGATGTGCTCAGTGTGCTTCCCCACACCACTCAAAATACCTTGAACAGACTGTGTGATACCCCCTGTGCCACCAAACACTCAAATACAAAACCAGAAGAGAAACAGGTCTGGTCCCAGAAACCCCTGGTACTAGATTTTAGCAAAAAAAAAAAAAAGTGAATGGGAAGCAATGAAACATTCCAGTCAACTGGATACTTAGAACAATTTCAGCTTGCCATTCTAGGTTGAAAAAAGCATTTTTGGAGAAAAAAAATCAGTGCTAGGAAAAATGGTTATCTCCTTCTAACTCTCAAAATGGGAATGGAGAAAGGTCTGGTAAACAAGGACTGGCAAGAAAGACAATCCTGCCATGAAGATGCAAAATATAAAACAAAGCCTTCTTGCAGGTTTTTTTTTCCCTACAAGGAGCCAGGTGGAGCTGGAGTGGGGAAGAGCCTGCTCTGGGGTGAAACTCCTCCTTCAATGACATGTTTCTTTGGTACAGATGCCTTATTCCAGGCGTCAGCAACCATGGCAGACAGGTTTTCTTGCTCTTGCACATCTTTGGGACCTGGATTACAGCTGTACAGGTCTCTTTCAGACAGCAGTTTCAGAGATTTCATACAAATTAGGAAAACTAGCTGGGATCATATCCTGGTTATGTGGATGGCACTGGGAAAGAATTTTGCTACTGCTCAGCAAACACTGCTTTAACACAGAAAAAAAAAAAAGCTGGGAGGAAGGTAAGTTTTCAGCAAAAATCCTTCAATAGCAGTGCTTTTTGCTACAAAGACTTTTTTCCCTAAGCAGAAATAATTCAATTTGAATCATGGAGGAGGAAGAAAGAGCAAAGACATTAAAACTATGGGGGAGGGTTTTGTTTGCTTTTTTTTGTTGTTGTTTGTTTGAGTTATTATTGTCTGAGGGTTTGTTATTTGGCTGGGGTTTTTTATCTATAACAGGACAAAATTCTTTGGCCAGGGCTCAAACCCCAACCTTTTTTCTGGTGGTCATGCCAGTATGGGACCCTGACTCTGGCATGTCTGACTGTCCTGAACCTTCACCTGAATTGCAGAGGAATGTTTCAGTTCATCAGAAATGCAGATTTGGCCTCTCTGTCTCGAGCTGACAGCTCTGCTAGACAAAGCAATGACGTTTGAGGCTGTGCATCACTGCTGCAAACTAAATAGTGAATGATCTGCTGATAGTGATCAAGCTTGGCTCCCAACATCTCATTAAATCTGATGCTCAATAACAGTATCTTCACTTTGTGTGACCAGAAACACTGCTACTGAGAATTTTTTCCCTCTTCAACAGGAGGGAGTGGCCCAAGCAACACTTCAGATGAGGCTGAGCAAAGCTTTGTATGTTTTAAATTTTTTGAAAAGCTTATTTGCAGAACCTAATCCTCCAATTTTTAGGCACTTTTCAAATAGCACGAAGGCAAAATTGAAAGAAAATCCCACAGTTTTAATCAGAAACCCTGAGACAAGACAAACTGAAGGACCATTTCCACTAATCACTTGGGGCAAAACCATCTCAACACCACCAGCAAGGAAATGAGAGCGTGCACGCTGCAACTTTGTACTTGAGCAGGTAAGATCCCAGAGCAGGTCCATTTGTGTCTCTGTGCTCTACAAACACATCTTCATCAGCAGCACGGTCACTTTTACAGCAGCAAACACCAAGAACAAACCGTGTGGTGCCACACAATGCCAACAGAGCCACAGGCCAGCCATGGTGCACAGCAAGGCATGACAGTGACAGACGAATGACAGAGGAGAGACGGCTGCAGACTGGGAACAGGATGTGTGTGCTTCTGTGATGACATTGAGGATGGATGAGGAACAGGACAAAAGGTCAACAAAAAAGGGATGTCAAAAATCCTCGATTTTAAGGTTTGTCCAAGTGTATTAGCATTAGCAGCACCGCTTTCTCTGAAGCACCCTGACTACAAAATTCACACATTTTCTGCTCCGGGGGATCACGCCTGCAAAAACTAGAGGAGATTTCTTCAGCCTCAGTTAGGGAATGTCCCTCCACCTCAGGAACCTCAGAAGGCAATTTAGGATGCACAAGTGGAAGACTGGTGAATCCTAAAGGTCCTCACACCTCTAGCAAAGGGAATTGAAGCATCTCCATGTGAAGGTCTGCTCTGGGTGACACTGCCAGGCCAATGCTTTTAGGTTAAGTGATCAATCATGGAATCATGACAGAATCCTTGAATGGTTTGGGTTGGAAGGAACCTTAAAGCTCATCTTGTTCCAACCCCTTGCCATAGGCAGGGGCACCTTCCACTATCCCAGGCTGTCCAACCCCTCTGCTCCCTCCTGACCAGCCCTCCCTGCTCCTGGCTTGCACACTCCAGGGAAAACCTGCCTCATGGATTTGATTTCCCAGCTGCTTATTCAAGGGATAACTTGATATATATCTAAAACCAGACTGAGGAGAATGGAAAGAAAATAATATGATTATGAGGAACTGGGCAGGAGCAGGTAAATGCCCAAAGGGGATATTTTTAAAAGCATTTAACTTATTGCAGTGTTTTCCCAAGCTTGCCACTGGGGTGCTCAACATTACACCCTCCACTCTCATGGGCAACTACTGGCTTCCCTGGGATAATTTTCTAGACTAACTTGTCTCATGCCATCTTTCTTGGCACAATTTCATCCTCCTCAAGGAGAAAAACAAAGCTGCTAAAGTCTGGGAGGGGGAATGGCAAAGCTCATCCTGACTCTTTGCACGATCTGGTGGAGGTTAGTGTGTCTGGGATGGCAATTTCTGCAACAGTTCTGGTATTTCTAGAACTTGTCTTCCAGTTCCTGGAATGTCTGCCTGTTCCCAAGCAGTGCCTGCTGGCAACCTTTTGGATGGACACAAGACCCCAGGTTTTCAGTTAAATACACAAAAGCATGTTGAATGGAGATGAGTGGCAATTGTAACATCCCAGTCATGCCACACACACCACGCTGCTGCTTGGAACAAAGAAAAAAGTGCTGCTAAAAATACACCTGCATTTTCATAGGTTTGCATTTAAAATTTGTGATTTGCTTTGTTTTGGTTTTGGTTGTTGTTTTGTTTGATGGTTTTTGGGTTTTTTTTCCAATCCAAACATCCATCTTGGTGCCAGGGAAGAGAACAGAACAGCTGATTTTTTAATCATCCCATTAAAGCCATAAATATAATGTTGGAAGCTCTTAATGGCTTCTGATTAATAAATGAATGGTTGTTCCATACCCTTTAATTCAAATCCAAGATGCTCTGCCAATGCAGAAAGAAGACAAGGAAGAGAAAGAGAAAAAGAAAAACAGGTCTGTCAGAGAACTCTAAAATACAAACACACACACTGCAGTTACAGCAGGTTAGCTTTTGGTAGGCTCAGCAGCACTCACACAGAGACACTGTACACTTCAGAGCATTTCAAACCCCCACCACAACTCACATGTTATGCAAAGAAAGACCCAAACAAATTGCAGTGGAAGTTAATTATGAATTCTTTCAGTTAATTATGAATTCTTTCGAGATGAGCCATGTTTGTTAGTACCTGATATGGAATTCACTGTTTAGGCAGGGGAAAAAAAAAAATAGGAAAGGTACACTTGTTCTGAAACAACTCCTGACAGGTCAAAACACATAGAGACTGCATGAGCCTGGTAAAAACCATTCATTCCCTTTCCACAGGGCAAATCTGCCCTGGCTGCTCTCCCACGCCCCGCTGAGCCTGGGGCTGTGCTCCAGGGAGGAGTGCTGGGCACAGGGCTGGGAGGGCTCCTGCGGGGGCCTGGGGCTCGCCAGCCCCGTGCTGCTGCCCACAGCCTCCCCCAGCCCAGGGGCACAGCAGCCCTGGCAGCGCCAGCCCTCCAAGCCCCTGCCCTGCCAGCCCTGCCCTGCCAACCACAGATGCTGTGAGGGATGAGGTGCCCGGGCAAGGCAATGCATCTCGAAGTGCAAATGGCACAGAAAGCTCCCCTCAAGCCTGTGGCCTTCCAAACTGCGCTCCTGCAGAGGCTCTGCATTGTTTTAGTGAGCTGCAAAAAGTCCAAATCGGAGTATGTGCTTTCAGATTCATATTCAGCACAAGTAAGAGTGCAGTTCATCTTGCAGAGACAGTGTTAAGCACAAGAGTCTATACAATGAATCAACAGTGCAAAACAGGTATCCTGAATTTTAGTCATTTTCCTGGTACAGACATCACCTAAAGACAGCTTTTCTTACATAAACATGAAAGTTCTCCATACTTACCACTGTACACAAAAGTGAGCTCTGCTGCTCCCAATCACCATACACACAAGATTATTTGCAGCTTGGAGATATCCAGATTTATTTACTATATTTTCCATAGGAACTGCTTTTTGCTGCACAGAAATACTGGCTTTCTTTTGCAGTGCTGTTCAAAATTTAGGCGGGGGGAGGAATTAGCACTAATTGTTACGGAACATATAAACACGTGTTCTAAAGCAGGTTCTTCTCTTCAAACCAGTGCTGATGTTTGGGGGGGCTTTTGTAGGGGGAAGTTGGGATTCCTTAAAGTTTTGTATAATTTAAAGGCCACAAAGCCTGGCTGCTCTCTGCTTCACATCTCACATTTGTTTAAAAGGAATGGCAAACTCTACAGAGCATTTCAGAGTAATTTTGTACACTTCTGTACATTTCATGGCAGTGACATGGACATAATGTGGTGGGCAGCAGAGAACTGGACAGAATATATTCATCCTAAACCACCTGGTTATCACATCCAGCCCTGACTTATTCCTAAGTCTTCCCACCATTGTACACTCCTGTTTTCCCTGACACTGACAAATGCATGTAGAGATACCTCGTTTCATGCATCCATCTAAGCTGTTGGTCCACCTGCATACACACATTCCTCCCTGTTCCAGGATTTTCTGCAACATCTGCAGCTACAAATGGATGCAATTAAAAATATTTCCATGATTTTTTTGCAAACTCAGAAACTCCTGTGAGAACAGAGGTGGTGGGCAGGACCTGAGGAGCTTGAGCCTTCCCACTGCCCCTCTCATGTCAGAGCTGCTGTTTCTTCTGTCTCCCCAGGCTCAGGGAGCAGAGACAGCCAGCTGGCTGGGAAACCTGGGCCAGTGTCTCATTACCATCACAGGGAAGAATTCCTTGCTAATGTCCAATCTAAACCTGCTCTCTGTCAGTTTGAAGCCATTCCAACTTGTTCTGTCACTCCAAGCCCTCTAAATCTCTCCATATTTCTTGTTGTCCCCTCCAGCTTCAACAGGACAAGGTCCACTGGAAGCAATTTATCCAGGGGCTACCACACAAATAAACTGGAGTGAGACAGCCCTGAGATGGCAGCTGCAGGCTGAGGAAACGAGCACAGCATTTTCCTCATAACCTTCATCATCATCATCCTCCTGCACTGCACACATCCTCCCTGGTCAGGGCAAGCTGAGCACCCTGAACTGCTGTGGCACTCCCCAAACTCCCTGAACTGGGGACGTGAAGGTTTTTTTGGAAAATCTCATTCCGAATGTGCCTCCTGAATCTTTCTGAAAATGCTTTTTCTCAGCATCAGACAAAAGACAAAGTTGTGCATTTACTTCATCTGCAGTGACTCTGTGACTATGATGTATTGTAGTTATTTTAAAAGATGAGCAGACAAAAACATTTAATGTAAAGTACTCCTGTAGGAGTAACACCTCAAGCAAGATGACTCTCACTGCACTGTAGATTTATAGGATGATTAAAAAGGATAAAAGCCTTAGCAAACAGCTGTGAAAACTGTGCCTGTGCTCACTTGGTCTTCAGATTGCCCAAGAACGTCAATAAGATGTTTAGTTACTGCACATTATCCCCTCAAAATACGCTCTCTGGGACACAGAGCATGCTCCAAGGCAGGAAACTAAGTGGAGAATTGACATCTGAGGACTAGCAAGATAATAAATTGACGATAATTTTGTGGCTAATCAATTGTGTCGACGAGAGTAGCACTTGCAGGACTCTATTTCTGGCTTTTCCCAGGGCACACAGGGAGCAATGCGAGACAGGGCGTCACGATGGGGACAGAGGACACTGTGCCTGTGTTAAGAGCAGGGTGACACGTGGGATCTCCAGGAACAGGAAGTCTGCAAATGTTCCACAGACTCCAGAGCCATTCACCTTCTGCAGTACTGAAGCAATAAAACGAATTTGGTCGGCATCAAGAGTCCAAACACACAGCAACAGAGTATTCAAAATCTGCTGGGGATGAGCACGCAGTTAACTTTAGGAGATCCCAAGGGTAACCTGTGCTGTGTCCTGGGGAGAGGGATCAACCTGCCATGCTAAACCACGGACACCCTGCAATTACCCAGCCACACCAAAGCACAGCCATCACCCTGTAATTCAGTGGTCACTGAATGGAAGCTGCAGAATGTCTGTGGAATTTAAAATGCTGCTAAATACTGGTTTGGGGTCAGATGAGTGAGAGGTGGAGGAGGAAGCAGAAATTCAGGTAAAATAAAGAAATAATCTTTCATTTATCATTTTTGTATTGCAGTCACAGCAGGTAGGAAGCCACTGCTGAGTAAGTGAGCTGAACGGAGAAGCTAAAATTCAGATCTAGATCTTCCCAGAAGAGCTTGAAGTGGTACAGTCATCCCTCTGCTCACGAGGACACTCCACCTCAGCACGAGGAGCCAGGTTCCAGAGGCCACCAGAAGGGTCACTCCTACCTGTCAGGGTGGTGACCAACACACCCCTGCCACAGCCTGGTGAGTTCTGGGGGACAGGGACCATCCCCCAGAACAACAAGAAGCCTCTCACCCAGCAAGGCCACACTGCTCCACAGTGGCTTGCCCAGCAGCACTGGAGCCAGCTCAGGTGCTGCTGTGGGACCAGGCTGAAGACAAAGCTGCTCTCCCAAGGGATGCCTGAAAATCCTACTCTGTGTTTCCAAGCAGACCAATGGGAAGGCTTCAGCTGAGAATTAGAATTCAATTTGTAAAGAAGCCAGGAGTTAAATACGGGGTAAAAATAGAGAATATGCTAGATGACATTGCATATGAATGTCAGCTCTGTTTCAGGGTGTTTACAGGCAGGCTACAGCCTGCAATTTTAATTGGATCACAAAGTAGAAAATGAAAATGTTTCACTAACCAAGATGAATGGTATGACATTTGTCCTCCAGATTGGTGATGATTATTTGTAGAGATGAATAAACAGCAAAGTTGAGATGAAGTTTCAGTTTACACAGGCAGGAGGGAAGAATAAATATAAAACTTTATCCCAATTTTCTAAATTGTTCCATAAATCACAAGTGGAAAGAATCCAAATGTGCAGACTTAGGAAACGTAAATGTTCCTGCTGACCACGTTTAACTTTCAGGATCTCAGCTGCACCAGGACTGATAAAGCTGCCAACATGTTTTACAAAACCTTTACAACCAGCCAGCCCAAAGCCTGGCAAGTTATTAGTAAACCTCCAGGAGGATTTAACGAAGACCTGAAAAGTTGCTTGTAGAAGAGAGAAGACAGAGGTAGATCTTGATCTGATGTAGAATGGGCAGCTGTGACACACAGGTGCCAGCACAACTTTGAAAAAAGTGTTTCTTAGGAGGAAGGATGATTTTGGACATGGTTCTGTCTCCTGTGGAGAGCTGCAAGCCACAGCTGTGCCCGTGGAGCTGGACCCAGGAGGCAGCTCTACACTGGGTGAGCCTCCAGCACCCAGCAAAGCTCTCCGAGAGAATTCCTGACCTTTTGGATATGGCTGCACTCTTCAGCCAGGTGCACCAGCAGAGAGGAAAATCTGGCTGCAGAAGCTGAATGCTCCATGGATGCCATTGCTGTGGGTTCATTCTGGCTGTGGAGCAAGAGTCTGAGGTGATCCATTCTCAGCAAAGCAGGGACAGAGACCCTGTGGCTCTGCAGGTACCTGTGCCACAGGAGCACCTGACAGCTGCTCCCACCAGTTTGTCTATGGAGACACAGAGTCAGGGGGACCTTGATGTGAAAAACGTTGTAGCAAGAGGATTTAATGACTCATCAGCCATGGAAATAACTCTCTGTTCTCATCTGCCAGGACATTCCTCAGTTTCATACAGCAAGTGTAGGCAATCAGTGTCCCCTCTGTTCACTGCCATTAATTCCCTGCAGTTTAAATTTCAACTGATTTAAATGTTGCTTTAATGTCCCTCTATAAGGTTTTCTTCTCACAGGTTAGTTAAAGCCTAAACAAAATTATCTCCTAAACTTGATCCATCAGCCTTATGTGTGGACAGAGTCAGGACAGACTGGGGGTTCTCTGAGCTACCCCACTAATACAATTCCTAGTGAGTTTCTGTGCACCAATCTGGTAGAAAATAGCAACAGTGTGAACCTGACATGGGAAAAAAAAAAAAAAAAATCCATCTTTAACATTTTCTCTTAATTTTCAAGCAATGGTGTACATATCCAGAAGCGCTGGCAGTAGACACTTGCTCATGTGGTTGGAACAGCAACATAAAGAAATATCTCATGAGCAAAAACCTATCTAAATACACCTCATTTTCATCTTAATGTAGTCTAGCAGGTGTTTTGGGCAATCAGAGAAAAATAAACCTCCAGAGCTACCTGTCAAAGAGACAAAGACAGCCTGAACTCCTGGAGTTCAGGGGAGTTTTTCCTGAGCAAAATGTGAATAAGGGTTTATACCAGGGAGGTAGGAAGCTGCTCCCAAAAGGAGGACACACAACATCTGGCATGATGCTGGGATGCTTCACCATCTCCATTTGTGGCCCAAATTCAGCAAAATATCTGCCATATCTTTCCAGAACAGCACTTTCAATTTAGCTCACTCCGCAGAGACTCTCACTCAGCCCTGGGATATACTTAATAAAAGTCATTGTCATATTTAATATTAATATTAAAGAATCAGGAGGATCCAATCTAGGCCTGAAAACCTGAAATACCCCAAATGCATTTAAAACAACACCAATATAGGTGTCCTTATTTAAGTATCTGTCAAATGCTGGCAGTGTTCTCAAAACATGAATCAGGACAGAGCTATTTTATTTCCAGTGGAAATGCCTGAACCTCATTTAATCTGTTTCAGCTTTTGACCTGTCAGAACCCATATGGGATGAAGCATTGAGTGAATTATGGAAAATCAGCAACATCTCCTGTGCCCTAATTATTGATCAAAGTAGAAGGTAAGCATTTGCAGGGTCCACACTTGAGTGAAATGCTTTTCCTACTCAAAAAAACAGAAAGTTCAGTGCAAGTTTTTCTTCAGAGCTGCTGCTATCTATATTACCCAACTGTGACCTGAAAGTGAAAACAGCTATAAACATGCATGAATCATCTTCTTATATGAATTTTATCCAAGTTCAGACAGGTAGCCTGGATTGTTAAGCTGTTTTTACCTTACTATGCTGTGGTTAAAGCAAACTTGAGTTAAGGAAATGTACATGTGTCAGTTTTAAAGCTGACATTGTTGCTCTAACACGTGAATAAAATTAAAACAAATCTCAGTCCCATAAAGAGCTGGATTCTGCAAGCTGGGAAAAAAAAAAAAAGCATGCTGTTTATTCCTGCCATTAATGCTCTCAAAAGGCGTTTTTTTGACATAAAACTCATTTTCACCCCTGTTTTGGTTTTGTAGCAGGGCACCAATAATGTTTAAGCCCATTGGACACCACCTCATAAAACATGTTACAAATCAGCTCCATGGGGTGAGCATCCCACTGCTGGCTGCAGCCAGGGCCCTGACACCCAGGGCTTCCAAGAGGGAAGGAAACCCTTTAGCATCAGGTGAAAGATCAAAATAGAACATTCTGGGTTGTCATTTTAAAAAGATTGCTTGGATATTGGAGTCTGGGAGAATAAATCAATGGAGGTTTCAAATTCGGAAGCCAATTTGGAACAAAAGGCAATGCAAAAACACTGAGCTGTCCCAAGAGCCCCACAAAGTCCATTTGCATCTTGTCTGTATGCTCCATGCAAGGGAGTCTAATTCCAGCACTTGCCAGCTATTAGCACGTGCTAATGAGGCTCCTGCAATTCCAGTGCAGGATGAGGACGGCAGGATTCCTCACAGAGCAGTGGGAGAGGCGTTCTGGCAATCAAGGAGCCATCCTGAAGAGGCATTTCTCCTCTGGTTACCACTAATAAAAGCCTCTTTTTGGCTCTTTTTAAAAAGCTTCTCTTTAAACCCACCATTTGTGGTGGGTCCAGTCAGCCAGCGTGGAAGCAGGATGGGTTTCAGGGACAGTCAAAGAAGGGTCACAGGGAAGGTCACAGGGAAGGTCACAGGTTTCCTGCACTGTAACTGCACCTCCTCCCAGATCAGTCCTTACCCAGACCAGGATCCCACTGATGCTGGGACACTGACTGAATAGGGACCCAGAAAAATCACCCACCTTGACCATCATGAGCTGGTTATGTCTATAAGCGAGGCCTGTAGGAACTGGAAACTAGAAACTGGGAAGCACTTTGGGGTATTTATACCCAATGAAAGCATTAAAGGATCAGTCACTGTGCTTAAGCTCAATCCCATATGCAAGACTGTTCAACCACCTAGGAGAGACAGGAGCACCTCGGTGTTCAGGAGGGACGTAGTCTGATGCCACTTGGCAGGTTTATCCTGCATGGCAGTGAGGCTGGGAAGCCCAGAGGCAGTGGCAGCCACCAGAGTGACCTCTGTGCCACAGACTGTAAAGAGATTTCATTACAGTCACACCCTGGCTGTGATTTCCTCCTTTGGCTCAAGGAGACTCACGCCCCTCTCGCAGGAGTGGTGGGAAGATGCCCAAATCCTGCCCCAAACATCACAGGGAAAATGCCCAAATCTGCTCTGCATGGCACAGGGGAAACGTCCAAATCTGCCCTGCACAGCACAGGGGAAATGCCCAAATTCTGCTCCAAGCATCACTGGGGAAATGCCCAAATCTGCTCTGCATGGCACACAGAAAATGTCCAAATCCTGCCCTGCAGAGCACAGTCCATGTCAGGACAGCAGTGCTGGCAGGCCCAGCTCTACACACAGCACAGGCTCATCTCACACAGCACACCCACCACGTGAACTCCTCTGCATTTTGTCTGAAAAGAGCAAGCAGCATTCAGTTCAATCAGAAATAAAAGCAGAGCCCATTCCAACAAGTGGGGAGATAACAAGCCCCAGTTCTCTTGGACACGGTCACAGCTCCTCTTAGTACCAAGCAGAGCTGGGAGTGCACAAGACAGGAAGAGGGCTCTTGGAGAACAGAAGAACCTGCTTTAAGGACATGACACAGAGCTACAACAACAAGGAGAGAGAGAAGTAGAAAGAGACATACTGGAGAAGCTGACCATTGCGAAATGCTGACACCGGTCTCCTGTGAATTCGATCGGACACCTACCGGAAGAGAGAAAACCAGAAAGAGAGAAACAAGATAGCAAAATGACACCCAAACAGGCTGAACTGAGGCCCCTTCTGATCCCTTCCACAGCTCCTATCTGTCTGCCTTCAGCCTTCACCCTTACCTGCAGCCCTAAGCCCTACCCAAAGCTGACACCAAGAGCCGTCCCTGACTAGAGCACTCTACATCCACCGCTGTGCCCGGGAGGTTTTAAGTAGTGTGGTGCATTTTTTGTCTTCAAACATACTTTGCTTAGGATCTGGCATGTACAATCGCAAAGGCAGTTTCTCCAAACATCTCTGTCCGAAGAATCCATTTGGACATCTGGAGGGGAAAAGGGGAGAAATCACAGAACATGTCTGGCACAGTTCTTGAGGCTAAGGTCAGAAATAAAAAGTGCATTGTGATGAATGGAAAAAATAAAGGCTTTACATGCGTATTTACTCTTTGCTTTAACCAGGCACCTGCAGCATCAGTGTTCCAGCTCTGGTTTAGGCCAGGGTCTTCAAGCAGGCAGCCAAACCCCTCCTGCTCTGTCCTGCTCTGTCCTGCTCTGCCTGCCTCCTTCCTTCTCACCTGCTAGAAGCACCAGCTGGCAGGAAGACTGAGATGGGCTGGATGATGCTTTCAGAGACTCTGTGGAGCTGTTCTGTAGACTGGCAAGAGGCACCAAAAGCAGTGAGCAGCTGCTCAGGCGACAGCGAGCGTTGGGTGTGGAAAGCATCTCCCCACTGTGACCCCAGAAGTACCCACGGGGTATTCTGGGGGTGGTTAGAGAGAAAGCACGTACAGAGTCTCTGTGTTAACAGAGAGGAAAGGACAGAGAAGAAAGCTGAGCTGAAGGGGGCTCACATGCTGTCCAAATGCAAGGCTGTCTCAGGCTCTGTCCTGGCCTGGGTCACCTGGTGGGCCAAGGTGTGCCAGCTCATGGGCACCAGCTACACATTCACAGGATGCTCAGGTGGCAGGGAAGGTGCCCTGCAGTCAAGAGCCACCAGGCACTGGCACCAGCCCATGAGTAGCTCCCCAGAGCACTCCTCAGCTGAGCCAGGTTTGGGGAGCAGAGGGCCATGGGCAGGGGTGCAGCAGGAGCTGCAGAACCACCCAGGGTGAGCAGCACCTGCACCCTCTGCATTGTCACCCACTGCAGGTGAGCCTGGGAAGCCATGGGAGCCCAGCCTGGAGTGGTCAAACACTTCTGCCCCAGGCAGAAGTCTTGTCTTCTTCCCTCACTTCAGATCTTTTCTTCTGGGTATTCCTTGGATAGTCCTGCACAGGATCTCTAGTTTTCTTCAAGTCCCAGCTCTCACCTCCCTGTCCCACAATTCCCTCCCTTCTCAACAGACCTCTCTTCTCTCTGAGCTTAAGAGGGTTTTATCTTTATAGCATTTTAACATCTGTTTTTCAACTTGTTGTGAGTGGAGCTGCACCTGGTACACTTCAGAGCTTCCTCACTCTCAGATGCCACCCACAAGATCTCACTGTCCCACACTGATCCACAAGTGGTCAACAAAGAAGGGACTGAAAGACACCTCATAAGAAACAGATGAATCAGAGGCCAAATCTGATGTCAATGGCTCAGCTCCTGGCCAGACCACTTCAAAGGACAGCAGGAGGTTGGAGCAGCCACAGCACAGTGTCAGGCAACTGCTCCCAACCTGTGCATCTGGTCGGGGATGGTCCAGGTCTACATCCAGCTCCAGCTCCAGCTCCAGCTCCAGCTCCAGCTCCATGCAGAAAACCTTGATTTTTAGTAGTTGTACTTCATCATGGACATACACTGACCTGGCTTTGGCACTTGCTTTCTTGCTGGATTTCCCTGCAGGGTAGGCCTGAGCTGTGCAAAAAAACCTGCTGCACCCTCACTGCCCATGACCAAATGTGGGTCAGCATCTGGGTTTTTGAGACCTGTGCTCACACCTCTAAGTGGGAGTGCTGGGCTATTTGTGCATCCCAAACTGCCCATGGAGAACTTAAGGGCATGGCTCTGCGTGAGGCTGCACTGAGCTCTCCAGCCACACAGCAATTTCTCAGTATCCAAGGCACTTCTGAAACCGAAAACTGAACTCCCTAGTCAGGCATATATCTTTGAAAAATTGGTGCTTTTTTCTCATTCTTGGATGTTCATCTTGGGCACAGGAAAGGGAGATGTACCAGCCATACCAAGCCAGCTCCCAAGGAAAGCTCAGCCCAAGGGGTGACCATCAGACCTGCTGACCTTCCCTGCAATGAAGCAGAGGAAGCTGGTGCTGGGAAGAGAAGAAAATGCCCTGCTGTCAATCAGAAAGCACAAATCGGAGGAACTGGGGGCACAAAGACAGCCCCAGGGAAGCAGGACTGGAGAAACCCCTTGGAGATTGCGCTGGGCTTTTAGCAAGGAATCCAAAAGAGAAGGTGTCTTCCCAATCCTTTTTGAAGTTCATTCATCATATCTAACAGAGTCAGGAATTTCTTCACAGAGTCTTCAAGGAAATCCAGTTTAGCTTGCAACGTGCTTTCCATCTGTTTGGGATCTGACATTTCCTGGATGTTGTGAGAACACCAAAGGGCCTCAAGGGTGCTGCTGAATGAAGCAATTGTCCCACCCACCCCAAAAGGGGTGTTTTGTCAGAAAGGAGCTAAAATTACCTCAGGTGCACACCTGCAAGAGGTCAGCCAAGGCTGGAACTCCAGTGTGGCTGAGTCTGCATGAAAGACTGAAAATTATGGGAATATTGGTGGAAGGAAATAAAAGCACAGAGAAAGGAATTGGTAAGAAGTGAAAAAGCAAAACAAAAAGGTGTCAAAGAGGCTTTGATGCCGTGACAGCTACCATATAGCCCATCTTCAGATCTCTGCAGTCAGCCAAGCGTGGGTGGGGAGAAGAGCTCTTCCCTGTGTCTAGGACAGCTCAGGATTTTCATCTTTAGTTTCTCAGTGATTCAGCACGGGGAGAAGTGACAGGAAAAATACCCCCCAAACAAGAGCACCTTCTGTCACCTCTCAAGCTTGTGTACAAGCTGTCAAGACACAATGTGCCACCCCTGCATACCTGGGTTCTGGCTCCTCATAAGCAAGGCTGCAGGCAGAAGCAGTGACCAGAAGACCTTTGAGTGCATGCAGTGCTTTTGGTTCCTTTTTTAAAATATGTCTCCAACTTCTAAGCTTCTGAAGATGATTGATTATTTAATACTGTGGCCTCATATGTGGCTTCAAGGAAAGAAATTTCCAGCATGCTTGGCACATGGTTCTCCCAGTCTGGACAGGAAGAGCAGCAGAGATCATCCCTTCTGCATTAAAATCTGCTGCCTGTGGTGAGGGCAGCTCTTCTGCAGTGAGGGACACACCTGAAAGTTAAGGCTCACTGCAGCTGAGAGCTGCGAGCTGGTTTTTGATCACAGCATCCTTCTTCCTGCACGTTTGACTCAAGAGGTTCTGGCTGGCTGGCCCAGCAAAACCCAGTCCCTCCTTCTTTGGAAAACTCTTGCAGGGATTTCACAGCTGGTGGACTTCCCTGCAAATATCACCTTTGGTCTTTATGGTGCACTCACAGAGGCACAATGGATCCCTCCCCAGAGGCCAAGGGAAGTGGACAAGGGTGTGTCTGTAGAAATGGTCCTGGGAAAGGACAAGGCTGCACCAAACTCTTGCAGACAGCACCTTGTCCCCTCTGTAGCCTGAGTGGAGACTCCCCAAACTGCCCTTGCTTAACTCCATCTCTCTGTGCTTAATTGCTACCTCTGAAAATTACTTGCAAATGCCATTGATAAAACTGGTCAGGGATTTTTTTGTCCAGATTCTGTTTTCTGTTATTGCTGGAAAATATCCCATTCTTTTAATTTTGACCTTAAGACCTTTTATTTTTTTAATAACCCCATTTTGAAAACATCTGCAAAATTCTGCTCTTGGGTTCAGGATGAATTGCAGTGAGATATTTACATGGGAACAAAAATGCAGTAAGATGATCAGTCAAATAAAGCATCTCAAAAAGTACAAACCAAAATAGTTTGAATGACTCATTTTTATGATGTTTCCTGGGCACTTATTGCTGAAAATTGAGGAACTTCGATGTTTTGCCCTGTATCAGGGCAGGGCAATAATTATTGTTAATTATTATTTGCTACTTTTGTCTTCCCGCTGGAAGCAAAACTTTTTCTGTCCAGCTGTTGCTCTAAATCTTGCAAGGGTAGGCACATTTCCTTTGCACCCCCAGATCTTAATTAAAATATGCCAAATTCAGTAGCTCCATGCTACAGAAAAAATGCGAATGAGCAGGTGCTTCAAAATGACACGATAAAGACAAGCCATAGCAGAAGGACACAATGCACTGAAGTAAGCAAATGGGGAAAAAAAAATGTTTCAAGCATGTTGCTTTTCTGTGGGAAGGGCTGAAAAAGAAGACAGTTCTGTCATTGTCCCCTGACCAGTCCCAGATGATCAGGCTCTGGAGAGCCGCAAAAGGCTGGACTCCACCAAATCACTGATGGGAAGAAGAGAAAGCAACCAGAATAAACACAGAGGCCTCCTCCAGAGCAGCTAATCAAGGCATGTTTGCTGCAGATGGAGTCCAAAGCTCAGGCACATCCACTGCTGGGCTCAGCGACGGCAGCGGCCGCAGGATCTGCGTCGCTGCCTTCCCTGAGCCTTTGCTGCTGCAGGATCAGCTTCCACACTCTGATGGGCCTCAAGGGTCTGATGCAGTCACAGTGCATTGAGCAGGAGGCACAGATGGGCCACTTGAACCTGAAAAGGTACCTGATCTCATCACCCAAGATAAACAGCATGCAAAACCCAAGGAACGAGTCCTGGCTGGTTCGGGGGATTTGGAACAGGATGTGGAGATTTTCACCCCTAGCTCTTCATTTCCAAGGACATTGCAACACCTCCCCAAAGGGCTGCTCGCACATCTGTGGCACAGGGACGTCCTTGTGGCTGTGCAATGAGCAGCTGGTGCTGACCTAATGTCACTGGGAGGGGTGGAACAGCTCCAGATGCCACAGGGCAGCTGAGCAAACAGAGGCCATACAGCATCCCTGTGATAGTCACACCTTTGCATGGTGCTCTGGGAAAGCACAGGGGATCTGGCAGTGTGGCCAAAACTTCAGGATGATCTTTCTCTGTCCTGAGAAAATCTGCAGGAAACAATAAGCTTGGAGAAGGTGAACATGTGATTTTTAAAATTGGTGACTTGGATTCATCAATTAATTTTAAAACTATCTGATCTTTTATCCTTTTGCTTTGTTTTGTTTTTCATTCTCTCCTTGACTTTCACTTTTTGCCTGAGGTGGTCCAGGCCTCTGACCCGTCTGCAGAGCTGTCACCTCAGACCTGTCACTGCCCTGGAGTGACTCCCAAGGCCTCTCTGAGCAAAATGATCTGGAGAAGCGTTGAGAAATTCTTCCTGTCAAGAATGTGGGGCTTTTTAATTTACAAGGTCTGCTGAGTGAGTTCTGTCTGTGTGTGGCTCTGTCATTTCCCAGGTTTATGCAGAAAATTTGCAGAATATTTGAGGCAGGTCCCATGTCTCCCATTTAACTTCCAGGTGGTCTGTTTGCAGAGTCAGGATAACAGCACAGATCACTTTATGTGCAGCTTTCCTTTGACACCAAATTACTTCAAATTAAGGATAAAATTATGGAAGAACACAATCCAGAAAGACACAATTTCTGGAACAATCTAAGTCCATTCTAGGCTCTTCCTCAGTGAAGAAAATGCTTTATCCAAGGTCTGTCTGAAGTGTATTAAAAAGGGAGGGAGGAAGTGGGATTACAAGCAAATACTTTGTTCCTCAGGATTTAAAAGACCAGGAGGAACACGTTTCTGGGAAGCCTGTTATAAAATAATAATAAAAAGCCAGCTGCCAATTTAAGCAGTATTTGTTGCAAATCGAGCATGAACCAAATCAGGAGAAGAAATTTTTTGAGAACTCATCTGCTGGTTTTGGTCCAGATTGCTAGGGGGAGCATCTACAGGAAGGATTTCCTGTGCTTCTGGACATCTGCAAGAATGAAACCCACTCCAAGAAGCTGATTGCAGGATGGTGGCAGGCAGTGAACAAGAACACTCCAAAATTCTGGTAGCTGGTATTGGAAAGGCTGGTAACATCACATGGGTGCTGGGGCTGGGGGTAGAATCCCCTGAGCACTCAGTGAAGGAGGGCTGCAAGCTGGCACAGGGGACCAGAGGACCCCCCCCCAAGGCCCTGCTGGCTCTGATTGGAAGAGTGACATGGAACCAGCACAGGGACAACACGTGTTCCTGGCTGGAGCTGCTCACGGGGCTCTTGTTATCTCCAGAGCATTTGAAGAGGTTGTGAGCAGAACCTACTGATCTCTTCCGTGCTCCTGGCTCAGAGGCACAGTCAGGCTGGAGGGCCAAGGCTGCTGTTGCCTAGATCAGAAATGAACTTGGAAGCCTGTATCTTTGCCTCCTCTCCTTTGTCCTCCTGCATCTTTCACAAAGCACAGCAGCAGATCTGTCCTGGTGCAATGAGGAAGCGTGGAACGTATCAACTCTTTGTTTGCAGGCAAAGGTGAAGTCTGTTTATTCATCAGCATCTTCCCTTGTCATTGGGAGAGCCATTTTATGGGAAACACTTTGCAGTTCAAATGCTTCTGCATTCCTCAAAAGTTATTATCCTCTAGAATCCAGAAACTCTAATATTGCACCACTTCAAAAGCCACGTTTTCTTATCTTCAGTCTGAGATTTAATGATAAAAACACCCAAGGAGAATGAGCATCCAGGGATCTCCTGAATCAGTAAGATCAGAGGTGACTGCTGTGTGGAAGGCACTCAGCTCCCCGGGTTTCTGTGAACATGAGGCCACCTTTTCTGGCAGATAAGCAGTGACAGTGCAGACCTTCCCAGCACCTCCTTCTGGGTAACACTTTCCTGCCCTGTTCAGTTCCCATCTGGTTTTAGCAATTGGTACCTTGGAACTCATCAGGAAAGGATATCATTTTACCATCTTCAAAGTGAGGAATTCAGGCTTTTAAATGATATGAAATAATCAGGTCTGTTTGGTGTGGCACATAAAATCTTAATGGAATCCATCACTGAGCATTCCCTCTGTTCATCATCTGTCAGAGCAGCCTGGTTGGAAGGTAGGCTGGAATTGCTTTGGTTAAAACAGTCTGTCTGCTGCAGACATTTGACAACTACCACAGTATTCTTCATTAGGAAAAAGTGATTCTGATGCATGGTAGGAGTTCATGTAACTCTTGTTGTAATTAGAAATTGATCCCATTTCAATCTTCATCTGCATTTAGGTTCTTCCCAAAAGAAACAGCCTTGAAATCTGTGCCTCTGCCATGACCACATTGCTTACAGATATTGATTCATACACTCCTCCACACTTCAAGGGTTCAGCCCTTCCCAGAACAAGCCTGGAATTTCTGGGGCTTCCTGGGCTACAGCTACCCCAGAATGGTGGCTGTGACTTTAGCCATCAAATGGGGCTTCCCCCATGTTTCCTGTGGGGAACACTGACAAGAAGAGTCCACAGTGCCACCAAGAAACCAACAGCAGTGACAGCTACACTAAAGCACAGGGCTGGGTGGAAAAGGGCTGCTCCACTCCACACAGGTGTGGGAAACATGGAAGCCACAGCTGCTGGTTTCTGTCCTGCCCAGCTCTTTGGGAGAACTGGGAGATGCTCCTTCCACCACAGCTGCACTGGAAGCCAGAGCACAAGAGCTCAGCAGGATGCATTTCCACATGGCCTTTTCTGCTGCTCTTGCAGAATCAAAGGAGTACTGGGACAAAGGAGGAGATGTGCTCAGTGTGATCCAGCCCTTCCAGGCTTTCCATGGGGGCTGAGGGTTGTGTTCAGTGCATCCTCCAAGGCCTGAGGAGCTGAGGTACCTGATAGCATCACATCCTGCAATGCTGCTGGGCTGACATTCGCAGGTGTAAATACCTTTGGCTATGTCTCCACTGAGAGGTCTCTGGGTTCCAAAGGGAGAAAATTATCAGCTCTGGGCTTCTCTGAGCTGGGCAGTGATGCCTGGATCACCAGGTGAGCTCGCAAGAGGATTCCATCTGCTCAGTGAATGCACACCCAGGGCAGGAGCCCAGAGGCAGGTGAGCTCTGGGTACCTGCACCTCCAGCACTGGCAATCAGACTGCACAGCTTGTCCATAGGCACTCAGGCTTGGGGGGTGAGGTGTGAGATGCTATTGGGCTTTCTGGCTCTGAACCAGGGGTGGAAAAGTCTCACATCCCATTCCACATCCCTCAGGCTGTGCAGCCCTACTTCAAACTCTTCAAAGCTCATTTCAAGTGTAACTTAGTACACGTCTCTAGTTTTTCTTGCAGGTTTGAAGGGGGAAACAAAAATCCCACAGTGGCCACAAAGCTGCACAGAGAGGGGAACAGCTGGGGGTTAACCCTGGGCCCATGAGATACAGGAGAGGTCGGGGCAGCTCTCAGCAAGGGACCCCTCCAGTCATGGGGAGGGAGGAGGCTGTGCCCCCTGACTGGGGGATAGGATGTGTCAGCTCAGGGACAGCAAAAGGGACCCAAATTTCCTTGCAGCTGCAGAGGAGAAAGGGAAGAAAGGGAAAAGAAACAGCCAGGACAAACATATTCTTAGAGGGAGAAAAGCCAGGAAAAGTGAACAGTGACACGCACACAAAAAAGGAAAATACAAATCCTTGCCCCCCCCACCCTTGCCCCTCTAGTGCCCCTTTCTGAACCTGCACAGCTCAAACTGCAATTGCCAGGAGAATTTCAGAGCTCCCCCGAACTGTGGCAGTTGCACAAAGGTCTCCTCTCCCTCAGCCAAGAAATTTCCATATTGACACAAGAACTCCACTCACTTACTTGCATGACAGCTGATTAATCCCCTCGATGTAGTAGCACACCCCTCCATTGACACAATAGGACTTGGCTGTTTCGTTGCATTTTCTGGCATGCCCGGACCAGGAGGAGAGAGTTGTGGTTACTGCAGGGGAAAACAAAAACACACACAAAAAGAATATATTGTTATTTCCTTTGTTTGGCAGTTCTGCTTCCTTAGATGATTTTCTACAAGTTCATCTGCCAAAGTAAAAACCCCAGAGCTACAAACCTTAGCCTGTGCCTTCAGACCCACCTTCAGGTCCCAACAGGGGCTGCAACTTGACCCTTCCTTTCCCAGCAAAAGGGGCCAAGTGAGTGAGGAGTTGAAGACTCATCTTCCTCTAAGCAGCCAGCATGTAGTACAAGATCACTTTTTTGGCAAGCTGTAGGGAAGTGCCCCTTTCCCACTGTCCTTGGCCCTCCCTCATGCACCTTCCCCTGTCCTTCCACAGCCCTTTCCTCTGTCCCTTACCCCAACAGCCCCAGCAAGGTGCAGCAGCAGCCAGCCCCAGCTCGTGCTGGGGGAGGCAGCCAGCATGACTCAAGTTTCCTGGGATACAGGCGCTTTTCCAAATCTAAACTTCTTTCTAGAGAAAAGCTTTGCAGTCCTGTAAGTGACAAGAAAACCTGAAGCAGTCTGCAGAATTTCACTGTAACTCCTGTCTCTGAAAGACTCTGATAAACTTACAGCCCAAAGCAGAGTCTCCAAAGGTAAAACAAAGGCTTCTAGGAAGGAAAAAAATCAGTTGTTAGATTACTGATACAGATTGCAGAAGGTGAGCAGCTTTGGGGAATGCAGACCCATCTTCACGTAAGTTCAATAAGTGCTGGGCACTAAAAAGCATGGATATTTTACAGCTGAATACTTAACCTCATTAAAAATAGTTCTCTTTCTTGGACTACCCACCTTGCTCTGACCCTATCACAGTTACACCTCCAGCAGTGTGGCTACTGCTTACTTTGCAGCACCTTTTATGCTGTTTTTAAAGCTTCTGAGGAGATATTCTCTCCCATCCTGTTTTCCAAAGCATGAATGAGCCTTGTGGGGAGGTTAGTGACACCACCACTGAGACTGAACTCCTCCCTGACACAGGACTCGAGGAAGAAAGCTTGAACCAGAGCCAGGCAGGAGCCAGGCAGAGCCACAGGAGGAGCAGCAGGGCAAGCCATGGCCTGTCCCAGAGGGAGCCAGGGCTGCTCCCCATTCCTTGGGCAGCCCCTGTGCCCATCCCACCTCTGCAGGGGCTGCGAGGCTGCCTCAGGCTGCACCAGAGCCCAGGGCTGCATCCCTGCTCCAGCCCAGCACCTGCTGGGAACATCTGGGCAAAGGAGGCTCCCACACCTTGTGAAGCCTCTCGCACGTGGGTGATGCTTGGCACACGAGCAACCAGGACAAGTTTGTTCTGTCCCTCACGGGACCGGGACTCTCTGCAGGTGAGGGGGCCGCGCCTCGCCCAGGAGGAGATTCCCTCTGGGCCGAGCCCGGCTGCAGCAGCCACGCTGTCACCTGGGCAGGGCTCAGGGCAGAGCCCAGCTCCCTGCTCGGCCTGGCTGAAGCCATGTGCTGTCCCATCCATTGTCTCCCTCTCCCACTGACTGACAGGCCGGGGCTGTGCTGGAGCTGAGCTTTTTCCATGCTTTGCCTTGAATAACCATAGCCTCTGGCTCTGTCTTTTCACAGTTATCCAGGGCACAGCAAGTTGTCCCAAAGTGCTCTGCTAACAAGACAGACATGGAAAACACTCCAGCAGGGACCCAAAATGCTCACAGCCCTGGGACAGCAGCTGCTCCCTGAGGACATGTCCTGCCAGCCAGCTGGGAGCCAAATGTGGACAGCAGTGTGCACACACTGGGGTGTTGGAACAGAGGATGGCTTGACTAAGCCTCCAGTAAAACCTTTCAAAAATCTGAATCCCACACTTCTTCAAGAAATCCAGCACTCCCTTCCAGTTAAGATTAATGGTAACTAAAAGCCAAAGCCATTATGAGTCTGTAATTTATCTGAGGAATGCAGACTCATTATACAGACAAGACTTTATAATTTATACCTTTACAAGATAGTAGCACATTTCTACTCAGGAGAGGAGAGCTGTGGGTCTCTGATAAGTGGGGGTCTCTGCAAGTGTACCATTGGATCAGGGAGCACTGAAACTTCATCAACCAAAGAGCTGGTGCAAATTGAAAGGCACATGGATGAAGAACAAACACAGGCTGCAGGGAGCTGTCACCCCTGCAACCATCAAACACACCATTTGGTAGCAAGCAAAATTATCCATCTGGCAAATTCTCGCATCATAAACCCTACAGGAATGATTTTGGAGCAAGCCTTGCCACAGCAAGAGAGGCAGAAAGGGAGAACTGAAAACAGGGCTTAGAAACCTCCCCGTAGGAAACACCCCAGATAAGAAGATACCAACCCACCAAGAAAGGTGGATGGAAAGATGCAGTGCTGTGTGATGATACAAGGAGGATTACAGTGCTCATCAGCCAAAGATTGCATGGGATCCTCATCCCATAGAAACAGTTTTGTCCCTTTTAAACAGTTTAAAAAGATCCTGACATGACTGAGGCTTGGGCATGCTGGGCACTTCTAGGGCAGGGCTCTCAGTTGAGCTGTGCCTGTCAGGAAAATACATAGTTGATCACCCCTACTAGAAGCATCTTTCTAATGTCATTATCCTTTAAGCCCTGTTTCCTGCAAGTACCTTGCCTTTTATCCCAAAGAAGCAAAAAGTGTTTTAAAACTGAACCATGGAATCATCTTACTATAGCCCATTTGTCAGCACAGAGATGTGGCGAAGGCCACAGAGAGAGGCAGTTCCCTGTTGAGAAGAAACCATCAGGAAATGAGGCCATTTCAGACTATAAGAGTGGTCAAGCCAAAGATGTCTTGGCCCCAACAGTGGCAAAGCTTAAAAAAGAAGATCAGTGATAATCTTCCTTAGGCCATGCAGGATGGGCAGCTCAGAGACAGCCCCAGGCAGCCACAGTGTTGTCACATTTAGTGGTCTTTGCAGGACACTTCCACCAACATGTTTAGTTGCTGCTTGAATAAATCTAATCTTGTAGCATCCACAATATTTGTGAAAAGAGTTCCAGTGCTATGCACACAGCATGTAAGGCCACATCTCCATTTTAATTCTTTTAACCTTTCCTGGCTCTTTTATTAGAAAATATAGTCAATTTTCCCCACTTGTTTCCCCTGTGCTACCTGTGGCATTACAGGCACAGCCAGCATCTCCCTCCCTAGCTGGGAAGCAATGATTTCTTTCAATTCTTTTTTGGGTCATCCCTGGTTCTGTCTTTCTCTTTGGAAATAGTGAGACCATACTGAACACATTATATTTATGGGATATTTATTCCAGTCATAGAACTTCCTAATGGATATTTTTTGAGGTTTGATGTACTGAATACAAATCTTTCTCTCTTATAACCCTGAAATCTCACTGCTGTGTGGTAAAACACAGTCTAGAGCCTTCCAAGGTGCCTGATTACCCTGAGATGCTGCTGCAGCTGGGACTTCACGTTCATGAGAGCAACTATTTAGGGAGCAAGGATGGAGAGACCTACCAAGCTCTGAGGGAGGACAAAGGCAGGCAAAATGTCTCACTTAGAAAATGTTAACTGTGCCTGGGTTGAAGCGTGGCCCTCTGACACCACGTGCCTGCAGATCACACACAGGCACCTCAAAGCATGATGCCAAGGGAGATTCCAGTGGGTTTCAACACACTGGTGGGATAATTCCCAGATTCACAAGCTACTTTGTGTTTAGCTCTATTCCCCATCAGCCTGGGCCACTGCAAATACTTGACTAACTGCATGCCTGGTGCAGAGTCATTGGGATGTTGGATGTTGGTGAAGTGAACCTCACACACAGTTTATTTACAGCTGCGCAGGTACTTTCACCTCTGTACCAAACACTACACAGCTGTGCCTGGTGATCCACAGGCACAATTACTTCCCACAGCTATTTCACATTAACTGCTGTCCAACACCAGGCAGATTTTACCCTGCATTGGCTGGTGTGGCAGAGTAAGTCCTTCATTCAGCCTCCAACACAACTCCATCTATGCCAAATGACTCAGAAAATTGTAAAATTGCTGAGATGAGTGGAGAAGTGAATAAACAAGGGAGCAGTTTTGGGTGGTAGCAGGGTGGAACAGGACTCATGTAGGCAGTAGGACGTGATGAGGGGGTTGTACATTAACACCAGTCATGAACCAAGGTACTTCAACAAATTAAAAGCAGAAAACCAGGAGTGTGCATGGGGCAAGCAAGTGGTGACATTTCCTTTTGACCAGTGGGAATAAGAAAGGTGATCCTGAGATACACAGAAAGCCCCTGCAGGGTGGGAGGTGGGCTGGAGCAGCTCACCCATCAGTAGGTCAGATCTCCAGCTGGTCTTCAGTCCCAGGACTGAGAACAAAGCAGGAGGGAGGGAGGAGGTGAGGACAAAGAACAGAGGGGAAAAAGGAGGTGAAGAGAAAAGGGCAGTAAGGAGGTGAGGACCGGGAAGAGAGGGCTGCCTCTTGATGATGTTTTTGTGAATGATCTGCAGCCACGTTTTATTGTTGCTGCCCCAGCCAGTGAGGACAGAGCAGCATAAACACATGAGAGGTTCAGAGCACTGGAGTCATTCAGAGAGTCTATTTTCCACCACACGCCTCAGTTATTCTGGACTATCATCAATGACAGGGCAACAGAGAAGAGAGCCAGGGGCAGTGACTCTGCCAGGTGGACTTCCCTTCACACAACCCATCTACGCAGAAAGGCCATTAATGATTGTGCAGGGATTCTTACACAATTCCTGCCATGCAGGTCATTTAACCTTTGCAGGCAGCTCACCAGCCTGTTCTCAGAAGTCTGGTGAAATACTCCCCCTGCAAAGAGTTAATTAATGCAGCTTGGACTATAAATTATAGTTAATTTTTCACAAACTACAGCTACTGTCGAGGAGAGCAGGGAGACAGCGATGGTTTCGCCACTCCTTTTCTTCTTTATAAATAACTTTGGCTGGTGGGTTCATAGAGTACAGACACTTTATTCTCTCAATATTTAGACATTCAGTTAGACAGATGAACTCAGCTGGTTGGGAAGTGTATACAGATTGCCTGCTCTGTATATGCCTCATGTACTTACTGATAAAACACAGAATGGCTGAGGTTCCTCTCAACAGAGTTCATCCAACTGCTTGTTAGAAGAACATGGATGAGAAGGTGTCTGGCCAAGATATTCCTCGGTTGTAGCACTGTAATCCTGGCGTGAGCCACACTAAATCCATGATTTACACTGATTAATGCATGGAGGGCCTGGTGATCCTCACCATTCCCTCTGTGGCAGATTTCTGTATGTCTGATACGACACCTCCTCCTGCAATAAACCTGAGCAGAGCCTGGATGCTCCCCGCTGCTATCTGTACATAAAATCAGAAGGGCCTGTGCTCACTGGGGTTTGCCTAAAAGCAGACTGGGGACTCTGGAGCTCATAAAAATTCTGCTCCTGTGTGTTTATTCGTTTGGAAATGACCAAATATTTACCCCCGCATTTTACTGAAAGAGATTCTGCTAGAATCATGTTTCCAGTTCCCAAGGGCATCGTTAGGATCAATAGCTGCAGACTAGGAGTTCATCCCAAGATACAAATACCAGACCACAAGGCACTCATCTTAGAGCATCAGATGCTGCTGATCAAAACAGCACAGGTTGCATTCCCCACCTCTCCCATCTGCACTGCTCAGGATTTTCACTAAGAAATAAGTTTAAAGGTTTCTGAGCACTCAGGGGCTGCTTGTTTCCATGTGATAGGCAGTTATTGCAGGGCAAAGTCCTGTGTTATTGTCAAGCTTCAAGCTGCTCCTCTGGAATGATCTCTGCAGCTTTACGAGGGAGCCCTTCCTATGCTCTTCTCTACCACAGGGGTCTGAAAATGCACATGAGAGCAGTACAGCATTTCATTTTCCCAAATCCCCATCATCAATTGTAATAGCAGCAACATGATACTTCAATGAGGGGATTTGTTCAGCAACCTAAAAATCCTTTCACAGAGCCAATGCCAGCATGAAAGCTTCACAGGCAGAGCAGCTGAAGCCCAAGAAGTGAAGCAACACACCAGGATCCCAGGATGGAGCCAGAAGAGCAGATCCCCTGGTCCAGAGCCCAGTTCTAAAGGCTGGGCTCAGCCTCAGTGCTCCCAGGGCACATCAGCTCCCACCCCACATTTCATCCTGCCCCTCTTTGCCTTTGGAGTCGCTGCCTGTCTTTACATCACATCTCGAGTGGCAGCTGCGTGACTACTTAAAAATACACAGAGTGCAAAATGAGCAGTGAGCAGGATGTGGCAGCTGCCAGGCACCACAGAGCTCTCTGCAGACTGGCAGCGAGATCTCCAATTCACCTCAAGGCTCCGTGCCTGCGTGCGTGCAGGTTCCACTCAATTACAACCCCACCTCCAGCAACGGGGCTGGAATTAGCTGAGCAAAGACCACGCCAGGACTTATTTTTAGTCTAGCAATGAAAACTGCTCTGTTCACATGGCCAGCCTTGTGTCTGCTCTGCCGTGCTCTGGGCTGGCTGGACACCCTTCCTCTCCAAGCCCAGAGCACTGTGCTCATCTGCAGCACTGGGAGCTCCAGGAGAGCTCAGTGGCCTCAGGCTGGAGGGGCCAGGGACTGCCCAGCTGGGACTTCACGTTCATGAGAGCATCTATTTAGGGAGCAAGGATGGAGAGACCTGCCAAGCTCTGAGGGAGGACAAAGGCAAGCAAAATGTCTCACTTAGAAAATGTTAACTGTGCCTGGGTTGAAGCGTGGCCCTCTGACACCACATGCCTGCAGATCACACACAGGCACCTCAAAGCATGATGCCAAGGGAGATTCCAGTGGGTTTCAACACACTGGTGGGATAATTCCCAGATTCACAAGCTACTTTGTGTTTAGCTCTATTCCCCATCAGCCTTGGCCACTGCAAATACTTGACTAACTGCATGCCTGGTGCAGAGTCATTGGGATGTTGGATGTTGGTGAAGGGAACCTCACACACAGTTTATTTACAGCTGTGCAGGTACAGAGCAGCTCACCCATCAGCAGGTCAGACCTCCAGCTGGTCTTCAGTCCCAGGACTGAGAACAAAGCAGGACGGAGGAGGTGAGGACAAGGAAGAGAGGCAATAAGGAGGTGAAAAAAAGAGAGGATTAAGACCAGCCAACTCACAGGCAGCTCTGCCATAGTCACTCAGTAAAAGCCAGGCCAGACTGGAGCAGATATGGGGGGTTGGTTGAACCATAACCAGGTGGCACATGTTCCTGTGGGGTGTATAACTCACAAAGCACAGAACAGCCACTGCAATCATGAGGCTGAGCTCACCTGGCAGAGGCAAAGTGATGAGAACAATTCCAAAACCCAGCCACACTGGGCAGCAGGGAAGGGATTAAACTTGATGGGATTGCCTGAATGACTTTACACCAATGAGGCTACAATCAGCCACATGGCATCATCAAGAAGACAGCTATGAAATCAGACTGGTTTGTGGAGAGTTAGACTTAATTGGGGGAAAAAGGACTGTTTCAGCTACCCTTCCCACAGGGCTCTCTAGAGGGACTCTAGGGAAGGCTTGTGATCCCCAGCTGATGAATAAAGGCCCCATAACTAAACCCAGAGAGCCCAGTTTTCACTCAGGTGCTTCATATTACCCCCAATCCTCTTGCTCCCAGCACAGCTCAGCGCTGCCTGTTCTGCTCTTTCTCCCTGTTTTCCCTTCTCCTGTGCCCCCGAGCCTCTCTCTGCTGCAGAGCACCCTCAGCCAAGGGCACTGACAGCCCCCAGAGCCAGGCACTCACCCAGCCAGAGAGCGAGCAAGGAGCACGAGCAGAGTCCAGGTGAGCAGCTGCAACGATCCACATGTTGGTTTAGAGCACCTGCCCACCACTGGCACGTCCCCCTCTATCCTGACAGAATCCAAGCCACGCTTCCCCCACCTGGCCTGAATTCTCTCCTTCCCCTCAGGGCTTCAGCTGCTTGTTGAAGTCAAGGTAAAGAACTGGTGGAGAAGTCAATAGCAGAAAGAACAAGGGATTACCTGACCTTCTCAGAGACTTTAAACGTTATCTTACCTTTTTAAAATTAAAATTTGAGAAGGTTTTGCTATCTCTGTCCTGCATAAACCTTCCATCTCAGAATGCCCTCCAGATTTCTCTGACCCTGCTTCCATTTCTGCCTCCATCAGAATGCTCCTAAATATCAACACTGGTTCCTATCCTGTTTACCCAACAGGGCCACAGACTCCTGAACCTTCTTTAGCTGCCTCATGCTGCACTGTGACAGGATCATGTTACCATTCTGAGCTCTCTGGATGTTGAAATGAGCATAAAGGACCTTTCTCTCTGCGTTAGGGCACAAGATCGAGTTACCACATCCCTGCAAGTTCTTGCCTGTGAGCTGAGCCACGGTGACCACCCAACAGCACAACCTTAGCCTGTGACAAGCACAAAACGAAGTGCCTCATTTAACACATTTTCACCACCAATGAGGCTACTGCAGCACAAATGAAGCTGAGTGGAACCTCATGCTATTCACAGACCAGGTACTGGGGACATCAGTGTTTAAAATCCAGCAAGGGATTTATAAGATTTCAGTGAAACAATGAGAGTAGGGACAACCTACAGGTGACTCTGAATACAGATACTGAAAAGAAATGCATGATTTCTACAAGAATGAGATACATGTCTGCTCTCCAGATTATCCCACCTCACAACATCTTCATCACCTCCCCATATGCTGTACACACGTGTAAGTCTATGATACAACATCAATCACCATAAAAATCAGACAGATTCTGAGTTATTGAGTTAACACTTGGGAGATATTGCAAAAAAGGGATGTGAAATGAAAAATGAGTTACAACTTTAACTCTGGGGACTTTTCCATCTTAAGAAAGAAAAACAAAAGTGATGATGCACCCACAGAAGAAAGAAGTTTTCCAAAAGGGGAAATTTCTGTGTTTCCTTTCTGAGATTTGGCTTTGAGGAAAATAGCATTAATCTAATATGATGCAAATAAATAGTATGGATCTCTTCTGGTGAAAACAAAGGGAACATCCTGGGGAAGGATGCTGTGGCCATGGCATTAATGATGCTGTATCTCAGCTTGGTATCTCTAGTGCAGTGCAAGGCTAAGCACTACACAGGAGCACATTTTAAGTGTAGTTTTCTAATCAGAAAAGCTTTTAAAGAATACCTGGCCAGTGCCTGCTGTGGCTGCAATCAGATTTCCTTTAAATTCATAAAAGACTGAGCTTTCAAAGGAGGAAACATCCCCATAAAATCTGCAGAGCAGGACTGCCAACAGTGAGGCACAGCCAGCTGTGCTCTCAGCTCTGGGCATCTGCAGCTGGGTTGGAAACACACACAAAAAAAAATAAAAAAATCTCTGCCTGGTTCTGCCTTCCCAGGGCTTCTGCCAGGATCCTGGTGGGCTCCCACTGGGGAGAGACCCCCTGACACAGACATAACACCCTCCACCAGAAATTGCTGAGCCAACATCCAGGCATCAGGATTCTAATCTACACTTGTATCCCCTCCTTCATTTTTATTGCTCTGTGCCCATTTTCTACTGCTTTTGGGACAAATGAATAGGAGGGAATGTTAAAAAGCATTCCAGCCACATTAAATCAAATTAAGCATTTGGGGAAATAAGTTCTTGCTTTCTGGAGGCTCAGAAAAAAATGGGATGGCAGGGCATGGATGGATTTTCTGCAATTTTCTTATTACCTATGCTTAGAAGACTGATGTCTTTTTTTTTTCTTGTAATTCCTACAGCCTGTTTTGGTTTTATCAACTATCCTCAAAAAAACCCCAAACCTAAGCACAAAAACAAAGTAATAAAATAAAACCCTGTTAAATCAAAGGCCATAACAAGCACATCTTGCAAGTATCAGTAACTCCATGTACTGAAAGAGCTGAGAATGCTTAAACTTCAGTTGCAATTTTAAGTAGCATGTTCTTCAAGATGCCATTGCAATAGTTATCAAATTCTCCCTCTCCAAGACAGGCACCAGCAATATAAATAAGATTTTTTTAAAGATCCAGGGAAAGGAAGACCAGTGGCTTTGGGAAAAATCAGACAGAAGGAGTAATTAAAGAAGATTCCAGGAGGCAATAAAGCATTTGTGCAAAATGTCTCATAATAACAAATAAATTAGGGGAAAGCAGCTGTATGGGGGGAGTGGGGGAGAGGTACTTACACTCTTCTTCCATAACAACTATTTTAGTTTCTGAGGCTGGTAAGACTTGTGGTGCTTTCGTTGTTCCTGGGGAAATTAAGGTAAGAAAGTAGTGAACAAAATATCTCTTTTGAGCAGAGGAGGGTGGGCTTAGCTACTGTGGGGAGGAGCAGAGGGGCAGGTGCTGGTGTGGGGCACAGGCTGGGGGCTGGTGCAGGGCAGGGGATTGGGGTGACAGAGGCAGGACAAGGAGTGTCCCTGCAGGGGATGGCACAGGGCACGGTGTCCCCTCGCTGTGACGGGCCTCGTGTCACCCTAAAGAGGCAGAGATGGCTCAGGGCTCACCCGGCAGGAGATGAGCGAAAACGCAGGAGGTTTTCTTAGCCCTGATGGCCACAAGAGTGCAAAGATGGGATGGAAGGACATGGCAGTGGGGAAAATGTGGAGTTTAAGAAAAGGTGGGATTTCTGAAGAGCCTCCATCCCACGTGAAGTTCTGCAGCACAAATTAATGCTCATACAAGAGCTGGAGGAACAGGAAACAGATGAAGGACAGCACCCCAGATATTAGGGGAGACAAGCAAGGGGAGTGATTTCCCCTTTTTTAACCAGGATCCTGGGAACCCCAATGTCCACAGACACCAGCTCTACTCAACCTAGCTGACAGCACCTTTGGAGAAGTCCCTCACACCCTTTGGGTGCACAAAGGAGAAAGCCCCAGGAGCCTGGCCAGGGGGTGCAGTGCCTGCCAGAGACAGGGCTGGGACCACCACAAAGAGCTAGAAGCAGAAAGAATTTTTTGTACAACTTGATTTTTTCTGCAGTGTTTGATAAGGGGCAGGGCAGTTGAGAAGATGCCTAGAAATTTTTTTGAGGAATAAAAAGAATCTGAAACAGTCACACCTCAGCTGTGCCCTCATGGACATGTGATATTAACATTAGACTATTCAATCCTGAGAACTGGGAAATGGACATTTTTCTAAGAAAGCATCTCATTCACTTCAAAGTCATAAAATCTGCAATATATTGCAGTATATTTTGACTAAGTCCAGAAGCATTTCCTCAGAAATTAACACCCTCACAAAGTTTCTCAATGCAAAAGCATTTATTTCTGAGCTGGGAGTTTTGTGGAAATGCTGGAATTGTAGAGGAGGGATAAGGTGAGGGTTTGGTTGAGGGGCATTTTCTAAGTGCCAAGGGGTCTCTGCTCTGCAACCATTCTCTCTAAAGATGTGGTGGTTTTGGTGACTTGCAACCAGATCTGTATGGCTGAAAAGCTGCTTTTCTGAAACTGAAAATTGGAATTGGAATAGAGCAAAGAGCACTTTGCAATGAAAGCCACATGAGGATCAGTGCTAAGGATTCTGAGGAAGAAGAAACAGGGGACAACACATGTGTGGATTCAGATGCCTTGAGGAGTTTTCTACTGAAAGGTATCACAGAAGAAGGGAACTTGCAGAAGTGAGGAAAGCTTGCAAGGCCCCAGGAAGGCCCAGCAGTAAGGGGAGAGGAATACTCCAGGACAGACGTGCCTACATTTTGGGAAGGCTGCTTAGCTCTGGGTCGCTCCAGGGGAAAGAGGGTACAGAGTGCAAAGGGGTGACGGGGACACAAAAGCCTCCAGGGATCAGCATCACCTCAGCTGCCCTTGCAGGGGGCTCAGCTGGCCCTGCTGTCCTGGCAGGTGCTGAAAACAGCACCAAGGTGTGCCTGCAGTGGCAAGGCAGCTGAGAGCCTGGGTTCATCCAGGCAGGGAATCCAGCAGATTCACAGTGAGATCTCTCTGTGTTTTTAGTCGGTTTTCAGGTCTTAACACATTTCTGGGCATCTCAGGTGTGAGCCCGTCCCTGCTGAGAGGGTCCTCCCTGAGCAGGGGGAGCTGACCCCTGGCATGTGCTGCCTGCCCTGCAGTGGCCAGGTGTGCATTTACCTGGTGTGGAGGTCAGAGCCCAGCAGCAGGCACTGCTCAACCACACTCCTCCTCTTGTGACAGGAGTGCTGGTGCTGGGGAAGGGGCAGCAGAGGAGGCAAACAGGGCTTTGATGGCTGCACAAAGGGACGGGAGGTTGCACATGCAGCTCCCATCAAACAGGAGCAGTTTATGTGGGACAGCCAGTGAGTGAGCCAAGAAAAAAAAAAAAAAAGAGAGCACTGTCTCAGTTTCTTACTCAGGACACCTTTCCTATCAGAATTGGACACAAACCCAGCAGAGCAGCAGGGCTGAGTTCACAGACACGGAGAATGAAGGCAGGGAGGTGTTAGTATGGGTGGCCCTCCTCCTGACCCTGCCAGCACTGGGATTGAACAGGCAGGATAACCGAGGGGGAGGCTGTGTGATGCTGCAACTTCGTGAAATAAAAGATTCAGGATGACAAACACGCTGAGGTTGAGAGAGAAAATACTGCCAGAAAGCAGCAGGAGAAAGCTACCTTCCCTCACACTGCAATAAGGCTGGTGAGAGAACAAAAAACTGGATCCCAGCAAGGGCTGCAGAGCCCAGAGCCAGAGCCCAGCGCTCACAGCCCAGGCTGCCACAGTGCCTGTTGTGAATGGCAGGAGGAAGAGCTTAGGAAATAGTCACCCCCTCCCCAGCTGTGCCCTCCCAGCTTCTGGCAGCCACTGTAGGGACTTTCTGAGCCGGAGGGTGCATCCAAACCATCGTGTTAAGCAATATAATTATTATGACCAAGATAATAATAAAACCACCTAACCTCAGACTCCATCCGCTGAGCTCTAAGAGATGGAGCACACACTCTAGGATGAAAACCAGAAGCAACTTCACTCATCACAAAGCTATGGTCTAATTACTTGTCTTCTGGTGAGTTTTGCTTCTCAGAAATTCTTTAAAAAATGAAAACATCAAGCTCACCAGCTTTCTTTCCTCCTTACCCCTTCTTAAAAAAATACATAGACTGTAAGTTTATTTAAAATGTAAATTAACCACATTGCCAGTGACAGATAACAAAGATAAACATTTATGCTAAGCTGCATTTTTCTTATCTCCCAAGATTGTTTTACTCAATATCCTGAAAGCATGAAACAAAATTCAAGACAGACCATGTGCAGAACCTTTCTGTGGAATGGCAGACAGCTCGAGACATTTGCTGGCTTCTTCACTTACCACTTTTCACATTCAGGCTGCCTTTTGCGGTGTCTTTCCCTAAAACGTTCTCCGCTTCGCAGCTGTACTCCCCAGCATCTTCAAGCTTCACCTTGTTGAACTGCAGTCTGGAAATCTTTCTGTTGAAAAGTACAGCAGACATTTCTTACTCGATTGCTGACCAACCTCATGAAGTGACAACCATTCCTGGCCCTGGGATGCTGCCTGGAGGGTCACCCCTGCTTGACAGGATGGGCTGCCTGAGCTTGCTGAATAGGCACTCAAGCCTGGATAGGATTTGGACAAGTCCCTTCCCAAGATCTCCTAGGTGAACATCTCCCTCTGAACCCACTGCTCTGAGCATGCTGTGTGGTTTGGTCTGACACCTCCTCTCATTCACACAGAAAGTCTCATGAGGAGTTGAGGCCCAGGGTCCCAGCACTCCAGCACAGGCTCTCCACACTGGAAAAAAGCCAACTTACTGATGGACAGTGGGATCTGCCTGCCAAACAGAGATGTGTAGAGGAGATGCCTGTTCTGCACCTTCCTCAGCAGGGATGCTGAGCAGTCAGTGCTCCACCGGCTGCGTTCAGCAGTGCCACACACTCAGCACAAACACCCACGGCACCCAGGGGACTCACCCCTTGCCAGCCTGCACATCCAGTCCCTGGGTTTTGCCCTGGACATATCACTGACAGCTTCATCTCGACCTAAAAAAAGGGCAAGCACCTCGTGTCCCCCAAATCCACACTCCAGTGGACTACAGACGTGTGTGACTGAGCTGCACACCCTCATCTTTCCAACCAGATGTGCCTCGAAAGAGCAGGAGAGGGTGGGTGTGACAACTGCCCGTGCCACCTCCCAGCCCGTGCCACCTCCCAGCCCGTGCCACCTCCCAGCCTGTGCCACCTCCCAGCCTGTGCCACCTCCCAGCCCTGCTGCTCCTCCATGGAGAGGGAGAGCTCTGCGGCAGAGCTCTGCGGCGCTGCGGGAAGGAGCATCGCCTTTCCCACTGGCTATGACTCATTCCCTGGGATGGCTCTGACTAACAGGCAAAACCTTTTGTTGCCCAGTTTAACAGGGATCTATAGGAGCCTTCAACACACACTGAGTGCCACTCATGAGACCGCAGTGGGACTCCTGCTGGTTTACTACATTTTCTTCCATTTTAGCCATCTTATCAAAAGCCACCTTGTCTGCTCTTCTCATGAGAACATCTCTGTTTGCTTTCTACACCAAGCTTTTACCTCAGGTCTGTGTCACTTTATTTAGAGACTTGGAAGCGCTGCCAGCTTTAGAAAGAGCTCCCAGTGGCCGATGTTGCTGAAGGCAAATATAATTCCATTTATGTGGAAAATAATCATTAGCCTTGGACATAGCTGCAATGTTACACGTGTCATCTGAGAAGGACTTTTCTTTGGGATGTGAAAATCATTGTCCATAGGAAGCCCTTCACAGAAGCACACTGGCATCTTTTTAACACCCTGACAAGCTGTTCTCCTGGGAGGCACGGCGCAAGGGCACAGCAGGAACATCTCACTAGTTATATTAGTAAATTAAAAGCACTTGGAGATGACTTGGTAGAGCTCCCAGGAAACAGGCGCTGCCCTGTTTTACAGGATGCGGTCAAGTGCTCAATTGCATGAGCTGGGGCCACATGTGAAGCAATTTTTAAATGAATGTTGACAGTATGCAAAGACCTCTTGAATCCCTCTGACTGTAGGTCTCCCCTAATCCATTTGTGCAGTGACTTGGGCCAACACATTCCAACATGGAAGCCTAAACAAGAGGGGTGATTCTGCCTTGACTCCCAGTGCAGCACCCTTCTCTGAGTGTTCTCAAGTCTCTCAGCACAGCCTGTGACAGCCCTGGGCATCGTGGCCCTCACTGCTGTGCTGCCTTGGGAGCCAGGTAACACACACGTTACCTGAGAGAGGTATTTAAGGGCATTTCAGGGCATCCAGTGCCTGTTGCTGCCCTGTGCCTGTTGCTTCCTGCACCTTGCTGGGAGGGATGAAGGTGCCTGACGGGGGCCTGGGTTCTGCTGGGCTGCAGCACCTTGTTCAGGAGCATGTTCCCCACTCCCTCCATAGAGGAACGTGTGGAAATGCTCATCAAAAGAGCGAGATGGCTCCAGAATGCAACTCCAAGACTGCTCCCAGCCCAGCCATTACTTTCTCCCAGCTGTCTCAACCCTCTCTGCCAGAATGCACCATTTATTTTACAAACCAGCTCTCAGGACAGGCTGCAGTGCAGGCAGCACATGCTGAAAGCAGCTTGGAAGAGCAAGGCTCTAACTCAGAGTCCATAGAAAACACCACCCTGGCACATCAGCACGCTGGGGCTCTCTGCCAGGGCAGAGCTGAGAGCATCAATGGACAAGCTGCCTTCAGCTGCCAGAGCACAGATGTTCTAATGATAACTGGCTGCATGGCAATCTCAATCCACAGCACATTTCACCAGGTGGAGCAACTGGAAAAATCCACTACTGCATTATATCACCTAGGTATGTGATCTTTTACAGATAAGGGGGTGTAAGTCCCAAAGATATGAGTTAGGGAGTGGCATAAAAGGAGCCACACTTGACAGACTCAGTTCCAACAACATGGTGAGAGATATTTGGTCTTTTACCTGGAACTGGAGGGGAATGTGAGCAGAATAAAGAGTGATGTTGGCATTGGGAGCATAGCAACATCAAGGTGAAACCAAAGGGGATTACTTTGTTTTAATGCACAAGACTTGTACTGTCAAAAGACCTTATTTTTGCCATCACAATTTGTTGAAATTATCCTGGACTGGAAGATCCCCTTGAAAAATCAAGAGCTTTTTCTTGCTTTTCATATCCCAGGCCAATGGTGTGGCACCTCTTGGTCTCCACACTTTGCTGTATAATGTCTGGTGACAGACTCAGGGGAAAGGAGATGAGAGTTGGAGATATGGATCAGCTTTCACGTGTAACATAAGTGCAAAGAGAATTTCCCTATTCCAGAAGCACTGAAACAGCCAGAGAGATACCTTGCTTCACAGCATTAACCATGTCCTTTTAATTAACACGGAAAATACCTGTGCACTGGAAGAACTAAGCTGAAGCATGTCAAAGGGACAAGTCCTTGCCTGATCTGTGTGTGCCAAGGGTGACCACTCTGGTTTTTGTTCTATTTTGCTATCTCCAAGTGCTCCTGAAATATCACAACACTCCTTTGGAAATCAGCTTTTCCAAGCTGTGTTCTTCGCCCTGCTGTCCCCAGGGGCAGGTGCTGTGTTCTCCTGAGGGCTGATTTCACAGACACACCAAAGAGTGGCCTCCAAGGAGTTACACTGGGCACAGGAGTGTGGGATGAAGGCTCCTGGGGACAGCAGGCTCTGGGAGAGCCCTACATGTGCGTTCACAAGGGTGCCTGGCTGCCAGACGATGCCATTCTTCTGGAGGAAGGCGCTGCCCCGGGCTGTTTGCTCAGTGAAAGGGCCAGGGTCACTGACAGATCCCATCATTTCTCTGCAGTGCAACCCTGTTGACATCTCTTTACTCCGGGGGAAAATCTGCCTCATTGTCTTCCCTGACCCTCAGCACATATGACTTAGCCACGCACTAATTATCTCCTGTAGTGCCAGTGGAGGGATAAGCCACGGGGAATATGCTGTCTGCAAGCTCAGAGGGATAGGATTCACAAGGAGACCTTCAGCCTGGCCAAAAGAAGATCCCCCAAAATACCTTTCTGGCCAAGAGAAAAGAGTCCCCCAGAGGGCAGTTTGGAGGGATGAGTAAATCACCCTCTTCGGTGCCAATCTCCAGACTACAATGGGAAACAAGGAGATCAGCCCTTGGCCAGGACCTACACAAAGATCCTGGCAAATTCTGGCTGGGAAGGGTGTCCTCATCGGCTGTAATTTAGACATCTAAATGTGAGCTCAGGCCCTGAGGCCTCCAGTGCAGTGAGAGGAGAAGAAACAGGCCCTGCATCTGAGCCAAGGAGGAACTTCCCATGACAGCACTCATGTTCCCACCAGCACTTTGGTCAAGCTTGAATCATTCTTCCCCTCTTACCTACTGCCAAGTGGAAATGGGGCCATCTCCCCAGGTCATCTCCTCACCAGGCCATTCATGTCAGAGCATGGGATCAGGAGAGCAGCTGCCATCAGCTGCCCCCTTGACACCTACACTGAGGACTCTGTGCTCCCCTGGGTGAGTCCAGCCACTTCTGCATCGTTCTGGATAAGAATAGCTCCAGGATTACTACTGTTGTAGTGGTTTATTAGACTTCTAAAAATAGGGCAACTAACACATAAGTAACAAAGAAGTCAAGGAATGAGGTGAATGAACAGAAATTGGAGACTACCCTATATGTAGCCCCAAAATTGTCAATGAAGAGCACTGCACATAGTAAACACACCTGGAACCCTAGGAAAAGGAAATTCCCAAACATGACCCTTGCAAAGGACACACTGGATGCCCTGCTGTGGTCACCCATTAACTCCATTCCCCTCTGTTTGCACGGAGAGCCAGCAGCAGGAAGTACAGTGGCACTGATGAGAGCAGGAGTGCCATCAATTGCTGCTGCATCCTGCCAGAGATTTAATTGGTGCCTATGTGCTGCCCTGGCACTCTCACCGAGCTGCATTCGCCCTGAAAGAGCAGGTTAATGATTGGCAAGAAGATTCAGGATATCCATCTTGCAAACTACAAGTGCTGTCCAGCAGCCATCAAACACTGGGCAGCCCCACTGGGGCTCGGGGGGGACACGTCCATCATCCCCAGCACTCAGTGGGTTAATTCAGGCAGAGGGAATCACTGCAATGCAAAGGCAGTGTGGGGATGGTCATGGCAAAGCCGCTTTGTCCGGCAGGGCAGGAGCAGCCAGGAGCAGTCTCTCCCTTGCACAGCCCCCCTGATCTCTTCCCTGCCCTCCAGCTGTGCTCAGCAGAGCTGGGCAGAGCTGGGCAGGGCGGCTGTGCTCGCAGTGCTTGAGGAAAACAAGTGTCCAATGCTGGCTGCTCTGTGCTCCAGAGCATCATCTGGCCAGCTCAGTATCAGCTACAGAAAGAACAAATGGGAAAGGAGACAGAAATGCCCTCAAGCAAAGCAATCAAATAAGAGGGGTAAAGACAGGAAAGTTTGGAGTTTTCAGCTTGGCCATCATCCCTTCTCTATCTCCCTTCCTCCCCTCACACCATCTTCTGACCCGCGCTGTGCGTGACCTGCTGGGATGGTGGGAGACAGGGAATGTCCTTGCAGCGCCCAGGACAGAACCAGACATCCCCTGACCCACTTTACCTGCTCTCTCCTACCCCTGTTCCCCAACATTAAAGTGCTGTTCTAACCTGAAAAGCAGATTTGCCCCTTCTGTGCTCAGCAGTGCTGTGGTCTCTCTGTGCCCAGGCTTGGGACAGGCTGATTTTAAGAGGAAGACTCGCCCAGTCCTCACTCTGCAGAGCTGACACTGACACTGGTCTCAGAGTGAGGCGAGTCACTTCTGGGTTGGACAGTGTCAACAAGAGGGGACAAGATCGATAAGTACACTCCAAAGAGCAGGGTCACTTGTGCAACCCCTTCCAGGCTCAAATGCAGCCAGGGGTGTTCTGGAAATGGGAAGAGGTGTGGGGCAGCACAGGCAGTGACACACAATCACACCAGTGCCTGGCGTGGACTTTGTGGCTGCTGTGTTGAGAGGCAAATCCCTGTGCAATGCTGCTGCTCTCTGTGCCAGGCCAGGCCGTGGCACCTGCCAGGGTGTGACGTCAATAAATGAGTAAAAGCTGCGTTTTGGGCTCTGCCTGATGCACAGACCCAATGTCACTGCAGGGTCCTTTGTATTACTTCTGGAATTCAAGGCAATTGATCCATCCTATGAATGCTTCCTCCAATCCCAGTGCCAGGATTTTAATTTCTTTGAGAAAATGTAGGTCCTGGAGCAGTACTCTGCAGCCAGCTCCCAGCAGGTTCTTTCCCTGCTTCCTGTGATCTCATACAGAAGCAGTCCCAAGACTTCCCAGGGACTTCCCAGCACCAAATGTGGAACAGATTCCTCATTATCCCAAAGAGTGTGTGACCTTAATACAGAGACAAGGTCCCTTGGTCTCACTACCTCAACAACCAAACCATGAGCTGCTTCTGTGGCAGGGAGGGAAAAGAGGGCCAGTGCTGCTGGGGAGAAGGCACAGAGGTCCTTGTTTGGAAGTGTAACACATATTGGGTGGAGGTTGATGTGCTGGGCAAATCAGAGGCAGGACCAAAACTTCAGGGACTGCCAGAAGTAGGGAGGAAGGCCTGAGAGGACCTTTAAAGCAAAGAACATTAGTTGTAAAGAATCAAAGAGCAGAGGGAGGTGCCATACCAAGAGTAGCTGTCATGGGGACAGCCCTGGACAGAGCCCAAAAATGGAGATGAGCAGAGCCAGGCTGCAAATACTGATACCAGGAAAAAGTATTTTGGGGAACAGAAATAATGGGAAAGGGATGGCACCTTCACATGGGCAGGGAACTATTGCTCAAAATCTCTGTGAAACACCACTGCGGTTGTACAGAGCACATACAGGAGATCTAGATAAAGTTTTGGGTCTCGTCGTGTCATTCTCTTCTCCCCAGGCCATTTTCCTGCAGCTGGTACATGTCATAGATCCTCAGCAGTGTCTGCTCCGTGGCAAATTTGTGCCTGCAGGTCTGTGATGTGGTGTGCTGGATGAACTTCCAGCAGCCTCAGCCCTCACCCCAGCCCTCCTCCCCGAAGGTAAAACATTTTAACTTAAGTGGGATGAGTGGGATTTCAGCTCATGTCTCAGTGAGGGCCTCGACCTAATCTGTGACATTTTGCAACCAGAGTGGGCGAAGGTCTGTAGAGAGAGATTTTTATTTTGTTTTTGTAAGCATCCAGCATGGCTGGAAAAACCACACCAAATTTCAGGCACATAAAGCTCTTTCAACCTCTAAGTTTGCAGAGCCCAGCAGCTGAAGCAGCCCAGCAACTGACTGAGACTTATTAGCAACTATAATGCAGTCAAATTTGATTAAATGTCCACTCCCTGATTCTCTCAGGAGCCCCAACTTGCAAAGTCTGTGGATTGTTTGAGCTCAAAACCCAACTGCTTCTCCTTTCAGTTCTCAAATTCCCTGGTTCAGTCCCAGGTGCATTGGCCAAGATGATGTCCATCATCTCCTCTAAAACAACAAGCAAACAAACAAAGGAGATGCTCTCCTTCACACCCCCCTCCAATGAAGTGCCTTCAGCAGCTAAAACCAAATCCCAAGTATTGGAGACTTATAATGACATGTGAGAGTTAGCAAGGCAGCAGCTCCCCTGGTGATTATAACAACACCGGTGCTTGAGAAGAGTCTTCGCTTCAAGGCATCTGGAATTGCTCTTGCAAGATCCATTGTCAAATGAGCTTTTTCCTTTGTTTAAAAATGTCAGCCCAAAGACCCCTGCCAGAGTGGTGGTATAGCCTGCTTGGGTTCACTCTGGCTCCCACAAGGCTTCAACAGTCCTCTTTGCCCCTCCTTGTCTCCAGGCTTAATTAGGAAATCATTTATCATTATTGGCACTCTCGTTCCCCTGCTGCTTTGGCATTATTTTTTTTTTTTTTTTGGCCTTCATTCCAGTGCAGTGAGCTGTACAGGGAAGACCACAGCCCCATTCATTGTGGGTGGGGAATAATCTACAATTGGGAGCCCTACAAGGAAGACCCCAGCAATGAATCTGCTCAAGTGGCATTGCCTGAGGGACTACTGTACAGAAACAGGAGAGGAGGGGATCCCTTGGCTCCACTTACAGGCTAACAATAGGGATTCCTGGTGATACTGAAAGTAGGACACTACTCCCAAGGGATGTCATATGGTCAGCCTGTCCCAAACTGAACTGCCAACCCTCCCCAATCAATGATACGCCTACTTCATCACCCCAGCAGCGTCCCTTGGTAGAAGAGCACACAAAGGGAAAGGGCTGTAAGGACAGGCACAGCTCAGGGACCCCCAGGCTCCTGGGCTCCAGCTGAACATCTGCATGTCCCAGGCTGAGCTTTAAGCATGAGTTCAGGAAGGGAAGGTTCTCTACACCTCCACAAGCAAAAACTCCCTTGGCTTCCTCCACAACTGGCACTTGACCATTTGCCAGAATAGTCAGAAAGTTAAAACCCAACCTGAACTTCTTGGGAGCCTCAATCAGACCTCAGACACACTCAGCCAAAAATGGCATCACTTTAGCAGCCTGGGGGGAGAGCCATTCACTAGGCTGTATTTCCACTACCACAGGCAATTCTTTCTGGGTAATTTCTCTGGGTTTCCCATCAACTGTGTTTTATTTAAATGGAGATGGAGATAAAATTCCAGCCAATAATTTCTTCCACCTTAAAGAGGTTTCCCCTCCGTGCAAGCCAGGCTTGCCCCAGCCTGTCACTAATTACAGATGGAACATGAAGTTCAGAAAGGAGGAATCAGAATTGTTCCCCTCCCTCCAGCAAATATCCATTAAAAAAACTTGACTCCTCTGCCTGATGGCACCAGAAGCTTTGCCGGTAAGTTTAAAAAGAAGAGGGAAATGATTGATGGAAAAGCTGAAGAGCTGACATGTAGTTAAGTGCTCCTCTCCTCCTTACAACATATACATCCCTTATTTTGAAAGAGATCCCCTCTTCTAGAGATCAAACAAAAACCCAATCACCAAAAAAAAATGCTTCAGTCATACTTTCTAGTTAGAAACCTCAAGGCTCTTTAAACACACAGGGAAAAAAGCCAGGAATGAATCACAGAGGGCAACCATGTTCTTGTCTCCCATCCTAACCCTCTGCATGCTAAAGATCTCAGTGCTGGGGACAGATTTCAGCTGTGCCCAGCTCTGCCAGGGCCTCACAGTGCCAAGGGAAACACTGTGGACATCACTTTGCTGGAGGGCTCTTTTGGCTTGGCTCCAGCAGAAAACTCAATCAGGTCTTTGGACTACACTTCTGAAGAAATGATACTGTGCACCTGGCCAGGTCCTGCACAGCCTGAGAAGTTTTCGCCTTGTGTTCTTTCCCTGTGAAGGTCCCTCCCCAGGGCTCCATTTCTGTCCCTCTGAAATCCCCACTCTGAACTGAAGGGAAGCACAGAGGATTATCTGGAGACCAGTGTTATCTCTAAGTGGAGCCAGATTTATAAATCCCATTATTCTTAAAATAATCGTTATAGAGTAAGATGTCCTTTCAGAGATTTACAATTTGGGATGCTTATCCTCCCCTGGAGTCCCCTCCCAACAGGCTGGAAGTAATGCTCTGCACCCGTATCACATGTCCCTCCACTCAACTTGGCCCAGACAGCTGCATAATGAAGACATCAAAGTCATGAGGGCTCTCTCAGCCCTCAGCCTGCTCTGAGCAGTTTTTAGTGTTTGTTCCATGCAGTCAAGACCAGAGGGAGGCAGGTCCAGTGCCAGTGGCCACTCTGCCTTGAAATTTTCAGTTCTGGGGCCCGGCAAACATGGTGCAGGGGACAGAGGTGGGAATGCCAGAGTGGGTGTGCACAGACCCACCCAGATCCTCTCAGGGAAGTGTTCCTGCACTGCTAAACAAGGGGCAAATGCTCACTGAGAGGTAATTATCCCACAACTGTCCCACAGAGCAACAGAATCATTTGGGTTGGAAAAGCCCTCTGAGATCACTGAGTCCAACCATTCCCCCAGCACTGCCAAGGCCACCAATGAACCGTGTCCCCAAGTGACACATCCACACAGTTTTTGAGCACTTCCACCATTTCCCTGGGCAGCCTGTTCCAATGCCTGGCCACTATTTCAGTGATGATGTTTTCCCTAATATCCAAACCCTCCTTAGCACAGCTTGAGGCCATTTCCTTTTGTTGCTGCTCAACAGCTGCTTGAGTCTAGTCTCCACAGCCTGGTCCCAGCACAAGACAGGCACATCTTCATGGCAGCAGGGAGCAGAAGCTGGGATGGGAAAAAATTCTGGGGATGCTTTGGGCTTTGCTGCTGAGGGAGTCTCAGACACTGGAGGAGGCAGCTGCTCGGCTTTCCTTAAAATGTTTATCCTCAGGCTTATTTTGCCAGCAGGAAGCCCTTCCAGCACCACACATCTTTGGCCTCTCACTGGAGAGCCGACATGTTGCCATGGAAACTGGTAAATGCAAAATTATGACTAGACAGCAGTGTCCTGAGGAAAGGGGACCAACTTCCTTCCATTTGTTTCTGTCCCTGGCCCAGGGACTGCGTGTCCCCATCGCTGGGGGTGGGATGCCATCCTGCCACAGCTTGCTGCCGGACACAGGGTGGCAGGAGGTGAGGAAGGGCTGGGATAACTGGGAGGGCAGCAGGGCAGTGCTGGGTGTCTGCTCTGGGGCTGGATGCACTCCAGCTCTGGGGGAAATCGCTGCCCAACACCCTGGGCAGGCAGGACTCGCACAGCTGGCTGCAGAGCGTGCTGCAGACATTTCCCCAGGGCATCCCAGCATTTAGCCATTGCTAAACAACCAAGGCCACGAGACTGGCAAAGGCCACCAAAACCAGTGAGGGCAGCAGAGCAGCGAGGCAGGCACAGCCCTGCCCTGTCTCTGCTGCCCGAGACCCCACACAGCCCCTCCTGAGCAGGCAGCACCCAGATATCCTGGATGCACTGACCACCTCACTGCCTCATCCCAAAACAGCCACAAGACCTAGAATTATTACAATGGAGGTCAACTATCTTGGGTGTGACTCTGAAACCAAACGCAACAGGACTGAATGTAAATTAAGGCAATTGGCAACGCCCCGTTCAAACACTGATTTTTTTCTGATTGGTAGTGGTTTCTAATTTTAAAAATTGCTACTCTAACAAGTCCATAATGAGCTCTTATTCCCACACCCAGAACATATGCTAGCAAAGAATTAGCATCAAATTTTCCAAGGGGTCGGGCACTTGCAAGCTGACTTTGCTGGCTAGGTCAGGATGTAGGAATGCAAGCATAGCCATGATTATGGAATAATTTTAGGATACATCATATGTAAATACCGGGCCTTCAGAAATATCAACATGGATTCATTTAAATCCATCCCCAGTGAGAACCCCATAGCTTGGTCACTGGGGCCTCTTTCTGCAGGTGTTTTAGCCCTGCCTGAATGAGGTGCTGCTGAAGGTGACAGTCACTGAGAGCACCTGAGAGCTTTGCTGGGTGGGGACTTCGGGGCAGATGTGAGGGAGCTTGCCCTGGGGTGGACAGATGAAAGGATTTGCACAGGACAAGCTCTGTGCATGTGACCATGACCCCGATCAGTGTTGTGAGGTCATTTTGCATCTCAGCCCTGCTCAGTGTAGAGAAGACTGAGGGGATCTCATTAATGCACATAAAGATCTCTCAAGAGATGTCAGAGGATGGTGCCAGACTCTCCAGAGCTGCCCAGTGACAGGACAAGGAGCAGTAGCCATAAACTAAACCATGAAAAGTTCCATCCCAGCATGGGGGAGAACTTCTTTATGCTGAGGGTGGCAGAACACTGCAACAGCTGCCCAGGAAGGGTGTGGAGTCTCCTTCTCTGGAGACATTCCAACCCCACCTGGACATGTTCTTACGTTACCTGCTTCAGGTGATCCTGCCTTGGCAGGGGGGTTGAACTGGATAATCTCCAGAGGTCCCTTCCAGCATTAATTTGTCATTCTGTGATTTTTCAGTGGCCTTAAATGCTTCTGTGTCCACCTAAATTCAGGAGGGAACAAACCAATTCCTCCCACAGCCCTGCTGCTGAGTGGTGGGGCAACAGCTGGGTTTGGCTACGTTCTGCATCCCACCCCTAACCACAGAGCAGGAGTCACCCCAGGCAACCTGAGCTGCCCACAGCTACCAGGGAAAGCCTCCCCATGTCACAAGACACCAGTCTCAGGTATCCAAAGCCTCCCTGACCCCAGGACAGCCCATCTACAAGCCCAACACCTTCTCTGTGCATGCCCTGCTCCTCTCCCCACGACTCTCTGAGGACACTGGGGATCTTGCTCACTCTCCTGGGCATGGTAACTGGGCTGAGCGTGGTCCTGTGGCTCTGAGGGAGCCCTCAGTGCTGCTCAGCAGAGACTTGGGGAGCACAGCAGCACCTCCAGCCAGGTGGCCCCAGACCCAGACCCTGCGTGAGCAGAGGCAGAGCAGCCCTGTGTCATACTTACTTCCCATTCCCATACTTGATCCGGATGTCTTTGCTCTTCTTCAGCTCCTTCCCATCTTTAAACCATTTGTAGGACGGCTGAGGGTTTCCAGCAGTTGCCTCACATTTCAGGGAAATCTTCTCGCCCACGTGAACATTTGGGCTTTTCAGTTTCTTCAGTTTGGGAGGAACAGCTAGGGAAAGAGAAAGGGGACACTGTGAAACCTGCCCCTCTCAGAGCTGTGCACACACAAGAGGAGCCCCCCAAGCCCCCTCCCCTGGGGAGCTCCTGCTGCCCCCACTGCCATGGGGTGATGGGGAGGGGCTGCCCAGGGAAAGCAGCACACAGGAAGGAGCGTGGAGTCAGAAACGTCCACACAGGGAACAGAGGGAGCCCCTGGCTCTGGAGGCTCCACATGACCAGATTTGATGGTTCCACAGCAGGCAGGACCCCGTGTCTCCTGTCCCTGCAGAGCTTTGCTGAGCTCTCCACGCTCTCCCACCATGCACACACCTCAAGCTCTCCAGGGACTATTTTTCTCCTGCTCCTGGCCATTGCTGCTGCAGATTGCCAACACCTACATGACCTTTGTGGCTGCCGTGGGTGTGCTGCCAGTCCCACAGCCCCAGCAGCCCCAGCCAGAATGTTTTAGTGCAGATGGAGCAGAGGCAGGTCACAGGGAGCTTGGCCCTGTGCCCCAGATGCTCCGAATCTGCTGCAGAGACCTTGTTCAGCTCAACATCAGCAGAGCAATAGCCACTGACAGGGGCTGCAAGAAAATCCTGCATATGTAAGGAGTGAAGAGGAACAGCCATTCTTCAGAAAAGTGAAAGAATAGGTATTTCAAATGGTTTTATGCCAGCAGTGTCAGGCTGGCCAGCAGCCTTTCCATCCTGGAGCCCTGCACGTGGGTGTTTCAGAGAGGTGATTTTTACCATGCACCTGGAACATCAGACAGAGAGGGAGACACTTCTTATCAATCTCTGCCAGGCTTTATATTAAACCTGACAAGAAAGGATTAGCAGGCTTGCAATTTTTCTTTCAACTGACAGCTCTGCACTCTTCTAGCTCCCTTTTTCTTTCTCAGCACTAACCTTAAAAAAAGAAACAGCAACTTGCTGGTTTTGCCTTAAGAATATTGGTAACAATGGCTTCTCCTTATCTGAGGTGTGTTACAGATAGAGAATTTCCTCTCTCTAATATGCACAAACCACATTCTAATTGCTTTGTGCATTCTGATCTTGCGAAATGGCAGAGCACTCAAAGGTGGAGGGACTGGATGGGTTTCATTAGAGCAGTCACTGTTCTACAGACCTTTGTATGTCTCCTCTAGTTCTTCATGCCAAGCTAAGTTAGTGTAGGTTGATAGTATTTAAAGACTGTTCTCACCAAAAGCGATCTTACAAAAAATAATAAAAAGCACAGCGATTGTCAGGAATATGCTTCTGTGGCAGGAAACTCTCAGCACTCTCATATTCCTGATGGGAATGAGAAGATAAATTGTCCTTAATCAAAAGGACCCCAACATGGATAGAAATGGAACAGTTCAGGGTAACAGGAGTTAGCCAAGCAAAGCTCACAGTGACTGAAAGGCAAGCCCAGGGCTTGTGGGGGGGGAACGTGGCAGGGCTGGTCCTAGGCACGTCAGACCTCACAGCCACAGAAGCTGTGGCTGCCCCATCCCTGGAAGTGTCCAAGGCCAGGTTGGACAGGGCTTGGAGCAACCTGGGATAGTGGAAGGTGTCCCTACCCATGGCAGGGGGCTGGAATGAGATGAGTTTTAAGTTTATTTAAGCCCAAACCATTTCATGATTCTAATGGGACAGGCACAAAACCATTGGGTGGGCTGCAGGCAATTGTTGCAGGCTGGGCACTGACATCTCTCACTGCTTCCCTGGTCACTGTGCTTTGGCACAAACATACGCTTATAACCAGAAATTATCTCAGCTTTTAGCAAATTTTAGGAATTCTGTGAAAATCCAAGGTGTCATGGGTTTTGTGAAGGCTGTATCCCTGATCCTTGTCTCCTTGCCTGGAAATGAGTTGCCCAGAAGAGCTGGAAGACAGTGAAGGGAGAAGAGAGCTGGTCTCTTCTCAGAACACTGCATGGAGAGCCAGGAAGGTAAACAGGACCTTGCTTTTACAGGGGTCATTTTGGGGAATAGAGAAATAGACTCTCAAATATTTATTCTGTCTGAACATGAGTGTCAGTTAGCTCCTATTGTACCCCGAGGTCACCCTGCCCCATGCCAACATTATCCATACACCTTAAATACAGGGAAGGTCCTGACCTTGACGTGGCTGCATCTGTTTCATTTTATTTCCAGCCTGGTGGTCTGCAGAATTATGAAGCAGGCACCATGTGGACATAAGATGGGTTAATTTGGACTGAGATACGAGTCACTGAAGGGACAACTCTTGTCTCATTTCAGAGAAGCCACAGGTGTGAAGAATTCTGATATGAGCGAGAACCGGTAGTAGGATATAAAGAAGTTGAACTGGTGTTAAAACTGATAAAACAACTGAGTCTTGGGGGTGTGAAAGAATATTCTCTTCTCATCTCCTTTCCATAGTTCTATGTGCTACCATCACCCTGGGTGGAAGATAAACTGGAAGCTGCTGGGAGAAAGGGGTGTCAGCCCTGCCCCTCTCCATCGAAACACTGGCAAGAGAAGAGCAAACCCCAGAAGCCTGAAGCCTGTTGAAGAAGGGGGCCAAGAACAAGCAAGGAAATTTCCATGATCTCCCCACCAACATGAATCATGTCTCACCAAAAACTCTGTGTATGCCACCAGTGATGATTACAGGACATTGCTAAGCAGGCAGATCCAAAAAAACAAAGAGCTGACACAACACATGGCATCCCACCCCTCCAGCAGAGAGTCCTGCCCAGAAAAAGGGAGGAGAACATCCTTCCACCCCAATCTACATGTTTTTGGTGTCTCAATACAGGAGGTAAAGAGACAGTGTATTCAGCTCCAGGCCACACTTCATGGACTCCATGGACTGCAATCCTCCAGCTGAATCAGACAGAGCAGTGAAAGGGGAATCCAACCCCAAAATATTCTGGACTGTCTGGGAAAAGGGCTGTGCATAAAGAGGCAGGGCTGTGCTCCCTGACACATCTGTGCCCTTGCTGCTGCAGTGCAGCAGGGCTTGTGCTTGGACAGCAGTGTGGGAAGAGCAGGCAGAGCCCCAAGCCTGGAAACAGCATCCAGAGCCTTGCTCTGGGCAAAAGGGAAGCCTGGCCTTGGTCTCTGGGATGGGCTGCTCTGGGCTGGAAACCCTCACTTCATAATTCCTGCTGCTTTCAGAAAAACACAGAAATCTTCATTTAGAGACATTCACTGCTGATGACTCTGCTTAATTCCAGACAAAGACTTTCCTCTGGTTTTCGTTCGTAAAAAGTTTAAACTGCAGTTCTTATTCATAGTCTGAACTTCTCTAACTTTGGCTTCCAGCCAAGAGATCTCTGCCTTTCTCTGGTAAATTTGAATCCCATCTAGCAACCAGAAACCCCTTCCCTTTTTAGGTACTTGTAAACTATGACTGAATCACCTTTCAACCTTCCCCAGCAGTAAACTAAAGTAGCTTGAGAGACCAGAGCAGCACATGGAGTGCTAATACTGGAGTATGTCAAAGTTTTACATTTAGGTACACTTTCAGCTTTTGACCCATCTCCATTTCTGTCCTGTCCAAATCACAGAGTTGCAGCTCAGAAAACCATGAGTTCAGTTCAAAAAGATCAGAGGATTGATTTTGAGTGCCCCCTTTCTTAGTGCTCTGAGCATTTGGGGTCATTTTAATTTCCTCCTTGTTTGATACTTTTTCCAGCACGCTGGAAAAACAAAGTCACTAGCTTCACACATATCAAAATAGCACACTATCCTGGGCAAACAGCTTTAAATGTGTGCCAGGCAGGGTCCAGGTCCAATTCATGTTTCCATCAAGTCCCAGCTTCCCAGCCTCCTCCACACAGGTGGGGCCAGAACAGCTTCTGTCAGAGCCAAAACACGGGTCTAGGGTCGCCCAAGTCACCCATCACCCTGATGCAGCTGAGCTGAAGCTGCAGTTCCAGTTCCTCACCTTCTGCTTCCCATGGAACAGCCCTGCCAGCTGTGGTCTCCTCCACAGCTGGGCTAGCAACACCCCCAGCTCGAGCCCCACTGCTGCCAAGTTCACCAAAACAGGGGTTTTCAACTTGAAAAAAATAAGGATTTAGCTCTGCTTGTCAAACTGAATCTACAGCTTAGGATCTGTATCTCTGGTCACCCTGCAATTCTGTCAAACCCTCCTCCATCCAAATTTGTGTCTCCTCTCTGTGGGGTGAAGTATCACCAGCCTCACAAAGCCTGAGCTGTTGGACAGAAGAGCCAGATGTATTTCCAGGCAATTTTTCTAAGTGACAATCACGTCAAGGGTATGTCGTGCTGCAAAAAGAAAGTTTAATCCTGGTAGAGCTGAGACCAACAATAAATACAATTTTTCTACAGATTTTTGCTCACTCCAAGGTCAGATGAAACCCAAGCAACCATTAGATCTCATCCTACACTAGTTGTGTGAGCTATAAAAATTAACCCTGAAATATGCTGGAGCCAGGATCAACAAATGCACACAACTTCCTAACTTGTTTTAAGAGCTGTGTTTGACAAAAAGACCTTTGCAGGAGAGGTTTGTCCTCTGATAGCAGCCCTGGCATCCTCTGCCTTCACACAGAGAAGAGAGGGTCACAAAAGTCTGAAATGCTGAGCTCTAAACTATACGATATGAGTTGTTTGAACATCCATTATAAAAGGACTTACATGTACACATTGCTTTAATTAATTCACTTCTGATTACACTTGATATAACACTGAAGTACCTTGATGCTAACAACACCTCTTTTACTTCTGGTACCTGCAGTACGCCTGCAAGCACCTCAGAGCCTCAATTCAAAACATCATTAATCATCCTTGGGCAGAGTGCCCAAACAGAGTCCAACAATGGAGTGGTGACAAAACCACATCCCACCCACAGAGCATCCTACATAAACAAGCCCTTGGCAGCAAAGAGCAGGAGCAGGCAGCCTGGGAAAGGTGCTCCATGAGCTCTGGAACAGCCACAGACGCTGCTTCCCGAGCCGTGGGGATGCTCCACCCAGACACATCTGGGAGCTCTGGAGTTGATGTCATGAGCAGATGGGATTTCTCGTCCTGGCCTCCTCCAAGGGAGGAACTGCAGTGTGAGCCTCTAAAGGCAACCTGGGAGAACATGGATCTGGACCTCCCAGGTCTCCAGATCCACCTACCTATACACTGGCAAGGTGTTCAGGTAGGTGGATCTGAAGACCTGCGAGGACAGCATCCTTCTGTGTCTCTCTGAGCAGCTGAGGGAGAAAGCAACTGAGCTTGAATTCCCTTGGGCATGGAAAAGGGAAGCTGAAAAATGCATTCTCATAGGAATGGAAGAGATGCAAGGAGAGTTAAGACCTACAAACTCCCAGGTGATCCTTGACATGCCTATATCTGAGCCATGGCTTTCCACACAAGGACCCCACCCAATGTCCCCAGGTCAGGACAACCCTCCTGTGCCAGAGTAGGGCAGAAGGAATGTGCACAGGTGATCTCTTGGAAAGAAGCTGTGTTTCTCAGCCTGCCCAAGCCATTGGTCTCAGGCCAGCCCTTCCACCCTGGTGCCAGGGCTTCCACTGGGCTCTTGTGCTGGGCTGGAGAAGCTGCAGATCCAGTGGTGCCTCCATGGGTCTGAGCTCCCAGCTCTCCCCAGAGGAACCCAGACACACAAAGGATGCTCCAGGCACAGTCCTTGAGGCTTCCAGGCCTCAGTGAAGGGCAAGATCTGCAGGCATGAAACCCACCCAAGCCAGGTCTCAAAGGCTGCTGTCCCCTAAGCCCCTTCTGGAGAGGTGTCTCAGATGGGAATAGTTCAACATTCTCTAACATGGAAAATTACAGAACTCATCTTTCCATCAGATCTGTTTTGCAGCCTCAACTTGCTCCAAATTCAATCACAAACATTTGCCAAGATGGCAACTTCTACCTGAAAGGAATTTTTCCTATTTCTGTCATCTCTACTGCAAAGTAAGGACAGGTGTTCCTGCCACATCATCATGCAGGCTGGGACATCAGACACATCTTGAGGGTCAGCACTCTCCCCACTGTGATACAACTCATTTCTTGCCTGATGCAGTCCCACAGGCTCCACTGTTTTAATCAGAGGTGATGCTTCTTTGCCTGGGGCTTAATTTGGCCTTTATTTGACAAGGAGAGAAACCTGAAGCTCAGCAACAGCTCCTGATCCCCTGGACTTTGTTTCAATATTGGCTGCAAATGTCAAGCTGTCAAAGAAGGGACCTACTCTGAGGAAAGCTCCCTCCTGCCAGAAGGGATGGAAACATGGGATCTGCTTGGAAAAAAACTCACAACACACTCGGTGCTTGTTCTCCTTTTTTTCCAGGTTTTTATGTAGAGGGCAAAAGGCATTCCCTGCTGTGCACCCAGGCAGGCTGTGGCGTGTGCAGCCGGAGCTCTGAGGGGACTCAGCTCCTTGGTGGCAGTGTCAGAAGGACTCCTCAGAGTCTGTGATCCTCCAACGCCCCTGGAGGTAACAGGGCTGGATTTGAGTGAAGCTGTAGAACAACCCTGGCTTTACTGCATGGGTGGACACAACGTCCACAGACCACACACAGCCCAGAGCCTGCGGGACAGAACCTTGGTGTGACACTGACACATTGCCCCATGCCAGCCTCTAGCCCCAGTGGGTAACTACAGGCTCCAAACCCAGAGTAATAAACATAATATAATATCTGTAATATAATTTATACTTCAGGCAACTTATGTTTCAGTTTATGCCAAAGCATGGTCAGACATTCTCATGGTAGTCTTTGTAGCCGCTGTCTCAGATCTCGGTGTGCTGAGCAGGTAAACAACAACAACTAATTTAAATTTTGCTGTAACCACTGTTTGACCTTTTAATTAACAAATAGCCATGTTTGTCCGTGAGCAGTGATCATAAAGTCATGGAACCATGAATGGTTTGGTTTGGGAGGGACCTTAAAGCTCATCTCATTCTGCCCCCTGCCATGGGCAGGGACACCTTCCTCTACCACAGGCTGCTCCAAGTCCCTTCCAGCCTGGCTTTGGACATTCCAGGGATGGGGCAGCCACAGCTTCTCTGGACAACCTGTGCCAGGGCCTCCCCACCCTCAGAGGGCAGGGACTCCAGTGCAGGAGCCAGCACTAGACCCTGTGGCTCACTCGGGACATTTACACTCCACCTCCGCTGTCCGAGGGACTATCTGTGCAGTAACTGCAGAGAACAGCAAGGGTTAATAACCCAAATTTCCCCAAGGACTTGGGAGATGACTCCCACAGAGGTATTCCAGCAGGAGTCAGAGGCTCATCTCTGTGCTCCTGGGAGAGGTCCCACTCTGGGAGCTGGAGACGCAGGTGTGACAATGCAGGAGCCACTCCTCTGGGTCCTGGAGGGTCTGCTGAGGACACCCTCAGCTGACTCACACAGAACAGACACTGATGGAAAGGACACACATGACTGCAAGTGTGAAGATGCTGAAAAGTCTGAGATCTGTGTTTGGGGTTGGAATGAAGTGTGGAAAGCACTTTGCTGAAGCCAGAACAAATGTGTTATTCCTCCCTACATGTCCCATACCTTCCCTAACACACAAGTTGCTTTTCGTTTAACTAAGTTCCTGTAGCCTTCTGTCTCAAGAGAGAAGAAGTGACTACAACACCAATCTACAGCACCATTATAATTTTTTTTTTAATCTATTTAAATTGAGAGCCACAACAATCTCTATTTTCATGACCATTCCCATCACCAAAGAAAACTGACTGGAAAGTTACAAGCAGGTTTGTTGATTTAGGTTTGCTCTTTATAGGATCGTCTGGCAACTCAAACCAGGGGATCTTAGAGGTCTTTCCCAACCTTTATGATTCTGTAATTCTACAAAAAAGTGCCACAAAGCCACAAATTCCACCCTCCTCTTACAAATTCTGGCTCCACTTATATTTAAGAGCAACTGATAAATTCCTCCTCCTCTATCTTTCCCACACTTAAAAATCCAGTTATTCTTATTTCCAGTGAAAGTTTTGAAATTGGTGTATGATCTGGTGCAGAGCCTGAGGCTGAAATCTCAGCTCCACTGAAATCAATGAGCATCTGGCCACTGGGCAAGGATGGCTTCCCAATACCCAAATTGTTAAGCCAACTGGGCTGTGCTTTTGCCACAATCCTGGAGGTGCCCATGCACAAACACTCACCTGAAGAGCACAACACCTCCAAGGCATGCACATGCAAATATCCAATATTAAAATCCAGGGGCTGAAGTGCTTGGATTTGCCAAACCTAGTATTCTATGAACACTAGCTGGTTTGCAAACAATGTAATTGGAGTAGAATTGCTATTGTGTTTGTTTGTTTTGAATATTTTTGGCCAGGAAGTTGTCCTGGAGGTATAGTTGAGCATAAGTGGTCTGGTGGAAAAATGTCATTCATTCTGTTCCTATTAAGACCAAAAACAATAGCCACACAAAGACAGCAGCGACAATTTCTGCTCTTCATGCCTCTAACAATGTGTTTTCAACCCTAAAGGCAACATCTTGTTTGTACCCAATTGATTCTGGGATCATATTTTATATAATCAAATATATCTTTGAACAAAGATATGTTTTATGAACTGCTCAATTTCCAGATGACCTTGGAAACAGCAATTCATAAAATATAGCTTTATCTCTATCTTGACAATCAGCGAGAAAAATTACCCACCCATATTTTGTGGACTGCCAATCCAGACCCAGCCAACAAAGAAATTACCCCCAGCATCCAAAACTTTAAAATACATTAATCCTTTGTTCCAGTCACTGAGCACTAAGCACAAATTACTTGCCCTAGAACCCTGGTAAAGAGCCGGGTGGCATCCATCATCTTCCAATCACCAAAGGAAAGTGATTGAAAAAAACACCCCAGGAGACCAAACAATCTAGGTTAGCAGAAAAAACCCTCATTTCATTAAATGTTTATTATGAAATCTGTACATGAAACCATATATAAACCCCTTACATCATGGCAAAGCTAAAGGCTAAAATCTTTCAGATTACAGGGAAGAATTTGCAGATGCAAATGACCATTAGTGGAATGTCATTGGTTCTAGAAAAGGATGAAAAAAAAAAACCAAAAAAACCCTACTGGATGTTTTACAGCTTTATGAATCACAGGACTGTTGCTTTAAAACATAGAGGAGAGCAGCTCAGAGAGAAGCTGAAACTCCTCTAACAGAGACTGCCTGCACCACCTGGGCTCTCCCAGGGTAGGAGGACAACAGACAGACCATCATGGACTGGTGGGGGCATTGCAGGGAGAAATTCCCCCCATGAAGGTGGGGAGGACCTGGCACAGGGTGCCCAGAGAAGCTGTGGCTCCCCCGTCCCTGGAAATGTCCAAGGCCAGGCTGGAAGGGGCTTGGAGCAACCTGGGATAGTGGAAGGTGTCCCTGGCTGGGGCTTGGAATGAGATGGTCTCCAAGGTCCCTCCCAACTTGAACCATTCTGGGATTCTGTGATGATTCTATGACTCAAAGTACCTGCAGAAACAGGACTCTGCATTGTGGGGGCACAGCACAGCCCCAAACACACACACCAAGTCCTTCAGGTAAATCAGGACATGGGCCACTGCAAACAGGTGAAGGTGACCAAATCTGAGTGAGGTGCCAGGTTTGCCACACACGCCTGTCCCTCCCTGCCCAGCCCTGAGCCCATCACAGGCAGGTGCCCAAGGGAAGGACAGGGCTGCACTCAGGCAGGACAGCACTTCTGGAGAGCTCTGTGCTCCTCCCTCAATATATTGTATTCAAACAGAGGGGATTAACTAACGAGGTGGGAGACCTGAGGTCAGGAGGAGCAGGAACCACAGAATCCCTCACTGCAGTGATGCCTGAAGTCTTTGCTTTCATATTTTCCAGACTCTGTACTGCATTAATATATAACTCTGAACTTCATATGAAGTGTTAGCAAGTTCTCCTTACGGTTCAGTCACACAAAACATTCCTTTTCCAGACTGAGAACCAAGGACACCATTGCAGCTTCAGGCCCAAAAAGTGTAACCAGCAGCGAATTGAGGAGAGCAATCAGGGAGAATGGGACTGCATACCCTGGAGCTGTAATTGGACAATTAACCCCAAAATGTAAATGGACCAAAACTTCCAAAAGTGTGAAAACTCATGACCTGTTGTCCATCTTGGGTGTAGCCTCGGCCAGGCTCTTGCACTGCCCAAGGTGTATCCTTTGAAGGCCTTTTTAATAAATACCTACTTCATTCCTTTAGCACTGTCCAGCCTCTGTTCTGGGTAGCCTCTCAAGGCATCAGCAGAGGGACTGGCAGCCCCAGCCCACACCAGCCCCATCCCAGCAGAGGATCCCCCTCCTTCCCTGCTCCAGCAGACTTCGCTGTGAGAGGTGGCTTTAATGAATGTTTTTAACAATGCTTAACTTCAGCAAGCCAGGAAAAATAAGAGAAGCTTGGGATCAATTACAAGATGTTAATCTGGGGCAGGCAGAGGTCAAGTGAAGGTCAGATGTGACAGCCCAGTTGGCAAAACTTTCTTGCCATTTCAACTTCCCAGGAAGTTCTGGGCCAGAGAACATCCTGATGTTCCACACACAACCAGGTGAAATGCCACACAAAGTAGGGATTCACAGAAGAAAGCACTTTAATATCTGGACAGATAAATTCAATGCGAAGCCTCTAATACTGAGGTAGAGATGTTTAATTTTTAACCTATAAAATAATATTCTCTAGCTTTCCGTGACAAAGGCAACCACTGGCAGTCTTAATTAAAATATTTTTTTCCCATGTCCCTGCCTACTTTGAAAGTTCACCATTGTCTCTGGTGTGAGACAAATCCACCAGAGGGTATTTCCAAAACAGAAAGCCCTGTTTTTATCGGGATCTCCCCACAAGAGACCCCAGGGCTTGCATTAGAGACTTGTTTGTTCTCTGTAATGTTATATTAGAAAGATTAAAAGTTTTGCTGTTGGTTGAAGAAAGGCTTTAAAGCACTGGTACCAGAAGTGACCGCAGGTCTGGTTTTCATCCAAGCACAGGAAAGAAACTAAAGATCATCCCTGAGACAGCTTTTCCACGAGCCCAAATCCCACCAAGCGTGGATGGAATTACCACCCCACACTGTAACATTGTCCCAGTGCCCCGTTCACCCCGGGTCTGTGCCACTCTGGAGCGCTGGGATTGGGATCTGCTCCCTCCCCAGTGGCTGAGCCCGCGGGGAACCCAGCGGGAGCCGTGCAGGAGAGACCACGGCGGGCACAGATCCCCAGCCCGGCGAGGGAGCCAGGGAGAAGGGCCACCCTCGTCCCTGGGCTGCAGGGAAGCAGCAAATCGAGCTGTAAATTCCGACTGGGACTCTGGGCACTGCCCAGTGGAGACACTAACACAGCGTGTCTCCTGCCTTGTCCAGAGTGTGGCTTCCCAGCATTGTTCTGAGCAGCTCCGGACCCCCACTGGAGCACAGCAATGGGTGGCTTCCACTGAAATGTCCCCCAACCAAGCTGATTTACAGCTGCCAGGAGTCTCCAGGATGTCAGCTCTTCCTGATTAATTTTTTTATCCTTATTTTCCCTCGTTTTATATTTGAATATTGCTTATTGCGATATTCTTCAGAACTATTCTCTGGAAAGCCATCCTGGCTAATTTTTGGCTTGTAAATTGCTCATGAGCAGTTTGTGGCTTGTGTTTAAAAAAAAAAGAAATCAAGAAACTCTGGCTCATTTTGGTTGGGTGAAGAGATTTTGTGGCCTGCATCAATTCTAATCCCTGACAGCAATGACAGAGCTCTTATTATCACAAACATACAGTTGCAATTTTAAAATTTGCTTCCTGTGACTCTTCGTTAAAATTTAATCAACAGTTTCTGTTTCCACAAACATTTCTCTGGCAGAAAAGATCACTTTATAGAATATTCATGGGCAACAAATGAGAAGGATGGTAAAGCAAATTTGACTTTGTGATGAGAGCCAACCCTTGCTGGCTGTCCAGCTACTTCACGGAGAGATTTAGGGAAGAGGAACAGGAGGAGGTGTAATTTTCTAGGAGCCATTGCAGAACACAAGTGACTGAAAACAAAGACCAATGATGCAGCAGCAAAGTGTGGGCAAAGAGGAGACAATAGGCAAGGTCGTGACGGCTCAAGCAGGGAAATTATTCTGAGTTCAAACTAGACATGAGTTTATTGACCTGCTTCATGTCTAGCTTTAGGTCACAAAATGGGAAATTTCACCAAACTGGGCAGCAGATCCTGCACAACACAAACAACTTAAGGTGAAAACCAGAGTTCTGAACAAAAGATGGTTGTTGAGCAAAAAAGCTATTAATAGTGCTGGGTTTTATCCCAGAAATGTTGCGTAAAGTGGGACAATTCACATCCCTTCTCTGTGCTTCCATTTCCTCCTCTCAGAGATTCCCACTTAATATATTTGGGGCAGGGACTGGCTTTTGTTATGACTCTGTGCTGTGAATAGCACAAGGGAAACAATGCTGCAGCCAGGACCTCTGGATGGCACCACAAATGCCAATTTTAAACAGCAGTGACAACAAGCAGAAGGAGTTTGGGATCCAAGGAAGACCTGGGCAAAGACAGGCCACAATGCAGGTTTCATCCTATGTTGTAAGCATGGGTGGTTCTCATCTCCATGCAGGAGTGACAAAGGAAAAGTAAGGAGGCAGTGGAGCTGGACAGGTAAGAAGAGGCTGCACTCAGAGCCTTTGCTGAAGCAAAATTCCTGCAGAGCTGCTCCTTCACTTCTGCACTCCCACTGACCCCCTTCACCATCTCCCCAAGCCACCCTTGAGCAGCTCCATGCAGAGGCATGCAACCACCTAGAACCCAAAAAGGGATTAACAGGGGCCTGAGAACACTGATAAACTGATGGAAAGAGTGTGGTCTCCTCTTCTGGAGAACATTTTTGTAGGAAATGCTCAGTCCAAATATCCCATGCATGGGACTTTTTTTCTGATGAATCTGTAGAAGGTACAGTGGTGCTGATGAGCTGCCCTGGAAAAGCCTGGATAGGCCTTTGGATCTACAGAACTAACCTGGAAAGATCCAAAGACAGGATATGGAGGGACAACAAATCACAGGATTACAAAAATCAGCTTGGAAGAAGTGCTCAGAAATTGAGCAGATCACATCGCTGCCCCAAGGAGGGATCTGCAACATCCATCCACAGCCAAGCTGTACTGCACATCCACACTGCATCCCACAGGGTGCCCCAGGACCTGGATGGTTTCTAGGATACAGCTGATCCTGACCTCACAATCTCATCAACAGTGGATTCCCTCTGGAAATCGCCCTGGCAGAAAGGCTGTCAGTACAGGAGAACACAGTCACACTGGCAGCTACTGGGACTCATGAGGCTCTTCTGGTCCCCAGGTGCAAAAGAGATCTTCCATTATTCCAAAGATGTAATCCATCTCTCCTTTTGTCCTGTCCTTTACACTGCCCCTTCTTCCTGTTCTCTTGTCCTTGCCCATGCCAGGTCCACCAACCACAGATAACCACAATCACTCCTCTTTGTCCTTCCTGTCTCAATCTTGGCTGTGAGGCTAATGATTTTTTTTTTCTTTGCAAAATCCATTACCTTGAAAACCTTGAATATCACCCTTAAGCCTCAGTCTCATCCTCCTTTCATTTCTAGAGATGCTGACTACCTCCCACACCTCACTGAAGAGCTCCCAGCAGCCTTGTCTCCATGAAATCCAGGGGGCCTGAATCACCCTCTCAGACACCTGAATACTGGCACTGCTTTTCTGCTTTTCTGCCTATTTGGGATGGCGCATCGGGAGCTCCACTGTCACACACAGCTCAGAGACACTTCAGTGCTGCTTTGAGGCTGTGGGTCACACTTTCCCCCTGGCTGCAGCATGTAGAAGCTGAGGTTCCACTCACAGCCCATGAAAGGTCACTGCTGGTCACCTTCCTGCCCTGCCTGCCCTTGCAGCAGCAGCCCCCTGCCCAGTGGTCAGGCCTGGAACACCATGAGAAGAAAGCCTTTCTGCTCACCTAGATGATGCTGTTTGTAGTTGCAGAACCCCTGCACACGTACAGAGGAAGAATTCATCCCAGACTTTGTAGCCACAGGACCCCTGCACATGTAGAGGAAGGCTCCATCCCAGATCTGCTTTTCCAATGGTGCTTTTCAGCAAGGACCCACACCAGCAATTACCCAGCTCTCACCCTAAGCCAGGGGATCACGAAGATGGAACATCACAGTTGAGCACAGCCTACCCTATTATGCTTCTCACCTCATTTTTCAACTTATGCCCCTCCCTTTATAATTTGGTGGTAAATAAATGCCTGGACAAAATATCACCTAATTAACCGGGAGCGTCTTTGTGAGCATGAACAAAAGCTGAATGGACACCTCAGACAGGATCACACAGCAGCCCTGCCCCGTGAAGGATATTCTGAAAAAACATTCCCAGGTAGCTGACAATGAACAGATCCCACTTCATAAGAGCCCTGAGAGGCTCCCTGGATGTGCTGCAGGGTCCCAAGGAGACCTTTCAGAGGTTAACTCTGTGCAGTCACCACGGAGGGCAGCAGCTGGCACGGCTTTAGCTCCCAAGGCTGCGCTCTCCTTCGCTCCCCTGACAATTCGACACACTGCTGTTTATCCTAATCCATTGTTCATGGTCCTCCCCACCCAGTTCTCAGCCCATGTGATGCTCTCCTGTCCTCACCAACTGGAATTAATTTGGGGTGCTAGGGCTCTATCAAGACATTTCACTGAAATCTAAATGTTGGCAAAGAATTACCTGCTGTCATAAGATATTTTGGGATTTTATCAGACACTCGGAGTAAACACGCAAGTCATCACATTTTTCTGGGGCAGCTGGCTTGTAATTCCCAGCTCCTCAGTGATCCTCTGAATAACCACTCAACTTTGAGAGGGAGATCCTGGTCAGCAAGGATTGTTTATCAACATAAACTTTATTCCCCCAGAATTCCCCTCTACTGGCGTGTTATGTAAAGCTGATGCTGCTAAAACATTCAGCTGAACTTAGGTCAAGAGAAGATGGCTTTTGAAAGCCTTCCAATGGTTCGTTTGCAGTAAATGGCTGAGAAATAAATCATTTCAGCCCTGATGAGTCCTCAAGCAGCCAACTCTGTTAGCAGGGCAACTCCAGCAGTGAGGAACTGGGGGAGGCTTCAGTGACACATGGGGACTCGTGACAGGCACAGAAAGCAGCCAGGGAGGACCACCAGGCTGAGGGAGGCTGACATGTTGGGTCTGACCATGCTTCTTGCTAGACAAGAACCCCACTTAATGCAGCAAGGATCACTTACTGCTTCTGAACACTTCCCAGGGGGAAGTCTTCTGCATTCTCTCATGGACAGGCTCCTCTCCTGCCCTGATGCCCAGAGGCACAAAACCCCTGCCTGCATTTTTCCCAAGTTTATCCAGACGACAGCATGCCTAGGCCTCATGTAAATGTCTGCCTTGCTGCCAGCCCTGCTATGCTCTTGCCTTCAGTGGCTGCAGTGACAACTTCAGGGGATGAAACCAGCCAGGAGCAGCCAGGGATGTCTGGGCTCCCACCTTTGGCCTCAGACAGACCTAGAAATGCTACATTTCCATGACTTTCTGTACTGTCATAGTGTCCCTTCTCCTTTCAGAGACCTCATGTTTCAAACCTGTGGGGTGAAAGGTGTTTGAGGGTTCCCTCCCTGCTCTCCCAAAGGCAAAGGACTTCCATTCACAACCAGGAATTGGAATGTGAGACCTTAGCTCAGCAGGCAGTTTACCCACAGATGACCTTCAGCTCCCCAAAGCATCATTTCCCAGGTACATCTCAGGTTTGGCACGGTGGGACTGAGACAGTGCTGGAGCACTGGACTTGAGGAAAAAGCTTCAGGAAGCTTCATGCTCTGGCGTGGGTGGGACACAGGTGACAGCTGGGTGACCAGTCCAACAGCTCAGTGAGGACCAAAGCTAAGCACCCTCCCAGAGGCCCCTCCAGCCAGCTCTGAAAGGCTGCTGGTTCAGGACAGCTCATGCAGTTGAGCCCCGGGCTGCTCTGACAGGTCTGGACTCCAAGGGCAGCTCTCCAGGGTAGGGCTGAGGAAGGGACTGTCAGCTCAGGCGCTCTGCGCGGCCTCGGCTCCGCGTGGCTCCTCCAGAGGGTACCAGAAGCCTGAGGCAGGCTCTGCCCTAAGTGCTGCCCCTTTTCTGGGTGCACAGAGAACAGCCTCCCCTGCCAAGCCCTCCTCCTGTGCAGGGCTAGCCCAAGGGCAGCTCAGAGCAGAGCTGCCACAGGAGCCCGTGGCGGCCCAGGCCGTGTGCAGCTGCTCCGAGCGCACACAGATCAAAACACCGGAGTTTTCCTGCAGGGTGAGAGGGTGTAAGGCAGGACTCTGGTGCAGAACAGTTCTTTCCCTTTAAATTCCCATCCTAGGCCAAGCATGTTTTGCAAGAGCCTCCCTGTGCAGACAAGCCCCGAGGCTCCAGTGCAGAAGAACGCTGCTGCTGGGGGAAGCACCCAAAGCCTGCAGGGTCCGGGACTGCAGCGAGGCAGCTGCTGCATGTGGCAGGAGAGATGGGACAGGCCCAGAGAAATGCACTCTCCATCCCCAGAGAACACATTCAGTGCCTCTTCTGGCCTGCAAAAAATGATCAGGAAGGAAAGAAGGGGAAAGTAGGAGAGGAGGGGACAGATAGACACCAGACACGCAGCTCTGCTCATTTGGAAGTCATGAGCTGGGCCTCTTCTTGAAAATGGTGATATTGAACTAAACAGAAGGAGATTCCCACCTAGAGATGTGTTTGGAGCTTGCTGTTATCTTTGATGTTGTGAATGTCTGGGGCCCAGACAGGACACACTGTGTGGCTCTGTCCTGCAAGGACAAAGGGTAAGAGAAATTGGAGAGTCACAGAAAATAAAACAAGTACAGCACCTGGGGCTTTACGGGAAATACCAGATTATCACAGCTCTGGCAATAAAACCAAAACTGCTGGCAGTGCTTCAGATTATAACTGCTTCTTTCTTGCCTTCTAAGACCCCAAAATGAACAAGACACCTACCTAACCCCACAAGAGAACCAGAGCTGTGACTCACAGAATCTCCCTCAAACAGCACATCAAAACATTACCAACAGGAAAATGTTACAACTCATGAAATGAGCAATGGCCTTGCCAACACAAGGCTGCTTCTTAAAATGGCATGGCCTGCCCACATTTTCTAAATATAGGATAGACAAGGAAACCTCTCCAGAAGTCCTAATAATAAAAAAACCCAACCAAATACATGCTACATGGACAGGGGTGGGGTTTGAAAGCTGTGATCAACCTATTTCCATTGTACTACAATCTCTGCTTGCTTTTCTGTCCACCGGCTGAAGGTAGGATGGATAACTTGACCACAGAAAGGAATAATTTCCTGAATTGCAGCTTAGGAAAGTCCTAAGGAACAAGAGGAGCATTGCAACTTCTTGTCTGCAGATTCAGGAGGGCAGTGTGCCAGGAGAAGAGGCAGAAGTATTATTGAAAAGAATTAAATCTTTAGGCCCATGGAAGCCAAGGTCACTTGGCATGGGCTTGGTCTGCAGTGCCTCCACCACCACCAGCAGGGCAGAGCAGCAGCACTGCACCCTCCTCAAGGAATGAGCTGAGAGAGGAGCACTGAGGAGCCAGAAACTTGCCACAGGGGCTCTGTGCTGGGGCTACCAGCCCCAGTTTGTACCGTGCCTTTACTGCTGCTTTGCCAGCGCTGGTATCCAACAGCAAAACCCCCTCAGGACACGTTCCTGCAGCAGTGCCCCTTCTCCTGTTTGCCACAAGAGAGAGCCAGGATTGTCTGCTCACAGGAACGTTTTTCTCTTGACAGCTTTTCTTTGGTTACCAACAAACCTTTTCACCCTCCTGCCTGGAAGTGCACAGCCGTGAATCAGGAAAGCTGAGTCAGACCCTCAGCCCCGGTGGCTGCTGCAGGGCTGCCAGAGTGCCACCACAGCACGGGGGTGGCACTGCCCTTGTCCCCCAGCCTTCCACAGGAAACCCCAGTGCTCATTCCACCATCATCTGCAGCCATTCCTCCAGAGTTTTAGCATTTTCTCTCCCAGCTACCACCATATTTGCCAAGATATTTGAAATGGATGTAAACTGAAAGAAAGTAGGTTTAGATTGGATATTAGAAAGAAAATCATCCCTGTGAGAGTGGAGAGGACTGAGGTTGCTCAGAGGAGCTGTGTCTCCCCCATCCCTGGAGGTGTCCAAGGCCAGGCTGGACAGGGCTTGGAGCAACCTGGTATTGTGGAAGGTGCCTCTGCCCATGGCAGGGGGTGGAATGAGAAGAGTTTTGAGGTCACTTCCAACCCAAACCAGTCAGTGATTCTATGATTCTATATGATTCAAGGTGACCCCCCTGAAATCCATCCATGTTTCTTCATGGATCTTAACCCTTGATTTTCAGGACTCTCTCTTGATCCACATGTGTCTGTTTCTGACAGCAGAGAGGTTTCCTTATTCCTACACAGTCTCACTGGCCCTGCTGGACAGAAGGGGGAGTCAGGACTCATCAGGGTGGGCAGTGGGAAGGACACACAGGAATAGGCAATTCATCCTGCTTCCCATCTTTCTGAGATTATCTTTGCAGGATAAAAGGTTCAGATTCTGGACAGAGAGTTTTCATACCTGGAAGAACTGGGAGAAGTAACCCAGGACTGAGTAGGAAATGTTCTTTCAGGCAGAGAAGCAGCATGGTCATTATCATACACATGCTGCTTTTGGTACCAAGTCATCATTTCATGAAAGATCCAGGGTAATTTTAGCTTTGGGCTGACTCGTTTTTGCTTGGTCATATAACTGGCATCTCAGCAATGTCAGGATCTCTCCTGAGATGCAAGTTTTAGCTGTGTTTGTTACCCCACAGCTATCCAGAGAGTTTATTTTAGCATTCATTAAACGTGCCTCTCACGCAGCCTCTCAGCACAAATACAGAAACCTAATCTCATTTATTGACAAACGTGAAGCAAAATATACTTCCATGCCAAGAAGTTCATTGCATTCTTTGTCCTTGCCCTTCAGGCAAAAGCCTGAACAAGCAGATGAAACAGGAAAGATCTCTGCAAGGGAAACGAGCTGTGCCTGGGGCAGTGATCAGGGGGACTCCTGGCCTTTCAAAGACATCCTGCCCTGCTCCAGCCCCTCCACCCCTGGATCCTGTGATCCTCAGCCATTTTCAGGCATCAAATTCATGGCACAAGCCCCGCAGCTCCTTCTGCTCGTGGCAGAAGACAGAGGCAGTGCTGGGATCTGCTGTGATGTGGAGCTGGAGCTGCTGTGCCCATCCATGATGGCATCACGGAGCAGGGCAGGCTGAGGGAGCCGTGCCTTGCATTCCAGCTGTCTACCCAAAAAGGAGCAATGTACCCACAGCTGTGGGCTCTGGGGTGTCTCCCAAACCTCCTTCCCCACCAGAATTCCTCTTGCCTCCAAGCTCTGCAATGGGAATGGGGCAGGTGGTTTTGCTTGGTTTTTTGGGGTTTTTTTTTGCTTTGCAGTGCAGCTGATGTTTCTCTCCTGCAGAGAGCAGCAGGTTTGCATGGGCACAGCTGAAGCTAGTTACCCTGTGTGCACAAGGACTGTGCTAGCAGCTGAAAAATCATCCTTCCCACCCTCCAACTTACCCTAACTCCACATTCCTCTCTGCCAGCCCTGCCCCACTCCCCTGAGCTGGGAAATGGGCACAGGAGACAGGCACCTGAGCAGCCCCGCAGTGCAGGCAGGGGGGATGTGGCCAGGCTCAGGGGAGCATCTTTGTCTCCCAGGAGCATCCAAACCCAGTTCCCTGCTGGCACCCGAGCTCCTTGGCTGATCTGCCTTCTCACAGCAGGAATGTGGCCAACACCAGGGCTCTGAGGAGACTCCTCAGACCCACACCTGCACTGCTGCTGGAGTAAGACCAGCCTGCCCCCAGAACAAGGAGATTTCTCTCCAGGAGCACTTGGGTCAAGCCAAAGGACGGGGAAGGGCAGGGACCAAAGAGCTCTTTTGGTGTGCTTTGAGCCAGAGATGGAGGTGCTGAGCATGGGGGTTTTGTCAGTAGTGTGACAGGAGGGAGAGATGTACAAGAGACACAGAAGGAGCATCAGGGTCAGTACAGGCTCTGCCAGAGTACTGTGCTAGCCAAAACTGCATCTCCACGCCCCCAGAGGGCTGCAGCACATCAGGAACCAGGGAATTCTTGCAAAGCCCTATGGACTTCAAAGTGGAAGAAAAAACTCATGTGAGCACAAACATATGTACACACACACACACACAGAGTTTTGGAGGGGAATAAAGTCCCAGCCTTCAAATCAAAAACTGTTGAAAGCCAGAGGGTTGGATGCTCAGCTGGTACATATCACACATCCACCAAAAAAGCCAGAGGAGATAGGTCAGAGAAACATCTGCTGAGAACCTGCTGCATGGATTTCAACCTGATTTTACCCTCAAATTAAGTAAATGTGCAAATTCTGACACCAAAAAGAAGTTTCTCTGAAGGGCTTCCAAGCATTGGTCAATGATGTAGGAAATCTGGTTCAAATTTTTGGGTTGTCTTTTTTTAAAAATAAATGAACTAAACACTAAAGCACCTGACCTTAGTGTAGTCTTAGGGTAAATTAAAGTTTCACTACTTGCCTAAAGAACATATTTTCTGTCCATCTCACATATTTGTAGCTGTCTTTCTGATCTGCCAGCCACCAAATATCAGTCTTGGAGAGCAAGTGTGGTTCCCTTCTGCTCCTCATCCACACCATGGATGAAAATTGAGCAAGAAAAACTGGGCTCTGGATTCTATTTGTAGTCAAAAATCTAAGGGGATAGTAGGAATGAAGCACATTGTAGAAGATCTCCAGGACCACCAGACTCCTCAGAAGTTTGATCACACCATTGCTGCAGGGAGACAACGTTGTGTGGTTATTGATCTCCTCTGCAGAGCACCTCTCCCTCCAATTGAGGACCTCTTGCCTTCCAGACACGCCTGAACTAAAATCCATTTTAAGAACTGATGCCTGAGTCTGCCAAGCCTAATTACCAGAGTTATTAATTACCTAAAATGTTTAATTTTTACCATTATCTCTTGTATTGTTGTTACAATTTGAAACATCTCAAACATGCAACAGCAGAGCGCTGCCCTGGTTGGAGAGGAGACCACCCCAGGTCACATTGGTTCAAACACCATTTGTTGCCTGGGCACAGCACCAGAGCCAGGAGCAGGACTCAGCCTGGAGGCCAGGCACGCCTCTCCCTGCCTGGACACTCCCGTGGGATGTGGAGGGAACGGGCAGATCTTCCCCAACCAGTCCCCTGGGGTCCAGTGAGAGCTTCTCCCGTGGGCAGAGTCCCCTTTCCCAGCCATGTGATTTGCTGCCTGCCCCAGACAGGAGGTCAGCACAGCAGGTGATGCATGTCCGAGCTCCAGCCCTGCTGGAGAGGCCTTCGCCCTCCCGAAGTGCCTTCCCTGCCAGCAGTCCCTGAGCAGCCCCAGGACAGCACACGCTGACAGCAGCCAGGGCAAGGAGCTCCACACAGCCCCAGGGGAGTCTGGCTGAGTCAGGAGAGCTGGGAGGCTCCTACCCAGCTCTCCACAGCCTCATCCTCAGTGACACAGGTGCAGCTTTCCCAAAGAAAGCTCCAGGTTATCTCACAGCCTCTGCTCTCAACACTGTTTCTAGCACAGACATCCAGCCTTTACTGGGATTTCAGTCTTGTGACTTCTCAGCCAAAGGAAACAGCCTGGATTTAGGATCGTAGGCATGAGTTGCATCTCTCAAGCTCATCTTGAACTTGATTTCTTCAAGTTCTCTTCAAGAGACACTGTGTTTTTTAATGGAGCTTTGCTGCCAGAAGAAACAAGCACAGCCAAGCAGGAGGTGTGTTACCCAAAGCTCCACTCATTGCATATTCCAAGAGCTGTAACATAGCTCTCAGGCACTGGAAAAGGCACAGGTCATACAGCCCCCATGCTGAACATCCCCCCTCGTGCACCTGAAAGCACTCATTGGAATCTGAGGGAAAACGAGAAAGGGTCAGAGGAACAGGAGACTGTTCTTCCCCCATTTCACTGCCTCAGGAGTTATGCCACAGCACAACCTGCCACTGTCTCATGCCACCTTCTCTGAGCAGTTTTGGCTGCAGTTCCATTGGAGCTCAGCCCTGAGCCAAGCCTTGGGCTCAGAGCAGCACTCAGAGAAGGACTCTGGCAGTCCAGAGGCAGGAGAAGGATGTCAGAGCCAGGCTGCTCATGGCAGCACAGCTTTCCTTCAGCCAGGTTGCAGCTGGAGCCCGTCACATTAATGAGGCAGGAGAATGAGCTGAGCACATGACCTCCAAGGTCGGCAGCCAGGCTGTGCTCAGCCCCTCTCCAGATGTTCCTCCTCTTTCCAGAGACTGCCTTTCCCAGGTTACTTACACCTCCAAAAAGGGATTGAAACTGGAATGCCCAGGGCTCTGACTCACCAGCTTTTGGATCCACAGTGGGATTACTTACTAATGTACTGTTCTGCTGCATCCTGCCCCTCTGCCAGGCGTTCCCAGCCCTGGAGTCTGCCTGAGTGGAGAGATGGGTTATCCCTCAACCCTGCTGGGTCCCTCTCCTCTAACTCCTGTTTGTATTTACACCTCAGACTATGAGCTACGGAACAGGGGAGGAACAGAACTGTATGCTCTGTTCAATCCTTCCTTCAGCTGAGCTCCAGGGAAGACTAGAAAAGAGCTGGGATTTACCTCTTCCTTTACCCCAGCATGAATCACTGGAGCTTGTGAGTCAGACCCCCTCCATTCCCAAAGCTGAGCAAGTCCCTGCACGTTCCCCAGTGCACGGTAACTGTCCCCATGTGTGCTCTGAGCCACATGAACACCAGCCCATGGACTGAGCCCCTGGAAACACACATGTGGACAGATCCTGGAGCACAGCTGACATCTGGTACCTTGTGTGCCTGGGTGTTTATGGAAAACAGAGCTGCTACTGTAGGATATCCGCTGTGGGTTATTCTTCTTGTAAACAACCCTTTTTGGCTAATATTTCTACGAGCTCCTCAGAACTGGAGTCTTTCCTGCAAGCAGAAAACTCAGAACAAATCAGGAGCGTGTTCACCCTGCAGCGTGGACACAGCCCACACAGAGGTGCCTTGGCTGGCAGTGAAGGAGCTGCTGTGCCTGTGCTGCTGTTGAGTATCTGAGACCACAACCTGCACTCAGCATCTGCAAGGGGGTTCCACATTCCCCATCCTCCCTCCCCAAACCCTGGGGTAACACGGCAGCACTCTAAAGCACCCAGGCTCATAGACCTGGGCAATGTGCACCTGCTTCTGCTACTGTCCCACTGCTGGCTCGTGCCCAGGGGCACCTTCCCTTTCAAGCTTTGGGAGTTTCAATTGCAATACCCTTCTGCACAACCTTTCTACCAATTCCTGACTCATCTGGGAACTGAGGTCAAGCCAGTTCCTAGTGAAACATGAGATATTCTGCAGAGGCTCTTCACCTGCTCTCTGAGTAGTTTTCCAGCACTAGCAATTGCCATGGGCAGTTCAAGAGAAAGCACAGTGCCTGTGCTGCCAGCCTATTAGCATTGACAAACAACAAAAAGCTGAAGCATACACAACGTTTTCCTCAACACCAAATAAAAATAAGAGAGAATGCCTGGAATTGCTGGGGAATTTAACCAACCAAATGCTTTACATTTCTCTGGTCTTTTCTCCCCAAGTGACCTCAAGAAAGTACAGATGAAATGCAGACCAAGTTCAACTTGCTCCTTGCCTATTTCACTAGCAAGGCTTCCTCTAGCCCTGTTCTCATCCCAATCCCCTGCCACAGCTCTGACTCCGCTCATGGCATTGCTCTTGGTCCATTTGTCCCACTTCCCCAAAGTCTACCCCAAATCTTTCAGAATGTGTCTGGGCAGCTGCTTTTACACTCACAGTCTTGTCTCAGTGTCATGACTTTGATTGCCTTTGATTGCCATGCACAGTACATGACAAAATACATCTTCTCTTGCAGCAAGGAAGTTCTCTCCCAGACTTGAACTCTGTGGGAGCATTTCACATTAATTTGTGGGTCTGTTCCTACATCCCACAGCTCATGTAGTTCCAGTAGCATGTGCCTTCCATATGTGCTGGGTGGGACACGGGCTGTCTATTTTTCAATGCCTGTCACAAATGTCTGAAAGAGGGATCCTGATGGTTTGTTTTCATAGGTGGACACCATCTCCCTCTGGAGGCCTTCACAGGCTCTTCCACTGGCTACAGCTGTAGCCAAGGCACTCACTTTAGGACAGCTGCATCGCTAGAGGCATGAAAATGTGAGCTTAGGTTAAGGATAGTCCTTGTCCTCAGAACAAAGCTAGCCCTTCACATGAGATCAGCAATCCTCTTTTACACATTCACAGAAGCCAAAACAATTGTGTTAAAAGCCACAGTGGAAGACAGATCCTCTCCTCCCCTGAGTTTTAGAGACCTCATGGGAAATCTAGCACACCCCATGGCACATGGATGCTCTTTCTTGAAACTACTGTTTTAGCCCTCTCTTCCTTCCAGAGGTGATTCTGCTGCTCTGGTTCACTGGCAGTGAAGAGCTTCACCTGGGGCAACTCCCCCAGAGCAGCTGGCAGGGCTGGGACATCACTTCTGGAATTCCAGGCAAGCCTCAGCCATGCCAGAGCTGTCCTGGGGCTCTACAGAGCACACCCCGAAGGGGAGTCTGAGTGTCATTTTCCATGCAGACTCCTGAGAGCACAAGGGTAGATCAAGACTGTCAGAATGTCATAGGGATCAAAGTCTGGCCCTCAGCAGAGGCTGCTCAGGGATGCAGTATGAAGGATGAAGGCTTTGCACGCTGCCATCATTCCCTTACTTTCCCCTGCACAGACAATCAAATTAGTGTTCCTATCCTGATATCTGTAGACACTGCATGAGAGTTCTGTAGATACCTGTTCTGCCTCCTGGTTTCAGGGGGGGTCAGCACATCCCATTAGCCTGGGAAAACAGAGAACATAAATCCCCCTGACAGTACACAGCCAGGGTCCTGGTGTGTGCCAGGGCTGGGATTTTCTGTCATCCTGGGCATGCTGGAGAGCAGTCTGAGGTCCAGCCTCAGGTTGAAGAAATGGTCCACAGGATGATCTGCTCCCAGAGTGAGGGTCTGTATGCCTGGCCTGGGGCATCCACTCAGAAGTGGTTGGAGGAGGAACTCCTCACTCCTAAAGGTTCTTTTGGGGAACCATTGCTAGGGTGTCCCTTAGACCACATAGCAAAGGTGACCCATGATGTGGAAAGGTGTTCTGAGCTTCCATTGGACCAAACCAGCCCAACACAAAGTGGGGCTGGATTCAAGGACACCACAGACACTTGGTTAAGTGTCTTCTTCTAATGGACCCACAGAGCAAAGAGAGGGCAACCTCTCAAGCAACACAGAGCAAATGAGCAACCTGGATCTAAACAATCCACTTAACAAGGAATGCAAATAAAAGGATGCTGTGCAAGCCAAATACAGAACCTTTCAGTTCTCTGGTTGAGATACAGACAGGATGATAGAATCACAGGCTCATAGAATCATTTATGTTGGAAAAGACCTCTTAGATCTACAAGTCCAACCTTTGACCAATCACCACCTTTTCAACCAGACCAGAGCACTGAGTGCCACATGCAGTAATTTCTTGAACACCTCCAGGGATGGTGACTCCACCACCTGATCACTGCAATCATCGCCAATGATCAATGCAACCATCCCCAATTCTACTCTGGATCCATTAGTAGGGAGAAGGGGGGTTTCCACTCCAGCCAGTTGTGGGATTTATATGTGATGAAACAGCTGACAATGCATCTCAGCAGAAGACGTGGTTGTCAGTGGGAGTAATGACAGGTAAAGGGTCTTTCCTTTTTCCCTCCAGGGCAGTGAACTACTGCAGGGCTTTGAAGTGGCACTACAGAACTGAGGCTCAGCTCTCACCTGGCCCTTCTCAGAGCAGGTGGCTGCTCCCTGGGCAGTCCCAGTGTGCCCATGTCCCCGCTGTGCCCGAGCCAGTGCCTCCCACTGCACCAGCCCCTCCTGCTCCCAGCAAAGGAGATGCCCACGATACAGGCACTGCCCTGTGCCCTCTTCATTTCGGAGGCAGGGGCAGGGTGATGCTGGTGATGGCTTGAGGCAGCCCCCAACCCCTGTGCCCCCAACCCCTGTGCCCTCCTGAGCCCCCAGGGCAGAGCCTGTCATCTTCAAGCAGCTGTTGCTTCTCCCTGGTGATTCCAAGCTCCCTAACTTGAAGCTTTCCTAAAAGCCTCCTCCCAGATCCCACAGCAACATCAGCTGTGTTCTGATGTCACCAGCACCCACTGCCACCCCAGCAGCTCGGGGCAGAGCTGGTGGAGGAGCCCCTGCTCTGGGCACAGCAGGGTCTCCATGCCCAGGGTAAAGGGATGACAAAGGGAAGGGGCAAATCCTGCCGCCAGCGATGGCAGTGCAAAGGCAGAACAAACCTGCTCAGGTCAAGAGCGGTCACTCATGTCACCGCAGCAGGACAAGAGCAGAACTGCAGCCAGGCAAGCGAGGAGCTGAACTGACAGGCTCAGGACAGGACCCGGTCCAGCTTTTAGCCTCTTTTAACACTGATAAAACACAAAGCCTGACACAGTTGCTGCTCTCTCCAAATGCATTGCCAGATAAACCACAGATAAGAAACAGCCCAGAATAATCCCTCTCTGATACCATGAGAGAGAAAGGAATTACACTGTGCTGCATTACCACCAAACCTTCTGTATCTTTCCAAGACAGTTCTTGCAGTACCCATGTACTCAGGAATCAAACTGTATCCGTTAAAACGTTTAATCCTGGCAATATCATAAATACTGCCTTACTCAGTCAGCAAAGAACAGTCAAATCTCTGAAGAACAGCCTGATTTTAAGAATACCATCATATCAGCAGACCCCACGTGTCTTTCACTACAGTTCACTGAAGTTATCTCAAAAACCAAGGCTATAACTAAAATCGGATCTCTGAGAGTTGGTCTGTCTAAAGGAACAGCACCTGCGAGCCTCCAAAATTATGACTTTTGATATTTACCTCAGGAAAAAGCAAGAAAATAACCAACTAAACAGCAAATCACCACACGGCAGAACCCCCAAGAGAATCAGCACAAACCCCCTCAATTCCCCTATCACCATGACAGGAGCTGAATTCATGACAGAGCATATTGCCCTGAAGTGCTGGGGCTTTGGGTATTTAAACAAACCAAAACGAAAAAAAAAAAAAAAAAAAAAAAGAAAAAGAAAAAGAAGGAAAGAAAAAAGAGAGAAGATGAAGAAGAAATCATACCTGTAACAAAAGCAGACCTATAACAGTATGAAATATAAATGAGATGCAGAGATTTGCACACTTGCCTGGCAAAGAGTCCCTGGCATTTGCACCCTCATGCAACCCACAAGTACTTTCCTGCTGACTTGTCTCTTCTTCCTTTAAGTAAAATTTGTTAAAAATGGGAAGTACCTTTTCCTGGGTCAGGTTCTCTTTCCCCTTTTTTCCCTTCTTTGTTCTTTTTGCTCTTTCCTTTCCCTTTTTTCTTGCTCTCGGACATTCTGCACAAGTGTTTACAGTCTCAGGAAAGGACAGTCCACACCAGATCTATATGCCCCACGACTGCTACTCCAAATGTTACTTGCCAGCTGCAACTTCCGACTGTTCTTATATTGTTTCTGACACAGACAACACCCACCACTGGGTGGAGAAGCAAAACTTTAACCGTTTGCTCGCTGCTCCGTTGGCTGAAGAGATGCCCTGGGTTTTAGTGGGAGGGTGAGGGAAGCAGGGCTATGGGACAGGAGAAGCCCCCCCCGGAGTGTCTTGGACACATGAAGTCCAGAGGTGGTTTTCCACTATCTGATTCTGTCTCTGACCGAAAGTTCTGAACAGCTTCTGAACATCACCGAAATGAGTGTTTTGGGCAGTTGCTGAGGTTCAGACAGTGATATGAGAGAGGCAGTGGAGTCTAAAGAGAAGGGCAGAGGTTTGCCAACCATTTCCATTTTGCTTTTATCCTGCAGAGGGGTTAAGCTGTCCTTTCCCTCCCTATTGTTGTTCCCACCATAAATCAGAGTGACTTCACCTGCCCTTGCACCCAGCTCTTTGCTGTTGCAGGAAGTCTTTCCAAAAGTTAGGAATAGCTGGAGAGCCCTTACCTGTACTTGTCTCTGTCTTCCACCTCTTGGAGCTCTAGGTGTTTGGTTAAGCCCACATCTCACCTGCTTGGGGTTAATCAAGCCCTTTTCCACAGTCCAACATGTGATGAATAACTTGTCCCAGCCCCCTTCTGCAGGGCTACCCATGCGACATCACCTCAAAAGTCCATCAGGATCCCCAGCTGGAAAGCCCCAGAGAGCTGCCAAATCATTCCCAGAAGGAGCTAAGGGCTTCAAAAGCCCCAAGCTGTAGGGCACAGGGTAGCACATTTGATCCAGTTACCCATGAATCAAATCCAGTTCCGCACTGGTGAGCAAAGCGTGTCCTCCAGAGACGCGCTCCCGCCTGGTGTGTGGACACCAAGAAATGAACGAGGTATCAGCCCCCTTGGGATCCTCTCCCAGTGGTTAATCACCCTCATTGTTAACAAAGTCTGCCTGCTCTGAAGTGAAATATCTGGCTTCACTGTCCAGCCATTGTTTCTTACTCTTGTTTGCTCCTCTAGATTAAAAAGCCCTTCAGCAACTGGTATTTTCTCCCATGGAAGTACTTACACTCTCTAATCAAGTTATCCCTCAGTTTTCTTTTTTGATAAGCTAAACAGATCAAGTTTTTTTTTTTCCATTCCTTGCTGCATGACATTTTCTCCAGCTCAGGATCACATCTGTGGCTATCCCATTTTGCAATATCCTACTTAAGCTAAGAACACAAAAACCAGGCGCTATTCCATTGTCTCTTGTGGACAGAGGAAAATACAGAGGCAAAATCCCTACTGCCACCCCTTCCCAGCCATTTAACTCCCAAGTGATACATTCAGGCACTGGGCTTCACATGGAAAATCTGTCCCTCTTGTGTTGCTACTGTGGGTCTTACCAAGTCCCTGCTTTGCCAGACAGAGTCACCAACAGGAATTATTTTGCTTTTCTGCAGCCCCAGTCTCTGTGGTGAAGCTTCATTTTGTTTTCAATGGGCCAGCATGCCAAGCCACACCAAGTACCCTCTCTAGCTTCTTTCTCTCGACTGACCCTTGAAACCCCACCAGTCTCTCTGTCTCTGGCTGATTTTATGAGCATTTTCACATCCAGGTTGCTGGTGACAATGATCTCACAGAAACACCTCATGGAGCAGTGACCTCCTGCCAGCACTGGCTTTGTTAAACACTCCTTCACTTGTATGTGAGGGGCAAAGGAGACCTTCCAACACTCCCCTTTGCAGTTAGAGCAGAGGACATCATCACACCGAGCACTGGGGCACAGCCAAATGAGAAGCTGAGATGTGAACACCAGACAGCACCTGAGCAAACCTGCTCTGAACTACAACATAAAAGCTCCCTAGTTGGCTCATTTGGAGTTGGAGCCTAATATACATTGTTTTAACCTAGAACCATGGAACGGTTGTGGTTGGAAAGGACCTTGAAGCTCAGGTCATTCCACCCCTGACACGGGCAGGGACACATTCCACTGTCCCAGGTTGCTCCAAGCCCCATCCAACCTGGCCTTGAGCATTTCCAGGGATGGGGCAGCCACAGCTTCTCTGGGAACCTGTGCCAGAGCCTCCTCACTCTCACAGGGAAGAATTTCTTCGTAATATCTAATCTAAACCTACCCTGTTTCAGCTTAAGGCCATTCCCCTTATCCTCTTACTCTATGCCCTTGTGAAAAGTCCTTCTCCAGCTTTCCTGTAAGCACCTTTAGGTATCTGAAAGTTGCTATAAGGTCTCCCTGAAGCCTTCTCTTCTCCAGACCTTCCCTGTTTTCCTTGTCACAGGACAGCAGTTGTCCACCAATTGTGGTTACTGACCAGTTAGTGTCTTCTGGGTCATTATGAATGATGATTCCCACATGGTTATTCCACTCTTTGGCTCATTACCATATTTCTCTTAGCTAACATGTTTGTAAAGTCCTGTAATTCTGTACTTGAGCTCTACTTGATAGGTGATTTCCCTCCAGATGTCTTTAATCTTGTTGTCTACACATCATAATTCCAGATGTATATGGATTGCTACCTATATTTCTCTTTACTAAATTTATTGATCTTCTTATTGCTTGCAGTTGTGGCTTTTGGTGCTACCAAGATAGGATATCTATGGGATAAATCTCGTCCATATTTGTGACTGAAATCTCAGCTTTCTTGGCCTCTGGTCAAAGAGCTCCGAGTTCTACTAATTTTCTTGAGAATGTTTTAACACCCAACCAATTTCATCCAGTTTTCCTCGGCCTTGGGAAAACAGTTCCTTGGAATTCTCAGGAGTGGATCACACCTGTATCATTAGAGCTCCCTTCTCATACCTTGAATTAATGGAAATCCACCATAAGCACTGTCCTGAGGCCAACCACGAGGAATTAATACAACCACCTAAATCCATAAGACAGCATTTACCAGGCATAATGAGGCCCAAACCCAGTTCTCCTGGTTTTGGTGTTAAATCCGCCGACTTTTGAGGGACTTCAATGTTTTACTCCTAGGGATAGCTGCCTCCCAACACTTGTGTCCCAAATAGATGTGTGTCATAAAAAACACATTTTCCTCCCTCCCTTCTTTTCTTTTGCAATATATTTTCATCCTGAATTAGCTTTCCCCACAAATTTCTTCACATGAGGACTGTATTTTTAAGTTCCTCCCCACCATTTATGAAGATAAACTATAGCTCTTCCTCCACTCCAGCAAATTTGCCTCCATTCCTGTTAAAGACAAAAAATCTGTTTGTTCTCGGGATCATCTTTCCAAAGTCCTTGTGTTTAGTAGAGGTTTTTAAAGGCAACAAATTCAGCTAAGATGATGTCCTACCTTTTCTTCCCCCATCGCTTTTTCCAAATGAATGAATAATCAAAGATTCCCTACTGCTGAACAGTGATCAGAGGGTGAAGCTGTGCGCAGCTCAGCTTCAGCATCAGAAAATTAAAATCTAAGGCTAAGAAGAAGTGGCAGCGTGTGGCTTGGCCCCAAGCAGCCTGGGATTTGTGATGGGAAGAATCAGCACCAGCAACACCCTGTGTGGCTGTTTTTGTACCTTGGCACATCCCAGTCTCACCTGTGACAGGTGAAGAATATTACATGCAGATTAATTTTTGCCTTGGCAGGAGTACATGTTGTATATCTTGACACCTTATCCAATGGGCTGGCCCCCGTCCCAGGGTAGGAACCCGCCCTCCAGATCCAGCTTTATCATGGATCCTATGGAATACGCTCTCTCCTGAACAATCCCAACACACACACACGGGAGCTACATTCAGCACTCGACTTCAGTCCTCCTGTGGCTGCACTGACACAATTAAACCTTCCAATGGCAAGTGGATTCCAGCCTGGTGTCCCAGGTGCCTCATCTGGTGTTCGGCACACATTTTAACAGCTGTACTCATGACAAGTCACTTCATATTTCATTCGAAAACAGCTTTTCATGTTTATGGCTTTAAACAGCCTTGTGGAGAGCTATAACCTAAACCACCATCAACACATGGGTTTTTCAGTCTTTACAATTCCTGTACAGCTTTAGGCTTGAAGGAGAGGAGGGATGTAGTTATATAAGAGGCTGAGCCATACTTTAAGCACAGATAATTCTTGCATGAAATCCAGAATTCTGAGCAGCAGGACGAGTTTACCAGGCAGAGAATCCTTACCCCCGTTAGGATTTGCCTATATGCAAACCCAAAAAGTTGGGATCCTTTATAATCCCCTGGAAATCAGAACAGAGATCAGGCAAAAGAGAACCTCCCTACCTCATCCCCTACATAGTATCCATTGACATCTGATGCTGTGGAATTGCTTCTTCAAAGAAACATCCCAGATGAGCTTGGTGGAGAATGGAGTCGGTGGAGAAGAGCGACGCTGCTGCTCTGCACTCCGGCTTCTCTTCTGGGAGGACAGAAGGCACTGCTCCCGTGCGGAGCAGCAGTGTGCTCTCCAGGGAAAAACAGCCAGCTTTGCATCTGGAAAGAAATTAATACAACACCTCCCAGCCTGATGGGGATTAATAAAAAAGCTCTGAGCCATCACTGCTCCTTGATATTAGCTGAAATCCAGGCAGCAAGCCCGTTCCAGCGCCTGCAGACTCCGAATTTCAGGAGCGAAGTCAGGCGCGCACGCTCCACACACGTCTGTGGTTGCATTTACAGCAGCAATCTTGGGAGCACAATGACCCATTTTAAATTGTGGTGTTCTCACAATCTTCCACTGTTGGCTTAACTCTGCCTTCACTGGCATCAGCAGAAGGTGGCCATCAGCTTCTGGGGAACCTCTGTGTCACATTCCATGGACTGTCCTGGAACTTCCAGCTCCTGCTTAACGGTGGAGTCAGCCCAAAATTGGCAGTAGCCAGAAATACTTGTACATTATTTCTGGAGATGTGGAATAAAGGAAAGCACAGTAGGACTCTACCTGTCAGCATCCCTTTGGCTTATCAGTGCAATCTGCTGGACATCGTTTCTCTATGACCCTGTCCCTACAAGGCACAGCAGACCGACAAAAAGGCTACAGCATCATGAAAGCAGCAAAGCTGAGGCTCCTGACAAGCAGAGTCCCACCTGCAGTTTTCTGAAGAAAACTCACTGCAAAGCCCTCATGGCACTGCAAGAGACCCTGGGGGTTGTCCCCTCACAAGTATCTCCTGCCTGAAGACAAGATACTGGCACTTGCTGGACCACCAGCTCAACACAAGCTGTGTGGTACATTTGTCTGCTGGTCCTGACAAGCTGGGACAGGGGTTTTTAAGCTAAAAATACCATCCTTCTTTTTGCAGCTCTTGCTGCCACATATTTTGCTGCCATGAAGGAAAAGGGGAAAACCACTCAGCACGTACAGCTGTTCAGCTGTCCAGTAAGGATAACTAAGCTCCATTCGAGCACTTCCTGATATCCCTGCAAATGGCATTTTTGCCATTCTCGGTTTCCCATCTGCATTTTCTCAAATCCAGCCTCGCACCCGCTGCACATGCAGCTCTGAGAGGGGACAAGTCTTGTGGATGCTTGATAGAGACTTGACACAGCCAGCCCAAGTAGGATATTTCACATGACATCTCCCTTTCCCTTTCATCCTTAAGGAATCAAATCCTCATCTTCATAGGATTTATCACATAGCAGTTATGTCTTACAACCATACGCAGTTTTGCTCACAAAAGTGAATATGTTTTACCAAATCTTGTCAAAGTCCAGATGCATTTAATTCTGAAAGCAGGCAGAAAGACAGGGAAGCACCTCCTGAAGGTGTCCTCAACCCACTGGTGACACATTCAGCAAGCCCATCCCTTGGACTCTGATGCCAACGGAGTCACCTCCAGCTTAGAGACATCCAGCCCTTGTTTGCAACTGCTCCATGTGGGTGAGAAGTGGGGTACACCAGGCTCCACTGCTGGAGTGCAGCAGATGGGCACTGTGGGGTGTCTCTGTGGGGGCCCTTTTGTCCCACAGATGCTCTTTGATGCCTGGGTGCCCTCCTACAGTGGCCAGGTCAGTCACTGCTCGTGGCCGTGGGCGCTTCTGGCCCATCACAGCCGTGACACACAGTCCATGCTGAGCTTGGACTCAGCTCCATCCTTGCTTTGGAAGGGCAGCACCGAGGGCTTGTGTGTGAGCAGGCTCAGCTGATGGGCTTCAGTGGTGGCTTTAAATCACAGATCTGCTCTGTCCATCTCAAAACCTGAGCTTCTGAGGCTGTTCAGAACAGCCCTGCTGGGAAGTGGCACAAACTCACTCATCAGCCTGGGGCAGCTCCAGTTAAGTCACTGTGTCCGTGTCCATGAGCCAGCCCAGACACCTTAAAAGCAGAATTCAGATCCTTGCTGACCCCTCCACCCCAGCCCTCAGCACCTCTGAAATACTCCTGGACGTTTATCATCCCAGCAAGAGACATTTGCCTTTTCCTTTAACAAATCCTCTTTATTTCCACCTCCTGCCCCTGCAAACAACAGCAATTTCCATGTGAAATCCATGAACAAGACATCCTCCATTCATGCCTCCATCCTAAGCCTCTCAACTAGGTCTGACCAGAAAAGGCTAGGAAGTTTTGTGGAGAATTCCATGAATTCTTATGGTCTCTTTTTCTCTAGAGGCAACTCTGCTAAAGTGCTGAAGGCCCCAGCAGGTTATAGCCTCCCACAAAGAAATGGGAAAGTTGCTTTTAGGAATGTTTATATTTAAGGGATAGCATGAAGCCTCTCCAGCTCAGCCCTGTGCCTGCTCGCGGGGTCAGGTGAAGCTGGAGGAGTGGAAGTGGAGGCAGAGCCCATGCGAGGGGCACTCTGACACCTCAGCTGCTTTTCTGAGTGGATCAGAGAGTGATCCTTGCCTGAGCACTGTGCCAGACCCGTGCACAGCCTGGAGAGGTCTGTGGGAGGTTCTGCTTCCCTGCAACCACTCTGAGCCAGCATCACCCCTCCCTGTCCCACACATCCATCAGTTCCTCACACCTACACCCACAGGCTGCTGCCCAGACCCACGGGATGTCTGCAAGGCAAAATGCATCCAAAACCACACAGCCAAGGACAGAAAAGGCACATCTTTTGTGTTAGCTCCCCTATTCAGGAGAGAACTTGGACAGGATAAAGGTTAGACCTGAGGAACTGAGACCACATGGAGCAAAAATGATCAGAAGCTGCTCTTGGAGTTTCCAGAGATCTGGACTTGGTCAGGAGGCTGCATGTAGGAGATCCCAGATGTGTAAGAGCTCATGAGGGTCCATACAGGAAGGACTCACCTCATCATGGGTCCAGCTTGCTTCTGGTTCTGTGCAAGCCCCAGAGAGTGCAGCTGCAAGGTCCTGCCAGTGACACACCGGCATCTTGGAAAGCCTCTGCAAGGACATCGACCAGAACACCTGAGCTCTGCCTTAGAGAAATGCTTAAAAAACAATTAGAGATTGTATCTCTACTCAAATGAAGGTTCTTTCCCAGAAACCTCTTCCAGGACCTTAAAAGACCAAGAAAAGCAGATACAGCATCACTCAGTGCAATGTTGTGGCTGGAAAGCATGATCAGATGGACAAATACATTATGCAGGGCGCATGTTGTTCTGTGTTCTATTTGCCTGGTGAAAATGTGCCTGAAGCAGCAGAGTAATTGGATGTGCTGCATTTGAATCCATGGAGGAGATGCTGGGGGCTGACCCCAGTGGGCAGCTAAGCATAACATATCACAGACATGCTGGCTCACTCCTTCCCTTCCCCACTGGGGTGAGGTTAGAGAAAAGGAAGAACAAAAGCAAGAAAATTGGGGGTCAGGATAAAAATAACAATAATAACAACTGTTTTATAAGTGAAGGATGAGTAGAAGAGACAAAACCAAAACAAAAAAGTGATGCAAAGGCAATCACTCATCCCCTTCCATGAGTACACGATGCCCAGCCAGCTCCCAAGCAGATGGTTAACCCATTAACTGCCAGGCCTGATGTCGAATGGTGTGGAGTATCTCTGTGGTCAGGTCATCTGCCTGCCTGTGTTCCTCCCAACCTATTGCATAGCCCCAAGCCTACTCTAACAAAAGTTGGAATTTTGATGTGTTATTGGTGTTGTTTTGATCAAAAAGCTGAAACATGGCCACTGTGAGCCACTGTGAAGAAAACTAACTTTATCCTTTCCAGGCCCAGACCATGAGACATCCAAGGTCGTGTTCAGGGAAGGTGCTGGTGTTTCCAGCACTGTGAGCTGTGTTCCCCCCGGGCAGGCTCTGCTGGCACTGTCACCCCGGCTGTCTGTGGCTCTCTGTGCTTTGGGTGGCCAGGGGACAGCAGCAGAGCAGGGCCACAGATACCAGCCCTGCTCCTCGTGCTCCAGGGAGAGCGATGGGCAGGGAAAAGCACCTGCTGTTGTCTCTGCCCATGGGAGAAGGGAAGGGGGGATCTCGGGCAGTCGTGAGAACAGCGACATTCTCTCCCTGGGTAGGATCCGGGGAAACCAGGTGATGTCAGCACAGAAAACAAGCTGCAGAGGGAACTCCTCCAGGATGTGTGGGGAAGGAGGTGGAGACGGGAATCCCTGGTGATTCCCAGAAATAATTCAGTATGAAAAGCCTGAATTGACAGCAGCAGCTACTCAGGCAGGTGAGCTTAGCCCGCATGGATTCCAGGCAGCCCTCTGTCCCACCAGGAGCGGCGGCAGCAAATCTGTGCCTTGCTCCGGGCTGCCTTAGGATCAGGGCAATGCAGAGAGCACTTTGCTTGCATAACTCCTCAAATCCAGAGACAGAAGAGCCCGGGAGAACAATTTTGACTTTGTAGCAGGGAAGAAGCAGCAGATCTGTGTTATTATATTTGTCCTCCCCAACAGTCTGTCTCTTGTGCAGGTGTGAGGGCACAGAGCACAAGAGGAGCCATCTCCAGACTTTGATTCCCTCCCTCTTCTGGCTCCTCCAGGCTGAAGGGAGGCTTCCCACCCTTCACCACTGTCTTTTTGGGTCACTGCCAGTTCACCACTGCCTTGTTCACTATGGCACAGCCAAAACCACAGCTGGCCCAGGGAGATGCCACCAACTGCCACCTCTGCCCATGGGTGGCTGGAGCAGAGAGCTCAGCACCATGGGGCTCTTGTGATCTGCTCACACAGCCAGGGCTCTCTCCAAATTACTGCTTCCCAAGCAGCGCCTTCTCATTACATAATTCTGCCTATAATTGTTGTTGCCCAAAGGTATGAGCTGTGTTTCTTGCAGACTATTACCAAAATCATCCTTTTCTGCTCGCTGTCAAAACCCTCCCTGCCGACATGTGTTCCCTGCTCTCTCCCCTCATTTGCATTGCACCTTTTGAGAGCCCAGCATGGGGTTTTCCACGCCTGTCCCCGTTATCCCCCACGTTACCCTGTGGGGGAGTGACCATTCCTCCCGAGCAGCATCTCCCCTCTCTCCTGTGCCAGACGGGTGCTCAGCACGGCTGCTCCTCCCTCCATCCAGCCTTTCCACATTTTGTGAGCTATTCCAGCTAATTGGTGCTCCAGTCTCCAGCACGGTCTGCGCCGCACCACAGCACACTGCGAAGGGTTATCCGCTGTCTTCCCCAGTCCACTAATTGTGTAATTATGCAGAAATGGCCTGTCTGGTACAATCTATTTCTCATACTCCCCTGTGGTGCTTGTTGCTTACAATGCTCATTATTCCTCTAAGTATTTGCAGACCTTCACCCTCCATCATATTTCCACAAATTGCAGTTCTATTAACAAGGGAACAATTCCTGAAGTCCTTGCAAATACTGTATTCATTTTCTCAGCTGCTCCCTCCTTTCTGGCCAGGAGCACATCGAGCTCTGTCTCCAGGCTGGCTCAGGTCAGGGAAGGTGCCTTTGCTCTGGAGCCTGTCCCTGTGCCCATGCCCAGGCTCGGGGGGCTGTGGGGACCCCAGGAGCGGAGCAGGGGCAGGGAGCTGTGCCACGCTGGGTGCCTGCAGGGTCACACACCTCACCCCCTGCCATGGGGCCATCCCGCAAGGAGACAGGCGGGCTCTGTGCTCATCCCGGATCTCTGCCGGGTGCCAGGCTCAGCTGGCTGAGCAACTACACACCAGCTAAAGCCTCCTGCAGGCTCAGCTTCCTGCCACAGGCATGCCATGGGGCTGGGCTCAGAGCAGCCCCCTCCGGAGAAGGAGCCCACGCCATGGGTGCCCTCAGCATCCCTGCCTGCTGTGGGTAGAGACATCCACAGAACCACAGAGTCATGGAATCCTGGGTGGAAGGGACCCACAAGGATCAATAAATATGACTCCTGGCCCTGCAGAGGACTGCTCAACAATCCCACCCTGTGCCTGAGAGTGCTGTCTGGCAGCCTTGGGGCTGTGACCACGGCCCTGGGGAGCCTGTTCAGTGCCTGACCATCTTCTGGAGAAGAACCTTTCCCTGATATCAAACATAAAACTCTCCTGACACAGCTCCAGCCTCAGATCCTGTCACTGGTCACCAGAGAAATGAGATCAGTGCCTGTTTCTCTTCTTCCCCTCACAAGGAAATTGCAGACTGCAACGAGGTGTCCCCTCAGTCTCCTCCTTTCCAGGATGAACAGATCAAGTGCCCTCCTCAGCCACCTCCCAAACAGCTCCAAACCCTTTGCCATCTTCACCACCCTCCTTTGGACACTCTCCGAGAGTTTAATATCTTCCTTGCATTGCAGTGACCAGAGTCAGCACCAGACCTCCCCAGTATGGACCTCCTGAGCTAGAAAAAGGCTAATGGGCCACAAACTTGGCTGGACATCCTGCTGGCCAGATGATTCAAAGTGGCACAGCTGACATGAGCCACTGCTGAGCGGGGACATGGCATCTGGGGCAGGCTGGGGTGGTTCTGGACCCACCACAAAGGTCCCAGGGATGGTGGCTCCGGCTCCTCTAGGGCTGTGCTGGGGAGGGGGATGGCTGTGGAAGGCCAGGCCACTGTGGCGTGAGTCAGCAAGAGGGCTGGAGGGAGCTTTGCCCAAGGCACATGTCAGGAGATATCCCTGGCCTGAGAAGTGGTATTTCAGGCAACTTCCCTCTCTGCAGACAAGAGCAATTAGAGGGACACCAGGGCAGCCACCATATGACTTCTTAAAAATTCAGAGCCTTGCTTTGTGTCAGTGACACCACAGGAAGGGGGGAGAGCCCCAGACCCAGCAGCTGTTTTCTGGATGGGACTAGAAACAGCACAGCTGAGCAGCAGCACTTTGTGCCAGCATATCCCTAAAATACCTCATCCCTCAAAGGAAACTGTGAGATCCCCAAAGGCCTGCAAGAATACATTGGAGTTTATTGCAAAGCTGGATGCTGTGGGCAGCCTGACTAATGGTGATATCCAGAGGAAACTTATGTCAGGCTGATTTCCATTTTGAATTTCCAATACAGCTTTTGGCTGGTTTGACTTGGGCCACAGACACGGTGCAATAAGAACTGTTACAACTGTTGATCACGGTAATAGACCAAATGTGTCATTTAGCTTCACATGGGTTTATCTCTGCCGTGGTATTCCACAAGAGAATTTAAATGTCCCCATAAAATTTAATTCTAACCATCTTTCTCTAGATATTTCTGAAAGGGGTTCTCCCACGAGAGGCCTGGTGCTCTCTGCTTTCATTAAGTCTAGACACTTCATAAAGCAGTCTCTTCTCTTAGTGTTCTGTCTTCTTCACTGGATGCCAAGAGTTGATAAGACTTTACAAAAGGGGAAGAGAAGAATACACCCAAAAACACCCCACTTTGACACCATTTGGTCAGCTCAGCTGTGAATCTCAGCAGAGAGTTAATGGAGGAGAATGAATATGCTGCTCAGTAAGACAGGACTCCTTCATCCTCCTTTAATGACAGAACAGCTGCTTTTGTAACTACCCCCTGCAGATATTAAAGCTGAGAAAAATCCTTCTCATAGCAAACCACAAAATGAAAGGAGCTTTCTTCTGGAATGCTGTGTCAATTAACTTCTTAGGACTCATCTGAAGGCAGAATCCTGAGGTTCTCAGGCCAGGAGACCTTTCAGAGATACACCTGGACAAATCATGCAGTGCAAATAAATCCACTGAAGAACTGAGATATTCCTTCCTGTTTGTAAAATTTTTCTTAGCTGATCTTACCAGCTAAAGATTACAAAGACATTTATAAACATCTGCTGAATAGTTTACAGGAGGAAAGGTCAGGCTCTGACGCAGGTCATGCGTTATGATCTGCATTCTGTCCACACGGCAGCCCCAGATGTGACGGCCACGGTCACGCACACGGGGCTGTGGGCTTGGCTCTGACCAGCACAGGTGAGGCACTGCTGAAGGGAGAGAAACCTGAGCACACACAATGGCTCTGCTTTTGCACTCCCACCAGGAGACTCGCTCTGGCTCCCTGCAGCTATCATTTTTATATAGATATAAACTTGCATTATATAATGGAGCACTTTGGCATCCCTCCTGCTCCAGATGCCCGTGTGCTGGGCAAGGCAAGGTCGCAAGTCCCAGCAGTTCCCTAACCACCAAACAGCCCCATTAATGACAGCCTACAAATCTGGCAAAGGCAAAATTTGAAATTGTAGGAGGCACCAAAAATCCTGGCCAACCTTGCTTATCCCTTGCTGACAAGCTGGCTTCGATAGCACTGATGAAAAATAAGCTGGTTGATGAGTCTGCCCCATCTCCCGTGGCCTCAGTCAGCCCCAAGGGAAGTTTCATGATGCAGTCCTTTGCAGAACACCTCCCTGAGCATAAAGAAAATTGAAGGAAGCAGAAAGGAACCCTAGGGAGAGGACCAGGGTCTCAAGTGAAAGCCTGTGATGCACCAAATACATGATTCAAGTGCTCACGTAGTGTAAAAATGTTGCAAAAGGACTAGTGATGAAATAGGCTGGCACTGACACTGACTAGGGATTCAGAGGGTACAGGGCAGTGTTTGCACCTTTCTATGGTGTTAAATACCCACTTATCCTGATGAAAGAGGTTCTGCTTCATCTCAGATATTTCTATTAATTCAGGTGAGTGTACACAGAAATTAGTACTTTCCTCTATAAAGCACACAAGCACAAATGGAATAATTTCTGGCAAAATTACAGATTTGGCCCCATACCATTCCCCATTTGTGGGGAGAAAATTCTTTGCTTTCCCCTTTCCACCATTCCCAGTCAGTCTCTGGTTTAGGAACTCTTGTCTGCAATTCTTTGGTCTAACACAATGGTGTTTTTTCTGCCTCTTGTGCCATTACAAAACAGTAATGACCTTCTCTGGCCCTGAACATTCCCTGACCCTGAGCAATTTGGTCCATGAAGAGTGGAGATGCCTGTCCCATCTGCCTCTGTTTAGAGCATGGCCAAGATGTTTTGCTTCCCTTCTGTCTAAGGCCGAAAGCTTGGAGTGCTCCCACCACCCAGCCCTGTCCTCTGAGCTCCCCAAAGGTGCCCTTTGCAGTTCTAAAGGCAAATTCAGTGCAGATGACTAATCTGGCAGCATAAATAACCCAAGGGCCCATCCTTCTCTGAGACATCACAGACTCCCATGTGTCCCCTCAGTGTCCCAATCCATGAGCGAGATCCCCACAGCTCAGAGGCACAGGGTGACAGGACACAGCTCAGAGCCATCTCTGTCCCTCTTGGCTCTTCAGTCAAACAGAACAGGGCAGAGAGATGGAGCCAGACAGACCATTCCCTTCTCCCTGCACCTCCCACCCCGCTGGTTCCTCCCTCCAGCCCTTCCTGCCTCTCATGTCCTCGTCCCAGCAGCTGGGACAGAGTGGCCAGGCCACTGAGCACAGACCTCAGAGGCCCCTCACAACATCTGCCACATCCAGGACCTCCTGCTTGGATTCTTCTCAGGGGATGTTTTGTGTAGCAGTCACTCTCCACCTTGAGTCACAGCAGCCAGTGCCACACAAAGCCATCGACACAGCCTGGCAGCTGGGAACCAGTGGGGAAGTCAAGGGATGTGGGATGTCCCCAAGAGACAGGAGCTCCCAGCCATCCCCGACAGCCAAGGTGATGCAAAGTCCATGCTGGACACAGCAAAGGGCAGGTGAGCCCACCTCAGGTTCACACCATCCTCCAGACACACTGTCCTTACTGTGGGAAGGGGCTAGGACACAGCCTGCTGGGATGGCACGGTGAAATGAAGTGCCCAGCCATGGTCTCTGTGACACAACGAGGGTTAGAGGCAGGGTTCTCTGCTCGTGACATTTTGCAGGCAGTGCTTGCCCAGCTTTTTATCAAAGCAATCCATTTCACAGCCCAGGGAAAGGGAAATGAGGCCACACCAGGAGGAGAGTCACAAAGATGATGTTCTCCCACACAACGTCCAGCAGGTGAAGGACAGGAGGAATTCCTTGGAAGGCACAAGGAACACAAGCCACCTAGCACTTATGATTCCTGGCTCAAGCAGAATAACTGGAAGGGAGAGAAGGAACAACAGGGACTTTTGGGCTGGGAAAAACTCAGATATTGGGTGGAAGACAGTGGGGAAGAGATTAAAATCACACATATTAGCCTAGATGGAAGATTTATGCATTGCACAGATCTGAATTTGTCCATAGCCCAATTTCAGTATTTTCAAAAGTGGAAGCCAGTTCTCAGTGCCCACACCCAGACAACTGGTGCCCTTCCACTACTGCCGTGTTTGACCACTTGCCCCACTGAAGATCCCATCTGAGGCTGTTCAGGGGAACTGGGAAGGATAAAAGGGCTTGGGTTTAAAAGCATCTCTGCCTGTTGCCCTTCTCCAACTCCCAGGAAGAAAAGCCCTTCAAAGAAAGGGGCATGGATATTTTTTCCACTCTTTAATTGCATGTCCTACCCTTCTCTGGGAATTGGCAGACCCTCACCCATCTAGAAACACCAGCTGCTTGCCAGCCCTCAGGATGCTGCTTGTTAGTTCCTTTTTATGGAGTAAGGCTGGATAGTGCAACACACAGTGGACCTTGTTGGTTGGGTGTTTTTTGTACCTCGTAGCTGGCATTCTTGCTGTCCTGGACAAAGGCAGGAACAGGTCAGCCTCATGCTGAGAAGACACATTTGTCAGTGGCTCACCTCTGCTGAGGACCTGTTAATGACTTCCGCATTCCCTGGCTCCAAAGGTTAGACATAAATCAATGACTAAATCCCAGGATGCATCGTTCCTCTAGCCGCTTGCTGGGGAATTGTCCATGTTTGATTCCTGTTGCAGATAGCCAAGAAAGCCAGAATTCATCAATGAGCAGCTGAGCTGCTGTCCTGGTTTGAAAAGCAAAACCAGTGAGAGGCTCTAAGTCAGAAATACAATTTATTAGGAAAAAGGGAACAAAGAACCGAATACATACAGTGGCACAAAAGAAGAACCACTGACAGAGTCAGAGATACAGCCTGACACTTGCTGGCTGGGGCGGTGGTGGCAGATACGGTTCTGTCCAGGCAGTGCTCCTGCAGACTGATGTAGTTTCCCTCTGGAGGTCCAGTGTAGAGAAGGTCTCAGCTGTTCCTCTTGGAAGAGAGGATCTCCTTGCTGTCTGCACAGCCCTGCTTATATCCTTGATGGCATTGTTTGGCTCCTCCCTCTGGGCGGAGCATCTCACAATAGAGTGCTGTGATCCTATCAGCCATGTGGCTAAAAGAACAGGTCCTCCTGGAGGGACTAATCTCTGAGTCACGAGATAAGGAAAGAAAGGAACTGCAGCTCGAGGTGGTAATGGAATACACCCCAATGTTATAACCTAGGACAGCTGCTCAGTAGTCTACTGGGAAACATTTCTAGAGCTCCACAAATGAAAAGCACTTCTCCCGGGCTCTTATTCTGCTCATTGCACTGTCTACCCTTTATGTCAAGTTGTCACAGTTCTCATGTGCCAGCAGCCACCTGACCCTGCTCGGGTGGTGGCAGAAGTAGAAGAAACATGGAGCCAAGTGTTTAAATAAGCAGAGATGTTCTTGGCAGACACGGGCAGAGAACACAAGACTGGCAGCCTTCAGGCTAGAGAGCTGTGCACTGCACCAAGGTCCCAGCTGTGCTCCGTGGACCATCCCAGAACACCCTAAATCCGTGCCCTGGAGGAGCTCTGACAGAATGCATGAGCCACGAAGTCAGTGGTGTGCAGTGTCTTAGCTTTACCTGGGCAACCAGTGCCACCCCAGCTGTGGTACCCAGCCTCCTTGTGCCAGCTGACATCTCTGCTCCGGGACACCTCCACAGGGAGCAGGGACCTCCAGCACTGCTTGCCCCAGCCCTGCGTGCAGAGCTCCCGGCGGGCTGCCCCGTGCTGTGCGTGCGTGTCCCACCCCAGCCCAGCACTGCAGCATGAGAAGCAGCCTCAGCTCTAGCCCAGAGACATCTGAGCTCAGTAGCAGCATCTGACGACAGATGTGTGTCTTGCAACATCGCTACTGAAGTGTCTTTTCCTTTCAAAGTAGGAATCATTTTCCTTCACGTAATAGAGCAGGCAAATATAATCCTATTAACAGGACCATTAAACTAAACAATACTTGGCACGCCATGACCTAAAGAATCAATCCACCAGCACCAACAGCGTGTAAACAGCCCCGTTCCTCTGCCCCAGTACCCCCCTGGCCAGCACCCTCCCACCCTGCTGCTGCACCAACCTCTGCAGGACACCCAGTCCTTGAATGTGTGGGAGGGCACTGAAGTAAAAAGCTGCTGTCTGCATAAAAACTGTCTTTCCTGAGATGAGTGGGCCCCTTTCCATCCCACTGTCCCAGGCTCTAAATCAAATTTACTCCCTAACCCAATTAGCATTCACTCAAGTTTACACCAAGACAAGGCTTGGATCTTTGTTGGCATCTCTGCAATGGCTCTCATCTCTTGGGTTTGGAGCTCTTTTGCTCCTCTACATATCTGAATTCCCAATCCAGCCATGCCTGAATTGAAAGACTGGGCTCACATCTCTTTTCAGTAGGCCTGTCAATTAAAGTTCTGCCTTCCGGTGTGGGCTCTTGACTGAAGCTGTTCTAATTCTTGCCCCACTCCTCCAAAAATGCACCTGGCCCTTCTCTGCCATCACTTGCAGCTGTGGCAGGGTATGACAGCACTACCTTGGGAGGAGATGAACACTGGGATGCACAGGAGCTCCGTGTGCAGCCCTGGGCACTGGCTTCTTCTCTGTAACCCTGAAAGTAGCTGTCATTTCCATGGTGCTGCAGCAGCAGCAGAAGAGCAAGGAGAAAAGTTTGGGCTGGGGAGCCATTTGATGACCAAATACTGTCTCCTGATTGCTCCTCAGAGTTACCCACACACCAGGAGCTCTAAAGATCTATAAAGCACTTGTCTCTGGCCTCCCAGCCCTGCTGGGCTCCCCAGTGGTTCCACAGAGAGCAGACACTCTTGCCTAAGCACTGCTGGTTCCCTTCCCCTGCACTGAGCTCTGAACAAAACCAGAGCCATCACCTGTCTCTGCCTCTCACACTTCACCCCTGCCTTTGTAGCTGCAGGTGAGCCCAGAGTGCTGCTGCCCTGGGTGCACAGAGGAACCCTCTCACCTCTCCTTCCCACACAGGGCATCTCTCAGCCCCTTGCTCATCCCTGTGGGATGAGATCCACTGCAGATGATGCACTGGCAGGGATCAACCACCAGAGAGGTGAGGGATGTTTTCTCATCATCCCAAGAACTTCTGTCAGCTCCAAGATGAGCAGAGGTGTTTGTCCAAGTAACATCCCTGGCCACATTCTGTGTTGGAGCTGGGGTTTCCAAGGAGATGCATTATCCTACTATTCTGCTCTGGGAGGAGATCTGCTCCAGCCCCACCAACATATGGAAATTGGATTTCTCTTGAAGAAGGAGAAAGACAACCCAAACCCCACTAGTCACTTTTCAGTACCTTTGTTGTTTTATATTGCCTTAAAAACATTTGCAAAACCAGTAATGGCCACAAACCCAAACCAATTTCCAATGAACAGCGTGAATCCCCAGACAGTCCCAGTAAGAAAACCTGGACTTGAGAAAATGCCATATTAAGTGAAAGTTGCTCGTTATGTCTTGACTCTTGCACACCCCAGCTACTTCATATTTTCTCCCAGCCAATTTGGCTTTTCTTGTTGTTTCATTTTATGGGGAAGATTTTGATCATTGCTGGTTTATATCTCCCTCATCTTCTTTTATGAGGAAAATGTATTGGAAATTCCCCCTCACACAAAACAAAGGGAAGCAGTGACAAATGGATCTCAAAGGATGAAGTGATCAGCTGCTTTCTCAAGGCTTTCATCTGGCCAGAGGCTGAGATAAGGCTAAGATGAGCAGCCCAGCACTAAAACACTCCACAGGATCTGATAGGATGAAAACCTACAAATCTGCTCCTATCAGAAAGTACAATCAAATTACAGGAATTCACTCAGGTAAACAAATAATCCCAAAATGTGCCCAGATATGCACAGGGTGATTCAATCCAACAATAAATAGACCAGACACAACTCCAGCCACTTAAACTGACCACAGCACTTTTCACTGCCCACCCCCCCTGAATTCCCGGAATAACAGACATTCTGCGTTGTTCAAACAAACAATATTTATTTTATTCTTACGTAAAATTGTACGGGTTCTGCAGATATAAACACAGGTAAACATTGCCTCCTGTCCCCAGTGCTGCAATGACAGCAGAGTCTCAGGGAGAGGAGGGCCACAGGGCCTGCACTCAGCTCCCAGTTCTGCCAGACCTCCCAAACAACTTTGCAGTGGTCAAGCATCTTGGGTTTAGGTCTCCATCAGACCAAAAACCCAAAGCCAATGTCACTTTAACACCTGTCAACACAACCCAGTTTTCAAAGGTGTTGAGCTACAGTAGCTGTAACCAGCATTCCCAGCCTTCACCAGCCAGGACACTTCAATTTATGTAGATAAATATTTTTAAATATTGACAACAAACATTCTGTGGTTAGTCACTGGGAAAGAGAACAAGACAGTTTTCCAAGCTGAAAGGCTGAGTTAGACTCTTGGTGACAGCAAACAGGGAACAGAAAGAAGCACAGAGCATTACAAAACCAAAACAGCAAGTGCAGTGCTGGCTTCAAGAGGCTGATTTATTTGTTTTTTAGCAAAAGCATTCAGAAATTTACATCTTTGCCTCTTCACAGATGGTGCTAAGCGAGATTGTCCTGCTGGAACCCTTACTGACAGTATCACTGAATCACCTCCATGAATCCCTGAGGAGGCAGAGGTAATTCTGAAAGGCTGGGACAGGGCAAAGCCCAGTGGGACTCATTTTTTGCACTTTATAAATACTTCTGGAAAGATGAGTTCCTGCTTTGAGCCTACAAAGCCAAGGATCAGCTCTGACCAAGGTTAGGAACAAACTCTACCCAGGTTTCTTCCAGGAAAATTCATGCAACTTGGTCTTGGTTTCACCTTTCAACCAGCACTCTGGGAATTCACTGGGGATGAGAATCTAAGCTCAATCTTTCCACAAACTCATCATCCCCAGGAGCAGGGAAAAACCATGAGAAAAAGTGCTACTTGCCAGTCACACCACAATTCTTTGCTGCAACAGCAGCTGGAGGATGCAAAAAGAACAAGACTGAAGAGCCAGTCATCAGGGGAAGTTATGAAATAAAGACCAATAAAGAGTACATCTAATTACTCCCCAATGCAGGCCAGCCCTATAGAAAGGAGAGTGAAGTCTTCCAAAGCATCTTCCTAGAGCTTATGCACTTGCACACTTGTTTCCAAGTATGAACTTACTTGGGCAAAGGTGGGAAACCCACTTCAGATTATTACAGAAGCCCAAGCTGAAAAGGAAGAACCTTTCTGCCACCCTCTCCTCACCCTCTGTGAAGTCAAGAGCTGCAGAGCCCCTGCATTGCTCAGCACTGGCAGGCAAAGGGCAGAAGGAATGTCTGAACATCTGATTTTTGAGTGGCACTGGGAATTTGCCAGTTCCTTTCTTTGTCTTGAAGGGTTTGCAGCTCTCTGAAAACCCTGGGAATGAAAGAATCTATGATGCTCAGAAGCCTTAAGGATATTGTCTCCTCTGAAGCACTCTACTATCAAAGTTACTTCATTACCCAAAAAAGTGAGACTTTTTAATGAATCTCAGATCCTACAAGTCATTGCAAAGTTCCCCCTTATCAAACCCTGTGTTATGACAATGGGTAAACCAATTGCCAGAGGTAATGCTAATAATTTATTCCGGAAGAGGACACAGCAGAGGGGGTAAGTGTTTGAGAGCTGCATCCACCAAGACTACAATAGTCAAAATCCCTTTTATCTGCCCTAGGTCTAGTCACACACTAGCTCATCACCTGTGTAGGTCTCAGAGCTGCACACACCCCAAAGCATCACAGGAACAAGAGATGGACTCTCCTGGACTTCCTACTGACTATAGCATGAGATGACTCTGGAACCTGGACTTAAGAACAAGTTTCAAATCAGTCAGTCACTGGGGCTGGAGATACATCCCCTGGGGAGAGCTTGGAGAAACAGCAATAATTTCTGGAGAGAACTGTACTGTTACCAGGGTATAGGTTTATTCTGGGAGTATCTAAGAGCTCCAAGGGAGCTTTCAAGCGGGGCTGTGTAGATCCAGTGTGTTTATAGCACACACAGATAAGGCAGGTAAAAGAAGAAAATTCTTCCCTGTGAGGGTGGGCAGGCCCTCGCACAGGCTGCCCAGAGCAGCTGTGGCTGCCCCATCCCTGGAAGTTCTCCAGGCCAGGTTGGACAGGGCTTGGAGCAGCCTGGCACAGTGGAAGGTGTCCCTGCCATGGCAGGGGTGGAATGAGGTGAGCTCTAAAGTCCATTGCAATCCAGACCACTCTGGGATTCTGTGGAGAGCTCAGCCTGTGCTTGGAGGGCAGGAAGGGAACCAGGGTGTGCTGGCCTGACAGTGCAAGAGCTCTGCAGACCTGCTGGGAGTCGTGTCCACATCCCACACAGAGCACACACTGCACTGAGTGGTGAAGGCGTCGAGGGCAGTCAAAGCAAGAATTAGAAAACCTGGCTGGGAGAGACTATGTTTAGCACAGGACAATCCATTTTCAATCCTCATCAGCTACAGATCCAACATGGAACTTTCTGTAAATCATCTCAAGCTTGACTTATGGTGCTACCAACATCTTCTCTCTGTAGGGCAGCTCACAAGCACCAAAAAGAAGACTAACCACCATAAAGAAGGAATTGCTAATGAACAGGAGAGTCACTCTGAGAGCAGTCAGCTCGTCCAATTCTGATTAACAAGCAACAGCAGCACTGGATGGATGCTCACACCAGGAGCCCCAGAATGCTTTCAGCCTCAGCTCGACACCAAGAGCAACTGGGGTACGACCAAAGCCTTTCTCTAGCAAAGGTTTGTGCTTCCACAGCTAAATATGGGCTAAGCTGGCAATGCTGGCTCAAGTGGTTCTGCAGGCTGATTTCTCCAGAGCCTGAAAGAACCAGGGTGTCTGTTCCAAACACTCTTTCTTATTCATCTTGTGAGCTGCAACATGAGGTGTGACCATCAGAAGTCTGGGGCATGTGGGGGGTGGTTGGCTGTCTAGGGCTTGCTTTAAATTTCTTCTCTTCACCTGTGTCACTTCCCCAGGCACACAGAGGGGAGAGTGAGTGACATAGGGCAAGGGGTGGCTGCAGACAGTTTGGTGACCAGACCCCTCCTGAGCCTCACTCCATCTCTCTGCTGGTTCAATAACTGAGAGTGAAACCCCAGCCCAGCCCAGGGAAGCAGGGCACAGCTGAAGTGGCAGAGGAATTGCTGAGGACACAAGAGGCCCAAGGGATTTGCACAGACATGAGGGTGGGCAGGCTGCGTGGCCCAGACAGGAACGTGGGTTACAAGCAGTGGACAGATCCTGAGAACAGCCCCTTTCTCAGGACCTTCCTTGTGCCAGTGAAGAATTCCTACAGCTAGCAAGGGTCCCGTCTGTCCTCCTATCAGGTTTGGAAGCTCCCACTCAGTTCAGCAGACAACCAGGAGAGCATTCCTTCTCCCTTCTGCTGGGAATCATAACTTGGCTGTCCCCTCTCACCTGGGCTGCCCATCACTCCCAGTCCTAGGTCTTCTCCAGCCAGATGAACTTCACTTTATGTAAAGTACAAAGCCAGGCCCAAGTTCACTCAAACTTGTCTCATTTTCCTTTCCACTGTTTGCCTGGCCAAATCCTCTGAAACACATACTGAGCTGAGCCACCCCCAAGCCCTCAGTGCATGCTGACCCTCCAGGCTTGATAGCAAAGCTATGTTTGGGGCTTATAAAACCTGTTCTGCACCAGGTGAGGCGAGAGGTGGAGAGCTGACGCAGGGCTCCGTCTTAAGTTCAATAAGAAAAGTCCAACAGTAAATCCCTTAATTAAATAGCTGCTTTAATAAAATAGAATTAAAGAGAAATATTGCTAGTGAGTAAATCTGACATCCCTTCAGATGTTGGCAGCCCTGCATTTCTGCCTAGGTGGATGTTCTTACAAGGCTGCACAGATCCTGTCCCTGGAGGAAATCTCCTTTTTGGTCATCTGAGTTACATTTTCTTACAAGAAAACCATTCACCACGTGTATTGCCAAACAGAAGGGATGTTCACTGCCACACAGGCAGTGTGATGCCAGGTTCCCCATGGGAGCTGCCCACAGGCTCCTCCATCTCCAGGAGCTGGCTGTGCCTGTCCTGCAGCCCTGGGATCTGTGTGGCACAGCCCAGCTCGGGTCACTCTGTCATGGATCACTGACTCTCCACGTGGATCACTGACTTCCACTGACTCCCGATCAGGATCACTGCATTCACCCCTTGATCCACATGCAGTTTTCCTGTCCAGAGGAAAGATAAGTTACAGATTATGTTAATAACATACAGGTTTCCCAAGCCCTGAGGACGAGGAGCAGCAGAGCATACATGGCATGTTCAAAATCACTGACTCCTCCAAGACATCATCTTCTGCAATGCTCCCAACACAAAACCCAAACGTAACCAGCCATGTGCAGCTGGGTTCAGGGCATTTCTGATGAGCTCTGCTGAGCTCATTTTATGAGGATTGTGCTGCAATTTACACGTTCTTTTGGAATTTCATTTGTCTTTAGTTGAATTCTCCCATCTGCCTAAACATGCCTGGCGGGATGTGAGGATGCCCACACAGTTCTTGTAACGTTACACCTGAGTGACAATACCCACAGCTCTGCTCAGCCACCTCCCACTTGGCTGGCAGTGGACGACGGACCATTGCCTCTGCTCCCAGGTTTGTGTGGGCAGGGGTGAGCAGGGGCCAAGCAGCTCAGGGCACCAAGCCCTGCTCCAGTCCAGTGGGCATCACTCCTCCATCTGCCCCCAGCACAGCCCTGCACTGCAGAGCTCAGCTGGATCATTCCAGCTGGATGAACAAGGGCATCTGGATCAAATATCAAGAAGAAATTCTTCACGGTGAGGGTGCAGAGGCCCTGGCACAGGTTGCCCAGAAAAGCTTTGGCTGCCCCATTCCTGGAAATGTTCAGGGCCAATAGGGACTAGCAAAAGGTGTCCCTGCCCAAGGCAGGGGGTTTGGAATGACATGAGCTTTAAGGTCCCTCCCAACCCAACCAGCCTGTGATTATATGACTCCATGATTCTTTGGTCCTATCTCTCTTCCACTGTCCAGAGCAGATGCCCTCTCTGAGGGTATTTGCTTTACTCAACAGTGCTGTTTCAATGGGAAAGAAGGATGCATGGAATCACATATCCATGTTTTACTCTCATTTGCCCAACAATGACAAGAGCAGTTTCACAGTCCAGGATGCCCAGAAGAGCTGCTGGGCAGCTTCTCCACACTAGGAGTTGTCTCTCCAAACCAGGACACCACAGTTGCACCACTCTGGCTCAGAAGTATTAACAAAGCCCTTTTTCTTCTGGAGGAAGCCAATGTCAGTCTCAGACCTGGATTCTTTTGAGTTCTAACAACCCTGGGTCCTAGGAACACATCAACTGAGAGATTTTCCAGTGAGAAGGACAAAAAACAATAATACGGGTTGCATACTTGTACAGCTCACAAAGGAGTGACAGCATTAAAGCCCTGCTATGTTTTAACACCAGTACCTGATAAGGAAGAAAAGAAACAATTTTTAACTGATCATTCAAATACATCTGAGTCATCCCCTCCTTTGCATAAAAGTCACTTCTAATCCTGACATCCGGGGCAGAGCTCTCTGATTCACCCACACCCCCTTTGCACTCACCAACTCTCCAAGCACTGTGATCCCTTTGCTCCAGTCCTGCTGAAGGAGCCAAGCCCCTTTGCACACATTTCACCTCCTTACAAAAATTCCCTCAGAAGGAAAGCAGAAATCACCTTGGGGAACCTGGGTTGGGATCAGCCAACGAGACACAGCTGTTTTCACTTGGCCATGCATTCAAGGCACAGAGGACAAAGAGATTTCTCCTCACATTCAGCTATGGAACACGACCAACCCTCAAGGTGTTGAAGCCTTGGTGCTTATATCAGCCCCTGCTCCTTGACAACAGAGTGAGCCACACAGAGGGCACATACATGCACAAACACATGTGGGGCTGGGTCTCAGATCAGCTTCCCTTGAATCAATGGGACTTCCCAGAACATCTGCTTCCTATTGCAGCAGGTCCCTTTGCTTTCATTGACAGAAGGCTAATGGCCCTCTGGACACACCTTACCTGGAAAGTGTGCCATAGGGAGAGAACAGAGGATTTTCTGCTCCCTTTTTAGGCAACTGAAGCAACTGGAAGCAAGAGGCAGCTGGCAGTGGTGAGCACACGAGCATCTGAGAACCATTTGAACCAAAATTGCAAGCAGAGTCTGTGATGTTATCCCCCATGTTCCAGCCAAAGACAATCTAAAGGCTTCTGAGCACAATGAACACGGAGGTACCTCAGGCCCCAACCTACACCACCCCAGAGACCACAGGCTTCTAGCAGGGTATTAGAGGATAGGACTTGGCAGGCAGACACATTTTGGAGTTAATGTGGCTTTCTTGGTGCCACCACCAGAAAAAGCAGCAAATTCATAACCAGCACAGAGCACTGTGGCCACTGTAGGTTTGCCATGGAGGCAGCATCTATGAAAAAAGCCTTCCTCCCCCAGGCAGCTAGCGAGCAGGCTTTCACCAGACCAAGGGTGACACAATCACAGATTCTGCCATCACGGAATGGGGAAGGTTCCAAGGGACCACAGTGGGCCATCAGGTCCAACCTCCCTGCTCAAGCAGGGTTTCCAGCAATGGCCTTCTGGCCAGAAAGAACCTCAGCTCAAAGGCTCTCTGCTGCCTTGGGTGGATGCCCTCGTTTCATCCAGGGATGTGTCAGGGATACCTGCTGGGACCAGCTCTGCTGGAGAAGGGAAATCCTCCCTCCTGGCCACTGAGCCCAGGGCTGCAGCCATCACTCACTCCATGCCAGACTGAGTGACCCACAAATACTGATGTCCAGTCAGTGCCTGGGAGCCAGTTCAGCCATGAAAGGCAAGGGTCTGCTCCCTGTGGGTCACAGTGGGGCAGAGCAGGACCAGCTGCCCCACCAGCAGCCCACAGAACCATTTACAAGTGCAAGCTAAAGGCACTTTTTGAGTTACATCGACAGACTTCTGCTCAGGTACAGACTCAGGAAACAAGCCAGGTACAGGGGACAAACACCAGAGACCATTTCCCCTCTTTGGTTACAACCATTCAAAACAGCTATGCTTTTATGCAGATGCTGAGCCAGCTGAGAGAAGCTTCAAGGCTCTTTGTTGACACTCAGATACTGTGCAGGTAAAGTTTTCATTGCACACAGCCAGGGCAGCACATGTGCCACTTAGTCCAGAGCCTTTCCAGAGGTGTCCAATGCCACACAAGGCTGATGTGCTGCTGGAGTCCTGCCCAGGTCTGCCATACAAGGCCCACCCTGGCATGCAGCAGCACCAGCCCAGCTGCACTCCTCAGCCCCTGGTGCCAGCCCAGCCCCATCCCTGCCCTGTGCCCCTGTCCTGAAGGCCTGTCCCGTGTCCCCAGGCTGGCATCCCTGCCCTGTGCCAGGCTCCCTCCCTGTGCATGGAGCACAGCTGTGTGTGTTTAGCTCACCCAGAGTGGCACTGGGGGTGGAACAGTGACCTTTCCCATGAAACCGTATGGGAAACGAAATTCCCTCTTTCAAAACTTTGTCATGTCTCAACTAGCTGCTCTGCAAGTAATTTTTACAAAAGGAGGAGGGAGCTGTCAGCTGAGACCTGTCAGTGACCGAGAGCACAAATCACAGCACCTCCCCGAGCCATGGAGACAAAAGCCTTGGCACAGCCAGTGCCAGCCCCGCTGCCGCGGTGCCAGCCTGCCCGGGCTGCCTCCTCCGGCGGCTCCTCTGAGCAGCCCAGCCAGGAGGAGCTGGCAACCAGCGTGACAGCGGCAGGGGAGGGCTAGGAAATCAAAGAAGGGCCATTTCCACGCAGAGCAACATTCCCGTGCCTCGAAGCAAGCAGGAGCTTGTGGCTGGAAGCGCGTGTCCTGTCCAGCCTGCCTTGCGAGCAGAGCGTGCCTGGGGCTCCCACGCACTCCAGCAGAGCCCAAGGGATGGGTGAACATCAGCTCCTGCCCCAGGGGGAGAAGCCTCCCAAAAGCTGCACCTCGGGGAGGTCTGGCTCTTCGCCAGCTCTGGCCAAAGCAGCAAAGCTAAAAACCTCTTTGTCTCCATCAGGAAGGACCCCCAAGCACGGAATTTGTAACCTTGTGGTGGCAAAGCTGAGTGTTCATACCGTGAGCAGCACTGTTAGGAGACTGGAAGACAGAAAAAGACTTTGGCACAGGAGATTTAAAAACAAAGGAGAAGAGAATATTACCTGCATAGGAGAGGTCTGTGAGGGGATTTCCCATAACATCATGCTCAGCCTCTTGTTTAAAAGACTCTTCTTTCAAAATGTGTTGAACAGGGTAAGAAATGTTTCTCTGCAGTGAGAGAAATCCATGCTGAGAAAAGTCACCACCCACAGCTTCATCTGAGCTCTGGGCTGCTGCTCGTGGCATGCTGACACTTCTGTATCTTGGAGAGATCTGTCACTTCAAAGTCACACTGACATATGAGGAGTGAAAGGCAGGAACAGCCTCACGTTTGCACACTGTAGCTAAATAAAGCAAGTTGCCAGGATACACTTTCTGCTCTCCAAATACGCTGCTGAACATGGTCCAGGTGTGCAGAGCCATTAGACACAACCATTAGCACCATGATGCACCCACTGGTCATTGACATGCTGAGATCTCTCTTTCCTCTGCCAGGTTCCCACTGGATTTCATCCCACTGCTTCCATCCCAGTAACCTGCACGCAGACCACAGAAGCAAGATCCCTTCATAGTCCTCAAATGCCTTAGGACTGGATTTTCCCAACCTTCCAATAAAAATACTTCAATGCATTCCTCTGTACTTATCCATTAAGATGCTCCTGCAGAAGTCTGGGAGTCTTGTACTAGACTTTTAGATGTTGGTGGCACAAAATTCTGTTATGGTAAAGAGAGAACATGCCCTTTAGCTTAGACTTTTCCCTGTTTTACAGCTCTCTCCTCAGCACTAAATACTTGATTGCAGTTTTTTCCCCTTTTTTTAATGGGTTATTTTAGGAGAGATTTATGAACTAAAGGAATTGATAAAATATTAGAGACCCTCTTTAACAGGTGCATTAAAAAGCCTTGTCAGTGCTAACTGGAGGCACCAGCAAATCCTTTTCCTTCAGGTCAGCAGGTGTAGGGATGAGGTCCTGTTCCTGCAGCAAGCATGGCAGGATGACATCTCCTGGCCCTGTAACCTTGAGGTTCACACGACGCTCCAGACAAGACATGAGTCAGTTCTGCATCAGATCTCAGCTCTGCTTGGTACAACAGCATCCTTCACATGGGCCCAGAACCCCCCTGAGCACCTTAGCTGAGGTCCCAGAGCCCCAGGATGAGGGTCTGCTCTGAGGAGAGCCATGGTTACACATTTAGACTCTTTGGAGGTGCTATAGACTCAACTGGGAATCTCCAGCAAGGGATTTTGGAAGCAGTTTCCAGGTGGTGGCCTGAAAGGGATATTTGATGAAAACAAGACAGACCTTGGTGCTTGCAAAAACTAAGGAAAGAGGTTATCCAGGGTTTGGGTACTTAAATGTGAACAACCTAAAATTTTAAATTTGGAAAGAAATATTTTGAATTATCAAATGGGAAACAAGTTAAACATCTCCTCAAAACCTTGGCTCTCATCCACTACACAACTCACCATGGAAAGTTTCTCTCCTTCCTCCTAGAAAGCTCTTGCCCAGGCCCTTTCTCTACCCAGGACTTTGATTTCTCTTCACACTGTGCAGTCAAGCTCTAAGCTTGCCCCCTTCAGTTCACTCCATTTACTGTCCAGAAACCCGAGAAAAGTGCAGTCACATCCCTTTCTACACATCATGATCTTCCCTCTGTGCCAGCCAATTCACTCCAGAACCTCTTCTGGCACCACTCTTGCCTTCCCCTTCTAAGAGCCCTCAGAGGTCACCCCCAGGGGTGCCAACAAGCCAGTCCCAGTCAGAGGAGCAGCCTGGGTCCCACCACCCACTGCAGCTCTTCACAGTCTGCCCACAGTCCCTGTGCTGTGGGTCGGGATCTGGCATGTCACTAATCCATATGGGTTAGGACAATTTATGTGATCCCATCCAGTCAGAAACCTGGGCAAGTGCCTTCCTGCCAGCTTTTTCCTCCTAAGCTGGGGTAGGAAGCCAAGGAGTGCTGTTCTCTTCCCTCTGTGCCTCCCACAGGTGAGAACTCCCAGAGTGGATCAGACACCTTTTACTTATAAAAAACCATTACAGGAGAGCCAGTGCTGAACATCCTCCTCCCATTTCTGGGGGTTTGCACAGGCTCATGGTTCACACCTGAACTGGACTAAGAAAAAACAATCAGAGATTTTCCGACTCATCCAGTGGCCTGGTATTTACTGCAGGGTGTGAAGGCAGAGGCTGCGTGTGCCAAACCAGCAGGGTCTGCTGTCAGTGATGCACTGTCCCCGGAGGTGACACACCTTCATCCATTCTCATCTTCAAGTTCCTGACCCCAGATCCACCAAAAACGTGTACCCAGTCCAAGGAATTCACCAATGCAGAAGGAGCTTGTAGAGAGCATTCTGGAGAGCACCAAGGGAGAGCAGAGAGAGAGAAGGTGCTGCAGCTGTTCACCATGACATCGCTGCCCAGTAAAGCCAATAACAACTCTCTGCCTAATGGAGAAACCTTCTTGAGGACCAATTGCAGTGCTCATCCCAGATAAGACCTTCCTGGAGCAAGCCAGGCCCCAGTGCTCATTAACAGTTTCTTCCAGGACAAATTTCTAGATGACTTTCTTCCCACACCCACCACTCCACACAGCACACCAAAGTCCATAGAGCCACCGAAAGAGGGACTTGTGCCCAACCCTACCAAACAATTTCTCAGCCTCTCACCTGCTGCTGTACCTATTGCATCCTGTGCAGCCATCTGGGAAGTCACAGAATCCCAGAATGGTTTGGATTGGAAGAGACCTTAAAACTCATCCAGTCCTAACCCATGCACCTTCCACTATCCCAGGTTTCTCCAAGCCTCATCCAACCTGGCCTTGGACACTTCCAAGGGATGTGGGAACACAGGGATGGGGCAGCCACAGCTTCTCTGGGCAGCCTGTGCCAGGGCCTCCCACCCTCACAGAGAAGAATTTCTCCCCAGTCTCTAATCCAAACCAGCCCTCTGTCATTGTCAAGCCATTCCCCCCTGCCCTGTCACTCCAAGCCCTTGTGAAAATTTTCTCTCCCATGAGACAGACCTGCAGACATGGGGAGAGGGATGCTGAGGCCAGGAACACAGAGAATGCCACACAGATGCTGGATTGGACTCACAGCTGGATGACAGAGATATTAATGTGTTGACAACCCTGTCAGCCCAGAAGTGCAACAAAATGACATTGTCCACTCTGTCACTCCTCGGGACAGCTCCCAGCTGTGTTGTTTGCCTCAGGACTGACCCCTGCAGAGTTGCCACATGCTCCATTACCCTCTCCAGCCTCTGGTGGCTGGGGAATGGGTTTCCAGACCTGCATCCAGACACCTACAGAATAACAGCATTTCTGTACAAGCCACATCTCCCTGCTGAGAGCCTTCGCAGGGCTGCCACACAGGGAGCAGCCTCTCCTCACTCCTAAGGGGCCTGCAGTCCCCAGAGCAGACCATCTCCTCCCCAATGGTGTCTTCTGCTTCTTTCTGGTCCCTTTCTCAATGGGAGCATCTCTTCTGACACCTGCATCTTCTACCCAGTCCAGGGAGCACTTTCCAGAGCCAGGCACTTGTGTCATGCCAGATTCGTGCTGAATGGGGTTGTTTGGTGTGATCTCCCCTGGTGGAACTTCTGCCTGGGACAGTGGGACTTTTCAAATCCACTTGATGTCTTCCACCAGGAAACCTCTGATTATAAAGTACTTTACACTAATTGCATACAAGCGAGTTATAAAAAAAAATGCAAAATGTTCTCTGTAACACAGTTCAGTGTCTTCTAACTTTTATAATGTATTTGATGACACCCCCTGGGGAAAACACTCCTGCATGAACAAGTAACGACACAAGAGGAAAGCGTAAGTAGGGCAATCTGGGTATAGATGATAATTACCAGCACATAAAAATATATCATAAGATACGCTTAAATAACTTCACATGAGGCGGCAGTTCTGGTCTAGCAATTCCTTTACCATGACATAATTTTTGTGCTCGTAGGCCAACTGAATGTAACCAGAAATCTCAGGATCACACAGACCAAGGAGTCAACAAGGAAAAGTTTGTGTCCTCTCTGCTGTCACATTGTCACTCCACTGAATTTAGCCTTGGAAAGCTGGGGCTAGTTTTCCCTATGCTGCTTCTTCCTGGCTAGCCAGGCCTCAGTGGTCCATGCCATAATAAATTCCAGATCACCAGATATTCCCTCTTCCCAGCTGACTGCTGCTTTGCCTTGAAATAAGAGATTGGTCAAGGCCTGTTTGTATGGGACACAACTTCTTTTGGTCTGAGCAAAAGAGTACTGAGCTGAGCTAAAGCCGAAATCATTTATCCAGCCCTCAGGAGTACAGATTCCCCCCACTGTAATGCCCTGGGACCTTCTGGAACTGCCTGTGCCCTTTGGAGTGGCCTGAAGGGATAAATCCTGCAGTAAAACGTATCACTGTCTCCCTTGCACTGTACCTCATGTGGTCCCTGATGAGCAGACACAGCTCAGCATCTGAGGCAACAGGCAGAGCCCTGAGACATCTCCCAGCTCGGCAGGACATGCACAGGGTTTTCTTAAATCTCTGAGCATGAGCTGAGACTCATCCTCTGCACAGGTGACTGCAAAGTGCCCAGGAAGAGGCAACCTGAGCACTGTGATCTACCTGCAACAGCCCCAGGAGATCCTGAACGTCCTGGGCAGCAGACAAGGCTAAAGAGGCATTGTGAGAAGCTGGTGGCTGAGCATGTGAATATTGCAGGAGGCCCAACCAACAGGCAAAACTCTCCTGGAGGCAGCACAGCAGGCAAGCAGATATGTGTTCTCCTCTGAGCTGCTGCATATGGGATATGGGGAGAAGCCAGGAGCAGAAGACAGGCCTGGAAATGGGGAATAAGGACAGTCAAAGTATTTTTCATCATTACAGGTGCATGTGTCTTGCATAAGGGTGAGCTGGTAGGGGTGAAACACAGGTGTCACCCTCCATGCCTGAGCACCAGTGCCATGTCCCTCCAACCAGAGCACATATAAACATGTTCTTCAGGCCTTGGACTCTGTTTCTGGTATGTAATTTAACGGGTGAGCTATGCTTTAGCTTGAGATAAATCCAGGCTTCCTTGCAGGGGGACTATAAAGTGCTAAATGCAGATCCTGCCATCTTCTGATGAGACAACCAGATCCTCCTTTGTTCCACACAGTTAAGGTTCTTCCCTAATGAGAGACACAGGACCCAAAACCCTTCCTCACATCCTCACATCTACAGTGTAGGTCCCCAACTGTGGTGAGGAGGAGGAGCTCGTGGGAAGGTACTAAAGCAAATACTGAGAGCACCTTGACAACCAGCTGGAGACATCTCACTCTGTTCTACCAGCTGGGAAAGGGGTGTCTAGCAAACAAACAAGAAACCAGATAAAGTTTGAGTTGTTTGCCTCCTGGAATAAGCAGCATCAGTGAAGTGTCAGTCTTGGGAGAAAAGGATGAAGCCCCTGCCCACCTGAGCAGCTCCAAACAGATCCTTGTTGAGCTCAAACCACTCTGGGTCTCTGAGGGGTTCTGTCCAAATATTCTGCTGCCCACAGCCAGTCTGAAAAGCATTTTCTACCAGAGTCCCTGTGACACTGTTATCTCCCTTCTGTTCATAACATACACAGTAGAAATAGTGGTGGTTTAATCTGTACTTTCCACTCCTATTGTTCTCTAACGATCTGGTGCAATTATCCCAACTGAACTCTTCTGGCAGAGCACAGAGTCATTTCTGAGCTGGCTCTGTCTGTTCCAGTGGGCTATTGGCCCTATTTGAGAGCATTTTCTCCTGGTGGGGAGTCCTAGGAGCCACTGATCCTCTCAACAGAGCACATTCAGCAGCTCTGGGCTGAGATGGGAGCCACCACTGCTGCCTTGGCAGTGAGGGCAGAGCTCTCCCAAGCATTCCTAGAGCTTCACACCCTGAGATGGAGCAGAACAAGAACACCATCTTCCTTGACAGCAGATAGAAGGAAAAACAATGAAAATCCTTTCCAAGTGCCCTGCCACAGACAAGCACAGTCACGTTCAGACAGGAAACTGCACTAGCGACCTGTTAGCCTTGGTGGGGTTCTGTCACTTTGTTTGGGTTTTAATAAGTCACCTTACCACTCTCCAGACTGGTTTGTTTTGCCTTCATGTGCCAGTAAGCCAGGGGAAAAAAAATCCCAAACCCAAACAACAAAACCTTATCAAAAATATTATCTTTCCCCACTGGTTTTCTTTTTTAAAGCTGCTGAAATGAGGGGGACCAACAGCAACCACTACACTGGTCTCAGTCCCTGGTTTGGAGATGAGAAGTGAAGCTGCCTTCCCTGGGAGCAAACGGGTAAATGAACTGCCTGAGCAGGGTGCTGCTCAACATCTCAGAGCCAAGAGGTCAGAAAGAGGTTGAGCCTTCATTTTCTATTCTGGCAAAACTCCTGTTGTTATCCACAAGCACACAGTGATTCAGGGCCCAGGAGAGGCGTTCCAGAGAGGATTCTACAACAACTGCTCGTTGAATTTCAGATTCCTCATGTTGCAGCAGACTTGTTACCTCTCCTGTACCCCAGTGATGGAGATCCCCACATCCCTGGGGCTCTTGCTGACCCCCATTCTACCCTCTTGGGGAAGGAGCCTTCAAGCTGGAAGGACACAACTGCACAGGTCTCTGCCAGCAGCACTGAGGCAGCACAGGGATGAAACATCACCACATTCATTGGTGGGCTGCCATTCAGCCTGAAAGCACTGCCCCCCCTGCTCCCCAGAGCAGCCCCTCACTGTCTGCTGCCATGTGAGCCCCCAGGCTGGAGTACCCTGCATTGATGGGGGGACTAAGCACACTGCAATGTTTACAGAGATGGAGAGAGAGGATTCAAGCCCTTTGTGAGCAGCAGTAACCCAAACCAGAAATGCAGGGCACAGATTGTGTGTTATGGCACCCAGAGTACAGGCTGGGATAGTAAAGGCAGATTAGGATAATTTCACGTGCCAGACACCAGGAGAGACCTTGCAGTCCAAACATGCTTGAACTTGCTGATAAACCTGTTGCCTTCAGCGGATAACCTCTAAAGAAAGCAAAAAAGCTGGAGCCACAAAGCAAATGCCAGGCCTGATAACAAGGCATTTAATATTTATTAGCACAGGGTTATGAGCCCCTCTCTCTACACTTCTGGCTTCACTAAGAGCATCAGCCCTTCTGCAATCCCAGCAGGAGAGAGGCCTTTCCCTAGTCAAATGGTTCATGTCAGGCTGACAGCAGACGCCTCCACGGCTCAAGAGAAAGAAGTTTTATGGCCAACTGTGGCTGGTACCAGCAATCCCTAGGTCTGACTGCAGGGAAGGTGCCCTGATTTTAGGTCTATGGTTAAGGATGTCAGGAAAACTGCATTATCACTCACACTGCTTTGGAGTAGCTCAGGGTATCGTGTTAACCCCTCCAGCTCACACTGCAAGGAGCAGCAGCCCTGCAGTGTGCAGTGAGGAGCTGTGGAGATGCTGGGAAGGGTCTGTTCTATCTCTGTCCCAGCCTGGGAGTTACAGCCCAGTGGTCTCTTTTCATCACAGAATCTCCTCTACAGCTTCATCCTCCCCCCTGGCCCTGGCAGTGGTTTATCTAGACTTCCATGGCTTGTGGTGGAACACAAGCCACATCTCCAACTACCTTAAGAGACAAACAAAAGTTCATCATTTACACCTCCACTAAAATACCAGTCCTCTTTTACACATTTATTATCATTATTAGATGATGTCATGCCCAGGAACTTAGGGGTGTTTGCAGCCAAAGCAGCACTGAAAGTTATTGGGTCCCTTACAGGGAGAGCAACCAATAAAAGGGCAGAAATTCTCCTTATGTGGAGTCAGGTCAGGGTCAGATTCACCAGCCTGGAGTCTGTGGATCTGAGGGATGGCATTCCTAGTGCTTAGCACCTTCACAGAGAACAGGATGTTGCACAGAGACAAAGAAAGTGATGGACTGAAAACTGCAAGAAGGGCTCAGAAGCTTTCAGTGGAAAAGGAAAAGGAAAAGGAAAAGGAAAAGGAAAAGGAAAAGGAAAAGGAAAAGGAAAAGGAAAAGGAAAAGGAAAAGGAAAAGGAAAAGGAAAAGGAAAAGGAAAAGGAAAAGGAAAAGGAAAAGGAAAAGGAAAAGGAAAAGGAAAAGGGGTGAAATGGTCTAATGGAATAAGAGAAAATCTATTGGATCAAGTCATCCTAGCAAGCTAAATGGATATACTTTAAATTTGCTTGGCATCCTGGAGGGAGAATGCATTAAGTGCTCATGAAATAAGAGGAAACTCAAAGCAGGTAGACAAGTTCTGCTTCAAGGGATGAATGAAATCACAGGAAGGAAATCCTGGAAAAAGCAAGGCAGTGGCAGAAGATGGACATCCCTGGGACAGACAGCTCCTGTGAGTCTTTGGCTGTGGTGACACAGACTGGACTTCTAAATCCAGATGCTGGCACACAGGAACTGCACATTGCAGCATCCTGGTAGCACAAGGGTCCCACCAATATTCCAATCTCCACTGTATCCACGATGCAAATTATGAGATGCCCTGTAACCACCACTCTCTAGGATCATGCTCTGGGTATCCTCTCCTGGAGTATCCCGGCCTGGCACAGCAGGTTTTCAAAGAAAAAGTACAGACAGGAAAAAGAGAAGGATTTTTATTATCTCTACTCCCTCCACATACAACAGAGCAGCCTTTCTGATCCACTAACACCAGCACAGCAGCTCATGTCTTTGCTAATCCCCCAGAGCTGAACATCCCTTCATTCCAGCCTCATAGCCACTACACTGGAATAAAAACAGGAGCACCAATGCAAGGAAAAAAAAAACCCTCCAGTTGTCTTTGTACGGATTTCTTGGATGAAGGGTTTCACCACAGCCCTCCCATGCCAGCCAGGGTCCATGACTGTGCCACATGACCCAGACATCTCCATGGCAAGTGTTCTGCAATGCCCCAGCTCGGTTAGAGGGACCTTGAGCAGTTTTCAGTGCCACAAGCCTGATGTCAGCATCCTCTGGAGCACTGAGAAGATGCATACAAGGAGCCCAAATATCCTGCAGGTCATCTGGTCAGCACAGGGGAAGGACTGTGGTTTGGGGAAGTGATGTGTGCCAGCTCTACAGCAGCCACTACATTCCACAGGGTGAACCAGGAAGGGGAGAACTTTCAAGTGTTCCTCATACAAAGGATAATAGGATAAAAAAAAGTTTAAAAAAAAAGTTGAAGAGTTGTGCATGGGTGGCTGTAGCAGTAGTACAACAGGTCCAGACAACAGGAAAAGGCTGATGGAGGAGTCCCACATGCCACAGAAGGAGCAGAAGGAACCTTGCATCACTTTGCTAAATGCCCTGGAGATGCCAGCTAAAAATAAACAGGAGAACATTATAAGCGATCAGAATTATGATTTACTAGGGGCAACAGATTGTCTGGGAGAACTCAAACTGAACCCAGAAAAGTATCAGCCTGTTCTGGAAGAATGAGGGATGCTGTTTGTGTGCTGTGAGGACACTGGCATGGGCTGCAGGGAGAACAGAGAACTCAGACCTACAGAAAGCCCCAGCAGTGCAGAGAAGCAGCTGTGGGGACAAAAGGACAATCTGGAACACACTGAGGAGGATCTGCTGGGACAGGAACACTGCAGACCCACGCTCAGCAGTGACTCAGTGTGGAGGGCTGGGAGAACACAAACATGAAAGGCAACATGGGTGGGGGTGACTGGGACAAAAAGGGGTTGAGGAGCCTTCAGAGGAGCACCAGGAAAGTTAAAATGCTGATTTCAGAAAGGCGGACAACCATAGGCCCTGAGCTTTGTTATGAACCTCTTGGAAGGCTGAACTACAGGAACAAAGAGCAGCAACAGATCTGCTGGTTTGGTGGAGAACAGGGCCTTGAACAAACTCTGGCTGCCAGGGCAAGGCAGAAGGGAAAGGAAGGGCCCAATACGCTGAACCATGAGATCCTTGTGGAGTGCAGAAGGAGGAATCAACTCCAGGCTGGATTACAACTACCAGCTAAAAGCAATCTCACCAGCACAAAAGGACAAAACTGAAATGGCAAAACACTGAGCTCTGGAGGAACAAGGAGGGTGGAAAACTGTTCTTAGTCCACCAGTTGAGAGAGAGACATGACATGTCCACCTCTCAGAGCTGGAAAGCTCAGATCAGCTGTCTTGGATACATGAAGAAGGTCACAAAGATCACTGTGAGACAGCAGCAGCAGCAGGTGCAGCACAGACATTTATTAGTGTCTGCAAGAAGACAAGATTTAACCCTCAGACACAGCAAGAGTAGAGTAAGGAGTGCTCTTCTGTGGGAAAGGTTTCAATGAGATGTGCCTGACAAGCCTATCTCAGGGCACTGACGCAGGTTTCTGGGGTTTGGGCTCCAGAGACAACCAAGTAGGCTTAGAAGGTCACAGAGAGGGCAAATGAAGTGGAAAATAGGAAGAAAATTGAAGGAAATAAAATCTGAGCCTATACAGACACGTTATATTAGCTTTCACTACCATAAGCATGAGATGCAAGCAAGGAAGGGTGCAGGAACAAACACAGCTCTGTCAGACAACCCAGCTCTCTGGATAGCCAGGAAAAAGAACTTTGTAGAAGAAAAAACAATGGCTATCACTTCTTGATGTCAGTAAGACTTGTGACATTTGTTTGGTGACAGCCTCATAGGGTATTGAAGGGACCTTCAATGTCCATATGATGGGAAGGCATCTAGAAAAGACATGTTCAAAGGGCAAACATAAATGGCTTGCTGTCTGATGGAAGATGAATCAAGTGAGAGATCACAAGATGAAGTTTGGTCAATCCTAACTAGCCTTTCTCCTCACAGCCAGACAACAGACAAGGATTGATTCACCACACGGGTGATGCCAGCACATAAGAAGCTGCCAGAATATCACAGGATAGGTGTTGGATTCAGACCAATCTCAAGGACTTGAGAGATGGAGTCAGGAAAAGAAATAAGAAATAAGGAACAAGTGAGTCAGGGCAGTCATCCCCATGGGCAAAGAAGGGACAAAGAAGGGTCTAGAAGGAATTGTGGGTCACAGCCTGCACAGAATCCATGTCCACTGATGGACACAGGGGAGGAGGAGCAGGAGTACCCATGGGTTTTAAATAACTCCACAGATGGAGACTCCACATCGTCTGGAAGTTGTTCCAGAGTTTGGTCACTCTCACAACAGAAAAGGCTTTAATTCTGTTCAGGTGGAACCTCCTGTGTGCCCAGTACCTGTGGTCTGTCACTGCACACTGCTGAGAAGAGTCCAACTCCTTCCTCTTCCCTGCATCCCATCAGGCATCTGTAACACAAATAAGGTGCCCCTGAGCCCTCTCGTCTCCAAGCTGAACAGTCCCAGCTTCTCAGCTTTTGCTCAACCTAAATTCTTAGGATCCCAGTTTGCTTAAGTGGTCTGAGCCTGAAGGTTAGTCCTCCTTGCTCCAGACATTTCCGCTGGACTCAGGGGCTTGTGATTGCTGACGCTTGATCTTAACAAAAGCAAAGAAGACACCAAGTAGCTCAGCTTTTCCACAGCTGTTATCACCAGGTCCCTGGCACTGTTCAGCAGCAGGCCCACATTGAACTACTCTGCCCTTTGCTGTTTAGGTACTTGCAGAATCATTTCTGTCACCCTTCACACTCCTCACCAGCTTCAACTCCAGGTCATCTTATCCCTGAAAAATCAGACAGCAGCTCTGTACTCCTCCTAGATCATCTGCCTCTACCTCTTGTCTGCTTCCTTTGTATGTTTAGTTCAGCTACAAACTGCTCATCCATGAAGGCCTTTGGTTAATCTCAGTTCTGTGCTTTTGACTTTGCACATTTGCTGCTTCTTCATGTCCTCCCCTAGGTGAAGTCTCTTGATGGAGAGTAGCTGCATTCAAACAATCATGGAATACCCTGCATGGGGAGGGACGCACAGGGATCAGCAAGTCCAACTCCTGATCCTGCACAGGACAGCCCCAACAATCCCAGCACATGTCTGAGAGTGTCACTACTCCAAGCTGTTGTCTAAAAAGCCTCCAGTCCACCAGCTGGATTTTCCTGATGTCATATGGATGTTCAGCTCCCTGCCACTCTACTTATACCAGGCAATGGAGGCATTTGCCTGTGTGAGGGGGGCAGATGGAAAAACAACCACAGAAGTCACGGTAGCTGAGTTTCCCCTCTCACCATACTCACCCATTTAAAGTCCTGCTGCAGGACATGACATGTTTCAACACCTGCAGTGATAAATAGTAGCACAAACCAGGAACAACCACTTGGTCATGTTTATCCTCAAGTATTCCTTGGTCGCATTGCAACCCACAATAGCATTCGTTAACAAGTGTTAGAACATGGTTACAAATTGCAGCAAACACAAACGCTCCGTCAGTGTTATTGCAGACTTCATTAACGATGATCCTTCTCATTTCAGCAACAGCCATTCAAGGATCTGAAAACATTTATATGCCTCTGTGAGCCAAGTGTCACGCTCCATGTGTGAGCCAGATGTTCACAACATCATTTTACAAATGAGGGAATGAAGTCCACAGGACTGACTCCAGACCCCTTTCCACCCACTGAGTAATCTGCTGCCCACCAACTAGTCATAGGGGAATTGTCCAATTCAAGGCAAGGCAGGATACCATTATGGGCTCTTTGTTTCCTTGCTTTGTCTCTTAATCCCTTGCTCCTCATCTTCTATTTAGACCCTGGGCCTGAGGGGTACCTCTGATGGGCACAGAGACACAGCTTAGCCCTGCCCAGCCATGCAGCGGCACCAGGATCTGGGAACAGAGAGCTCCTGAAGGAGCTCCTGAAGGTCTCCAGCAGCTGCTTGCGTCAGAGCAGGCCCCTCACAGACACAGCAAACCCAGCTCATTCACAGTAGCAGCAAAGCCAACTAAATCCCACATCCCTGCCTCTCCAGCCCTCTCCCCTGCAGGGCACACAGTGCTGGCACTTGGCAGGGCCCTGTCCACCTTCAAAACTTGGCACTTCAAGAGCCAAAAGGAGAGCCAAGAAGTTGACTTAGCAATCTGAGCTTTATGAAGTGCTTCTCTCCTGCCTCTCCCTGCAGACCCCACTGGCTGAGCGGCACAGGAGATCCCCTTGCATTACAGAAACACATATGTTTATTAAGCCAAAGGTACTGCAGCATCTCTCTCTCTCCTACATCCCTCCTGCCAAACTGCTCCACCAGCTGAGTCTCTGCATCCTGTCATTTTTTCAAGATTTAGGAAAAGAAAAAAAAAATCACATGCTGCTCCCTCTAGTGACAACCTGAGCACGTTTAAGCTCCCTGGCTGTGACTTGCAACATCCCTCCAAATGCTGGTTTTAGGCATAACAGGCAACATTTTTACAGAGGACCCACTCTGTGTCACTCTCTGTCACCTTAGTCCGCCTCTTATGCCTTGGGCACATCAGAACCTACCTGAGCTGCTCTCTGAGAGGATGCTGCTCTGCACACACAGGTCTCTCCAAGCTCAAGAGTCTGCTAATAGGATCTGCAGAGCTTCTCCAGCCACCACTGAAAATCTAGTCTGAGCTGAGAGTGACCTCAAGGTAAAAGCACTGGGCAGCTGCAATCACCTGGGCGGGGTCATCACATGTGCACTCTGCAACTGGTGCTCGTTTAGCAAATAAAAGCACATTGGAGAATTGAAAACAGTTATGCAACAGAAAACTGAGCTCAAACCAGAATTCCGCTCCTGCATTCATTCTAGGGATGGCAGAAAATTGTTACACTTGGGTCTAGTCAGCATAAGCTAGAAGCAAAAATGGATAGTACAGATTCATGGGGGGGAAAAAAGCAAATTAACTGGGCAAACAACAGAAGGATCACTGAAGTTAGCATAATCATCACTTTTCTATTCAGTCTAGACCATCAGGTGGCACAGGTTACCTAGGGCTCCAGCTGAACAGAGAGACTCCAACCACCTCACATCTTACAGAGCCTGGTGCATAACTGTTCTGCACAGGATTTCATGTTCACCAATGAAGAAGAAACATAAGAAGGTAACTGAGGAGGAGAGAGGTCATTTATTTCTTGATATCCCCCAGGTTTGGCTGGGGTAGCATTAATTTTCTTCACAGTAGTATAGGGCTGTGCTTTGGATTTGTGCTGGAAACAGTTCTGTGCTGGGCTGTTTGAGACACTGCTGAGCAGTGCTGGCACAATGTCGAGGCATTCCTCCTCCAGTGAGCAGGCTGAGGGTGCACAGGAGTCTGGGAGAGGACACAGCCAGGACAGCGATCCCAACTGGCGCAGGGGATATCCCAAACCACAGAGCACCACGCTCAGCATATGAAGCAGGGTGAAGAAGAAGGAAGAGCGTGATGTTCACAGTTACAGCACTTGTTTTCCTAAGGCACCGTTAGGTGTGATGGAGCCCTGCTCTCCTGGGGATGGCTGAACACCTGCCAGCAATGGGAAGCAGTGAATTAATTCCTTGCTTTGCCTTGCCCACATGTGTGGCTTTTGCTTTGATTTCTACAGCCTTTATTTCAGCCCTCAAGTTATCATACTTTTACCTTCAATTCTCCCCCCATTCCACTGTAGGGAGTCATCCAGCAGCTGTCAGTAGTGAGGACCCAGATCCCTGCTTTACCTGTCTCTCCCACTGCAAATAAATAACCTGCCAAGGTTCCAGACTCCCCTGGCCCATGAGCTCAGCCATGTGTGGAAGAGCAAAGCCTGGCAGCCCCTTCCAGAGCTGTCTGGAGCACACACATGCACCTCACTGAGCTGCCTGCACGTCCTGCCAGCCCCTCTCATCAGCCCGAGGTCATGTCCTTGCAAATACCAACCTGAAGCACTCACCCTTCCCCGCGTGAGAAACACACTCACCCTCCCTTCCCACTCACACTGCAGGGAGTGCTGGGCCAGGGAGAGACCCAGAGGATCCCCTAGGGCTGGGGAAGCCCCGGCCACTGTGGGATGCAGCCACAGTGCCGAGCCAGCAGTGCTGTCAGGGCAGGATCAGGAGACAGGACATGCTGGGTGGGTGGGAGAGAGGCAGGCAGACACCAGCCCTGGGACAGGCATGGAGAGATCTGTAATCCTGCTGCTGCTGGGAACTGCAGCAGAGGATGGTGGGGATGTGGGACGTGCTCATTTAATGCCGTTTCGTTCTCAGCACTACAGATATTTAAAATAAATTAACTAAAATAGTCACAGTGCCACGAGGTTCCAGTGCCCACCACAGACAGGACCTTCAGCAGAACAAGCTGTGGCCGGGTGTCCCTGATCCTTATCCCGGGAGCAGGAGGTCTGCTGGGCTGGGAGGGAGAAGGCCAGGCTGGGGGAATGGGCTCCGTGTGACAGCCTGGCAGAGAGAGGAGGGGACAATGTGACATGGCCAGCCTGTGACATGCTGTCCCAGCCAGACAGGGCTAATGGGGCATGGACCAGCTCCCAGCCCTGACTGCCAACAGGACGATGTGATGAACTGACCCCAGCTCCCAGCGGGGCTGAGCCCCATCACATGCACCTGCTCCCAGTAAAACACAAGGGATCAGCTGATTCCCAGCAGTGCCAAGGCTCTCGGTGACACCCCAGCTCCCAGCAGGACACAGGCAGCACAACAACTCCTTGCAGGGCAGAACCAGTGTGTGACATCCCACACGGCAGCAGAACGTGCAAAAGGCGCTGACCCCAGCAAGGCAGAGCAGAGGGTGCGTGGTGTCCCACCAGGACATCCCAGCTGCCAGCAGGACAAGATCTGCCAGTGACAGCCCAGCTCCCAGCAGGACACTGGGATGCAGCGGCTCCCAGTACAGGACACACGACACTCCAAACCCCAGCAGGACACTGGGATGCAGCGGCTCCCAGTACAGGACACACGACACTCCAAACCCCAGCAGGACACTGGGATGCAGTGACACCCAGCTGGAGATGAGCAGTGCAGTGGCACTCACCAGCTCACCAGCGATGCCCTGGCTCTTGCACGTGCCAGGCTCTGACTCTCACCAGGTTTTTGAGGACATCAGTTCCACGGGAGACACATCACCCTGCAATGACTGCTGGAGTGGCCAGGTCAGCATGTGAACGACAGGACACGTGGGAATCACTCGTTCCTGGGATGACTGGCACTGTGTCACCGCAGCTCCCGGTGGCAACGGGATGGAGCTCCGTGCGCGGGTCCCTCTGTGCTGTGGGGCGTGGGGCAGCCGGGCTGTGCTGGGGGACAGGGACACATCGCAGGGCTCCCAGTGCCACCTAGTGGGGGACAAGGAGCGCTCGGGGGCCACTCGTGCCCCAGCCCCGGCTCCGCGGGGTGCGGACCTGCCTCCAGCAGCCCCATCCCCAGGAGCCCCGCAGCAGCCCGGCGCCACCTGCCAGCTCCCCTCCCACGCTCGCTCATCCCTGGAGGTTGTGTAAAGCACCACCGAGGCAGGGACGGAGGAATTTACTCCAGGTACAGCTCGTTAATCACATCAAGTCCAGTCCTGTCGAGTCACTGGGTGTTCACCCTGCTCAGGGTGAGCACAGAGCTGGTCAGAGAGCCACAGCTCTGCCGCGAGCTGCAGCCTTCAGAAATCAATGAAGCCACTCTTGTAAGAAAGTCAAAAGTGTTGCATCTGCAGGGGTACACACCGATGCTCAATGCATTTTTTACCTGCAACTTTTCCTCCTCTGTTCACATTCACTGACACAGGCAGTCATGCACATACCAGAACACATTGCACTCACATCAGCCAAAGAAAACACATCACAGCAAACAGCTTGTGTGGCTGCACGAGGTTTATTTTATAGGCTTTCCCCCCCAGAACAGAGCAGAGTCTGGGTGGTGGAAATAGCAGACGTGGCCATAAAGGTGTGGTATAGAGCCATGTGGAAGTTTACCCAGGGGAAGGATAAAAACCAGTAACAAATGCAATTTAACATGGGAAGGGGGAGAAGATTTGCAATCCTGCTGCATTTGAATCTAATCTTTCCTTCCATCTCTCCACCCAGCAGGCGGCCATCAATCTCTTAAGCCATATCTCTACTCATCTACAGCCGTTTAATCACTTAGATTTTCTTCCATTCCATCTGCATCCTCAGGCTCTTTCTCAGCCTGAAAACAATCCCGAGGATATTAAAGAGAAAACCATGACACCTTGTGGAATAGATGGAACCTTCTGCAGACCAAAACACGCTCATGAACACCAGCATTTCCAACAGGTCTCCCAGTGTGGGACAGCCCAGGTGGTGAAAGCAGACCAAGTAAGGCCCCCAAAACCTCTCAGTTTCCTGCAGATGCCCCAGGTTCACCTATTGATCAAGCACAGCCCCTCTTTTCTCAGAGGATCAGCCACCAGATTTTTGTTGGCCTTAATCATGTTTAAGCTGAGCATCTCTCCAGGGAGTTTTCCTAGGGAACTCAAATCCCTGCAAAAAATTAAATCAGATGCTGGATGCTCTATTATTCACCCTGAAATCAAGGCAAAGGTCCATCATGGTGGTGATCTCAGCTAGGCAGTCATGCATGAGACAGGTCAAGAAATGGGAAGAGGAAATAAATGCACAAAGTGATACGCACGGAGTATAGAGAAATGGGGAGGAAAGGGCTACCAAAAACTCCTGTCATTGAGGGTACTGGTACAGTCCAGGGCCTGGGCAAATGAACAGGTTGGGTGCATCTCTCCAAACAGGAACCCAGTGCAGAGCTGAGACACCAGATGAGCAGCTCAGGTATAGTCCAGGAAGACAAATGACAATCCCACAGATTTATGGGGTCACAGTCTCCTGAGCCCCAGCTCTCTGGGGCAGCTCCATCTATTTACAGCAAAACTCCACAGGTTCCCAAGGAAACACCAGCTGGTTCCCAGGTCCTTGGGCTGCCTGCCCTCCTCCCAGGAACTCACCTCCTCCCTCTCACACATTCCAGCCGCCAGCCTACTGCCTATTTTACAAACAGGAGGATTTAGGATTGGGGTTGTCCAATGAGCTGTGGTTATCTAACAGGCTTCCTCAGAACTAGTGTCCTCCAAGGGCTGTCCTCTCCTCCCAGAGCAGCACAGCCTGAAAGAAGGGAAAAAGATGGGGGCAAACATCAATATCACAGCTGAACTCCTCCAGCTGCTCAGGACCAGGTCATTTTTGTAAGAGCACTTACATGAGAGAATGAACAGCTTGGGAACTGCCAAGGAGACACTTGGCTAGATCCCCTCCAGGTCACCGAGCACACGCAGGGCAGCAGAAGCAGCTCCAGGCTCTTGGCTCTATCAAAATTTAGTGGCAAAACTGAAAAATGTGGTAGAAGATATTTTCATTTTGCAGATTTTGCCAATCTGTTAGGAGATGCTGGCAGTGATGAGCTGCAGAGAGATTTGGGCAGGCAGCAAGGGCAGGTAGGCTCAGTGCAGGCAGGGGTGGTCAGGGCATGTGGAGAAGACAGAGGAGACTGGGAAGATGTGACCATAGCAGGGCTTACACTGTTAGAAAAGTGTGTTTGGGGTGGGATTATCAGGTCCTAGAAACACCCAGAGATAGTGCGACCCACCAGACTCTGAACAGCCCTGCTGGTCACAGCAATGAAGCTGTCTCCAGGGCAGAGGGAATCAAGAGAAATAAGTGAGGCCAGAGTGGCTTTGCAGTTCCTCCAGGCCAGGTAGCCCAGCTGGCCTCCAGTGCTGCAAGCTTAGCAGAGCCTGCATCCCTCAGCAAAAGCCCAGAGGGCTGGGCCACCATGCCTGAATGTGACAGCTGGCATCTGCATGGAATGTCCCTCAGCAGGACACATCATCATCTAAATCCCAAAAAAGGTATTGAAATTGTCCATCTGGCTCTAGAGAGGCTTTAAGGGTCTTGGGGAATGAAGCAGGTGAGCCCAACATTACTCAAAAGGAGGAAGGAGCTTCCCCACTGCCAGACAGAGGATCCTTGTCCCTGCATCCAAGTAAGTTTGGGATCTCAAACTAGACCCCTCCAAGGACACGGAGGGCTCCTCAGACCTACATGCCCAAGCAGCCCAGGGCAATGCTCCTTGGAAGGCAAGGCTATAAGCTAAGAGGGGCTCAAACAACCCCCTCTGACATCTGCTGAGGCATTGCTGAGCTCCTTTGGATATGCCTGCACTACCCAACAGCTTTGCTCCCTCTCTTGCTCTACTTGCAATTGGCAATGTTTTATTCTTGCCTGTTGAATACTGAAGACCTGCTGCCAAGGTAGGTCCTGGCTTACTGTTTTCTGAGTATCAAGTCAAAGAAATCATGAAGAAAACTACAGCTCGGCTTGAAGTGTATTTTTTCTGAGCATCAATCACTCCCTATAATTAATTAGATTCCTAAAATACACAAGAAACTAAGAAAAACAACAGGCACAAGCTAAGATGACTGCACTCCATCAAAAAAGCTTTTATCTCTATGCAATGAATAAATAACTCTGACGTAACTACACACAGCAGTTTTTCATCAGATGTCTCAGTATCAAACTCTTTCCAGACCTGCTCTGACACAGCTCTCGGCAAATGTGTCGATGGAAAACCACTGGCCACATTCGCAAGTGGGTCTGAAATCTAGCACAGGATTCCAGGAGGAACTGTTCCCAAGACCTCTCAACACCACCTCCTCCTCCTCCAGCAGTGCCACCCTGCAAGGCCCAGCACCCCCCTGTGCCCCACAGATGTTTCAGTCGATGGCCTCACTGTGGAAAGCCACACACTGTTTTCTCAAGGACAAACAAAAGGTCAAAAGTTGAGCCGATATTCCCCAAATCCCTCAGACATCTTGAGGTTGAAAACAAAACCCTGAGTACTCAAACACAGCTTTCTCAGGTGAATGGCCAAGAGGGTCGGTCTGTACCCAAAGCAGCACCTGCTCTGATGGACACAATTCATCTCCACATCCCTGCTCAACGGAAGGCAGGATCCGGTGGTTTCCTGTTCCTCTGACTGCGGGGCGCTGCGAACAATTAAACAGGCTATTTCTGCCCACACAGTCGGCCCTTTTCAGGGAAGGCTCTTTCATATCAGGCCCATATTGCCATTGCTTAATCAGGCTGAGATTTAAGGGAGCCCGCTGCGAGATGACACAGATTGCTGCCTCCCTCGGGAGCGCGAGCGCCGTGGTCACTGTGTGACCGGCAGCCCTGCAAACAGAGTCCCTGCTAAGCACAGCCATGAGTGCTCCTGTCCCCTGCTGCTGCCGGGCCTCCCAGGCCTGGACCGGCCCCAAGGGGCTCTGTTTCCTCAGCCATCCCCCAGGCTTCCCCCTGGCTTTATCCCTCAGTGCGGGAATCCAGGGCTTCCCTCTGGCTGCCCTGGCTGCCCTGGGACCCTGGCAGGGATCAGGAACCCCCCTGGACAGAGCCCCCAGAGACACTGGTTGTGATCTCTGTCCATGGAAAAGAGTTTTCAATCTTACAGGATCAATTACCAGCTCTGAGTGTTTGATACAAGTAATAATTAAGTGTGGCATGGGTGCAAAAGTAAAATTTAGGATTCTAGATTAGGGGTCCAAAGGGGACAAGCTGGAGGAAATTGGGTGTGCCTTGTCCTTTTTCTCCTTCTTCATGCCCTCCATGTCTCACTGTGGTGTTGGCATTTTTCTGTTGGTTCAGGCTGGGGACACACTGTCCAACGTAGGTGACAGATATTGGCACGTTATTGTAAATCCAGCCCAGGGAGTTTCTGGTATTTAATGTTTGTCACATCCCACGGAGGGCAGAGCCCCACACGCTGCCCTGCAGGACAGAGCTGGGCAGGGCAGCAGAACATGTGAGAGATAAACAGAATAAACAACCTTGAACCAGCACAAACCAATTAGGGCTTCTGCTTTGACAGCGGGGCTGAAAGACAGAGACTTTCTACAATCTGGGAATCATCAATAACTCACATTCTGACACCTCAGAAGTCCTGTGGCCGCAGCACAGCGGTGGGAAGGCAGGCAGCAGCAGAGGGAACGTGGAGCTGTTCACACATCCCTCCTGTCTCCCATGGCAGCCCCGGAGACACAGCCGTGTCTGGGTGCGGATGGAACCATCTGCTCCGTGTCTGGCAGCTCCAGCCCGGCAAAGGGCAGGGCTGGCTGCCACGTCCAGCCTGAGCACTGCCTGAGCAGCCAGAGCAGGGCAACACTGGCCGGGGGCAGTGCCAACAGGCAGGGGAAAAGAGGGTGGATGGAGCCCATCCACCAGGACAGGGCTGGAACATCAGGATCAGCCCAAGTAGTTCCAGAGAGCTGAGACCTTTTCATCCAACTTCTTCAAGAGCTCTGAGAGACTCGGCAGATGCCCCAGAAGAGGCACTGGTGAGGGATTTTGCCTCTGAAGGGTGTAAGTCTGCTAAGGGCCTGGATTTAACTCCTGTCTGGAGCTGGAGCTAAGCAGTTTGCCTTCCCACATGGGCTGTGCAGGGGTCCTGCAGCCTTGCCCCAGTTTGGGTGTTAAAATTGCTGTGATGTGCAGAAATGAGGCATGTGAGCCCCAGACAAGCCTATCTCCAAACCTTCTTCCATCCCAGCACAGAAGAGAAGGGTGTCCGAGGCAACAGCACCATCATCACCCCACACCTCAAGACATTTCCAGCCTACCTGGCAGCTTCCACCTGATCCCAGAGCCCAGGAAAAAGCTTCACCCAGGTCACAACTTGTTATTACTCCATGCCCAAAGTCTCCCCTGACTTATCAGACCAAATCCTCAGGCTGTACAAATGGCTTTGCACAAACCCTACAACTGTGGCCAGCAATGTGAATGTTTTCACATTAATTTCTCCTGAGATACAGCTGATGCTGCACCTTGCACCAGGCACCTATTGATGGGAGTCTGGATTGGAGCCCTTCAGATCCCTTTTGACACCTATTTTGTAGATTATTTCCCCACTGAACTTGAATTTAGGAGAGTGTCTTGCCTGCTAGGAGATAGAATCCTAGAACCATTAAGATTACAAAGACCTCTAAGATCATCAAGTCCAACTGATAACCCAGAACCACTCTGTTCACCACTAAACCATGTCTCCAAATGCCACATCCACGTGCCTTTCCAACACTTCCACACATGCTGTTCTTGAATTCCATCCAAAATCTCACAGGATGGCATCCAGGGAGGTCCCTTGCAACAGCTGCTGCCTTTTCAGGTCCCTCCAGCCCCTTGTCCCTCCAAGTCCCTGTCCCAGCACATTGCTTCCCTCAGTTGGCCACTCTCAATCCTCCATGATCCCTTGCAATTCCCAGCACTGGTGTTTGTGTAAGAGGATACAGTTGGCTTTGAGCTGGGTTCCTCATCCTGTAGCAGCTTAGAGCCTAAGGAGGCTCCATGTATCCAGGTGAAAGTGGGGATCAGAAGGGCTGCAGCACAGCTCTGCTGTGGCAGGGTCCTCTCAGGCCTCCAGACCCTCTTTGTTACAACTTATTTGAGCATTATCTTTTACCAAGACACTCACCAGCATCCCTGCATGGGATATCTCTGACCATCAAGACAAGCAAAGGCCACTTTGTACAGCGGGGGAATGGGAAATTGGCTGGACATTGAAGCAAGCTCTTGACAACACATTAGTTGCCCATCATTGGCTTTCCCTCCACTGGAAAACAATCCCATGGGAAATTCCTTGAACCACACAAAGAGTGGAAAGCGTAGTCTTAGAAGGAAAAGTGTCAGCAGTGTTCCCCGAAGGCATTGTTTATGGTAATTAAAATATATAGATTTATGGAGTCTGTACTGGCATGACCACAGAGCAGGCAGCTGTGTGTTCTGTGCCCAGCCCTTTCCTGTGGCAAACCAAAAATCCAGCATTGGATTCTTGGTGTCAGCACTGCCAAAGCAGAGCTGGGCTAAAAGTAATGGAATGAACAGTACTGTGTATGAACTCCCATCAGAATAGCAGAAGGGCTGCTTCAATTTCCCACACATTCATAAAACTCAAACAGTTTAATGATAAAGGGTGTTAGGGATGTATAGTTTACCCCAGCTGAAAAGCATCCTGGTGGTTTTGGTTTGCAGAACAAGAGCTGGACATGGAGAAGAGATTTGTTCCCGAGGGAGTAGGGAGTACCACGGGGTGGGTAAGAGCAAGGACAAGTGCCCCCATCTTCACCACAACCCCTGGGCTGCTCCAACCAAGTGTAAAGCAATGTGTCATTATTGCCAGGTTTGGTTTTCATCCAAGAGTCCCCTCCCACACCAAGTGGCAGTTGTGTGACAGCTGAATATCCTATCTCAGACAGATTACTCCTCCACAGCAAGGTGGCCCCACCCCAAGTAGGTTGAGGTGATACAGGTCACTTTAGAAGACCATCATGGCCCACCATTAGCAAGAGTCACAGCCTATTTAACCTTAATTAAGACACAGTGACACTAATCACTTAATTTGCCCTTAACGAGAATCTGAAATATTTTTAAGCATAGTAAAATAAACCATTTGGCCAAGCTTGAGAGCTTGGCCTTCATTCTCTCTAACTTGGTTTCCCCTCCATGTTTTTCCAAGTGCATGGGGACATTTCCATTGGGAAAACCCACATCAGGTTCAGCCCAGCAAGCAAACAGGCGCTGGCAGACCCGTCATTTCCTCCCAGCCAAGCTGGCACCACGTCAGAGCTGTCACCAGGTCTCTCCTGTCCCACTTTACTGTGACTGGATGTCACTACACGGGAGCGAAGCCTTGGAGACTCTGGGACTAACGTGTGCCGTTTTCTAGGACAGCGTGTTCCAGCTGTGAGCTCCTCAGAGCATGCTGAATGTGATGGAGATCCAGCTCCTCCTCGGGCACAGCTTGTAGCACCCCCAAAGTCAGCTTTAGGCTCCTGCTCTGTCTTGGCCACAGCAAACAGCTCCTGTGGAGCCTGTTGGCAGAATTTGGTCCCTCCCGGGGATGCTGTTCCTCCATCAGACCCTGTGGAAGGAAGGACTTTGAAGTCCACACCATAAAGAAGCTTTTCCATGAAAACCCTCCCATGCACCTTGATCTGCCACAGCTTCCCACCCCCCTGCAGCCCTGTGGCATGAGGGCAGAGGGAAGAGCCCAGTCTGGGGTTTCCACAGCCTTCCACAGAAGGGAAGCCCAGAAGATTGTGCTGGGAGAGGCTGTTGCTCTCTGCCAGTGCCCATCATCTCCCAGGGCAGTCTTGCTGCTGCTCTTAGCTGTGATCTCTTCCAAGCCAGACACCGAGGCACAGCAACACCAGTAAATTAAACTGCTTGGGAATAGGAGCATCTGCACTCTCACACTGCTGCAGATGCTTTGACACTGTTTTATCTGGGCTGGAAGAACTGGTCACAATTCACAAGCTGACAGGACTAAGAACCCTTCTCTGCAGGTAGCCCTGTTTCAGTGGTCCTGTTCCACAGCTGTGTGTTGGTGTCTGTGCCAGAGAGCAATCCCACAGCAATGCAGCTGAGGAATTTTGAGATAAGCCACAGCAAGACATACCCAGCAGCCAGTGGGACAGGAGAGCCAAATTTTCCCCGTCATCCTGAAGCATAGGGAACCCCAGCAAGCCCAGTCTGCAATAAAAATGAGAAGTGTCTATCTGAGCAGCCCAATTCCTACCCCAGTTTGTTTTCTCTCCAGCAAATAAATCATTAGAAAATTAGGTAGATCCAATAAAACACAGGTCAGTCCACCCCTCACCCTATTCTCCAACAGCAGGAAAACAACAAGCAGCTGGAGCTGGCAGCTAAATGGGAATCTGAGTGCATGTCACAGCCTAAAATCCTTTCTCAGTGGAACGAGGCCCCAGCCTCTGTCAGGGACACTGACAAATCGCTCTGTCACCTTGGAGCTCTGTCAGAGGCTCTGTGCTGGACACAAGTGTTCAAAGGAGGCTGCTCAGGGAAGCAGAGTCCCCTCTGCATTGGGCTTAGCCAAATGTTATGCCCAGCAGCATCCCAGGACTGCCCTTCCTCCAAAGGAGCCTTGGCTTCATGACCTTGAGGAGAGCCACACCAGGATTCCAGCTGCCTGGCTGACCCTTCTGCAGAATCAGGGGAAATCATTTTCATGACCAAAAATAATAATTGGGTTCCCATGTCTTCCCCCACCACATCTCCACCAGCTTTCCTGCACCCCTGTCTCTGCTGCTTCCTCACATGTCCCTTATTCTCTTCCTTCGTGTGCTGGCATCTCTTCCCAAAGCTGCTGCCTGAAGAGGAAGCAGAGCAGGGCCATTCCTCGTGCTCAGAGCAGAACACAGGGCCACCTCCAAGTACCTTGTCAGAGCTTTCACTGCAGACCCCCCTGGGGACAGCAGATTTTACCCCTGATGGCCGGTTCCTGCCCTTCCCCTCTCCATCCCTTTCAGTGCATGAGGAAAGCTCTGCAGTGCAGCACTGCCCAGCAGCTGGGACACAGGGCACCCTCCAGACTCTGCCCCTGCACCACAAAACTGGGATGCAAGCCCAGATGACTTACAAACCACAAATAGTTAATTATTAAGTTAAAAATAAAAACAATTTAAGTAACATTTCTTAATTAAACAATTTATCCTTTAAAAAAAAAAACTTATAAAAAAACCACAAGTCCATTTTTAGTTTATTAGAATAAAATACTATAGAACTCACAGTTTCCAAAAATGTAACATTAATGACAACTAACAAACATCTAAATCCAAACAAAAAAAAAAAAAATACCGTCTCATAAAATTGATTTCTGAGTGAGCAAGTCCTGCCAGACACCACGGGGAGCTCAGACACGTCTCCCTGCCAGGCTGGAGGTCTCAGCCCGGGAAGGTGACAGTGGTGCCCGCAGCAGCCCGAGGGCAGCGGAGCCGCGGCCAGCCTCCCGCCGGCTCCCTGCATCCCTCGGAGCACCTGCCTGCCTTTCTCCCGACACTGCCGCGTCCTGGCGTTCTGGAGCTCTGAAGCGAAACTGCTCCAACAACTCGGCCCAGCTGCGGTGCAGAGACACAGCCGGGGGTGAGAGCCAGGAGCTGCCGGGCCGGCAGGATGGGCTCCATAGCCATTGGCAACAGGAGAGCTCGGGATCAGCACCACCTCTGCCTCCTGTCCAGGCAAGTCAAGAGGAGCAGACGATGCCCGTGAGCCCCTGGAGGATCCCAGAACATGGTTGCAGCCTGTCCATCTCACATCCTGCCTCATCACATGCAGCAGAGCCAGCTGCCAGCCAGGAGGGACAATGCTGCACGGGAGAGCCTTGGGACAGCACACTGTGAGCTGCCAGTGGTGGATTGGTACCCAAAGCACCCATTCCATGGTCTAACTGGAACCAAGTTTTAACTGGGAGAAACCTGCAGTGAGACCCACAAACAGACATTTTTGGGTTCTTCTTGTAGCTAGCTCAAAACAGTGCAGAACTGAGAGATGGACAACCTAAAGCTGGGAGGTGAACTTCAAGCACACATAAAAGATACTAAATAAATGCTGGGACATTTTCACTCATCTTCAGATGGGATAAGCTTTGCTTGTTCATCTCAGGCTTCTTCCAGTCACCATAAAACTTCTACAAGATAATTAAGATTCATGTGCAGTTGTACACCTCTGGGAAGGGTGGATTTAAGGAGAAGTCTGGTGAGCAGCCCCCTTGCCATCACAGCAACTCCTCGGGGCCAGCCTCCTGCACAGCCCAGTGTCCTGACCCAGGCCAGGCCAGCCACGCTTACTGTGTTTTCTTCCACCAACATAAATCCCTTCTAATTCCCTCTAAACCGTTCCTTGTCTCCATCAAAGCGCAGCTCCCTCCCTGCTTTTCCTGGCGGGGATTAGTGCAGCCCCATGGAGCAGGGACAGTGACAGAGCGAAGGCAGAGCAGGACTGGCTGGCCCTGCCTGTGCACAAGCATCTCCCCACATCCCCTGCCCTGATTCCATGGCTAATCCAAACCCATCATAACACAGAGGCTGCTGTCTCCCAAAGTTGTCAGCTGTTTTCCCATCCTTTGCTTGTCTTCTACTCCATCCCAATTGCCATTCTCCTTTGTCCTGCTACTCCACACCCTTGTCCAAGGTTCCTCTCCCACATTTGTCAGAAGGCATCCCACATTTCAGGAGTGCTTCAGCCACTGCAGTGCATTGATGCTGAGCAGGAGACCACTGTGCCTTGAGGAGTTATGGTGCACCCATGAGCTGAGTACACCCATGCCCTGTGCTGGGCTGTGCTGGACGAACTGAGCACATTCCAGGCTGGGCTGTGCCACACACATCCCTTGCCCATGGGAAAAGCTCAGCAGGATATTGCAGCCCATGGCAGCTCCCACTCAAGCACAGCAGATGAACCACCTGTGTGGCCCTGCCTGTTTTCCACAGTGCAGCAAGGAGTCCTTGTGAGAACACCCTTGACAGTTGTTTTCTTGGAAGGAAATTATATAGTGAATGACCAAAAGTGAGAACTTCCCTCTCTGTCTTGGATCTGCTCTGAGACATGGGGGAAATCTGCCCAGAGTCTGTCTGATGCTGCACAAATGTGTGTGCCCACCATCTGGAGGGATGTTTTATTTACTCACTAGGAACTCTCTTTGCTTTATTCAGTGCTGGTTTATTGAGAGAGCTGGTTTTGGGCTTTTCCAGGTGAGAACCACCTCACTGTCAGCTCTCTCTGGGGCAGAACAGAGGGGTGGGGAAGTCACTCACCTTCCCAAGGGCTTGGGATACACAGGGTGGTGATAGAAGGATTCGGATTAAAAGGGGCCAGGAGGGCAGCAAGGAGGGGAGTGGCTGGGGGGCAAGGAACCAAGGCACAAAACCCTGCAGGTCTGCTCAGCCTGGACTCGCTCTGCATGCCAAATGCTCCCTCCTGTGCATTGCTGTCCCTTGCCACGGTGTGTCCTCTCGGGACACAGGCAGCAGTCCCAGGCAGGATGTCCCGGCCGTGCCTGGACCAGTCTGCAGCCATTGGCCAGCCCTGCGCCTAGCAACGGCCAATCCTAAGAGTCTCCTTGCTGGCTACTGGGTAGGAAAATGCTGGGATTCCTCCCTCCCACCCCCCCCAGCCTCCAGCACTGAGCATTTCTGGTTCCAAAGGAAGCCTCTGGCACAAGCACAGGGACACACACACACACTTACTTCCCCTGAGGCCCCTGCTCCCAGAGAGGAGCATCCCAGGGCCGCCCCCGCATCGTCTCATGCTGCAGCTTCTACTGCAGCGGAATGCGTCCCCAAGGCGGGTCCCAGATGGGAACACAGGTGTGGGGGAAGAGAGGAGAGGAGAGGAATAGCTGCATCCACCTACAGCTCAGCACAAGCCTCCCAGTCGTTACACCTTGCTCAGAGGCTGTAGCTGGGACTTCACCCCCTCGCGTTGTGAATCAGGGGTAACCACCAGTCCCACCAGCCAGGGCTTTCCCAGCTGCAGCACACAGGCTTTGAAATGAGCCCTACCTCCCTTGAACCAAAAATATGGGAAAACTATATGCTGCAAACCCTTGTCACCAAAAACAAAACAACTGAGGTTCCCCTTGTCACTCCTTCAGATGGAAACTGCAGATGAAAGAAGCAGGGTGAGGTGGAAATCCACAGGAAGGAACATGGGGAAAGGAATTCCCTCTGACTCTCCCCACTTTATGAGGTCAGTGCTGGAACATCAGTCCTGCCTGCAACTGAAACCTGAAGCTCCCCAGATCTGAGGCTTAAAAATTTCTTTAAACTCTTTTCTTCCTCGCAAGGGGTTGAAGTGTTGCACATGTAGGGGCTGACCTCATGCACAAGGTGAGGCAGGAGAGACTGGGACAAACTGGTGTTCTTCTAAACACTGGATAACCTCCCTTTTTTTAGCTCTGGTAAGAGTTGAAATTCATGAAAACACAACGAGGACCCTGTCAGGAGCTGAAAAGCCACCCTTAACCATGGGGTTTGTGGCCCAGTCACCTGAACACCTCTCCTTAAGAGTGGCACACACCCTGCACCCCAACTCCAAGGGAAGGCACAGGGCAGGGAACGGCTGGAGTGGGACAGGCTGTCAGACCATCAGTGCAGCATCCCCCTGGGAAAGTTCCTGGAAAGCTGCTTCTTCACAAGGGCATTTCTCAAAAAGCATGGAAGGTATTCTGGATTTCATCTCACAGCAGTCAGAAGTGGGGAGGAGCTCAGGAGGCAGCTGGAGATGGGAGTAAGCACATCCCTCCTGGCATGTCAGTCTGACACACAGGCACAAAACAGCTCCAGCATGGCCGTGGGAAGGGTATGAGGAGGGGTTTGTTCCCCTGCTGGGCTGCAGAGCCATCAGCAGCCCCCTGTGTACGATGGTGAGCACAAGGGTGAGCAAGGCACCAGGCATTGGTGCTGCTGAGCAGGGCCTGCTGGGGCAGGGACACAAATCAGCTCCAGCCTCGACCCTCAAAACCATCATGGACATGGTGAATTCAGGCTTGGGATCCTCCATTCTGCTACACTTGCAGAGCCCCATGGCACAGCCCTGGGGAGCACAATGCCACAAAACCCTGGGACAGCCTGCTGGCACCTCCAGACCCTCCTTCAGGTGAGAACACCAAGCCATGGAGCAAAGCCCAAGGTCAGAGCTGTGAGGTCCCACCCTCTGCATGGCTTGGCCGTGGTTTTCCCTGCCAGGTCCTCACAGGGATGTATGACTCTGGAAGGACACAGCCATTGGGATGCAGCCCTCAACACACACAGATCTGGGCTGCAGGTCCCCTGAGAAAACAACTTCTCGCCATGTGGAGAAGCCTGGGAGGACTGACAGGGGGTCAGCCAGAGTGAAGCAGAGCAGAGGAGCTCAGGCTAGGTCTGCCTGTCAGGAGGCTGCAGAGATGAGGGTGTTCTGCAGTGCTCAGACCTAAACTGAGGCTTTGACTCCTTTCCCTCCACATGCCAGGTAGGGTGGGGGATCTCACCGGGGCATTTGCTGTAATGAGTTCAGCTCCAGCAGTTAAAGCTAGAGGTCACCTCAGGCACCTGCCTAATCCTTGTGTAATTCAGTCAGACAAGTGGTGGCAACTTCTCAGGCCCTGGCGCTGCTGCTCTCGGATCTCACAGCCCCGGCCGCTCCCCGACAGCCGTCCCAGGCTCCCCGAGGCGTCTGTCGTCTTATTAGCAGAGCCTCCACTTGGGATTTATTTTCCATCCAGAATTTAAGCTGAATTTATGTATTAACTAAAGACTATTAATGCCAAAAATAAGTGGAATGCCACTTGCTCAGCAACACAGGCCTTACGAGAAACCACGTGGCACAGCCAACCCACCCAATCGCAACCCCAGGGAGGCTTTTTATAGACACCCACGTCTGATGGAGTGCAAGCTCTGCTCTGCAAGCATCTGATTGCAGGGGGAGGGGAGGGAAATATCCCCACATCCATGGGCAGGAGGCATGGTTCCCTTGCCTCTGCCGGCTGGGTAAGCAGCCAGGTGGAACTAGAAAAGGTTTGGGAACAGGTTGTGGCAAAGCTGCCTCATTTCCCCGCCACCAACACCCGCGCACGCTGCAGGCGGCTTCTGACACACAGAACACTGCTGGGAGCCTCAGTGCAGCAGCTCAGCATCAAGGGTCCTCCACTTCCCTCGGAGCAAGACTGCTCAAGGGAGAGAAAAGGTCACCCGACACTGTACAGCCCCAGCTGATGGTGGCTTCTGTTCCCCAGGTTGCCCCAGGGTATTTTTGCCTTTGAGCACGTCTCGCCCTGAAGCACAGAGCTGTCTCAGCTACCAGCAGAGTGACACCGATGAGACTCTGAAGGCTTCTCCAAGGACTCTGATCTCCACTGAGAGGGATGCAAAGCCAAAGCAGCAGGCACAGTTCTACTGCCACAGCCCCAGGGAGCTCACACTGCAGCAGCCGAGGCACAGAAGGGTCAGTGGCAGGGGAGGGCAGCCCTCGTGCACTGAGACACCACAGCCACCTGCCTGCCATGGCCTCTCCCCTCCCACTTCTCCCTCTCCAGCTCCTCTCTGAAGCATCCTGCACCTCTTGCCAAGCCAGACTCAGCTGCTGAGTGTGGGATGGCCACGGCCAGTGTGGGTTTGCTGGTCTGGCAGCTCTTCAAAGCACATCCAGTATGTTGGGCTGGGAGGAGCTGCTTTGGCCACAACACAGAGTGGGGCACACACAGCCTGTGGCCCAGGGCTTGGGCCAAAGGAACATCTGGGGAAACAGCTCACAGGCTGGCAACAGTGGTCAGCAGGGCACAGCCCCTGCGCACAAACCTCCTGGGTCCAGCAGCTGCTCACAGAGCTCTGAGCAGCAGAGCAAGGAGCCCCAGGCAGGGCTCTTGGCCTCCTCTGTCCTGCTTGTCCCAGAACGTGGTGCATGGGCAGAAGCATCACTGCGCTCGCAGTCCCACCATGAGAAGAACCACAGAACTGCTGTGGTTGGAAAAGAGCTCTAAAATCATCAAGTTCAACCCTTAACCCAGCACCACCGTGTTCAGCACTAAACCACATTCCCAGGTGCTACACCCATGCATTTTTTAAACGTTTCCGAGGATGATGCCTCCACCACTGTTCTGAGCAGCCTGTTTCAATGCCTGACCTTCCTTTCAGTGAAGAAGTTTTCCCCAGTATCCAATTTAAACCTCCCATGGCACACCTTGAGGTTGCTTGTTACCTGGGAGAAGAGACCAACCCCCAATCCCCCCCCCCCAGCTCCACCCCTCCTGTCAGGGATTTGCAGAGAGCAAGAAGGTCCTCCCTGAGCCCCCACAGCTCACTCAGCTGCTTTTGGAAAAGGAAAGAAGGAGATTTCCAGGAACTTGTGGGAAATAGCCTCAAAAAAATAGGTCCAAATGGAAAAAAGGTCATCGAAACACCTTCACATTTTCAAACAGGGTGCAGACTCAGAGAACACTGCAGAAAAAGGCACTGAAGCCATCCTTCAAAACATGTTAGGGTTTTCTTCACTCAGCTGCAATTATCATTCTGAAAGCTGAGGATGTACGATGGAAAAGAGTGTGTGTGGGCGGGAGAGAAGGGGGAAAAGAGAAAGACAACAGCAGCATGGAAGGAAATTCAATACTGCCAAATGAAAGCCACCGTGACAGGCAGAATTTACTTCCTTGCAGAAGGGTTTCCCGTGTCATCTGTTACAGAGAGAAAGAGAAAAACCCATTATTTTGAAGAATATCATCCATGAAAATAAGAATTCGAGGAGGGTTCCCCTCAGGTGCAGCAGCCAGAAGATGACCCCCCCCCCCACTTTCTGCCATTCCCCCACTCTCCAACAGAAGATGAGTTCAGCCCAACATAAAAATGCTCCAGATAAAATCCTGTTCCCAGCCTCGCTTGCTGGCAGGTGTGTCTGCCACAGGAAACATCTCCAAACCTCCAGGCCCCACTGCTGGGCAGGTTTCTGCCCCAGGGACATGGATGTGTGTTCCACAGGCTCCACACTGATCTGATAATTCTCCAGGAGCACCACACGCCCGGTACAACTTAGCTTTTAGCAGGTGATGCCCAGTGCATGGTCCTCCCACGCACACACTGCCCACCCCTGACCACTCGTCCTTCCTCCAGCCTGGCTGCAGGTGCTCCGTGCCTGGAGCTGTGCCATGGCACCAGGTTTTGCCTCTGGTGGCAGCGGAGCTGGCAGAGTGGGACGTGGCTGACCCTGCTCCTCACACAGCCAGCCCAAAGCAGAGCTCCACTGCTGGCTCTGCTCACGCTGCTGGGATCTCTGGAAAGGCCCCTGGCCTGACCCATTTCATACTGGAATGAGCCACCTTGGGCTCTGCAGCCTCCTTGGGCCAGAGCCAGAGCTCAGCTGTGCTGTGCTCCAGGGCAGCTTTAATTTGACACCCCACAAGCCCAGGAAGGGAAGCACCAAGGGCTGGATTGCCTGCTCAGGGGAGGAAGGGGCTAGTCCTGCTCTCCTGGCTCTGGGACACAGCCTGAGGGGTGGGAAATTCCCTGAAGGCCGAATGACAGGAAAGGACACTGAGTTACGGAAGAGATGATGGGAAAAGGAGCTCATCCATGCACCCCCTCCCAGCAGGTTCACACGAGGCTTTCAGTAAGTCTTGTGCAACACGAGGAAACATCCCAGCTGGAGGTGGCCTCATCATCACAATGTCTCAGCATCCCTCTTCCTAGCCACAGGGCCTGCAGGCATCTGTGCAGGGGCAGGGACTGAGTGACCTGTCCCAGAGGTGCCACCCTACAGCAGAGCACACACAGCACACGCCTCCCCGGCATCCAGAGCAGAGGAGAGCACCAGCCCCCTCTCCCCAGCTCAGAGCTGCCTGGCACCATGGCTTGAGGAGCCTCCTCCAGCCCCAGGAGCTCCTGATGGCAGCAGCAAACTTGCAGCCAACATCCAACACGGACAACAGGCAACTGTCAGCATCAGCCAGTGAGGGAAAACCACAGCCATTGTCCCAGCAGGATAGTTTCAAAAGGTCACAGCTTCCCAGTGCACCTTCCAGTGTGCCCATCTGTGGGAATCCAGGGCTTCCCTCTGGCTGCCCTGGCTGCCCTGGGACCCTGGCAGGGGTCAGGAGCCCCCCTGGACAGAGCCCCCAGAGACACTGGCTGTGATCTCTGTCCATGGAAAAGAGTTTTCAATCTTACAGGATGAATTACCAGCTCTGAGTGTTTGATATAAGTAATAATTAAGTGTGGCACGGGTGCAAAAGTAAAATTTTAGGATTCTAGATGAGGGGTCCAAAGGGGACAAGCTGGAGGAAATTGGGTGTGCCTTGTCCTTTTTCTCCTTCTTCATGCCCCCCATGTCTCACTGTGGTGTTGGCATTTTTCTGTTGGTTCAGGCTGGGGACACACTGTCCAACGCAGGTGACAGATATTGGCACGTTCTTGTAAATGCAGCCCAGGGAGTTTCTGGTATTTAATGTTTGTAACATCCCACTGAGGGCAGAGCCCCACACGCTGCCCTGCAGGACAGAGCTGGGCAGGGCAGCAGAACATGTGAGAGATAAACAGAATAAACAACCTGGAAACCAGCACAGACCAATTATGGCTTCTGCTTTGGCAGGGGGGCAGAGAGACAGAGACTTTCTACAATCTCAGAATCATCAACAGATTCTGACACCCATCTGCCCTTCTGAAGCCAGAACCTTCTCCATCTAGGTATGGTTTGGGAATTACCAGCTCCCTCCTGGATGCTTTAACATCTAAATATGATGTTTGCTGGTCTCATCACCCATCAGCCAGTGTCAAACTTCACCACAGGAAGGCATTTCCTCTCCTTGCTCCAAGAAGCATCCGGAGCCTCCTTGCTGCAGGAGCAGTGATTTTGTTCCCTGTCACCTGTCTGGCTGCAGTGACATCACGTGTGTTCTTGGCACACGCAGCTGTTTTCTCCACAGGTGTATCACACTGCAGGCAGGATTCCCTCTGCCTCCTCGCACCTGTGCTGCCCTGGTGTGACAGCTCGGGGCTCCCTGCCCCTGCTCTGACGACAGGAGCAGGAGGTGATCCAGCCTGCAGTGCTTGGGAAGGAAGGAGAGGCCTGGAGCCAGCTGCCCCCCGAGGCAGGAGGGCCCCTGGATTCGCTGGCTCAGCACGGGCACAGAGTCCACTTGTCTGTCCTCTCCCTGGGAAGAGCCTGCTGAAGAAAACCCCTGCCTGGGTGGGTTTGGATCACCTGCCAGTGACACTGACAATGGCATCACAGAGGACTGGGGAATGGGTCCTGCTGGCAGCTCTAAGGGTCATTTCAAGCCACAAAACACCCCTGACCTTCTCAGCCCCGTGCAGCAGCTACAGAAGTTCACAGGCATCAGCAGAGCAGCCTGCCTCAGCCGAGCATCCTTCATCACAGCGAGCACCACAGAGCTGCTCAGCCCTCCAGCAGCTTGGGAAATCCTCTCTCCACACCATCATGCAGCATCAAGTGCCCTCGGGGATCCGTGCTTGCTGCCAGTACTCCCAGCTAGTGCTGAGCACCAGGAAAACAGCCTGGATGCCAGAAGCCTGCATGTCACCAGGAATGGACTGACAGAAATCGTCTTCTCACACGTCACAGCTCCCCCACACAGATGGAGCGTGCTGCTGCAGATCAGAGGCAGGGCTGGGCACGGCAAGTTTCTGTCCTTGTGGATCTAACACCTCTGCTGGGAGCTGAGCTGGGCTGGGAAACATTCCCAACGAGGTGGCCACCCAAGGAGAGACAGCACTCTGCTGGCTGATACTTTGCAAGTCTCTTGCAGACCCTTTTCAGGGGCAAGGCAGGTGGCCTCCAACCCCAAACACCAACTCAGATGCCCCCAAGTGCACAGAGAGCCCCTGCAGGGTCTGCTTCCCTTATAGCCAGGTCTGCCAGCCCACAGAGCAGCAGCTGGCAGAGGGACAGCCCTGCACCAGGACTGAGGTGCATCAGTGACCACCGCTGGAGGGAGGGGAGGGTTTTGTTTCCATTTCTGGTGATTTCTGGTGCTGACACACTGTTGGGAACCCAGCACACTGCCAGTTTCTGCCTGCTCCCTAGAAGAGCGTGCAAAGCAGCATCCTTCCTGCTTCTCAGGCAGGGAATCACAGTGTGGGGATGCTAAGAAGATTTCTTGTGATCAATGGCACAAATGGACCTGAACCAAGTCTCCAAGCACAGCCCCCTTGCCTGCCTGGGTTCCCTCCAGAGCACGAAGCCACACGAACACCCCCGGCTGCAGTGAGTGTGGCCAGCACCTGAGAGCAGCCCCCACCCAGAGCATCCCTACGCTGAACGGGCTGGATGTGCCACAAAGCTCCTTCTCATGGTCCAGGTGATGGAGATCAGGCTGCACAGAGGAATTACTGATCACAGCACACCTCTCCTGGGGCTAACACCCAGCACTGCCTCAGCACAGGCCGTGCCTCACCCAGTGCAACCCATCCTGGCATCGAGGTATGTGGGAGCTGCAGAATCAGCAGCTGCACCCCAACCCTGCTGCACATGCAGGCATGGCCTCAGAGACCCCCTGATCCTTCCCCCCAGTGCCCCACAGCACCCTGCAGTGAGGCTCTGTGTGCCAGAAGGACCTTTGAGTCACCCCCTGCCTGCTGCCTCCCATCAGCAGCACCACAGTTCCTGTAGGTATAGAAAAAGTCCTAATTCCCAACCAAATCACTCAACATCTACTGCTATATCCTACCCAATACTCAAAACCCTCAAGGCTTTTTTCCAGAATCTCAGCCACATCTGAGCCTCCCAAATCCACTGGAATACCTGACTCCTACTAGGTTTTTCCCTCCTTCCCTGTAATCCTATATGGGCATCATCTGGCCTGTGGGTCCTGCAATATTTACCAGAGCTTGCAGTTGCTGTTGTGCCTGAATTCCCAAGGAAGAATGACAGCCATCCTACAAATCAACAGCCATCCAGCCTCTTGTATCCCCACACCAGCAGGACCAGCTTAAATCACCAACCTAGGCAGAAAGGACCAAAGAAGATCAATCCTGGTGTACCACAGACCTCCACCCCAGCTGCAGCCCCATTTACTGACACCAAGGCATCTTCTGGGAACACTCAAGGTCAGGGCATCATTGGGAACACTCGTTTGATGTTTGCCCATCAGCAGAGCTGAGAGTGTTGCTGTTGGAATGTGCCTCCTCCTGCTGCACACAGAGAGTGCCAAGACAAGCCAGGAGCTGCAGGAAGGACCTGGCAGGGAAACTCCTCCAGCACCTTCGTGATGCCTCAGCTCTGCATATTTAGGGATGTATCTGTGGGATTCAGGCTTTCCAGTGCTGTAAGAAAGGTCTTCTCAAAGCTGTCCATGCCAGTTCCCCCAAGGACAGAAATTTCTTCTTCATTCCAGCCCAGGCAGGCAGTGGGTGTCCCATCATGCATGAGAGGAGTCCCTGATGTTCCCCAGATCCCACCAGCCTCAGCAGGCAGCTCCCCATGGACCCCAAGGCTGGGGTGAGCCAGCCTGGCAGCCAGGATGGGAAGACAGATCCTTCTCCCAGCAGAGATACAGGGAGAAGGTGGCTGAGACCCCACTGGCAGAGGAACTTCCCAGGGATGCTGGTGACTTCAGCTGGACTCCCAGCATGTGCCAGCCTGGCTGAAGGCTGAGAGCAGCCATGGGGAGACAGCCAGACATAACCACACTTCTTTTCTCCTCTGCACCAAGGCACACAGAAGGGCAGCTGAGGAAGACTGGAGGGGTGGGAGGGGAACACCTACAGCAGCAGGTCCAGACAAGGGCCAGGAGCACTCACTCCTACCCTTGCTGTTATTACCATCCCATGGACCCCTGTGGAAGATCCGACCCCCAGGCAAGGCATCCTCACCTAAGGCTCATGCTCCCTGTCACACTCCCAGGGCTAATGAGTGTTTTTGCTAATCACACACCCACACACCTCTGCACGATGGCAAAGGCCACATCCCACTGGCACAGGCTGGCAGTAAAGGCTGTGCCTGATGCTGAATCCCCTTGGCCTGCCCCAGGGCTGCCCACCCCGAGCAGCAGCGGCCGCTGCGGCAGCGGGAGCCGGGGTCCGGCGGGGACAGGCTCCGGCCAGGGCAGCAGCCAGGGCTCGTGCGTCACTGCCAACTTTGAGGCAGCCCAGAAAACAGAGCTAATTCCAGTCCCTACCCTCCTGCCAAGCCATCTGCCTGCCCTGAGACCACCGAGAGGCTCCTGAGCAGCGTTCTGTCATTACCGAGCCATTAGAGAAAGAGGACGAGCAGTGATTGATTATAATGAATGCAAATACCTGCCTTCCGACCCCACATTGGCAGGGCCTGACTAGCTCTCCCACTAAGTAGTACAGTGTGTCCTTCCACAGGCTCTGCAAAGCATTCCCATCCTCCTCAGCCTTTCCACAAGCCATCAGGCACGGCACTGCCCATCTAGACCTGCCCTAGAAAACCATCACATCCAAGATCTGCTTTCCACCAGCCCTGGGGCTCTGCTCTCACCTGCAGATCCTACAGGCTCATATCCAGCACCTGAGCCCGTTGGGAAGGCTTTCCCAGAGTTCTCACCTTCATCAAGACGGCAAAGGACAGTTCCCTAACATCAGGACAGGGAGAGAGAGGGGGGCAGCAGGGTGGGAGCTGAGTGCTCTGTCACAAGTGTGACACATCTCTACTCATCAGGCACGTGTGTCCCATCACAGAGAGGTGCTGTGCCCAGAGACAGCAGCAGCCAGCTCTGCCCAGGAGGTCACCAAAGATGAAGTATTACTCCTGCAAAACCAGAACACATGCTACAGCCTGAAAGGATGAGCTCAGTTGCCCTCCAGAGGCCAGCAAACAGTGGCAGGAATACAGGGAAGGAAGGCACTGTCCTACTGCAGGCAATGGGTGTGGGGCAGGTGGGAGGATCAGAGAGAGCCACTTTGGCCACCAACTGCAACAAAGAGAATTCAAGGACTGTCCAAGCCAGGTAGAGCTGCTGTGGGCAGAAGAACCTTGTCCCTGAGCTGCAACATTCAAGATTAAAATAATGTGCTCCCCTCTAGGACCAATCTTCTGGGGTACCTTATATTTTCCATCCTCTAGAATGGTCAGGGTCATATCCACGGTGGAGCTGGACCATGGGGATTCAACAAGAGCAGTTTTTACTGGCCCTTCAGCCCAGCCTTTGCAGCACACAGCCCAGCTCCAAGCTGCAGCAGCCAAGTTCTGGGAGCATGGTCATTCAGCAGAGAAAGAGCAGCACAGTGATTCATCTTCCTTTTCATCGCTAGCCTACCCTTGCCGTCTCAGTACTCTATCCCCAAAATTTTGGGCAGTTGGCAGACCTCTCCACCACCCCCCAGGGCAGAGACGTTTAGTGCTGAGAGGTGCTGGGGTTCAACTGCTGCACACCCAATTCAGTAGGCAAGCAGATGCCTGGCTGCCAAAGTTTCCAGGGAGATGAGCTTCCTCCAGAGCCTCCCCTCACCGCACGCATCCGCCGAGCCCCTGCCGAGGACAGGCGTCCTGTGCCATCTGCGCCGGACAGAGCGGCTCACGGCGCCGAGAACACCGCACCAGGGAGCGGGGCACAGCCTCCAAGCGAAGGTTTGGGCACCACAGGGCGGTCCAGCACTTGGGGAGGGGGGGACTCTCATCCTGGCAGCCTCCTCTGAGCAGCAGAGAGGGGCAGGATGTGCTGGCAGCTCTGCTGCGCCCAGCCCAGCGCCGGCAGCGCTGCCCAGGTTGCGCACAGGGCACGGAGCGGGCACGGGAGCAGCCACGGGAGCTGCCAGACAGCCCCGTCAGCTCCCGGCTCAGCAGAGGCATTTCCTCACCTCCCAGCACTTTGTCGCTCAGGCTCCTATGCAGTGACAATTCCTCAGACGACCAGAGTCGCCCACGGGCTCGCAGCCTCCCAAACCTGCTGCCCCCACAGATCAGTCTCCGGGAGCTCCTCCTGGCCGAGTGCATCTCTCAGCTCCGTGTTCCTCCCTGCGTCTGCACCATCACCTGCCCTGGGCCAGCACAGCTGACCTGGGGAAGCCCAGGTACCGTGCCAGGGCCAGCACAGCCCCCATTTACGCTCAGCAGCGTCACACATTGACTCAGGAGGGGAATGGAGATGAGGCAGCTCCAGCAGCAGAATCCAGTGCCCCAAAGCTGGCAAAGCAGCAGCCGCTCTGCGTAGGAGCCATGCCACATGAGCAGGGGAACTCGCCACCCCCTCAGTCTGCTGGGAGAGCCACCCTCAGCCCAGCAGCACGGTACCAAAACCCATCCCTTGTGGCACTTTGCAGCAGATTTTGGGGTGTGCCAAGTGCTTGAAGGCTCCAGGCCCTGGTGCCCGTGGTGCACCTTACACAGCCCAAACGAAGCGGGGAGCTCAGCTGTGGCAGAGCATGGCTCCCTTTTTGCCTGGTGATGCAGTTTATTGCCTCTGTGCTCCCAAGCATGCACCAGTTTCTGATCCAGGTCCAAACCCAAGTCAAGGTGTTGCCTGTGATTTAGAAAGGGCGTTCTGCTTCAGGACCCATATCTAAGGGCTGTCAGCTGGTGGAGCACAAAGAGCCACCAGCAGCAGCTGGGGCCTGGGCTGGGCATGGAGCAGCCCCAGATAGAGAAATCAGCACTGCTAGGATCACTCAGAAGCTGTTTTAGTCTCATCTTACTCATGGAGATCCTTGGGGAGATGCTTTATTTAGTCAAACATTTCTGAAAGGGGGACTGAGAAACAAGCCAGGCTTTGCTGCACACATGGCACAAGTCTGAGAGGGAAAATCTCTGTTGTGTCAGGCACCACTGAAGTCACTTGGACCTGCAGCTTCGGCAGAGCAAAGTTCCAGTTGCCAGTTCCTGGATGGCTCATCTGGGAGACAAGGAGCTGGCCTGGCCTTGAGGACCCAGCCACCCCAGGTCCACTCCAGACCAAATCCTGTATGAGAGGATTTAGGAGAGCACCCAGAATTGTGCCACCCTTGCAAGAGGTCAAAGCTGTCTGCAGCGAGTGACCATTCCCCATCTGCAGAAACTCAAGGCAAGAAGGAAGCAAGTTTTTGCTCTTCTGCAAACCCAAGGAAGTGTGATTTTCTGAAGGTGGTGAGAAATAGTTTCAGACAGCTCTAATTAGTAAGGTGGTGTGTGAGAAAATCCAGCTTTACTGCTCTGTGCTCCACAGCTGTCCTGGGATGAAGGCAGAGTACCATCACCAGCAGCTGGAGCCCACCCACACCCCTCCCCTGTGCCTGCCTGGCTTCCAATGATCTGCAGGATAGTGAAGAAGGATATTTTTGCATGAGCTGCTGGTCCAAAGTTGCCAGTGCTATTTCAGGCAGCAACACCTACACTGTAATCCAAAGGGCTGTATTTTCCAGCGGGCACTTCAAAATCCGACCTCTCTCCTCCCCTCACAGGCCAGCTCTAACCAACCTGCTCCAGGATAAACAGCTCCCAGCATTATGTGGCCACCGAGGCCAATGCCACAGCCTCAGCACGTTCCTGATTCCCACTAGGACCAAGACACCTTCGGACTGGAAATAAAATAAATACCTCATCTCACAAGAAGTACCAGTTACAACAACAGGTCCTCTGCCTGCAAATCCTCCCAGGGATCTGCCAGCACCAGATTACCTGCCCAGGCTAAGCTAGCTAATCCCACAGGCGAGCAGCAGACCTCGTCCTGGAGCTCAGCAGCGTTTTCGGTGAGGTGCTTCAGGAGACGTACAAGCTCTAATTAAAGCTACTTTGCAACTCGCTGCATATGGAGGAAGGAAGACATTTGTTCCTCTGCGAAAGCAGAGATCAGAGCCTGGACAGGTTAAATCCACACTCTCCTGTGTACAAAATATCCGCACATAAAGCTTTTGCACAGGTAGAGGGAATTCACACAGAGTGGGAAGCAGATGCTGACACAAGCCACCCCTAAAGATCAGGAGGATGAGGACCACAAGCCCCTTTCTGGATTCAGATCAGGAGTTGTTCCAGTGGGGATAATGTCACCAGCTCCTTCACCAATGAGAGCCAGCGCCGTGTCTTGCACCTATTTCCTCCTCCTTGATCTGTGTGTGTAGGCACAGAGGAGATATGAGACCATCCAAAATTAAGGAGCTAGAAGATACAAAGAAAAGAGACAGGAGGAGAAGCAATAGCAGGAATCGTTATATAACAGTATGAAAAAAGCCCCAATAATACTCCCAGTGCAAAAGAGGTTTTAAGATGGACAAGTGGGTGGTGAGACCTGCAGGATGCCAGGCCCCAGGACCAGCTGCTCCCTGTGTTCCAGAGGGATGAAAACCATAGCTGGACAGAGCTGCAGAGGCTGCACCTGTCTGGGGTTTGCAGGTGGGAAGATTCAGCCTTCAGAGCCTGCCCAGCAGTGAGATGGCCGAAGTGAGAATCCCCCTCCCTGGATCTCTGCTCAGGGGACATACAAGAAGCAGCCCAGCTCAGACCCCACACACAGCAGGCACGCAGACTGGCATTCCTGGTCTGTCCCCCATATCCCAGGCCATCCTTCTCTCACCTCAGTCCTCCTGGCTCTGCTCTGGGGAAAACTTCTTCACTCATGCAGAGTCTCAGCACCCACTTTCTCTCCTCTAAGTGACATGTGCAAACAGCAGAGACTGCTCCTTGGACAGAGACATGGATGCTCCCATCGCACTCTAGTCCTGCATCGCATCCCGGACCTCGGCACGCAGCAAGAGCAGGAGACACACAGCATCTTAGCCGGTGAGAAGGGGATGAATCACTGGAAAACAGACCCAGGCACAGAGCCAGAGCAGGGAGAAGATAGTCCTGTGAGGCCTCCATCTTTGGGAGTGGGGGGATTGGAGTGATCAGAGCCACAAGGTCCTCCCTTCCCGCTCAGAAGTGACCCCACCATCTGTCCCCCAGCTCCGTAACATCCCTCATACAGCTGCAGCCCAGCTGTCCCTCAGAGTGCTCCTCGTGCCTGGACATTCACCCCCTGCCAGCTCTGGAGTTCTCACTACCCCTGTGTGCAGCAAGAATGGGAAATACCCCTTCACCCTTTTGGATCTCCCCTCCCAGCACAAACCACAGAGCAGGAAGGCAAACCGTGGTTTCCCAGTTCACACATCTTTCCAGCAGCTCGGGTGCTACAAATCAGAAGATCCCGCCAGGAAAGTCACCTTCAGAAGTAACCTCCCAGCTGGACCAAGAGCATGAAGTGCTCAGGGAACCACCAGTTCAGCAAGCTGAGGCTCCCATTTCATCTTCATCACCAAAGCAAACCACAGCTATGACATTTCCCAACCACCAGATTTTATTTTTCCTTTGGAATCTGCCATCGAGCTCTGCTGAGACAAGGCTCCCACCAATCTGCAGTGTCCCTCAGCCAGGGAGGCGAATCAGCCCATCAGAGCCACACAGAAACAAAAGCATCAGCTCCAAGGAGGTGTCACGACAGAATGACAACCCTTAACTTGTTGTTACATCAGCCCACACATTAACGCTTTGGGCCTGAGCCAGGATGCCACAGAACAGCCTCCATTCCCCTTAAAGTCAAACCCTGCTGCTCAGAGATGCACAAGTTCAGAATCCTTTTTTGATCTTAAAAAAAAAAAAAAAAAAAAAAAAAAGGCAATAAAAGCCACGTACCTTTTGCTGTGTTTTTCCCTGACAATGAGACCACAGTCCTGAGAAATTCCCCCATTTACTTTTCTCTTGTCTTTACCACAGCTCTTTCACTAAATCCTCTCTGTCCACGATGGCCCATATACAGATGAACATGAAATTAGTGTCTCCCAAATTAGTTTTCTTGCACACAGTCCTAGCCCATTTTCCTCAACAACATATTATGATGTGGAAGGTTCCACCTTTCTCCCAGGAAATGCAAGCTTCTAAATTTATCTTCTGGATAACTAAAAAAAGAGACAGGTCTAGCTTTCACAATGCGGGGTCAGCAGTCCCAAATGGCAGAGTATTTGCCCCAGAAACACACAGTTAATACCACAACAACCACCACAGAGCAGTACACATATGGTCATTACAGAGCTAAGTATAACTTGACAAAGTACCTCGCTTTTAATGAGGCAAAAGGCCAATTAACCTGATGAGAATGCAGTGTATTAACATTGAGTGGGGAGCCTGGATTCCCTGGAGGTACACCCTGTATATCCTCATAACACACCAAAAACGAGGAATTCAAACCCTTGCTGAGGGCACGGCACGGCGCTCAGAGCTCTCCGGGTTAACACCGTCCTTCTCCAGATTTTCTGACACAGTATCCAGCATTCAGGCTGGATGAAGGGCCAGCCGTGCATTTTTGTCAGCTCAGATCCAAACCCTGGGAAAATGCAGGCATTGTCCTCGCCTGGTCCCCACCGCCCAGCCCTTCGCAGGTGTTCACCTGCCAGAGGACAGCAAGGAAAATCCAGGAACAAAAGCGGGGACGCTCCGGCGGGCACTTCCCGTTGAAGTCATTTCATAACCGCGTTTCCAGAGGTGCTGGAAGAACAGCACAAGCCACCGCACGAGTGCCGTGATCGGAAACACCGAAATGCGCGGAACGAACAAAAGAAAAAACAACTTCCCCCCCTCGCGAGGCCGTTATTTTGGAAGACGCAAAACTTCCCCGCTCTTAGGGCGCACCTGGAGCGCTGCCCCTGTCCCAGCCCCGCATCCCGGGCCCGGCCCCCTCCGCAGCAGGGAACGCGCCCGGGGCGGGGGTCGCGGCCGGAGTGACCGGAGCCCCCGCAGGCCGGCAGCTCTCCCGGCAGGGCTGCCACGGCCGAGGCCCCCGAGGGGAGAGGCACCGGGGCGCTGGGACCGCGCTGAGCCCGAGGGCTCCCGCGCGGCATCACCGAGCGCCGGGCGGCCGCGGGCTGCGGGCACTCCCCGCACCGGGCCCGGGTCTGCGCTGCTGGCGCGGCGCCGGGCTGGGGCTACCGGCCCTTGAGCCGGGCGAGCGAGGAGCCCCGGGGCCGGGGAATGGGGGGAGCGCGGCTGCGGCGGCCGGGCCGCGCGGAGCTCATCGTATCGTATCGTATCCTATCGTATCGCACCGCGCCGCATCGCATCGCATCTCCCCCGGTGCAGGCGCGGCTCCCGGGGCCCACCGGGGGCGAAGTGGGGGGATGATCGCCGGGCGCCTGTCCCCCGTAGGTCCCAGCGGTACGGACCTGTCGCCCCGCGCCTGCCCGGGACGCGGGCCAGCGCTCCCGCCGCCGCTCCGCCATCGCCCCCCGCCGCCCCCCGCCGCCGCGGCGCGGCCCGTACCGCAGTCGGCGCAGAGGATCCGCGCCACGTCCCGCTTGAGGTTCTTGCCGCTGGTGTCGAGCGGAGCGAAGGCGGTGCGGAAGACGAGCGGCTCCTCGGTGGGCTCCAGGAAGAAGATGTAGCGGTGGTTGCGCTTCACTTTGAAGCAGGGCGCCTTGGAGCCCACGCTGATGAGCTGCTCCCGCTGCAGCCCCCCGCTGTTGAGGGGCCACAGGTCGAGCACCTTGACCAAGACCCCCCCGGCGGGCCCGGCGCCGCGGCTGTCATTGCCGCCGGCGGGGGGGCCCACGGACTGCACCTTGCCCTCCAGCACCACCGCCGCCGTGTACGCCTGGTCCTGCACCGACTTGAGGCTGGGCGAGTAGCAGGCGAGGGAGACGCCGAAGAGCAGCATGGAGAAGCCGGGCGCCGGGTCGCGCCTCATGCCGCCGGCTGCCGCTCGCTGCCCGCCGGCCCTGCGGCGGCGGCCGGGCTGCGGGGCCGGGCTGCGGGGCTGCGGCGCGGCGGGCGCGGCGGGGCGGAGCGGAGCGGCGCGACGCGGGGCGGCACGGCACGGCACGGGGCGGCACGGCACGGCGCGGGGTGGCACGGCACGGTACGGCACGGCACCGGCACGGCACGGAGCGGCACCGGCACGGCACGGCAGCGGCACGGCCTGGCGCGGCACCGGCACAGGCACTGGCGCGGCGCGGCGCGGGGAGGAGGAGGCGGGATGCTCCCTCAGCTGCCCCTGCCCCCGGGATGCTGACCCCCGCACCCCCCCGGAAAGGTGATTCCCTGCCCGGGGACTCCCCCCGGGGATGCCCGCTGCGGTGGGGATCCCCGCGTCCCTGGGGGTCCCCGGGGATGGAGGCAGATCGCGTTCCCTCCATCCGCCCATGGAGCCAACCGAGGCGTTGGCAGAACCCCCCTTTTCCCCGCAGAGGCGATCAAGGATGCGCTCATTTGGGGGCGGCTGCAGGTGACACGGGGGTTCCGCGATGCGCAGGGCCCGGGAGCCGGGGATTCCTCTTTCCCGATGGTTTTATGGAGCTGGGAGATTTGTGCCCGAGATTCCCTGCACACCTGAAGGAAAGACATTAACATAGAGACAAACGGAACACGCAGTGGCCGAGGAGACAAAGCCGCCTTTCATGCCTGTTCCTGCTGCCTCTCGTTAATAAACAAATGCTTTTCCCTGCAGTGGCTTCCAGGAGGAGTCGCTTTAAGCTCCAAAATGTGCTTGTTTGGGTTTATTCCCGAGGCTGATCCTGAAGCATCTGCACTCGCAAAGCGTCGCTTGCCCAGGCGGTGCGAAAGGGAGCTGAAATGCTCAATTAGCAGCAGCGGGGGATTTTGTGGTTGTTGCTGCACTGGATTCTGTGTTGAAGGGGAGCGGCCATAGTCCCATCCCACGGAGGTGACCTGGAGGCAGAAGGGCGATGGCTCTGGGCACAGACTGCAACAGTCCCTGTGCTTTAGGGCCCCGAGGAAACCCCTCAGCAAACCTCAAGGGATGAGTCTTTGAGCCCACTCTCTTTGAGTGAGAGCAAAGGAGCACAGATGGCAGGACCTGGATTTGCTTCCATTTAACATAGCGCAGCCAGAACCGTCAGGAAAAACGGGAAAGGAGCAGAGCCGCTGTGCCCAGCCCAGCCCAGGCATGGGGCGTAGCCTCTGCTCGTGTTTCCCCGGCTCGGGGCGGGAGGCAGCGCTGTCCCACCCTGGCACAAGAGGGCACAGCCCCAGCACACGCACCCGGGGCTCTGGTGCCAGCCAGGACCGCTGCTCTTCCCCTCTCCGGGACTGCTGACAGCTCTCGGAGCAGCGTTGCCATTGCAGGGCCGTGGTGCACCGGGAGCCCCGCAGCGTGCCCACAGCAGGGCTCGGGGACCATTTACTTCTGGTGCACATTTCCTCTCGCTAAGCGTGATTCTCTGCGGCTTTTTGGTCTCAGATGTTTCCGAAGGCTTTCTCTTTCCCCCTGACTGGTGACCACGCAGAACTGCAGAGAAATGCAGGTGGAGGTAGAAGGGACCAGAAGTGTTTCCCACGGCAGAGGGAAGAACAGTATTTTAGATTCAGGAAGCTGCTCAGAGGAGCAGGGAAACCACCTGACTTCTCTCTTCTTTTGACATACATCTCTGTGGAATTTCCCCTTTCCCTATCATTTTGTTCAGACAGCAACTGAGGTTCTGCCTGAATAGGAAGGATATACCCGATAGCATCACTTCATCTGGAGCTCGCCTGCTCTACCCTGCCCCTCAGCAGAAAGGGCAGTTTCATGCCCAGGCAGCTGAGTTGCTAATCCTTGTCTGTTTTTGCAGGCTGAAATCCCAGCGGGACCACCGCAGTTCTCCAGGTGAGTAACTCAGTGCAAGATACCTGTGAGGCCTCTGGGGAAATTTTGAAAAATTCAGGTTTTCTTTATCTCTGGGGTATTTTGAAGTCCCGAACACTTAGGCTCAAACAAGGGCACTGGTCACATCTGCTTTCAGCAGTATTTTTCCTGTTGTTCAACCTAACTCTTGTGAAGTCAACTGGTTTTCATCACTTGAGACAGCTGCTTTTCTCTTAAAATTTCAGAAATGGTTTAGGACTAAATCCCTCTCCCCCCATTATGCAGTTTTTCCCATAAAGAAAAATCATTATTTTCTATAGGTCCTTGGGCATTTTGACATATGAAATAAATAAAGCAAGGTCCTTGGTACAGTTACCAGAACAACCTGAACACTGGCTTTGAGAGAATTAAGCTTAAATAACCGATTTTAAAAATACTTTCCTTCAGACTAGGGTAACTGTTGGCAGGGACCCCAGGAGGGTCTGTGGTCTGTTTTAATTTACCCAAAGCCCACCTCTCCTCTACCTCCCCACTGTGAAAACCCATCATACTTGCTATCCTGGCAGAGATGGAAAATCTGAACTCAGCCTGGATGCCACCCCAGAGTTCAGCAGCACCATCAGAGATTTTCGTTCCTCAGGTAATTGTTCTGGGGGCTGGTTTTTCTTTTACCTCCTTTAATTTTGTTCCTGCAATTTCCCAGAGATGCCTGAACACAAAGCAACTCTCAGGTCTCTCTTGCCCTCTGCCAAGGGAGCTCCTGGCACAGAGCCCTGCCTGGTGCAGATGCCACACAGGGCAGTGTCCCAGTGTCCCTCCCTTCTTCAGGGAGCCCTGCAGCTCTTCTGCAAGGACAGGTGTTGACCTCCAGCAGCACAGGCAGGCGAGCTGTCCTTGTTCAGCATCCTCCACAGGCTGCAGATGCTCAGCCTCCTCTGTGTCAGTTGAAGGTCTGCTCCTGCAAATCCCATGTGGGGCTTTTGGTGTAAGGAGGAACAAAGCAGAGTCACAGAACGTGCTGAGCTGGAAGGGGAAGCATTGAGTCCAACATCTGGCTCTGCACAAGACATCCCAACAACTCACCCTGTGCCTGAGAGCATTTTCCAAATGCTCTAGAGCTCTGGCAGCTTTGGGGGCATGCCCATTCCCTGGGGAGCCTTGGCAGTGCCCAGTACCCTCTGTAGGAAGAACTTTTTCCTGATATCCAGCCTAAGACAGGTCCAGCCATTCCCTGTGTCATCCAGCATGGGGCTGTGCTAAGCTCTTGCCCATTTCAGGCCAACCTCAGAACCATGAATGCATTGCAAGGTGCCCCCCCACCTCCCACAGCCCTTCCCAGCACCAGCTGTATCCTGCAGGGAGCCCCAAGCCCTGCTGGTGTGCAGGTGGTAAATACAGGAGACACCATCCCATACCCCAGACAAGGGAACATTGCTTTCCCTCTCTATGGGACATTCCTGTCGGAATCTGAGGTATTGATGATTCCCAGATTGTAAAAAGTCTCTGTCTTTCTGCCCCACTGCCAAAGCAGAAGCCATAATTGGTCTGTGCTGGTTTCCAGGTTGTTTATTCTGTTTATCTCCCACATGTTCTGCTGCCCTGCCCAGCTCTGTCCTGCAGGGCAGCGTGTGGGGCTCTGCCCTCAGTGGGATGTTACAAACATTAAATACCAGAAACTCCCTGGGCTGGATTTACAAGAACGTGCCAATATCTGTCACCTACGTTGGACAGTGTGTCCCCAGCCTGAACCAACAGAAAAATGCCAACACCACAGTGAGACATGGGGGGCATGAAGAAGGAGAAAAAGGACAAGACACACCCAATTTCCTCCATCTTGTCCCTTTTGGACCCCTCATCTAGAATCCTAAAATTTTACTTTTGCGCCCGTGCCACACTTAATTATTACTTATATCAAACACTCAGAGTTTGTAATTCATCCTGTTAGGTTGAAAACTCTTTTCCATGGACAGAGATCACAGCCAGTGTCTCTGGGGGCTCTCTCCAGGGGGGTTCCTGACCCCTGCCAGGGTCCCAGACCTGCCAGAGGGAAGCTCTGGATGTTTTACAAAAGCCCCACAAATGTCATCAAATCCATTGCAAACAGTTTTTCCCACCTCCATGTCTCCTATGCAAGGATTTGGCTTGTTCAGTTTGGGGATGCCCATGGAGAGCATCAGTGCCCCATGTGGGCAGGAGCCAGCCCTTCACCAGGACACCCCAGACTCCTGGCACCAGGGGGACACCACCAGAGCCTGAGGTGAAATGAGAAAAGTAGGTGATAAATGATGAACACAGGAATTGTATGGAAAAGCAAAGCCCAGCGCTCAGTCTGAGACTCCAACCTGGACATTGACTAACCACAGAATCAGAGAATGGCTCAGATTTGAAGAAAACTTAAAAATCATCTACTTCTACATATCTCCTTCCTGTTAATGTCAACTTCCAGGCCAGAGGAAAGCAGAACTGAGGGTTGTAGCTGCAGGCACCGGTGCTGTCTCTCCCAGAAATGGAGCATCCTAGCACAGAGGCCTGATCCAGCCAGCCATTCTTCCCTCAGCTGGGAATGCATCAACTCACTGTAATTCCATGAGATGCTCAACAGTCCAAAGAAAAGTTGAGAACATTTGCTTTAGGGAGAAAAAGCAGGACTTTATTATGATGGAACCCACCCCAAAAAATACTTTATCTCTTGGCACATGATGATCAAAGGGAAAAAGTCAAGAGCAAGCTGTTTCCTCCATCTGGGAGAGAAGCTGTTAGGGCTCCCTCCAGCCCCTTTCCCCTGACATATTCACCTAGGCAGTAGAAAGGAAAAAATCTACTCATCCTTCAAGGAAATGTGTGCCTTTTTTATTTGCTGCCCTCCCTGAGAAACTCATTCACTCCTTGTCCACCCACACAAGCAGGAATGATGAATGAAAAACAAACCATAAACAATTCAGCCTTCCCTTTTTCCTCCCAGCCTTCCAATCAGATGTTCCAGCCCGTGCCTCAGCACCCAGATTTTGCCCGTTGATCATTCCGATCGCGTGCCTTGGCTCGCCGCGCCACTCACACGCGGCGTTCCTCGGATACAGACAGCATCCAACACATTCCTCAGCAGCTCCAGCTCCAGGAGGCCTTCCCTCAGGGTGCAGGAGACAGGGGAGCCTCTGCAGGCACCACAGGGTTCCTCTGGTGGGACTGGCAGAGGGGGACACTGGCAGGGAGCTGATGATCAGCCAGGCAGATCTTTGTGTCCTCCAGATGGACAGCGCTGCCTCGGTACTGAGATGTGTCACCAGAAAGATGACAGGGTGAAAAATGGCACCAGTCCCACAGGATGGTGTATCCCAGCCTCCAGCCCTCCACTGAGAGACCCCTTCGTCCCAGAGATTCTCCCTGGACTGGATTTCGCTGCCAGCTGTGCTGATGTTTCTCTCTCTGTCTCTCCCTTCTCTCCACACAACCTCTTTACACCCCCCTGTGTATCAAATAACAATTGCAGCCATACCAGGGCACCAGGTATGTCTGTGCACCTCTCAATTCCCTTCGAAGGCAAAGTCCCCACCCACTTTTGCCTGTTTTGTGTATTTTTATGTAAAAATATGCTGAGTGGGTGTATGCCTTATTACATGTGTGGGAAACATGGGGAATGAGGACTTGAGGTACCACCACAATAAAAGAGAGGGACAAGGCTCTTTGGCTGGCTTTGCCCTTGATTCCCTGTTTAAATATAATTTGCCATTGTTAGAAAAGTGACCCTCTCCAAATTACTTCTGAGATCCAGGAGACCATTTCTGCAGCAACAAGTTACTGCTTGTAGGCAGCCTGTGGCTGGAAAAATGCCCTTGATATTACAGAAATGGTAACTTGTTTAATAGATCCAAATAAATAGGAAAGCCCAGGAGCTCAGGTGGCAGCTTCTGAGCCCTGTACTGAGAGGTGCACAGACCTTAAGGCAAGGCTAAATATAGGTCCCACAAACCAGAACAACAGAGCTTTTACTGAGAAGATAATCAAGCCCTGGAGGAAACTACATGATATAAAGCTTAGATTTAAAATAAATGTGAAATGAGTTGGTGGATTCAGGACTAGTTCCTTATGGAAAAGTTTTCATATCAGAAAAAAAAAATCGTTTGGTGAAATGGGCTCTTTAATTAGCAGTTTCAGCAAGAAGCTGGAGGATTGGAGGGGTTCTGGAGCCCCATCCCTCACCTCTCCATCTTGCCCTTTGCAAGGAGAGCTGGGATCAGGGGAGGGGTGGGCTGTTCCAGGCTGCTGTGTGTAAGGGGCTGAAGAGGAGCCCAGTTTGCTCTCCTTGTGCTCCCCTGTTACCATGCACTTTCCCAAGAACTTCCTGCATTCTCCAAAAGCAACACCCAGGGCAGCAGGTGCAGGAAATCTACAGCTCAGGCCTGGGCACAGGACTGATGTCCATGGCTCCGTGCACACCAGGCTCTCATCCTCCACCCTCCAGTGGCCAGGCTGCAGCCACTGGGACTGTCCAAACCAGCCAGATCCTCAATGCAACATCCCAGCTGTGATGCCCAGGGAGGGAGGCTGGATCCCATCCAGCAGGGCACACCATGGCACTGCCATGTCCTCACCCAGCTCTCCTTCAGCCAGCTAAATGGATGCAAATTAAAAAATAAGACCAAGTTGTTGTTCCTTTTTCCTCTTCATTCTTCCCTGGCTTCATCTCACACTGTAATCTTGTGGTTTGCAATTAAATTGTGTCTTTATGTCTCCTTTCCTCAACAAGTTAATGAAAATTACTTTTGCTCCAAGGTGGAGCATGAATGTCTCACTCTGTGCTGAGCACGAGAGCAAGGCACTGGGCCCAGGAGGAACAGAAGCTCCTGCTTCTCTGGGGAGTGATGGGTTCAGTCGGGCTCCTGAGCCCCTCCAAGCATCTGAGCCTCAAGTTTCCATTTTCAGCTCCATTTTCAGCTCCTTCTCCTCCTTGCAGAGCCTGTGCAACAGCAGTGGGAGGTTACAAATGGAGCGAGGCAGCTCATCTGCTGCATCTCGCTCGTGTGATCCGTGGGCACACACGTGCACGTGCTGGATCCTCCCTCCCCGGGCACTCCAAGGCTCTCCCAACACACCCAAGGCCACGCTGCTTTCTTGGGCTGCAGCTCCCTCCTCAGCCCTTTGCTGTGCACGTCCTGCCTGGAGCTGAGGACACAGCCAGCACCACGTGCATCTGCACTGAAATTAACCCTGCAGAGCCAGGGACAGCAGTTTGTATTTCCTCAGCCAAAATTCATCCCCTGGGAAGGATGCCAGGCCAGCTCTGCCAAGACAGAGGCTTCAGTTGGAGTCTCTGCTTGCTGCAGGAGTGATGGGGCACTGACATCACCTGCCTTACCTGCCCCAGGGGTGCTGCTCCTGCCTCTCTCTCCTCTCCTGAAGGCTGGATCACACACACAGACTCACTGGGACAGGGACACGGGCACTAAAAGGAGGGATGATGGGAGGTGGTCTAGTTTAGTCTGTCTGAGAGGAAGTTTAGGGCTGAGTTAATGGCTAAAAGCTACCTGGAGGGCAGATACAAAGGCAACAGAGCCAAAGTCCCCTCGTTGGGGCATGTCACACAGGGCAGTGGCTCTTTAGTGCAGCTTGGGAGGCTGAGGGTGAATATCCATGTGATCTTTCTTTCCCAGGAGGTGGTGTAAACCTAGGAGAGCACACAGCATGGGGACAGGGGTCCTTCATTGTTTGGGGTTGATGAGTCTGTGGTCACCCTGACCTAGTGCTGACAACAGTCATGGTGCAAGCAGGCACCACCAGGAGCAACCCAGGGCTCCCATCCCACTGTCCCTTCCAGGACCCTGAGGCTCTGGGACCTGTGAGCTCTAACCAGGCTGGCATGGCTGTTTCTGAGCCCCCAGCTAGTGGGATAATGCTGGCTGCCCATGGCACAACACACAGGAGTCACTCCTGTTCTCCTTCCAGGAGTCACTGCTTCATGCAGGGAAGCAATGGGGACCTGAGTGAGGCACTTCAGAGCAGGGGTCTGGCACACCCCTCTTGTTTCCTCAGGCTGGGGATGGCCAGGGAGGCAGCAGGAGCCTTGGCTCTGATCTGAGGGGAGTCTGTCCCTAATCCCCCAACAAGCCCTGTGCACACCCATTTATTTGGGGACACTCCCTGGACTGAGTGGGGGAGGAGGTGGTGTGGACTACTCTCCAGTCTCAGTGAGAAATGCCCAACAGCAAAAAGCTTCATAAACTATCTGTTTTAACAAGGCAGAGTAAAAAGAGAAATATCAAGGGCAAATAAGCCTCATACCCCTTCAGATGCAGAGCACCCTGCATTCGTGCAGTGTGGGATGGACCCAGGATGGATTTTCCCCAGTGCTGCACATATCCCTTCCCTGGAGAGAAGTTCTTCCTTTTTGGTTCCTCAAGCTATTATAGATCCCTCTTTTTATTCTGTCTTACTAAGGCAGCTGTTTTATGATGCCATTTGCTGTCAGACCTTCCATACTGAGATGCAGAATTAACCCCCTCTCACAGGTGCCAGAGCCCCTTTCCTTACCAGCCCCCTGCACTGCTTTGCCCAGAACAAGGGTCTGTGATGCTGTGCTGGCTGCAGACTGTCCCACAAGTCTCCAGCAAAGCCAGTTTACTAATGCTTCTGGTTTATAAATTGTTTTCCTCTCCAACACAAACCAGGTGCTCCACACACCACAGTCTATTACCTGCTCCATCCAGACCTCGTGGAATCCCAGCAGTGCATCTCCCCACCTGAACCTCATGGTATTTGCTGAGAAGCTGTAAAACAATTAATTGAATTTAATTATTGAGAGGATTTTCATGTTTCCTGCGCACTTACATACCACGTTATCTCAATCACACCAGGGCTGGTCTCTAATTCTCTTATAATGAGTTCCCAAAATATTCCCATAAGCAATATCCTCAAACCAGCTCCTCTATCTAGACACTGAGAGAGGCTGAAACTCCCCCAATGGTCCCTGGGGAGGGAGAAGGATTTCTTGCTGTGCTGGGTGCATTGTGTATTGGCACCAGGCAATTCCTGCTCTCCACAGCAGCAGGATTTAGGGGAGCCAAGATTTTCTCCTCCTCCTGGTGTGACTGCTGTGCTCCTTCAGTCTCCTGCAGGGCTATTGCAGAGCCCCAGCTGGGACCTGTGGGTCTAAAAGCAGACAAAGGAATTTCCTCATCGAAGTGAAGCTTCTACCCCTCTGACACCAAGCCAGAGTGGACTCAGCAGCCAGTTTGCCCTTTAAGAAACCAGAGCATGGAAAAATTCAGTACCTTCATTTTACTAACAGCATCTTTGAGGGAAAAGTAAAAAGATGTTGCCTCTGTGGTAAGGGCCTGGCTTATGGAGTAAGAGGTTTTCAATTAAAGACCTCTTCAGCAGAATCCAAAACACTGGGATGAGTTATGGGACAACTTTTTTGAGCTGGCAGTCTCCAGATAAGCCACAGAGAGCAGGAATCCCAGGTTTTCAAATCCCACACAGGTCTTAACAGGACAGAAAGGAATCCCACCCAGAGCCACAATGATCTCAGGAAATTACCCCCAAAGCAGCTCTGAAAGAGATATAGGCAAATGTTAAATTGTTACAAATAATTACTAAAAAAACTTTGATACTTTGAGACATTTCCCTGCTACAGTACATTTCTTAATGATGACCATGGGAAGTCACTCACAGAAAAGGAAGAGTGCCTGACTCTTCCTTGTCCCAGCAGCCAGGTCAGGCTCTCAGGACTCTGCAGCTGTGAGCTGTGCCTCTCATCACCTCAGGGCTGGTAGGAATCAACCCCATCACCTTGTGAATGACAAGCAACTCTGCTGCCTTACATAATCCTTCACCACAGCCCTTTTCTACTTGGTAAAGCTTAAAATGAGAAGCCAAGTTGGCTTTTCTCTTCCTCGAGGTCCACAAAGCCATGGACCTTTAGAAGGAGGCATCACACCTACCTCCCACCTGTGGCAGCCCCCCCTCAGCTCTCACAGGAGAACTGCAAAGCTGGCCATACCTCCATGTGTCAGCACAGCTGAGACCTTCATCCTCCTTGAAGGACAGCTGTGACTTCCCACCAGGAAAGGCACTGGAGTGGGGTTTAAAGAACAGCTTTATCCTCCTGGAAAAGGCAGGGACTGGGCTCTGGTAGATGCCTCCTCCCAGGTGTGGGGCAGGACACCTGGCTGGGCCACAGAAGGACAGGGCAAGGCTGCAATACTTGAAAGATGGCTTCAAACACTCATCCTGTTATCCCTCACTCCATGAAATCATACTGAGTGATCATCTTATATCTCCTCTAAACAGGTTTTGCCACCACTGCCAGTTGCTGTGGTGAGATGAGATGCCTTGGCTGTTCTCATGTTTGCACAGTGAGGAGTTTAGAAGTTACAAGCTATAAATTCTTCTGGACCAAAGCTCCCACATTCTCCAGGCCAGGCTGAGAAGTATCTGTGTAAATAGGTTTGTTTACAGTCAACCAAGTGTTTTCATCCCAGGGACCCAAGCAGAGTCCTGTCCTGATGATGTGACTGCCAAACAGCATCAGCAGCAGCTCCACCAGCGCTGGGCAGAGCAGCAGGTGCCCTGCTTGGATCTGTGGGATCCATGCCCCACAGGGCCCAGCCTGATGGAGAAAGATCAACCTCAAGGGACACATCACCTGTCCCAGACAGAGCAAGACCAAGCACAGGGCCAGTGTGGAACTCAGAGCCACCCCAGGAACAGCTTTGAAGGGGACGATTCCTGTCTCCTGGATTTGCACAGCAGCTCACACCCTCCTTGGAGAGCATGGACCTGCTCCCAGGGCAAATCCCTGCTCAGCCTCAGCACCAAGGCAGCTCTGCAAAGCACGGGGGATGAAACACTTCAAAACAAGCTTGGACCAGGGCCATGCCTGGCCATGAGCCAGAGAGGGGCCAAGAGCACTGTGAGCAGAAAAGGTGTTTATAAACACCTCTCCAAGCCTCCTGCACAGCAAAACAAGCTGTGGAAATGCCTTTGGCTCCTTCCTGCTCAACTCTGGCTGGGCTCCACAAGAGCTTCCAGAGCATGTTTTTGTCCATTTATCTTAGAATTGGGAGGAAGGGGAATTGGAAGAGTTTAAATTAAGTTCCAGTGTCTCTGCTCTCCTCCAGGTAGGTATTACTCTATTCCTGGGTTTATGCAGCAACCTTGAAATTACTGCTTTAGGTATCAGCTGTGCCTGCAGGGCTGCATTCACTCACACACACACATTTGCCCCCAGGAGCCAAAAGGCAGCTCCTGAGCTTCTGCAATGAGCTTAACACTGCTAGAACAAGTCCTGAATACAGCCATTAGCCTTGTGGCTGCTGCTTACCACCACAGGAGAAGAGGATTCAAAACCAGAGGCACTAAAATCGCTAGTTGGGTGCAGGGTCCAGGGGGACAATTATCTGGATGCAGCAAGAAGTTCCACCACAGGAACATCAGCTACTTGCAATCCAGAAATGGATCTGAGCCCTTCTCTGTACTGCACAGCTCGAGTTTGCTCTTCCTTGTGTGGGTTTTGGGAGAGTTTTCCTTTCAGAGTCATGTAAACCAAACATCACAGAGGATGAGGGGCTGGGATTCCATGTGCTGGTTTTGGATGGGGTAGAGTTAATTTTCTTCCCAGTAGCTGCTATGGGGCTGTGCTTTGGATTTGTGCTGAAAACATGTCTGATAACATAAGAGATGTTTTTGTTATTGCTGAGCATGGCTTACACAGAGCCAAGGCCTTTTCTGCTTCTCATATCACCCCACCAGTGAGCAGCTGGGGGTGCACAAGGAGCTGGAAGGGGACACAGCCAGGACAGCTGACCCCCACTGACCCAAGGGATATCCCAGCTCTGCAGTGCTGGGGGTGCCTGAGCACCTGCCTGTGATGGCAGGTGGGGAACAGATTGCTTGCTTTGCTTTGCTGGTGCATGTAGTTTTGCTTTCCCTAACTGTCTTTATCTCAGCTGCCAGTTTTTCTCACTTTCCTCCTTCTCATTCTCTCTCCCACCCCATCAGAGGGGAGTGAGTGAGTGGATGATGGTGCTGAGCTGCCATTTGGGGTCAAACTACAGCTCTGTGTCATGCTGGCAGCAGCCAGCTCATCTGAGAGCTGAGGATTCGATGCATCCTGTCCCAGTGGCAACAGTCAGGTCAGCATCTTCAGAGAAAAACTTCTGGGGAAAAGAAAAAGTCAAAGCATCGTTTTCTTGAGTGCAAAACTGGTAAACTGTGTTTTGTTCTAAATCTCATTTCAGAACTGATTTGTTCTGTATCTTCCTTCTCATCCTTGCAGATGTTTGGGGTTTCTTTGGCCCCACTTGGAAGCAGTCAGCCCATTTCATCCCAGCATCCTCACATATTTTTTAAGGAAAGGGGGTTTAAAGTAATCTGAGAAAGAATCACAGCCTGCAAAAAGCTGCACTGGGGAGGGGCTGGAGTATTAACCTCAAAACCAGAAGTTACAAATAGCCAGAAATCTCCCCTGGCTGGAGGAGGAGGTGTGGAGATCCGAGTCACACTCATACCTGGGAGTCTCTGGAACCAAGGCTTCTCTCTGCCTTCTCCCACCCTTTTCTTCTCTGGGACTCTGCACCAGCTGGACTGCTCCTGGACACATTAGGGACCCCACCTGGTGTGATCCAACAGCTTTAGAGGCTGCAAATTAGTGGCAGGAGGGGGACACGGCTCTATCAGGCAAAGCTGGAAAACCCAGAACACTGCAGACAATGCCAGCCAGTGCTTTCTAAAGCACACTTCCCAAAAACGTGCCTTGAGGGCATGGATTCACAACCCCCAGCATGTCCATAAGCCCATGAGAAAAAGCAAGAGCAGAGAGGGTGTCAGCTGCCTTGCTGCATGGCTGTGCAAGTCCAGAACTAGCAGTCATGGCTGGAGGAACAACGGGACCATCTGGGCACAGCTCTGGAGACAGCAGCAAGGCAGCAGAAAAACAAGAGGAATAAAACAGCAAAAACACAGGAGGTGCTGACATCTTAATAAAAGGATGAACCAACTGGTCACAGGAGCCAGAGCAGCTGTGCCCACCTTCCTGGACATCCCTGTGGACAGAGCACCTTCCCAGCCAATGCCATGGGCATGGGAAGAGGGAAGGGAAGGAGGAGGCCCACCCAGGTATCATTCCAGTTCAACTGAAGGCAAAAAAGCCACCTGGATCTTGGGAAACAGGCAGTCACATACACAGGTGACACAGCCTTTGCTAACTGCTGCACATAATGCTGGGCTCCAATCCTTACTCCTCCTTAGGAGACAAAGAGCAGAGAGCCCTGGGTTTATAAATTATTCTCACTGAAACGAGCAAGATGGGAATTTGGTGGCCATTCATTGCTAGCTTTCAACAGAAGAGCAGCCAGCACTTCCTGGATTATGTGGGGAGCTGGAGAACCATGCTTCCCTCTTAGGGGCTCTGAGAACCAAGAATGGGGGAGGCTCCTCACCTTCTGCAGGTGATGGCACCTCCATGGTCAGAAAGAGAAAATGAGGGGGAAACCAGCTGAGAAAAAGGCAGTGTCAGACTTGCAGGCCAGTGAAAGAAGAGAAAGCACACTGGAGTTGGAGCAAGCCATCATGAAAACAATCCCAAACTTAATTCACTTGGATAGGACATCACAGAGTGCTTAGAAGAATTAGCCCTTTATCTTTGCAGACACAAGAAACAAGAACTTGTTCTGCCATTGTGCAGTCATTGATTCCTTATTTCTTTCTTTCTTTTTTGTTTGTTTTTTGCTTCTGAAGAGTGAGCAGAAGAGGCGTCGTTAGAGTTCACCATGGAAACTGCCACTGTGGACAAGGAATGGCTGGCATGTCCTTGGGATGTCACCCTCTAGCAGGTGGCCAAAAAGACACAAACCCTGTACCCAGGGCCAGTCTGGATCCAGCTGTGCCCCGCTCTGGAACAGCTGGAAGCCAGGCTCCTTGGCAGGGTTACCCCTGGGACAGTGACCCTCCAGTACCCCCATGGAGGAATCCTTGCCTCGGTGCTCCCCAAAACAGCATCAAAGGAAGTGGAGCTGCTTTCTTGGAGAGAAGCGGTTCCAACTGGAGGGCTGCAGTTGGCCGTGGCCAAGCTTTCCCATTGTTATTTTACAGTCGCTTGATGTTCTGAAAGATATTTAGAAAAATGACTTTAACTGTCCTGTGCCAAACTTGGTGAGGGTGAAAAAAAAATGAAATTTGGCAGGGATGTTATTCATTCAGCATGCAGCTTGGATGATGTCCAGTGACTAACACAGGAGTTTTAACTGATCTGGGAGACTAAAAACCATTCACAAATACTTTGATTTAGGGTCACTGTGATTTCTTTTTATAAATAATTTTCATTGAGAAGTATTTTTTTAATTAGGATCGACAGATCCTAATAGCAACGCTATTGTGTGCACCGCTCATCATTCCCATCTTCCTAAATGACTTTCATATGTTGTGTGCTGGTTTCTTGTTTGCTGCACACGATGGGGCTTGTTCACAGGGTAACCAACGCCTCTCAGCAGTGGACGAGCCACGCTGAACTCCTCTCTCCAAAGGCACGCTCCAAGGAGGATCCAGATGGAGAGCAAAGGGAGCTTTCACCATCCTGTTACACCTTCCTGTTCAGGGGCTGGTCTGAGCCTTCAGCCAGCCTCAGAGATCCCCCCGTGGCTGTAAAAGTCTTCTGAGTGCTCTGCATCTGAGAGATGGCAACAGCTTCGGTTGCTTCAGTGCTCCAACTCCCATCATGGCACAGGAAGTTCTCTGAACTTCCCTTTTCCCCTTTTCCACGGTAGGAGTGCTGGACAAGAACGGGACCAACCTGGAAAAAAGTCTAAACTCAGCCACCTCCTAACCCAGCAGCCTGAGTAGGTCTGGGAAGACTGCAGGAGAATTCAGACAGCGGATGAGAGAAGAATGACTCGGCGGCTCAAATGAATCTTGCTTGGCAATATCCTCCATGTGTGACAGCCTTTTCTTTGACTTGCACAATAACAATTGCAGCCCAGCCACTTCAGCTACTAATCTTATCTCTTGTTTGAATGGCTCTTAGCTTGCCTCCTGTTGATTATAAATGTTTGTACAAGTTCTTGGAGTCAGCAGCGTTGTTTTGTAGCTGGGGCTCCAAACTTTGCGATGCTCACAGTCATGATCAGATATGTTCTTAAAAGCCCACTGAATTGGATTTCAAAACAAAAGGTCCATTGATCTTAAGCCTGAAATCCCAGCCACAACTCTGAAAACCTTTTCCCTTGTCTTTCCAAGGAACTGAAACTGGTGTGAAAAATGACTACAACAGTCAAAGAAAGGAGGATTATCTTATGAGAGGAAGCTACCTAAATTTGGTCTCATTTAAGCTATCAGAACAGGGCTGAAGGGGGTATAATTGCTACTAAGAGACACATGGAAGGAGAGAAGCCGTTAGAAAATCTTGTGAAATCTCTAAACTGAGAGTTGTGGGGCTGGAGATGAAAAGATTTCTGATTTTCAGAGCAAAGAGGTCTGGGATGGGTTTCAGCAGAAGCCACAGAGGCAGTGCAGTGTGCAGCCTGATAACCATATGGGAGCCACTGATAGCACTGCAACAGCCAGGACGGGCAGCATGGGACCAGGAGCTCCCTGCAAGATCCCAATCCACTCTTTGGCCTGGACAAGGCCAAACTTGGACAATGTGTGGGGAGACTCCCCTGGCTCCTGCACTTATCCATCACCCTGGTCCATCCTACTTTGCATCTTGCCTCATTCAGCAGCCATCCCAAGCTTGCCTCGGCCACATGATCTTGTTTTAGCATTGGGCAGACCAATTTAAGTTCCTGTGGGTCCCCAGGATGGGCTGCTGTGGTAGAGCTCCCATTTGAAAATGTTATCTTTTGGGAAGAAAAGATAACTTTTGGGAAAAGATAACTATCTTTGGGAAGAAAAGACTTTTTTTTCCTTTGTTTTGTTTACTTCAATAAGAAAGTGCCTTATTCAAGCCAAATTCAGGCACAAAATCAGAGCATTAGGTAATGGCTGTGATTTCCAACACTGAAAGGTGCTGGGCAAGCAGAACCCCACAAAACATCATCCCACCAAAGCACCGACACTGGCAGGTTGTTCACAGGATTGTTGGCGTGCACTTGGAGTGCACCCACTCCTGAAAAGGTACCACTGGCATGTGCTGGGAGGGAAAAATAACCTCTGCTTCTGGCCAGCATCCTCAGCACCAGCAATTTTCACTGCACCCCAGTCAGAGGCAGAGGGCCACGGGCCTCCAGGGCACAAACACAACTCCTCCTGCACTTCCCAGTTCTACCACGTGGATAAAGCATGGCTCATCCATCAGGACACCTGCTGGTGACAGCAACAGGCCGCAGGTTAGGTTGTTTCATGTCATTTGACTTGAGCATAAAGAGAGAAATCAAGAGAGAGGGGTTGCCAAAGCAGCAGCCTGCCATGGGGCAGCGTGGTGATGCCAACCTGGACACACAGCTCCCATGCCAGGAAACACCCAGGGCAGTTCAGGTAGGCTGAAAATCAAACCCAGCAGCCACGGAGAGCGCTGCACATCCTCAGCGCTCAGGGCTTTCTGACAGCCAGTGCTGAAATATTGTTTCTGTGGTGAAAGGAAACTGTTTCTCTGTGTATTTTTTTTTATTACCCACGGAGTCACCATCACCACAGCCATGGGGCAGGCTGAGGGCTCCTCCTGGGATATCTGAGCATCCTCTAACTCAACAAGATGTCTCAGCAGTTCCCTCCCTGTCTCATCGAGAAAGCCATTCGTGTGCCAAGCACATTCCACAGGCCACCCCAAAATTCACCTCATAGCACCACTCTTTGCGCAACACTTGCAGGGGTTTTGGGATGCTAGAGGTACATCCATGCCTTCCACAGAAGTCAGCAGTCCTGGAAGCAGCAGGCAGGGAAGCGACTTCTACCCAGAGCAATCCTACCGGTTTGCTTCCTGACCTGCAGCATCAGGAGAAAACATTCTTACTTGGGCTGGAGATGGCTTCAAATTGAGGGTTCAGAAACAAGGACTAGAAGCTAAAGCATCTCCTCCAAAACCCACCCCCAAACCTCCAAGACCCACCCCCAAACCTTTAAAATCCACCTCCAAGCCTCCAAAATCCACCTCCAAGCCCCACCTCCAAGCCCCCGCTGCGGGGGGACGCCCGATCCCCCCGGTGCCCACTCCTGCTGCGCTCCCGAGCCTCCAGGCCCGGCGCCACGCCATAGGCCCATTAATTAACTTCATCATCAACCCCGAATAAACGCATATCCCACCCCGGGCATCCCGGGCATCCCACCCGGGAGGAGGGCCCGCTGCTGAGCGTTCTCCCGTACGGTTCGCTGCGGGGAGCACGAAGCCGGCGGCTCTTGCGGGGCCGGCCAGCTGCCCCCGGGGTGCGGGAGCGCGGGTGCAGCGGGGCGGGCGGCGGGGCCGGTGCCGCCGGTGCCGCCGGGAGCGGGGCTCGGACGCGGCGCCGGTGCGCGGGGGGAGCGCGCAGCTGCAGTACCCGCGGCGGCCGCTCGGCGGCGCGGCACTGCCGCCGTGCTCGCCGGGGCGGCCGGCGGCGGGGGCCGCTCTCTGCCGCCTTCCCGCGCCCTCTCCTCGCTCCGGCAGATCTCGCGAGAGCGCGGCCGGCTGGTGGCCGCGGGGGCTGTTGCAGCAGCGGCGGCGGCGGCGGCGGCGGCGGGAGGAGGCGGCGGCGGCGGCGGCGGCCGGGGGCGGCCGAGGAGGCGGCGGCGGCGGCGGAGGAGGCGGCGGCGGCGCGGGGGCGGCCGCGCCGGGGCGAGCAGCGGCGGGCGAGGCCCGAGCGGCGGCGGCGGCGGAGCGGCGGCGGCATCATGGCGGACAGAGACAGCGGCAGCGAGCAGGGCGGCGGCGGTGGGGGCGCGGCGGGCGCCGGGGGGCCGGGCGCGGGCGGCGGCGGCCCGGGCGGCGGCGGCGGCGGCGGCGGGGGCCCAGGCGGCGGGCTGCAGCACGAGACGCAGGAGCTGGCCTCCAAGCGGGTGGACATCCAGAACAAGCGCTTCTACCTGGACGTGAAGCAGAACGCCAAGGGCCGCTTCCTCAAGATCGCCGAGGTGGGCGCGGGCGGCAACAAGAGCCGCCTGACCCTCTCCATGTCGGTGGCCGTCGAGTTCCGCGACTACCTGGGCGACTTCATCGAGCACTACGCGCAGCTGGGGCCCAGCCAGCCCCCCGAGCTGGCGCAGGCGGCCGACGAGCCCCGGCGGGCGCTGAAGAGCGAGTTCCTGGTGCGGGAGAACCGCAAGTACTACATGGATCTGAAGGAGAACCAGCGCGGGCGCTTCCTGCGCGTCCGCCAGACCGTGAACCGCGGCCCGGGGCTGGGCTCCACGCAGGGCCAGACCATCGCGCTGCCCGCACAGGGCCTCATCGAGTTCCGCGACGCCCTGGCCAAGCTCATCGACGACTACGGCGTGGAGGAGGAGCCGGCCGAGCTGCCCGAGGGCACCTCCTTGACTGTGGACAACAAGCGTTTCTTCTTCGACGTGGGTTCCAACAAGTACGGCGTGTTCATGCGGGTGAGCGAGGTGAAGCCCACCTACCGCAACTCCATCACCGTCCCCTACAAGGTCTGGGCCAAGTTCGGCCACACCTTCTGCAAGTACTCGGACGAGATGAAGAAGATCCAGGAGAAGCAGCGGGACAAGCGCGCCGCCGCCGCCGCCGCCCCCGCCGTGGGCGCCGAGCCGCCCCCCGAGGCCGAGGCGGCCGCCGCCGGGCCGCCCGGCGCGCTGCTGCAGGCCGAGGAGCCCGAGGAGGACTGACCGCCCGCCCGCCGGGACGCGGACTGGCCCCGCCGCCGGCGGGAGGGCGGGCGGGCGGCGGGGCGCGGGGGCGGCGGCCCGGAGCCCCCCCTCCGCCCGGAGCCCCCCCGGCCGCGCCGCCCGCCCGGCGCCCCCCCCGCCGCCCGGCAGCAGCAGCGCCTCAGACCCGCCACCCATCGCTGGATGTTCCTCCACTTTACCCACCGTATCAAACAGTAAGCAGCTGCTAAAACAAAAACAAAACAAAACAGAAAAAAAAAAAAAACCAAAAAAAAAAAAACCACACAAAAAAAAAGAGTCAAAAAAAAAAAAGTAATAACATTATATATGAACTGTGTTTCCTACTTGATTAAAAATATAAAGAACTGAGTGTTTATTTCCCTAATTAACCGAGAACTTTTGTACACGTTTAAGCTATTATTATTAAAAGTGTTTGCAAAAATGGTCAAGATTATAATATTGCTGAATTATATAAAAAAAAAAGTCCTTTTCATGTTGAGCTAACATTTGACTTTAGCACAAAAAAAAAAGAGATATTTTAGAACACGTAAAAATAATATTTTTAGTTTTTTCTTCTCATTTTGTTACCAAATTTCGAACCTTACATGGAGGTTACTATAGTATATTTGACACCCTATATACCTGTGATTAGAGATGTGTATATATATATGAGGGCTAGGCATGCTGTGTGTCTGAGCTTTGTCTAAATGTTATGCAGAAGTTTGTAGAGTTAAAAGGTACGTAGGTTTAATTCATGCAAGGTAAACAATAAGTGCTCTCTTTTATACAATATGCATTGCATCTGGACCTTAAACATATAAAAATGGTCAGTGAAACTTCTGTGAACATGAAGAAAAATTATTAAAAAAGGCATTTAAATGAAATTTGCTAACTTGTGATTTTTACGTTTGAACCAAAGTTATTCAAATAGTAAAAAAAAAAAAAAAAGAAAAGAGGAAAAGAAAAAAAAAAAGAGAGAGAGAGAAAAAAAAAAAACGAAAAGTAAAGAATTTCCTCCCATAATATTTTTTTTCTGCACCTGTTTGGTTTACAACTGAGTAGGCATATTGTCATTATTGTGTATATGAGATGTACTTGTATTGTTCATAATATATTTTTTTTATTCTGTGTACTTAAAGTACTTAACCTGACATGCAGCGGTTTCCAGTCCACCTGTTTTTGGACAGCAGGTAGCGAGTCTTTCCGTGTGGCCACTGGCACTAGCACTATCTCCTGAAGTCGGAGCGATGCTTTGATCCCCGTTCACTCCCGTAGGCCTGGTAGAAGCAGTGCAGCGAGGGCAGCGTGATCCCACTGAGCCATGGGGGTCGGAGTTTGGTTGGACAGTGAAAGCCAAGCCGGTGTGTGTCCGTAATGGATTTCCATGTAGCTGTGGTGCTAGTTCTCATTACTGGCTACATACCTGGCGAGCCTGGCCGTGCCCTGCCCTCCCCGTCCCAGCTCCCGCCGGGCGCGGGCTCTGCTCGAAGCCTAGGCTAGGGAAACACAGATTTGTCAGAACACTAATCTGTCCAGGTGTGTTCTCCAAATTGAAATTGTTTGTAATAATAATAAGAATAATAATAGACTTTTACAGGTTGTCTTCGTTGTTTTTCAGTTATGTTTTTCTTTTTTTCTTTTAAAAAAAAAAAAGTTGGTGTGCTTTTAATTGACTAACTTCTTGCTGCTGTATAGTAAAATATTAATATATTTTTATCATTAAACTGCTGCATGACTATCATCATTGTGAGTGAAGAGAAAATGTTATAAAAAAAAAAGATGCCTTAAACAGTGAAAACAAAACTTTATTTTTTGTTTTTTCTTTTCTTTTCTTTTCTTGGCTGGAATTCAGTAGAGAGCATTTCAGAGAAACTAGAATCTCGTTCCACTCGGAAGTTTTTTGGGAATGCAATCATTTTGCTGAATGGTCTTGGCTGAGTTAGGGGTCAGGTAGACCTGAGCTGCTCCTGTGTGAGCAGGAGCTGCCAGCACTTCTTTACCGAGGGGCAAGGATGGAGTTTCGGAAGGGTGGGGAGAAAACAAAAAAAAAGCTTGTTTTAAAGAATTTGATTTCCTGCTGTCATTTTATTCCCAGTTGAAATTATAATTCCCTTTTTCTTCTTGGGGTTTTGGGGTTTTCTTGGTGTTTTTTTGTTTGGTTTTTTTTTTTTTTTTGAGATGTACTGTAAGTGTCAAAACAAGCTGTTTCCATTGTACCATGCATTATTGCCCTTGAAAGAAGTTTGCTGTTAGTGTTCACAGAAAGTTAAACACGAGCCGTCGGTAGCGAGGTGTTTCTGTTTCTTTTTAAACAATCACTGGAAATGTTTAAAATTGCTTTAATGTGCACTTTTCCTATTTCCCAGTAGTGAAATAAGCTTTTCAGAGTGCGTAATGTGACATTTGAAATGGTTCTCAATTGCATGTAAACATGTGTCTGATAACCTGCTTCTGATTCGGAGGCTCTGGATGGGCAGTTCCAGCGATTATTGTACTTCAACTGTGATGTGTCGGGACTGCACTCTCCATGCTGCTAGACGTAGTTAGGAATTTAATTGCTTTGGTTTTGCTACTTGATTGATTGTCTCGGTCCTGCTGTTCACTGCCCTCCCCAAAGTTGTGGCGCTGCCGACGGACGCGCTCCGGCGCCCGTAGTTCCACGCCGCCGCGGTGCGTTCCCAGCAATAAGTAGCGGGGAGGCGAGGAGAGCACGGCGGAGTGTCCTTCCGTCCCTCCCGGCTCCTGGGAGCATCGCTAACGAGGCAGGCTCCTCCCGTGGTCTTCCTCGCCCGCGCCGCCCGGATCCTGCCCAGGATCCGGCTGACTCGAGGAGCGCGCACGGGTCCAGTCAAACCAGTACAGCCTGGAACAGCCCGCGGGCAGTTCTGTGAACAGTGGCCGAGAACTCGTGGTCAGTTTTTGTCTCGTTTTGGGTTTCTTCTGCGTGTTTCCTCGAGTTTTTTTTTTTTTGTTTCGTTTTGGTTTATTCTTTTAACGCACGTTCTGGATGTTCAAGGACTTGATGAATGATGATAACGAAAGACTAAAATGACTGTAAAGATTCGTGAGATTTTGCTCCTGGTTGTTTTAGTTTCCTTTGGATTTGTTTTTTTGCTTTTTTTGTTTTAATTTTTGTTTTCCCGGAGGTGCTCGGTACTTTACCAAGGCTCTAATATCTCAGTATTTAAAACAAAGTACAGAAAACCCTGTTTAATGTTAGAAGAAGAAAGGTATATTTGACCATATGTGTTGTTTTAAAAAAAGACAGTATGCTCAAATGTGCCAAGATACCTAATTCCTGAGAAGTATGCCTTATATTTTCCTTGATGATATGCTTTTAAATGTCTTGTAGAATAGGTCCAAGAGCATGATAAAAGCTACTTTATAATGACTACGTGCAAGAAAACTTGAAATTCATTGCAATACTGACATTATTTTATTTTTAAGTTAAAGGGACACTGTCAAGTAATTTACCATTGAAATACAACCACCTTTTAAGTGGTTTTATGCTAACGGGGAAATGTCCTCCGAATTAAAATTCTATTTTTTTTGTTAAAATGAAAACAAAAAAGTGAAATTGCTCTGTCTTTGAGAATTTAAATAAAAAAGAAAAAAAGAAACAGCACGAGCCGCTGTTGATTCCTGCCTCTTCTTTGCGGTCCCGCTTCCGATGCTGCGGCGGGAGGCAGCCAGCAGCTTCCCGGGAGCCGGGGGGGCCTGGCCGGACCCTCCGGGGTACCCCCGCGCCCCGGTACCGGGAGCCCCGGGTTGGGCTCGGCGGCAGAGCGGGAGCCCGGCCGCGGGTGCCGGGAGCGCGCCGAGCTCCCCGCCAGGCGCGCCCGCAGGCGGAGGGCTTTTCGCTTTTTCGAAAATTCAATTGGGAAAAAAAAACGGAGAGAAATACTTGACAGTGTCACTTTGTGCGCATCCCTCGCACGGGTTGAAATGCGCGAGGCGCAGCGCTGCCGGGAGAGCGGTTCCCGAGCTGTCCCGGGACTGGGGGAAGCGCGGAGGGGCTGCCCCGGGGGCAGCGGGCGGGCGCAGAGCCCACCCCGTGAGCCAGGCAGAGCTGCTGCCGGGGATTTAACCCCTGCTCAGAGCCGACCGGTAACTTCTTTTTTTTGTTTCGTTTTGGGTTGGGTTCTTTTTGGGAGCAATTACTTTGTTGCCTTTAAAAATAGCACTGTAACCACCTTTTTTTATGATTAGCTGTAGTGTAACCTTTGTCCCTTCAAACTATGCAAGCTATGAAATGTAAATTAGGGATCAGTTAAAGATAGTTGATTATATTCAATCAGATGACATTCATGCACTAACTGGAGTATATACAGATAAAGCTATTAGAGTGACTTGTATGCTAACAGCAAGATATAACATACCTACCTATTCTAAAAAAATGACTATTAATATTGTATAACAGGACTGTGGGGGTTGGGAGGGAATGTTATCTCTTATCTTCTTAAAAGGGGATTTAAGATTTTTATAACTGTTTTTTCCATCAAACTTTAATATTTTTGTCAAATTTTTAGGTATTTAATTTGTAAAATAGATTTTACTTTGTACTGGCGTACAGAAAATAGGGGTTGATTTAAACTTTTTTGAAGCCAAGTGATCAAGTACATTTGTAATAAAAAGTCAATGGATCTATATCAGTCGTACTCACTGTTTTCATTTCTTGTACGTTCTAATGCAGTGGCGCTCTATGTCTCCCAAGGAAAGAAAAAATTGGGGAGGGGGGTGGAAGGAGAAGGCAAAAATGTCAGCACTGATGCTGCCAATTGATGCAACTTTGCGTGCACAAGTGGCCCTGGTCAGTGGAGATTTGGTAGATATGCATTTTTCCTAAAACACGGTGCACTTTTTCCAGAAGGGTTTATGCAAACCTGACATTTTTGGCATGTCTTCACTTCACGCTTCCACCTTGGCGCCCGTAAACTCTAAAGTCGCCCTTTGGGAAGCGCCTTTCCCTGGCACTTCAGGAAAAGCAAAACCAACCAAAGCAAAACTCTGATTTCTTCTAAAGTGGTGAACTACAGCACATGATGTTTTTGCACCCTCACACGCTGTCTCCCTTCCTCCAAGGTCTGCCACTTGCTTTTCTCTAAGTTCAACAGGTCAAAGTATTTTTTGTTTCATTTTTTTAAAGTAAAATTGCCAAGTGTTTTGGATCGAAGACTTCAGCAGATCCACCGAGCTTGGATCCAGCACCTTGCAGAGCACTGACATAATTATTTTTTGGTTTCTTGTTTGCTTTAAACCTAGCCCTCCCCTTCCCTGTCCCAGGGCATATACCAAATCTGATTGACTTGTCTGTGGCAGAAGTTGTGGGAGTCAGCAAGGAGAACGACGACATTAATGTACAAGAATGCTAAAACAGGTTTACATTTCAGGGGCTCTCTTCAAGCATGAAAACCTCAGAAGTATAACTAGAACCAACCAATTTCCTCGGTTTTACTAGTCCTCCAGGTAGACATTGAGTCTGTCTTAGCTGAGTTGGAAAGAAGGCAGTAAAGGCAAATTCTTCCACAGCTGTGCAATTTGCTCCTTCAAAAACCTGCTGCTTCCTACTGGATTTGGGTGGCTTTTGGAGAGGTAGAGCTCTGCCTGAAGCACTGTGAGTTTCTCTTTTAAAAAGACACTGTCAAGAATTCTTTTTTAGAAACCCAGTTTGCAGATTTTTTTTTTCCCCTGGCGTTTTTTTACTTCTTTTTTCTTTTGATTTTTGTCAGGCTTACCCAAACTTTCCCTTTATTGTCTTACTCTCCTCCTTCGTTGGCTGCCTGCTCCTTGTTAACTCAGCTTGTGCAGCTGGAGGGTCACTGTTCCTGGTGGTGTTTGGACTATCTGGAAGAGGAGCCCAGTAGTTTGAAATTCTCATGCTGGGCTTTTTTATATCTTTTGCACAGTCATTTCTCTCCCTAAAAGTTTTACTCTTCTTGGCTTTCTCTTGTAATGTGTGAAGAAAGGTGAAGGGCTCTGAATTTTTGGTGGCAGAACAGAGAAACTGGCTGCATGCAAAGCGTTGTCACAATGTTTTGACAAAACCGACAAGGTAAACAAGCGAGTTCCATTTTTATTCCCGATTCCTTCTGCTGTTGCCATCTCCTTTGCTGCTTGCAACAATGAAAGAGTTTCTGCCCAGAGCTTTTTTTTTTTTTTATGGTTTCTTTTACTCTGCTCACTTGCACATGATTTAGCTCACTGGCACTGCAAAATGTGCGTGGGTTGTGAGCGTGGCAAGGAGATACGTATATAGAGTTTAAAGCTAGTTAAGGTTAATTTAAATGGACTTCCAAAATTATAACCTTTTTTAAAAGCTCGCATTCCCCAGAGCCTAATCTTTGGGCCTGAAGTTGATGGCATTTTTCTTCTCCTCTGAAGAGGAGTGTGTTGTGTTGGGATGGCTGAGGGTGATGGCACAGGAAGGATGCTCCTCTCTGTGGCAGCTCTCCGGAAGCTCCGCAGCTGGAGCCGGGCTGCCTGCTCTGCTCTGCTCCCAGCACAGGCTCCCGTTGGTGCCAGATGGTCCTGGGTCTGCTCTGGGAGTTTCTCTTAGCCTGCCTATCCTCCTTTGCTTGTTGTCTTTGCAAAGCATTTCAGTTCCTGATGGGCTGTGTGTGTTAGCAGCAGTCTGGGAGAAAGGCAGCTCACATCAGGGTCCGCAGCAATCCCACTTCTTGTGAATGACAAGTGGGCCACGAGGCTGTACTGGGCTGTGTGCTGCTTGTTAGTGCAGAGCAGCTGCAGATAGCAGAGAGAAGTAAAGGCCAAGTCATCCATTTGCAGGGGTTTCACAGTGTTACTTCTTCAATGGCATTCTGGATATTTTACTGCAATTTGGTTGCATAGAAGTTGCTGCTGGAGGAGTACATTGGAAGGGAAAGGATAAGCAGGTTGATGATGAGGCTGGCATGGTGTTGTCACTAACAAAGGCATTTCCTGAGCCAGCAGCCTCAGGCTGAGTGAAAAAAGTTTGTCCAGAGGAGGAGTTCCCAGCAGCCACAGCAAAGGTGTTGTCTGTCTGGAGGGTGGGAAAAGGCTTTCAGAGCAAGGTGGGAGATGGGATGTGGCAGACATGGATGGCCAAGGTACACCTGGGCTGCCATGCAAGCCCTTCAGCATCAGCACAGCTCTTAGAGAAGCCCATGAGAGCCTGATGACAGTGGCTCTTTGCCACAAGCAGCTGAGGGGTGTCAGGCAGCTGCTCCCAAGGGATCATGGAGCAGTGGACACTGAGCTCCCCAGCTGGGGTAAGCTCTGCTGGTCCCCATTGTTGCAGTTTGGTGGCTGAAGCCAGATGAGCATTTTGTATCTTGGAAGAGTCAAAGCATGCCACTCCCACCTCTATAAAAGTAGTAAAGGGTTGTGTAGCCTGTTTGAGACAAAATATCACGGGAGAGGGAGAGTTGAAGTCATACAGCAAGAAACGAGGCGTGTTTTCACTGAAAATGTCAGCTGGAGATTAAGTGAAAAAAGATAAAGATAGAGGACTTTTGGCCTCACTATCTGTCTTTTGAATGTTGACTGATTAAAATAAGACAGAGTGAATGGCTGGATATCCCCAAACAATGCTTCACTGTCCCACTGCAGATTGATACTGCTGGTGCTCCTTCACCCAGAGATGGGATCTGGTCCTGAGCTTTCTGCTCTGGAAGGCACCGTGGCCAGCCAAGATGGAGCCTGCTCAGGCTGGCCATAGATTTTGCCTGCATGTGGGTGTTGTCTTGTTTTGGGTGACCAGACATCACCTGGGCTGTGGCAGTACCTCTGCAGCTCAAGTTGGGTGTGTGGTTTGGTAGGGAAATTCTACTGTCCCTGTGTGAGGTACCTTGGAGCAGTCTAGGAGCACAAAACCTGGTACAGTTTGGGTTTAACTAAGACAAGTTTTACCAGCTAGTGGGCATTAAGTTTATCAGGCCAAGCTAGAGCTTGTAGGAGAGTAAAATATCCAAAACACAGGTAACATAGCTGTCAGATCCTGAGCAGGGTCTACTTTGCTGTTGAACTTGGTGACCCTGGCCATTTCTACACCTCCTCTTGAGTCTTGAGTTCATGAAATGTGGTGAATCTCTGCTCCTTTCTAGACCAGCCATCAGCTGGAAGGGTTTTTGGTTTGAATGGGAATCTGCTGGATCTCCCCAGCAGGAACTCAGTCTTAACTCAGACAGTTCCTTGGCTTTGTTGGTGATCAGTCGGTTTGCTGTCCATCCTGACATTAGCTTTTCAAAAATACACACACCTTAACCCTTTCTGAATCTTGGGCCATGTAGCAGACTGAAGTGCAAAGAGGATTGGCTGCAAAACTGGCAGTGGGAGTTTCTGCTGAGTCTCCCTGGCTGTGGCATAGAGGCATTTTTTTTTCTTGAAACACTATCTTGAAATATGCAGGAAGCAAGAAAAACCAGCTTCATTCTTTCTGTTCGAGACTGGAGAGGTGAGAGGTGTGGATTTACATCTGCAGCACAAAAGGATGTGCCCCTCTTGGCTGGGGAGACCTTGGAGGGAGGTGGCTGTCGGAGCCGATCCAGTGCACGCCTCTGGGACGGCAAGTGCATGACTTGGAGAGATTTAGACAGCTTTTTGGGAAAAAACCTCCTTGTGTTGAAATGTCATCCCAGTCATGATGTTGTTTTCAATGGAGAATTGCTTGTGGAAGTGGCTTGCAAGCTGTATCTGAAGCCCCGCGACCGTGCTGACCCCGGTGGGTTTGGCTCTCTTACTGAACACGGAGCAGGGACCGTGCAGCAGCCCCATGGGTGTGGCCTTGGTGCAGGAGATCCCGTCCTGCTGACACATGGCAGCGCTGTGGGCTGGGGGGTCTTACTGCCATGCTTGCAGGAAGGTCTGGGAGCCAAGCCTGGGCTCTCAGACATCATCACCACCGTGCTCTGGATTGATGGCACGGGGAGTTTTGGGGGGACTGTGGGGGCTCTGCTGCGGGGCTGACCCCCAGTGTGGTTTGTGCTGATGTGGCTGGTGTTGAGATGAGGCTGGAGGAGGCTGTGTCCATATCATGGACCTGGATAGTTTCTGGTGCTGGGAATTGAGTCAGTAAATGAGCAGTGGTCGTTTTTTCTGTTACTGGTGAACGTCTTGATGTGTGACTCGGGGCTCAAATTGCTGTGTGCCCATCGAGGTTGGACCATTGGAAGTTTGGGGGATTTTGTTCTCACTCTGGGTAGAAAGGCAGCTGTCAGAGGGCTGGACAGTGGTTGTGCATCAGGCAGGACCTGTCTGTTGGGATGTCTGGGAGCAGCATTGTCATTTGAAGGGCAGCCACCTTTGTTTGGCTGTCTCTGCCCCCCAGCTTGCACTTGCTCTAGTGTCTCCCTAGGGAATGCATTTTATTTCTTCCTGTTCCATCCTGGTTGCACAATAGTGAGCACAATGTAGGCTGCTGGCTTTGTTGCCTGCAGTCTTCTGAGGTTTGGAACTTGCCTGGGCTCACCTTTTGCCCAGGCATCTCACATGGGCAGGGGAGCTCAGACCAGCAGCTCCTGGGGAGTGAGTCTGCATCGGCACATCGATGTCAGCCGGTCCAGGCTCCTCAAAACTCACCATGGGGTCGAGAGGTGAGTGCTGGGATTTCAGGGACCAGCTCTTCTCTCTGCATCAGTCCAGCAGAAGCAGGTCCAGCTGGCTCACTTTTGGGCGAGCTGGGAAGGCTTGCCGATCTGTCAATACTTCAAGAAATGCCAGGGCTAGGAATCATGGAGAAAGGGTTTTGTGAAATCTGGTATTTAAACCTCCCACTTGAGTGATGCTGAGGAGAGCTGGCAATGTAGCATTGGCTTATCAGAAGCTGTGTGGGCAGGTCAGCTTAAAAAAATGTTGCATGAGCAGCACCAGAGGTGAAGGAAAGAAGCTGGTGTCTTGTCAGGTACAGAGTTTAAATGGGGTGAGACTTCCTTTTTATTAAAAAGATTGTTTTATTTAAATAATAAATGACAGTGTGTTCACCGTTGCCAGGGGCTGCTGAAGGGCAACCAGGCAGGTCTGAGCGAAGTAGGGACTAAAGGCTTTGAATTATTTTCTGTCATTAATAACTCTGAACTGAGCACTGCAAATTCATGTAAAAGCCATCTCTGCTTTCATGCATGCGAACAGTTTGGTTTGTGGATAGATCTGCTGTGATCAGAGGCTCATTCTATCTTAAAAAAAAAGAAGTTGGCTTCTGAGCTTCACCTCTCAATAAAAGTCCTGGAAAATGAGTCCTTGCAGGTTTCTGCAAGGCCATATGTAACTTATCTTGTCCAATGCACGTCTCTAATTGGCAGTTTAAAGTAATTTTAAAAAAAAGAATCTGTTAACGGTCAGTCTATTTTTGGTTTAAAGATGGACTTTATATGGTCATAAAGTAAAATTCCTAGCTTAATTATGGGAATCAAAGTACATTGGCTTAATTGCACAAAGAACTGCACACAAGAGTGCAGAGAGGACACGCTTTATGAGTGATTATCTGCTGATGAAATACTATATGGAGCAACAAGTGGGTGCATTCCAGGCTCCAGAAAGCATCCTGAGGCCAGAACTGCTGGAGGAGAGATGGCACCAAATCCTTGTTCAATCCAAGAGAATTGGACATTTCTCTTGTCCAGTGTGGACCAACTCTATTTCTGGAAATAAATGAGCATGGTCAGGGTTTATTCCCACCACAGCCCTGACTGTCCTGCCTTTTGGAGACTTGAAGCTGGACAGGATTGAAGGGGTGGTTTATAACCAAAGCCTTGGTTGAGGAGTTAATTTGTGTTCTGGATATGCTTCCAGAATCTGGAAAAACAGCTGTAGGAGGTTTGAATGCCAGAGGATTTGGTGATGGGAAATACAAGTTCCCAATTATTAGGAGATCTATCAAATTATCTCCCTGTTGATTGGACATGTAGACTTTGAAAGGTGTCAGCGTGCTTGGGGCAAGCCTGCATTCTTGAAGCTGAGGTACCTGGGAAGCTTCCTGGTGTCCAGGAAGGAGACAGAATTTAGGACATGGCAGTGCCTCTTCCCAAAGTCTGTGTGTGTGCCTGGGAAAAGGCTGTGACAGGGAAGTGAACTGAAGAGCTGTGACTTCACAGCATTTCCACTTCAGCCCAGGCGTCCCCAGCCTGGTGGCACGGCAGGTGGGCAGGGTTTGGGGAGGACAGAGCTGGTGGGAGGCTGAGGCTGCTGGGGCTGGAGATCGAGAGCAGAATTGTGTGCACGGGAGGGATTGGGCTGGAGTAAGGAATGGGCACATCTGCACAACAGGGTGGAAACAAGAGACAAAAATAGTTATTGTAGATTGCTCAGTGGTGAAAAAAGACTTTGGCACAGCTGCTCTGATTGAAACATGGTGGGGGTGATAGAAATCAATAAGATACTGCATTACCTGCCATTGTAGCAGGTATGTTAGGTCATAAAGGAGGAACACTACAGCTAAAAGGTTGCTGTAAAATCTGAGGAAATTGGAGTGCTGATGACCAAACAGCCACATTTATGTTGGATATAAATTCTGTATTTTAATGACATGGAGGTATTAGGAAGTTTTCTGTTCCAAACAAAAGGAAAGTTGAGGATTTCATGAGCCTTGGGAAAAAAACAGGCTTACGCATCTTCATAAACCTGTTAGAAAAAGTGAGTTCTATTATGACCATGCTATCTGGCCAGATTGTTTGGGAGGGAACTGGCTAACATTTTGGTGTGCAAACATATTGATTTACTTAAAGAATAATTCATTGTAACAGCCTGGTCTAGAGTTCGCCTTTGTTTAGGACTAAGACGTAAGACCTGATTCAAAATACAATTATTATTGAGTTGTTAAGTAACGGTGACCACCTGGGGTCACTGAATTGCATGTGCAGAGTTCTCAGGGGTAGAAGTGGACTAAAAGTGAGTCTTCTTTTTTCCAAAATATTGCAGGGGAGTCCTTAGACATACCATAGATACCTGGGAAGGTTACTGACATCCAGGTGAGGCAGAAATCTGTCACAAAAGAACGAACAACCCTAAAACTGTTGTTAAAAATAGTTCTAAAGGAAGGGACTTGTGGAGTTCAGGAAGATTCCACCCAAGGACAGCAGTCCAGCTCTTAAGGAGCAGACTGGAAGAGCCACGTAGTAGTGCAGGTAACCATGATTGGGAAATGAAGCAGTTTAGGAGGGGCTTTGCAGAGCTGGAGGCTTTGGGGAGCCAATGCTGTCTGAGGGACATGAGAGACAAGGCTGGGGAGAAAATCTGGCTGTGCAGGACTGAAGGTAGAATTCATTTCCTGCACTTCTTCATGCCACTGAAGTGACTCCCCCATGTCCTTCTGGAGCACAGGGCATGTTTGAGAGCCTGCTGTCCTTTTGGGTGGAATAAGGAGCCTTCTTCTGAAACTCAAGTGAGGCAGAGATGCTGGAGCAAAGTAGGAAATTCAAGTGGAGGAACAACAGATGCATCAAGGGGTTTTAAAAAAGCTTGGGACTGAAACTTTTAAAGGTACTAACAGAAACAGGGCTGTCAAAAAACAGCTTAGTATTCTCCATGACTAGATAACGTCCTAATGTCAGGTTATTCTTTTTTTTTTTTTTTTTTAATTAAAGTATTAATCGGGACACTGGGGATTGCAGATCGGAAACCCTGAACTCCAGTTTAAGAAGGAGAATCTGAAGTGCTGTAGCTCTTCAGTGTGTGAGACATGGAAAGCAACATATTTTCTGCAGAGAAAAGGGGTTGGATCAGGTGATCCTTTCCAGCCCAGTCCATTCTTTGATTCTATGATCAGTCTGGTTTGCTGGGGCACCTACCAGAATGACTGAAAAACAGCAGGATAAAAATAGGCTTGTTATGAGAAGAGAAGAGTCTTCTTTGGTTGCAGTTGATATTTGTCACTTGGGGAGCAAAAGGTAGACTAAAGTCTAGTTAGAGAAAGTGATTAAAGGCTTCCAAGTCTGCATCTTCAGCCTTTGAGCAAATGAGTTCCATTCAATGGTTTCATTAAACCCAAAGTTGCTGGGTGGAGAAAGGTTGATTTTCATGAAACTTTTGTGGTGGACACCACTAGATCCAGGTTGCAAAGTCTGGTCTGACAGGAGAAACAAGCCCAGAATATTGGGTAATATGGCATCTAGATGTCTCCTGCAAAGCAACACCCCCAGTTCAAATTCCTGCCTTGAGCTGGACTTGCAGGTCTGCCAGATCCCAGAGTGTGCCTCAGCAGCTGATATTGTGGGTATGTTCTGTTTTCTTCTTACTAAGAAAAAACTCAAAGGTCTTGACTTTTAAAATGGGTAGAAAGGGAAGGAGTAGGAACAGCGGTCTGGGCAGCATCTTCCAGTGTTTGCCTAGGTCTGTCCTTGAGGGAGATTATTGGTGTGTGTACATGCAGACCTGTGTTACCTCTCTTCCCAGGAGACCCAGAAGAACCCACAGGTAACTGGTGTCAGCCAGAGCAACCTTTTGCTGCTCTGGCTTAGTTTTAGGCTTCTTAAAAGTCTAGGAGTCATGGCAAATACCCTGGCTTCCCCCACCTTCCTTGTCTTCAGTAGATGATGGTACCAAAGAGTGAGTGCTTTGATAAGTCGTTGGAGTTTGCAATAGAAACAGGATAACTGCAAGCACCATGAGGCTTTCAGTCAGAGTTTATGTTTAAAGACAAAAGCAGAGTGGTTGGGTTATACCAGGGAAGTGACCCGAGCCTGGCTGTGGCTGGAAAATTGAGAAGAGCATAAGGTTTGGTGCAGTGAGCATGGGGCTGACCCTGGGACAAGTGAGGCAACAAGCAACAGGGGGGAAAAAAAAGCAATTTTTAATGCTCCGTCAGTATGCCAGGCTGTAAGTGAATTGTTCATTCAGGAGGAAGAACTTTGATTCTGGTAGCAGAGCAAATGAAGGGAAGATGTGTGCTCTGCCACAGGAATCCTGCACATTTCAGGTGTAGGTGCAGGTCTGTGAGGCTGTTGAGCAGAAGCTCCTCTGTACTACAGCTCCTTAGAGCCCCACAGTGTCCCTGTGCTGCTCTCCCTAGTGATCAGGTGGTTGTCACTGGCACAACCTTTGTCCCTACCCCTAGAAATCCATTAGATTGCTCACTTCTAGTTAAATTATACCAGCTGACTTTGAAGTTACTCAATATAAAACTGTCGTGGTATTGCTTGCATGATAGTTATTTGATGTAAGACAACAGTTTCTTGTGCTCTCTCTTTAGGAATTTGGGCTTTGAGTTTCACTGGGGTGCGTTGTACATACCCAACTGCACAGGATCAGGCCCATCTCTGTTTTAAAATGTATTTCACATCTGCAATTAGAGATGTTCTAGGTAACAAATTAGAAGATCGAGTTGTCTGTCACAGGCTCAGATGATCATAGCGACTTGTGCTAAAGGCTCTGTCCTCGTAGAGACCTGCACGGCTGCTTTGTGTAACTGCTGTCAGAGCTCTGGCGTTCTGGTAATAGTGTTTTTTAATAAGTGTACTGAGTATACTCGCCTTTAAATCCTGTTAGGTACCAATAATTATTGCTGGTATTCTGTACATTAGCTCTGTACTAGCATTCACATTGGACTAGGCTTAATAGCGTGAGTGTCAAAGATGACTTGAAAAAGGAAAATTAGTTTATACCCTTTCCATGTGGTTCTACTCCATGTAGTGAGTGGTTTGTAGAAGTACCATAAGTGCTACAACTGTCTTCCCCCTTTTACTTGCTGTGATTTTCTGCAGCAGAACATACAAATTTAAGTCTGTTGTTCCATCCTTTGGCAACACTGAGATATTATCATGGTGAGGTCCATGGAAATACCCAGAGAGCTGGACCCTCACACAGAGATAAGGCATCTTTTCCATTTGTTTGTTTTTTTTTTTTTCTTCTGCTGTCCATCCTCCAGGTTTTTGTTTGTTTTTTATTTTTCAATGTAAAAAAAGTTATACCCTCATCTGTCAGTGCAACATCCTCTAGGATATTTGTGATCTTCCAGGAAAGGTAGACAGGACTAGAATAACTAATGCCAAAAATTGCCCATGGCAAGGGAGGGAAATCCTTGTTTTCAAGGCAAACCCCATCCAAACTTTTTTCAGCACACCACAAGGGTATAAATCCCAACTTTTTCTTTTCCAGGTGATCTTTAAGGCCAAGTAGCAGAGGGCAGTGTTTGCCCTCCAGTGGGGTTCGGTGCCACGTGGCGTCCGCGCTGTCCCGCAGGTCTGAGCCCCTGGCACCCCGGCATTTAGGGAGCTCCGTGGGGTTGGCTTTCACCGTGTCCTCAATTTGGATCCCCAGGGCGGAAAAATTAGGACTCTGTCAGTTAAAGAAAAAAACCAAAAGTGAAGGAAAATCTCTGGAGAGTTGTGTTTCCCCACAGCAGTGACAGCCCCTCAGCACCCACTTCTGTTCAGCCAGGACGCCCGGGTCAGTCCTGCTGGGTTTTTAGCCATCTTGACCTCATGTTTGCAAATATTATTGGTAATATAATGCTCTATGTACAAATGTCTGTGTGGCTCATGTGTATGTTTCTGTGGTTCCAGTCAGCCACAGAGTTCTGGAATTTCATTGTACTTTGGTTAAATGTTGGACTTTTAACTCTTCTACTGTATGGCTTCTTGATTTCTCTTGTCCAATGTGGACCAACTCTATTTTTGGAAATAAATAAGCATGTAAATAAAATGAATGGGTTTATGCCACTTACAAGAAAATGCTTTATTTAAAATATACACTCAGCCTTGTATATTTTATGGTATCTCAGGGAGCAGCCTAGGCTCAGGCCCCAGCAGCCTTGTGCTGAGATACCATATTATGTACAAACTCATTTCCCAGTGCTTTTGGAAGCAGACTTCCCATCTCCTGAGCCAAACCCCCGTAGGACCAGCCTTGCAGAGGAGGGAGGGGGGAATCCAGAAACACATAGTTTAAGGGGAGTAAAGGAAACAAACACGACTTTCCTCTCAACACAAGGCTTCTGGTTTGAGGTGTCCAGGTGCCAGAGACACTACTGGGTGCAGGGATGCCATGGGTCGGTTCTCAGCTCCCACTTGGGAGCACATGGAGATCAGGAGCACAATGACATCTCTTTTTTTTTTTTTCTTTTTTTTTTTTAAATTCTCCATATAAACCAATATTTACCAGTAATCCTGTGTTTCTGTTTTTGTTTTTTGGCAGACTTTTACCAGTAAATATCGGTTTATTCCTGAAACCAGAAGCCCTAAACATACCTTTGTTTATAAGGTCAGTTGGCATTTTGTCTCTCTCATTCCCCACTCCCTCCCAGTACAACCCAGCAGGTGGTTGAAAGGTACCGAGTTCTCTTTCTAGTTTTCCTGCTCTGCATCTCTGGGAACTGGAGCCCGCAGGACCTAGAGCCTTCTGTTGGTAATGTAGATCCGAGTTTACAAATTATTCTTTTGCCATTTTAAATCCTGCTTTTAAGGACAGAGGTGTTCCCACCTGCCCACCATGGGAACTGGTAGAAACCCCTAAATTTCTCCTTCTCTCTGAAGCCTGCGGGTAGGTCTCTCACTAGCATCTTCAGGCTTGGGACTGAGAAAATAATTTATCCCAAAATATACACTAAAAACTGCCATTTCTGGTTTGCTGTGAGCAGGACCGGGGGAGGGAAGGGCGGGAAAGGAATTTGTAACTTACTTTTCTCCCCCTTTTTTCCTAGAAAGCAAATGTGACATGGGGAGGAGGGAGAGAACATGAACGTGGCCCTTCCTAAACTCATTGTAAACTCATCCTCCGAGGCTGGGAAAAAGGGCAGGTGAAAGATCTGATCCTTAAAAGGACATCACTGGGTGTCTGAGACCCCAAAAGCAGCTGGCAATTTCTAAGGACTCAAATTGCTTTTGGTTTATCCCAAGACAAATTGACTTGGGAATGTTGAAGCCTCCTTTTTCCTCATAAGTATTTGCCACCCAAACACTTCACGTTTTGGTAATACCCCAGAAGCAGAGAACCTGATGAGGGATAGAAAATGAGTTTACTGCATGGTCCCGGCCAATTTTTTTTTCCCAAGCAAACAAAACACAAAAAAAATAATTAAAAAAAAAAAATCCCAAACCAAAACCCATCCCTGTACCTCCCCAGAAAAAACATCCTAAAAAAGCAAGTCCAAGAGGATCTCAAATGGCCAGATGCCCAGTCTGGTTTTGTTCTGCAGGGTTGACAAGGGTGTTTTTGGCATAGCTGGAGCCCAACCATGTCCCTTTAAGGAGCACCGTGGCTCGTTTCCTCCTCAGGAACCCTGAGCTGAGGGCTTTGCTGTTCCTGAGAGCTGATCCAAGCTCCTGCAGCCTTAGTTGGAGTCCAGAATGAGGGGAGCCCTTCCAGCTGTGCACTTTGAGCTGAAAACTACCTTTCCTCCCCTTTTGCAGCCTGGGTGGTTCTGATTGCTGGCAGTTCTGTAATACAACCTTAATCTGAGCAGTTGAGGCTGGTCCTACCTTATCTTCAGACGTCTTGCGGAGGACTCCTGTTACCAGTTTGGTACTCAAAAGCTACACCCCACCACCAGAAGTCACTTTTTGTTTTTTCCAAAGGCAGTGATAGCTCACCCTCTCTAGCTCTAATGGAAAACCTGATAATTGCAATGCAACTTTCTAATAAATTGTTCATATATTCATAATTCCGTTGCAATCCCAAATTGAAGAAGAGATCTGTTAAAGGTATATATTAGTCTAGATTTTTCTTATTGTAAATACTGTAATTTTATAATACTGTCAATATTTTATTAACTTAGAAATATTTAACAGAGTTTAATCTATGGTAGTTGATTCATTTATAGGTTTATGTTGCAGCCAATTACATTCTAATGTAAGATTAACTTTCAGCATGTAAACTTTGAGTGAATATATCTTTGGAAGGATTAAGAGAGAAAACTCTCACTCTTAATCTGTAGTATTTATCCCCGATTCCCAGTTGGGAATTATTTAATGAAATATTAGGAGATTTTGAGAGCTCATGAGTCTGATAACTGCAATGGGATTTGAAAACTTGAATTTTGAGATGTACCTGTCTCTTTGACCCTGTGAAAAAGTTTGAAAAAGTTTGTTTCATTATCTGACCTCTCTAGCACGGAAGTCTTTATTTTGAGCAAAGGGACACTGTCAGATCAATTTTAGTTTCTTGCTTTTGGGGGGAAAAAGAAACCACAAACTGCAGCCCTGTGGCATGCGTGTTAATTCTTTTTGGATCGCAGGGGGAACAGCTCCTCTGCCGGGGCTCTGTGTCCCTGGCCAGAGCAGCTCAGCCCTCCGGGGGTCTGGGCAGCACCGCTGCTCCGCAGCCGAGCTCGGGGCCGCGGCCAAACGCTCACCAAATCCCAAACGTGACGATTTTTGACCAAAGTGTTTGCTTTTTACAAATTGAAATCTCTCTCTCTCTTTTCACCTGATGGTGTCCCTTTAGCATCATAAAGATGTTCATGTTCTGTGAGAACCACGAGAAGTGATTTTCTTTTCCAAGCAGGGGAGAATTGGTCTGTCATGTGTTTGCAACGCAACTTGCATAAAAAAATACCAAAAATATTTTGTGGGTTTTCACAGGCGTTGGTATTTTTTGAGTGTAAAAGTTAATCTTGATTAGAGATGTTAATCTTGATTAGAGATGTGCCAATCTTTACTGCTTTCCTGTAGTGTTGTTACACTTAGGCATTTCAGTTCACTTACAAATATATACTGTAACAGTATACTTTGTACAGATTTATTTAAAATTTATTTGAAAACTGAAATAAAGTAGGCAGAAAATAAAGATATTTATTTTTCATTTGACTATGTAAGAAGGTATCATTCTTTTGGTTTTAGTGCACTGGTGTACCAAGCCTCAGAACCACTGCTTTCTCCAGCTCATAGGATGCTTTTCCAGACTGTGGATACGTGTATGTGTACTGCTGTGTTGATAAGTAAATGCCAACGATGGAGTTCGTTGCTTTTATACATCCCAAAGAGAAGTTCTCCACCGTTCACTGTCTGTTTTCTGACCGAAAAGGCGTGTGTTTGTGAACAGTGCTCACGCCAGCTCTGCCATCCCACCCTCACATCAGCTCACACCAATGCCAGGATGGGAGGAGTTGCCTGCGTACCTTCCCCAAAACACCCCGGGCCGCAGTGGCATCGTCAGGGAGCAGTTCAAACCTGTGTCCTTTGGGCTTTGTGTAAAGCAAATGCAGAGCAAGAAAAATTGAGATGTTAAATCCATTAGAAAACCAATTCCTTATTGTACAGTAGTATGGAGATCTCTAGTCAACCTGCCATTAATAATAGATTCTTATTTTTTGAATGATCTATTTAAAAGAACAGCAAGCATTGTATTTGCTAGTAAATCTGAAGTGTTTACATGGAATTACTAAATAAATTATTTGATCTAATATGGCTCTTATCAGTGCTGATTTTTAATAATAGAAATTCAGTTTGGCAGCTGCTTTTTTAGTTCGTGCTGTTCTTTAAAAATCTTCCAAAGCTTTTTTTTTTTTTTTTTCCACTGCATCCTTGTGGTTCAAATTAGGTTCTGAGGAAGAGGCAAACCACGCCTCTCCCTGCAAGGCCTGACAGGAATGCTAGCTCACGTTTTCCAATGTTTTCCAGCCATGAGGCTTTCCCTTCACATCCCAAGCAGCTGAGATGAGCAGGATGCTCTGAGCCCAAAGCCCTGCAGCATTCACTGCTGCTCACCGGGCTGAGGCCTGGGGCCTGGAGACACAGGATGGGTTTTTTACAGCAGAAGGCTTTGGGATAGAAGTAGAACATCCTCCTGTGAGGGAATGAGTTGTCCCACTCAGTGCCAGCAGTGGTCCTGTTCCTGCTGTTCCAAGGCTGCTGGAACACCCTGTGCTCCCAGCTCTGCCCCTGCCGTGGGTCTGTGGGCAGTCCCCAGAAACAGATGAAGGCTTTGGATCATCAGCAAAGCCAAAGGCAAATTCAGGGGCTCTCACCCCTTCCAAGCCCCAGAGGAGCCGGCTGTGAGCCCCCAAAGCTCCCCGGAGCTCCGGGGCTGGAGGATGGGGCAGGCGCTGCCCCGCCTTGGGTGGAGGGGCTGCAGGTGGAGAGCGGCGGAGGGAGAGGCTGGATGCAGGAATCCCTGCTCCAGGAGCAGCAGAGGAGCCGGCAGGCGTTGCAAATGCCGACTCTGGCCACAGCGTGTCCCCCTCCAAGCGCCGCAGACGCTGCTTCTCTCCCGGGCGCTCAAACCTGGGGAGAAGGAACCCATCAATAATGCACCCGCCTGAGCGCTGCGTCACCCCGTGCTTCATTCAGCGCCCCAGCGCCTCAGCCCTGCCTACAAACCCATCCGGTGCTTGCGTTAGGCACGGCCTGAAATTCTTGTTGGACATGGATTTCACGCCTCATGTTCAGGGCAGCATTCCTGCCCCACCCCACACTCGCTCTGGTGCTGCGGAGGGACGAGCCCGGACCCTGCTCCGTGTACACGGACAGTGTCTCTCCCAGCCTTCCCCTGCCCCTTCCCTCTCCTCTCTCCCTCGCTGGCTTGGAAAGGTTTGAGATATCCATTTCTTTGGCCTTGCAGCACCGCCCCAGCTCTCCCTGGGCTTTGCACTGCAGCAGCTCACCCATCAGGCCACACTGTTTCCATCAGAAATTAATCTGCTGTCTCTTACTCCTCTGAATAGCATATTTACACACATCTCTGTCTCCTTTGTGAGCTAGCCCATGGTTATGAGCAGTATATTCCTAGAAATTTGCTTTCTAGTTTGGGGGAAATAGAGCACACTGATGAAATGGCTCCATTTGTCTGAGTAACATCAGGAAACTTACCTGGGCCAGATGCTCCTCCAAGCTGGTACCCATTGGCCAGTGGTGGGTGCTTGAGAAGAAGCAGGAAACAGCTCCCCTACACCTTGCCAAGCCATGAAAGGCCCTTATTTTGGAAGAAAATACTTCCTCTTTAGCTTAATTTCCCACTCCAAACCCAACTCTCTCTTTACAGCACATGGGAACAACCCTCAGCATTGATCCTGCTGCCTCTCATGTCTCCACTGCTCATTTTAATGTGTAAAGCAAAAACCAAACTGAAATGTCAGACAAAAACTTCAGTCACAAAGTTTTGGGGTTAGTAATTGCTCAAATTTGTTTTCAGTGGATGGGGAAATGCTCCAGTAACTCAGATATGGAGCATCCTGAGCTGGTCTTGCCTCACAGGATGGCTCCCAACCAAAGCAATTCCTTCCATGCCGGTTTGGTTGGCATTGCAGAGAACCTGTGACTTTTCTGGGAATTGGCTGAAGTAGGTTATTCAAGATAAAAAGAAATGCCCCAGGGTGGCATTCCTGACCTAGGGAAGCAGAGAAGGTATTTTTGCTGTTTCCACCACTGCTGCTCACATGGAGAAGTGACTCAAAAGCCAACTGGTAGCTCCCAATTCTTCCCAGTCCTGCCATGCAGGTTTTGGGAATAGAGACTGCCCTGAATTTCCAGGAATGCATATTTGCAATCAAGAGGCACAGACATGAACTTGATCCACCTCCTATGAGTTTCCCTTTCAACCCAGCAGAGCATGGGAACTGCGAAAGGAATACTTGAATTATTTTGTCCTGGATTTGTTTCTCCAAGTCCAAAATACAGAGATGCTGAAAGTGGGGAATTTTATAAAATACCCAATATTCAAGTTGGCCTGGGAATCAAAAGCCAGGGCAAGGGCAGAGGGTGATTTCTGCTGCCAGGCAAGGAGGAAGGCAGTGTGACTCTTGGGGAGCCATTGTTCTGCACCCCCTGGGCAAGCTGGGACACAGATGGGGCCAGCTGCTCCAGAGCCTTTGGGGGCAGCTGCCTGTCCCAGGCTGCCATCAGGCAGGGACTGCTGGGGAAACTGTGTCCATGAGGCAGCCAAAGCTCAGTGCCAAGGGATGCCTGGAAGAGCCTGACCTGACAAGGATGCCCTGGGAGAGCCACAAACACGGGGGGAAAGAGGAGGGGACTGGTTTTGAGCAGCAGAACCCAGCTCAGCCTGACTGACCCTACAACAGACATTGCTCCTCTGCTCTTCCTCCCAGAAGGGTCTCCCTGAGCCAGGCTGCATCCATCACAGCCAGAGCAAACTTTGCCAGGACTGACCAGAAGGACTGAACTGTGCTAAAACTGGAAGCAGGAGATGCCCAAAGTGCCTCTCCCTGCCGTGTGAGACAGTAACAACAGCTGTAGTGTCCAGCACAGCTCACAGCCCACAAGGATTCCCAGCTGAGGCTGCTACTCTTGGTCATGGATTGAACCTGCAGTGTGTCTGCCAGGAATGTAATGGAAAAGCACCTTGCCACACCCTGCATGCTGCACTGGCTGAGGGCTGGAATGACATCCCGGCCATCCCAAGGGCAGTCCAGTGTAGTGCTGGGCTCCCCTAAGCACAGGAGGAGCTGCTCCACCCCACAGCAGGCAATTCCTGCTCTTAGAGGGTCCCTAAAGCTTTTCTCAGTGAGGGAAGTCAGATTTGCCCCCACCAGCTGGTAATGCTCCCTCTCACTTTGCCAGTCAGGGAATCTATCCCAAGATAATCCAATGCAGCTGAAGGATCCTGTTACTCCTCCAAAAAAAATGATCTCTAGCAGCAATAGAGCAGTTGGGCTGCCCCACACCTGCTGGGAGTGTTCCAGGCCAGGTTGGATGGGGCTTGGAGCAGCCTGGGCTAGAGGAAGATGTTCCTGCCCATGGCAGGGAGGAGGAGCAAGATGAGTTAAGGTCTTTTCCAAACCCAAACCATCTCATGAACAGCAACAGCTTTCCCTCCAGTTGGTGTTTCCCCTTGACCTGTGAGGGTTTGCCCTGGCTCACAGCAAACACTGAGGTCCTCACAGACTTTGTGACCAGCACAGTGCTTTGACCAGAGGCTGCAAGAAAGGAGTGTGCACCCAAAAGCCCAGCCCAGACCTGTGGTGGAGGCACAGCACAAAGGGGCTGCAGGCAGCTCTCCACTGTGCCAAGCACTCTGAAGTAACATCATGTGCAGGATGAGCTGAGTCCCCTGTGGGGAGCAGCAGGGATGAAGGCAATCTCTGTGCCCAGCTTTGATGTCCCCTGGCCCTGCTTCTCCTTCCAATAGCCCATGGCACTAAGTGCTCCTAATCTTGCATTTTCTGTGTTGAATTTCCCTTCATTTTCAGCCTGCAGCTCAAGGATTTCTCAGCAAGCTGCTGCTTCTCTGTGATGGAATTAGTGACAGTGGGGACAGCAATAGTAATTATTCAGTGACCTAGAAATGACCTTTCGCTTTTAAAAATCCATGGCTCTACTAAGGGCTAAACATTCATGAACCTAAAGAAGCTCCTGAAACCCCAATATTTGGGCAACAGCAAAACACCTGGGAATGGTGATCAAGGAGGGAGAAGCCCCAGGAAGTGTCAGAGTGAGTGAAGGATCCTGTTTGGAACCAGGACACGTACCCTTGAGCCCTGCTGGTGTCACAGCCTGTGTGCCTCGGTGGGCTGTGGTGGCCCTATCCCAGTGCTGGGACACAAGGATCCCTGACTGCAGGAGCAGCCCTTCCAAAGCTTTTTGGGAAGCAGGAGGGATTACCCAGCCCATCCCCCAGAACAGCTGTGGGCACGTGTCCACTGGATGTGGAACTGCTGGTGGCACCCACTGCCCCATTTGTCAGTCCTACAGCCCCCAGGCCTTCCTGCCCGTGTGCTGGCACAAAGCTGGCACCAGCCTTGGCCCTGGGAGGAGATGCCATGGGGAGCAGGCAGGAAAGAGACCTTCTCACCTCCCATGGTCTCCTGGCCTGCTTCCAGACCACCAGCTCCCCGTGCCACTGAGCTGGGCACATGCTGGGCAGGGTGTCCCCAGCTCTGCTGGCTTCACGCAGACTCACTCCCTACAACGTGGGCTTCTGCCCTGGTTTTGGCCATGATGGGTAGTGGGATGCCTGATGAGCTTCTTAGGAGATCTCACCTGCTACCTGAGCCCTCTGGGGAGGTGGAGATGAGCCTTGGATTAGGGAACTGGTGTCCTGTGTGTCTCCCAGCTGCTCAGCCCCTGCTCAAAGGGAAATCTCAGTCTCCCAGGGATGAGTCAAGAAGCCAGATGAAGGATAAATTTTTAGCATTCTTTTTCACTTCATACCACAATAGTGCCCACTGAGGCTTCTTGTGGGCTCCTGGGCCAGCACCCCAGCTCACCTGTAAGCCTCAGCCCAGTCCTGCCAGGAACATGTGCAGGTCAGGTCCTGCCACGTGAGCAGAGCTCCCAAACTCCCTCGCAGGTGGTTGGAAAGGTGCAGCCTGAGCCCGTGGGCAGACACACAGACACACAGGGACTGCTGGACCTGAGTGAGGGCACCCAGATCAGCACTGCTGGGTGAAGCTGGATGCACTCTCAGCCTCTCCAGAAAGTTGTGCCTGAGGAAGAGGAGGATGAGGAAGGTACTGGACTGCTGGACCCCTCTGGTGTAAAGCCCCACTTCAGTCAGCACAAAACTGGCTTTTTTCACCTTCCAGTTGTGCCCCTTGAGGTCTTTCTGCCTAGACAGATCCTTGACACAAAATGGGAATCAGTGATTCAGAAAAATACAAACCATCTGTGGAGCAACGTCACGGCAGCAACCACTTCACACGTGTGAGCCCTTAACAGACCTGCTCCCTGGGGAAAAGCAGAGTTAGCTGCAATTTTTTTAATGCCACTGCTATTTTGAAAGGAATAACTCATATAATAATAATAATAATTGCTTCCTGTGCATGCTCAGCACGTGTGCTTTGAGCTCAAGTAGAATATTAATAGTAATTAATTACAGCCCCTCTGACAGCAGCCAGTGTCAGGAGGGGACACCCACTGGTGTCAGCTCAGGGACAGGCTCTGCCACTGCCTTGTCTCTCCATGCCTGTATTTCACCAGCCAAGCCTTTGCTCGGCACCTTTCCTTCACCTCAGAGGTCTCCAGGGCGATCCTGGGGCTCAGGGATCCCCAGGATCCCTCCACAAGGCTGCAGGAAGCAGCCCAGGGTGGAGCCAAGTCCCAGTGTCTGATAAAGCAGCTTGGCTACAAAATGCTTTTCTGTCTATTCTAGAAAAGCTGATTTCCTGCTCAAAAAAATGTGGTGGTTCTCACCTAATGTCCCCACAGGAACACTTGGCTTAAACAGCTTTGAAATTAGTTTAAAAGCTGGTTTTCCACTCACTTTAGCAGGCAATCCTGAGCAAACCCAACACTCCTAAGCTCAGCTCAGGGTGCCCCAGGAAGATGTGGAAACAAAAGGCAAGGTTTGGGTTGGGGGGTAAGAGGAGATGGAGGCCACCCAGGGCTTTGGCTCCCCCAAAGATCAGAGACCAGCAGGTATTGCCCTCCAACCCCTGACAGCCTGCAGGGCTCCCTGCCTTCACCTCCTGACCTTTGGCAGCTGGATCTGACTCTCCTAAGGTGCCTGTGTCTTTTCTGACTCTGCCTCCTTTCAGCTTTTTTTAAATCCTTTTCTTTTTTCTGCCTTTTAAATCTTTTTCTCCAGTTTCAGCATCTCTAAAGGATGAGTGAAGCCAACTGCTGTGAGTTCTGCTGTCAAACAGCTATTTACTAAGCACCAAACCACACTGTTGTGAGTATTGAAAAAAATACATATCAAAGCTTTCCAGGTCTCTAATCCAGCCAAGCACAAAGGATTTGGGGATTTCAGGAGTTCCTGGGCAGTCCTGAGCTCTTCTTCCAACCAGAAATACAAAAACACGAGCACAAAGATCCACCAAGGTTGTGTCCAAACCCAACAACACCCAAATAAAACCATCACCTGTGCCTGGTTTCCCAACACCTCCTGACAGGAATGGGGCTTTCCTTTTGTTTCCCAACTGATTTTAGCTGGCACAGAGGTTTCTCATCAGTGCACAAAGACCACACATGCTGCCATCAAAATGACCCCAGCCCAAATGCAATGCACTTTAATTCTGTCCAGAGCTTCCACCTCTCCCTGACACATTGAACTGTTGTGAAATTAAATAAAATGCTCATTTTTAAAATTAAATCCCAGAGAAAAGTACAAATCCATTTACAAGATTTATGTTTGATTCAATCAGGCTCCAAGCCTGGGGAGGTGATAACACTTCCCTGTGCAGCCTATTTGATTAATCAGCTATAAAATATTGTGGGTTTAGTGGACATTTCTCTAGGGTTTGCACTGGCATTCACAAAACCCAGGTTCTTCTCCCAGAGGGTGGTGGGCACTGAACAGGCTCCCCAGGGCAGTGGTCACAACCCCAAGCCTGACAGAGCTCCAGGAGCTCTGGGATAATGCTCGAGGCACAGGGTGGCATTGTTGGTGTGTCCTGTGCAAGGCCAGGAGTTGGATTTGATGATCCTTGTGGGTCCCTTCCAGCTCAGCATGTTCTCTGATTCTATGATCCTTTGATGTATGATTTTCTCAATGTTTTTTACATCCTTCCTGGCTGAGGGTTCCTCTGTCTCTCCTGAGCTTGCTTCCAGGGAAGCAGGCATCTCCCTGTCCCTCTCACTGCCACCCCAGCTCGCTCCTCCACGGGGTGGGACAGCTGTAAATGTTTCTGTCTGCTGAGACCTCTCTTGTACCAATTCCCAGCAGGGTTTAACACCCTGAGGACCAGCAGGGGCAGGCAGTGCCAGCCACTCTGTGCCCACCAGCCTCAGCCCCCTGACATGGTTTGGGATGGCTCTGGGGGGCTGGGAAGGGCCCAGCAGTGCCCCCACAGTCTCATTCTGTCAGCAGTGGTCAAAGACACCCCATAATATCACTCTCAGCGTCTGGTTCTGGGGAACAACCACAACAGCCTGGGCAGCACACCTGGAGCAAAGCAGGGAGCCCCCAGGACAGCACCAGACACCTCCTACATGAAGCTCCTACGGGCAGGTCCTCCAGGACAGCAGCTTGGGCCCCAAATTCAGCCCCTGACTTCTCTGCCCAGACCAGTGCCAGGAGGTGCCTCAGCAGGAAATGGGCCCAGCAGGCAGCATGCTGGGGCAGGGACAAGGCAGGGGAAAGCAGAGACAAGGCACTGTCAAAAGAGACACTAATTAGTGCTAATTGCAAATAATCAGCTGAACCTAAGAGTGTGAGGGAACCCAGTCCTGGCAAAGGCAGTAGCCCTGGCTGGAGTGAGGAGGGCACATGCCAGGCAGGTCACGATGGGAGAATCCCATGGATGGGGACCCCATTGCCTCCCACACCATCACTGCTCTTCCCTACCCAACCCAGGCAGAAGTTCCCACGTGCTGCAGCACACAGGGCTCCTCTAACTGGCAGCAATTCCCAAGGACAGAGCCTTCATGTTACTCATCCTGGGAGACCCTGCTCAAAGCCCAGGATGGGCCTCTGGCTGCTCCAAGGGCAGGAGAATTAGTGGGAAGATGATCCCAGGAGATGCTGGGAGATGCCACATCATAAAGCAAGCCTTGTCCCTCTCCTCCCACCACCCTGGGCTCACCCAGGTGAGATTCTCAAGGTACAGGGATCCTCCTGTGAGGCTTTGGGGCCCCTTTTCTCCCTGCAGGGTTAAACCCATTTCCTCTGGGTATGTGCAGGTGTCACTAACATTACCAACACAGCACAAGCTTTCTGTCATCTGCAGTCAATTTTTCCTCCCTAGAGGCCATCCTCCTTCAGTCCTCCATCACCTACACCTGCAGCACTCCCAGCTCTCATTGCTTTGGCCCAGGATCCTCATGAAGCTCTGTGCCCAGAGCAGATTTCCAAGCAGGGCATCAAGACCTGCAGCTGCACCGTGGCCCTGGATCAGCCCCCACCTCCCACCCCCTCTGAGACATCCTGGGCCGTGCACAGAGTGCTGTGGCTCGCTCTCAGCACCAGGATGGAAGTTGTTCTCCTTCATCCTCGTCAAGTGGCTCTCCATCTTCATTACCTGGCTGTCCTCACCCCTGCAGTCCATGGCTGTCTTCACTCCTTCAGGCTTTATTTGGCACCCACCCAAATCCTACTCGCTTCCTTCCTTACCCATTCCCTGTGAATTTTCCCAGAAGACAAGTAATATTTCCATCTCTGCCCAGCTCTGGAATACAAAGCAGGGCACAGATGCTCCAGGTGAGCAGCACAGCAGGGGCTGAGCCCAGGTCCTGCCAGGGCTGTAAGTCTTGTCTCAGCACTTGCACTGAGCAGCAGCCAGGACACTCCTGCAGCGAGCAGGGCAGAGTGAGCAGTGTCCACTGCCCGGTGCCAGGCCCTGCGGGTACCACACGGGTCAGGCTCTGGTGATGCACTGCTCACCTCGCTGGACCCAGCAGGGTGGAGACCCCTTGGCAGACCCCTCTGAAAAGTGTCTGAAAGAAAAGTTCAATCCTCTGTGCCCTGCTAGTAAACTCCCATTCATGCATGACTTCTCAAATGCCTTTTGAGAGCTTTCCTTTGCTTTCTGTGCCAGCAATGACTCAGGCTTAGATGTGCATTGTCAGGCAATCCGGAGCTGGCTTCTAGCTAGGAAACACCATTTGCTCAGCAAGAGCAATATTTAAGTGCCCTCTGGTGGTAACTCCCTGTGCCGATGTTGGGATTTCCTCCTCTCCCTCCTGCCCGACTTCCCCCTGGGATCTTCCCTGGGGCATCCGTGCGGGTGGCAGGACAGTCGGCGCTCGCTCAGGGTTTCCCATCCCGCTTCAGCGGCACGTTGTGCGGCGTGTCCCCGCTTCCATCCCTGCGGCACGCCCGGAGCGCAGCGCCTGGCCCACTTCTCTGCCCACGCGTCAGCTCATCCTGCGGGCCCGCAGCCGCCTGCCGAGGATGCTCTGCGCATACAGCCCCCTCCCCGGCAGCGTTTGTATTTCGGCCAAGCCGAGTAAAAATGTGTGTGTGTGAGATCTCAGCGAGGTTCAGCTCCCCTGAGCTGCAGGAGAAGGAGCCCTAAAGCTGCTCCCCCAGCACGGGAAGGCTGCAGTGACAGTTCAGCCGAGGTACGAGCCCCAGAGGCGCTGCAGAAAAATGGTTTTGTAACACTGCTTTTCCTGAAACTCCTTCTGCAACTCACTGCTCTATTTAATTGCTACAAAATACCTTACAGTGCCATTATATTTTCCTTTTAAAAAAAGCATCTTAGAGATTCCTGTAGCTTCAGCTGCTGGGGGCGGGGAGAAGGGGAATATGACAGAAAATATCTGCCATGTCCACAGCTGGATCAAAATCCAGGCTGGACATTTCTTTAAGCATGAAACAGTCATTTTAATGATGAGGTCGTGCTACTCAGCTCCCCTGGCACATCTACAGTGACTCTTCCTGCTCTGCTCCACAAGAGGAAATGCAAAGCAAAAGCGAGGCTAAGGGGGAACATGCCCCGGTCTGGGATCCTGCAGACCCTGGGCAGATGTGGGAGGTGTGCTGGTGGGATGGAGCATCCTGGGAGCTCCTGCTGCCCCAGGGCAGAGGGGCACAGAGGGGCTGCAGCCAGGCACACTGACCCACCAGCCTCTTCATCCACCCCCACGCGTGGGCTGCACAGTCCAAGCCCCTGTGCACATCCCTCCTGTCTCACACCCATCCCTACGGGAATGTTCTCACCTCCCCAGCTCAGCCCCCCAGCTGGCAGTGGCCACCACTCAGGAAGGTGCAGAGCTGTCACCTGTGGGTCACACATGACTGTGGGTTGGTTTGACAGCAAAAGGAGGAGTGACCCTTCCTATCCACCTTTGCTCTGCCAGGAAGGAATTGGCTGCTGAAAGCCTCATAAACTAGGGGCAAGGCTGGCAATGTTCCATTTCTGTGTGTGCTGCTGCTGGCACTCAGATGCTCACATGAAATATGTGTGTGTGTGAAGCACCAGCCCAGGACTGCGAAATAAAGTTGCCTGAAGCTGACCTCTAATTTGTCTTTCAGCCAGCTCAACAAACTCCCTGGGTCCCACAGGAGTAGCTCATCTCACAGCAGTTCTGAAAATTCAAAGGAGCTGTGTAGCTGTTTAAATATAGGCTAAAGCAGTTATTTAAATACTTAGCATTTCTTCTGGCCCATACCATAAATCAGCTTATTCTGCAAACTGTGCTGTTCTTACCTTGCTCTTCACTGGCTGGGCTCAGTCCTGGTGTTCACTGTCCAAGTGTCAGGCAGGAGACAGGACACCCTTGGTGCCCACATGCTCATAGTGTGACAGGAGAAATGCACATGTGTGTCCTGGCTCAACACCAAAACCAGCAAATTGAGCAGCTCTGTGACTGTGCCACCTCCAGGGACAGCTGGGAACCTCTGTAGGTTTTCTGTCCTTTACATGGACACCCAGCAGCACCTGCTCCAGCCCACCTTGTCCCACCTGCCCCAAAGCTCACCCTGGCATTTCTGTGCCCTGAGACAGCATCACACACCTGCAGACTGGCTGGGTTGGCAGGGACCCTTTGAGGCCACCTGCTCTGACCCCACTCAACCATGGGAGCCCCCTGACCATGACCTTGTCCAGGTGGCTTTGAATACCTCCAAGGATGGAGACTCCATAACTCCCGGGCACTTAGAGGGATCCTCCAGTGTTTCCATTTGTGCCATTGTCCCTTCTCCTGTCACTGGGCACCACTGATAACAGCTGGATCCTTCCTCTTTCCACTCTTCAGGTATTTATACACACAGGTAAGGTTCCCCTAAGCCTTCCCTTCTCCAAGCTGGACAGTTCCAGCTCTCTCATGAGACGTGATGCAGTCCCTCCACCCACTCTGTGGGTCTCTCCACTGGACTTTCTCCAATCTCCGAGAAGACCAGCACTGGACACACACTCTAGGCATGCCATTCCACATGGGGAATCAAACAGTGATGATTTTCTTGTTCTTCATATGCCTGGAAATGATATTCAGGGTTAGCTGCTCCTATTCCAGGAATGGGGTGAGGCAGACCAGCCTGTAGTTCCCTGAACCCTCCTTCTTGCCCTTATCAAAAACAGGAGTGACGTTTGCTTTCCTGTGGGCTTTGGGTACTTCTCTACCTTATCCAATGGGATTTTTACAAGCAGACCTATGAAGAGGCTGAAGTCTACTCTCACAAAATTCAGGGCTGTGCTCTTGCTTTTCACCCTCCTTCCCTACAGGATTCTGAAGTCTACAGTCCCTGTCTCACTCATGACCTTCAGGATGAGGCACTTGACACTCTCAGACAGGGGTTTCTAGCCCAAACCTGTCTAACCACCTGTGGACCCTCCATGTTTTCACCTCCCAAATCCAAAACTGGCAGCTGTTTCCCGAATGTCACCCCGTGCTGACCAGGACTGAGTCTTCCCTCGTGTCAGTGAAGCTGAGGAGACCAAGCATCTCTGCCTTGCTCCCCAAGAACCCGGCTGCCACAAGGGATCAGGTCCTGCACTCCTGGGAGTCCTGGGACAGACAGGACTGAGGACATCTTGGACTGACCGTATGGCTGCTCAGGAGCATTGGGCACAGTAAAGTGGCACATGCGCTCTTGGCTCCCTCTCGGTGTTGTGTCCTGTGACTTTGGGGACAGTGACAGGGCAGGAGAGTGTCACAGCGAGCAGGCAGGGTTCTGCTTCCCAACAGCAGCAGCAGTATCTGTCTGGTGTCCACCTTGGAACACCTCTGTGTTTAATTAAAAGCATTAAAAACATGGCAATCCAAGCAGATGAGGGCTGTTCAGAGCCCACCGGTGAGAGCAGGCTGATGCCTGCTGCTGGCCTGGAGGGGCTGAGAGCAGCTCTCCTCTGCCCTGCTCCTGGGCTGGGTGGCACAGCTGTGTCTGCACGGGGCTGGAGGTGATGGTCAGGATCCTCAAGGCCCTGGTTTTGCAGAGTTTCTTGTGCAGCTGCTGACCTTGGAGTGGAGCCAAGGCCGATGGATGCACACGGAGTCCCTGTGCCCGAGCCAGGCTGAGCCCCTGGGAGCTGCTGCCTCTGCTGGAGCTGGGGTGCCCGGAAAAGAGGGAACAGAAGTCAGAAATGCTGCTGGCACCATGTGGACTGGAGGGCTGTGGTCAGCCTCTCCCCAGGACTTGCTGACACCTGATGCTGGTGCAAGGCCACAAAGATTATATCTGTGCCCATTCCCAATGGAGCTTCTGTGCTCAGTGCTTTGCCCTCCTGCTCACTGCAAAGCAGTCTGTACCTTTCAGACAAAAGACTAAATAAAGCTCTTGGGAGACAAACAAAAGATTGACTTTTGCTTTCCGTGACTCCAGCAATCCAAGGGTGATGCATCTTCCTTGTTTGCTGCACTCTGCTGAGAGGTTCTCTCCAGCAAGGGTCTGCAAGCTGAGGAGGGGACACCTGTGGGACCCCTGTCACTCCCAGGGCCTCCTTCCCCGTGTGCCCTTTCTGCCCAGACTACTGCATCACCTTGGGCTCCATGTGGGCACAACTCCATTGTCCCACATCCCTGGGGTTTGCTGTGGTTTCCTCTGCTCACCCCACAGCCCCTCCCAAAGCACCTATGCTGTCACTGTAAAAATGAATGCTATTTTTCCTCCCTCCCTTCACTGTTAAACTGTTTTACATCAGCTACCACTTCCTCCAGTTCCATGTATTTTTTTGGTGTGGAGCAGTGTCTCATAAACCACTCTAAGGGGCCATTGTCATTCCAGAGAAATGCAATGCTCCTGGAAAGGAGCTTGTAAACCCACTGTTATTTTCTTTCCTAATTGCAATTTCAGTGACTCATCCCTGGTGCCACACTGCAGTGCACAGCCATTGTGTGGATTTTTACCCAATCTTGAGTAGTCACAATTCACTGCTCAAGTTTTCAGGCCACCCAAGCCATTAGGAAAATAAATGTAAAATAAAAACCTGCTGGTACAGTTGGCTGGCAGAGCAGCACAGCCCCTTGGGACAGCAGCAGAAGAGAAAGGCATTCAGTGCTCTCCAAAGCTGCTGTGGCCAATGTGGCTGAGCTGGTGTGAGCTGCTGCCTGAGCGTGTGCTCTCTGAACAAGAGCTGATTCTTTCTTTCCCCCTTTCCATTCCATTCTTCACCCCAGCTCCATCACAGCTCCATTCCTCAGCCCTGTCTATAAGTTCTATCTCAATCCTATTCCTTGTCTTCCTCACCTCTATCCCACCCCCTTCCCCTTTTCCTCCCCATCCTGATCCCACTCCCCATCTTTATCTCATCCCTTTCCCTACCCCATCTCACCCACCCCATTCCCATCCCACTCCCCTCTTTTCACATCCTCCTCCCTATCCCTCACCCCATCCCATACCCCTTCTGTTCCTATCTCGTCCCCATTCCCATCCCATCCTACCCCTCTGCTCCTGTTTGTAGAGTCCCCAGAGCCTCGCCCAGCCTCCCCACAACCACCCACTCTCGAGGGGGGAGGTTTCTGGGCACATCTCCTGGGAGGATGATAGCACTGGGCAGCTCCTGCAGGAGAGGAGGGATGGCCTGGCACGTGGACCAGAGCTCAGTCCTCACATCTGCCAGAGGAGACAAAGCTTCCCTGGGAGCTCTTGGCCCTGGCCCTTCCCAGCCTGTTGATTCCCTGTTCAGGATCACTTTGGCCTGTTTGTACAAGATCCACAACCCTGGTTTTGCCAGGCCTGTTCCCCACCTTTTTCCCTTTCTCCCAGCCGAGGTTGAAAGATGCTGACGTTGGCCACGAGTTTGGCAGGAGAGCACTGGGGCTGCCCTGCTGCTCCCAAAGGCCAACCTCAGTTCCAGGGCACCAAAGCCTTTTGTCAACCAACACAACCTCCAAGGAAGAGCTGGCTGTGTTTGCCCTCTCCATGCTGAGAGAGCTGCTGCCTGCCATCGTGGCAGGTCCTGCACGATGGCTGAGCATGGCCAAAGTGTCCTTGCAGAGCAAACTGAGCTGCACTGGGCTCCCAGAGTCAGGCAGCAGGGTCTAGGTGGGGCTGGGGAGGCTGGAGAGGAGCTTCCCCTCCCTTGGGCTTCCCTGCCCTGCTGTGCTGAAGCCTGAAACCCAGGCTGGACACCCAGACTGTTGGCCATGGCACGATGTCACCAAGACAATTCTGCAGCTCGGGTTCTCACCAGGTTCAGCATCATTTGGGATGAAGCTGAGCTGAGGCCTCATTGTCACCTTCCAGTACATAAGGGAGCTTCTAAAAAAGGAGAGTGATATTTTATAGAGGCACAGAGTGATGGGACATGGGGGAATGGTTTTAAACTAAGAGAGGAGAGATTTAGATTAGATATTGGGGAAAAATTCTCCCCAGTGAGGGTAGTGAGGCCCAGAGAAGCTGTGGCTGCCCCATCCCTGGAAGTGTTCAAGGTCCCATTGGACAGGGCTTGAAGCAACCTGCTCTAGTGGAAGGTGTTCTTGCCATGGCAGGAGAGTGGAACAAGATCAGCTTTAATGCTTCTTTCAATCCAAACCATTCCATGATTCTGTGATCCCATTTCAGAGACGCATTCCCTGGCTTTGCCCCAGAGTGGGCTGGAGAGATTGGAGCTTTGTGACCAAGCTGGCAAAATGTGCCTTGTCCCTGAGGCAGCACAAGTGGGAATAAAGGGGCTTCCTGAGGGAGCCTGGGCAGTGTGGCCAAATCTGGGTTTACAGGAGCCAGCCACAGGCTCACCAACCCTCCTGGTGCAGTGGTGCAGGGGCAGTCACAGCTGGCTTTGCTGCTGGGGCCAAGGGAGCGGAACAGAGAACTCACTGGCAGATCCCCTGGCAGAGCAATGCACAGCCACTGTGAGAACCCAGGCTTGGTCAGGGGTCTCGTGTGGGGGTAAAGTCTCTCCTCCAACCCGAGCTTCCAAAGAAAACTCAGCAGTCTCTGTTGTTCAGTCTCAAGGCAGTTTATTGCAAGTTATTTAAAAGATTTTCTCCTTTGGCTGCTGTGGTTTGCTCACAGCTCAGGCAGAGGCACACACACACCCTGACATCCTCTCTGACCCCGACTGCTTCTTCTCTCCCCGCCCAGGGCTGCTGCTGTCTTTTATATGGTACATTACGTGTTACATGGTTACAGTTTTTCCCCAATACCTACTACCTATGTTACAAGGTGCTTTTCTACTCTAAACCAATCCATAAGTGCCAACATCACCAAGAACATGGAGGCAAGGAAGAAGAAGGAGGAAGGACAGGATCAGCCCACTTTCCTCCATCTTAGAACTTCTGACCCCCATGTACAAAGTAAACCCCCCCCCCCCGTACAAGTGCTAAAACCCCCCTGTACAATACTAAAAAATTTTCCCCTCTACTTTGTAACTACTTCTACTATAATATCTAACCCTTTGTGACTGCTTGTTCCACCTTCAAAGTTGGTAACTCATTCCATGGTTCAAACTCAAAGTCACAGCTGTTTCCAGCTGCCTGCCAGGGTCTAAAATGCTCCTGACCAGGGCCTGGAACCTCCATAAATGTCTGAGGGATATTCTGAGTTCCAACAAGCCACAAACCCTCCCTGCTGCCTCCCGAAGTGTGCACCAAACTGCAGCACCAAAGGGGAGCTGAGCTGTGGGTTTGGAGCAGAGCAGGTGGAGAAGAGGCAGCCCTGCCCCACCAAAGGCTCCAGAAGAGCTGTGAGCAGAGCTCCGGGCAGCTCCAGCACGGCAGGATGGGCTGCAGGAGCCATCCAGCTCCCCGAATATTCATAACTGTGTCATTAGAGGGTGCCAGTGCACTGCTGCAGAACTGGCCTGTCCCCTTACCTGTCCCAGCACGGCACAGGGGCTCCTGTGGCTGTGGGATGCTGCCAGGATTGCACATCCAAATCTCTTCTTGGGAAGTTTAAATTCCAGATCCTGCCCAGCTGTGGAGCCACAGGACTGGAGCAGCAGATGCAAAGCTCAGCTGCTACTTAGAATACATCCCAGAGTGATTTCAGCCTTCACCTCCCTCCATCACCTTTCTGTGCCTGTCTTAGCAGCAGGTTTTTCCAGAGCTGTGAGACAGCAGCAATGCTGTTCCCACCAGAAAAGGGGAATTCAAGCACAGAAGCTGCTGAGTCAAATCCCTCCAGCACAGCCAAGGCTGAAATTACCTGGTTGCTGCTGCTGGGAGGAGGAAAGCCAGAGCTGGAAACAAACCTGAACACCTACAAAGACAGAGGTGGGCTTTTCCTGTGCCCTCAAGCTACTAAATTGCTGCTGAGGCATCGGGAAAAAGGTCAGTGTGCAGCAGTGGGGGGCTGGCTGGGAAAGGACTGGCACAGCCCTTGATGACACGGAGAGATGCCCACATGCTGTGCCATGGGATTTACAGCACAGGAATGGGATTCACAGGTCCAAGGGAAGGGCCCTGCCAGTGGCCAGGGTACAATTCCACAAGGGTCTGATTTCAGCAGGTCCCGTGGGGCAGGGCTGGGGCAGCAGTAGGGCTGTAGGCAGATCATGTGGGTGTCCTATGGGATTGCTTGAGTCCACATCCCTTGGCTAATGTCACAGGGAGCCTTCAACATCAGTCACAGGGCTTGAGGCAGCTCACTCATGCAGTTTAGAGCCCTTGGACAGAGGAGGATTGCTCTCCAGGTGTGGGCCATGCCCAGCTCTTTCAGGACTGAGGCCAAACCCCAGGATCATTACAGCAAAACCCTGAACAAAATTAAGGTCTGAAGAGAACTGCTGTTGAAGAGCCTCATATCCCTCCTGCAGAACTGTGGGTGTCCCAGGGAAACCCTAGCTCAGGATTTGCTCTGAGCATGTTGAGCAGTGGGGCTTCAGGTAATCCTTTCCTTTCCTTTCCTTTCCTTTCCTTTCCTTTCCTTTCCTTTCCTTTCCTTTCCTTTCCTTTCCTTTCCTTTCCTTTCCTTTCCTTTCCTTTCCTTTCCTTTCCTTTCCTTTCCTTTCCTTTCCTTTCCTTTCCTTCCCTTTCCTTCCCTTTCCTTCCCTTTCCCCTTTCCCCTTTTCCCCCCTCCCCTTTCCCTTCCCCTTCCCTTGGTTCCCAGTTGGGCCATCCCAGACAGATGAATTTGAGGTGGAAGGGAGATATTTCTGTCTTGCATGGCACTGATCTAAGGCTTAATTATTTAAGATCTTGCAAAACACTTGGCATTCCTGCGATAAAATGCTTTATAGGAGGCACAAGGCACTACTATGAGAGAATTAATGTTTTTGCCTTCTCTCCAGTTCTCTTCAATCTGCTTTGTGGGAGCCAAGGGCCCATGGGTGCAACAGGACACCTGCAGCTGTCTGCTCTAAAGGGTCATAGAATCACAGAATGGTTTGGGTTGGAAGGGGACCTTGGAGGGCATCCAGCTCCAACCCCCTGCCATGGGCAGGGACACCTTCCACTATCCCAGGTTGCTCCAAGCCCTGTCCAACCTGGCCTTGGGCACTGCCAGGGATCCAGGGGCAGTCACAGCTTCTCTGTGCCAGGGCCTCCTCACCCTCACAGCAAAGAATATTTTCCTAATATCTAATCTAAACCTAATCTCTTTGAATCTGAACCCACTCCCCCTTTTCTTGTCACTACATGCTCTTGTAAATAGTCTTGCCTCATCTTTCCTGTAAGTTCCCATAAAGCTGGTGATTTGCCTACTGGCAGCAGAAAACTGCAAACACTACTGTACAATTCCCTCTGTCTCATCTGTCCCCCTTCCCAGCCATCATGCAGGTAAAACCTCTGCTGAAGCCTCATCCTGCAGCTCTCCCCTCCCCTGACCTGCCTGTGGAGCATCCACAGGGACATGTGCCATCCTCCACACACACCCCCTCTGCAGTGGCCACTCCGAGCACAGATGCTATGGAATATCCCTTTGGTCAGCTGGGATCACCTGTCCTGCCCGTGCCTCCTCCCCAGCTCCACCACACACCCACTTCCTTGGCAGCAAGGCAGGATGAGAAACAGAAAAGGCCTTGGCTCTGTGCAAGCTCTGCTCAGCAATAACAAAAACATCTCCATGTTATCAACCCTGTGTTCAGCACAAATACAAAATACAGCACACTGGGAAGAAAATAACTCTATTCCAGCCAAACCCAGCACACTTCACCTCATATTCCATACCCTTTACACCATTCCAGGTCCCACACTATTCAGTACAACTTCAGTAGCCACCACCCCTCTTCTCATTCTTTGATATAACACACAGGTATCAGTCCCTTAGTCTATGGACCACTCTGGGAAATGTTTATATAGCATCAACAAAATGCCTGTTAATTCATTTAGTCCATGGCTTTGAGCTCCATCTGTCCTGGTGGTCACTCAGGACAGCAGAGGTGCTGGGTGAGGAGAGTTATTGGGCACCAAAGGCAGCTCTGGTCAGGACACTGCTGCTTTGCCACTGCTTCTGGGGAGGCTTCTCCTGCTTTGGGTTGAATGGTGCCTGTTTTAGTAATTCCTGAAACACACAACTCAAATTGTGGCTTACAACAATTTACAGATCCATTGCAATCTCCATCGCTGGTCCTTTTGAGACAGGTTACCTGATTTAACTTTGCACTGAACTCCTGCCTTTTTCCCCAGCCTGGCTTCACCAAGGGGCTCCTGCCAGAATCCCCCTTGGTGTGGTCACATCCCAGTCCCCCACAGGCAGCAGGACACAGCTGCCCCTGCTCCAGCTGGGGTCTGACCCACAGGAGACAGCCCTCCCTGAATTTCTCCAGCATGGGTCCTTCCCACGGGCTGCAGTTCCTCACCAGCTGCTCCAGCTTGGATCTCCCAAGGGCTCACAGGTCCTGCAGCAAACCTGCTCCAGCACAGACCCAGCAGCACTGCCCTGGCCACCTGCCAGCCCAGGACCATCGTGGCTGTTATCAGTGTTCCCAGGCATGATCCAGCGAGGTGATAAGCACCAGAGCAGCAGCAAAAGCAAAAAGCAGCCACTAACGAGCACTAGACTCTAATATACAGTCAGGGAAATGACCCCCATGGCAAGCACAGGAGTCAGCTAAACATTGTAAGTTCAATGGAGCACATCCCAATTCTACCAGCCACACTGGAGTGCAGGGAGCATCCATGGATTTGAGGTATATCCCAAGCCTCTCTCAGCCTGGTGTAGCAGGAGGAGAGCGACGGCTCCAGCTTCCCCTGCACAGGCACCTTTGTAAGGGGGTCCTTGAGCCTTGGACCTTGCCAGGTGATCTGTTCTCCTTCCACTCATGGTCAGCCTGGCTCTTGACAATGTTTTATTTTCCCATACCCAAATATAACAGCCTTCCTATCTTATCTACCAGCATAAATCTCACTTTACTGAGTGGGACAGAGAGATAAGCATGAAGCAGGCAAAGATCAAAGGACACTGAGTGTAAGGAAGAGCAGAAACCTGAGCCTTCAGAATGACCAAAGCCCTGGGACCTCTGAGCAGAAGAGCAGATCAGCTGCAGGACCGTCCTGCCCAGGGTGGGGGCACAGGGAGCTGTGTGACAGCTTTATGCACTGCTCCACTGGGAGGCACAGCAGAGCCCATCCTGAGTAAGGAGGGAAGAACAACCACCACTTCTCTCTCACAGAGCCAGTTTTCAGAGTGCAGGGCTTAGGTCCACCCAGATGAGCTTGGACAGATGTGAAGGGACATTGAATCTGTTCAACAGATCTGTGCCACAGATCACTGTGGATCTGAACTTTCAAACCATGCATTTCGATGAAGCAAGTCAGGAAAATTTCCCAATACTGAAGGTGGTGGGTAAGAAAGACCTTTGTCCCAGGCAGGGCTTGGAATTTCAGGACAGAGAGTGCAGCTCCAGGAATTTTATCCTCTGAGGCAGCATTTTCCTTTTGAGCTGTTACATTGATCCTGGATCTGCTCACAAGGTTCTAAATGTGTTTTTGTGGAGGCTCTGGCATGCAGTAGGAAGGAAGGCACAGGCTGGTGGGAGGCTGGGCATGCAGCAGGATCTCTTCAGCTGGCACTGTCACAGAGACATGGACAGGGACATTCCTCCCTGATCCCTTCTGCCCTGTAGGCACCTCCACCAAAACCAATCACCAACAAGGCCCTGCCTGCAACCTGTAGTCTCTTGCAAAGACAGTGGGGTGTTTCACAAGGCTTTTGCAACGGGCTTTACCAAATTACTGTGTGGAAAGAGGTGTGAAGCCAGCAGGAATGGGGGCAAGCAGCCCCTGCAGTGGCCTTGTACTCTGCTGCTCCTGCTCACCTGCTCTCCACAGCCTGCTCTGCTGTCCAGGTCCAGCTCCTGCCCTCGTCCTTGGCAAGGTCATCTCCTTCCCTCTGGCTGGTGTTGTTCAGGCAATCGGAAAGAAAAAAAGTAAACAATGAAGACAAAAGCTTTGATTGTGGAGCCGCTGAGTTTGCCAGGCACGGGGAGGGCTTGGGGGGAGATAAATGTTGCTAAACCAGAGTTTCCAGGCAGCACAGGCATCCCAGTAAACAGGATTCACACCTCCCTTCCCACATTTGCTAATAACCGTGGGTCATGTCAGGGAACAGGAGAAAGGAAGGGAAAAGAACACTAGTAGAAATGCAACGGGTGCAAAACCTGGTCTGTGTTCCAAAATCTCAGGCACCATTTTCAAGCCACTCCATTGCTGTGTCTGAGGAGTTCCCCGCCCTCAGCTGCAGGCACACCACAGGGAAGCCTGCCTGGGAGCTCATGTGAACCCATCACCTCGGCATGTATAACACCTCCAGGGCTGTCCAACACCTCTCAGGTGGCTTCTGGGGATGTGCTAACACACCTGATGGAAATTGGGTCAATGTGCCTTCCACATGACCTTGCTGTGTGTCCTGCCTCTTCTTTTTCCAGAGGAGAGCTGGCTTGTCTTCTCCCTGTAGGAGCTAAGTCCTAATTTGTTGTATGGCATTCCCTACCAGCCTTGTTCCCAGGGTAAAGACAGCTGCACCTAGAAATTAGTGTGTAATTTCTGCTGGAGGGGTCATAGGAGCCATAAACCTGGCCTGCACTAGTATTTAAAGTATGTGCAAACAGCTCATAAGGATATGTAAGTATGAAGTGTCCTTTGAAGATTTTAATGAAGCCAAGCAATGTTTTCCAAGCTGTTTTCCCAGTTAATGGTTAACAGGACAACAATGTGTGCCCCCTGGCACTGGAGTCAAGGACCAGGACAAGTTCAGTGCTGCTCAGCAGAACAATGTATATTGCTTCTTCTGTGAGGTCCTGGCTGGGCAGCTTCATCTCCAAAGGTGTATGGAAATGACATCATAGGGTGAGGAAGCTGAGGGCGATGGAATTGTCTGCAGCTGCAGGGCAGTGGAGCAGCAGCCCCAGCTCGTGTCCATGTGTGCAGTGCCTTCCCCTGGCCCCTCCATGCCAGCCCTCCCCTTCCTCACACCCTTCACATGGACACACTGGTGTGGCACAAAATGCTCCTGAGGATATTTTTGGCTGGTTGGTTGGGTTTTTTCCCACTCTGTGGAGCAAACTGCCTCCTGGGAGGTTCTGCTAGATGTTGGGGTGCTGCAGCATGTCCGGAGAAGGGAATGGAGCTGGAGAAGGGTCTGAAGCACAGGTCTGATGAGGAGCAGCTGAGGGAGTTTGGGGGGCTCAGCCTGAAGAAAAGGAAGCTCAGGGGGGTCCTTCCCCCACTCGAGAGCTCCCTGACAGGAGATTCTAGCAAGGTGGGAGTTGGCCTCTTCCCCCAGGCAACAAATGACAGGATGAAAGGGGAGGTTTAAGCTGGATATTGGGGAAAATATCTTCACCAGAAGGGTGATCAGGCATTGGAACAGGCTGCCCACAACAGTGGTGGGGTCACCATCCTTGGAGGGTTTAACAGGCATGTAGATGTGGCACTTGGAGGACACAGTTTACTGGTGGCCTTGACAGTGCTGGAGGAATGATTGAATTCAATGATCTCAGAGGGCTTTTCCAGCTTAAATGAGTCTGTGATTCCGTGTGAGGAGAGCAGCACACCTGGGGCAGATGAGGCTGGGGTGCTTCACTGCCTGCATCCAGGGAACTGCAGGCTCCTCTTGGTGCCCTGGCAGGGCTCTCGAATGTCTCCTACACCTCCGATCAGCCAGCAGGTTTCATTTGGGATACACTTTGGGTGCTGGCTGAGTTCTTCAGACAGAGCAGGCGTAGCTGTGTATCCTGTTTTTCTCTCGCCCAAGAATATAGCATGTCCTGTAACTAATTTAAATAATTTCTTCCTGGTTGAGCGTCATTAGGGACCCAGCATTAAGCTGGCCTGATTAGATCTACTAATCGATGGTGGGGAAAAAGAAGCTGGTTTCAGCATGCATGGTAGCACAGGAGCAGGATCATGCTGCTCCACTGCCCGGAGATCACCAGGGTCCCCAAGTCCACGGCACACCCCCTGGGCACAGAGTCCCTCCACAGGTGGCCACTGCTGTCCCCTCCCCGCTGGCCACCACGGTGAGTCACGGTCATGTGCCAGGGGCAGGGATGGTGACTGAGCACCCCAACCTGTGTCCTTGACCTGTTTTATCTGGGCAAACCCGTAACTGCGTTCCCAGGCTCTGTGCTCGGACCTTCTCCTACGCACGAGTCCCGTTATCAGCAGAAGGCGACAGCGCCCGTACAAAGGTCCCGCTCGCCAGCCAGGTGTCCCAGGGCAGGGAAGCCGGGGCGGCTGTGGGGCGGCTGTGGGGCGGCTGTGGGGCGCAGCCCAGCCCCTGCCATGCCCGGGGGTCCCTGGTGGGGCCGAGGCTCTCCGGGTGCCACTGCTGCTGGCCCCGGTCCCGAGCAGGCTGAGGCTGCTCCCCGTGCCCACCCTGCCCCGCCGTCCCTCCTCGGCTTCAGCCCGTCCAGCCCCGCTCGGCTGCGCTGCGGGACCGCCCCTGCCCACGGGCACGGCCGGAGCCGCGCGTCCTTCCCAGCGCCAGGCTCCGCTGCCCGGCCGGGCACAGTGACCGAGGCACGGACAGGGACACGGGGAGGAACAGGGACACGGGGAGGAACAGGGGCATGGGGAGGAACAGGGACATGTGGAGAAAAACAGGGCTATGGGGAGGAACAGGGACATGGGGAGGAACAGGAGCATGGGGAAAAACAGGGACATGGAGAGGAACAGGGTCATGGGGAGGAACAGGGGCAGCGGCAGCAGGTGGGGCAGGGACAGGAGCAGGAATGGAGGCACGGACAGGGATGGGGCTGGTGGCAGTAGCTGGGACAGGAGCTGGGCAGGGACGGGGCACGGACAGAGACAAGGGCAGAGACAAGGGCAGAGACAAGGGCCGTAGCTGTGACAGGGACGGGGCACGGAGAGGTGCAGGGACAGAGACAAGGGCAGTAACTGGAACAGGGACAACGAGCGGGGCAGGGACAAGAGCAGGACAGGGGAGGGACAGGGACAGAAACAAGAGCAGAAGCTGAGAGGGACAACGCCAGGGACAGGGGCAGTGACAGGGACAGGCCCGGGGGCCGCCCCGGCCACGCCTCCATATTGGCCACGCCCCTTGGGGCGGGCCCAGTGACGTGACGTGTTGGGGGCGTGGCCTGCTCCGTGACGTCACCGTGCCGCGGGGTGCGCAGCAGGTGCGGGCGGCGGCGCGAGACGCGCAGGGCGCAGGTACCGGGGCTCCGTGAGGGGCCGGGGGGGGCTCGGCTCGGCTCGGCTCGGCTCGGCTCGGCGCTGCGGCGGGTAGGGGGAGCGGGGCCGCGCAGGACTGATGAGGAGGATGAAGGCTCCCCGGGGCGAAGGGCCGAGCCGTGCCGTCCCTGGGAGCCCGCCCTGGGGGCAGCGCTCCGGGCGGTCGGGGCAGGAGGGGCCCGCTGACCCTGCCCAGCCCGGGGTCCCGCCTGCCCGCGGCGCCGGCCGTGCGGGCTCTGCCCGAAGGGGCGCCCAGCCCCTCCGGGCTGGCAGGAGCGGGGCCGCGGCTCCCAGCGCTGCCCGGTCCGCGGGGAGCGCGCTGCTGCCCGGCCGAGGCTGAGCGCGATCCCGGGCGGGTGGGCACGGGTGGCACTGATGCTGAGGCTTACTTCGTGTAGAGCAAGAGGTATGGCAGCACTCGGGGTAAAAATAATAGTGCTGCATCGCGTGTTTTAAAGCCACTGTGGTTGTCCTGGATTTGTGCTGTCTGTTCTATAGCTGAGGACGCCTCATTTGGATAATTAAATGTCATGGTGAAATAGGAGAATGAGGGAAGGAGTGCACTTCTCTCCTGTCTCTGCCGCATGGATGTGCCAGCCCTTCTGACGGCAGTGAGCAGCCCCGCTCTGTCCAGGCTACTGCCAAGACCTGTCCCACTCATCCCAGCTTCGGGTTTAGCTTTATCTGAAAGGGAAAAAAGAGGTGCTTTGTGTGCCTGTACTACGAGACGTGTGTGAACAACCTGACTGTAAATAGGGTAAGTCTGGGTAAGGTAGTGAGTGTGGGTGAGTTATAATGACTGTGCTGAGCAGCTGCCTTCTTGTGCTGTGTAAATACAGTGATAGGATACAAGGTGTGGGAAGTGCTGCTGTGCTAGCAGTGGGGTTTCTCATCAGTTGCTTAAATAATAAGTGACTCTTCCTAGAAGTTTTTGATGATGATAATAATAATATTACTATATCAGGTAGACTGAGGAGGAGGCTGAAAACACTGAGACTTCATAAATTTTTCCAATCGTATTTCAGTGCTTTTTGGGGACAGTCAGGGATTAATGTGCATGTTAGATAATAATCTTCTACTGCGCAGAATAGTGGTTTTACCAAGCACAGGAACTTCTGCAGCACAAAGTCTACTGCACTCTTCCCCTTATCCACATGTTATAAAGGCCATCTTTGTTAAATACTGATTTGTCATTCCCCAAATGGTGTGAGAGCTGTAAGTGATAATCTGCAGAGGCTGGTGGGTGTCCTTGCAGCAGAGGTCGAAGAGGAGACTGTCCTGTAAAGGAGTGGCTCTGACAAGGGTGGGGGCTCTGTGTGTCTGAGCAGACCCTGCGAGGCAGTGCCCTGGTGTCAGTCAGAACAGAGAGCTCAGCTGTTCTGCTGCCCTGTGCCCACCAGGTCCATGCTACATTTAAAACTGGGAGTGGTTTGCTGCTCAGAAAACCAGAGGTGTTCAGTGAGTGTAAGCAGAGATGCTCCTGTAGCATTGTCCTGGGATGACAGAGAAGTACCTGGAGGTCTTTGTGTGCCATAAACAGAAGAGCTGCCTGTTCTGGGGTGCTTCTGTGCAAGATCAGATTAATATGTTACCTGATTTTTTTTTTCCTACGAGGTCAGGGCAAGTTTGTATAACTGGATGTTCAAGAAACAGGTCTGCATTTCTCCTGTCCCCTCTTTGTGATCGCTCTGTGGCACAGCTGGAAGCTTGTCAGGGTTTCCTGAAAATTTCTCGTGGGAGCTGGAGCCTTGAATGGGCAGATTTACTCATTCTCTTCTGTCAGTATTGATATTTTCTACTCTCTGGGCTGCGTATCCTGCCTTTCTCAACTTCCTGCTGCTGACCTCAAACCCCATGGCTCAATGAGTAGAAAATAGCACTGTCATTTCTGGGAAGAGGGGAAGATAGGAAGGAGCACGAGTCATTCAAGCAGACGGTCAGTATTGCCAGGCCTGGCATCCAGCCTGTGAGCCTCCGAGCCTGCTCAGCCCAGCGTGGGAGAGGCTGCCTTCCCCAGAATTCCTGGTGAAGTGCTTGGCTTCACACCCCTGCTGAGGGGCAGGCAAATGCTGGGCTACCCTCACAGCTGTATCCTAGGAGCTCTTTCCAGCTGGGACCACCTTGTGTGGAATTGCCATCACCACCTTGTCCTGGGAGGGAGCAGTGCTGTGCTCCAGTGCTGCCCACAGCTGGTTGGAGTTGCAGGAGCTTTGGGAAATGGACTTCCTTGGAAGCAGCTGGTCTGCTGTATTCCTTGTGCTGAATAAAAACTGCTGTTTCTGTCAGTGAAATATCAGAGAGAGAGATTTCCACGCTAGGATTATAATGTATTCTTGAGGTATTATTTGGTTTTACCAGCTACTGAGGGCAGTCCTCTGATATGTGGAAGTTTTTCAGCTCCTGACAGGGTAAGGCAAAGGCTTCCATGGTTTAGTGACCACTGGGAGAATGTGGGAGCAGCCTGTGACAAGCAGACATTAAAGATGATTTTTGCATAGGCCCTACAGGCAAAGTAAAGCATCATGTTAGAGCCACATGAAAGATGTGGAAAAGCAGAAAAAGTGAGAAAACATTGAGGTGGGTGGAAAAATTTCAGTCTCATTCCATTTTCCAGCTTATCATGGAAATCTCTTTCTGAGTAATGAGATCTCAGCTGTAGAAAATGCATGTATTTCTTTCTGCACACAGCAACACAGCCTGCCTTGGGAGCTGTGTGCTGCTACCACTGTGCTTCTGCCTGAAGTGTTAGAAAATCATCGTGCTCTGGGTGGTATCTCCCACTTAATCCACTAGTGTTTCAGAGCTGGGGAAGTTATCCTGAAAGACTGCTGCTGTTCTATAGCTGGAATGCTGCCAGAACACCATCTGAATAACATACAAATCTGTGCTTACTAATTTTCTTGCCAAACTGTTTGTTTCACGTTCTCTTCTCAGTTAGACCAACAAAGCTGCTTGCTTTAACTGTTATTTGCAGGTCTAGTTTTACCTGGCAATCAGATGTTTTCATTGAGTTTTTTGTTGTTTTGGTATTTGTTGCACCTTAAAACAGTCAGTACACCACTTTAACAGCAAACTATAGTCGTGTATTCCAGGAATTATCTAAGGCAATGCATTATACAAAGACTTGAACAAGAGCAGTGCATGCAAAACCATTCAAAACCTGAAATCAAGATGTTGATGCTTCTCTCTGAAATTATTTATGTAAAGGACTTCACTTTTTGGTGTGTTTTGCCACAGGCACACATGCTGTACATGGGCAGTCTCGCCTGGTGTGTCAGCAACAAGTACCATGGCTGACACCACCTGAGGGGCTGCCAAGTGATGCTTTCCAGCTTTGTAATTGTTAGTTCCTGGTGTTAAAGTATATTTAATCTAAAGATTTTCTACAACCTTTCATCAGATGTCTGAAAAACTGGACAATTTCCTCCCCATAAAGTTGCAGTTCATGTAATAACAGTAGCAGGGTATTTGATATGGATTTTTTTCCCACTAATGTTTTTATTGTAGGAACAATGTCAGCTTCATACTTTCCTTCTGCCATGCAGAACATGTAGGTAGACAGTGGGTGGGCAGTAAGTGATGGGTAGCATCACATCTGAAGAGGTTTGTGTGTTGATAACAATTGATGAGACATTGAAATTTGTCTAAAGAAGGAAAATCCTAGCATGCAATCCTGTGTGGGTGTGAGGGTGCATTGGTAAGAGTTCTGTGGAGATCTATGACTGTGAAGCTTCACAAGGGATGTTGCCTCTGAGGCAAGAATTGTCAGCACAGCAGCCCTTTAGCACTGATCAAACCCTGGTTTCTGAAACCAAAGTCACCTGGAAATGTGCAAATCCATTGTGGTTTTGCCAAGAAGGCAGGGCAGACAATGGGACTGGGGAGCTGGGACAGTTTGTAGAGACACCAGCATCAGCATCAAACATAATTTGCACTTTCTATTTTCACACATGGGCAGACTTCAGCTCTCTGGAGGGCTTGGAGGACACCAGGAGGAGGGAATACCTGGCTCAGAAAGGTTAAATGCTTGTTCATCCAAACCACTGTTCAGTGCACAGAGCTGCCTGATCCAGTGCTCCAGCCACATGAGCAGCAGCAGTTGTTTTGTGCAGGAGATGTCTGACAGCCACTCAACTAAACATAAAAAAATGCCCCTCTTCCTGAGGACTGTGAATGTCCTGGAGTCCAGGACACCTCCTAAGGAAATGGGCTTGAACAGAGAAGTAGGTTTTAGCTTTTCCTTTTACAGAACAAAACTGGGCTTTCTGCTTTTGCCTAGACCTGCATTTTGGAAATTAAAGTGGTTTCAAACAGCATTTGTCAGAAAAGGTGGGGGCAGCTCTTGTTCCCCCTCACCTATTAGTCTAGGCTGATGGAGCTACCTGGTGAAGTGGGAGGGCAAACCAGGGAGGAAGCTTTTCCTGGAAGCAAACTGAGCAAGAATGGAATCTTTTACAATAGCTTTCACAATCACTAAATGGAGCTGACAAATAAGCTGGTAAGAGGGAAACATGGAGCCAATGCCATTTAAAAGCCACTTGTGCTCTTTTTCATTTGGATACTGTTCATATGAAATGTAATTTAAATGCTAGGCTGGTTGCCAGGAGCTGGATTGTTGATGTTAAATGTACTTTCCATTAGACCTCTGTATTGGAAAACTGCTTCCTGGCGCTGCAGGCACTGGAAGGGGTGGGTTATATCAGGATGCCCCAGTTGTCCTTCTCAGGCTCTGGCCTCTCACCATGCCCTCCATCTTCATCTCTGCAAGGACCAGCTGAATCAATAGCTTCCATACCCAAAACATGATTCCTCCTGACCACAGCAGCACGAAGTGCAATGTTTATTCTGCTGTCCTAAAAACAAGCAACTTCTCACCTTTAAATTCCAGAAATCTGCTAATTGCTTTTGGGCTGTTGTGGGGAGTTTTTTTTCTGTGTTCCAGACTGCTAATTTTCTTTGGTTTGTTTGTTTGTTTAATTTAATAATCCCCCATTTGTTTTCATAAGGGTGTTTCTTGCACTGTTCCCTATGCAAGAGAAGGTGTTTCACCCTGTTTCAGCACCCTGGTTAGATTGTTCTCTCACCTCACATGCACAGTTCTGTATTTAATGGATTCACCTGCACTGGAGATTGCATTTGAAGGATCTGACTTGCAGGCAGCTGTCCATAGTGACTGGTGTTTCTTTGCAGGTGGATTAGTAACTGTGAACACCTACTGTATACAAATGCAGATGGTTTTATGTGTGCTTTCCTCAGTTTTGCCAAGGCCACAAGGTGCCAACAGGTTGAAGCAGATTCCTACTGCTCTCTCATCATTTGGGCAATAATTATGGTGGCCATAATTAGTCTGACCTCAAGAGATGTCTGGGAGCGTCAGCCTTGTACATGGCCTTTTGGAGGGGGGAAAAGGATGAAACTGGGTCATCTTGGCAGGCTCTGAGGGGTCTTTGGGCACCCCTTGTGCTAACAGAAAAGCATTCTTCCAAAATGCTTCCCCTTATTCTCTTCATTCTTGGTTGTTTTCGTGCATCATGTTACCTCCTGACCAGAAGTCCTCCCTGTCCAGGCCCCCAGGCTGGGCCATAGGGCTGCACTTATGGAGTGACCTAGCCAAAAGTCATCTAAATTAGGCTTCCTGACATTTTTTTTCCTAGTTTTAGATGTGGCTATTTGTGGATGGTGAGACTTCCCCAGGTTGAAACCAAGGCTGTTTTCAGAAACTGTGTGTTGTCACTTGGGTGAGCTGTACGTGTGCAGTGACAGGCTCTACAGGAGCTATTCCCACTTGGAAGGATCTCGCAGTTGCAATTACATACAGTGCAACTTGAGCTCTGTTTTTAGCTTGATGGATGGCAAGAGCTGCCCTGGGAGTGGGCTGGGAAAGGGGTGGGAAGGAGGAGACAGCTGGGGCACAGTGCAGAGAGAGTCTGCCTGCTTCCTCCTAGACAAATGTGACGCTAAAAGGCACAGCAATGGCTGGAAAGAAAAATCAAGGAATGTTGCAGGCTCTGTTGAAACACAGTCTTCAGCTCAGAAGAGGTGCCTGAAGAAAGAAAAAGATAATAAATTCATGAGTGTGCTGGAAGAGGAGGATCAGGAGCAATGACTAGTTCTGTAGCAGCTGCCTTGGTTTGCTGGCCTTGTACAAGGCAGTAAGTGTGAAGCAATCAGTTTTTTCAAAGCCTAATGGTGAAATTTGTTTCTCTAAGGATTGGTTGCCGAAGTAGACAAGCTGAATATATATATGCATGTAGTGAATGCAAAGTATTATAGTTCTGTACTTGCACCTTTTGCTAAGCCTTAGCTAGGCTACAGCTGTAGAGGGACTGATATTCTCCCATAGGATGGTGGTTCTTGCCTGTTGGTACCTCTCTGTGTACATGCACATCTGGTGTCATGTGCATTTTCTATACAACACCCTACTTCAGTGACTTTTGAGCAATGGTGCAGCCTTCTGGATAGAGTATGATAAGCAGCTTATTTAAAAATGAAACCCTGCTGTTGGGGTAGGGAAAATAATGTTTGCTTAGCAGTGTGGAACAGAGGAGTTTGAATATAACTTAAGGCAACAATGATATACCAGTGAACTTGCACCTTAGCAAAAGAACTGGTGCTGTGGGGAGGAGGAATAGGAATGTGGTTTGCCATTCTCTTCAGATGGATTAGCAATTTCTCTGTTGTTAAGCAGCAACAGACAGGGCAAATGCTTAGTGACAGTCAAGGAAGTCTCTGTTTGCAAGGAAATCTCTTTGTGAAGCTGTCAGGGACCATTGAGCTCTGTAGTGGCTCTTCCTGCCGGATCTCCTGCAGTGCCATGGAAAGCAAAGGGCTTTACTGATGGTTGGCTTCTTTTTTTTGAGCTTTGCCTGTGAGAGGTGCTGACCAGGAAAGCCACAGATACCAGTTCTGATGCAACATCACAGGGGTTGGTCCTGGTTGTAGCTCACACAGAATTACTGGTCGGGGTGAGAACCCACAGCAAAGCTTGGTGATACGTTTGACTAAGAGCTCAGGTATGTCTCTGAAAAGTATCTGCTTCATTATTCAAAGCCCTGCCATGCAAACACATACCCATGTGAGTAAATAGGGCTAGGAAGTGTGTAAAGTCATGTATGAGGTCATGAGGCTGAAGGAAATCTCAGTGCTGTCACATAGCTCAAAAAGGGCAAGTAGGGATGTGTGTACGTGTAGCAATCTGGCAGTGAAACTGGGGGAAAGGAAAGGTTCTTTCCGAGACCTTAGGTTCCACAGCTACCACCTGGGTTTGCTGATTGCTTTGATGAATTCTTCAGGAGTTTCCTCACTCATTACAGACAAATCCCCAGTGGCTGCTGAAAGTGTTCATGCTGGACACTCTCTTTTATCTCTTGCCTAATCTCAGTTATGTTACTTTACCCTCAGTTGTGGAATATGCTCTTCTTAATCTCCATCTTTTCCTCTGTTCTGTTGTTCTGCTGTCTCTGCCCAGGCATCTGTACAGCTGTCAGTAAGCTGTGGCCAGTTTTCCCCTCAGTACCTCTCCTGTATCAGCAGATGGAATCTCAGTTACTGCCTCCACTCCAAACCTGCCTTCTCTTTAAAAACTGTTTTGACATGGCTAACAGGAGCTGGTAAACAAAGAACATGAGTTCTTTCTTGTTCCCTATGCTGCCACTTCCCTGTTTGCTCTAGCCACTGGATTTTTAACTCCTGACCATTTCACAGACATTTCTGCAGAGCTGCTGATGGTGCAGGGTTTTTTTTGTTCACCCCCCATGTCTGTAGGTTTTAACCAGGCTGTCTTATTGCCTCACTCTTTCAGGGGTTTCTGAGCTTTACCAGGTACACCTGATCCCCACCCATGTCAACCCTTTCTGCAGAGCTGCTTTGTTACCTGTGTGGTTCCACTGGCTCCAGAGGGATTCTGGCATGTTCCTGTGCTGGGTGCTTGCACAGAGGCCAGGCAGGCTCCCTGCTTGGCTACCAAAGGGAGTGAATAGCCAGTCCTGATGGAGAAATGTGGCCCCCAGTGGTCCCAGCACGAGTCCCCATGGTAGGGGAGCAGTGGAATGGCTGAGTTGGTTATTTGCTGACTGAATTTGAGTTCACAGCCAGCTGAAGAATCACAGCATCTGTTAAACCTTGCTTCAGCACTAAAATACCACTTATACTGAATGTAGATAAATTAATTTATGCATCTGAAGGGACAGAAGGGAAGACTGACCTTTGCTGGAAAGGGTGGGCTGAGTTGATCATCCTCTTGGGCACAAGGATTTTGAAAGACTGAAGAGATCCATGTGCATCTGCTGGAGCTGTACAGTGCTCATCGAAGCAAGCTAAGCCCAGGGAGTTCTTAAGGTTTATGAGCAAAACATAGTCTGTTGTTTGCTGCCTTTGAATACCGTGTGTGTGTGTATATAAAAACACATGTATTTGTACCTAGGGTGTGAAATTACACCCTTGAACAGAGAAGGGGGACATGGAGGGAGAGGTTGTCCCCTGGCCAAGGAGAGGCTGGAGCTCTTTGATCTGGAACAGGGCATTCCCACATGCCACCTCCCTGGTTTGGTGCATCCCTAAATTCAGGAGGGTGCCCTCCTGCAGTCACCCTGATGGGGCAGGAGGCAGTTTTCCACAAGGCAGGCAGCAGAGGATCCCCCTGTGCCAGGAGCAGGCATGGCAGCTGTACAGTGGGTCAGGGAGGCTGAGCAAAGCAGGGTTGGCTGGGCCATGTCTGGGCACCACATGGTTACTCTGCAACATGCAGTGGTCTCTGGGTACACACACACACTCACTCTGGCCTTGTTCTTCACTGGAAACTTGGTTTTGGATGTTATTTTGGGACGATTTTCTGGGTTAGATGAGCATTAGTGGCCTGGTATGTCCCAGTTTGCTAATTGATTGCATTGAAGTGAGTTGTAGGGATTGCTGCCTGCCTTTCCCTGCCTCCCCAAGGAAGAATTTCCTTGCTGGAGACTTGGTAGGGGCATTGCATTGCAGTGCAGTGGTTAAAGAGTCTTGAGTTAAGTTTATATGTGCTTGTCAGTTTTAAAGTGAGCAGTTAAGTGGTCTGGCTGGCCTAGCAGTGGGGGAAAAAAAATCCAATCAGTAAGTAAAATTCCTGTAATCCCTGGCATTTGGTTAAGCAGTTAAAACTCTTGACAAAGCCATTAAAACACATTGTCTGCAGGGTATAGCACTGCCTTAGAAGTTAGCTGGGACAACTTCTTTTTGAGGGGAAGAGAAGGGACAGACACTGATCTCTTCACTCTGTGACAGGACCCAAGGGAATGGCTGGAGCTGTGTCAGGGCAGGGTTAGGCTGGATATCAGGAAAAGGTTCTTCCCCCAGAAGGTAAAGAGAGCACTGAACAAGGAATGGTCACAGCCCCAAGGCTGCCAGAGCTGCAGGAGCTCTTGGACAATGCTGTCAGGCACAGGCTGGGATTGTTGGGGTGTCTGTGCAGAGCCAGGGGTTGAACTGGATGGTCCTTGTCCAACTCAGCATGTTTGTGATGCTGTGAATGTGCCTGGCACGCCAAGAGGAGCGCTAGGATGAATTCAGGTGAGTGGCAGCTGCAGCCTGTGAGCCTCAAGGGCTTCTCGGTGTCCTCCAGGGCGGGCCGGCAGCCGTGTCCCCTTGGAGCAGCCCCGGATCGCGGGCACTGGGATCGGCCGGGCTGTGCGCGGTGCCCCTTGGCACCGTCGTGCTGGCGACCTCCGGGCAGGAGCAACGTGTAAACAAGCGGGAGCCTTGGGATCCTTCCTCGGGGAGGGACAGCGGGCGCTCCCAGGCGATCAGACAGCAGGCTGTAAACAAGCAGCTCCTTCCAGGCTGCCGGGGACTGCGGCAGCTGAGCACAGCCCCCGCGGCCGGCCCGCCTGCCCGCTGCATCGGGCCGAGGTGAAACCCTGCGGCTGCGGCAGCCCGAGCTCGCTGGACGTGCCCGTGAGTCTGCTGCCCGGCCCCGAGAGTGGGAGCGCGGGGCTGAGCACGCAGCCCAGCCCGGCTTCGTGCCCATCCCAAAGCAACGCCATCCAACGGGGATCCTGGCCCTGCTGGCCAGCCTCTCCCACTGCCAGCCAGCAGCAGCAAGCCTGGCCGAGGCAAATTATGCTCCTGGTATTTGTCCCTGTGGCATGTGGGAGGAGGTGTGTAGCAAAGGGGAACTGGTGATCTGTCTGCACCCTGTAATAGGGGAAGGAAATAGCAGGGTACAGCTGCTTCAGGCAGGAAGGTTCCTGAATTTGTAGGATATTAACATACACTTCTGCTTCTCAGACAGGGAGAAGCTTCAGGAGCCTGATGTAAGAAATGGTTTGCTTAGTCATGCTGCTTAGAGGTTCATTAAAATTGCAGTATTGTGATAGTCTTGTCTTCTGATGGCTGTGCCATGAGTAATACATGACATGGGTTTTATGAGCATCAACTCTCCAAGGTGTTTTTAATGTTGCTTTTTGAATGAGGCTGAGCCCAAGGCCCTAATTTTTTGTGGGTGCTTAATGATTCGGTTTTGTATGGCTGGAAAACTACACAACGTGCTGGGGTACAGTGTTATCAGGAAATTATTCACATACAGCCTTGCTCCACAGTGGTCTGGAGGCTTTAACAATTAGCAGAACTGAAATGGACATTTGAGTTCACTCCTTCTCCTGTCAAAGCTATCAAATATGCCTGGAACAGGCAGCACTTTTCCATCGTTTTCCTTTCAGATATTGACAGAAACATGAAGTAATCACTTCTGGATTACTCTTAAAAGCATTTTAATCGTGAGTGGAAGCAGAGGTTTTTGCTTTGCGGCTGCAAGACAGGTCTTACGGTGAATAGCTGATGCAGGACTGGAAAGCAGCATGTTACTCCTGCTCAGCTAAAGCTGTGTCACTTAGAAAAATCACTTCAACTCCTTCCATGCCCCTGCCCTGTGATAGGGTTAAAATTAAATTTGCTGCTTGACTAGGTATTTTGAAGTCTGTTCCTCACACAGCATAGGGCCTTTGGAGAGCAGTCTGACATGGAACTCGTATGGTCACGGATGAGCAGACAAAAGCAAACCAGTTGTCCTGTTTGTTTCCTTCCTTTGCAGGGCAGATTCTGCATCCCACATGAGCTACGATAATCCTCCACCGTACCCCGGCCCGGGCCCGACTGCCCCGTACCCCCCCTATGCACAGCAGCCAGGGGGCCCCCCCGGCCCCTACCCCGGCTATCCCCCCGGGCCCTACCAGCCAGGCCAGCCAGGCTACCAAGGATATCCCCAGTATGGATGGCAGAACGCACCTCCACCACCGCCAGGACCGGTGTACGCAGATGGGCCGAAAAACACAGGTATGGTGGCAGCTGCAGCACCGTGTCAGGGCACTGGTTTGCCTCACGTGAGTACACACTGACCTTGAAATGAAATGTTCACCAGCACCTGGCCCTCATGACCTTGGAAAAGGCAGAGACTTGTTTGAAGTGGCCATTTTGTTTACAGCTTGTTTTCATGCTTTATTTTGCTGTAGTGTCTCTCACACTTCTCTCTCTGGTTGTTGGAGAATATTGCTGAACATCCTTAGTGCAGATTCCTCAAGGGAATCCTTATGCTGAGGTTGTTGCACAGGCTTTAGATTTGCCACAACTCTCATTCCACCTGTCTCTTGGTTGATGAGTTTCAGCCAAAGGCTGCACAGTTAAAGCTCATAATATTCAAATGTACAATTCTCAAATAATGGGCCTCGGTTTTTTGAAGCCCATCAGTATCTGTCCAAGTGATCTACTCATTCCTGGGCATTTTATTTTTTTCTGAAGTTATTATCATTCTGTGGAAAAACCCAGATTTCTGGGGAAGGGAGGAAGGATTACGTACCTTCCCTCTGGCAGCTGGCTGATCCATCTGTGTGCCACATCCCCACGGAATGGCACATTGGTATGCCCTGGCACCCACACCTCTCCTGGGGCTTGCTGCAGGCTCAGATTGACAGAGCAGAGGCAGAGAAGATGATTAAAGGACCACAGCTTCTCCTTTCTATGAGGGGAAGCTGAGAGAGGTAGGACTGTTTAGTGGGTTTGAACAGTCTGGTGTGGGTCTATCAGGAGAGCCTAAATTTTAGCAGTGAACAATTGGTGTGAGTGAATAAGAACCTGAATTGATGGCAAATCATGAGTTCAACTTCCTCTGTAACAGAGTGAGAGCCCTGCCTTTGAGGAGGAGGCAGCAGCATGGTGATGCTTCCCACCACTTCCACCACATGGACTCAAAGTGTAATCAGGGGTTTCCCTGGGGTTTTGGGGTGGCTAAGAGATGTTTCTTAATGCTAGGCAGGGGACAACTCCTTGTATCCCATGTTGAACATCTTTGGTTGATGCCACTTTTGCCTTTTTGCTATAGCCACACAAAGGGATGTGCTGGCAGAGGCTGAGGGGAGATAGGGGCTGTGGCTTTGAACAGTCTGGTTTTGAGACAGTTCTGCTGCCTTGGAAACTTGAAGGATCTCATATCGAACAGGATCAGGGAGCTGATGACACTGAGTGTCCTCTGCTCACAAACGTGGAGCAGCACAAAGAAATTGGAGGGGACAAGCAGTGACGTGTTTGAGTATCTTTCACTGAGAGCACAGGCTTGTTCTGCAGGAGGTTTGATTTTGTTAAGCCTAAGCTAACACAACTTCAGCTCTGCAGAAGCAGCACTCTAACCCATAAATCAAAAACCTTTGGTAAGTCTTGTCCTTGAACTGCTTTCTTGCAGCTACAGGTGGTCTCTGAACCCACCCTGGGAGCCTCTAATTTGTTCTGCTTTTGCAGAAGTAGATGTAAAAAAGTGATAGAATTACAGAATGGTTTGAGTTGGAAGGACTTAAAGATCAGCCTGTTCCAACCCCCTGCCATGGGCAGGAACAACTCCCACTATCCCAATTTGCTCCAAGCCCCATCCTGTCTGGCCTTGAACAATCCAGAGATGGGACAGCCCACAGCTTCTCTGGGCACCCTGTGCCAGGGCCTGCCCTCCCTCACAGGGAAGAATTTCTTCCCAATATTCATCTAACCAAGTCCTTCCCAGGGCTGCTTTCCATCCATTCTCCACCCAGCCTGTGTCTGTGCTTGGGATTGCCCCCACCCAGGTACAGGAGCTTCTGTTTGGCCCAGCTGAACTTCATGAGGCTCACATGCCCCCACCTCTTCAGCCTGTCCAGGTCCCTCTGGATGGGACATATTTATTTTAAGCATGTTTATTAATATCTGCAAAGTGAAGTCAGGGCTATAACTTTGCATTTGTCTGCAAAAGCTTTCTTTTTCTTCATTCTCCTTCTGTTAAACACCATCCACCCCGCCCCTTGCTCCTTTTTTTGCCAGTCAAAGTGGAACTTGATCTTTGTCCTCTTGCACTGTAAAGGAGCTTTCAAAGGGGCTTTGTTTAAGAGCTCCAGGAGTGTCTAGTTTAGAGTGGATGTCTCTAAAAAAGCTAATTTTTTTCTAAATCTGTTACACTAGTGCTCTGTATCTGTTGGTGTGGCTGAACTGCTAATATAAAAAATTTGCATTTAAATTTAATCAAGACACTGCAGTCAGCCTAGCTGGTCTTCATGTGGCTTGTCAGTTCCTGTGGTGTTTCCAAACAATTATCTGGGAAGAGCTACTGTGTGGATGCTTTCCTTTCAGAGTGGATGTTTTGCTCTCCTATGTGACTTTGCTTAACCTAATGAATTAAGCTACTCCAGGTAGTACCTTAGTATTTCTGAGCAAATGTGTCCACAGTGAAAGCTAGGAAATTTGCTATATTTTAAATTCTGTGCTTTACATTATTTTACTGTGTGGGCAGACTGCAAAGCGGGCTCTTATGTTGTAGATCAAAGCCAATGTGCTAATGCTAAAGTGTGGAAGTAATTATGTATCATATTTTGGTCTTGAGTGGATCACACAGATTGAAATAATTACTGTTGAGCTCTCAGAATCTGATGGTAAAGTAGCATTTTATGGTGATGGTGTTGTTTCATCTTAATTTGTAGCCTCTCAGGAGTAGCAATAGACATAGCCTGTCCACCTGGCCCTTGGAGAAGTAAAGAAACCTCATATGCCTCACGCTCTGTATTAAAGCTGCATCTGAGATGTAACAGGGAAGCAGCTTAACCTGAGTGCTGCTAAGGGTAGGGAAGAGAAAGTTCTTGCTCTTCAGTGAGCAGTGACTCTGCAACAAATAGGTGAGAAAGGGATGTCACCACCTTTTCAGTATGCCATTGAGCAGGGGGACAACTAAAGGCTTGTTGGAGAATTCTGCAGAAGCTGCAGTCCAGAACAGCTCTGAACAAGGAGGACGTGTGTGTTCCCCTCTGGACTGTCTGTGCAGGATTAGCCAACCACGAGGATGTCTGGGGTGCAGAAATCAGCTTGTGGTTATGTGTTACAACAGTGGTGGAGGCCATATGACTGCCGTGTGGCCACCCCCACAGGGCACTGTGGGACAGGGGGACTGCAGCTGATCCCAGAGTTCCATGTCCCCTTCTCCCAGGGGGGATGGAGTACAAGCTTGCACACCCCAGCCACCTCAGGGTGTGAAAGTCCTCAAAGCAAATGTTTTTTCTCCACATAAAGGAGCAGCAAGCTGGCAGAGCCACTGGTGACTGGCTGAGGTGGCACAGAAGCCCTCATGGGTTTGTTTTTTTGGATGGATGCTTTTAGGCTTCACCAGGTTACTGATATCAAAGTCTCCAAAGAAACCCGAGGTCTCACATCTTGCTAGGACTGGCAGCTGACTTGGCTGTTGTTCATTAGAAATAAACAGCTTGCCCTTTGCCTTTAGAGATGATGATGTGTATGCTGAGCCTGAGGGACATTATTCTTAATGGAGTCTGATTCAGCTTCCTAGCTCTGGGAACTGACGTGCTGATCCCTGTCTGCAGCTTCCTGCTGCAGAGGCTGAGGGCTGACTCCGTGTCTGTCCACACAAAGTCCATGTGGGTGAAAAATGAGAGTTCCAGGAACAGGGCAGATGTGCCACACAGTGCTTAGTGTGGGTAGAAGGAACCTGCCTGCCCCAGAACAAAGCTGGGAAACACACAGCTTTAACAATGTGGTTCCTGTGTGCAGCATTGTGCAGGTAGCAAGTTCTTCTTTACAGCAGGGGCTTGCTTAAGAGAAAAAAAAATACCTCATTCCCCCATAAGGTATGAGACAATATCTCATTTCCCCACCAGTATTTTCATTATTTGTTATCAGCTGGTGTAAGGAAACCACAGTAACTGCTGACTGGTCAGGTGGTACTTTCTTGTCTATGTAAATTAGAGGTGAAATGTAACACAGCTGATAAAGGTATACTTTAAAAAGAAGTAGAATGAGCCAAAGTACAAGGTGACATGCTAATTCTAAAAGCAGAAGCTGATGCTAGCAATGTGAGCAGTTTTATTTCTACCCCCCTCCCCACTGATACATGCCAAGGTAATGGATGAGGCTATGCCATGCTGTGCCAGAGGGAACCAGGCTCTGTCAGCAGGCACTGAAGGCAAACAGAGCTCAGGATTGCGTCTGAGCCGTTGTACACACAGGGTGGAAATCTTATTCTGGAAGTTGATTACTTGTAGCAAAGCCGGCTGCGATAAGAGTAATAGTCACAGTGATGCTGTCTGCCTCTTAATGTTTGTCCAGCTGCAGGATAAACAGGTCACCAGGATACAGGCACTGCCTGCTGCTGCAGGGCTGGTGGGCTTTCTTCTTTATCTGTCGCTGTGGGGAAAGGAAGGGACTGGAATCATTCTGGTGAGCCTCTCCAGTGCCTTTCAGTGGATACCCCCTTGTTTCCCAAACCGTGTAGAGCTGAGCCTTCCCCAGCAGGAGTTAATTTGGAGGGACAGGCTTTCTCTCTGTCTGTTGACCCTTTTTCTAAGTAGTCTGTCAGAGTATTTAGTTTAACTGTTCCTGTACCTTCAGGACCTGCAACTCCAGATGCTGGAGTCCTGCCAAAAAAAAAATTAAATCTTACTTGGCAGTTGTCCTCTTATCTGCTTCTTATTCTTTAGCGTGCTTTGAAACCCAGCATTCTCTCCTCCAGGACTGCTGTATCATCCCTCCCTCTGTTCCTGACTGCACAAACAGCAGGTGCTGTTGGCTGGCAAATAGTCCTGGGGCTGCTGTCTAAGCTCACCTTCACTGCTTCTCACCCCCAAGGAGATAGTAATCTGATAAAAAAACTGATGCAAAGAAAATTATTCCCAATTCAGGTCCAGTATCTGAAATCATGCTTCAGACTGGTCTCAGGAGGGCAAGGCTGGCTCCAGTGTGGGCTGATTGAAATGAGACTGCTGTTCCAGTCCTTGTCAGCTGGCACCAGGCTGGGTGAGGAGCAAATCGTGCACAGCCTTTTCCCAGCCCTGCACAGATTGTGGGACTTGGCCCTGTGGGGCTGCACAAGGAGGATCTCACTGGGGCAGTTCTCTTTTGCTTTAAACTGGGTTTTGTCCCTCCTCCTGTTAGTCACCCAGAAGTCAACTGCAAGACCCTTGTGAGATGAAGTTTCTGCTCTGTAAATCCCTCCAAGCCAGGTCTTGTTTAACTCTAGGACTGATGATGATTTTCAGTGTAAGCACTGACACAGGCTGAGGATTGTGCTGTTCTTAGCCCTACAGCTGACTAGGTTAAAAACATCTTGCCTTAACAGGAAACTAAGATTTTACTAATTTAAAAAATGTCAGAGGAAATTCTCAAAATCTGTAGTTTTGGAGATGTCTCTCATCTGTTGTAGTCTAGAAGCAGGCTGGAGGGTCTGAAGCCCTCAATTATTGTACATTTTAGTTGAGGGAGAGTTTATTTCTCGTATGACATGTCTCCTGTGCACTTTCTAACCTGTGTGCTGGGTTTTTTGTGCTTTGGATAGCTGGCTGATGCCTGCTGACATCCTGCCGAGACCCGAGTACTCTACAGAAGGTGTGCTGACTCCTGTAAGGAATGCTTGTGGTTTTTAGAGAGGTTGAACCCTTCCCAGGCACATTGATACACCATAAATGTGACTAGTATCACTTCCATTATCTCCAAGATCTCTTAATCTCATCCCTGTGTGTTCAGGTGAGGAATATCTTTTCCAGCCCTGAGCTCAGCTGCAGGAAAATCTTCTGCCTGGTTCCTGCTGAGCCCGAAGCCGTGCCTGGCTCCCAGGCTGTGTGTGAGAGGGGAACAGCTTTGCCCAGTGCAGCGTTGGCTCTGGAAAATGCTCACTTGGCTCGCCTGCCCAGTGATTTCCCTGAAATGTGTGGCCTGCTCAGCTTCCTGAAAGCTGAAACAGCTCTCTGGGGTGAGCACGAGAGCTGCTCGGAGTTACGGGAACAGAAAGGCAGGAATTTTCCAAACCTGCTGAACCAGGCATGTGGCCGTGGAAGAGGGCAGGTCTGATACCTGGTCAGAGTAGTTGTGGATCAGTTGTTTCTGCTTGAGCCCAGGCTGAAGTCTGGGCTGGATCAGCAGTGACTGACTGGTGGCAGAGGGGATTTGCAGGTGGAAGTGTCTGTACTCTGAGGTATTTTCATTCCATGACACTTGCTTTCTGCTCAGGTGGCTCTGGCAGTAGCCATTTGTGTTTGGAGCTGGGCGTTGTGATTTTTTTTCTGAGCATTTTGCAGCTTTGGAAGTGGGTTGTTGAATTTCCATCTGGCTCTGGTGTCTGTTTCAGGTATTTCCTGAAATCTGAGTGTGGTCTCGGTAGAGACTGTGCACACAGTGAAAACCTCTGGGGCAGGAAGGAGTTGGGGGGCTGGGAAATAACAGGCCTGAAGCTGTTAGGCATGAGCAAATACCCTCAGAGAGGAGAAAGAACAATTAAATGCCTTCCTTGCCAAGGGAGTTAGATCTCATCTGTGCCCAGGCAGTGCCCTGGAGGCCTCATGCAGAGAACAGCCTTGGTGGCAGCTCATATGAAAGTTTAGTCCCTGTTCCCCAGTCTTGCAATCTCTTCTTCTGCACTTGCTGCCTGTGAGGGGTTTATTTCAGAAGTGGATGTCTGGGAGGTCATGGCTGGGTGGTCCTTCCTCCTGCAGCTCAGAGTCTGCAGACCAGAGTGTGCACCTCCAAGAGGGGCTCAGGGACATTTCATTTCCTGTTGCTGTCACTTCTGCATCCCTTGGATGTACTTGTGCTGACTTTCCCTTCTCTGGCCTCCATCCTGAACAGAAAAGCTTTCCAAGGACCTGGGTAAGAATGGTTTGAAGGTAAAAGCAGATGCACAGGCTGACCTGACTTAGCAATCTGCTGCAGACAGCACAAAATCATTCTAAGTGGTGGTGAGCAAGATTTCTTGCTTGCTGAAGAAAAGAAAACAAAGCTCTTGGTGCAGAAATGGACTGTGATAAAACCCACTTAAATGACAAGTGGGAAGAGGCTTATGAGTCCCTTCTCTGCTGTGCACCCCCTCCCAGATGAGACTCTAGAATTAAGTAATACTCCTGCTCTGACCAGCTGTTCCCATGGCAAGCAGCCATTCTGATGCCACAGGAAGGATTTTGGGGCTGCAGAAGCAGTGATTGGTAAATTACCCACTGCTGCTTCCCCTCACGTGCCCCAGGCCTTGCCTCGTAGCCAGGAGTGCAGGTGAGGGGTCTGTGGTGGCACACAGCTGGGCCAAAGGAGAGTGAATGTCAGGACACTGGGATTTGAGCCCTCCCAGAGGGTGGTGGGTGCTGGGCTGTGCCCTCCACCTCCTGCTGCCCAGGCACTGAGCCTGCCCCTTGCTGCCTCTGTGCCTGGATGTCATTCCTGTCATACCTGGGATACCCAGGCAGGGGCCTGGCCCTGTGATTGCACCAGCACTCCTGGGAGAGCTTGTGGAGCTCAGGGGCTCTCAGGCACCATCACAACCCCTGTGTAGGTGAGGTGGTACCTTGGCAGTGGTGTCTGTGTCTGGATCCTGGCAGAGGATGGACTCATTCTGGCATCAAAGCCCTTGTACTGCAATCCTTGTAGACCCTGTAAAGCACTGCAGTCAGGGACATTGCAGTCTTAAGATCACGATTTTAGTTTATGCCAAACTGGGTGAAAAGTACAGCTCATTCCTTTCCTTCATGGAGCTAATGATTAACGTATTAATTAGGTGTGAGAAGAAACAAAATGTATATGCTCAAGATAAAGTAGACTGTACATGAAATAAGAAGGTATTATAGTATTTGTTTTAAAAACAAAGTGGGAGTTATTTGAACAGGTTTGTGCAGGCCACTGCTGTGTGATTACAGGGAGTGATACCATTTTCAGGGTAGGCATGATTCATTGTGCTTTACACTCTTTAAGGCTGATTAGGAGGTGGGAGGGTCTCTTAGTTTATACCTTCTCCCATCCTGTGTTAGGAAAAGCAATGAATCCATCAAAAATGGAGCCTACAACTGAGTGCTGTCTAGTGCCTCCAAGAGAAATCACCCTTGTTTCTCTTCTCTTTGGGACCATCAGGTTTCTGTTTGTAGTGACAAGGACCCTCTGTGCTTTAGGAGGTGGTTGGCATGCCCAACCTTGGCCAAAAGAGAGGCACAAAGCAGCTGATGAGGTCCCCAGTAGGGCTCACCATAGAAAACTGGATGGCTTTAGCTTGAAGGCACTCAGACACTGAAGAATCTCACAAAAGCCACAATTCTCTTCATTGGGGGATTTTAGATTGGGTTTGGATATGGTGTTTGGGGGGGGGGGGGGTGACACTGTGTTTGTACAGCACTACTGCATGGACTGGGAGGAGTGGGTGAAGCTGCTACCACGTGCTCCTGATGTCCTCAGGTACTTGTGTCACTCTGTTAGTGCCCAGAAGCCAATGGTCAGGTGTCCAAAATGAGCAGATTGGTGTAGGGTGTCTCCAGGTAGGTGAGAAGCTGGGCTGGAAGCAGTTCATCCAGCCTGTCTTTGAGCTGGCTTTCAGCTTGCATGCTTTGGTAGCTGTAACTGGACAGCTGACCTCCCTTTGGCTGTCCTGCTCTTCTCGTGTCCTCTGCAAGCCCCACGCCCAGAGCAGAAAAGGTGTTTAATGCTGTATGTCTGTGGTTAAAATCTCTCTGGCAATTTGTGTGGTGACAGCAACAAAGCTGCAACTCCTGAAGCATTGATGTGGCTTCAAAGAAAGCTTCACAAACTGTGAGGAGGGGTGGCTGTCCCTCTTCAGAGCCTTGCCCAGATGCTCTCCAAGTGTGAAAGCTCCAGTGTTGATGGTGTGCACACTCAAGAGTGGCAGAGCTGCCCTCGAGACTTGCTCTCCTAGGAGAGCTCTGCAGTGGAAGGGAGCAGCCTCTCAAATGTGTATTTCAGGTGTTGTCTTTGGGGCATTCATTGGACTTGGAAGGTGAGTGGGTTTGTTGAGGTACCACAGCTGTCTGCCATGGCAGAAAACCACAGCTTCTTTTCAGAGGGTTTCTAAAGAAAGGTGTTTTTACCACAATGTGCTGCTGGTTTAAATGGCTTCCAACTTTTAGCAGAAGAAAGGACACATGAGTGCTGTTTCACTGTTTCTAACAGAAAGGCTCACCCCAAACCCAGGGTGAGTCCTGGAAAGACCTTGACATGGCTGCTGCCCCAGCTGTTAGTGGGCAGCTGTGCGTGTCCTTTGTCCAGCCCCTTCCAGCACAAGCCATGGCAGCAGTGCCAGGGGCTGGCTGACAGGGACAGGGGTGATGCCCATGGACACTGTGACCCCTTGTGCAGAGGGCAGCGTCCAACACGAGCCAGCTGAGAGCCATGGGGAGAGCGCCCAGCTCCCTGTGCACAGGCCCAAGCTTGGGAAAGCCTTTTCCTTCAATATTTCAGCAAGTGTTTCATAACAGCACTTTTTACGTGCCTTGAACATGCTTTGTTGGCTGTCCCTGACACTTGGCTGTAGCTTAAAACTTCTAATGGATTAATCATAAATAATTCAGGCAGACACTTCTCACAGTCTTGGACAGCTGATTCTAACTGGGACAGTTAAAATCACTCCTCCTGCAGTGTGGATCTGGATGTCTCTGGGGCCCTCAGTTTTGGGTATGGCAATGCTCTGGCAGCAGCAATCCAGCTCCCCATGGCTCAGAGGTGGGACAGCTTGAACCTGACAGCTGGTGGGAAGCCAGGGCTGTGTCAGGGCTCCAGCACAGGGATGTCACCATCTTACACAGGACTCTTGGAGCATTTGATTTGTGTTTTGCCTCCACTTGGTTGTAACAGGACCTTCTTAGAGCAAACAAACACACCAAAGAGCTGCTTGTTTAGAGCTCCTGGATCCACAAGGTAAATAAAGCCCAGACCAAGCCCCTGGGTCACCTCTCCATGGAAAACAGGCAGAGGACAAGCTGCTGACACGCTGCTGTGTAAGGTCAGGGCTCCAAGCCTTCATGTTGTCTTTGCAAGTCTTCCAGGCGTAGCTTTGAGTGCAGGGAGGAGAGAGAGGCCTGACCAAAGTCCTGCCTGCCATGTGACATATTCCCCTTGGGATAGGATGGGATGGGTCTGTGGTCCACCCTTTCAGGGGGATGAAAGAGGCAGCCAGGCTCACAAGTCACGGGCCTTGTTCTGCACTCCTTGTGGCCCTGGGCACAGCCCTGCCCTGGGGACAGGAGGCTGTGCAGCCTCCCCCTGGCAGCAGCACAGGGAGCCGGGTTTCCACCAGGTCCTGCTCTGCTCCTGCTGGGAGGTGCCAGCCAGGGCTCTGCAGGGGTGGGCAGGGACAGCAGCTCCTGAGGGAGGAGAGTGCGTGGCACCTCTCCTGCTCCAGCACAGCTTGTGGCAGCACTGGCACCTCCTCCCGGGGCTGAAGGGAGAGACATTCCATCCTGACTTCCTTGAGCAAGGCCTGCAGGCGCTGTGGCTGAATGGTGAGAGGGAAGGGGGACAGCAGTGCTGTGCTGGTGCAGGGGCTCCCCTGGAGCTGGGCTGTGCCTGGGCTGAGGATACCTCTTCTCCTTTATTCCTTTGATGAGAGGGAATCTGCGTGAGGCTCCGGCACAGGCTGTCCCCAAGCACAGACATTTGAGGGGTACTGGATTCCCCCTCTCTGCCTCACTTGGTGTCAGGTTTGTAGCATCATGTGAGCTGGAGCACATCATCCTCTGCCCATGCTCTGCAGAGCTGAAGTAGTGACTGGGGAGGGGTTTCCTGGGCTCAAAGCAAGCTCGTGGGAGAGCCAGGCTGGTGCCATGAGCTGTGTCCTGCCCAGGCTTCTGCCTGCCTGGCTTGGACTCCTGTGTGAGGGCACGTTTCCCACACAGACCACAGCCATCAGAGCCAAGGAAGCTGTCAGGAAGGACAGTCACTTGCCTGCCCTCAGACTGATGCAGTTCCAGGTGTGGCAGCCTGGGCTCAGGGAGCAGGAACCAAAGATAAACTGTTCCCCTGTCCTAATGGGCCTCAGGAGCTGGCACAGAGACTGAGCAGCACGCTGGCCTCAAGTAGGAGACCCTGCCTGGAGAGCTCCACCCGAAGCTGGGGCTCCCCTGTGTGCTCAAGCAGTGTGCAGTGAATCCCAGCAGAGGGCCAGGAGCCCTGCCAGAGATGCTTTCTGTCTGTGAGGTGATATCTGGAGCGTTTGGGCCCCTGCCCCTTGGCCCAGTGGGGTGTCACTGCACTGCCACCTGCTAGCCCGTGCCTCGGGTGCTGAGCTGACAGAGCTGGGAGTCCCCTCATGTGCAGGAGGGACACAGAGCTGGAACAAGGACTGATCCCCGTCAGGACGAGTCCCTGCCCTGTCATCCCAGGGAAGGAGGCAGTTCTGTGTGTAGCTGGAGCAGTGCTGGGGAGCAGCTCCTCCTTCGAGGGGGCTGAGCAGTGCCAGTCTGGGCGGACAGGCTGCAGAGCTGCCCTGGGGCCGGGCCACCCCTGGTTCTTGTCCCAGCCCGTGCCGTGGCTGCGCTGCTCGGTGCCTCACAGCCGCTCTCTGCCCGCAGTGTACGTCGTGGAGGAGCGGCGGAGGGACGACACGGGCGAGAGCGCCTGCCTGACGGCGTGCTGGACCGCGCTCTGCTGCTGCTGCCTCTGGGACATGCTGACCTGATGCCGCCGCCGCCCCGCCGCTCACCGAGCGCTCTGCAGCCTCCCCACTCCTGTCCCGACTTCTTTCTGTTACTGTAATCAACGCTCTGCTTTGCACAGCCAAGAGTTCCCGTCTGTCCGTCCTAGCGCCTTGTCGGGGTGGGGGGTGCACTCCTTTATTTTAGTAAAGGAAAAAAAAAAATCCCTTTTTAACATTTCTAAGACTTTTGTTGTAACTTTGAAGAATGTGCTAATGGTGTATTTCAGCCAAGGGCATTCTGATGAAATGTATATTTACCAGTTGAGATTTTCCTAGCCCTAGAGACGAAGACGTACGCAATAATTAAAGCCAACAGTTGATTTTTCTTCACTAGGTCCCGGCTGTTTCAGTGAATCTGTCTGCAGGGTGGGCATCCCCTCTGGTGCTGTCTTTGGCCTCCTTGGGGCACTGACTCTTTAGGTGGGAGTTCTTGGGCACTTCCAAGCCCCTCACTGCACACAGGGCAGCACAGTTGGGTTTTTATCCTTAAGTTTTTCCCTTCTGGAACCAAGGCCCTCTCCAGCAGCTCCTGGGACAGCAGAGCTGGGAGAAGCACAGGCTGGGCTGCTGCGTGTGCCCCAGCAGCTCCTGATCCCAGGCTGTGATCCATCATCCCACACTGCAGAGCAGAGGCTTGCAGGAGGTAAATTAATGGGTGAGAAGAGAAAAGCCATGGATTAATCTAGTGCTGAGGATTTAGAGCTGAAGCTGTTCCATGGCACGCCTGGCCAGAAAAGGAATACAAAGCTTTTGTTTGCAGAAAAGTGGGGAAAACCTGCTGCTGGTTCCATGGGGGTGTGTCCCACCCTGCTGCTCCCCCAGCCTTGGAGCAAAACCCGCCTGGTGTCCTGACACACACACCAGCTCTGCCTGGCACTGCCTGGAGAGCCCCCAGGGACCTCGCCCTGCTTGCCAAGGACATTGCACTCGCTGTCCCTTGGTCGTGCAGCCTGGGGGCTCGGTGCAGCTCACTCTGGGCCCAGCAGCGCAGTCTGGGGCAGGCTGGTGTGTTTGGGGCTGATGAGAGTCGCTTGCACTTCCCTGTCCCCAGGAGCCTTCCGGGGGCTGCCCCTCTGCCGCCGTGAGCTCCGTCTGGGGCCTGGTTCCCAGAGGTCCCTGCCCTGGGAATGAGCGCTGCCACCTTCCCCGTCACCTCCGTGGCAGCTGTCAGCAATCGGGAGTCCCTGGCTCACCCTCCGTGGTGGGGGGAAGGTGGGGCGGCGATGGGCCAGCCCAGAGTGAGAGAGCGCCCGTGCGCCTGAGTGACAGCGGGGCGGCAACGGCGCCGGGAAACGCCGGGATACCGGGAGCCTCTGGAAGCGCCGGGAGAGCGGCGGGGCCGGGCCCCTGCGCTGCCCACAGCGGCCACACGGCGGCGATGTCGGACCGCGCAGCGCCGGGACAGCGGGAACGGAGCGGGAACGAGGGAATGGAGCGGGACAGCAGGAATGGAGCGGGAATGAGGGAATGGAGCGGGAACGAGGGAACGGAGCGGGAACGAGGGAATGGAGCGGGAATGAGAGAACGGAGCGGGAGTGAGGGAACGGAGCGGGAACGAGGGAATGGAGCGGGAATGAGGGAACGGAGCGGGAACGAGGGAATGGAGCGGGAACGAGGGAATGGAGCGGGAATGAGGGAACGGAGCGGGAACGAGGGAATGGAGCGGGAACGAGGGAATGGAGCGGGAATGAGGGAATGGAGCGGGAACGGAGCGGGAACGAGGGAACGGAGCGGGAATGAGGGAACGGAGCGGGACAGTGGGAACGGAGCGGGAATGAGGGAATGGAGCGGGAACGAGGGAACGGAGCGGGAATGAGGGAATGGAGCGGGAACGAGGGAACGGAGCGGGAACGGAGCGGGAATGAGGGAACGGAACAGGAATGAGGGAACGGAGCGGGAACGGAGCGGGAACGGAGCTGGAATGAGGGAACGGAGCGGGACAGCGGGAACGGAGCGGGACAGTGGGAACAGAGCGGGAATGAGGGAACGGAGCGGGAATGAGGGAACGGGAGTGGGAATGAGGGAACGGGAGTGGGAATGAGGAACGGAAGCGGGAATGAGGGAACGGAGCGGGAATGAGGGAACGGAACGGGACAGCGGGAACGGAGCGGGAATGAGGGAACGGAGCGGGAATGCGGGAATGGAGCGGGAATGAGGGAACGGAGCAGGAATGAGGGAACGGAGCGGGAATGAGGGAACGGAGCGGTCGCGCTCCCGCCCTGCTTCCCTTTTCTCTCAGCCCCGGCTAGCTCTTGTGGGGCGAGGGCGGGCGATGGAGGCACCCTCCACCGCTCCCAGCTGGGGTTTGGAGAGTGCCTTTGTGGGTTCCGGGCAGCGCTAGCACGCCTCGCGGTGGTAAATGAAGAGCGGATCCTGCTGGGGGCTAAGTCCGAGTTTATTGTAGCCCAACGGGGCCAAATATCCTAGAACGGTGCCAGCCAACAGGAACAAGCACAAGGTGCTTGCACTGGCTTATAAACTGTAAGGGAGGGGTATCCAACGACCAATGGGGATAGGGATAGGGGGTGGCTCCGGGATGGGGGGATATGGTGGGGTCCAATGGGGGAAGGATATGGGGGGAGTCCCAGGTCCTCGCCCAATCACCCGGTGCCCTGAGTAGAAGCTTCTGGATGGATGGGAAGGGGCACCGAGTGATAGACAAGGCACCCGGGGGGCGTAAAATGCCTCTTTCAGGGTGATGGATAGATACTGGGAAAGGCGGGAAGGGGGGACAAGGCGGGAAAACTGGGGATAAACCAAGTTGCACACGGGGGTACAAAGGAATAAACCAATACATAATATAGGGATAATAAAACATACAAATAACGCAACTCCACAGAGCGGGAATGAGGGAATTGACCGGGACACAGGGAACGGAGCAGGACAGCAGGAATGGACCGGGACAGCAGGAATGGAGCGGGAACGAGGGAATGGACCAGGACAGAGGGAACAGAGCGGGACAGAGGGAAAGGCCCAGGAGAGAGGAAATGGCCCATGGCAACAAGAATGAGTTGGAGCAGTGGGAATGACCTCCTGGCTCAGGCTGGCAGGGCCTGAGCCAATTCCCATGCCTGTGCCCGTGTCCATGTCTGTGTCCCTGTCCATGCCTGTGCCAGCCCTGCCCACCTCCCTCTTCCCCCACCACCCATCCCCAGCAGGACCCTCCCCAGTGCCCAGACCAGGCAGTGGATATCCACACGATGAGGGTCACCCCAGCTCCTGCCACCACCCCATTTCTCCATCACACCCATGCAGGGAGAGCAGCCACAGAGACACGAGCTGTGTTTTATTAAGGTGGGGTGGGGGTCAGGCAGTGGAGATCAGCCAGGGGTGTCACTACTGTGCCCTGCGGGCCATCAGCATCTCCCGGATATTGTCTTCTGCTTCCTTCACGCTCCGCTCCAGGTACGACTTCTTCTGCTGCAAGGCAGAAACCAGAGGTAAGTCAGGATCCCCCCAGCCCTGCCAGCACAAACCTGGGTACCAGGGCCCAAAGACACCCAGGGAGAGCTGTGGGTGCTGGCTGGGGCACCACCTCTCTGCACGTCCCACGTGGGGACGGCAGTTACGCATTCCCAGAGGCACAGGGGCAGGGCAATGTCTGCACAGACTGAATTTTGTTCCCCCCAAACCTTTTCAGAGCTGCCAGGGCTGTTGCAACAGTGGCACTGCAAAAAGTAGGAGCCATGAACCTCAGCAAGGAAGGAAATCAAATCAGATCCTGTAACTCTTGGAGCCTAGAGAGGGAGTGACATGCCAAGGCCTCCTTATGGAGACACAGCAAAACCCTCTCCTTGGGCACAAAAGGTTCTTTTTCCCAGATGAGCCATTTTCTAACTCTATATCCTCCTTTCTATCAGCAAATCCCTGGCATCATCACCAAATATGTGTTTCTTTAATCATCTGTAATTAGGCTGGGCTTGGCAGGGAAGCAGCCCCAAGCCGTGCATCCCAAGATAGGAATTCAGTGTGCAGCGTTTTTTCCTGTTAGTCTGGGTGCTCCTCTGTGGCTGGAAAAATCAGCACTTGGCTCTTTTGACTATTTTCTCTGGGTTTCCAAACAACAGACACAACAGTCTCCTCCAGCATTGCTCCCATGCTCCCATGCTGCCCATGTAAAACCCTGCCCTGGGCCATGCCAGCTGCCAATAAGGACTGGCAGGATTGGCATTAAACTCCAGGAGTCCAAAGCATCCTGCCAGAGGCTGTGCCAGTCACCAGTGCCGGGAGCCCCTACAGCAGTGCCCACCCAAACCAAGGACAGGAGAAGGGCAAGAACTGCTGCTGCCCTGAGAGCCTGTGAGCTCATGGGACTTGTAATGCTGAAAATCCATCAGCCCGTGGCACAGACCCGCTGCCACCACTGCCCCTCTGTGCCCCTGCTGTGGCACAGCTGCACATTCAGCTGGAACAGCCCTGCCATGAGAACACCTCTCCCAGCCCTGCTTCCAAAGGCTGAAGGGTTTGTATTTAAATCCAAAGGCTGCTTGTGACAGCTAGGGCAGGGTGATGGCCCAGGGTTCCTTGTCGCTCTCTGTGGTCCCCAGGCACGTGGGGTCTCTTTCGCTTACAGGAACTGCTTTTGAGGAAACCACAGGGAGAAGAGCAGCCACAGGTTCCCACTGCCAGTAACTCAGTGACACACGAGCAGGACTCTGTCACCGCCGCGCTGTCCCCACAGACAGCGAGGGATTTCACACATAGGGAACCGAGTCTGAGGGCAGCAAGAGGACACAGGCCCAAAGAACCCTTGTGGCTCCAAGCTTCACCTCGCTCTGCTGCCCAGAGGAGTGGCAGCAGAGAGAGCACAGCTGACTTCTAGGGCATCATTTTTTACTTAACCTTTTTCTTAACACCATTAAATGAGTACATGAAGTGGTCCTGCCCTCCTGTCCTCTCCCCTGCCTCCTGCTCCCACCAGGCAGGAGGAGACAGCTCCAGAGAGCAGCACTCCACAGGCACACTGTCCAGCAGGACTGGGAGAGCCCAGCAGAATTTCAGACATCCCATCAGGAAGCCTTGCTGGTGTCCATGTGGGCCCCACTTCCACGAGGACAAGGGACCCTGACGCAGCAGAGGAGCACCCACATGGCCCACAGGTGGCCCCACACTGCCCATCCCTGCACAGTGACATGCTCTGCCCCCCCCGTGGCAAAAGGCCTGGGTTTAAGGTCATTTCTGCACTTGGGCAGCACCTGCAGTCCCAAGTAGGGCAGGATTCAGGGAATCTTTCTATACCTCAATCACTGTCCTTTGTCACCTAACTTCTGAGGCACAAGAATCTGGGCTGGTCCCAGTACTTTTACTCCCTCCCAGAAGTAGTTTCCAGGGAGTCCCATCTCCGGGCTCCAGGAACATCCTTTGCGCCTCAAGGGGAGCTCTGTACCTGCAGCCAGGGGCTGCAAACGCCCCGAGCTGTCCTGCAGCCAGGCAAGGAGCTGGGGCTGGCTCCCACTCCAGCCCACAGCCCGGACCACAGGCAAGCGAGGAGCAGACGGGCGCCACATTTTCCGAGACACGTGGCGGGAGCGAGGTGTTTCTTCCCCAGGAAGGGGGAACTGCAGCCCGGCTTCTGCTTCGGTCATCACCGGAGAAGGAGCCGGAGGCTGCTGCAAGCCCCTCCTCACCGCGATTACCGGGGTCTAGACAGGAAACTCCGTCTCTCCCGGGGAGCAGCGCCGGGCGAGCGGCTGACACACGCTCTGCCTACTCACGGCAGCACAGCTCTGAAGTCATGCTGGAGGCTGTTCCGGTCCAGCCAGACCTGCCAGGCTGGTGCTATCTGTTCCCTGAACACCACCCTGCATCCCCAACCCCACCTCCAGCTCCCAGCTCACAGCTTTCATTTACACTCGCAACCCGAGTTAACCCTGTGTCCTCTGAGCCCTGGTTTGGGCCAGCCTGTGGCTGCTGGGCTTCACCTGTGCATCAGCTGATGCATTTCCCTGGGAAAATGTGTTTGCTGCTCCAGGAGATCATCCTCTGCTACCTGTGCCATGCCAAGTGCAGCCTGTGGGAATTCCCAGGGCAATGTCAAAACTGCACTGCTGGTTTTGGTCCCTTGTGAAACCAAAGGTGGCTGCTGCTCTCTGAAGCCTCTGGTTTCACTCCTACAGCTGTAGCTCCAGTGCTCACCAGTCAGGAGCCCAAGGGGCCATGGCAGCAGCCCAAGGGGCCATGGCAGCACACTGGCCCTGCACTGCTGGCTTTGGTGCCTGCATGACCTGCAAGCTGCTGACGCAGAGCTCCCACTCACTCACCACACCAGTGCCCTAAACTGCCCCCATGCTCCCCCAGCTCCTGTGGGTAAGGTGGGTGCCCAAACTGGCCCCAGGTGCCACTGCCTAAGCCACAAAGCTCCAGGGAAGAGCAGAGAAAGGAGACTGGCTTTGAGAAAGCAGCAGGGGGAAGTTGCCACATGACACTGAGCTCCCAAAAAAGCCCCAGTTTCTGGCTGCCAAGCAGGGCCAGGCTCCACAGGAGGCTGGGCAGTGACCCTGGTGTGCTGCTGTCCCCTTGAAGTCTCACCAGGAGTGTGGCAAGGCAGTGACAAGGAAACCCGGAGGGCACAACAGGAAACAGCTGGTGTGTCAGCCAAGGGCTCCAACTGCAGCAAGGGGCCGGTTCCTCCTCCTGGTTCACAACTCACACAACCACTTGCCAGAGAATTATTTTACAAAACTCTCTTGTGGGGTGTTACTGAAACTTATTTCAGAGGAACAGCCTCTGACCAACAGTGCCAGGCCCTGGCAGCCCCCCCGCTCCCAGAGAAAGGCCAGTGTGTTCCCATGACCCAGGCACAGCTCACTCACAGGGAGGGATGAGCCAGGGCTGCAGGTCCGTCAGCACTGGGGAATCTTCTCCCCCACACAGCAAGGAAGGGGAGCTGGAAGCTGCATGGGAGAGGGCATGTGGGAACGTGGCAGGATTTGCAGCTACAGGTTTCCAGGTGGAGAGCATACACTCCAAAACTGAGCCAGCTGACCTGATCCAGCCCAGGACATGCTCTTGCATCCTCATTTCTTCCTGCCATAGGCCATCCACCAGTTCTCATCCACTCTCTCCTCTGTGGTGACAGCTCCCTGATCCCCCTTCTGCCCCACACAGAAAGGGCTCTGCCACCTGCACTGGGACACGAGACCAACACACAGCTGCTGCCACAGCCCAGTGAGGTCTGGGCCTCCTGAGAGCCCTGAGAGGGTGCAAACCCACAGAGCGTGCCCCCAAGAGCCAGTGCAGTCAGTGCCTCCCAGCCTGGTTTCCTAATTCCTTTAAGCTAATACCACTCCCAACAACAGTTCCTTCCCCAGGCAGGAAGGGCTGCAGCACTTGGTAACAAGACAAACCACAACCCTGATGATCTGTCTCAAAACCAGCCCCAAAGGAAGTGTTCTCACCTAAATCTGCTTTCTGGAAACAGAACTGCCATGCTAATAGCTGTGTGGCACCAGGATGGAGGGCAAGAAGATCCCTCCTTGGGCAGCAGAACCAATCCCACCAGCTGGGCTTCCCAGCACATCCTAGGGGCTCAGAAACTGGACTTTGCACCTCTCCTACCCCTGAGTATAGATATATCACCAATCTGGCCAATATTCTCCTCTGCCAGCTCTCAGGAGCCTTCTCCACCTCCAAGGCTTCCCGCAGCCTTCCTAAAAAAGTTGTGCAGGGCAAAGGGTGCGCTTGTGTGTGGTTCAGTGCAGCTACATGGACTAAAACCACCATCTCCCACAGCCGGAGGTGCACCCAAAAATGGGACTGACCACTCACGCAGCCCCATCCAACAGGCAATGTACATCCATCTCCCATGAACCCTTCCCAGGAGGAATGGTGGCTGTCCAGCTGACAGCTCCACAGACAGAGCTGCATGCCCTGGCAGGGAAGGCACCATCAGCCCCAGCCCTGCCTGCGAGGAGGAGAGGGAGGGCAGGGCAGTGATATGCAATGGGCCTGGTGGGATGCAATGCCCACTGCCAACACATTCCCAGACACCTGTGGGGGGCTGCAGGCAATGGCTTTTGGGGCTCCATCAGCCCTGGCTGCCCCTGTGTTTGCTGGTGTAGGAAGTGCAGACTCCTGGAAGCACCAGCTCAGCTGGCCCCAGCCTGGGGCTGTGCAGGCAGCGCCACGAGCCTGCGCCTGCTGTGCACGCTCCTGACCAAGGTGTGCTGGCGTGGCCAGCCTGTGCCCTGGCACGGGTGGCTGCAGCCAAACAACATCAGAGGACTCGCCCTGCCACCACCCCATTGCTGGGCTCTCCCCTGCCCTTCATTCCCCATCCCAGCAGTGCCTGCACCCTGACCAGCTCTGTGCTGTTTGCTTTTGGCAGCAGCTGTGGAAAGACTAGATTGAATGCAAATACAATTACAGCTCACACCCCGAAGAAGAAAAGGAGCTGTGGTTAACAGAAGTGGCCCGTGGCCTTCTGACACGGTGGGAAGTCACCTCCTGCTCCAGCAGCTCCCACCTCCACTCCCATTGCATCACGCTGCTGGAGAGGCCGATGCTCCTCAAGATGACGCACCCGGACCCGGCATTCCTGGCAGATTAAAGAGACAGCATCCACAGATTCCACAGCAAGAGAAAACTATTAATCAGCTTTTCTTGGATGGGCTTTTGATGATCAAAGCACTGTCATCCCCCCAGCACTGTGATTCAGACTCCTCTGCCTTCGGGGAGAGCGGCTTGGCCGCCACCAGCCCTGCGTGTGGCAGGGCCTCGGCTGGAGCCGTGGCTCGGTGGGACAGGGCACAGCATTCTCAGCCACCCCAAGAGCCCAAAGAGCCCTGTGCCCCCAGAGGGAGCACACACAGCAGCCCTGCCCATCCATGCTGCCATACCCTCCCCCTCACAGGTGAGTTTCCTGTGTCAAGTCATGGTTTATCATTCAACAGCTTTTGCTCTTCAAATTCCACTCCTCTCACGTCACCTCTGCAAATGAAAGAAAGCTTCAACCTCTGGCCTGCAAACACAGATTTGCTTAAGCCCAAACAAAAATGTTTCCATGGAAATTTTACGATCTAGTATTGGAACATGCCTATTCCTTTCAGCCTGTTCTTTTTTTGCCCCATTTTTTTTTTCTAAAGTGTTTTTCTATTAACTTGTTTTACACCCAACTTGTGAGGACAAAACAAGCTGGCAGGTCCCTTCCTAGAGAATATCTCCTTTCCCATGGCTCTCAGCATGCTTGGCTACCAGCCACCAGATTCTGGCATCCCACTCTCACACTCAGAAGGCTTCTGTTGAGGAACACTGCAGTCTTTAGGCATGATGCAGTGCCTCAAACAGGAGCCCTGAGACAACTCATCTTGTGACATCTCAGCAAACCTGTGGCTAGCCAAGAGCTTCTGTATCCCCCAAAATTAACTCAAACCATTTCTGGCATTCCCTGAGGGCTTTGTGGGAAAGTGATCAGCAGATCCTGAGCTAGAGTTGGGAGCACATGGTTGATTGGAGAAGGAACTTCCCTGGAGGGATGGCAAACTGTTCTGCCTGTGCACTGGGGGCCAGGCAGCAGCAGCCCAAGCTGCCCTCACTCTTGAGGCCACCACTGCTGTTCAGGGGTTGGCAGTGCCCAAACTCCCTGTGGAGAGCAGCACTCCAAGCCCTGGCACACACACCCTGTGGAAGGCAAACATTTTGGTCAGACTAAGCTCATGGAAGAAGATGTGCTGAAGACATGTGATCTGTTTAATGGGATTTCACTTGGAACCCCTGAACAGGAAGGAGGTGAACCTGCTGAACAGCACCCGGCTGCTCCTGCTCCAGGAGAAGCCGAAACAGTGGGCACCAGCAAGGGGGTGGGGTAGGTCTGCAGGCAGCCCTACGCCCTGATGGGTCCACCCAGCACTGGTCCTCACCCAGTTCAACACTGTGGCACATGTACACACTGGGAATTACTACTCTACAGCAACCACCAAATATTTAGATACACTTCAAGACTTTCCAAGCAGTTATTGCCTCAGGAAGTTGCCCAGTTTGCTCAAGAATGAATGACCTGGAATAGGAAGGGAGCCCAGCTGGTTTCTGACGACAGCTGCTGACAGAAGCGTGATGCCATATACCTAAGAGGAGAAATGATGATTCAGACCCTGGTGTTTTTCCTCATCTCTTCCTTCCACAAGGTAACGGGGACCCACTGAACTATCTGGGTTAGAGTGCAGAAGAGAAAACATGTAACTACATTTGCCAACACAAGAGATTCCTTAAAAGCACCTGCCTAAAGAACTGCTGGTGCAAATCCATCATTGTGTACTGAGCCTACCACAGCACAACCAGCTGGGCTTTCCCCATCATCACTGAAGCTCCTCAAGGAACATACTCTACAAAAGCTAAGCTGGAAAAACCCCATTAACTTCCATTCTTGGTGCCTTCAAGAGAAGAAGGGGCAAGGTAAGGGGCAGAAAGCCAGGCTGCCTGCCAGCCCTTCTGCCCAACCCCAGCCTTGTGGCAGTAGCACTTCACTGTCTGAGCCACAGGACAGCGCTGCCAGCAGAGATGGAGACAGCTGCTCTTGGTGAGTGGGAAATGATGGATTATTCCAGTGAACTCCTGCACCCTTGCCTGATGTGAACTACTACAAAAGCAAGTGGATGAGAACCTTTCAGTAGGTGGCAGCAAAAATGTACTATCAACCCAAAGGATTCCTTTAGGGACACCCCTTCTTGGCACAATTCCCCATTTAGAGCAGTTTCCAGGAGTATTTTGCTCCAGGTCAAATACTGCACCCTAACCAGGTTATGACAGCAGAGAGTCAGGTCAAACAGAGAACTTGGGGAGGGAAAACTCACACAGATGCTGAAACCCCCACGTTCTGTTTCGGCGGAAGCATCCCTCACCAAACTGCCTCTTGCAAAATGTGGTAAGTTCCCTACCCCAGTGCCTCAGTTTCTGTGGTCCTGCAGAGCTGGTGTGGCTCATCGGGATCCCTCCTGGCAGTAGGACTTTTGCAAAACCATACCACACCTTTCAGCTCTCACAGTCCTGGCCAAGCAAGGCCACGTTAAAAGAAAAATAATTTCCATACATTTCAAAGACAAATCAGCAACAAAGAGATGGTGTCAACTCCCAGCTAGGCAACATCCTCCCCCCCAGATCAGACAGCCCTGAACTCGGAGCAGCCACATGCCCACCACCAAGGCATCAGGGACGGAGCAGGGGGTGACCCAGCAGCGGGGACAGCAGGAAGCGTGACGGTGAGGGCTGCCCTGCATACCTGGGAGCAAGGTGTGGCTTTGTACAGCTGACTCAGGGCTGGGTCAGGGCTCCAACAGGCAGGAGCACGCTTTCCAAATAATCGTTTCCTGTTCTCCCCAGGCGAGATGAAGGAGGAGATGGAAGCAGGATGGAGGTTTATCGGGCACAGATAATCCCCCTCCCCAGAGCTGCCTGGCACAAAGGCAGCCAGGAGGCACTGCAGGGGCCTGGTGACTAAGGCAAGGACAGCAGTGCTGGGTTTGTGACTAATTATTACTCATGCAAGGAGGAATTTGGAGAGGGACCCGCATCCAGCTCAGCTCGTTGCTTTGGATCCTTCTGTGGCCATAAGCACAAAGGAGAGCTTTGACAATGAATCAGACCCTGCTCCAAAATGAAGACTTATCAACCAACTTGGTGTTAAAATGATTGCAGTATAACAATAAAGGCAGCTTAATGCTAATCAGAGGAAACAAGCGATGTCTTGAGGCTCAGATGACTAAATGTAGGTTCCTGGATCGACAAAACCCTTTCAACACAGCAACAGAAGTGGGTTTTTATTAATGCATAATGTGTTTCACTTTCCTCCGAATTACAAAGGAATGTGAGTGGACTAGCAGGAGTTGCTTGAAAAGTTCTCTCTGTTAGGTTGTTGGGGATTTTTTAATAAAGAGTAATCCCCCCCACCCCAAAAAAACATAAAACAAGTTCTGAGAAGCCTTTATTTTGAAACCATGTCTATAACTAAAGGACTTACGAGGAAGCAAACAACCCCCACATTAATTATCCTCTTGCTTTTAAAATCTACAATTATCCACCCAAAAATAAAGGTAGGAAGAGTGAAAACAAAGTCATCAAATTCCAGTTCTTCCTTCATAAAGCCTTTGCCCTCTCAGCTGGTTTGTGTGCTTACTTTGCAGTCTGCAGTACAGGGAAGACTAACAAAGAATTACTAATTAAACAACTGCTCGCAAAAATCTGGCAGTTTGAAAACCTGTTGCAGTGAATGAATCCTCCAAATGAGAGATCCAACCTTGCCCCTGCATACCCACACATTTGTGATGATATAAATACACATCATTGCACTCAAATCAGCATTACCCACAACCATTCTTCATAAAAATGTGGTGAGACATTAGTTTTTATAAGCCATCCCAGGCCTAGGTGGCAGATGACCGGTCCAGAGAGCTGGGAATCCCCTTTCCCCTTTGAAATATGAGAATTTCTTTTCCCTGAGCCTTTAAGATTCCAACATCATGTTTTGCAACTAGTGACTTGTGCACTATTTAACACATGACAAGCTTCTTACACAATTTTCAAAGCAGAACATACTGTGATTTGATCTTTATCTAACAAATTTAACACAGGACTAAGAGCCAGCTTTTAAACAGATCCACCTCCTTCCCTGCAGATACTGAGGAGCACTTGCTGTCTTTAAAATCTTCCAGGTGCTGGCTGCACACAGCTGATTTCCATTTGTCTGCAATGAAAGGTGACAGTAACACAACAGAGAAACATCCATGAAATTCAGCTGTAAGAATACAATCCTTTTGCCACCCTCATTTTTGACAAACAAGACAGACCTTGAGGCTTTAAAATTAAAAAGCAATTGAAGTGAATGATTCCTCACATCTGTGAAGACCTGTTCTTCATGTAACCATCAGCAGAGTCAGTTTAGGGAACAGAAAGAATTAGAGAAGCATTAGCAATGCTCCAATTCCTCCAGTATTTACCTTAAATTGTGTGGCCCCAGTCCAATGTCAGAGGGCCTCTCCACAAAGCAGGATTTTGTGCTAGTAGCATTAGCTCTGTGTCCATTACAACTCTCAACCTCCTCAATGTTTTGTCATTTTGAAGCCTATTTTTCTCATTGCTTACAGTATCTTTCATTTTGAAAATCAGGAATGAGAACACAGATTCTCCTCCCTGTAAGACAGCCAGACCTATAGGGGGAAAAAATGAGCTTTGGATACTGCCTTCTCCAAAACAAGGCTCTCATGGAGGGCAGAGCACTGGTAACAGCTCTGCCCATGCAGGCTGCACTCTGCTCTCCTATGGGAGTGCCTGTGGATGCTCCACAGCTGACAGGCAGGCAGTTGGACCACCCATGTCCTCAAAAAGCAAGTTAAGCCTGCAGCTTTGCAGCCTGAAACACAGGAGCAACCCTCAGTGAGGGCACAGACTCAGACATGGGATGACAGCAGCCGAGAGAGTCAAGATGAAACACATTTCCCAGGAACGTCACCAAGTCCAAATGTCTGAGTCCAGAAGGACCTGCCCAGACACCCAAAGCCATGCAAGATGCTGCATTTGGCCTGGCCTGGTCCCCAACAAGGGGCTCTGCAGCTCATCTTCACCCTAACATCCATCATTTGTAGAGATCCCAGAGCTTCCTCCTAAATGTCCATGCAAGCCCAAATACTAATCCTACACGGTAAACTCGCTTCCATACTCCACCTGTCCCCACCTTAAGTGTCCTGCCTCTCTCTACAGCAAGCAGAGTGACTGACCTTGCCTATGTACAGACAGGGAAACAAGGGGCAACTTCAGTGACAACGTGTTTCAAATCCTCCTCCCAGTACGTGCTCGCATGCCAGCAACGGAATGAGGGAACAGCACCCTCATCCAAAGTAGAATCTGCTCCAGGCTAATGCACAGAGAGTTATTCTTGAGGCTTCTCCTCTCCAAAGCAAACAGGAGCATTCCTTATTTCCCCCTGTTTAGTTAAAAAGCCCACCACACATTCCTGGGCACTGGCCTACCCCAAGCAAACTATGTGATGAGAACTTCTGTGCTGCAAATCCCTGCAAGAAATTGGTCTAACTTGGGAACAGCCTAACAATTGCTACCTTCTGGTGAGCGCCTCGTGGTCTGCAAAGAGCACCACAAATCTCAAGAGACTTGTTTTCACCTCATTAAAACCACCCACAGAAATGGCCTCCATGCTGAGGGTGGCAGTAAAAAATGAAGGAGAGTAGGAGCACGTTGGAGGCTGGGACCACACCAAGCAGGTCCATCCCAGCCATACCTGCCCCAGGCTCCAGTGCTTCTCCCCAGCCACACCTCACCTGACAAATCTTTGTTTCCACAGGGGAAGAAAACACTGCTGTGGCAACTGTCAGAGAAAACTCATCACCGGGGGGCTCCGCCACTCTGCCTCAGGGCTGCAGCAAAGCCATTTTAAAGCTCCCAGAAAAAGCAGATTAGAGAAGTGGAAGCCACAGTACAAGCAGGACTGTGCTTAGGCAATACTGGAGAAGAAGTCGGCGGTCACCTTCAGGCATTTCAGTGCAGTCACTGTGTAACTTCACCAGCTTTGCAAACATCACCTGAGGCTTTAAACATGGAGCACAGCAGTGTTTGAGAGCACAGTGCTCCTTCCTCCACCAGGAATGAGAGCAAAGATGTTTTCTGCGTGGGAAAGGGAAATTGGACATGGTGTTTTAGGGCTCGCATGAAGGATTTCTGAATTAGAAATCAAGCCTTTAGGTACAGCTTTCTTGACTATATTTTCTACTCTAGGCAAAACCAACCAACCAACCCTTTATCTCAGCAGCAGTAAACTTTCAGTCTCCCACGGGCATGTGAAAGAATTGCCTGGGAAACAAGCACACAGCTATCTTGTGGTCAGAGTTTAAAACCAAAATCCAATTCCCCCAGAAAGCTGCAGGTTGCTTTTGCCCTTTTCCCGAAGGAGCTAAATTCAGTGGCACACAGCAGACGGAGCTGCCCAGCAGAGCCTCCCCCTTATTTGTTATTTTTAGCAATTTAGTCTGACAACGCCTGACAACTAAACAAGCTGAATATAGCAGGAGAGAAGGGGACTATCAGATATTATCAGAGAAAGCACACAGTGATAATCACTTTCTCCACCCCTAATGAAGAATCCATTTTCCATGTCTTTATAACATCATAGAGTTTGTTCTTTTTAAAATGCCACATTTAAAAACAGAATCCATCTAGCCCTACAATGGAAACGGATAACATTTCCTGAAACAAAGCATTGTTCCACCCCTCACATATCATGTTTCCTTAAAAACAAGGGAAGAAAAACATTACTTGGTTTTTCTCCTAATACTGCACAAACATGGCTGAGCTAAAAAGAGTCTGTGCTCATCCCTTTAGAATGCTTTCAAAATAGATTTAACACATACCCCTCGTACCATGAAACACAACAAGAATTTGATAGTATCAGGACTGGAAAAATCCAATCCTGCTAAGCAGGACGTGTCCCATGCCGGTGTGTGAGGGAGCCAATGGCACCAAACTCTGGAGGTTTGGGTAAGCCCTGTTGGCACAGCCTGCCAGCAGGCACAGCTACTGTGCCAGCAAGCCTGGGCAGTGTGCTTGGATTCCAAAGGATTAGATACAAGTTGTGAAGTTCAGAAAGCCACACAGGTGCATGTGGAGTTGGCAGGCTGAGAACATTGGGGCTGTTCAGGCTGCAGATGAGAAGGTTGTGTGGAAACATCATAGCACCTTCCAGGACCTGAAGGGGCCTACAGGGAAGCCAGAGAGATACTCTCCATCAAGAACTGGAGTGACAGGACAAGGAACAACAGGTTCAAACTGAAAGAGAGGAAATTAGATAGAAATTCTTCACTAACTGAGGGTGGTGAAGCCCTGGCACAGGTAGCCCAGAGAAGCTGTGGTTACCCCATACCTGGAGAGACCTGGTCTAGTGGAAGGTGTCCCTGCCCATGGCAGAGGGGTAGAGTGAGATGATCTTTAAAGTCATACAAACCTTTCCAACCAAAACCATGATTTTTACATATATATATATATTTATATATATATACACTCTTAGATATATTCACATCCACATACAGCTTTAACAAGCAGGGTAAAGCTACCTTTGATTTTCTTCCAACAACTTCTGCAGAATAACCAACTGCCCCCTCATCCACACCCAGACCCCTTGGTACTTTCAGAACACAATTCCTCTCACCAAGCAAAATGTGTGTCCCAGCCAAGCCTTATTTTCTCAGCCCTTTACAAGGACAGGTCTGGCTGTCATACTGCAAGAAGGCCCAAACCAGAAGCATCCCATCAATTTTGTGATGCTGCCTTGAAAAACACAATGCACTGCTTCAACAGTGGAGAAACCCACACGAGAGAAGTGAGGGAAAGGGAATGACTGCAATCATGTACTGCAGTGGAGAGTGCCAGAGGAAGAAGAGAGACAAAACTCCTCATAGTTTTCAAAGTTCACTGGCAGCTGTGAATGTCAGCAAAACCAGCTCACACCTCTCTGAAGCAAATTAAAGACACATTTTCAGGAACAGGCAGCTGGAGATCTCCTTGCTATGCAGCTGGATGGATTTCCAGAAGAGCTCAGCAGTGAACCCAGCCCTCCTCTGCAAACTCCTCTGCAAACAGCACCAAGGTATTGGGGAGAGCATTTCTTAGATTCAGGAATGTATCAAAAAATACACATTTCACAATCCCCTGGCAATAATGTCATCATAGCAAAGCACAATTGCCTCAAGCTCAGCTATGTGAGTAATGAGATCAGCCACACCATGGGGTACTGGGGGATTACTCTGACCAGCCTGATTCAGCTGTGCAAAGTGAGAAATGTGAGTAAGTCATAAGGTAGTTAACAATGTAAAATATAAACCTAAGCTTTAAAACCCTTCCAGTTTTAATAATGAATGGAGAGATGTTTAACCTTTCTTGGCTGGATATTTATTTTACAACGATGCGGTGGAAGCACAAGGTCACAAAGTTTTACATTCTTTCCTGCTTCAGTCACAACTTGTTTTCAGGACAGCAAAATCCCCTGCTCCTGTGATAAGTGCTCTCTGAGTTGGACTCAGGTATTTCCCCTGAAATCTCAGTTTCAGCCTAAGTGTTTGTCCTCTCCAAGGAGAATCCCAGGCCTAAGGAAAACCCTCTTCACAAAACTGCCACAGCCAGCTGGAAAGAGATCAGTTAAAAGATGAACTTGAATGTTTACTTAACACAAACTTCTCAAAGTGTTGGCATTCTGAGCCCTCCTACTCATGATTAAAAAGAAAAACCAACCCATGTAGCAGCCACCTTTCCACTCCAACCACTTTTTGAGACAGTCTCAGTTTTGAGACTACTGCTGAAACTTCATCTCAACAACCATAACCAGAGACTCAGCAATGAAGCAGAAAAACACATTTGTGAAGCAGCCAGTTCTGAGGCTTTGTGTAAGAACAGCAAGGTTATAATTTGTGGGAAATTCCACCCATTTTGCTAAACTCAGTGATCGGGAAGTTCAAGAGGTAAGATAATTCCCCACCAGGAACAAGAAGAAACCCAGATGGCACAGCTGAAGGGCACAGTAGCCAAGAAGTTGACCACAACCCACTGCAGCTGGCAGCAAGGGACCCCAGGAGCAGTTTATAAACAGTCTGCCAGCCACATTCCACCTGCTCCCAAACCCAGAGGTGCTGCCAGCCACATTCCACCTGCTCCCAAATCCAGAGGTGCTGCCATGAAGTCCTCCAGCTCCAGCTGCAGGGCTGTCTTTGCACAAAGCCACTGGCATCTGGCATGGCTCCAAAGGAGCAAGGATACAGCTGTTTTTACCACATAACCATACAAATGGCTATGCCTTGCCTGCACACCCCCTTAGATACAGAACCTGTCCACAGAGCACTTGTCTTTGACCTGTGCAGAAAGAGTCCTCATGGGAAGAAACACGAACCCCCTTAGAGCTGGGCACAGGCAGCACTCCAAGCAACACAACATCTGGGGATGGGCTTGCTCCACCAGCTCCTCAGGCAGGCTGAGTTTCAAGAAGGGATTAAAAAAAGTACAGACTCAACTTCTGCTCACAGGTCTGAGTGGGTTTAAACACAGACCTCCTATTCCTGATTGTCCCTACTTTTTTGGTCTCCACTTTCTCCAAAACAATAACAGATGGGAAAAGCAGCTTGACATAAACTTGGTCTTTGCTTTCTCTGTCATTCCCCAAAGACCAAGAAACAGGGGTTTGTATTAACAATATTTTAGGAGAATTATAAAAAAACACCCACTAACAGCCTTGGAAAAGTACATTTTGCACTTCTCCTCAGAAGAGCTGTAAGCTGTAGACGCAGCCACAAGAAGATAGTCAAGATTCACTAGATAGCCTGTTTGAACACTGGAACTTGCGCAGACACTACTTTTTATTTCCTAGATATCCTTCTATGCCTTGAATACTCCAACCAGATAAACACAAGAACACAGAAGTGTTCTGACCATGCTGTCAAAACAAAGTTCCATCACCCCACAGATCTGCTCTTCAACAGCAGTCCCAAGCACATGTTTAAGGGCAGAGAGTAAGGACAGGGCAGGCCTGCATGGTGCTTCCTCCTCATACTTTCCCACCCTCCAGACATTTTTAGCTCAGGGACTTCCTGAGCAGGATGCCATTTCTACATATTTGGTTATTCTCAATGGATTTCTCTTCCATGAATTTGTGCAATTGTTCTTACTGCAATTGCAGTGTAACCTTTAAATACCCACAGCACTGCCAATATTTTACATCACTTATCTGCTGCAAATAACCACATAAACATAATTTTGCTTGTTTTAGACCTTGCTCTTAATAATATCATTTGAATGCCTCGCTCCCAGCTTTCATACCGGGGCACAGAGTGAACAATCAACCCCTTCTAGTTTGTGGATCTAGGAAAGAAACCAAGTGCCTTGAGTTACTTGTAGATTACTTGTAACAGGCTTTCTGTTTGATCTAGTTACAATCCTTCAGCATGAAAAGTAACAGATAAAAACAAGAGATGTAGCAAAGAGCATCTTGTAGACCTTAAATGTTTTACTTTCATCATCACTTGCCAAAAACTTACCTCTAATTCTTTAATTTTCTCTTCAGCTATTCTCTGTTTTTCTAAGAGTTGATTATGAATCACTCCTTTAGGCTGAAGAATAAACCTACAAGTGAAAAAGAAGACAGAAAAAGTTGGGTGTTTTTTACATCAGTGTTCACCAGTTGTGCACCAAGTCAAACTAGAGCCACCTCTGGTAAGTGTTCATCCTCCCTCCCAAGCTCTGGACAGAGACAGGAGAAATTGCTCTGACAGCTGCTAGAGCCCACCAGGCTGGCCCCAAAGGCTCACCAGCCTCACCCGTGCTCTGGGAGGATGAACCTGGACACACAGAGATCTCCCTCTATCATTCAGTGTCCTTGAATGATCTGGAAGCAGTTCTGGCACACAGCCAGCAAGAGGAGTTTGTCAGCACCTTCCCTTCAAAGGGATTTAAATCAGTTGATGGCACAGAGTCAAGAAGACTCTTGACAGGTAAGAGCTGTTTATTAAGGGTTTAGTACTCACAAGGTAAACAAACACACAATAAAACCAAAGCTTTCCACAGAGAAAGGCTGAGGGAGTTGAGGTTGAGCAACCTGGAGAAGAGCAGGCTCCAGAGAGACCTTACTGCAGCTTTTCAATGTATAAAAGGGGCTGACATGAAAGACAGAGAGAGGCTTTTTACCAGGGTCTGTCATGCCAGGCAAGGGGCAATAGTTTTAAACTGCAACAGGGCAGGGTTAGGTTGGACACAGAGGAGAAATGTTTTAGACTGACGATGGTGAGGTGCTGGCACAGGCTGCCCCATCCCTGGAAGTGTCCAACATCAGGCTGGACACAGCTTAGAGCAACCTGGGACAGTGGAAGGTGTCCTGGCCCATGGCATAAAGGTGCCTGCCTCGCTCAGAGAAGCATCTGGAGGAGCACCAACATTCAAAGCAGCTCTCCAGCACGTGGCACTGGCATCCCACAAAAAGGTAAAGGACAACTGAGTTCAAACAAATTTTAGGAACTCTTCAAGGTTGTTTTTCATCCTTCCAGACATAAAGAATGTACAAGCTGCAGATTCACCCCCTTCCCTACTTAGAAAGTCCCCCAGGGGATTTAGAAGGAGCCTCCATGGGTCATACCAATGAGGTCAAGGTCTCCTCTAGCACCAACTAGGGTCAATGTCTTCCTGCCAGGTGACAACAGCTCATGCTCCAACAGTTAAAATGAGCAGCTTTAGACAGGGCAGAATCAGAATGCATTCCCCGTCTGCTACAGAAAAACCTGAAATCAGTTTGCAGAGTCATCTCCCATGACAAATGACATTATTAAAGTGTTTGCTCAGTGCCTGGTAAACACATACACGAATCTGCCACTTGGCTGGAAACCCAGTGCCCCCTGCATCAGTAACCCAGCCAAAAGGAAAACTACCTGCCACACACATTCCTGAAATGCATGGGAGGAAAACCGTGGATAATTATAATAGGTTTCCAATTAAATCTCTCTTTGGGGTTGCTATTAACTGAACACAGAAGTGCCTCCTCCTCCTCCCACTTCTTTCCCTGTTCTGCTTCACCTCCTCTTCTCCACAGGAACTTCCGCTACATCTTTTATGTTGCAATTTACTCAAATACCTCTCATTTTTTCCCAGTCTTGCCTCCTGCTTATTGCTGGCATCATCTTTGCCCTCTTGTCTGCTCCTGTTCTCACCAACACAGCTCACTCAGACTCTCTTTGTCCCTTCAATCTCCCCTTCCCAATGGGAGGTGTCCCCACTATTCACTTGCGCACAGTGATGATGGTTTGGGGTCCTGGCATACAGCAGATTGCTGAAATAACAACACAGGTAATTTGTGAAAATCAAGTTCAAGACCACCCTTCTAGGAAAGAAGTTATTTTCATTGCTGTTAATACAGAGCCTGGATCCAGCCAGAGAAGAGGTACTTTTCAGGAACACCAGCAAACACATCATTCTGATGCTCTTACCTCAGGCATACGATACCAGAATACAAAACATCAGCCTTCACACACACCCCCTGTAAACACAAATTTTGCCTTGTTTCTGCAGTAGTTGCCATTAGTGAAAACCAAAGCTGCAAGACGCCTTCTGTACACAAAGCCATCAGTCCCTTCCCACGTCATTGTTTCCCTGAGCCTGCCCGTGTATGTGAACGTTTCCTGAATTATTTCCTTTTTTTGTGGGGGCAGCAAAGAAGAATACAATCTCTTCTCATTTGCTTCCCCAAACTGTACAGGAAGATTGATCATTTTGGTTTCCCTGACGTCCCTGGTCTAAAAAACAAAGTTCAACAGCAACACAGCTTGAGCAATTTTCCCCATGCTGCATCTGGGAATGTCCCTGCTGGGTGACAGGCACTGGGCGATCCCGGCTGGCTCACAACTGCTACAGGAACCAAAACCTCCAACAAACAACTGCCTGACTTCACTTTTATTCTGCAAATGTCAACAGCAGTCATCAGGGAAAATATCCTCCCTCCCATCCTCCTGCAATGCTCTGGCAGACATGCAACAGCAAATTAAAATTGGATGGCTGAAATTAGCACTGACGAGACTTATGTGGGCAGCTGGGCACAAATACAACCTGCCTGCTATAAAACAGTGGGCTGGAACCTGGGTCTGTTCACACACTTGCTCAGAAGCAGATCAGTTGTCCCTGACCTGGACAGCAGCATCCTGCAGATCTTCACCTGTGCTGCTTAAAGCCACCCAGTTGAGTTCCCTGATGAAGGACTGCGGAACTCTCAGCCTCAAGAGCAGAGGTGCCACCCTGGAAGATGCCAAAGGCCAGGTCTTTGAAAGCTGAATTATAAATCCACACCCACAGTTAACTGTTTAAATCTGTGGCTTCACTTTCCAACACAAGCAGGACTCAAAAAACACATCTAGTTTGGAATACACACATTATGGAGATCTTGGCCAAAGTTTTTACCTTAGAAAATAACGTGGTTTATGGCAGCACTTGGAAAAAGCAGAAGTTTGTTCTGCTCATTAGGTAAGAAGTGCTGCAGGGCACTTGTAATAAACCAGAATTTAAATTTATCTTAATTTCATTTTTCCAATTGTCCTAAGTAATACATTAACTTGATGATTCTTAGATTTTTTTCCTCACCAAACTGAAGAAATAGGGCAGTGTCATTCTGCTACCTGGTTTCAGTTAGATGTAGTTATTTTATGTACAGATTTTCAAGCTCATTAAAGAAGCACAGTACATTCTGACAATTTAATTCTTCCCTCAGTGAGTTTGTGAACAGGCCCTTCAAACCCATGAAACTAATTCTGTGTCTGGAGGTTCACCACCAGCTGAGAGCTGGCCCCATATCAGTCATCGAGCCGAGGAGCCCCTTTCTGCTCAGCGGTGTGGAGCCAGCCCAGCAGGTGACACAGCTAATACTGACCCAAGAGCTGCTTCCACAGCTCTGCTGGGGTTCATGACAGGCTCCAAGCCCCCAGAGTTTGTGTGTTGGAGTGGGATGGAGTTTAAGCACTGCTAATCCACAGAAGACAAGCAGCAAACCAAGTCTTCTCCCAGATACGAGAGTTCATCGTATCCACCCGCTCTCAGTGAAGTGTCACAGCACGCACGCATAGATCTGTCAAACATGACACCTACACTATCAACCATGAAACAGTGATTCAGAAACATGTTCAGCACCACAGTGGCAATTACAAAGCTTAGTAACAATCACCTCTTCACACAGGAACTTTTTCACCGTTGCTAAATGAACATCAGAAATATCTGGGTCAGAATGGACAAGTTCACCCCACCTCACCTGGCCACCCATTTCAAAGAGAATAGCTAATAAAAATAGAATAGGACTTGCTAATAATTTTTCCAGCGTCCATAGATTATGGTAAAAACTCAAAACAAACCAAAGAAAATTATAAATGAAAGGTGCAGAGGAGGGGGGTCCCTGAGGACAGTAGTGTTCAGCCAAACCTGGGCTGCCAACAAGAACAGCTCAATGGAGTAGAGCCAATCAACTGCACCTACATGCTTGGCCTCCCAGTGACTGCTGGTTCTCAAGTGCAATATGGGAACAGAAATAGAGCACAAGGGAACTGAAAGAGAAACCTCACTCTAAATATTCCCACTTGTTTCTATTTTCCTCCCCTTGCTAGCTCCACACCAGGAATTTTGTTTCCCTAAGGCAGAGAAAGTGGTTTATATACACTCTCTGAGGCTCACTGCTAGTTTCTTTCTGAAGAGATCCCTTACCCCTTCAAAATTCTAATTTTCTATTGTAATATTCATCTGATCAGTGTTTATATTGCACTCCCTGATGCTGTGGCCCAAATGGCTTTCAGACTCTTGTCAGGTCAGCAGTGCTGCCTGCTTCATCATCTGTCTGCTCCTTTGTGTCACACATACACACCCACAAACTGATTATGGTCCAGTGTAAGTAATTCCATAACTCAGCCTGTTTGCACCAAAATGTACTGTTTACTTGACTTTGAGACATAATATTGGATTCTGAAAGATTCGCCTCTTAATGAATGAGGTTATGGAGATGTTTGTTCAGCACATGCCACTCTTCATTATGACATAAAAGTCATTAAAGTTATTAAAGGTGGAGTCACAGTGATGCTCATAGTTCAGGTTTTCCATGAAGAATCCCTACTTTCAATAACTTGCAACTGCAACAAACTGCAGCCTTTACAGCTGGAGCTTTCAGTGGCAGGCAGCTGTCTGGGGCATGAGCAGCCTCTCCTCTGCCCTCGGAGTCAGGAAATGTGGTCCCAGTGTTTCTCCTGCCTGCCTTGCCTGTGCAAGAGGCTGTTCATGTTCAAGTATTCCAACCAGCAGGGAAGGAGCCCCACAAGAGGCCACAGGACCCCTGCACAGTCTGCAAAGAAGCTCTTCCAGCTTGGCTCCATGTAGATCAGGGTAGCAGGGGAAGCTACCCTGGATCCCTGCAGGGAAACCTCAGCTCTTCCCCTGCCAAGATGGGTATACAGCTCTCTGCCTAATTCCAGACAGACAATTTTACAGGTACGTATGTCCAGTGTTATTTTGCCAGAATAATGATGAATGGCAGATCTGTAAGTACATTCACCTGGCTCCCAGCTCACACAAAGAGCCACTGTAACTTCAGCTACATGGTTCTCATTCCATTTGGGAAACTCTCTACAAAAACTGAAAAGAAAACAAACAACTTCGTGCAAAGCTGTAACATTATTTTAACACATTTAGTGTATTTCTAAACAACCTAGCATGTTGTGGTATATCACAGCAGTGTTTACAAGGAATGTCCTGCTCCTTGAAACCAAGCACTTGCATTAGACCACTCTGTGAGAAAAGTTTGGCTAAACCTAGTCATGCATTTATCTATTTAAAGATGCTTTTTAATTCTGAACTTGCACTGCTGCTCAAGCTTTGAGCAGACTCAGCAGGGGATTACTGCATTTTAAGTACTGTGCAAAGCCAATGGAAGAAAGGCTTCCAAGGAGCTGATCCCAAGCAATCTAGCTTGATTGAACCAAAACCAGCTGTGCAGAACTGCCAGCACCCAGTAGTCCTCTTCTACTCTCCCTGGAATTGCTGGTGCTTCTGTAAATGATTCTCTGTGCAGTTCATACCAGGCACAGTTTATACCCCTCCAAATTCCAGTTTTAGTCACCACAGACAAATTACCCAGTTCCAAACAAGACAAGGAAGCAATATTAAAAAAAAAAAAAGAAAAATCATCACTAATTATAGCTTGTGCAGCCACCCTTCATGTCTAAGGGTTTCACATTTTTTCAGCCTGATTTTGAATTTCCCATCAACAGATCATATGCCTTAACTAGAGCTGGCTCAGAACAGATGGAGTTTGAGCAGATGAGTTGAAGCTTTTCCTATGTTTGCATTTATTTTAGTGGTCAGTCATTTCACTGGGTCACCTCGATATAGCTGACCCTAACTATTCCCCCCGCATACCTTAAAGCAAAACAAATCCCGCAGCTTATGTCGCGAGGATTATACACGAACGCATTCCAAGGAGCAGCAGTTTATAGTTCACATTTTACTGCTGCCCTCGGAGAGGTGGATGAGCACAGGAGCTGTTTGGGCAGGAGACCTGCCCAGTGGGCAGCACAACCTGTGCAAAGCCAGCCTGACACACCGGAGCACGCGGAGACCGGGATTAGCGGCGCTGGACATCGGCCAAACCGCGTCTTATGTAGGCCCCAAGAAGGGTAACTTTTACTCAGATGAACGTTTGTAAGCCATAAACCTATTTACTCTAAGGAGCTAAAGGATTTGAACAAAGAATTCCACGCCGTTCGCTTCCTCAAAGCTCGGCACGGGCTGGCCTGACACGCCCAGCCCCACGGAGGGGTTTGAGTTGCACTTCAGGCCATGTTTACATTGAGCTTTCACTTTTTTGGGGGGCATCTCTCAATAGCTACAGCATATTACATTACCTCAAGCCAAGATAGTAACACAGCTTGCAAACAGCAGTTTCTGCATTGCCAGACACTTAACTAGATGGTAGATTTATACCATTGTTCATGTTGGGTTCTTTAAAAAAAGACATCAGCAATATACCTCTAAGTGTGTATTAAATATAGCACAGCTCAAAATAAGAAAATAGCACTGTGGTCTGCTTTTAATGAGCATCATAAATTCTTTTGGAAGGCTCAATTGACATAAATGGAATTATAAAAAAAAAAAAAAAAAAAGCAAGCAAATGCCTCCAATGCCTCCTCTCTATCATACAGGAATTCATAACATTTGAGATTAAATCCATGTGGGAAAACACTGCAAGAACAACAGCAGTTCATGCAATTGCAATCCCCTTGAGTGGTTCTTCCTCACTATATTCCTGATTTAGTGGTTTCATCTTGTAATTTTGTTTTCATATAATTTGTTAGTATGTAGCAATGATGAGTTGTGGCTTATTTAAGCCAAGGGAACTCAGATGACTACAACATGCCAACCACACATGCACCTCAAATAGATTATTTGCAGTCTGGGTTGTACCAGAAGCAGAAAGGAGCAAAAAAACAGAAAAAAATCTCCAATAATAGAAAGTCAAGATCCATTTCTAAAATCTGCTCTATTCCCCACAAACTCCTATGGAAGAATGCTTAATAACAAAAAAGTCTACACCACATGGATATGGACCAAGGAAAACAAACAAGCAAATGCTGGTGTAAGCACCCTGGTAAATAATCCTGAAGACATTTTTATCTTAATTTTTTTCCAATTGATAAATATTCTGTGATCAAAAGGTGAACTTTGCAGTAGCAAATGAAGTGACATGAAGATACTGCTATACTCTGACAGACAAACTTACACCCTTCTCTGCAGCAGCCCCTCCCTAAAAACGTGTACAGAAAAACTGGCAAAATCAGGATCCATCTTTTTTGAAAAGCAAATCCAACCACAGTTGCAAGAGGGGAAAAGAAAAAAAGAGAAAAAATATTTCTGCCTTGTCTAGAAGGAAACCTTTGAAATGAAAAGTGAGGAGGAAGACCCAGCTTGTGGATAAATAGCACAGTCTTGGCTTCTGTACATCCCAAATCCCACTACAACAAAGCATCAAAGCGCTACAGAAAACTTCACAGCAGTGGATACAAAGATAACTGAGCCAAAAGCATTCAAGCATAACATTAATAGACAGATATTTCTGGACTCTGGAGTTAAATTAGCTAGCACTAAAACAACCACACTGCTGTTTCCTAATCAGCAAGAACAAACTTCTTTTTTTTTTTATTTTGCTAAATTGGCCAAAACACTCCGTTAATTCAGCAAATAGTTTTCAAGAAAACAAAGTAAGAATTCAAGACAGAAGTTGTCATGCATTTGGTTTAAGATTTGATGCAAGACTTTGGTTCTTGCAGCTCCAAATTAAACTTGTATAAAATGGAGTTCTCATGCCACGGGATTGGTTTCTTGATATTTAATTCAGTGTTCTAATGCAGGGGTCATGAATGAACCTGCCCTTCTTTCAGGCTTTGAACAGGTGACAAGACCAGCATGTTCATACTTAGATTTGTCATTTGTTTTAAGGCTGTTCCATCTAAAATTTCTATCTTATGCTGACATTCACATCCCAGCTCAGAGACTGACTGGGCACTTCCATCTGACAGCTGTGGGCCCTCAGTACCTTGTCACACCCTGTCCTGCTGGCTGAATATCCACTGACTCCACACCTGGAAGGGCACCTCCAAGCAAGACAGAAATACAGCAGGGACCCTTTCTTTGGGCCAGTGATGTGGCCATTCTTCTCTGCTGCAGGAAAGCCACATCCTCTGTGCTAAACCAAACAGACCTGTGTTCTGAAAGAAGTGCTCTAGAATTCAGTATTTCTCTAGACACTCTCACCCTTGATTCCAAAATTTTCTTCAGGAAATGGAGAAGAAGTTTCAAAATACAGTACTTTAAATCCACTAAATATTAAAATAAATGGAAGTTCCTTGCTGTTTCAGAATACCAGAGTGACATTTTAAGTGCTTGGAGAACTTCAGAAATCAGTCAGTCATGTTCCATAATGGTTTTGCAAAGTCATTTGGCACAGCAAGTCACAAAAGCAGGAGCAGTGTCAGCTCCACAGAATATTACTTGTCTAGCCTATATCCAAACAGAATTCTGAGCCACTGAAGCAAGAGATGGGCTGTATTTGCAAGAGAGCTCATCTTTCCTCTCTAGAGGCAGGGACAAAGCCAAGGTGCCTTACTACAGCCCTCAATGCACAGGAGCCCAACCTGCAAATGCTGCCCTGAGTCTGCAGGCTCCCTGAAGGCTCTGGCATTTCCATGACAGCACATTGCCTCAGGCTCACAGCACATCAAACTCCCTCTGCTAGCAACAAGGGCAGCCTGCAGGAGCACTCAGTCTCCCTTCTGACCCTTTTTCTTTGCAGTTAAGATATCATCTCAGGTAGCTCCTTCCTCTGTGTTGTCTAGGTAACAGGTGGAGAAAAAGTTAGGGATAAAGGAAAGAATGCAACAAACTTGTGTGAATGTCATAGTCCTAGTCCCAACATAAAAATGTTCCTAAAGAGTTAAATGTCACCAGGCAAGGGAGACAAGCAAGAGGAAAAGCTGTATTGCTAATCTCCTATCAGACACCCACGCAGTAGGTGGGGGACTATAACCAACAGATTTATTTCCAGTAGGGATAAGTAAAATACTTATTTGCATTTTAAATTTGCTATTATTTTTATTTTAAGACCCGTGTTTCTGCTGCTTATGTATTTCACAAACACTGACTTATAAGACATGTCCAAGTTCTCTGCCTAAAGCTAATTCTTTAAAGAAATGCAGCTATTTCCTAGAACGGGGCAGATAGACATCTTGCACACAAGCCATGGAAATCTTTTCTTCTCTGACGTTTTAGTATTGCATGGAGAAATTATGTAGAGCAGCAGGGCAGAAGAGCTATAACTGGACCAAGATATCCAGGAGATTACAAATGAGCAGCCCTGGGCAGCAGGAATAAGATCAAGAACTAAGCGGGGGCAGGGCAGTGGGGAAGGAATGTGTTTGGAAATGTGATGTCAGTTGGAAAAGGAGCCTGTGCCCAAGAGAACAAGCTCCCTTTCTGAGCTGGAACCAAATCCAGGAGTCCAGATTCCAGTATCTCACTATTGCTGGCAGTAACCAAGAAGTGCATGGACCAGCTCAGCTCCTCTCACCCTCCTAATTAACCAGGAAGGGGATGATAACCAACTCCTGCCCCTTACTTCAGAGACCAAGTCACAGGCAGCAGCACAGAAAACTACAGCATCACCCCTGTGTGCATCGTTCTCATTTTTGCTTTCTATGACAGCTCTCTAAAAAGATCTTGCAAACTTTTAGGCTCACTCACACCTAACAACACTGTGAAGATCATTGTTCAGGCTGCAACAAAAGTGAGTAGTTCAGAATCAGGAAAAACCTGAAATAAAAATAAACAACTGTGTGATGGAAAACCTCTTGGCTTATGACCATGTAGCCTTCACTTCCTCACGTACCAACTCCCAACAGCTTGTTCAATGTGCAGCAGCAGCAGTGGTCAAGCAGCTGGACACATATTTTGTTTTCTTCACAGCTCAGTGCCCGATTGAATTTCTCCACACGCCGGACTTACTGCGGAAACTAAATCCTCCCTTTTCCAATAGCTACATGGAGGAACTTTAGGTTTATAAACCACAAATTGGCCAGAAAGCAACACGCTGGTGCCCAGGACTGGCGTCAGCACCTGTCAGCTCCTGGGCAGCCCGGCTCCAGCACCCAGCCCGCACCGAGCCTTCCCCGCAGAGCCGGGCCACGGAGAAGCCACTCGGATTTCACACACCAGCCTATAGTTAGTAACTGAACCATCAAGGTTAAGCCTTGGGTGTCCTTCAGCTCTTCGTGAGATTTTTGACATGTGAGCAGGAAGCACAGGACAGCTGCCCGGTTCTGTGCTGGCAGGATTGAACACCTCACACACACACAAACAGTGAAAATGCAGCTCCTGCAGCTTTACCCAGTGATGCACAGCAGGGACTGCTGCCTCTGGGGGTTCAGGAAAGAGCTTACAGTGACCGATCCTGTCTCATTTTCAAACAAACCATGAATCACAGTAAAGGCAAGAATGCATTTAAATCCAAGGAATAATCAAAAACATTTAATTCTCCCTCAGGTTTCACATGCATATCGTTCAGCCAACAAAAATCTGAACCACTCTTTAAAAAAAAATTAAAAATTCAAAATCATGTTATTACAGCTGTCCCATAAAATACTGTAATGGTACAAAGTCATTTTATAGGGACAGCTGTGATAATATATTATGCTTGCAGAAAATCTTGAGCCAAAAGTTGTGCTAAGTATTTGCTTGATTTTTACTTCTATTTTCTCTTTTAAGTGTTCTCCCATTAGCTGTACAAGTAAACTGATGATAAAGCAATATCAAACCAAAACTGACTGTCTATTTTGGCACAGCATGAAAATCTGCAGCACTCTCCTCTTGTGCCCCATACCAAGTGCCAGACATTTTTCTTCTGTAAATAAGGATCTTGTCCAGGTTATGGACTAGAAGAATGTAAAGGGAAAGGTCTGAAATATTCAGACAGAATTCTGAAGCTTAAACTTTCAACATAGCTCTCAAAGCAACACGATGATATCAGTTCACAAATAGCTTAAGCAGAAGTCCAGCACAGTGGTAGCTGTCTCAGGCTACGTAACAGGCCCTTCAAAAGAGTATGAAGTAACAGAACTGAAATGTATTTGGCAAGATGCCACCACCCAGATGAGATCCCAGCCTCAAGGATATGTACAGTACACAGCAATTCATCAGCTCATACTATGTGGTACTGACATTTCTTCTGTCAAACCAAAAATAGTTTTAGAAAAGTAAATTGAGCCCCACATGTGGAGCCCAGTAAGGTCTCGGCATGTTACACAAACTGCAATATTTCCCCCCAAAAAAAAAAAATCAAACCCAAATTGAGGAACAACAAATGAAACTTTCACATTCATCAGCAATGAAGGAAAAGCTTTCTGGGAAGGAAGGAGACTCAGGATAGGGGTTCAGAAAATAAAAACCACACAACTGCTTTCCAAGTACTGCACAAGGAAGTACCAAAGCAGGCAGGCTTCCTCCCAGGATGCAGCACGTCACCACAGTTTCTCAAGCCCTCAAATTCCACGAAGACCTGGAGTATCTTGTCCTACAGAAGGGTACACGCTAGCCCTTTGCATACAGCCCATCCACTCAAGCTGGAGTAAAAACACAGAAACCCTACCAAAGGCCAGATTCTAAGTAGCAATTTAGATGGGTCTGAGGAAAAAAAAAAAGAAATTTGAAAAAAAAAAAAAAAAAAAAAAAAAAAAAAGTTAAGCACAGGAATAGAAGCACAAAACTTACTTCAATAATTTAGTTATTCTTTAAGCAGAAGAGCCCTGATAATCAGAGTTAACAGTGACTCAAACCTCCACCCTTCCTGGATAACTGAAACCCTTTACAGCTCCAGTATTTCCATGCTGGACTACGTAAATGAAATTAAGACATCACAAATATGCCTTTGGTGGCCAAACTCCTGTCCGTGCAGGACATCTGCTAGTCCACTCCACAGAACATGGCTTCTATGTCCAGAAGAGTCACAGTGACCACCTCCTTTGGTCTCCAGTGGAACACAAGATGCCAGACTGCCCTTGGATTTAAACTCCTTCTCAAGGGTTGCTTTAGTCTGTTTTGCCAAAAGCCCAAATTTCAGCAGTAAATTCTTTGCTAGGGCTGGAGTGGGTTTCAGGAAGTTCCTCATGCATTTGGTGCAAGCTCTCTTCACTAGGAAGTGACACAAATCACACCAGTGCATCACTGCCAATTGGCAGGGCAGCTTCAGTCCCACGGCCAGGACAGGTAGAGCTCACAGAAACACCCTGTCAAGCTTAGGCAGGGGAAAAAAAAAAAGGAAAAAAAGAATGAATGAATAACATTCAGAAGAAGAGCACTCCCTTAATCTGTATTTGTATAGCCACTAATACAACAAAGCCCATGAAGAGTTCAGTTTTTAAACAATATCACAATGCAAATATTTTCCAGCTGGCGCCTCTGCCATCCCCGAGGAGCCAGAGCTGCCAGCCGTGCCTCACTCCTGCCTGGTAATGGAAAGGTAAGGAAGAGAGGACTCCCCACAAGACTGGGGCTCCTGCCCACAGCACGGGTAAGTGGTTTAGCACATCAAGAAGGTGTCTTACTCCCAAGGAGGAGGCAGAAGCAGAAAGCAGGACAATGCACTTCAGACCCCGATGAAATAACATCTGCTTCTCACACCTGATTCACAGCCAGGATCATTTAAACATACAGACCAAAACATTCACAATCTTAAAGTACCTTGAGGGACTTCTCCCATCCAAAGGCACTCTGGACTTTCAAATTCTGAAAAAGCTTTAAAGAAACATGTTGACTCGAGAATTATCTTTTATTCTTCATCTGTCTGCTCTGTGAAGAGCCCAAACAGAAAAAAAAAGCCTTTTGAGACATCTCATAACTACTCCAAACACAAGTGTTTGCTGCATCTACAGCCTGCCCAGAGCCAATCAGTCACTTCTTGCATCTTTCTGATGTCATCAGCATCCTCACCAAACCAAACATTTAATGCACCTACTTGGAAAAGTTTATTTAGTGGGAACCCTGCCACTCTGAACAGCTCCATTAGCCTGGGTACAACTCCCCTGATAACCCTCAGCAAAATGCAAAGTACACACCATTCCTGGCTTCCCACTCCTGCCACCTCCCTACAACTTGGTCTGCAGATTGTGTGGGCTGAGGGATGAGGGCACTTGAAGTCTGCCCTGGCTCACTGCTTGGTCCTGTGACAGCCACTTTGATATGAAGAAGGTGGGGTAAACAGGGCGGGGAAGAGGTCGATACAATCACCCCTTTTGGCAGCAGTCTAGCAGATCCAGTATTTCACAAACCACATCCCGAGTTGGGCAGTCATCACTGTTACCCAACTCACATTAGACAAAATCCTAGTTCTTCAAATCAGAAGTGCAGAAATCTAATGTGATATTTGTCAAGCAAGCATGTGTTTCAGATTTGAAACACTTTATATGGTGAAACTTCTCTGTGTAATGACCACTTTATAGGGTCTTCTTTCAGAGGCTGCTGAAAACCCACCAAAGTGCATTGCAGAAATTAATCAGAACACCTCGGTGTGGTTTAAGGTGTTTCTTTTGACAGCCATCCAACACACAAAACCACATCTTTAAGAGTGCACTGGGACTACCCATATGAGCTTTATGTTCACTTCCAAGAGTTTAAAAAAAATCCAAACAATGACATTAGATCCATTCCCTGCCATGATACTGCAAAGGACATTTCTGTAAAACATCTGTGCCAGCAAAGTCCTGAGCACAAGAACTACACACGGGGGGTTTTCAAGGAGTTTGACATAAACTACAGTGGAAATGACTGATGCTAGACAGATCTGTAAAGGTCTTCCCACAAAGTGCCAAATTCCACAATTTGGCTTTAGAGTACTGCTCTGCTAGTTGAAATTACAAACTCCCCAGAGGTGCCAGAGGACAGCATTGAGGCCAGGAGCTGAGCCAGCAAGCTAAACCACACAAAGCCAATACAATTTGTAACAGCTCTTCATCAAGGCAGAGAGTACCTAACCCCAAGAGGTAAAGGAATAAGCCTGCTACATTCACAGGCAAATTGCTGAAATTAAAAATGAAAGACGACTGACAGAAAGCTGACAAGCTCTTTGTGAAGGGGAGAGCCTCCTGCCCAGGGTAGCAGCCTGGAGGCTTCACAGAGCCTCTGGCTGAGGGTCTCAGAATCAATCAGGTTGCAAAACACCTCTGAGGTCACTGAGTGCAACCTATGACCCAACACCACCTTGTCAACTAGATCATGGAATTAAGTGCCATGTCCAGTCTTTCCTTAAACACTTCTAGGGATGGTGACTTCACCACCTGCCTGGGCAGCTCTTCCAATGTTTAATCACCCTTTCTGCAAAGAAATTCTTCCTAATGACCTACCTAAACCTCCCCTGGTGCAGTTTAAGACTATGTCCTCTCATCACTTGTTATCTGGGAGAAAAGCCTGACAACCACTTGGCTCCACTCTCCAGTCAGGAATTTGAAGAAAGCAAGAAAGTTCCCCTCGAGTCTCTTTTTCTCCGGGCTGAGCCATCACAGCTCCTTCAGTCAGTCCTTTTGCTCCAAACCCTTCCCAGGCTGCGTTATCCTTCTCCGGACATGCTCCAGACTCTCACTGTCCTTTCTGAGTCGAGGGACCCCTCTCCCGGCGCTGAGAGCCGGGGTGTCCCCGCTCCGGCCGATACTCACATCCGCCCCACGCCCTCGTACATGCGGGTCTCGTCCACCAGCATCATCACCTCCGTGTCGGTGAGGTGCGCGTGCTTCTTGGTCTTGGTGAGCTGCTCGATCTGCAGGTCGGCCAGCTTCACCTTCTGCTGCGTGTCCATCACCTTGGCCTGCAGCTCCGTGAAGGCCTGGCCAGGGGAGAGCGCCGGGGTGAGGAGCGGCGGGGGCACAAACCGCCCCGGGCTGGGGGAACCAGCCGGCGACGCCCGGACACGGAGGGGGACACACAGTGAGCAGGACACACGGTGGAAGGGTGGGACACAAGGAAGGAGCAGACATGAAAGAGGAACACACGGGAGGGGGTCTCGTACCTTCTTGAGCTCCAGATCCACGGGCGCCGCCATCTTGTCCGCGCACTGCGCATGCGCTGAGGGGCGGGGGCGGTCAGGGCCCCACCCGCGGGGGCGCGCGCTGTGGGACCGGCACCGGCACCGGCTCCGATACCGGCACCGATACCGATACCGATACCGATACCGATACCGGGCGGGCCGGGGCTGCTGTGGCACCGGCACCGGCACCGAGCGGGCCGGGGCTGCTGTGGGACCGGCACCGATACCGGGCGGGCCGGGGCTGCCGTGAGGGCTCCTCACTCCAGGCCGCGGCTACACCGGTGGGCTGCGAGCCCGGGACCCGCTCGTCGGGCCGGCCCTGCCTCGTGTCCCGGCCCGGCCCGGGCCGAGGGCACCGCGCGGGACTGGGAGAAGGCTCGGACCAGCCAGACGGGGAGAACCATCCCTGCCTTAGCTGGGAATCATAGAATAGTTAAGGAGCTGGAAAGGACCTTGAAGATCATCTCATCCCAGGTCCCCCCTGCTCCAGGCAGGGACACCTTCCACTATCCCAGGTTGCTCCAAGCTCCATCCAGCCTTGCCTTGGACATTCCCAGGGATGGGCTGCCACAGTTTCTCTGGGCAGCCTGTTTCCATCACTCACCACCCTCACAATAAAGAACTTTTCCATATAACCTAAAATTTCCTTCCTTCGATTTGTGCCTATTACTCCTTATCCTGTCATTACAGTTCTTGGTGAGGAGTCCCTCTCTGGCTTCCTTGTCCCTTCAGACACTGAAAGGGTGCAATGAGTTTTCTACTCAATCTTTTCTTTGCCAGAGCAGCCCCAGCTCTCTCAGTCTGTCTTCATAGGGAAATCTTCCTCTTACCAACTTTGTGGCTTCCTCTGGACTTGCTCCAGCAGTTCCATATTGTTCTTATGTTGGAGACATGGTAGAGGGAAGGAATCACCTTTGACCTGCTGGCCATGCTCCTTTGGATGCATCCCAAGATCCTGTTGGTTTCTCTCTGCTTCATGGCTCTCTAGCAGAGCCAGCAACTCCCCTGCTCTCCCCTCCCTCCAGGGAAGAGGAAAGAACTGGTTTGGAGGTTATTTTTACTGCAAAGTAAGGAATAATTCCTGATCACTGTATGACTTGGTGTTTGCTGGAATTACCTCAGCACCAGGAACCTGCAGCCATCACAAGAACAGCTGAGATTCCTTTCAGGAGGGGTGTGGGTCCACCTCTGGTTTTTTGGGGTTTTTTTTGGTTTTTTTTGTTTTTTCCTAAAATATAGAACCATCATAATATTATTTAGTCAGAAGGGACCTTTAGGATAATCCAGTCCACCTTCCAGTTGACCAAGTTGCTCAAAGCCACATTCAGCCTGGCCTTAAACACCAACAGGTATGGGGCAGCCACAGCATCTCTGGGCAGCCTGTGCCAGTGTTTAAATGACAAATGCTGGCTTAAAACCAAAGACCATTCCCATTTGAATGGCTCAGTGGCCAGCAGGGCTTTATTCATACTGGAGGCAGCTTTACTTGGTGAGCAGACACACAACATCACACTCTTCCCAAAGCACCAGCTGGCAAAGATGAAGAGAATCTCCAAAATAATTCACACGGGGCCAAGCTGAGACTGATCCTGTCTCCAGTCCCTTACACCACACTGCTCCCAAGGATGGCACAAGATAATCACCAGCCCTGACCACACACTCAGGAGCTCTGCTGCTGTTGGCAGTACCCCATCAGCATAGAACTGGTGCTGAATGCAACCTTCAGAATTCTGACTCCTTTCCACCTCCATGATTCAATTAACGACCCAAGTGTTTGTTACAAAGTGTTATTTATTAGAATATTACATTGCACTTAAAAAATAAGTAAGGTCTGACCCTGTCATCTTGACGTACATGAAGGATGCAAGGCCAGACCTACAATAAATATAAATACTATGTACAGTTTATCTAAAATAAATATATAATTTAAAATGAAAAATATCTTGTTAAATAGCTGTTACCCTCCCCCCCTTTCTGCGGCGAAGGAAGCCCCGAGCTCGGTCTCCTCCCTTTCACAGCTTGTAACTCGGCACATACTGCAGCGGACCGAGAGCCGCCGGAGAGCCCCCGTGCCCCGGTCAGCACCGCTCCCGAGTCCCGGAGGTGGCCGCGGAGCTGCCGCGGAGCTGCCGCAGAGCCGCCGCTGCCCGAGCAGCCCCGCCGGTGCCGTCCTGGTGCTCCAGCGAGCCCCCGGAGCGCCGCAGCCCCGTGCCGCTGGCGCCGCGGTCTCGCCTCTTCCAGGAGGTAGAAGTGCGTTCGTGCCGACCCCTGCAAGAGAGAGGCGGGCGAGCTCACACCGCGATCCTGGGCTGCTCTGCCTCAGAGCACTCCCTGCGTGCTGGGGTAGAGGTACCGACCCCCCCAGCCCGGCGGGAGAACCCTCGTGCCCACCCAAACCCCACTGGCCGCCCCCCGGGGCTGGAGCTGGGAGGATGGGTGCCAAGGTACCCCACCATGCTTCCCTTCCGGGGATCGCAGCACTTTTTCCCTCAGGCACACCCACCCAGCAATCCCCAGGCTAAAGGGGACAGCGAGGAAAGCCTTGTGCCAAGTCGCCTTCCTGAAAATTCAACTCCTATGAACAGCTCATATTCCCACCCCCGACACTGTGATGAACATGACAGAAATTCTCCAAAGGCATTACTTCATCCTCACAAAGAACAATGACTTTTTTTTTTTTTTTTTTTTTTTAAGAAGAGTAGCTGTAATATATCTGACCACATCTAACGTCAGGATTTAGGTCAGATCAGGGAAGTTTGACAAATTTTCAACACCCAGCCCCACAGCCACCCCTGGGGCAGAGCACACACTCCAACCCAGCCAGAAGAACATGGCATGGGCTGGCAGCAAGAACCCCCTGTGCCAAGCTGATAGGCATTGCTTTGGTGCAAGTAATAAGTAGAGTGGGAATGAAAAGGAAAGGGGTTTTTTACACATGTATATAAATAGAGGCAATATCTAAGGAGGGGAAGTGACTCAGAGGGTCAGAGAGAGAGCAGAATGAGTGGGGGGGGAAATCTAAACAAAACAGAAGCAGCTTCCCTACTACCAAACATCCTCAAAACATGGAACACCAGCACAGATCAGGGACTTGGGGTTAGAAAGAAGCACATAGGAATGACAGGGGTGCCTGGGGACAGGATTTCAGCAGAAAGGGGAGTAAAGAAGACTGGGGCCCCCCAGGGCAGCCCAGACTCTCAGCCAGCTGCTTCTCCAGATTAAGGCTGCCTTCAGCTCCTGCCTAGCTCTGGCACAAGATCCACACAGCAGTCCCAGCCACCACAAACAGCAGAGCCCCCAGATGTCCACCAGCCCCACTGCTGCCCTGTGCCCAGCCAGGGGCTCACCTTGCCAGCACCCAGCATCCTCAGTGATTCACAGTGATGCCCAGCTTGATTTTCTCTTCGTTTTCTACATCGTAGCCACCCCTCTTGTGACACCTGCGAGGCCAAGCAAAGGGATGCTCAGAGCACGGAAAAGCCCCTGTCACCCTCCTCTTGCACATGATCTTCCCAGGGACACAAATCAGGGAGCTCAGTCCCATCCCACTCACCTGAGCATCAGCAGGGCTGCGATGATGACGAGACACAGGGAGGACAGGACAACAGCAACGACGGCCAGGGCTGTGGTGTGGTCGTAGGCACTGGGCGGGTGCTCCACCGGCAGCAAGAGACCGTGGCAGCGCTCTCCATGATAGCCCGGCTGGCATCTGGGCAAGAAGGAAACTCATAAAGGTCAGTGGTGAGGAAGGACAGGAGGTCTTCGTGTTCCCCACACCCCATGGGAAGGCAATGCCTCTGTGCCCAGCCTTAACCAGCACCCTGCCTGTTTCTCTCAGGCCCCACACACCTCAGCTGGGATGCCACCACCATCTCTATTGTACTGGTAAATTAAGATTCCCCTGCACCTAGTGAAGGCTCCTAGAAAGGTTGAGCTCTCCCCCAGTGGAAGGCACTGGGGTCTGTGCTCTTCCCAGTCACCCCCAGGCAGGTTGCCCAGACCACCTGTGGAAGTGGGAAGGGAGCAGTGAGGCAGCTAGGCCGGCGTTTCCCATGGAGCAAGATGTCCCTGCACACCCTGCCAGCTCAGAGGTGTCCCATCCCTGGAGACTTGGGAGGTTGCTCATGCAACAGAAATAACGCTTCACACAGGCTGGGAGGCTTCCAGCCCTCCCTGAGCCACATTGCACTGATGCAACCAGATAAATATATCCCTCTATATCCAGCACCACTGACCCTCAGGCTGATCTCCAAGCCGAACTCAGCCCAGCTCCTGGGCTCACAATGTCCCATTGCCAGCATCACCTCCCAGGCACAGCAGCAAGGCTGGGCACACGGCAAAGGTGCAGGACCCAGTCCAGCAGCATCCTCATTCCACCCTGTGCCCCAGGAATCAACACTCAGGAAACCCTGTGACAGGGGCACAGCCAACCATCAAGAGCAGCCACAACCGAGTGACACCAGTCAACACAAAACCTCTTCAGCCAAGGAGATTGGGGCAGTTGGCCACTGTTACTAAAAACTCTGATGGCTCTGAGAGATGCCACTCAGGGACAGACCAACCACGCTGAAGAGACACAGCCAGACCCCAAATCCCTGCTGCCTGTCTGTGTCCCAGTTTCTCTCCAAGCCCCAGGGATGTGGGCAGGGGACACCTGGCTGTCCCAGGCCTAGGCCAGGGTGTTACAGTCCACACTGTGCTAGGTCACCAACCCAAACTGAGCCTGCAAAGATGTCCCCTCACTGACCGCCCTGAGTCCCCTGTGCAAGGGCCCAACTTCATGACAGCTTCAACAGGGAGAAACCAGGGAGTTAGAGGAGCTCTGTGGAGCTTGATCCCTGCAGATTGCAGATCCTGTGGGCACCATAAGCCAAGGAGCTATTATCTTCCCTGGGCTCAAGGCTGGGTGGCTCAGAGGATTGATAGTGAAGAACAAAGCCTCTTACATATCTGCCAGCTCAAGTCCTGCCCACGTCAGTGGGGATCAAATATGCACCCCAGAGTATTTCCTGCAGCAGCAGTGCTGTATTCAGGTGCCCCAGCAGCAGGCAAACACTTTCTCCTTCACTTGCCTCATCTAGTCCCTGCTTGCTCTGCACCCCAGGGAGGGTGGGCAAGGAGGGTACATCAGGCCAAGGGACAGCTTGGGCATGGCTTTGGCAGCCTGTCCCCAAAGGTACTATCTCTACTTTGCTTTGCTGGTGACATGGCAGAGATGCTCCCCACACCTGCACTGATGTGCCCTGATAGATGCAGGAGCCCCGAGGTCTCAGAGTGGGGGATTTACAGTGACAGGATCAGGATGAGCTTTCCCAAATCAGACCTGCAGAAGCCCTCAGCTGCCAGACCCCAGCCCTACACACAATTCTGCAGTTCCCAGCACAGCCAGAGTTCACCATGCTGGCAGGGAACCCTGGCTCTAAGGCCATGACAGGATTTGGGGAAGGGGTGGACACTTTTCAAGAATTACAAGGAAGAGGCTAAGTCAGAGTTGTCCCTGCATGGGTGGGGAACATGCACTAAAAATATCTCTGCTTTTCCTCTGCCCAGCCTGGAGAGTTGAAAGAACCATGACTAAAGCTTCCCCAACACGAGCACATGCCAGCAACTCACATGCAAGAGGGAGCTCCCAGCTCTCGGATGTACTTGCACTCGCCGTGAATACAGAAATCCTTGTACTTCCGCAGGCACGGGTCTCTCTTCTTCCCCAGGCCTTTGCCTTTTCTTCTTTTATTGCCGTTCCCTTTTTTCTTGGGAGTAACGAGGCCTTGAGGCTTTGACAGGAAGGCAACTGAAAAACAATTTGGGAAGGAGAGAACAGCAGTCAGATCAGCTCCACGTGCCAACAGAAGGGAAGGCAAAGGCACATCCCAGGGCTGCCACAACTGCTCAGCCATGGCTCCCACAGCCCTTTGTGCTGGGAGCTGCCCCCGAGCCCGGGGTTGGGGGGAGGGCATTTTTTTCAGCTCCTCACAAATATCATGGCCTTTCCAATTCATAAGAACAATTCTCAAGGAAAGAAGGGAGTTGGGCAGGGGGAACAGAGCTTTATACATCTCAAATGCTGCTATTATATGCACCAGTTTCCACTGAATACAGAACACTGCTAATTGCCCCTTTATCTGGCCTTTATTTCCCTGACAAGCACAGGCTTTTCTAAGACCCTATTCATGGCTCTGATGCACTCTCCTTCCCGTGGGCACAAGGATGCCTTACTCACCCCAGGGCAGGATTAAAAGAGCAAGCCTGCCTTAGGTTTTGGTTTTGCAGAGCCCAAGAGATGGTGAGGGCATCATTCCCATCAATTACAACGGTATATTTTAATTGTGGTCCAGTAACCAGTGGCTTTTGGTGCCAGATCAGTCCCCTGCTGGGTTGGTGGAAACTAGAGCACCAAGCTTCTCACCCAAACATAGCTCAACACTAGCAACGGTACTGGAATGATTATTAAAGCATGCAGATGCCAAAAAAAAAAAAAAAAAAAAAAAAGAGGAAAAAAAAAAAAAGAGAAAAAAAAAAACCAACACCCCGCAGCTTGATCTCACGAGGTGCTGGAGAGCACTCACTGCTCCAAGGAGGATTTTTTAGGGCCCCCCGAGCTATGGTGCTCATTAACCCCGGTGAATTAAGCCTGGGGCTGCTCGAGGAGGAGAGTACAGCAGAGTCCAAGCTGGCAAGTTGTAACCTGCCCAGGTTACAACTCAATCACTGCTTGACGGAACCAGCGCCTCTCGTGCTGGCACACACCAGTTGCACACCTAGCAAAGCTATGTCGACATCCTCCACGCTGCGCCTGGAGAAAACCGATACTCCAGGAAACCTTGCGGCTTGGAGAAGCCCCGGATGAGGCTGACAGCAGAGGCTGCTCCGTTCCCTGCCTCTCCTGCCCTGAGGGTTATCTCCCAACCACAGCCAGCCGACACACACTGCTGCGTTTTCCGAGGGCTAAGTCCCCCCGGCGCGAGTGGCTCAGCCCGGTTTTGCCGGCTTTTTGTTACAGTCTGCTGGCACAGCCAGAAAGCAAAGAAAAACACGGAAAAATGGGAGGGTGAGCTGTACGGAGCAGAGCACGCTCCTGGTGCCAGGTACTGCCCTCGGCACGCCGCGTCTGCGAGGCACAGGTACATGTCACCCCCTCAACCCCCCGTCCAACTCCCATGAGAGACCCCAGAACACTCTCTGGTGCCAGCCCGGGGCAAGGAGCCCGGCGTGGGTGCTCGGGAGCCCCAGAGAGCGGCGGTGCCCCCACCGCCCCCGTGGCGAGGCCGCCGGCTGACGAGCCCTGCCGCGGAATGAGGAGCAGCCGCGCGTGGGCGGCGGTGACTCACGACGGTCCCCGCGCCGCCACCGGGAGGGCAGCGCGGGTCCCCGGACACGGCAACCCCGCCGCGAGGGGCTCCGTCTCCTCCTGGCCAAGCAGCTCAGACCCGGGGCCCCCTGGAACCCGCCCTGCAGGCGACTGCAAGGAACACGGACAGCCCCTGGCAGCAGCGGCACTGCTCCGTGCTGCTGCCCCACAGGCTACTCCCACTCGGGTCTGCTGCCGCCGGGGCTCGGTATCTGGGACCGCTCCCACCCACCACTGCAAGTCCCTCCGAAGCGGAGCCGGTGCTGCTGCCGGAACATCCGCGGGACTGAGCCGAGCTCAGCCCGGCACCTTCGCGACCTCTCCGGCTCCGACTGCCCCCAGCCCAGCCCGTCCCGCCCTGGGACCCCTTATCGCGTCCGTACCTCTCGGCAGCTCGCTGAAGTCGTCCCCCGAGGCCGCTCCGCCTCCGTCCTTCTCCGGGCTGCCGCCGAGCAGCGGCGCCGTGGCCGGGACCGGCACCCCGCCGCCGCCGCCGCCCTTGTGCAGCACCTCGTTGTGCAGCTCGTCCCGGCGCAGCCCGCCCGCCGCCGCCGAGCACACTGCGGAGAGAGCGGTCAGGAGTGGGGGCTGACACTGCCCTGCCCGGGACCCCCCACGCGGGACAGGGACCGATCTTCCCTTCTGCCCACACCCGGGACCAGGACGGCTTTGCCGGCGCCCAGGACCGGCCATGCCCGCCTTGCCCAAGACCATCCCCGCACATGTTCGGGACTCTCCAGTCGAGCACGGCGCTGGGATGCGCTGCCCGCACCCGGGACCGTCCCCACGCGAGCGCGTACCTGCCGCCAGCAGCGCTTGGATCAGCACCGCCCGCCCGTCCATGACCCGCGGGCACACGCGTCCAGCCAGTGCCGCGCTCCGCTCGGTCCCGCAGCGATGCCCGCTCTCCGGCACGGCGGCCCCGCGCCGTATAGAAAGCTGCGGAGGGGCGGAGGGGCGGGGTAGGGAGGGGCTGACCGACCGCCCCGCCCCCGGGAAGGGCTTCCCCACCGTCCCCGGGGGCGTCCCGCTGGCTGGGACCGGGACCTTGGCCCGGGCCCGGTGTGTTCTCCTCGCTCCGGAGGCGGGCCGGGTTGAGTGGAGAGAGCCCGGAGAGCAAAGGGTTTCTGCAGAGCGCGGAGGGCAGATGGCCAGGGGAAAGTGTGGCCCCAGCCAGGGGGAGAGGAGGGGGATCCCGGTGGTCCCCGTGGCCCCAGGCAGGTGGCCGAGGTGGCCCGAGGGTGCTGGGAGAGCGAGTGCACCTCACAAGACGAGCATCATGTGAGACAGGACGTCAGGAGTCAGGACTGCACCTCTTCCTGGCCCTGGGGATGGGATGACCCTCAGAAAGGGGAGAGACTGACACCCATGTGCCACTGCACCAGCGGCAGGTCTCACCAGGGAGGTGGTGGCAATATGAGATGGCAGCAGAGACCCTTTCTGTTCCCAAGACCCCATTTGTGCCCCTGTGCTGCCCAAGTGATTGAGTCACAGCCTTACCTCACAGGCCCCCCCAGCCAGGCACTGTCCTTGTCCCTGTCCCAGCCTGCTGTGTTTGGGCACTGCCAGAGCTTCCCCATGCTCTTCACCATGCTGGCAACCGTGTGCTGTGTTTGGCCGCATCCTCAGCACAGGTGACAATGTAGAAAATGTCACTGACATCAACGCCGGGTGAGTGCAGGGTCCAACAGAGGCCCCTGGTTGGTTCCTCGAGGTCCTGAGCCCATGGCTGGTTTGGGGTCAGCTAGGCATGAGCAAATATTCCTGCTATTGTTGTTGCTGTCTCCAAGGAATACCACCGGATCTGGCACCCCCCCGCTCACACCCTCCTTCTTGCTCAGACTTGACTTTTGCAATTGTTTGCTGGATGTTTTTCCTTCCGCCTCCTCGGGCCATCAGGAGCCCAAAGCCTTTGGTGGCACGGGTGAGGGGCTGTGTCCCTGGGCAGATCGGCACACTAGCTCCTGGGGAGGTCCCCCTGTTGGGATGGAATTTTTTTGCCCCTGCCAGTCCCCCACCATGTCCCCAAGGCTGGGCTGGGTATGTGCGGGCAGTGTAAGTGGGCAGCACTTGCCAGCTGCCCTGACACCTCTGGAGAGGGAGGTACCAGCTCACGTCAGCTGCCAGGGAGGCAGCTGGCACAGAGGACTGGCAGGGTGGGGGGGATGTGTGCAGGCTGCTGATCCTGCCTGCCTCTGTTTCCTGCCTCTGCCTCCTGCTGCCTCTTCCCCTCTGCCTCCCACAGCCTCCCAATGACCCCTTTCCACTTCCTGCAGCCCCTCACAGCCTCCCTGCCCGTGTCTGCTGCCAGTCATGCCCCACCTCATGCTGCTGAGGCAGCCCCCACAGGTGGGGGAAATGAACCCCAGGAAGATTTGGGTGCCTCAGGGCATCCCTGATGCTCCCTATTGATGGGTCCTTCTGCCAAGGATCTCCCCACGGTAAGGGCACACGTCCACATCCCATGGTACCCACTGGTATCACAGAGCAAACAGCCTGGACACCCTGGGCCAGATCTTTGGCCTCAGTTGCTGCGAGGTAGGTACCAGAACCTCAGGAACCCACGCTCCCAGCCGCCCTTCCCCAAAACGTGACTCTGCCGTGGTGGTGCCTGGCCCTGCTCCAGCTGCTCCTGGGGCTGGATCCTGTCGGGTCCAGCGGGCTCCAGCACAGCCAGCCCGTGCCGGAGCCGCGGGTGTTTGCGGTGTCCCCGCCGTGTTTGCAGTGCACACAGCCCCGTGGTTTGTCTGCGGGGAGCCGAGGGGCCAAGCGTGGTGGTGGTGGTGGTGGGCATGGCATGGGCACAGCAAGCACCGTGGCTGCTCTCTGCTGGCAGTGCTGTTCAGGCCCTGTCATGTCCCTGTCCCTGTCCCTGCAGAGTGCTGCTGTTGTGCCCACGTCCTTCCCCCTCCATCCACTCACTGCCTGCAGAAGCCTTCTGAACACCATCACTGCCCCGGAGCCCTCCCAGTCCTTTCCGTCAGCCCTGCCACTGGCAGCCCCTTATTTCCCCACTGTGGATTTGCCCAGCAGTGCCACGTCCTTCCCCAGAGCATGTCCCCATATTCTCTTTTCCCAGAAGGAGCTGCCACGGGCTGTGTCACTCCTCCTGCCATGGGCACAGCATCCTTGCACAGGCACAGATACTGCCACCAGCTCTCCAGGGTTGGCCCTGCCACCCCCTCACCAGCACCTTGCAGGCTGCAGACAGGGCTGGGAACACACGAAGTTCCCTGTCCACCCAGGTCACTTGCAGGAGGCAGGTGGGTTCCCTGGTCCCTGGCCCAGGTGGGCAGCTGGACATGGCAGGACACAACCATACTGGGACCTGTGGGGCTGACCCTGCTGTTTTGGGATGCTTGTTTTGGGCTTGGCTCTGGTGTATTGGTTTGTGGCCAGTTTAAACCTGTTCACAGCTCTTATAAGGTGTGGGATGAGTGGGATCCTGTGAGTGCTGGAGGGGAGCCCACACCTGTAGCTGCCGGTGCCGGTGGCCATGCGAGTCCATATGCCTGGGGCAGGTGACACAGCTCTCCGGGCAGCAGACAGCTGCTCACAGCCTCGACTAGAGAGCAGCAATCCTGGAGCTCCCTCCCAGACTTTCGGCTGCAGCATCTTCCCCTCCAGCATGGCCACAGCGGCTCGGAGAGCTGGTGCCACCCTGCAGTGGGAGGAGAGGGGGGATGTCACCTGCCCGCTGCTCTTCATCCAGCTCAACCAGCTCCTCAGCACCCCGGCGGGGCTGGAGTGGAGGGAGATGGCCAGGTAGGGATACCTGCGAGAGCCAGGCTGGCTGGGCCACGCTTTGGGAAGCCAGGGCATTTCCCGAGGCTGGCTGTTCCCCAGCCTCAGCCCCAAGACAGGGCTCTGCCCCACCAGTGCCCAGCTGGGCTGACTTCATTTCATGGGAGAGGGCAAGATGTCAGGCAGGCACAGCGCCCTTCCTCCTGCTCCTCTCTGGTGCCTCTCCGAGGCTCCAGCGGCTGCGCTGGGGCTGGGTTATCCCCGAGCCCCCTGGCACCCATCCGGCAGGGGCAGGGGACGTGGGCCACAGCAGTCTGGGGACAGCAGTGGGTGTTCACCCGGGGTCGGAGTGTCTGTGGGAGCTCTCCCCACCGCCAGCCCCTTGTGCCCGCACGGCTGCCCCTCGCAGGAGCCCGCAGCGCCGGGCACGCTCTGCCCGTGCAGCACGACCAGCGCCCACCCACCGCGACAAAGGGAAGCTCTGTCTGTGCCCGGCATTAAAATATTTGGCATGGCCCGAGCGTGAAAACAGCTCAAGACACTTCTGTTCTGACTCCAAGCAAGCGTTGCTAATGGCAGGGCCACCCCCAGCCCCAGCGCAGCTGGGGAAATGGATGGGCTGGGAGCAGCCCTGCAGAAAATGACTGGGGGTGCTGCTGGGTGACAGAGGGGACATCAGCCAGCGCTGTGCTCTGGCAGACCAGAAAGGCGAGTGTGTCCTGGGCTGTACCACGGGCCACACGGTGAGGAGGGGCTTCTCCCTCTGTTCTGCTTTGTGTGGGACTGCCCTGGGGCACCACATCCAGCTCCTGTTGAAGCACATCCAAAGGAAACCATGGAAATGATTCAAAGGCTGGAACAGCTCTGTTGGGACAGCTCTGCTATGGAGACAGGATGAGGGAGGTGGGGTGTTGTTTAGCCTGGAGAAGACAAGGCTCAGGGCCTTAGAGCCTCTTCCAGTGCCTAAAGGGGCTGCAAGAGAGCTGGAGAGGTACTTGAGACAAGGGACTGGAGTGACAGGACAAGCAGGAATGGCTTCCCACTGCTAGAGATCAGTGTCAGATGGGATATTGGGAAGAAATTCTTCCTTGTGAGGGTGGCAAGGCACAGATTGACCAGAGAAACTGTGGCTGCCCCATCCCTGTGAGTGTCCAAGGCCAGGCTGGAAGGGGCTTGGAGCAAACTGGGATAGTGGAAGGCACCCCACCCATGGTGGAAGGCTTGGAATAAGGTGAGTTTTAAGGTCCCTTCAAACCTGAACCATTCTTTCCCCTCATTTTGGTTGGAATTCCCCTGATCAGACCTTAGAGAGGTGTGGGTCTGCAGGAATGGGGACATGACCATTTTGTCTGCCCAGCTGCCCCTACACCATGAACCAAGTGCAGGCCCCTCTGAGCCACCCAAACCCCTCCCTGCCAGTGCCAGCCCCATGCTAAGCTCAAAGATGGACCCAGGCTCTAGCTCCCACTGCCTGGCACAGGGCCTCCTACCCTGCCACTGACCCCCACATCTCCCTGGGCAGGTGGATCAAGTTTGAGGAGAAGGTGGAGGATGGTGGGGAGCGCTGGAGCACACCCCATGTCCCAGCTCTGCCCCTGCACAGCCTGTTCCAGCTGAGGACATGCCTGCAGAAGGGGACAATGCTCCTGGATCTGGATGCCACCAGTTTCAAGGAAATAATCGGTACATGAGTAATGCAAAGGTCATCTCCTGGGATGGGCTGGTCCCCAGAGAGGGACAGGCACCAGGAGGTGCCTATAGAACAGCACTGATGAATGCCAACTGGGTACCTGGGGGGGCTCTCTGCTACTCCAGCTAAGGGAGTTTTCCCCTGGGCAACTCCCCAATGGGCAGTGAACCAGGGGCCCTCAGAGTTGCCCCTGTCCCTGATACAGACAAAGCACTTTCTGAGCAGCTCGAGGAAGCAGAGCTGCAGCCTGCACTGAGGGAGCGCCTGGCAGCCCTTCTGCTCCTCCAGCCACAGCACCAGCCTACAAAATCCCTGCTGCAGCTCCTCGCCGAGCTTGGGCTCTCTCCCTGCCGAGGTAGGAAGCCTGGCTGTCCCACCAGGCATGGTCCCGCTGCCTCCAGCCCGGGGCAGCCCATGCTGGCCATTCGCCTGCACCTAGATTTTGCTGCTTCCTCTCTTTCTTTGCAGGGAAGGCCAAAGGCAGGTCTGAACCCAGGACCCAGGTCTCCAAAACTCCTCTTAAGGAGCAGGTATGGCAGCATGGAGCTGGGCTGGGAGCAGCTACTGCACTCTGAATGCTCAGCCACGGCATCCTGAGTACCCAGCTGCTGCATCCCTTTCCTTTCAGCTGAGAAACAGATTTAAGAAGAAGGTCCCACCGGGGGCTGAAGCAGCCCACGTTGCTGTCGGGGAAGTTGAATTCCTGGAAAAGCCCTTCACTGCCTTCATTCGCCTCAGGCATGGGGTGTCCCTTGGCTCACTGGCTGAGGTTTCTCTTCCGAGCAGGTAACAGAGCATGGCTGATGTCCCTGTGCCCTCCCCCGTCCCTGTCTCCCCACTCCCCCCCACACCAGCCAAGGCTTTGCTTGTCCAGAGCAAAGGGAATGGCACCCAGTGCCACATACAGTCCCAGAATCCTGGCTCACTGCTTCCCTCCTGCTTTTCCCAGTTTCTTAGCAGCACAGCAGAATGGGCTGAGTGTGGAGTTGGGCAGGCTGGAAGGGACATCCCCTGGGTCATTCCCACTGGGCTCTGCATTCCCTGTCCCTAGCTGGTCCTGGATGCTCTCCACCTACTGCCGGGAGCTGGCCTGGCGGCGGGATGCAGGTTTTTAGGAGACTCTTGTCCTCCCGCTGTTCTGAGTGATGAGATGGGGTGGGGGGAGAGGAGGGGGGCAGGAGGTCCCCATGGTTTCTCCGTGGCTGAGGAATGCATCCCCTAAAGTGAGGGGAAACGGGCAGTGTGCCTTCAGCGAGGACTTCCTTAGGAAGTGCGCGGAGGAAGCAGGCGGGGATCAGGAGGGACATTGCCACCTCCTGGTCACTCTGCCCAGAGCAGCCGTCCCAAGGAGCCGGGAGCAGCAGGACAGACATCCACCCACCTCTGCTCTCTGCTCCGCAGGAGTTGGGTGGCGAGTCCCCGTGAATGCCCCAGGGTCTCGAGGGTTTCATGATAACCCCTTGCCCTGCATTTTCCTCCCCCAAACTGGGATGCAGACCTTGCCCCTAGCATCCCTTTGGCCAGGGTGCCATCCCCTCTGCTGGCCATGCCAGGCTGTCCCACAGGTGCAGCCACTGCCTCAGGGTTGTCTCTCATCCAGAGCCATCTCTAGGGTCTTAAGGTTTTCCCATCACCTTGGTGCAGATACCTGGCTGAAGGCAATCCCACGTGGCAGCTGTCACCTCTTGTCCCTTTGGAGCAGCTTCCAGAGGCCTCCAGCATCTGGGGGTTCTCTCAAGTCCCACTTACATGGCCAGAGGAGTTTCCCTACCCCCTCTCTGAGGGTTTGCTCAGGGTGCAGTCACTGGAACTGTTTGACTAGCTCAGGATTTCAGGAGTGTAACCATTCCTGCCAGCTTTGGAAAGCAGTGGAGGATTGTCCCTCTGGAGATTTTGCACCATCTTCTCAATTGTGGGATTTTTACCATATTTTATCAAGGGCTTTGAGCTCTCTTTCCAGTCTCCTCCCATGTCCCCAGAGCCCTGTCAAACCTGCTGCCTGTGCTGCTGGCAAGCTCTCCTTCCCTAACACACCAACATCCTGCCTGCGAGCAAAATTCCCAGGAAAATGATGCCAGACACCTCCAGCTGAGGATTTCTCTTCCTCTGTCCCAAAGACCTGTTCCCCCACACCTCCCAGTCTGTATTTCTGCAGACCCTGTGATCCAGCAGAGTTCTGGTGTCCCATGATCTCTGTGAGGTTGCCATGCAATGGCAGCAGACGTGTTTTGTCTTCTGCCCCCAACCCAATTTTTAGGGTGGCAGAAGCCCCCCAGGCCTGCCCAGGCCCCATCCCCATATCTCCATGGTCCCTCCCAGAGAGGCATCCCCTGGAGGGGAGAGGGCTGCTCTGGAGATCTGCTGTCTTGCCACAGGTTCCTCTTCATCCTGCTGGGCCCTCCCAGAGTGAAAGCCTACCACGAGGTTGGCAGGGCCATGGCCACACTGCTGACAGATGAGGTGAGCCTGGCACAGCACCCAGGGATGGGATGGGCCTGGAATGGGGACACCAGGACTCCTCTCCTCTGCAGGCTGCAGTGGAGGACAGAGGATGGGGCAAGCTGGTGGCCTCCCTTGCCCAGGATAAAAAAAGAAAAGCTTGGGTGGGTTTGCAGGATGCAGGGCACCTGTTGTCCTGAAGTGGGTGGGTTTGTTTCCTGGTGATGGCTGCAGGCTGGGAGGAAGGTTCCGAGTGGATGAATGCAGAGAAATGGTGATTAAACCACAGCATCTCTCCACAGCTCTTCCAAAGAGTTGCCCGGCAGGCTGAGCACCGAGAGGACCTCGTGGCAGGGATAGAGGCGTTCCTGGATGAGCTGATTGTGCTTCCTCCTGGGAAATGGGACCCTAGTGCCCGAATTCCTCCGCCAAGCCATCTGCCATGTCCACGCAGAAGGTGGGCTGGAGGGAGGGCACCCCAACCCCTGCCAGCCCCTCTGCAGGGTCCTGCAGGGATATCTCTGTCTGTGACACTGGAACTTCCATCTCCATGGAGATGAAGCTGTCCAGGGGCCAGGGTGTCCTCCCAACCAGGCCCCTCCACAGGTCCCTGCTTTGGTCCCCTCTGCTGTTAGTCCTGCTGTCCCACTTGGCAGTGGATGACAAGTCCCCTCCAAAGGGGAACACTGGGATGCAGCACTTACACGTGAAACTCAACCTCTGAGCAGGACACCCTAGGCTCTGCCCAGTTCCTCCACTAAAACCAGTCCTGCAAGGCCTGGCTCCAGAGCTTGCCAGAGGAAATCATGGCTGAGTTGGAAGAAACCTTAGAAGATCATCATCTGCCATGTCTCCTCTTCCTGATCTTTCTCCTCTCCATTATCAGGGGATGCACAAGCCCTGTTTGCACCTCTGTCCTCTCTCCATTCTCCCTTTCCTGTCCCAGTGTCCCCTGAATGCAGGTCCCAACCTGCAGCCTGTTGTCTCAGGGTCTGCTCTGCCACAGGGCCACTGTGGACCCACTGGACCAGCAGCCACATGGTAATGGGGACATGACAGCAGTTGGGGACAGAGCCAGCCCAGGGCACCCATGCTCTGGGGACGAGCTGGAGAGAACAGGCAGGTCAGTGTCTGGGAGGGCAGTGGGAGGTGCAGCAGGGTGCTGGATTTGGGACAGGTCACTGGTTTCTCATGGGGCCACCATGTCCAAGCCCCTCAGAGTTCCTGTATCCAGGGGAAGGGACAATCCTTGCTGTGGGGTCTGACCTGAGACCTCCCTCCCTCACCCCAGGCTTTTTGGGGGGCTGCTGCGAGACATCCAGAGGAAGGCACCGTGGTATGGCAGCGACTTCTCCGACGCCCTGCACCCTCAGTGCCTGTCAGCAGTGCTCTACATCTACCTGGCGACGGTCACCAATGCCATCACCTTCGGGGGCATGCTGGGGGACGCAACTGCCAACATGCAGGTCAGTGTGGCCATGGGGCACCTGGTACCAACCCTACTCAGCCCAGTCCAGAGGGCCCCTGTGTGCCCACCTCCTACCAGCATCCCCAGAACATCCTGAGCATTCCCTGAATTCTGCCTCCTTCCCCGGTGGTCCCCGGCACTGACCCTCTCTTCTTCCGTGCTGCTGGGGGGACAGGCCCACAACCCTCCTCCTTACCATGTGCCTGGCACCTGGAACTCCTTCCCTGCATTTCAGGGTGTGCTGGAGAGTTTCCTGGGCACAGCTTTTGCTGGCTTCTTCTTCTGCCTCTTTTCGGGCCAACCCCTGACCATCCTGAGCAGCACCGGCCCCGTGCTTGTGTTTGAGCGCCTCCTCTTCTCCTTCAGCCAGTGAGTTCAGTGCCAGGGACAGATCCTCAGCCCACTGTCCCTCGGCTGGAACTTGGGCCACCATCACTCCAGGCACGTGTCACTGGAGAGGCTTTGAGTCACCCTTTCCCCCAGGGATCACAGCCTGGACTACCTGGAGTTCCGCCTCTGGATTGGGCTCTGGGTGGGCTTTTTTGGCGTGGTGCTGGTGGCCACCGAGGCCAGTCACCTGGTGCGGTACTTCACCCGCTTCACCGAGGAAGGCTTCTGTGCACTCATCAGCCTGATATTCATCTACGACTCCCTGAAGAAGATGCTGAGCCTGGCAGATGCCTTCCCTATCAACTGGCAGTACCGGCTGGACAACGTCACCTCCTACAGCTGCACCTGCAACTTGTCCAGCCCCGGTGAGCCCAAGCAGCCGTGGGTGGGTGGGGAGCAGGAAGCTGTTGCCCCAGGATGCCACTGGAAACCTGTTTCCTGGCTGGATGGGGGAAGGCACTGGAGGAGAAGACTGTTTAATCTCATCCTCACCTGCCTGACCACATTGCAGTGTCCTCCTTTTCCCTCCATACAGTCTGTCCATCTATTCCTGCCTCCCAGAACTGCCCAGGAACCAGGCAGGGCAGTACAGGGCAGTACAAGGACAGCCTTGGCCTATCTCCTATGCCTCCAGGATGGGAGATGTCAGAGGCTGGAAACGGGCACATGGATGGGTTTGCTCTATTTCTAGCCCAGTCTGTAAATCAGGGGCTGTTTTCTGGGGTTTGAAGACATGACCCTGGAAGTTATATCACTCACACTGACCCTGGAAATGGGACCTACGCCATGTGCAAAAAACATCAGTGCTGGCCAGCCTGGGATCAATGGTGCCTCTGAGCATCCAGTGCTTTAGCCAAGCCCTGGACAGGGACATCTGACCCTTGGTGCTCCCTGGGCATCAACCAGCACCAGGGTCTCAGAGGTCACATTGGGCCCATCCAGCACCCTGAGCCCTCAGGAAGAGCTTGATGATCCAGCCTGATGGCAGCATCATCCCAGTCATCCTGATGAAAGCAGTACCAATCTGCTCCCTGTCACTTTGCAGCTCACAGCTCAGCAGGGAATGACACATCGCTGCCCTCACCCCTGACGACCTGGCAGGTACAGCCCCTGCTCCCAGGCAGGCAGGTGAGGCCCTAGGGTGAGCTCAAGGTGTCCATGTGTGACCCCTCCTCACCGCCCACCTTGTCCCTGCAGCCTCCTGCCACCCCAGCAGGGCTGAGCAGGACCCAGTGCCTGGATCGAGGTGGACATCTCCTGGGGACCAGCTGTCAGTATGTGCCTGATGTCACCCTCATGTCCTTTCTGCTCTTCGGGGGCACCTTCCTCCTCTGCATCGCACTCAAGCGCTTCAGGAGCAGCCGCTACTTCCCTGTGGGGGTGAGCATTTTTCAGCCACCCCAGTGACATGGCCACCTGTCCCACTGGTGTGGGGATGGCTCTGGGTGCTATACCTCAAGGCTTCTCCTGGAGCAGCCCCCACCCCTGCCAGCCTGGGCCAAGCCATCTCCATCTGCAGGTGCGGAAGCTGGTGAGCGACTTCGCTGTCATCCTGGCCATCCTCGCCTCCTGCGTTGTCGATGCTGTCCTGGGCCTGGAGACCCCCAAGCTCCTTGTCCCCAGCGAGCTGAAGGTGCCAGCAGGGTGGGCACAGCACTGTCAGGGTGTGGGTCTGTGCCCACCACAGTAGCCATCCCACTGTGCTGTCATTGTCCTTCTCATCACTGGCTCCAGCCTTACAAGGGTGCAGGCTGCACCCCAGCAAACAGGAAAGGGTTGAACACAGCTGATCCCATGCACTGTAAATAACCTGGCTCAGACCTGGACTGTACAGATCACGCTGGAGCAAGAGCCAAAAGCTCAGCTCCGGGCTTGGGCTACTCACCCTGGGTGTGAAGTGGGGCCAGCAGCGCACCAGAGCAGCCAGTGCTCACCCACCACCTCCTTGGGCTCACCATCACCACTGCCCAATTCCACCTCTTCCACCTGCTGTCACAGGCACATGCCCAGCTCCTGGCTTGTGGTGTCCAAGAACACCACCCTGGTTGTCCTTGTGGGGGCTGGTGGGTCAGCAGCATGCCCAGGATGAGTGAGGATGCTCTTTCACCCCTGAGGTGGGACATCCCTGGGCACCTGGGGCTGGTCCCATTACCTGACTGCACTGCACACCCCACAAGTGGGTGGCAGCTGCCAGACCCTTCTGCTCTCCACAGCCCACAAACCCAGCACGGGGTTGGATTATTTTCCCCTTTGGAGCCAACCCATGGTGGGTCTGCCTGCTGTCCGCGGTGCCTGCTGTCCTTGTCACCATCCTCATTTTCATGGACCAGCAGATCACAGCTGTCATTCTTAACCGCAGCGAGTACAAGCTGCAGGTGAGCAGGGGGACAGGGAAAAGGCAGCACCAGACAATGGGGGAGAATCCAGCTCCTGACTGGGCCCAGGGAAGCAGCCAGGAGAGAGCAGAACTCCAAACTGGCCAGGAAAGTGGGAAGATGCCCTCAGCCCTGCTGCCTTTTCCGCTGCAGAAAGGAGCAGGCTTCCACCTGGACCTCCTCTGTGTCTCCCTCCTGATGGTTGTCACCTCTGTCACTGGCCTCCCCTGGTATGTCTCGGCCACTGTTATCTCCCTGGCACACATGGAGAGCCTGAGGAAGGAGAGTGCAACCTCAGCCCCCGGCGAGCACCCCGAGTTCTTGGGCATCAGGTAAACAACAATCCTGAGCTGATCCCTTTCCCTGTGGCCATCAAAACTGCAAAGAGCAGAGATCCTGGGGTCAGGAGGACAGGTAGGGGGGTGGGCTCCCAAGGGGACCCAGGCACCTGTGACATCTGTGCTGCCACCCACAGGGAGCAGAGGCTGACAGGCCTGGCTGTCTTCATCCTGATGGGAGTCTCTGTCTTCATGGCCCCCGTGCTCAAGGTAGGAAGAATGGCTGGGGTGGCCTCTTTTCCTAGGCAGGGCTTGGCTGTACCCTGCAAGGCTGGAGGTTCCCCACCTTGACCCACCGAAGCAGCACAGGAAGCCTGTCTGGCAGGCAGGGAGCTGTGCCCTGTGTGGGTATGGACTGCACCAAGGGTTTGTGTCCAGTGCCACTGGAGGGCTGCCACACTGTGGCCCCATGTCACCTGCCCATCCTCCCCATGGTCCCTGTGCTCCCCAGACACACCCCAGCATTACCTCTCCATACTGATACATGGATGACCTGGCTGCTGCTGGCTTTCACCTGCTGCCACTGCCATGCTAGGAAAAAAACCCTCCAGTGGCCCTGGATTACCTGTGGGCAGACAGGAGGTCTCTTTTCCTCCACTTCTTTCCTCACCTCTGAGGCTGGTCTCTTATAGCCTTTGATATGGGGCCCTCCCAGCATCCTCACTCCCACCTGGATTTGATGGAAGAACTGTTAGATGGATCTGGAATTGGCTGGGTGGTCATGTCCAGAGATTTACAGTCAGTAGCCCAATGTCCAAATGGAAACAAGTAACAAGTGGTGTCTTCCAAGTGCCCCTACTGGACAAATACTATCAAAGACACAGCAGGATGGAGCACCTTTGCAGATGGCACTGAGCTGAGGTGCAGTGACACACCTGGGGGATCAGTTGCCATCCAAAGGCACCATGGAGGACGTGGGCTCATGTGAACCTCAAGCAGTACAAGGCCAGGCTGGGCTGTTGGGAATAAAGGAGGCACAGGCTGTGGACACACATGCAGGCTTTTACATGAGAGGGCACCAAGCAGGCACGGACCCCCAGGGACCAGCCCTGCTGATGCCCCACCCCACTGCCTTGCAGCACATCCCGATGCCGGTGCTCTATGGGGTGTTCCTGCACATGGGGGTGACGGCGCTGAACAGCATCCAGGTGAGGAGGGAGGGCTGCACGGGAGGGGGTGCTGGTGGGCAGGAGGGGCTTTACTCAGCAACTGCACAGCACAAGCTGGAGTTTAGCTCTCTGTGGTGTACAGCCTGGCATAGAGCTGTCTCCCACCAGGCCCAGGACAAGGAGCAGAGAGGCCCTTTCTAGGGCAAAGGAAAGGGAGAAGGAGGGCTCTGAGACGCTGAGGAACAGGAGAGACTTGTGCACTGCTGGATCAGGTGGTGTGGGAGAAGTGGGACCAGTGGATAACACAGACTTGCTCTCAAAGCCACAGGGACTTCCTCACCTGGGAGCTGCAGGCAGAGCTGGGACATGAGAATCCTTTGTTTCTGGTCTTGATGCTCATGTGCCAGTTCTCTCCTTCTCCTGAGAAACCAATGGAGAGGAAAAAAAATCCTATTCCAGAATTCTCTACACCACTTTTTCCTCAAAATAGTACAGTTTCCTTGCAATTACCCTGCTCTAGATGACAGGCTGGGAAAATCCCACCCTCCCTCTGCTCGGGAAACCCAGAGCTGTGCTCTGGAGGAGGTTGCAGCAGTTTCCTGTGAAGCTCGGGGGATCAAGGGGTGTCATCTCTCAATTAATCCTTAAGGGCAGCTGGAGTCCTTTCTAGAAGTCTGCCTGGAAAGCGCTCCCCTGTCCTGCAGACAGCCTCCCTAGCCCAGGCATCATCTGGGGGTCAGCACAGAGAACAGGAGGGCTGAAGTGCAGAAATGATGGTGAAACCCCATCCTGCCGGCCCTAACCTCAGCAGGAACGGGGGTGAGAGCTGCCCAGTAGCTGGACAGGTGTGACCCACCTGCCACCCTCTCACTGCAGCTCATGGACCGTGTGCGGCTGCTCCTGATGCCAGCCAAGCACCAGCCAGACCTTGCCTACCTGCGCCACGTGCCCCTGCGCCGGGTGCACCTCTTCACCATCATCCAGCTGCTCTGCCTGGCCCTGCTCTGGCTTCTCAAGTCCACCGTGGCCGCTATTATTTTCCCAGTGATGGTATGACACCCCTCGAATCGGCGGCACTGCTTTGGTGCCGGGCTGGGTGCTGCCCACCCCGGCCCCGAGCATCACCAGGGCCGGCACGATCCTTGGGGAGGGGACGTGAGCGGGTGGTGCATGGGGTGCTTTGCCACCAGCCTTCAGCGCTGGTCTGGCCGTGGGGCTGTCACCAGAGGCTGTGACACTGTTGGGCAAGTATGGTCCCCTAGGGCGGGAGGGGTGACAGGCCAGCACGCTGGCACCTCCGGGGGTGACAGAGGTATGTGACAAAGAGACGCTGCCGGTGCCCCGGCCCCAGCGGCGCTGACCCGTGCCCGGCCCGGCCGCAGCTGCTGGCGCTGGTGGCGATCCGGAAGGGGCTGGAGCGCATCTTCTCCCGGCACGACCTGGGCTGGCTGGACGGGCCCCTGCCCGGGCCGGGGGCGGCGGGGACACAGCGCCGGGAGCGGCCGGAGCGGGGGAGCAGAGCCGAGGAGGTCGGTGCCGTCCCGGGAGCCTCGCTCAGCCGCAGCCGCCCCGGAGCCGAACCGCTGGCCCGGGGTGGGCGCGGGGCCGGCCCCGTAACCTCTGTTCCCCCACAGTGCGAGCCGATGCAGCGCCCGGGACCGCAGATCAACCTCTCCGTGAACTAGGGGCTGGCACCGGGGCCGGGGCCGGGCCGAGACCCCCGGGGCCCCGAACCCCGGGCCACGTGGCCGCGCGGTGACGTCACACTGGGCGTGGCCGCGGCAGCGGAGAGCCAGGGCGCCCAGCCTATGGCGGCCCGCCCCCGGGAGGGGCGGGGCCATGGGGGAGGCGTGCCCTTCTCTTTGATTGACATCTCCATGACCCAATCACCGCTCGGGACAGGCGGGCGTGTGACGGTGTCTCGCGCTGACGGAGTCCTTCAGAGGGTTCGAAGGGGAGGCGGGCCCAAGGCTTGCAGGAGCCAATCGGAGGGCGCCAGACGCCGTGCGTTGTGAGCGACGTACCTTTCGACCAATCAAAACCGTGATTCCTGGATGTGTTTTGATCGACAGCTCGCTCACCCCATCGGCGCCCGCAGCTCCGCCAAGGCACATGATTGATGTCCCGGGCAACCAATCATAGCACGGAAAGTTCAGGAAGCGAGGCCGGGCGAGCGGGGCGGAGCGGCGCGCTCTTACCGCCTCGGCGTGCGCTCTCAGGGCAGCATGCTGGGAGAGCGTGACGCACCCTTGAGTGGCGGGCGCCGCGGCCAATAGCGCGCCTCCCTCGGCCGAGCGCGCCCAATAGGCGTGCGCGGAGCGGCGGGGGGGCGGCGCGGCGGCCGCGGCCGGGTAGGGTGTGAGAAGTTAGTGGCGCTGCCGCGGTGCCGTGAGGGGACGGAGACGGCCGGGCCCGGACCAGCGCGATGCTCACGGACGGCACCGCCGCCGCTGCCGCCGACGAGGAGATCGACTCGGTCGCGCCCCGCGCGCCGCCCGCCGCTGCCGAGCCGCCCGCCGCGGCCGGGCCCTCCCCGCTGGGCCTGCGGGCCGTGCGCCTCTTCGGGGAGGCCGGGCCCGGCGGGCCGGGAGGGCCCGGCGCGCCCGCGGCCGCTGAGGCCGCCCTCGACTTCAAGCTGGCGGCCGCCGTGCTGCGGAGCGGGGGCGGCGGCGGCTCCGGCAGCGACGAGGACGAGGTGTCCGAGGTGAGCGATCCCGGCCCGCCCTCCTTCCCCTCCGCCGCTTCCTGACAGGCCCGGCCGGGGCCCGCCCGCCCTCCCGCTCGCCGCGCCGGCCGCACCGCACCCGCTTGTCCCGGGCCTCCCGCCGCCATGGGCGGGTCCCGGCGGCCCCGCACGGCAGCGCGGCCCGCGGCCGGGGCGGAGGCAGCGAGCGCGGGGGTCTCGCCCCGCCGCGCCTCCCGGCGGCCCCGCGGAACGGCCGGGGGCGGCCGGGCCCTCTGCGCGCCGCGGAGCGGAGCGGGGTGAGGCTGTGTCCTGACCTCACGGAGCCGCTTCCAGCTGGCAGCAGGTTCGGAGCGGGAGGCGAGATCCTGCACCCGACGGAGAACAAAGTGAAGCCGGCAGCCCCACTATTGCTGCCCAGAGCTCGGGGTTCCCTGACACGGATAGATTTCTGTAGATATAGCTATACGCACACGCATTTATGCAATAGAAATATTTCTTACCCAACAAAATGGAAGAGGGTAGTCGAGGTGTCTTCCTTTGATCTTCCAAACCTACGGAAAGGTTTAAAGGGAGGGTGTGGAGGAGGATCGGGGGCCTTATCCCTACCCAAATGGAGCGTTGTTGGACCTGTAAACTGGCATTTAATGCTGCTTTATGTAGCCTAGGGAGAGAAGGTAAATGAGGGCTTTTATCTGTCATTGCCACACCAAAGGGTGAATCTTCTTTCCTTAGTAGTCTCTTAGCAAAAGATGGGATCCCAGCTGGATCACAGCCCTTAGAGAGTTTTAGTGGGAAGCAGGAGAAAGTGGCTACTTACTGCTTGCAGGCTTTTCACAGTTCCTTTGGGCTTCTGCAGGAGGAAGAAAATAGCCAAGGTGATACATACAATTTTTAATTTGGAGGCCGAGCTAGTGTACTTAGGATGTGTCCTTGTTCCTTCTGGAGAGATTAAAGGAGGGAAGCCTGCACTCATCCTCCTGTGGCTAAATTTTTTGCCTTGTATTGATGACCATCTTTTGTCCAGCCCTCCTGAAACCTGAGCCAGGTCTTATTTGAATAAAAAAAGCGATTAAACTGTTGCAGATCTATATTTGCATTTTGCTCATGACCACCTAAGCTACATTGGAAGTGGTGCTGGCAGCAGGACATTTAACTAAACTCAAAATCTAATGGTCAGGCAGATGAGCACTTGTATGTGAACATTCCTTGTGTGGTTGATGTCCTGGATATCCATGTTCAGTCCATATGGAATTAGTTGTTCCAGGACATACCTGTTTGGGGGAGCTGGAATACCTACCATAGATAGAGTAGGACACAGATAATCAATGAGTGTCTGCTCTCTAGGAGGTCTTTTATGTCACATTTTAAAGTATCTTTGAAGATCCAAAGCAGTAGCTGGAAAATGATGGGAAGTGGGCTATATCAGGGTGCTTGTGGCTCTTTACAAGGTGAGCAGAGTCCTACTTTGAAAGCTTATCCCTTTTGAACCCACCCCATTATTTAAGGGATGTAAAGATTGGATAGCTAGGATGTTTACTAAGCACTCTTTTGACTAATAGCAAGTATTAAGAAAGACAGCCTATTATAAATAATGTGTCTGGGAGGTTGCCATCGAGGTCAAAAAAATAAAGGTTCCCAAACAGCTCTTAAAGTTTAATGATTTGTTTGAAAAACCTGGGGAAAAGTTCATTATTTAAAATAAAGAATAGAAGAAATTAATTGGAATTGAAATATTTGAAGATTTTCAGCACACACAGAGAGGAGGTGGGCTAATCTCAAAGCTGCAATTGCCTGGGGAGTTCTCCTGTCTTGTGTTTCTGGTTGTGGAGAATTACCTTGGAAGAATGTGCCTAGGCTGGGCTGCATGGCTGGGAGGACCAAGGGGGAAATTGTTTTTTTCTTCAGGTTTTTTTGGGTTTGTTTTTTTGGGTTTTTTTTTTGAGAGCTAAGGAAGCACCTGTTGTTAGTGGTGGGTGTCTCTCTTTGTTTTGTTTTCTTTTTTGAGCAAAGAAAAGGCAGTTAAGGTGCAGGGATGGAGCAGTGCAATTCTTGAACAGTGCTGCTTTGAGAAGCCAGTCAGTCACTGTTTGGACTGTGGTCTTGTGCCATGAGTCACTGATTTGGGAGTATACCAGTGGGTGGAATTAGTGAGAACTAAAAAGGGAGAATTAAAAATGAAACAAAAATAAAAAATATTAGTTTTTGCCATGTTGCCTTGATCTGTTCTCTTCTCTCTACTTTTGAAGCCATAAAAATTATGGTACAATATTCTGTAGATTCTGTTCTGTGGCTGCAGTGGTATTTAGGTTTTATATCCATGTATTAGTCTGAGTTTAATATGCTAAAATAATTGGACTGGTCAAAATGGTAAATTGGTTAAAAAAGAAAATCATCAGGGAAGTGCAGGACAAGAAGTATAATGAAGCATTTATCTAGAGAATGAAAAGAGGAATATATTTTAACCTAACCTTTTTGAAAATAAATTGCATTTCTTAGCTCTCCAAGTACTTTACAGAGGAGAGTAGTGTTCCCATTTTACAGGTGAAGAGGGTGTGCCCCATTTATCCTGGCTCACAGAAATGGGGGAAAATCAAAGCTTTCTGGTTTCCTAGCTCAGTGACCAGGCTCTTGGTTGAGAAGCCAAGGACTAAAGTGGATCCTGTACAGATGAGTTGTATTAGGTCCACAAGGTAAAATTTGAATGCAGCTGTGAAGAATATTTTCTAGAATTACCAGTTAAAATTATCCCATGCAAATAGAAACAATTGCAAGCTGAAGCACGTCTTTGGGCATGGAGGGATGAGGCCGGGAGGTTTGTGCTACTCCTGTGTGAAGCTGCCTGCTGTGGATCTCCTGGGTGCTCAGAGAAACTTCACCGCTGGCTGCAGCCTGAGAAATGAGGTGGTTTTGACCTCAGTGCAAATAGTTGCTTAGTTGCCTTGTAAGCTTGATCAGGGTGTGAACACAGCCTGCAATTTGTTTAGAGTGAGATTTTTGGTGTGACTTTAAGTGTATTATTACCAGTCCTTGTGAATTTTGCTGGCACTTACAGTGGTGCCAAAGGCACAGGCATTAAACAGCCTCCTCCTCCACCCTGGCTGTGAGTGCTGTAGGTCAAGGTGAAGGTGTGCTGAGAGGGCACTGCTGATTAGTGCATGTCCATGGGGTCTTTGATGGCCACAGAAAGTGCAGGTCCTCATCAAAAACCCTCCCAGCAGCAAAGTGTGGCAGGCAGGAGTGGAGGCAGGTGATAAATGTGGCTGTGTTAGTGCTCGGGGACAGTTTGCTGAGCTGTTGTAAATCAAGGAGCAGAAGCTGGCGGTGCCGACAGAAGTACCAGGGGATCTGGGAGCTTGGTTCAGTAAGTGGCTTTTGGCAGTGAATGTACAAATGTAGCAAATCTGTCCTATTCTGTAATTCAGGGCTTTGGAGGCCTTCAGTGACAACTGGAGCTCACCCAGCCCTTGGCTATGGAGTCAGCTCAGCTCTCTGCTTCCCTCTCCTGAGCTGCCTCCACCAGCTTGCCTTACTTAAGCTTGTACCTATTGCATAAGCCTCTGGGGATATTTACATAAAGCATAATTAAAAATCAGACATAACATACCTCCTACAAGGAGTAGGATGAATAGTTGAATGGCATGCACTCCAGAGCAATTCAGTACCTGGAGATTTTGTCTGGGGCCCCCCCTCCCTGCAATCTGAGATCTCTTAATTTTTGAACTTGGTTTGAAATTCAGAGTAAATACCTAGTTTGTTTCAGATTAGCAATGTTGTCTATTAAAGTCATTGCTGCATTGTTGAACCCTCCTAACATGTATCTGCTTTGTAGATGGTGTGCACAATGCATCTTTTGACTTCTGAGGTTAACACAATGCTTAGACACTTTAATTCTCATTGTATTAGAAACAGTGTAAACAGCAGCATTTTCTTTACTATAAGGGCTAGAAATTCAAAAAGTGGATGCAATTCAGGTAGATAGTATTAAGTAGAAAAGCCTTTTCTCTGAAAAATGTAGATTTCAGTTTAGCAGTTGATGTTTTTCTTTTGTTAAGCTCTTTCAAAGTGGAGGAGGTAAGATATAGGGAAAAAAAAAGTAAAATTTTCTTCCAGGAATTATTCAGTAAACATTTAGGGATAACATGTTCAGGTTTCCAAAAGAGTTGAGGTGACTTTTCAGGATGCAGAGTGCTGGTTAGTAGGGTTTTCCTTTATTCCCAGTCTGATTAGGCATCTAACTTCCAGAAAAATCATGGTAGGTATCTCAGTAACTTTGCAAGTCTGGCCTGTGGTAACCAGGAACAAGCAGTGTTTCTGCATGCATGTATAATAACCATACAAGCAGTATGATTTATCCTATTCAATAACATTTTACAGTGAACTAATTTCTAAGATTTCTTGCAGAACTTGGGTCTCCCTTTAGTGCAGCTTGACCCAATTGAGTACATGACCTAAAATAAATGTCAGCAACTGTTTTCTAATGATAGGTGTAGAAAGTAAAGATGTGAAATACTACTGTATAATTACATAAATATGCAGTGCAACCCCTTGGTAAGGAGAGATTTGCCAAATTTAGCAGAACATCTATATTTAGGTACAAATTTGCACATAGGTTTCACCAGTCAACTAGTTACAGTCTGGTGGGGGGTGGGAAGGGTTTGTTTGAGCATTAATGCTGAATCATGCGTTCTTGTGTTCTGATTTAAATTGGGGCTAGCCAGCTGCTCCCCTGTTGGCTTGATATTGGGGAGGTCTTTTGTCTCCTTTCCTTGGCTTGGAGGATGCTGAAATCCAGCTGTAGGGACAGCTGGATGGTGCCATGAGGACATTGTCCTCTGCTCAGAGCTCAAGCCATCCCTGCAGCATTCACTTGACAGAAGGGTCAGTGTGGAGGGAAGGGGAATACATAGGCACTCCTTTTTCTGTGCACACATGTGGCCTGGCCTTCATAACTGGGAGCAGCTCCAGGACTGAACTGGGCTGTTTGTTGGAGTCCACAGCTGGGGCTCAGACCCTGCAGGTGAGGAGGCTGCAGAGTTTCAATCTTAGTAGGTAATTTTGAGTTCTTGTAACTTATATGAAGATTCCTCTAAGGTATTAAGCTATTATTGGAATAAAAGTGATTCTTGGATTTAAGAGGCAAGTCTTGACTTATATGGGAAAAGGAACCATAGGTTTCTTTCCCACTAAAAGCTTCATGAAGCAAGAAAAATAACTCCTGCATCTTGTTTGAGGACTCTCTGTGGCACTGTTCAAGTGAAGCTCTGAAGCCTCCCCTTCAGCAGGGTGTTTTCATTTGTCTCCTGCAGATGCTTTCTTCCTAGCAGCAGCCCATGTGCCATGCAAACCCCAACCAAAGGCTTCATGTAAACCTTATCTTCCTAGTGGGAATGGCCTTCTGCTGGAATGAGGTACTGTAAACAAACCTCAGAAATCAGTGATTTGTGCAAGTACTTAAATAATTTTAGGAGGTTTTTGAACAGTGCCTGGCCTCAGAGGTTGTCTCAAATAGAAACTTTCTTGCTGGTACCTCAAGTGACCTTGGTCGATGATAAACTGAAATGATACAAATATCTTTTTTGTAACAACAGACTGCAGTAACAAGGTTGCAACCTTTATGCTAGAAACCTATATTGCCTCTGACAAAGTGAGGTGCAGGTGAATGAATATTTGGATTTAGGGGTTAATTTAGTTAGGATGGTATGCTGTAGTTCGTAATATACACAGATATGTATTGTAATAGAATACAGATAATTTGAGGGTTTTTTCCTCAACAAGTAGTTCTCCCTTTTTATTGTGAAAGTGCAGAGGTTTTATTTTGCATATGTTTTTGAGGAATGCTGAGCAAGTGAAATTTATGGAAATGCATTTGACTCTTGCAACTCATTACTTAAGAATTTTTTTCCTTATGTAATGTTGATTGTTTAGAAATTTTATAAAATATAAGAAGATTTTCTCCTTTTTTGCGTTGTTGTTTATCTTCTGCTGAAGTGCAGATAGAAAACACTTACTATGATAAAACATAAATAAAATAATTAGTCCTGTGCTGATCCTGTTACTTCTTTCCTGGTTTTTGTGAGATGAGACCCCTTATTCACTTTGGTCCTTTGCTTTCAAGAGGAGTTGAGATTTTTTTTTTTTTTCAAAATTATTTTCATCTTTAGCTCTTCCAAAGCTCCTGGAATGTGTAAGGAAGAGTGCTGTAGACTGACAGGGGTTACTCCTGGTTGAATTCTGATGAAGTGTTTGTCCAAATGCTGGTGGTAGCCGAGAAGAGACAAGTGTGGCTGGCCCTTCTGGCCAGGAGAGCTTTCCAAAGGTACCTTCCTGCATACCCACCCTGCAGGAAGAAAATACTCCCTAATAAAAGAAAAAGAGGATGTTTTATTGCCTGCTGGACAATGGGCCAACAGAAAGTCATCTCGTGTGTTTTTAACAGTTCGTGTATTAGCATTAGGTTTTAGCTAGGTCCCTAAGTTATTCTCCCTTGCATTCAGTAAAACATAGGGATTACTAATTAACTAAGATTTTCTTTTAGGAAAATCCCTAAACCTGTTGAACTCTCCCCTTCCCAAAATCATGAATTAAACCAATAGTGTCACATGGCAGGTAGGTAGTAAGTCAGTCAAACCAAGGCAGGAGGGGAGATCAGCATTTGGGGCTGAATGATCTGCTCCCAAACTGATCCTTGGTCATGGTGACTTCTGAGCATCAACTCTTTGGAGTATGTGCTCCTGCACAGCCTGAAAAGGAGCCAGGGAGAAAGGGAGTCTCATGTGGATGTTTGGCATTTAGGATTTCTTAGGATAAACCCAACAGCTTAGATAAATGTATCTCTTTTAATTGTTTTTATAAAATAGTTACATTTTTAAGCCCTTGTACTGCTATATCTTGAATTTTCAGTGGAGCATAGCTTAGCCAGGGCTCTTTGATAGTTTCTTTGAAATGACTAAGTGATGTCTCAGGAGTTGCATTGGGGTTTCTGCTACTTTGGCAGTAGGACAGCGTGCACAGACCTGTTTATCCAGGCCTTGAAAAGAATAGCTGCCACTAACTTAGGATCCGAGAGGGTCAGAAAGCCCAGGATTATTTTCAGTTCGCTATAAGCCTCTAGATAACTTAATTAGTCGCTTTAAATGTTGAGATTCCTCTGTCCGAAATGTATAGGTTGGCCTGGAAACAGATTATTGAATTAGTATTGTATTCAAGATCCACTTCTATGATTTCTTTTCTATTTAGGCACTGTCCCCTTGGATTGAAAAGAGATCTTAAAAGGTCATTTCCAAGAAGATGGCTTAGAATGCTTCCTGTCTTGGTTGGGTGTGAGCTTTTACATCGGCAAACAAATGCATCTATTCATCTTCTGCCTTAAAAGTTGCCTTCACTTTGGTTTAATGCCTGGGATTTAATACTTGAGCAAGGAAAGTCATGGCTAAATTCATGCAACAGTTGTGTTTTATATTCTTATAGATCAAATACTGAATTACGCCAGCTGTTTCTTGGCTTGAGGTGAGGAAAGAAGAGGGGCTCTTTCTGTGGGAATATTAGATAAAAAAAACAGTTGAGGAGGGAATCCTAGAGCCCGTGGGGAAGATAGTGCACTGAAAACATGATTTAGAGTGGACTGAGATGGAATACGTGAAAATAAGGAGTGCTTAGTGCAAGTGGTGCTTATTTTAGTCAAGTTTCCTGGTCTCCTTTCAAAGGTTTTCTTTGGTATAAAGTCAAGAATTGGCACTTGATTTACTGGGATTGATGTGAATTTTGAATAAGCTTCAGTTGTCAGTTCCAGTTCTGTACGTGACAGCGCCTTGCTGCAAAAGATTGTTTTGTACATGGGGAAAATATAGTCATAATTATTTTTGTTTATTAGACATTGAATATGTCTGGTTTTAACAGTTCTTTGGATTATTTCAGTAGTTACTGAGATGAGTAAATCTTTGTTTTCTGCTATACAGAGAAACTTTGTAACGTTGCCAGTTTCTTGTACCTAGAGGAGTCAGCCTGTGTGTTCTGTGCCTTAATTCTGTGAGGGTTAAGAGGGTGCAATCATGTTGCTTATTGTTGTGAAACAGAGCTTAAATACAAATAAATTGTAATGTTCTTATTTCTGGAAGAGCCATCGATCGGACAGCTCTTTCCAGAGGCTTGTGATAGGATGTTGTTTGTAGTATTCAGAACTACTTAAATGGCATAGTGTCAGTTGTCTACTTAAGAGAGAATTCAGGTAAGTGGTTAAAGTGACATGAACCATTTGACAGCTGCTTGTCCAGGAATGTTTGCTTATGGTTCAGTGTGAGTGCAAGAAAATTGAAAACCAGGATCAGGAATCTCTGGAAAGGAAGAGTAGCAGTATAAAACATTCATTCTGATTTATTGTTTTATCTGCATGTTTCAGATAACAGTTGTAATTTTGAGAACTGACTGGTGACTTGGGGTGCCAGGCTTGAGACCCTGTGGTGAAATAGCCATAAAGATGTCAGTCCTTGCTCACTGCCTGCTGTCTCTCCCATCATTTTAGGCAGCTGGTGTGCTAACACATCAAGAACATTGCATTGTGTGTAGGGATGTTGGACTCATGGCCTACACTCTGTGTGAGGGCCTTTCATTTCCTGCAGCAGCAAATCACGGGGTTGTGTCCACCTGTATTTACACTGTATCTATAGCAGCATCTGCAACATGAACCTGTGCTCTGAAATGAGCTCGTCACAACCCAGATCCTATAGCTGCTTATTTCACTAGCTGGTAATTGCTTAATATCTATGGGAATAAAGGCTCTTCTTTAGGTAATCCTGCCTCCAGTCAGTCAGCTTCCTACTGCAATCAGAGCTAAACAGATTTGCACCCCTTCTCTCCCCACCCTCCCAATCTAATGCCCTGCCTACAGACCTGCTGCTGCAGGTGCTGAGCAGTGACAGCTCCACTTAAAGGTGGAGCCATGGTCATGTTTATGGCCTCACAGGGAGCTGACATGATCTAATGCCTTTCTGTTCCCAGAAGAATGATTTTCCAGCTTGACAGAGCCCTTTTTAAGTCCATGAAATTCATAAAGTGGTAGAAAATTATTTGTTCCTTCCCCTGAGTTTTCTCCCTTTCTGATGTGTTAAAGTGACCTATGAAAGTGTCTGACCACTGCCTGACCTGTCACAAGGTGAGCAGTGACTGGAAAGGATGCTCCAGGTTCTGTATGCTCCCCATTGAGGTGGTGATGTCCTTGAGCACCCTGTACCCCCAGGCTGGCAGGGTACTGTGTAATCACAGCATCCACAGTGCAGGGTAGTGCTCTCTTGGTGATTCACTGCTCCTGATGGCTTTGTCTTCTTGGGCTGGAACTTTTATTTTTTAATGGAAGAAACTGCCTTCAGAAATTACAGCTCTAGCCAAACAGTAGATACAGTTTTATATCATTAATTATGTCTGAATTGATGTTCCCATTGATTCTATGTTGTTTCTAGGTACTGACTCTAGAGTACTTCCCTGAAGTGTTTATTTTCTTTCTGTAGATTTAAAGTGCCAAGAAAGGACAGTGTCCTGAGACCCCACTGAAAGGTTTTGTGAAAATACCCACACACATTAGTGTGTGGTTTTTTCTCTTCTTGAAACTGAAATGGTTGTGCAGGAAGGTACCTTAAGCAGGTGCAAAAATGTTTGGCTAGGCTGGCAGGGGAAAAGTGTTGAAAAGTTCATCCTCTGGTAAATCAAAACCAGGCTTTTTGGTGTCCACACCAAGGGAGTAGTGGTTTACTTAATTGTTGCAGGGAGCATCTAAGAGTGACATGTCAGGGACAAAGTCCTTTACTTTCTCCTTGGAATTATTATTTTTGATAGTTTTAATAGTTGGCATCCTTTATATGTGGAATTTAGAGGGGTTTGGTGTTAAATTTGAAATACAAACTGATTTCCAGACTTAGTGGTATGTCCTGTCACTATTCCCCAAAAATTTTATGGCAGGATTGCAAGTATTAATCCAATATTGGCATTCAGTTTAATAAAGGACAAGACAACATAAACTGTTAGAGGTTGTTTTTTTTTCTGAAAAATCCACAAGAACTTTCTCTGTTGCATTTCTCCTAATGCAGCATTGCACATGCTACTAATTATGGAGTGAAAATGTCCAAATGGAATTATAGAAGTAATTAGGAATGGCTTCCTAACACAAAAGAGAAATTCAGGCAGTCATTTATTTGAATAAAAAATAGGAGTTTAGGAGTCTCAGTGAAGAGCTTGGGTTCTTATTATTTATAAATACTTCACCAACAGAGCAATGAGTGTTGTTATCCCCAAAGAAGAGCTCATAGCTTAAGGGGTTCCTGGAAAATACAAGTTCAAGGAAATAATTTAACAGCACCTTTCTCTTTCCTATCAGTACTTTTTGTAAAGACAGTCTTTCCAAGAGCACTAGTGTGGCAGAAGTGGAAGGAGAAGGTAGAAGGAGTTGTCTCTGCTGCTGCCCTTGCCTGCCAGGAGGAGATCAGTGCTACCTAGAGCTACCCAGGAAGCTTTTCCATCCTCTGTAGCCTGTGAGGAGCAGGCTATTTGTGAGCAGGTCCAGGCTATTCTGGGAAAAGTACTTTGCAGTAGTGCAACATAAGGAAGATCAGTTTAGATTTAATATTAGAAATGTGTTGTAACCCTGCACATCATGTCCATCTCACCAGGACGACCAGTGTTAGTGGGGACTTTGGTGCCTGCAAAGCCCCTCTGCATCCCCCTGAGCTGCAGTAAGCTCAGTCCTGGTGCTACCACATAAACATTGATGGAGTTAAGGCCACATGGCTGCAATGTAGCTGCTCTGGAGGGAGGCAGCAGGGGTGTAACTGGATCTGCAGAGCTGCAAGGCTGCTGCAGTCCTTGGCAGGACTTCAGGCGAGGTCCATGGTTGCTGTGGAGGAGCAGGGGACGCAGGTGTGGTGCCGCCCTGCCCTCGAGTCCTGTGCAGCTTCTTGGGTTTTGACTGGGAAGGTGAAATTGTTCTGGCAGTTAGAATAATATCTGGAATCCATGTGTTCCTAATGAGCCTTCCCAAGTAAGATGCTTATTAACTGCCCAAAGCAGCTCGCAAAATAATCCAAAAATAGCACAGTGACTGGTTACTCTATCACTTTTGCTGCAGATCTGATTAGGATAGAGCAGAGTGCCTAAATTTTGCCACATGAGCAGTGAATTATGTTTTCCAGGAATGCTAATATGAAATATGCTTGGATTTTTTTACTTGCTTGTTTTGATTTTTAATGGAGTTTATTTTTGTTTAAAAAGCCAGATTTGATATATTTGCAGTAGTTTGTTTTTTCAAAAAAAATTATTATGATATGTGATTATTGTGGGTCACTTCCATTCGCAAGAGACAGCTGATCAATTAGGTAATTTCTCACTCTGCTATTAGAGATAAGATATCTAAGTGTTCGTTCTCTCTAGCTTTGTCTTAGTGTGTGAGAACCTGCATTGATTTACAGAAATGTCAGACATTCTGACTTGAAAATATATTGAAGTTTATTCTGGGAGACTGGCAGTAGTGCAGCTATTTTAAAATTCTGCATATGTATTTTCAGTATTTTCACACTCAAGTTATATTTGTATTGTAGGTATGTTATTAAGCTCTTACTAAAAAGCAAAATAAAACCTAAAAATTAATGCTCAACTTTTGCAGTAATAATGAAAGCATCTGCCTTCCTATGATATAAAATTATGATGAAAGTATTGTATATGATGCAAGAACTTTTGAGAGATTTTAATTGAGCAAGGTCTCTGGAAGTACATTTTTGCTGGTGTAAAGGAGAGCTGAAAGGCAAGAAGAGTTAATAAGAGTGGTGAAAAGAGCAGACGGCACCAGTACTACCGAACTTGTATTCTTAAGTAAAAACTGTGTGTGTAATTTACTCCAATTAGTAGTGTTTGCACAATCATTATTGAAAAGACAGACTTATTTAGAGGATCCTGTAAGCAAAATGCATTCCCTGTTGGGGGGACAGAGGTTCCTTGCAAGCTGAATATTTGTGAATGGTGAATTAACACTGATTTAGGCTTGAGAGGTGGATTGTTGCTTGTAAAATCCAGTAAATATATCCCAGTGAGCTTGTGCTGGCAGCAGTCAGGAAGAAAATGGTCCATATCTTTCCCAAAATGTCAAAACCATGAAGGTTTAGAATTTGCAGCAGGACAGCTTCTGGCAGGTTGCTGCAAGGCTGCTGTGCTTCCCTTGGCTGAGGATTGCCTGGCTCTTCCCAAGGCTGAACCCTAAGGCTTGCCAGGAGCCACTGAGTGTTTCTGCAGTGTTTGTTGTTCTCAAGTGCAGTTGCTTCAGTGGGAGGTAACATTTTTACTCCTTTTGGTATGTCCTCAAAAGGGAGGACTGCTGTTAAATCTAGTGGTATAGTTGACAAAGAAAAATGTCCATAAGAATCTAATACAATTTCTTGTATCTAGTTCTCAGCTGTATATAATGAATGGTCATGTACACAGAGTGGGAATTTCTACCCTTCACCAGATCACACAGACATGTTGCAATAGGAATAATATTTTTGTCATTTTCATGTCTTGTGTAATCTTGTGGGAAAAAATTAAAAACCCTGACGTACTCGGATAGGTAAGGGTGAATCTTCCCAGAAGCCAGTTTTGCATCAGAACTCATGAAAGCCGGGAGTCCTTAAGCTGGCTGTGGACTAACCTGGAATTAGAGTTCTGCTGAGGGGGCTCTTACTGTAGGGTTGCATTTTGCTGTGAGTTGTAAATAGCTCTTCTTTGTAGTAAAAATATGTATCATTGGTTTAGGTTACTACTTTTCTGCTTGTTTAGTGTTCAACTCTTTCTTGCAATGACAGTTTCTTATTTTAGGACTGTTGCTTGGACTAACCTATAAATCTTACTTCTCTGAGCACCAAATCAGAGCCTGCTTCCTTACCTTTAATATTTGTGTCTGGCATACAAGATCTACTATCTGTTAGCTGGCTGGTATCACAGATACCCACTGAGATGTGAGCCTCATGTTTAGTGTTCCTAAAAAGTCATGTCATGCTTGCTCCCTGATTGCCATTATATTCCAATGTTAGCGTTTCCCTGGTGCACGGGGCTGGCTTGGACACCAGGGGATAGTGTTACAGCCATTTACATATCAAAAAGGGGAAGAAGTGAACGAATCCAAGTTGCTTTTGAATAGCAGTGCTCTGTGCTGCTCCCAGATCCTGTTAACGTTGTTCACACAATGGAGCACTTAATGAATCTGCAGATGGCCTGATTTGATTTTTTTAAAATATAAATTTTCCCTTTCCAGGGGAAACAAGATGGTAGTTTTCTGCTGAGGTGAGAAAAATAGGGGGAAGTATTTTGGGGAAAACTGAGAAAGGAAGATGAGACTGGGGTATGAAGTGGGAGAGGGCAGCAGCAGCTGAGTAACAGGAATGTCTCATTTCTGTGACAAATCTAAGGCACCAGTAGTGTTGGTACAGATAACAGACAATATCTAATTATGAAATAGTGTTTTTGTCTTAAAATATTACTGAAAATAGAGGGAATTATATCTGAGCTTGGGAGATTCTGAAATGTAGCTCTGCTCTCTTTAGAGTGTGAGTCAGGTATCCTCCTTGTTTACTCTGGCAAGCTGTCATAAAACTGCAGTGTGTTATGTTGAGTAATTCCATGGGCTTGTGTTTGGAGGTCATGTGGGGCACTGGTGGGACAGCATTATTGCTGCTCGGTTGGAATACCTGCCTGCTTAATCGTTCTGCAGATCTGTTCTTGTCCAGAAAGCAGAGCAGACTGGGGAAATGCCGAGTGCCAGCTTGGAAACAGATGTTTTGGTGTTGAGTTTTGCTCAACTCTTGTGTTCCTGCTCAAAACAAACAAAATCTTTGTGCTACCTCCCTTGAAATTACTTTTAAAGTAAAAATGAAAGGCATCTCAGGAAAACATTCCATCTTTCTCTGGCACTCAATAGGTCCAGATGTACCAAATTCATTACTGGTGGCTTTTATTAATAACATGATAGATGAGCTTCTGGTGACAAAGATGTTACAGCTTCTTGCTTGGGTGGTTAACTGTCTGCTTGGGTGGTTAACTGTGCAAACATGCATAACACTTACTCAGTATTTTATCTGAGTTGACCTTGCTGTATTTAAGGTGTTTTAAATTGTAAATTTTTGAATATTCTTTTTTATGCAAGGTTTTTGTCTTTTGTGATTTTAACTACCTCTTCAGTGAGTTGACCAGATGTTTTTTTGTAGTTTTGTTCTATGTTCTTGGCAGCTAAAACACAATTATGATAGTACAGTTAGATTATTTTTATGGGATTTTTTTGGGGTAATATTTAAGATTTGCTTTAAAGCTTCAAAAATGGTAAAATTGTTTTTTCTAACTTGGCAAACAGGTTGAATCATTTATTTTGGACCAAGAAGATCTTGATAACCCAGTACTTAAAACCACATCGGAGTTATTCTTATCGAGTGCTGCAGAAGGTGCGGACTTGAGAACTGTGGATCCAGAAACACAAGCAAGACTAGAAGCCTTACTGGAGGCAGCAGGTACTTTCCTTGTGTAGTTCTTTTTCTGAACCTGACTTGTACACACATCTGGCAGCAAATAAATTTTGGTGAAATGTTCAGGAGTCTGGAAATTCCCATGATGAGCAGAACATGGAAAAGAAGCTCATAACTCCTACAAGTGTTGCAGCTTGCTTAGTCCATTCTTTCTGTACATACAGAGTTAGAAAAACTAACTTGAATTAAGTGATATTTCATTGACCTGAGATTACATGACTTTTTTTTCTTGCTGCTTTGGTCAATATATAATTATTAATTCATTACTCTAGAAATTTACAGATTTTTTTCTTTGTTTTTTTCTTTGTTTTAACTTTCACAAAAGCAATTTTGCATTCTGTAGTTCTGAGGTATCACTGTTGGAAAAAACATATGAAATATTCCAGTTTCAGGAACAAGGCCTGATAAACATAGTTGCTTCTGCATTTATTAGCTTAAGAGTGAAAGCTTGACTAATTCAAATCCTCTGACAATATGTGATTGGGGTGTTTGTAATGGATTTGGAAATTATTTGTTAGTTTCAAAATTCCAAGGACAAAAAGATATAAAATCCCTGCTTTGAAACAAAGCACATTTGATCATCACAGGTGTATGCTCAGACTTGTGGTGTGCTGAAATTGGAGTTTTCAGACCTTACTTTGGAATACTTAAGGAGCTACATTAAATAACGTTTATTGAAGGTGTATAGATGCTAAGCTGTGTACAGTCTTAAAGGAGAATTTTATTCTAGGGAAGCAAAAGGGGCAGGGATTTGGGTTTTCCTTGCATTTTGGATTTGAAAAAAACCCAGCTTGGAACACAGCACAGGTTTTGTCAGCAGGAAGTTGGAGCAGTCTGTCTGCTGTAACTCTTGAAGACCAAACATCATTTTGTGAGGGAAACAGGCTGTTCCTGGGATACTACATGCACTAAGGGAATTTGAATAATTTACTCCCTTTTTGAGCACTTTTAAAAATGCAGATCAGTTCCTCTCATGTACCTGGCTGCTGTGTCCCAAAGCCTATTTCTGGCTTTATAAATTGCAGGTGGGATCTGGCTGGTGTTACGGGGCAGTGCTGGGGCTGCAGTGCTTACAGGGATCTCACAGTATTTGACATATCCAGGAGGTACCTTTGCTGCTTGTAGCACCTGTGAGAATGCTGTCTTCAGATTTCTAAGCAGTAGTTGGGTATTTGTCCCAAGGATTAGATAATTTGTTTTTTAGCTGAGGTTTCCTTGTGTTGGTTTTCCCAAGTACATGAGCAGAGCAGAAAGAATCTGGAAAGAAGAGCAAATAAAAAAAGGAGTGCCTTTGTTTAGGGATTTCATCTTCCTCTCTAAAAAGACTGGACAAAATTAATGCCACTTAATCAATGTGTGAGATCAAGAGAGTGAAAATACTCTGGGGGAAGTTCTCTAGTTAACTCTACTTGCCCTTCCCACTGTGGACTGGAATACTAAAAACATCAGGCTAACCTAAAGAGGATGCTGTGAATTTGGTAGTTCATTAATAAAAGCCATAATTTGACAGTGATTGAAAAAGAAGTTAGTGGTTTGGGGAGATGTTCAAATATCTTCACTGGACTCATCTGCCTGGTTTGTTTGGAAATACCCTTTATAACCCTAAGTGATCTTCTAGGCTTCCATCATGGTATACTAGTGTTGGGCCTTTGTATTCTTTTGCAGTTTGGGAAAAGCAAGTGATTTCTGTTGTTCTTTTAGTCTCAGTTCAGCCCTCAGCATTAAAAATAGCTTGGAGAAGTAGATGGTAGAACTATGGCTCAAACACATTTAAAGCCTTGTCTATAGTTTCCAGGCATAGCTTGGCCATGGTTGTGATGATCCCCCTGTGTAAGGTTGATTCCACCTTACAACCTGGAAGAAAATCAGTCTTGTGTTCAGTATCTTGGATTTCTTGGGGTTTCTCACGTGCCACGTTTGTGGCTGTGTCATTAGGATCTTAATGAGTATGACTTGCAAAACTAGTTTTGTTCATTCTTCTTGAATCCTTTAATGCTCAGATCTCACATGGACATGTTGTTTATTAGTTCTGGAAGGTAAGTTCTAGCAACTGCAGCCACATGGGATATTGTTCTTCAAAGTACTTGTGTATAAGTGGTTTTCAACTATTGTGTACTGTATGATTTATAAGAGTTGTTTTGTTTGTAAGTAGCTGTCTTGATTTGAGAGCTGCTGCACAGTAGAGTGTAGAAGCCGGAGGTTGTTTGAACTGCTTGAAAATGTTCTATAGGTTGTTTTTACCCACCATGAGAGTGCTGGATATTTTCTCACTTGCTTGTTTGACTTACTTATTCTGTTTCAAGGACTGTGGATGTTGAAGGTGAGAGCCTTAAGCCAAATTTCTAGCAAGAGGGTTGTGTCTCATGCCCCTTTGGCATAATAGCAATTACACACATGTACATACCCATGTGCACACAAACACAGAGGTCTTGTTTTTCTCTAAAAACCTGCCTGATTAGCTTCAGTTTAGACAACTATACTTTATTCTGTGAAAGAACAGGAATTTTATTAATGAACAACTACCTTTAAACAACTGTCAATGTTTGTATTATTTCACAAAAAATAGTTCTACAATTTTTATTCAGTAGTTCTATAGTTCTACAATAGTTCTATGATCAAGACCAGGAGACTGCTGTAAATATCAGTTATTTCCACCTTCAGAAACTAAAGATAAATTAAAACAACTGAATCATGCTGTTTGGCAAGTTTTAACCTAAACAAACCAAGTCTTGTGTATCTTCCTTCAGTTTAACTCCTATTAGCAGAGAAGGGATTTATAGGTAAAATAACCTATGGAATGAGAACCACCCTGCTTGGAGTATGTTTCTATTTTTCAAGCTGTAATTAACAGATTATTAGTATTCTGAGAGTGGAGTCCTGCACTAGAAACTCGCTCCACTGTTAATTAGGGTACTGTTGATTTCTTAAATAATACTTCAGCTCTGAAGAGTCATGATTCTTGTGTGGATCTTCAGAAGGGCAGTCTATTAAATGCCGTTTTAGGGGCAGTAGTTGATAGTGGAGATGAGAGCTCTTTGCTACTGGAAGTGAATGGTTAGAGTGTTGAGAGCTCTTGTTCTTCTTGGTGGGTTTTTTGTGGGTCCTCAATGTGTGCTGGTGAAAGGGCAAAGTGGAAAAATTCCAACAGGTTAAACCCGTTTCATTTTCTGTTCCCAACTTGTATCAGCATCAGGAAGGGGAAATAACTTGTTTGTGTTGTGCAGTCTCTTTCTGCAGGTTCTTTTTGAGGATAGAGAAAGGTGTTGGTTCAGGCACATGGCCAAATAAAAATCCTGGATGCCCATTTGGTGTATTCTGCACTGAAAACACAGATTTCTGCAGAAAGTTGTGAAATGTCAAAATGTTAATCCCTGCAGTTAAAATACCCTGTTGATAGTGTTTCAGCATGGTTTGGCTGAGTTTTCTGGGAAGTGACATAGAGTGTTACTGAACTGCTTTTTGACTTGAGGAAATAGCTTGAGTGCCTGTGTCCCTTCCAGCAGAGATTTTAAGTGTGTTCCTTCTCAGTCTGAATGTTGAAACACTGACAATGAAGCATCCAAAAAAAAAAAAAAAAAGATGCAGAAGAAAGTGGTAAAGAAACTTCAGCTGCCTTTGGAGGACATGATGTTCCTGTATCTACACAGGGAGTAATTCTGTAAGCAGTGAGTTCTTCAGGACTCCCACTATTGTTTGCAAAGAGGCTTGTGAGGAAAATATTTTGAGAGTGAGGATGTTGAGCCAAAGGTTTGTTTAATGAAACATGTGAATAGTCCATTCTTATGTTCAAACAGGGAGCGGAGTTGTCCTTTTCTGATGAAATACAGTATTAAAGCTGGCTGGAGACCCTCTCAAATGTTTTGGTGTTTTTGAGATTTTGAGGGATTAATTGTAGTGTAAATGGTGAAAGAGAAATTGAGTTCTAATAATGTGTCTGTTAATACCTGTGAATTTCAATAGTTCATTCAGGCATGAGGGCCTGATAATGCTCTTTGGAAAAGCTGGTAGGGTGGTGGTGGGGGGAATAGGTTATGTATTTTGGAACTGGGAAAGGCAAAAAGTGGAAGTGATCATCTGCATAGTGGAAATAAAGAACACAAATCATAATATGAATGAGCCCAGATAAAATCTATCTGCTTTAGGATAAACTGAAAGGTTAGAGTAGATTCAGCAATTGTGGAAGTGTGTGTTTTCCTTTGTATATGTACATTTCTATTTAGTCACTTGCCAACCTATTGACCAACCAAACCTGTTTGTTTTTTGTTTTTTTTTTCATGCTATGTGATCTAACCCATTCATTATTCACTAACAACAGGGGTTATCAGAGAGTGAGCTGTGGTCTAGAAGAACAGTGCCAGAGAGGCACAGCTTGCTTTCATCCTGCATCTGAGGGAATCCTCAGAAAGTGTCAAATACTGGGTTAGAGAAATTCTTGGATCATATTCTTTGACTCATATTTATGATGAATAAGATTCATGTGTGAACTTGAGATTTCTTTTCTTAGGGCTGTTGAGTAACTAAGCTGTGATTTAAATAAAGGTGGGCATTAGAAACTTAATGTCTGAAGGGTTGTCCAAGCTCCACTTGAAACTATAGAAGTGGGGGTCTGCAAGGTTCATGGTTGTTTTATTTATTGCCTCTGTGCTTGTGGAATACAGCAAATGCACATCTAGATCTGTATTGGTGTTATGAAATAAAGAGAAGCAGGGTCTTTTTGTGGAGGAATCAAAGAGGATTGCTGGAATTTGAGCAAAGATGTAACTTTATGGTAAAAATGTTGCAATATCAAATTTGAAGTGTGTTTAGCCTCCTTCAACATGGCCAAAATCTTACCTGAGTCAGGTTATTGTAACTAATTGTAAACCAAGAAAGGCTTTTCACCATAATTTGATCTAAAATACTTGGTGTTATATGGGCATGGTATACAGACCATAAATAAGGGAAACAGTTTTCACTAGGACAGTTTGAACAGGCTTCATTGTAGGTGTTTCTTTAGAGATCAAAGCAGCCCTGCCACTGAAATCACCACTGTCTTGTTAACTGGAAAGCTTGTGCCTTTTGAGACATTGGCATATTACAATGACTTATTCATTTTCTTTCTTCACCATCTAAAGATTCAGAGTGGGAAGGAATATATGGTATGTGAAACATACAGATTTGTTGTGCTTTTGAGTAAATTGGATAAACTCAATTGAGTGCATGTAATTGAATTATTAATAATATATGTCTCTGAGATTTTGCATGATTTAAATATTTTTTTCAATTCTAGTAGGCTTTTAGATTAGAAAAAAGTCTAGTCTAATCCTGCTCTTAGTCAAATTAACTTCCATGCTTTGATAGTGTGTTAAATGTATCAGCTTCATATTTTTTAGCTGTTTTCCAGATGGATTTTGCTGTGAAGAATGGTCTTATTGTCATAACACTCAAATTGCTGCCTTTAGGTATCGGATGGCTATGTTACCTTACCAGCTATGAAAGCTCTACTTCTGGAGCTCTTTGGCAAAGATGATTTTAACCTTCCTTCAGAGGGGATGGGGAGTGGGAAGGCTTGAGACAAAAACATACCAGTTTTCTTTTGTGAAGTATTAAAATTGGCCAGGGTTCTCCTCAATCTCTCAAGTTGACTACATATTTATATATATCTGTGTATGTATGTCAGAGGTAGTCATAGGAGTCAGTAAATTCTTCATGATTGTACCATAAACAATTTGTGCAATCCTCCTTTTAAGATTTTTTTCTTCTGGATATAGTTTTTATTGACTCAGCTTCTCCTTTCTATTTTCCTTCTGCTGTATTTTATTTTTCATGCAAGCTGGATTCTTCTGTAAGATAAAACACTCTTTGCTCACTTATTCCAATATGGGAAACATATTATTGCTGGTTAAAAACTTATTTCCATTCAATATGGATTTCAGTACTTCTTGTATTAGTACTTGGAGTAGCCTCAGCCAAAAGGAATGCAGGGAGAGTTTGGGCAGGAGAAAAGCAGCAGTGCTTTATTGCCAGTCCTGTGTAGTGCCTGAATGGAGATGGGATGTACCCGGTGCAGAGTTGCTCTCTTTGGTCTCTGTCCCTGCCTCCTCTCAGCAGAGGGCTGTGGTGTGGTTCTGTCCTTGGGATGCTGGGAGGGAGGGGAGCCGAGATGGGAGCTCTGTGTCCCACAAAGCAGCTACTGCTCTTGGAAGTTTGAGTTCACCAGGATGTGACTCTTTTCCTGAACTGTGTCAGGAGAGAGTGAGGAAGGAGTGAGGAGATAGACAGGCCTCAATCTCTTGCTTGTATCTTCTGCAAGAAGAGTCCTAGTAGTTTACTAAAAAAAACCTCAATTACACTGACTTGAAATCTATGTTGTCTGCATTTGTCAGTCATGTAGTTTCCTTAGCACATGGTGATAAAATCAGAGTTTAGACGTGTTCAAAAGAGAGTTTGAATATTGGCTGGATGCTTTGGGGTGTGCAGATGATCGGATCTGAATCCGTTTTTCAGATTTCCCTCTTTGGGATTTATTTTTTTAATGTTCTCTAGCTTAATATTCAAGTGTGGTGGCAGTAACCAGTGCCAGCCACTTACTCCATACTAGACTAACTGGTAAGTCAGGTTGGTAGTGTGGATGTGGAGCCACACCTCCTGGAGCTGAGGGAAGTGGCCTGTGAGCAGTCATTGCATTGGAGCAGGGCTGTTTGCTGCCAAAACGGTCTGGATCATGTTCTGTGTCTGGGGACACCCTCTTGGGGTGGGCTATGACACATCTGTCTACAACACTTCTGGCAGTTCTATAATCCTAGCAAATATTTGGGGTCTTCTAAAGTGTCAGAAGTAACAGATTTACTGAGTCATCAATATTTTGCAGTGTAACATGTGAATTGGTTGTTTTTTTTCAATTGTTTATTCAACTTTGACAAAATGTTATTGTTGTATATTTAGGAGGTAATTATAAGCAAGTTTCTAAGAAAACAAATGGTAATATAGTATATGCATAGCACAAATAATTAAGTTCTGCTTATTTGTAGAAAGTCAAGCTAGTTTTCACCAGAGTAATGAAAAACAAAATATGTGAAATATGCTGCCACTTATCTTTGGTTCTGCTTATGGAAACAAGTGGCTTTTTTTACAGTGGGATATAAGCATCTTAGTTTCCTGCTATAAATTATTTCATACTGTTTTACAGACCTTACTTTGAAAGCTAAAAACTTAAATCTCTAAAATGAGCTATAATACATTAAACATCCTGCACGAAAAGGCATGTTATATTCGTTGTGAATATGAATTATTTAAATACTTTAAGATTTAATACATGCTAGGATATGATAAAAAAGAATTATTGCATTGCATAAAGTTCTGGTTGTATTCATCAGGAAAGTAGTTGTGATGGGAGCAAAATGCACAGTGCAGGTCTTCAGAGACTTTTTGTCCTGTGTAATAAAACTTACTTCCAAACCAAGAATTGTTAACTTGTCATTTAGGCATCACCTTTCTCTGAAATTCTGTACAGCTTCTTAAAAATATTTCAAAAATTTGGCTGAAAAACGTCTCTAGATTCAGTTTTAGCTTCTTCCCCAGGCAAATTCAGCTGTGCTTGTGCCATTCCTGATGGGTGGCTTTAGGAACGGGTTAGACAGACAATCTCCAGTGCTGGAAGCTCCAGAGCATGCCAAGCCCACTGCAGTCCTTGGGATTAGAAGGTTTTTTGAATGCCAATTCTCAGTGTTATATACTTAAATATGTAACTCAAGGGTGAAGGGAGCACTGAGCTGCTTCCTTTGGAAGAGCTTTGTGAGGGAAGGAAGAAAAATGTAGTAGTTAGTAGTTTTTAGTGGCTTTAACTGCTTGTTTAATGCATCTGATGTTCAATGTTCCCTTCTCCAGTGCAGCTATCCTTAGAGCTGATTTGCAGACTGGTATCACCCTCAGTTTTGTTGTTTTTGTTTTTTTTTTTCCCTTAACTCATGTTCTTCAGACTTTCATCTGTTCTTGTTCTCCTCTGGAGTCTCTGTGCGTGATCTTTGTTCTTCATAACTTTATACCCCAAATGAGTTGTGTTACTGAAGCTGAGTTCTATTGATGCATGGAGAGAGGAGTGTTATTTCATCTGTCCTCCAAGCTGTGTTTTGTTTATACATCTCCATTTGTTGTCTGTCTTTTGCCTTTGGTTTGCAAGTTGAATTTGTCTTTAAATCTACCACTACTTTTCTGAAGAACTGTAACAAATTATTCCCTGTTTGTGCATTTGATTATTGCTGTGTGTGCAGTTGACTATTCTTTTGTATGTGTGTGTATATATATTATTTTTCTGACACCCATGTTTGAATGTGTCCTTTAAAAATACTTCTCAACTCAGAATCATTATAAAGGCTAAATTAGTGTCTTTGCTTTCAAAGACTTAGTTGGCTCTTGAGTAGCAAGAGGATGAACCACAGCAAGCAAGAATGTTCTAACCAACCTGGCCTGACTTCTAGCTGCCTTTGTCTAGTATTGCCAAAACCAAGTAAGCAGCATGTTTTAGAAGTCTCTGGAGGGAAAGTAGGAAGATTTGCTAATGAAAAAAGGATAAACTTGCACTGTGGCTGTGCTTTTGGCTATCAGCCTTCATTTACAGCAAGAGCATCCAGTACCTGTTCCTCCCCAGCAGTAGAGACACAGCAAGATGTAGAACTTTATTGTAGTGTTTACACAGAATAAGAGCAAAGACCTGGAAGAAATGGTGAAAGAAGTTTACTGTGGTAGAACCTTAACTGGCTGGACTTTTCCCATATTCACAATTGGAAGCAGCTCCCTCCATTGGATTTGTGCTTGTTACAGTTTCTCTCTGCACTGTGTTCTGAAGAAGCTCAGTAGAACTTGTTCTGTGTAGTGCCACATGTTGGATTCTGTGACCGCTGATGGATGAAATCTCCCATCTGAAGTACCAGAGCTTCAGAGGCGTGGAGCTGGGCAAAAATGCATCTCTTCCCTTTTGTTTTTAAAACTGCAAGAGAATGCTGCAAAAAATAAAAAGATGGGATGACCTCCCCTGGGATTTTCTTGTAGAGGGGTGTTAGCAGTAGATGGGTGTATTCTTTCTTCAAGCTGGGTCATGGTAAAATAAATTCCATATTTTCTTTCTGAAGACTGTAGTATCCTGATTTTTGGTCGTTTGATACTCTGATTTACTGCAGCATTCTCAAAGATTTTACTTTCAGGGTCTTTTATTTTGCAGCACATATGTAATGATGACATTACACTGAAAGGCTGTGGATCATTTTAGGCAGAGGAGAGGGTTTCATGAAGAGTTTCTCAAATGCTCAGTTTGAAACATGAATTTATACACTGTTCTGTGCTATGCACCATTAGTGTGGTGATTGTTTTTTTAAAAGAAGTGGTGCACTTGATCACTCTCTGAAAATACTCAGTATTTTAGCTTGCTTTGCCATACATAATTAGTATAAACTGGAGGCTAAAACTCTGTGGACTTCTGAGTTAGCTCAGTGATATTACTGGCATTCAGTTTGCTCTTAGTATTTTAAAATATCTTTTTCCCAGATAGTCACTGAGTACTGTACAGAGTCAGGCTTGCTTTGTGATTCAGGAAGGCAATTACAGCCCTTTGGGGCTCAGTTTGCCACTGACTGCCAGAAACTCTGAGAAGAGTTCAAGTGGGCTGTTTGTCTATAAATAGCACTCAAAGTTACTTGAGTTCTTGCCTTCCTGCATCTCTGTTGTGCAGAGGGGTCATATCCTGGAGTCAGTCTCCACAGGGGTGTGATACTTTCCCTTCCTTTAGGTTACTCAAAAAGCAGAAAATAATTCTGGTGTCTTCCCCTTGTCCCACTAAATAGGTGGGAGTGTCTGTAAAGTAACTTGTTTTCAAGGGACACAAGCCCTAAAGAGGATGAGACATGAAATACTAGCATTAGAATGCTAGAAGTCAAGAACAGGAATTCTGTGGACCTTTCTCAGCATGAGTAATTTTTTTTTCTACTCTTGATATTTCTCAGGGATAAGTGAGGTTTTTCTTTACTCCCTACCCTCCCACAGTGGACAGAGCCATTTCCACATTCCTCATTCCCTTGTTTCAATAGCAGTCTTAGCTCTTTGACATGTATCTTTCAGATTCTTGGGGCCAAGCAATTGTCAGACTTGAAATGAGGAAACATTTCTCTCTGATAAGCCATGAAAGGAAGAACCAGGAAATGAAGAATAATTACCAACCACTAGCTGTGATATTTTTGTGTGAAATAATTAAATAAATGGTACATTTTTCCATATTTGATGGCACAAAGTAAAAAATGTGTAGCTTTCTTTACAGAGGTCTTAATTTCTGCTTAATTGATACCTTCTTCTGGATCATTCAGCTAATTGCATCACTTGCAAGTTTGCATCACTTGCATAAATGTGTCCCATGCAAAACCAGGACACCACCTTTGTAGTTGTATGGATAAATATTGTATGCATTAAAAGCTTGAAATAAATTCCCCAAGAGTGATGTAGGGGTTTAAAACTACTTTGTATAAGCACCCAAAAGCAAATCAGATTCCATCTTCTCTTCCTTGACATAGAGGATGATGTCCAAAGCTTGGAATTTGAACAGAGCTCCTTTGATTCTGGCTGGGCACTGGGTGGGTGACAGCAGCTCCCCATGCCCTGTGCTGGGTTGTGCTGGGAAAGGCTGGAATGTACTGGGAAAAGCTGGGGTGCACTGGGATGCTGGGATGTGCTGAGGTGTACTGGATGCTCTGGTATGTGCAGGGGTGCACTGGGATGTGCTGGGGTGTGCTGGAGTGCAATGGGATATACTGGGATTCTCTGGGGTGCACTGGGATGTGCAGGGGTGCACTGGGATGTGATGTGATGTGCAGGGGTGCACTGAGATTCTCTGGGATGCTCTGGGTTGTGCTGGAATGTACTGGGGTGCACTGGAATGTGCCGGACTGTGCTGAGATGTGCAAGGGTGCACTGAGATTCTTTGGGATGTGCAGGGGTGCACTGGGATGTGCTGAGATGTGCAAGGGTGCACTGGGATGTGCAGGGGTGCACTGGGATGCCCTGGGATGTGCAGGGGTGCACTGGGATGTGTGTGCTCACACTGCTGGGCAGGCTGGGAGCAGGTGACTGCCCGGCTCGGGAGATGTGCTGACGCTGCCGTTTAACTGTGTCCAATTCAAAGCCAAACAAAGGCAGGCGAACAATTCCAGCCGTGGCTGAAGTTTTCCCTTAGCTAATCACAGCAAGGCTGGCAAGCGGGGTACAACCAGAAAGGGCATTTGTTTTAAGGCTATAAGTATAAAATGGAGTTGAATGTGCCCTGGTACTGCAGCCCTGGGGAAGGTGTGGAGGGTTTGTGGCAGGAGGAGATCACAAGGAAGGGAGGACTGGCAAGGGAAAAGGCATTGGGCACCCAAGTACTTTGCTGTGGTTTTGCTGCTATGGCAAAGGATTCTGGGTGTGTATTGCTGGCTTTTATCTGTGTTAAGGGTGGGGAAAAAAAAATCCCTGACTTGGTCATTCAGAAAAAAATTTAAAACTAAGTGCTAAACTCCTATTTAACTGTGATATCCAGTGTAACTCCCATTTAATCCCAGGAAAGCACCAAAACAAAATTCAGGTTTTTCAAAGTCACATAGATAAACCACTGTTTAATCCCATTCTTTTCCTTTATAATTTGAATTAAAGTTAGTACTGTGTTTTAAATATTTTTCTCAAATCTTATATTTTCTTGCCATCAAAAGCAAGTTAGAAAGAATGTCTTAGTTGCCAATGGGTACGAGTGCTTTTTCCATGCGAAAAAAAAAAAAAAAAAAACAGAACAAACCCCAACAATTTAGTGAAGCTGGTAGAAATAGTTATTCTCAGAAGTGGCAGTTGTTTTCACTGTAATATTGCTTCTGTCCTGATTGCAGTTGCTGTTTTCAAACACAAGGCAACCCAAGAGTTAAGAGATTGTCACCCACAGTGAGATGGGTGGAAAAGCTGTTTGCTGCTGCTGAAGTACATCTGTAATCATGACACCAGAGTAATTAATGATGCTTCCATATGAACTACATGCAATATGTGTGGGATCAAAGTGCATTTGAGTGATCAGCACAATTCTCTGCACATATGTGATGAGTTTGGCTGGAAGTCGTGGTTCCTGTAATGGATCAGCAGTGTTGAGAGTTGCATCTGGGAACTTGTTGCCTTGGTGTAAGGCAAATGTTTCTTTGATAGAGATTTAATAGGAACAAAATCTTAAAAAATTGAAAGGTTAAATTTCTTTCTAAAATCCTGGATTATGAAACAAACATTTGGAAAAAACATTGAGAATGAGTGACAGGAAGGTGTGTGAGCTGGATAAGATGTTTTAGTGGCTGTTTGCTGTCCTAGTCAGTAATCTGCTGTTCCTGCATGGTTTTCTCTCCTCTTACCAGTTATGGGGGTGCCTAGAAAGACCTTTTGCTGGTCAGACTTACCTTGTGCTGAGAGAAAACTCCCTCCCCTTTTCCCCAGTGTGAGGACAGTGGGGGAAACATGGGGAGAGGAAGAGCACAAAGTCATCCTTCTGAAAGTGGCCAAATGTTAGATTGGCACAAAAAAGCTCATGTTATTTTAGCTTTAGAAAAGGTAACTTAATGTTCATACCTGGGAGAAAATGGATTCCTAATGAAAGCTTGGGAAATATCAAACTGACAGAAAAATTGAGAGTGCTGCTGTAGCAAAGTCTGGTATGGTCAGGATTTTAAATAAGATGAGGAGTTTTGAGGAGGTAGTTATGTGGATAATTTTTCTGGTATTATTCTGTCGTATTTGATCTCTCATATGTTAACAAATCTCTGCTACAAGGTTTAAACCAATCTTTCAGTTCAGTGTTCTAAGCTAAAACATGTCTGGTATTCCATATCTGTCAAACACCTGTATTCTTTCTTGAATTCTGAAAACAAAGGAATGGGGGGGGGGGGTGGGTTGGTGGAGAGCAATTAAATGAAATTTCAGACTATTTGGGAAGATTGGGATTTTTTTCTGGAAACATCTGTAAGTCTATGTAAAGCTGTTTTTCATTGCTGAATTTGCTTACTGGCCTTTCAAGCTTTACTAAAAATGGAAGTTGGTGGCTGAGGTAGTGAATTCCCTGATTAGGTAACTCTTACTGAAGTGACGTGAGACTAAATTGAAATCTAATTTTATAAACTGAAACATAATGAATCTAATTTGTCAAAAGAAATGTTAATGAATATTGACTAGTTAATCAAGGATTTATGTTTATGGGAAATTTAAAATTAGTTTTCAGAGTGTGAGATACTTAAGCACACAAATGTAAAAAGATGTTCTCAAAAAGGAACCCTTGCCATCAAAATGTTACTGAAATAACAGTAAGAACTAACTGTAGCTGGAGAAGTACTTCCTGGCTTTTGATTCTGGAAAAGGAAAATCTCACTGCTCCAGCTGCCCTGCTGGAAAGAGGAGAGAATGTGGTGGAGATTGCTGGCTCCTGTTTCCACAAGTGCATTGAAATAGATATAAATGCAAGTGTAATATTAGGAGTTTGTAGTGTCAAGTAAGTGAAAAGTGGGAGCTAGAATTAGGAGAAGTTTTCTCCCAAGATATGTGTATGTTGAAATGGCCTTTCAGTTGTTTTGTTTGTTTGTTTTTCAGGCATTCCCTTTCACTTGTGAATATTGTGGGTGATTTTCTTTTATGTTTAAGAGAGTGGATTTGCGAAGAAGGGATATTTTGAGATAAGGACCATGAAATCCAGTCAAGGATAATAAATTTCTGCTTTTGCCAGAAATTGCTTAGCAGATGATCTGAATATGATTTTTTCAGATTGCACTGAAAATGTCATTTTTGAGCATCACAGTTTGCTGTCAGGAATATGATTTGTAGCAATTGAGAACTCAGCTGCTCTTGAAGTCTATGGGGAACTGTGATGGTGACACATGAAATATTGTAAAATGCTAATTAATAAAATCTAAAAATCCCTCAAGCTGCAGCTCTTAATTTCATGCTAAATGAATTTTATTTAGCATGTCCAAATATAGTAATTGAGAGGAAGAAAAATAAAAATTGCAGCCAGTGAGGCTGGTTTGTATCATGCACTTGGTAAGATGGGAAAATAGTTTTGTAGTGAAAATTTGTATCACCTTTATATAAAAGAATGTTTTCGTGAGCGAAGTGCAGATACACCAGGGCTGGTGGAAGTACAGGGAGTTTTCATTGCTCTGGAGCTGAGCTGAGATCAGACCATAACTGTGATTTTCAGTAGTAGTGATTCCAAAGGCATGTACTTGGATTGGAAAGACTGAAAGCCTCAATGTAGATTTTTTAGTGTTTTAGAAAACAAAACTAAAATAATTCCTACCATATCAAACTGTTCCATGCCTGGGAATAGTAGTGTTGAAATGACCTATTGAAAAATGGATAAGCATTCTGGATAATGATTTTCTCCAAAAAAACCCCAAAAAATCCCAAATGGCATTACTCAAGCTGTACTCTCATTTAAACAGTTATTTTCCTTATACTATAAGTAGACTTTCCTTGTAATTCTAATGTTATTTAGCTTAGTGTGAGTTATTTTTTTAACAGCACTTCATATGAAACTTTTTAAAAGCATATGAATTTTAGAAGATGACTAGAATGAATTATTAGTATTTTCTAATTTCTTTACCTGAAGGGCACTACTCAATATGTGGCTCTTGCCTTGAGGACTTTAGTTTGAGCAATCAGCATACAATAAGCTACATATAAATATTTAAAATATATTCCAAAAATTGTAAATATATTTATGTCCCTCATTCTGGTGCTGCAAATTAGGTATCTTAATGCAGTGAAACTTGCATATGACTGTTCCTTTGGGTTTGCTTGGCTTTGGACTGCTCTTTACAAGCAAATGGGGCATGCTTTTCTTTGGTTTACTGGCTCTGAAACTGATCTAATATGAAATTTGTGTTTGGGAAGGTATTTAGATATCATCAGAGAGAAGCCAAGTGCGCACTTTTTGTTATTTACACAGGCAGTGTGTAACTTTGCCACCTGAGAGCTTAGAGAAGAGTGTGTGTTCTGTCCTGCTTGTTGCCTTGTCTTCCTGCAGCTCTGGGATGTGCTGGGGTTGATACTGTTCTGGTAGGGTCACTGCTTGTTGGCATGAGGCTGTGGCAGTGGGCTTTGGACAGCCTAGAACTTCTCAATTCCTCTGAATGGAGATGCCAGTAAAGAACCTAAAACAAAGTTCCTCCTGCTTCCTTGAACCCTCTTTACCTTTTTTGAGGTGCTGCTTGTACACCAGGCTGATTAGAGCAGATTCCTGACATACTGGTAAAAAGATAAGCTATACATTTCTGGGCCATGATTCTCATTTTGTACTTCTTTGGGCCTTTTAAAGCTGTCCACATTTCCATCACAAGCTGTCTTTGGGCTTTGTAAGCCCTTAAGGACCCCCAGCTGATTCTGTACGGACTGAAGCTGAGTTAGACTTTGTGATGAGCATGAGGGCATAAATTGGGTGTGTTACAAGTAAATGTCCTCCAGTGTGTTAGAACATGCAGTGTGCTGGAACTGACAGGGGAAGCACACAATCACCACTGAATCTGCTGGGATATGTGAGGATTATTGGACATTATCTCTTGAATATGTTGATCTTTTTGGAGCAGTCTCCTTTGATGTTCAAAGTATATGTTGACATCAGCTGTGTGTCCTATGAGGGACTTAACTGTGTTTTCCAAAGGCACAAACCTGTTGGTGTTTCCTTTTTTTTTTTTTTTTTTTTTTGAGGCATTATATGTATCTCTGACTTGTTAAACTCACATCACACTGAGAAGTTATCAGCTCATTTCAGGTTACCTTAAAACTCTAAGCTTGGTAGTTACAAAGTGGGAATACCCCGATGAGTCTGAAAGTCAACAAGGAAATGGGAGTGTTGGTTGTAGGTGTGTATCTGATGAGCAAACTTTTCCCTTGAAAGGTGAGTTCCTTGTTCTAATACACCTTTGTAATCAACTTCAGGCTGGTTTAAATAGTTCAGTCATATGGCATTAAGGGTTGAACATCTGGCACTATCTGGCCCCAAGTTCAGTCATTGATCTCTTCCATTGTTGGATAGTGCTGCTGGCCTTGTTCCTGTGGGGTTTCTGGACAGCTGGCACGTGGCTCCAGCAGCAGCTGTTCAGATGAAGAGCTGCCCACCACAGAAGATTTGAAGATTTGTCTGCCTCTTCTCTTCTGAACATGTGTGGGATCTGTAGTGGTTCTGCTTTTCCCTGTGGGGGGTAAAGCAGGAACATCACAGTAGAGGTGAAAGTGGAGAGACTGTTCGTCCAGTTATCTATTGTTCAGGAATATCCTTAAAGAGTGACTTTCAGGGCCACTGTTCTTAGGCTGTTAGAAGGCACAGGCACAGTAATTCTGTCCAAACTTCTTTTGAGTTCACCTTTTTGGTCTTTGCATGGCAGCTTATGTTGGATGAAGGCACTTCCTTTTGGCTTGCTTAAGAACAAACTCTTCATAATTTTAGTTTTAAGCTGTAACCTTGCATTAGAAACATCGCCCTCTCCATACAATTAATGTCTGAACTATTCTCAAGAAAAAACAATGGGTTCCACATTTTCTTTTCAGATTTAAACCTGCAACAGTGATCTGTCCATGAAAAGATGGAAAGGATGGCCTGTATAGAGGCATGTGTGTAATATTCCAGGAAGACCAGAATATAAGACCTTGGTTCAGTTCAGATAGTGTCAGATCAGTAATGTATTAGAGAGACTGTAATAATGTGAGAAATTGTGATCACTCTTGTGCAAGAGTGTGTAGAATGGTCCTGAGGATGCTTTCAGTATTTGTTGGATGGGAAGAAGCAAGAAGAATTTTGGCCAAGATCCTGCACGTAAATCAGACTGCTGGAGTCCCTATGTGTATAAGAGTGACACAAGAAAAAGTGGTTTGGGCACAAAATTAAGTAAATTGGAGATTAAAAGACACATGAGCATTACAGCATTGAGATTCTGGCATAGTCATCCTAAATCATAACAAAATAAAAGCTTCAAATTGTTATTAATGTAGTAAATTGTTGAGTATAATGTGCAAAAGGAGGGTGAATGAATGTGCGTCTGCAGTGGTAATTCTTGTAGTCTGTCTCCCTTTGACTGCAGCCAGCCAAACAAATCTGTGGCTGTTGATTAGTTTTGGCATGTGCAATACAAAAATATGAAATTAAGAGCTGGGAATGGCACCTAGGTTAAACTCTAGGTGGTGAGGTAAATAAAAGGCACCTTCCACTTACCCTCTGAAAAGCTTTAGTTTGGTTATAGCTCATTTTTTGGGACAAAGTCAGAAACAGGAGTGAGCTCTAAGTGCACTTTGACTCTCCAGAAGGAAGAGCCAGTGACCCATGGTTGATGAGTCCCGCAGGAGACCACCAGGTAAAATCCATGAAAACAGATACTTGGGAATAGGAGAGCTGTAGTGGGTCATGTTTGTTTGTCTTAACCAGGCACGGAAGATCCTGTGGTGTGACTTCTGCCTTCAGAAATCCCAGGTATAAATGCCACAACAAACTTTTAAAACAGAGAAGGTATCAAGTGTGGGTCCTGCTTCTTTCGACAACTTGTCAGTGCTACTACTTTGGTGAGCTGAAATAATGGAGATATCCAGTGTAGTTGCAGATAGCCAGGTCACATGGGCTTTTGGCATCCATGGGGTTTTGATGGTGGTATTTTGGTAGTTCTTTGGATCGTTTCTTTTGGCTGGACGTTGTATTTTCCCCTTCTTTTGTCACCAGTAGAACTGTTAACAGCTCCTTCAATTAGACCTTTTTAAAGTGGAGGGAAGCTGCAGTTGTGTTGCTCCCTGTAAGCTAAATCTGTGCATTTTTAGCCTTCGCTCAGGGGTCCTGTGGATTTCTCTCGAGTACTTTTCCATGTTGTTTACCACGCTGTTCAGCTTTGGTTGCAGCAGTCCCAGATGAGGCCTCACTGCCGAGTTGTGAAGACTTAATTCTTTGTCTTTCCTTCAGCAGTGCTTTATGTACACTGCAATGCAGCGTAAGCCAGCACTGCCACCAGAAATAGCTCCTGTAAACATCTCAGCAGTTACCCCGTGAGCCATCCTGGGGAAGCAGAGCTGTGGAAAAACTGTCACTTTCTTGGTGTATTTGGAACTAAATTGATGTCCTGACCCAGTTTTGCAGTGGCTGTCCCCCACTGTCCCACCTGCTCCAGCTGCCAAGATGACAGGACTTCCAACCCCTTTACACCACCAGTAAATCCAGTTTACATAAATGCATAAGGCATGAGCTGTGGCATTTGAGGCTTGTTTATTAACTTTGCTATATTTAACAGTGATGGCCACGGGGGTGGTGGCCTCGACAGTTTGGAGGTGGAAGGGGTCATGTGGCCAGTGACCTCCATGACCCCTTCCACTTTTTGCTGTGATGCTCTGGACTAGCCAGGCTTCCAACCCACACAGATCAAGGTGTGATTTCTGATTTCATTGCAGACTGGGCTAGTAGTTATAAATTTATTTTCATAGCCACTGACAATGCTGAAGGGATCCAGATGTGGAATGTTGGAGGCAGGGAGGAGGTGCACAAGTCTCTTAAGCAGCTCACTGAACATCCATTGCTTATTTCCACCAGCCAAGTGCTGCACCCCAGGGGAGGTGTCTGTCTCAATGGCTGGAGAGGGATTCTCCATCATGTCCAGCACCACATTCCAGTGCTGCCAGCCAGCACTTGGAGCACTGCACCAGCTGTGCAGGGCAATGTCACTGGGTGCTGGGTGTGTGCTGGCATAAAGAGATTTAGGGTGGAGAAATTTGCTAAGTATTGATTCTTATGTTATCAAGAAGCAAATTCGATGCTCTCAAACTGGGGACATGCATTCTCTGAAGACAGCATTCAAACTTAAAATACTATTTATTCTGTAAGAATTACAAGCTGGGTTGTGGGAAATCAAGCATTTACATTTACATTGTCGTGTAAATCAGGCCTGCAGTGATATGCACATACCAAATAGCAAATCTTCTGAGGGATAAGGTGCCTTATTTCCAGAGGTTTCTATCTAATTTGACCCTTTTTAACAGCTAAGGAATTGAAGTTACTGATTCATGACTGGTGAAGGTGGCTGATCTGTGAACCAGTAATCATTTGCTTTTTGTAGCACATGACATTGATTAATTTTTGTTTGGGTTTTTTTGTGGGTGGCTGGGAGGTGTTTGTGCTGTTTACGAATTTGTACCTGAAGATACAAGTCCTGCCCACACTGTTTTGTTTGCTTGTGTTAAATAGGCTGTGCTTAAATATGAGGAGTAAAACCTTGTGTAGTGTAAAACTTGAGCAAAGAAAGTGGTATTAAAAAAAGAAACTTTAAAGAAAGTTCCTTGATTCTAAGCATTTTTACTGTGTTGTGTTGTGTCTGTGAAGGAGAGGCATTGATTTCAAGTATACTTAAAATATTTGAAATTTCATTCCCTATCTTTTGTTCCTGTAGCTAGAGGTGGGCAGTTTAGAGCGGTACATTACTGAAATTTAAACTAATAGACGTTTAAGTTTTTCCTACTCTTAAAAAAAATATATATATATTAGAACTCAGTCTGCTTTGTTATGGGTGGGAAAGGGGTAATAATTGTTTTAAGTTGAAAACTTCTTCCCATTCAGAAAAATATTGTATCATGTCTGTTTCCCAAACTTCTGGTTTGAATGCCTGAATTTATCCTTAATACCCCAATATGATGGTTTTTGACTTCTTTTAAGTTCTTCAAAGGTATGACTTGAGACTTCAGGACAAGTAACAAAGCTGTCAGTTGAAAGATGTAGGGTTTTACTGCGATATTGTAGTTAATTAAATATTCAGGTCTTGGGCATATGTTAGCGGATAGTTTTAAGTAGCTAATTAATTATCTGGCATGTTTGCAAATGATTTTTAACTAATAGTGCATGTGGCTGAACTCTAAAATAGTGTCTTTGCATTTCTTTTGTGTGACTTTCATACTAACCCGACTGATGAACGAACGTGCTCTGAAGGAATTGGTAAATTGTCCACTGCCGATGGCAAAGCCTTCGCAGATCCCGAGGTTCTCCGGAGACTGACGTCGTCCGTCAGCTGCGCGCTGGACGAGGCGGCCGCCGCGCTGACGCGGATGAGAGCCGAGAACAATCACAACAACGGACAGGTGGACAAGTACGTACTGGGCACCCCTGCTTCCCCAGCTATGGGGTTTTATTTCAAATTCAGTTAAATATATGTACTGAGCACCCTTGGTTCCCCAACTATGGGGTTTTATTTCAAATTCGGTTAATTGTAGGTACTGACCGCCCCTGCTTCCCCAGCTATGGGGTTTTATTTCAAATTAGGTTACTTGTAGGTACTGACCGCCCCTGCTTCCCCAACTGTGGGGTTTTATTTCAAATTCGGTTAATTGTACATACTGACTGCCCCTGTTTCCCCAGCTATGGGGCTTCATTTCAAATTTAGTTAATTGTACATACTGACCACCCCTGGTTCCCCAACTATGGGGTTTTATTTCAAATTCAGTTAATTATATGTACTGACCACCCCTGGTTCCCCAACTATGGGGTTTTATTTCAAATTCAGTTAATTGTATGTACTGACCACTCCTGGTTCTCCAACTACAGAATGGGATTTTATTTCATATTCAATTAATTGTACTACTGACCACCCCAGGTTCTCCAACTATGAAATGGGATTTTATTTCAAATTCAGTTAGTTGTATATATACTGGCCACTCTTGGTTCCCCAGCTATGGAATGGGATTTTATTTCAAATTCAATTAATTGTACATACTGACCACCCCTAGTTACCCAGCTATGGAATGGGATTTTATTTCCAATTCAGATAATTTTATAGTTAGTACTTAGTAATGGAGCTGTTCTACTGCTAGCAGAAGCAGATTGCATCTGAAGGTGTAACTACTGTCCCATCAGGTTATTGGCTTCACAGGGTAAGAGAAAATTACAAAAAAATGTTACTTTCTAACCTGCTGCTCTTGCTGTGTACCAGAGAGTTGAGTTCTTATTCAAGAAAGTTCAAGTTCTTAGCTGTAGAAGAGTAGGTGATTGCTGAAGTTTGTCTGCTAATTCATATTAGTGGTCTCTGTGATACTTGACTGCTGACTTTTTGGCTTTGTCTGCAGTAGGAATTTGCCTTGGCACATGCAGTCAGCAGTTTGTCATGGTCACAACCTCTGTGTATCTGGCATTCCCTGAAGTGGGAATAGTATTTGTGAGGTTTGCTCCTGTCTTGTGAACACCACAAAAACCAGCTTTGAGCACTCCTCTCTGCATCTGATCTGTATGAGAGCGTATTATGAGTTAGAAACTCATAATGATGAGAACAAGCTAGTTTAGACAATAAGGAAAGAGTCTATCTCCATTTCACCTGTGGAAATATTGGTAAACTGAAATATAGATAAACTTAAAAAAATATATATAAGGTGTATTTTCAAGTAAAGCTTAGCACTGAAGTCTGGAGTCTTTACTTAAAGGCTTCTTCCTTGCCTAGGAAAGCTGCCTAGCTGTTGCAGGTGTGTTTTGAGCTCACTGTGTGCTAACTGGTTTTGCAGTCGCAGTTTGGCAGAAGCATGCTCCGATGGGGATGTAAATGCTGTCCGGAAGCTGCTGGATGAAGGACGGAGCGTAAATGAACATACTGAAGAAGGGGAGAGTCTGCTTTGCTTGGCCTGCTCAGCAGGATATTATGAATTGGCACAAGTAAGTAACAAATACAGTTAGGACTAAACATTTGTGAAACATTGTCTTGAGGGGCTTCTTTGATAGGTAAACAATTTAGCTATTGTGGCTCTTATAATTTTTTATTATTTCAACAGAATATCAGTGAATACAGCTTATTGTGGGTTTTCAGTTGTTGTTTGGGTTTCTTTAATGGAAAATGCAGTCGTAGATGCCTTTAGGTTGAAGGGACTAGTCTGAGGAATGAATCCTATATTTTGTGATGTATCTGCTTTTCTGGCATTATTCTAGATGCAGTCCAGCTGTTCAACCGAGCAGGAATATCTAAAATAGTAGTAAACCCAAATACTACAACTGGTTACCTTCTAAAAGCTCATGTCTCAGTCACACAAGCATTTTTTTTAAATCACATTTTTATCGACAGTACATTAATTTCTGTTAATTTTAAGTTAGATTGTTTCTGTATCTAAGGGCAGCTGCTTTGAAATAGGTGATAGTTCTCAGAAATGCCCAACTTCACATTTTGGTGCCAAAACACAGGACAGGGAGAGAACTCACCTGTGTGCACAGAACACCACTGATCTGTGGGTGTCCTGGTCATTATTGCAGGTGACAGTTTCTGTGCTGTCATTCTGGTCAGTAAATTGCCCTGTAACTTTTGAAAACATCCATATTTCTCTGGAAGTTAGATACAAACAAATGCAGAAACTCAGGATTTTCTGCAGCAGAGCCCAGTGCAGGCAGTAACTGTGAATGGTCCTGGGGGTGGCACTGGGCTGTGAGGGGATGTGGCAGCTGGCTGGGGAACCAGTCTCACAAACCCCACTGAACTAAAAACAAAAGGTTGGTGTTACAATTTGCTCACTGTAGTGAACTTTTCCCCTAGGTGCTTCTAGCCATGCACGCCAACGTTGAAGACCGAGGGAATAAAGGCGACATCACTCCCTTGATGGCAGCTGCCAGTGGAGGCTACGTGGATATCGTTAAACTCCTCCTTGTCCATTGTGCAGATGTCAATGCACAGTCCTCCACAGGTAACTGGGGAGCACGAGCACAATTAGTAAGGCTGGCACATAAGGCACAGTTCTTCTGAACATCTGTGTTTTTGTCTAACACTTTCATTCACAAGAAAACACGACAGGAACTGTAAGGAATAGATCAGCTCTGTAGCGAATGTGTTTGGAGTCTTAACTGGCTGTTATTAAATATGGATTTTAATGTAAATTCTAATGGAAAGCATTGTTCCTGTAAAAACCACTTTGGTGTTAGAGGACAAGAAAAATATATGAAGTTCATCTTTTCTTATTGGTATAATCTCAAATTACCAGTAAGATGACCATGGGATGCATCCCATCAACACCCGTTATTTCTGTCTGTTCCTTTTTACTAAAGAGGAGTTAAAATTTTTGAGCGCATTGAATGTTCTCTGTATTGCTGGTTCTTGACCACAGCTTAACTGACCTCACTAACAGCATTAACCTGCACTTGGATTCTGTTTATTAAGATAGAATTTAAACTTTGTTCAAATTTTCAAACAAGTCATGTGTCCGAACTATATTATTTTATCTTTCTGTTTAGCCATTTGAAGTTGAGTTACCTTAAAATTGACTGTAGCATTTAAAACATGAGCCATATGCGAGTGTCTCTCACTTACAGTACCAGAGTTTTAAATTATAAATTTATTCACAGCCAGCCAGTAGAAGATTTTCAAGGAATTACAGGATACAGTCTTAGGAAAAAAAAAAGAACGACAAAACAAAAAAATCATCCCCCCAGCTCTGCAGTAACAATTACTTATTGATCTTTTTGTGCATGTTTATTTGATCTAATTTTGTGTGCTAAAGTAGGAAACATAATATTCAAACTGAAAAAATCCTGATTTGTAATACTGGTTTGGCGTTAAAACTTCCATGTTAATAGTTATTTGGGGTTTTATATCCCCCCTGGAATGATGGGCTGGAGTAACATTGCTGTGAGGTGAAAGGCTGCTGCTGGTGATGTACATGGGTTTGTTGGAGCTGTTAACACTGATCTCCTTCCCTGTGTTTGGAGTGAGTGATGGAAAGGGCTCTCATGCAGCCTCTCCTTTGCAGGCAACACAGCTCTCACGTACGCCTGTGCCGGGGGCTTTGTGGACGTGGTGAAGGTGCTACTGAAAGCTGGTGCTAACATAGAAGACCACAATGAGAATGGACATACCCCCTTGATGGAAGCAGCCAGTGCAGGGCATGTCGAGGTTGCAAGAGTATTGCTGGAATATGGTGCAGGAATCAACACTCACTCCAACGAGTTCAAAGAAAGTGCACTTACACTCGCATGCTATAAAGGTATTGTCTCTTGCCTTGTTTTGTATTTTTGTTTAAATTGGTTTGCTTGGATTTGTCTGACTAAAACTTTCAGCAATACTTTGACTATCTTCCTAAGAGTTTTGTAAATCTGGGTTTTCGTTTTAAACTCAGTGTCACAAAATGTTCCTCTGTGGTGTAGTGGTATTAAGTCTGTGTTTGTGTCCAGATGTGGTGGACACTTGACATGTTGCATATGAAAACTTGTAACTGGCTATGTCCAAACTTGTGCTTTGACACACCAGCATTCTCTCCTTCTACCCACTACCACATTCCCTGTGTCATTGCCAGTTCCTTCACCAGCTGTCTTTGAATTCTGAAAACATCTCTATTGGTTCTTCAGAAAATGAAAAGGTTGGAATGTGTGTTTCTGTAATATCTGATGGGGAGACAATGTCTCCATTATTATTGGTTTCTTTTCCTTCAGTGTAATTTAGGAGAATGCTATGAATTCTTAAGTGTGATGAACTTCTAGGGACTTTTGACCTAATTTCTTTTGCTATTTAAAGCTTCTTTGTAAAGTAACAGTGTAGTGGTAATCCACTGTGCTTCTATGGCTTGATTTCCAACCATTGCTTTTCTACAAATAGAAAATAAGGATGTGGATTGTTGTCATAGTAACTTTAGGCTTTGCCTCTGTGGTTAGGATTGAGGATGCATATTATGTATAACCTGTCTGAGGACTTGCATCTGGATTTGTTATGGATTTCCTACAACATATGTTAGTTCCTTACAGGCAAATGCCAGTAATGGTACCCCTGAATGTACTACTGGAGGGTCATTCTTGTTTCTTTTGACCCAGAACCTAATTGAGTCATAGAATGTAAAATCTTGAATGACAGAGATGTCCTGTATTATCTTTGACAAGATGGTTGTCAGTTTATGTGAGACTAAGTCTTCCCACAGAGAAGAATGCTCATCAAGAGGCTAAAAACTTAGAAGGGACAATTTCTAAAATGACAAAAACTGTAATAGAGTTTAAATCAAGTTTTGGTAAAGCTCAGTAGAAGCTTCTAAAAATAATGTCAGATACTATGATATAATGTGTGTCTCTTAGTTCTCAGAAATATGTCTGTGAGTGTTATTAAACAGCTTAAAGTTAAGTTCAGATCTACATGGACCCATCCCTAAAAGATAATCCCCCCAGTTGTATTCTGCCTTGGAAGTCTTAAATGATCTGTCACTGTACAGTTCAGTAGGGAATAAGCACAGTTATGTAGCTTGAAGTCACAAGGAAATGTTCTTGTGTTATGTTGAATTAAACAGGTCTGTCTTCATCTCATGGCTGAGCAGTATCTTTGGGAAAGGCTTTTTGAAGGCTGCTGACTTGTTTGCATTGGTATTTTTTAAAGAGCACTTTAAGAAGCCATGTTTGCCAATTGTAGCTTGTGAAGATTCTAATAGCAAACTGTTAAAATCTGAATTATTTCAGTAAGTGTATTGTCTGTACTACTAAAAGTTGATGTGGAATGCTTATTTATTTTGATCTGTTTCATTTGAAGGCCATTTAGATATGGTTCGTTTTTTGCTTGAAGCTGGAGCTGATCAAGAGCACAAAACAGATGAGATGCACACGGCGCTGATGGAGGCCTGCATGGTAAATACCTTTGTTTGTACTGCTCCCTCCTCGGGGAGAGAGGAATGCAGGAGGTGATAAAATAAGAGTGAGTCTTGGGTAACAAGCTGTTTGGGGACTGCAACTGAATTTGTGTTGTTATTGTGAAAAAGTGCTTACAGTAGCTTCCACCAGCTTCTCAGTCTAACTGCTCACAAAGAAAAAAATTCCCTAATTTTTGGGGGGTAATGCTTTGTTTTAAATGCTCCCTGTGTGAAGTTTAGGGGTGACTAATCTGCAGTGCAGTGATGTAGTACAAGTCACTAGTTTGGGGTTTTGTTTTGGTTTTTTTTAGTGTGCTTTCCACCTTTGTTTTTATAAATAAGGTCTCTCAGTGTGTCATGGAATGAGCCTTCCAAAAGTGCACTGAGCTGGATGATTCATGCATTACAATTGTCTGTTCATCACTGCCGGAAGTGTTTTGCATGGAGAGATGACTTGCTCTCTTCTAGGTTTCTGTAAATGAGGTTGTGAGGCTTTTCTTCGGACCTACCATTTTTAAAAATAATGTAGTGCTTAGTTCTCTAGCAACTGTCCACATAATTTCAATGCAGCCATTGAGGAAAAACTTCCCTATCCTAGAGCATCAACTCAATGAAGAGTGTCAAAGCATATGTAACCATTTCTGTACAGACTTTGGATGGCCTTTTTCTCTCTTCTTCAAGCTGGGGAACTTCTCTGAAGAAAGAACAGGAACCTTGTTTCCATAGGAAGCACAGCAAAAAGAGGGAAACTGATTTTTCTCACAGTAGCTTGTAATCCTTGGAAGATAGGATGCAGTGTTCCTCCAGTCTGCTGAGAGCTGGAGGATCAAATGTTCTTTCAGTGCAGTTGTGAGGTGATGATGCAAGTGACCAAGGTCAGGGTGTAACGTGGGGAGTTGTGTCCAAGTCTTCTGATAGTGAGCTGGTAATTGTATCCTTGAATAGCCTTCCCTGTAGGAGAGTCTGGTGCCAGTAAGGAATTCGGGACAGTGGGTGCATACTGTCACCTAAAGGAGATTGCACCATGACTGTAGACTAAAGGTTAATCAACCCCACTGTTCTGTTTAGGTTGGGGTTTTTTGTTTGCTTTTTCTTAGTTTCCTGGTGAAACAATCCAAGGGCTGGCTTAATCTGGAGTCTATGAAGCAGCTCATTTGGGGGAGAGAGTTGTGAGGTTTTCAACTCTTTGGTGTTTCAGACCAGGTGTTCTGACATTACAGAGTGTGTATTGACATTTGAAAGCAGCAGAAAGGAGGATGAGCCTTTGAAGTCCCAACTCTATAACAAAGAATTTGTTTTTTGTTATAATTTGGCTTCACCCTTGCACAAGGGAGCTGTTCCACCAAATTGTTGTGACTTCCCAGTCTTCATCTCTTTCCATCTAAGGAATGCAGCAGGTACAGGTTACTGAGATGTCTGGTCTCTGATCACCTATTCTTTTGTAAGTGCCTTGCAGTTTGTTTTGGTCAGGACAGTGCCACACTTTGGGTAATGCCTCTAATGAGGTGGCTGTTGGCTTTTGGATTTCTCAACCTCTGAGAACAGCAGCCTGTGTTTAATGTGCTCCCCTGATTGCTGTCCATCTCAGGTTACCTACAGCCTGCTTCATGGTCAGCTTAAGCTTTCCCCTTTTGTTGATGTCGTGGCTCTCTACCAAACTACACCTTTGGTCAAATGTGTATTTTAGATACTTAGCCTATTACAAGTAACTGATAGGTTTAACAATACTTTCTTGAGAAGCTGACAGATACATCTATGTGCTTTTGTTAAGGACTCAGACTGCTCTGGCAATCCTAATTCTCTTATTCTATGGCTTCACCCCAAGGCATTCTTCAGGCATCTTTAAGAGTTTTTCCAAATCTTCTCTCCTCCTCTTACCTGCCTTATTGTTACCTACCTCAGTTTCTCTGCAGGTATCTTTCCCAGGGTTTAGAAGTTGCCAATTGGGCTTTTTTGATTTATTGTCTGTAGAAGTAATGAATCAACTACTACTACAAAGAACAAGAAATTATTTTTTTTGTGATGCTTGTTTTGAGGTTTAGTCATGGAGTGAGTTTATTACTTATGGCACTTGTTTGCTATCTCTAGTATGTTGTGTCCCAAAGACTGTGCTGCAAATTAGGTCTTGCACCATGATTCATTTTCCTCAAGAAATGGAAACACCAACATATATCTAGCTCTTTTTTCTTCGTGCATTTAAACCTGACTGACGTGGAGGTGGAAACTTAGGTGTTGGTTAGGTCTGAGTATTACTGTAACTGTCATAATGAAACCATGATAAGTAAAAAGACAGGGATCTTTGTAGGATAATTTTCAGGCCTAGCGTGATAGTGGTTGCAACTAGATCATCGAGTGCCTTCAGTTCTGTCTGACTCCTGGTTGCCCTTTGCTTGCAGGACGGCCACGTGGAGGTGGCACGGCTGCTGTTGGACAGCGGTGCCCAGGTGAACATGCCCGCGGATTCCTTCGAATCCCCGCTCACTCTGGCAGCTTGTGGCGGGCACGTGGAGCTGGCAGCGCTTCTGATCGAGCGAGGAGCCAACCTGGAGGAGGTGAATGATGAAGGTTATACACCTCTGATGGAAGCTGCCCGGGAAGGCCACGAAGAGATGGTGGCCTTGCTGCTGGCACAAGGTGAGATCCCGTGGCGATGGAGCGCTCAGAAGGACACAGTGTGATCCTTGGCCAACAGGTGGCCTGTGTAGATTGCTCTGATGTAGCATGGAGCTGGCACTGCTCACTGCTGCACCCACAAAGCAGAGCTCAAACACCCAAACTGCTGTGGGAGTGATGAGCATTCACCTCCCCAGGCAGTGTGTGGCCAGGTCAGTAATGGCTGTTTTGTTTCCCAGGGGCAAATATTAATGCACAGACAGAAGAAACACAGGAAACAGCCCTGACCCTGGCCTGCTGTGGAGGCTTCTCTGAAGTCGCTGACTTCCTTATTAAGGCAGGAGCTGATATAGAGCTTGGTTGTTCAACACCTTTGATGGAAGCTGCTCAAGAGGGTCATCTTGAACTGGTGAAATACTTGCTGGCAGCAGGTATGTGTTCAGAGCAGGTGATTAAGCCCACAGATACTATAGACTTGATGTATTTTGTATGATTTGGAAGATGCCTGGGTTTTTGATAATGGCAGTGTTGTAACAATAAACAATATCCTCAGACTACTTAGCAAGAAAGAAAAAGCATATGTTGCACCTCAGTATTGTTTGATACTGTTAACAGAGGAAAGAGCCTCCTGGAGCAGGTGATCTTGTTCCGTATCTAGAAAGCATTCACATTCCTTAGAAACGTTGTTTCTATCTGCATCTAGGACAAAACTTTAATACAGATAATGCTTGGTTTTGCTGGCTACTCCAGCTTTGACTGAGCCTGGTTATCTGCATTCAGTCTCCCTGAATAACCAGTTCTTTAGGAATGGTGTGCTGGGAAGTAGTGTGCAAGACGCATTCTGGAATGTGCTGAATTTCTGTGATGAATGAGCTTTACTGCTACATTATACGGTAGTAAAAATTAAATTTTCCTGGAGTTTGGGGTAAAATGATGCTTCAATGTTCATCTTTAAGTTTATAAAGTTGGTAGAGTCTAAAGTGTTCTGCTTAACATAATAAAGAAAAAGGAGCTGTATTTGGGATATCTTCCTTGTTGTGCAAGGTGATTTATTTGTATGCTCTAAGAATAAGCATAAAATTGGCTGGATTTGTAATTTTAGAAAGTAAAGCTCCCTTCTCATCGAGGGACAGTAACAACTGTGCCACTTGGTGCAGTGACATCAGCATGTGACACCTGTCACCAGCTCTCTTGGAACGCTCTCTGCCTGCACTTCACTGCTGATAGTTTAGAAAGTTGATTAAGGAGCCTTGTTTTGGCATCAGGGAGTCTCTAATTATACCTCACACCTTAAAAATAAGAAAATGGCTAATCACATTGGCATTTCTTTTTTTAAGAATAATGTGCTACGTATCAAGAGTCATGTGTAGTTTTCAGAGAGCTGGTGTATATGAAGCTAGACAAATTATTTCAACAAAATGGTTTTAAAGCAAATGATTTTAAAAAGCAGGAAAGAAGGGAAATCTGTGGAAGTGTATGGGTTTGTTGTATTAATACTGATTCAGTGATGTGCATTTTGTCTGATTTCCCTTGGCATACAGCTCTGAGTAAAATGGACAGTCTGCAAAACTGTCTGGATTCCCTTTTACATGATGTAACAACTGAAATCCTTCTTGCTATAGAGGCACTATAGGAATAAGCAAGCATATAGGTTTAACTGCTTAGATTGTCAGTCATGCTTTTTTCAAGCCTTGCCTTACCTCCTCTCCTTGGAGTATTTTCACTATGAGAGCAATTTTTTCCATAAGAGCAATGCTCTTGGACTGTGGAGGCTGTTGGTCAGTAGGATATAGCTGTTGTCAGAGATTTTTATGTTTATCTGATGTGAAATACTTGATATGGACACGTCCAATATGAAAAAAATGTTGCGTTTGTAGGAGCTAATGTTCATGCCACTACAGCAACGGGAGATACAGCTTTGACCTACGCCTGTGAAAATGGACACACAGATGTGGCAGATGTGTTGCTTCAGGCTGGTGCTGATCTGGTAAGGCTTCTGCTGCATCTTGTGGGCAAAGTGCTTTGGTTTCAAACTGTAAGGCCAAGCCTTTGTGCTTAGAGAACAGAGTGATGAGCTTAGGAATAGAGATTCATATATGGCTCTGAAAAGAGGCATGAAAGAAGCTTTTATTAAAGCCTGCATATTCTGTTTGGTCTAGAAAATTAAAGTTCTTATGGGTAATCTGCTCTGAATTTAAAATATTTTAGTAGTAGGAACTCCTGCTTCTATATGTCAGTGTCGGTCTCTGAACACTTTTAGTTTCTTAACTTGTGCAAACTACTACACAAAACCCCAAACAAAGCAATGTCTTTTAAATGATCAGCATAATCTGATCTCTTTTCTTTCTTCTAACTCTTGGGTTTAGCAAATTGCTTTCCCCATGTTCATTTTCTGTAATGTCAACTAAGTTGCTGGGAGACCCAAAAGTGCCTCTTCATCAGCTACAGGGATATAACATTTGACTTATAATTAATTAAAACAATTGATACTTCCAAAGGTGTTTAGGAGCCTTATGTCAAACAAGTCTCAAGCAGGAAAAATGGCTATTTTCATTGCCTAGGAAGAGTATTCTCCTTTTTTTCCCCACTACGTACTCACTACTTTGTGTTTTATTTTGCTTGGGGGGTGTGTTGGGGTTTTGGTTGAATATTCTGAAATTTTTGATCCTTCTAAAAAACCAAGAATGCCAGAAAAATTTCTCATTGAACCTGATAAATCAGCATGCTAATGAAGTTACTTAAATTTCAGTCATTAATGAAGTTTTTGTGGGTTTTATTTAGAAATACAAATAAACTAATGCTGTAATTGGGAATATTATTTACAGTCTTCTTTGAGACTTTTTTTTTTAGGGCTTATTAATTTTTCTCCAGTAATGTCAGTAATGTTCTGCTTAATTTTTTCTTATCAGGGAGGAAAATCATGTTATTGGGGGGGTTATGGGATTTTAGCAGGGATGGGATGGTCTTGGAAAGTTCTGTCCAACCAAGATCATTCTGTGATTGTTTTATGAAAAGTGATTCTAATCCCCATAGAGTTTTGTCTGAATTGAGAGTGACCATCACCACCACATCTCAGCACAAACAGGTCTTGGTCTGGTGAGTGGCAACAGGAACTGATGCTGCTCAGGGACTGATCCTCTGGCCTAGATATCAAATATGTCATTCAGTTCAGGAACCAGTGGAGATCTTGAGAGCTCTGTCACATTTATTAAGCAATGTGGCTTTGTGAGCACTAGGAGAATTAAAAAAAAAAATTATGGCTGGGATGAACTTTCTTCGCTTAGTGGTTAATTTTTCCTTAAAGCTCTGCAGTGACAAGTAGTGCTAGAAATGAGCAGTGTTAGAGTGCTCATCTGTCTGCTGGAGAGCTGCTCAGTCCTCTGTGGATTTGTCTCCTTTCAGTGGATTTGTCTCTTTGTGACTAATTGTTCATGAAGTCTGGCATGTTAACAATTCTTCTGTGCTTTTCCGATGCCCTTCTTTGAGGGATCTTTTCCATGCCCTTACAGAGTTAGCCTGTCAAAATCTGTAGCAAAACTAGCTGGCAGGCCTGCACCTTTTCTTGTTAATGTATGCATTTTGAAATCAGCTCGCTTTTGCCAAATATATGAATGACTGAATCGAGGCACATCTGAAGCCTTCAGCCTGTGATCCCATCTGTGCCATAGTTACATTCGAGTTCCCCCATCCCTTTCAGGAGCAGGGACTTCCAGAGTCTCAGCTTGAGCTGCTACACTGGATCAAATGTAAATTTTACTTGTTTGCAACTTCTATGGGGACAGAAGACCTAGTTTAGATGTTGTGATCTATGTGAGTAAAAATTTGGAGACTGGAACTCTGAAATACAAATTGATAAAAGCATTTTTTAAAAGCAGAAATATGGTTTAGTAACTTCAGGAAAAATATCCAGCACTTCAGTAATACATCTATTTACCAGTGTGGCAAGGATTGTCTAATGTCAAAGGTGAAAGGATAATTTTTCCTAGAGGATTCTTTTTCTTTCCTATTTCTTCTTTGTGTCTTTCCCAGCAGTTACCTTTATCTCAAGGGTTGTGTAAGGTAAGACATGGGAAGTACATAAATGTTCTCATAGGAACCAGGTTAAAGACTGTAAATCTCACAATAAGTATTGGTGGTATTTAATGAGATGTGATACCCTGCTTTTAAGCCACTTACCTTTCAGTAAACTAAAAGGACCATTTTTAATGCTTGTTCCCTCTTGATGTAAAATCACACCTGGATTAAAGGAGATTCTGGTGTCCCTTTTGAAGGCAGCTCTGCTCCTGACAAGGTGGTTGCATCTTTGTCTGTTTCAGTGTAGCTGCAAACAAAAGAGAGATGTTCTTTTTTGGACAGTGAGATCATCTCAGCTTTTCTCAGCTGGGAAATACAAAAAAGATTTTTAAATTGGGATTTTTTTAACCTGGACCCTCTTGCATCTGTACATGAGGCTGTGCTACATAGGAGTTGTCTAGTGATGGAATTTACCTTTCTCCTACAAGATATATGGGAGTTTTTATGCAGAAATTAAGAAATGGAAGAGGACCCATGAAGACAGCTTCATCCTTGTATTTTTTCTCATTTTACACTGTCAGGGTATCCCCAAAACTCTTTAGTTGTTAAGATTCCACATCTTGCTTTGCTTGGAAGACTAAAAGTGGCTACCTGGTATCCACATAATTATAATTGCAAAAAAAACCCAAACATGCCTAATACCCCTTAATTCTTCTATGACACAATGCTTTTGCAGACATGTTTCTGTCATGGCAGGGATCATTGTTTTGCCTTCAGGTGATAGCATCCCTCACACTAACGTGGCTCCTAAATTAAAAACTCCCTTTCCTTGATGTGTGTGACAGACTGTGGGTTTATGCATTGTGTATGAGGCACCATTTCAACATCTACAAAAGCAGCCTGTCTTCTGGAATTTGAATTCAGGAACTCTGGAGGTTGCTCTGTTGCTGTTACAGTGAGGAATCCAAAGCGCTGTTATGTTTTTCCTTACTGATTTTTGAACCATCAGGGAAAAGTCAGGGATTTCTGGCTTTTTTAGACTTGGCCCTTAGTCCTGTGTAGATAAAGCATGGTAGGACAAGTGAATCTCATTTTTGTAGTCAACACTTCTTTGGCCATTGTTAAGTCTGGATGGTGCAGAATGCAATGAAATTCTTTGTTTTGCCAGTAGTGAACAAAAATCCATCTTGTCTGTGACAAAGATGCTGTGTCTGACCTTTGTGCTCTCTTTGTGGATCTGAATGGCTCATGGTAACACTCTGAACTCATGAGAGCTTCATTACTTGGTCTTACCATTGTTCTTGCCTGCCTCATGCCAACAAACCTGTTTTCAGCTGGTGGATCTCATCCAATTTAAGTTCATGTTCCAGGTCTTCATGACCAGAAATATATGTTTGTAGATTAGAAGCTGTGAGTTCTTCTTTCTCCTTCTGCACAACTAGCAGGAGGACTTTAAGAAGACAATTTTGGAGGGCATAGAGCCAGTCAGGCATCAGGTAAGGTTGGCCTTTGATGCTTGTAAGCTGCAGCCTCAGGATACATGCTAAGGACAAGACATCAGTCTCTTCAAAGATCTAGAGACTCACTATGCAGACTAGATGGGGCTTGTTCTTGTTCTGTATTTTCCCTTCTGTTGGGTTTTCTAAAACTGGTTTTAAAAAATAATATCCCAACCTTCCCAAATGCAGCAGGTTATCTCATTCATAGCAGCCCTCTTAAATCTCTCTCCTCTAAGGTCTTCCATTTTTTGGTGTTTACTTTAAGCTAGAGGCCTAATTGAGTTTTCAGGAAGATTATTTGGGGCAGGTAGGTTGGTGACTGCTGGAATAGGAGTTCAGTCTTGAAAATCAGCAGAGTGTTAGGGACTGTATTTTTTTTTGCATCAAAACCTTTCTCTAGATCATTTTGTTCAGAATAATATTTAGATTTCTGTTAAATATTCACTGTTGTCATGGATGAGGGAGGCTTGTTAAAGAACTGAAAAGTTGGAGCTTTACTTTGAAAATATAGATTTTCTTCCTGAATGTTTAAATAATATGCAACATTGAGGAAAAAAATCAAAATAGCTATCCTAGTGGTTAATATATTAATGTCCTAGTGATTAATATATGAATGTTTGTGAACCAAGAAGAATTGTATGTGGGGAAAGCCCTTATGTAGCTGATCTTGCCCAAACCAGAGAACTCAAAAGGAGAACTAAAAAATCCCAATGATTGTTAATAAGACGCTTCTGATGACTCTGCTCTTGGAAGTATTGATTTGTCTATAAAGGAAATTATTATTGCTGGTTGGAATCTCATCTCCTTCTTGAGTCCAAGTAGAAAAGGTGCAGACAATGTAAATAAACTCCTGCCTGAATTGGGTAATGCTCTCACCTTCCCCTCCCTTCCTGTCTTTTACCCAAAGCCACAGAAAATTCTTCTCGGGTGTTCTTTCTATCTCAGCAGAATCAGCAGGAGAGCACAGCACCCAGGGGTTTAGACAATGGCTTTCCCAATGTGGCAGAGCTGTTCTCCTTTCTTCCTCCTCCTGATTGTACTAATTGCCACATTCCTCAGGGCTGGAGCAGTGACAAGAGGGGAGCCCTACAGTGCAGAGCAGCAAGGGGATTGTGTTTGGGGACAATTTACTGGGTTTAGATATTACAAAATAAACATAGGTATGCACTTCATATAAATAAAAGGGAAAAGCTTACTGTAAACGTAATGGGATGTTTTGGGACAACTTTCATTTTCTCTGTCCTGATTTTGATCATCTAATGCAGCTGAAAAAAGAGATAGATATTGATATATATATACATAGATGGAATCTTTGAAATTTATGTTTATTGTAGATAAAAAGACAGGCTGTGAGGAGACAAAGGCACTGCAGTGTCTCAGCCTCTTATTTTGGCTTGTCCTAGATGTCTTCCCACCTGATGCTGTTTGATAGCCATTATTAGGACTATAGAGAGTGCTGAAGTCAGAATTAATTTAATCTTGAAATAAAGCATGCATTTCTATCTTCCAATGTGAAAAATACCATCAAAATGCCATAAGTTTTGAAGATCTACAGCAGGTGGGCACCCAAATGGTTTGGTTTGGCTGGACTGATGGTGTGCATGGTGCTACAAGGATTGGAAGTGTTGTAGTAGCTGAGGATCAAGTTCTGCCTGCTTGAGGAAGTGACAGTTGGTTAAACTGGGCAGAATCACTGCATTGCATTTAAATGAGGAAGCCTCCTGGCGTCCGTGTTTGAGACTTCCAACAGCAAAGTCTGTTAGGAAGGCAGAATGTTGCAAATAATTATTCTTAACTGCCAGTTATCTGCTACATCTCAGTGCAATAAGAGGATGCTTTTCACTACCTTGAATATAGCTAAGGTGACCTAGAATAAAGTTTGCATCTTGCCATCTTTGCATTCAGTAAGGGTTTTAAACTGGGTGTGAAGTAGTTCAGCAGCAGTGTCCAGGTCTGCTCAGAGCAGAGTGGTGGTCAGGAATTCTTTGCACCCACAGCTGCCTTGGGAGTGATGTGCTGGTGGAACCAGAGGTTTGCTGTACTTCAGGCACACAGCACCTTCTGGCTTTTTAGGCTCTTGGCAGTGGCTGAGGAAGGAAAAACTATGCCAAATACCAGGGTAAGCATCAGGACTTAAGGGCATGCCATTAATTCTTACAATCATATGGCCACATGTTAACATAATTAGCTTTACATGTCCTGTAAATGTTTCTGCCATGCAGACAGTCCAGAAGCAGGTATTTATTGAGATCTAAGCAGTCACTGCCCTGCAAAGAAAATCTGTGAAATTAAAAAAAAAAAAAAAAGGTGATTCAGCATTAAGTCTGTAAAGTTTTCTGTTCCTGTGTGTGTTTGTGTGTTTTACTGCTGAATATGCCATGAAATCAGAGCTCTAATGTGGCATTTAGTCATGTGTTAAAGCAGTGGTGGGCAGTAACACAGAGCTCTTGTGAAGGCTGAGGAGCAGAGCAGGAGAGGGGCAATGTAACCTCTTAGAGTGAAGGATGGGCTTGGGTTGGGGGCCAGTCTCCAACAGAAGATCCAGTCAAGAAGTTTCTTCTTCAAGTGTACGAACAGAAAGCTAACTTAACATGCAGCTTGCTGCTAAGGCAAGCCATATGTCAAAGGACATATGCAGAGTTTTCAGGAATACAGAAATTATGAAGGAAGGAATTGAGTTGTTCTGTCAAATCTCTTCTTGTCTGATTGTATTTGTAAGTAGCCATGTCAGCCTGTGTCAGTATTAAATGTTAACTTTCACTATCAGATATATATATGCAATTACAAAGTGAAGAGTGAATTTAGAGCTTTGCTTCCCAAGTGATTAAAAACCAAACATTTCTAGTATATTATTGATCAGACTGAATGTTATTTAAACAGGATAATATTGAATATAGAGAGCACGTACAAACACTCCCAGGAAGATTATGTTCTCTCCCCTTGTTCTTTGGGAGGGTTAATATCATTGCTCAGCATTCTTTGTGGTATTGATCATGTCTACATAGCAGGCACATTGTCTAGCTCTGTAACTGCTCTAATACGGTTGTATTTAACCACATCTTTCCAGTATTCAGAAACTTTTTAAATTAGAAAATTGTTCTTGATGCTCATTTCCTTTTTGTTGGATTGTATCATCCTTTTCTCAGCTTTCACCTTTATTCTCCAATCCTCTTAGAGACTTCTTGTGAGCTGCAGTGATTTGTCTCATTTTTATTTCTGATCCTCTTCAGAATGTTTTATAAACATTGTGTGCACTCAAGGCATTTTTGCAGTTTTGAGGTCTGGCAGCACATGGCCACTCTCTGAACTGTGTCACCACAGTTCGTGGTTATTGTGAACTTCCTGATGTTGGGTGATATTTGTGTTAAATCTTCCACCCTTTCTGAGGAGGAAGCAAAGTCTTGACTGTTCTCGTGTATGTTACTCATTTGAGCACTAAAAATGAAAAGGGGGTTGTAAGTTTGAAGCTTTGTGGTGTGATACTGGTATGGGTGTGTTCCTAATCCTTTGTAACAGTGTGATTTAGTATTTTAGGTTACATGAAAATGGACACCAGTCAGTTTACATTTATTACTGGCTGCTTGTGAGATCTACTCAGATGGGTAATTCTGGTCCCATCAAAACATAGTTCAGAAGCTGAAACAGTGATACAATTTTTGCCCATTTATACATCTCTTATTTCTTCTCTAGGAGCATGAATCTGAAGGTGGGAGAACCCCACTAATGAAGGCTGCACGAGCTGGTCACTTATGCACTGTGCAATTCCTTATTAGCAAAGGTAAATGCTAGTTTACATAACTAATTTAAATAATTGTGATCCATATTTAAAATTATTCTGGATATATGTATATAAGCTATTGTCAAACCCCTAAGGGTTTTTTGAGTTTCATGCAGGTCATGATAGAATTAATTACAAAATATTTTTATAGTTACTCTTCTTACTCTGTTATATAGATTAGATTTGAAGTACAGCAGATATTTCAGTTTCTTAAAGAAAGCACTTCCTCCTTCAGAAAAGCACATCAAGTACTGTCTGAAACAGTAGCAAATGCACCACATAGTGATGCTGCTCAAAGCTCAGAGAGAACATTTGGAATTGTGCTTCGTACACCATGTGTTCCCTCACTTAACACTTACAAGCCCACTGTTGCTGTTGCAACTGCCTTGTCTTTACAAGGTGAGGAGGAGGATGTGTGGAAGCCAATCAGTTAGTCAAAATCCTTTTTGCTCTTTCCCTAGAAGTGTGTAGGAAGTAATTTGACTACAAGAGCAAAGTTTGTTTCTGTTCCACAAAATACTGTACTTGTTGATACTTTCTTTTAGAAAGAATTTCTTTGTGATTAAATATAAGCTCATCTCTTACTCACAGGTGCCAATGTGAACAGGGCTACAGCCAACAATGATCACACAGTGGTGTCCCTGGCCTGTGCTGGAGGTCACCTGGCCGTGGTTGAGCTTCTCCTGGCTCACGGGGCAGATCCTACTCATCGGCTCAAGGTATTCTCTAGCAGCTGTCCTGTTTCATAGGTTCTGAAAGAAGTAGTAAATTTAAGTAAGAAAATTATTACATGGGGATGCTATACTGGGGAGCAAAACTCACCTTCTGGCTTTTTGTTTCCAAAATCTCACTTCAGGATGGCTCAACAATGCTCATTGAAGCTGCCAAGGGAGGACACACAAATGTTGTTTCCTACTTGCTGGATTACCCAAACAATGTTCTGTCAGTTCCTGCAGCAGACTTGTCCCAGCTCACACCTCCATCTCAGGATCAGTCTCAGGTAAGGAGGTTTTTTTTAAACAGTAACATCAGTGTTGAGAAGAAATAGTTGCATAGTAATCAATTTTAAAATGAACATAGGCAGTGGAAGAAATTTTTAAAAATGTGCTCACATGAGAATGATAGAGAGCAAGAGAATTGATTGGTGCTACCTGCAGAGACTTGAAGATCACATAAGCTTTGTTCCCTTTTCTGCTCCCTGGACAGGATAGTCCCAAACCTAGGATTTCAGAATGATGTTGTTTTCTTTCCTGCATTTGCTCAGTATTTTGGTTGAACAGTTCTAAGCCTAGTGGTTGTACCCCTCACATGGTGTTAGTGATTCTGTTTGTTATATAAAGGAAAATACATTGTGTAAATAGAGAATTCTGCAGTCTGAAGAGGCAGCTCCAGGGGAGTTAGCTGATTAAAAATCTAAAGGAATTAACAGTTTTCCAGCCAACACAGCCTGGCATCTTGCACAGAGTAGCACAGTTAACTTTGACAGCAAAAAAGCCATGTTCAGCTCATACCAAGAGGTAGCATAATATACACAACTGGGGAAGAGAGAACAGGAGTAGGTTGTAGTTCTGAACCTGTGCATCAACACTTGAAGAGCTGATCTGCCAGAAGGTGTTTTTTCCTGAGCATGTGTCTGTGCCTTTGTTTCAAGGTCCCCCGTGTCCCGGTGCATACGCTCGCTATGGTTGTACCTCCCCAGGAGCCTGACAGGACCCCTCAAGAGAACTCCCCACCTCTCCTGGGAGTGGTGAAAGGTCAGTATGTAACCACTCAGAGAATATATGTGGTTTGGAAATGGATAGACTGGGGACCATTTTATTAGAGCTTATGCATAGTGTAGTCCATTCCATCAGTTCTTGAACACCTCTAATTAAGTGTAACTTAAAACTATTTTGTATAGTTTGTAGTTTTTCCCTTATTTTCTTGCATTCTACAGTATAGCAACACTGGTTGTTCTAATCTTATTGTGCTTATTCTAATTTATTAGAATTATTCTTACTCAAGTTTTTTTTGTGGAAGAAAATGCCAGTGGTAACTGCCCTAGTGCAGACAGATAAAAAACTTCATGTACTTTAGGTGTGGTGTTCACTTTTGAATATTGTACATTGGTTTTCTAGAATAGTTGGAGCTATTATCCATGAACTTGATGCACCAACTTTTTTCTGTTCCATCAGTAGCAATACAAACATGTTGGCACTATAAAATACCAGTGCAGATCTATTTACAGGAGAGTTTTTCTTTTATTAGTAATAGTTCTCTTGTGAGTAATCGTAACATCAGGGTTTTTGCTTTGAACATGGTCAAACTGATTGGTTAAAACTCCTTGCAGTTATTAAATTGCAATTAGGGAGTTTTTTTTCCAGCTGTGGATTCTGTAATAAAATCTTCATATCTGCTAAGTCAGCTCAGAAGGAGAAGCAGAGTCTCAAGTGCAAAGTTACAAACTGCAGCTTCTAATGATTTACAGTTTTGGATGGGGATCTTAAGCATTACAGTATCCCAAGCTCTGTTACCTAGATCTGCTGAAATCCTTTGTTTGAGGAAGCAACGAGCACTTCCAGAGCAAACAAACAAACATAAACCCCTTAGGGGCACAAAGAAAGAGAAAAAACATTATGTACCTGCTGGTGTCTGAATGTGCAGCTGTGCCCCTCTCCATGCATATACCACGTGTGTGACCTCTCAGATGCACTTGGTGTCTCATTTCCTAGGATGTGCAACACTTGATATTTTGGATTTCAGAAAAATGAATACCAAACAAATGAAGGGAATATACAACTTCTGATTCAAATAACCCACCAAAAAGCTATATATCAGCATATGTGCCCTTCCAGTTCAATGCCTGTTAGCACTGTTGAGTGGGAGTGTTCTGGGAGCACATTTTGTGGTGCATAGGAATCAGTAAGGGATTAGTTAATGCTGAGTCAGAAGACTGAACTTAAAAGCTAAAAGTTTCATTTTATTTAATCCAATTATGAAAAGCAAATAGTTGACTGTAGTTTAGAAACAGCTCTCATTGCAAACACCTTATTGCCAATGTCAGCACATCCTTAGGTGTGTTTTTTGCAGTACTGTGATGTTGGGGCTGGCACAGGGAGATCTCATTGTTCACAGGGGCTCAGGACATGCTTCATGCGTGTCAGCAAAACTCATCTGTGCTGTGTCGTAGGAGATGCAGCAATCCCAAATGTGTCATCGGGCTGATGAAGCATTCCAAAAACTCTGTGCCAAGCTTTTGTGTCTCTCAGATCTTTAGGGGGAAAATGGTATTTTTAAACGCTGTGTGCTCCTTGCAGTGCAGAGTCAGTGTGCTGTGCTCAGCTGCCATTTGTGACTGGTTACACACATATGGATTTAATTCACCAGACTTCCATCATTAAACTTCTTGGGAGAGGAGGGGCAAAACAGAGGGTGGTTTGAGGTGTTTGTTATTTCCAAGGCAGCAGAGCAGTCAAGTTCTTGCATAACAAAATTGTTTATCTAGGGCAGAACACTTACTCGCCTGCAATTAGAAGTAGCCCCTGAGTTTTTTTATAAACTGTGAACTACTGGGAGTCAGAAGAGCAGTACCTTGTCTCCTTAAACTTAGCACAGTAAGATTTTTTTTATGGACCTGTATGAGTTTTGCAAGAAATGCAATAGTGACACTTTGTTTTCTGAAGAGTTCTTGGCAAGTCATATGTAAAACTTGAGCACATTTAAGTGTTCCTATTGCAATTCAGATATGACATGACATTTTCAAGAGGAATTTATGGTCTAATTTTTAATTTTTTTATTATTATTCTTCTTCAGTAAAGCATGGAAGCACATACGATCATTACCATTTGAATAATTACTTGGCAAATGATTTAATATCAGTGTTTAGCTACTGAAAAGAGAAACATTTCAGAGGCAATATTGAATCTAGACAGGCTTAGATAAAGGTGACACACCAAGATGATAACTTGGAAAGAACTGAAGAAAAATCAGGTGAAAAAAGGAGCAGAATTAGTCATGGGATTGACCAGACCTCAGCTCCTACTTGCTTAGGAAGGATTGTTCTCAGTGCACTACATTTAGCACACTGTGTCCATGTAAAAGAAATCCCAGTTCAGCTCTTTTTGCTTCCATGGGGAGAGGCAGGAGATCCTTTCTTGGTGGATTCTGCCCTTGCTGAACAGGGGCAGGATTGCTCAGCAGCAGCTGTGGTGCAGCAGCTCAGCACAAGGAACTTTTTGGGCATGAAACCCAAGTGTGCTGTTTTTACAGAGGGTGTATCCAGTGCAGGGCTGTGCTGCAGCTCCAGGCACAGCACCTGCTTTCCTGGGAGAGGGGCTTGGAGCCCAGCCCAGGGAACAGTCCAAAGGAATGCTGCTGGATTTCTTCAGGATACCATCTATTGATAATCCCCTCTCTTTTGTAAATGCAAGTGAATGGTTCCTGCAGAGGCTTGTGCAGTGTGCAGGGCTGGAACACAGAGCACACTCTAGATCATCATCAAAAATGCTGGGACAACAGAGGATGATCAGGGAGCCTGTGGAAAACAGAAGGGTTGTTTTCTTAGTCAAAATATTTTTATAACATCAGCTGTTTTTAAACAAGTCAAAGTTCAAAGCAGTTTGGTTTTGGAGAAGGAGGTATCAGGTTTTCAGTAAATTTTTCTCCAGATTTGTTTTACTTCATACTTTGAAATTGTGCTTACCAATGAACTAATTGGCCTAAAATGAGTACTTAAAACCTGTTAACATGCTGAGTTATATATCTCAGCAGAGATCTCATGCATTGTGCGATGTAATAAAAATAGGGGCCAGGTTAACAGTAAAACTAGGAAGTTATATGACTTTCATGGAGATAAAAACATTAGTAAGGCAAATTTATATTCCTGCTTTTCCAGCTTTTACATTCTGATTTTCACCAGATTTTTCTACTGCATAGTCCTAGCTGTCTGTTCATTGTTTAGTGTGCTTCTACATCTTCTGATCCACCTTTCCCATTTCCTCCTGGAAACTTCCTGTCTGGGTCAGCAGCTAGCCCAGGTATCTGGGATGAGTTCCCAAGGAGATTTCACCATCCATGCCTCCTGACTTCTGAACTTTACTAATACTTTCTTTGTAGACTTAAAGCCATTTTCTGGAAATCCTCAGCAGTGCAGGCAGGTGATTTGACACCCAGACACATGTAGGTCACCAGGAGCACAAATGTGTAACAATCTTTTCACAGTAGTTTGTGAAATTCTGTTCCTTTGAAGCTTCAGTCACCTGCTTGCCACCAACTAATTCAATTATATCTTAGCAATTTTCCAGTTACATACCATGAGCCCACCAGAGGAAACTTGGGAGGAAGACTTAAGGTTAGAAAGTAACTCAGATTTTTGAATGGCTGAAAATTGAGTTCAGCTTGACTTGGTTTCAGCTGCGTAGCCATTGCCTGTTGAATAGCGTTGCACCAATTCCCTGCAATTTTCCATAGAAACAGCTGCATGAGTGATAAAGACTGGCAAAATTGCTCCATGGTTCCAGGAGGGATACTGTGAACAAACTCAAACTCATCATTCAGCCTTCTACCAGTTAACCTCTTCTTTATAAAGAAGAATTCAGTATGTATGAAAAACCATGTAGCAGATTAATTTTCTTGGGAAGTGTAGGCTTATTTCTTTTTCCAAATTAGCAAGATTATGTAATATTGTACTTCGCATTTGTGTGTGTATGGAGCACCTGATTGTTCCTCCAGATCCCTAGAGATGGGTTTCTTTCTGATACAAATAATAGTTAAACACAGAATTTTCATGAAAATTCAGTATTGAGTTCATTTTATTCAAGTTGATGAGGCTGGTGAGTTTTAATTGCAGGCTGCAAATTGAACTCTCAATTTCTGAGTGAATTCAGATTTATGAAAAGAAACCTCAAGTGCAAGAAAAAGGGACAAGCAATTCTGTTACAGAGCACACAAATGGCATGGTGATTCATACAGATTTATATAATAGGGTCTCCAGCAGAGAAGATGTATTTGAATGTACAAATGTGTATCACATAGCTGACTTTTTTCTTACTGACATTTTTTTATGCTGGAGAAGATCTTTTGGACTTTACAGTTTGGATTTTAATCCACTTTTTTTTTTTCATTTGATAATGACAATAGAATATAAAATGTAATACAACTGAAAGGCATATAAGTTAGTTCTTTCCTGGGAGAAGTGACATGCTATGGATTACAAATCAGAGCTAGAAGAGCAACTTCCTTGAGAATCATAACCACTCATGAGGAAATATGGTATCAGACTTGTTTGTTGGCAGCAACTATATAAATATTGAATGTGTTCTAAGCAAATTGAAATTAGAATAATTCAGTTTCTTGAGAAAGCCACCTGAGAACTACAGAACTGAAGGGTATTTTTCCAGGTTCTTACAGTGTTTAGGGACTTTAAATGTTTATTGCAGCCAGAGGCATTAGAACATGCTCATGGTGTCCTCTGCTCAAGAGACCAGGAATGATGCCTGTGAGAGACTCATGGGGGTGAGGGGGTTCTTGCAACTCTGGTCTGTGGGAGATGATATAAATGTATGGGAGAAGTACAGGAAATTGCCATAGGAAACACCTGACACTTCCTCAGAGAAGTGGAGATCAGAGAAGCAGATGGGAAGCTGTGTTTGGGCAGAATAGGTCTTACCCTGAGTCATAAATGGTGGTCACAAACCTGGCTGAAGATCTGTGCATGCTTTGCAGGAGTTGTGGTGAAGGCTGTGTTGGGCAGGGTAGGGACCAGAAGTTGTGGGAATGTGGAAATGCAAATAAAAGAGAAATTGGTGATCCTGTTCACAAAATAATTGGGGAATCAGTCCCTTCTTTCCTCTGTGGCTTTCCTAGCATGCCCAGAACCACTCTGGGTTTGCTGATCATTTTTTTTCCTATAACCATGGTACTGGGTGGCAGGTGGTATCTGTATGGCAACATCTGGATTTCAATAACCTTCATATTAAACAAGTCTTCTAAAACTGATTGAATTAGTTGCTTCAGAGGCCAGATTGACAACTTAATGTTGCTAGATGTAATTTTGGGAGTAGATTGTGTAGATGACTGATGCTGCCCCCAACAGATAAATGTACAAAATATTTTTTTTTAAAGGTTGACATGATTATGATCTGGCCTGTGATTAGATTTTTAAGTCTTACTGAATTTATGCATTTCAAAAGTGGAAGTGTAAAGTGTGTGTTCATAATTATGTCCTAAAATGGACACAGTATTTTTCAGGATTTTGTAATATAGAGGAGATTTGGATAAACCAAGAAATGCTATTTTTTAGTACATTCAATATCTGCATATTTAAAGCTACCAATACTGTAGCTTCTCCACCTGACTGTTGTGGTGAATATGTCAGGTTTAGCAAATCTTTCTTCCTACCCTTCATCCTCTTCCAATAGCTCCAGTTACAGGTTGCAACAGTTTTCTGGCATAGAAAGGGTGATCTGAAAAGTGGCCCTGCTATCTAATTAGCAGCTGATTAATACAAATTTCTATACATTATCTGGAACTTGAGAGCCCAGCTGTTCTCCTAACACCAGTCTTCAGAAACTGTCCCACCTTTCCATGATGATTCCCAGTTAATTCAGAGCTTCTGTCAGAGCCCAGCCCTGGCTTCTCAGCCCAGCCCAGTTCCAAGGTGGGGTTGTGCTTCTGCTCTTCTTCTTGTGCACCTAGAAAAGCTTTCCCTTGACAGGCTTGTTTTCTCCCCAGCTCATACTTAATTGAGTGGGACAGCATTGATACTTTATTATTTGGAAGGCTCTCTGAACTGCAGCTTTTCTTTCCTACAGTGATAGAAGGTATCCAGAGCTGCTGGGATGTGGGAATGCCTTGTGTGGGAATGGGAATGATGAACACAGGACCCTTTGAGGTGGCATTAAGCAGAGCAGGGCAGAGGGTTCTCACCTCAGCTGAAGGCAGGGTTCATTTGCAGTTTGGTTACTGTAGCAATGGAGAACAGCTTCAAAACAGCTATATAGACAAGCCTTTCAGAGATTTTTGGTGAGTGCAAATATATTTCTCAAGAGTGGTCTCAAAAACCTGTAAATTACACTTGTTAAAATTAAAGGATAACCCCCGAGTGCAGGACAAAGCCAAAGAGGCCACGGGTTAGAGCGGGCTTCAGTTAGAGAGCCACCAGCCAGCACAGAGCCAGGGATTGCTGAACTTCCCCTGAATTCCTTATTATCTGCTAAGAAACTGGCTGGGGACTCACTCCTGGTTCAGAGGCAATGTAACAGCAGTGGTGGGGAGAGGTGCTCAGCTGGAACTACTGACCTGCCCAGAGTATGGAGATGCAGAAGGAGCATCCTGAAGGGTGGCTCCAGGGGCTGTGGGACTCTGGGCTGTTTCCTGGGATTAGTACGATTCTTGTTGTTTCTCATATAATTAGATATGGTTTGCTTTCCCAGGAGTCTGCTGAAGGTATGCAGAAGGTATGAAGAGTTGGTCCAATTCTATTTTCATATTTGTTCTTTCTTATAAGAGAAAAATCTCATGTTTGTTTGGTTTACAATTAGTTCCTCTGAAAAAGATTAATTCCAAAGTGAGGTGCATGTGACTCTTGTTTTGACAGCAATGCAAAGTGAAGTTATTTGTGAATTAGTGTATTGGTGAAGGATGGCCCAGAGAGAAATAAATCTGTTTTTCAGGAAACTTAATCCTTCCAGGGCTGGTGACTGATCCATGGCTTAATTCTTGCATCCAGACTTTCACTTAACTATGTAATGTTTAAGTAACTTTATTAAACCATGGCTCAAACTATTCATCATTTTAGTTCCCCTATCAATGATTAATTATGTGAGTCTGCTTTATAAAACTTCAAGTCTTCTTTCCTTTTTTTTTTTTTTTCTTTTTTTTTTTTTTTTTGTATCAGTGTTTGGGTAAAGCAAATGAGTATTAGTGCAGAAAATTATTTAATCAGGCTAAAACTGTTCTCATTTGTAATTAAAGTTCTGACACTGAAGTAATATTTAAAATTTCAGCACTTAATACATTCCTTTCAGTAAGATTGACTAGAGTTTCCCAGATGTGGCTTTTGGGAAAGCAGCCATGGGTTGCATGAGGGCAGTCAGTAATTGGGACAGGGCTGCCCAGGTTTGGTGGGCCTTGGTGAAAGCTATTTTTAAAGTCTTTATAATGAACAGAATTGTTCATTTGTTACTGGAAGGGGAAGTGAGCAAGTTGTTAGTTTGGTCCCAGAATTTTTAAAAAGGTACTAAAACTTCACACTCCACTTGAAAGCACTAAGTTTGCAGTGGCAGATTCTGCTTGTAATATGAAGGTGAATGATACAATGTTTGGAGAAATCCTAATTCAAAATATCATCTTACTGTCAGGTTAGTTTGCTTTCAGCCATGGAGTCTTTCTGCTCCTAACCTTGCTGTTGGAAGTCAGCCTCTGGAAAACACTCTTACTTTAAGCTCTGCACACACAGAAGAACTTTGGGAACTCAGTAGATCATGTAAATTGCCTTGCTGTTCTTTCTGATTCCCCTTCCCAAGTGCATTGTCACCTATGTCAGAAATTGTCAAGGTTCCTTGTAAGATTAAAGTAGCTGTGCTCAAATGTCCTCATATGAGGCTCAATATTGAAAATTCCATCTATCTGCTTTGTCCTTTCTTGTCTTAACATGGAGTGTAGGGTTTACCTTTCTGTGCTTTGACAGATGTGCAGTGTTAGTTGTAAAGATTTTTTTTTTTTTAATTTTTTATTATTATTATTTTTGGTGGGTGAGAGGGGAGGTTTGGGGTATCTTCAGCATGGCATTTTTTCAAACATTTTTCATGTGCTTAGGTGCATCCAAGCAGAAGTCAAGTTCCCTGCAGGTAGCAGATAAGGACCTACTGCCACCTTTTCACCCATACCAGCCTTTGGAATGCATAGTAGAAGAGACTGAAGGCAAGCTGAATGAACTTGGACAGAGAATTAGTGCTATTGAAAAAGCACAACTTAAATCATTGGAATTAATTCAAGGTGAACCTTTAAATAAAGATAAGATTGAAGAACTTAAAAAGAACAGAGAAGAACAAGTCCAGAAGAAGAAGAAAATATTGAAGGAGCTGCAGAAGGTGGAAAGGCAGTTGCAGATGAAAACACAACAGCAGTTTACCAAAGAATATTTGGAGACCAAAGGTCAGACAGACACACCACCTGCCCTGCAGCAGCAGTGCTCACTTACAGGGGTCTTCCCAGAAGTGGAAGCCGATAAGGGTCTGCCAGAGGATAACTTTTCAGGGTTACCTCAGGTTGACACAATCTTGTCTAAAGATGATGAGCAACACCAGTCTCCACCACCTGCTGAACAAATAGAGTTTGTCCCCATCCAGCCTTTGCCAGCACCGCAATGTAATTTTTCTGGTAACTTAGGTTATAATGGGACAGAGTCTCTTGAACTTCAGAAAGCATTAGGGAATCAGCAGAATGTAGGACAGCAGCAGCAAATTGCTGGGCAGGGGCTCTTAGTTCAAGAACCAGACGGATTAATGGTTGCCACTCCAGCACAGACGCTTACCGACACTCTTGATGACCTAATAGCAGGTGGGTTAAGAAATATACCTATTTTTGCATTAATTTGTGTGCTCAGTTTCCCTCTCTCTCCTTCCCTCCAAATACGTCTTGGGGTTTTCCAGTTTGGGAATACTTGCTTAAGAATAAAGTTCCTGATTAGTGCTATTAATCCTAACAGTGACTTCCAATTCTAACATGATACTTTTAAATATCTTTTTTTTCCAAAGTGCAAAACTTCCTGTACTGGACACCTGTTTTAGCCCTTTTGGCCTCATCTTTTTCTGTGCTTCTTTAAAAAGCCTCATCATGGGTAATTAGTAGTGCCCATTAGGAAACCTAAAAGCATGACAGAATTATATCTTCTGTAGAATTTTCTGTGCAGCTTATCAGTGACTTTCTTCAATGTGGTAGCAGTCTCTAGCAAGAGCCAAATTGTTGTCACTTTTATGGACAAACGCATCCCTGTCCTTGCTGCTGGAGCTTAAGCACAGCCTGGAATCCGCACACAACTGCTCTGTTCTGTGATGGCTTGTGTTTGCAGAATCCCTGCTAAACCCTGGGTGTTGTGCAGGAATATCTGCTGGTTAGATGTTCCACATGGCAAAAACGTGTCCTGTTAGCTGGATGAAAAGCAAAAACCCCAACATCCTTCATGTCTTGGTACGGTGTGAAGAATGGGAATTCCCACACATCGGGTTGTGTGAGTGCCTTTGTGCAGGAACAGGGATCACTTTGGGTGACTTCATTTCGTGGACTTGACTAGGATTGAGATTTGCTGCTGGAGGTATGTAGGATAATAGCCAGTGTTGTTTGGTCTGTAGTTTTTTTTTTTTTATTCAGTGTTTTTCAACTTTTCTTTGTACCTTGTGCCTGTACCCCTGCCCATTATTTTCCTGTCTGTCTCCCCCTGCCCCTTCCGTTTCGTAGTCACTGCCGTGTCCTCTGATGTCAAGGCTGTAGAAGTGTGCAGTGAGATCTTTGGCCAGCCATTCCTTGGAGCCTTTGGAATGGTAATTGCATCAAGCTCATGCAAGTCAAAAGTACTTGTGACTTTTCAACCTCCTGTGGAAAACCCAGAGTTGGTGGAGTAGTGGGGTGGTTGTACCAGCTCCTGTCCTCTCCTCGCTGTAATTCCAGTTGTTTTATACAGCAGCAGTTTTAGTTCCTCCTGTTCTGGCACGGTGAGCCTCCCTCCCTGCTCTGTGGTGCTCTTCAGAATACTCAGCCAACATTAAAGCATTCTCAATTTTCATTACTCAAAATTTTAGTACTGGAGTGTATAATAAGGAAAATTTTAATGGCTAACGCGAAACATAATCAACAAGGGATTAATCTTTGGAGTAGTTGCTATTGCTGAGAGTTGAACGTGTCTGGCACAAGGCCATGGAGTCTGTACCCTCTCGTGGTCAGCAGCTCATTCTGCAGCCACAAACTCAGTGTCCCCGCTGTGAAAAGTGCTGCAGTCCAGCTGAGTGTGAGAACTGTGCTGTGGGAAAAAAGGTTGCAAAAAACCAGAAAAACTGTATCTTAAAAAGAGTTTTAAAGAGTTGACTAGACAGTGGTTTGCTTTTTGAAAACAGTTACTGGTTTTGCTAAGTAGCTAAAGACATTTTTTCTAAGACATGAGATTTACTGATTTCAAAAATCACTACAAATAGGACCATCTTCTGCATTAGAAATTACATTTACAGAAATACAACTTGAGGAGTCTTTAGTTATTGAGTTACAGAAGTTTCTGCAAAAATTTATTTATTGCATTATTGAAGTATATTTTCTTCTGAAATTCATAAGTCTCTTTCACTTCCCTCCAAAAAAGATTGTCAGAAGATAGATATCTTTCTCACTTTGTAAATCCAGACTGTGTGAAAGTGATCTCCATGTAAATTATAATCCTAGTATATATCAGATGTATATCCATGTGGAAACAAACTGTAAATTTATCTACTCATACTCTGAACTATTTGATCCATATCTAAAATTCATTTTTTTTTTACAAACTTACCCATTAGTCCTTGATTTCATAAAGAAATTTTGAGCAATTAAAACTGTTACAAGATCTGTTTTTACATGCCCACTACAGATGCCAAGTAAAATGGTTCAGGGGCTTGTGCCTGGTGCATGGGAAGCCTGGGTTTTAGGGAGCTTGTGTCCCACACTTGGGGTGTCATTGAGGGCTCCCCTTGATCCCACTGCTGGAGCTGCAGTGATGTTAATGAGTGACTCTGGGTTTAGAAGAGGTATGAGCATTTACTCCTGAGTATTTCAGTTTGGGTGGGGACTGCTTCAGAAGAACAGAAATTATTTTTCCCTCTGCCCTGCAATGCCTTTTACTGTTGCTCTTAGCAGTGGTGACATCCAGAGGAGGCCACAGAGATGCTCCAAGGGCTGGAGCCCCTCTGCTCTGGACCAGGCTGGGACAGCTGCAGGTGTGCACCTGGAGAAGAGACCTCAGAGCCCCTTCCAGAGCCTAAAGGGGCTCCAGGAGAGGGATTTTGGAAAAGGGTCTGGAGGAACAGGACAAGGGGCAGGGTCAGAAGGGATATTGGGAAGAAAATCCTCCCTGTGAGGATGATGAGATTGCCCAGAGAAGCTGTGGCTGCCCCTGGATCCCTGGCAGTGCCCAAGGCCAGGCTGGATGGGGCTTGGAGGAACCTGGGATGGTGGAAGGTGTCCCTGCCCATGGCAGGGAGTGGAATTGAAATGAGCTTTAAGGACCCAAATCATTCTGAGATTCTGTGATGTGGGAGGCAAATCGTTCCAAGCCTCAGCTGGGACCAGTTGTAAAGGAGAACTTCAATTTCTGTGAAGCTACAAATTTGTATTTTGCTGACCAATTTAACAATGACAACATATGTAAATGGGGTATTTATCTTACAGTCATGCTGGCAGGCTGTGTCAGCTGTGAAGTGACTAGGGGGTGGATGTCAAGGTACAAAGTGTCAGTGAGTCATGGCACACATCCCCTCTTCCATAAAACTACACAAAAGTAACCAAGTACCTTTTGGAAAGTCAGCTAAAACCTAAAAATGAAGCAGCTCTTTCCACTCCAGAATATTTTGTTTGTAATGGAGTTTATTTTAATACGCTGCTACAAAAATCTTGCACCTAATATTACATTAAAGGTGTGACTTACTACAGTCAAAATTTTAACCAGGTTTACAAAAGAGATAGACTTGGTGCAGTTTAGAGTGGGAAATCAGTAAATTAATTTGAGCACAGCTATAATTTTCATTACTCAGTATCTATCTGGTTTCTTGAAGCCTCTTGTCTTGCACATTTGGAGTTTCATTTCAGTTCACCTTCTGCATTTTCCATTGCAAATTTCTTAGTTGTAGTATCTGAATTGAGGCTGTTTCCTGGTTTAGGGTATTAAAGATGAGGAACTTTTCTGTGTTGTTAGGGTTTGTCTCTAGTTGGAATATTTTTGTTTCTTTGTTTTGCTCAGCTGGTATTCTTAGTCAAGAGACTGTGTGTGCTTTTCTGTCCCACTCTTGTCCTGTGAGCTGATGTTTCCAATCTGAAATTTCAGGTGTGTTCTGAGAAACTTTGTAGTTTGGTTCTGACATTCTGGTTGTAGTCGGTGATACAGAATCATGATATTTCAAGGTAAGGATATGGAAGGGGACATCTGAGTTACTATGCTGAGGATTGGTGTTTGGAGTAAAACTGGTTACTGGGACAATCTGGAGTGAGGAATGGTGAGCCATGAAAGGAGACGCAGTTACCAACATGCAAAAGCATCTGCAGTAGCAGGTTACTGAGAAGCTGCCTGCACAGGCTGAAAGGCTGCTCAGGCTTGAAAAATAATTATTATCTTTGTATGAAAGTCCCAATTCCTTTGAGGAAAGAGGAACTGAACTCTTAAGTCCAGTATTCCTGGATGCCAGTGCTCGTGTCGTGACAGCAGTTGGGTAGCCACAGTTTCAGCCTACAGCTGAAATTTCATCCAGAGCTGCTTGCTGCAGGTACTGTCAATGTTCCAGAGTTGTATTTGGATAAAATACCAAGTTCTTGCTTTCTTTTGTTTTATTCATGTTTCCTTTGATATTTTTTGATTACTTTAAAGACATGGATGACTGTTTTCAAAGATCAGCATTCATTTACCAGCTCATATAAACGCAGACCTTTGGAACATTGCAAACCCTTCATAGGCCATGGGAAACGTGGATTTTGTAATGTGTAGGGTGATTTTTTTTCTATAAGGAAGTATTTTGAATACTGAAGTCTATGGACACATCTAAAACCTCTGTCACAAAATTGCTGTTTCCCTGGAGTTGAGGGAAAGCAGTGTCAGTGCTGCTTTCACTGCTAAGCTCTGGTACCACAGACATTCCCTGTTAATGCCATGTTGAAACCATTGCTGCAATGTTTCAAGTTTAAAATCTGTATTTTGCTGTGTAACTAGAGCTGGGATAAATCAGTCCCATGAAATTGGAGGCAGAAGTTCTCAGGCTTTTTTTGCTCCATGGACCACAAATTACGCTGCTGTTCCATGGGTCCAGCTTGCCAGCCACACTGAGGAAATAAAAAATAGCATTTTGAAAAATCCTGCCATTTTGTAAGCTCAGTAGTTATACAGGGGGTGATTAATTTATGGTATTGTAGGAATATTTGTTAGATTTTATTTTGGACCATATTTTAAGGTACCAATGCAGGTACTTTCTACTGCCTTTGGTTTTCTCTCTCATGTTTAATATTATTACTGTGCACATGAAGTGCATAGTGCACATTCGTATGCTTTAAACACAAGATGAAAATCTAAAGTATGCAATAAATACTTCAATATTTCCAGTCATGGTTGGGAAATACAGAGAGTTTGTGGAACCTATGACAGCTACAGTGAATATATTACTTTAAGACCCTTAAACTGGCTCCCTCTGCACACCCTGCTCTGCATGCACAACACATGTATGTGGTTTTACATGTATCTGTAGTTGCAAGAGCTGAAAAAATTGAGCAAGTGTCTTCCACAAGGAAGGACCAGCTTGATTTAACATAAATCCTTAACAGGGTGATATGGTTTTTTGGAAGGAGTAATCTGTAAAAATCCAGTTATTATCTTGCACTTCAGTGCATTGAGCAAGAAAACAATCATATTGCATTAATTAATGCTCATTTGCTGCAGTGAGTGATAATCCATAGTGAGCTTTTGTATTTGAAACTTTTAATACAAATCTGGTTTGCTCATGAAGGTTGTAACAGGAATTCAGATCTGGTACTTCATTGCCTAAACGTGGTGACCACCTGTTAATGCTGGTTTTGCCTATGCACCAAGAAGTGTTTGATTAAAAAATACAACTGAAAAATGGAACTTCCTTAAATTTCAGTGAACCCCCTGCCATGTTTCCAGAAGCCAGTGGAAGTGACCCATCTTGCCGTGCTTCAGTCTGTTTCCTTGTCAAGCACTGGCAGCTCTATAGGCTGAATTAGTGGTGCTAGTGGTCATGTTGGGGCTTTTGCTATGACTTTTCCATCTACACCATTTTCCTGTGAGTAATTGCTGGTGTGTAATCTGTCAGTGGAAGGAGGAAGATTGAGCTGGTTTACAAGTATTTTTTTCTGTAAGTCATATACAGGTTTGAGTTCATCCCTCATCTTCCCTTAGCACTTGGACAAAAGCAAAATGCTGCTGCTGCTTGTTTCTTACCTGTAGCTGATAGTGTTTTCCTTTAGTTGCTTCTTTCAGGAATGCTGGTAAATACTGTGTGTTCTGGAATTACTAAAGCTCACCGGGCTTTCCAGTTGATGAGGCTACACAATAGAGACATTTGGCAATCCAGCAGTGACAGTACTTGTCAAATCCAGCTGCTCTATCAGCAGGGATTACTGAAGCTAAAGCATAGGCAGCATGTAGGTGTGTTACACCTTCCTGGCAGGTAATCCTAGCTGAGTACAGGGATCCAGGCTCCACTTGGACTCTCATCAGGTTACAGAGGCAGGCAAGAGTTCTGGCCCTGCAGTGGGTGTCCAAGGAGATTTCTCTGATTGTTGATTTAAAACTAGATGAAAAAAATTCTGATTCTCAGTTATTAATTTTTTAAATTTTTATTTTAAAAAAATATAAAGTTGCATTCCTTGTGTCCCTGAACAATGCTGGATCTTCAGGATGACATCTTTTACAGGCTGTGCATCAATCAGAATAAATTTTAGGGAGCACAGATAGTTTTCAGCTTTCTTGTTTTTGTTGGCTGCCCCCTCCTGTCTGTTTCCCTTCCACTTTCCTGGGTTGGTTTAACTCTGAGACATGATTAATAGTATGAGTTGCTGTCAGTCATCTTGCTCTGAAAACTTTCTCTGGAGGCTAAGTGTGCACTAACCTTTATGTGAAAAAAATTGGGATTGCAGAATAAGACTATATTTTTGAACATTAAGTTTGTGTGTTAGTGATAAATAATTTGCCTGCTTAAACTGAGCATATGATTGTACTCTTCTTAACAGTGAAGGTTACAGTTACAGAAGGGTAACTAATCACCTTCATAATTCACACTTGTAATGCATACAGTCTAATTAATAAAATTATTTTCTAACTTACCACAGTTTGGAGACGATGCTTACATGGTTTAACTACCAGCAAGCTGCTTTTTGTTTTTAGGAACATTCAATTTGTTTCCCCCATTACTGCTCTGATATTAGACCATTGCAGTTTTATGGAACATATTTTTCATATGAAATGGGACATTCCTAAGAGTGGATTAATAACCTGGTGCTCATTTTCAGCTGTGAATAGCAGAGTGCCCAGTGGCTCCACCAGCTCCTCGCACACTACCGAGTCCCCGACGCCCGAGCCCTGCCCGCAGGCAGCCAGCAATGTGCCCCCGCAGTCTGTGCTCCCCATGTACCCATCAGTGGACATCGATGCACATGTGAGTAATCCAGCTCAGTTTGGACTGGATTTGCTTAGGGAAAAAAACAAACAAACAAGTGCTGTTGTAGAAATATTCAAGTTGTCGTTATTTATTTCTGAATATCTGCTTCTTTTTCTCTCCCATGCGTAAAGACTGAAAGCAATCACGACACTGCGCTGACCCTCGCGTGTGCGGGAGGGCACGAGGAGCTTGTGTCTGTGCTGATTGCCCGTGGTGCCAATATTGAACACAGGGACAAGAAGGGTAAGTGAAAGCCATAACGCAGTTTGACCATGAACTAAAGCATGAAACAGTGAATTTCAAAATGTGAACTGCATTCCTGCACTTCACGTAATAACATTGGTCATACAAAGCCAGTGAGCTTCTGTCTGCACCTGAGTGGGATCTTAAGCAGATGTGTGAAACATGAGGCACTTCTGTCCTTACGACTCACCCTCTACAAATGACCTCAGCAAGCTGGATAGAGAAGGCTGATGGGGATAACCAGCCCATCTTGGCTGTCAGAGCTGAGTGGTGGCAGTTGTCAGGTTGGGTATCATTGTTCTCAGGAGCAGAGTTCAGCAAAATCTCACATATTTTAGAGCTGAGAGAACAAAACCACCACACCACTTGTGTTGGAGCTCACATTGGCCACTGGCAGTCAGCAACACATGCAGGGCAAATATGGTCACTGATTGGAGCTTAATTTAATAGTAATTATGCAGAAAGCCATGACTTCTCCAAGGAGAGGAACTGGTCAGAAGTTAATCCAAACTGATCACTGCAAGCACTGTTTAAATTTCTTTTGAACACCCTTTGGCTGGAATCAGAGCCTCGATGTGACAGGGTCAGAAGAGGGTTGGGAAAGGCTCTGAGATTGTGGCACCCAGCAGGAAACCCCCAGTCTGAAGAAGAGATGATCAATAGAAGTCATTGTGAATCAACCCATTTGTGCATTTCTGCTCTTTAATAATACTTTTGAGATACTCAAGGTTGCTTTTTAATGCAATCTCATGTTACTAGGTTTTACACCCTTGATTCTGGCTGCAACTGCTGGACATGTTGGTGTCGTGGAAATCCTTCTGGACAAAGGTGGGGATATAGAAGCACAGTCGGAGCGCACAAAGGATACTCCGCTTTCCTTGGCATGCTCCGGTGGACGCCAGGAGGTACAGACATGTCCTCAAAGGGCTGGAGCTGTTACTTGCAGAGAGGGGCTTTTTTGTACAGTGTTTGGTTTCATCTCTTGTTGATGCATCTTACTTTTTTTCTGGAAGGTTTTTCGCCTGTTTCAGTGTAGCTAATTTAAGGCTTTTTCCTCTTCTAAGAAAGGAAGAAGAAATTTAAGACTTTTTTTCTTCTCTGCCTTGCCTATCCCAGTTTTGTTAGTTAATGGTCATGGTCACTTGTGATAATTTGTGGTCTTTCTTCAGTCAGTGTATCCTCACATGATAAGTACTTCTGTGAGGGAGGCAGGTATTTATTGAATAACTTTATTCACTGAGCACTTCCGTTATCCATCTTCCCTGTTCTCAAACCTGAAATAGCTGGTGTGAGCACACAAGGACAGAAACTGGGATTTTGTGTGGGCAGTATATGACTTTAGTGATAATGCACGGGGCTGATAAGTGCAGATGCAATGCAGGACACATTGTACCCATCTTTTAATGATATTTCAGAGTTCTGTCAGATTTGTATGTGTGTTGTTTTCCAAATAAGATTTTTGAAATCCTTCCTATTTCAGTCATGTGCATTGTACCTTAGAAGATGGCATGGAGATGGCCAAGAGCTCTGTAATAGATTAATATAAGGATTAAAATAGTTGGATGAAATTGGAAAGTTTCCATTTTACTTTTGAATTGCAGATTTTTTAACAGTAAAAGTGCTTCTCATAAAAAAAGGCAAGATCAGCATAGCCTGTAGTAGTAGCATTATATATTGAACAACTGAAGTCTTCTGTTCTTCCTCTTTATTTGTTTTCTTTATGCCAGAATCTACCTCTTAAGTTTCTGGCTCAGCAAGGATCCTTTTTTTCTGGCTTGTTTGGAAATCACCTAGCTTATGTTAATCATAAATTGAGGCCCACTGAAGTACATCACCAAATGAGTTAATTTTCTGTCATTTTATTTCTCTGAAGCAACTCCTGATAGAGGGGTCCTTCCTCATCCTCATTTCATTAAAACATCAGTCACTGATTTTTACCATTTTTTTTTTTAAAGTTCATATAATATAGATGGCCAAACTTGGCTCAAGTGTCATTTGAATTCAAGTTGTGAGATGAGTTTTTGTGAAAGAGATACTTAGACATTATGAGAGTAGGGTAGATCTATTGTTTTCAAACTTAAGATTCCCAGGAAGAGCTTCACTTTAAAGCCTTGCAGTTTTATTTAGTTAAAACAACCTTTCTAGCAGACAAGTGCTCAGCTGCTGTGGTCATGGGCTGTGGGGGCTGTACAGAGATAGGGAAAAGTCAAGCAGAAGAGGGTGGAGATTTTCCTATGGAATCTTGTCTGTTGACAAAGGAAGCTGATAGCATGTTGGAAAGTTATCCCTGGATAATAGCAAAGGCCACAATATGTTAATATTTGTGCTGTCTTTTCAGGTTGTTGATTTGCTGTTGGCCCGGGGAGCAAATAAAGAACACAGGAATGTGTCTGATTACACGCCGTTAAGCCTTGCTGCATCTGGTGGCTATGTTAATATCATCAAGATTCTTCTCAATGCTGGGGCAGAAATTAATTCCAGGTAATGTACCATGTGGCCAGCTGGAGCTTCAGTGTGACACAGGCAATTCCTGTTGGCTCCATCCTGAGGCACAGGTTGGAATCTCAGGTGTTTTCAGATCTCCTTGCAACTGTTTTTACACTGAAGACATGTCTATGTTATTGTTATCTTAGTGCTTTTAAATCCTTTAACTATCACAAACTTCATCTGACTTATACCGAAATTTTAAGGGATTATAGTTTGCAAACTTATTCTTTCCCTTTTCCACCATTCTGAGGTCTGAAAATCAAACTATTTCCAAATAGAACCACATTGAGAAGGCAGCCAAGTGCTCAGAGCAGCTCTGTGTTTGAAGATGTCTTTTTCAAGCAGGGGAACAAATTTACACAGCAGTGTGTCTTAAGTCTGCTCTCTATTAATTTAAAGAAAATTTACATATATTCTAACACTAGATACAGCAAGAGAACTCTTAACTAGGGAAAGTTAAAGATGCAGCATGTTTTTCTTTGAGAAAATCAGATATAGCTTAAGGCTGATGTCTGATTCAGCCATCAGAATGTCTAACAGCTGAAATGTATTTTCCTGGTTTATACATTGGAGTTATCTATTGCATATAATCCCTCTGGTGGTTTCTCCTAATCAATAAAAAATGCTGCTATTTTAGGTCAGTGCCTACATTTTGTGTAGGTTGTATGTTCCTTTCTGGCTTACAACAAAACATTTTGTTGCTCTTGGAGATACTTGTGTACCGTGGGCACTGCAGTTTTTTTCTTTCCCTCAGGACTGGCAGTAAACTGGGGATTTCTCCTCTGATGTTGGCTGCTATGAATGGCCATGTCCCTGCCGTGAAGCTGCTGCTTGATATGGGCTCTGATATTAACGCCCAAATCGAGACCAACCGCAACACAGCTCTCACCCTGGCCTGCTTCCAGGGCCGGGCAGAGGTGGTCAGCCTGCTGCTGGACAGGAAGGCCAATGTCGAGCACAGGGCAAAGGTAAGTGGGGGACTTGCCTTTCCTTATGATTTATTGCCTTTGAGTCTTCAAGTTTCTTCAAATTTTCCTGTAACTTTGATCTTCTCTGGGCTCAGAGGAGTTAATACATCAGAGCGCTTAAATATTCTGAAATGAGTGTGGTTTCTTTTAGAAAATACAAAAGCATCAGTGATGATGTATTTTTGTGCATTAGGGAAAAGCTGACTGGTCCTTCTGAGTTTATAATGAAACTTAGATTGAGTCTTGTCTAGACTTCTTCAGGTTTAAACTTGACGTGATACTCAGTAACAGAACAGATACAGATATTTTTACATGCAGTGAAGTGTAGGCAGGAAGAGAATAGTGTTGCTTGTGATTCTCATATAGAACAGACTTCTTGTCTACAACCAGAGTAGTGCAGTCAAACTTTGTAAAGCTTTTACGTTGCTGTAGAACCCGTGGCTTCAGTACTGTGACCTTCTGTGCCTCTGAAATGCTCCACAGGTCCCATCCTTTGGTGCTCTGGGACAGCTTTGTGTCTCCTGCCATAAAGCAAGCTTAAAGCTTGTGTAGACAGCCAGACTGATTTCCCCAGCACAAAGGAATTTTTGGTAACTCCTAAGGCTGCTGAAATAATTGCTGTGTCTGTCTACCCCGCCTGCTTCTGGAATGACTGTGGCTGGAGAAAAGGGGATATGGATAAAAGCCAGCTCTCAAATGGTCAGTTGGGCATGTTAGCAGCTGGTGTAAGTTTTTTTAACAGTCTGACCTGGCAACTAAGTTGGGCCCAGATCAGTCTCAGTGCCAAGGGAGGCTAGAGAAAAGCTATAAAGCCAGTTTCTGAGTATTTTTGTAGAAACAGTTGTGTCTTCATTTGAATCTGTTCTAACCTCTGTTGTAGAGATCTTGTTATAAACTTTGCATTTGCTGTTGAGACAGGTATCTGGTGGTGCTTAGTCAACAGTTTGCTTGGGTTTGTATAAATCAAAGCCCAAGAGTGTTTGGGTTTTGGGTTGGTTTTGTTTGGTTGGTTTGTGTGTGGGTGTTTTGTTGTTGGGTTGTTTTTTTTTTGGTTGGGTTTTTGGGGTCTTTTTTGAGGAAGAGGCTGCTTGAAGTTAGGCTTCTAAACTAAATATAAGCAGCTAAATAAAAATCTGATTTCCCTTTGTAGGAATCATTTATGTCTTATCTGAAGTATGTTGTGCAGATTTCACAGAGTAACTCGTTCTCTTTGCACAGACTGGTCTCACACCTCTGATGGAAGCAGCTTCAGGAGGCTATGCAGAGGTTGGAAGGGTTCTCCTTGATAAGGGAGCAGATGTGAATGCCCCACCTGTGCCTTCCTCAAGAGATACGGCTTTAACAATTGCAGCAGATAAGGGTCACTACAAGTTCTGTGAGCTCCTCATTAATCGGTAAATCATTTCTTCTCATTAAGTGTTTAAGGCCAGAGTGGGTGGGGCTCTGAGCAACCTGATCTTGTGGGTGGCTTCCCTGCCCATGGCAAGGGGGTTGGAGCAAGATGAGCTTTCAGGTCCCTTCCAATCCAAAGCAGTTATGACTAATGATTAGTGGCACATTTGTTCTGTATTTCTCTGGCAAGAGTGCTCTTGTTCACATTACCTCATGCACCTGCGAGCAAAGGGAATGGGAAGCTTTGAAAATAGGATGTTAAATCTCTTCCCTACTCGTCAGTATTATCCTGGAATATCTCACTACTGTAGTGTTAATGAAGCCAAGCAGGCAGCTGGGACCAGAGGCAGGCAGACAGTGTCTGGCTTGGACGGCTTGTTTGTGTATGAATACAGCAACTCCCATGTGAGCATTGCTCCCCACTGTCACTTGAGAGGCAAAGCCTGGAGGCAGCTCTTGAACTTTTCAAGCATAACCCAGTGTGCTGCTAACATCTTAAGGGGCTGTTTTGTCCTGTGGGTAGTCACCACACTGATAATTTAAAGGTTGCTGGTTGCATATCTCTGGTGCATTAGGTGACATGAAATGAGTGTTCATTTCTGTCAGGGAGGTTTAAATATTCCCCTTGTTACTACCCTGCAGGTGAAACAGCAAATTTCAGGGACAAAAAAATTTCAGAGATGGTTCTCTAAGAAATTTCAGAATTTCTCATATCTTGCCACTGTATTTTAGTTATTAAAGTTCTATATCCAGTTGTGCTCTGATGTTTTGTGATTTTGCTCCCTGACTTCCACCTTGACTCATGCCATTTCTCTGGGTTTGTGCTTTTAGAGGAGCACACATCGACGTTCGCAACAAGAAAGGAAACACCCCGCTGTGGCTGGCAGCCAACGGTGGGCACTACGACGTGGTCCAGCTGCTGGTGCAAGCAGGGGCAGATGTGGATGCTGCAGATAACAGGAAAATTACCCCTCTTATGTCAGCATTTCGCAAGGTAGGAGACCAGCTTCTTTTGTGTTTCCAAAACAATGCCTCTCGTTTGGTCTTGAGTCTGAATGCTTGGGTTTAAAAGAAACAAATATAAGATGGCAAAATTGCTACTTTGATAAAATACCTGCTTCAAAGTCATAATTACTGTACTTCACAAAGATCCAGTTTTTGACAAAGAGTTGAAAAATTTTGTCCCATAAATGATCGTAGCTTTATCATTTTCAGTTGTACACTGTGCAAAAACTTTGACTGTTTGAGATTTCCATATTTCTGCAGTCTGTACTGCTTGTTTCAGTCCTGCTTTGGAGGTGAACACAATACCAGTCTGCAATAAGCTGTCCTGATTCCCTTGTGCTTCTCGCATTTTATTCCTAATCTGTTGTGATGGGACACTATGTAGTCAGCTCTTCTGTCACCCACTGCTTTTTCTTCTTGGCAGGAAGAGCATTGCTTAGGGATTGTTTCATCAGTTGTGGTGTTGGATGCAAGGAGGATAAGCAGAGGACTTTATTAACTGTAGCTGCTTTGCATTTAACAAAATAGCAAATAAGCATGCAGCTTTTTGACAAACAGAAATGCTGAGCTTGCCCCTGTTTTGACACTGTCTTGCTTTCACATAACTTCAGAAGCAACAGTTGCATGCTCTATGTGGTTGCACAGTGTACCCTGGGAGTAGAGAAATGTGCTTGCCAGGATAACATTCAGGTGGCTCAGTGTCCTGATCTGACTTGGCCTGTAATTGAACAGTCTAAGTCAGCTCCATGGAGCGAGTGGCAAGAGAGTGGGTCGGGTAACAGGGTCTAAAGAGGGTTGTCTTGTGTCTTGGTTGTTACTAAAATCATGAAGATCTGCCTCTGGTCCTTGTATTTTAAAATAAAAAGTAACTTGTGCAGGAGCTTGTCTTTGCCACCATGAAGCAGAGCAATGACTGTGCTGTCAGCACTGAGCAAACAGGACCTGCCTTCCTTCCCAAACAGCAGGTTACCAGAAATGTTCTTACTTATTTTCAGTCTTTTGCATTGAACTGAGAGATATCAAACTTGTATTTTGTTGATGAATGTTGACAATTGTATACAAAAGATTAGAATTTTCCTTGGTGTTCTAGGGGCATGTGAAGGTTGTTCAGTTCCTGGTGAAAGAAGTGAACCAGTTTCCTTCAGACATTGAGTGCATGCGCTACATAGCGACCATCACGGACAAGGTGAGTTGAACCTGGGGAGGAGACCCTGTCCTGAATTTCCATCAAAAATATCCATAGGGAATTCTTAAGTATTCAAAAACTGAATGTACATGTTTGTTCACATACGTCTGATTTGGAGATTTGTGCATGTCTCCTTTCTAATATAGCACTTAGAAAGTAAATCAGCATTAGATCCTCGTCTGTGAAATAGTTTGTATGTTTATGAATACAGGGGAGCTAATCTCATGTTGCAGAGAAAGCCTCACTCCTCAGTTACTGTTTATTACGGTGGTAGTAAGACAAGTTTGCATTTCAGGACCTGTTGAAAAAGTGTCACCAGTGTGTGGAGACAATTGTGAAAGCTAAAGACCAGCAGGCTGCAGAAGCCAATAAAAATGCAACTATATTGCTGAAGGAGCTCGACCTGGAAAAAGTGAGTAAATAATTGCTGTTGTGTAACAGTGTTTGAACTGTGGGTGAATCTTTAGGCTGCATTTCCTTTGGTGCTTTTTGGGGCAGACAAGTCTTCATGCTCTGACTGTGTCTGTGTTCCTTCCTCTAATGTACCATACAAGTGAGGCACATACTGAGGGTGGCAAATCAGAACTGACTTCTGCTTCAGCCACTCCATTGTCCTTTTTGGGAAAGCTTGGACTTGCCAATAGTTCCTTAGGCAGTAGCTCTCTGGTACCACCTCAGCACAGAGGTGGTGTGAGTAAGGGAGGTCTCCAGTCTCATGGTGTATTTCTATAGGTGTAAATCATGTCCATAGGCATTTTATGGACTTCTGCTCAGGGGAGTTGAGCAGATAGTGGAGAAAATCCCTTCTCCCTTTGTTGAGAATACTGTAAATTGTTCTAGAGTAACACACTCTTGAGTGAGCTCTCCTAATGGAGTTTCTTACAGTTTTTGACACGTTCCACATTGGTTTATTAAATTTTCCAGGTTGTGGACTTGTTAAGCACACATCAATTGCTGTGCACAAACAGTGCAGCAGATGACTGATTCCATATACTAAAAAAAAAAAAACAGTTAAAATTAGAGTCATTGAGAACTGGCTTTTGAATCAAAGAGGTGAACATCACACAAAAAATACCACTGAGATTATTAAAAGTTTGAGAAAAGACTAAGAGGATGAGAGATTTTTCTGGTCTTCCATTAAAACTGTATTTTTGCTAATACTTCTGTTTTCGTTATTACTTTGTTTTCATTCTTTAGCTATTTTGAGACCAGCTAGTCCTGTTGTTGTATAAGTTCTGTCCAGCTTCTGTGTAAGGATTCAGTATGTGCCGAAGACATTCTAGTTCATTGTGCTCTCTCCTTTGTCCTTACGCCCAGATTTCTAGAGAAGATCTGAATTATAATTTAATCTGTGTGAAAATGTTTAAATATGGATTCTTTTCTCCTACATAGTCAAGAGAGGAGAGCAGAAAACAAGCTCTTGCAGCCAAAAGGGAGAAAAGAAAGGAAAAGAGAAAGAAGAAGAAAGAGGAACAAAAAAGAAAACAAGAGGAAGATGAAGAAAACAAGCCTAAGGAAACTCTGGAACTACAAGAAGATGATGATGAAGAAGAAAATGATGATGAAGGTAAAGAACAAGGATTTCTATGAACAGTGTAGATATGGGGGTGCCACCTTCTAACCATGAAGGTAAAGGAATCTGTTTGAAAGCCGGGCTCTCATATTTGACAGTATTGCATGGCTTCTGCCTGGCAAAACTCCTTTGTTCATTTTTCATCCCCCCCTTTGTTCACAAAAGTCTTTCACTCTTTGATGATTTATGGCTGAATTTGGTGCTAGTCTGACAGCTCAGCAAGGAACATAACTTCAGCTGGGGTGTATTGAGTGAGGACACTGAGTTTTCTATTTTGTTTGTTCTGATTGTATGCAAACTGCCTTTCTTTCAGTGGAGCAAGAAGTTCCTATAGAGCCTCCAAGTGCAACTACTACAACTACAATTGGAATTTCTGCAACTTCAACTACCTTCACAAATGCCTTTGGGAAGAAGAGAGCTAATGTGGTGACTACTCCCAGCACAAACAGAAAAAATAAGAAAAATAAAACTAAAGAGACTCCTCAGAATATGCAGATAATTTTGCCAGATCAGCATATATCTCTAGCACAGCAAAAAGCAGATAAAAATAAAATAAATGGAGAGCCAAGAGGTGGTGGTGCGAGTGGGAACAGCGATTCAGATAACTTGGATAGCACAGATTGCAACAGTGAGAGCAGCAGTGGAGGGAAAAGCCAGGAGCTGAACTTCACGATGGATACGAACTCCTCGGAGCGGCGCTATGCCTCACTGCTCATCCCCTCTCAGGAAGAAAAAAACAGCACCTCAGCTTCCAAAACACCAACGAGGTGAGACTGCTCTGCTCCTTCCCTGGTGTTTCACAAGGTTCCACCTATGCCAGTGTCAATGTTCTGTAGCTTAAGCTCTACACCAACTGTACATTCCCAGAGCCTAGAGAGATTGAGGCTGCTTTATTTGCATAGCTGTGTTAAGCTTGTTGAACACAACCTCTTTAAAATCTCGTTGGAACAAGATTTTTTTTTTGCGTTGTTGGCCAGTTTTTAATACTACTGGAGCCAAATGGCCTTTTGTCTCTGCACTTTTTAAGCATCCATGTTGCAGTGTTAGCTTTGTTAGAATGGATCTTAATGTGAATATGCTGGGAATTTAATAAGGAATTGCCAGCTTTATTTATCATCCACATACAGAAGTGGTTTTGTTATGTTTTGATTGTTTTATGGTTTCATCATTAACTCATTTGACTTGCAACCTTTTTCTTTAAAGGAGAGAAGAAGTTGATGACTCTGAGCATTTCACCTGCCAGGTTGATGGCCAGTTTGATATAACCTTGTCAAGCCAGAGGTGAGAATCAGAAGAACTCAGGGAATGCCGGGACCACATGAATGGTTCAAAAAGTCATTCAATTGCTTGGGAATTTGCTGATAACTTTTACAATACCACTTCTTGAAAAGGTCATTGGTCTGAATCAGGAAGCTTGGATCCCATGTGGGTCTGTAGTCTGTTTTTACATATAAGTAATACAAGTCTGATTCTCCATCGTTTTGTTTTTTCTTTCCATTTTCTGTGGTAAGGGAGGGAAGAGAGCAGGGATGTTGATCTGCAGGACATTGGGCTGACAGAGAGGCCAACTTCAATAAGAACACAGACATTGTGGCATCAAGAGAGGCAATGAGACAGGGCTGTTGTCAGACTGATTGAGACACTTGTCTGGGACTGGGAAGAGAGGATATTTTTCTTTTTCCTATTTTTCCCCAGATTCAGGTTAGATGCAAAATGAATGAATTCACCAACCCTTGTGGTTAGAGGGTGTGTGTTTTGGGCTCCCATTAGGATTGTTGAAAATAGGAATTTGTCTATATTCTGTTCTTCAGACAGAGATTGTTTCTGCCTTGGACCTTTCATCCAAGGTTTGCTGCAAGAACCTTGTGGTCCTGTGCAATTCACTGCAGCAGGACAAGCTAAATGCATCCTTCTGACTCCTTGTTAGAGGTGGTTCTTCTGGAAACAGTTCATGCTGCTAGTTTTAAGCTGCAGGAATGTAAGCTGTATGCTGTCATTTTATTTTGTAATTTGTAATCAGCACTTTTCTGTTCCCAGACTTGACGGGGAAGGTCATTCGAATTCTTTGTCGACTACTTATAAGTCTGTTTCCCTGCCTCTGACCTCTCCAAATGTAAAGCTGAATCTGACCAGTCCAAAAAGAGGCCAGAAAAGAGAAGAAGGCTGGAAAGAAGTGGTTAGAAGGTAAATACTTTAATACTATTTTTTAAAACTGTCTGTGAGCTTTTTAACTTGTAAATTATTTTCAAATATAGAATGTCCAGCAAGATTATATAACTTATAATCTTATAATTTTTTATAATTTATAATCTTATAATTTATAACTTATAATATTAAGGAGAACCTAGCCTACTTTGTCTTGCAGTGCTGGGAAAAGCAACTGCAGCTCTAATTTGTAGTAGCTCCTCACTAACTTAGTGTGAACATGATGTAAACATAGTATTTGGCATCAGAAAATAAAGACAACCTGTGATTTTAGTGGAGTAAAGGATGTGGGGACAAGATAAAAGAGGAAGTGAGCAGAGGGTAGTGAAAAGCCCTACAGCAGATGATTGCCCATGAACTAAAGGCAGAATGGATGTAGGTAGGGGAGAGGCAAATGATCCCTTCAAGGCCAAAATTCATTGTACTTTGGGCAGTGACCTTGATCACTAATTCAGTGGAAAATTGTGTTACCTGACAGTGAGTGCTTAGAGATACAGTGAGATTTAAAGTTTTACTGTAAAGCAATATTTTCTTTTGAAAATGTTGGGTTTTACTCTATGGCCGTTAACACCCCGGTATCTCTAACTTTTATCTTGTCTACTGCTTGGAACTAGAATGATCATCTGGCTTTGCTTTTTTTCTTTTTTTTTTTTTTTTCTTTTTTTTTTTTCTTTATCAAAAAGGAATACAGCACAAACATACCAATGTTAGATGCTTTGGGTGCACTTAGGAGACCCTCCTGCTTTTGTGTTCTGCAGTGGCAATGACTAGATGTGCTCATTTTGGAGAATTTTAGACTATGTGCAAAGAATGTAATTGTATAGAGGGCTTGGTGCGTTTGGATTAGTAGAAGCCACAGAGTGTTCTTAATAAAGGTTAAAAAGGCAGTTTCATATGAAAATTTTACACGTTTGAACTCTTAGTTTGTTCTAGTGTTTGTACTCTTGTGTGTTTGAACTCTTGGTTTGGTCTCTGCCTTTTGATGTGGTCACCAATGGGGCTCTGCACAGTGACTTGGCCTTGCTGGGTGTGTGGTGGCAGCCTGGTCCCCACTTGGGGAGTGGTGCAGGCAGGAACCCCTCAGACAGCCCTGAGCCCTTCTGACCTGAGGCTGCTCCTGCTCTCCTGGGGCTTTCAAGTCTCCTTGGCTCAGCCCAAATGTTCATGTGGGTGCTGTCCACTCCTGTGTTGGCCTTGGCAGTGTTCTAGACATGCATCCAGAACCTGCCCTATCCTCTTTCCTGAGGAATGCCATAAGGAACATCCCATTCAGGGTTCTGCACTGGTGTTTGCTGTGCCCTGACTGGTTTGAAAACATGTCCTGCCAAAAAGTGTTGGTGACTGTGGATGTGTGGGTGCAGTGCCCAGGAGCTCCTTCTGCTAAAGCCTCTCCTGATCTCAACAAGAACTCTTCTTCCCTCTCTCTGTGAGTGACCCCCAGCTAGAAGGAATGTCTATCAAAGTAACCAATGCAAATGTCCCTTCTGCCCCTGACAGGCAAGTGGGCAGAGTTTTGAAAGACCCTCCTCCCAGCAACACTCTGCAGCCAACACCAATTGAGCAATTTCAGCTGCAGAGAGGAGGGCGCTGCTGTTCTGGAGCAAAAAGGTACTTTTGGGGACACTTCTCTAGGTCAGAACCATCAGCCATGAGAGGGAGGGAGGGAAACAGCTGTGGATGATGGGTGGGAGGAGGCTGACACTGGGGTGGGCTCTCCTGGAAGAGAAATGCTTCCCTGATGGCTGTCAAGAGATCCCCAGCTCACTGTGGAAGCAGACCATGGTGCAGTCAGGAGGCCTGTGAGCAGTACAGGTGTTCTTGAAACTTAGGTGAGCATGGGGCTCTGGTTTGGGGAGGGAGTAACTGATGTCTGTCTTGACAAAGGAGCCTTGGAAGTGGAGGTGGGGAAGAAAACCCAAAGCATGAAACAGCCTTAGGATAGAGCTGGGTCCATGCACTGGGGATTCTGGAGATGGGGAGGGTTGTAGTGTGCTGTGCTGGCAGGAATTGGGGAAAGGAAAAACACCTTGGCAACATGAGGTGTAGCTTTAGAACATTTTCATGTGTTTAGATGTTTAAAATTAAACAGGTTTCCTCTAAGTCCTGTTTGGTGACAAACAATTCCCTGAGATCAATGGATTACTTACTTAAAAGGGATTACTTACTTACAAGGAGGAACTTACTTACAAGTTTCCAAGACTGGAATAGCTAGGTGAAGCTGGCAGCCTTTCCACTGGGTGGCAGGGATCTGTGAGTGCTGTGATTTCTGAAACCCCTTTGAATCCCCTCTGATTGTTCAGCATTGAGCCAGTGCAGATCACTAGCACTCCTGAAAGCAGCTTATGGGTGCAAGAGGTCCAACACACCTAAAAGTCTTGGGACAGTGGTGGCCCAGAGACGTCAGCTGAGGTCTGTGTGCAAGCAGAGCTTGTGTTCAGACACTTCCCAATACCATGTGCTTGCTCTGACCCACCAGTACCATGTGAATCAGGAAAACCCTGAACTCACTGACTTTGGTGACAGCGTTGTGGCCTGACAGTGAGCCTGCTTCTGCAAGTCCAGGCTGCCATCACATGGGCTTCCAGCAGCTCCCTAAATCACAGCTCTGCACACCTTCAACTGCTTTCACCCACTGTTGTTTATTGGTGACGCTGCACTTCCAGATCTTGAGGTCTGAAAGAGATGCTTACTAAAAGGTTGTGGATGCAGATGGTGTTACAGAGCTGATCACTAGAAAGCCATCTTCTCCTTGCTATAAACACTCCAAGTAGTTAAGCCATGGGGTTTTATACTTGAAGCAATGCTGCTTGTGTAAATTCAGGTTGATGAGCTGAGGATTTGTCTCCACTTTGGAGAGGTACCCAAGATAAGATAAAATCCAAGAGGGGTTCTGAAGTAGTATGAGGCTCATATATCATGGTAGAATAAACGCTACTGGAGAATCCTTGCCAGGTACTGAGGATGATGAGTAATTTGAGTGGGGGACTTTGAGTGAGGCTCCAAAAGGTGAAGAAAAGATCAGCAGAAAATCACATACTGCCCTTAAGAATATTACTTCAGCCACTGTCAGACAGCAGAGGGGGTTTGTCTGTCTTTGAAGTTTGAATGTGTTTCACAGATTTCTGATCTTTGTGATACAGGTCAAAGAAATTATCAGTCCCAGCTTCTGTCGTATCTAGAATAATGGGAAGAGGTGGGTGCAACATCACAGCAATTCAAGATGTCACCGGTGCCCACATTGATGTGGATAAGCAAAAAGATAAGAATGGAGAGAGAATGATCACTATAAGGTACAGTATCTCAAAATGAAAGTCTTGAGTTACTCCACAGTGTCATTTATTGAAAAGTTTGTTTGCTTTCTAAGGCAGGATCTATTTAGCTTCTTTGTTCTAGAATAGCACATACATTCCTGCTGCCAAGATATGCTGACAATCAACTTGAAAGATAATCCTTAAGATACACAGAAGTCAAGAAATAACTTATTGCAGTAAACTTACAATAGACTTAGAGATCAGTATAAGACTGAAGCTATGGAACGTTGCACAAAGTGGAGTTTCCTTTTGCAGGAGATAAATCTGTTTGTGTTTAACCTAGGGGTGGTACAGAGTCCACGCGATACGCAGTGCAGCTCATCAATGCCCTTATTCAAGATCCTGCCAAGGAACTGGAAGACTTGATTCCTAAAACTCATATAAGAACACCTGCTTCGAGTACCAAATCAATCCACGCAAACTTTTCATCTGGAGTCAGCACTGCGACTGCTTCCAACAAGAACTCCTTTCCTCTCGGAGCACCGCCCCTGGTCACATCGCAGTCATCGACACTCTCTACTTTCCAGCCTCCTAACAAATTAAACAAGAATGTCCCAGCGAACGTGCGCTCATCTTTTCCGGTGTCTCTTCCTCTCGCTTATTCTCACCCTCATTTTGCCTTGCTGGCTGCCCAAACTATGCAACAGATCCGGCACCCTCGCTTACCTATGGCCCAGTTTGGAGGAACCTTTTCACCTTCACCAAACACTTGGGGACCATTCCCAGTGAGACCAGTTAACCCTGGCAGCACGAACAGCTCTCCCAAGCATAATAGCTCGAGTCGTGTGGGTAGTCAGAATGGAAGTGTTCTGCAGACGGAGTCTCCTGGGTTACCTACGTCCAGTTGTCCCGTTACCGCCTCGTCTGTAGCTGCTTCCACCCAGCCTCTGTGTGTGACCAGTAACCGGACTCCCTCCTCGGTCAGGAAGCAGCTCTTTGCCTGCGTCCCCAAGACGAGCGCTGCAGCAACAGCCATCTCAACTGTGACGAGCACCTGTAGCACTCTGCCCTCAGCTTCCTCTGCGCCCACAAACAACGGGCAAGTGCCCACAGCGTTTCTGCCATCTACTGCTCCGCAAGCGCAGCACTCTGCCCTGAAGGCGGACTCGTTCTCGGCTGTCTCAGCACCCAAGGAGAAGGTGTCGACCCCCGAGCAGCCGCCAGCAAGCGCGTGCCCGCCAGCTTCAGTCGCAAGCAGTTGCAGCGTGTCAGCCAGCAGCAGCTCAGGGGGCACCGAAACGCGCCCGGCGAGCAGCCCCGCGCCGCCCAACAACGCGCAGGAGGAAGTTCTGCCAACCAGCATGTCTGAGATCAGCCCTTCCATGTCGATGCCTTTTTCATCCAGCTCAGAAACTGCTCCTTTAAGCTTAGCGTCGCCCAGGTCAGTTGTTGCAGATAATCAGGACAACAGTAACTTACCTCAAGTAGCTGTACCAGCACCTCGAGTTACTCACAGGATGCAGTCCAGAGGTTCTTTCTATTCAGTGGTACCAAATGCAAACCTCCATCAAGATCCTCAGTCTATTTTTGTTACGAATCAAGTTCCTTTAACACCTTCTCAAGGTCCACCTGCTGCAGTGCAGCTTTCGTCAGCCATGAACGTTATGAACGGTTCTCAGATGCACATTAACCCAGCAAACAAATCATTGCCTCCTGCCTTTGGGCCAGCAACGCTCTTCAATCACTTTAGTAGTCTTTTTGATAGCAACCAGGTGCCAGCTAACCAAGCATGGGGAGACTGTCCACTCTCTACCCGAGCAGCAGCTGACCCATCTTTCACTGTTCAGTCTACCTTTCTGAATAACTCTGTGCTAGGACATGTGGAAAACGTTCATCCCGACAACTCCAAGGCTCCTGGTTTCAGGCCACCTTCCCAGCGGGTTTCAACTAGTCCTGTAGGTAAGTCATTAAGATCGTTTTCTGGACAAAATTCATTTCTTCAGCCATTGCACTTTGATCATACTGATGGAGAAATAGTCTACAAATGACAACTGGAGAGTGCTCATGTAATGAGGATTGCCTGTTTTTTCCAAGTGCTCTTTAAAATGCTGATGATTTTTTTTCTTCAGCTCTTCCAGGCTGTTAGGAGTTGGGAAGATTTCAGATGTTGCATTGCTTGTCCTCTGTGTGAGACAGGAATGCTCCCACTTGCTTGTAGTGTAGCATCAATTTTAGGTTTTGGGTTGGAATGGAGCACAGTGTGGGATGACACCAATCCTGAGGACTCCTGGAGTTTCCAGCTGCAGCAGTGACTGCATGCAGGTGCTCAATATTGTGAGACTCCAGCTTGACTCAGTGAGGATAAACTCTCTGTACTTTTTGGTTCTTGATGTGGCTCTGGGATTTTAATAAGCTTACTTTGTGGAGCTTATTGGTGTGCTACAGCATGGGGTGTTTTATTCAGAGATTCAGTATAGCAGTACTAGCACATCTGGATTTGTTTGAAATGGGTTATGAACACTGACATTGAGCTCCCTGCGCTTGCTGTGCTCTGCCTCCAGGATTTTTCTTCTCAGTGTTCAAACTGTATTGCAGGCAGCCAACTGCACCCATTAGGTTGGAAGGGACCCTCAAGAGATCTCTTCTTGGCCACCCTTTTGCTCTTGCCATGGTGTCTGTGGGGTGCCCTGGAGCTGGGTATCTGGAGAGCCAGATAAAACAACACAGTGTATGTTGGGTATTTGGGCTAAAACTTCAGGACTTGAATGCTGGGCTGGGACAAGTCAAGTAGTTTGACTTTCAGATTAAAGGAGAAGAGAGCATTTGGAAGATGTGATGGTAAGGAAAGAAGATCTTCAGATTCCCTTTCCCCTCAGTTGCTTGACAAATGTGCAGGACTTCTGCAAACCAGAACACTTCTCTCTTACTGGCTTTAACCACAAAACTGGGGTGTTTGCTATGACTATAGTTTTCTCAGTTGTTAAATTTGGGTTGTACTGCACTGCAAAATGAGGGCACACCTAGAACTCTGTGCCACATCCAGCTTCAGTGTAGGAAGCAGAACCAGATGTATCAGATGAAGTAACTGGACCTTGTTCAACACAGACTGTTAATAAAGAGCTGCCAGATCCCCAGCAGGCTCCAAGACCACATGACAGTGGCTCAGCTTTTCCTCTGCAGTGGTCTGAACTGAGTTGGTTGTTGCTGAAATAATTCCTGGGAAAGGAAACTTATGGCAAATGGGATCTGCTGATTTCCCTGACAGTGGCATCCTGCGTGTGCAAACATGTGTGACTGGGACTTCTTACAGCAACAAACTATTTTGCTGTTCCCTTATGTTAAGATCATCTGTTTGTTATGGGAGAAAATTTCTTGTATTTCTGCTTTTATATATCCTTTTATACTTTATATATCCTTAAGTGACTGTAAGTATTTAAGAAACAGTGTAAATCTGTTTCTGTCATTAGAATGGTTAGGTAGATAGCTAAGGAAAATTCACACAGTTGACTTTGGGGAAGATATTTGTGAAGTTCTCAATGAAGCTCAAAAATATTGGGACAGAACACCCCTTCCTGAGTTAGGATTTGATTAGGATATTGCAAATTAAAGAAAACCTGCAAATAGGGAGTGTGCTGCTAAAATTGTGCTGGGCAGGAGGCAACTGATTAATCAGGTCCTTAATTGATTCATTTAATGTCATTTTACTTCATGTTGCTTCTGATCATCTTTTTTCAGAATCTAGATGTTCCAGGAGTAGGGGGGTTCAGGGAGCTTGAGGATGTTTGGAAGGTGTGATAGAGAGGAAAGGAGCGAGTACAGTAGGCTGAGGACTTCTCTTTTGCCTTCCCTCAGAGCCAAGTGTGGTCTGCCCACCCCTCTCATTTGCCAGCTGGTCCCAGGGGAGTGGACCTTGCCCTCGGCTCAGCCCCAGGGTTGGCAGAGCTGGAGAGTTCCATGGCTGTTTGCATAGGGTTGGTGACACAGTTAATGAGATTTTGAGAAGGGGGGGACAAGGGCTGGTCACTGCTCCTGCTCTGGCCAGCAGCAGCACAGTGGACAGGGAGCAGCCAGGGCCTGGCCTGGCAATTCCATGTGGTCAGAGGGGTTGGGAACAGCCTTGGAGCAGGAGGACACCCATCCTCTGATCTCAGCTGTGGGAGGGACACCTGAGGGAGCAGAGGTTTGTATTTTGTGCCTCTTTAGCACAGTTGGCCCATGGCAAATTTTTCTACAAATCAACGTTTCTAAGGGATCACCTCTAAACTGATTAGGTGAGGATTTAATATAGTTTGGGTGTGCACTAACCCAGCTTTTTCTTAACAAGTTCTCATCTCAGGGTGGAGTTCAGGTACTCTGCTTTTCTTGGAAAGTTCATGGGTGAGCTGAACTGCAGCTTGAGTTTTCTCTGATTCACCAGTTCCTTTGAGGCACAGATATCTCTGCAGATCTCAGTGCTGTGGATGCATCCTGGAAATGGCCTATTTGTCTCACATTTTTAGGTCTCTTGACCTGGGAGTTTGCAGTTGAGGGCAGGCTTAGCCCAACTATGAGAGGAGGCTGTGGAGAAGACCAAAAGTAATCTACTTTTTACTTATGTCCTCTGCATTTTAAGGTGTTTGAGACCTTGCTTCTTAAAAGGGGTCTCAAACTTGAAATATGCCAGCTTAGGAAGCAGCACCATGAGTATGAAACTGCATGAAATGGTTGGACTCTGTTTCACACAGAGTGACTGAGTGCTGTGGCCCTTTCTCTAAACGTGCAGGTAATGTTGCAGTAACTAACAGCTGCCCGGGGTCTTTGATAAACTGAATTTTGAGCAGAGTTTGTGTGAGATCAATACACTCCTCTCAAAAGCTCAGTTACGTATTCAGAGTACAGTGAGGAGTTTGAATTCTTCATAGCCCAGGTAAGTGCAGAGTATGGTATTGCAGAAGATTTTAGTATTAGAAAACCTCTGATTTTTTGGTAAGTACACAAATAGGAAGCTCATTATTAAAGTCAGGATTTGGTAAGTTAGTGTTCAGAATAACCATTTTTAATATCAAGCAAAGTTTTTCATCCACTTTTATGAAAGACAAGATAAAGTTAAAAAGTGTTCTTTGTGACCTGACTCCTGGATTTGTGCATCTCTGGCTGTCACACTCCCTTCAGCCCATGGAGCTTCTCCAGCAGTGCTGAAGTGGTCTTGACTATCCAGTCATTGCACTTTACAAGCTGTGTACCCATCAGCCTACTGAGCCATCAAAAGACATCAGGGCATCCCTCTCCTGCAGGAGAGCTGCTTTTGTCGCAGTCCCTGCCTTGTTCTCTGTCTGGGAGCCCAGCAGCACCCATGGGTGGCAGCAGCTCTGTTACCCTTCTGTCTGGGGCAGATCTTGTGTGGATTGCCAGCCAGCTGGCAGTCTGTGGTTTGGTGCGTGGTGGAATCAGTCCCCAGGGCCTTTTGGCTGCCAGGTTTGTGGCCAGAGGGGTGGCCAGAGTGTCCAGGCAGTGGCTCCACAGCAGATGCCCAGGGAGGGCCCTGAGCTGCAGGCTCAGGCCTGAGCTCTGTGCTGGAGCCAGGCTGCAATTCCAAACAAACTCAGCTCAATCACTCTGCACTCACAGGCACTGGCATCCTCCTCAGAGCCATGTGACAAACCCAGGAGGACTGTCCTCCCATGCTGGGGGTCCCTCAGCTAAACACCCCGTGTTCCAGCAGCAGGGGGATGTGTTTCTCTTTGGCTGTAAGGGAGACTTCTCAATTTAACATTTGGGCTAGTGAGGAAAAATACCTCCTTTAACTCCAGCAGATCATTTCTGTCCATGTGAGCAGGTTGGATCTGGCATATCTGCAAGAAGTAAATCAGGTGACTTGGTTGATAATACTGGGGAAAAGACCTGGCTTTCAGGAGCTATCCAGGCACTGAAAAGTGCCCCTCTAGTTTCTGATCTAAGGTACTGCCTGGCAGCACTGCTGTTTGTGGTGGGGTGTGTGTAGAGATAACCTTCAACCTCACTCTGCAGCAACATAGGCTGGTCCTGGTTGTGGTCATTTTGAAATGTTTAAATGGTTTTGAAACTAATCTTGTTTAATGGGCCCTTGAAACTAAACCCTAAACTCAGATGAACATATGGCCATGCCCATTTCTGCTTTCAGGTAATAACGTGTGATAAGACTTTTTACAACATTTTGGAAAAATACTTAAAAGCTTTGGCTTATAAAAAAAAACCTGTAATTCACCCTTGCTAGTAATTTTTGTGGGACTTTGAACTCTTTTCTCCATCTCTCTCTTCCTCTCACATGTCCCTGGAGGAAGCAGCCCCCTCCCTTGTGGTGCTGTGCCACACCATCCCTGTCTCTGTGGCCACAGCGTGCTCTGGCTGATCTCTACATGAAGGTACCTATGGGATGGCAAAGCCCATCCTGCAGAGAACTGCCTCCCTGGTGCTGGATTCCCCTGGGACTTTCACAGAGCCTAGATCCCTGTTGGATTTGGGTGGCTTTTTGTAAGCAAAGATCGTGGCCACTCCCAGCTTTCCTGCTCTGCCCTCCCTGCTAAGATCATTTTCTTTCAGCAACCAAAGGGATGGCTGTTTTTGTTAAAACTTGAGGCCAAACCAGAGAGCCTCCAGAAATGCCTCTGCGGTTTCTAAGGGAGAATCGTGCACCTGTAAATGACCTTACCATGTGCAGATGCCCCCAAGGGTGATGAGATGCTTTAATTATATTTGGAGCACTAGCTTTCTCTGGTGCTTTGAAGCAGGTTCCCAAAGAGAGATATTTAATCAAATTTATGTTTATTTCAGGCTTACCCTCTCTAGATCCATCCAACAGCTCTACAACTTCTTCTTCAGGTCCTTTGACAGGCTTTTCAGCAAACATACAAGGAGCACGGGTTTACCTTCAAGGGCCAGCGCCTGTTGGGACTCCCAGCTTTAACAGACAGCATTTTTCACCACATCCTTGGACAAGCGCAACAAATTCATGTAGGAACTTCATGGGTCTGTCTTAGTTAACTATAAATTCATAGCTATTGTCTTTAGTAGATTTCTAACTTGAGGGGGAACTTACCCAGTAATGCACAAAATGCTTTCCAATTGCTTTTAGCAGCTGTGAGGATGGTGTACAAATCCCAAGCTGTGCTATTTTATGGGGTTTTTCCCATGCCACTAGTTCTGGTAGCATTACTAAAGGCGTATTTGGGCAGAAAAATGAGTCATTGTAGGCTCTTGAGAGAGCATGAAGCAGTGGGGGAGTGGAGGTGATTATGCCAAGCTAAAGATTCCCCTCTAAGTAGTATGAGTTCAATATTAGGTGAAAATGTCATGTTTGTCATGGTTTGCAGCTACACTTGCCTTTTTTCCTGTTTCTTTCTTTCTTTTTTTTTTTTTTTTTTTAATTGGGATCTGGAATTATCATTAAAATTTTCCAAAATCTCTAAGCATCATCCAAGGTAACAGTGGGTTTTCTTCCTAATGGAAAGAACATGGAAGTAGCTTTACAGAAAATATGGGCCTTGGATTCAGAATCGTAGCTGAAGAGGTTTTTCATGTCACTGCATGCAACTTCATTGCCACTCTGAGTTTAAGAACCAAAATATTTCAATGAGTGCTCAAAGGAAGTTGGATTTCCCAAGGAGAGTCAGTGACACTTCTGAAGTTGGCGGGACTTTATGCTCTTGGGTCACACCTGTGGCTTTGGGAAGCTGTCTGATTTCTCTTCTGCTGGAAGTGGTAGATACCAAAACCAAGCTGTTTAGATATTTATGGTATTTTGGCTGATGTTTTCACCTCTTCCTGAAACTCTTCCATGTTTCTTATTCTTTCTTGTAATTAATTTAGATACACTGCTATGTCATGAGAATATCATGATTCTGATGGCTGAAAGCATTTGTGTTATAATGTGGATTTTAGAGTGGATTTTAGAATTTCTGTGAAAGACTTGAATACTTGCCATAAAAAGCCTTTAAAACATTTTATCATTTGCTTTGAGATAATATTGGGGAAATAAATGGGATGGTATTTACGCTTGCTACTTTGTGTGCAATTAAGCAAGAGAAATACTCTTTTCAGCAGGTGAATCTCCTATTCCATCAGTTTCCTCAGGATCATCTTCGCCCCTCTCAGCTGCTTCTGCACCTGCTAACTTGGGCCAGCCAAAAACGGGTAACGCCAACCCAGATCGGAAGGTGCCCCCTCCCATCGGGACAGAGCGGCTGGCCAGGATCCGCCAGGGAGGCTCCGTCACTCCCACGCCCTTGGGAACCAACTTCACCGCCCCCGTGGGCCACAGCGGCATCTGGTCCTTCGGCGTGAACAGCGTGTCTGGTAGGTGCTGCACGGACACCGCCAGGGCCTCTCGCAAGGACTGTGCTTGGAAGGAGGGTTGGAGCGGAGGAGTAAAGCTCCACAGTCTGTACTCCCATGTGGAACATCCCAAGGGGAGATGGTGGCTCTCCTGGTGGCAGTGGTGGGAGAGCACAGGTCAGTGGAAGTGATGTGGTTTGCCCTCCTGACGCTGGTGGTTCTCACCCGCCTGGATCAAGTCACCAGCCTGAAATGGTGCAGAGACCTCATACAGAGTCCTGAATGAGCCAGAGCTTAGAGTAAACAATTTCTATCTGTTAAGGGGGCTGTTTCCAGGCCTCACTGTTGGCTCCTTCTGTCCAGGTTTCTCTCTTGTTTTCCACTCACATTTTACAGTGTCATCTGAGTTGCAGCTGATGCACCCAGGGACGCAGAGCTGTGGATGCTGGTTTTTGCACTGATTTCCTCATGACTCTTGAACAGTATGGGATAACTTCTGTTTCAGGCAGCCTTGGTTTCCAAAGAATGACTTTGAAACAGCTGAAGTTTTATGTTCAGTTCCCTGGTAGTTGGATTTTGTGGAAAGGAGGAGGTGCAGCATTTGAAATGTAGAGTGTTTCCATTGGTAACTTTCAATACAAATGTTTGAGTCCTGCATTTGTTGTATGCTTCAGTAAAGCCTTCCACACTTTGGTTAGCTAATGTCTCAGCATTGCTGTGTGTTTTCAAGAAAAGCTTGTATGTTCTTACAGGTAGTGTTGGGAGCTCTGTTGGATTTTAGACGTTTTGCAGTGGGCATGTGGAACTCACAGTTTGTGGTAGTCCCCATCTTCTCCACCCTTGTCTGGATACCTGAGATCCCTCTGTGGCTGTGTTTTCAGGGTACCTTTGGGTGGCCTTAGGTGTGTGCAGCTGCTGAATTCTACTCAAGTGTCTGCAGTGAATTTCATCAGCCATTTTTAATCTCTTTGCAGAAGGCTTGTCGGGTTGGTCTCAGCCTGTCATGGGAAGTCATCCAATGCATCAGCAGCTGTCGGACCCAGGCACGTTTTCTCAGCATCAGCCCATGGAGAGAGATGACTCTGGAATAGTGGCTCCCTCAAATATTTTCCACCAACCTATGCCAAATAGTTTTGTGGATTTTTCTAAAGTAAGTTACAGAGAGTTGGATTTATGAAATGGCCAGGGCCTGCCTTTATTGCATCTCCTGTTCTGCCTGTTCACCCTGTGTGTGTGTCCTCTGCTGCCACTGCTCGTCACCCCAGTCCTGAGCCTTCTTTCATCTGACCAGAAAAGGTGCCCAAGCCTGAAGGCAGATCAAAACAAAGCCAGAGTTTGTAGGTTGCAGATATTCTCTGGTCAGTAGCTGAAGGCCTTCATCACTCTTCAGTGTTTTGTTTCTCAGTCTCCTGGAAATGTTTCACAAAGCTTGCCCAGCTCTTGAGGGTGATTACAAGTTTGCTTAATGCTTTCAGCACAAATCATGGCCACAATACCAAATACCTTCCTTTAGGGAAGTGGCAGGAGGAGAGGCTCCCAGCATGTTTCAGAAAGAGCCATAGCATGTGGTCTTGGCATCTGCATGGCAAAGCAGAGCCATTCACACATCAGAAAAGAATTCTCCTAATTGCAAAATACTGCTCCGTAACTTGCTCATAGGCAGAATTATTTTAGGTGGCCATTAGGAATTAGAGAAGATCTTCAACCCAGTCTGGGCAGCTCAGTGCAGCCCTGTGTGCACTGTGGCTGTCCTGTGCTGCAGAGAGAAGGGAACACTGAGGTCACAGTGTTCAGCTGCTGACCTGGTTTTGTGGGCTTATCTGAAAACTCTGTGTGTGCTGCAGCTCTGCTTAGGTGTAAGTTTAGAGAAATGGCTAAGCTGGCTGGAATCTCCAACTCTGAAATTCCTGTGTTCCATATTCTGCCCCAGTGTTCTCTGACAGTGCTGAGGTTCCTGCCAGCAGTGGAACATCACCTATGGAGGTGACCTGGCTCTGTCTGGCCCTACAGCCACCCTTCCCCATGCCCTTCACCAGTGCTCTCTTGTCCCCTCAGGGCCTGCCCATCTCCATGTACGGCGGCACTCTGATACCCTCGCACCCTCAGCTGGCAGATGGCCCAGGAGGGCCCCTCTTTAATGGGCTCCATACTCCAGATCCTGCCTGGAATCCCATGATCAAAGTTGTCCAGAACTCAACAGAATGTACTGATGCTCAGCAGGTAGTTTGGCTGTCTTTTCCCACCTGTGCTTTCCTGGGGCTTTATACGGTGCTGTATACCCAGTTTTGGCTGGGTGACACGTTTGGTTTTTTCAGTTCTTTGAAACTAGGATTGAGATTGTTTGCATGACTTTTCCCTACTGTGTGTGTGTGTGTGTGCATGTATTCATAAAATATCCATGGTGCTACTGATACCAAACCTTCCAGGTCAAACAAGCAGCGTGTCAAGACTGCTCAGCCAGGTAATGGACTGTTACAAGTGAGAGGGTTTATATCCATACTCAGCACCTTGCAGGTTTGTCAGTCAGAGCTGGAGAGCTTTGGACAGTCTGGTTGTATTTTGAGGGAAGCCTTATGCTTGCCCTCAGTGGTAAAACACTGTTAAAGGAACCTTTATTTGTTTTTATAATAGATTTGTCTTTTTATTTCTTGCTGTAGATATGGCCTGGCACCTGGGCACCTCACATTGGAAACATGCATCTCAAGTACGTCAACTGATTTAAGGGGGTCTGTCCTTTTTTAGCCTGGTTTGGGAATCTTTATGACCTTGAAGAACCCTGGGGATTTTTTTCATGTGCCTAACAAAGCGATTTTCTGTGGGCTGTAACAATGGAATCTCGATTGCCCATTGTATAAGAACAAATTGACTTACCTATACAAACTGATTCTGTTCTCCAGTTAGTTTAGCCACTTCAAACTTAAAAATCAGACAAAACTAGTGCTTTTGGCTAAACACTACTGAATGCTCCTTGTATGCAGCAGAGAACTAGCTGATGACATGATTTTGACCTTTTAGGGTGGGAAATACCTGTATAATTGTTTACAGACTTACAAGGAAAAGCTGAGTAAATTTCATGTCGTATAGTGGCTCTACTTTATGTAGCCTGTATTAATGTGAAATATTTACCCCTGAATACTCAATAAAAGGCAAACAGCATTTATAGGTTGTGTGTGAGAATTTTGGAAAGGGCTGTATGTTACTGTCCCCAGTAGCTGCTGCTGTGCCCAGTGATGCATCTCCCCAGGGTCATGTACTGAGCACGTGGCTGCAGTCAGGTTTGGGAGGGTTTGGAGCCACAGGTGTCTGCAGAGTCCTTGCCCCTGCCACACTTTTATTGGTGTGAACCTGCTTCTCTATTATGATTTTTTCTTTCTGGATTAATTCTGCTGCTTCTGGCAGGTGTCACCTGAGAGATCAGGTTCTGCTTAGGGCTGCAAAGAAGGGCTGACAACAGTGACAGGTGAATGCAGGGTTCTTCACTTGCCCAGAAGCAGATCTTAAAAAAGTACTTCCCATTCGAGGAAAATGTAACAGATTCAGTTCTAAGCTTCTTGTAATGCTGTAAATCTGCTAAGAGGTCCTCAGGCCCTTTCTGTGAGGAAAAGGATTTTTGCACGCTGCTTGGATGAATGTTAACTCCTGACCCAGTTCTCCACTTTCTACACTTGGACTGTGCTTTGTTCTGCTTTTCCTCCAAAGCAGTGCAGTAACTATATGGAATCCATTCCTTAAGCAGGAAACTCCAGTGCACATAGTGTTTAATCCTATGGATCAGTCTCAGACCAGGTGGAGACTTCACCTTCTTCCACCTTATCCAGACAAATCCGTATTTGCAGCAGCAGAGTTTCCCCAGCAAAAGCATAAAGAAGTACTGAAAACCCAAACTGCTCAGGCAGTATCCACATACCACAGGCAAATCAACCTTGGAAGCACTACTAGATGGTACATTCAGATATTTTTCTTGGTATTTGAGGATGAAATGCAAAAAAAAAACTGAACTGCCGCTGCCCCAGTGGTAGTGTCAACACCAAAGGAGGTAACACAGAACGAGTCACAGAAAGGTTTGTGTTGGAAGTGGCCTTCAAGTTCACCCAATGTGACACCCTGCCATGGGCAGGGGACATGTGTCAGCAGAATTGTATTGAAAACAAGCAGTGTTGTGGTGCAGTAGGTGTGTGCTCTCTGGGGCAGGGGCAGGGGAGGGGTTCCTTGGCTGCAGAAAGCAGTGCCACCTCTTCCTCCTGCCCCATTCAGGGGAGCCACTGTCTCCCCATCCTGGAGGGCTGCAGCTCCAGGGCGGGTGGCACAGTCTGCTCCATGACACCAGGGGGCAAGACCCAGGATGGCGATGGGGCTGTCCCTGGAACAGCCTGGGCCACCCCAGCCCTGCCTAACATAGGCAGCTTTTTGCTGCACGGGTCCCTGCCCTGCACAGCTCCTGCTGTGGAGGACACGGGCACTTGCTCTGGGCATCAGATCGAAGTGGCCCCAGCAGCCTCCACTAAAGTGGAAAAGGGAACCTCAAAGTATTGTAGGAAGATCCTGCTGGAAGTTTGGACCGTCACTGCCCCATGGTTACAGGGGGGCACAGGCAGAGGCAGGGCCTTGTGTTTCTGGGGAGAGAGCTGGTGGCACTGCCAGTGGGCTGGTGACTGCAATGCTGGTCTCTCAGGGCAGGCTGCCTCGATCCAGGGAAAGTGTGGGTGTAACTAATGCCAGAGTCTGTGAGTTCACCAGCCCTGGATGGCAGGGCTCCCCCAGACCTGCCCTCCTTCTCCCTTCTGACCCCCTAAACCAGCCATTGATCAGGTCCCTTTCTTTGCTGTCTGTCCTCAGGGAAGCATGTGCCTCATTCCTGAGTTGAGCCACAGGTGCCCACCCTGTGGGCACTGGCTCTGCTGTGTGCCTTCAGTTAAGGTTCTCTGGGGTGAGAGAGCTCAGCTTGGTGCTGCGGGGCCGTGGCAGGTGCGGGCTGTGTAAGATGTTTGCAGTGCCCAGCAGAAGCTCCAGGCTCACTGGCACCTCGGGCAGCAGCTCTGGGCTCCCTGGAACCCTGGGCTGCACCTGCTGCCAGAGCCTGGCAGGGAACTGGCGCTGCCAGAGCTGGGCAGGGATGGCAGATGTGGCACACAGGCTGCTGCCACCTCAGGCGTTGCTGGCAGGCAGTTGGACCATGGGGAGGAGGCAGCCCAGGGTGGACACTGCACACCCAGCAGGCTGGAAGAGATGTCCCATTGAACCCAGCTGTTGTCCCCTTGCAGGGAGCAGCAGTGGCTGGCTGAGACAATGGGAACGGGTCCCCAGGGCGCCCACGGTGGGATATCCAGCCTTGCTGCTCCACCCTGAAACAGGGTGCCACACAAAGATGTTGCTGCCTGGCCAGCAGGCTGGGGCCTCACTCTGTGCCCCAGCCAGTGCTCTGCCCTCCAGGCAGCACAGGGGTGGCCTGTATTGGCCACCATGGAGTAGCTCTTGGGAGGCTGGAGCCCCTCGTGCTGCATCCCGCAGGGCACCAGGAGCCTGAAGGGGAGGAATAATGTGGGGAATAGCTGCTGAGCAGGATGGGTGTCACAGGCTGCCTTGTGGGAAGCCAGAAGTGGTGGCTCCAGAGCCAGATGTGTCCGTGAGCCGTGGCCGAGCACTGGATCTCACCCCCTGCTCTGGGCTGTGCTCGGGGCGGGGGTGGCCAGGGCCAGCAGTGCCTGACAGCCCCCTGCTTTTGGCAGGTACCCGCATCATCTGCGACCGCAAGTTCCTGCTGGAGTGCAAGAATTCACCCGCGGCCAGGACCCCTCCCTGCTGCCTGCCCCAGACCCCCGGTGTCACATCCCTGGCCCAGTCCAGCCTCGTCAAGCTGGAGGAGCTCAAGGAGCGGAATGAGAACGAAGAGGCCATGCCAGGTGAGCAGGCCAGGGCCACGGCCCCTGCCCACGGACCACCTGCCTGGGGCACGGGACAAGGCGAGATCCCAACCTGGCCCCAGTTCCAGCTCATGCTCCCTTTGCTTGCCCATGTCTGCCAAGCCAGCCCCATCCTAACCCTGGTCCTGTATCCATCCATGCCCTTGCAGATCAAGACCAGTTTGAGATGGACATCTGAGTTTCCATCTCCTCGTCTCCAGGCCATGGCTGGGCCTGTTCCTGGGCCTCGTGGAGGTGCTGGCACCATGACCAGCTGGCTGCAGCCCTCTCTGATGCTGGGGATGGACGTGTGACACCTCAGGCTCTAGCACAAGTGGCTGGTGCAATTGCCTAGGAGCTCATGCTTGATCAATAAACACCGTGAAACCCCTGTGCTAACATGGAGTGTGTCTTTGTCAGGACTCAGCGGGGTCCTCACCCCAGGGAGGGGAGATGAGCAGCACCAGGATGGTGCAGAGGGTGACCCTGCAGGGCGGGTGGTGAGGGCCTGGGGGTCCTCAGCTGTGGTGGAAGCAGCTGGTGAGGCCATCCCGTGAATATGGGGAGAACAGCACCTTAACAGTCAGTTAACACCTCACTGGGCGTGTGTCTGTCCTGAACCTCCCCGAGGGCCCCCAGCTCTCTTGGGTTTCAGACACAGCTCTGAGCTGTGCCAGGACAGCAGGAGCCCAGATGGGAGCCAGGGCTGTGGCTGCAGCACAAACCCTGGTCATGCCAGGCTGTTGGCACATCGGCCTCTGCAGCCAGCCTAGACCCCTCCTGCCGAGCTTTGCCAGCCAGTGCAGCAGGGACACACAGTACTGTCTGCTCCAGCCAGATGCTGAATTCTTCCCTTGCCATGGCCAAGCCTGATGAAGCAGCCACAGCCTCACCCAGCAATCCCATCTCCTGCTGACCCTGTCACCTTGTCAGTGCCAGAATCCTCACGGAGACTGTGGGAGGGGGCAGGTCGGTGCTGTTTATTAAACATAATGAATCGCCACTAAAATGTCGCAATGATTAAAATCCCCTTCTCCTGGATGAGGATTGGGAGGCAGAGGGGGTGCCCAGACTCCCTCCAGCAGCAGGGGCCCTGTTCCTGCCGGCGGCCCTGGGCAGGGGCTGCCCCGCTCACAGTCCACAGCCCCGTCCCTGGTGTCAGGGCTCCTCCTGCTCCGGCTCGGTGGCGGGCTCGGTGTCAGCGCTGCCGTCCGTCTCTGCCGTGGGCAGCTCCCGCGTCTCAGCGATGAGGCGCTTGACGCCCACCATCCACTGGCTCACCTCGTTCACATGGTCCACCATAAGCGAGCGGTGGATCTCATCAGCTGCATCCCAGTGCTGCTGCTGAAGCTCTGCTGGGACAGGGGGCCCCGTCAGGGGTGCGGGATCCACCGTCCCGCGGGTGCCTCTGCCCCAGGGCGGGCTGCTGCTGCGCCTGCAGCCCCCTTCAGCCCTTACCTTGCACCAGGAGGCTCATCCTCTTCCTCACTGGTGCCGACAGCTTCCCCTGAGCCCACGCGTCCTCCAGCACTGTCAGCCGCCGCCCGATGTCATTGCACACTTGTTTCTGGAAGCAGAGGTGAGCTGGGAGTGAGGGGGATGTGCCCCCACCAGCTCTGGGGAGCCCCGGGGCAGGGGCGGCTCTCTCCCCCACTCAGGTCTCCTGTAAAGCGGCAGCCCCTGCCTGGCTGCCCCGGCCCGTCCCTTCGGCACCGCGGAGCCGCAGCCTCACCTGCACCGTGGCCCGGCAGGCGTCCAGGGCCGCCCGCAGCGGGGCGAGGACGGTGTCGGCGGACACGCTGCACTCCTCCTGCTCCGGGCACGCCGCGCCCGGCCGGGCCTCGGCCCGCGGGGCAGCGCCGGCAGAGCCCTGCGGGGGCGGCCCCAGCGCCCGGGGCGGCGGCGCCGCGGGGCCGGCGGGGGCGCCGGGCGGGCCCGGGGGAGCACCTGCGGGGCAGAGGCGCCGAGCCCGTCAGCCCGGACCCGGCTGGCACCGGGCCCCGGCTGCGCTGCCGCCAGCGCCGCGGGAGCGGGGCCGCGGCGTCCCGGCCCCCGGGGCTCCGCCGGGCCCGGGCGCGCAGGGCGAGGGGCGGCGGGGGCTCCGCGGTGCTGACCTGGGGGCGCTCCCGCGGGCGGGGCGGCGGCCCGGCGGGTGAGCGGGGTCCGGCGGGAGCCCCCGGCTTGCGCCTGCAGCCCGTACGAGAACTGGGGGGGGTCGTTCCAGCCGCGCTCCTGGTTCCCTGCAGCAGCGAAGGGCGCCGTGAGACCGGAGGAGGCCGAGGAGCCCCCCCGCCGGGCGGGACCCCCCCGGCACGTCCCACCCGGCACGGCCCCGGCGTCCCCCCACACGCGGACCCCCGCTCCCCGCGGGCGGCCCCGCGGCGTCCCGGGACCGGGACCCCCCGCACCGGAAGTGCCGCGCGCGCCCCGCGCCCCCTCACCCGGCTTCACGTAGGACTCCGCCATCCCGCCACGTCACGCCCGGGCCCGCCCCTTCCGGCCCGCGGGGCGGGGACGGGCGGGAGGGGCGGGGCCGGGCCTGACCCCGCCCCGCCGGGGGCCGCGCTCGGGGCCGGGGCCGGGGGCTCCTTCCCTTCCCGCCGGCTCCGGCCCCGGCCCCGGGCCGGCCCCGCCCGCTACGGGCTGTGCAGGAGGGCCCGCCGGAGGCGGAACACCTCCAGGAAGGAGAAGAGTCCCCGCTTGCGGGCCCCGGCCCCCGCCGCGCCGCCGCCCCCCCCCGCCTTGGCCGCCCCGCGGGCAGCGTCCCCCGCGGCCGCCGGCCCGGCCCGGCCCCGGCCCGCCGCGCTCTTCGCCTTCGCCCCCGGTGCGGCGGCCACGAGGCACTTCTGGTACTGCACCTGCGGGGACACGAGAGGCGGCGCGGGGGACACGGCACCGGGTCACTCCCGGGCTCCCCGGGCCGGGCGTGCCCAGCCGCGGTGCCGCCGTGCTCACCATGCAGGCGGCCTGCACTGCCTCCGAGATGGTGCCGGCGTCGGGCTCGCACCAGAAGGCCGCGCACTGGAAGCGTCGCCCCGTGTCCACGATGAGCGCGAAGGTGTGCGCGTCCCGGCCCACCCCCAGGAAGGTCACGTACCGCACCTGGCACTCCCAGATGTGCGCCGCCTCCTCGGGCTCCTGCGGGGACCCCGCGGGCCCATCCACCCCTGGCCGCCGCCCGGGCAGCCCTGCCGCCCCCCGGGACCGCTCTGCCGGCGGCAGCGCCGTGCCCGCTCCGGCCGCAGCCCCCTGCGCCCTCCCCACCTGCGCCGGCTGCACCCTCATGGCCGTGTCGGACACGTAGATGAGGGAGGGCGTCCAGTTCTCCCGCCCGGGGCGCCTCGTCAGCTTCTCGATGGCCTCGTTCAACACATCCATCCCTAGGGAGAGGGACACCCCAGCCCATCGGCCCCGGCTGCGGGCGTGGTGCGGGCAGAAGCCGCTCGGTGCCAGGGCACGGCTGCCCGGCCGCCCCGCGGCACGGGGGCGCTTCTTGGGCGTCCCCAGCTGCGGAGGGGCAGCGGCGCTTACCCATGGCCCTGGGCACGGGCAGGCTGCCGATGTACAGCGCCTCGTAGGTCTGCATCGACTGCCTCACGGCTTCTAGGATATCCACTGCCAGGACGGGAGAGGTGGGGCTACCCCTGTGCTCCCGGCTGTGTCGCCCCCATCCCCAAGGACCCCGGAGGAGCAGCCGGACAAGCCGGAGGGCTCTGGCTCGAAGGCGAACTGTGGGCAGGGGGAGCAGCCGGCAGCGCTGGGGGACGGTACCTTGCAGTGGCAGGTCCTCGGCAGAGATCGGCTCCAGCGTGGCGGCGTGGGGCAGCCTGCTGCTCGCTACAGCTCGCTCGGCCACGATCTGCAAGAGACGGGGATCCCGGAGCCTCCCCTCACCCCCGAGATCCCCGGCCATGCTCACACCCTCCAGGGCCCCTGCGTCCCACCTTGGAGCACATCTCATGCAGAGCCTTGGCGATGCCCTTGGCAGGCACATTGCAGTGGAAGACGTGACACTTGAGGACGCAGGTGTCCTTGTCACTGGCCACGAAGGCAAAGTCTCTGCAAGGCCGTGAGCAAGCCAGTGAGACCCCGGCAGAGGCAGCCCCCTGCCTGTACTGCCCCCCAGCCCTGTGCCCCCTTACCTGTCCCTGCAGCCGTGGTGGCAGTCGGGAGGGAGGAGAGGGGACAGGTCACTGCTGGGGTGGGCAGAGCCACCCCCCTGGCCCCTAGCTCTGCCCTCGCCCCTGGCACCTGCCGTTGTTGCAGCCAACACCCCAGACACGGATGTTGAGGATGGGCTGGCGGTGGATGAGGCTGCGGTCGAGGGGGTCCACCAGGCTCATGGTGTCCTTCTTCAGAATCATCACTAGGTCCTGGCCCTGCAGAGGGGCAGTGGTTCCCTCAGCCTGGCAGACAGCCTGGGCATCCCCAGCACCCAGCCCCTGTGTAGGCGAACCCCTTCCCCACCAGCCTGCTCTGCCCCAACTGTGGGGTCAGCTCTGTTCCTCCCTTGCCCTTCCCAGCTACCATTCCCTTGTGTGGAGACCACCCAGGCACCCTGGCACTGTTCCCAGGGAACTGCCCTGTCAGACCCACCTGCTCTACACCTGGGACCATTGGATAGATGTGCTGTGTAGAGAATTGACTCTACCAACTGCTCCCCTCCAGCCTGGTCCAGCCTCAGCAACAGCGGCCCCGAGGTGGGACCCTGCCTGGCAGCACCATCCCAGGCTCTTACCTCGCCCTGGTTCTCCGCAGAGCCCTGGCCCTTGCTGTTGGAGAGCTGCTGGATGCAGTTGTTGACGGCGATGCTGCTCTTGCCAGGTGCCAGGTCCTCCTCGGGGATCTCCACCCAGCCCAGAGAGCGCACAGCAAAGCACTGGGCAGAGACACGGGGGGCTTCAGTGCCACTGGCACAGCCACCTCCATCCCGCACGCCTCACCGTGCCAGAGTGGTCACCCCTGCTCTGGCTCCCATCCACGTCCCTGCCAGCTGCCACCCTCCTCCTCTTCTGCCAGCACAGCCCACGATGCGGCAGTGAAGCTGGCGGGTGCGGTACCTTGGAGCCGGGCTCTGCGCTGTGCTGGAACTCATCTCCATGCCAGGACAGTGAGTGCCTGCAGAGGGATGGGGTAGTGAGGGGAAGCTCCCTCTGTGTGCTCCTGGAGCACCCAGGGAAGCATCAGGATGCCCTGGAACCAGCAGACCCCCATGTCACCATCTGGGATGCATCCCATGGGGGTGCCCAGCATGGTCCTGCTGGTTTCAGCACATGGGAGCACCAGGGCCCAGCACCCAGCGCTGCTCAGGGATCAATGGCACCCCGCAAACAAGCCAGCAAAGCACAAGGATAGCCCTACCTCCGGGACAGCGAAGCCATGGGGCTGGGAATGGGCCGGTCCTTTGCCGAGTGCTTTGCTGCAGAGCCCTGACATTCCTGGGAGGGAAGAGGAAAGGGGTGACAGCTGCAAGAGAGGCAGTCAGGAGGCACCAGGTAGGAGCCCTTCCTTCCAGCACTGAAACAAGCTTGTGAGCGTGTTGGGTAGTCAAGATGAGTACAACTAGGATGAGCGCCAGGATGGAGCCTGCTGGAGCCTTTTGAAGGGCTTAACCCCACACAGACAGGGTGCTCCAAGGGAAGGCTGGACCAGTCATGCCCAGAGGGCCCTTCAGCAGGATTCTGCATAGGGTGGAATCCAGCACCAGCCCTCACAACCCTGCCCACATTCCCTACCCTTCCCTGGAGTGTCTCCTCTCCATCAGCATCCGTGTGTCCTCCTGGGCCAGTGCTGCGTGCAGGGTGCTGCCACTGTGTTGTGCCCGTTGGCACATGCCAGTAATAGGTACCCAGGGAATCACAGATTTTCCTCCAGCCTGCAGGGAGGTCAGGGTCTGTCTCCAGGCTCTGGTCGCTCCAGAGGTTGTCTGTACAGAGAGGGAGTGTGTGAGATACGGGGTGGGGAGAAAGATCCCCCCAGTTGCCCTGAGGAGCCAACAGCTTTGCCCAGCAGTAGAAGGGTCCTGCGGTGACCTCTGGGTGGGTGGCTGGGTGCATGGGCTGAGAGAGGAGCCTGGCGAGGGAACATGGCACGATGCCAGCAAGGCTGCAGCAGGGACAGACCCCAGTGCAGGGAACTGCCTCGCTGGCTCCCGGGGGCACAGTGGAACCCCGGCAGGGCACAGAGGGCAGGGGCAGCCTGGGCCTGCCAGGCCGGGAATCCTGCGGGGCACCCAGGCTCAGCCGTGGCCCGCGGCCGGCAGCCCAGTGTTCCCTGCCCTCGGCCGGGAAAGGGGCCGGGACAGACGCCGGGGGCCAGCAGGGGATTGCGCCCCGGGGGCTGCAGCCGGAGGGTGCCGTAGCCGTGGCCCCCGCACCCCCAGCCCTGCGCGGACACCGACTCGAGCCCGTGGCGCAGCACGGCCGGAGCGAGCCCGGCCCGCGGGGGCGGCGCGCTCCGACCGGCCGGGCTGCGGGGCCGGGCGCGGTCCCGGGGCTGGGAGGGAGGGGGCTCCGGGGGTGGGGACACCTGGATATGGAGGTGCCCCTGAAGCGGGGGGGCTCCCGGCGACCTTGGCGGGGCCGGGAGCGGCCGGGCCGGGCCGGACGCCGCGGGCCCCGATCAGCACCGCGGACAGTGCCGGGCGCGGCCGCCGCTCCCACCCTCGGGGCTCGGCTCCGCAACTCGACATCGGCCCCGCAACCCGACCCCGGCCCGCAACCCGACCCCGGCCCGCAACCCGGCACCGGCCCCGCAACCCGGCACCGGCTCCGCAATCCGGCACCGATCCCACTACTCATCCCCGGTCCTGCAACCCGCCCCTGACCCCGCAGGCTGTGCCCGTGCCCGCCCTGCCCGCCGCGCTGACCGTCGCAGTTGACCAGGACGATGGCCAGCATGTAGTCCTTGCCCAGCATGGCCCCGCCGCCCGCCCGGCGCGGCGCCCCCGCCGCCGCCTGCCCAGGCCCGGACCCGCGGCGGCTGCGGCGGGAGGGGCGGGCCCGGGGCGGGCCGGGGGCGGGGGCTGGAGGGAGCCGGGGGGGCGCGGGGGATCGCCCGGACGGAGCTGGGGAAGGGGCGGGGATGTCTGGGGCCCTTGCGGTGTGTCTCGGGGCAGAAGGTGGGATCCTGAGGAGGGAAGGGGCTTTGGGGACTGGAAAGGTTTCTGAGTGCGATAGACATTAGAGCCAGGTCAGCCCCTTGCGCCCTCAGGTTCGTTCCCTTTCCCTCCATCTGCTCTTAGGGTTTTTCCATTCCCTCCCCTGTCCCCACAGATCAGCATCATTCCTCTCCACCCACGCTTATCCCATGTTCACTCTCCATTCATGGCCAGGTCTGCCCATTCCCCTCCCCTTGTGTCCAGCCAGTGCTGAAGGTGCCCAAATGTCCGTGCTGGTTACCTTCCCCCTCTCACCAGGGGCCAAGAGATTTGCATCTCCAGTTTGAGACTTCTTTCCATTCTATCTTGGCTAATGATCAGGACACATGGACAGAGGCTCTGGAGACATTTGTTGTACACCTGAATTCCCCATGGAGCTCCTTGAGTACTGCTCAGGAAAAAGTCCATCCAAGCTACTGGTGCCTGATTAAATAGTCCAAGATGGGTTGCTATAGGTGGCTTGTTCAGGCAGTCCTTCATGGCCTCTCCACCTTTTCTTCTTCAGAGCAGTTTTTGGACGTGCAGAATTAACTTTCCATGCTTGGTTCCTCTGTTTCTTTGCTTGGCCTCATTCATGCATTCCATAGGATAACATGCCCCTGATTTTGTGACACCCTCCTCTCCTTTATGCATTTTGATCTTGCTCACCTGGCCTGAGAACAACACCAACTCCATAACCCAGTTTTGCAGTTGTCCACAATAATTTCTGTCTTCTGGTGGTGGCTGCTGTTTTGGATACAGCCTTTTTCTTCTGCATCTGTCCAGAGCTATCAGATATCTAACACTTGATTCAAGCACTGTGTCCTTGGGACATTATTTGCCTAAGCCAACCCAACCCCACACAGCAGAGCAGGGGAAGCTCGTGGCTCCCTGTGTTCAGATGTGTCTGAGGGGTCCCAGGTCTCAGCTTGACTTCTGCTTTCCCAGACTTCCACCTTTTCCAGTTTCCAGGATTGAGCTCCCCCTACCAGGAACAAGTTTATTATGGTGACTGGTAGTGCTCTGGTATCCTCTGCTGCACATCTCTCCTTGTCCTTACCTCAACACACATTGCACTTTCAAAAACCACACTCAGCTCATCTGAAAGAGGCAACAACCCCAACACAAACTGTGCCCACTCCTCTTCTGCTCATCCAAGCCCACCAAGGTGAAGGCAACTCTCTCCTGGCAATGTCATGAAGCTTAAGGGTGATGATGGCCCTGGTGATATCAGACTTAGAGCAAGGGAGGAGACTTTGGGGATGGCACAGAGCAGAACCTATGGATTGTATGAAACATATGGGATGTTTGATGGGAAGGGCAAAGGGAGGGACCAGGGGAGGAAAAAGCATAGGAAGGCAGAAGGAAAAGAGAGAAAATGTTCTGGTGGTGTGTAGGCAGTGGCAGATATGCTTGCCAGCCTCAGCAGCATGTTTCAGCACTGCAGGCTGTCCTAGACCCTCATTAAATCATATTTCTTCTGTGCAGTGGTGCTCCCTGTTCAGAGCTGCCTGCATGAGAGTCGGGAAGGTTTTGGTAGTTCCCAAGAGGAAAAGGACAAGGAAAGTGTAAGGAAGGATAAGGATAAGGAAAGCCTATACCCATTATACTTTCCAAGAAAAGATATGAGACATCTTGTAATTCTACAACTCATAATTGTGTTGGCCCTGAACAGTGAGAGATCTGGGTTTTGTTTGTTTTGCTTTGCTTTGGGCCTGAAGTAGAAGTACAGTGACATTCTTCTTCCCTGAATAGTGAAATCCTGGAGAAGGGGAATAAGACTTCTCCTTGAAAAGATTTAGTTTTATCTTCCTAGTACAATCATCAGCTAGATTTCTTCACAATATAAGAGGGATCTCTCAGCCCCTCTGACACTTCCCTCAAAAAGAGAAAATCCACTCACATGGTTCCTGGGTTCTCAGATCTGTCAGTTGCAGATCAAAAGTCTCCTAAAGAGGCTCGTTACATGTCATCAAAACACTCCACAGCTGCAATCAGATTCAGATCTCAGCAGGTCCAGCTCGGTTTTACCTAAGATAACAAAATAGATAACTTGACTCCCAACCAGATCTTTTGTATATGCCATATTTCCAGGGGATAAACATACAAGGTTTCTGTCTGCACTGCTCCTGAGACAAAAGACAGAATCCCCTTCAAAGAAAATATCCACTTTTCATCAGGTAATTTTTCTGGTGCATGTCTCCATTCACTCTGGAGAAGGAGGTTTCTGATGTGACAGATCAATAACTTTCAGGTTATGAAAACTCCTCATAAAAGAAATCAAGTTAAATGTTAGGTAACACTTATACTTTTCCACGACCTTCCCCCCAGCTATTGGAAAGCCAAGATCATGCTATGCAGCTCAGATTCAGTTATCTGCAGTTATCAAACATCCCTGTCCCAACACCCCACCTGGCAGAAAAAACACAGTTTGAGCTGTTTCTGTGCTTCCACCATCACTTATTTCCACCTCAGCTGTGCAAGTCAAGCAGAGACGAAAGGGAGAGGCCACAAGATGAATTAAGACAGGTCCAAGTCAACACTCTAAGTCTATGGATTCAAGGCTTTGAAAAGCAGAAAAAAATCCCAGGGTATCACATTTGAAACTGTAATTCCAATAAACCTTTTTTTTTTCTTTCCTGTTTTACTGCCTGGCTCCTGTAAACAGCACAGATTTGCAGAGCTGCTGTGAGCTATTGGCACCATGGATTTAATTGGTACATGCAGTCCCATCCCATATCCCACAGAGTTCTCCGGAGCACTGCCTCTTCTGTAAGATTTTTTAAGAAATGCTGTTAATATCCTCTGATCATTTCACACCTCTCTTAGAATACAGAGTGCAGAAGTATCCATAGTTTCGATTTCTCAAGCTGCTTCACACACACTCAGATAACACATTTAAATTTTGCTGTCACCCACTCCTAATTCATCTCAGAAAGCCTGGGGGTGGGGACTGAGGATGAGGAAATCGATTCCCTGCCAGTTTGAAGCGCACACACTCTGGAACACAAACAATTAATTCGAGGATCCAGTACTTCTCAAAGGAACTTAAAATCAGCAGGGCTGCTAAAATGTTGAGTGTTAGTAAGAGTAAATGCTGCTCTTGGCTTCATGTAGTTTCTTAGAGACAGCTCTGATGCTTCCCAGAACCAGCACCTCAGGCCACCAAACAGCTTTAGCTACATCATTAGTGGAGAAATAACTCAGAATTTTGCAGCTCTTTAGCCACTGGATCACCAGTGCCAACTGGCTGCTTTCCTTTGCTAATTCACAGGATTACTTCTAGTGATGTGAAATTATATCAAGAGGTTGTAGGTATATTTTTACTGCTTTAAACTAAAATCTAAATGACCTCCATTGCAGCAGAAGTGCTCTCTTATTAATTAGTTCCACCACCTAATAGTTATGATGAGTAAAGATTTGAGGTACATGCTAAAAAGCATCACAAGGAAACAAATAAATCTTAAGCTGTATAAATATATGGAGGGGAAATGTTGCATCAGCATCAAACTTCCATTTCAGAAATATCTTTTGTCTTCATTTAAACCAGATAAGAACTACTGCCTGGTGTTATTACTTAGCATTTTAATAAGAGCACTATTTAATTTTAATTTTCTATGTTGAAGGGTATGCAATATACTTCTATTCAGCAGTTTATGAAGAGAAAGCTCCATTTGCCTTATTGTTAAGGTAAAACAAAGATTATCACCTACATTTCTGCATGTTTAAGCACTTGCAAACAGTTAATCAGCCCACTGAGGCAATGTCTGAAATCACTGTATGGTTTCATATTTTGTATTGCACTAGGTTTGTTCTTTTTTCTTTGGTTACTATCAGAGCCATCAAACAACAACAACAAAAAAATCTGTGTTTCTTTTCATTTTAATGATGAAAGTAGATGCTTCATTTACTAAAAAGGCTCAATTTATACTTATTATCTGTGCTCCCAGTTTTAACCCTGCTGGAAACTTTTATTTCAGCAGCCCAATGCTGACATGCACAACATTTCAAAAACTGTAATTGCAAATAGAAATGAATGTCTAAAAATGTAATTAAACATTTTAAATTAAAAAGATCAGCAAAGGCAGTTTTCAATGCTCTTCTTTACTCTTTTTGTCATGCATTAAGGTTGAAAATACCTCCAAAACCATTGAGTCCAACCTGTGACCAATCACCACATTGTCAACCAGACTGGAACACTGAGGACTGGGTCCAATTGTTTTGTGCACAATTCCAGATATGATGATTTCACCCCTGCCCTGGACAGCCTGTTCCAGTGCTTATCCATCCTTTCCATGAAAAAATTCTTCCCGATGTCCAACCTGAACCTCCCCTGGTGCAGCTTGAGGCCATTTCCTCTTGTCGTGTCCCGTGTTCCCTGGGAGAAGAGTCTGATCTCCACCCTCCTTTCAGGGAGCTGAAGACAGCAAGAAGGTCCCCAGGTCTCTTTTTCTCCAATCTGAACCCCCCCAGCTCCCTCAGCTGCTCCTCAGAGGACTGACTCTGCAGACCCTTCCCCAGCTCCATTCCTTTCTCTGGACATGCAACAGCCCCCCAAAGTCTTTCTCGTGGCAGGCTCAGAACTGGACCCAGGACAGTGAGGAAGTCACTGGCCTGGTCCTGCTGGTCACTCTACAGCAGGTACAGGCCAGCTGCCCTTGGCCTCCTGACCCTCTGGGGCACACTCTGGCCACTCAGCCACTGTGAACCAGCACTCCCAGGGCCTTTTCCAACAGGGCGGCTTTCCAGCCCTCTGCCCCGAGCCTGTGCCGCTCCCGTGCTCTGCCTTGCGTCGCCTTTCAACCACCCCCTCACACTGCCTTATGTACCTTGTCCCTCCATTGATCCTGCCTCACCTGCCTTCTCCTCCCTTGCCTTGCCTTACAAAGCTCTCACTTGCCCTGTTCACCACTCCACTCCCTTCCCTTCCCCTTCCCTTCATCAATGCCTTGATTTCCTTCCCTTGCCAGCCTGCTCCGTGTCTGGTTTCTCTGACCCTTCCCGGCCTCGCCCTCCGGCCCCACCGCCCCGTCCCGATTCCGCGGCGCGCCCCACAAACTCCAAGCCCCGCCCACCCGGGCGGAGGCAGGGCCCGGCCCCGCCAATCCCGGCCCGCCTTTCTCCGCCTCGTCCAATCACAGCCGCCCTTTCAATCCGGCCTCGGTCCCGCCAAGCTCTGCCCGCTCCGGCCCCTTAGCCCGGGCCCGCCCCCCCGTTCGCCTGAGGGGCCGCCGCGGGAGCCGGCGGAACCGTGGCCTCGCCGCGGCAGCCCGCGGCAGGTGCTTCTGGAGCCCGGGAAGGGCCGGCGGGGGCTCCCCGTTCGGGCCCCGGCTGGGAATTCTCCCCGGGGAAGGAGGGGACGGCGGGGAGCAGGCGCGACCGGCTCCCGGAGCGGCGGAGGCAGGGCCTGAGGGGAGAGCTCCGGGAGATGAGCGGGGCGGGAGGCGGGCCGGGATTGGCTGGGCTGGGCATACTCTGTGACTGTGATTGGCTGGGCATGCCCTGTAGCTGTGATTGGCCGAGCCGGCATGCCCTGCAGCTGTTATTGGCCGGGCCGCCATGCCCTGCGGCTGTGATTGGCTGTGCGGGCCGCGCTGGTGCCCGTGCGGCGGCAGCCGCAGCGCCGTGCCAAAGGCGCCCTCAGAACCTCCACGGAGCTCCCATGGGCGCACGGGGCAAGGGAGGGGTTGGCAAGGTCTGACAAGGGAGGCCTTGTATATCCCTTCCTTGCCTTAATTTTCCTTCCTTCCCTCGTTCTGCCTCTGCCTCCTTGTTCTACCTTTTCCTAGCCCTTTCTTCCTTGCTTTCCCTACCACTCCCCTGTCTTGTCCTTTTATGCACAGAAAAGATGTATTGTTCTTTATTAATGTCTCACCCTTGTTTAGGGAGCCACAGGTTTAAAAACTGACCTGTTTTGGGGACATCAGGCAGAATGTGTGGCTCAGCAGGGAAGGGGTCTGGGGGGCACCCTGAGCCACCCCCAGCAGATGGGGGTTCTGTCACACCCTGACGGGGAGGTCGCTCGTGGAGCCCCACGGGGCTGTGGGGGCTTGGCTCTGCACCTGTCACAGGGCCTGGCAGCACCAGGGCTATCCAGAGGGAGGAGGAAACATTATGGCTACAGAAACATCCACAATGACCTTTAAAGAACAGCTTCGGCTTAACGAGGCAGGTGAGCAAATCCCTGCCCCGAGCAGCAAGCAGAGACAGGAGTCACAGCAGGGGACAGACAGATTTATTATGTTTCTGGGAGCAGTGCCATTACATTTTGCTGGGGATAAGGTCAGCCCCTGCAGCCAGGGCAGAGAGATGGGCCAGGATGGTTATTCAAAGTGACTGGAACAAGAAGCTGCAGCCAAAACCCCCGGGGATTTGCTCCTCCATGGGTCGCTGTGGCAGACGTGTGGCCAGCATCTGCCAGAGCCACTTCCACAACATCTTTCCCGCACCATTCTCAAGAGCCAGGGCATGGCACAGGAGTCAGTGCAGCCTCTTGGCTCCCACCGGGGAAGGAAGTGCTTAAGATAAGAATAAATACAGCTTTCAGTCACCCTGACACCCCACCCACTGCTGCATAGTCTGGTGAAGGCATTTATGGAAGGAGATCTGTCAGCTGGAATCCCGCAAAGGAGCAGATGTGTCCGAAGGGGTTAACACTGACTCGTTCGTATCCTGATCTCCTCCACCAGGCTCTCCCTGCGAACATTGACCTACACAGGGGAGAGCAAAAAGTTGTTTCAGACAACTCCAGCAGCTTGACACATCACCCCAGTCGTGGCCCTGTGTCTCAGGGGGTCACACCAAGGTGTCACCTGTCTCTCTACAGGGATTAAGTGGGCTGCAGCAGCCACAGAGCTGAACCTGTAAGAGCAGGCACATGGCAACAACCCCAATAAACCCTCTCCTGCATAATAGTTGTGAGAAAGATGTTCTTCTCACACTTTCCTACTGGTTCCTAAGTTGCTGATCTATGCAGTGATCTTAGCCAGTGACCTGTGCACTGATTCCAGTGCCTGTTTTGGGAATCTGTCCTGAGGTAACGGGCATGGAGCAGCCCTGCAGTTCAGGGTTAACCAACTTCTGTTCAGTCTCACTCATTCCAAGAGTGCCACTGAATCACCCCTCCATGCTCCAGGCTCCCGAACTGAGGAGTTCAGGGAGACCACATTATAGGAAACTCCCCAGAGCTGGAAACAACAGCACTTCATGACTCCAGGAAGCTGCACGGGGCAAGGGACTGGAATATGGGGTGTTACAGAACTTGCTGGAAACAGCAGTGGGTCTGGAGGGTTGGTTTGAGCTGGGCTGAAGGGTCACATAGCCAACCCCACCATGCCACGGGCCGTACCTCCTCCCTGGTTGCCACGATCCGCAGCTTGACAACTCCATCCTTGAGCTCCTGCTCACCCACAATGGCGACAAGAGGGATGCCTGTCTCCTCACAGTACTGCAGCTGATTCAGCAGCTTGGGGTTCTTCTTGTACAGCATCTCTGCCTGGGAGAAAGCCAGAGCACAAATCATTAAACTGGGATGTTTGACTGGACCCCTTCCACCAGGCACTGCTGGGGCAGTCTGGTGAGTGTGAGGTTGTGTGGTGGGGACAGGATGGACTCCTACAGAAGGCTGGGCACCAGGTTCAACAAGGCAGTGCAGTTATAGGGCTAACCAAGTCCTGCTGCCCAGCCCTTCCTGGAGAGCCCATGATTTGGGACACTGAGAGGAGGAAGGCTCCATTCAGGAAGGCAGTCTGCTCCCACCTGCTCCCTGTAACTCCTTCCCAAAGCAAAGCCAGATCTGGTCCATTCCCAGAGTGAACCAAGCAGCTCTTGACTTTGCCATCACCCAGTCATACCTTGATTCCAGCATCCCACAGTTCAGATATGAGCTTCAGTCGCTCTTCAAGGAGCTTCTTCTGGGCAGAGGCCACCAGCACCTGTGTCTCCGTCGTCCTGATCTTTTCCTCAGAGGCCTAGAGAGGGGACAGGACCCAGAAGATGCCACAGACATACTAAGACACCTGAGATCCTATGGGCAGGATGGGTCACACTCAGCTCCATCCATCTTTTACTGAAGAGGACTGGGCTCAGAGGGATCAACAGCCTTAACTCAAGAGTCAGAGAGATCCCACAGATCCCATCCTAGAGAAGAATCAATTGTCCATGATGCGTGCTTAACACAGCCTCCCTCCAATTTCTCCACACCCAAAGGCCTCCTAAACATCTGCTCCAAGCAGCTCAGAAGCAACACACCCAGGAGAAGGTGGACACAGGCAGCTGCCTGCTCTACAGCTGATGTTCTAACTATGGGTTAAACAGCAGAAAGCTGAATGCTCCACCAGCCCCTGTGGCAGACGTTGGATACTCCATGTGGCATTTCCCTGCTGCCTTGCTGAAGGGAGAAACCTTTAAAAGGTCACCTGCAAAGTAACAAACCTGGCCAGAACTGGAGGTGGTGGGGGAGGAATTCAGTTTCTATTTTCTATTCAGTTTCTATTAACAAAGTCCAGTTGTGTCTGGCTGCCAAGAGAGAACTAACACCAGACTTCTGGGGGAGAGGAACATGTAGACCATTTTGGGAGCTTAAAAAGACCTATATAACACCCATTGGATGAAGAACAGTACAACTCTGATGAGAGGGAAGAGGAAAAAGACATCTGGAAAAGCCTTAGAGGCACTGCAGTTCCTACCCTGTAACATGTGATAACTGCCTGGTCTCTGTAATGCCACAGGCAGGACAAAAATGTGTGAGGCTGCTGCCTCCCTTGCAGAACAATGCTGCCTCACCAAGGAGGTTGTAGGCTCATGTGGATGCCCAGTGCAGAGGGGAACACTAAGGTACCTGCCCATGCTGAGGATTAAAGTGCCCCCAGAAGCCATGTCTGAGGGCTGTGGGAAGAAGGGTCTTGTCTTCAGCCTCAGACACCATCTGCCAGGCCAGAGAATTGGAGGCTATATCCTGGTTCTGACTCGTGATGCAGAGCACAGCAGAGGCCTGGCTGGCTTCTCCAAAGGCTGGGACAAGGAACACTGCTGGAGATGGGGATTAACCATGCTGAGCTGAACACCAAAGGCACCTACCTCCAGTCTCTGCTCCAGGATGGAGAAGATGCGCTCGATGCCAATGCTGACCCCCACACAGGGCACCTTCCGGCCCTTGGGATCAAACATCCCCACCAGCCCGTCGTAGCGGCCGCCCCCGGCCACGCTGCCAACGCTGACCGGCTCCTCCACGTGCTCGTTCTCCTGCTGCAGCAGCACAGCCTCAAAGATCACCCCCGTGTAATAGTCCAGGCCCCGCGCCAGGCTCAGGTCGAAGGAGATCTGCAGGGCACAAGGGCGGCCCCGTCACCGCCTGCTCGGGGCCCGCCAGGGCAGCAGCCCCTCCTGCCCCCACGCCTCCTCACCTTCCCCATGATGCCAAATAGGGTCAGGTACTCAAACAGCAGCTTCATGTCCCCCAGCCCTTCCTTGGCCACCTTGTTCTGGGATAGCTTTGGGTCCTGCAGAAGCTGCTCGATCAGGTCCAGCCCACCTGTGGGGACCAGCCATGCCTCAGCTGTGCCAGGGCAGCAGCACCCGGCACGGTGGCCCCAGCCAGCCGGGTGTGTGCCCTGCACCTTCCAGCCCCAGCCCAGAACAAGGCCAAGGGCACGACCCCATGGTGCTCACCGTGGAGCTGGACATACTCCCCGATGCAATCCGCAGCCTCGGGAGAGAGCCCCTTCTCTGCCACCATCTCACTCCTCACTTCTTCCCAGGGCACCTGTGAGGGGAGAGAAGAGCATCTGCCACTGGACCAGGGACACAGGCCCTCCTCTGCATGGCAGAATTCCATCATCATGGTTAGAAAGTGCATGAGAGAAGTAGCAGCTCTCAGAGCACAGTCAGGTATGCATAACTCCATTTCTTGTACCACTGCACAGCCTGTTTGTATCTCAACCTTATAAAAATACCTGTAGTTAGATTTCTGGCCAGAATCAAGTATCAGCACTGTATAACCATCAAGTCTGAGACCCATCTTGCTGCTGTGGTTTCCCTGGTTAGGTACTTAGTCATAAATACTACTCAGGAAAGTGTTGCTGGTCATGGAATCACCTGGAAAGGTGTGAGCTATTGGTTGGGTAATGGAAAAAACCCAATGTAAGCATAATATGCTGCCATTTTCCCACTGACCATGAGTCAGACAACCAGAGTCTTGATCACATCCAGCTGCACTGAGATAAACCACAAGGAAACGATCCCATCAGAAAAAAGCCAAATGCATCCTGCCCATTGCTTTTCCACACATACACAGCCCCAAACCCCAAACTCTGGTCATGCCTCTGCAATGGATCTCTGCTAATAGGGCTGTGAGTGAGACCTCCTCCAGTTGTCTTCATTTGACTGTCTTGATGAGCCCCCCACAGGAAAAGACAGCTCACCCTTCAACAAAGAACCATGACCACATGTGAAGAGACACAAGCTGCTGTTCTTAACATGCCCTAGCCTAATTTGGTGCAGGTTTTCATGAGCCTGGTTCATAAGCAGCAACACCTTGAGCAGGTGAAGATTTGAGATATTGAATCTCCTCTGTGAAGAACCATTTTCCCCTCCCACCTTTCATTTTATCAGGACCTCATGGGATAGTGGCTAACAAAACAGAGGATCCACTCTTCCTATGTGAATGCTGTGCACTGCATGTATCCCTTCCAGGGAAAGGTAGGAACAACATGATGCTTATCAGCATTTTCCAGCCAATTCTCATGGACCATGGTTCATTCACTGAGACTCCAGCAGCAGCAGGTACAGCCTGGGGCCCCAGCCCATACCTTATCCAGTTTGTCAACGCTGGAGCAGATGGTTCGGAATTTGCTGTCTGGGACCCCACAAACTGCAAACATCCCATCAAGGATGCGCCGGTCGTTAACCTGGGGAAAGGGAGCAGCACATCAGGAATTACAAACTCAAGCAGATGCTTCAGTCATGTCCTGCTTCATTCCTCTGTTTTAAGCATAGAAAAGAATACAGGAGACATCTGTCAAGGGGTTTTTCTTTGCTATTTTTAATTTCTGTTTTCCATTCTTGGGGAGCTGAGCTTCCTAGAGCAGACCAAAAAGCACAACTGACATCTACCAAGCCTAGGAAGAGCCATCGCATTTCCTTCTACAGCCGTGGACACCTCCACTCAACAGAGAGGGAAAAAAAAAAAAAAATCAGGGCCTATGAGTCCCCTCATGTGGACATGTAAAAACAGCTCAGGAACAGACCAGAGCCAAGGAGATTAATTCAGAGTATTACCTTACACTACCAGCAGAAGAGAAAAGGGACATCTGATTATGTTAAATCCTCAATCAGGACTTTTTAAATTACAGTATAGTGAATTCTATAGCTTAATTATGCTCTATAAGAGTACACAATTAAGGCCAAAGACTCAGCTGGATTCAATAGTTCCATGGGTAGTGAGAATGTCTACAATTAGTCAGAAACAAATATTAACTGCACAGGACTTTGGAATCCTCCAGTATCAACGTGAACCAAAAAGTTCCTTGTGGGAGACAAGAATAATCACAGGCAGGTTATTCTGTTGCTCCCCATTGCAGGAGCATCTTCATCCTCAAAGGCAGCACTTTCACCACTGCCCAAACACCCAGTTCCTTCATCTCACCCCAGAGAGGTTCAAGGGGAAGTACCTGGCCCCTGCTCCATGGGGCTGAAACAGGAACACAACATCCAGCCTGCAGTGCCCAGGAATGGCCTAGCTCCAGGTCCATCATAGATCCCACTGCCCTCCTGCACATCCAGCACTCCTACCCACTGCTCTATTGCACCTGTGCACCCTTCCCATCCTGCCTCACCTACACATCGAGCACCACTTGCTGCCATCCCAAGGGAACAGAGGTGTCTGGAAGCAAATAGCAAGCTCAGCCTACAGTAGGGCACAACTCTTGGTCTAGAAAATGCTTCAGCTCCAAAAAGGACTTGGTGGAAAGGCAGGAGTGTGCAGGCAACACCACACACTGAGAAGATGCCCCTGCTGGGATAAGGGCAGGAATACTGGACCAGAGCCTGTTTTACTGCAGGCAGTGAATATGACAATCACCTGCCTAGACAGATATTGGGAAGAAATTTTTTTTATTATAGAAGTGGTGAGGCACTGGCACAGGTTGTCCAGAGAAGCTATGACTGCCCCACTCCTGCAAGGGTTCAGGACCAGGCTGGACAGGGCTTGGAGCAAGCTGGGATAGTGGAAGGTGATCCTGCCCATGGCAGGGTAATGGAAGTGGATTATATTTAAGGTTCCTTCCAACCCAGACCACTCTATCATTCTAGCTGGCTGCTGGAATGTTGCAAGGGACAGTGGCTAGTTCTGGGGAGAACACTGTCAGCTGCAGCCTCAGGAAAACTCCTGTCATTCTCAGCTCAAAGCAAACCCAAGTGGAGGCCCAGTCTTTAACAAGGGGAAGCACGTTTGCTTCCAGGCAGAGAGGAGGGACAAACTCTGAGCCAGGCCTTAGAGTGGGAGCAGGTGCTACTGTGTAAAACCACAGAGCAATGACCCTGCACAGTGGCACAGAGAAGCCACCCAGTCTCACCTTGATGACAAAGTCCCCGAGCTGCAGGTCACTCAGGATCTCGTGCACGATCTTCAGGCACTCGGCATCAGGAATCATCGGGTCAAACTGCCCGGCAATGTCAAAGTCCTGGGGGCAGAGGCAAAGGCAGTGAGTGATTCAGCACCACAGCACAGCTGCAGAAAACCAGCTTCAACTGCTGGAAACAGTAGTTTGTATACAAAACCCAACAGAACTGGGATGTGAGGCACCACTAACCCTTACAGATTAAACCCAAAAGGGACAGGAGGTGTCACCATGGAAGGCAGCAGTGCTCTCATGTCCACTGCATTTCAAAGAGTTTGTACACTGCATTTGCTGTATGACACTCTGAAACAAAGATCCTCAAAAAACAACAAAAAGGAGGGACAGCAATAAATAAATAGAACGAAGAAACCAGAAAGAGGAATAAAGGTTACTTCTTGTTTGCTATGACTTAAATGCCGAATGTTTCGCCTTGATTCTTAGGATGCATTTTTAATACACATGCCAATCAACTTAATGATTAGGGAAGGCAAAAGAAGCAAACCCAGAGTTTCAATTCCTAAGACAGAAAAAGCAATCAGGAACCCTGAATGGTCACCACCAGAGATCCCCAAATGAACTAGCACATAGAAGAACCAAAGCCCAACATCAAGATGCTTTAATAGGCTGGTATCCCATGATTGGAAACAATATCAGTGTTCAGAGAGAAACAAAACACAGAAGCAACAAGAGAGCCCTTATTCTTTGACTTCAGTGTGGAGAGAAGCAAACACTGCTCCAGAGAGCGGTGAGAGTCCCCAAGGCTTCTTCAGCTTCTGTTTAGGAATCCCCAAATGCAAAGTATTCAGTGAGATTGTGGGTTCAAGAATAATTTTCATTATGTGGATATATTTCAACAGGGCTTCACCAAGGTCTCAAAATAAACTGGGGCACTGGAGGAAGAGATGGGATCATATAGTTAATTCCTCATCAGCTGAGTGCAAAAAGGGCTGATGCAATCCCTGAGAAAGTTGGGTGAGGAAGTACAGGAAGTGTATAGGAAGTCAGGAAAGTGCTGATATCGCTGTAAATGGCACAGATTAAATGTCACTAAAAAAAAACAGGGGCTAGTGAATAATATTGAAGAAAGCTGCAGGAAAAGGTCTTGGCTGAGAAAAGAATGAAAATATATCCAAGGTAACAAAGGTAACAGAGCTTGATTTATATGGTCTAAGAAGGGGAAGATTTCTCTAAACATTTCCCAAATGTTTACCTGGGAAAGGGGAAGAATACATATCAAGGGATGATAGCTACTATTTTGAGAGCAGAACTCTTTAAATGAGAGTAAGGAAACAATCAGGTACAAATAAATTTAGCCTGGATATTAGAAGACCATTTCTAGCTATCCTAGGAGTGAGATCTTGGAGTAGATGAGACAGCAGGTAATGACCCCAGGTCATCTGGAAACAGGAATCACCAAGCCAAAGCTGGAAGGTATTCCCAGGGGTTGTATAATGAAGTAGGAATATTCTCAAACAAAAGGAATTGTTTGCAATATGAGTCCCTGGGGACTGTGTCAGTAGAGCTGAGCAAAGCTGCTCCTTAGGGCTACCATGAGAGAGCCACGAAGGAAATTGCTTTGTTACTTGTTCTGTAATTTGGCCTCTGGGTTTTCCCCTCCTTTGAAATTAAATTGACTAAACATGGAAGGGAAGTGCTGTATGCTACTGATTTGCCTGATTGGTATGTCCTGCTAACACACTCAGAGCTGAACTGTTGCCAGATTTGGGATCAGAAGGAAATTCTTCCCCACCACCCATCCAGCAAGCACTGTGGGACGGAGCAAGGAGCTGCCCTCCCATGCAGTGCAAAGGAGGTGATACCTGGGGGCTCTATGACAAAGCTCCAGCACCGTGTCACACCTGTCACACCCACTCTCCCACTCTCCAGTTGTTTTTCACACTCACAAGAACACACTATGGAGATTAGTGGATCTTTCAGAGCTTTCCACAGGCACAGGGAAGGGTAACACAGGTGTTACTTTGACAGTCCACAGGTGCTGCCCAGCCCACAGCCTGTCCCAGCAGGGTCCTTGCCCACAGCCAAACTCACACACTGGTAGAACTCGCGGTAGCGGCCCCTGGTCATGGCCGGGTTGTCCCTCCTGTACACCTTGGCAATGTGGTAGCGCTTGATGTTGGTGATCTTGTTCATGGCCAGATAGCGAGCAAAGGGCACCTGAGACAGAGTTAAGGATGGCAACAAGGAGGGATCATTCCCCCCAGGTATCAGTCACAGGCAGTGCTGGGTCCTCACTGTCTCCCACCAGTGCCCTGGGGGCAAAGGAACTGCTGAGAGACAGCTGGACTCATCACAGCTCCCCAAGGTCTCCACACGCTGCCTCCAAGTGTCCCTTCAGCACCACCTTAGGCTGGATCTCAGTGTCACATGGGCTGTGCACTGCAGCAGTCTGCTCTGGGAACCCTGCTTGGGAGAAACAACATTCCAACACTCCGTATCAATCTTCTGTACTTCCATACACATGGGGAGTGAAGCTGTGTCAGGGGAGGGTCAGGCTGGATGTCAGGAAAAGGTTCTTCCCACAGAGGGTTGTTGGCATGGGCACAGGCTCCCCAAGGAAGTGGTCATGGCACCAGACCTCAAAGAGCATTTGGAAAATGCTCTCAGGCACTTGGAGTGTCCTGTGCAGGGTCAGAAGCTGGACTTAATGATCCTTGGGGTCACTTCCAACTCAGGATATTCCATGATTCTTCACCAAACAGAAGCAATGCACAGTAAATAACTGAGCAAGGGTTCTGCACCCACTGAACCACACTGCCTGCTCATGCTCTCCCGGTCAGTTTGGGGTCCCTCCTCCCCCTCAGGACAGTAACTCCTCCCAAAAGGAGGACTGCAAAGGCCCCCCAGCACCAGCTGTGGCAGGATACTGTCAGGTCATAGCGTAGGGAAAGCAGCTCTCCTCCCTGATCCTTCAGATCATAGATGAGCTTCGAGTCTTCACCGTATTTCCCTGTCAGTGTCTCCTACAACAAAACAACACACGAACAAACAGCATCTTCAGTGACAGGGGATCATCCCTAGAGCACACAGAAAACAAGGAGAGAAAGGGAGAATGCCTAGGAAGGGAAGAAGGAAGCTCAACCCTCAACACTTTGAGCTGCAGGATCCTCAGCAGCTGAGCCAACCTGCTGTGTCCTCACCCACCTTCAGCTCGAACACCGGCGTGTCGATGACTTCGGCCCCGTGGCGCTTGAAGCACGAGATGATGGCTTTGAAGGCCCTCTCACGGATGGCCATTTCCTTGGGGCCAAAATCCCGCGTGCCCTGGGATGAGGGAAGAAAAAGAGCAAAGGACACTTTGGGTTAGAGGCATGACATGAGAAAGATGCCAGAGGCAATATGAAGAAGGTGCCATATTCCTAACAAAGCCAGAGAGACGGGTCCAGACACCAGATATTGGAAAACAGCACTAAAAACGTTGGAAAACATCAGGACATAGCTCAGACAGTCTGCCAGAGCAAAACCTAAGTCAGGAGTTTCACAGTACAGGAAACAAGGAGATAAAACAGATCCAGCAGTCAGAGTTCAGTGCTTTTGAGCCTGACAGTGCAACCAGGACCTGTCCTCAGCTCTGATGCAGAACTATTAGCCAGATCCCTGCCCAGTGAGCCACCCCAAAGGTGGAAACAGAGGACAGACATGCTCTGAAACTGTGCAACAACCATCAGCTCTGCAATTTCCAAACACAGAGAAAAATCATCTTTCAAAATGCAATGCTTGTGAAATGTCTGTCTACAATTCACAGGGCCATGCACCCTTTGCATTTCTTTGGTGTCAAGGACCACTGAATTATTTCAATTACCACCTTTATGCTCTCAGTAACATAAAAATCATTGTTATTAGCTAGACCTCTAACTTCCACTTTATAAAATCAGTTAGACATGAGGAAGCACTCCCACCCACAGATCACTCAGATGGCCTTCAGCTGCCATTGAGAAGCCTGAGATGGGCTGGAAACTCAACTGAGTTTCTCTGGCACTCAACAGGGCTGCGAACTCCCCTTCTCCACACTTTTAAACAGTGAAATACCCTTCCACTTTTCAGGCATTACACCACAATTACATTCAACAAAACTTATCATAAAGGAAATTAACAAAGAGACAGTTTTGAGACTTTTAAATATTGGGAATAAATTCTTCCCTGTCAAGTTGCCCAGAGAAGCTGGGAAGCCCCATCCCTGGCAGCATCCCAGACCAGGCTGGATGGGGCTTGGAGCAGCCTGGGATAGTGGAAGGTGTCTCAGCCCATGGCAGGGGGTGAAATGAGATGAGCTTTAAGGTCTTTCCAACCCAAACCACTCCATGTGTCTATATTTTTTTATGTCAGTGGCATCACCACAGCCTGGTTTGTTTATGAACAGATTCCTAACTGTCTTCACACCACAGCATGGAAGCAGGTGGTCTCCTATCAACTGCCAGTGATGAAATATTCAGGTTACAAAGTATTTCAGCAGAAATTGCATTATGGACACTATTCTTAGGGGCCTGGAGGCTGAAAAACTGCTTGTAAAGGCAGGATCCTTCCACAAGAGGACACAGAAATTCCAGCAGCTGGCCAGACCTGTTCAGTAAATGAGCCCCTCAGACTAAGGGCAGGTATGAACCCTATCACACTGGGCAGCTACAATAAAGCTTGATTAGAAGGGAAATTCCTGACCACACCAGCAGTGGTTGGAATGTCACAGAAGCACCCAGAAGCCTCTAAGGCAGTGAGTATCTGAGTTGAATGCTATCGGGAAATGTCTTCATCCCTCCCCCCGCTTGCTGCTAAAAATGAAAGTGGAAACAGAAATTTGAACAAAGGCAGGTGTGGCCATGCTGGACTTTGGCTCACAGATATGTAGGGGCTGCTGGCTGTGTGTCTGGGGGGAGGGGGGAAACATGCATACAGAGGGCACAGGAGACAGGAGTTACCTTCGGGGTCTTCAGCACAAACTTTTGTTTCCCCTCATCTGTCCCCAGCTGTGCCTTCATCTCGAGCAGCTTTGCCACTTCCTTTGCAATCTGGGGATGGAGCAAGGAGGGAGCTGGGGATAAGACCACCCAGCAGGCCCAGCCCACTGCCTTCCCCAGTACCTTCAACCACAGTATTCCCAGTGCACCTGGACTCCACAACCTCAATACACCCACTATTCCCAGTTTCTCAGCAACCAGAGGGAAGTTCTCTGCTGCTCTCCAGCCCTTCCCACTTTTCATCAAGCACCCCTATCTCAACAACGCAAACACCCCCACCATTCCCCGGCTCCCACGACCTCCATTACCATCCACAGCTATCTCCCCATTCCTATCCCCACCACCAGCAGCTGTTACACGCCCCAGCGGTTTCCAGCAGTTCCTCCCAAACATCCTCCCCTTCAGTCTAACACTGCTATCACCGGCTCCCACCAGGAGTCTCCCCTGCACCCTCAGCCCTTCCACTTCCCAGCCCTGCACTCCCATCCTTTCCAACCCCTCTTTTCCCAAAGCCGCCAGCCCCAGCCCAGTAACCTGTACACCAGTACTTTACACCAGTAACCCCAGTTCTCACCCACCGCCCGGCCCAGCCCAGCCCCGGTGCCCCCCGCTCCCCCAAGCCCCTCTTGCCCATCCCAACACAGCCGGCGCCCCAGTTCTCATTCCCCGCCGCTCCCAGCCATACTGCTGCCCCCCCCAGCACCCCACTCCCGTGAACACCGGAGCCCCAGCACCTCATTCCCGGGACCCCCGGAGCCCCCGCACCTCGTCAGCATCGGCCTTGTCCTGTTTGAGCCTCCGCACGGTCTCCGCCTGAGCCCGCACCGCCGCCTCCTCCGCCATGGCGAGGCCGCGCCTGCGCACCGCCCGCGCCCCGCCGCGCACGCGCAGCGCCGCCGCCGCGGGGAAGTGAAAGGCGGAGGGCGCGGCCTGGGTTTGTTATTGCGGGTTTTGTTTAATATATAAAAATACAGCGTTTCCGCGCGCGCCCCGGCGGCTCGCTGTGTCCCTCGGCGAGGGGACACGTCCGTGCTCCAGGGCGCTCCCGCAGCTCCGCCCCCGCCCGCGGGGCGGGACCGGCCCCGCAGCCCCAGGAGGGGCGGGGGTGCCCTCCCGCTGCCCCTCGCCCTGAGCCGGCAGGTCCCCGATACACCACGATTCCCACTCCCAAGTGTGGAGCTCCACCTGATCCTGCTTGAGCCTCACCACATCCATCTGTGCCACCACCACCTACAGTGACGGAAACGACTGTACGTACAGGGACTGCAGGATTAGGAACCCACAAACTTGGCCTTCAGAGAAGCTAACCAGAAGGTTAACCTGGTGACTGTACCGTCCATAGCTTTAAAAACTGTCTTACTCCTCAGTTCTCACTGCCTGAGTGGAGGCAATGAGCCTTAGGCCAGTGGATGTCACCAGACTGCAGCTGGCAGTGAGGGGCTGAGGGTGCTGGAGGGTCCAGTTGTGCAGCAGTTCTGCCAAGCAGCTCCAGCCAGAGGAGTCCTCAGGGCTCCAGCCTCCTCCTGATCTCATCAATAAGCTTTTCTCTGGGGATATCAACCTACAAAGCAAACAGCAGCAGTAGAGAAGAGCACTTTTAAGAACTAAGTGAGGATATCAATGCAGTTTGTGACTGGTTTTCTGGAGTCACCCAATAGATCTGAGCTATGGCCTCCCAAAGAATGCTGAGAGAAAACCCAGAACTCTTCAGTGATCTCCAGAGTCTGGAAGTACTTTAAAACCTGGTGTAAAAGGGCATTCTCACCTCCTTTCTTGTTGCAACATCTCGCAGCTTGACAACTCCGTCTGCCAGCTCCTGCTCTCCCACAATGGCAGCAAGGGGGATCCCTGTGTCTTCACAATACTGCAGCTGCTTCAGCAATTTAGGATCCTTCTTGTACAGCATCTCTGCCTAGGAGGGAACGGGAAGGGTGAATCACTAACCCAACTTCGCTCTGATGGATACTGCACTAAAGCACCAAAACCAAACCCTGCAGCAATCACTTTACTGCACTGGGCTCTTCTCTGCCTGCCTAAATCTAAAGGTTGGACTTGACGATCTTGGAGGTCTTTTTCAACCTGAATGACACTGTGATTTCAGACAGGCCCAGGTGTTGGACAGACACACAACTAATGGAGTTGGTCTTGCTGTGCTACAGCTCCCTTCAGGCTCTCCCTCCCTCACCTGTGACACTGCCAAGCCCAAGTCACTCCTTTACCTTGATCCCTGCATCCCACAGCTCGGAGATTAGCTTCATTCTAGCAGCAAGCAGGTGTTTCTGAGGTGTAGCCACCAGCACTTGGGTCTCAGTTGTTCGAAGTTTCTCCCCAGACGCCTGAAGGGACACACATGGGACATTCATGGGAATCTGCAGCTCACAACACCTCAACTCCTCTATCTCCAGATCTTAACTCAGTCAGTGACAACCCAGGCACCTTTAATGAGCCCCCCAGGGATTCTGAACTGTGTGCTGCTGTTCCTCAGGGACTCTGGCCAACCTCCTGGACAGCTTTCCAATGTGTCCTTTGATTCTTCAGGTACAAACACATTGCCTCAGCTTCACTTGCAAGGAATCACAGGCTTGGAACCAAGCACAGAATGATGAATCTCCACAGAGGCTTTCCTGGTATTTATTAGAGTGAGCTCAGAGCTATTACCAAATTCATTGCTTCAGAATCCCCAGGACAGAAGACATAAGAGGAAAGACATAAGAATAAAGTGACTGAGGCACAAAGCTCAAAGCCAGGCCCAGAGCTCAAGGCTGTTTCTAACATTTCCTTGACATCTCCTAGGATGCAGCTGCCCACACCTCCATCCTAACGGGCTGCATAAAAGGACTCTGTCTTCTGTGCATCAATATTCAGGCATGGGAAGAGCCACTCTCTGCCCCAAACTTATTTTCCCTTGAGCACTGTGGAGCTGGAGACCTCTAATAAACAATATTTTTCTTCCTAGGGCCTTTCCCAATGCACTGCCTGCATCACCTACCTCCAGTCTCTGCTCCAGGATGGAGAAGATGCGCTCGATGCCAATGCTGACCCCCACACAGGGCACCTTCCGGCCCTTGGGATCAAACATCCCCACCAGCCCGTCGTAGCGGCCGCCCCCGGCCACGCTGCCAACGCTGACCGGCTCCTCCACGTGCTCGTTCTCCTGCTGCAGCAGCACAGCCTCAAAGATCACCCCCGTGTAATAGTCCAGGCCTCGTGCCAGGCTCAGGTCGAAGGAGATCTGCAGGGCACAAGGGCGGCCCCGTCACCGTCTGCTCGGGGCTCGCCAGGCAGCCCCTCCTGCCCCCACGCCTCCTCACCTTCCCCATGATGCCAAATAGGGTCAGGTACTCAAACAGCAGCTTCATGTCCCCCAGCCCTTCCTTGGCCACCTTGTTCTGGGATAGCTTTGGGTCCTGCAGAAGCTGCTCGATCAGGTCCAGCCCACCTGTGGGGACCAGCCATGCCTCAGCTGTGCCAGGGCAGCAGCACCCGGCACGGTGGCCCCAGCCAGCCGGGTGTGTGCCCTGCACCTTCCAGCCCCAGCCCAGAACAAGGCCAAGGGCACGACCCCATGGTGCTCACCGTGGAGCTGGACATACTCCCCGATGCGATCCGCAGCCTCGGGAGAGAGCCCCTTCTCTGCCACCATCTCACTCCTCACCTCTTCCCAGGGCACCTGAATAGCAGAGAAGGGCATCAATTGGTGCAGGACATTCTCCTCACCCACTGCCTCCATCAGCCCACATGTGCACAACTTGTGTGGAACAACAGGCAGCAATCTCACTAACTGTGCCTCTCTCTCTCACAGGACTTTTTAACAAACCACCAGGCTTTGTTCTTAACCAAGCCCAAGAACTCCTCAAATCCTTTACAGACCCCATCTCAGCTGCTGTGAAACTCTTCCCAACAAGAACAGCCACAACACTCCCCAGCCTAAGACATCCATCCCAAGGCCAGAAGTGTCTCCCCATGAGCCCAATGCTGACCTTGTCCAGCTTGTCCACGGTGGAGCAGGCAGATATGAGCTTGCTCTCTGGAACACCACAGACAGCAAACACACCATTCAAAATCCGACGGTCATTGACCTGGTGGAGGGAGAGGCACACTTAACTTGGGGGCACCCTCTGATGTTATTTCTTTTTTTCCTAGTGTGTGGGAAGCTACAGTTGTTGGCATTTCCTAATGCCTTTCCCTCAGCACCCAAATTCCATGCAAAAAGAAGGTGTAAAGATATGAAAACCACCCTGTGTCTTTATGGATCTAGTCAGCTGCTGGAATTCTGCACAGCATTGTGGTTAGTCCTGGAGAGAACTCTGCTGACTGCAGCCTCAGGAAAACTCCTGGTATTCCCAGCTTGAGGCATGTCCAAGCTGAGGTCCAGCCTTTGCATATACACCATGAGGAGGGAGAGAGGAGGGATGGACTTCTGGGCCAGGCCTTAGTGAGGGAGCAGGTGCTACTGTGTAAAACCACAGAGCAATGACCCTGCACAGTGGCACAGAGAAGCCACCCAGTCTCACCTTGATGACAAAGTCCCCGAGCTGCAGGTCACTCAGGATCTCGTGCACGATCTTCAGGCACTCAGCATCAGGAATCATCGGGTCAAACTGCCCAGCAATGTCAAAGTCCTAGGGGCAGAAGAAGTGATGGGAGCTCCTGGCAGAGCCAGGGGGCCTTAGCCAGGCACACCCTGCTGCTCTGCAGCAGCTGGAGTGGGAAAACCCTGCTGGCCTTGTGGCCTTGGTGGCAGCACTGGCCACCACAACACTCACGCACTGGTAGAACTCGCGGTAGCGGCCCCGGGTGGTGGCCGGGTTGTCCCTCCTGTACACCTTGGCGACGTGGTAGCGCTTCATCTTGGTGATCTTGTTCATGGCCAGGTAGCGAGCGAAGGGCACCTGGCCCGAGGAGTTAAGGATGGGAACATGGAGATCCCCAGAGCTGTACAAGCTGAACCTCAAAGCCTCCCATCACCCCTTCCCTTTGTCAGCCACTTCCCAACTTTTTCACGATCATGGTGAGATTCTTGGGGTGTCCTGTGCAGGGTCATGAGCTGGACTTCAACAATTATTGCTGATCCCTTCCAACTTGTGATATTCTATAACTCTATGACCTCTGGGGAGATCATCCCCCAGGCTGACTATAAGTACAGTGAACCACCTGAGCTCCTTCAACGCTGATACAGCTCCATTTCCTCCTCCAGGCCCACTGTGTGACAACATCACATACACAAGGACCCTCTCTCATCATTCCACCTTCTCACAGTGGGATTTCAATGCATGACACTGCTATATGGACATTGAAGGAAAGAGATTTCATTGAGATGTGGAGGTTGAAAAGGCCTGGGATGAACACTTGCAGCAAACACCTTTCCAGGTGGAACTAGCAAGGTGGGATGGGCACAGCAGAGGTGGGGATTTTAAGCGTGAGGAGATAAAACCAGTACAGTGGAGCATACTGGTGCATGTCCACAGCAGGAAGGGACTCTCCTGGCCTGGCTGGGAGATGGTGTTGAGTAATGACAGTGACAGCCAGACCAGCTGGGATGGCCAAGGGGGCTGCCATCACCCCAGTGGGATCTGCAGGCAGGCCAGGGTAAGAACGATCCCTCAAGGCAGAGGTGGCCACTGCCTTAGTCTGCCACTATCCCCTCAGGGTGCCACCATCCCCTTGGGAGCACAGGATACAGTGAGGTCGTAGCGCAGGGCCAGCAGCTCCCCTCCCTGGTCCTGCAGCTCGTAGATGAGCTTCGATTCCTCCCCATACTTCCCCAGCAGCGTCTCCTGGGGAGGGGCAAAGGGGCTGTGACCGGGTGGCTCTGGGGTGAAGGGACCCCGAGATGGGGCACAGAGCTCGATCCCCACGAACCGGGCAGTACGGACATCCCTCCTCCAGCTCCCCCGGACCTGAGTCCACCTCCCTGTCCCCCCAAAAAGAGAACCACGCGTGAACGTCCAGCTGGCCATGCCCCACGCGGAGGGAGCTCCCAAAGCTGCCCCGGAGCCCCGGGGGCAGGGGCGCTCCCCAGTCGCACGGGAGGGAGCAGAGGGGCCCACGGCCCTCGGGGCGGGTCCGCTCCCCACGCCAAGGGCGACGAGAGCTCCCGCCGCGCCTCACCCGCAGCTCCAGCGCGGGGGTGTCGATGGCGGCCGCCCCGTGCCGCTTGAAGCAGGACACCACGGCGCCCAGGAGCCGCTCACGGAGCGCCGCCTGCGCCGGTGGGTGGTCGCGGGTGCCCTGCCCGGGATAGAGAGCGGCCGTCAGCGGCAAGGGCGCGGGTGAACCCCCGCTACCGACCGGCGCCACCCCCGCTCCCCGCCTTTACCTTGGGTGTCTTCAGCACCGGCAGCCGCTCGCCGCCCGCCGCCGCCCGCACCTGCCGGGACAGGGCTCCGCGGTCACCGGCCGGCGGCCGGGACCGGGCGAAGCTGCCGCAGTTGCCGGCGAGGCACAGCGGCCCGAGGCGGGGCCCCGCCGGTAGGCACCGGGCGGCGCCGAAGGGCGCGAGGCGCAGCATGGCCGGCACCGGGACACCGGGAGCGGGGCACGTGACCGCGGCGGCGCACGTGACCGCGCGGGCGGCCGCGCTTTACGGCGCCGCGCGACAGCTGCCGGTGCTGTGCCCTCGGCTCGCCATGGCGTCGGGCAGCGGGGTAGGTGCTGCCGCCGGGGCTGCCCTCCGACTGCGGGCCGCCGGCCGCTCCGCCGCCCCCGCTGCTCCTACCGGGCTTGGCAGGGCCCGGCCGCGCTGCGCTCGGGGCCGCTGCCAGGCCGCGGGACGAGGATGTGGCGGGGCCGGGGGTGCCGCGGTGGGCGGGTGTATGTGGGGTGGGAGGGAGCTCATCTCTGCTGATCTCTGCGCTTTACCCCTCTCCGTGTGGGCGGTGGGAGCTTGGGGTTCTCCTGATGCCTTGAGGGCTGCGAGCGGGGTGCCCCACAGTGAAGCCCTGGAGTCACCGGCCCGGAGGTGTTTGGGGCACGCAGAACGCGGCTCTCGGTGCCCTGGCCCGGTTCACACGGTGGTGTTGGGTCACGGGTTGGACTCGAGGAGCTCAGAGGACTTCGCCAATCGCAATGGTTCCGTGATCCTCCCTTCCTAAGGCCGGGCCTCCGCCTGTCCCAGCCGGGGAGCATGAGGAGATGGAGGCTGAGGCAGCTCCGGGGTGGAGGTGCCCACCCACCTCCAGCCCCCCGGGCGGGATCCCCCCTCTCCCCGGGCTGGGCCATGGCTGATGCCGGTGACTCCTTCCTTTCCCTCCCCTCCCCAGGGAAAAGGTGACTTTTTCCGTGTCCTGATGGAGAAACATCTCTGCAATTCCCTGACTGGAGCGTGCGCCCAGGTGTGGGTTGGGCTCTGCTCCCAGACAGCCAGCGACAGGATAAGAGGAAACAGCCTCTAAAGTTGCAGTAGAGAAGGTTTAGGTTGGAAATTAGGAGGAGTTTTTCCCCAGAAAGGGCTGTCCAGTGTTGGAAGGGGCTGTCCAGGGAAGTGGTGGAGTCACCATTCCTGGAGCTGTTCAAGCACTGACTGGATGTGTCACTCAGTGCTCTGGAGTGGGTGACAAGGTGGGGATCTATCACAGCTTGGATTTGATGATTTTAGAGGCTTTTTTCAATGTAAATGATTCTGTGACTGTTAAAATGGGATGGGTAAGGTATTTGCTACAGGTGTAGCCTGAGTGGAGAGCCTCCAAGACTGGAGGTGTTGGAACACCTCCAGTGACATCCCAAAGCTGTCAGCAGCACAGGAGTTCTGTTTTTGAGGGCTTTTGGCCCATCTTTCCTTCCTTGAAGCCACTTACTGAGAAGTGAGGCACTGGCACCAGAGAAGCTGTGCCTGCCCCATCCCTGGAAACGTTCAAGGCCAAGTTGAATGGAGCTTGGAGCAGCCTGGGATAGTGGAAGGTGTCCCTACCCTTGGCAGGGAGATGGGACTGGCTGATCTTCAAGGTTCCTTCCAATCCAAACCATTCCAGGATTAATTCCGTGAAGTGGGGAAGGTCAGGAGCAGGATGTCTGCCTGTGAGGGAGGTGGGGTCTGTGGCTTATTGTCAGCTGAGAATTCCTGTTGGATTGAGCCTGGCTTGAGACTCATGTGTTGTTTAACAGGCTTTGGTGCTGATACTGGGCACATCATTGGTGTCCCTCTCCAGAGGGAACAGGAGGCTGTGGGGCACTTGTGCTTATTAATCACTGTTATTAATTTGGGAAGTATTCTCTGTCATTAAAACAGCTCTGAGATAATGATTCTGGGGCCTGCAGCCCCCTTGCCTCCACCAGAGCAATTCAGAAACATCCATTCAAATATTGTCCAACCAAGATCTTGTCACGCCGTTTAGTTTAATTCCTTTCCCCACGCCTGGATGAGGCAGATTGGTAAAAGAGCTGCAAAAGACTATTTTCCTTTTATTGCAACAGGAGAGAGAAGCAGCTAATAAACCTCCCCCTCTGCAGGCTCCCACCAGCTACGATTTGTGATAATGCCTGGCATGCAGGAGAGTCTGGAAAATACCCCCAAACGTTAATTTACACTCAGTGATATTTTCTTTTCTTTTGCTCAGGGTGGTTAATAAAACCTGTTACGACATCCTTAAAGTGCTTAAGAAGCTCTGGGAATAAATGAGAATTTTTCTACGCCTCCCCAAGGCATTTTCATCCCTATCAGTAGTTGTTCGTTCCATTTGAAGGATTACCAGAGGAGAGAACTTTAAATGGCTGTGCTGCTGCTGTAGCTCCAAATGGGATTTGTGTCCTTTGGATTGTGATTGGATTCTTGATTTGGCTGAACGGAGAAGGCGGTGGGGTGTGGGCTGAGGGGGGTCCTTCTCCCCCGGAGGTGTTTTTAAATACATCTTGTCCTTTCTTTAATGTGAAACTGAGAGGCTCTCCCTGCCATGCTGAGGAAGATGCACTTCTTTCCAAAGGGGGGCTGTTGGCTCAGGAAATTCGGGAAGTGGCTGAGTGAAACCATAACTGATCCCAGGTGTAGGGGCCTGAGCTGCAAATAAGGCAAATGCTGGGAAGGACTTGAGCTGGCTTGGTCAGAGTGGATGTGAGTGGAACAGGAATTCTTGTCTGATCACTTCTGCCCTCAGCATTGGGGACTGAGTGAAATCCATCCAAAAAAGTAGTCTTTGTTTTCTTCTATGCCAGTTTCACCTGAATTCAGCCTCATCTGAATTCATCTTCATGCACATGCTGAGTCCAGCTCCAGTTCCCCAGCATAGGAAAAGCATGGAGCTGTTGGAGGGAGTCCAGAGGAGGCCATGGATATGCTCCAAGGGCTGCTGCCCCTCTGCTGTGGAGACAGAGCTGGGGATGTTCAGCCTGGGAAGCCTGAACACCAATCTCTGTCCAGGGAGACCTTGGAGCGCATTCCAGTGCCTAAAGGGGCTGCAAGAGAGCTGGAGAAGGACTTTGAAAAAGGGCTTGGAGTGACAGGATAAGGGGGAATGGCTTCCCACTGCCAGAGAACAGGGTTAGATTTAATAGCGTGAAAAAATTCTTCCCTCTGTGGGTTGTGAGGTTCTGGCACAGGTTGCCCAGAGAAGCTGTGACTGTCCCATCCCTGAAAGTGTTCAAGGCCAAGTTGGACGGGGCTTGGAGTGACCTGGGATAGTGAAAGGTGTCCCTACCTTTGGCAGGGGATGTGGAACAAGATGATTTTTAGGGTCCCTTCAACCCAAACCATTCCAAGATTCTATTAAAGTATCTGTCATTGCTAGATAGTTCTGTGGAGCTCCCAAAGGGCCAGCATGCCTTGGAGGTGTTTCTGCCCTTTCCTATGTGAAGCTGCAGGAGTAGGACTGCAAAACATGTGGATTTTGTATAGGTGCTTCCCTGGTACCTCCAAGCCCTGCATTGACAGTCAGGGTTTCAGAGCTTGCTCTGGTTTGCTTGTACCTGTGCTCACTTGGAAATCCCACACTGGTGCCTGTGATTTCATGGCAAGCTTGGCACTTTAATGCCTGCAACACGTTGGCACTGCTGAGAGCAGACAGGCCCAGCCTTCCCTGCTCCTGCAGTGTAATCAAACTCTCTGTAGCTCAGGTTATGTTTTGCAGCTTCCTTTGTCTGACGTTGCAGCTTGGATTCTTTTGACTTCTGCAAGAAGGAGGTGTAATCTGCTGCTGTGTTTGTCAGGGGCCACTTCCCAGGTCTGAGATCCATCAGTTTCAATCCCATTTGAGTCTGATTTTCAAGGCAAAAGCCTGGATGATCATCTCAGGAGCTGTTAAGATCAACTCATTTCTTCTTTTAGTGCTCTGAAATTATTCTAGTAGCAGCTAGAGGCATGCTGAGAGTGATTATCTTAAACCACATCCGTAATTCCTGGATGGAAAACAGAGGACAGGGGGGTGTAATATAATTCTTCTAATTTACTGCACTGGCCTCACAGGCCAAGTGATTCTCCCTCTTTACCCCCTCAGAGGTGATCAGACTGTGTAATAAATGTTAATAACACTGTTTCCCTCCCAGACCAAGAACCTGGACTTCCGCCGGAAGTGGGACAAGGACGAGTATGAGAAACTCGCAGAGAAGCGGCTCACGGAGGAGAGAGAAAAGAAAGATGGTGAGTGCTGTGCTGGCTCCAGGCAAGCTGTGCTGGATTGGCAGTGAGGCTCCCAAACCCTTGGGATTTGAGAGGGAGAGAGCAGTGAGAAGTTGAATCCCAAAGGGAAAGAGCTGGCTTGCTCCTTCTCTTTCTCCTTTGTTTGGCACTGAGTATATTTTTATGACAAAAGAAATTACTGAGAACCTTTCCAGGGTCTGACTCTTCTTTGGGGAAGGAGGGTGTCCTGGTTCAGGGCAAATTTGGGAAAGAACCCCCAAGAGGGTTCCTCTAGGAAGCAGATTCAATTGGCCCCTCTCCGCCCCAACTAGTTCGGGAAAGATACCTCTTTGGAGAAAAGTGGAAAAAACCTGTTTATTAAACAAGCACACTTAAACCATATTAAACAATAAAACTTCTTGCCACTCCAAGAGAGAGACAAACTCACAAAAATCCCCCAGGTTGCAGCTGGGCTCACTCAGTCTCTGATCAGCCCCTCTGGTGCTGGAAATGCCATGGCCCAGGCCCAGCCTGCTGGGCCACAAGTGTGAGCTGCTGCTGCTCTTCTGGTGTTCAGTCCAGAGCAGGTCCAGAGAAAGGGAAAAAATCACAGTCCAGGGAACTTTTTTGCCTCAGCTAGCTAAAACTAACTAGAAAAGCAAAGGTGAGCTCTGTCTCATGGTCTGTCCGTCCGCAGACAACACAGTCCAGGAGCAGGAATGTAGAGGAGGGAGTGCAGTTCTTGAAAACAAACTCTGCTCTTCTTCTCCCCACCTTCACTCTTGGAACAAGCCTTAAAGGTGTAAAACTTACTTATTATTCAACATAAACAGGGCAGATGATTGAGAATAAAAGCATCATACAGTCAACCTAGGACAGAGAGGAACAGTCAGTTGCTGGAAACAAGATGTCAGAATATGACTCAAGTGAGAGCTGGAGATACCTCAGAGATGTATGTGGTTCTAATAGGAACCAGGAAACAGTGGGGAGGAAATTATATCCTTTACTGATTTAAAAACAATTGTACATTTTCTGCACGGATCAGGTAGTCACAGATATCTAGCAGGCCCCTCTGCACCAAGGGGAACATGAAATCCAGCATGTCAGGCTTGACCTTTGGTTTATATTTTAGGCAAACCAGCTCAGCCTGTCAAAAGGGAACTTCTGCGGCACCGAGACTACAAAGTGGACCTGGAATCCAAGCTGGGGAAAACCATTGTCATCACCAAAACTACCCCTCAGTCAGAGATGGGAGGGTAGGTTGTGGCCTTATTGAGATCACAGAGTCTTGCTGGTTAGACTGGGAAGCTGTGACACAGCAGCGATCCCTCACAGGGCACCAGGAGCTGCTGTCCTTCTGTGTTTGGAGTCTGGGATGGTAGGGCTGCATTTTTCTACACCTAAACTGTGTCTCCTGGGGTAACATATGGAACAGACTCAGCAGGCTGAGCCCCTTTGGACATTATTCCTTGGTATTAATGTTGCCCTCCTGTAGGACCGACAGAGGCAGATCTCTGCTGCCTGCTTGGGTGTCTTTAACCAGCCCTTCTTGCACTGAGACCAGGACTGCTGCTGATTTAGGTATCTGTGCACTGGAAGTGGGAGAAACATCCAGATAGCTGTTCTTAGGAATGGTGTTTGGCCACTGCTTGTGTGTATCGTGTTCCACCAAAGTCTGAAAACATTCTGAGCTCACCCTAAGCCATCAAAAGCATGAGAAGATGTGTTGAGTTTGTGTCACCTCAGGAGCAAACCTGTTAGTGTCTCCCTGGGCATAGTGCCAGGGAGATGTGCAGCCCTGACCAGCACACAGGATGGCAGTTCAGCCCCTGGCTGGACTTTTGCAGCAGCTCTAAACATGGGCAGAAAGTCCAGCTGTGCTCATCAGGGATTTGCACTGTGAGTGATAGGGATGGTAGCACTTACCTTGCAGCCAGGTGAGAGGCTGTGGAATGGAACTGGGCTGCTGGCCAGCCCTGTCTTGGGGGAGGGCAGGCTGTATCACAAAGTCCATCCCACCCAGCAGGGTGTGGCTGGAAGGGGAAGATGCTGTGGCTGGTGTCTTGCAGAGCAGCTCAGAATTTGGTTTCTATCATGTCAGAGGGGTGTTGGTATCAGGGTCGGTACCTCCATGGCAGCCCTGCCCATTGAGCTTGCCCTTGCTCTTCACTGGGCCCCTCTTGTCTTGGAGAAAAGTGTCCTTCATCCCCAGTGACATGCAGATTGTCTCAAATAGCTCTTCTGTGGGTTGAGTTTTGTGTCATGCTTCGGGGTTCATTTTTTCTGTCTCTCCTGACAGGTATTACTGTAATGTATGTGACTGTGTGGTGAAAGATTCCATCAACTTCTTGGATCACATCAATGGCAAAAAACGTAAGGACCATTTCTTTGCTTCATTGGAGGGTTGCTTGAGTTGGAGAGACTATTCCTTTTGTGCATCACCCATGTCTGAGGCCTGAACACTTACCCATGGATCAGGAGCTTAGGAGATGAGGATGTAGAAGCTCATCATGAGAGCTGTGGAAGTGCTCCTCTTATCTCCTGACACCTTCCAGAGTGCTGGACCATTTTCATGGAATAAGCCCAGCAGAAGCAATGATTGGTGTACTCTGGTTGATGGACATATTTTCCCCATCCATCATGTCAGTGCTGCTAGAAACCCAGGGTGAGAAAATTCTAGAATAGTTTGGGTTGGAAGGGGCCCTCAGAGGTCATTTAGTTCACCCCCCAGATCATGATGCCTCCTCTGTAAATCTGGAGAGAGGCTTTTTACAACACTGCAACTGTAAAGAAGTACTTAGATAAGTAAAAGGTCTGGGACTGGCTTATTTTTGGATCAGAAACCTCTCATTGTAGGAGTTGAGTGTAAAGCTCAGAACTGGCTGATGCCTGAGCTCCAGAGTATGGATCAGAACTATATCCTCCTTGATCTGTCTGTAGATACTGCTTCTTCTTGACATGTTCAGAGAGGGGGAATGTAGAGAAACTAAAACAGACTGACACATGTTGTTCCTGCTCATGAAGGTATTTTTGGCTCCTAGTGGAAGTCAGAAAATCACCCCTTTACAAAAAGGCAGGGATGTGTGTGCTCCAGACCTGCACACAGGGCTGTTTGAGAGCAGGAGGTTCAGTAGAAACCTGAGGACTTTTTTTCTGTATCTCAGAAAAGAAAACACAGTGTTTTAAAAACCTGTGCTTTTATGTGGATGGGAGGAAGGTGCTGACATGCCTTGTTTGACATGTTGGGAAATGAGCAAGAAGTTCATATGAGAGAATCTGGAATCAAAAATCCTGGATTGGCATGAGTTGTAAGGTTGAGCTGGGATTGGAAAGTGGCTGGTTGCACAATACCTTAGTATATGTCTAGGAACTTTTAAACCTGTCAATAAATCTGGCTCAAACCTGCTTGTTCTTGGCAGCCCTTTTACTAATTCCTGGTGTGTAGTTTAAGCTTCCAAGTGCTGCTGCATCCCTGGGACAAATCTGTGCAGCACTGCTGGAGTGAACAGGCTGTTTGGTTCCACTTAGGATTGTGGGTTGGAGGCATTTCTAGGGGTGGCCTCATCAGCATAGGCTTACCCACAAGTGAAAAACTGTGAATCTGCTCTGAAGAGCCACTGAATCAGAGGTCTGACTTTATATTCTCTGCTTTAGCTGGGAATGTCCTGTGTAATCAGGATCTCTGAGTGCTACTCATGTCTTGTTTAGCATCGCCCACAGCTGAAAGATGCCAGCCTGTCAGTTTTATTCTGGCTCCTTTTTCAACACTCCAACCCTTTTTTATTCCACTAGTCCAAGATTAAATTTCCTGAGGCATCAGAGCAAATGACAGGGAACATCCAAATAAGGAACCTTTAAAGAATAGTCTGTGTTCTTGTTACAAGAAATGTTTGGATTGTTATAGACATTGCTTGTGTGGGTTATGGTATCCCCCTAAAGCCCACCTCCCCAGCCTAAGAAATCCTGAGTGTGGCCCTGGAAGGTGCTTTGAGAGGGATGACAGGCAGGAAGGTGGTGCTGTGCTGTTTAAATTGGGATCAGGGATGGAGACTTTGTGCAGAACACCGCTGATTCCACTCGTGTTCTCCAGACCAGAGGAATCTGGGCATGTCCATGCGGGTGGAACGTTCCACACTGGACCAGGTGAAGAAACGCTTTGAGGTGAACAAGAAGAAGATGGAGGAGAAGCAGAAGGATTATGACTTTGAGGAGAGGATGAAGGAACTCCGTGAGGAGGTGAGTCTGGGCAACAACTGAGGAAGCAAAGCTCCCCAGAAACATGTTTTGGGTGGAAATCAACCCTGGTTCCTACTCTTATTCCTCAGAAGCGTTGTTCTTGGTAGCATGGGCTTCTCATCTGTTCCTATGAGTGGGATTTGTTTTTCTGCTTTTGAAAACTTTGTATTGCTGTCCCTGGAAACCCTTTTCCCCTCTTTCTGTGTGAGAATAACTTTGATAGTTCAGATTTCCACTCAGAACAGCACAAGTCCATTTTTTGTCCCCTACTAGTTGTGTTGGAACTTGTGTAGTCTGGTAGCAGATCTTCATCTTCATTCATTATCTTCTAGCTCTTAGGATTGCTGGAATCCTCTTCCACAGGGCATTTGCTTCTGTGTGGCATCCCTGAGCATAGAAGGGCTTTGTGAACGGTGTGCTGTGGTGCAAGAATGTGTGAGGAGGTGATAAAAGGCAGCAGATTTCTCTCAAACTGGCACTTAGATGTTAGTAAACATGAAAGTCAATTATGTGAAGACCCCATGAAGTTCTGACAGCTGAGAAGCTTCTATGGGTGCTTCTCCTCTATCAGCAGCCACATAACCCAAGGTTACAAATCACGGCCTCTTTGAGTCTCCCTGCCCAAGGCCTGAGCTTTGCTTCACCACAGGGGAGCTCTTTGGGGTGCTCCCAGAGCAGCCCTGTCCTCTGCTTTTGGGCAGGCTGTGGTGCTGCTGAGCCCCGTCTGTTTGCAGGATAGGAGGAAGGTGCCCCAGCAGCAAAGGGGGTGCTGTGGGTTGGAAAGCTGCTGCCAGTCAATGGACAGCAAGAAGGAAATCAGCAGCAACTCCTCATGTAGCTTTCTCCAGGGCATGGCTGTGTTCAGGAGCACTGTGGGCAGTGATGAGAATGGTGGGAGCAGTTGCTAAGTTAGGAGCTGAAGCCATGCTTCGATGTCACCCAGTACAAACCTGGCTCTGTTCCAGGGCTCATGATCCTCACGGACCAAAACACTTTGATTAGAGCAGTGCAAACTCTTTGATGCCAAAACCCCCCTCAAAGCTGCTCAGATCTTCAGCTTCTGTTCCAGTGAGCAGCTGTCAGTCTGCCAGGCTGAGAGCCAGCAGGCATCGCAGTCACTGGCACAAAGCATCGGACAAGGGAATGGCCTCCTGCTTCCAAACCAGCTCCTTGTCTCAGCCTTGATTCCAGGCAAAACCTGTGATGTTTGCTCAGAAGAGAGAGTTTGATAATGCTTCATTTTGCCTGTTTGTGTGTCTCTGCTCTTGGCCTGGGAAATGGGGTGGTCTGGATTCACCAGTGAGCTTCCTCTTTAAGACTATAGGCCAGGATTTCTGCTGTTTATTTCCTCAGGCACAGCTTGGCTACTGTGGGCAGGATTTGTGGTAATTGTGCAGTACCTGGTGTCTCAAAACTCCTTCAGCTCAGGAGGTGCAAATTGTTTTGCTGTTGTGTCCTGTTCTGCAGGAGGAGAAGGCCAAAGCCTACAAGAAGGAGAAGCAGAGAGAGAAGAAGAGGCGGGCGGAGGAAGATTTGACCTTTGAAGAGGATGATGAAATGGCAGCTGTGATGGGTTTCTCTGGTTTTGGCTCAACCAAAAAGAACCACTGAACAGCTCCGGACTCTCCTCTTGCTCTAAACAGGTTGTTTTTACCCAGGGAACTCTGGATAATTCTTCAAAGACTTGATTGAGGACTTGTATGTAAATCTCCCAGTAGAAGTTGGCTGGAAGAGTTGAAAAGCGATTCCATACTCTACCTGTGCTGCAGATCAAGCTCTGCCTCTCATTAGCTTCCCTTCTCCTTCTGTGTCCTAGATCTGACTGCTCTGTGGCCGTATGTGTGCAGGGAAGTGCTCTGTTGGGTACATTTTTTTTGTCAATAAAGTGCACATTCTGCACAGGTGGCCTGGTTCAGGATTAATCTAGTTGTCAACCAGGCCCTACTTGTCACCCAAGCTGTGTTTGAGATGCTGGGAGGGATTCACTTGCTTTTAGGCTCATAATGAAGGAAATGTGCCACAGCAAGCAGTGTGAGAGGTGCATCTTTATGGCTTGTGCTGAGCAGAGCTGGTGGCTGCATGGAGTCTGGGTTGCTGAAACTTTCCTGTGTGTTTTATCTGCAAGGGAGACTTCCCTTCTTTTCTTTGTGTTTTAGCCCATAATTTCAGTATGTTTAAGATAGGGGAGAAATTCCTCCCCATGACTGGCCTAGGATAGAGCCAATGAATGAAAAGTGTGTACAACTTGCCAGAAATAAATGGAATGTTTTAATGGGCCCTTTGATGGGGGTTTGATGCCTTCTTTATTTTGAGAGCTTTGAAGAGTTGCTAGTGTCTCCCAGCAGCACAGACCTGGGGTGGCCTCCTGGGGACCCAATGGTGGCAGAGGTGAGGTGTGTGCCTTCCTCTCTTGGCTCAGCTCCCAGCTGCCCTAGGCAGACCATTGCCATCATTCTTGGCTTTTGTAAGTAATTCTGGAGATGGGTGTAAGAATATGGAAGGGGAAGGGAGTTCAGGGCTGGGGACCTTCATTCTCATCAGGCAATCCAAGACAGGCTGGGCTGCATTCCAGATTTTACCAGCCTTAGTGTATTAAGGGCCATTTTTTTCCTGTCTACTGGCTGTCAGTGTCTTTTCACCTCTGCCTTCCCCTAAATCCACTTCATTTCTGCTTTTATTTACCTCAGTCAAACCTTGTGTGACTCATTTCCGTCTGCAGTTAGGATTTATATTTTGCATGGCTGGGTTTTCGTAGCTCTGTCTCGCTCTCTTCTCTCTTTTTATGTATATTGATGAAATCCTTGCGCTTGCCCTTCTCCATGCTCGTATGAAATTTCCAGCCTGGGGAAGGCTGCAGTGTTTAGCCTGCTCTTTCTAATACATCTAGAACAAATCCTGTAATGTTGTGCTGCTGTTTTAATTCCTTAATCTTAGCCTGCTGACAGCTTCATTGCCTCAGGTCTTTCCGCTTCAATTCAGATTATAATCCCCGTTGAAGATGCTATTGAAATGATATATAGCCAGTCAGATACAGCTGTCCTTGGAGGTTTGACCCTTTTAACTTGGCAATCCTTTGACTTTGGCTCTCTGAGCACACGGGCTGGGAGGGCAACTTTCATTCCAGCCACGTTCCCAGCGCTGTTCAGGCTGCAGCACGTGGCTCCGGCTGAATGGGAGAGCGGAGACGCTCGCGCCTTTGTGCCCTCCGGGGTGCGAAAGGGATGCTGCCGTGGTTTCATGCACATTAAAAGTTTAGGATGTTTCAGAGAAGATTTAGCAGCAGCCATTTTATTTCAGCCACCAGCTTTGCAGACAGCCAGCCCCTCAATGCAGCCCTTCAGTTGATGCTGCTGAGAAGGGGCAGAGGCTGCCCTGCACCCCCTGTCTTTTCCAGCTTTTGACCTTGGTGCCAGTGACTGCTATCTTGGTTTTCCCACGGTGTATCCTGATCTTCTTGTCCATCCTGGCACACCCAAGGGGCAAGGTGTGAAATGAGCAGCCCCACAGAAACTCTCCTGGGGTAGTGGTGAGGTTTGCACAGCCTCCTGCCACTGGGCCCTGCCTGTCCCTGCCTGCCGCTCTCGGTCCCTGCAAGACAGGGAGGAAATCCCTCCACAGTGCAGTGCTTTCAATAACGAGATTCCTCTTTGGTGTAAAGCCTGTCATCTCCAAGCCCATCCCGAGGCCACCTGCACCCTGGGGGCCAAAGCCCCAGCCCCAGCTCCCTGTGCTGGGGCTGCTCACGCCAGGGGAGCACAGCTCTTTGTCTCGGCAGCTTGCTGGGAGCAGTGGTGTGTGCGGCAGCAGATACAAGCTCCTGCTGGATTCCCAGCAGCGGGAGCTGCCTCTAGCCAAGGATGAAAAGCTGGTTTCATGGGAGGAAATAATATTTAGAGAAGAGACAGATAACATTCCCTGTACCAGTTGTGTTAACCCTTTGCTCCCACCACTGCTTAGCGAGGTGTTAGCTCTTGGCTCTCAGCCCCCAGTCTGGAGCAGTGGTTCTCATGACTCCCTGTTAGCATTTGCCATCTCCATGTTGAATTTAAGGTGCTGGATGTGCCCATATGGATCAGGACTTGGGGTTTTACTTGGAAAGAGAGAAGACCCAGCTCTGTGGCTCCCCTTCTCACCAGTGAACAAGGCCAGGGTGCTGTGTCCCTACTGGTTCTCATTAGCTCTTCCACAAGTTAAAACTGGGATCTGGTGGAGTAAGGAGAGATGTGCTGCATGGTTTGCTCATCCAGGCTGGGATGTCCTGCCTACTCTCAGTGTGAAAGTGCTTTGAGGTGCCTGGAGCCAGCTTGGTGCTTGTTCCCAGTGCCTGGGCAGAGGTGCAAGTTCCGTGTGACCTGTGGGATGGAGGACCTGGAGGAAGGCTGGGGACTGTGCTCAGCTTGAGCCTCCCTCGTCTCCATCCTGCTAAATGTTCATGGTAGTGTTGTAGAAATACTCAGGTGTCACAGCAGACCCCAGAAACACATAAATCTGTCTTGCCACTTCCAATTCCTCTCTCCCTGACATCTTCCCTGGCCTCATCCTGGGAGGAAGGGCTGAGGCCCCATGGAGCAGCTGAGCATAAATACCCACCTGCTCTTTCTTTCCTTCCTGGACACTTCCTCAACCCTGCCCTCTTCTGCTGCTCCACCTTCCTGTCACTCTCTACGCATCCTGCTTGGGACTAGAGGAGCAGCAGCAGTATTCCCAGCATTCCAGTAAGATGACTGGGACCAGGGACTTGAAGTGATTCTGGAGAAGTGGTCCCAGCCTGGCCCTGTGTGTTACCCTGTCTGGCCTAGCTGAATCATTCCCTCTGACTTTATTAGCAGAAAGACCTGTTTTTTCAGCAATTTACACCAGTTTTACATCCTGAAAGATTTAAGTGCTTGGCAGGAGCTCCAGTCCTCCCACTGCTCAGGCCACAAGCTACTGCTGCCCCAGTTAGGCAGGCATTCCTGTCATTTGCCAGTGTTAAAGCTAAACAACATCCATAGGCAATATCCCTGGAAATCCTCCCTCCTGCCTGGCTTTGACCTGGTGCAGTGGTGCCAGGAGTCTGTGCCACCAACCCCTGCCCTGCTGAGGCTCCTGGGTGTCCCACGCTCCCATCAGTCCCATCGGTGCTGTGGCACCATCTCACACAACTCCAGAGCCAGTATTCCTGCCCTGTCCCAGCTCTGTGGAGAGCTGTGTACTGAGACCCACCTGGATCAGTCAGTGTTGGCCCAATCTGCATCCTGTCCTGCCTTCCTTGTGTGGGGGCAACAAGGGGAGAATCTGATCTGTGCAAGGGCAAAGGTTCAGCCTCTGATTAGAGCTGGGGTTGCTGCAAAAGAGAATAGGAATCACAGGATCCTGGAATGGTTTTGGTTGGAAGGGACCTTAAAGATCAGCTAGTTCCAATGCCCTGCCATGGGCAGGGACACCTTCCACCAGACCAGGTTGCTCCAGGCCCCATCCAGTCTGGCCTTGGACACTTCCAGGGATGGAACAGCCACAGCTTCTCTGGGCATTGGTTGAGGAGGGGGTGGGAGGCAGAGATAGGGCAAGGTGAAGATTTAGTGAAGGGAGAATGCCTGGGCTGGGAGGTATTTGCTTCCCATCTAGGGCCTGGATGGGAAACTTGGATGCCAGGTTTTGCAAATAGGATCAAGCTGGGAGCCAGGGACACCCACAGTGAGGTGGTGCTTGGCCTGGAGACCTCGGCAAGCTGGGCCATACTCCACACACAAAATTTCTGGAGCTGAGTCAGCTCAGGCCACAGAAGGGGCCAAGAGGGAACAAGTAGGGCTCTTGAGTGTTACAAACTGGGAGGAAGGAGACAGCCCCAATGCCTCCCCTGTCCCTGTCAGGTCTGTTGCCACATCCAGGTTGGAGGGTTGCTGCATGGATGGTTTCTGCTGGGCTCGGTGTGGGGCTCCTGAGCACAAGGGAGGTTTCGCTTTGTTGTATGTGAAGTATAAAACCATCACCAGCCAGAGAACAAACAGCTCCAGGCTGGAGAGGGAGCAGGGAGAGGGAGATGGGGAGGAGCAGGGGGAGCATGGGGACAGGCCATCCGCAGGAGGTTTTTCAGGGACTTGTGATCTCGGAGCAAATTTCTGCTGTTGGCTGCACACCAGTGGCACCATTTCACCAACTCGTGCATGCCTGCCATGGCCGGCTCCGCAGTGCTGAGCGCCTCGGGGGGGTCAGGGCACTCTGCGGAGGGCTGCGGGAATATGGTCCCTGCTCGGAGAGCGTGTGATCTGCCAGGCAGCCGGGGAGCCCCGGGGACACTGCCATGCCTTTGTTCCTCCTTCTCTTTCTTTTCCACCTTCAGATTTTTTTCCCTCTGCTTCCAGCTGCGTATGCAGCACTCCAACCCCACCCCCCCCGCCCGCCTTTCCACCCACAGTTCCTGTCTTGATATTCCTTCCCCTCTGCAAATATGTGTTCCTTAGGCTTCTTCTCATCCCCGCCCAGCTCCCCCCATCAGTGTTGCCTTCCCAAACTTCTTTTTTTCTCTTTTCTCCCTGTTTTCCCACAGGCCCACTTCATTCCTTCCCCTTCCTGCTTCTCTCCCCTTCCCTCCAGCCTCTCGGGCTCCCGTTCACTCACTCTGTCTCCCCTTCCCTGACAGTTTGGGGGAAATCTGTCTGTGTCAACACAGAAATTCCATTATTTATTGGCTGAGTGGAGCAGGGTCCTACACTCGTCTGTAATTGTCTCCAGATCAAAGCGGCTGCTGATGGCAGCTTTGCCTTCTCGAAGCAGAACACCACCCCCAGCTTCCAGCTCCCCATCCTCCCGGGGGAGTCGGGTGCGTGTGCGTTGACACCCTCGATGACTGATCTCTCAGACAGAGAGGAAAGAAGTAGGGCTGGTGGGGGAGAAAAGGGAGGCCTGGAGGATCTGCAAAGCTCCCTGGAGAAGATGGGGATGGTGGGGTGTGTCTCAGGGAGACAAAGTCCCTGGCATGGGCCAGGAGAGAGTGGGAGGGTAGAGGTGGTCCCTGTCCTGGCAATAGAGATGGAGAAATGAAGTGAAAGAAGGGACAGGGAAGCAGGAAACATCCCCATATCTGTCCAGGACTGGAAGAATTAAATTTTAGAAATGGAGATAAAGGAGAACATGCCTTTTCATGCCTTTCCCTTCTGAAACCACCAACCTATGGCAGGGATGTGGGACTTCAGCAGTAACTGCACACAGTTTTTATTTGGATGTTGATGCAAGATGTCTGTAGGGAGAGGAAACATCCTGTCTGACTTCTGCCCCTTGGCCTCCTCACTCATGTCCCAGCTTCAACATGACTGGAAGAGCTGCAGTGGTTTCTCTGCTGGAGGAGGTGAGATCAATCAGAACCACTCTTCCCAGGCCTAGTCTTCCCACTTTAGCATGATACACTGGGGAACTTGGGAATCTTTTATGCCACATGGATCTGTGGACATCAAAAGATGTAGACACCATCAAAAATCATGACAGCTTGGTCCTCTCTCTCACTGCCCAGTACATGAATCTGTCAGGCTCAATCCATGGCTCTGCATTCCTTCTGTCCAAAGCATTTCCTCCTCGTAACACCTCCCTGGCCCTACCATCATTTCTCCTCTGGTTCCTTTCTCCACAGAGTTCAGGCAGTTTCACATACACTTCTCCCTGTAAGGTATTGTTCCAAGCTTTAAATCAGTATTTTAACCTTTCAGAACTTCAGGCACAAGAGTTGTGCATATATTCCAACAGCAGTCACACTGATGCCTGACAGAGGAGAGGTGTCACCTCCTCTCTCACAAAGCTTCTGCTCTTCCCCCAGGCAATCATCACACTGTTGCCCACCTTTCTTTCCTGCTCACTGTTCCTTCATCCTTCCCAGCAGAAAGGAGACATTCCCTCAGGATATTTTAGGGACATACTCTTAAGAGGATGCCCACAGTGAGTAGTCCCAGCTCTCAGGATAATGGGGACACACCCCTTCTTTTGCTTTTGGTCCCAAGTCTATTACTTCAAATGGAACAAGATACCAGCCATGAGAGCAGCTCCTTTGGCACCTTGGGTTTGCAAGAAATTCTCCCCCTCCAGAGCAGGAGGGGAGACTTGGCTTCCTGAGCTGCCACTGAAGCCTATGTCCTACAGGGAGTCAGAACTGCCCCCTCAGAGGCTGGGCAGGACTGGGCCCATGTCCTGGAAATGCTCAAAAGGAGGTGACAGCTAGAGAGGGTCTGCTGGGAGCTGAGCCTATTTCAGTTTCCACCTGTCCCAGGCAATGAGGGAGTTGTCCCTATGTGTGTCTGGCCAGGAGAGTCAAGTGCCTTCTACCAGTAGTAAGCCTTGAGTTGGTCACCTCAGCAAGGTCTTCTCACATAAAAAACCCCTGGAACTTCATGAACATATCATGCCTGGTGCAAAAGTTCTTCCTGCATCACTGCAGAGGAAGAGGAGGGTGGTAGGCAACCCCAGCACCTTGCAGAGCAAAGCCCATGGACAAGGGCTTCCAGTGGGAATAGAGTCCTGGCATCCTTTGTTGCTCCATCCACCCCTGGGCATGGTGCCTGTGAGAAGTGGCTCCTGATAAATCTGGGACCTGTGTTCTGGAAGCCTGGGTTCCCTGGACAGCTCTTTCCCTTGCTTTGGTGAGCTACTCACCTCTGCTTGGTGACTGGGACTTCCCAGGTTCACAGGGGTTTTTTCTGTTGGGATTTCTGGAGGACCTTGGGGCATCCCTACACAGAGCTAGATTTGGCAGCTCAGGAGGACCTCCAGAATGACAATCTCTGCCCCAGTCTGGTCCCTGTGACGCCCTCACGGTGAAGACTTTTTCCTTAATAAGAATTTATTTTCTCCAGCTCATGCCCTTACTTTCTCATCCTGTCCCTGTGCACTTCTGAAAGGACATGGGCATGTATCGTATCTTGCATCCCAGCACGTGAGGGCAGGCAGAGTACCCACCAGCCCCGATAAACATGCCAAGATGGCCACCATCCCCTTCAGGACATGGGTTTTCCTCCCATGGGAAGGCAGGGAACCAAAGTTTTGAAGTGGAAGGAGCTCTGGTCAGGGCATCCTGCTGCAGAGAGCATTGTGGCTTCACAGACCGAATCCCCAGCACTTGACCCTACAGAAGCAACCCCGGAGTGAATTCTCAGCTGCAGGGCCAGGGCTGCTCTCATTCCCATGAGGAGACCCCCCCTCCTTCCACTGTGTTTCAGACGGGCGCCCTGGGGAGCTGGGGGAGGGGCTGCGTGGTCTGGCAGGGACAGCGTTTCTTGCAGCCCCTTCTGCTGCCCCAGAACGCAGCAGGCAGGAAAATGGAGCCACAGTGGTGGCTGGGCAAGGTTTAGTGCCCACAGGCAGCTGAGTGTTGGTCTCCCCCCAGTCCTTTGCTCTCTGCATGACTTTTCCAAGGCAGCTCAACCTGCGGCATCTCCTGCTACATCCCACCCTGATCTCTCCGGCTGGCCTTGCCAAGGCACATCAGTGCTGACCTGCGGCAACTGGCCACCCGCCCGCCTGTGCCAAGGCATCTCAGAGAGACAGACCCCTTCTAGCTTCCAGCATTTTCCAAAAACAAGCTCCTAGCTGCATCCTGATTCCCTACCCCGGGAGAACAGGGCTGGCAGCTGAACACTCTTCTGCACCACCAAAGGGGCCTTAAAATCTATAGGGTATGAAGTGGGGTGTTAGGAGTGCACTGTCCCCATTCCATTCCCCCCATCCTGCTGCTCACCCCCCTCTGCTATGTTCTCCCAAAAAAGGCTCTTCTTTGGATTCCTCACCCCTTTGCAGCACCCCCAGCCCCAGCCATTTCCTTCTGGAAAGGGATCCTTGGAACAAGTCTGTTCTCCCTAACCCCTCCCACCCCCCAACCTGTTTGACCTTGGTCCCCTGGAATCGTGGGGTCTGGGAGGGGAGCTGGAAGAGACTACAAGGTTTGGGGAGATGAGGAAAAGGAGCAGGATGGGGCTATCCTGTGATGTCCCTTAGGGGAGGGAAGCAAGGCAGGACATGTCATGGTCCCCCCCCCCCCCACCCCAAGGAAGCAGGGATGAAGATGTGCAGGGGTGGGGGGTGCATTACCAAGCAGAGCTGGAGAAGGGCGGGAAGGGCCGGGCAGGGAGTCGGGGGGGGGCCTCGGATCCTGCCGGCGCACCTGGGGGAGCAGGAGGTGGTGGTGAATATTTTACTCTAAATCAAACAATAGGACCAGAGCCGCTCCAATGATTTTGCAGAATGCGTTTGGTCGGAGACGGGGGAAGGACTGAAGGGAATGAAATAAGACCCCCCCGAAAATTTCTGTGTCCCGTCTCACCCCCACCCTCAATCCCCCTCTGGCCTGAGCAGCACTCGAGGGGGCTCCCGGAGGAGCGCTACCCGCTCCATCCCACCTCCGGCGTCTCAGCCCGGGAGGGCTGGGCGGTGATGGACGGAGGGAGGGGGGCGGGCGGGGGGGGCGCAAATCGGGGATTGGAGGGGGATTAGAAAGAAACAGATCGGGGCGGGGGTGACAACGCCAGGGGTGGTCTTGGCGTGGGAGATGGCGCGGGGGACGGGCTGGCAGTGACCGGCGCCGCCGATGCAGGTTGGGCTTCACTTACCGGGAGCCGTCCCGATTCCACCCGTGAGCGGCCCGAGCCCACGCGTGCCTCAGGCGCTCCGCTCCTTCCACCTGCCCGCCCCTGCCAGCCCTCCTCCCCGACCGGCGACCCCACGAGCGCGGCTCGTCCCGCGTGGGTCTCGCTGCACTCCCAGGGATCAAATCCTTTTCCCAGCCCGACAAACCCCACCAGCTCCGCCGTCTCCTGCCTCCTCCGGTCTCCCGGTCGGCTCTGGATCCTGCTTCCCACTCGGGTCCCCGTGGGGAGCAAGGTGGGGGGAGCGGTTGGGGCCGGCGGTTCCCTTCCCAACGGGGACCGGTAAGCAAAGACAAAGGCGGTGAAATATCAGTGCCCGGCTAAAGCCGCTCCGAGCCCCTTCGAGCCTTTAACTAGATCGTTAGGGGATAATCCGCACCCTGAGCAGCCGCGGGGCGGGGGCAGCGGCCGCCCCGTCCCGTTACCGAGCGCCCCCGGGGACGCCGACGGTGGGAGGCGACTCACGGAGCTGCCCGGGCGCGGCGGCGGCTGGAGACGGGTCTGCGGGGAGGACGGATCGGCCAGCGGAGGGACCGTGAGCGGTACCGGGGCGGGGAGGGGAAGGGGGGCGCAGGGGCCGCCGTCTGTCGCGCTTCGGGGGCCGGCGGGGGACCCGCGGCTCGCTCTGCTCCCGCCTGCCCCTCACCTTCCGCGGGGGGCGGAAAGTTTGTGCCCGCGGTGGGGGCACCGCTGGGGGTGTGGGGAGGCAGATCCTGGGGTATCTGGGCAGGATCGTGTGCCGAGAGCCCGAGGGGCTGACACTGGGGTGCCCGGTGGGGGAGCGGGATTTGGGTCGTGGGGCTGTGGGCAAGCGGGGTGTCAGGGGTGGGAAGGAGGCAGGGAAAGAAGGGGGGGGGTCCCTGTGCCTCCGCGCTGATGGGCTCAGCTTTATCCAGGGCTGTAATCCCCCTGCTCCTGTAATTAAAAACTCCGCATTACAAGGAAAACGGTGTGCAGGGAAATGTAATCAAGTCTGGAGGGGCTTAACCATCTGGTAAAGGTTAGGACCGGCACGGCGGGGGACGCGGCCGGGGGATTTGGCAGCAGCCGCGATCTGGGCTCTTCTTAATCTACCGCGGGGACGAAGGCAGCATCTGCGGGGTAATACCGGTGCCCCGGGCAGCGATCGGTCTTGCTGGAGCTCCCACCGCCGTTAACGGGATCTCCCCGAAGGTGGTCCCCTCCCCAGGTGCGTCTGGCTCCGGTAAACAGATTCTGCTGTGGCCCCGGGACCCGGATTGCAGCTCCTTGAGTGGGCCAGCAAATAAAGGGTTAAGCCATTGCCGGTGGCCGCGGTTCGGCCCCGCAGCTCCGGGCAAGACCCTCCTCCGCCGCCCCCGGGAGCCCTAAACTCTTTGGAAGTGCGAGAGGCAAGAGAAGGCGAGGGAGGAGGCAGAGGCGCCGGTGCGACTCCTCGTTCCCGGGACTGCTGGGGGGCCATGGGGGCCGGGACACGATCCGGGCGGGGGCAGCTCTTCCTCCGCTCCCTCCTCTTCCTCCTGTTGGCCGGGTCCCCGGCGCGCCACCCGGTGCGGGGGCAGCTGCGCTACGCCGTGCCGGAGGAGCTGGAGCACGGAGCCTTCGTGGCCAACCTGGGTGAGGACCTGGGACTGGATGTGTCCACCCTGTCGGCGCGGAGGTTCCGCATCGTGTCACGGGCCGGGGCCAGGCAGCACCTGGAGGTGAACCTGGAGAACGGGATCCTCTTTGTGAACGAGCGGATTGACCGGGAGGAGGTGTGCGAGGCCGGGGGGACCTGCCTGCTTCACCTGCAGCTCCTCGTCGAGAGCCCACTGGAGCTCTACCGCGTTGAGGTGGAGGTGCTGGATATCAACGACCATGCACCCACCTTCCCTTGGCAGGAATATGTGCTGGAAGTGGCCGAGTCTGCTGTGCTCGGTGCTCGCTTCCCACTGGAGAGCGCCCAGGATCCTGACGTGGGCACCAACTCTGTGCACACCTACCGCCTCAGCCCCAATGGCTTCTTTTCACTCGAGGTGCAGACACGCAGTGATGCCAGCAAGTTTGCAGAGCTGGTGCTGGAGCGTGCCCTCGACCATGAGCAGCAGCGTGTGCACCGGGTGCTGCTCACCGCTCTCGATGGCGGCGTCCCCGAACGCTCAGGCACGGCGCACATCCTCATCACGGTGCTGGACGCCAACGACAACGTGCCTGCCTTTGACCAGCCCTCCTACGGTGTGAGCCTTCCTGAGGACGCTCCTGCTGGCACCCTGGTCATCCAGCTCAATGCCACTGACCTGGATGAGGGCCCCAACGGGGAGATTGAGTACTCCTTCAGTGGGCACGCACCGCCGCGCGTCCGGGAGCTCTTCCACGTGGAGCCCCGGAGCGGGCAGGTGCTGCTGAAGGGCCGCCTGGACTACGAGCGGGCCAGCCTCCACGAGCTCTATGTGCAAGCCAAGGACCGCGGACCCTCGGCTGTGGCCGTGCACTGCAGGGTGCTTGTGCACCTCCTTGATGTCAATGACAATGCGCCAGAGGTGACCCTCACCTCTGTGTCCACACCCGTGCTGGAGGATGCCCCCCCAGGCACTGTGATCGCTGTCATCAGTGTTCTGGACCGGGACTCTGGGGACAACGGGCGTGTGAGCTGTGAGGTCGGCCCCAACGTGCCATTCGAGCTCCGCTCCTCCTTCCGGAACTACTACACGCTGGTCACCACGCAAGCGCTGGACCGGGAGCTTGTGCCCGAGTACAACGTAAGCATCACGGCTCGAGACATGGGCTCGCCTGCCCTGCTGACCCGCAGCACCCTCACCATCCCCGTGTCCGACGTGAACGACAACGCTCCGCGCTTCCTCCAGCCCTCCTACAGCGTCTATGTGATGGAGAACAACGCACCAGGTGCCTCCATCTGCTCTGTCAGTGCGTTAGACCCCGACTGCCAACAAAATGCCTACCTGTCCTACTCCATTGCCGACGGGCACATCCATGGCATGCCTGTGGGCACCTACGTGTCCATCAACTCAGACAGCGGGCACATGTACGCCCTGCGCTCCCTCGACTACGAGCAGATCCGCAGCTTCCAGATCCAGGTGCAAGCACAGGACGCGGGGTTTCCCCCACTCAGTGCCAACGTCACCGTCCACATCTTTGTGCTGGACCAGAATGACAATGCTCCGGTCATCGTTTCCCCCATGCCGCGCAACGGCTCCGTCGCCACGGAGCTGGTGCCGCGATCAGCCAGGCCTGGCTACCTCGTGGGCACGGTGTCGGCGGTGGATGCGGATGCGGGGCTGAACTCTCGCCTCTCCTACCAGCTCCTCCAGGCTACTGACTTCACCCTTTTCAGCGTGGCACCCGACACGGGTGAGCTGCGCACTCTCCGCTCCTTTCTGGAGCAGGATGCGAGCCGGCAGCAGCTGGTGGTGCAGGTGCGGGACGGAGGGCAGCCAGCCCTCTCTGCCACCATGTCCCTCCTGCTTTCGGTGGTGGAAACCATGCCCCAGACTCTCTCTGACTTCAGCGAGTTCAGCCTCCCTCCAGAGGTCTCTTCATCTTCCCCGCTCACCCTCTATCTCCTTGTCTCCCTGGGCTCCATCTCCTTCACCTTCCTTCTCGCCATCCTCATCCTCACAGCCATTCGCTGCCGTGGAGAGCGGCGTTCCCGCCAAGGGGACAGCTGCCCGCCACGCTGCCGCTGCTGTCCCGGCTCCAGACCCTCCTCTGATGGCCTGAAGACTTCCAACCTGACGGCACAGCCCCCTGCAGGGACCACGGCTGCCACCTGCCTTGATGTGCCTGCGGGCGGCCCCCCAGGCTACTGCTACAAGGTCTGCCTTGGTCCTGAGTCTGCTCAGAGTGACTTCATGTTCCTCAAACCCTGCAGCCCCCCCCGGAACAACGAGAAGGATCCCGGGAAGCGGTCCCGGCCAGACCAGCATCTCCAGGTCTCCAAAGAGGTAACATAATGCCCAGCAGTGCTCAGCAGCACTCCGCAGGTCCCCCCAGCCCCCTCCCTCATCCTCTGCCACGAGGGAAACCAGGCTCGGCTTCTGCCAGAGAATAACCGGAGCCTTTGATCAGTGCGGGAATCAGGAGCCGCCAGGCAGCGGGATCTCCACCGAGCTTCCCATCGGGTCTAATTACCGGGGGAGCGCCGGGCTGGGCAGAGGCGAGAGGAAATCCCTTCTCACCATCTTTTGTACCCATTAGAGGCAACAGGGATGCTCCAGTGCCCTAGGGGCGGCGGGATAGTGGGGGTGGCTTCTCCTTGGCGCGGATGAGCAATTCACACTGGGACAGCGCGAGCATCGCTGCCCTGCTTCCCCTGTGCTGGCAGGGCTCTGCAGGGTCCCGGGCCTGGCTGCTGTTCTGCACCCGGCTGTGCCAGCAGGCAGGGAGTGGGGTCTTCGGGGCAGGATTTGGATGTCAACGTTTGTTAGGTATTGAAATGAGGAATGTCTAATTTTCCCTATGAAAGACTCTCCAAAACACGATTACAAGGATGGAGAGTGATGAGGCGTCTAATCCACTTACGTTTGACTTTTAATAAACCAGCCCTTACGAGGAGAGCCCAATACTCTCTGCCAAGAGACTCTCTCTACGTGTCTCCTTGGACCCTTGGACTCTCTTCCCTAATACTTAATTAGATTTTCCTGCAGCTTTTGCAGCCCTCCTGGGACATAAAGCACGCAGCCAGTTTCTGCATCTCTCACCATTTAGTACCTCAGACCTGGCCTAAGTAAACATTGCACATGCAAAAAAGGCTTTTGAAAATTAGCAGGAATAGGAAAACCACCTGTTTCTCCACAGAATGACAGGCTTAAAACTCCCAGAGGCATAGGACAAGCCCAGAGTCACCCCAATATCTCAGAAGGCTGAGGAAGGTGCAGAAGGGAACAGGCTGATTCCATGCTGTCTCAGTTTGCCCAAAACAGGAATGTGCTGCTTGATTCTCCACAAAGAGCACAGGGAAAGTGGAAATGTGGTCCTGCATCCCTGCCTGCTGAAGCCTTGTGCTGGCAGGGCTGGGTTTTTTGACAAAGGACCCCAGGACTGATTGACAGAGGGTCCCAATAACCAGCCTTGCTCTTCCCTGTGTTTTCCAGGCCAAGCAGCCCAACACAGACTGGCTGCCTCCAAACACACAGAGACCTGCCCTGAAAAGGTACTGAATCAGCACTGGGGGAACAGAGGAAATAGGTGGAAGGGGATATGGGAATGGGGAGGTTATGTCTGACACAGCTTTGAACCAGTCTCTTCTCTTTAGCTCCCAGAGCCTGGAAGATGTGGGGGAAATCCGTAGAGCCCTCCAGAAGGAGCACGAGAGGCTGTGCACACTGGTGACCCCTGTCTCTGGTTAGTATTGGGATACTGAGGCTGGCAAGACCAGACCCTCTGGTCACTTTGGAGGTGCAGTGGGGGCATCACATCCCTGTTCCTAGCAGTGGTGAAGTTTTGTGGGTGGAAGGGGTGTCCAGGCACCAGGATGGAGGTTGGTGACACAGGACATGCATCCTGGGATGTGGATGTGACCTGAGCCAATCTTACACTCATCTTTTCTCCAGAGTTTCAGAAGGCTTCAGCAGGCCCCAACAGCATCTGGACACCCCAGTACAGCCCCTTGTACCCAGCCCTGGATTATCAGCACAACGTTTACATCCCTGGCACCCCCACTCTGCTTTCCAGCAAGGATGGGCCCCTCTTCCCAGGCCGGGAGAACAAAAACAGCTTCTCCACCTTTGGCAAGAGGAAGAAGATGACCACTTACTGTGACATGCACGACAGTGTGGTTATCAACAATGACCTGAAATAGCCTGGATGGCTCTATCCTTGGAATCCTCTGCATTATTTCAGCTGCCAGTCCACCCACAGCACACGCCTCCATGTATGGACCACTCGAGACTTTATGGAGCTGCTGGGAGAGTGGCTCAACAGAGCATGTGGGAAGGATTCAAGGAGCAACAGACTGAAAATTACAGGGATTGGGGGGTGGTGGCAAGGGAAATTTTTCCCATCTCATCTTGCAGAGCTGTATTGGCAGCAAGGTGCTGTTTGAGGTCCATATGACCAGATTTAAGCAAATCTGCCTTGAGTTTACCCATTCCCATGTCCCCTTAGGGACCATTCATCTCTATAAACGTTGTCACTTCTTTGTCTTGTCTGGCTGTGTGAATGTACTGAGCTGCATGCCTGTATCTCTGTCCCAGTAGGCATGGAAAGCGTGTGCAGACCAAGCCTGGTTCAGCCAAGCCTGACCTTACACACTGGGACAGCGACCATTGTTCTGTCCTTGAGATCCAGTGGGATGTGTTGCATGTCTAGAGCAGCAATTGGTGTCTGTTTTTTCTGGGAAGTGAGTGCAAAACCCAACCTTTGTGAGTGCTTCTCTTCCAACCCTGGCCCAACACTTTCAGGGCTGGACACAGCCCGGACCAGGGCAGAGCCAGCCTCTGTTCAGGAGCAGCATGTGCACACAGGGACTGGATGGCCAGAGGGGCTGCCAGCTTAAGCACCTGAGACCTGCACAAGGTGAGGCCCTGCTGAGTGGCTCTCTAGCCCAAGGCAACATCATCTGAATGAAAAACAGTTTCCAGCCATTGGAGTGACCCCAGCACAGGTGACAGTCTCTTCCCTCCAGCCCTGCCCTCACTCGGGTCTCTGTGTTCCCCAAGTCCTGAATGCCTGGAGGAATCCCTGCACTGCTGCACTGGGGGCCCACCCACATAGGACAAACATCTCCAAGTGTGCCCTGTTTCTCTTTTAGAACTTGTAGCTGGCAGTCAGGAGCCCTCAAGGGCAGGACTCCAGCCCCAGCACAGTCTCTCCCCTGCCTTGTGCACCCTGCACCTGTCCACCAGTCTGTCTGTCATCATTGCCAATTGCTCTGGTCATGGGACAGTTCATTTTGAATCCATCTGTGCAGAACGTGACAGCTCTTTCTAAACTGAGTTTGTTTCACTATGTCTGATTTGTACCAATAAATTGTATTTTAATAGCTCACCCTGGCTCCTGGCTGTCCCTGAGTTGCACACGGCAGCAGGGATTGCTGCACAGCCCTTGGAGCAGCACTCCCAGCTCCAGGAAATACATGTGTCCTTCTGAGTTCTGGAGCAGAGAGCTCATTTTATGCTGAGAGCTCATTTTATTCACTTCACCTGCATTCTGGGGGCTCAGGGTCCCCTTCCCTCCTTCCCTGGACTCAGGAGCACTTTGGGGTCATGTCCAGAAGGAGCTGGAGATGTCACACAGCTCCTTGCCCCATGCTCCAGCTAGGGAAAGGGGAAATTTGCACCAAGGTGTGGGCATCCACGAGCTGCTGGGGAGAGGGGCTGGATGTGGCAGCAATGGCAGAACAACTCGAGGTTGTTACGGTGCTTTCTGTGGTGAATTTCCCCTTTCCCCTGGATAGGCACCCAGAGCTTGCCTCAGGGGCACAGAGATAACTGGATCTGTGCCAGGGATAGGGGCCAGCTCCCTGAGGCTAGGCAAGCCTGAGTCTGCTGGTGGGATGTTTCTTGGTTTGTGTGGGAAGCACTTGGCCTGCAGATGAAGTCCTGAGGTTGTCCTTGGCTGGCTTGGGGAGGCTGCAGTGCAGCTTTTGGGATTAACCCAGAAAAGTCCTTGTCTGCAAGTGGGCAATGTGCTCTTCAGTGAAGCAGGGGCAGGGAGCACTCAAAGGGGCCTCGTGGGAGCCAGGGGCCCGGGAGGACAAAGCTTTGGACATGAAAGGGACCTGGCTGCTTCTGGTGACTTCAGTCCCAGCTCACATCTGCCAGCTCACTGCGGGTAGATGAAATATTCTCTGTCCCAATTAGATGGTAGGATGAAGGATTTTATGCTGCCAAGTGCATTCTTCAAGGGTCTCCAGAGAGTGTTAAGGGTAAAAAAGAACCCCAAACAGCTACCCTGAGACCTCTGCACAGTATTAGCCTGTTCCACTGCTTCAAAAGAACAAGGGATTTATGTAAAGTGATACAATAAGATTAATAACAGCCTCAAGAAGTAATAAAAGCATCAAATGGACCTGAGTCCCTGCAGGGCAGCAAGCCTCTCCCCCTCCTGGATTAACTCTGGCAGTATCTCCCCTGCATTTTTAGGTGGTGCTGGTCAGGCACTGGGAGAGGACTGCAGCCCTCTGCAGGAGAGCCCAGCTGCTCACTGTGCTCCAGCTCACACAGCAAAAGCACCCAGCACATCCTGTCCTCCATGGCATCCAAGAGCTACATGAGCACATGGAACTGGTGTTTTGTATCAGATTCACAGCTGTGGCTTCTCAAAGGAAAATTGATATCAAAGCTGGCCCCCAAAAACCATAGTTGTTTGAAAGTGACATTTTGCATCTGTCTTTGAAAAATCATGGGGTCGAGCAACCAAAGGGACAGGTTTGCCACCTCCCTTGACACTCTCCAGAGTATTTTCTTGACATTTTTAAATCCCTGTTAACAAGGCTCACTGATGCCCACTGAACTGCCCCATGTCCTCTCCGTTACTTCTGACCATGATAGACTCTCTCTCACACACACACACACACACACACACACACACACAAATCTGTACTTCTTGCTGACCCCCCAGGTTTGCATGTTCAGTTCAGGCATCTTCCAAAAAGGATTTGAGCAACACAGCCCCCAGCCCAGGCCCCAACACCCCACATTCCCCCAGAATCTGCTTTTGCTTAGTTGAAGGAAAACCTGCACTGACAAGAGCTCAGTTTCAATCTTTCATTTCAATCATCATATTGATAAAAAGGACAATAAAAAGGGACATGCTTTAGGGGAGAGAGGACTTGCATAAATCTAATTCAACCACACTACTATCCCTCTTCAAAGGGCATGTCTGGTCAGAATCGTCCATCTAATAGATGAGCTCTCCTTTGATGATGTCCCACAGGGACAGGGTCTCATTAAAAATACAAGGTCTTTGCCCTACAACTAGTTATTTTTACAACTCTCCCTGTGCTAACACTCCTGCACAGCCGATGAGCATTAGCTGGTTTCTGTAGCCTGGTAATGCACTGGGCATGAGAGCTCCTTTGGAGATCTGCTCAGCAGAACACTCTCTGGATGCCCCTCTCACATCTTCCAGCTCTCTCAGAGATCCAGAGGCAAATTTGGCTTTCAGGGACCTGCCAGCCAGCTTGAGATTTGCTTCTAGGACAGTGGGAAAGCTGCCATGTGGTGCAGTTGGCTGCAAAGTGCTTCAGGCCATGGAGGCAGGCACACAGCGTTTCTGGGCACCAGCACAAACAGGGGCTTGTGCTCTTGCTGCTGCTGAATAGACTGCTCAGATGGAAACATCACTTGTATCTCTGTAAGGACTGGAAAATGTGTCCCAGAGAGACAAAACTAACCCAGAGGTAGAGAGAAAAGAGGCCAGAGGGAAAGACCCAGAGGGGCTGATGCTCAGTTCCACTCCCATCTGCATGGCAATCAAGAATCAGCTAGCAAATTCCCCAGAGAACCTCGGCATGGACACAGCACTCTGCATGCAGCAGGGTCAGGCTGGCTGGAGCCAGGGGTACAGGAGGGTCTCAGCTCCCAGAGGGCATGGTATTGGCAGGACAGAGCCAAAACCCACTAAAATCTCTGCATGAACCTTGGATCCATCCCATTCTGTGGCACTAAGTGGTTAATTAGACCCTCCAAAGATGCTAGGAATTTCTTTTTATTTTTCTTCTCCTCTCCTCTCCTCTCCTCTCCTCTCCTCTCCTCTCCTCTCCTCTCCTCTCCTCTCCTCTCCTCTCCTCTCCTCTCCTCTCCTCTCCTCTCCTCTCCTCTCCTCTCCTCTCCTCTCCTCTCCTCTCCTCTCCTCTCCTCTCCTCTCCTCTCCTCTCCTCTCCTCTCCTCTCCTCTCCTCTCCTCTCCTCTCCTCTCCTCTCCTCTCCTCTCCTCTCCTCTCCTCTCCTCTCCTCTCCTCTCCTCTCCTCTCCTCTCCTCTCCTCTCCTCTCCTCTCCTCTCCTCTCCTCTCCTCTCCTCTCCTCTCCTCTCGATGATGCTGGAACACACCTTAATTTGTTCAAGACTGGGTCAAGATCCATTCAGATTTATTTTCAAATTGCCTCTTAAATACCTCCCTGAACTCACCAACACAGCAGCCTGCTCCCGGCTGGATCCCTTCCTCCTGTTTCCTTTTTGTTCTCGTATATGTTTTGTCAAAATAAATATCCTTTAGCTTCTGCCATAATAACTTAGCCTGTGCCACACTGGAAAACATCTGCATGATTGTCACATGCTGATTTTCTCTGCTCCTTTGCACCTTTTCCTTTTTCACTGCTCTGAAAACATCAGTTGCCAACTCCTCCACAGAGATCAGATGGAAGAACAGGCCAGGGCTGAGGGAAGCTTTTGCTTCCCTGTTAGCCTCTAATGTGTTTTCAGTTTAAGTGGTGGAAATGTCACTGGCTCTGTTTTGCAGCATTCACTCAAGTGGAATTAATGCTTCTTGTTAGTGATAATATGACTTAATCAGCTTAATTACTTTGAGACATAAGTAGACACCTTTGTGTATTGAATAACTTATGACACACTGGACCAAAAAGCACGAATGAAGGCTTTGAAAATAAATTAAATATGACCCCTAGTGCAGCCTGCACTTTGACTAATGATTCTTCTCCCATGAAATTCAATGACTTACAAATCTCACATTTGAATAAATGATACATTTTTGCATGTTTTAAACAATAGCAGTGATTTTCATTCCAGCATTCGGGATTCAGTGTGCTTCTCCAGCGCCAGGAAGCAAGGCAAACAAGCTCATGTTAAACGGATTGAAAAATAAAACACTTGTGCAGTCAACTATCAGAAATACATTCAGAGGATCTGCAGGCATTCCTGATGAGATATTTATTTTAATTCATTGCTAGGAATATCTGCAACAAGAAGTGAAAAAAAATGCAACAGAAGAAATTGAAGAGAGCGAAGATTCCCAGAAGGTTCACTAAGGTCTTCACATCCAATCCGTCCCTTTCAATAATGGCTACAAGAGATATCATTAAATACCTCCAGAAGTGTCTTATCATACATTTTGCCAGCACAGAAAATAAATCACACAAAGGAAAGAGAAGCAGGAAGAGCAACCATCTATCAAGAAAATTATTATGAACATTTCTAGGATTTTTTGATAGGCCAGGATGCAGAGAGTCTCTGATAGCAGGCTGCATGGGAAATAGAAAAATTGGGGTTAAACTGTTACATGAACCCAGAGAAAAGATGAGCTGTCTGAATTTGTTCTGTTCTATTGCAGTGAGTCACTCAATATCTGTGTCCAAATTTTCCTCTGCAAAGCACTGGAGTTCAGCATGGTGCAGACAATAATGCAGGGACTTTTTCAGCCCAAGTATATCTGAAATTCAGAGGTTAGCTTAGGCTGTAGCATCACAGGGGAGCCTCACTGGTTTGATGAGTTTACTTTTAAGTCCATGTCCATATTTCTTGGTATTTTAGCTGATAGGAATTCTTTTCATACTGCCAAGGGTGAAGGCTGGGGACTCCAGGATGAATTTATCACTGCTCTTGCTCTGCAGTAGTTCAGTCTATATTGACTAAATCTCCAAAGCTCCCCAGAGTACAGATGGAACATATCCACACAGGGATCTAAATGTAAGGAGTTTAATCTGAGGTTGAATCCCACCTGTAGGATTCCATCTTGTCCCCAGTTTCCTTCTTGATCTTCCTTTAATATCATTTAGAGGAGACATGCCCAGCACCTCTCTGACATTAGCTTTTTACCAGAGATCAGAGGAAAAGATTTGCCATTTGAGTATCCCCTAACAGACCAAACTTCAGGAATGTAATCCTGAAATTAGTTCCTAAAAGTAAAATTTATCTTTCTCTTATTTTCAAGAAATGCAATCTTATAATCCATTTGCTCACCTAAACCTCCTCTTCCTCTTAATCTCTCCCTGCAAAACAGTCTGGCAGCTGCCCCAGGATGTAAGGAGATCTCCAAAAGGATGATCATTTGGGGCTGAATCCTTTTCCTATGTTCCCCAAGAGTCCTTTTGGCTCGTTGTGCCCCATGACATGAACCATTTAACCCCCTCGGTGCCCCTCAGATATCACACCCTGGTGGTTGTGCTCGTTTGGTATCTGAGCAGGCTCCAGCAGGCTCCTCCTGTCTGCAGGGCCCACCCTCTGGCCGTTTTCTGCCTCTTTTTGGGTCCAAATGTTATATCTGCTGTAGCTCCCTAGTGCAATTAAGCCAAATCTGACCCTGCTTTGAGCAGAAGCCTGACCAGTCACTTCCAGGTATCCCTGTTTTGTTCCTCTTTTCCTCGTGTGTCCATAAAGATCCACAAAGATTCGGCTGCAAACTCCCAAATCCTGGTGAAATGGTGCCCCCTCCACTTCGCCCACATGAGCACAGCTCCATCAGCACCCAGCTGGGACAGGACCATCCCATCTGCTGTGCTTGTGCCCCCTGAGCCCCCCTGTGCCCAGCCCTGTGCTGCCCAAAATCCAGGCTGGAACCACACAGGGAATCACAGGGACCAGTAAGACATCCCCAGTCTTGCAAGGGAGGAGCTGGAAGTTAGTTCCTGCTCCTCCTCTCTTGGAGAAGGGCAGAGACAAACCACATTTTTTTTTTTTTTTAATGCTATCTCTTCTTTAAAATGATAAAAAAAAAATGAATATAAAACTTGGATGTGAGCTGCAGGGATAATCACTGCACAGAGCACAGAGCTTGGCAACACAGTGGGGACCCTCGTGTCACCCCCCCAAGCCTTCCTGCCTGGTTGCTGAAGGTATTAGGAAGGAAGACCACTCTGGGAGCCATTTCTGAAGAGCTTGATTCTGTTGGCATGGAGAATTTTTTTCATAAAGAAAAAACGACCTCTATATGCAAATGGGAAATGGAGTGGGAAATAAGCCCAGCAAAAAAAAAAAAAAAAAAAAAAATCATGGGAGTTTTTGCTGCCTGCAAGTGGAATTCAAACAAAAAGTGGGGGAGGGAGAAGAAAGGAAATTGAAACAGCCTCGTCTCTGCACAGATTGCATTGCTGGAGAAGCCCTGAGTGTTGCAAGGCATAATAGTTGTCTGCTCAGAGGTTCCTTCCCGGGGGACTTTCCCTGGGATAGTTTCATACATTTATCCCTGACTCCTGGCATCTGCATAACACGCTCACAGAGAGAGTTATTAGTTTAATTTTCTTGTGAATTACAATGGAGGCAGAGAGAATTAGAAAATACTTTTTTTTTTTTTTATTATCATTACTTTTTGTTTTCCAGTTGAGAGACTGTAAATGAGGCTATTCATCCTGCTAACATCAGTAGGGACCCAAACCCAAGTCTTTCTGGGGTAATTGGTTTCTGATGAGCAATCACTTGTAAAACCAATAGCAAAGGCAAGAATTGAAATATAAATTCTCTCTTTACATGCTGAGCTTTTCATTAGGATTGTATGTCTGGTTTCTTTCTGGGGTTCAGTGGAAAAGCCATGAAGTGGTAAACAAGGCAGTGGACTAAGCCTGAAAATAAGTTTGTATTAGCAAAAAACTGGGAAAACAGCATTTTCTGATATTCTCCAGAACAAATAAAGCAGCTGCAGAATCCCTCAAGCTGCAGCTTTCTAGTGAGCCTTTTGGAACTGCAGCCCTGGACAGAGAGAAGAGACAGCAGATCTTCCTGTGGGGCAGACCTGAGGGTGCTTTTGTCCGAAAGAGACCAAAATGTTGAAGAAAGAAAAAAAATAATTAGAGGCCCAGGACAGCTTTCCATGCTGCAAGTCTGACTAGTGTTGCTGATGGGAATTTTCAGCCCCTGACATCCTGCAGTTTGCAAAATACAGGGGAGAGTAATGCCTGGATTTGTTGCAAGGTCTGAGATTGTGAATCAGGCTCCAGGGTTTTTTTTTTTTTCCTTTCCTCCCAGTTGCTAGTGAGGAATCTGCTAATCTGCACTGGCTTTTGTTTCCCTGATGAACCTCAGGGTGCTTAAGGCTTGATTTATTTATTTATTTTGGTGGCAAATTAAGCATCAGGCTGGATGCAGCCCTCAGTGCTTTCTAGGCTGGGGCTGTGGTGCTGTCATTCATTGGCTTAACTGGATTGCTTGCTGCTTTATGGGTTTTTTCCCAGTAAAATCTTTTGGCACACATACAGCTGGTGGTTGCCTTAAAGATGAGCAGAGAGCAGCAGGCTTGACAAAGGCAGGGAACATTTTTAAGCTCATGTACACAGAAAGGCCTCTGAAACAAGAATGATGTGGACACATCTCCATCAAAACAAACCAAGCAAAACCCTTCAAATAAATCCTTTTTTTCAGCTTTCGAATGCTGGAAGCTGATCACAAAGAAACAAACAGTAAAATTACTGATTGGATTCGGTCCCGAGGAACCTGCTGTGAGCAGAGGAAGGGGACACAACATAACACACCAAGTATTGCCCAGAGATTTCTTCTAAACACAACTATTCTGGGATTCTGTAATGACAGTTTTTTCCTCTTTCATAAACCCAAAAGAGCCAAACACATTGCTGTGACCACAGCAAGAAATGAGGCAATTTGGACACTTCCGTATTTGCATCACATTTGTGTACAATTTGTACACATTTGTGTAGCTCAGGGCAATATTCTGCAGAGCTATCAAACAAACCTGTCTTGTTTTTTGTTTCTCTCTTTTGAAGCCAGGCTTCCAAGGAATCTCCCAAAGCCTGGATGTGCCCTGCACCTGTACCTCCTGTTAGCTGCACACCATCAGGCTCTGCTGACTGACCCAAATTTTTGGCCTCCACCTCAAATATAGGGCAACCTTGTAGAGGAGAGGAGAGGAGAGGAGAGGAGAGGAGAGGAGAGGAGAGGAGAGGAGAGGAGAGGAGAGGAGAGGAGAGGAGAGGAGAGGAGAGGAGAGGAGAGGAGAGGAGAGGAGAGGAGAGGAGAGGAGAGGAGAGGAGAGGAGAGGAGAGGAGAGGAGAGGAGAGGAGAGGAGAGGAGAGGAGAGGAGAGGAGAGGAGAGGAGAGGAGAGGAGAGGAGAGGAGAGGAGAGGAGAGGAGAGGAGAGGAGAGGAGAGGAGAGGAGAGGAGAGGAGAGGAGAGGAGAGGAGAGGAGAGGAGAGGAGAGGAGAGGAGAGGAGAGGAGAGGAGAGGAGAGGAGAGGAGAGGGGAGGGGAGGAGAGGAGAGGAGAGGAGAGGAGAGGAGAGGAGAGGAGAGGAGAGGAGAGGAGAGGAGAGGAGAGGAGAGGAGAGGAGAGGAGAGGAGAGGAGAGGAGAGGAGAGGAGAGGAGAGGAGAGGAGAGGAGAGGAGAGGAGAGGAGAGGAGAGGAGAGGAGAGGAGAGGAGAGGAGAGGAGAGGAGAGGAGAGGAGAGGAGAGGAGAGGAGAGGAGAGGAGAGGAGAGGAGAGGAGAGGAGAGGAGAGGAGAGGAGAGTTTTAGCTAAGATTGTAGTGTGATTTAAGACATGTGGAAGAGATCCAACTGGTCACAGCAATTTTCCAAACTGCCCAAGCCTCTGCAAACACTTATAATTCAACCATTTCTGTCTAGAATATAGACAGAGATTTGTACCAGATCTGTGCCTAAGAAAAAACTTCAATGTCTTCCTGTCAAACTGTACAAGGACAATCTGCAGAGCCTGGCCTTGCATCACTACCTGTGCCTGTTTAGAAATCTGTACAGGTAGAAGCAGTCTGCTGATAATAAACATTTTTTCCTACTTGGAATAACTGCTGCAGGAGCCCCAGTTCCCCACCTCTTTCCCTCTTCCCCAAACATTTCCACGTGCCCTTTCTCTGGTGGCAGCTGAAGTTCCCAATTGAGGTCTCTCCTGCAAGTTTATCCAGCTGATCTTTCAGAGGATGATTCCATTTGGTCTTTATGGATGTTTCTTCCCTCCAAGTGATGAATAGTACAGCTGAGCCTTTCATTCACAAGGCAATTGTGATGGGAACAAAGGGGGAAAATGTAGGAAGTAAATCCATACAATTTTAGTTTGGTTTGTTACAAGATTCTACTTTGCAACACTGTTATTTTGGTTGTGCTTCTATTTCCCTTTTCTCGTGTTTATTATTGAGGAGGTCAGGACTAGAAATAAGCAAAACAGCACCAGATCACATCATTCCCTTAAAATATGTGTGTGACTGAAGAAGATTTACTTACTGTGGTGACAATTTGTCAGTGACAGAAAGTGGTGAGTGATTGAAGAACATTGATCAATCCAGAAAATGATTGGTTGCTGTTGCAGGTTTTGCTCATTTTTTGCTTCATTCTGGGACCTAGGAAAACTCACTGAGGATGTAAGTATTTGGAAGGCCTGTGAAAGATAAAAGGGGATGGCTTTCAGGACCTGCAAAAATGGTGCAAAGGAAAAGAAAATAACTATGAATAGAGATTTGTCTAATTTAACCAACTCCAAGAATTTCTGCCATTGGATATTTGCAGTTTTTATTGTAAAAACGAGGAAGAAGGATGGACAAAGCATCAAAACCTCAATTTAAAAGCTACTATCTGACCAGGAAACCTGTACCAGTGTTGGAATTTCCCTGCACTTCCTTTCTGGTGGGCATTTCAGGGAACCTGAGGTATTAGGGGAACCTCTGGATAAGAAATGAAATTGCTGTGGGTTCTGAGTGCAAGGTATTAGAGGGATTCTGCAAAGAGCTCAGTCTCTGCCAGCCCACAACCCCCCTTTGCATCCTCTTCTCTGGCCATCTTAACAACCCCCTCAGCTTTTATACCCTGATTTCCCTTTCCATCACTTCATGCCACTCTTCCCTCTTGCTGTAGAGCAAGGATGAAGAAACTATTTTTCCTGCAACAACATCATTCTCTGACTTTATTTACAGAGGCTGAAATGAGGAGAACTCCCCCCTGCACTAAATCTGTTTGGCTTGGTGAAGGCAAGGAAGTGGAATTATATTGCAAATGTCAAGGGCTATGAAAAATGTAACAGACTTTAATATTCTTCTGCTGTTATTGCCGAGAGTGTCTCTCACCTGCATTCACAGAAAGTGAAGTGCCTTTTACCACTGAGCAGAAGTGATTGCCTATTTTTATTTTAAAGCTACACTGTGGCATGTGTCCTAATAATAAATTCATTTTCCCTCCAAACTCTCTCTTTAGCAATTAACCTTCAGCTTCAAGACCTAATTTTAGCCTTGAGCCTTTAGGGTTAACCCCTGCCTCAGGCTCCAGTGAACTCCATCCCCAAATATCCTCTTACCTATGTCTTAAAAGTGGTTCCTGCATTCCTAATTACAATCACAGCTCCTACCTTCCTTAATACCTGATGGTAGCTGGTGCTGAGCCAGACACTTAGATGTTGCTTTGAAGATGTAAAACATTAACTGTGCCTCTCTCCCTAGCTCACTTTCCCGTGGGGTTGTGTTTCAAGGTAAGTGGTTTGCATAAGATCCCTCAGAGACCTGCATTTAGTTTATTCAGTAGGATAAACAACCTGCTGCTTTTGTGCTTCTCCCTACAGAGCAAAGAAAAGCCCATTTTATACATTAAAATTGAACACAGCATTGCTGAAAGGTCTGTGATGGCTTTTTCTGGAGCTCAGAGCATTTTATCTTGCTCTGGGAGGGGTCTCACAGGACATAAACCCTGTATATCTCCTTGTACATCCCCCCCTTAAATTACAAATACTCCTCTCTTCAGACCTTGTGTTCGTGAGGGAGAAGAGGTTACCAGCCCTCAGCTCTGCCTGTCTCACTGACCGAACTGCCCAAGGCTGGGGGAGTTCGTGTCGAGCGTTTTTTCATGATGATGTTTTCATTTCACCTGGCTACAGCAATCCCCACAGCTCCGGGAGGGGGGACCTGCCTCTTCGCAGCCCAGTTAGCACAACTCTCGGAATTAAAGGGCGTAAATCCCTGATGTTTTCCTGGGAATCACGACCTGTGCCAGACACCAGCAGCACCGGAGGGTCCGTGCAGCGCCGGGGGGATGCGGGGCGGGCCCGGCAGCACAGAGCCGCGGTTCTCCCGGGCACGGGGCTGGCACGGCCGAACCAAGGCTGGCATCAGGCCTGGCTGAGTTCTCAGATACTTACACCCTGAATTAGCACGGGGGCACATACACAGGGATGTCACCCTTTCCCTCCTTGTGGGGTCGGTGCTGGTAAAGGCACAAAGAGGAACGGTGGAAGATAAACGAACAGCTCCCTCCCCCCGCCGGGATTTGAGCAATCAGGAAATATAATCTGAGCTGGAAAGTGCCCGAGCATCTGCTGGGTTATTAATAAATTGTATGCAATCTGTCCGGGATGAAGCTCGGGACGGAGGGGAACCATCTGCTCCCGAGCGGCAGCTCTAATGGTGTCTGGGGAATGAATGGAGGAAATGGGAAAAACGCAATGGGATCGGCCGGCCGGGCTCCCGGCGTGCCCGGACCCCGCACGGCTTTTCCAGGAGAGACAACGCGGAGCTTCCCTCAGCCCCGGGACAGGACCCGCATGGATCCCCAGAGAAGGGGGATTCAGGCCCAGCGTGGGTGTTCCTCATCATCTCTGCAAGCCTCGTAGGCTCGGCCAGCTCCCTGGGAAGTCAGGCTCATTCTCGAGATCCTTTCCAGGTCCTGCCCCAGAGGAACCCCGCTCCCAGGGGCTGTCTTGTGTCCCCAGCCCTGGGCGCGACCGCGACTTCGCCCGCTTTTCCTCCGGGTCAGTGCTAATTGCCGCCCATAAATATTGTTCTCCACGTTTTATCCTCCGCCTGTAAGGGTGCCTCATGAGTTTTCTCGGAGGATTTTCAGCTCAGCTCCTCCCAGCGCTGAGCAGCGAAGGAGTGAGCAAGGCAGAATCCCTCCAGCCCACGGCCAGGGCTCGGGGCCGGCTGTCTCCCGGGAAAACGGGGACTCCCTGGGCGACTGCCAATGTCCGGATGTCACTGATGTTAACTGAGCAAGGCTGGGAGAGTGGGGCGGTTATCGCACGAGAGCTCATCGCGGAATGAGCAACCAAAATGTTTCTTGCTGAAGGACATCTCCGCCTGCCCGCAGTCCGTGTGGGCAGCCGTGCCTTCTCTCAGAGGGAGAATCCAGGAGCGGCCAGCAGGCAGGCACCACTAAAACTCTCAACACGTGAGAAAATCCTGGCTTGCAAAACACAGCGGAACTCCAGCCGAAATAAAGGCTGCTTGAGGACGACACCTCGAGCGACAGGAGAGGGAGACAGCGAGGGAAGAGCCGCTGCCAGCGGGGGATGAGCGAGAGTTGGACCCGCTCGGGCGAGGGCTTCATCCCTGGCCAGCGATGCCGATCCCGGCGCCGCCGCCGCCGCCGCCGCCGTTGGAAGGAGCTGCCGGGAGCTTCCGGCGGGCGGGGCGGGCGAGGGAGGCGGAGGCAGGCGGAGGGAGGCGGGTTCCGGCCGCTCCTCGGGACCGAGGGGCTCCGTGCGCTCCCGGGAGGGACGCACTGCCTGCGGAGTGGCTTGGCAGTGGCTGATATTGTTTTATTATTATTGAATTTTATTTAATTTTTTTGGTATATTTTATTAACGCGCTTTCCGACTGGTGCCGCTCTTCTCTTCCTGCGGATTGAGGCGTGGAAATCCGGCCGAGCCGGGAGCTGGGCCTCTGCGGAGAGAATGAAGGAGCTGACAAGGCGCTGGGTCCCCCGGGAGAGCAGGACAGCTCAGGGCCCACCGCGGGTCCGGTCACCGGCATCGCCAGCAGCTTCCCGGAGGTCGGGACTTCAGCTGTGCCAGATCCCGGAGACAGAGGGCGAACGGGACGGGTTTGGTGTCCGTGCCCCGCTCTCTGAGCCTGACCCCTTGTTCTGTGACTGCTGCAGGGGATGTGCAGAAGCGAAGACTAAACGCCGCGGCGTGGGTGCTCCAGCCGCTGAGCCATCACGGCATCTCCTTCCTCGTCCCCCGCTCGCATTGTCCAGGGAGGAATGCCTCGCTGAAAGATCGATGGTGCTGTGAGCAGTCCTTGTCTCGGTGCTTAGGGTACTCTTGAATGGTAGAAGAGCTTTCGGTCTCAGGAGGCTCTGAAATCAGACCCGGCTTTTCTGTGCGGCGCTCTAACCGCTGAACTGCGCCAAAGAGGTGAGAACGACAAATGGTGAGAAAGACAAATCCCACCATGCGAGTTCGGGACTCGTCTGCCCTTCTGGAGGGAATGTTGCTTTTCTTTTCGGATCCTCGTCGGCAGAGACAGTCGCCCTGAGGCAGCCGATGTGGAGCTGCTGTGCGGTACTTTCCATCCTGGGATGCCGGGGCTGGAAGGTTTTTTCCATCCTGTGTGGCGGGAGCGATTCTGCCGAGCTGCTGTCCCTTGCCAATTCTCTGTGCCTGGTCTCCAAGTGTAACTGGAGTAATGATCTAATTTCAGCGCGGGTCTAAACAGAGCATTCCAAACGCCCTTCGAAAAGTCTTTGTGTTTCTCCACTCGCTAAAGAACAATAGGAGAAGAACCTTTTGATTTGTGTTTGCCACTGGGCTGTACTTGCTTTTCTAAGAGTGCAATGGTCAGTCCATGAGCTCTGAACTTGGGGTGTAGAAACACGTGGTTATTATTTTTCTGGACTTTAACCAGGCTCTCATCCATTCCTGCCAAATGAAGGAGGCTCAAAGTAATGCTCAGGCACTTGATGGGCTTTCAGGATGCTAAGATGAGTCGTTTATACTGATTTTTTTCTACAGATCCTCGCTGTGGATCACCACTCCTCACGTCTCGCTGCTTAGTCAGAAGCGCTGGGAATGCTCTGAGGCTGACCAAAGCTGAAATAGCTAAACCAAACCTTCCACCAACTCGTGTGCTTTTTGCAGGATCATTTCAGCTTTTTCTTAAGACCTTTGTGGGTTCCCCTTATAGGTGCAGGGGGTATAAAAGGCACTTAGTTGTGCATCTGTAGTAGTAATACAACACTGCAGCGCCTAAGGATTTTCCAATGTCATCCCCTACCCCACTGCTACTCAGGTAGTAGCTGGATTTCATCAGTGTGAGAATCCCACATGGACTGGATCCGATTAATCAAGAAACAATTCTTTCTGTAGGTGATCTTGAAGTCTTTGACTCTGTCTTCGAGTTTAGAAACATTTTTATTTCCAGATAAGCTCAGATATTTGGCTTATATGGTTGTGGAACCATTTAGTGAAGCTGCTACTTGGTGGATGTGAAAATTATACAGATAGGTGTTCAAACCAAAATAAAAAAGGACACCGTGTCCTATGTCCTCGACGTCAGTGCTTGTCACCTCATTAAGAGCTGTTTTACTGATTTAAAACATCCTGCTACATTTAACGTACAGCAATCCTAACTTAAGATACTTGTAGATCGAATTTGCTGACATCGACATTACATTTTCACTTCCATGAACACGACATGAAATACATCTCCAGAGAAGACCTACTTATTCCAGGTAAGTGAATTAATTTAGCAAACAGGTAAGTAGGAGGAAAACCTTCAATCAACCGAAACAAACTCACCACAAAAGTAAAAACAAAACCAACCGAACAAACAAAAACCCAAAACAGAACCAGACTAAAAACCCAAACAAACAAAAAAGAAACCCAAGCCAAAAGCCAAAATCTGTCCTGCTTAAACACCTCTTGTCCTGGATTCACATGGAGCAAACATGATTGATTTGTTGATAGAAGATCATCCCCAGCATCTCTTCCCATCCGTGAGTCAAGACAGTGATCTCTACCCGAACTACTCTATTTCCTTTTGCTACAGAGATTAAAACAAACTGCCAGAAAAGTCCAGGAAATTAATGAGTTTGTGAACATGTCTCCATATCAACCTGACAAAAATTATGTTGTGCAGGATTTTCTCGCCAGTCCTCTGTTATGAAAAAGATCAATTCTCTTGCCTGCACCTGGAAGAAGTTAACAAATGCTGTTCGACTTGATAGATTTGCCTGTGTCTGTTTACCTGGTGAGTGCGAATCTGCAAACCTAATCTAAGGAAGAGTAGAACAAAACTCGTGTGGATATTAGGAATGAGAAAATTATGTGCTAATGAGTTTAATAAACTCAAGTCCTCGGCGGCAGCAGTGCCTGCCCGAGGCTCCTTTTGCTGTTTACCGTGGGCTGCTCCACTCGAGAGAAGCACTGGAGAGGAGGACCACTCTTTATCTTCAAAGCCTCGTTCCACCAGGATTTGGGATATGAAATAGAAACTGTCAGAAGGCCTTCCTCGAGGAGAAAACCCTGTTGCTGGTTGTGATATGAAAATACAGGTAAGTTACAAAGACACACTAGGAAGAATTCATCTTTCCATTGATGGCATAGGCCAGACAAAAACGGCATCAGGGATGGATCTGGAATCAAGACATCATTTATGCTCACAGCCTGACTGCCCACAGCAGCAGGTTTCCATATGAACCAGCGGCGCTGCGAAGATCAATAAAGCAGGAACACGAACAGGTCAGTAGCACAATCATATTTAACAATGTTATGAGCCTTGCTTTGTGTGCAGAAGCTACAGATGTAGCAGCAGAAGTTCTTCCTGTCCTTGGTGCTCCTTAGGGAGGTGCTGTGGCCGCGGGGCCGCTGCTGCGGGGCCCGGGGCAGGTGCTGAATATGAACGAGGGCAGGCAGAGCTGTGTGGGCATGCAAACGATTTTGCCCTGAAGCTTCAAGTAGTGGTAGAAAATCTTCCCACATCTACGAAATCGGCTTTACCGGCATGGAGAAAGGGAGACTGTACATATTTTTCTTATTTTTATTTTATTTTCTTCTTCCCCCCGCCCCCCATTAATGAGGAATGTTGTGGTGGGGCAATGTCTGCGTACTGTGGCAGTGATCATTCCCTCTGAGTGGTACGGAATAGAGATTGGGGATTTGTTACAGGGAAGCTGAATTTGAGTAGGGAAAAGTCTTCCTTGATGAAAGGACATGCTTTGTAGCACGTGGGCTGTGTCACTGGTGACAAACTGCAGAACGTCTGTGAGTTGGAGATCTCTGCCCCTGCATAAAGAGGTTCTTGCTCTATCCCGGCAGAGCTTGTTTGCCAGAATGGAGAAGCAAGAGCTTGCCATTCATCATGCAGGTGGAAAAGGAGGCTGCGAGAACAGCTCTTCATCGAGCTGTATGAATAGTGTACAGGAGCTGTGGTGGTCCCGTGCTTTGTCAGCATTCTTGGAGGATTGGTGTTCTGGGCTCTGATGGGTTTGAATCTCCGAAGGAAATATTCAAACAATCTCCTGGGGTTTTAGTGTAATCAAAACCTTTTGCACAGATGTTGAAATATCTGGGTTTTGAGCTACTCTTGTCAGAGTGAGGTGGATTCTCTTCATTGAGATAAGGGGTTCAGGAATGTGTCCGACTTTCAAAAGGGGAGGGAAGTGATGGAGAAGGGACTATCTGTCTGTCTTGCATAAATTGCAGAAAAGCAGGAAGCTTGTTCCTCATCTGGAGAGATGAAAGTCGGCAGGAAAGAGGAAGGGGACTGTTGCCAAAAGACAAGTCCACACTCCATATCGAGAGTGATGTAATCATACGAAAAATTAGAGAAGAGAAGAGAAGAGAAGAGAAGAGAAGAGAAGAGAAGAGAAGAGAAGAGAAGAGAAGAGAAGAGAGAAATCGGGGAAGCAGGAGACTATGACAAAGAGGAAAAGGAAGAAATTATGCAAAAATAAACGAGAAGTGGAGAATGATGAAGAAATAAATGGAAAGAGAGCAAACTGAAGAAACCATAAACTAATTTAGTGACATGTCATTGACGGCATCACTGCACACAAAAAGAAAGGAAGATGAGAAAGTAAGAAATAAAGGAGGCAAAAAAGAATACAAAGAAAAGAAAATAGGGTGAAGCCCTAAATTACAAGAGTGCACCAAATATATAGCAGAAGAATATAGGAATGAAGGACAAAGCTAAGAAGGAATATATCTCCGTAAATTAGCAAGAAGAAAGGACGGAGAAAAACAGACGAGATGACCAACACACACCGAAATTACCTCTAGATGTGGAACGGAGCTGGTCCCTAAAAAGGTCCGGCTTCCGGAGAGCACCGCGTCCGGCGCTGATGTCTGTAATTAGTGCTGATGGCTCCTGTTTGATGATGACCACCGCGGCGCCGGAGGAAACGAACGAGCTGCCAGGAAGGGTAAGGAAGACAGAATGGTCGAAAAAGAAGGGAATGAGGAGTAAACGATAGGGCATGACAAAGCAAGGAAGAAAAACAGAACAAAGAGAAGAAAGGGGAAGAAAAAACGAGAAAAAATAGAAAAGGCAACTGAGAAATTAGAGAAGGCTAAGGAAGGAAGTCAAGGCAGAAAAGAAAGAAGGAGGAAAGGCAAAAGAGACAAAGCAAGAAAATCGAACACAGTAGGAAGAACAGCAGAGCAGACGGCCATGAGGGAGCGGAGGCAGGGGCGCGGTGTCGGAGCGTGTGAGGCGGCGGAGCAGCGCACGGTGTCGCTGCAGGCTCAGGAACGGCGTGTGGGCGGCTCCGCCCCGGTGCGGCGGAGAGCCCGGCTGTGAGCGCGGGGGGGCGGCGCGGGCCGGGCAGCAGAGCCGGTGCGAGCGGGCGGCGGCGGGGAGCCGTGCGGGGCCCGGGCCGGGGCCGGCGGCCGGAGCGGCGGCCGGAGCGGCGGCGGTAGGGATGGAGGAGCGCTGCTGCGCGGCGGTGCTGCGGGTGCTGGTGCTGCAGGCGGCCTGGGCGCTGGCGGGCGGGCAGGTGCGCTACTCGGTGCCGGAGGAAGCCAAGGCCGGCACGGTGGTGGGCCGTCTGGCGCAGGACCTGGGCCTGGAGGCGGGCGAGGCGGAGGCGCGGCGGCTGCGGCTGGTGGCGCAGGGCCGGCGGGCGAGCGTGGAGGTGAGCGGGGCGAGCGGCGCGCTGCTGGTGAGCTCGCGGCTCGACCGGGAGGAGCTGTGCGGCAAGAGCGCGCCGTGCGCGCTGCGCCTGGAGGTGCTGCTGGAGCGGCCGCTGCGCGTCTTCCATGTGGAGCTGGAGGTCACCGACATCAACGACAATGCGCCCGTCTTCCCCGCCGCCCGAAAAAACCTCAGCATCGCGGAGTTATCTACGATGCCGGGGTCTCGCTTCCCGCTGGAGGGCGCGTCGGATGCGGATATCGGAGCGAACGCGCAGATCTCGTACGCACTCAGCCCCAGCGAGCATTTCTCTCTGGATTTACAAAAAACAGAGGAGGACGGTGACTCCTTATTCCTGGTGCTCAGCAAGTCTCTGGACCGCGAGACGATTCCCGTGCACCGCTTGGTGCTGACGGCGAGTGACGGGGGCCGGCCGTCTCTGACGGGGACAATGGAGCTGGTGATCTCGGTGCTGGATGCGAACGACAACGCGCCCCAGTTCAACCAGTCGGTGTATAAAGTGCAGCTGCCAGAAAATAAAGAACACGGCACCTTAGTTATCAAACTAAATGCCACGGATTTAGATGAGGGGTCAAACAGAAATATCTCGTATTCGCTCGAGACTCTGTTCCCTCAAGACAGAAAAGATGTTTTCAGAATTGACAGACGGACTGGAGAGATTCGTCTCCTGAAAGACTTAGACTTTGAGGATGTTAGTCTATACCGCCTGCAAGTGGGTGCTACCGATCAAGGAAACCCTCCACTGTCGGGTCACTGCAAGGTGGTGCTGGAGGTGCTGGACGTGAACGACAACGCGCCGGAGGTGTGGGTGACGTCGCTGTCGGTGCCGGTGCCCGAGGACGCGTCGGTGGGGACGGTGGTGGCCCTGCTGAGCGTGTCGGACCGGGACTCGGGGGAGAACGGCCGCGTGCGGTGCTGGGTGTGGCCGGCGTCGCCGTTCGGGCTGGAGGCGACGTTCGCGGGCTCGTACTCGCTGGTGCTGCGCGAGGCGCTGGACCGGGAGCGGGTGTCGGAGTACGAGGTGGAGGTGCGTGCGGAGGACGGCGGGGCGCCGGCGCTGGGCGCCAGGCGCGGGCTGCGGGTGCCGGTGTCGGACGTGAACGACAACGCGCCCGCGTTCGCGCAGGCCGTGTACACGGTGCTGGCGCGGGAGAACAACGCGGCGGGCGCGGAGCTGGCGCGGCTGTGGGCGCGGGACCCGGACGAGGCGGGCAACGGGCGCGTCAGCTACTCGGTGTGGGAGGGCGGCGCGGGCGGCGGCGGGTGGCGGGCGGCGTCGAGCTACGTGTCGCTGGAGGCGGAGAGCGGGCGTCTGTGGGCGCTGCAGCCCCTGGACTACGAGGAGCTGCAGGTGCTGCAGTTCGAGGTGCGCGCCGTGGACGCGGGGGAGCCGCCGCTGTGGGGCAACGCCACGGTGCAGCTCTTCGTGCTGGACGAGAACGACAACGCGCCGGCGCTGCTGCCGCCCGCGGGCCCGGCACCGGAGGCGGGCGCGGCGGCGGCCGAGGCGGCGGCGGCGGCGGGGGCGGGCTCGGTGTGGGAGCCGGGCACGCTGTGGGCGTGGGCGGCGTGGGGGACGCCGGCGGGGCAGGTGGTGGCGAAGATCCGCGCCGTGGACGCGGACTCGGGCTACAACGCGTGGCTGCGCTACGAGCTGTGGGAGCCGCGGGGCAAGGGCCCGTTCCGCGTGGGGCTCTACAGCGGCGAGGTGAGCACGGCGCGGGCGCTGGACGAGGCGGACGGGCCTCGCCAGAGGCTGCTGATCGTCGTGCGCGACCACGGCGAGCCGGCGCGCTCGGCCACGGCCACGCTCAGCGTGTCGCTGCTCGAGGCCGCCGAGGCGGCGCTGGCCGCGGGATCCTCCTCGTCGTCATTGTCGTCGTCGTTGTCGGTGTCGCGCTCGGCGGCGGGCGCGGAGCCGGGGCCCGGCGGCGCGGCGAGCGCGGCGACCAACGTGTGGCTGGTGGTGGCCATCTGCGCGGTGTCGAGCCTGTTCCTGCTGGCCGTGGTGCTGTACGTGGCGTCGCGCTGGGCGCCGCGGGCGGCCGTGCTCTCGGGGCCCGGGCCCACGACGCTCGTGTGCGCCAGCGAAGTGGGCAGCTGGTCGTACTCGCAGCGCCACAGCCGCAGCCTGTGCGTGGCGGACGGCGCGGCCAAGAGCGACCTCATGGTTTTCAGCCCCAACTTCCCTCCGCCGCCGCCCGGCGCCGCGCCCAAGGACACGCAGCCGGAGCCCTCCGCTCTCCTCCACACGGTCAGTGCTGCTTCCTTCATTCCCTTCTCTGCTCCTTTCCCTCCGCCCTCTTGAGAAGCTGCTCTTTGAAGCCGGGCTCAGTTCGCACGGCTTATGGGCGTTGGGTACTTAGCGGCTCCTTAGGGATGGCAAAGGCGCATTTGTATCTGTCAGCCCTACCTTGCTGATTCTCCCATCTCTGTCTGCGTGTGTCCAGAATATAGATTCAGGAAGCATCCGTGAGCAGTTCCTGTAGACAGGTGTGGTTTGTTGCCCTAAATGTGAACTCTGCTCTTGAACTGAATTACTTTTCTGTGTTAGTAGAGGTGCCTGAAGGTTTGAGATTTGCAGACAGTAAGGGGGTTTCTATTTCTCATGTGTAGCATTTCCACACCGTTTGAGTGAAGGAGTTCAAGACAACCAGGCTGTGTTGGTGACAGAATCGCAGTCGCTGTGGACAACCTCATTGCCATTGCTGACTGATAACTGTGCTGGTATCCATTTGTCTTTTAATTGAAAACTGCCCTCCTCCTTTTTAATTATGGTCATGTGAAGGTATGTTGCATGTGTAAAGTAGATATTCAAGGAAAAAAATTCTCATTATCGTTTCTCTATAAGACTCCTTTAGAAAATAGGGTAGTAGTGGCCTAGGGTAGAGGATCTTCCTAAGTTTGCTTTGTAAGAATCATGCTGTTCTGGTTAGCAAGTATAAAGCATTCAGTGTATGACCCAAGAGTTGTGCTTCACAAGGGAAATTTTTCTGCTGTTTTCCTCTTGCTCATGTTTTTGAGGATTTGAATTTTTGAGCTGAGAGGTAGTGTACACGGTTCTATTCTGATGTTCTCTCAAAATTTGCATCAATTGTTACATCAATGATCAAGACTTAAAAGGGCCTTGAAAGTGGAAATTTTCACTTCTGTAATGAACAAAAAAACAAATAGCCCCCAAAAACAATTAATCACCTTTCCTCACCCATTTTAAAGTAACATTCTACAACACAGACAGTATCATGTATTAGTGTCCTTGCCAGAGTTTTGGTGCCTGGAGCACAAAATCAATGCCAGTGCTGTTTAGAGGTTCCAACATCATCTTTCATAATAGTATTCCAGATAAGGAAGCATTAGAAATCATGAGGTGTCAGCAGCAGAACATCTCTTATGCACTGTGTTGGTGATCCCGTCCGTGGATTTTTAAGGTGTGGTATTGCTGGGAAGGATAAGCAATGGTTGTGCTGGACCTTGTAGTAGGAAAGGAAACTCTGATCTGTTGTATAGAGTAGGGGGTGGCATTTTTCTGGTGGGAGGGGTGCCCTTGAGCAGCAGAAAGACTTGTGTGGGGAAAGTGAAAAACATTGGGGAGACCATGGATCATAAAAGAAAATATCATGAGATTATATATTTTCGTTTAGAACACATTTCAGTTTGGGGTAGCAAAGGATTTGTACAGTAAAGGGTGAGACAGGATGGGAACAGAGTGTTGTTGTTGAGGATGCTTTCCTAGGTCCTCAGGGTCTGGAGTGGGAGGCCTTGCTGATAATGAGATGAGAGTGTGATACTGAAATGACCACAATGTCCCCTTACGAGTCTCTCCACCAGGGCCTGTCACTTCTGCTGCTGCCTGCCTGGTGTAGGCCATGTGTTGGTAAGAGCTGCTGAGATGGAGAGTGCAGAATGTTGTCTGAGGAAACAACTTCTTCAGGTTCAAGGTTTCAAGGTGTTGTGGGAGGAGAACACTTCAACTTGCTATCCTTGTGTAGCTGTGGGCTTTCGCAGTTGTCTCCACAGCTATAGATTTTGTCATGATGATTCCTTGCTCTTCCTCAGGTGGGAATTACAGAGATTTATTTTATTACATGTGGTTGTTATCTTATTCAGCTCAAATTCCTTTACTCATGCACTGCTCAAGTGGGCTCCGTTATGATGTGTCCTGATGTGATATGTGGCATGTGGATTGTTCCGATATCTGCAAGGACACCCAAAAAGCTGCATGATAAGCCCAGTTTGTGTGGTGCAAGCTGTCAACAGAGATGACACCGTGAGTGCTCCTGTGCTTTGGCACTTGCTGTGTTCTCTTGAAGGAATAAATCTGTTTATTAGAGCTGTCACAGCTCTAATCACAGCACTTCTAATAACTCTAACCTGCAGGTCAGTGGTGTTTCTAAGACAGATTACTGAAAAGGATCAAAGCATTCACGTTGAAGATCATGTAGCTGGGAAGAGCTTTTAGACATCCTGTACATCCTTTGTGGTGATCATGAAGGAAGATGAGGAAGTGCAAGAGTCTGGATCAGCTGCAGATGGGGTTTACAGGCAGGGCTTGTTGCTGAGGTTGAGCAATGTTTGATATTTTGGCAGTGATCCTGTGTGTGGCAATAAATAAGGTGTGGGCCTGTGTGATGGGGAGGGTGAATTAGAGTGGGGATGAGTGTTGCCCCAGGGAAGTACAAATGCGGAGTAGAACACGGCCTGCATTGCTGTGGAGGAACTGGAGAATGTCTGGATAGCTGTGGAGATCTCATTTCCCATGCCTTGTGACAGAGGATGCCAACAGAAAGCCTTGAGAAAATGCCCACGGTGTGGTGCTGCTCTTCTGGGAGCTTCTCAGAACCTCCAGCAGCTCTCTGTGTTCTTGCTTTCTGTTGTTCCCTGTGATATTACAGCTTATGAAGTGACTTTCGATCCCTGTCTTTAATCATTTGTCTTTGATGTGGAATTTTCCTGGTAAAACAGAAGACTTTTTGAACTGTGTGTCATTTGGCCAGCCTTTCTTGGGCCATGGCATCAGTCATCTCCCTGGTCTTGGTCTTCTAGCTGGCATTAAGGGGCACTGTCCCTTGAAAGAAGTGTTCTGGGGGCTGGAGTTTCTTTTTCTGAAGCAGCAAGCAGTGATGCTACAGGTGAGTTACTCCTTCCAGAAGAGGCTGTGTGTGAGAGACAGGTGTACTTTGGTTCCTGTGATGCCTTAAGTTTTAGCTTTACTGACATATTTTCCATATTTTCCATATTCTGTACTACATTTTTCATATTTTGCAGATTCTGTACTGCATTATTATATAACTCTGAACTTCATGTAAAATGTTAGCAAGTTCTCCTCACAGTTCAGTCACAGAAAACATTCCTTTTCCAGCCTGAGAACCAAGGACACCATTGCAGCTTCAGGCCCAAAAAGTGTAACCAGCAGTGAATTGAAGAGAGCAGTCTGGGAAGATGGGACTGCATACCCTGGAGCTGTAATTGGACAATAAACCCCAAAATGTGGATGGACCAAAACTTATAAATTGTGAAAACTTGTGACCATTTGGGTGTAGGCTCAGCCAGGCTCGTGTACTGCCCAAGGTGTATCCTGTGAAGGCCTTTCAATAAATCCCTCCTTTATTCCTTTAACTCCAGCCAGTCTGTGTTCCAGGCAGCCTCTCAAGGCATGCCCTGTTTAGCTGTGCTATCTTCACGTTGGATTGACTAAATATTGCCTGCACTGAAATTCCTGTAGGTTTGGACACATTTTGTGCTGTCATTTGATTCTGCTGCTTCCTGGCACAGGTGAGAAGAGGGAAGCAAAGGCAGATGGAGAAGTGACTTAAAGCTTTTCTAGGAGCAGATGTGTTGGGCATACAGAGGATGCTTTCAGTGTCAGTGACATGGTGAATTTCGTAATAGGTCTGCAGGTGAAAAATGAGTCAGGCAGAATTGCTATTCACCCAGGTAAATGAGGAATGTGGTGTCATCATGCTTTTTTTTGCAGTGTTCTTGGAGAATTATCATTCTGGATTCTGATGGGTTTGATTTTGTAAAGGAGAGACTTCCTTGGGTCACTTAGACTCTGCAGCTTTTTTTGTATTAGATGTCTGCATGGGTGGACTCTTCTGTGATGTAACAAAGCTGTTCTCTACTCCGATTGCTTTGTGGATTTATTTCTGGGTCCTTGAGATGACTGAAGGCTCCAAACCTATATTGGTCCTGAATGGGAAGGAAGCTGCAGGTGCATGGCAGTGGAGGAGAACATGGAGCCTCTTTCCTGTCATGAGGAATGAGATGTGGAAGAGGAGAGGCCTTTTGCTAAAGGGAATGTCTGTTCTTCATGACGTGGTGCTGTAGCTGTTTGAAAAACATTTCCTTAAATGGAAAAAAAAAACCCAATAGTTGATACAAGTAAGGAAGCAACTGACAAGTGGAGGGAAATGACTGCACAACGTGAAAAGAAAAAGCAAAGGGAAAAAAAAAATAAAACAAAAAGTACAAAGAAGAAATGGAATAAAAGAAGCAATGGAGGCAATTGTTGCAAGGAAGAGGAACGAGAACCTTTTCCGAAGGATATGTTCATGGAGAATGTTTTCTGAACATTTGGAAGGAATATTAGTAAAGGAAATAGAAGCACGTAAGAGATAAGGAAAGAAAATGAGAAGGAGGGTGTAAAAAATATAACAGTGAGGAGCATGAAGAAGATATAAAGAAAAAAGAATTACGAAATAGAAGGGAAATAAAGAAAAAAAGATAAATAATAGCAAAAGATAATGAAGGAGAAAAGGATCTATCAAGGAAGGTGACTATACAAGTAAAAAGTAAGAGAGAAAGGGAACAAGGAAGTAAAGAAGGAAGAGAACGGCACAAAATAGAAGGAAGATAAAGCAACAACCGACCTTATGTTTAGAGCAGAGATGGCTCCGTTCCCCCGGTTGCTTCACCGCGCCCCTACGCTGATATACTAAAATTACTGCAGATATAACATAATTAGCGCTGATAACTCCAACAATGATGGCCTGACGCGTCGCAGGAGGGAACGGGCGAATTGCCAGGGGGGTGAAGAAGAGCGAAGATTAGAATTAAGTGAAGATGGCTTAAAGATTAGGGCAGGCCAATAAATGAAAAGGATAGCGAAGAGGAGACATAAGAATAGAAAAGAATAGGAAGACTATAATGGAAAGAGTAGGAAAGAGAAGGGAAATGCAAAACAATGAAAACGAGAGAAATAATGGAAGAAGAAAGGACGGAAAGTCTATGCAAGCAAATAGCAAGAGATAAAGAAAAGGAAATATGAAAAATAAGAAGCGGACAGAGGAAGAGATGGCACAGGAGACGGCCATGAGGGAGCGGAGGCAGAGGCGCGGTGTCGGAGCGTGTGAGGCGGCGGAGCAGCGCACGGTGTCGCTGCAGGCTCAGGAACGGCGTGTGGGCGGCTCCGCCCCGGTGCGGCGGAGAGCCCGGCTGTGAGCGCGGGGGGGCGGCGCGGGCCGGGCAGCAGAGCCGGTGCGAGCGGGCGGCGGCGGGGAGCCGTGCGGGGCCCGGGCCGGGGCCGGCGGCCGGAGCGGCGGCCGGAGCGGCGGCGGTAGGGATGGAGGAGCGCTGCTGCGCGGCGGTGCTGCGGGTGCTGGTGCTGCAGGCGGCCTGGGCGCTGGCGGGCGGGCAGGTGCGCTACTCGGTGCCGGAGGAAGCCAAGGCCGGCACGGTGGTGGGCCGTCTGGCGCAGGACCTGGGCCTGGAGGCGGGCGAGGCGGAGGCGCGGCGGCTGCGGCTGGTGGCGCAGGGCCGGCGGGCGAGCGTGGAGGTGAGCGGGGCGAGCGGCGCGCTGCTGGTGAGCTCGCGGCTCGACCGGGAGGAGCTGTGCGGCAAGAGCGCGCCGTGCGCGCTGCGCCTGGAGGTGCTGCTGGAGCGGCCGCTGCGCGTCTTCCATGTGGAGCTGGAGGTCACCGACATCAACGACAATGCGCCCGTCTTCCCCGCCGCCCGAAAAAACCTCAGCATCGCGGAATTGTCTGTGCCGGGGTCTCGTTTCCCGCTGGAGGGCGCGTCGGATGCGGATATTGGAGCGAATGCGCAGCTCTCCTACACACTGAGCCCCAGCGAGCATTTTAGAATAGAAGAAGAAAACAGTAACTCTCGCAGTAAATCCCTTTTTCTGATACTCACGAAACCTCTGGACCGCGAGACGATTCCCGTTCACCGGTTGGTGCTGACGGCGAGTGACGGGGGCCAGCCGTCTCTGACGGGGACAGTGGAGCTGGTGATCTCGGTGCTGGATGCAAACGACAACGCGCCCCAATTCAACCAGTCGGTGTATAATGTATATTTGTCCGAGAATGCCATACAAGGTACGATAGTGGCACGGATGAACGCCACGGACCTGGACGAAGGAAATAATAGAGAAGTGACATATGAAATCGACACAATTGTTCCCTCCCGTGCCTCAGATTTATTCAGCATTGATGCGAACACAGGGGAGATCAGACTGATGGGCGTACTGGACTTTGAGGATGTTAATTTATACGACCTAAATGTTAGGGCAACAGATAAAGGCACACCTCCGCTGTCGGGTCACTGCAAGGTGGTGCTGGAGGTGCTGGACGTGAACGACAACGCGCCGGAGGTGTGGGTGACGTCGCTGTCGGTGCCGGTGCCCGAGGACGCGTCGGTGGGGACGGTGGTGGCCCTGCTGAGCGTGTCGGACCGGGACTCGGGGGAGAACGGCCGCGTGCGGTGCTGGGTGTGGCCGGCGTCGCCGTTCGGGCTGGAGGCGACGTTCGCGGGCTCGTACTCGCTGGTGCTGCGCGAGGCGCTGGACCGGGAGCGGGTGTCGGAGTACGAGGTGGAGGTGCGTGCGGAGGACGGCGGGGCGCCGGCGCTGGGCGCCAGGCGCGGGCTGCGGGTGCCGGTGTCGGACGTGAACGACAACGCGCCCGCGTTCGCGCAGGCCGTGTACACGGTGCTGGCGCGGGAGAACAACGCGGCGGGCGCGGAGCTGGCGCGGCTGTGGGCGCGGGACCCGGACGAGGCGGGCAACGGGCGCGTCAGCTACTCGGTGTGGGAGGGCGGCGCGGGCGGCGGCGGGTGGCGGGCGGCGTCGAGCTACGTGTCGCTGGAGGCGGAGAGCGGGCGTCTGTGGGCGCTGCAGCCCCTGGACTACGAGGAGCTGCAGGTGCTGCAGTTCGAGGTGCGCGCCGTGGACGCGGGGGAGCCGCCGCTGTGGGGCAACGCCACGGTGCAGCTCTTCGTGCTGGACGAGAACGACAACGCGCCGGCGCTGCTGCCGCCCGCGGGCCCGGCACCGGAGGCGGGCGCGGCGGCGGCCGAGGCGGCGGCGGCGGCGGGGGCGGGCTCGGTGTGGGAGCCGGGCACGCTGTGGGCGTGGGCGGCGTGGGGGGCGCCGGCGGGGCAGGTGGTGGCGAAGATCCGCGCCGTGGACGCGGACTCGGGCTACAACGCGTGGCTGCGCTACGAGCTGTGGGAGCCGCGGGGCAAGGGCCCGTTCCGCGTGGGGCTCTACAGCGGCGAGGTGAGCACGGCGCGGGCGCTGGACGAGGCGGACGGGCCTCGCCAGAGGCTGCTGATCGTCGTGCGCGACCACGGCGAGCCGGCGCGCTCGGCCACGGCCACGCTCAGCGTGTCGCTGCTCGAGGCCGCCGAGGCGGCGCTGGCCGCGGGATCCTCCTCGTCGTTGTCGTCGTCGTTGTCGGTGTCGCGCTCGGCGGCGGGCGCGGAGCCGGGGCCCGGCGGCGCGGCGAGCGCGGCGACCAACGTGTGGCTGGTGGTGGCCATCTGCGCGGTGTCGAGCCTGTTCCTGCTGGCCGTGGTGCTGTACGTGGCGTCGCGCTGGGCGCCGCGGGCGGCCGTGCTCTCGGGGCCCGGGCCCACGACGCTCGTGTGCGCCAGCGAAGTGGGCAGCTGGTCGTACTCGCAGCGCCACAGCCGCAGCCTGTGCGTGGCGGACGGCGCGGCCAAGAGCGACCTCATGGTTTTCAGCCCCAACTTCCCTCCGCCGCCGCCCGGCGCCGCGCCCAAGGACACGCAGCCGGAGCCCTCCGCTCTCCTCCACACGGTCAGTGCTCCTTCCTTCATTCCCTTCTCTGCTCCTTTCCCTCCGCCCTCTTGAGAAGCTGCTCTTTGAAGCTGGGCTCAGTTCGCACGGTTTATGGGCGTTGGATACTTAGCGGCTCCTTAGGGATGGCAAAGGCGCATTTGCATCTGTCAGCCCTACCTTGCTGGATCTCCCAGCTCTGTCTGAGTGTGTCCAGAATATAGATTCAGGCAGCATCCGTGAGCAGTTCCTGTAGTTAGCTGTGGTTTGTTGCCCTAAATGTGAACTCTGCACTTGAACTGAATTACTTTCCTGTGCGACTAGAGGTGCCTGGAGGTTTGAGATTTGCAGACAGTAAGGGGGATTCTATTTCTCATGTGTAGCATTTCCACCCCATTTGGGTGAAGGAGTTCAACACAGCCAGGCTGTGTTGGTGACAGAGTCGCTGGTGCTGTGGACAACCTCATTGCCATTGCTGACTGATAACCGTGCTGGTATCCATTTGTCTTTTAATTGAAAACTGCCCTCCTCCTTTTTAATTATGGTCATATGAAGGTATGATGCAAGGTGTGAAGTGGATATTCAAGGAAAAAAATTCTCATTATCGTTTCTCTATAAGACTCATTTAGAAAATAGGGTAGTAGTGGCCTAGGGTAGTGGATCTTCCTAAGTTTGCTTTGTAAGAATCATGCTGTTCTGGTTAGCAAGTATAAAGCGTTCAGTGTATGACCCAAGAGATGTGCTTCACAAGGGAAATTTTTCTGCTGTTTTCCTCTTGCTCATGTTTTTGAGGATTTGAATTTTTGAGCTTAGAGGTAGTGTACACGGTTCTTTTCTGATGTTCTCTCAAAATTTGCATCAATTGTTACATCAATGATCAAGACTTAAAAGGGCCTTGAAAGTGGAAATTTTCACTTCTGTAATGAACAAAAAAACAAATAGCCTCCAAAAACAATGAATCACCTTTCCTCACCCATTTTTAAGTAACATTCTACAACACAGACAGTATCATGTATTAGTGTCCTTGCCAGAGTTTTGGTGCCTGGAGCACAAAATCAATGCCAGTGCTGTTTAGAGGTTCCAACATCACCTTTGATAATAGTATTCCAGATAAGGAAGCATTAGAAATCATGAGGTGTCAGCAGCAGAACATCTCTTATGCACTGTGTTGGTGATCCCGTCCGTGGATTTTTATGGTGTTGAAATGCTGGGAAGGATAAGCAATGGTTGTGCTGGACCTTGTAGTAGGAAAGGAAACTCTGATCTGTTGTATAGAGTAGGGGGTGGCATTTTTCTGGTGGGAGGGGTGCCCTTGAGCAGCAGAAAGACTTGTGTGGGGAAAGTGGAAAGCCTTGGGGAGGCTATGGATCATAAAAGAAAATATCATGAGATTATATATTTTCGTTTAGAACACATTTCAGTTTGGGGGAGCGAAGGATTTGTGCAGTAAAGGGTGAGACAGGATGGGAACAGAGTGCTGTTGTTGAGGATGCTTTCCTAGGTCCTCAGGGTCTGGAGTGGGAGGCCTTGCTGATAATGAGATGAGAGTGTGATACTGAAATGGCCACAATGTCCCCTTACGAGTCTCTCCACCAGGGCCTGTCACTTGTGCTGCTGCCTGCCTGGTGTAGGCCATGTGTTGGTAAGAGCTGCTGAGATGGAGAGTGCAGAATGTTGTCTGAGGAAACAACTTCTTCAGGTTCAAGGTATCAAGGTGTTGTGGGAGGGAAACACTTCAACTTGCTATCCTTGTGTAGCTGTGGGCTTCCAGAGTTGTCTCCACAGCTATAGATTTTGTCATGATGATTCCTTGCTCTTCCTCAGGTGGGAATTACAGAGATTTATTTTATTACATGTGGTTGTTATTTTATTGTGCTCAAATTCCTTTACTCGTGCACTGCTCAAGTGGGGTCCGTTATGATGTGTCCTGATGTGACATGTGGCATGTGGATTGTTCTGATATCTGCAAGAACACCCAAAAAGCTGCATGATAAGCCCAGTTTGTGTGGTGCAATCTGTCAACAGAGATTACATTCTGAGTGCTCCTGTGCTTTGGCACTTGCTGTGCTCTCTTGAAGGAATATATCTGTTTATTAGAGCTGTCACAGCTCTAATCACAGAACTTTTAATAACTCTAACCTGCAGGTCAGTGGTGTTTCTAAGCGAGATTACTGAAAAGGATCAAAGCATTCACGTTGAAGATCATGTAGCTGGGAAGAGCTTTTAGACATCCTGTACATCCTTTGTGGTGATCATGAAGGAAGATGAGGAAGTACAAGGTTCTGGATCAGCTGCAGATGGGGTTTACAGGCAGGGCTTGTTGCTGAGGTTGAGCAATGTTTGATATTTTGGCAGTGATCCTGTGTGTGGCAATAAATAAGGCGTGGGCCTGTGTGATGGGGAGGGTGAATTAGAGTGGGGATGAGTGTTGCCCCAGGGAAGTACAAATGCTGAGTAGAACATGGCCTGCATCACTGTGGAGGAACTGGAGAATGTCTGGATAGCTGTGGAGATCTTATTTCCCATGCCTTGTGACAGAGGATGCCAACAGAAAGCCTTGAGAAAATGCCCACGGTGTGGTGCTGCTCTTCTGGGAGCTTCTCAGGCCCTCCAGCAGCTCTCTGTGTTCTTGCTTTCTGTTGTTCCCTGTGATATTACAGCTTATCAAGTGACTTGCCATCCCTGTCTTTAGTCATTTGTCTTTGATGTGGAATTTTCCTGGTAAAACAGAAGACTTTTTGAACTGTGTGTCATTTTGCCAGCCTTTCTTGGGCCATGGCATCAGTCATCTCCCTGGTCTTGGTCTTCTAGCTGGCATTAAGGGGCACTGTCCCTTGAAAGAAGTGTTCTGGGGGCTGGAGTTTCTTTTTCTGAAGCAGCAAGCAGTGATGCTACAGGTGAGTTACTCCTTCCAGAAGAGCCCGTGTGTGAGAGACAGGTGTACTTTGGTTCCTGTGATGCCTTAATTTTTAGCTTTACTGACATATTTTCCATATTTTCCATATTCTGTACTGCATTTTTCATATTTTGCTGATTCTGTACTGCATTAGTATATAACTCTGAACTTCATGTAAAATGTTAGCAAGTTTTCCTCACAATTCAGTCACAGAAAACATTCCTTTTCCAGCCTGAGAACCAAGGACACCTTTGCAGCTTCAGGCCCAAAAAGTGTAATCAGCAGTGAATTGAGGAGAACAGTCTCGGGAGATGGGACTGCATACCCTGGAGCTGTAATTGGACAATTAACCCCAAAGTGTGGATGGGCCAAAACTTATTATAAAAGTGTGAGAACTCGTGACCATTTGGGTGTAGGCTCAGCCAGGCTCCTGTACTGCCCAAGGTGTATCCTGTGAAGGCCTTTAAATAACTCCCTCCTTTATTCCTTTAACTCCAGCCAGTCTGTGTTCCAGGCAGCCTCTCAAGGCATGCCCTGTTTAGCTGTGCTATCTTCACGTTGGATTGACTAAATATTGCCTGCACTGAAATTCCTGTAGGTTTGGAGCACATTTGTGCTGTCATTTGATTTTGCTGCTTCCTGGCACAGGTGAGAAGAGGGAAGCAAAGGCAGATGGAGAAGTGACCTTAAAGCTTTTCTAGGAGCAGATGTGTTGGGCATGCAGAGGATGCTTTCAGTGTCAGTGACATGGTGAATTTTGTAATAGCTCTGCAGGTGAAAAATGAGTCAGGCAGAATTGCTCTTCACCCAGGTAAATGAGGAATGTGGTGTCATCGTGCTTTTTTTGCAGTGTTCTTGGAGGATTATCATGCTGGACTCATGGATTTGATTTTGTATAGGAGAGACTTCCTTGGGTCACTTAGACTCTGCAGGTTTTTTTGTATTAGATGTCTGCATGGGTGGACTCTTCTGTGATGTAACAAAGCTGTTCTCTACTCCGATTGCTTTGTGGATTTATTTCTGGGTCCTTGGGATGCCTGAAGGATCCAAACGTGGATTGGTCCTGAATGGAGAGGAAGCTGCAGGTGCATGGCAGTGGAAGAAAACAAGAAGGCTCTTTCCTGTCATGAGGAATGAGAGGTGGAAGAGGAGAGGCCTTTTGCTAAAGGCAATGTCTGTGCTTCATGACTTTGTGGTGTAGCTGTTTGAAAAACATTTCCTTAAATGGATTAAAAAACCCTAATAGTTGATACAAGTAAGGAAGCACCAGATAAGTGGAGGGAAATGACTGCACAACGAGGAGAGAAAGAAAAAGCAAAGGGAAAAAAATATAAAACAAGAAAAGAAAAAGTACAAAGAAGAAATGGAATAAAAGAAGCAATGGAGGCAATGGTTGCAAGGAAGAGGAATGAGAACGTTTTCCAAAGGACATGTTCATGGAGAATATTATCTGAACATTTGGAAGGAATATTAGTAAAGGAAATAGAAGCACATAAGAGATAAGGAAAGAAAATGAGAAGGAGGATGTAAAAAATATGCAGTGAGGAGCATGAAGAAGATATAAAGAAAAAGAACTATGAAATAGAAGGGAAATAAAGACAAAAGATAAATAATAGCCAAAGATAATGAAGGAGAAATGGATCCATCGAGGAAGGTGACTGTACAAGTTAAAAGGAAGACAGAAAGGGTGCAAGGAAGTAAAGAAGAGAATGGAAGTAATAGAATGAAGATAAAGCAAAAACTGACCTTATGTTTAGAGCAGAGATGGCTCCTTTCCCCTGGATGCTGCCCCGCGCCCCGCGGCTGATATACCATAATTAGTGAAGATATAACATAATTAGCGTTGATAACTCCATCAATGATGGCCTGACGCGTCGCAGGAGGAAATGGGAGAATTGCCGGGGCGGTAAAGAAGAGCGAAGATTGGAATGGAAGTGAAGATGGCTTAAAGATTAGGGCAGGGCAATAATGAAAAGGACAGCGAAGAGGAGACATAACAATAGAAAAGAATAGGAAGACTAAAAAGGAAAGAGTAGGAAAGAAATGAAATGCAAACCAATGAAAACGAGAGAAATTATGGAAGAAGAAAGGACGGCAAGGCTATGCAAGCAAATAGCAAGAGATAAAGAAAAGGAAATATGAAAAATAAGAAGCGGACAGAGGAAAAGTCGGAGCAGGAGACGGCCATGAGGGAGCGGAGTCAGAGGCGCGGTGTCGGAGCGTGTGAGGCGGCGGAGCAGCGCACGGTGTCGCTGCAGGCTCAGGAACGGCGTGTGGGCGGCTCCGCCCCGGTGCGGCGGAGAGCCCGGCTGTGAGCGCGGGGGGGCGGCGCGGGCCGGGCAGCAGAGCCGGTGCGAGCGGGCGGCGGCGGGGAGCCGTGCGGGGCCCGGGCCGGGGCCGGCGGCCGGAGCGGCGGCCGGAGCGGCGGCGGTAGGGATGGAGGAGCGCTGCTGCGCGGCGGTGCTGCGGGTGCTGGTGCTGCAGGCGGCCTGGGCGCTGGCGGGCGGGCAGGTGCGCTACTCGGTGCCGGAGGAAGCCAAGGCCGGCACGGTGGTGGGCCGTCTGGCGCAGGACCTGGGCCTGGAGGCGGGCGAGGCGGAGGCGCGGCGGCTGCGGCTGGTGGCGCAGGGCCGGCGGGCGAGCGTGGAGGTGAGCGGGGCGAGCGGCGCGCTGCTGGTGAGCTCGCGGCTCGACCGGGAGGAGCTGTGCGGCAAGAGCGCGCCGTGCGCGCTGCGCCTGGAGGTGCTGCTGGAGCGGCCGCTGCGCGTCTTCCATGTGGAGCTGGAGGTCACCGACATCAACGACAATGCGCCCGTCTTCCCCGCCGCCCGAAAAAAACTCAGCATCGCGGAACTGACCACTCTGCCGGGGTCTCGTTTCCCTCTGGAGGGCGCGTCGGATGCGGATATCGGAGCGAATGCGCAGCTCACGTACACACTGAGCCCCAGCGAGCATTTTAGAATAGAGGAAGAAAACAGTAACTCGCGTAGTAAGTCCTTGTTTCTTATACTCACGAAACATCTGGACCGCGAGACGATTCCCGTTCACCGGTTGGTGCTGACGGCGAGTGACGGGGGCCGGCCGTCTCTGACGGGGACAATGGAAGTGGTGATCTCCGTTCTGGACGTGAACGACAACGCACCCCAATTCAACCAGTCGGTGTATAATGTAGTTTTGCCTGAAAACGCTTTAGAAGGGACACATGTTGTTCGGGTGAATGCCACAGATTCCGACACAGGAATATATGGTGAAATCATATATGAGATTGATACTATTGTTCCCACCTCAGCAGGAGAGTTATTTAGCATCGATGCAAAGAGTGGAGAGATCAGACTGAAGGGATCCCTGGACTTCGAGACAGTTAGTTTGTACGAATTACACATTAAAGGGATAGATAAGGGTACGCCCCCGCTGTCGGGTCACTGCAAGGTGGTGCTGGAGGTGCTGGACGTGAACGACAACGCGCCGGAGGTGTGGGTGACGTCGCTGTCGGTGCCGGTGCCCGAGGACGCGTCGGTGGGGACGGTGGTGGCCCTGCTGAGCGTGTCGGACCGGGACTCGGGGGAGAACGGCCGCGTGCGGTGCTGGGTGTGGCCGGCGTCGCCGTTCGGGCTGGAGGCGACGTTCGCGGGCTCGTACTCGCTGGTGCTGCGCGAGGCGCTGGACCGGGAGCGGGTGTCGGAGTACGAGGTGGAGGTGCGTGCGGAGGACGGCGGGGCGCCGGCGCTGGGCGCTAGGCGCGGGCTGCGGGTGCCGGTGTCGGACGTGAACGACAACGCGCCCGCGTTCGCGCAGGCCGTGTACACGGTGCTGGCGCGGGAGAACAACGCGGCGGGCGCGGAGCTGGCGCGGCTGTGGGCGCGGGACCCGGACGAGGCGGGCAACGGGCGCGTCAGCTACTCGGTGTGGGAGGGCGGCGCGGGCGGCGGCGGGTGGCGGGCGGCGTCGAGCTACGTGTCGCTGGAGGCGGAGAGCGGGCGTCTGTGGGCGCTGCAGCCCCTGGACTACGAGGAGCTGCAGGTGCTGCAGTTCGAGGTGCGCGCCGTGGACGCGGGGGAGCCGCCGCTGTGGGGCAACGCCACGGTGCAGCTCTTCGTGCTGGACGAGAACGACAACGCGCCGGCGCTGCTGCCGCCCGCGGGCCCGGCACCGGAGGCGGGCGCGGCGGCGGCCGAGGCGGCGGCGGCGGCGGGCTCGGCGTGGGAGCCGGGCACGCTGTGGGCGTGGGCGGCGTGGGGGGCGCCGGCGGGGCAGGTGGTGGCGAAGATCCGCGCCGTGGACGCGGACTCGGGCTACAACGCGTGGCTGCGCTACGAGCTGTGGGAGCCGCGGGGCAAGGGCCCGTTCCGCGTGGGGCTCTACAGCGGCGAGGTGAGCACGGCGCGGGCGCTGGACGAGGCGGACGGGCCTCGCCAGAGGCTGCTGATCGTCGTGCGCGACCACGGCGAGCCGGCGCGCTCGGCCACGGCCACGCTCAGCGTGTCGCTGCTCGAGGCCGCCGAGGCGGCGCTGGCCGCGGGATCCTCCTCGTCGTCGTCGTCGTCGTTGTCGGTGTCGCGCTCGGCGGCGGGCGCGGAGCCGGGGCCCGGCGGCGCGGCGAGCGCGGCGACCAACGTGTGGCTGGTGGTGGCCATCTGCGCGGTGTCGAGCCTGTTCCTGCTGGCCGTGGTGCTGTACGTGGCGTCGCGCTGGGCGCCGCGGGCGGCCGTGCTCTCGGGGCCCGGGCCCACGACGCTCGTGTGCGCCAGCGAAGTGGGCAGCTGGTCGTACTCGCAGCGCCACAGCCGCAGCCTGTGCGTGGCGGACGGCGCGGCCAAGAGCGACCTCATGGTTTTCAGCCCCAACTTCCCTCCGCCGCCGCCCGGCGCCGCGCCCAAGGACACGCAGCCGGAGCCCTCCGCTCTCCTCCACACGGTCAGTGCTCCTTCCTTCATTCCCTTCTCTGCTCCTTTCCCTCCGCCCTCTTGAGAAGCTGCTCTTTGAAGCCGGGCTCAGTTCGCAAGGCTTATGGGCGTTGGGTACTTAGCGGCTCTTTAGGGATGGCAAAGGCGCATTTGCATCTGTGAGCCGTACCTTGCTGGATCCCCCAGCTCTGTCTGAGTTTGTCCAGAATATAGATTCAGGCAGCATCCGTGAGCAGTTCCTGTAGTTAGCTGTGGTTTGTTGCCCTAAATGTGAACTCTGCACTTGAACTGAATTACTTTTCTGTGCGACTAGAGGTGCCTGGAGGTTTGAGATTTGCAGACAGTAAGGGGATTCTATTTCTCATGTGTAGCATTTCCACCCCATTTGGGTGAAGGAGTTCAAGACAGCCAGGCTGTGTTGGTGACAGAGTCGCAGGTGCTGTGGACAACCTCATTGCCATTGCTGACTGATAACCGTGCTGGTATCCATTTGTCTTTTAATTGAAAACTGCCCTCCTCCTTTTTAATTATGGTCATATGAAGGTATGATGCAAGGTGTGAAGTGGATATTCAAGGACGAAAGTTCTCTATTATTGTTCTGCTATGAGACTCATTTAGAAAATAGGGTAGTTGTCGCCTAGGGTAGTTGATCTTCCTATGTTTGTTTTGCAAATATCATGCTGTTCTGTTTAGCAGTATAAAGCGTTCAGTGTATGACCCAAGATATGTGTTTCACAAGGCAAATTTTTCTGTTGTTTTCCTCCTGCTCATGTTCCTGAGGATTTTAATTTTATGGCTGAGAGGTAGCATGAAGTACACTGTTCTTTTTTGACGTTCTCTCAAAATTTGCATCAATTGTTACATCAATGATCAAGACTTAAAATGGCTTTGAAAGTGGAAATTTTCACTTCTGTAAAGAACAAACAAACAAATAACGCCCAAAATCAATGAATCACCTTTCCCCACCAATTTTTAGGTAGCATTCTACAAAAGAGGAAGTATCACATATTAGTGTCCTTGCCAGAGTTTTGGTGCCTGGAGCACAAAATCAATGCCAGTGCTGTTTAGAGGTTCCAACATCACCTTTGATAATAGTATTCCCCATAAGGAAGCATTAGAAATCATGAGGTGTCAGCAGCAGAGCATCTCCTATGCACTGTGTTGGTGATACTGTCCGTAGATTTTACGGTGTGGCATTGCTGGGAAGGATAAGCAATGGTCATGCTGGACCTTGTGTTAGGAAAGGAAACTCTGATCTGTTGTATAGAGAGTAGGGAGTGGCCCTTTTCTGGTGGGAGGGGTGCCCTTGAGCAGCAGAAAGACTTGTGTGGTGAAAATGAAAATCCTTTGGGAGACCATGGATCATAAAAGAAAATATCATGACGTTATATATTTGCCTTTAGAACGCATCTCAGAATGGGCTAGCGAAGGATTTGTGCAATAAAGGGTGAGACAGGATGGGAACTGAGTGTTGTTGTTGAGGATGCTTTCCTAGGTCCTCGGGGTCTGGAGTGGGAGGCCTTGCTGATAATGAGATGAGAGTGTGATACTGAAATGGCCACAATGTCCCCTTACGAGTCTCTCCACCAGGGCCTGTCACTTGTGCTGCTGCCTGCCTGGTGTAGGCCATGTGTTGGTAAGAGCTACTGAGATGGAGAGTGCAGAATGTTGTCTGAGGAAACAATTTCTTCAGGTTCCAGGTTTCAAGGTGTTGTGGGAGGAGAACACTTCAACTTGCTATCCTTGTGTAGCTGTGGGCTTTCACAGTTGTCTCCACAGCTATAGATTTTTTCATGATGATTCCTTGCTCTTCCTCAGGTGGGAATTACAGAGATTTATTTTATTACATGTGGTTGTTATTTTATTGTGCTCAGATTCCTTTACTTGTGTACTGAACATGTGGGCTCTGTTATGATGTGTCCTGATGTGATATGTGGCATGTGGATTGTTCTGATATCTGCAAGAACACCCAAAAAGCTGCATGATAAGCCCAGTTTGTGTGGTGCAATCTGTCAACAGAGATGACATTGTGAGTGCTCCTGTGCTTTGGCACTTGCTGTGTTCTCTTGAAGGAATAAATCTGTTTATTAGAGCTGTCACAGCTCTAATCACAGAATTTTTAATAACTCTAACCTGCAGGTCAGTGGTGTTTCTAAGTCAGATTACTGAAAAGGAGCAAAGCATTCATGTTGAAGATCATGTAGCTGGGAAGAGCTTTTAGACATCCTGTACATCCTTTGTGGTGATCATGAAGGAAGATGAGGAAGTACAAGGTTCTGGATCAGCTGCAGATGGGGTTTACAGGCAGGGCATGTTGCTGAGGTTGAGCACTGTTTGATATTTTGGCAGTGATCCTGTGTGTGGCAATAAATAAGGCGTGGGCCTGTGTGATGGGGAGGGTGAATTAGAGTGGGGATGAGTGTTGCCCCAGGGAAGTACAAATGCTGAGTAGAACATGGCCTGCATCACTGTGGAGGAACTGGAGAATGTCTGGATAGCTGTGGAGATCTCATTTCCCATGCCTTGTGACAGAGGATGCCAACAGAAAGCCTTGAGAAAATGCCCACGGTGTGGTGCTGCTCTTCTGGGAGCTTCTCAGGCCCTCCAGCAGCTCTCTGTGTTCTTGCTTTCTGTTGTTCCCTGTGATATTACAGCTTATCAAGTGACTTGCCATCCCTGTCTTTAGTCATTTGTCTTTGATGTGGAATTTTCCTGGTAAAACAGAAGACTTTTTGAACTGTGTGTCATTTTGCCAGCCTTTCTTGGGCCATGGCATCAGTAATCTCCCATGTCTTGGCCTTCTAACTGGCATTAAGGGGCACTGTCCCTTGAAAGAAGTGTTCTGGGGGCTGGAGTTTCTTTTTCTGAAGCAGCAAGCAGTGATGCTACAGGTGAGTTACTCCTTCCAGAAGAGCCCGTGTGTGAGAGACAGGTGTACTTTGGTTCCTGTGATGCCTTAATTTTTAGCTTTACTGACATATGTTCCATATTTTCCATATTCTGTACTGCATTTTTCATATTTTGCTGATTCTGTACTGCATTATTATATAACTCTGAACTTCATGTAAAATGTTAGCAAATTTTCCTCACAATTCAGTCACAGAAAACATTCCTTTTCCAGCTGAGAACCAAGGACAGCATTGCAGCTTCAGGCCCAAAAAGTATAACCAGCAGTGAATTGAAGAGAGCAGTCTGGGAAGATGGAACTGCATACCCTGGAGCTGTAATTGGACAATAAACCCCAAAATGTGGATATACCAAAACTTATAAAAATGTGAGAACTCGTGACCATTTGGGTGTAGGCTCAGCCAGGCTCGTGTACTGCCCAAGGTGTATCCTGTGAAGGCCTTTCAATAAATCCCTCCTTTATTCCTTTAACTCCAGCCAGTCTGTGTTCCAGGCAGCCTCTCAAGGCATGCCCTGTTTAGCTGTGCTATCTTCACGTTGGATTGACTAAATATTGCCTGCACTGAAATTCCTGTAGGTTTGGAGCACATTTTGTGCTGTCATATGATTCTGCTGCTTCCTGGCACAGGTGAGAAGAGGGAAGCAAAGGCAGATGGAGAAGTGACCTTAAAGCTTTTCTAGGAGCAGATGTGCTGGGCATGCAGAGGATGCTTTCAGTGTCAGTGACATGGTGAATTTTGTAATAGCTCTGCAGGTGAAAAATGAGTCAGGCAGAATTGCTCTTCACCCAGGTAAATGAGGAATGTGGTGTCATCATGCTTTTTTTTGCAGTGTTCTTGGAGAATTATCATTCTGGATTCTGATGGGTTTGATTTTGTAAAGGAGAGACTTCCTTGGGTCACTTAGACTCTGCAGCTTTTTTTGTATTAGATGTCTGCATGGGTGGACTCTTCTGTGATGTAACAAAGCTGTTCTCTACTCTGATTGCTTTGTGGGTTTATTTCTGGGTCCTTGAGATGACTGAAGGCTCCAAACGTGGATGGGTCATGAATGGAGAGGAAGCTGCAGGTGCATGGCAGTGGAAGAGAACAAGAAGGCTCTTTCCTGTCATGAGGAATGAGAGGTGGAAGAGGAGAGGCCTTTTGCTAAAGGGAATGTCTGTGCTTCATGACTTTGTGGTGTAGCTGTTTGAAAAATATTTCCTTAAATGGGAAAAAAAACCCCCAATAGTTGATACAAGTAAGGAAGCAACTGACAAGTGGAGGGAAATGACTGCACAACGTGAAAAGAAAAAGCAAAGGGAAAAAAAAATAAAACAAGAAAAGAAAAAGTACAAAGAAGAAATGGAATAAAAGAAGCAATGGAGGCAATGGTGGCAAGGAAGAGGAACGAGAACCTTTTCTGAAGGAGATGTTCATGGAGAATGTTTTCTGAACATTTGGAAGGAATATTAGTAAAGGAAATAGAAGCACGTAAGAGATAAGGAAAGAAAATGAGAAGGAAGATGTAAAAAATATGACAGTGAGGAGCATGAAGAAGATATAAAGAAAAAAGAATTACGAAATAGAAGGGAAATAGAGAAAAAAGATAAATAATAGCAAAAGATAATGAAGGAGAAAAGTATCTATCAAGGAAGGTGACTACAAGTAAGAAGTAAGAGAGAAAGGGAACAAGGAAGTAAAGAAAGAAGAGAACGGCACAAAAAAGAAGGAAGATAAAGCAACAACCGACCTTATGTTTAGAGCAGAGATGGCTCCTTTCCCCCGGTTGCTTCACCGCGCCCCTACGCTGATATACTATAATTACTGCAGATATAACATAATTAGCGCTGATAACTCCAACAATGATGGCCTGACGCGTCGCAGGAGGGAACGGGCGAATTGCCAGGGGGGTGAAGAAGAGCGAAGATTAGAAAGGAAGTGAAGATGGCTTAAAGATTAGGGCAGGGCAAAAAATGAAAAGGATAGCGAAGAGGAGACATAAGAATAGAAAAGAATAGGAAGACTATAATGGAAAGAGTAGGAAAGAGAAGGGAAATTCAAACCAATGAAAACGAGAGAAATAATGTAAGAAGAAAGGACGGAAAGTCTATGCAAGCAAATAGCAAGAGATAAAGAAAAGGAAATATGAAAAATAAGAAGCGGACAGAGGAAGAGATGGCACAGGAGACGGCCATGAGGGAGCGGAGTCAGAGGCGCGGTGTCGGAGCGTGTGAGGCGGCGGAGCAGCGCACGGTGTCGCTGCAGGCTCAGGAACGGCGTGTGGGCGGCTCCGCCCCGGTGCGGCGGAGAGCCCGGCTGTGAGCGCGGGGGGGCGGCGCGGGCCGGGCAGCAGAGCCGGTGCGAGCGGGCGGCGGCGGGGAGCCGTGCGGGGCCCGGGCCGGGGCCGGCGGCCGGAGCGGCGGCCGGAGCGGCGGCGGTAGGGATGGAGGAGCGCTGCTGCGCGGCGGTGCTGCGGGTGCTGGTGCTGCAGGCGGCCTGGGCGCTGGCGGGCGGGCAGGTGCGCTACTCGGTGCCGGAGGAAGCCAAGGCCGGCACGGTGGTGGGCCGTCTGGCGCAGGACCTGGGCCTGGAGGCGGGCGAGGCGGAGGCGCGGCGGCTGCGGCTGGTGGCGCAGGGCCGGCGGGCGAGCGTGGAGGTGAGCGGGGCGAGCGGCGCGCTGCTGGTGAGCTCGCGGCTCGACCGGGAGGAGCTGTGCGGCAAGAGCGCGCCGTGCGCGCTGCGCCTGGAGGTGCTGCTGGAGCGGCCGCTGCGCGTCTTCCATGTGGAGCTGGAGGTCACCGACATCAACGACAATGCGCCCGTCTTCCCCGCCGCCCGAAAAAACCTCAGCATCGCGGAATCGTCTGTGCCGGGGTCTCGTTTTCCGCTGGAGGGCGCGTCGGATGCGGATATCGGAGCGAACGCGCAGCTCTCCTACACACTAAGTCCCAGCGAACATTTCGGTCTTGAAGTGAAACCCAAAGACGAAAACAAAATCTCCGTACTGCTCGTATTAACGAAACATCTGGACCGGGAGACGATTCCCGTTCACCGGTTGGTGCTGACGGCGAGTGACGGGGGCCAGCCGTCTCTGACGGGGACAATGGAGCTCGTGATCTCCGTGGTGGATGCAAACGACAACGCGCCCCAGTTCAACCAGTCGGTGTATAAAGTGCAGCTGCAGGAAAATGCGGCCCCAGGAACTTTGTTTTTCCAGGTAACAGCGACAGACAAAGATGAGGGAATTAATCGAGAGATATATTATTCTTTTAGCGACACAATTTCTGCCAAAATACAGGACCTTTTCAAAATTGACGAAAACTCCGGGGAAGTCCGAACTGCAGGGGAGCTGGATTTCGAGGACACTCAGTCATATGACCTGGAGATCGTGGCGAAAGATAAAGGGACACCCTCGCTGTCGGGTCACTGCAGTGTAGAACTGAAGGTAGTGGACGTGAACGACAACGCGCCGGAGGTGTGGGTGACGTCGCTGTCGGTGCCGGTGCCCGAGGACGCGTCGGTGGGGACGGTGGTGGCCCTGCTGAGCGTGTCGGACCGGGACTCGGGGGAGAACGGCCGCGTGCGGTGCTGGGTGTGGCCGGCGTCGCCGTTCGGGCTGGAGGCGACGTTCGCGGGCTCGTACTCGCTGGTGCTGCGCGAGGCGCTGGACCGGGAGCGGGTGTCGGAGTACGAGGTGGAGGTGCGTGCGGAGGACGGCGGGGCGCCGGCGCTGGGCGCCAGGCGCGGGCTGCGGGTGCCGGTGTCGGACGTGAACGACAACGCGCCCGCGTTCGCGCAGGCCGTGTACACGGTGCTGGCGCGGGAGAACAACGCGGCGGGCGCGGAGCTGGCGCGGCTGTGGGCGCGGGACCCGGACGAGGCGGGCAACGGGCGCGTCAGCTACTCGGTGTGGGAGGGCGGCGCGGGCGGCGGCGGGTGGCGGGCGGCGTCGAGCTACGTGTCGCTGGAGGCGGAGAGCGGGCGTCTGTGGGCGCTGCAGCCCCTGGACTACGAGGAGCTGCAGGTGCTGCAGTTCGAGGTGCGCGCCGTGGACGCGGGGGAGCCGCCGCTGTGGGGCAACGCCACGGTGCAGCTCTTCGTGCTGGACGAGAACGACAACGCGCCGGCGCTGCTGCCGCCCGCGGGCCCGGCACCGGAGGCGGGCGCGGCGGCGGCCGAGGCGGCGGCGGCGGCGGGCTCGGTGTGGGAGCCGGGCACGCTGTGGGCGTGGGCGGCGTGGGGGGCGCCGGCGGGGCAGGTGGTGGCGAAGATCCGCGCCGTGGACGCGGACTCGGGCTACAACGCGTGGCTGCGCTACGAGCTGTGGGAGCCGCGGGGCAAGGGCCCGTTCCGCGTGGGGCTCTACAGCGGCGAGGTGAGCACGGCGCGGGCGCTGGACGAGGCGGACGGGCCTCGCCAGAGGCTGCTGATCGTCGTGCGCGACCACGGCGAGCCGGCGCGCTCGGCCACGGCCACGCTCAGCGTGTCGCTGCTCGAGGCCGCCGAGGCGGCGCTGGCCGCGGGATCCTCCTCGTCGTTGTCGTCGTCGTTGTCGGTGTCGCGCTCGGCGGCGGGCGCGGAGCCGGGGCCCGGCGGCGCGGCGAGCGCGGCGACCAACGTGTGGCTGGTGGTGGCCATCTGCGCGGTGTCGAGCCTGTTCCTGCTGGCCGTGGTGCTGTACGTGGCGTCGCGCTGGGCGCCGCGGGCGGCCGTGCTCTCGGGGCCCGGGCCCACGACGCTCGTGTGCGCCAGCGAAGTGGGCAGCTGGTCGTACTCGCAGCGCCACAGCCGCAGCCTGTGCGTGGCGGACGGCGCGGCCAAGAGCGACCTCATGGTTTTCAGCCCCAACTTCCCTCCGCCGCCGCCCGGCGCCGCGCCCAAGGACACGCAGCCGGAGCCCTCCGCTCTCCTCCACACGGTCAGTGGCTCTGCTTTCCTCGCCTTTACTCTTTCGTTCCCCCCTCTGCCACATCCCACCCGACCCCTGGGTAGTTCCTGCTTGTAGAGCGGCTCCGCCCCCCGCGGCCTGAGGGCTCTGCGATGTTGTCTGATTTTTCAAAATCTTAAGGGCGCCTTTGTATCTGCCCCTGCGTCCCTGCCGGAGCCCCTCAGCTCTTCCTGAGGTGGGGAAATGTCTTCGGGTATTCCGCAGCAGTTCACGGACCGTAGCTGAGGTTTCATATTCTGAGCTCGAGTTGTTATCTCCTCTATTTGCTCTCCTGTAGAAAGAAATCTGTGTTGATTGTGGTAATAGGGGCGCCGAGGTGTGAGCTCTGCAGACAAAGCTTTTGCTCGCTGGTGTGTAGCGTTTTAACCCTCTCTGGCTGAAGGAGGTGAAGACACGCGGGCTGTAGTGATGACCATCCCCCAGGCACCATGTGCCACTTAACTGCCTTTAGTGATCGCTGATTTTGCAGGTATCAGCATTGTCAGAAACTGTGCCCTCGTCCTCCCCAGTGCAAGCGACGTGCTGAAAGGCTACAGCTGAGGGCTCAAGGTTTTCTCTCTCTGTGGTGTAAGTTTCCCCCACTGATTCTCCCAGCAGATTGGTTATAGTACCTGGCAAGGCCTTCTTGGGCTTTTCCATTTTGCTTTTCCCAGTGTGTTGGTTTTCTGGAGAGCATTATAAACTGTTTAAACAGAGGTTAGAGATTCAGAGTTGGTGTAAGAAAAGGGATTTTTTTTTTTTTCTAGAACCCCCTTCCCCTTCAAAATCATTCCATGTACTTTGTTCATGGCTGGAGATTGACATTTGCCTCTCTCGATGTTCTTTTAATATTTGTATAATCACTGGTAGAGTTGTGAATTATCTGGAAACATTCTCCTAAAAAACACACAAACACACCTGTATGGATATTATGGCTTACACTGCAGTTGTCATCAGCATTTGGTTTTTTTCCATCAGATAATCACATCAATGCTCTTTGTCGTTAGAGATCTACTGATACCATGTCTACAAATAAATGTCCAACATTTCAGGAGAGGAATTAGCAGGTGATTAGGATTTCCATCCAGAAAAGCTGAAGCATTAGAAGACACAAAGGGTCAGTTACAGGGAGTCTGTTGAGCACAGCATATATAATATGAGGTGTATGGAAGTTTTGTGCTGTCATTGATGGAACGGTTGTAGACTTGCATTCCTGGCCAGAGAATTGGCACAAAGAGCAGTTGTTATGATATTCTTGGAATATTTGTATCAGAAGCCACGTCCTTTCAAAAGCCCTGGAAACTTACCAACAAAGAAGAAACTCAACGAACGAAACAAGCACCAAAATCCCTAATAACAAAACCTGAAGCATGAATTTTCCTACAGAAACAATGTAATCCTTTATGTTGGGGTGCTTGTCAATGACTCAGTTATTCTATCGCAGCATGAAGCCAATGCCATTTCCATGTAGAGTTATTCTGGCATCACCTTTAGGAAGAGTAGAGGACTGGGTGTGGTCTATATGACACCATGTGTATGTTATTTATGGTGCTCTCATTGCTGGTGATTGCTGCAGTGAGCCCTGTGGAGGTAAAGGAGGCAGTGAGAGGTTGCAGAGGCATTGTGGCATTGTGGAGGCCCTGGCCATTTCCTGGTACCAAGGTTGAGCTTGAGAAGTGAGATTTCTCTGATGGAATTGAAAGTCCTTGGGAAGCCCATGGACCATATCCTGAGACAGCCCTAGGTACTATTTACTGTGCTGACTGCGGATCATGCTGGTATTTAATGTGGTTTCTTATGAAGAAATCTGTACTGGTATTTAATGTGGTTTCTTATGAAGAACTCTGTACTCTGACTCTCCTCCATAAGAGGGGTGATGCAAGGTGACAATTGTGACTTCACTCTTCTCTCTCCTCATGGTGTAAATTCTCCCATTTGCTTGGCTCACCTGAGTCAATGTAAAAGCAGGGACAGACTTAAACACTTTTCTTTCTCCAAGTATGTTTTTATTCTTGTTACCAGTAGAAAGTGAGCAGGCTGAGGAGCGTGACCTAAAGTGTATGTTTTCTTTTTTTTGTCTTGCCTTTCTGAAGTGGATTTCAGGTGGGTTGTCCCATGAGGTGGCATGACCATACACTGTTCTGTTTTCATGTTATTTTAATATTTGCATCAACAGCCACACCCTTAAAAAAGCCCTGGAAACCTCAAAAATTCAGCCCATACTCAACACCACATTTTCCTGTGCAGTAGGTATCACTGTTGGCACTGATGTATTTTTCAGCATTTGGGTTGGTCTTTCACAGCATGCTGTCAATGGCCATCGCCTTTAGAGTTGTCCTGCCATCCCCTCTATAAATAGCATTCCCAAAGTGGGTAATGTTTCCATCTGAGACTGGAGAAGCCACAGGAGATGAGGTGAGCATGGCAGTGGTGCTGAGTAGGCCCTGACCATGTCACAGTATGAGGTGTGACCTCCCAGTCTGTGGGAAGAGGAAATCCCTGGGAAGAACATTGGGTTTTGTCATACGAAGACAGGAATGTGAGATGATGTTCTTGTCTCTAGAACACTTCCCAGAAGAGGGAATGGAGGATGCCTAGAGAAAATGATGAGGCAAGATGGGTACAGATTTCCTTCCCAAGATACATTCCTAACGGTATGGAGCTGAAGGCCTTCAGGGTATTGAGTTAATTCTGTGGTAGTTTACTGCCCATCATGTCCCTTGAGGTTATGAATATTTCCCACCAGGAACAGTCCCTTGTGCTGCTGTCTGCCCGAGGCAGACAAGGCATTGGGAAAGAGGATGTGCTGTGCAGACTGCTGACTAATTCCCAATGAAGTTTTTGATTCCTGTTTTGGACAACCTTTTCTAGGAGGGGAGCACTTCAACCTCCTGTCCTTTTGTAGTGGTGGGCATCTATAGTAGCTTCCACAGCCACAGAACTTTCCATCATGGTTCCTTGGTCCTCCCCAGGCTAATTATTAAAGGCACGTGATAATGTAGCTGCCCTTTTTGTGAATTCAACTTCCCATACTTCTGGACATGAAAATTTGCCCTGGGTTGAAGTTACGTGTCCCTTTGTCACAGGTGGCTCATTCTATGTCTGACGTACACACAAAACTCTTCTCAAAAACCCAGCTGTGGTTCTCTGTGGTACAAATTCTCCCACCCAGCTGATATTGTAAGGTGCACTTGTGCTTTGGCATTTGCTCTCATTCTCTCAAAGTGCAAAATCCATGTGGACTGGGGTGAGAACTGACATGCTATTATGTCATAAAGTTCTTATGGAATCAGTTCTTATGTTCTGTGGTGTTTCCACCAGAGATTGCTGGAAATGCATAAACCATGAAGTATATGCAGATGAGAAGACAGTGGGGGCCTTCATATCCCTCCACGTGTTCTTTGTGCCAATTGTAAGGGAAGGTGAGGTTATGCAAAGGACATTCTTGTGGCAGGATTTGTGGTACTGTGAAAGAGATTCTGCAAGTGGCACCAGGTACGGCCTGGGTGTGTGTTGTGATGGGGGTGACCTTCAGCAGGGAAGGGTCTTGCCTGGGGGAGATGATCTGTAGAACACAGTCTGTGTCTTTGGCGAGGGAGTGGAGAATGTGTGCTTAGGGGGAGTTGCCATTTCCCAGGGTGTGAGACAGAGGATTCTAGTAGAAAATGTCAAGAAAATGCTCCACAGACATTACCAGTACCTGGGATTTCTTCAGCTCCCCATACGTTCTTCATATCCTTATGCCCAATTGTTCCCTTCATGCATTTCAATACAGTAGAACTGGATTAATTGTCTTCCTTCTCCTTTCTTGCCAAAGCCTCACTGTCTTGTTTTTCTGTCTCTCATGTCAGCAGTGAGTTGGTAATACCAGGTAATGTGAGATCCTGAGCATTGGCAGCTGTCTGGGTTCAAACATTTGGGTAATTTCCTGTCGGTCTGTAGGATGACTTTTCTATGCTCCTGAGCTGAGGCTGATGAGACAATTTCCTTCCTTAGCTTTGTGGTGCCTCTTTGCCATGATAGAAATGCACTTGGGAGCACTGTGCTCTGCCCAATGATATCAAGGCTTTTCTAGAATGCCGGTAATTATTTTCTGTCCATCATTGCCAGTTGTCTCTGTTAGTGTTAGAACCAGTTTCCTGCTCTGAAAATATTTCTTTTCTGAAGAAGCAAGTAGTGATGCCACAGGTAAGTCCCTTCTTGCTGAAGAAGATGAGTCTGAGAGACAGCTGTGCCTATTTGCCCATTATGCCTATTTAGTTATCATTATTCCTATTTAGTTGTGGTATCTTGGATTGACTGAGCGTGTGTAGATTGGGAGCTGGACTCAACACTCTTTGTGGCTTCCTTCCAAACATGAAATACTTTATAATTGCTGGGTTGGACCAACAAAGCCCCACAGTCTGCTCTCATTTCTTTCTTGCTTCTTCCAGCACGGCTTGGGCAGTTGGCAGCCAGCAGAGATGGAGGAGGGCCTCTAATGTGTTTCTCAGAACAGATGTGTTGGGAGTAGAGAGCATGTTCTCAGGGAAAGTGCCGTGGGTTAAGGTTCACAGGTAGTTCTGGGTGGATCATGGCATTGAGTGAGAGGTATTCCTTGGTGGCTAATGCCCCTGAGTATGGACGTTCTTGCTGTGTTTTTCTGGCAGAGCTTATCTGCTGAGAGGAGAGGCAAGAGTTTCTCATTCATCAAGCAGGTGGAAAATGAGGCAGGGAGAAGAGCTCTTCACTGAAATACGTGGAGAATTCTTAGGAACTGTGGTTGCACTGTGCTTTTTCAGTGTTTGTGGCAGAATGGTGCGCTGCGCTGTGGAGCATTTGAGTTGCAAAGCGAGAGGATTTCATGGGTTGTTTGTGCTTCTTGGAGCCTCTTTGCACTGATGTCAAAGTACCTGGAGATTGGTCTTCTGATTCCAAGACAGGTGTATGCATTTTCTGGTGTAGTGCAGCCGTTCTTTGTCATGTTATTGCCTTGCTGTGTTATTGCTAGTGCAGGAGGTGACTGGAGTCTGAGGAGTGTGGGTTTCTTCCAAACGGGGAGGGAAGGGGAGAGGAGGTGTAGGGACAATATTTTCTTGACTTTTTCTGGAGATCGGGACACTTGTTCCTGAACAGGAGGCATGCAAGGTCCCCATGAGCACTCTCATTAAAGGGCAGGTCTCTGATGCATGAAGAGGATGATGCAGAAATGTAGAAATCATTTTCTTCAGGAAACATTTTGGTAAAAGTGGAAAAGTATGAGCACAGAGAAGAAGAGAAATCGAAGAGGGGAGTGGGAAGCATGAAAGGAAAAGGAAGAGAAAAAAAATCAAGGTAAGTAAAGGAATAAAGAAAGGAAGAGGAAGGAAAAGGAATATTTACAAGTAAAAGATCAAGCAAGGAAGAAACAGAGAAATGAGGAAAGAAGGGATGATAGAGGAGATTATAAGCATACACCAGCATTTTATCTACAAGCTCTCTGCAGTCGAGGACCTCTGTATCCTCGGTACTGAGGAAGCCTGTGCAAGCCTCGATGAGGACTAATGAGCAACAAGAACAAGAGATTTTGTGTAATTGTATATCTGCACTAGTAATGAGAATGTAGCAAATACTGCATTAAAAGAAAAAGAGAATAAGCAAAGGGGGAAGAAGAGAAAGAGTGAGGGAAGGACAAGGAAAAGAAGAGGAAAAGAGAAAGAAAATGAAAGAATGAAAAAGCAATGGAGAGAAAAAGATTAAAGGAAAGATTAAACATTAAATAAATTTGCTGGCATACAGCAATGTTATCTCTGTACACAAAAAGGTGGGATGAGATGAAGCCGAGAGAGAAACAAAGGAAAAAAAAAAAGAAAGAAAGAAGAAAGGAAATAAAGGAAGGAAGGTGACAAGGAGGAGAAATCAATGAGGGTGTATGTCAAAGAGATTACCAGGATGCACAGATGTTCTCTTCTAACACTGAGTGAAGTTGGTACCTGTGCTCACCAGTTTGGCTCCTGTCCCGTGCGAAGGAGATGATGCCCTGTAATTAGAGCTCATGGCTCCTACACTGATTACCGCGATCACTCCATGGGAGAGCATCAGCAACTTGGGACAGTTTCATAAAAGATGGATGGAAATAAAAGATAAAGGGCAATAAAAGTTGTACCTGCAGGGCAAGAAGAATATGGAGAAAGAAGAGAAGAAAGAAGTAAAACAGAAGAAAAACCAAATAGATTAAGGAAAAAAACCAAACCAAAACAAAAAAAAACCCACCAAAAACCTAACAACAACAACAACAAAAAAAAGGTGTAGGAAAAAAATGTATAAAAAGATAAAATAAACAAAAATATTTAAAATACAGAATTAGAACATAAAAAGAGAGATGAAAAAAGTGGAGTAAAGAAGAAAGGAAATATGATGAACAGCGAAGAAAAAAAACCCCAAAAATAACCCAAAACGAACAAAAAAACCCGGACAACCAAAGGAGAGAAAGACACCGAGGAAGAGGACCAAGACACGGAAGAGAGATTACCGTGACGGAGCGGAGGCAGGGGCGCGGTGTCGGAGCGTGTGAGGCGGCGGAGCAGCGCACGGTGTCGCTGCAGGCTCAGGAACGGCGTGTGGGCGGCTCCGCCCCGGTGCGGCGGAGAGCCCGGCTGTGAGCGCGGGGGGGCGGCGCGGGCCGGGCAGCAGAGCCGGTGCGAGCGGGCGGCGGCGGGGAGCCGTGCGGGGCCCGGGCCGGGGCCGGCGGCCGGAGCGGCGGCCGGAGCGGCGGCGGTAGGGATGGAGGAGCGCTGCTGCGCGGCGGTGCTGCGGGTGCTGGTGCTGCAGGCGGCCTGGGCGCTGGCGGGCGGGCAGGTGCGCTACTCGGTGCCGGAGGAAGCCAAGGCCGGCACGGTGGTGGGCCGTCTGGCGCAGGACCTGGGCCTGGAGGCGGGCGAGGCGGAGGCGCGGCGGCTGCGGCTGGTGGCGCAGGGCCGGCGGGCGAGCGTGGAGGTGAGCGGGGCGAGCGGCGCGCTGCTGGTGAGCTCGCGGCTCGACCGGGAGGAGCTGTGCGGCAAGAGCGCGCCGTGCGCGCTGCGCCTGGAGGTGCTGCTGGAGCGGCCGCTGCGCGTCTTCCATGTGGAGCTGGAGGTCACCGACATCAACGACAATGCGCCCGTCTTCCCCGCCGCCCGCAAAAACCTCAGCATCGCGGAATCGTCTGTGCCGGGGTCTCGTTTCCCGCTGGAGGGCGCGTCGGACGCGGATATCGGAGCAAACGCGCAGCTCTCCTACACACTCAGCCCCAGCGAGCATTTCTCTCTGGATTTGCACCGCAGTGAGGAATACCGAGAATCCCTCTTTCTGGTACTCACGAAATCTCTGGACCGCGAGACGATTCCCGTGCACCGGCTGGTGCTGACGGCGAGTGACGGGGGCCGGCCGTCTCTGACGGGGACAATGGAGCTGGTGGTCTCGGTGCTAGACGCAAACGACAACGCGCCCCAGTTCAACCAGTCGGTGTATAAAGTGAAGCTGCCGGAGAGTGCTGCCGAGGGAACGCTTGTGGCGAGGGTGAATGTGACAGATCCGGATTTGGGAAGTAATGGAGAAGTGACATTTAGTGTGAGTAATACTTTTCCTGAAAAGGGGATGAACATTTTCCTTTTAAATGGGAAGACTGGAGAAATTTATCTGGCGGGTACCATAGACTATGAAGACATTCGGACATATGAGATAGAAGTTGAAGCAGCAGATAAGGGAACACCTCCGCTGTCGGGTCACTGCAAGGTGGTGCTGGAGGTGCTGGACGTGAACGACAACGCGCCGGAGGTGTGGGTGACGTCGCTGTCGGTTCCGGTGCCCGAGGACGCGTCGGTGGGGACGGTGGTGGCCCTGCTGAGCGTGTCGGACCGGGACTCGGGGGAGAACGGCCGCGTGCGGTGCTGGGTGTGGCCGGCGTCGCCGTTCGGGCTGGAGGCGACGTTCGCGGGCTCGTACTCGCTGGTGCTGCGCGAGGCGCTGGACCGGGAGCGGGTGTCGGAGTACGAGGTGGAGGTGCGTGCGGAGGACGGCGGGGCGCCGGCGCTGGGCGCCAGGCGCGGGCTGCGGGTGCCGGTGTCGGACGTGAACGACAACGCGCCCGCGTTCGCGCAGGCCGTGTACACGGTGCTGGCGCGGGAGAACAACGCGGCGGGCGCGGAGCTGGCGCGGCTGTGGGCGCGGGACCCGGACGAGGCGGGCAACGGGCGCGTCAGCTACTCGGTGTGGGAGGGCGGCGCGGGCGGCGGCGGGTGGCGGGCGGCGTCGAGCTACGTGTCGCTGGAGGCGGAGAGCGGGCGTCTGTGGGCGCTGCAGCCCCTGGACTACGAGGAGCTGCAGGTGCTGCAGTTCGAGGTGCGCGCCGTGGACGCGGGGGAGCCGCCGCTGTGGGGCAACGCCACGGTGCAGCTCTTCGTGCTGGACGAGAACGACAACGCGCCGGCGCTGCTGCCGCCCGCGGGCCCGGCACCGGAGGCGGGCGCGGCGGCGGCCGAGGCGGCGGCGGCGGCGGGGGCGGGCTCGGCGTGGGAGCCGGGCACGCTGTGGGCGTGGGCGGCGTGGGGGACGCCGGCGGGGCAGGTGGTGGCGAAGATCCGCGCCGTGGACGCGGACTCGGGCTACAACGCGTGGCTGCGCTACGAGCTGTGGGAGCCGCGGGGCAAGGGCCCGTTCCGCGTGGGGCTCTACAGCGGCGAGGTGAGCACGGCGCGGGCGCTGGACGAGGCGGACGGGCCTCGCCAGAGGCTGCTGATCGTCGTGCGCGACCACGGCGAGCCGGCGCGCTCGGCCACGGCCACGCTCAGCGTGTCGCTGCTCGAGGCCGCCGAGGCGGCGCTGGCCGCGGGATCCTCCTCGTCATTGTCGTCGTCGTTGTCGGTGTCGCGCTCGGCGGCGGGCGCGGAGCCGGGGCCCGGCGGCGCGGCGAGCGCGGCGACCAACGTGTGGCTGGTGGTGGCCATCTGCGCGGTGTCGAGCCTGTTCCTGCTGGCCGTGGTGCTGTACGTGGCGTCGCGCTGGGCGCCGCGGGCGGCCGTGCTCTCGGGGCCCGGGCCCACGACGCTCGTGTGCGCCAGCGAAGTGGGCAGCTGGTCGTACTCGCAGCGCCACAGCCGCAGCCTGTGCGTGGCGGACGGCGCGGCCAAGAGCGACCTCATGGTTTTCAGCCCCAACTTCCCTCCGCCGCCGCCCGGCGCCGCGCCCAAGGACACGCAGCCGGAGCCCTCCGCTCTCCTCCACACGGTCAGTGCTCCTTCCTTCATTCCCTTCTCTGCTCCTTTCCCTCCGCCCTCTTGAGAAGCTGCTCTTTGAAGCCGGGCTCAGTTCGCACGGTTTATGGGCGTTGGGTACTTAGCGGCTCCTTAGGGATGGCAAAGGTGCATTTGCATCTGTCAGCCCTACCTTGCTGGATCTCCCAGCTCTGTCTGAGTGTGTCCAGAATATAGATTCAGGCAGCATCCGTGAGCACGTCGTGTAGACGGTGAGGTTTCTTGCTCTAGAATTGAATTAATTTACTGTGCGACTAGAGGTGCCTGGAGGTTTGAGATTTGCAGACAGTAATGGGGTTTCTATTTCTCATGTGTAGCATTTCCACCCCATTTGGGTGAAGGAGTTCAAGACAGCCAGGCTGTGTTGGTGACAGACGCGCAGGCGCTGTGGACAACCTCATTGCCATTGCTGACTGACAACCGTGCTGGTATCCATTTGTCTTTTTATTGAAAACTGCCCTCCTCCTTTTTCATTATGGTCATATGAAGGTATGATGCAGGGTGTGAAGTGGATATTCAAGGACGAAAGTTCTCTATTACTGTTCTGCTATGAGACTCATTTAGAAAATAGGGTAGTTGTGTCCAAGATTTCCTATGATCTCCCTATGTTTGTTTTGCAAGTATCATGCTGTTCTGGTTAGCAGTATAAAGGGTTCAGGGAGGATAGTGTGACCCAAGGTGTGTGTTTTACAAGGCAAATTTTTCTGTTGTTTTCCTCCTGCTCACCTTTCTGAAGATTTGCATTTTTGAGCTGAGAGGTAGCGTGAAGTACACTGTTCTTTTTTAACATTCTCTCAATATTTGCAACAATTTCACATCGATGAGCAAGTCTTAAATGGGCATTAAAAGTGGCAATGTTCACTACTGTAATTAACAAACAAACAAATAACCCCCAAAATCAATGAATCACCTTTCCCCACCAATTTTTAGGTAGCATTCTACAACAGAGGAAGTATCAAATATTAGTGTCCTTGCCAGAGTTTTGATGCTTGGAGCACAAAATCAATGCCAGTGCTGTTTAAAAGTTCCAACATCACCTTCGATAATAGAATTCCCCATAAGGAAGCATTAGAAATCATGAGGTGTCGGCAGCAGAGCATCTCCTATGTACTGTGTTGGTGATACCATTCGTGGATTTCTACAGTGTGGCATTGCTGGGAAGGATAAGCAATGGTTGTGCTGGACCTTGTGTTAGGAAAGGAAACTCTGATCTGTTGTATAGAGTAGGGAGTGGCATTTTTCTGGTGGGAGAGGTGCCCTTGAGCAGCAGAAAGACTTGTGTGGGGAAAGTGAAAACCCTTGGGGAGACCATGGATCATAAAAGAAAATATCATGAGATTATATATTTGCCTTTAGAACACATCTCAGAATGGGGGAGCGAAGGATTTGTGCAGTAAAGGGTGAGACAGGATGGGAACTGAGTGTTGTTGTTGAGGATGCTTTCCTAGGTCCTCAGGGACTGGAGTGGGAGGCCTTGCTGATAATGAGATGAGAGTGTGATACTGAAATGGCCACAATGTCCCCTTACGAGTCTCTCCACCAGGGCCTGTCACTTGTGCTGCTGCCTGCCTGGTGTAGGCCATGTGTTGGTAAGAGCTGCTGAGATGGAGAGTGCAGAATGTTGTCTGAGGAAACAACTTCTTCAGGTTCAAGGTTTCAAGGTGTCGTGGGAGGGAAACACTTCAGCTTCCTGTACTTGTGTAGCTATGGGCTTTCACAGTTGTCTCCACAGCTGTAGATTTTGTCATGATGATTCTTTCTCCTCCTCAGGTGGGATTTACAGGGATTTATTTTATTACATGTGGTTGTTATCTTATTGTGCTCAAATTCCTTTACTTGTGCACTGCTTGAGTGGGCTCAGTAGAGATGGTCCTGATGTCACATGTGGATTGTTCTGATATCTGCAAGAACACCCAAAAAGCTGTATGATAAGCCCAGTTTGTGTGGTGCAATCTGTCAACAGAGATGACATTGTGAGTGCTCCTGTGCTTTGGCACTTGCTGTGTTTGCTTGAAGGAATAAATCTGTTTATGAGAGCTGTCCCAGCTCTAATCACAGCACTTCTGATAACTCTAACCTGCAGGTCTGTGGTGTTTCAAAACCAGGTTACTGAAAAGGAGCAAAGCATTCACGTTGAAGATCATGTAGCTGGGAAGAGCTTTTAGACATCCTGTACATCCTTTGTGGTGATCATGAAGGAAGATGAGGAAGTACAAGGTTCTGGATCAGCTGCAGATGGGGTTTACAGGCAGGGCTTGTTGCTGAGGTTGAGCAATGTTTGATATTTTGGCAGTGATCCTGTGTGTGGCAATAAATAAGGCGTGGGCCTGTGTGATGGGGAGGGTGAATTAGAGTGAGGATGAGTGTTGCCCCAGGGAAGTACAAATGCTGAGTAGAACACAGCCTGCATCGCTGTGGAGGAACTGGAGAATGTCTGGATAGCTGTGGAGATCTCATTTCCCATGCCTTGTGACAGAGGATGCCAACAGAAAGCCTTGAGAAAATGCCCACGGTGTGGTGCTGCTCTTCTGGGAGCTTCTCAGGCCCTCCAGCAGCTCTCTGTGTTCTTGCTTTCTGTTGTTCCCTGTGATATTACAGCTTATGAAAGGACTTGTCATCCCTGTCTTTAATCATTTGTCTTTGATGTGGAATTTTCCCGGTAAAACAGAAGACTTTTTGAAATTTGTGTCATTCTGCCAGCCTTTCTTGGGCCATGGCACCAGTCATCTCCCTGTTCTTGGTCTTCTAGCTGGCACTAAAGGAGAGTGTCCCTTGAAACAAATACTTCTGGTGCTGGAGTTTCTTTTTCTGAAGCAGCAAGCAGTGATGCTACAGGTGAGTTACTCTTTCCAGAAGAGGCTGTGTGAAAGACAAGTGTACTTTGGTTCCTGTGATGCCTTAATTTTTAGCTTTACTGACATATTTTCCATATTTTCCATATTTTCCTGATTCTGTACTGCATTTTTCATATTTTGCAGATTCTGTACTGCATTAGTATATAACTCTGAACTTTATGTAAAATGTTAGCAAGTTCTCCTCACAGTTCTGTCTCTGAAAACATTCCTTTTCCAGCCTGAGAACCAAGGACACCATTTCAGCTTCAGGCCCAAAAAGTATAACCAGCAGTGAATTGAGGAGAGCAGTCTCGGGAGATGGGACTGCATAACCTGGAGATGTAATTGGACAATTAACCCCAAAATGTGAATGGGCCAAAACTTATAAAAATGTGAAAACTTGTGACCATCTTGGGTGTAGGCTCAGCCAGGCTCGTGTACTGCCCAAGGTGTATCCTGTGAAGGCCTTTCAATAAATCCCTCCTTTATTCCTTTAACTCCAGCCAGTCTGTGTTCCAGGCAGCCTCTCAAGGCGTGCCCTGTTGAGCTGTGCTATCTTCACGTTGGATTGACTAAATATTGCCTGCACTGAAATTCCTGTAGGTTTGGAGCACATTTTGTGCTGTCATTTGATTCTGCTGCTTCCTGGCACAGGTGAGAAGAGGGAAGCAAAGGCAGATGGAGAAGTGACCTTAAAGCTTTTCTAGGAGCAGATGTGTTGGGCATACAGAGGATGCTTTCAGTGTCAGTGACATGGTGAATTTTGTAATAGCTCTGCAGGTGAAAAATGAGTCAGGCAGAGTTGCTCTTCACCCAGGTAAATGAGGAATGTGGTGTCATCATGCTTTTTTTTGCAGTGTTCTTGGAGAATTATCATGCTGGATTCTGAAGGGTTTGATTTTGTAAAGGAGAGACTTCCTTGGGTTACTTAGACTCTTGAGAATTTTTTGTATTAGATGTCTGCATAGGTGGACTCTTCTCTGATGTAACAAAGCTGTTCTCTATGATTGCTTTGTGGATTTATTTCTGGGTCCTTGAGATGACTGAAGGCTCCAAACGTGGATTGTATTCTGAAGGGAGAGGAATCTGCAGGTGCATGGCAGTGGAGGAAAACAAGAAGGTTCTTTCCTGTCATGAGGAATGAGAGGTGGAAGAGGAGAGGCCTTTTGCTAATGGGAATGTCTGTGCTTCATGACGTGGTGCTGTAGCTTTGAAAAACATTTCCTTAAATGAAAAAAAAAAAAAAACCAATAATTGATATAAGTAAGAAAGCAACAGACAAGTGGAGGGAAATGACTGCACAACGAGGAAAGAAAAAGCAAAGGGAAAAAAATATAAAACAATAAAAGAAAAAGTACAAAGAAGAAATGGAATAAAAGAAGCAATGGAGGCAATAGTTGCAAGGAAGAGGAATGAGAACGTTTTCGAAGGATATGTTCATGGAGAATATTATCTGAACATTTGGAAGGAATATTAGTAAAGGAAATAGAAGCACGTAAGAGATAAGGAAAGAAAATGAGAAGGAGGATGTAAAAAATATGACAGTGACGAGCATGAAGAAGATATAAGGAAAAATAACTACGAAATAGAAGGGAAATAAAGACAAAAGATAAATAGTAGCAAAAGATAATGAAGGAGAAATGGATCCATCATGGAAGGTGACTGTACAAGTTAAAAGGAAGACAGAAAGGGTGCAAGGAAGTAAAGAAGAGAATGGAAGTAATAGAATGAAGATAAAGCAAAAACCGACCTTATGTTTAGAGTAGAGATGGCTCCTTTCCCCCGATGCTGCCCCGCGCCCCGACGCTGATATACCATAATTAGTGAAGATATAACATAATTAGCGCTAATAACTCCAACAATGATGGCCTGACGCGTCGCAGGAGGGAACGGGAGAATTGCCGGGGGGGTAAAGAAGATCGAAGATTGGAATGGAAGTGAAGATGGCTTAAAGATTAGGGCAGGGCAATAAGTGAAAAGGACAGCGAACAGGAGATGCAACAATAGAAAATAATAGGAAGACTATAAAGGAAAAAGTAGGAAAGAGAAATGAAATGTAAAACAATGAAATCCAGAGAAATTATGGAAGAAGAAAGGACGGCAAGGCTATGCAAGCAAATAGCAAGTGATAAAGAAAAGGAAATATGAAAAATAAGAAGCAGATAGAGGAAGAGTCGGAGCAGGAGACGGCCATGAGGGAGCGGAGGCAGAGGCGCGGTGTCGGAGCGTGTGAGGCGGCGGAGCAGCGCACGGTGTCGCTGCAGGCTCAGGAACGGCGTGTGGGCGGCTCCGCCCCGGTGCGGCGGAGAGCCCGGCTGTGAGCGCGGGGGGGCGGCGCGGGCCGGGCAGCAGAGCCGGTGCGAGCGGGCGGCGGCGGGGAGCCGTGCGGGGCCCGGGCCGGGGCCGGCGGCCGGAGCGGCGGCCGGAGCGGCGGCGGTAGGGATGGAGGAGCGCTGCTGCGCGGCGGTGCTGCGGGTGCTGGTGCTGCAGGCGGCCTGGGCGCTGGCGGGCGGGCAGGTGCGCTACTCGGTGCCGGAGGAAGCCAAGGCCGGCACGGTGGTGGGCCGTCTGGCGCAGGACCTGGGCCTGGAGGCGGGCGAGGCGGAGGCGCGGCGGCTGCGGCTGGTGGCGCAGGGCCGGCGGGCGAGCGTGGAGGTGAGCGGGGCGAGCGGCGCGCTGCTGGTGAGCTCGCGGCTCGACCGGGAGGAGCTGTGCGGCAAGAGCGCGCCGTGCGCGCTGCGCCTGGAGGTGCTGCTGGAGCGGCCGCTGCGCGTCTTCCATGTGGAGCTGGAGGTCACCGACATCAACGACAATGCGCCCGTCTTCCCCGCCGCCCGAAAAAACCTCAGCATCGCGGAATTCACCACTCTGCCGGGGTCTCGTTTTCCGCTGGAGGGCGCGTCGGATGCGGATATCGGAGCGAATGCGCAGCTCACCTACACACTCAGCCCCAGCGAGCATTTCTCTCTGGATTTACAAAAAACGGAGGAGGACGGTGAGTCCTTATTCCTGGTGCTCAGGAAATCCCTGGACCGCGAGACGATTCCCGTTCACCGGTTGGTGCTGACGGCGAGTGACGGGGGCCGGCCGTCTCTGACGGGGACAATGGAGCTGGTGATCTCGGTGCTGGATGTGAACGACAACATGCCCCAATTCAACCAGTCGGTGTATAAAGTGCAGCTGCCCGAAAACACAGAACGCGGCGCATTGGTGATCAGACTAAATGCCACGGATCTGGATGAAGGGGCGAACAGTAATATTTCCTATTCGCTACAGACTCTGTCCCCGCAGAATGGAAGAGACATTTTCCAAATTGACAAAAATAGTGGAGAGGTCCACCTTACGGGTGACTTAGACTTCGAGGATGTTAATCTGTACCGCCTGCAAGTGGATGCAGCAGATAAGGGTACACCCTCGCTTTCCGGCCACTGCAAGGTGGTGCTGGAGGTGCTGGACGTGAACGACAACGCGCCAGAGGTGTGGGTGACGTCGCTGTCGGTGCCGGTGCCCGAGGACGCGTCGGTGGGGACGGTGGTAGCCCTGCTGAGCGTGTCGGACCGGGACTCGGGGGAGAACGGCCGCGTGCGGTGCTGGGTGTGGCCGGCGTCGCCGTTCGGGCTGGAGGCGACGTTCGCGGGCTCGTACTCGCTGGTGCTGCGCGAGGCGCTGGACCGGGAGCGGGTGTCGGAGTACGAGGTGGAGGTGCGTGCGGAGGACGGCGGGGCGCCGGCGCTGGGCGCCAGGCGCGGGCTGCGGGTGCCGGTGTCGGACGTGAACGACAACGCGCCCGCGTTCGCGCAGGCCGTGTACACGGTGCTGGCGCGGGAGAACAACGCGGCGGGCGCGGAGCTGGCGCGGCTGTGGGCGCGGGACCCGGACGAGGCGGGCAACGGGCGCGTCAGCTACTCGGTGTGGGAGGGCGGCGCGGGCGGCGGCGGGTGGCGGGCGGCGTCGAGCTACGTGTCGCTGGAGGCGGAGAGCGGGCGTCTGTGGGCGCTGCAGCCCCTGGACTACGAGGAGCTGCAGGTGCTGCAGTTCGAGGTGCGCGCCGTGGACGCGGGGGAGCCGCCGCTGTGGGGCAACGCCACGGTGCAGCTCTTCGTGCTGGACGAGAACGACAACGCGCCGGCGCTGCTGCCGCCCGCGGGCCCGGCACCGGAGGCGGGCGCGGCGGCGGCCGAGGCGGCGGCGGCGGCGGGGGCGGGCTCGGTGTGGGAGCCGGGCACGCTGTGGGCGTGGGCGGCGTGGGGGGCGCCGGCGGGGCAGGTGGTGGCGAAGATCCGCGCCGTGGACGCGGACTCGGGCTACAACGCGTGGCTGCGCTACGAGCTGTGGGAGCCGCGGGGCAAGGGCCCGTTCCGCGTGGGGCTCTACAGCGGCGAGGTGAGCACGGCGCGGGCGCTGGACGAGGCGGACGGGCCTCGCCAGAGGCTGCTGATCGTCGTGCGCGACCACGGCGAGCCGGCGCGCTCGGCCACGGCCACGCTCAGCGTGTCGCTGCTCGAGGCCGCCGAGGCGGCGCTGGCCGCGGGATCCTCCTCGTCGTTGTCGTCGTCGTTGTCGGTGTCGCGCTCGGCGGCGGGCGCGGAGCCGGGGCCCGGCGGCGCGGCGAGCGCGGCGACCAACGTGTGGCTGGTGGTGGCCATCTGCGCGGTGTCGAGCCTGTTCCTGCTGGCCGTGGTGCTGTACGTGGCGTCGCGCTGGGCGCCGCGGGCGGCCGTGCTCTCGGGGCCCGGGCCCACGACGCTCGTGTGCGCCAGCGAAGTGGGCAGCTGGTCGTACTCGCAGCGCCACAGCCGCAGCCTGTGCGTGGCGGACGGCGCGGCCAAGAGCGACCTCATGGTTTTCAGCCCCAACTTCCCTCCGCCGCCGCCCGGCGCCGCGCCCAAGGACACGCAGCCGGAGCCCTCCGCTCTCCTCCACACGGTCAGTGGCTCTGCTTTCCTCGCCTTTACTCTTTCGTTCCCCCCTCTGCCACATCCCACCCGACCCCTGGGTAGTTCCTGCTTGTAGAGCGGCTCCGCCCCGCGCGGCCTGAGGGCTCTGCGATGTTGTCTGATTCTTCAAAATCTTAAGGGCGCCTTTGTATCTGCCCCTGCGTCCCTGCCGGAGCCCCTCAGCTCTTCCTGAGTTGGGGAAATGTCTTCGGGGTATTCCGCAGCAGTTCACGGACCGTAGCTGAGGTTTCTTACTCTGAGCTCGAGTTGTTATCTCCTCTATTTGCTCTCCTGTCGAAAGAAATCTGTGTTGATTGTGGTAATAGGGGCGCCGAGGTGTGAGCTCTGCAGACAAAGCTTTTGCTCGCTGGTGTGTAGCGTTTTAACCCTCTCTGGCTGAAGGAGGTGAAGACACGCGGGCTGTAGTGATGAGCATCCCCCAGGCACCATGTGCCACTTAACTGCCTTTAGTGATCGCTGATTTTGCAGGTATCAGCATTGTCAGAAACTGTGCCCTCGTCCTCCCCAGTGCAAGCGACGTGCTGAAAGGCTACAGCTGAGGGCTCAAGGTTTTCTCTCTCTGTGGTGTAAGTTTCCCCCACTGATTCTCCCAGCAGATTGGTTATAGTACCTGGCAAGGCCTTCTTGGGCTTTTCCTTTTTGCTTTTCCCAGTGTGTTGGTTTTCTGGAGAGCATTATAAACTGTTTAAACAGAGGTTAGAGATTCAGACTTGGTGTAAGAAAAGGGATTTTTTTTTTTCTAGAACCCCCTTCCCCTTCAAAATCATTCCATGTACTTTGTTCATGGCTGGAGATTGACATTTGCCTCTCTCGATGTTCTTTTAATATTTGTATAATCACTGGTAGAGTTGTGAATTATCTGGAAACATTATCCTAAAAAACACACAAACACACCTGTATGGATATTATGGCTTACATTGCAGTTGTCATCAGCATTTTGTTTTTTTCCATCAGATAATCACATCAATGCTCTTTGTCGTTAGAGATCTACTGATACCATGTCTACAAATAAATGTCCAACATTTCAGGAGAGGAATTAGCAGGTGATTAGGATTTCCATCCAGAAAAGCTGAAGCATTAGAAGACACAAAGGGTCAGTTACAGGGAGTCTGTTGAGCACAGCATATATAATATGAGGTGTATGGAAGTTTTGTGCTGTCATTGATGGAACGGTTGTAGACTTGCATTCCTGGCCAGAGAATTGGCACAAAGAGCAGTTGTTATGATATTCTTGGAATATTTGTATCAGAAGCCACGTCCTTTCAAAAGCCCTGGAAACTTACTAACAGAGAAGAAACTCAAACAACGAAACAAGCACCAAAATCCCTAATAACAAAACCTGAAACATGAATTTTCCTACAGAAACAATGTAATCCTTTATGTTGGGGTGCTTGTCAATGACTCAGTTATTCTATCGCAGCATGAAGCCAATGCCATTTCCATGTGGAGTTATTCTGGCATCACCTTTAGGAAGAGTAGAGGACTGGGTGTGGTCTATATGACACCATGTGTATGTTATTTATGGTGCTCTCATTGCTGGTGATTGCTGCAGAGAGCCCTGTGGAGGTAAAGGAGGCAGTGAGAGGTTGCAGAGGCATTGTGGCATTGTGGAGGCCCTGGCCATTTCCTGGTACCAAGGTTGAGCTTGAGAAGTGAGATTTGTCTGATGGAATTGAAAGTCCTTGGGAAGCCCATGGACCATATCCTGAGACAGCCCTAGGTACTATTTACTGTGCTGACTGCTGATCATGCTGGTATTTAATGTGGTTTCTTATGAAGAACTCTGTACTCTGACTCTCCTCCATAAGAGGGGTGATGCAAGGTGACAATTGTGACTTCACTCTTCTCTCTCCTCATGGTGTAAATTCTCCCATTTGCTTGGCTCACCCGAGTCAATGTGAAAGCAGGGACAGACTTAAACACTTTTCTTTCTCCAAGTATGTTTTTATTCTTGTTACCAGTAGAAAGTGAGCAGGCTGAGGAGCGTGACCTAAAGTGTATGTTTTCTTTTTTTTGTCTTGCCTTTCTGAAGTGGATTTCAGGTGGGTTGTCCCATGAGGTGGCATGAGCATACACTGTTGTGTTTTCATGTTATTTTAATATTTGCATCAACAGCCACACCCTTAAAAAAACCCTGGAAACCTCAAAAATTCAGCCCATACTCAACACCACATTTTCCTGTGCAGTAGGTATCACTGTTGGCACTGATGTATTTTTCAGCATTTGGGTTGGTCTTTCACAGCATGCTGTCAATGGCCATCGCCTTTAGAGTTGTCTTGCCATCCCCTCTATAAATAGCATTCCCAAAGTGGGTAATGTTTCCATCTGAGACTGGGGAAGCCACAGGAGTTGAGGTGAGCATGGCAGTGGTGCTGAGTAGGCCCTGACCATGTCACAGTATGAGGTGTGACCTCCCAGTCTGTGGGAAGAGGAAATCCCTGGGAAGAACATTGGGTTTTGTCATACGAAGACAGGAATGTGAGATGATGTTCTTGTCTCTAGAACACTTCCCAGAAGAGGGAATGGAGGGAATGCCTGGAGAAAATGATGAGGCAAGATGGGTACAGATTTCCTTCCCAAGATCCATTCCTAAGGGTATGGAGCTGAAGGCCTTCAGGGTATTGAGTTAATTCTGTGGTAGTTTACTGCCCATCATGTCCCTTGAGGTTATGAATATTTCCCACCAGAAACAGTCCCTTGTGCTGCTGTCTGCCCGAGGCAGACAAGGCATTGGGAAAGAGGATGTGCTGTGCAGACTGCTGACTAATTCCCAATGAAGTTTTTGATTCCTGTTTTGGACAACCTTTTCTAGGAGGGGAGCACTTCAACCTCCTGTCCTTTTGTAGTGGTGGGCATCTATAGTAGCTTCCACAGCCACAGAACTTTCCATCATGGTTCCTTGGTCCTCCCCAGGCTAATTATTAAAGGCACGTGATAATGTAGCTGCCCTTTTTGTGAATTCAACTTCCCATACTTCTGGACATGAAAATTTGCCCTGGGTTGAAGTTACGTGTCCCTTTGTCACAGGTGGCTCATTCTATGTCTGACGTACACACAAAACTCTTCTCAAAAACCCAGCTGTGGTTCTCTGTGGTACAAATTCTCCCACCCAGCTGATATTGTAAGGTGCACTTGTGCTTTGGCATTTGCTCTCATTCTCTCAAAGTGCAAAATCCATGTGGACTGGGGTGAGAACTGACATGCTATTATGTCATAAAGTTCTTATGGAATCAGTTCTTATGTTCTGTGGTGTTTCCACCAGAGATTGCTGGAAATGCATAAACCATGAAGTATATGCAGATGAGAAGACAGTGGGGGCCTTCATATCCCTCCACGTGTTCTTTGTGCCAATTGTAAGGGAAGGTGAGGTTATGCAAAGGACATTCTTGTGGCAGGATTTGTGGTACTGTGAAAGAGATTCTGCAAGTGGCACCAGGTACGGCCTGGGTGTGTGTTGTGATGGGGGTGACCTTCAGCAGGGAAGGGTCTTGCCTGGGGGAGATGATCTGTAGAACACAGTCTGTGTCTTTGGTGAGGGAGTGGAGAATGTGTGCTTAGGGGGAGTTTCCATTTCCCAGGGTGTGAGACAGAGGATTCTAGTAGAAAATGTCAAGAAAATGCTCCACAGACATTACCAATACCTGGGATTTCTTCAGCTCCCCATACGTTCTTCATATCCTTATGCCCAATTGTTCCCTTCATGCATTTCAATACAGTAGAACTGGATTGTCTTTCTTCTCCTTTCTTGCCAAAGCCTCACTGTCTTGTTTTTCTGTCTCTCATGTCAGCAGTGAGTTGGTAATACCAGGTAATGTGAGATCCTGAGCATTGGCAGCTGTCCGGGTTCAAACATTTGGGTAATTTCCTGTCGGTCTGTAGGATGACTTTTCTGTGCTCCTGAGCTGAGGCTGATGAGACAATTTCCTTCCTTAGCTTTGTGGTGCCTCTTTGCCATGATAGAAATGCACTTGGGAGCAATGTGCTCTGCCCAATGATATCAAGGCTTTTCTAGAATGCCGGTAATTATTTTCTGTCCATCATTCCCAGTTGTCTCTGTTAGTGTTAGAACAAGTTTCCTGCTCTGAAAATATTTCTTTTCTGAAGAAGCAAGTAGTGATGCCACAGGTAAGTCACTTCTTGCTGAAGAAGATGAGTCTGAGAGACAGCTGTGCCTATTTGCCCATTATGCCTATTTAGTTATCATTATTCCTATTTAGTTGTGGTATCTTGGATTGACTGAGCATGTGTAGATTGGGAGGTGGACTCAACACTCTTTGTGGCTTCCTTCCAAACATGAAATACTTTATAATTGCTGGGTTGGACCAACAAAGCCCCACAGTCTGCTCTCATTTCTTTCTTGCTTCTTCTAGCATGGTTTGGGCAGTTGGCAGCCAGCAGAGATGGAGGAGGGCCTCTAATGTGTTTCTCAGAACAGATGTGTTGGGAGTAGAGAGCATGTTCTCAGGGAAAGTGCCGTGGGTTAAGGTTCACAGGTAGTTCTGGGTGGATCATGGCATTGAGTGAGAGGTATTCCTTGGTGGCTAATGCCCCTGAGTATGGACGTTCTTGCTGTGTTTTTCTGGCAGAGCTTATCTGCTGAGAGGAGAGGCAAGAGTTTCTCATTCATCAAGCAGGTGGAAAATGAGGCAGGAAGAAGAGCTCTTCACTCTTCACTGAAATACGTGGAGAATTCTTAGGAACTGTGGTTGCACTGTGCTTTTTCAGTGTTTGTGGCAGAATGGTGCGCTGGGCTGTGATGCATTTGAGTTGCAAAGCGAGAGGATTTCATGGGTTGTTTGTGCTTCTTGGAGCCTGTTTGCACTGATGTCAAAGTACCTGGGGATTGGTCTTCTGATTCCAAGGCAGGTGTATGCATTTTCTGGTGTAGTGCAGCCGTTCTTTGTCATGTTATTGCCTTGCTGTGTTATTGCTGGTGCAGGAGGGGACTGGAGTCTGAGGAGTGTGGGTTTCTTCCAAACGGGGAGGGAAGGGGAGAGGAGGTGTAGGGACAATATTTGCTTGACTTTTTCTGGAGATCGGGACACTTGTTCCTGAACAGGAGGCATGCAAGGTCCCCATGAGCACTGTCATTAAAGGGCAGGTCTCTGATGCATGAAGAGGATGATGCAGAAATGTAGAAATCATTTTCTTCAGGAAACATTTTGGTAAAAGTGGAAAAGTATGAGCACAGAGAAGAAGAGAAATCGAAGAGGGGAGTGGGAAGCATGAAAGGAAAAGGAAGAGAAAAAAAATCAAGGTAAGTAAAGGAATAAAGAAAGGAAGAGGAAGGAAAAGGAATATTTACAAGTAAAAGATCAAGCAAGGAAGAAAGAGAGAAATGAGGAAAGAAGGGATGATAGAGGAGGTTATAAGCATACACCAGAATTTTATCTACAAGCTCTCTGCAGTCGAGGACCTCTGTATCCTCGGTACTGAGGAAGCCTGTGCAAGCCTCGATGAGGACTAATGAGCAACACATACAAGAGATTTTGTGTAATTGTATATCTGCACTAGTAATGAGAATGTAGCAAATACTGCATTAAAAGAAAAAGAGAATAGGCAAAGGGGGAAGAAGAGAAAGAGTGAGGGAAGGACAAGGAAAAGAAGAGGAAAAGAGAAAGAAAATGAAAGAATGAAAAAGCAATGGAGAGAAAAAGATTAAAGGAAAGATAAAACATTAAATAAATTTCCTGGCATACAGCAATGTTATCTCTGTACACAAAAAGCTGGGATGAGATGAAGCCGAGAGAGAAACAAAGAAAAAAAAAAAGAAAGAAGAAAGGAATAAAGGAAGGAAGGTGACGAGGAGAAATCAATGGGGGTGTATGTCAAAGAGATTACCAGGATGCACAGATGTTCTCTTCTAACACTGAGTGAAGTTGGTACCTGTGCTCACCAGTTTGGCTCCTGTCCCGTGCGAAGGAGATGATGCCCTGTAATTAGAGCTCATGGCTCCTACACTGGTAACCGCGATCACTCCATGGGAGAGCATCAGCAACTTGGGACAGTTTCATAAGAGATGGATGGAAATAAAAGATAAAGGGCAGTAAAAAATGCACCTGCAGGGCAAGAAGAATATGGAGAAATAAGAAAGAAGTAAAACAGAAGAAAGAACAAAGATATGAAGGAAAAAAAAACCAAAAAACCACCAAAAACCTAACAGCAACAACAACAACAAAACAAAACACGTAGGAAAAAATGTATAAAAAGATAAAATAAACAAAAAGATTAAAAATACAGAATTAGAACATTAAAAGAGAGATGAAAAAAGTGGAATAAAGAAGAAAGGAAATATAATGAACAGAGATGCAAAAACCCCAAAAAAACCCCTAAAACCAACAAAAAAACCCGGACAAACAAAGGAGAGAAAGACACCGAGGAAGAGGAGCAAGACACGGAAGAGAGATTACCATGAGGGAGCGGAGTCAGAGGCGCGGTGTCGGAGCGTGTGAGGCGGCGGAGCAGCGCACGGTGTCGCTGCAGGCTCAGGAACGGCGTGTGGGCGGCTCCGCCCCGGTGCGGCGGAGAGCCCGGCTGTGAGCGCGGGGGGGCGGCGCGGGCCGGGCAGCAGAGCCGGTGCGAGCGGGCGGCGGCGGGGAGCCGTGCGGGGCCCGGGCCGGGGCCGGCGGCCGGAGCGGCGGCCGGAGCGGCGGCGGTAGGGATGGAGGAGCGCTGCTGCGCGGCGGTGCTGCGGGTGCTGGTGCTGCAGGCGGCCTGGGCGCTGGCGGGCGGGCAGGTGCGCTACTCGGTGCCGGAGGAAGCCAAGGCCGGCACGGTGGTGGGCCGTCTGGCGCAGGACCTGGGCCTGGAGGCGGGCGAGGCGGAGGCGCGGCGGCTGCGGCTGGTGGCGCAGGGCCGGCGGGCGAGCGTGGAGGTGAGCGGGGCGAGCGGCGCGCTGCTGGTGAGCTCGCGGCTCGACCGGGAGGAGCTGTGCGGCAAGAGCGCGCCGTGCGCGCTGCGCCTGGAGGTGCTGCTGGAGCGGCCGCTGCGCGTCTTCCATGTGGAGCTGGAGGTCACCGACATCAACGACAATGCGCCCGTCTTCCCCGCCGCCCGAAAAAACCTCAGCATCGCGGAGTTATCTACGATGCCGGGGTCTCGCTTCCCGCTGGAGGGCGCGTCGGATGCGGATGTCGGAGCGAATGCGCAGCTGTCCTACACACTCAGCCCCAGCGAGCATTTCTCTCTGGATTTACAAAAATCGAATGAGCGAAATCTTCTACCCGAACTTGTATTAACGAAATCTCTGGACCGCGAGACGATTCCCGTTCACAGGTTGGTGCTGACAGCGAGTGACGGGGGCCGGCCGTCTCTGACAGGGACAATGGAACTGGTGGTCTCGGTGCTGGATGCGAACGACAATGCGCCCCAGTTCAACCAGTCGGTATATAAAGTGCAGCTGCCGGAGAGTGCTGGTGTGGGGACGCTTGTGGCGAGGGTGAATGCCACGGATCCGGATTTGGGAAGTAATAGCGAAGTGACCTTTACAGCGACTGGCTTCATTCCTCCAAGTGGAAGGCATGTTATTTCCATCAATCCGAAGTCTGGGGAGATTCACCTCACAGCAGCCCTGGACTTTGAAGAAGTCAGTATATTTGATTTTCGTATTGAGGCGAGAGACCAGGGTACACCTCCACTCTCCAGTCACTGTAGAGTGGAGCTGGAGGTGCTGGACGTGAACGACAACGCGCCGGAGGTGTGGGTGACGTCGCTGTCGGTGCCGGTGCCCGAGGACGCGTCGGTGGGGACGGTGGTGGCCCTGCTGAGCGTGTCGGACCGGGACTCGGGGGAGAACGGCCGCGTGCGGTGCTGGGTGTGGCCGGCGTCGCCGTTCGGGCTGGAGGCGACGTTCGCGGGCTCGTACTCGCTGGTGCTGCGCGAGGCGCTGGACCGGGAGCGGGTGTCGGAGTACGAGGTGGAGGTGCGTGCGGAGGACGGCGGGGCGCCGGCGCTGGGCGCCAGGCGCGGGCTGCGGGTGCCGGTGTCGGACGTGAACGACAACGCGCCCGCGTTCGCGCAGGCCGTGTACACGGTGCTGGCGCGGGAGAACAACGCGGCGGGCGCGGAGCTGGCGCGGCTGTGGGCGCGGGACCCGGACGAGGCGGGCAACGGGCGCGTCAGCTACTCGGTGTGGGAGGGCGGCGCGGGCGGCGGCGGGTGGCGGGCGGCGTCGAGCTACGTGTCGCTGGAGGCGGAGAGCGGGCGTCTGTGGGCGCTGCAGCCCCTGGACTACGAGGAGCTGCAGGTGCTGCAGTTCGAGGTGCGCGCCGTGGACGCGGGGGAGCCGCCGCTGTGGGGCAACGCCACGGTGCAGCTCTTCGTGCTGGACGAGAACGACAACGCGCCGGCGCTGCTGCCGCCCGCGGGCCCGGCACCGGAGGCGGGCGCGGCGGCGGCCGAGGCGGCGGCGGCGGCGGCGGCGGGGGCGGGCTCGGTGTGGGAGCCGGGCACGCTGTGGGCGTGGGCGGCGTGGGGGACGCCGGCGGGGCAGGTGGTGGCGAAGATCCGCGCCGTGGACGCGGACTCGGGCTACAACGCGTGGCTGCGCTACGAGCTGTGGGAGCCGCGGGGCAAGGGCCCGTTCCGCGTGGGGCTCTACAGCGGCGAGGTGAGCACGGCGCGGGCGCTGGACGAGGCGGACGGGCCTCGCCAGAGGCTGCTGATCGTCGTGCGCGACCACGGCGAGCCGGCGCGCTCGGCCACGGCCACGCTCAGCGTGTCGCTGCTCGAGGCCGCCGAGGCGGCGCTGGCCGCGGGATCCTCCTCGTCGTCATTGTCGTCGTCGTTGTCGGTGTCGCGCTCGGCGGCGGGCGCGGAGCCGGGGCCCGGCGGCGCGGCGAGCGCGGCGACCAACGTGTGGCTGGTGGTGGCCATCTGCGCGGTGTCGAGCCTGTTCCTGCTGGCCGTGGTGCTGTACGTGGCGTCGCGCTGGGCGCCGCGGGCGGCCGTGCTCTCGGGGCCCGGGCCCACGACGCTCGTGTGCGCCAGCGAAGTGGGCAGCTGGTCGTACTCGCAGCGCCACAGCCGCAGCCTGTGCGTGGCGGACGGCGCGGCCAAGAGCGACCTCATGGTTTTCAGCCCCAACTTCCCTCCGCCGCCGCCCGGCGCCGCGCCCAAGGACACGCAGCCGGAGCCCTCCGCTCTCCTCCACACGGTCAGTGGCTCTGCTTTCCTCGCCTTTACTCTTTCGTTCCCCCCTCTGCCACATCCCACCCGACCCCTGGGTAGTTCCTGCTTGTAGAGCGGCTCCGCCCCGCGCGGCCTGAGGGCTCTGCGATGTTGTCTGATTTTTCAAAATCTTAAGGGCGCCTTTGTATCTGCCCCTGCGTCCCTGCCGGAGCCCCTCAGCTCTTCCTGAGCTGAGGAAATGCCTTCGGGTATTCCGCAGCAGTTCACGGACCGTAGCTGAGGTTTCTTATTCTGAGCTCGAGTTGTTATCTCCTCTATTTGCTCTCCTGTAGAAAGAAATCTGTGTTGATTGTGGTAATAGGGGCGCCGAGGTGTGAGCTCTGCCGACAAAGCTTTTGCTCGCTGGTGTGTAGCGTTTTAACCCTCTCTGGCTGAAGGAGGTGAAGACACGCGGGCTGTAGTGATGAGCATCCCCCAGGCACCATGTGCCACTTAACTGCCTTTAGTGATCGCTGATTTTGCAGGTATCAGCATTGTCAGAAACTGTGCCCTCGTCCTCCCCAGTGCAAGCGACGTGCTGAAAGGCTACAGCTGAGGGCTCAAGGTTTTCTCTCTCTGTGGTGTAAGTTTCCCCCACTGATTCTCCCAGCAAATTGCTTATAGTACCTGGCAAGGCCTTCTTGGGCTTTTCCTTTTTGCTTTTCCCAGTGTGTTGGTTTTCTGGAGAGCATTATAAACTGTTTAAACAGAGGTTAGAGATTCAGACTTGGTGTAAGAAAAGGGATTTGTTTTTTTTTTCCAGAACCCCCTTCACCTTCAAAATCATTCCATGTACTTTGTTCATGGCTGGAGATTGACATTTGCCTCTCTTCATGTTTTTTTAATATTTGTATAATCACTGGTAGAGTTGTGAATTATCTGGAAACATTCTCCTAAAAAACACACAAACACACCTGTATGGATATTATGGCTTACACTGCAGTTGTCATCAGCATTTGGTTTTTTTCCATCAGATAATCACATCAATGCTCTTTGTCGTTAGAGATCTACTGATACCATGTCTACAAATAAATGTCCAACATTTCAGGAGAGGAATTAGCAGGTGATTAGGATTTCCATCCAGAAAAGCTGAAGCATTAGAAGACACAAAGGGTCAGTTACAGGGAGTCTGTTGAGCACAGCATATATAATATGAGGTGTATGGAAGTTTTGTGCTGTCATTGATGGAACGGTTGTAGACTTGCATTCCTGGCCAGAGAATTGGCACAAAGAGCAGTTGTTATGATATTCTTGGAATATTTGTATCAGAAGCCACGTCCTTTCAAAGGCCCTGGAAACTTACCAACAGAGAAGAAACTCAAACAACGAAACAAGCACCAAAATCCCTAATAACAAAACCTGAAACATGAATTTTCCTACAGAAACAATGTAATCCTTTATGTTGGGGTGCTTGTCAATGACTCAGTTATTCTATCGCAGCATGAAGCCAATGCCATTTCCATGTGGAGTTATTCTGGCATCACCTTTAGGAAGAGTAGAGGACTGGGTGTGGTCTATATGACACCATGTGTATGTTATTTATGGTGCTCTCATTGCTGGTGATTGCTGCAGTGAGCCCTGTGGAGGTAAAGGAGGCAGTGAGAGGTTGCAGAGGCATTGTGGCATTGTGGAGGCCCTGGCCATTTCCTGGTACCAAGGTTGAGCTTGAGAAGTGAGATTTGTCTGATGGAATTGAAAGTCCTTGGGAAGCCCATGGACCATATCCTGAGACAGCCCTAGGTACTATTTACTGTGCTGACTGCTGATCATGCTGGTATTTAATGTGGTTTCTTATGAAGAACTCTGTACTCTGACTCTCCTCCATAAGAGGGGTGATGCAAGGTGACAATTGTGACTTCACTCTTCTCTCTCCTCATGGTGTAAATTCTCCCATTTGCTTGGCTCACCCGAGTCAATGTAAAAGCAGGGACAGACTTAAACACTTTTCTTTCTCCAAGTATGTTTTTATTCTTGTTACCAGTAGAAAGTGAGCAGGCTGAGGAGCGTGACCTAAAGTGTATGTTTTCTTTTTTTTGTCTTGCCTTTCTGAAGTGGATTTCAGGTGGGTTGTCCCATGAGGTGGCATGAGCATACACTGTTGTGTTTTCATGTTATTTTAATATTTGCATCAACAGCCACACCCTTAAAAAAACCCTGGAAACCTCAAAAATTCAGCCCATACTCAACACCACATTTTCCTGTGCAGTAGGTATCACTGTTGGCACTGATGTATTTTTCAGCATTTGGGTTGGTCTTTCACAGCATGCTGTCAATGGCCATCGCCTTTAGAGTTGTCCTGCCATCCCCTCTATAAATAGCATTCCCAAAGTGGGTAATGTTTCCATCTGAGACTGGGGAAGCCACAGGAGATGAGGTGAGCATGGCAGTGGTGCTGAGTAGGCCCTGACCATGTCACAGTATGAGGTGTGACCTCCCAGTCTGTGGGAAGAGGAAATCCCTGGGAAGAACATTGGGTTTTGTCATACGAAGACAGGAATGTGAGATGATGTTCTTGTCTCTAGAACACTTCCCAGAAGAGGGAATGGAGGATGCCTAGAGAAAATGATGAGGCAAGATGGGCACAGATTTCCTTCCCAAGATACATTCCTAAGGGTATGGAGCTGAAGGCCTTCAGGGTATTGAGTTAATTCTGTGGTAGTTTACTGCCCATCATGTCCCTTGAGGTTATGAATATTTCCCACCAGAAACAGTCCCTTGTGCTGCTGTCTGCCCGAGGCAGACAAGGCATTGGGAAAGAGGATGTGCTGTGCAGACTGCTGACTAATTCCCAATGAAGTTTTTGATTCCTGTTTTGGACAACCTTTTCTAGGAGGGGAGCACTTCAGCCTCCTGTCCTTTTGTAGTGGTGGGCATCTATAGTAGCTTCCACAGCCACAGAACTTTCCATCATGGTTCCTTGGTCCTCCCCAGGCTAATTATTAAAGGCATGTGATAATGTAGTTGTCATTTTTGTGTATTCAACTTTCCATACTTCTGGACATGAAAATTTGCCCTTGGTTGAAGTCACAGGTGGCTCATTCTATGTCTGATGTACACACAAAACTCTTCTAAAAAACCCAGCTGTGGTTCTCTGTGGTACAAATTCTCCCACCCAGCTGATATTGTAAGGTGCACTCGTGCTTTGGCATTTGCTCTCATTCTCTCAAAGTGCAAAATCCATGTGGACTGGGGTGAGAACTGACATGCTATTATGTCATAAAGTTCTTATGGAATCAGTTCTTATGTTCTGTGGTGTTTCCACCAGAGATTGCTGGAAATGCATAAACCATGAAGTATATGCAGATGAGAAGACAGTGGGGGCCTTCATATCCCTCCACGTGTTCTTTGTGCCAATTGTAAGGGAAGGTGAGGTTATGCAAAGGACATTCTTGTGGCAGGATTTGTGGTACTGTGAAAGAGATTCTGCAAGTGGCACCAGGTACGGCCTGGGTGTGTGTTGTGATGGGGGTGACCTTCAGCAGGGAAGGGTCTTGCCTGGGGGAGATGATCTGTAGAACACAGTCTGTGTCTTTGGTGAGGGAGTGGAGAATGTGTGCTTAGGGGGAGTTGCCATTTCCCAGGGTGTGAGACAGAGGATTCTAGTAGAAAATGTCAAGAAAATGCTCCACAGACATTACCAATACCTGGGATTTCTTCAGCTCCCCATACGTTCTTCATATCCTTATGCCCAATTGTTCCCTTCATGCATTTCAATACAGTAGAACTGGATTAATTGTGTTTCTTCTCCTTTCTTGCCAAAGCCTCACTGTCTTGTTTTTCTGTCTCTCATGTCAGCAGTGAGTTGGTAATACCAGGTAATGTGAGATCCTGAGCATTGGCAGCTGTCCAGGTTCAAACATTTGGGTAATTTCCTGTCGGTCTGTAGGATGACTTTTCTATGCTCCTGAGCTGAGGCTGATGAGACAATTTCCTTCCTTAGCTTTGTGGTGCCTCTTTGCCATGATAGAAATGCACTTGGGAGCACTGTGCTCTGCCCAATGATATCAAGGCTTTTCTAGAATGCCGGTAATTATTTTCTGTCCATCATTCCCAGTTGTCTCTGTTAGTGTTAGAACCAGTTTCCTGCTCTGAAAATATTTCTTTTCTGAAGAAGCAAGTAGTGATGCCACAGGTAAGTCACTTCTTGCTGAAGAAGATGAGTCTGAGAGACAGCTGTGCCTATTTGCCCATTATGCCTATTTAGTTATCATTATTCCTATTTAGTTGTGGTATCTTGGATTGACTGAGCGTGTGTAGATTGGGAGCTGGACTCAACACTCTTTGTGGCTTCCTTCCAAACATGAAATACTTTATAATTGCTGGGTTGGACCAACAGAGCCCCACAGTCTGCTCGCATTTCTTCCTTGCTTTTTCCAGCACGGTTTGGGCAGTTGGCAGCCAGCAGAGATGGAGGAGGGCCTCTAATGTGTTTCTCAGAACAGATGTGTTGGGAGTGGAGAGCATGTTCTCAGGGAAAGTGCCGTGGGTTAAGGTTCACAGGTAGTTCTGGGTGGATCATGGCATTGAGTGAGAGGTATTCCTTGGTGGCTAATGCCCCTGAGTATGGACGTTCTTGCTGTGTTTTTCTGGCAGAGCTTATCTGCTGAGAGGAGAGGCAAGAGTTTCTCATTCATCAAGCAGGTGGGAAATGAGGCAGGGAGAAGAGCTCTTCACTGAAATACGTGGAGAATTCTTAGGAACTGTGGTTGCACTGTGCTTTTTCAGTGTTCATGGCAGAATGGTGCGCTGCGCTGTGGAGCATTTGAGTTGGAAAGGGAGAGGATTTCATGGGTTGTTTGTGCTTCTTGGAGCCTGTTTTCACTGATGTCAAAGTACCTGGGGATTGGTCCTCTGATTCCAAGGCAGGTGTATGCATTTTCTGGTGTAGTGCAGCCGTTCTTTGTCATGTTATTGCCTTGCTGTGTTATTGCTAGTGCAGGAGGGGACTGGAGTCTGAGGAGTGTGGGTTTCTTCCAAACGGGGAGGGAAGGGGAGAGGAGGTGTAGGGACAATCTATTTGCTTGACTTTTTCTGGAGATCGGGACACTTGTTCCTCAACAGGAGACATGCAAGGTCCCCATGAGCACTCTCATTAAAGGGCAGGTCTCTGATGCATGAAGAGGATGATGCAGAAATGTAGAAATAATTTTTTTCAGGAAACATTTTGGTAAAAGTGGAAAAGTATGAGCACAGAGAAGAAGAGAAATCAAAGAGGGGAGTGGGAAGCATGAAAGGAAAAGGAAGAGAAAAAAAATCAAGGTAAGTAAAGGAATAAAGAAAGGAAGAGGAAGGAAAAGGAATATTTACAAGTAAAAGATCAAGCAAGGAAGAAAGAGAGAAATGAGGAAAGAAGGGATGACAGAGGAGATTATAAGCATGCACCAGAATTTTCTCTACAAGCTCTCTGCAGTCGAGGACCTCTGTATCCTCGGTAGTGAGGAAGCCTGTGCAAGCCTCGATGAGGAGTAATGAGCAACAGGAACAAGAGATTTTGTGTAATTGTATATCTGCACTAGTAATGAGAATGTAGCAAATACTGCATTAAAAGAAAAAGAGAATAGGCAAAGGGGGAAGAAGAAAAAGAGTGAGGGAAAGACAAGGAAAAGAAGAGGAAAAGAGAAAGAAAATGAAAGAATGAAAAAGCAATGGAGAGAAAAAGATTAAAGGAAAGATTAAACATTAAATAAATTTGCTAGCATACAGCAATGTTATCTCTGTACACAAAAAGCTGGGATGAGATGAAGCAGAAAGAGAAACAAAGAAAAAAAAAAGAAAGAAGAAAGGAAATAAAGGAAGGAAGGTGACAAGGAGGAGAAATCAATGGGGATGTATGTCAAAGAGATTACCAGGATGCACAGATGTTCTCTTCTAACACTGCGTGAAGTTGGTACCTGTGCTCTCCACTTTGGCTCCTGTCCCGTGCGAAGGAGATGATGCCCTGTAATTAGAGCTCATGGCTCCTACACTGATTACCGCGATCACTCCATGGGAGAGCATCAGCAACTTGGGACAGTTTCATAAGAGATGGATGGATTCAAAAGATAAAGGGCAGTAAAAAATGCACCTGCAGGACAAGAAGAATATGGAGAAATAAGAGAAGAAAGAAGTAAAACAGAAGAAAGAACAATGATATGAAGGAGAAAAAAAACCCAAAAAACCATCAAAAAACTAACAGCAACAACAAAAAAAAAAAAAAAACCACGAAGGAAAAAATGTATAAGAAGATAAAATAAACAAAAAGATTAAAAATACAGAATTAGAACACAAAAAGAGAGATGAAAAAAGTGGAATAAAGAAGAAAGGAAATATAATGAACAGAGATGCAAAAAAACTAAAAAAAACCCAAAACGAACAAAAAAACCCGGACAAGCAAAGGAGAGAAAGACACCGAGGAAGAGGAGCAAGACACGGAAGAGAGATTACCATGAGGGAGCGGAGTCAGAGGCGCGGTGTCGGAGCGTGTGAGGCGGCGGAGCAGCGCACGGTGTCGCTGCAGGCTCAGGAACGGCGTGTGGGCGGCTCCGCCCCGGTGCGGCGGAGAGCCCGGCTGTGAGCGCGGGGGGGCGGCGCGGGCCGGGCAGCAGAGCCGGTGCGAGCGGGCGGCGGCGGGGAGCCGTGCGGGGCCCGGGCCGGGGCCGGCGGCCGGAGCGGCGGCCGGAGCGGCGGCGGTAGGGATGGAGGAGCGCTGCTGCGCGGCGGTGCTGCGGGTGCTGGTGCTGCAGGCGGCCTGGGCGCTGGCGGGCGGGCAGGTGCGCTACTCGGTGCCGGAGGAAGCCAAGGCCGGCACGGTGGTGGGCCGTCTGGCGCAGGACCTGGGCCTGGAGGCGGGCGAGGCGGAGGCGCGGCGGCTGCGGCTGGTGGCGCAGGGCCGGCGGGCGAGCGTGGAGGTGAGCGGGGCGAGCGGCGCGCTGCTGGTGAGCTCGCGGCTCGACCGGGAGGAGCTGTGCGGCAAGAGCGCGCCGTGCGCGCTGCGCCTGGAGGTGCTGCTGGAGCGGCCGCTGCGCGTCTTCCATGTGGAGCTGGAGGTCACCGACATCAACGACAATGCGCCCGTCTTCCCCGCCGCCCGAAAAAACCTCAGCATCGCGGAATCGTCTGTGCCGGAGTCTCGTTTCCCGCTGGAGGGCGCGTCGGATGCGGATATCGGAGCGAACGCGCAGCTCTCCTACACACTCAGCCCCAGCGAGCACTTCTCTCTGGATTTGCACCGCAGTGAGGAATACCGAGAATCCCTCTTTCTGGTACTCACGAAATCTCTGGACCGCGAGACGATTCCCGTTCACCGGTTGGTGCTGACGGCGAGTGACGGGGGCCGGCCGTCTCTGACGGGGACAATGGAACTGGTGATCTCTGTGGAGGATGCGAACGACAACGCGCCCCAGTTCAACCAGTCGGTGTATAAAGTGCAGCTGCTGGAGAACTCTACAGAGGGGACGCTTGTGGCGAGGGTGAATGCGACAGATCCGGATTTGGGAAGTAATGGTGAAGTGACATTTAGTGTGAGCAATACTTTTCCTGAAAAGGGGATGAACATTTTCCTTTTAAATGGGAAGACGGGTGAAATTCATCTGGCGGGTAGCGTAGATTATGAAGAGGTTCCTTTATATGAGATACAAATCGAAGCAAGAGATAAGGGTACGCCCTCGCTGTCGGGCCACTGCAAGGTGGTGCTGGAGGTGCTGGACGTGAACGACAACGCGCCGGAGGTGTGGGTGACGTCGCTGTCGGTGCCGGTGCCCGAGGACGCGTCGGTGGGGACGGTGGTGGCCCTGCTGAGCGTGTCGGACCGGGACTCGGGGGAGAACGGCCGCGTGCGGTGCTGGGTGTGGCCGGCGTCGCCGTTCGGGCTGGAGGCGACGTTCGCGGGCTCGTACTCGCTGGTGCTGCGCGAGGCGCTGGACCGGGAGCGGGTGTCGGAGTACGAGGTGGAGGTGCGTGCGGAGGACGGCGGGGCGCCGGCGCTGGGCGCCAGGCGCGGGCTGCGGGTGCCGGTGTCGGACGTGAACGACAACGCGCCCGCGTTCGCGCAGGCCGTGTACACGGTGCTGGCGCGGGAGAACAACGCGGCGGGCGCGGAGCTGGCGCGGCTGTGGGCGCGGGACCCGGACGAGGCGGGCAACGGGCGCGTCAGCTACTCGGTGTGGGAGGGCGGCGCGGGCGGCGGCGGGTGGCGGGCGGCGTCGAGCTACGTGTCGCTGGAGGCGGAGAGCGGGCGTCTGTGGGCGCTGCAGCCCCTGGACTACGAGGAGCTGCAGGTGCTGCAGTTCGAGGTGCGCGCCGTGGACGCGGGGGAGCCGCCGCTGTGGGGCAACGCCACGGTGCAGCTCTTCGTGCTGGACGAGAACGACAACGCGCCGGCGCTGCTGCCGCCCGCGGGCCCGGCACCGGAGGCGGGCGCGGCGGCGGCCGAGGCGGCGGCGGCGGCGGGGGCGGGCTCGGTGTGGGAGCCGGGCACGCTGTGGGCGTGGGCGGCGTGGGGGGCGCCGGCGGGGCAGGTGGTGGCGAAGATCCGCGCCGTGGACGCGGACTCGGGCTACAACGCGTGGCTGCGCTACGAGCTGTGGGAGCCGCGGGGCAAGGGCCCGTTCCGCGTGGGGCTCTACAGCGGCGAGGTGAGCACGGCGCGGGCGCTGGACGAGGCGGACGGGCCTCGCCAGAGGCTGCTGATCGTCGTGCGCGACCACGGCGAGCCGGCGCGCTCGGCCACGGCCACGCTCAGCGTGTCGCTGCTCGAGGCCGCCGAGGCGGCGCTGGCCGCGGGATCCTCCTCGTCGTCATTGTCGTCGTCGTTGTCGGTGTCGCGCTCGGCGGCGGGCGCGGAGCCGGGGCCCGGCGGCGCGGCGAGCGCGGCGACCAACGTGTGGCTGGTGGTGGCCATCTGCGCGGTGTCGAGCCTGTTCCTGCTGGCCGTGGTGCTGTACGTGGCGTCGCGCTGGGCGCCGCGGGCGGCCGTGCTCTCGGGGCCCGGGCCCACGACGCTCGTGTGCGCCAGCGAAGTGGGCAGCTGGTCGTACTCGCAGCGCCACAGCCGCAGCCTGTGCGTGGCGGACGGCGCGGCCAAGAGCGACCTCATGGTTTTCAGCCCCAACTTCCCTCCGCCGCCGCCCGGCGCCGCGCCCAAGGACACGCAGCCGGAGCCCTCCGCTCTCCTCCACACGGTCAGTGCCAATACCCTTCTCGTCTCTCTTCTATCCCCTTTCGCACCTTATCTCTCCATCCATAAGCTGCTCTGTTATCCGGGCTCCGCCCCCGCAGCCTGAAGTCGATGGCTGCTGCGGTGCGTTAATTGCTCCATTGTATCTGCTGCGTCGTCCTTGAAGAGGGAGGGTGTCTCTGTAACCCCTTGTGGTACGCACCTGAAATTCACTGCTGTGGGCATTGCTGTGGAATTGTTCTGCCCTAGAATGAATTCTTTGCTGATTGCAATGAGAGCTGTCCTGTGATTCCTCGATGTTTCCGTTTTGGAGACAACGTTCCTTCTGGCTGGTTGTGTGGGTTTCCACGAGCTTGCTGAATGTGTGCAGGACAGGCTGTGGTGCTGACAGTCCCTCAGGTGCTGTGTATCTCCTCACTGCTTCTGCTGGCTGCTGGATGTGGTGCTATCACGTGTGGTTTCCTCCCTGGCCTGATGTTCTGTCATTTCTTCTCTACAAGAGATGCAAGGCAAGGTGATAATGTGGACTTCTGTCCCCATTTTTTTATGGAAGCTGGGAAGGTTTTGTGGCCTTTTCATATTTTGTTTCCCACCCAGCTGTTGTTACAATTTGCTATCCTGGCTGGAGAGGTAGTTGGATGGTCACTGACCTCTTTTTGGTATGTTTTTTTCAATATTTACATTTGGAACACATTAAAAAGTTCCCCGTAAATCCTCTTCTAAGTAAAAATGGCCACAAAAAATCTTAAAATAAATTTCTTGTACACGGTGGATGGCCTCTGTCAGTGTCCTTTTCCACGAGAGCTGTCCCAACATGACTGCTACAGGAAATATTGGTCTCAGATCTCACAACAAGATGCACCTGCAGAATCTCCCAGACCACCTATGTGATTCCATCTGTGGGGATTTCACCAGTGGGGATTTCTCTCATTCCTGGGAAGGTGAGCAAAAGTCTAATTGACCCCTGAGGTAGGAAAGGAAATTTTGCTTTGTCACGGAGGTGAATGTGGCAGTGACACTGAGCAGGTCCTGGCCATGTCCTGGCTTTGAGCACTGGGAAGCCTCCTCTGAGGGAACCTGAAATCATTTGTAACACAATAGGTCATATCATAGGAGGTCTGGAATGGGAATGATACCCTTTTCTGGAGAATAATTGTTACAGACTGGGGATGGAGGATGCTTAGAGGAAAGCAGGAGGCAGGATGGGCCCAGAGTGTTTCTACCCAGGATCGTTTCTATGTTCCAAGAGTCTGGTGTTGCAAACCCTCTGCATCATGAGACAAAATCTGGTATTGAAATGGCCACAGAGTCCTTTGGGTTTATGAATATCTCCCGTCAGAGACAGTCCCTCGTGCTGCCTCTGGCCTGACATGTGGAATGCGTTGGGTGACAATTCATGGAGACTGATGAACATTTTTACTGCTGTTTTGGGAGTGTTGTTGTGGGAGGGTGGCAATACAAATTGCTTTCCATGTGTACTGTAGAGCATTTATAGCAGCTTCCACAGCTCTTGGCATGGTGGACCTTTGCTTCATCTCATCAGAGATAATTTTTAAGGTCAGTTGAAGAGATGGGTTTAATCTGGTGCTTTTCTTCCCCTTCCTGTGCTCCTGCATGGTCAATCTGGGTAGAGATGGTGTGTCCTGTTATCACACATGGCTTATTCTGGTGTCTGGATGTGCACACCAGTCCTCCACATCTACAGAGCTGCCCAGCTCTGGCTTTCTTATCTTGAAATTGTCTCACATATTTAACATTTTGAGTGCACTTGTGCTTTTGGTGTGATCTCTTGAAGAAGATCTGTGGGGATTTGGATCAGTATTGTTCACGTGTCTAATCACAGGACATTTAATAACTCGTTTTCTATCTGCTATTGCTGAAAAGGTACAAAGCATCCGGGCATGAGGGAAAAGTCAAAGAGTCACAGAATGGATTTGCAGCACTCTGTGTATTTGTGCCAGCCATGGGAGAGAATTTGAGTACGTCTTTGGGGTTTGGGGTGGGAATAGAGACTTGCTGCTTAACTGTGGAGATCCCAGTTCCCAAGGTGCAAGATACAGGATCACAATAGAATATCGGGAGGGAGATCTCACTATACATTGCTGCTCTTCTGGAATCCTACCAGGGCATCCAGAAGTTCTGCATATCTTAGGGTACTGTTGTTCTTTCTGGTATTGCTGCTTGTGAAGACATCTGCCGCGCATGCTTTTAACTACATGGTTTTGATGTGGAATATGGCTTTTCCTGTAAGAAACTGTTTGAAATCTGGGTCATGCTGCCGAGGCTTTTCTGAACACTTCTTTGAAGTCAGAAGGGAAGAGGAATGAGAGCTTTTTCTAAAGAATATATTGCTACTCGATATCAAAGATTTTGAAGAGATGGTAAGACAATTCCCTTCCTGGTAAGGGAAAAGTGAACAGAGGGTGGAAATGAAGGTAAATTGAGAGCTAGAAGAGTGCAGAGAAGGAAGCAGGATGCATATAGAAAAAGAGAAGGAAAGAAGAAAGTAATAGTATAAGAGAGAGAGAAAGGGACAATCTATACATGGATTTACTGGCATGTCACCGGTACTACTAGTACACAGAAGAACCGAAGAAGGCAACAAAGGAGAGAAAAAAAGAAGGAAAGGAAGACGAGAAAGAAAATAATACAAAACATTATACGAAATAATGGCACAATGAGGTAATTAAGAATGGGGGATGACAAAGAGAAGAAATTTAAAACAGGATTACGCACGGACGTTGCCTCAAAGTGCTGGTCGGAGCTGGTTGTCAACAGGCTCCAGCTCGGTTTAGAATACTGCGTTCCAGCGCTGATACCACGGAATTAGAATTGGTGGATCCGAATAATTTTGTTTGGAGCGCGGCGCCGGAGGCGGCTGGCGAGATACCAGAAGGGATGAGAAGAGAGCATCGGAAAATTCCAAAGGATAAAGTATAAAGGAGCGCTGTAAGAAGAAGCAGAGCGGACAGCCATGAGGGAGCGGAGGCAGGGGCGCGGTGTCGGAGCGTGTGAGGCGGCGGAGCAGCGCACGGTGTCGCTGCAGGCTCAGGAACGGCGTGTGGGCGGCTCCGCCCCGGTGCGGCGGAGAGCCCGGCTGTGAGCGCGGGGGGGCGGCGCGGGCCGGGCAGCAGAGCCGGTGCGAGCGGGCGGCGGCGGGGAGCCGTGCGGGGCCCGGGCCGGGGCCGGCGGCCGGAGCGGCGGCCGGAGCGGCGGCGGTAGGGATGGAGGAGCGCTGCTGCGCGGCGGTGCTGCGGGTGCTGGTGCTGCAGGCGGCCTGGGCGCTGGCGGGCGGGCAGGTGCGCTACTCGGTGCCGGAGGAAGCCAAGGCCGGCACGGTGGTGGGCCGTCTGGCGCAGGACCTGGGCCTGGAGGCGGGCGAGGCGGAGGCGCGGCGGCTGCGGCTGGTGGCGCAGGGCCGGCGGGCGAGCGTGGAGGTGAGCGGGGCGAGCGGCGCGCTGCTGGTGAGCTCGCGGCTCGACCGGGAGGAGCTGTGCGGCAAGAGCGCGCCGTGCGCGCTGCGCCTGGAGGTGCTGCTGGAGCGGCCGCTGCGCGTCTTCCATGTGGAGCTGGAGGTCACCGACATCAACGACAATGCGCCCGTCTTCCCCGCCGCCCGAAAAAACCTCAGCATCGCGGAATCGTCTGTGCCGGGGTCTCGTTTCCCGCTGGAGGGCGCGTCGGATGCGGACATCGGAACGAACGCGCAGCTCTCCTACACACTCAGTCCCAGCGAGCATTTTTCACTCGATGTTAAATCTTCTGATGAAAGCAGGAAGTCTCTGTTTCTGGTACTCGCAAAATCTTTAGACCGCGAGACGATTCCCGTTCACCGGTTGGTGCTGACGGCGACTGACGGGGGCCGGCCGTCTCTGACGGGGACAATGGAACTGGTGATCTCGGTGCTGGATGCGAACGACAACGCGCCCCAGTTCAACCAGTCGGTGTATAAAGTGCAGCTACCGGAGAACTCTACAGAGGGGACGCTTGTAACACGTGTGAATGCCACGGATCCGGACGAAGGGAGCAATAAGGAGTTTTCCTACAGCATCTTGAGTTCGACTCCTATCGCTAACAAAGAATTCTTTACTATTGATTCCAAGACGGGTGAGATCAGATTGAAGGGTACTTTGGATTTTGAAGACGTTCGTTTACACGAATTGCAAATCGAAGCGACAGATAAAGGGACTCCCCCGCTGTCGGGTCACTGCAGCGTGGAGCTGGAGGTGCTGGATGTGAACGACAACGCGCCGGAGGTGTGGGTGACGTCGCTGTCGGTGCCGGTGCCCGAGGACGCGTCGGTGGGGACGGTGGTGGCCCTGCTGAGCGTGTCGGACCGGGACTCGGGGGAGAACGGCCGCGTGCGGTGCTGGGTGTGGCCGGCGTCGCCGTTCGGGCTGGAGGCGACGTTCGCGGGCTCGTACTCGCTGGTGCTGCGCGAGGCGCTGGACCGGGAGCGGGTGTCGGAGTACGAGGTGGAGGTGCGTGCGGAGGACGGCGGGGCGCCGGCGCTGGGCGCCAGGCGCGGGCTGCGGGTGCCGGTGTCGGACGTGAACGACAACGCGCCCGCGTTCGCGCAGGCCGTGTACACGGTGCTGGCGCGGGAGAACAACGCGGCGGGCGCGGAGCTGGCGCGGCTGTGGGCGCGGGACCCGGACGAGGCGGGCAACGGGCGCGTCAGCTACTCGGTGTGGGAGGGCGGCGCGGGCGGCGGCGGGTGGCGGGCGGCGTCGAGCTACGTGTCGCTGGAGGCGGAGAGCGGGCGTCTGTGGGCGCTGCAGCCCCTGGACTACGAGGAGCTGCAGGTGCTGCAGTTCGAGGTGCGCGCCGTGGACGCGGGGGAGCCGCCGCTGTGGGGCAACGCCACGGTGCAGCTCTTCGTGCTGGACGAGAACGACAACGCGCCGGCGCTGCTGCCGCCCGCGGGCCCGGCACCGGAGGCGGGCGCGGCGGCGGCCGAGGCGGCGGCGGCGGCGGCGGCGGGGGCGGGCTCGGTGTGGGAGCCGGGCACGCTGTGGGCGTGGGCGGCGTGGGGGACGCCGGCGGGGCAGGTGGTGGCGAAGATCCGCGCCGTGGACGCGGACTCGGGCTACAACGCGTGGCTGCGCTACGAGCTGTGGGAGCCGCGGGGCAAGGGCCCGTTCCGCGTGGGGCTCTACAGCGGCGAGGTGAGCACGGCGCGGGCGCTGGACGAGGCGGACGGGCCTCGCCAGAGGCTGCTGATCGTCGTGCGCGACCACGGCGAGCCGGCGCGCTCGGCCACGGCCACGCTCAGCGTGTCGCTGCTCGAGGCCGCCGAGGCGGCGCTGGCCGCGGGATCCTCCTCGTCGTCATTGTCGTCGTCGTTGTCGGTGTCGCGCTCGGCGGCGGGCGCGGAGCCGGGGCCCGGCGGCGCGGCGAGCGCGGCGACCAACGTGTGGCTGGTGGTGGCCATCTGCGCGGTGTCGAGCCTGTTCCTGCTGGCCGTGGTGCTGTACGTGGCGTCGCGCTGGGCGCCGCGGGCGGCCGTGCTCTCGGGGCCCGGGCCCACGACGCTCGTGTGCGCCAGCGAAGTGGGCAGCTGGTCGTACTCGCAGCGACACAGCCGCAGCCTGTGCGTGGCGGACGGCGCGGCCAAGAGCGACCTCATGGTTTTCAGCCCCAACTTCCCTCCGCCGCCGCCCGGCGCCGCGCCCAAGGACACGCAGCCGGAGCCCTCCGCTCTCCTCCACACGGTCAGTGCCAATACCCTGCTCACCTCTATTCTGTCCCCTTTTGCACCTTGTCTCTCCATCTATAAGCTGCTCTCTTATCCGGGCTCCGCCCCCGCAACCTGGAGGCGATGGCTGCTTCGGTGCGTTAATTGCTCCATTGTATCTGCTGCGTCGTCCTTGAAGAGGGAGGGTGTCTCTGTAACCCCTTGTGGTATGCACCTGAAATTCACTGCTATGGGCATTGCTGTGGAATTGTTCTGCCCTAGAATGAATTCTTTGCTGATTGCAATGAGAGCTGTCCTGTGATTCCTCGATGTTTCCGTTTTGGAGCCAGCGTTCCTTCTGGCTGGTTGTGTGGGTTTCCACGAGCTTGCTGAACGTGTGCAGGATAGGCTGTGGTGGTGACAGTCCGTCAGGTGCTTTGTATCTCCTCACTGCTTCTGCTGGCTGCTGGATGTGGTGCTATCACGTGTGGTTTCTTCCCTGGCCTGATGTTCTGTCATTTGTTCTCTACAAGAGATGCAAGGCAAGGTGATAATGTGGACTTCTGTCCCCATTTTATTACGGAAGCTGGGAAGGCTTTGTGGCCTTTTCATATTTTGTTTCCCACCCAGCTGTTGTTACAATTTGCTATCCTGGCTGGAGAGGTAGTTTGATGGTCACTGACCTCTTTTTGGTATGTTTTTTTCAATATTTACATTTGGAACACATTAAAAAGTTCCCCGTAAATCCTCTTCTAAATAACAATGGCCACAAAAAATCTTAAAATAAATTTCTTGTACACGGTGGATGGCCTCTGTCAGTGTCCTTTTGCACGAGAGCTGTCCCAACATGACTGCTACAGGAAATAGTGATCTCAGATCTCAGAACAAGATGCACCTGCAGAATCTTCCAGACCATGTATATGTTGCCATCTGTGGGGATTTCACCGGTGGGGATTTCTTTCTTTCCTGGGAAGGTGAGGAAAAGTCTAGTTGTCCCTTGAAGTAGGGAAAGGAAATTTTGCCTTGCCACGGAGGTGAATGTGGCAGTGACACTGAGGAGGTCCTGGCCATGTCCTGGTTTGAAAGGTGACCTTGAGCACTGGGAAGCCTCCTCTGAGGGAACCTGAAATCATTTGTAACACAATAGGTCATATCATAGGAGGACTGGAATGGGAATGAGACCCTTTTCTGGAGAATAATTGTTACAGACTGGGGATGGAGGATGCTTAGAGGAAAGCAGGAGGCAGGATGGGCCCAGAGTGTTTCTGCCCAGGATCGTTTATATGTTCCAAGAGTCTGGTGTTGCAAACCCTCTGCATCATGAGACAAAATCTGGTATTGAAATGGCCACAGAGTCTTTTGGGTTTATGAATTTCTTCCGTCAGAGACAGTCCCTTGTGCTGCCTCTGGCCTGACGTGGAATGCGTTGGGTGACAATTCATGGAGACTGATGAACATTTTTGCTGCTGTTTTGGGAAGTGTTGTTGTGGGAGGGTGGCAATACAAATTGCTTTCCATGTGTACTATAGAGCATTTATAGCAGCTTCCACAGCTCTTGGCATGGTGGACCTTTGCTTTATCTCATCAGAGATAATTTTTAAGGTCAGTTGAAGAGATGGGTTTAATCTGGTGCTTTTCTTCCTCTTCTTGTGCTCCTGCATGGTCAATCTGGGTAGAGAAGGTGTCTCCTGTTATCACACATGGCTAATTCTGGCGTCTGGATGTGCACACCAATCCTCCACATCTACAGAGCTGCCCAGCTCTGGCTTTCTCATCTTGAAATTGTCGATAGTTAACATTTTGTGTGCACTTCTGCTTTTGGTGTGATCTCTTGAAGAAGATATGTGGGGATTTGGATCATTATTGTTCACGAGTCTAATCACAGAACATTTAATAACTCATTCTGTAGCTGCTATTGCTGAAAAGGCACGAAGCATCCTGGCATGAGGGAAAAGTCAGAGTCACAGAAGGGATTTTCAGCACTCTGTGTATTTGTGCCAGCCATGGGAGAGAATTTGAGTACGTCTTTGGGGTTTGGGGAGGGAATAGAGACTTTCTGCTTAACTGCGGAGAATCCAGTTCCAGGGTGTAAGATACAGGATCACAATAGTATCTCGTGTGGGGGATCTCACTATACATTGCTGCTCTTCTGGAATCCTACCAGGGCGTCCAGAAGTTCTGCATATCTTAGGGTACTGTTGTTCTTTCTGGTATTGCTGCTTGTGAAGACATCTGCCTTGTGTGCCTTGTGGTTTTGATGTGGAATATTTTGATGTGGAATAATTATTTGTTTTTAAGGTGGAATATTGTTTGTTAATGGGAAGGTTTTTGAAATTTGGGTCATGCTGCCGAGGCTTCTCTGAACACTTCCTTGAAGTCAGAAGAGAAGAGGAATACGAGCTTTTTCTAAAGAATATGTTCCTACACCATATCAAGAATGTTGAAGACATGGTAAGATAAGTCCCTTCTTGGTAAAGGAAAAGTGAACAGAGAGTGGAAATGGAATTAAATTGAAAGCAAGAAGAGTGCAATGGAGGAAGGAAAGGTGGATATAATGAGAGGGAAAGAAGAAAGAAGTAGAAAAACAGAGAGAGAAAGGAACTAATTATAAATGAGTTCACTGGCACGTCACCAACAGTACCCCTAGACACAACAATGGAAGAATGCAACAAAGGAAAGAAAAAAGGAGGAAAGGAAGAAGAGAAAGATAACTGGAAAGAATATGCTACTAAATAATGGCACAATGAGGTAATTAAGAATGGAAGATTACAAAGAGAAGAAATTTAAAACAGGATTACGCACGGATGTTGCCTCAAAGTGCTGGTCGGAGCTGGTTGTCAACAGGATCCGGCTCGGTTTAGAATACTGCGTTCCAGCGCTGATACCAGGAAATTAGAGTTGGTGGATCCGAATAATTTTGTTTGGAGCGCGGCGCCGGAGACGACAGGCAAGATACCAGAAGAGATAAAAAGAGAGTATCGGAAACAGTCCAAAGGATAAAGTATAAAGGCGCGCTGTAAGAAGAAGCAGCAGAGCAGACGGCCATGAGGGAGCGGAGTCAGAGGCGCGGTGTCGGAGCGTGTGAGGCGGCGGAGCAGCGCACGGTGTCGCTGCAGGCTCAGGAACGGCGTGTGGGCGGCTCCGCCCCGGTGCGGCGGAGAGCCCGGCTGTGAGCGCGGGGGGGCGGCGCGGGCCGGGCAGCAGAGCCGGTGCGAGCGGGCGGCGGCGGGGAGCCGTGCGGGGCCCGGGCCGGGGCCGGCGGCCGGAGCGGCGGCCGGAGCGGCGGCGGTAGGGATGGAGGAGCGCTGCTGCGCGGCGGTGCTGCGGGTGCTGGTGCTGCAGGCGGCCTGGGCGCTGGCGGGCGGGCAGGTGCGCTACTCGGTGCCGGAGGAAGCCAAGGCCGGCACGGTGGTGGGCCGTCTGGCGCAGGACCTGGGCCTGGAGGCGGGCGAGGCGGAGGCGCGGCGGCTGCGGCTGGTGGCGCAGGGCCGGCGGGCGAGCGTGGAGGTGAGCGGGGCGAGCGGCGCGCTGCTGGTGAGCTCGCGGCTCGACCGGGAGGAGCTGTGCGGCAAGAGCGCGCCGTGCGCGCTGCGCCTGGAGGTGCTGCTGGAGCGGCCGCTGCGCGTCTTCCATGTGGAGCTGGAGGTCACCGACATCAACGACAATGCGCCCGTCTTCCCCGCCGCCCGAAAAAACCTCAGCATCGCGGAACTGACAACTCTGCCGGGGTCTCGTTTCCCGCTGGAGGGCGCGACGGATGCGGATATCGGAGCGAACGCGCAGCTCTCGTACACACTCAGCCCCAGCGAGCATTTTTCACTCGATGTTAAATCGTCTGATGAAAGTAGGAAATCCCTGTTTCTGGTACTCGCAAAGTCTTTAGACCGTGAGACGATTCCCGTTCACAGGTTGGTGCTGACAGCGAGTGACGGGGGCCGGCCGTCTCTGACGGGGACAATGGAGCTGGTGATCTCGGTGCTGGATGTTAACGACAACGCGCCCCAGTTCAACCAGTCGGTGTATAAAGTGCAGCTACCGGAGAACTCTACAGAGGGGACGCTTGTAACACGTGTGAATGCCACGGATCCCGACGAAGGGAGCAATAAGGAGTTTTTCTACAGCATCTCGGGTTCGACTCCTATAGCTAACAAAGAAGTGTTTACTATTGACTCCAAGACGGGTGAGATCAAATTGAAGGGTACTTTGGATTTCGAAGACGTTCGTTTACATGAATTGCAAATCGAAGCGACAGATAAAGGGACTCCCCCGCTGTCGGGTCACTGCAGCGTGGAGCTGGAGGTGCTGGACGTGAACGACAACGCGCCGGAGGTGTGGGTGACGTCGCTGTCGGTGCCGGTGCCCGAGGACGCGTCGGTGGGGACGGTGGTGGCCCTGCTGAGCGTGTCGGACCGGGACTCGGGGGAGAACGGCCGCGTGCGGTGCTGGGTGTGGCCGGCGTCGCCGTTCGGGCTGGAGGCGACGTTCGCGGGCTCGTACTCGCTGGTGCTGCGCGAGGCGCTGGACCGGGAGCGGGTGTCGGAGTACGAGGTGGAGGTGCGTGCGGAGGACGGCGGGGCGCCGGCGCTGGGCGCCAGGCGCGGGCTGCGGGTGCCGGTGTCGGACGTGAACGACAACGCGCCCGCGTTCGCGCAGGCCGTGTACACGGTGCTGGCGCGGGAGAACAACGCGGCGGGCGCGGAGCTGGCGCGGCTGTGGGCGCGGGACCCGGACGAGGCGGGCAACGGGCGCGTCAGCTACTCGGTGTGGGAGGGCGGCGCGGGCGGCGGCGGGTGGCGGGCGGCGTCGAGCTACGTGTCGCTGGAGGCGGAGAGCGGGCGTCTGTGGGCGCTGCAGCCCCTGGACTACGAGGAGCTGCAGGTGCTGCAGTTCGAGGTGCGCGCCGTGGACGCGGGGGAGCCGCCGCTGTGGGGCAACGCCACGGTGCAGCTCTTCGTGCTGGACGAGAACGACAACGCGCCGGCGCTGCTGCCGCCCGCGGGCCCGGCACCGGAGGCGGGCGCGGCGGCGGCCGAGGCGGCGGCGGCGGCGGCGGGGGCGGGCTCGGTGTGGGAGCCGGGCACGCTGTGGGCGTGGGCGGCGTGGGGGACGCCGGCGGGGCAGGTGGTGGCGAAGATCCGCGCCGTGGACGCGGACTCGGGCTACAACGCGTGGCTGCGCTACGAGCTGTGGGAGCCGCGGGGCAAGGGCCCGTTCCGCGTGGGGCTCTACAGCGGCGAGGTGAGCACGGCGCGGGCGCTGGACGAGGCGGACGGGCCTCGCCAGAGGCTGCTGATCGTCGTGCGCGACCACGGCGAGCCGGCGCGCTCGGCCACGGCCACGCTCAGCGTGTCGCTGCTCGAGGCCGCCGAGGCGGCGCTGGCCGCGGGATCCTCCTCGTCGTTGTCGTCGTCGTTGTCGGTGTCGCGCTCGGCGGCGGGCGCGGAGCCGGGGCCCGGCGGCGCGGCGAGCGCGGCGACCAACGTGTGGCTGGTGGTGGCCATCTGCGCGGTGTCGAGCCTGTTCCTGCTGGCCGTGGTGCTGTACGTGGCGTCGCGCTGGGCGCCGCGGGCGGCCGTGCTCTCGGGGCCCGGGCCCACGACGCTCGTGTGCGCCAGCGAAGTGGGCAGCTGGTCGTACTCGCAGCGCCACAGCCGCAGCCTGTGCGTGGCGGACGGCGCGGCCAAGAGCGACCTCATGGTTTTCAGCCCCAACTTCCCTCCGCCGCCGCCCGGCGCCGCGCCCAAGGACACGCAGCCGGAGCCCTCCGCTCTCCTCCACACGGTCAGTGGTCCTCCTTTTCTCGCTCAGTCCGCTCCCTCCGTCCCCCTCTGCATTTGCTGTCTTTTAGCAGGGCTCTGTTCCCTCCCCCGGGGGCGGTCCGTGTTTCATTTTCTTTTACCCTTTGAGTGCTGGTTTCATTATCCCTTTTCTTCGTGGTCCGTAATGTGTTGCATCGCAGCAGGTTTTTTGTTCCAGTGTGATCTCCTCCTTCACTTATCTTGTTCATGATTGCAGCTCTGCAATATACTTAAATGTTGCTGCCCTCATTGCAAAGTTGAATGTAATACTTCTCTTGCAGTGTCTCGTGAGTCTTACATTTTTGATGACTCTGAGAATGGAATTCATCTATATGTCACTTTCTTCTCTATTTTGTAATCTTAGAACCTTCAGTGGCTGTTTCAGGGAACAGTCACAGTCTGTCTTGAAATCACATCTCTTTCTTTTCTGGGTCTACTCAGATTTGTAGTCTCTTGCACTGAAAATATTTTGCCGTTTTCCTACCCAGGTCTTCAGAGTAATCTGGCCTTTCTGCAGTTCTTTTCAGCAGACCTGTATTTGAACTCTGCTCCGTAGGGTGAATCTCTTGTAGTCTTTGATACTTTACTGTTCATGACTTTCTGAGATCCCCTCATGAGTTATTAAATGGAACAATCGTTGAAAAGATTTCTGCCTGACTGCAATGTTTACCTTATCTTGCTGGTGTTATCAGGTCTGGTTTTCTTCCCTCTGTGGTGTTGATAAGAAGTCCGAGTGCCTCTTTCAGTCTTTCATTTAGAATGGAGTATCTTCACTTGCTATCATTTCCCTGTCTTACAGGTGGGGCAGTTCTAATGAATTTCTCGACTGCTGTGAATTGCTGGTTTCCAGTCTTTTCTTACTCAGAAGTCTGTCCTCCTTTTTGATTCGGTTCTGAAATAGAAATCTATATCTGAAAGTCCTGCCTCTTCACAGTGCATGGCATATATTAGTTTGTGAAGTACTACAGAATTACTATAGGCATGAAAAAGAAGTATTTCACATTTGCCCTTCTAAGTATGATTGAAATGCACTTTCTAAGGTAAGGTGCTTAACTGCAGAAGAACACAAACCAAAGTAGATGTCAAAATGTGCAGCTGTAGTGGTAGACTGAGCAAGACCTGTTGGTATAGGACTTGTTTTTGTTGGATTAATGTATTTGTAGAAGCACCTCAGTTTTGTTTCTGACTTGGGTACTCCCATATACCCAGCAGTCATAGGCATTGTATTTCTAGGATGTTGTGGGGTTTTGACATTATCTTATTTGTGTTTGCTTAATTTTGTTTTTTCCTTCCCCGAGAATACTTTTTAAAATAAAATGAATTTTTTTTGTCTCATTGTGTGCTTTGCTTATGATAAACATGTGAATACGAAGATGGATGTTGCTTGAAACTCCCGATTTCCAGAGAGCGATTTAGCTTGACTTTATCAGAAGATGTGTTGGCAATTCTGAATGAAAGCCATGCTGCCAAAGAATGCTCTTTTATTTCAGAGTCTGTGCCCCTTGCCATCGCTGTGGTTCACTGTCTTGTAGTCTCTTAAGGTCAATTTTACTTCGAGAGAATGCTCTGAGGCTTCAGGTTTCATTTATTTCTGCCTTCATAGAAACGGATACAGAAATGCTGGCAATACAGCAGGGATTTGAAAGAATGGAAAAAAACCTGTTTGATTTTTCAGCCCTGCTTCCTGAAATTTGGAACAGTGATCCTTGAATATAGGCCTGACAATAGACACTTAGAAATAAATCAAGACAACAGTGAGAATAGTAACAGATGTAATTAAAAATATCTATCGAGGGACCTACATGGATTTTTTTAGTGTTTTGTATATTCATTTTTTTGTTGTTTTTTACCTCATCGTTGATTCTTCCTGTGGTAGAGCCAGCAACTCACTAATCTGTGAAATTCCCTGGTTTATATTATTGCCTGGATTACAGGGCAGGGCAGCAGAAAGTTCTGTAGCTGTGTAGAGAAGAGGCTCTGATGCATTTATGTCAGTAGATGAAGTAGAACCCTGGGAACTTTTCATGAGATGAACTGTGCCTTGCCAGAACAGTGGTGCAACCCTTTTATCTCATCTTCAGTTGAGTCATGGTTGAATGATTCTGCTGTGTCCTGCAGCAGCTCATCTCCATCAGTAACGGGCACATTGTTTTGCTGTACTGTGAGTTTCTACCTGCCTAAAAATGAAAACCAAGACCTTGATCGCCATTGTGCAGCTACACTTTGGGGATAAAACTTAGAGAAAATACTTTACTGACACATAAAGATGAGAGACTTCATGTTCCCTGAGATATTTCACCCTTCTGAGAGGATTTCTGCTCTGTGAGAATGTTTAGAGCATAGGGTTGGGGTGTTGCTGATGGAGTTGGATGTCTTTGGAACTTGTATTTGCTGATGCTTTACTCGGTTGGAAATATACTTTGGAAGGCAAAACAATTCTGCTATGGATAGGTACTCTTTGTAGTATGATGGGTGTAGTGTATTATTTACTCTGCAAAAAACCAAGGAGACTGTGTGGAATTGCTCAGCAACGTCCCTGTCACAAAGCCATTAAAAGGTAAGCAATTTATATTCATTTCTAGCATTTCTAAACTAGACCAAGTACATTACATATGAATCTATGTCTTCTGAAGACCTGAGTACTTTCTATAAATGGAAGATCGAGGATACAGTCTTATTCTGTAGAGAAAACAGCTGAAGTATCTTCCAGAAGAAAACATACATGAGAAAATTGAGTTATGCCTCCTCAGGCATAGGAGAAAATAAAGTCCGGAGATCAGAAGTGAGGTAGGCTTTATACAGTGAAGATGGCTCCTGGGTCAATATGGGTATTCAATTATACGTACATTTTGGCAAGTGTACTTTGCAACTAAAATGCCTGAAGGAAGGAGAAGAGGAAGAGGAGAAGGAGAAGGGGAGGAGACAAAAGGACCAACTATTACCGCTGCGGAGGAAGACAGTGTTCGGAAGGGAAATCTGGAAGCTCGTCGGTCCGAGCGGGCGGAGCCACGGCCGGTCCATCCCCGCCCGGAGCCGCAGCGGGAGGAGGGCGGCGGGCGGCTGCTCACGGAACGAGCCGCGGTCGGACACCAGGTGCCGCTGTTGGCCGCGAAAGCGCCGTCAGACACGGAAGGGCGGCAGCTCCTCCCCGAGCCTCAGTCACGGCGCTGTCAGCGGGAGGAAGGATGCGGCGGACCGGCCCGGGAGGGGCGCCCAGAAAGCAGAGCGGGGTGCCGCTCCTCCCAGGGAGACCCTAAGGCGATCGGCGGGGGAGTGACGGAGAGCCGGTCAGGGCCAGGGAAGGGATCGGAGGTGACAGTGGCAGCGATGCGTTGGGAAGCCGTGCTGCGGGTGCTGGTGCTGCAGGCGGCCTGGGCGCTGGCGGGCGGGCAGGTGCGCTACTCGGTGCCGGAGGAAGCCAAGGCCGGCACGGTGGTGGGCCGTCTGGCGCAGGACCTGGGCCTGGAGGCGGGCGAGGCGGAGGCGCGGCGGCTGCGGCTGGTGGCGCAGGGCCGGCGGGCGAGCGTGGAGGTGAGCGGGGCGAGCGGCGCGCTGCTGGTGAGCTCGCGGCTCGACCGGGAGGAGCTGTGCGGCAAGAGCGCGCCGTGCGCGCTGCGCCTGGAGGTGCTGCTGGAGCGGCCGCTGCGCGTCTTCCATGTGGAGCTGGAGGTCACCGACATCAACGACAATGCGCCCGTCTTCCGTGTGGACGAAGAAGCCTTAAACATCGCGGAATCGTCTGCGCCCGGGTCTCGTTTCCCGCTGGAGGGCGCGTCGGATGCGGATATCGGAACGAACGCGCAGCTCTCGTACACACTCAGCCCCAGCGAGTATTTCAGTCTGGATCATCAGGGAAATAATGACCAGAGTGCATCTTTGGGTTTTATTTTAACGAAATCTCTGGACCGCGAGACGATTCCCGTACACCGGTTGGTGCTGACGGCGAGTGACGGGGGCCGGCCGTCTCTGACGGGGACAATGGAGCTGGTGATCTCTGTGGAGGATGCAAACGACAACGCGCCCCAATTCAACCAGTCGGTGTATAAAGTTAAGGCTCTAGAAGGTTCAGAGCTCGGGACTCTGTTAGTCACGCTTAGTGCCACGGATCCTGACGAAGGGATTAATAGTGATATTGTATATCTATTTAATAGACGGGTTAGTACAAAAGTTAAAGAAATGTTCACAATCGACGAAAACAAAGGAGAAATCAGACTTCAAGGCAAATTAGACTATGAAGAAATGGACAGTTACGAGATCCCTGTAGAAGCAAGGGACAAAGGCTCCCCCTCGCTGTCGGGTCACTGCAAGGTGGTGCTGGAGGTGCTGGACGTGAACGACAACGCGCCAGAGGTGTGGGTGACGTCGCTGTCGGTGCCGGTGCCCGAGGACGCGTCGGTGGGGACGGTGGTGGCCCTGCTGAGCGTGTCGGACCGGGACTCGGGGGAGAACGGCCGCGTGCGGTGCTGGGTGTGGCCGGCGTCGCCGTTCGGGCTGGAGGCGACGTTCGCGGGCTCGTACTCGCTGGTGCTGCGCGAGGCGCTGGACCGGGAGCGGGTGTCGGAGTACGAGGTGGAGGTGCGTGCGGAGGACGGCGGGGCGCCGGCGCTGGGCGCCAGGCGCGGGCTGCGGGTGCCGGTGTCGGACGTGAACGACAACGCGCCCGCGTTCGCGCAGGCCGTGTACACGGTGCTGGCGCGGGAGAACAACGCGGCGGGCGCGGAGCTGGCGCGGCTGTGGGCGCGGGACCCGGACGAGGCGGGCAACGGGCGCGTCAGCTACTCGGTGTGGGAGGGCGGCGCGGGCGGCGGCGGGTGGCGGGCGGCGTCGAGCTACGTGTCGCTGGAGGCGGAGAGCGGGCGTCTGTGGGCGCTGCAGCCCCTGGACTACGAGGAGCTGCAGGTGCTGCAGTTCGAGGTGCGCGCCGTGGACGCGGGGGAGCCGCCGCTGTGGGGCAACGCCACGGTGCAGCTCTTCGTGCTGGACGAGAACGACAACGCGCCGGCGCTGCTGCCGCCCGCGGGCCCGGCACCGGAGGCGGGCGCGGCGGCGGCCGAGGCGGCGGCGGCGGCGGCGGGGGCGGGCTCGGTGTGGGAGCCGGGCACGCTGTGGGCGTGGGCGGCGTGGGGGGCGCCGGCGGGGCAGGTGGTGGCGAAGATCCGCGCCGTGGACGCGGACTCGGGCTACAACGCGTGGCTGCGCTACGAGCTGTGGGAGCCGCGGGGCAAGGGCCCGTTCCGCGTGGGGCTCTACAGCGGCGAGGTGAGCACGGCGCGGGCGCTGGACGAGGCGGACGGGCCTCGCCAGAGGCTGCTGATCGTCGTGCGCGACCACGGCGAGCCGGCGCGCTCGGCCACGGCCACGCTCAGCGTGTCGCTGCTCGAGGCCGCCGAGGCGGCGCTGGCCGCGGGATCCTCCTCGTCGTCGTCGTCGTCGTTGTCGGTGTCGCGCTCGGCGGCGGGCGCGGAGCCGGGGCCCGGCGGCGCGGCGAGCGCGGCGACCAACGTGTGGCTGGTGGTGGCCATCTGCGCGGTGTCGAGCCTGTTCCTGCTGGCCGTGGTGCTGTACGTGGCGTCGCGCTGGGCGCCGCGGGCGGCCGTGCTCTCGGGGCCCGGGCCCACGACGCTCGTGTGCGCCAGCGAAGTGGGCAGCTGGTCGTACTCGCAGCGCCACAGCCGCAGCCTGTGCGTGGCGGACGGCGCGGCCAAGAGCGACCTCATGGTTTTCAGCCCCAACTTCCCTCCGCCGCCGCCCGGTCCTGCTGTAGAGAACGGTTCTGCTGGGAAGGGGCCGTCTCTCTCCCCTCTTGCTTCCAGCATGGTAAGAGTCTTCGAAAATTTGCGAGTTTTTTTCTCTCTCTTTTTTAGTGTGATTTACTTAATACATGAATCTTCGATGTATCAAATCAACTTTTCTGTGATAAGAGTTTTAGAACGACCTACTAGCTTTGCAGTGTGCTGCATTTAGACTTGATGATCTGCCTTATTTTGAAATTTCATTTTCTCTATGCTGGCTATGCCTCTAAATTTCTGTATTTTCTTCTTTCACTTTTAAAAAAATGTATCTTGCATCGGACGTTATTTTTTAAATGGGGTTTGTAATATTTTAGTTTTTAATTCCTCTTTGTAGTAAAATTGCTGCAGTAGATATTAGGGGACAACTTATTTTCCTGTTTTAAGTGCCTTTCAACTTGTGAATTGTTCAGTAGTTTGCTATCTCCCTCAAGGTGAATGTAATTGCATCTTTGAACCAGGTGCCTTTACGCTTATTTGATGTCTTATCTCTCAAGCGCCAAGACGCGCTCATGAGTTTTTAGATTTAGAAGTTTTCTGATTGTCGCGATTCGCCACTCTTGAGAAACTGAAATACATGATGTGATAATATTGGGGCTAAAAGAGCGGATGAAATGTTGGTGGACGTTGTGAGCATTGTTCTGTCTCTGGAAGTCCATCGAAAATATGTGCGTGTGTGAGGGTGGAGTGAAGGAAAATCAAGGCTGCTCTGGAGAAAAATGGAGAACTTTTTGAGAGAGGGGGTGGTAATTTACCGTTCCACACGGCTTGATCTCACTCTTCATAATGATGGGGAGTCTTTTTTATTCCATCCATACAGAAATGTGCTGCGGAAGGAAGAGTCCAGATTTGGTAGGAGTTGAGAGAGGTGGGAAATTTGTTAAGGGAAAATTTTAACGGCAAACTCTGTGGTATTCAGTGGTTCAGTGAGGGTAGGTTGAAAGTTTTTGGCTCTTTCAGCAGCAGAACAGGAAATACCAAGAGAACAGTTTCAGTACTTTTTTCCTCAGAGATTTCCCGACGCAGGGAGCGATTGTTTAATTACCGTGTTTTTTTCAATACCATCATTTTACAGCTGATCTTGTCCGTGCCCTGATGGCACTGAATTGATTCGGTTCTCATCTCGGCCGGATTCCAAGCAATCTTTCAGATAAGATTTCAGGGTCATGTTTAGCGCTTCTTGTCCAGTGTCAGAAAATTAAAGCAAATTTTAAAGGGAAAAGTGAAGATCTCTTCGACCTCATTTAATTTTCTCTATAGCTTAAAAGCGAAATGTGTAAAGCTGCCGGGGTAATAAAAACAAGCCATACGTACATAATTTCTTGTTATACATTCAATTCGTTTGGTTAACCCCCATAATTTTAAGACACAGTGATATCTGTAAACGCGATATTTTTATTTTGACAAAGTACACTTGGTTGGATTTTGAGCTAATAGAACTCTTTAGAGGAAGGACGTGGTGCTTTCTACAGACTATAGAATTTAAATGATGGATCGTTGCTTCCAAAATTACTAGAATGGTGCTTATGGATGTACAGAAAACAGCAACGAATTTTGAAAACTTCATGACCTTTTTGAAAAGTATCCTAGAAGTGGGTTATCTCTCGTCGATCCGTAGAAAAGCATTTGAATGTATCCCACGATTTTATCTTTTCTTCTCTTAGATCACTTAGTACCGGCTTTGAGGTCTTCGTGTATTTGCTGGGGATTGTTTATTTATTCTCTTTTGATCGTGAACGGGAGTCGTGTGCTGAAGGGAAGTGGTTCATCATCACTTAACTATGCGTGAACTACTTTGTTGGAACTCAAAATGTCCCTCAGACATTTTTGGAGGTTCCAGGCCTGGTCAGAAGCATTTTAGACCCTGGCAGGCAGCTGGAAACAGCTGTGACTTTGAGTTTGAGCCATGGAATGAGTTACCAACTTTGAAGGTGGAACAAGCAGTCACAAAAGTTTAGATATTATAGTAGAAGTAGTTACAAAAGTAGAGAGGAAAAGTTTTTAGTATTGTACAGGGGGGTTTTAACACCTGTACAGGGGGGGTTTTACTTTGTACATGGGGGTCAGAAGTTTTAAGATGGAGGAATGTAGGCCGGTCCTGTTCCTCCTCTTTCTTCTTCCTCACCTCCATGTTCTTGGTGATGTTGGCACTCACGGATTGGTTTAGAGTAGAAAAGCACCATTTAATATAGGTAATAGGCATTGGGGAAAACTGTAACCATGTAACACGTAATGTACCATATAAAAGATAGAAAATCACCATTTAATATAGGTAATAGGCACTGGGGAAAAACTGTAAACATGTAACACGTAATGTACCATATAAAACACAGCAGCAGCCCTGGGCGGGGAGAGAAGAAGCAGTCGGGAGTCAGAGAGGATGTCAGGGTGTGTGTGTGCCTCTGCCTGAGCTCTGAGCAAACCACAGCAGCCCAAGGAGAAAATCTTTTAGATAACTTGCAATAAACTGCCTTGAGACCGAACAACAGAGACTGCTGAGCCTTTCTTTGGAAGCACGGGTGGAAGGAGAGACTTCACCCCCACACAGAACCCCTGAACCAGACCGGGGTTCTGACACTACTTCACTTGTGAGTAGCAAGGCTTACCCCAGCCCTGCAGAACTGTTACATCTGTCCTTTATTCACATGAGTGTGATGGAACTACTGTTTTCTAAAGGAAAAACGTCTGTTTTAAGCTTATAAACATATTTAACTACCTATGTAGGAGATGGAGAAACAGCATTTGCGCTCAGGTGTGGGAAGTGACTCCTTTCTTTATGTTATGATCAAGGGTGATGCAGGGATCTCAGTGCCGATCGTTTGAGGCAGGGAAGGCTTTGTCTGCTGTTCGGTTTCCCCTTGGTTTCTTTGACTGTAGTAATGAGTTGAAGAATTTGTCGGGGTGTGTTATAGATGTACAGTATCAAGAAAATATTTCAATATTTCTGTTAGAAACATAAAGCAGTCTTAACTTTGGAAACAGCTCGTGGATGCTTTTACTTCGTGGAACAGCCTGGGCAGGAGTGGTTGACAGAAGGCTCTGGAATATCCCTCAGTGCCCTGAATAAACGATGCCAATTGCGCGCGGAGCTGTCAGTCGCCGCAAGCGCAGGCTGTTCCTACCGCCGCCCGTCGTTCCGGAGGGCGGTGCTGATTAGGGCGGTGCTATCAGGCTGTCATGGTTTTTCCATGTCAAACCACGACGCTGGCACAGCGCAGTCCCGGCAGCCGAGGCGGGGCTGGCCGCGGGAGCGCTGCCGAGCGCTTCTGCGGCGGCTCCGGGGGCGGGAGAAGCGGACGGGGAGCGGCAGCAGCGCCCGCTCCGCCGTGGTGGCCCAGGGATGTTTTGCAGCTTCCAAGCGAGATTTCACAGGCAGGGAAATGCTCGGCACGGCTGCCTCGGAGTTGTCAGAGACTCCGGGTGCTCGGCTCGGAGCCGCTGCTGCCGCCCGAGCGGGACTGAGCCCCCGTAGCCGCTGTCGCGGGTGTCCTCCCCGGCAGCTTCCGTCAAGTGCGGTGGTCTCTGACTGGGGGTCACCAGACCAATCTGTGTCCTCGTGTTAAAGAGACGAGATCTTGCCTGCGATGTACTGAATAGCATGGAGTGGGTCCCTGTTTCTGTGCCTCGATGAGAATAATGAGGATTTTCGTGGGAATCTAGACATCCTTTGCATATAATATCGTTATTCCGCTCTGCTGGTACCTAAAAGTCATCTCCACTCCCGCGTCCCAAGGAGCAGCTGTGAGCTTTTTAAAGGGCATCCTGACAGCACTGCTCGCTCTGCCAGCAGGCACAGCCTGCCTTGGCAAAGAAGAGGGGCTCAGATCAGCGCGGCGCTGCTGCCGAAGTCCTTTCCGTCCCATCCACCGGGAGAAGCGTGGGGCTGGGAGCGAGCCTGGGCTGGGGGGGTTCAGCGCGGGCTGCCTGCCACACCTCCCGAGCAGGAGGAGCCGGGGCACCACCGTCCTTCCTCTCGTGTGAAAGGGAATAGCGGGGTGCTTGCACCTCCATCGGCGGCTCCGCGGTGGCGATCTGGGCTCGGTCCGAGTTCTGGTCGTCCTTGGTTAGCAGGCAGACCCTATGTACTGCCGGGTTCCCATTATTGTGGGAGCTTTTAATCTGCTCTTTTTGGGTGGCGGTGAGGGCTGGAGCTGCCCTCCGGATTCCCCTGCACTGCGCAGAGCTAATCGGTTTCCTTGGGAGGAGAAACAGCAGAGCTGTTGTTCCGTCCGTTCTCCTTCACAGATTCCCCTGCTGTCTCCCGCTGACGTTCAGTGCCCTAATTTAGCACAATGGGCGCCCCTCAGTTCTGGTGAGCACCCCTGGGATTGTCCCAAACTCCAGCACCGCGCAGGACGTGTCCTGCAAACCTCCATCGAAGGCACCACGTCTGATGCATTATCCACGGAACCGGCACTTTTAAATCATCACTGACGTAATGATGATGTTCAAACACCGGTGTCCCTTCCTGTGTTGCTCCACAGCCATAACACAGACCGGATTTGCTCTTAGCCTTTCGTTTTTGCCTTTGCTGGTTTAACAGTTTCTTCTGGCAGTCACCATTGCTCTGACACAAAGTGCGTGGCTGGACTAGTGATGTCTAACCGCAGGAAAAGGGGAGGATTGGCTGAAAATGTGAATGAGAGAGGGAGAATGAGGGAGAATGAGTGCGCTCCGAGGCGGTATAAGGACAAGCCCCTGGCAGGCAGAGGAACGTGGAGGAAGAGCTCTCTGAACACGTCAGGGAGTGAGACGTGATGAAGGGTCGTGTAGAAGTGAATGGTACCTCAGAAAGATCACAAAGATGAATTTCTCTGTGAGTTGGGTCAAACGGACTCTGAGAAATGGGTCCAGTGGAGAGAAGGGAATAGGGAATGTTTTGGATATGGCAAACTGAAGGCAAACGTAAAATGAGGGGGTTTAAAGAGACGTTAATTGTCTGCTGTGATACCAAGGGAAGTGTCTGTGTTAAAAGGTGTTTAATACAACTTAATTCTTTACTACAGCATAATAATGTAATTAGGGTCAGCGAATTGAAATGGAGGGGAGACCTTTGATACTGCAGACCCTGAAAAGAAAGATTAGGTGGAAGGGTGGCCCAAAAAGTGAGTAGGGACACTGTATAAAGGCACAGTTGAGACTGCCTTGAGCTGGATGTGGAAGGGAAAACACAAACAGGCAGGGAGGAACATGCCTGGGACTCAGCCAAGCAGAGCGGTGGCTTCACACACGGGCAAGGTTGGATTCTGTCCCCGTGGCATAATCGTGTTATTCCTTCATGACAGCAGTGTCTGCATTGTAACTGACCCTTGGCATTTAATATTACTGAGCACTGGATCTCGGCTGTGACCCAGAGCTGTTTACCTGAGTGGTGTGGGGATCAGACACTCGTGTGCTGGATTGGGAAGGCAGCATGGTAGGATCTGGGTGCTGAGATGGTGCTGGCTACGTGCACGTTCTGGTGAGCAAAGCTGCCTGACACATCACTGTCTAGAGTGGAAAATTATAAGAGGACAAGCTATGCCAAACCACAAAAGTGGGGTGGTGAGGTTTAAAAATAATGTTTAAAAAAAAAGTGAAGACAAATTCATTTAGACTCCTGTGAACAAGCAGTGGGCGATGCTGCAAAATTAGAGATGTAGCAGAAAGATAAAGCACTTATTTCATGGTTAATGAGTAGTAAACAACTGGAATAAAGACTAATATCATTGTAGGCTGCGGACACTTCTCAAAAGGTGACTACATCTGAGAGGCAAATGTGCAATTACTTTGATTTTGGCCATTCACTAATCAGTTTCTGCTAGCACTGCTAGTATTTCAGGCACTACAGTGAATAACTACAGCTTGTCATTCCAATATTATATTTGAGGAAAATCTGCCTTTGAGGGGGTTTTTCTGCTCAACAGGATGATGCTGAGCCCAAAATTCTTACATATCTTCATTGTAAACTGAGTCACAGATGGGCAGGTAGAGGCTGTGTGTTTTACTTGTGTGTGTACCTGAGGGATCAACATGTGGCTTTTCAGCTCTTCCCGGACAGATGGATTTATCCTTGCTGCAGGTTAATGTTAAGGAAATACATCAGTCTTTCCTGTGACTTCAATTGATGTTATTGCACTGGTTCAGAGTGTTCAGAATGACTGTGCATCACTACAGAGCAGAAACCCAGCAGCTTCTCAGGTATTGTAGATGATGTTGCAGAAGAGGAATCTGGGGCAGACTGGGAGTGGGGGGAGTCTGGATGACAATTCTGTAGTGATTGGATAGGAAGTGGGCATTTCTGCACTTAACAATCACAAAAAGAAAAAGGGATAAGCAGCAAACCATGAATACTTGCATTGTATCCGGTGTGCAATGGGTTATTGACAGATTTATGTTCTCTGTGACTTGAGGTGGAAGCACAGCAGCAGCTCTGTAGCTTTCTTTCAGCTTTCTGCTGCCACCCCTGCTACCCCTGAGCTGTAAGAGATTCGGTAGCATCAATGAGCAGAAGTAAAATGCAACATTCAGGTACAGCCAGGACCTCCTGGAGTTAAAAAATAACATCTGTAGCCAGCTGTGCTGGAGCAGACCAAGAGCTGTTCCAGTATGCCAGGATGAGAACCTCACCGTGAGGCTTTGCTGAGTTGTGAAGATGCAAACAGATGTATTGATTTATTTTTTTTTAATTTAATGTATAACTTTTGGCTGTACTCCAGATTTTCTCCCTTTTTGAAAGGCCCTATGTATACTATATATAATTGAAGTGTTCTGTTTCACTTACCTAGAAATTCTCTGCTGCAGAAAGAAACAAAATGAATATGAGAAGGTTTAAGATCTGTCCTTGTTACACATTTATAGCCTCTTGCTTTTGATCGGTCAGGATCTCATCCTAACAAGCTCTCACAGAAGGGAAGTGGAAACAAAAGAGATGGAGGTGCTGCCAAGGCCCCTCTGTATAAATTGCTGCTGAAGATCATTCCAGGAAGGTTTTCCAGGAGGATATTTTCAAATGCTTTTCTGCCCTCTCGTACCTGCTTTGAGGTGTGTTTGGTAACTGTTCCCTCTGTGTGGAAATCTGGGGGACCAGAGAGCTTTGATGTTATTTTTTCTTCACTCATGATTTGCAGTCTCTGTGTGGTATCAGCTCATCTCTCCCCACAATTCCTGGGCATGTCCTAAATGTAAAACCTCTTTGGTGCCGATATTTATTTCTATGCAAGTAAGTGAACTTCTGCAGCCTCCCATTTCCCCCTGCCACCCGAGCCACCAATATCCTGCTTCGGGAGGCTGGATGGGAGCTCATCTGTGGCTGGGGGTGATCTGACTGCCAGAGCAGAGACCCTTCTCTCCAATAACTGGTGTTAATTTCCATTGATGAAGGTGAAGCAGTGAAGCAGGAAAGAGCCCTTTTCTTTTTCCTTTTTTCATATTCTCTTTTTCTCCCTATTTTTTTTCCCCTTTATTTTTTTGCAAAGTTTACCAGGAGTAGAGTCGACTGCCTCCTTTAATTGTACTCTTAAAACCCCTCTGGGAAATGTTGTGCTCAGCCGGAGCGTGTCTGGGCTGTGCTGACCCATGTTTAGCCGATGCCTGTCACTTCTCATCCACCTTTCCCTTCCGCCGCGGCTCTCTGACAGCGCTCGGCAGCGCATCCTCTCGCTGCCTCTCCCGCAAGGAGCGGAGGGAGGAGGGGGCTCCGCTCGGCAGCTCTGTTTCACGGAAACACATCCATGACGCGCACTCGGCTGCGCGCAGCCCCCCGCTCCATCTCCGTCGGGGCGTTAGAGAGAGAGGGGAAGAGGAGAAGGGAGGAGAAGGGAGGAGAAGGGAGGAGAAGCAGCCGCCGGCCGGCGGGACAGCGGCGGCGGGGGGAGCGCGGCCCCCTCCCCCGGCGGCGCGGGTGTCTCCGCGGCCTCTGGGTGGCGCCGCCGCCGCCGCCCGCCTAAGAGCCGCGCGGGGCCGGCGCTCCGGTCACAGCGAGCGGCGGCGGCGGGCGCAGCGCTGCGGAGCTGCCGCCGAGCCCCGCACGGCAGCCGGCGGCGCGGCCGCGGGGGGAGCGGAGCCGCCGCGGAGCCTCCCGCGCCTGCACCGAACTCGCCGCCGGTGCGCCCCGGTGCCCGATCGCTTCGCGCCGGGAACTTGCGGGGTGTTTGCTGAAATTCTGGATTATGTTCCTGCTGAGCCGGTCTGCGGGGAGCTGAGCCAGGGGAGGAAGCATGCGGGGCTATTTAATGGTTTTCTGCCTTATTTGCTGCACCGCGGACGGGCAAATAGTGTATTCCATCGCCGAGGAAACAGAGCGTGGAGCGTCTGTTGGGAACATAGCAAAGGATTTAGGAATAGATGCAGCTACACTTTCAGCCCGGAAATTTCGCATGATCACCGGTTCAAGTAAGCAATATTTTAATATAAATGCCAGCACAGGGGCTTTGTCTGTTAACGAGCCCATAGACAGAGAGCAGCTTTGTGAGTTAAAGTCTGTCTGTCTTCTGAATTACGAGCTCGTGTTAGAAAACCCTCTAGAGCTTTATAGGATGGAATTCAAAGTCTTGGACATAAATGACAACTCCCCCAGCTTTCCCTTAAGTGAATATCATATAAACATGCCAGAGTTCCTGTCACCTGGGGCACGGTTTACACTCCCCAGCGCCCAAGATCTTGATGAAGGTGCTAACAGTGTCCAGAATTATACTCTGAGCCTTGATGAACATTTCTATTTGGAAATGCAGATACGTGGGGATGGGAGTAAATATCCTGAATTGGTGCTGAAGAAAGCCTTAGACAGGGAGCAGCAAGCCACTCACAGACTTCTGCTTACAGCCAAAGATGGTGGGAACCCTCCAAAGTCTGGTGATGTCCCGGTCATTGTGACTGTGCTGGATACCAATGACAATGCACCAGAATTTGAGCATTCCGTCTACAGGGCGAGTATCTTGGAGAACTCCCCCAGTGGCACTTTGGTAGTCCAAGTGCACGCCACGGACTTGGATGAAGGTCCAAATGGAGAGGTCAGGTATTCCTTTAGCAATACAACTTCTGCTGACTTACAGCGAATGTTCTCAATTCACCCACACACTGGGGAGGTGACAGTCAATGGCGTTTTAGCTGTTCAGAGACCCCTTCTCGAGATGCTGATTGAGGCAAGGGATAATGGGGCATTTGGCATGTCCAGCACAGCTAAGCTGCTGGTGGAAATCACAGATGTGAACAATCATGGCCCAGAGATTACAGTTACATCCCTTTCCAGTCCCATTCCTGAAGATGCTATTCCTGGCACAGTGATAGCTCTGCTGAGTATTTTGGATAAGGACCCTGGGGAGAATGGGAAAGTAACATGCCAGATATCTGAAAACCTTCCCTTCCAGTTAAAGCCTTCCCTTCAAAACTACTACAGCCTTGTCACCAGTGAGCTTCTGGACCGAGAGCTGATCAGTGAGTACAACATCACCATTACTGCCACGGACTTGGGTTCTCCTCCTCTCAGCACTCAGAAGACTGTTTGGGTGCAGATTTCTGATGTGAATGATAACCCCCCTGTCTTCAGTGCTGGTGCATTTGATGTGTTTGTGGAGGAGAACAATCCACTTGGTGCTTTTCTCTACCAGGTCTCGGCATCTGACCCTGATATAGGGGAGAATGGACGGGTCTCTTACGTGCTCAGGAATTCCACAGTTGCAGGCAGTGCCCTGACCAGCTTTTTGTCTATGAACTTGGCCAATGGGAGCATCTATGCAAAACGTGCCTTTGATTTTGAGCAGCTGAGGAGCTTCCATTTCCAAGTGGAAGCCAAGGACAATGGGTCACCAGCCTTGAGTGCTGCCATAACAGTGAATGTTTACATCTCAGACCAGAATGACAATGCCCCAGCCATCCTCTACCCCACCAGCCAGAACGGCTCTGTAGCTGTGGAAGTTGTGCCCCGCCTGGCTGACGAGGACTACCTGGTGACCAAAGTGGTGGCAGATGACGAGGACAATGCGCAGAATGCCTGGCTTTCCTATCACCTCGCCCATTCCTCTGACTCCACCCTATTCCAGCTGTCGCCGCACACTGGCGAGCTGCGCACCACACGCTCCATGCGCTCCACCGACTTCCTCAAGCACAAGGTGGTTGTGGTGGTGCGGGACCACGGGGACCCGCCGCTCTCCTCCACTGTGACGGTGGGCATCCTGCTGGCTGACACCCTGCCCCAGGCACTGCCGGATTTCGATGACAGCGGGGAGCCACCACCGCTGCTCAACACCACAAACATCTACTTGATCGTTTCCCTCTCCTGTGTCTCGTTCATCTTCGCGGCGTTCATCTTCTTCCTCGCCATCATCCGGCTCTGCCGGTGCCGGACTTGCTGCTGCAGTGGCTGCTGCTGCCCAGCTGAGGACTACCAAAAGTATTGCTACAGTGTGCACATGCTTCCCAGCTCCCACCTGCCTCCAGACATGCTGGAGGTCACTGGTGTGGGTAAACTCACTCACACCTACTTGTACAGGGCATCTGTAGGTCTTGGGCCTAGCAACAGCAGCATCCCAAATGGAGATGCTGGGAATGTTCCTAGTGGCTCAAGGTTACAAGTGCCAGGACCCTGCATCCAAGTGCAGCAGGTCCAAAGTGACCGGTTGAGTGCTGTCCTCGTGGTAAGTGCTTCTACCTTTCACTTGTTTTCTCCCAGGCACGTGGCCTTGTGTCTGCACTAGGCTGCTCAGTGCAGAACATGCTGAGGGCATTTGCAGGAAAACATCTGTCAATTCATGGCACCAGGAGGAAATTTCAGTTTCTTTGATGTATTTCCTAAAGCCAAGAATCTCTTTGGCTGAAATACTATCATGGGATGACAAAAGAGATTTTTTTTTTTCTGCTGTGAACATTAAGGACCTTCAGACACAACTGAAGGTAAAGGTGTAAGTGAAGACAAAATACCTTGCAAGCCAAGCCATTGTCTTCAGAGAGCTAGGAAGGGGCATGTTAAGAGTCCATGCAAGTTTCTAATCAATGGATGGTTCTAAGATACACTGTGTAGAGTCTGTGATTTTTTAAAATATTTTTTTATCCCCACCTTGACATTCCTGAGAATTTTTTTTAATTGAGGGGGAGTGCTTTGTTGAACCAAGATGCTGGTTTGCAATGCCTAAGGTAACTCTGTGGTGGAATAGCTGTAATTCCATAACCACACCTCTTTAAGGAAATGTGACTTGGAGTGCTCATCTCACTTTCTAAGCAACCCATAGGTTTTGTGAATCTAAAATCATTCTCTTCCAGGCCTCTGACCAAGCTGGCTTCTTCTCAGTAGTATGATGAGTGACTTTGCAGGAGAAAATATCCTCCTGTGATCACAGCGTAGGGTTGCACGGTGGGCTGTGTCTGCAGGCCTAATCTCCTGGGTGTTGCTGCATTACTTGTCCAATATTCAGTTGTCTTATATCTATTTTTAATAGGTTATGTGAGTCATCCTTATATTTTTATGAAGTTTTGAGAGGTTTTGCCTCCAGACTGTCAAATTCCTTGGTGTGCAGAACAGTAACTGACCACCACTGGGTCTTTCCAGGCCAGTACTCTATGTGTGGTAGGAGCTGCTCCAGATGTTTCCAAGAGAAATTTAAGAACTCAGGTTAGACAGACATGGTGCAATCTGATTTCTGCTGTTGTTCTTTATTCTAGATTACAACTATTACAGGCTGTCCTAAATCTGTAGCCATTATATTTATTTTCACCTTTGAAGTCTTTATTGTATCTTTAAATATATGTAAATGCCCAGCTCCTTTTTGAACCTTGATGTAAGGGTAGCTTCAATAACTTCTTGGGACAATCAAATATACATTCAACTATATAACATTTTGGTTTATAACTCTTGAATTTCCAAGTAGTGAATTTTGGTAAGCTTTCCCTCCTAGGTAAGTTCCAAATTTGCTCTTCATAATGCAATTAGTTCATCACGCCTTCCCTTATTTATGTGTTGGCCAGATTTGATTTACACACGATGGTTTTCCGAGTGTTTAATCATTCATGATTAGATTTAAATTCTGTTCCTGCAGCAGCAGAGGGTTGCAGATGTTTTAGGTTTCTCACTGTTCAAAGAGGGGTGTGTGGAGGTCTTGCAAAAGCAGAAGAGTTGATGTCCTTCCTTAAGAAACTGTAGAGTCTAGGAAAATAGCAGTGGGCAGTATGTAAAGAAGAATCTGTACCTAATGTATTGGATACTTTGGGAATATAATTGAATATTTGAGGATCTGAAAAACAAACAAAAGTTGAGTTAGAACCTTTGTAATGGGGAGGTGAAAAGTGTTTTGGCAATATCTTGACTCAGAAGGTGTCTGCAAGAGCCCTGACAGTATCTGGGGGGTGTAACTTTGACTGGAGAGTAAAGTTCATAATTGCAAAACAAATAATAGTGATGACATATATATAACAACAACAACAAAAAAACCCAAACAAAACCTCTCAAAAAACTGTCACAACCCATTTCATTTGTTCCAGTTGAGCAAGATCTGGAAACTCAGGTTACCAACACATTAAAGAACCAAATAATAATAAAAATGCCCAAATATCCCTAATCTCCATAATCAGAACAACTGTAATGTGTCTCATTGCATCTTGCTGTATTTCAGTAATTCAGGTGAATTTTTAAACTTGTAACATGAAACACCTTTTTGCAGCTTTTGATAGTGGGCAAAATAAATCCTAGATGTCATCTTTGGCAATTTTATTTCCTTGGCTTCTAATACTCAGAGATGGGCAACCATGGATATGGCTTATGTGGAAAGTCCAAAGGCTTTACATTAATTGAGCTGAGTAGGGGAGAAGAGGCAGACACTGCAAAAATCCATCTACCTTTGAAACTAAAGTCATGCTGGGTATTATTAATTTGGTGCTGATCATTCCAGTGATTTGAGCTGTAGAATTATATATACATATATATGTATGTATGTACGTATCTGCCATTAGAAATTTTGGTTTAAAAATTTAAAATTTAATTTTGGATGTTGGCTAAATTCAGTCTTTAAGTGTTTTCAGACTGATTCATTTGGAATTAAAAACATAAACCTACATGACCCTTTGAGCTTTTGAGGTGGGGTGATTGTATTGCTCCTGAAGAATATAAATGCAACAAAAAGAAAGCAACAAAAATTTAAATGGCGTTAGGAGCAACTTCATAGTTATCACTCAAAGCACTGAAAAGTATTTAAAAATTACAAGTTTGGCAGAACTTAAATAGACCTGATTTTTATTTATTTTTTTTTTTAATTGAGAAGGTGATTGCAATTTTCACTACATACAGGATAGAAGAAGGGCTGTATATATGAAAATTTAATTGAATTTCTAGAAATACGGTGTATTTTCAAAATTCAGGTCGATTTCTTTATTCCTGTTCTGCTTTTGCTACTGAATTAAACAATAGGTTTGAATGATTTTACACATGCAGACGCATGCGACCCATTTGCGCTTTCATATTTTCTCTTTTAGAGATATGAATAGCTCTGTATATGGCCATAAGAGCAGTAGAGTAAACTGTAATTGTATCTTTTTCAGTATTTTGTTGTGTCTTTCTGCAGCATGGCATAAGTGAAAAGCTGAGTACGCTGCTGTGCTGTGCAGGAGACAAAGGCACAAGTGATTACTAAAGTAAGCAGTGGTTCCCTGACTGATTTCTGGGATTGTCATGTAGCCATGGATTGCTCCACTTCTTTTGTTTGCTTGTGTTGGCCATTGTACTGCACAAAAGGCCTGTGAGATATTTCTACATTCAGAGCATAGTGACCTCTCTGTGACTTGGCATTCCATATTTAGGTTACACCCAAAAATAGATGCAAACCTTACAAAGGAGATTTTTTCTCATTCAACTGTAATGGGAGTGGAATAATTTTGCACAACGTGGCATGCATTTCCTGTGACAAAAATGGATCCACTTCCATTGAGACAGGCTGGCAATTGAGGCTGAAGTGCTGCAGGCTAAGCATCAGTGGCAGATGAGTGTGCAAGCCTCTCTGTGGCTCATTCTGATGGGAATAACACAGCAAATGTAAGAGTGAAGCACCTTCCCAATTCCTCCTGTCAGTGCTAATAACACCCTGTCCAGAACCAGCATCTCGTGTCCACATTACAAGAATTGAGTTTTTCGGGAGATTCTTGATTATGAAATTTACTCTTGGGGTCAGGCCCAGAAAATCCTGGAAGGAGCAGTGATCAAAGAAAATTCAGTGAGGGAAATGTCTCCTTCTGACCACTCCAGTTACCCTTCACACAGAAGGATGTGTTCAGCAAAACAATGCTGAGGTTGGAAACTCCACAAATGTCTGGGCTGAAATTGTCTTGTCTTGTCTTGCCTGCCTTGGAATGTTAATTTTAGAGGTAGGGGAAGGGAGAGTGACAGGAGGAGCTGGTTGAGACAAAGGGCTTGAGGGGATGTGGAGAGTAATATGATTGATTTGGAGATGGATAAGGGGAAGGGAAGGATGGGGTTGAATCAACACATGGGCCAAGAAGGGGCAGTCCTTGAATGAAAGCATAACACAAGAAAACTTAATTTAGGTCAAGTCCAGTCCTTTCCTTTATCACTCACAATTTAATCTTAAATATTGAAATTCAAATATTTAAATTTTAATTGTAAAAATAATAATTTTAATTTATAAATTCAATATGCTGTGCCCATTATTCCTCTTGGAAAGTAATTCCTCTAAGGTTTTGAAGTGCTCCTCTGACATCCTGCCAACTGTTCTTTGCTATGGGTTTGTAGACTTTTGATTTTGTGCCAGCAATTCCCTTTTAGTATGAGTAGTTCTTTCCCTCTTTGCATCTTGCTTTATCCAGGGCTTAGAAAGCAACCACATCCTTTCTTAGCCTTTGTTTTACCAAGCTAAACAAGTTGATCTCTTTCAGTCTTTCTTCCTATAGTCACCTCTGCACTTATCTGATTATGCTGATATCCCTTCTCATCATCAGTTTTTCATTTTTGGATATATATTTATTGTGTTTCTTGCAAATATGCGACCAGACTTACATATGTTTCAGAGAAAGGACTTCCTATGGAGATATGAATACTTCCTTGCCCAGGTCATAGGGAATACATCACCTGATTCTTCTTGGGAGGCCAATTACCTCCTCCAAAATTTTAATAAGTTGATTAATCAGTCACATAGATATTATTGCAGAACTTCTTTGTGGGTACAGGTGCATGAATAAAGGTTAATTCCCAAGATGGTTCTTCTGCCTAAATTCATCCATCTAAATGCTGGATGTTTGAGCCTTAAATGTTAAAAAGTCTTAGTCACCTGCTCAGAACAAATTGTCCATCTTTGTTATGCATACATATATATATATATACATATATATATACAGATATACACATACACATACACATACATATATATATATATATATATATATATATATATATATATATATATACACATATATACATGTGTCTATGTTTAAACAAAGCCTACAAATACAGACAGCACTGAGAGTAAATGAATGATCTTTATCTTGACAGATATCCAGATTTTGAAGTGAATGATTCCATATGATTGTCCTCTGGGACTGTTGTTAGAACAGCCCAACTTCTTGTGTCTTAAACTTTTCAATGCTGCAATGTATTCAATGTTTTACTAAAACCAGAATATATGAGATGAATTTCAGTTTGTTTTTATTGAAGAGAGTTGAAAACCAGTCTAGCAAATTGTTGTCTTTGATAAATCTGTGACTGTTTTCCTTCCTTTTCTGTGTACCTTCATTTCTGTTTTAGTCTTTCCTCCAAATTTGTATCCAAACAAGCAGGGTAATGGGCTTGTGGTTTCACAGGCTGGATTTCACCATTTTAAATTAATATCTGCAGCTGTTTTTCTTCAGTGGGATTATTCTACTTCAGACTTGACATGTTTATATTTAAAAAAAACACCAAAAAAACAAAAACTAAACTAAGACCAAATAAATTCTCTTCACTCCTATGCTTTTATTTATCAGTTCTTTCAGAAATCTAGATTGGAAATCAGGTAGTGGGGAATTGAGGATTTTTAACTCAACTTTTTTGTTCTTCCTTGGTGACAGCAATTTCTGTTCCCTTCAGTAATTTGTCCCATATTCAATGTCACACTCAAAATACTGAAAATGGAGGAAAAAAAAAAAATGTGATAAAATGGGATGGTGGCTCTAGAGGATCATTGGTCCATGTGTGCCATATCTTTGTACCAATGCCCTGTGCATCCTCAGCTTCCCATTGGAGACAAGCTGCTGGATTTTAGTGTGGCTCAAGAGAACTGTGATAATGCTCTGTATTTCTGGGGTTACAGCTTGCTTGTTTCAAAATAACAAAAGGAGCTGCGGCTTGCTAAAGATTTCTTAAAATTGCAATTAGTCAGAAGAATGGTGACAAAATCCCACACCCAAACTAAAAAGGGGGCAAGCAGGTACATGGGAATTAAGGTATTTAGTTGAGAATTTGTAAGGCAAAGAAACAGGTGGGCAATAGCTCAAAGATTTGATGCTATCAGAGGGGTTTGGAGAATAAAAGCAAATTTGACCAATAAGGCAAATGGAAGTTAAATATCATAGAAAGAAAGTACATTAGGAAAAAAAAATAAAAAAGGAGGTTTGAAACTTCTAGTCTTTGAGCAGTTTCTCTAAGGAAAATGAACATATTTTTGTTCTTTGGATTCTTTCTTCTCCAAAGGAATGATTTTAATATTTTGATCTGTTAGTTCTTGTATCTCCCCCATGACTGGTCCCAGTCTGATGGGTATTGACACTGTTTTTAGTGGCTTTTTACTTCTTTCTTACTCTGCAAAAGTCAAACATCTTTGCACCATCAGCCTGCAAAATCAAAGTTTATGATGTTCCCTCACAAAACCCAAAGGAACTGATTCCAAAGGTTCTGTGGTGTTACTTCTCACCCTTTCCCAATTCCTTTGTTGGGGTCAGAAGCAAGGGAGCAGGGAAGTCTTACAGCTGAGTGAGTTCTTCATCTTTTGAACTACACAGCTTCGTGCTCTGTGTCTTGGGAATGTGTTTTAGACAGCTTTTGTGTTCTGCTTTGTAGCCAAAAGTTATATGGAGATTGGTGCTATGTCCTTATGGTTAAAGCAGTTTTCATTATATGATACTAAATTCACAGGATTGGGATCATACCTGTAGTATGAAGACATTTCAATAAAAGCTTGAATTCAGTCTTTGAGCTTTGTGATCTCAATAAAAGACAGATGTGGAGCTACTGGAACAGGCCAGTGGTGAGCCTCTAAGATAACAAAGGGACTGAAGCATTTCTCATGTGTGAGAACACAGAGAGCTTGGACTTTTTAGCCAAGGTAAGAGAAGACTGTGGGGCAGGGGGATCTCATTACTGTATGAAAATAGAGCCAGACCCATTTCAAGGGTGCCCAGTGAGAAGAAAAGAGGAGGATGCTCTAAGCTTAAATAATTTATTTTGTTGGGTTTTTTTCTGCTGTGGGGATGCTGAGCATTGGCACAGGTTGCCCAGGGAGATTGTGAAGCCTTTGTCCTTGCAGATATTCAAAAGCCATCTGCACGTGGTCCCAGACCACCTGCTTTGCTTGGTCCTGCTTAGGAAGTGGGCTGGACAAGCCAATCTCCAGAGGTCCCTTCCAACCTCAGCCAGTCTGTGATTCTGTGTTGTCATGAATGGAGAAGTTGACTGAGTTTTCTTCTTTGTAGAATTCTAATGTTTTGGAATATAGTCTATGTTGATTCTATTATTTATATGTAATGCAAATATCACTTCTCCAAGTGAATCCTTCACTTGGATTTTATTGTTGTGTGTGTGTTTGGTTTACTTTTTTATTGTACAATCATGAATACCCCAAAGATAATCAACCTCTAAAGCTATTTGTTTTCAATATCATATTGGTTGGAAGGAGATTTGGTGGAAAAAGGAAGTGATTCTTTCCCTGCAGTCAGAGGAGATATAGCTGCTACCTTATCTCACCTTTTTGGGGATGGTGAAGTAAAATTGCCCCAGCAAATGACTTGTGCAGTCAAAGTTGCCAGCTGGAATAGCTTCAAAGGATCTGGGGTTGTTGGTTTAGGATTGCAATTTGCACTTTCATCTTTGTTTTAATCTTATTATATATTTGTCTAGGGATTAGAATTAGCAAGTTCCTGTCTTCTCTTTTACAGCACTGTGCTTCTCTACCAGGTATTTCACCTCTTTAATGCCTTTCACCTTATTTAAAATAACTAGAGGAAAAATTAACCCAAGCTAATACAGAACATGGAAAGATGCCAGTTTGATCGTGGTCAGAATAGAGCTGCAGAATACAAATGTGCACTGAAAAATATTGTCACTTTTGAGATCCTAGTCTGGTGGGGCCCTTTACCACTGTCATGTCATGCTTTATGAAAAAAGGTTTTCTTCCCTCAACCTGCTCAAAGAGGATCCAGATGCTTTTGAATAAAATCCAAACCCATTGAGCTGTCAACATTCTATGAAATAATAATTAATCACCAAGTGTTTCTCTTCTGTTTTGTTTGTATTCTCATGTAGGAGAGGAGGGAAATGTGGGTAATGTAGGTAACTGAGGTTCCTGGAAAGCTTGTAAAACTGACAGTATTGGATTAAACTTGATTGAGTGGGGAAAAAATGAAACATAGTGGCTGGCTATGTCATTTAAAAAGCCAAAGATGAGTTGAAATGTCCCTACTCCCTCCTAAGAGTTTTTGTAGAACAGAGATCATGTTAGGAAAGAAGTAGAACAAGGATAGAGTTACAATAGCTACAATTTTGTTGTAAGCTTTTTTTCACCTCTGAAAACACTGACACTTTTTCTCTTTTGTAAAAAAATATATTGGCTCTAAATTTATCAGAGTCTTGGTGTAAGTGTTTTATGTGTGCAGTCTGGAAAATCTCCATAATTTGTGGCCATTCCAAACACATTAACAATCTCAAACAGATGTATATTGCATTATCTCATCACTTATTGCATCTCTGTGACCAGGGTTTCCAGTCACCTCTAAGGTAGCAGAATTATTCTATTTATCAACCTTAATGCTGTATATATAGACTGTTCCAAGTCTATATTTGGCTACTGCTAATGCTCAAGCCAGGTTTGCTTCCAATAAAGGTGGTGAAATTTTATATATAAAAGTGTTCTGCCTGAAAACCACTTTTTAGTTACTATTATAAATAGTGATGAGTCACTTAATATCATGCATTTTTAATGTAGCAATAATTCTTCTGAAAGGATTGTTTTTCAAAATACTTTAACAGAGGAAAAGCAGACCACCAGCAGCAATTGCTGTCAGCAGTAGCACCAATCTAAATTTGCTTCTAGGATCAAATCTATATTGTTTGTAGAAGGATATTTTGCTTAAACTAAAGGATAGGTTAATGTGCCATCTCCCACCTCAGTAGCAGATTAAAGGAAGTTCAACAGGATCAGCAACTTTTATTTAATGAAAACAATTGGTGGTCTTGGAACCACAGACTTGTGTATTTTCAGCTCTGTCCAATAATGAATGAACAAAACCTTTTCAGCATTTTAGGCTGTGTTCATACCGTTACTTCCTACAAAAATGGTCTGATGCATAGAAGCCCTGCCACCACAGGAGCCCTCAGGTGTCCCAGGGTGGTGATGGGTGGGAACTGGGCATTACCATGACAGGTTTGACAGTGTGGTCATTTCTCAGACTGGTTGCTCCAAGCCCCATCCAGCCTGGCCTTGGGCACTGCCAGGGATCCAGGGGCAGCCACAGCTGCTCTGGGCACCTGTGCCAGGGCCTGCCCACCCTGCCAGGGAGGAATTCCTAATTCCCAATATCCCATCCAGCCCTGCCCTCTGGCACTGGGAAGCCATTCCTTGTGTTCTGTAACTCTGCTTTTGCACACAGTCTCTCTCCATCTTCCTTTTAGCCTCCCTTAGGTACTGGAAGGCTGCAATGAGGTCACCCTGAAGCTTCTCTTCTCCAGGCTGAGCAATCCAAATTCTCTCAGCCTTTCCTTATAGGAGAGGTGCTCCATCCAGTAGCAGGGAGCTCATCCTTCCCCTGCACTTGGCACAGGTGAGGGCACCCCTCAAGTGCTGTGCCCAGCTCTGGCCCCACAGTTTGGGAAGGACTTGGAGACACTCGAGCACATCCAGAGGAGGCAACAAGGCTGGACAGGGAGGTTTGGAACACAAACCCTGTGAGGAACAGCTGAGGGAGCTGGGGGTGCTCAGCCTGGAGAAAAGGAGACTCAGGGGTGACCTCAGCACTCCCCACAGCTCCTGGAAGGTGCCTGTGCTCAGCTGGGGCTGGGCTCTGTCTCCAGGAACTGACAGAACCAGAGCACACAGCCTCGAGCTGCACCAGGGGAAATTCAGGTTGGAAATTAGGAAAAAGTTTTTTGCAGAAAGGTGATAAAGCTCTGGAATGGCTGCCCAGGCAGGTGGTGGAGTCCCCATCCCTGGGTGTGTTTAACAAAGCCTGGATGTGGCACTGGGTGCCAGGGTTTGGTTGAGGTGTTGGGGCTGGGTTGGACTCCATCTTTAAGGTCTCTTCCAACCCAGTGAGTGTCTGAATTCTGTGAATTCTCTGAACCCCTCTGATCAGCTTGGTGGCCTCCTCTGGGCTCACTCCAACAGGTCCTTGACCTTCCTGTGCTGGGGACCTGAGGGCTGGGGGCACCTCTGCAGGTGGGGTCTTACCAGAGCCAAGCAGAGAGGCACAATCCCTTCCTTTGACCTGTTGCCCACACTGCTTGTGGTGTGCAATATGTCTGATCTTTCTTTTCCATGTATTGCTGAAGTATGTTTTGGAAAAAGGACTTGGTATTTGTTGTGAAGTGGTCTTTGTGTCATGCTTGATAGCCATTAAGAGCTGCTAAGGTTGGCTGAGTTACAAACTTTTGAGAAATTATTGTTCACTCCACTTGGTAGAGCTGGAAAGTCTGAGTCCTGCCAGCAGAGAGCCCTGATCCAGCCAAGGGCTGGCAGGACCTTCTGGTAATTGCAGTTGTATGACTGTGGCCCAGACCAAAATTGAGCCTGGGACTGGAATTGAGCACAGGGAATTGGGAGGAAAAAAAAAAACCAAAAAGGAACACACTGCCCAGCCCAGGACCAGAGTGCAGGGAAGAGGAGGGTCCCTAATTTTAGCACAAATGTTTAGAAATGTGAGTCCTTTACATGGATGCTGTTGAAGGCAGCACCTTGTATGTGGCAGCCTGTTTCACAGTGTCCCTAAGAAAATATTCAAGGAATATAAGAAACTAAGAGAAGTAAACAAATAAGTATCACAGATGAGCATAAATGGACAGCTTAAATAATTGCACGATGCAACAGGATAGTAATTAAAGAGCTGTATCACAATGGAAGATAATAGACAAAATATTTGATACCTCAGAAATCTAATAGCTATTTTCTTCTGCTACTTCTACCTGAAGATGGTTTGTTTCAGAGAGATTCTAGCAAGGCTGAAGATTGAACAGGCTTTTGTATTTCAGCACAATAAAAAGACCAGAAAATAACTCATCAGTGTTGAAATTTGGCAGAGTTCCCATTGTGGGTGAATTTAAGTGCCAGAACTCTTGAATGAAAGATTAAAGGAGAACTGAAAGTCTTTGTGAAAATACAATGTCAAGATTGCTCCCAGTGTGTGTACAGCAGAAAGATACCTATGGTGTTTATGGTAAAAAGATCAAGTAGCCAGATGATAGCAATATGGATTTGTTGTACCTCCCTGTCTTTCAAAACCTTTTTTTTTTCCTCTCTGTTTTTATTTTGTCCTCCCCTATGCTTGTCCCTTTTTCTTTACCTTCTCCTGAGGTCTAGTTCCTACCCTCAGAAATGTCTTCACATTTCATTCTGATTTAAAATCCATAAACCCCTGAGAAAGGGACCAGACCCAGGTCCTGTTGTCACTGAACCAGCAGACAGAACCACACTGCTTTTTGTGCTCCTGTAAACCCTGACTTTGAATGCCTCTGTTTCCACAGAAATGCTCCCCTGACCACCATGGTAATGGCTTGGGGGGATATATCCTTCTCCATGAACTGGATTTGAAAACCTCTAAACTCTGTCTTTAACCACTATTCAGAGTGATAAAGAAACACAGGAGGTAGCTGGTGTAGCTGGACATTATTTTAGTTTTTTCCTAACCATGTGTCTAGTGGTAATTGGTATTCCAAATGCACAATCCTAAAATCTGTCTGCAAAGAGCACAGTTTGCAAGGAATATCAAATGCAAGGAGTCATGCTGAGACACTGCAGCTCTATCTGCTTGAGGAGGACAATGTTTTGATTAGTACAAGGATAGGGGATTGATTTCAGAGGATACATTTGATATCATCATCCTTGCTTATCACTCAGAGTCTCACATGTCCTGCTGTGGTTTCTCTGTTACCGATGGAAGGAATGCGCTGAGCTCAGCTGAGTTATTAAAATCTGGAAGCCTGGTGTCATTTGAGGTGTTCCGGGGCTAGCAGATGTATTCTGTAAGGTTGGGAGATCTGTGCCCTTCTGGAAGGAGCAGCTGGGGGCCAGGCAGGATACCCTGTCCTCTGCATCCACAGCCTCTGCACAAACAATGTGGGTTTCCCTCAGTACACAAAAATGTGTGGCTTTGCCACGTGTATGACCCATGAAAAATGCAAAGGTAATTCTGCATGAATACTACAGCGCTAATTCATGCTAAACACCAGATGTAGTCCAGCTTTTAAAGGAATATTTCTTTAGGTCAATCACTCTGATCTATTCAGTAAGAACTCTCGTGCTCAAGGAAATAAATATTGAAGTCTTACTAAATTCAAACCATAAATAGCTTGTGTCACTGAGGTTTTAAGAATTCTAAATGGAAGTTTGAAAACATATTTGCTTAATGTTTACTTAAAAGTCCCCAAACACTTATCTCCCTTTAGCACCTAGTGCAAATAATAAATGATACCTGTGCATATGTACCTTATTGCTTGAGAATGCCCAAGTATCCTTTGCAGTAGTGCTTTAAATCTTGCTGTGGCCATTTGAGCCCAGATATTGCTGACATCCTAGGAACCAATTAAGACACTTGCCAAAAATCATGAAGCCCCTGATGTAACAGTGAACAGAACCCAGCTCCCCTGACTTCCTGTTTTTATGGTGTGTGATCAATTGCCTCTTCCTCCACCTCGCTTTTGTCTTCTCTTGATTTCTGAAGTCCCAGTTTAGCTCCAGGGTAGTTTTTTTTTTCTTCTTGTTACTGCGTGAGTGTCACTGCTTCTCAAGCCTTCCTCTGAGCTTCATCATCTGCCCCACCTCATATGTTGCATCTCCCTTATTTTTCCTTCTCTTTCCAAGAACTCTCAGATGCCATAAAGCAGGGCTGGATTTGTTGCACTGGTGAATCTGCCAGAGCTATCACAGCATGTTGTGTTGAAGCTGGGCATGCAGGTCCTGAACTGAACAGCTGTGATCAGTGGCTTTCCACCATCATCTTAATACCCTGGCCACTGTTTCACCCTGAGGTGTGCCTGTCAGCCTGCACAACACAGGATGTTTTTCATGCCATGCAGCCAAATCCTTTTTTAATACAGTGTTTGATATTACAGTCCTTGTATTTCCTACAATCTGTTCACTGCTGCCTCATTGTCTGTCGCTGTGCCCATCCAGGGGACGAGTTGAGAGAAGCTGCTGACTGCTCCCATCCCATCTCCCTTCTACTCTGCTCCTTGCAACCCCTGGAGCTGCCTGGAGCTGGTCCTGCTCTCCAGCAGCAGTGAGTGCTGGAGACAGGAATGGTGAGGAAGGATGCAGAAGCTGGTGTCTGTGTGTAGGTAGGGAAGTGGACTTGGATCAGAGACCTCACAGAGTTGTGCCTCATCCCTTTCCTAAAGTCTCTCTGGGTTGTAAAAACCATTATTGTTTTTCCTTCTCTGGGTCCCTCCACACAGTGTTGTCTGTGTTCTGCTTTTAACTTGGTTGCTCACAGCATCTTCTGGCATCAGTCTCATCCTTTCAGACTGAACTCTTATCCCTCTTGGGTTGTCTGCAAATTGAGTCTTGCACAGAAGAATCTGGAATTATTATGTAGAAAATCAAGATTACAGAAGTGAGTGTAAGATCTTGTGGCAGGAAAAAGTGATTTTATTCTGCCAGTCCCTGAAGTTTCTCACTCTCACTCATTTTCTTACTAGATTTTGCACACTCACACCCACATAGTCCCAGGCATCAGTGCCTGATGGGCACAGGTGACCAGGATCACTTGTGTGTAATGCTTTGGGACAGGGGACATTGGCTGTCATGGCTCACAGCCTCGTTCAGGTGTGACAAGAGACTGATCTGGGACTTGTCATTGATGTCCATTAGCAATGGGTTCTGTCTGGGATCTTTTGCATCATTGTTTTGTTTCACCTTTTAAAGTAAAATTCTTTAATTTCAGTTCTCTTGTATTCCCCACTGTTCATCTTAAATCTTCCGTTCTCCATCTTTGCACTTTATTTTACGTAACTTTCTTCCTCTTCATTCATTTGGATTAAAACTTCATATAGGGTCCTCTGTAGCAATTAATGCATTATTTTCCTGTTATTCCTTGTTTTGTATTTTGTGTGCTTGAACATTTGCACACACTTAGAGTCATATTGCCTTTATACTAATCCTAAATATATATATATTTTTGCAAATCTCTGCATGCAAAAGAAAAGAAAGTAAATGGGTGCAAGTCATGGATTAAAGACAGGAAAAATTCAGATTAGTTACACATAATGAACTCAAACTACTGATAAAGTGTTCACAAGAAATGAGGAAGCTAAATTGTTGCTGGGGCTTTTTTTTTTTGCATAGAATTATTATCAGATTATTTTGTTACATTATTAGGTACTACTTGGAAGTGCACAGCTGGAATTACATCCTCTCTGCTCTTCTGATAACCTTATTAAATATGACTGAGATAGAAAAGTGCAGTAAAGGGCATAAAATGGCTGGAATAAAAAATAAAACCAAACCCAAAAGCAAGCTTGGGCGTGTCTATTTAAGAGAGAGTTGGGAGCAAGGAGGGTGTGGAATCCCACTATGTGCCAGCACCCTGCAGAGAAACACAAATATAAACCAAAATCATTTAGCAGAGAGTGTAAGTCAGGGTCAAATGCTGCTCCTGCTTTTGCTGAGTAAGGAAATCAATGGGATGTGTCCTGAGGTCAGATAATATTAGCAGAATCTGCAGTATTAACATTTTGTCCATCATATACGTGGCTATAGGTTATAAATAGTCCAAGAACAGCACAGTTTGGGCAGAAGGATTTTTTGTAATAGGATTTGAAGTAAAAATCTTCTAAGCTCAGAAATGCCTGCTGAGAATTAGCAAACAAAATGAAATATTTTTCTGCCCTACTTTCCTTGCTTAGCCATTCCCGTGCAGACACATGAAATACAGAAAGCTGTGGAGCAGAATACTGGTCTTATTAAAAAATCCTCACATATTCAGTGTGTTTTATGGAGTCTGTACTCTAAAACCCTCCTGCCTCCTTTATAGCTCTCAGCTGCTCTTTAAAATAGTTGAAGGGGTTTAATTTTCTGTCTGGCTGCATGAGATGTGGCACGTGTATGTGAGCTGCAGGAGAAGACCTGCAGCTGAAAGTGCAGCTGCAAGGGGGGTAAGAGTAGAGGGTTCTTGGGTGTTTGCCCTGTTGCTCAGCAAAGCCTTTCCCTTTTGTGCTAAAAGCTGAGTGGATTCTGTGATGGAGATTTTCCTCAAGAGGAGAAAAGAGGGGAAAAGGAGACTGAGGGCAGACTTCATAGCAGCCCACAATTTCTTTATGGGGGGCAGGCACTGATCTCTGCTCTCTGGTGACCAGGGACAGGAGGGCAGGTTTAGGAACATTTTCTTCACCCAGGGGGTGGTTGGGCTCTGGAATTGGCTCCCAGGACACTGGTTGAGGCACCAAACCTGCCAGAGTTCAAGGAGTGTTTGGACAACACAGGGTGGGATTGTTGGGGTGTCCTGTGCAGGGCCAGGAGGTGAACTTCAATGAACCTTGTGGGTCAGCTCAGGATATTCTGTGATTCTCTTTGTCCTTGGGGTTAAGTTTCTTCCTTCCCACCACAGAGAGAATTGCAAATTTAAACAATGATTAATCCTGAGCCCATGAAAGGCTGGAACCAGACGTGCAGAGTTTCACTCCACACCGTGTCTGGCTGGTCTGTGGTGGCAGGTGTGGTGAAACACCCTGTACCCAGCCTGTGTTTGTGCTGGTGATCTCTGGATCCCAGAGCACCACCTTCATCATTCCTTTGGCTGCTCATCCATTCCAGAGTAAAGAATGTCCATGATGTATCAACAGCTCTGCCTTCTCTGGCTTGGTGATGGCTGAGCCTCTGGCTGCAGAAAGCTCGGGACTTCTGTCTTGTGGGAATCCAGGGCTTCCCTCTGGCTGCCCTGGCAGGTCTGGGACCGTGGCAGGGGTCAGGAACCCCCCTGGACAGAGCCCCCAGAGACACTGGCTGTGATCTCTGTCCATGGAAAAGAGTTTTCAATCTTACAGGATGAATTACAAGCTCTGAGTGTTTGATATAAGTAATAATTAAGTGTGTCACGGGTACAAAAGTAAAATTTTAGGATTCTAGATGAGGGGTTCAAAGGGGACAAGATGGAAGAAATTGTGTGTGTCTTGTCCTTTTTCTCCTTCTTCATGCCCTCCATGTTTCACTGTGGTGTTGGCATTTTTCTGTTGGTTCAGGCTGGGGACACACTGTCCAACGTAGGTGACAGATATTGGCATGTTCTTGTAAATCCAGCCCAGGGAGTTTCTGGTATTTAATGTTTGTAACATCCCACTGAGGGCAGAGCCCCACACGCTGCCCTGCAGGACAGAGCTGGGCAGGGCAGCAGAACATGTGAGAGATAAACAGAATAAACAACCTGGAAACCAGCACAGACCAATTATGGCTTCTGCTTTGGCAGGGGGCTGACAGACAGAGACTTTCTACAATCTCAGAATCATCAATACCTCAGATTCTGACACTGTCTGACTGTACCAGCCACAGGTAGAGGTCATGATCTGCTTCACTTCTGTGTTTCAAAAAGCATAGCTGTAATGATTGAATTTCCTGGCAAAGTTGACATTCACTTTGTCCAACATCAAGAAAAGAGCAGTCAAGCAGTTAATTCTAAAATATAACCTTGAAAGGGAAAGTCATTGCTACACTTTTGAGTGTGATTAAGTAGAACTTATTCTATTAATTTGAGAAATTTAGGGCAGCTCTGTACAACTCAGTATAAGAGCATTTTGGGTCTGATTTTAGATTGAGGAAATCTGGCCATGACTTCTGTGCAGCTTTACATATTTAACTTCAGGAGCAAGTTGTAGCTTGGTGCTGTGTAAGAATATCCTGGTGGTTTGAAACAGACCCTGGGAGTTCAGAGCTAACCTCCCATACAGCTTTGGAGTAGAGATGTGCAGAGAGTAGGAAGTAATTCTTCCCTGTGAGGGTGGTGAGGCCATGGCACAGGGTGCCCAGAGAAGCTGTGGCTGCCTCATCCCTGGAAATGTCCAAGACCAGTCTGGACAGGGCTTGGAGCAACCTCAGATAGTGGAAGGTATCCCAGCCATAGCAGGGGCTGGAATTAGATGAGCTTAAAGCTCATTTTCTAATCAAAACATTCTGTTTCACAGAGAAAGAAAGGACTAGGAAAAAAATGTCAGTAACATGAACACAGCTCCATTGCATGATCCAACCATCTTCCACTTGTGCATGTGAGCTTTCTGCTTGTGTCCTGGACTGCCTGGGGTGGCTGCAGTGAATGTATATTGGAAGCATTCCTGTCTAGGGAGTAAGCACAGAGCACTTAAGTCACATTTAAATTTTCACAAGGGACTTAAGTTGAATGTGGGTGTGCTTTGGTGAGAGGATACACCTGATATTCCAGCCCAGTTATAGGTTAATAGGTTAATGACTGCTTCAGCTCGTGTTTTGAAAATACCAGGAGGCAGAATGGCAGCAGGTGTGAGACTGGTGGGTCTGGGTTGGGCTCTCTCCCTCTCTCAGAGAAATGTCTGCAACATTTTAGAAGTGTTAAGGATGGATTAGGCAGGCTTGTAAAAGAAATTTGCAGCGAAAGTACCTGTGAATAACAAAAGCATGAGTTAGCTGTTCAGTACAAGGGGTAGTCCTGTTCATACCTTAGCTGGGCAGCTGCTGAGGAAAGGAGAATTTCACATTGTTGTTTTGTGGCTCTGAACTGAGTATGATTGCCCAAATACGGGTCTCAACAAATTAGGTATTGAAATCAAAACTTAAAATATGCTTTTATGACTTAAATTTACCATTCTGTTGCTTGATGTACTTTCATGAACTAAGAGAATTCATGGAGATGTTATTAGGAAATGGAACAAACCTGGAAAAGTCATTAGTGAGCAGGAGAGCAAGAAAGAAAAGTGCAAATGAAGGTGGAGAAAACTCCAAACTCGCAAAAAGCAAAATCTGATCCAGCACAAGGTGTGCAGGTTACAATAAGGGCATTGACAGTCAATACTTCCAACAGACTCAAAGACAAACTCAGGTCATCATTAAAACAGTGTGGTTTCAAACCTGCCAAATTGCCAGTTCCTTGTTAGTTCCAAACCAGGCAGATTCAGGTTTAGGTTGTTAACCTCTAAGAGACACTTTAGGAGTAAGCAGGGAGTAAAAACAAAGCTAATAGATGTAACTCAGCATGTGCTTTCAAGAGAGGGAATCCACAGTAGTTGGGCACTCGTATTTAATAACACAAACCTGATCTCCTTTCCCTATCAAAGAGAGGAACTGCCAGGCTCTAAAGAAAATACCTTTGGCCTTTCTCAGCAGTGAAGAAGGTGACTGTTCCTCATATTACTCTTTGCCTGTACTTTTGATTCTTGCCCTCTATTTTTATGTCTAGGTCTCCATTTCCATTGGTTCTGTGCCACTGTTTGGTGCTTAGGTTCCCATTTATCTGAATTGTGTAGACAAAAATGGGGGGAAAAGGAGATCTCAGCATAGCTTATCAGCATCAATTTGGAACACAGTGTCTTTCTTGTATAGCCACAAGAACAAATGTAAAGCTCCTAGGACATCGAGGGGAAAAAATACGGAAAATTAACACAAAAGGACAAAGTGAGTGAACATCCTGTGGCCTATGATGAAAGCACTTCTTAGGGAATTGAGCAGAGAATTGGTCTTTAAAACAAAAAACTAAACTGAGTCTTCAGTTTCCAGGCAAGTGCTTACTCATTTATGAATTCATATGTACATATTCAATTAAACATTCAGAGACAGTTTCAGGAGGGTCAGAACTGCCTCGTAACCTTATCCCAGTTCTCAAACTCTAGAGAGGGATGTGCAGCACATGTGAATATAAGTATGGAGCAAAACAGAGAAATGTATGTAGCCAGAGCTGAGAAAAAAATTAAATTATAATCACCTGGAAAAAACTTGTTTGACTCCACTGTGTCTCATGACAAATTCACTGAGGTGAAATTTAGTGGTGACTGCTTGAGCTGCAGAATCTCAGCCTGCATGGACCAGTGGTAAAGACTCTGTCTCCAAAGAGAGACAAGGGTGATAAAGGAAAAAACCAACCAAAACCTTCAAGAAAATATTTGGCAGTAGAAGTAACACTTACAGGCTTGGTGGTGACTTTAGAAAGGTGAAAGTTGTTTCGTTGGTGTCCATGTTGAAGTCCTTCAATTTAGAATGGCACAGTGTGTGACATTATGTGCAATAAATTACAAAAGCAGTTTTAAGTCATCAGAAAAATACAGCAGAAGACAAGCAGAATGAGTCAGACATCTCCATCCTCAAAATTTAGAAGTGAGAAATGATTGAACGTACCCTGGCAAGCAGGAGAAGAACAGGAATTCTATTCTATGTATCTTTGTGGTTTATCTCGATTGAAATTTATAACATCAACCCCCCTCCATACCCCAACCCAATTTCTTTATGTGACATTTTCTAGAACAAGCAAGTTACATTATTGCAAAGAAATTGTGACCTAAATTCAAACAGGATTTTTCTGGCTGTTTAGCAGCCTCGGTTCCCATAACAGCAATGTTTTAAATAGCCTGGCTTCAGATGCTTGTGATACAAAAAGAAATTCTCACCAGTTAGATTGCTACCAATGGGAAAGTGGCTTTAAGGAAAGCCATGAAAGAACAGAGCAAATCCAACTGAGCAATTTGGCACAGGAACTGTCTATTTCAAACATGGGAGAGGCAGGTTCCAAATGAGAAGATGACTTGTCAACAAGTAATTCAAGTGTGGAAGATGACTAGGGCATAGAAGGAAAGAAATTGAGTGTAGAAATAAGTAGTTCACATTCCCTCAGGGAGGCATTTTGCAGCATTTTTAGGAAAAGTGGGAATCCCACATCCCCAGGGAATTCCATACAGAATTCATACCTTTATGTTGCCATATCTCTAGGGAGTATCTTCCTGCTCAGATAGTCCTTGAGGCATGGGGAGGCACCAGAAAAAGCCCTGTACAGCTGAGGGGGTCCTCACTGAAGTGAGTAGGGCTGCAGAAGATTCCAGAAATCCTAAGAACATGAAGAGAAAGATGGGGCTGAACTGAAGGAGTAGTGTGAGTCCCCCTTAAAATACCAAAATTGTTTTTCCCATAGACTTCATAAATACCCATGGACTAGAAGATGGTGCTCACAGGAAAAAAACTGTTTATAAGAAACTCATAATTCCCTTACAATTTATTGGCAACGTTTTCCACTTTGGCTGATGTAATCTGGCCTATGACTGATGGATGTTCCTTTCTCTGGACTTGATTTAATTCTAAGTAAGGCAGACAAATTGCAGGCACCAAGTACAAGCAAGCACATAGAGGAAATCGAGTTTTTTCTCTGCAGAATGACACAAATTACCTGTTTGTTAATGGCTAAACTATGGATTTTGTGGACTTGTCTCCATATTTTTTTGCACAGTTATATCAGTAGGATGAAACCATGTCTGTTTTATACATGGTTTAAAACAGTATAAACCACATATATGGTTTATACTGTTTTAAACCGTGTTTAAAACAGTAACTCAAGATGTTTGAGTTACTTGAGTTACTCGAGCAATCTCATTGCTCCTAAAAATCTATGTGCTGTGAAGTACATGCAGAAATCTGGAGCCCAGTGCTTGGAGCTGGTGTCTTCCCAGTAGTTTAGAAAGAACACTGAGTCACTGAATCAAATGTTTAAGGTATATGAGTTACTGAAAGTGAAATTATTTACAAAGAAGTGATATGTCTTTTTGGATGTCAAAACACCTTGGAGTTGTTCAGTTTACATGTTGTACATTCACATTTGCCTGGTCTCTAGTATGTGTTTCTCTCTCCTTTTGCTACATGAGGCTCAGAATCAGCCGGAGGAGGGACTTTGCCTAGTGTTCTGCAGTGAAACAAATTCAACAGAAATTTATTGCTGTCCAAGCAAGTTTATGAGATCCTTGTTACAACTTTATAGGAAAAAAAATTCCTCATATAAGTGTGATTGAAATGGATGAACTTTTCGAGGGCCTACATACCTACAGAAGTGTATCTGTATATAATTGTCATTTCCAAGAGAAAAATCTGCACAGACATATTTCTGTGGCACTGCATCAGGCTGCTACTAATTCAGGAATATATATATGTAGAACAGTTTCAGGGAAGACTTGCAGAGAAATATGAGGATTTTCCATACTAAAATAGTTGTATTACAATGCCTGCTGGGGTATATACGTATCAATGTATAACTGTCTTGAGATATACTTGATTTTCTTGTGCAGGATGTGATAAAATCAGTATTCTTTGCTCCACCTGTATGTTTGTACTTGTGCTATTTAATTTAGCCAAGCTAATTAAAGCAGTGCAGTTTCTGTATGTCAGCAAATAGCAGAGGCCTGTGTATATAGATACTGCAGACAGGCAGTACCCAATCACTCCAGAGGCTATCAGGTTTATCAGCTGCTTTTGCTGCAGAGATGAATTCTGATTCTCTTGCTCATGTGCATTGTTCTGAACTCAATGGGCACATTTTTCTTCAGTGAGGTTTGAAGATGTTTCAAAATTTTAATTTTAGATAAAATTTCAAGAAATTACTGAAAAGGAAAACTCTGGGGAAAAAAAGAAAACCAGGTAGCCTCTAAACCTTGATTCAATTGAAACTGAAATTACATTTTTTTTGTGTTTCAATTTTTGTCTGTTATTAGAAAAATCAATATTACTACAGACAGATCCTAAAGTGTTTTCTCAATTGAAGTTTTTCCTGAATTAAAGTCACAACCTGCAGGACTGACTCAGCATTAACACTGAAGCTGATAGAAATATCTAAAATTATTATGACCATTGATTAATTTTATAGAGATTTGAAAGGACCTGGGGAACATTTAATCAGAACAGCACACATTTTGGTATATCACTTATTCACTCTGTAGTCAGCATTAACTCCATAAAGCAAGATTTTAAGAAAGACTGTGACATTTGTGCAGTGCTACTCCAAATAAGCCAAGCTATCGTATCAATTTATACAATGATTATCAGAGTAATATTTTATTGGTTCTATAAAACTTACAAAAAAGGCAAGAGGCCAGGCAATCCTAGATTTTACAATCCTAAAAGTAGGAGAAAATTTTTCTAAGAACCTGAGGTTAGAGACAAGTTTGATGGGAATGAAAATATTATGGAATATTATGTATTATGTCCGTTCAGTTTTACGTTCTATGGTGTTTTACAAACCTTTGGCTCTGCACAGTCTTAGCTGCCCACTGAGACAAAGGGTGTGAGAAAAGATGAAGCAAGGTAATGTGTGAGCAGTGAGGTGGGCCAGGATTTGGGGGTGCATCAGCCCTTCCTTGTTGAAATACAATAGAGCAGAGCCTGGGTGTCTATCACAGGTATTTCACCGAGGCCCAGAGACACTGTGAAAGATTAACCCCCCTGGTATTAACCCCCCTGCATGTGTGATCGATGTGTTTCATTCACAAAGAGTAAAATCAGCTTGTGGTAGAAAGCTGTTGCCTACAGAGATGAGATTTATCTTCCTCCACCTCCCAGACATGGGCATTCCCATTTCCTGGAGGGTTTTCATTACCATATTCTTTAAGGCAGGGCCTTCCATGTTGCCAGTGCTGCTGGGGCTTTTGGCCTTTTATTGTTGTTCTGTATATCGGTTAGAGGACTCTGTGGGTGAACACCTGGAGGCGTGGGGCAGAGATGATCTCTGGACTGTCTGGAGAAGTCACTGTGTGATTTTTGGAAAACTGAGGGTGTCTCTCTTCAAGCTTCTGTCTTACATGATGGCTGCAAGTTGGTTTGAAACATGGCTGTATAGTCCATGCATGTTAGTACAGCTCTAATTTTTATTTTTATTGTACGCAGCAGGGTATTGGGTTCTTTGACAGGTGGGGGGTTCTTCTATTTTGGTTGGTGGGGCTTTTGTTGTTTGGCACTTTTTTCTTTTTTTTTTGTGGTGAGACTGTCAAGGTATTTTGTTCTGAATCTGTGGATATTGTGATCTTGAAGGTGGATACTTAGCCAAAAACTTGAAGTTAATTTTTTCCTAAGTATTTGGCTCCTGGCAACTGGTTGAAATGGGCAATTTTCCAGTTGTTCTAGGCACTTGGCATCTCTAGCTGCTCTTATTGGTCTGTACAGGCCAATATAAACAGGGTTCAGTGGTGTCCTGGGGTGACTGGACACCTTCTTCAGAGTTTCTCTCCGAAATTTGCCCTAAATCAGGACAGGTGGTTTGGCAGCAGTAATTGCAGATACTGGGATACTAGGCACATCAGAATAAATGTGAGGGCAAATATTTGAGTCACAAAGATGGGCTGAGAATAAAGGAACCATCAGCCAAAATGGGGTAAATGTTGTCTCTTCTGGTAGAGGTGGCCACAGATAGAAGCTGATAGATTGGTAGCAGTTCTTAGTGGTGCTGAGTCAGTGAGGGCAGTTTGCTCTGAGGTTTGTGCATCAGATATGTTTGAGTAAAAACATTAGAGATTTGTAATGTTCTCATGGTGAGGGGTGCCCAGGCCAACAAAGGACAATGAAAGAGGTTTTAGCTGAATGTTGATAGACCAGCCCAACCTAGAGAAGGTTTTTTGGATGTTCCAAAAGACTTTGTGGGGAAAAAGGGAAAAAAACCCCAACAACTCAATAAGGAAAGAAATAGTCGTAGAGAAACAGTTTCTGCATTGGGTAGTAGGTGCAACATAGCTGCACCTACCTGGAGGACTGTAGCCTATGGTTTGTCTCATTATATCTCTCACTTTAGTGACTTAGGCGGTTTAAGTTTATTGTCTTTGCTGGGACTTTTGACATTGGGGTAAAACTCATTGCAGGTGCAGCATCTCCACCCCCACTGCTGAGTTTGTTCAATTTCATGACTGTTTTTTGTCAGTCCTCTGTCACAAGGGGAGAAGAGGAAAAAGCTGTAACTGGAAAACAGATCAAGTTCCACCTTCTCTGCAGCTGCACCTGATCACCTTGAACCTGTGTATTGCATTGGGTGAGAAACTGAGGCTCACCTTAAATGCTCATAACTCATGGGTGTGACTTGCAGAATTCTCTCAGTCGAGCGGAGGTGGGAAGCAGCTCAGGGGTGCCCATAGAGGTTGGGCAGGGGGATGGTGCTGCAGCAAGGATGAATCTCCGAGGGAGCAGAGGGGCAGGTCTCCAAGAAAGAGGTCGTCAAACCCACTGCAGCAGTACACAAACGGCACCAGACCTGGCTGGAAGCCCATTTTTTTTCGGAGCTCTGCGCTGATTTAACCCTCTCAAGCGGATGTTCTTCAGCGCTGCAGCAGCAGCAGCAGGTCCACAAGCGAATGCAGTTGTCAGCTCCCCCAGCCGCCTCCCCGCGCCCCCAAAGCTTCAGCAGCGAAGCCGGGGCGGGGACGAGGAGCGGCGGGGACGGCACGGGAGCCGCGCCCCTCCGGGCTCGGCGGCCACCGGCGCCGGGGTCCCGGAGCTCCGCGGGGCCGCAACACGTGGGCGCGGGCGGGGCGGGGGCGGCGCCCGCCGTGCCGCTGTTCCCGGCCCAGGTGCTGAACCGGCGCCAGCCGCGGCTTAGCGTCCACCCCCGCCTCCTCCCGCGCAGCAGCTGGAGCACGAGAAAGCGGATCCGGCAAGTCCCGGTCCCTCCTCCTTCCTCCTCCTCATCCTCCTGAGAGCCGCCGGAGGGAGAGAGGTCGGAGCCGCCGCTTCGCGCAGCCGGCGAGCATGGACCGGGCGGCGGCGGGGCCGGAGGCGGCCGGCGGCTGCTGCTCGCCGCTTGCATGAGGCGGCCGGGCGGCGGCGGGGAGTGAGGCCGGGCCGGGGCCGGGCTCGGCGGCTCCGGGCTCCGGCTGCTGCCGTAGCCACCCCCCGCCCCGGCCATGGCGGCGGCCGCTCGGCGGAGCCGCGGCGGGGCGGCGGTGCTGGGCCCGCTGCTGCTGCTGGGGCTGTGCGCCGGGCGGGCGGCGGGCGCGCCGCTCCGCTACTCGGTGCGGGAGGAGCTGCCGCACGGCGCCTTCGTGGGCAGCGTGGCGAGCGACCTGGGCGTGGATCCGCGGCGGCTGGCGGCCAGGGGAGCGCGGATCACCTCGGGCAGCGGCCGGCAGTACCTGGAGTTGGAGCTGGGCCGCGGGGCGCTGCTGGTGCGGGAGCGCATGGACCGCGAGGCGCTCTGCGAGCTGAGCCCCTCCTGCTTCCTCAGCCTGGAGCTGGTCATCGAGCAGCCCATCGAGGTGCACAACGTGGAGGTGGAGGTGCTGGACATCAATGACAACGCGCCGCGGTTCCCCCGCCAGGATTACCGGCTGGAGATCAGTGAGTCTGCCGTGCCCGGGGCCCGTTTCCACATCGAGAGTGCCCAGGACCCCGATGTGGGCACCAACTCTGTGCAGAACTATCTGCTCAGCCCCAATCGCCACTTTGCCCTGGATCTTAAAGGCTTCCAGAGCGGCAGCAAACTCCTGGAACTGGTGCTGCAGCAGCCACTGGACCGGGAGCAGAGTGCCCTGCAGCAGCTGGTGCTGACTGCTGTGGATGGTGGGGATCCCCCCAAATCCGGCACAGCCCAGATCTCTGTGCGAGTTGTGGATACCAATGACAACCCTCCTGCCTTTGACCGCTCCACCTACACCGTGAGCCTTCTGGAGAACTCCCTGCCTGGCACGCTAGTGGTCAAACTCAATGCCTCAGACCCGGATGAGGGCTCTAACGGGGATGTGATCTACTCCTTCGGCAGCTACACTCCCCAGAAGGTGAGACAGCTCTTTAGCGTGGACCCACATTCAGGGGAGGTGCGGGTTAATGGCACTTTGGACTATGAGGAGGCATCCTCCTATGAGATCTATGTACAAGCCACTGATCAGGGCCCCGTCTCTATGGCTGGGCACTGCAAGGTGCTGGTCAACATTGTGGATGTCAATGATAATGCTCCTGAAGTGCAGCTGACCTCCCTGTACAGCCCAGTACCAGAGGATGCAAGGTCAGGAACTGTGGTGGCCCTGATGAGTGTCACTGACCAGGACTCAGGGCTGAACAAGCAGGTGAGCCTGCGCATTCCCCCCGGCCTCCCCTTCACTCTCAACTCCTTCAAGAACTCCTACACCTTGGTCACCCAGGGCAAACTGGACCACGAGAAAGCAGCAGCCTACAACATCACAGTCACTGCTACCGATTCTGGGAGCCCCCCTCTGTCCTCCCAGAAGGTGATCCATGTGGAGATTTCTGACATTAATGACAATCCTCCACGCTTCGAGGAGCCTGTGTACTCAGTTTACATCCCTGAGAACAACCCCCTTGGAGCCTTCCTGTGCACTATAAAAGCCACTGACCCAGATGTCGCCAAAAATGCCTATGTGTCCTATTCTCTACTCGATGGAGAGATTGAAGGGCTACCAGTTGCTTCCTATGTCTCCATTAAATCTGACAGTGGCAACATGTATGCTGTCAGGTCCTTTGACTATGAGACACTGAGGGAGTTCCAGGTGATTGTCCAGGCTCAGGATGCTGGGATCCCACCACTGAGCAGCACTGTCACTGTCTACATCTACGTGGTGGATGAGAATGACCACGCTCCACAGATTCTGTATCCTACCTCAACCAACACTTCTGCAGCCCTGGAGATGATCCCACGCTCGGCATATGCTGGATATTTGGTTACCAAAATTATAGCCATTGATGGGGACTCAGGACAAAATGCCTGGTTGTTCTTCTACCTGGTGCAAACCTCAGATCCGGGTTTGTTCAGGATAGAGCTCCATACTGGGGAGATTAGGACTACTCGCAAGCTGGGGGAGGACAGCACACCTACTTTCAACCTGACGGTGGAGGTGAGAGACAATGGAGAGCCGTCGATGTCCTCTTCAGTAGCCATCACTATTGCTGTGGTGGACAGAGTTTCCAAAATCATCCCTGATAGAAGAAGACACTTTAAAAGCCCAAGCAATTACTCAGAGGTCACTCTTTATCTCATTATCGCTTTGAGCGCCGTCTCCTTCGTTTTCCTTTTCACAATCATTGGGCTTTCTATCATCAAGTGCTACAGATACAGTCTGTATGGGAGCTCCTGCTGTGCAGGGTGCTGTACGGTCAGAGAACGGAGCCCTGCTGAATTGTACAAGCAGGCCAACAACAACATTGATGCTAGATTGCCCCAAGGTTTAAAAGTCCAGCCCCATTTCATTGAAGTGAGGGGCAATGGGTCTCTCACTAAGACCTACTGCTATAAAGCCTGCCTGACTGCAGGCTCAGGAAGTGACACTTTCATGTTTTACAATACCTGTGGCCCAACAGGAACTACTGGTCCCTCTGCAGTGGTGACTGAGAGGCATCTGACAGGACAAAGTGGGCAGAGTGCACAAAACCTGATCATACTTAGAAATGACTCCATTACTCCTAATGAGGTGAGGCTACCTTGGTAAATGGTCTGAGCAAATCTGTACTCAGGCAGAGGTTCCAGCTGGAAAACTCAGATGAAGCATATTCCCTTAGGGGCTTGCTGACACTCAGCTCTGAAATTTGGTTATAATGAATCTAATCTATGCCATGCATTTTATTTCTAGGTAAATACTGAGACTTTCAGGGTGCAGTTGGTAAGTTCAGTATATGCGTCTGTTGTTCGAGATTCACCTCATTTTTGCAGCAAATGCTGCACTAAGTATTGCATCCTTCCCTGTCTAAAATTGCCTGCTGCTACAGAGTGCAAAGGAATGACATATCTATCTTACAGTTTTGATGGAAAAACTCATATTGCAGGAGAAAAAATAATCAGTGATGAGCCTTGAAATCAAAAGGTTACCTTATGGCAGTTATGGGTGTTTGCTGCTTTGCCATCTTCCTACCTCAGTAAAACTGTTGAATTTAGAAAAGTGTATTATTGCAAGGATCTTGCTAATGTGAGCACATTTTAGTTGTCTAAAAACTGCAATCCCTCCTCTGATAATGTTTGTTCTACCCACTGCTTCATTTTATGCTTTTTAGCCTCTGACAACTCAGTGACATCTTGCAGACAATTACAGCAAGTCACCATCATTAAGTTACAGAGTGACAACTTCGAGCCTGCTGGGTTGCTATTGAAAATTATTTAATACCTATGGTTTGACCAGCCATGTATTAACCTTTGCAATGTTTTCCCACAGTGGAGAATTAATGGTTGCTTTATTCTGGCGTGCAGGAAGCCTGCAGTTGGTGTGTGGTTTGCATGATCTGTGCAGTTTCCTTTTTACACATGTTGGGACTAAACTCAGCAGCACTCACAGGAGAGACTAATTCTGGTGCACAAAAGGAAAATATTGCCATTACTGTGTGTTGTTTGTATCCCATAACTGTGGCAGGTGTAAGATCAGTTTGTGCATTAATGAATGCCATGCCCCAGACAGGGGAAAGTCAGGGAAAGGAGCCTGTCTTGTATATTCTTGCCAGAGAAATAGCACTCATTTATTTATTTATTTCTACTTTTTCACATATGAAAATGTTAGCATCTTTAGCAACTGTTTTTTGTTGAACAAAGATGCCCATATCTTAAGGGCCAGCAAGTCTTCCATAAAAATGCTTTTAGTGAGTAATCATCATCCATTCAACATTAATCCATTTAAAATTAATGCAAATCTGTAAATCACAGTGGCAGGGTACAGGGGAAGTACATTTTCTGTTTCTCTGCAGTTTTTGTATCTTAACATTTTTCTGAGTAATAAAATGCCTGGAATGTGTTTGCTATAGGAGGGAATATGAGATATACTCTGTAAGGATGTATGCTGAGGAATCAAAGAGTGAAACACACACTTCATAGCTGATTTTTGGGGTGGGAGGTATGCAAGAAGAAAAGCACTAACTGAAAAGCACTTCACTTTGGATGCAAGACAAGTAGGAAATCAGTTTAACAAAGAGATTCCTATCACATTTTGAGACTCACTCCATTGAATGCAAGGAATTGGCAAGTTTTGATTACCAGCAGAGATCAGGCAGTGGCAGCAAAGCCAGCCCAAACATGGAGTACAAAAGCAGAGAAATGTATAGAACCAACAGATGAGTGCTGCCTGTGTGGAGCTGTCCTCCAAAAGGGGAATCAATTATTCAACTTGTTCTGTATGATTTAAACAGAGGTGAAGTTCTGACAAGTTTTACTCATCACAGGTTCTTTTCTTTCTGCTTCTTTACCTGTCCTGTGGTAGGACATTCTGTGAAGATGTATCAAGGCCATGTGCACATGAGGAAATGGCTGAATGTAATGGCACTCACTAATTACTGGTTCCTAGCTAATTACACACTGAAAGTCACATCTTTCTCCTGTTTCAAGCTCAGCATTTGCACTGAAGATGCCATCAATTGCTTAGCAACACGGAATTCTACATTTTAAGGATAATGATCTTTGTATTATTAGATTTTCAGAGAACTGTGTTTCTCTTTTTAGTTAAAATGAACTTTGAATCAGCCTTTAAGAGCCTGTGCCTTCACTTTTGAGGCATAGCAAGGCAGTGTTGTCCTTGCACCAATTTACAAAGTCAGTCTCTGATCTGTGTGTTACTTTTAGATAATGTGAACAAGTACTTTCTTTTTTTTTTCTTCCACACAGTTTTTGGAGATTGGCTTTCTACTGGTTGTTCATTGATGAGGATGGGACCAGGTGAATGGGTTTGCTATGCACAGATAATCATACCTAAGGTTTTACAGTGGCAAATATTTAAAAAATGTTGTTTATACAGTAAGAGGAAAAATATTTCCAATTTATTTGGGATTAATCTCAGTAACATTTAGGGCAATAAGTCTTAGTTCCTTTCATATTTACTGGTAAGGTCAAAGATGCTAATAATTACACTAAGTTGTGACTGACTTTATTGGGCCTTTAGAAGGATACAGTAGAAGTGCAAACAAGTACAATAAGGTTAAATAGGGGCTTTTTTGTACCTGGTGAAGTTCTGACTCCTGCGTGGCTATTCCTTTTTTACTGCCAGTGTTGTGCTGGTGGAATGGAGGCTTGTTTCTGCAAGATATCTGCTGCTTCTGTGCTCATCCTGCTTACCTGCTCAGTCCTTTATGGCTTGATAAGTGTGACTCAGAGCAAGGGTGTTTTGTAAAAGAGGGAATGTACTAATGCAGCTGCACAGCAAGTCTTGGACATGGTTATTGCTGCCAGGAGGCTGCTGATAAGGGCAGCAGTGCGGGGTTAATGGATATTGCTCTCTAATCAGATAACTACTGCAGAGGGACCAGGCAGGCAGTGTAGGCAAAATAAAGGGATAAAAAAATAGTGTGGCTTCATTTCTGGTGCTGTCTGTGTTATGGGCAGCCTGGACTCCTGTCTTTTGAAAGAGGGGTGCACACCCCATGAAGAAATGTAAGAAGTTGTGATTTTGTTACTGGGCACTGCTGCAGTGATGATCTGTCATTTTCAGGAAGGGTTTCAGTGCTTTAATCTGGAGTCTGTTTCCTCAAATTCCTGTGAAGATGCTGAACAATGTCTGGGTAGTGTCTGGTCCTTGGTTTTTCTTTTCATCTTTCCTGTTTTGTTCTTACATCCTGTGCAGTTAAGCTCATTTCTTGTGTCTTGCATCTCATGACAGCCTTTTCCTTCATTGCAGGAAGTAACAATCAAACCAAAATGTTTTAACAGGAGTTTTCTGTCCCAAAAGGTAGCATGGCACATTCTTAATGAGGAGTGGGCAGTTGGGATACTTGATAGAGCTAAACTCTTTTGTATTATACATTTCCTTGTGCCCTTTTTTGTGTGGTGACACATGTGGATGAAAAAATATGGTGTTTCATGTGTTGGTCAGAAATAAAGTGTGTTACTCTATGGACACTTTTAAAGAAAGTGAAAAGAACTGCACTCTGATGGTGGTAAGACCCAGGAGATCCATTGGAGTTTTACAGCTGTTTGCTCTGCTTCTGTCTCTTTATCTGTATTTTTCACTTCAGAACCACTTTGCTAAACACATGGAAAAAAGAAAGCAACACTTGAATTGAACACATTTTGATACAGCTTTAAATGCAAGCATGTTTTGAAGTGTCTAAACCTAGTAACCCCACAGCACTGTTTGTAGCAGTCTGTCCAGGAGATTTCTCTCAGAGGATTTAAAGGTATTAATGGTGGAATGTCTTACAATCCCAGTTCAAGAACTTAAGCCTTTAAGAAATTCTCCAGCCCTGCTGACATTGAAAAGGTTAACTATAAATGTTTGCTCTTTTGTTTAATGGCAGTGTCTGAGGCTGCTCAGCTCAGCAGGGACTGTGCTCAAAGCACATTTCAGGCCAGCCAGGCCCTGGGTTTGAGGCTTCTGCTGTGCCAGCAGAAATCTGCATCCAACATTAAGCAGAGGTGTTTTCCTCCTCTTGGAATTCATTAAATGTACTGTACAGAAGCACTTGTCTGTTCCCTCACCTCAGTTTGCTCAGAGTTAGGAATGCAAATGAACATTCCCAGACTTTGGGCTTTTCAATTACACCTTTTTCCAGTTTCCTTTTTGATTTCTTGAATGATAAACACATTTTTAAATAGTTTCTTCTCCACATCAAGTTAATTCTAAACATTTACAGAAGGAAAGCAGGAATAGAAGCCTCTGTTTCCTCATACCTGTCAGCATTGTCTGACTGGAAAATAAGCAGACCTTTATGTGGTTAAGGGTTCTAAAAGGCTTTTATTAATGCTTCAAAGCAGATCCATTTGATAAATATACCTTATGTCATTCTGTTGTGCATTTGTGTGGAAATCAGAGTGAAGCAGGATGTTTTTATGGGTCTCAGCATCTGGTAACTGTTTGTAAATATTTGATTCATGCTTCTCTACCTCAAGCAGGTTTTGTTCTAGCAAGCACTGATGTGAAAGGTAGTGTTTGCATTCATCCATTGAATATGGGATTAGGGCAATATTCTAAAAAAAACAGGGAGAAATTCTTACTGTATTAGGTAAAAAAGAGAGCTGAGGAAAATGTTTGTAACAATACATTTTCAACTACATTTATTCTCCACAAACCAATTAAACAATTCTTCAGTTAACACAGCTGAAAACAACTGTGGGACATTTTGCAGGAGCTTTATTGCTCCTCAGATGGCTCTGGTGTACATTGTACATTCACATTTTCAGACTTCCCAGTGGGGTTGGTTGTTTATGACCAGCATCACTGATGTCTGTGGTTATGTGGCTGGCAGGATGTGAGCCTGGTGCCTGGAAGAAGCAGCAGGAGCAAATTGGTGGCATGAGGTGCAGTGGCAACCCCTTCCACAGACACCTGGATAGATTTTGACTTGTCTCACACTCTAATGGTGATGTGCTGTAGCTGAATCAGAAAAATCAACTGACAGGGAAAATGGGAATGGGTGATTCCTTCTGTGCTGGATCGTGGGATTTCTTTCACCTACTGACAGGGCTGCTGGACTTGCTATGAGGCTTTCCAAAATCTCTGAGGGAAGTGGCAAGCTAAAATTAACTTCAATCTAGTAGAATGTGCTGGATTGTGATAAACAGAGTCTTGTAATGAGCTGAGGAGGCAAAAGGAGCAATATTGTCTTCATCAGCATTGTGTGACATAGTGAGAATGTGGGGATTTACAACTGGGAAGCACCCGGGCCCCTTCAGAGCCTGTGTTCCTCTCTGTGCTCCCTCTCTGCACTCAAAGCTGTGCCTTGTCCTGGTGGGGCTGGTTTGGGACACACTGCACATCTCCCACCCAAATCTGGGACAGGGCTTTGCAGAGCAGCCCACTGAGAGCTGCTGTGCAGCCCTGGGGCTGCCTGGGGAGCCAGCTCTGCTCTGAGATGCTGTCCTGGCAGCTTTTGGGGACAGATCTGGTGAAGGTGGACTGTTCTTAACCAGAGATATAAACCAAGCCAAGCCTGTGGACTGTGGATTCCTCATGGATTTCTGAGAAGCAGCACTGCAGCTGAGCTGGGGAGAGATATTAGTGAATATGTTTGCTGCTTCTGCTGTGCTCAACTTCTGTTACTGGTCATACTTTATTGCTTTTCTAGTCCAGTCTCATTTAGAGATGTATTGAAACAACTTTTCTCTTATGGCCAGGGAAACTGAAAGAATTACAGTCTGTAGCAGAACAAAAGGAGAAGCCAGTAATGCTGACAAAATAGAAATTCCACTGATTTTGTCAGTTGCTGGACGCTGACCTGTGGTAACACAAGTGTGGGATAAATGTTCCTCTTGCTGAGCTCTGAAAATACCCAGTCAAGCAGCAAGCACATGGTAAAAGTGGGTGAAAATAGGTCTGCACAAAGGCAGGCTGCTGCCCAACTGCCTTGTGCTCTGGTTCTTCCTCCAATGACTTCAAAAAGAAGTCACAGATATTGATTTTTTTTTTTCATATTTAAAAATACCCCCAGCCTCTGACGGTCAACTGTGGTAATAGTTCCACCTCTAGAGTACATTTTGCTCATCCTGTTCCCTCCTTCCTTCTTCTGCTCCCCTGGGAACAGCAGTGCAGCCCTACCCAAGGAGTCATAGCAAGGAGAGAACTGTTTGGGAATAGCCACAAGATGCCAGAGCTTCTGGACAGTAACCCTTGAAAAAACCAGTCTCTTAATTTCTCTTTTATTGACATGAGGAGTCTTGGTCCGGGCATGTGAAGAGAAAAAATGTTTAATTTCTAACTAATGAGTTTCTTCTGTCACCATCACCTATTTAAGATCTGATGTCCCACTGCAAACAGAACATAGATTTTTGTCTTCTACTCAAGAGTTGGAAAGCTCTCATCTAAAACCCAAAAATCTATGTACTGTGAGTGAGTGGTCATTTTCCTCTTTTCTCACTCCTACCCAACTAATGTCAAACTCTTTCAGTGCTTTCCTGTAATCCCACTTCTTCTGTGTTTTGCCTGGGACTGTGGTAAGATTCCTCCACCTCACATTGCCTACAAGCCTGTACAAGTTAATAACCTCCAGCTGTCAAATTGCAAAATAGAACAAAAGTCCAGCAGTTTCCCTGCTATTAAAAAAAACCAAAAACAACAAGCCCCAGCAGAAGAAAAGACAAATCTTCTGGTGTCAGCACCCTTCATACTCAAGAAAGGCAAACTCGGGAGAGGAAGTGATCAGTGTGTGTTGTTCTCTATCCTCTTCCATTGATTGTTACTATGTGGTTGACTTTAGAGTTGCTTTGACATCCCTGGGACTGGGCCAAAATGGAATTAATCAGAAAAGACTAGAACCATGCATAATGGGCTTCTTGTCAAACCCCTTTCTGCTAAACTCAGCAGAACCTGAGCATGACAGAGAACAGGGGGCTAAATGGGAAGGAAATTGCTAGCACAAATGTTTAATGTGTGGCTGCAAACAGCCTCCTCCTCCCTTTTGTGTAACTCAGACCATAAAGAATACTTGCATGTGCATCATCCAGGAGCATCTCAGCCTTGAGTGATGCTGGACTTGGGAAGTGTGGTGATAGAGCAATACTGTAAGTTGTAATTGCTCCATTTTTGTTTGAATAAAACCTATTGATCCAGGGAAAAGCATATGCCAAACCTCAAGAGGAAAGACGGAGTTGGCTTTAAATAATTCAGAACATTCAACACTTTCTTTTTCTCTTTCAAGTAATGGGGTCAAATTCATTCCTGATCTGCCTCCAATAATTTGAAGAGAATTAAACCATTACTGTCATTTATTATTTGTGTGATTGGCACTGTGCAAGACACATCAGGAATGAATGTAGTCCATTATGTTTTTGGATATAAGTTCTGTCTTTGGATTCCAGTGCCTGAACTTAAGCACTCACTACACTATCACCTACAGAATAATGTTTTAGTATCCTGAGAAATAACCTTGGTATGTCCTCAGGGCTTAATTTTAAGGGACCTGAGCTTGCACTCGTAGGATGTAGATGAAAATTACAGTGACAGTCCCCTGACATTGTGAAAACTATTTTCTGGAGCAATTTTTGATCAACAGAGGATTTCTTAATTATCTTCTTCTTTAGCAAGTCATGCTGCAGCACATCAGCATATGCTGAGGTTGGTTGGTCAAAGGGTATTGCTGGCTATTTTCCCTTTCTACCTTTTATGCCCTCTCATGAATATGGAGAATCTAATAGGTTTTGGTATTATGGACATGTCTGTCCTTAATAAAAGACTTGCTGCAGTCTGCAAATCTGATACCATCCATTGCAGTCCTCTGCAGTACATTGAATCCCAGCAGAAACCTCACTGCCCCATGTCCCCTCACATTTCTACACCCTCAGGCAGATAATATTCAGTGCAGGAGTTTGAGTTTCCTCACCTTATCAGGTAAACAAACAATGTATTTTCTGGATTTTTGATGTTGGTTTTTTTTTATCCTATGCCCAAAATGTTGATGAATGTATGAAATAACTTTCCATCAGTTTGCAGCATTAAAAGTTGTTCCACAGAGATCATCTCTAGCCACAGGTTTTGGCGTGCAGACAAGTTTATTGCACAGACACTCCCTGTGTGCCCATTTCAAAGTTTCTTTCGATTTATAGGAAGAATTGGCAATTCACAAAAACTGACTATATCCATATAGGTTTTTCTGACAAAATTAGCCAGATGCAGATGCTTTTGAGAATGTTTTACTGCCACTAACAGCATTGTCCTGGGCTTTTGTTTCTACAGCCAAAACACCCCAATCCGGACTGGCGCTACTCTGCATCCCTGAGGGCAGGAATGCAAAGGTATGTGTGGTGTTTCTCCAGAGAGGGGAAATTTATCCTTTCCTCTGTGAAAAGGATGGAGTTTCCTCTGATGCCACAGACTGATGATATCTGTGCTGAGATGGAAAGCACCTGAGTTCTGCTGCTGTCACTTCCAATCTCCACGTGCTACAGATTCCGTCTGACTTGCATCTTATGCTGCTGTTGCACTGCTGTGGAGCTGTGCTGTTCTTTCTTTTTACCTTCTGCTTTTGTATCCATCGACTGTCAAGGCATAATTGTTCCAATTATTGAATCATTTAATTGTCATTATATGTTTTTTGTTTATTTTAAAGCTCCCTGTAATCATCAGTGCTGATGTTTCAATAGTCAGTCTGCATTTCCATCTTCTTGTTTCTCATTACCATAAAAGTAGCTGCTCCTGCAGCAGGTTTATTAACCACATGGTGCAATCAAGAAGATTAATACAGTTGAAAGGACTTTTTGAAGATATAAGATGGATTTTCAAAGAAGGAAAAGTGAGGCTTTTGTCCAAATCTCTTTAGACATCTTTGAAAATCTGCTGCCTAATACTGCAAGCAGTCTCTGCTATAATTTTCTACTCAGTACGCTTGGATAAAGAGAATTATACTAAAATTGCATCTATAGAGCCTAAATCAAACAGTATTTTTACTCTCCCTGAGCAGCCTAGAAAATTGGTTCTATGTTCAGGTGTAATCTGATGTGATTAATAAGATTCTTGTACAGGTGTAGAGGCAGTTCTGAGGTTGCAGTCATTCCTAGTGGCATCACAAAGTGCAGGATTGTAGGGGTTTCTCAGAATTGTTGGTGCAGTGGTGCTGTACCTTTATCCAAGAGTTTTTATGAGGCTGAAGTCCTAAATTCAGAGTCACACTGTGCTTCATGTGAGTGAGGACACAATGACTCCCAACTGACTTTGAGATGCTGTGTAAAAAGGAATCTAAACCTCAAGGACTAAAAGCAACGGAAGACAGAGGAAGCTCAACTTTGTGGCCTCCTGGGCAAGCTGTTTTCTCTCTTTTATATTCCTACTGTGACTTTCAATTATTTTGTAATCCATAACTGCAAAATCAGTGAACACTCTGGGGAGCAGGATCCTGAAGAAGGAATTCTGCCTACCTGAGCACTTTATCTGCTGGTCCTGAGTCAGGCATGCTCTTTTGGATCCACATTCTTTTCTATACAAAGTACAAGTTGTTATCTGAAGCTACTTGAACAATTAATGAAAAGTAAGAGCTTTTTTTAATCCCACAAGACTAATGGGGCCCTTCTGGGAAATTGTACACGTTCCTCTGCTCAGCCCCTGTCCTTACCTGAAATCTCAGGTTCTGAGCCTGTGTGCCCTGCCCAGTTGCTGGTTTTCATTAAATGCTGATTTTTCATAAAACTTGTAGAAATTTGGTACCCTTAATATCTGCCACATTTGGATGAAACTGGCCCTTAAGTTCAGCTGGAAGTGTGAAAGGGTGTGTGAAGCCAGTGAGCAGAGGCAGGGACACAGTCACAATCCTGTTTCTCTTAAGGAACAGCATATAAACATCATGCTTGGTTTTGTATTAAAACTAGAAGGTTTTTTCTTTTCCTTCCATGTAAGGTGCAAATTGGTGCTTTTGATGCCCAGTGCTCATGATGTGACACTGTAAAATTTTCTGTATTAGTTTTTGCATTTGAGAAAATGCATTTCTCTTCTGGAATTGCTCATGAGAAATGTGCAGTAACCCAGGAAGGTGGGATTTGTTAAAATGGCATGATGACAGAAGCTCAGAACTAAATCCAACTTTTTAATTATTTGCCTAATGTTCCTACATCCTAATAGCAAAGATGTGTCACTTCCTTGTTAGTGACTCCCAGTCAATGAGAGCGAAGTGTCCTGCAGGTGTGTTTGTTTTGTGAGTTGTTCCACGACTGGGTTTTAGTAAATAATCAAAGGTATTTTTTGCAAGTCAAAACAGCTGCTTCTCATGCTGCCAACATCCTGCAATGCTGTAGGAGTAGCTGCACAGTGAGAAATAGCTGTGAATTTTAAAAAGTAGCAGGGAAGGGAAATGCTGTGAAGTGCAGGGCAGAAAGGAGCTGTATAACCCAACTGTGATATTTGCTTACCCAGTGCTGTGCATATGGAGGAGGCAGGAGTCCTGCGTGGAGGAGCTGCAGGGCCTGATCAGCAGTGGCCAACAGTCTCCAGTGCTACAGCAGGTAAGGATGTGAGAATCCAGAGTATCTGTGATGATCTGATGCTAACTGCAGTAGACCTCCTAATGCTGCTATTTACATTTTCCTCTGTTTTATACCCCTGAGGGAAGACCCTCAGATGAGCTCAGAGCATGGTGCTAAGAACCCCAAAGTTGTGGGTTCAGTCCCTGTATGAGAAATGAGCCATTCCCTTTGGAGTAGTACTTGATGATCCTTGTGGGTCCCTTCCAACTCAGAATATTCTGTGATCTGGATATAAAGTTCTTGTAAATTATTCTGTGGAATCGAAATAGAGTGGAACAATAGAGCATAAAATACATCTTTTTCTTTGCTCAGTCTCAGATGAGCGCTGGAGATAAGAGTCCCTGATCCCAGCTTTCACCCTGCTTTTGGAGGTTACTGGTTTGTGTAATGGGATAATGGAATAATGCTTCAGTTCTGATGTGTGCATTCAGGTGTATGTATTCAGGGCTGGTGTGCCCTCCATTTCAAAAGAACTGTAAAACTGGGCTAGGAGCTTATCAGTTTTCCCTTTGTTATTTTTACAAAGCCAGTAAGTCTCTTTGAATGTCTCTTCTCATTTTAGTTTTCTATGGTGAAATCAGACCTAAATTTTTTCTAGCTATTTTCATTCACTAATACATGATGATGGAAACTGTTATTTGTCAAAATAAAATTACAAAAAGCATGGTTTAGAACGTAGCTTCATTTTCCCTGTCACTGACTGATGACTTCACAGCAGTGAAGAAGAACTGGCAGAAGGTTCTCATGGAGTTTAGGAAAAAAACCCATCTGGATGTTTCGCAGTGCAGACAAAAAAATATATTCTTACTTTTGATTTTGGAGCAGGAATAATATAGTGACACAGAGGAGCAGTCAGTCACTGTTTTCAGCCAGTACAAACTAAAGTGCAAACTCAGTGGATGCCCTGTGTAGGGTGGTGAGCCCTGCATGGCAACTCTGTGAGCACTCAGTCAGGAATGGACTTGAGGAGTGATGTCCATATCACAGAGGCAGCTCAAATGCTGGGCAGTGGGGACTCCAGCAGCAAAAATTATAATTACTTAATTTAACCTTTTTGATGCAAACCTTTCTTTCTATTTAAATGTGAATTTCACCTGGATAAAGGGCTGAGGAACAACCTGAGGGTTTGCAATCAAGTTACAACATCCACAAATTAATGGTGCCCTGCAAAACCTGCACTGGTCTTGCAGAAGAGCTGTTTGCAGAAACAGATTTGGGAATTAATTTGATATATCAAATTAATTCCCAAATCTGTTTCTGCAAACATGAGTGATCAGCTGGGGTTTGTGTGCCCTTCCTTCTGCTGCAGGCTTTGCAGGAGCACACAGCCTTTGCAGAATATGAAGGGGGTGTGACTGTTGAGCTTGCATTTGAAAATGTCACCACAAGAACACTCCAACCTTTGCAAAGGCTTCCCTCAGGCTTTTGGCTGCACTGATCATCCTTGACTGAGCACTCAGTGCTTTGCCAACATGGATATAAACATTCTCCCAGATGTTTTCATGCTGGTGCTGCCAATTTCCAAGCACCAGAATTTTAAGTGCAAAGGTACGATGGTTCTGTCATCTGAGGAGGTCCAGTGGCATTTGGGTCCCAGAGCCCTGTTCCCCTGTCTGGAGTCCTGCTTGCTGTTCTATTTTGGGTCTTCTCCTTTTAGACTTGCTTTGAGAACCTGAAGATCTCTTTTTCTGAGCAGCAGCAATCCTTGGCTCTTATTGCTGCTTCCTTCCATGACTTGTGAGGCACTTGTGTGATGAACGCATCCCAGCACAAAAAAGATTATTTTGTTTTGTCTTTGTCCTCTCCCAAGGGATTAGTGATGCTTATATTACATTCTTAGACTTTTTCTTTTTTTGTAGCAGGATTCAGATAATATTCTTCTCCTTTCTTTGTCACCAAAAGCTTTAGATGTCCCTGATCCTTATTAGCAAACAGGTGTTTCATGGAGCAATCTCAGGATTAAAGGTTGTGTCAGCTTTTGTAGCATCACTACACCACATATTTAGCAAATTACTACCACAGCTTTAGAATCCTGCCTAGTTTCCCACAGATATCTCTTTCTGTGCTTCTTTCCTTTTTTGGTTTAGGTTCAAGACCTGTAATAACAAGTCAAGTGTTAAATCAGTAAATCCTTAATTCCTAATATATAGCTGAACTCCAACATCTTCACATGTTTTTCAGCAAATATGTGTTACCCAAGCAAAATCTGATTTTTATTTGACTGACAGCTTGCCTGTTGACTTCACTGAATATTTCATCCATGCAAAGAATGGTGAATCTGGATGTGGCATTTTTTAAATTGTGTTTGCATCTTCTTAGGCACAAGTCCAAACAGTTGTAGGTTTGCAGCTGAGAGATTTGTGGGTGAGGTGGGACAAGAAGGTTCAAACTCCCTCTGGCTTTGAGTTTAGCTCTCTGGGGCATCTTTTTACTCCCCCACATGCTAGATAGTGAGATCAGGGAATGAAGACACATTGCTGGTTTCTGCTCTATGTCCTTTGGCAGGTTTGGCAATTCTTTCAGACTTTAGATGACCACTAATGTAAGTGAATTCTGGTTTTTTGATAACTAACTCAGAATAAATGGAGCTTGATAGGCAAAAATGGTGAGAGCTCATAACAGAAACTAAGATGAACAGAAATTTTGCTCTAGACATAAAACACTGAAGATCTCTGAATAAATCAGACTTATGAATAATTCAGAGCTTAGAGTTAGTAGGCATTAGACAAATCTGTGTGTATCTCTCTGTGCTGCTGGTTCAAATCTACAAAACAGAAGTGGTGTAATGCAAATGCTTCAAAATGCATTTTTGCTAGACAAAAACAGTCTAAAGGTGCTTTCACAGAACATGTAAGATTCAGGATTAAAATTTGGATTTATGATGAAAAAGAGTAATGAGAAATTTCAAATCCCATGCCGTAAATAAGGCACTGGGCCACACATCATATGTAGAGAAGGGAAAAGAAAATACTTGTATTCAGACAGCTCTGTAAAAGAGGAAAGGATCTCATAATAAAATCTGCATCTGAAATATGTAAGAGTGTAGGTGAAGCTGTGGGTGAAATACTGGCATCTCTGAAGTCCATGTCAAATAGCCCATGGACTTTCAGGAAATTAGGATTTCAGTGTCTACCTTTATAAATATGCACAAGAGACAGAATTAGGATTGCCTAGGCAAATGCCATTCTAAAATACACTCATTTTGTACTTCTGATTTTGCTGTGGCAACATTCTTCTAAATACTTCTACTATTTCTTTTCCTTTTCTCAGGGAATTAGCCAGGGAGGAGAGGTGGTAATGCTGTTTTTTAAAGCTCCAATAGGTCAATGCCCTTCCTGCTCTGAGGCCCCAGATTTGGATGCAATGCAATTATTTTAACCTGTCTGCACTGCCTGGGCTCTCCCAAGGAGAGCAGACAGAGCATCATGGAGTGACTGGGAGCACTGCAGGAAGAAATTCCTCCCTGGCAGGGTGGGCAGGCCCTGGCACAGGTGCCCAGAGCAGCTGGGGCTGCCCCTGGGTCCCTGGCAGTGCCCAAGGCCAGGTTGGACAGGGCTTGGAGCAACCTGGGACAGTGAAAGGTGTCCCATGGCAGGCAGGTGGAACAAGAAGATAAATAAAGTCCCTTTATACAAAGCTTCTTGCATCTCATCACCTCAAATCTGAATCTTTCAGCACTTGTCCTCTGAGATTTGTGTGTCTCACAGCTTTCCTGGTTTTTATTCTGTTTTTCCTGATGTTTCTTAATTCCTGCCTGTGGCCTTCTCACATGTGCCATGCTAGCTAGGGATATTCCTTGTCCACATACCCCTAGACTGTCCTGGGCTTACACTGGGAACTACAGCTCCTCTGGGATCAGTTTGTGTTGCTCTCAGAGGAAGGTTCAATCACCTGGAATGCAGACAAGGTCCGTTGATGGGGCATGATATGCAGAATAAGTTATGAATTCAGAAAATTAAATGTGAACAGACTGTAAATATGTTGAATAAGCAAAATTTCCTGAAAAGTGAAGTCAGTCCTCCTAGTGAATTTTGTCCTGTTGGTTTGGGGTAGGGTGTTGTGAACAGAATGACTATGGGAAAACTGTGAAAAAAGGACAGGGGTTCTTGTGTGGATTTTAAGAAAAATGTCCAAGAATGCCTTGGTAGGGAAAGAAATCATTATAATTATCCACTGTTAGTTGTGGCATTCCCAATTCTCTGTTTCACAGACTAATTTGAATGTCAAGCAAGTAAATCCAACCTCAATATGAACATTATATCTGAAAGAGATACTTCATTCCAATGCAACTGTGAGAAGGGCCCAGATGAGATTTGGGATGATAGTGCAAGAGAAGAGATCTGAGCAGAGAAACCTAAGGGCATGAGAGGGAACACTATTGTTTAATGGGACCACAGTTGGTCTAAAACCAATTTCTTGCTCAGATAAACATCAGCCTCAGAGGTTGTGAGATTTAAGAGAGGAAGCAGTTGGCCATAGCTCAAAGTAGTCACAAGTTCTTCATTACAAGACAATATAGAACTTTCTAATCCAATGGACAGTTGCCATAAAGTTTATTTTGCTTTTCTAACCTATCACCTTTACTTAATTTTGCTGCACTGTGGATACTTTTATTCAATAGGCTGCTATCTATGCTTCTGTTACAACATCTAAACTCTTAGCTTACTCTACAGAACCACACCCCTACATTAGAAACCCTTCACCATCTTATTAATTTCTTAAGGCACATTCTTACTTACAACTATAGGAACATAAGTTTATGATTTTTCTGCTTAATATCTGTGTATTTTATTTTTTACATCAATCCAAGTTTCTCCCAAGGCTGCAGATCAAACCCTTCAGTGTCTGTGGGAGTTTCTATCTTTCCATTTCTCACATCACAGCAATAAAAATCTGGTATAGAAAGATGAGCACAGGGGATCTGGTAGAGTTGGAAGAGATGCTAGAAGGTCTGCAGGAGGCAGATAGCCTTGGGAATGGCAGTGTTGGTTTTGAATACTGAGCACAGGTACTGGAAAGAAGATTGGCACCCTGGGCTTGGGTGAGAGGTTGTGATGAGTGGGGCAGAGAGCTGCACTGCAGTTGTTCTGTTCATGGAATAACCATTTGACATTGATCTTTGAGTCCATGTAACAGCAGCACAGAAGGAATGGAAAGTGTTTTTGGGGGGATTGAGTTAGGAGAGACACTGGTCTTGAAATCAGGCAGGCTTTTAAGAGCCCTGCAGTACTGTCACAAAGCTCTCGGCCACTGAATTATTCTTCTAAAATCCAGTTTAAAGAGAAAGAGCCTCAGAAAATAACTCAGAGAGTGATGAGACCTAAGTTTTAACATATTTCATGTAATGCAGCTTTACACTGTGGCTGTAAGTAGAGGACAGTTTCTTCCTGAAATGTCAGTGAATTTCTATTCTCCTTCAAATTACTTTCCTCACCTACAGAAAAAGGGTGTGATTAAAACTCATCAAGCAGTCACTGCAAAGAATGTGCAGAACTGAAAGTGCTGTTTCTTTGAGACTGTTAAAGGTTAATTTACAAATAACAGCACTGCTCTGGCTTGGCTTTAGCAGTTCATTGATTAAAGCTATAAAAGATAATAGCTAATTAGCAACCCTGAATACAGAACCAGGTTCTGTTCTCAGAAACAGAATGCTGCAGCTGTTCAAAATGCAAGGAGTTAGAAAATGCAGCTGTGCATATCTACAGACTATCTCTATTTTTAAAATTAATAACCAATTTTCTATGGAATTTCAGAATTCCAACCTTCAAAACCAGAAATATATAGAAAGCCAAATATCAGCCCTAAAATTCACATCTTTAGTGGTCTAAGGAACACTGTGATAAAATATGTAATATTTTAAAGAACAGAAGAGGGGGAATACCGTACAGCCTAATTATTTATGTTTCTCATTAAAATTAGTCTTCAAAACAGTGATTTAATAAATTCCCAAAATGAAGGTCCTATGCACTCCTAAGAATTTCTAGGAAAGTATCACAGAGATTTGGTTCACAGCCTCTGGAATCATGGAAAAAATCATGCCCTTAAAGCACACTAAAGTAATTATTTGAAGCTGCAGTATCTATCAGCTCAGTGGGCTCTGAGGAAGGAAATCATGCCAGCTTGCTTTTGTGGCTGCAGTGCACTGCTGAAACTGAAATAGAAATAATCTGCCAGGGCTACATAAGGCTAAATCCCTTTCTTTTATTTTCTGTTTAGATTTTGGTCATTGAATTCCCAAGTCAATTCCAGCCAGTTGCTGAGACCTTCTTCATGATGTAAAGTCTTCAGTTTTGCCCCTGCTCCCAGAACATTTTATTCCCAGGGCATTCTCTGCACCCTCCCTGCTTTTTGGCTTTCCGCTTCTGTTTATTCCATTTTCACTCCTTTCTTCTTACCTATCTGGTTTACCAAGTATGTACCTCTTTCCCTCTATTTTTTTTGTTTTTTTCCTTTCATCTAATGACTTTGGTTTCTTCCTGCTCATCTCTCCACTGTCTCCCCTCTGTATTATTATTTCAGGAATGTTGAAATATAGGTCACCAGCTTGGCCCCACATCACCTTTTCAATATTTCATACTGAACTAAGAATTTTCAGGGATAAATGCTTCTCATTTTGACAGTCTGATGGAAGCTGGAGAGGACTGAGAATTTCAAATGCTACTTGGACTGAAGAAAAGCATTTTGAAATCAAAAGGACTTCTTCAAAAGAACATGTTCAAAATACATAGTTTTATGACAGCTTGACATACAGATCATTATTTTTTAAAAGCTGATTACTGTTATGGCCAGGAATTCATCTGCCTCACCCCATCCAAACTGTGGCTGAACAGCACTTTGGACTTTCAATATTTGGAGACAGGACTGGGTAAATTAATAGGTTAAATTAATAGGTTAGTTTAGATTTCTGCTCAGCTGAGTGAGCAAAGAGAGGAGGGGATGATAGATGATATTATACAGAAACTGCAGTGATGACTTGGCTAAAGTTAAATTTACTTTCTGTTAATTTATTTTCCTCTTAGCTGCAAAACCCTCATGACTGACCTGAAATAGTGTTTGTAATCTTTATCAAGGGGTCCATTATTTTTCAGCAGGGTGTACCACGTAAATGAGATGACATGGATGAGAGATTTAATACCTTAGTCCTTGAAGGCTCAGTGTAAGGAAAAAAGGATAGGATCATCAGAATTTGGAAAAGGCTAATGCTGGAAACTTCTAAATTGTGTGGTCTCTTTGACTTCATATACATGAATAAGACTTTGTGTTAATTTTGGCTGTCAAAGAGAATGGCCTTGGAAGAGTTTATGTCTTCATCTACTATAGCAAATTCTTGATTTCACCTGCTGCAAATATTTGTGAGAAGAATTTCCCTTTCTCATTAGGCCCAGAATGCATCTGTGCATCTCATCATTTAGTCCTGCCCCTGTGTGTGTGCTCCCTTCCTTTTGGATTAGGACTGGAGCCAGTTGTTGAATTTTCCTAAGGGGAGATCAAGTCCAATTTCTGATCCCACATGGGGTGGTTGTTTCAGTGCAGGTTTCCTAAAGGCAGGACTGATAGCTCCAGCTGAGATGTAAATAACTCAGGGGACCTGCAAAATTCCTAAAACCAGCAATGAAACAAGAGTAAAGGGGGCAAAAGGCTAGAGGTTTTCTGTGACTGAACAATATGAAGAAAGTCTTCTGAAACTGTGAGCAAAAGCTGCTGCAGCTCCAGACTTCATCATTTTAAGAAGTGATCAAGAGATTTTACGTAAGCAGTTTATCTGGCTATAATGTCTATATTTAAGCACTGGGAGAAAGTTTAATAGCAATAAGTCCTTGTCTCTTTTTCATCTTTTTCTGTAATAATCTTTTTCCTTCCTCAAAATGGAGGCTAAATTTGCACTTAAAAAATAAAAATATTTCTCATAACTGAGCCAAAAAATAAAAGCGGGGTGGAGGCAAATATAACATTTGCCAGAACATGGGATTAGTTCTTAGACATCTGATAGGAAATTATTTTATAAAGATAATAAAGTTGGAATTTCAAATCTAAACAACTTTTTCACTGTCTATTGCTTTAGGCATATTGGTCTTTGTGATCTTCATAACAATACCAGTGAGTTTGCCTTGTCTGCCTACTGGTAATATTTTGTAGCTACACAGAAGACATGGATTTTGATTCCTGTCTTTATTATTTTCTCAGCAGTTTCAATAAATAAATAGAAAAATCACTCCCTTGCCGCTGAACTACCTTGGGTTGTGATCTTGTCAGAACTTATAAAGTAAATGAGTGTTTATCTGTTCAGTACTTCAGGGAATTGATGGTAATCAAATTGTTTCCACTTGAGCTTATAGCTGCTTTATTTTTTCCCTGTTGTGCCTCACTTCTGTGTGCATGGTTTGGGGATTTAGATTTTTTTAAAAGAAAATATACTCAAGTAAATGTTAAAACAACCTATGATATTTATCATCTTAGATGAAGTTTAACCCTGTTATCTCTTGCAATATACAATTCACTATCTGATAGAAAATAGATGGATAAAATAAGGATGTTTCTAAGTAATCCTAAGAAATTCTGGTCTGGAATGTATTTATATTGCAAGTGGTGGAAGAAGACAAGAGGTTCAGGGAATCCAGACCACTCTGTGATATTGAATCTTCTCTTAATGGATGTCTGCCTGTGTGCAGCACTTTGCTGTACACAAGGGTCATAAATGTATTTTTCATGTGTTTATTTTTGTAATCAGGCATTGCTTCAGCGTCTGTTGTTCATGCTGGAGTGTGGCAGTGCCTCTCAGGTCAGATGCTGCTGCACCAAGCCCACACAAACAGCAAAAGACAAGCCTTGCCTCAAGGAACTTGCCACTGACATGAGCAGGGCAGACAAAGTCTGGGAACACAAGGGAAAGGACATGTTCATTATCCTGGCTTAAAAAGAGGAAAACCAGGAAAATTAAAATTATCTCATCACAGAGTGCTCTGTGGGGATGGTGAGCAGCATCCACCTGGCCCAAAATGCTCTGACTGCAGGAGGGAATGAATAACAGCACTGTGAGTCTGCTCTGGGCTCTCCTTCCCTGCTCCCTCCCCACTGCTGAGCCGTGCAGAGCCCAGGACCTCCCGAGCACTGCAGTTATTCCTCTTTCACTGCAGTGCTCACAGGCCCTTTGCCTGTGAGGTCTGACCTTTAGCAGCTCCCAAGCCCTGCTTTTAAAGAGGCAGCAGAGGCTGCTGCCTGTTCTCTGGGCCACTGGAGAGAGACTTTCTGCCAGAGTGACAAGGGGGAATGGCTTCACAATGACAGAACAGGTTTAGATTACATATTAGGAAGAAATTCTTTCCTTTGAGGGTGGTGAGTCCTGGCACAAGTTGCCCAGGGAAATTGGGAATCCCCATCCTTGGAAGTGTTCAAGGGCAGGTTGAATGGAGCTTGGAGCAACCTGGGAGAGTGGAAGGTGTCCCTTCCCATGGCAGAGGGGTTGGAATGAGATGGTCTTTAAGGCCCCTTCCAAGCCAAGCCATTCCCTGATTCTATAATGATGTTTCTCTCTTGTGAACCTCTCTGATCTATTGGCTGTGCCCTGGTTTTGCTGAGACTCCAGAACAGGGCTGCACAAGGCAGAAAAAGCAATATGTGCATGCTTTACCAGCACACATTCTGTCTATTTATGTAACATTGACCTGGAGATGCTGATTTTACTCCAAGAGCTAAACCCTGAAATCATTCAGTCATTACTTGTGTGCACTCACAGGGTGCAATGAGAGATGTAAAACAGCAATAGCAGCACACAAAGGCTTCCCCTTCATTATGAGGATTTAATTCTCAGAAAATCAAGGCTCTGGCTGTGGAGGAAATGAGTCTGAATGCAGCTTCTCTGCTCTTGTCTTATATAATTACAGTCAGCCATCCCTAAAAGCATCCCCTCTTAGCATGCACGCAACTAGCAAAATAAATGGGTTGATTAGGAAGGGAAAAAAGCCACACCAGAAACCCTTTGTGGTCTTGTGGAAATTGTTCCTATGTGTTTATGCTGAGAAAAAGAGTGTGCTGCTTGTGTCTGCACAGGTGGATAAAAGAGGTTCAGAGAACACAGGAGACTCGGTGCAGGCTGGGTGTCCCCACTCAGCATGCAGGGCTGGGGTCAGAAACCACAAGGTGACCAGAACAAACCAGTGAACAGCAGCAGGTCATCCCACAAAAAAGCTCTGGAGGCTGGAGCTAGAACAGAACTGACTGAGAGTGGTTTTAATATGATGAAATTATTTTTTTAAATCTTTTTCTTGAGTTGGTTACTAGGAAGAGGACAAGTGCTTCAAAAGGATGAGTGTGGAGTGACAGGACAAGGGGGGATTGGCTTCAAACTTAGAGAATAGGTTTAGGTTGGATGTTAAGAAGAAATTCTTCCCTGAGAGGGTGCTGAGGCCCTGGCACAGGGTGCCCAGAGCAGCTGTGGCTGCCCCTGGATCCCTGGCAGTGTCCCAGGCCAGGCTGGATGGGGCTTGGAGCAGCCTGGGATGGTGGAAGGTGTCCCTGCCCATGGCAGGGGGTGGCACTGGATGAGCTTTAAGGTCTGTTCCACTCCAAGCCCTTCTACAATTTGCTGTTTGTATCCCAGTTCTAGCTCATGCCTGTCTTGCATGACTTCTTTTTGGGATGTACTGAAAAGGAGTTTTAAAAAAATCAAGATTTGTTTGCTGCCAAGCAAATGCTGTGCCCGTGGATTCCCAGACTCTGTGGTGGTGTGGGTGCTGTCCTGTAGCACGGAGTGAGGTGGGGTTTGAGGGGCTGCACAGGGAGTTCAAACTCCATTTATAGGTCACTGAAGCACATGGAAAACAGGCTGCTGTCCTGGCTGGGAGTGGCACTAATTAGATCCTAATTGTGCAGCTAATCTCCTTAGGCTCACTTAGACAATTAAGGGCAAGAGAAGTCCTCTGCCCTTCCCTCTCTGCATTTGTCCCTATGGTTACTTGAGCTGGCCAAGGGATTTTCCTGAAGTTATGCCTTCTTATCCTGTAACCACACCTCCTTGGCCTAGTGCCTGAGCCTTTGCATAGCTTATTCTGGTGAAATTATTCAAACTTTGAAAAAATAAACAGTTATTTCCAAGATGCAAGCTCTGATCTTCAAGTCATTTCAGCATTTTTTTCATATGCAGATTTTTAATGCATTGAGAGACACTTGAAAATCCAGAACACAGACTATGCTTATAAATAATCAGGAAAGCCATGAGCCTTCTTTAGTCCCTTTGATTAAATTTTCTGATATTTTTGAATTTTCTGATATCATTTGAATGTGGTAGCTGAGTTTAAAGGAAGAATGTTGTAAGACAGAATAAAATTAAATGCTTTGACCAAAGTCTGTGAGTGAAAAGTGGCAAAATAAATAATAAACATATTATCATAATACTGAAAAATTAAGAACATACTATATCTCCCCAAACTTTCCTTCAAACTCTGCCTGTAGACCTTACAACTTTGCTTTTAAGAACCATAATCCAAACTGGGATTTTCTTTACCAAGGAACACTACACGTTAAACACATCTCAGGATTTGCAAATTACATTTTCCTCCCTCCTGCTCTCTGATTTTCACTCCCTTGTGCTGCATTTGTGATTTATGCTCCCAGGAGCAAGGGACTGTCATTTTAGTGGTAAATCAACTTACCCACCCATAGTGGGGGTGAAGTGGTCATAACTAATACCTACAGCAGCTGAATTGTCCAGGCTGCACCATTTCAGACCTCTCCTGTTGTCATCTCTGACAATATAAGCAGACAGACTCTCATGGTAACAGTGTCCCTGCCAAATGCCTGGAGTCAAATGTCTTCAGTCACATGTAGAGGATAAATTCTCTAAAACCCTGTGACTGCAGCATGCACAGACTATCAGCAAGAGGAGTGGGCCAGCAGCACCCTGCTGATTCGGTTTCCAGGTGATTTGCTCTCTCTAGTTGCCATGAATAATGCCATCTCTTCACTGGGAAAATTACCTGTTCTCAGTAGATTATTATCTTGCTGCAAATTTATGCTAAGTAGGTAGCAGAGTCTCCCACATGTGTAGCTGCAAAGCAAAGAATTAAAATAAATTAATAACATTAGTGTCAGATTATCTGCTTCATTTATTCCCAGACCTCAGTTAGAAGAAATAAAGCACCGTGAGGAGCATCACCTTTTGCTTTTAATTGAACTGATTTTCTGTGGGGCAAGAAAGGTGACAGAGTTTCTCAAGGAGCACACATGCTGGTGACTGCTCTGGGTCCCTGCCTTTTCCCCTCTGAAGAGAGCAGGTGCAGTTAGGCAGTAAAACTATTTTCAGCAGAGAAGTCTGGAGGAGAACAAAGCACATTTCTGTTGGTCCATGCTGTAAATCAGTGCATCCATCCTGCTGCACAGGCTTTCAAACTGCAGCTGAACCTACCCAGAAGCAAATGGAAAAGAGAACTGCTTTACTTCTGGGCTGACAGGCAAAGTAATCTGGTGATCTTAATCCAGTTCCCCAGTGGCAACTTGCCACATCGCAGAAAACACTCTCACAGCTGAAACTAATTGGCAGCCCCAGCAGGGAGGCCAGTGGGCTGTGCAGGCTGAATCCATGCAGGTCAGCTCCCCATCTTCTCCGAGGCATCTTGGCCAGACAGCGTGATGGAAAGCTTGGAGCATTTCTGCCAGCTTTGGAGCTGTTCTCAGTGGAAAACACAATCCCAGCCATAAATACTGATGCTCCCAGTGTTTATTCTTGATGCATTTTTATGAATTTTGCAATTATATGCCAGATATAGTTTTAAAAGCTTAGTGCTCATCAAGGTCTAGAATTTATCCCATTCTTCTTCCCTGGCTTTTCTCCCATTCAAAGATGGCAAGTTTTTGTAACAGACATTGCAGAAACTGCATCTGGGTCCTCCATAGCTGTGATGTGAAGTCAGCTCTGGCTTTGATCTTCTTTGATGATAGCTTCATTTTAATCTGCAGATTCTCCTTTCCATTTGTTCATTTCCCTTGACCAATTTGATTTAACACTAGCTTAAGAGCTCTTAATTATATTTTTCATGTGGAATAAAAGATCATCAGAGGATGGAATGTAGGTAAAAGTAAAAGGTAGGTGTTACTAATCCACCAGTCACCTACAATTGCACTTTACCTGTGCATTAAAGGAGAGAAGGAGGCAGTTAAAGATTCTGAAGTGTCTCTGTGAGAAGAGCTGAAGCAAACCTGTAACTGGTGCTCAGTATAAAATCACTGCTGAATTGGCCTTCAGAGTTGCTAGGAAACCAAAATACAAATCCCTAGTCTGTAATGCACAGATATCATGAGCATGACAGATTTTTACTGCTTTTCTTCTTCTTTTTTTTCCTTCCTCAGTGGAAGCTGCACAAACCAGTTTGAAGAAAGCATTAGGAAGCTGATTTCTGTCCTGATGTCTGTAGTCCTATCTGCAAGTAATTTTAATTTTTAGAAAGAGCTGTGTTTCAACTTTAGGAAGAGCTTGCATGCATCTCAGGGAGATTATGTGTACTAAATGAGTGGCTTTATGTAGTTCCCTATCAGCTTTGACATGTGTAGGTCTCTTCCTGGAAGTGTTGATGGGGCTCAGAGCAGCCCGGTGTAGTGGAGATGTCCCTGCCCATGGCACAGGTTTGGAATGAGATGAGATTTAAGGTCCCTGCTAATCCAGGCTATTGCATGAAATTTGGGAGGGTTTTTTTTGTTTTGCTTTTTCTGTTAGTTCTTGCCATATATTCCAGTGCTCTATCAAATCTCCTCTGATACAGAATTAGCTGGTTCAGGGAACCACTCTGCCTGAAGAGGCTTGTGGAGGGAGGCTCGATTTTCAACTCAATTAGCTGCTGCTGAGAGCTCAAACTGGCACAAAAGGGATTTCGGCATACCACAGACTAAATGGGTGGGACTGCATGTTCAGAACAAAGGATTGTTGTGATTGTAGAGAATCAGACTTGTGAAAACAAGGCAGAAAGAGAAAAGAACAACTGATCCTGTTGTAGAGTTGATCAGAACAGATGATGAAAAGCAAAGAAAGATAAGGACTTTCATTATCTGAGTAAGTAAAACACAAACAATGAAAGAGCTACTATGTCTAAGAATAATGAAGTAACTGATAAGGGGTTTGAGAAGTATAATAACCCCCTGAAAATATTATTTCTTCTAAAATTTGTTGGGTCTGAAGTGTCTTTATGAACTAGAATGTTGACTAGAAATCTGCTTGAAGAATATAGAACTGTAGTACTCAAGACATCAAATTTAGAAATTACAGATGAAATACAGATTAGTTACAGCTATGCTGTAACAAGTTAAACAAGTAAGAAACTAAAAATCAGGAAAAAAAAAGATGAGTTTTTGGTTGACCTTTAGTCTCCTTTAGTGACAATGATAGCATCCCAGTTGTTCACATGAACTTGTGAGCTCAAGCAAATTCTTGTGGAGAGAAGTGATGTGTTACATTTAATTTGTCATTTCCTTGAGCAGGTAATTAAAGAGATCAGCTAAAATATGTTCACCAAGTTCCTTTTTCACTGTTATTTGAGTAGTTTGATCATCACTACTGGAAATGCTGTTTTGCAGCTGGAAGTGAAAATACCCAGACTCATGACTATACCCTTTGTTCTTTGCTGGGAAAGACCAGCAGTGATCTGGGTATGGAAAAAAATATTTACTCCAAGTCTGGATACAGCAGCCATCCAGTCTTAAGCCAGGTACGAGAATCCACGTGGTGACGTGGAAATGTAGGATGAAGATGACACCCATGGCATGATTTTGCAGACCCAGAGAGCCTCAGCAGATCCTCACCACAAAGAGCTGCCGGGCACTCAGCTGCCATCTGGGCAGCCTGATCAGTGACCAGCTCCACTGCAGATGGGCCGTGCTGCCAGCTGCAATGTGATCAGCAATGCTGATGGGCAGCAGTGCCAGATTGGAGAACCAATGCTGGATTAATGTTTAATGGCTGCTGGGCAATTGCAGGCTGAGGGGAAGAAGCCCAGCACCAGGAGACTCTGTTATTTGGATTTTATCCCAGTAGGCAGAGTCACTCTTGCATGTGGCTGCAGTGTTGCCTGAGCATATTCACAAGAGAGAAGGGAGAACTCATTTGTGTTCTTCTCCCCTTCCCACACCCTCTAAGGATGTTTCTAAGAGCAAGTTGAAGTCGAAACAGAGCCCACTGTTCATGAAACTACTGAAATGCAATGGCCATCATGCAGTAATAGCACTGTAGAAAGAACAGAGTGTGAGAAGAAAGGGAAGTGTTATCTTCATTACAGTAGAAAGCAAATCCACAACTAAATAATTATTGTAAAATTTGTGGGTAAGCTGGGAATCATCACTGGCAGCCCACTGATAATAATGTCAGCTATTTCCACCATCTGAGAGCATAGTGACCTGCCCAGGGCAGGATTTCCTGACTGTGGTGGCAGGACTCTGTTCTGCCAGACAGAACTGTCTGTCTGTCTCTGCCTCAGCCTTTAGGAGGCATTTCTGGGAGTAAGTGCTTAAGGGCATTAGGGCTTGAAAAAAAATGTGTTGATACATGCAGACAATAGAGGAACTAGACATCTAAATAGCACCAATGTCACTGAACTACCTTTTATTTGGAAAGATAGCAAGTCCAGAGAAAAATCCTCATCTCATACCCTAGAAGTGGGAGTAGGGGGTTTGTAGCCAGCTGGAGTCCTGGAAATGAGGGAAAATCTTCCATGAATGTTTATCCAGTGCTTTCCATGGAAAGTTAAGTGATTGTCCTCTCCTTGCATGGGCTGACCAGTCATCCTCTGACCTGCACCTGCTCCTGTTAAAAAACTAGAATGCTGAGGTTGTGGTGAGGAGAAGACTTTTAATTGAAGACCCTGATTATCTGTATCTTTAAATCTTTTTAAATCTCAATCACCCAACTTAGTTGATGTCTTTCCAAAATGATATGCAGTGCCTAGAAAGCCAAATAATCTTTTTTTCCCAAACATTTTCTCAGTCTTTGATACTACTATTTGGGATTTAGGTAATATGCTAATGGATTCTGGCTAAAGGGAGCAAGATTGCATTGGACTCTACTGTTTAGGTGCAGCCTGGGAGTTGAATTAAACAGTAATTAAATATTTGCTCTACCATTTTGAGTTCATGGCAATAACCTTTCCTTTGAGCTGTGCAGAGCATTATACTTGAGAAGATTCTTGAAAAGTAATTATTACCAATCCCATGTACAGAGCTCAGTAGTTAAACATCATCCAATTTTTTAAAAAATTCAACTGATTTTTTATACATCATTAGAGTTGTGATTATTTTTTTCTTACTTCCCCCCCTTGCCCAGCTTTTTCTAAAGCCATGGAGATTATAGATTTGATTTTGTTTAATTCTGTGATTATGTAATGCTGGAACAGCTTTTGAGCCTTCAAAAACTCTAGCAGCCAGCATGTAGCATGCACAAAATGAGAGAATGGCCATTTTGCACTTCAGAGTAATTCCTGGTAAAAAGTGGAGCTGTGTTAAATGTGTGGTATTAATTTCTCTGAACATTTTGTGACTTTTGGAAACACAACTACTCACATCCTGTGTTAGATCAATACTTAAGGTCAGCTCAGATACTCTTGGAACTGGCAAATAATTGTTCTTGTGGGGCAGAGCTTGCTTTCTGCCCTGCCATATGCTGAGTTTTTGGCTTTCTGGTATGTATACAAAGTCCTATTTTCCCTGGGAAACTGAGGAGACAGGAGATGATTTTGGTTTGAATGGCCTTTATTTGATCTGCAAAGTGGCAGCTGTTGCAGGGTTTTTTTTTCCATACAGAAGATGTGATCTGAGGCTGTGCAATTCTCATAGCAAATATGACAAATATACAACATGGATTAAGGTAAGTGGGATTTTTGGGTGTTGAGGTCAATTTAGTATTTGTGAAAGGGAACAAATTGTTGCACCTTGCAGTGAGGTCTCCTGTTAGCTGCACAGAAGAAGTGCTGGGCAGAAATTCTAGCTCCTTTGCAGACCTACTTCATCTGTGATCTGGAAGAATCCAGGCTAGTAGCCACTGGCTAATTCTTATTTAGGTGTTAATAAGTCTTTTTTTCTCAGCTGACAGAGACTCATCACTTCATAACACGTGTGCTGGGAGAAATAAGGTGCAGCTGATTCTGGAATCTGGGAGTGAAAGCTTCCAAATCATGCTAATAACTACAGTTTTTGAAATACAGACAGTGTCACACATCTGGGTTTTCAGAATAACTCCAGCACACCTTTATGCTGAGACAACAATTTGAATGTACAAACAGAGTTTCCAGATGAGAATGTCACTGCCTAATCGGGAGAAACATATTCAGGTCAAGTGCCAGATAGAGTTATGCAGGATAACAGTGTTGGTCCACACAGCCTTTGGGAAGCTGCATAATCCTGAAATACTGAAAAAGAATCCAGAATCTGGTGCACAGCTTTGGAGGAAGCCATCAGAAGATATTTTTTTGCTGTCTTGCAGACCATGATTATTGATTATGCAGTTCTGTGATTCTCAGACACGAGCTCTTCATTGACTGGAATTAGATTTATGAGGACAGTTGCTTTCTCTGCAGCATGTTCTGTTTGTCACAGATGCCTGGGTAAGGGAAAGCACCTGTTATAAAATGCATGATGGTGTAGAGAACAGCATGGATAAACAGACCATGAAATTGCATTGGGTCAGTCCCATGCTGCCAATCCAAACATTCAAAACTTAAGCCTCAAGTGACTTTGTTTGTTTTCTGGTGTGTTAACAGCCAAAATTCACATTTTAAGGTTTGGGGTTTCTTTATTCCCATGTGAAACCTGAGCTTCTCACAAAACTACTGATATTTAAATAAAGTGACCTGTCAAAGTTGGATGGCTATGACATGATTTCACATGGAAAAGACTGGAGACACTAAAACCTCACATGGAGTTTTCTGCCCCATATGGGGAGAAAAAAACTATGTGAGAAAATCCAGGCTGTAATTTATGCTCCTTCATTATTTAATTGTGTTTAAAATACAACAACCATGAGGGAACAAGCTTGATTCCTTTCTCTGTGTGTTAGACTACGGTAGTGCTACCTGCTCAGCATTTTTCTAGCCTAATGTAACTTTTCTTACTGAGCCCAAAGCAGAAATACCTGGAGGAGCAGCAGAAAACCTGCAGAGCTTTGTGATAGAGTGAGGATTAGGAGGCAGGAAATGGGTGATTCACTCTGGCTTCTGAAGAGAAGCATGAAATCAAAGCTGCAGGCAGGAGTGGGAAGGAAATTTGGGAGGAGTATGAACTGATTCCTGACTTATTTATAGAGGGGTAGGAGTGGGCTTTGCCTTAAAGCTCTGCAGGTTTGGGTGCAGTTGCAGATGTATTTGTACAGAGGAGATTTTGGCTGGAAGGAGAAACAGAATTTTCCTGCTATGTCCATGGATTAATGAGTTTATCTGAGCTTCCACAGTAAGGGAGAAGCCACCCCCCTTACACCACTTGGTATATTTTGGTGGAAGTCTGAGGCCCTGAAGAGAGCAGCTGAGCAATTAACACAATATTTTCAGTAGCTGCAAACAGTTGTTTTGTTGACATATTGTTGGCTTTCCCTCTCACTTCTTTTTTAAAGTTGTTTTTGTATCTCTAAAAAGCATGTGCCAAGGGAAAGCCTTGCAAAAAAAAAAAAGAAAAAAAAAAAGAAAAAAAGGAACAGTAAAGCCATCATCATAATTATTTTTTGTTAATTGATTCTCTCAGATACTAAAAGGTGTATGGCCCATATCAGCAGAAGCCTAGAAACACAGAATGGTTTGGGTTAGAAGGGACCTTAAAGATAATTTTGTTTCACCCCCCTGCCATGGCAGGGACACCTCCCACTGTCCCAGGCTGCTCCAAACCCTGTCCAGCCTGGCCTTGGGCACTGTCAGGGATCCAGGGGCAGCCACAGCTTCTTACCCTGTGCCAGGGCATGCCCAACCTCACAGGGAAGATTTTCTCCTATAACCTAAGTTTCCCCTATTTCAGCTTGAATCCATTCCCCCTTGCCCTGTCACTACAGTTCCTGATGAAGAGTCTCTCTCCCGTATTTGCTCTTGAGCCTAAATATTTGTCCTCTCTCCAGGTATTGTCCCTGCCTGAAGACTGACACTTTAAGCTTTAAGCAATTGGCAGATCTGCTCAAGCACAGAAATAAAAATCTCTTTGCCTGTTCACTGAGTTGTTTCTCTAGAGATGCAAATTGGATGATTGCTGAGGCAAAAATGGTCCATAGCTGCTTGTGGAAGATCTGCAGGCATGATTATCTTGTTTTTGCAAGAAGAGGTATTAAATATTCGTGCTAGTTTCAGGAAATGCGCACACATGTTTTTGAATATCAAATTGTGTGCCTCCCTGGTGAGTAGAATGAGCTAGATCAGCCAGAGCATTTCAAAGCATCCTTTTGCTGTCTTTCCTCCTCGGTACAGAGAATATCTGCTTTGACTGCACTTCCTCGAGCCTCAGAGCTGCTGCAGAAATTCCAGCCACTGAGCAGCTGTGTGTGTGCTTGAATGAAGTGTGTGCTGCTCCATGTGTCAGCAGGAAGAGATAAAAATAGAGCTTTTTTCTCCTTGTTGTCGTGGTCTGTGTTTCCTCTGGCCACCCCAAGCTATTTCTTCTTCAAGCCTGGTGTCAAGGGAATACATTTAAGTGATGTTTGGTGCTGCAGTTGTGGATCATCGAGAGCATATGAAGCAATTTAAGGTTGCAGCCACTCACACCTAGTGCTTAGGGGGGCAAGGCACATCAGGATTAATGAATGGCAGGTCTTGCTGCTGTCCACACAACTGGCATTTGGCTGCAGGAGTTGCCCGGTTTGGTTTTTTTTTTTCCATTTCCAGTAAGGAGTATATTGAAATTGCTGAAAAAAATCCCCTTTCATGGAACAGTCTGAGGATGAAGCATTTTTCACTTTGTGCTCCCCTTCTGACACATGCTGGTCTCACACCTTTGCAGTGAGCAGTTACCAACTCACACACCAAAGCTGAGTCCAGGAAAGGCAGGGAGCCACTGGAGAGGGTCCAGTGGAGGCCACAAAGATGATGAGGGGTCTGGAGCATCACTTTTATAAGGGGAGACCACAGAAGTTGGGCCTGTTTAGTCTGGAGAAGAGAAGACTGAGAGGGGATCTCATTCATGCACATAAATATCTCCAGGGGGTGTCAGAGGATGGTGCCAGGCTCTTTTCGGAGCTGTCCAGTGACAGGACAAGGAGCAATGGCCACAAGCTAAAACACAAAAAGTTCCAGCTCAATGTGAGAAAGAACTGCATCACACTGAGGTGGCAGAACAGTGGAACAGGCTGCCCGTGGAGGTCAGGGAATCTCCTTCTCTGGAGATGTTCCTGGACACGTTCCTGTGTCACTGCACCAGGTGCCCCTGCCTTGGCAGGGGGGTTGGACTGGATGGTCTCCAGAGCTCCCTTTCACTCCTCAAAATTCTGTGACAGCACCTGCTCAGCTACTTCCCCATACAGAATTGATAATTTAAGAAGATTTTTTCTCCATTATTTGACCTGGTAGTGGTGGGACTGAAAAAGACACCAGGAAAGTGGACTCTGATGTGTAAAATCTAGAAGGCAGTCACCACCTCAAGAATTGCAGAAACTCAAAACAAATGACCCAGTTTTATATTAACATGGACATGTATAATACACACAATTACAGCAGGAAAATGAAAGTGTAAAGTTTAATTCAGTGTTTAAATAATTTTATAATATTCTACATGTGGATTCCGCCAGATGGCAAATTAAAATTCCCTTTGAAGTGAAGGATTCAAGAAGCAATAACATCACCTTTTAGCCTTTATGAACACTAAGATCTTTTAAATGTTTCTATTCTTTGACAACTTGTCCTAGTTACCTGAGCATATGACACATTTCCTGGAAGGAGAATAACTATGCTATCAATCCAGATACAGGCTGTCCTTGATTTTTTCCCCTGCCTATTCATTTAAAGGGATCACAAGTAAAAAAATTCTCCAATTTAACTAGGGTAGGATTTTTTCCAGAGTCAGCCTCCATTAAGCAATAATGTGGAAACAAAGTTAATTTCCCCTTCTTTGCTCTCAGATACACGTTTTACATCCATTACAATTTATGTGTAATAATTAATTTCCCAGATTTGATCTTCCTGTTCGTTTCAAGCCAGTTCTTCAATTTTTAATATTTCCTTCAGAAAAGTGAAATGGCAGGAATATGAAAAAAGTTTTGTATGTTTTACTACAACTATTTGAGCCTTTCTTGAAAGAGAGTTCATTAACAAATGAGCAGTTCCTGAGTGTCAGGTAAAGCATCATTTTATGTGGAAGGACAAGTCTGAGCCATTTCTCCAACTGTTCCAATGAGGGAACAATTCTTGGCCTAAACATGACTGGGGCTATAAAACTAAAATCAAAACATTGAAATACAAAGCATATAATTTACCAACTCATACACTGGGGTTATGAGTGGTCTGTTCTGAAGTGGTTAAAGTGATCAAGTGAGATAGCTCTACCCACTTTTTGTGTGTTAGACTTCAAAGAGCCTCCCAGAATTAAGACTCACCATCTGATGAATATTTAAGGAAGTGCAGTCTGAGAGAAATCACAAAGGCAGCTGCAACTCTTAAAGTGCCTTTTGCAATGTGCTGCCATCCATTTCGAGCAGCTGCCAAATTTGATCTTAGCTTTACTTAGGTAAACACACCTTAATATTCCCTAGCTGTGTATAATCCCCCCTCCAAGTTATCTTTTTGTAAAGTTTATTTTGTTTCAGCATTATGTGGCCTTTACAACATGTCACCTAGCAGTTTGTGATTTCAGTTTGTGGGACCAAGCAGAATAACTGACCAAGTTAGGAGGTTCATTAACACTTTTAAATGGGGTTTTAACAACCATCCAGGGCTGGGGTTTGATATTTGATAGATCTGCATGCAGAATTATACCTATAAAAATCCTTTGAAAACCTAATTCATCTTTTGGCTCAGTTTTGAGAGGACACCTTTAGCTGCAGCAGAAGACAAACAGAAGTTTTGGCTCCATGATCCAGGAGGTCCAGCCTTCCAGAGCAGATTTATCTCACCAGCACCAAAAAATCTGCTTTAAAGAGTTAGAGGCCCAGGTGACTCTCAGTGATCATAACAGCTGAATTTATCTACTACCTGGGAAAAAACCCTCCAAATGTGGGCCTTGCAAGCAGTTGAGAGACCAAAACTATTGCTGCAGTAGGAGAAGGGATGTGGGGAGCCTTTGCAAGGTCACCTCCATTTTCTTCTCAAAGAATGTTTAAAAGAGTCTGGAAAAGAGAGAAATTATGTAGCATGCTTATCCAGAGGGCTTATCATATTGTATTAGCACTTACTCATCTCATTTAATTAAGATTCCTTTTTAACTGATGTGGAATATTATTAGCTCCATTCATCCCATATCAGTAAAAAGGAATAATAATGGGATGTGATCCTAACAGGAGATGATAGGAAGCTGCTGATGTGACATATTTATTGTGGAAGGGAAAGAGGGCTGTGACTGCCAGAGTCTGTTCTGAGGTTTTTGATGTCTTGAGTTTTACAGCCCCATTTTGTGGAGGGTATTACAGTGACAGATGTCTTTTAGGGCAGGTTGCTGGCCAACAGCCACGTTGGAGAGATTCAAAATAGGCATTGGTTAGTATTTGGTTAATTGGCTTTCAGAGGAGAAGTTTGCAGAGGTTTAGTGATAAACTAAGCAAAGTAGGTCAGCTAAAGGATTTGTAGGTCTAAATTAATTTTATGTACCTGTGTGGCATAGTTTACTTTTAATATTATGAAATCAGTTGGGGATAACAAAACCAAACTAAATTAAACATTAATAGTACCCTTTCTTCCCCTTCATAGACAGAGAAAAGGCCAGTTTCAGGTTTCATCCCTAAAGTACTGGTAAAATTATCCCTTTATTTGAGATCAGAGCCAGAGGGAGCCAGGGAACAGTGTCAACTCTGAGGTTCAGAGCCATCTCCAGCCTTTGAGAGACAAGAAGATGCATTTCCCACTGTCTGAAGCTTTGTGTGTCTGGGAGTTTTTTAAAGAATATCCAAACAGAAAGCTTTACCCTATAATCATCTGGCCTGGAGATTGGAATGCTTTGGGATACTGGGGTGAGAGCCTAAGAGGAATGGTTGAAGTCTGTAAGCTAAAGATGATGAAGAAAGTAAGAAAAAATTACCTCTAAGACCATTTCTCATGTGTCCCTGCTCCATTACTATCCTGTCCTCTGTAAGTGGTGAAGCTCACACATTCATTCATGTTTAAAATAGATGCCTCTAAGAGCACTGACAAAAATGTGTCCCTTTTTCTTTCACTACCACTTCAAGCACCCAATTAGTTGGTTAAAATTAGATTCTGCCTTGAAAGGCTAAAATTGATGCTTCAAGTTTCCATAGTTACTGTCTTTCTATTAATTGTGCTCAGTTAAATAGAGGGGATTCTCTCTTGCCTGCCCCACTTGGTTTTGGGAGCTGTGCTGGGCTCTGCTGTTTATGCACCTGCAGTAATGTGGGCTGTGCTCAGGTAAGGGTACCTGTGGAAGCTTTTCAGAGCTGTAAAGGTTGGTAATTGATAAAGTTTTCTTGAGGGGAAGCAGGAGGGAGGGACAGAATTGAAGTCAATTCTCTTAGCAGTGTTCACTCTCCAAGATGGACACAAAAAAACCCAAAACAATCAAAGCCTGTCCAGGAAAACATAGAATCACAAAATCATGGAATGGCCTGGGTTGGAAAGGACCTTAAAGATCTTGTTTCCAACCCCCTGCCCTGGGCAGGGCCACCTTCCAGTATCCCAGGCTGTCCAGGGCTCCATCCAGCCTGGCCCTGGGCACTGCCAGGGATCCAGGGGCAGCCACAGCTGCTCTGGGCACCTGTGCCAGGGCCTGCCCACCCTCCCAGTAAAGGATTTTTATCTTATATCTAATCTAAACCTATTATCTGTCAGTTTGAAGCCATTCCCCTTTGTCCTGCCACTCAGTGCCCTTGAAAATAGAAATCCAATACTAGAACATTCAATCCTGTCTTCCCTTTAGGAAAATTTTCCTTCTTTGGGGATCAGTCCCAGCCAGGCTTTGAGACAGGCACTGAGGCAGAAGGTGGCTGTGGACAGGAGCCCAGGTGGATCCTGTATCACCCCACAGAGGCAGAGTGGCCTCCAGTGGCAGGAGATGCCTGGAAATGCAGTCTGTGCTTTGGCTGCAGTTCAGCAGCTCGGAGAGGAGGGGAGGAGGGGGCTGGCTGCCTGCAGGGCACTGTCACAGGCTCCAGCAGCAGCCAGGAAATGCTTCCTCCTTTTCACCTCCACAGCAGGATTTATGATGCTCCGTGAGCCTGTTGTCTCTCACATAAAAGGGCTTGTATGTTAGAATAAAACATTTTTTTTAATTTAAATTTGACAGAAGATAGTAAGCCGAATTGGCTTTCTATAATGTAGATTAAGCAGTGCACATGTTCTGTCCTCCTGACATTCAGGGCTTTGTCTTCTGCAGTGACTTTTGCTCTCTTTACAATATTTCATGTCCTTATATAACAAAGGCAAACCCCACCCACAGCAGCAGCCTCCTGAAAATGGTTAGAGTGCCATCCCCACTCCTGGTCACATATAAAATATGTGAGCCACAAAGCTCAAACATTTTTAAAGATCTGACTCAAAGTCCACCTTTTCGGGATGTGTTGCCAAGCACTCCTAAAATCAGCCTTCAGCAGAGGTCTGGGTAGCTGCTTGCTGCTCTAGTCTTTCAGTTTAGGGCATGTAAGGACATTTAATTAGGACATTCAGGCTACATAGCACCTGCTTTGTCTTGAAAGCAAAGAAAAGCCTTTCCTTGTGGTATCGAGACCAACACACCACAGATCTTCAGGGGCACATTGTCCTCAGCCAATGCCACACCCTGCCCAGGTACTGAAGGGCAGAGCTGCCCCCCAGCTCCAATTTCAATTTTCCTGCACTATTCACTGCTCTTTACCTCACTGTTTGCGTTAAAACAAGGCAGAATGGCTGGTGCTGTAACTGCCCACACTGTACTAAAACCACATTTATAAGATGAAAATAATTTGGGGTTTTTTTGGTTGGTTGGTTTGAGTTTGGATTTTTTTTTCTGCGGGGTGGGGGGGGGTCTGTTTTCAGCTGTGAACTCTTAAAAACAGACACTGTGAGCCTGCAGACATGGGGGAATACACTCCCAAAATACTTTTTCTTATATTGCAAGAGTAATATCTTTCTAATCACCTCTTTGTGCCACACAGACATTCAATGCTGCATCCCCCAGGTCCAACATTTGATTAGAGCTCAAAAGATGATAAGGAGCATCCTGGATGTGTGCACATGCAGTGCCAGGGGTGCAGCACATTAACCCTCAGTTTGAGGAGGAAAGAGGTAAAATTCTACCTGTGGGAACAGGACTGGGCACAAGTACAGCAGTAGAAGGATATTACTTGAAAAAGTCAATATTTTTATGGGAAGAAAAGCATCTTTAAGCCAAAGAAGACTGAGAGGGGCTGCAAATCCTGTGCTCTGTTTGCTCCTTCAGCAGCTGCAGGAAGCAATTTACCCTGAGCTGTGCTCTGGCCACAGCAGGCTGTGGTAGCCAGCAAATCAAATTATGCTTTTACATATCTCAGAGTATGCTGGCAGAGCTATTTGATAGCTGAGACAATTCCTTTAATACACAGCCATGTAAGATTGGTTTTTATAATGAGGTAAATAATCTCTATTTAAATTAATTGTCAGTGTCATCATGGGCAGTAACCTGAGAGTGAGGTGGAAGTGACCTCCGTGCCCACCCCTGCTTCATGCCTGGATGTTGGAGCAGTGGGGGGGTTACAAATCTCCCAAAATGGATGCTGGGATTACCCTGTCTATGATACTGACTTTGAACCCAAGTGCTGGATTAAAGCTCCAGGCTCCTGGTGGGGAGGAGTTTCCATTTTGTTCATTCCTCCAGATTCATTAATGCAGAACAGGTCAGAGATGAGAGGGCAGACAGAATAATTTGGGTTTTTGTTTAATACTCCAGTTTGACAAACTCATTCATGATGTCTGGGATTGTTTGGCGGAGTGTTAGTTAAACTGGTTCAGTTTTGTTCTGATTGAAGAGGTTTTCTGTCTTTCAGTTCTATTTCTGTCATTTTATCATGCTGATGATTGGTTTTTATTCGCTTTCTTTTTTTGTGGGTTTGAGTTCTTGGTTTGTTTTGTTTTTCAGAAAAAAAGAGAAAGATTAAATGGACTTTTTAATCCCAAAAAGGCTTAGGGATGATCAGAAAAGCCAGAATGTCCGCAGAGAGCCTCCAAATGACACAGAGAGGGTTTTTCAGTGCATGCTGTTTGCATTGGATGTGCTGTTTCAGACTCTTTATCATGGTGAATATTCATTAAGCCTGCCAGAGGCAGAAGCTGCAGTTCAGTACAGCATCAGTGGAGGAGGCAGGGAAGAGGGAAATCAGGTTAATGACTAGCTTTCCCTGCAATTTGCTTCCTGCTTATTGCCTGATCTCAGTTTTAAACAAATTCATTTAATTAATGTGTTTTGCTACTTTGACCTGCGGACAGAAAGGGCTGTGATTAATGATGGGGTATTCCAAGTCCTACAGTGGCTTCAGCCCCCATGTCGTGCTGGTTAGAAAAAGAACATTGGAAAATATCTCCTTTAAATTTAATATTAATAGAACTTTTGATTGAAAGCTTTTCTATTTTCTGATTTCATGAGCTACCAAATTTTTAAAGACAGGGACAAAGTGGGGAGGGGTGGAACAGAGTGAAAACAAGCTGCTGTCTTGGCTGAGCATGTCACACAGACAAAGATGTCTCTGCAGGGAGACAGAGCTGCACAGAAATGCTTTCCTCTTCTCCCCCTTGAGCAGGGGCACATCTGTTCTAACATGAGTTAGCCCTCTTCTGACAAAGGTTCTTTAAGAAAGCAGCAGAGGCATAGGAGGTGGAGAGGATGTTCATGACACTCAGGATACATGGGCAGCTCACATTATGGGAAGTGAGCATCACCTGTTCTCAGTAAACACCAGATTGGAGCTGTGGGGCTATGCAGGGTCAGGGGAAAACCATGTGGCCTCCCCAAAAGTGAGAAAAATGTCAGTGAGATAGAAACTGCAGGCCTGATGGGATAGCCCAAACCTGATGGGATATTGATTCCTGGGCTGAGTGATGATATGTTCTGTGAGCAGACATTTTGCCCCAAATGGATGAGACATCTCAATTTCAGACTGTTTGTACCCATCACTCAGCATTACCTTTCAGCTTGGATGGTTTTACAGGCTGGTGAAAGCCAGCCCTTCAACTGAGTGAATTTGCAAATCCCACATGTGAAAAGACAGCACCTTAAATCTCAGTGACAGACCTGTGCTTCAGAGTTCTGCACCAGAGGTTCTGAGCTGTACTGGTGGCATTGCTGTCATAACTAAAATGTGGCTTTTGAAGGGGGAAATGGGGCAGCCTTAAGAACATGACTGTGCTCTCTCAGGCATTTTTGGACAGAAGATGCCACTGCCTACCTAAGTGAAAATCCCATGAAAGGATTAGGGCTGAGGAAGTTGCAAACAGTTGCACAGGATTTTTTTTGTGGCTGCCACCATCAAAGAGATTAGTTCCAAACTTCTTTTTTCTTAAATGCTCTGGCATGGTCATTAGTACAACACCCGCTGAGCCATGGTGCTGCTTACCTGGCTCCTGAGGGTAGAATTCAGCTCCTTTTTCACTAGCTACCCAAAGTTAGCTGTCTCCAGCAGAGCGAGGAGAGGAACAAAGAAAATTTGGATTTTTTTCAACAGAATCATTTAAGTTGGAAAACACCTGCAAGATCATCACATCCAACCTTTGACTGATCACACCGTGTCAACCAGACCAGAGCACTGAGTGCCATGTTCAGTCATTTCTTGAATACCACCAGGAATGGTGACTCCACACCTTTCTGAGCAGCTCCTCCCAATGCTTGACAACCTTTTTTGTGGAGAAATTCTTCCTAATGTCCAACCCGAATCTCTCCTGGTGCAGCTTGGGGCCATGTCCTCTTGTGTTGCCACTGGTTGCCAGAGAGAAGAGGCTGATCCCGACCTGGCTACAACCTCCTGTCAGGGAGCTGTAGAAAGCAAGAAAGGCTCCAAGGAGAGGGATACAGTCACCAATTCAATACCTCTTAAAACAAGCATTTAAAGCAGGTGGTTTGAATTTCGGTGCCTGTCTGTTTATAGACTATAGCATGAATTCAATTAGACATGGTTGATTGGATGCCTACAATTCTGGTGTCTGAATTTAGGAAAGGGGTGTCTAACTCTCTAAGAAAAAGAAATGTAGGTACCTACAGGTTAAATTTTAGGAACCTGGTTACTTGTCATTGTCCAGGCCTCCTTCAGAGTGCATGGGTACCTCTGAAAAGCCTGTGTGCTGAGAGCAGGACTGCCTGGAGCCTGCAAGTGAGCATCAGTGAGGGGACACAGCTCACCTGCAGCCTGCTCCCTTTCTGGAATCCTGGAGACTGTGACATCCACATAGAATCCTGAAATGGTTTGGATTGGAAGGGGCCTCAAAGCTCATCCAGTGCCAACCCCTGCCATGGGCAGGGACACCTGCCACTGTCCCAGCTGCTCCAAGCCCTGTCCAGCCTGACCTTGGGCACTGCCACAGCTGCTCTGGGCAGACATGACCCTCTATATCTGACACTGTGTAGGAAATAAGGGGTTTCAGAGCAATTAGAACTTGTTGAACCAGTGCCTGTTGACCAGGGTTTTTGTGTTTTTCAAGTCCTGTGAGAGGTAGAGGGCTACAATACATGACCATTAAATGCCTCTGGAAGAGAAAAAGCATTAGCTCTGCACCATATCCAATTCCCTCCAGCTTTCACATGGGTGATTTGAGGATATGGAGGTTCTTTTTTCTGTGTAAGTCTGCCTGCGCACTTCAGACAGCAGTCACGGGATGGAAAAAAGAAGTATTTGGAAAGACAGCCTAGAAGTCCTTTCATGCCAGCTAAATATGTGACCTACTCAACTGCAGAGTCTCTGCTGCTCTGGGTTCCATTTAAAGTCTTCTGAGACATTTGTATTTCGGTGAGAGTAGGAAAGGGATGGGGTGAAAAGTTCATCTCCTGTTTTAGCTTGCAGACACACAGGCAAAGAAACATCAGGACCTGCAGGTGCAGCCTAGATTTTGGGTTCTGCTGCATGCAAGCATTTAAAAATTTAATTATTTGGTCATTGAATGTGAAGTCTAAAGTATTCCTTGAAAATAAAGGAAAAGGTCCAAAGTAATCCCAAAAATTACCCCAGGAAATGACCAGATTCTGGGCTTTAATGTATGAACTCTGGCAACTCCCCTCTCTAGCTGTAGGAAGAAAAGAAGTATAATGTTTTAAATTAAGTGCTATAAATATAACCAGGGGTTTTGTTTTACTTAGATTTTCCTCTAAGTTTAATAAACAAATTTGAAGCAGAAAATATGCAAGAGAAGTACAACTAATCCCATTAAATGTAAAATGACATATAAGTAGAAATCTTTTGTTGTTGAATTCCTGCTGATAAGAAACAGAAGAGATGTTTAAGGAAGCCTTGGAAAGTAGGTAGTAAATGACATTTATCTTTGATCTGAAATGCCTAAAAATATGACTTTGTCTGTACAGCTGAACTGTGACCTTCCAGCCTGCCAATACAGATAAACACACATGTTCTCAGGTAAATCATGCAGAAGAGACATTTCCTGAGGACTGGAGAAGCCCCACTTGTAGGAAATTATGGTTATTAACTCATTAGATTCTCTGTGTCTCTGTGTTTTTGTATGCAAGTCTCCACACAGCTGTAAGGATAATTAGTTTTCTTTGGCTTGGTGAGTATTAAGGAGTATTAAAATGCTTAGTTGGTATGGACAACATATTCATGGGCTGGGACAAAACCAGACATAAATGCAGGCAAACCCCCAAAGTCTGACAGAATCCTGATTCCAGGGTAGATGGGATGGGTTTGTTGTGTTTGGATGCATGAAGTCAGATTTTTTTGTGACAAATGTTACTGCCTTCTGGTGAGTTGATTTGCTAAATCAGAAGCAGATTAAAGGGTCATTTTCCTGCTCTGAATTAGATTTCGGTAGTGCAGGTGTGGATGTGCACCCCATTAGTCTGGCAGGAGATTTCACACAGGAGATTCTTTACCTCAGGGATACCCTGGATTCCTGCATGTTACTGTATTTGGGTGGTCAAATGGATAACAAGTCACTGTCATTGTCCCATGTCCTGTGTTCAGCCTAATAAATTGATCAGAGGCCTGGAGCACCTGTCCAGGAAAGGCTGAGAGAATTGGGATTACTCAGCCTGAAGAAAAGAAGCTTCAGGGTGACCTGACAGCCTCTTCCAGCCCCTGAAGGGAGTGCACAAGATGGAGAGAGACTGTTTAGAAGGGTCTGGAGTGACAGGACAAGGGAAATGGTTTCAGACCCACAGAGAGCAGGTTGAGATCAGTTATGAGGAAGAATGTAAGGTAAGTAGTGAGGCCCTGGCACAGGCTGCCCAGAGAAGCTGTGCCTGCCCCATCCCTGGAAGTGTTTAAAGCCAGGTTGGATGGGGCTTGGAGCCTCCTGGTCTAGAGGAAGGTATCCCTGCCCATAGCAGGGGGTTGGAACTGGGTGAAATTTTGTGTGAATCCAGAGCTTCCCTCTGGCTGTTCTGGCAGGTCTGGGACCCTGGCAGGAGTCAGGAACCCCCCTGGACAGAGCCCCCAGAGACACTGGCTGTGATCTCTGTCCATGCAAAAGAGTTTTCAATCTTACAGGATCAATTACCAGCTCTGAGTGTTTGATATGAGTAATAATTAAGTGTGGCATGGGTGCAAAAGTAAAATTTTAGGATTCTAGATGAGGGGTCCAAAGGGGACAAGATGGAGGAAATTGGGTGTGCCTTGTCCTTTTTCTCCTTCTTCATGCCCTCCATGTCTCACTGTGGTGTTGACATTTTTCTGTTGGTTCAGGCTGGGGACACACTGTCCAACGTAGGTGACAGATATTGGCACGTTCTTGTAAATCCAGCCCAGGGAGTTTCTGGTATTTAATGTTTGTCACATCCCACTGAGGGCAGAGCCCCACACGCTGCCCTGCAGGACAGAGCTGGGCAGGGCAGCAGAACATGTGGGAGATAAACAGAATAAACAACCTTGAAACCAGCACAGACCAATTATGGCTTCTTCTTTGGCAGAGGGGCAGAAAGACAGAGACTTTCTACAATCTCAGAATCATCAATACCACAGATTCCGACAAAATTTGGGGTCCCTTCCAACACAGGCCATTCTATGATTTTATGTTTCTATGATCACATCAAAGTGGCCCAGCCATGCACTGAAGCTCCAGCTGTGCTGTGGTGGCCCTGCAGCCCACAGAGTTCTCACCCTCTACTCTTCAAAGTAATGTTTCTGCTATTCTTTGCTACAGGGTTCTCCCCAGCCAGAGCAAGGCTGGGTCAAACATGATTTGAGGTAACCTTCAGCTGTCTTTTTCCTACCAGGAACAGAAAAAGAGCATTGGGTCTGGGCCAGTGTTTGGAATGCATATTGTCCAGGTTTGTTGGGAGAAAGAGAGGATTTATTTGTCAAATGGGGCTTAATTTATTATGTGCAATGTGAAAGCTCACATTTTCTATTGCAGCAGAAAGACAATTGATTAATAATTTGGAAAAAGGCCAAGACACACATTTTCCACCTTTGTAGTTTATCACCTCAGAGAAACAAAAGTGGTATAAAAGATACCTGAACAAAACAATTTATTAAGCAGAAATGAAAGCTGGTTCATATTAATGCATTTATTACGAAAGAGCTGTCTAGGATATAGTTGTTACTTACAGGAAACATGTAAAAAGTCAAAAGCTGATACTTAGGACCATAGGAAATGTACAGAAAAGCTACAACTGATAAAACAGAGGGATTTTTACATTAATAATAACTTCAGAAGAACTATTTGAGACTCAAGAGGTTGAAGTCACTAAAACAATGTCAGCAGCTCCTGGAAAGAACAGAAAGTCAAAGCTTCTTCATCATTAAATACAAACTTAGGGTGAAAAGATGTGCACAGTGTCTTCTAGTTCTTGATTAAATATCACATTGTAAAAGCAGCCCTGTCATGTCCGTGTGCCATGGAGGTTGAGAGATGCCAAAGATTTCATGTGCCAAACCTCTCACACAGATGGCTTCAGAGATGGTTCTGATGTGTTTTGCACACACATTTCTTGGGCTTTGTACATGGACCTGCTGCATCACTACAGAAAAGCTTAAAACAGGAATCCTACTTCCCAGCCTTGTTTTGCTGCCAGGCAGGAGAAAGTTTATCAGGCAGCAAAATGTGTCTTTTCAGCTTTTGAACCTAAAAGCAGAGCCTTATGTCTGCATGCACCACACACTATTTGTTTCATAAAATAGAAAATTGTACAAGCAACCTAAGAGAAGATGAAGAATCATTAAAGACTAAGAAATACAGGAGCTGCTGAAGTTAATACAGCATTCTTCATTACAGCTGCAGGGATACAGAGCAGCCAGTACCAGGGGTTTGCTGGCAAAACATTGGGGATCTCCCTCTAGAATGTCTGCTTTGTTTTCTCTTTAACCAGCAGGAAACCTTGGACTTCTCCTTTTCTTCTCCCCCATCCAGTGTCCTTGTCTCTTCTTCCAAGGGACATGGAATCCCTCTGAAATGCTTTTCCAGCACAGTTCCCCCTCCTTCTTTACCCTAAACATCTTTGCCTCTTCAGGTGGACATCTCTCATGATGCTGAGATTTAATCAGATCAGTGGTATTGGAATTGTTTGTGTGCTATTGTGAGGACTTGTGTGTGGCTAAGAGTCTTACAAGGGTGAGAGTCCCATGTTTTGTTACTGCACTTATAGGGTGTAGATATGAAAATTTTCATCTGATTTGAGGGCTTTAGCATCAGTGAGCTATCCCCTGATCACAGTTGTTAAAATACTTACCATGATACATTAAAATAGATATGCTGTTCCTATTCAAAATTGGCAGTATGTAAATTACAACAAATGTTCAAAGTATAAAAGGAAAGAAAACAACAAAGTCTTAAGTCTTTCTCTCACAGGAAAACCTAATTCTGTAGCATTTTATTTTGCTAGAAATTTGTCCTTGTCAGAGCAACATAGGCAGACATTTCAATCTGATTAACTCAATCTAATCAAAATAATGGAAACAAAGTTAAAACTTACTTCATCCTGCAAGCCTAAAACTGGGGCTAGGACTCCACTTTATATTTGCTTGTATAAAACACTGTGATCTGGAGAGAATATCAGGGTATTCTATGATTCTGTGAAGACCATGAATATTTCTGAGTCCAGACTGTGCTCCCTGATGAAAGCAGCCCTGCAGTGTCTCTGCCCAGGCAATTTAGTTCTTTCTGGTTTTGCTCTGGGGCTGTGTCTGCTGCTCAGCCACAGTGCATCCATACCTACACACAAACACACATGCTGGTTGGCCTCAGGCTCCTCTCTGGGATGCACCAGCTCAGAGTCACATAATGGGTCAGCTTGGAAGGGACCACAGTGGCTCATCTGGCCCAACCTCCCTGTTCAAGCAGAGCACACAGCATCCAGATGGTTCTGGAATATCTCCAGTGAGGGGAACCCCACAGCCTCTCTGGGCAATCTGTTCAGTGCTCAGTCACTGCACAGGAAAGAAGTTCTTCCCTGTGTTCAGGTGGAACTTCCTGAGCATCCATTCCTGGATTCCCCTCTTGTCCTGTTGCTCGGCACCACTGAGCAGAGCCTCACTCCATTCCACCCTCTTGACACTGTCCCTTCTTTCCCTGCACAAGGATTCCTGGACACATCCATCACAGGATGGTTTGCTAAAATACCCACCTGGATGTGCATAATGCCAAGGCTGTCACCCCCTGCTCTGGCCACTCTTCTAACCCTGTCCCAAAAGGCTCAACACCCTCAAACATTCCCTTTTGCCATGCAATGCACGTGCTTGCGTTTCTTGCTATAAAACACTACAATGGGCTGCATCCCAGTGATCTCTTACTCCAAACACTTCAAATCCAAAAGAACAAAATGGGATCCAGAGCCTGTTGCACCCAACAGCACGAGGAGGGGGTCAGTGCATGCAAACACTGAGCAGACTGGACAGGAACCAGTGGATAACCCCCAGAAGAGCAGCCAGGCAAGCGAGAGTCACTGTAGGCTGAAGCCTTTCAAACAGAAAGCTGCTGCTCACTGAGTGCCTGTGTTTAAAGATGCTTTAAGCTTTTCTTGCTGTTTTGACTTTTTCAGAACCTGAGGCGGGAGAGGTGTCCCCCCCAGTGGGAGCTGGTGTGAACAGCAACAGCTGGACCTTTAAATTTGGACCGGGCAATTCCAAACAAGGTGGTCCTGGTGAGTTGCCAGACAAATTCATTATCCCAGGATCTCCTGCAATCATCTCCATCCGGCAGGAGCCACCAAACAGCCAAATTGACAAAAGTGACTTCATAACCTTTGGCAAGAAAGAAGAAACCAAGAAAAAGAAGAAAAAGAAGAAGGGAAACAAGACTCAGGAGAAAAAAGAAAAGGGCAACAGCACCACTGAGAACAGTGACCAGTGAGGGAGTTATACTGAAAAAAACCCTCTTAGCCAGTTTTTGTAATAATGGCAGATTTCTCCTATGTAGCAAATCCCAACTTCTTCCTACTGTTAACAAATTTCCTGTATGTACAGACTTGAGAAAATCAGCAGGAAATTCAGTGTCTGTCTAAATTGCTTAACAGGTTTTGTCTTAAAAGCTTTATTAAGTCTGGTGTTAACTCTTTTTCTCCACTCTGGCTTGTTTTCAGAATCTAAAAAGCAGACACAAGTTTCCTTTCTCCTACGCCGAAAAGGAGAATCTTCACAGTACAGCCAGTGAGAGGTTGGACTCTGCACTGTGGTTCCTGTGCTCCTGTCTTGATGACACTTACAGGATAGGTTTAAAAGTTTTAATGTTTTGCACCCTCTATCTGATTGGAAATATTTGTGTGCAGATGTCAGCTAGGTGATATGAGATCAGATTATAAAATGCAAGAAGAGCTGGTAAATATGCAACAGAGGAAACACCTAATGAACACAAATGTTCAAAGATGTTCAGGCTGGGGAGAAAATGTCTTAAAGGAGATGAGCAGACTTGTCAAATCCTGAGAAGTCACTGTGTGGAAATACTGACTCCTATACATGACGTATTGTACACACTGCTTCAAATGAAACCTCACATTTACAGCTCTTTAAGACACCATAAATTCTATCTCTTTACCAAGCAAGCCATTGGAAAAATTGTCTCTTAAAGCCCTGCATTACCCTGGTAAGGCTAGCCCTCAGAGAGTAAGAAGGGCTGAGCTGACATCCCAGGAATGTAACTGTGATGCTGTGTGTCCCTATTTCCACATTATTTTGCACATAATGTCTCTGAAAAGGTCAGAGTTTTTCCACGACACTTATGCAAAAGAGAGAAAAAAGTAACATTAACTATGCTATTTGTTATTTGAGATATTTATTTATAAAGAAATATAGCTGTAAATGTTAAAGAAATATGATGCCCTTTAACCCAAACAGAAGTCAAATCTAGAGCCATTATAAATTACAATTGCTGCTATTAAAGTGCTTTAGAAAAATTGCCTGAAACATCTGTATTATATCGGCCACTTGCCAATAACAGCTTTATTCTGTCGGGTGACTTGGGGGCTGCCTCTTGCATGTATTAATAAATACAAGAATATCTTCTCTTTTTTTTTTTTTTTTTTTTGCATTATTCTGCACTTTGAATACACTTTTGCAAACAAACTGTTCTAATATGAAGAAGCAGAAGCAAACTCCTCACACAGATGGATTTATTAACCTGCTAGCTCTGTGCAGTACCTTGGTGTTACCTCCCACATGACCTTTTCTGATTTTAGTTTTACTTTTCTATGAGATTATGAATTTCTGACCCTACTAACACTCCTTATGTAAAATTAAAGTACTGTATGTATGCTGTATGCTCTTATAAGAATCCTGAAATATTTATTCTGTGCTTGTGTATGTGAATGTCAATGCAACTATTATTAGAGTGGACTTTAAGCTTTACCGTTGAATGTAAATTCATTATTTCTTTTTTGTACACTTGTGGAAAAGTGGAGTAGTGTTAATTTTTTAAGCCACTGTTGATTATCAGTTTTTTTGTGTATGAAACACAAGTAAAATATCTTTCTTAAACCAAGCCATGCATGCATTTTGGGATTTATTGGTAAGAATCTGTGAAGCTGAAGTTCTGTGAATTACTAAACTTAAGGGTATAAATGGAGTATTGAATGTGGTTGAGGATGTTGAATAAAACCAATACATGTATTTTTAAATAGAATATAGCTGATGAGGGAATTCCAAGGAGTTTTCTACATTATTGTACATTCACAGAATAAAGCTCAAGTGTCGTGTTAATTGGAACTGTGTAAGAAACTACATAGCTCTGAAATTTCCAAAGGCCCTTTAATCTAGGATCAAAGAGAACAACTGGATTTCTTGAGACATGTCCTGGATGTTTTAAGTTTCCAAACTGCTGACAGTTCAGAGTAGAACAATCCCTATTCATTTTTAAGAACCTGCAGCAAATCTTAAAACATCACAGCAAAGCTCTAATAAAAGAATCCATATCTCAAAGCATGAACCACCAATGGCCTCATGTGGTCTATTTAGAGTCTTCTTTTGTTACCAGTCTTGTCTTACTGGCAATAAAAAGGTGCTACTTAAGAAAGAGAATCCTTGATTCACTTTTAAAGGCTAGACAAGAGAAAAAAAAAAACTTAAGCTTTGGAGACGGAACTGTTCTTTTATGCAAATGTGCTATGCAAGTACATTTAGGTGTTTATTTTTATTTGGTGACTAATCCAACAGCTCCCAAAACGTTCATCAGGTGTAGTTACAGTGGTAGTTTAAACACTCAGAGAATACTCTTGTTATGTATTCATCATAAAATAGTTCTCTCAATGCCTCTGGCAAAAATTCAGCAAGAAGATTTAATTCTTACAGGAATCTTTTACACTTGATTATTTTTAGATTTTAATTGAATATTGGTTTTTCTTTTGAGTGCTTGCATTTTCCCCTATGCAAGCCAGTCTGACTCATTCATTTTTCATCAGTGGCCATACACAACTGGTTTTCCAAGGCTTGCATCTATTAGAATGAACCAAAAGCTGCAGTATGTCTCCAATTTGTTGGTCTTAACACAAAATTACATTTACCAATGCTGCCTTTGTTGCAGGTACTTTCTATGTGCTTGCATGCCTGGGGAGACAAAACAATCTGAAGATAATCATTCCAGCATGATTATCAATGATGATAATCATTCCAGTCTGGAAAGCTGACAGAACAGAGAAAGAACTCTCAGAGGAGAGGAGGAGCTCTTGCTGGAATTGTTTGAAAAGAGGCTGGGTTGCACTAGGAGGGTATACATCCCACACACTCACTGTGTTTTCTGAATACTGAATCATGCACCTCACCAGATTTTATAAAGATTTTTCTGTACTTGGACCCGCTGGGACAACTGCAATGCTGAGATGTCTACAGTGAAATTTGGCTATTTCATAACTAATATACAAATTATACCATTGACATCCTTGATTTTGGGTGTCCAGGAGGAGAAACCCTTGGCAAGAGTTTGGAGGACCAGGGGTAGGTGGGGGCAGGATTCCACCACAGTTTTGGGGTTACTGTTTTAGCCACACAACAATAGAAATTGAGAACTAGAGGTGGCCAATAACAGCACAAATTAAGAAAAAAATTCTTTAATCCTCCTGCTGACAATGAAATGAGCACGACAAAATACACTGCAGACTTTGCTAACAAGGAAATTACAGTTTTGGGGCTTTTTACCACTTGAACAATTTATGTCTTTCAGAATCCATATATATTCTCCGTGAGCATTTTGTCTTTGGAAGTCTGGTTTCTATGCATACAAGATCAGTGATGAAAACTATTGGGCTTTTATAACAATAAACCTGAGCTATGTTGTATATTTATTACATCCTGTCATTAAAAATAATCTCATTTTACATTAGGCTTCTAAGACTTAGTCTTGTGCAGTTTCTTTCTGCTCAGTCCATGGCTCATTGCACATCATACAAGGGGATCTGATTAAAAGTTTTCCAGTCTTCTCACATCAGAGGAAGAACACAGAACCTAAAATGCCTTTCCCAAATATCATATAAGAAGATCAGTCACTAAATTAATTGCAGGTAGTTTTGATACCTTTTAGAATCTCCTGTCATTTCTGCTTCTACTTCACTCATTCAAGATCTGCTTTACAACTGGGTAAAATAAACCAGGTACAATTTTCCTTCCAAATCCAATTCTCTCCTAGCAGCAGTTTTGTGGATCCTGTGTAAGACAAATATTAAGGAAGGAGCTGAGCCATTTTCCTCATTTGAGTCCTAAAGAAGGAGCAGGTTCCTCAGTTTTGTTGTTATTTGATTGCTTGGAAACTACTGACTGTTCTTCCACACCTTTTCAAGACAGTGCCAAGAGCCCTGTGTTCTGTTAAGGCTCCTGTAAACATGCAGAAGCATCACTTTAATCAAAAGTCTGGTTTTGGGAAGTGAGTGTACCCTGAAATCCTTTGGTTTCTTCCTTTACAAGTCTCTGAAGGAGAAAAGAATGTACAGCTGACAATGCTTTGGTATCACCCACAGCTGAATCTGCATGAAGCAAATAGCTGCTCAGAAAAGCAGAGCTGAGGGCTCCAAGCACAGCAGTAATAAATCCTGGATGTGAAGGGCTTCATGTGGTGGCTGGAATCAGAATTAGGCTCACACATGCCTGAGTGCCTGGCTTGGCTGCACCAAAACTGAGCAGACAGAGAATGCAGAGCACAGCTCTAACAGAATAAATGCTTTATCACACTGAACTGACCTTGTGCAGCTTTAACTAGCATGCTATGGAATCAATATTGATAGCATATACATTAATTTTCCATTAGCTCTGCACACAGAGATGCTGTGCTCTCTACTCTCCTGGGTTCATTCTCCTCTCTCTGAGTCCCCAGAGGGATCCCTGGAGGATCCAGTGTCACTGCTCTGCATTTGCAGGGTGGGGGTGTGTTTATCCAAGCATTTCCAGACAGCCCTGTCCTGGGCTCATCCCAGGGCGTGGCCTTCAAGGGAGGGGATTGTGCCCCTGTGCTCAGGTGAGCCCCCAGCTGCAGAGCTGCCCCAGCCCTGTCCCAGCACAGGAGGAGCTGGAGCTGCTGGAGCCAGGCCAGAGGAGGCTCCAGGATGAGCAGAGGATGGAGCAGCTCTGCTGGCAGGAAAGGCTGGCACAGCTGGCATTGTTCACCTGGAGAGGAGAAGCTTTGGGCTGAGCTCAGGGTGCCCTGCAGGGCCTGAAGGGAGCTGGCAAGAAAGATGGAGAGAAAGAATTTCCAAGGGTCTGGAGTGACAGGACAAGGGAAATAGCTTCAAACTAAGAGATTGTCAGTTTAGATTATATGTTAAAGAAAAAACCTTCCCTGTGAGGGTGGGGAGGCCCTGGCATAGGCTGGGTGGGGTTTGGAGCAATCTGGTCTAGTGGAATGTGTCCTTGCCCATAACAGAGGGGTGGAACTAGATCATACTTAAGGTTCCTTCCAACCCAAACCATTCTATGACTGTATATATAAAAATCTGGGACATGGTTATATTGTTGTACAGAAAACTTCAATGCCCACTGTCAGTGATGATACTGCTTAGGTATCATGAAAATCTGATTTTTTTCAAAGTGATTCTGATATGGTGACATTAGGTACCTACTTCTAGAATATTTGTAATTCAGGTGCCTTAGGCTGGCTTAGAGAACTAATGAATGAAATCCTTCAGCATGAAGTACCACAGAATTATCTCTGTGGTGAGAAGAGCATATCTTACACTGCACCATGGATTCCCTTTCATAACCCAGGACAGCCTCCATGAAATCACTCTGACACAGGTATTAACATCAAAAGATGACAGAGATGTGGTGAAGTAAACATCTCTCAGAACACCACACAGCTTGAAAATATGAAAAATGTTTGCCTGGCAGTGGTGCCCAGAGCTGTGTCACTGTTGTCTGCAGGTGACTCATCCACATTTAGGAACTGATGTCTGAAGCACATTACAAAACAGACATGCTAGGCTTGAAAACCAGATTTTAAAACCTTGACAGAAGAGCAGAAATACTAAGCTGGCCTTCACACCAAATAGAGCAGCCCTAAGTCTGTGTCCCAGGAATCCTGAAAAGAAAATCCCATTTATGCTTCCAGGTGGGAAAGGTTCTCCTCCAGGCATACCATGGCAACAGGCACATAAATGGGGTGTTGGGGACACCTGTGGGGCACAGTGCTCGCTGAAGTGTGGCCATGTCACCAAGGTGCCATCCCAGGAGTCATGCCTGAACCTGAAGCGAGTGTGAGGCCCTGAAGGGCTCCCTGGAGCTCAGCAGTGTGGGGTGCATCACTGCTGGGGCATTAGATGTGATTTCAGGCTTCAGCACTGAGGTGGGGTAACACAACTGGCCCTGGCAGCCCCGTTCCAGCTCCTTTGGCAATATTTTATGGACACCTCGAGTGTCTTGGCACCACTTGAGCTGCACTGAGGAGAATTAGAAAGTCCTTGCCCATTAATTACAGGAATGGTGCTGCACAACAAGGCTGACAAGATGTAGTAATTGTTCAAACACATCAATCACAGCCAGCCTAGACTTTTAATCCTGTAATAGTTTTCCTGTTAGATAAATCCTTCAGCTTTCCAGTGGCTCAAATTCTGCTTAGTGCAGACTCAGTGGGAGCAATGTGTGTGGTTCTGGGGGAAGCTAGACTGAAAATATCCTAAGCAAGGCCCCAGTGTGTCTTAGCCCTCATTGAGGGAGGCATGAATCACTCCCTACCTTGAAGAACTTCCTTCTGTGGGTGTTTAAAGAAGCCTGAAGTCTCTCAGTGGAGTGATGTGCTGAGCAATTACAAATCAAACCAACTCTGTACTCTAGGACTTAAGGTCTTCCATATGTTCCCACTTCTACCCCCGAATTATCGAATTATCGACGCTGTTCAAGCCTTTACTGGCTGATGTCCAACTTCCTCATCATCACCTGTGCTGCAAACAGCCTTAGGCTCACTGAGGACCCAGAATCTTGTTCCATGGGCTAGCACAAGAGGCTCAGGACCTGTCTAGAGCAGCTTTTTCAGCCTGGCTCTTCCCAGATGCTCTGAACCCCAGCTGTGAGCAGTTTCATCCAGCACAGGATAAGGGGCTTATCCTTGCTGAACTTGCTCTCACCTTTCTCCTTCAGTATAGAAGTTTCCTGAGGAGTATGCTAGATAAGAGACAAGCCTAAAATAATGAAAAAACTAGCCTAAAATCTGCTTGTCTTCTTACATGCTTAAAAGGGGATTATGCAACACTTAGGTACATGTGAGGAAATGATCCACAAAGCTCCTGATGGGTGTTTACACAATAAGGAGGATCTGCCAAACCCTAAGGGTGTGTAAATTGTGTTAGTCCAGCTACTTGTAGACTCAGAAAGTTCTTTGTACAAGTATAAGCAGCCACCAAGCATCACCAAAGCTACCTTAATCTTTCCAAAGCCACATGTAACAATCTCTTGTTAATCTACTTTAGTGCAGTCACAATATAGCTACAATCCTGAAGATGAGGTGCATCTTACCCCAAACGGTGACTGCACTGAAAATGGCAGGCACAAATACCTCCTTCTGTTCTCAAGGAAGAAATGACACAAAAAGGTGAAACCAGTTTTATTTTATCCTCAGGCTCCCTTCAAATGCACAAGAGTAGGTCTCAGCTGGCCACATTGAGTCAGATTCTGAGCAGCAACACCAGCAAAGAGATATATATTAGCTAGAAAGTGATAAAAGGGTTATGTAACTGAATTCTTTCACAACATTAGAAGGTACCAGAGATTGGAGGTGTGACAGGTCAGTCCAGGTCACTCAATGCACTTACTTTCAGTCACAGGGAGTGGCTGGTCTGCTTACAGAGCTCGCTAATGGCCCCCTGGGTCAAGCAGGCTTTCACAAATGCACAGCCCTTATCATCTTTAAAGCCGTCAAATATGCTGTTGGGCCCATGGCAGGAGCTGCTGACCTGTGAGTTATATTGCTCCTTTCTTTTAGTATCTAAGAAAATGATTAGAATTCCTATGAAGCACCTTAGCCCAGGCCCTTCCTGTGCCCTGCTGGGCTCCTGTGACCCTGCCAGGCCGGGTAGGTTCAGTCATTGATGTGCACACAGGCTCCTGCAAAGCAGAACAGGATATTGCAGTGCTGTAATGCCAAAGCCTTCCCAGCCTGATCAATATTGATGGTGCAGTTAGTTCTGCATTGATTAACTTCCAGATCAAAACCCCTCTAATAAATGAGTTATGTGGTGAAGCTCTGCTGCCACCGTGGCTGCCAGAGAGCCATGCAGCTGTGTGAGATAAGAACTAGGTCACAGGCAGAGTGCAGGTGTGTGTGCAGCCCAGATGTTCCTTTGTGCCATGAGCACTCACAGGGGCTGCAGGCCCACGTGTCAGAATATGAGGTATTGGTGATTCCCAGATTGTAGAAAGTCTCTGTCTTTCTGCCCCTCTGCCAAAGCAGAAGCCATAATTGGTCTGTGCTGGTTTCAAGGTTGTTTATTCTGTTTATCTCTCACATGTTCTGCTGCCCTGCCCAGCTCTGTCCTGCAGGGCAGCGTGTGGGGCTCTGCCCTCAGTGGGATGTTACAAACATTAAATACCAGAAACTCCCTGGGCTGGATTTACAATAACGTGCCAATATCTGTCACCTACGTTGGACAGTGTGTCCCCAGCCTGAACCAACAGAAAAATGCCAACACCACAGTGAGACATGGAGGGCATGAAGAAGGAGAAAAAGGACAAGGCACACCCAATTTCCTCCATCTTGTCCCCTTTGGACCCCTTATCTAGAATCATAAAATTTTACTTTTGCACCCGTGCCACACTTAATTATGACTCATATCAAACACTCAAGAGCTAGTAATTCATGCTGTAAGATTGAAAACTCTTTTCCATGGACAGAGATCACAGCCAGTGTCTCTGGGGGCTCTGTCCAGGGGGGTTCCTGACTCCTGCCAGGGTCCCAGACCTGCCAGGGCAGCCAGAGGGAAGCCCTGGATTCCCACAGCTCAGGGACATTTGGCGGTGCTCCCTGACCTCAGTGGGTAAGGACACATGTACACTGCACCATGAGTATTTTTATTGTTGGCTGTAGGTGCCAGTGGGCTTTGGGCTGCTGGTATCTGCTCTGTGTAAAGGCATAAGGCTGGTCCCAAAATCCATACATAAAGCTAATCAATGATGGCATTATGGTGGCAAATGGGATAGATGACCTGATGCTTACCCACCCACAGGGCAAATAATGATTTGGTTCATCCCATCCTGAAAGATCCCAAGTTTCTTCCTGCCTGTGGAGCTGGATGAGGTCATTTCCTCTGCTCTGGAAAGTTAGTTCATCCATAAGCCCTGCAGCCTTTTTTAAATGCATGGAGAAAATTACATCTTCCTGTATTTTCTATGTGCTTCCTTCTCCTCCCCTGCTCCAGCTCTCCTAAAGGGCAGAACTGGGCTTATTCAGCAAGACTGGATTTCTACCCATGTCTAAACACACATTTAAAATGAAAAAACTGTCCAAACACTTCCTGTCTAAGCCCATCATGTTGGCTTCTCTTCTGCGCTCCTACCCACCTACCTACCCCAAGTTCTGTTCCAGAAAACTCATAAAAATGCTTTGAAATGCCATGTCCCTCCTTTCTGGCTACATCTGGCTCATGGATTTTTAGCCATTTGTAAATTTGAGTGGCCAGTGGCTGACACAAAACAAGAAGTCAAACATCCTCTATCTCCACTAAGCAGCATCTCCTTCCTTCCGTGGCAACACTTACACATCCAGGACAGTCCCAGCTCAGCACAAGCTCCCCTGGATTCATTCAGTGACTCTCCAAAGCCCTTTTCAGTCCGTGGCTGTTAAGGATATGATTCCTCCAGTCAGACACATGACCTACATTCTTGATCATATAATGCCTTTGGATGTCATGAAGTAGATGTGTCTCTGTTGCTCTCCACCTTCCAAACTAGTTGAGTTTATTCTGTGTGGTTGATCTAAGTGTCAATTCCTGATAGTGTGTGCCATCTGCATGTTTTTCCTTAAATAATTTTGTATCTTCTTACACATTATTCATGTAGCAGCCTTTGGTGAAGGAGAAGTCCCCTAAGGACATAAGAAGATCCCAAAAATTCACGCTGGTCACATTCAATCTGTTGTAAGATATTTTGTAGCCAGAATCTTTCAATGGCCTTTGTGGGTACAATCCAACTCAGGATATTCAATTACAGCTTTATTATATATCATCACTGTTGTGGAAAACTGAGGCACAGAAATTGGTTGGGTTTTTGTTAACACACTTTTCTATATAAATCAGGCCGATGAGTAATTAAAAATGGTATTGCACTTATTTGACAAGACCCATTTTTCACAAAACCATGGTTTTGCTTTTTACTGTTTACTTACCATTCCAGTATTTTTTTTCTTTTTCCTGACAGAAAGTTCAGGCTCTTTGCCCACTAATTTAGCAAAGTGGCTCAGTCTCTTTCACAGGTCTCTCTCCAGAGCTCCAAGAGGTGTTAAAATACTCGGTCACTGAAGGAACCTGAGCCAATTCTTGTACTTGAATGAAGATGAAGAATCATAGAACAGAATTACAGAATGGTTTGGGTTGGAAGGGACCTTAAACCCATCCAGTTCCAAATCCCTGCCATTGCAGGGACGCCTTCCCCTATCCCAGGCTGCTCCAAGCCCCAGCAAGCCTGGCCTGGGGCACTGCCAGGGATCCACAGCTGCTCTGGGCACCCTGTGCCAGGGCCTGCCACCCTCATGGGGGGGAATTTCTTCCATACATCTGACCAAAATTTCCCCACTTTCACTTTGAACCCACTGTTTCTTGTCAGGTCCTGATGAAAAGTCCCTCTCTGGATTCTTTGTAGGCCCCTTCTGACACTGGAGAGCTGCTCTAAGGCTGCCATGCATCCTTCTCTTCTCCAGGCTGAACAGCCCCAATTTTCTCAGCCTGTCATCACACCAAAGGGCTATTTTATACTTAACAAAGAAGAAGAGCCATTTTAGATTAAGCTTATGGGGCAATACTTTGATAAAATAACAATCACTAATGAAAATCCATGCACAGCACATAAGAAAGCTGTCCAGAAATGTTCTCATTTCTTGCAGTCATTTTTGACAGATACTTATCTAGCAATTTCTCATTCCCTTCGATGTTCTCACAGCTTCTCAGGGCCTGTTGCTTATCTCATAAAAGTCACCCTTTTATTAACAGTGGGGTGTACTGAAGCTTGGACTCTGATTAAATCTTTTACTTGGGCCACAGTGACGTGTAATAATCAAAATAATACCACTGCCAACTGCAGTTTAGTGTAGGACAGGGAAATGTCACCAGTCTAATTGCCAAGGCCATGTACATGCCGCAGCAAACAGAGTCCTAAATCCTACTTTCTAGCAGCTCATTCCACAGTTCCCTGGTGCAAAAGACTAGAAATTTTGCAGTGGTTTCTTTTTCAATTGCTCACATAATCAGTACAGTTCTTCTGAACTCTTCCTTTAATATGAAATTGCATACATGACACACTTTCTCTTTTTTTTCTCTAGAGCTCTGATTATCCTATTCTCAGAAAATAGTCTCAGAGAAAATGTCAAAAATTATTAGATAATAATTGGAGCTTTTAGCACAGAAAAAATGTGGGAGAGAGTTGTAGATAAAGAAGCTTTTCTGTAAAAATGAAAGAGTTAAAGGCATTGATTTTTGAACTATGAATGTTTCATTTCACCCTTTTCAGCTCTTTGAGATGTGGCAGTTCCCATTTCTCTGGCTGACTGGCAACTTAGGACAACCCCTCAAAATGGAGACACACTTCTGTGTGACAAGGACAAGCAGGAAATAACAGAAATAAAACAGGAATTTGATCATGCAGTGGGCAAATGGCACAAGGTCTTTCAACAACCTCTAGTTTTTAACAGTAATTAAATGTAGCATTCCACAATAAAAGCTGGGGGCAAGTTTGTTTTTGCTGGCATGTTTTGGAAAAACTGGATTATTGCATAAACTTCTTTTTTTTCTGTCAGTACAGGACATTTTTTTCTGCAGCCTCATAGCTGGGATCCTTCCTCAAACACATCCAACAAGGTCACTGTGACCACTCTTTTCCCTTGCTAATATAAGATTATCATGGCTTACTGTGAATATGGGTAAGAAAAGGCTCATGCAGACTCAAGGCTTTTACAGGCACTATTCCTTTTCCACCTGAGCAATGTTAATAAAAGTGTTTGTTCTTTGGATGTGCCTGCCTGGGCAGTGACCACACCAGACCCTACAAGAAGTGGTGTTATTTCTGTTAGAGAAATTGTCCAGAACTGGCAAATTTTGGCAGCTGTCTGCTTAAGAAGTCTAGAAAACTAAGTGGAGTCTGATGAAACAGATGGAAAAGTATTTAGAGTTTCCATGTTGCCTTGGAGAAGATGCTCTCTCACTTGTTAGGAGAACTGGCCTTTTCTGTTCTTTATGCCTTTTTATTCTAATTTACTTTTTCCCAGTAATGGCTCAGAGAATTGCTATCAATAAATCACCAGCTCTCTGATGCAGAAAAAAATCAAATAGTATTTGGTGTTAGTTATGATACTTACTTATGCAAAATTTATTTCCTTCAAGAAATCTGTTGTTTTCTTTGCCTGTGAAAATTTTTAGGAAGGCATTTCTAAGAAGGGACCTCATGTAGCTGGATGTTGGTCTAAATGCTGACTTTGGAGCTCTTTCTTTCCTGAACAGTACCAGGCAAGAAAATTTTAGCTGTTTTTTTAAAACTCAGTCTAAAAGAAAATCCCTTGTTTTCAAATATGTGAAATGTTATCCATGTTTTCTTAGTCCCCAGTGTTGCAAACTGTCATAAATAGTTTTACTCCAAATCACAAGTATGGAGTTATGCTGTTGAAGGCTTAGCAGACTTTCCAGATGAGGCTCTTTTCTCTGTAACAATCTTGTTTAATCTCCACTGAACTTTTTATGCTCCTTTTTAAAGCAAACATAGAAGTCTCACTGAAAAATAAGTGGAGTAAGAGCCACTAATTCAAACAAAGCAGCTTGAAGAATGAAGTTCTTTAAATTGTAAATAAGGCTACAGTTTCTTCATTAGTATAATGAGTACTTGTATTTTGGACAAGGCACTTGAGACTGATAGATCTTTCTAGTGAAGATGAAGCTTTCAAAACATTTTATATTCAAACTGAAAACCTTTTGCACCCCTGGAAGTAGGAAGTCCATAGGCAGGATATAATTAATACCACTTTGTTTTGAATTCAAACGCAGGGACATTCATACTGCACAACTATCAAACAGTGGATAAACATTTTTGTACCTGGTGTCCCAGTAAAAGTAATAATGGCATTGCCAGGGACAGCTCACAGGCTTTATATGAATTGTGCCAGGCTGCAATCCTTCCTAAAGAACCTTGTGTGAGCTTCAGCTAAATCCACAATTTAAACCCAGGACAGCAGTGAAGGCCTTGAAAACACAGGCACATTTTGAAGCAGAGCCCCCAGCAATAAACTGATCGTTGCTGATCAGACACTGGTGATTAAACACACCCTGAAAAATTGGGAAAGGACTGCTGCTGCTGTGAGCTGGTGGTGGGGGCAGCAAGTGCAGCAGCTTATCAAGAGATTAAAAAATAATAAAAAACACATAAATACTAGCACCAACCAAGAAACAAGTCACAGGCCAAGACACAATCAGTAGTCTGAGGAAGACTCACCCCCAGCATGCTGCAGGCTTAGAACTGTCTAGAAAATTAAACACTTATAAAAGGAGAAAACATTGAATTTGTGGGCTGTAAAGGAAGGGGGAATTATTTCTCAGAACTGATCATCTTTACCTCATGGGCTGGGAGATCATCAAGAACTGCAGCTCTTGGCCCTGCCTGTATGACACCCTCTCCATGGCATTGGCATTTACAGCTAAATTAGAATAATGTTGTTAAAATAACCTGTGTGATTATGTGGTGATGGTTATTAATACTAAGTACCAACAAACATTCACTGTGTGTATTGTTAATATCTAACAAGTCAAGTGGGGTAGATTTTTTAGAATTTAAAGCTGCCTTCTTTTATCTGGCTTCTAAATGTTCCTATGGCAGCAGTCTTCTTTTCCCTAATTAGTACAGTTGTATTCAGTTACAGCATGGTAAGGGATCTACTAAGGAATTTTATTCTCATTAGAGAAAGGCTAAAATGTCTAATATTTAATATAATATCTAGTGCTTATGTATTTCATGTTACATGGGAGAAATGGGGAGTGTGTGGGCAAGATTTACAAAGTCTACTGAGACTCATCTCACCTAATCTGAGAAGTCTGCATCACAGATATCTGCATCTGATCTAATCTTGACGTCTCCTTTCATATCCATTGGAGGGAAATAAATTCTTCTGAAATTCTAGTCATTGTCCTATCTGTGAGTGAGATGAGGTGACCCTTGAAAGGCCCATTTCTGTCTCTTTGCCAAGACAGCCCAGACAATGAGCTCTGAGATGACAGTCTGCACCACGAACATTTCCTTTTTGACAGGGGAATCTCACCCTTTGGCTATTAGGGATGTCTGCTCCTGGAAGCTTGTCTAGCCAGAGATTCCTCTTCTGTCTCTTCACAGGGCAGAGCTACTAAAATATTGATTTAGGCAGAGCAAGAAAGCCCAGCAAAATTACTTTTTGTTATTTCTAATCTTCTTCAAGCAGTTCAGTTTTTGCAGTCAAGTAGTTATTGATTAGTCATTAGTAAGTCCCAAGTGAATAAGTTAAATGAGTTGTGGGTTTTTTTCTCCCTGGTTAAATTGCTTCCAGCCTCCCTTCTCCCTGAGCCTTGCCACACCCTACTCTGCTCCCCAGTTTGAATCCCAGCAGATTATGGTTTGAGTGTGGGAGAAATGCAGGTTTCTAGGTTGATGAAAAGATTAAAAGGTTATTGTTATCATCAGACAAATCAAGTGGGGTTGACTTTTGGAATTTAAAGCTTCCCTTGTTTCTTTAGCTTCCTAATTCTAAAACTATAAATATTCTGGGGAGCAAGGGATGATGACAACACAATTTATTTGGAGTAGTGGGACAGGATGACTAATGGAATGAAATCCAGGCTCATCTAGAGGTCACTTTCTCATAATGTAGCACAAATTGGCACAGAAAGAGGCAGAGCTGGAGAATTGGTTGTAGGGATTCAGGGAACAATGAAAAAGCCAGCAAGGAGGCAGCATGACTCCTGAAGCTGAGATTTCCTTTTCTCATGGTTGAAAAGCAATTGCTGACTGAACAGGCTGGACCTCAAGAGATGCAGGCATGGAAGATTGCAGTGGAGAAGACCTGAAACAGGTCTGATCCCTAGAGCAGGTCCTTGTGTTGCCCCTTCCCCAGGAGCTTTTGGCTGCTGTGAGTGCAACACCACCCCAAACTCTACAAAGCTGCTGCACCCAAGGCTTTATGCCACCGAAGATGATTTTAGAAACAGTGGGGAAAAAGATCACTACAACTGGCCAAAAAATACACAGAAGACAAAAAATACACTAAAACAAAAATATTTGCCACGAGCTTCAAGGCGTTGAAAGACAACACAGAAATGTGGGAGTGTACCTGTGATGGTGGCTGCTCCTGGGAGCTCTGCTCAGAGCATGTGTGCTTGCATTTGCACTAAAATAGCTCCCAGACAGAGGAAGAAACAAATTTAAAGTGACAACTGCTTGAATTCAAGGTCTACTAAAGACTCTGGGGATGTGTTCTTCTAGAGACTGCAGACAGATTAAAGGCGTGGAACAAACACAAGTGGTGTACACTGGCTGCATGTTGCTGACTCAATGGAAAAAAAAAAATAGCTGTGTACCTTTTGCTTGTATTCCAGCTCCACCACCATCTCCCTAAGCTGTTAGACAAATTAGAAACATGGTTCAAGGTGCCTCTATTTGCTTCAAATCTAAAGTGGCAGAACAGGAGGACACAGTCTCAAGCTATGTCAGGGAAGGTTTAGGTTGGATATTAGGAAAAAAATTTTCACTGAAAGAATAATAAAATACTGGAATTGTCTTCCTAGGGAGGTGGTGGAATCACCATCTCTGGATATGTTTAAAAAAAGACTGGATTTTGCACTTGGTGCTATGATCTAGTTGTGGTGTTAGGGCATAGGTTGGACTTGATGATCTCAGAGGTCTCTTCCAACCTCATTATTCTGTGATTCTGTAAATTATGGTAAGCATGACATGAAGGTACAGGCAGTAAAAGACAAAAAATACTGTCAAACATTTTCTTCCCCCTTCTCTTTCCTTCTCAGTCACCAGGCTTTGGATTCCCTGAGCAATTCCAGTTCCTGGAGCAGAGCTGCAGTCTGCCTTTCCCAGGACTCCTGGGGGAGACCCACTGTGGCCTGTGCTGATCCTGGTGTGTTCTTCTGCTCCTACCATGGAAATGCTCTGGAACTGCCTCTGTTACCACGTGAGAGTGCAGAGAACACTTCCCAACATGTTCCACTCTTATGCCTGAGATTCTGGTGGCTTTTTCTGAATTAACAGTTTTAAATACCAGGTGAAAGTGGAAAACATTGGGTTGGAATGAAGCAGTTGTTCCTCAATGTAATAAAGAGATTGGCAGTTGGCTACCTGGCTAGTCCAGCATTAAGGAGCAATCCTTTCCTACCTAGACCCAGAGCAGAGGAAAAAAAAATTTAAAGGGGTTTCCTAAGGGTTTTTTGTTTGTTTTTTGTTTGTTTGTTTGTTTTGGTTTTGGTTTTTTGTTTGGGTTTTTTTGGGTTTTCTTTTTTTTGTGCGTTATTTTGTTGCTGGTTGGGGGTTTTGTAGTTTTTGTTGGGGTTTTTCTGGGTGGTTGTGGTTTTTTTGCTGTTGTTGTTCTGTTTGGTTTTTTTTACAGTAGTAGGGAAAAAGCATTTTTATTTCCTTTGCTCCTACTGGAAATCTGAGGCCTTTGAAAGCACCTGATGGGGTGCATTTCTACTCACAAGCTTAAAGCGATGTAGTGAGATAAAATTCTGAGCTCCTCAGTCATTATCTGCTGCAGCAATTTAACTGGCTTATGTTTGGTTCAGCCTGTTGTTCTAGAATATTTTATGTACCTTTCATTCAGGCTGCTTCACTTCGTAATTCTTGGAATTTGGATTTTGTTGGGTTTTTGTCCAAATAGATCTGTTTTGTGATAAATAGCTATCTTTAGTCTGCATTAACAATATTTTCTTTCATCTCTATCCCGATGTCTTTCATCTCTACCCAATAATAATTTGTGGATGTTATTTCTTGCCTATTATCTCCCAGCTTTTGTGTTTTGGTTGCTGGATCATGTGTTCTTTGGAGGTACAGGTCTCTCACCTTGCAGTGTGCATCACTGCTTGCCTGCTAAAATAATGCACAAAAGCAAGAACTGGGGTTTTGAAAGGAACTCAAGCAATTTTTGATCCTTCAGAAAGAAAACATTGATCCTTCAGAAAGAAAACATGTAATATATTTTGAAATGCTCTGTTACTGGCATGAAAAAAATACAAGTCCTAGAAGCAGACAAGTGGAAGACTATGAAAATTTAAACATGTTAAGTCATGATCACAGCTCAGTATAAGCATATAATTTATGTTTATTTAAATTAAATTTACTCAAAGCACTTAACTTGGACCACTGGACAGTTTTATAAGTTTGTTAAATGTAAAATTCCAGCAAACTTTCTGTCCTTAGAAATACCTTATTCTTCTGCAAATGTAAAGCTCCTAGGCTTGGTGTAATTAAACCCACTAACCACATTGTATGTTGAGAGACTAACATTGTGTCTTGTCATATCTAGGAAGGAAGTGAATTCAACATGCAGGTCACCAAAAGGAAATATCAGACTAATGGGTTTCTGCCATTTGGAAAGGTTGTGTGTGTCAAAGCAGCTCAGGAACCAGGAATTCACTCAGTGTCATGTGGGGAAAAAGAGGATTTCCAAGGGAAGAAACACCAGTTAAGGTTTACAAATTAAAAGCAATATTTTGAATTTTTCAAAAGGGAAAATATTGCATTTCAAAATACAGGTATGGTGTACTCTGTGGGTATTACTTGACAAAAGAATTTTAGAAATTAGTCAAGTCCAGTGTCAAAAATCCTGCAGCAACCTGCTGACAGTCACAGGCTGCTCTAGCAGGATCTGTCCTCTAATAATTTACTTTTGTTTCTGTTCTGGTTCATAATAGAATGTTGTCATCAAACAGTGCTGCTAATGAACCTTGTCAGTATGTGTGTAAATAACAAATTATATCAGAGATGGCTGGAACACATCTTGATGCAGTTTAGCAAACACTTCAGCAGGCCTCTCCCAGGAATTCCTGCTAACTGTGCAGTGAAAATGCTGATCAGTGTGAGGTCAGAGCACAGCCTGGTCCAGTGGCAAAGCACACAGAGGATGTGGAGATGCAATATAAAATGAACAGTGACTGTGAAGATGCAAGAGATGACCAAATGTTTTCCTGCCTCACTTGAAACTTTAAATCCATGCAGATCCTACCCCTGGCACACCAGCTAAACCTGTTCTTAAGGGATGCTAACTCCCCAGTTAGCCTCTTCCAGAGCTTAAGTATCCTTGCAGTGGCAAATGTTTCTGGGGTGTAATGTAAATCCTCTTTGCTGCAAATTATGCAGATTACTTCTTGCCCTCCTCCAGAGGACACAGAGAACAATGGACCACTGGTTTTGCTGCAATAACCTTTGAGAAACTGGAAGATTCTTCTCACCTTGCCCCAGCCTCCTTATTTATCATCTAAACAAATCTTCAGGACTTTAATTTTGGATAAAAACCTCATTTTTCTTGCTCTCTGTTGGATATTCTTTATGTTCTTTCTTCTTTAAATGTTGTACTCACAGCAGGAACCAAGCTCTCACTAGTAACAAGTAGAGCAGAATAATTACCTCCCTTGTCTTACACACAGCACTTCTGATAATATACTCCAGAATGAGATTTTCTGCTTTTTTGGAAGTGTCATCTTATGGCCTGTGAACCACTATAACCCCAGATATTTTCTGCAGTACTGCTCACTCATTTAATTCCTTATTTTGCTCTATTTGTTCTGCCCTTCCTTACTGTACCTTTTTGAATGTGTCATTATGAAATTTTTGTCTTATTTCAAACTCTCCTTTCCAAATTGACACGGCTATTTTCAATTCCAGAAAGTTTCCCTATTTCCATGTCCTAGTTTGGCATCAGCCAAGATTTTGTGTGCATGGAAGTATCATACAAGGTGCTAGTAAAATAGTTTTTTAGAGTCAGATGCATGACAGATGTCCGTAGGACTATGCATGAAATGTCATCCCAGATCGACAGAAACTATGGTTTAAACACTGGATTTGGTTTTTTGGGTTTTTTTTCAGAGCCAGTTGTTTATCAGCATGGTGGTGATTTAATCCACACCATTTCTAGGATATAACCAGGCTGCTTCTGAAATCCATTTGCAAATTCAAGTACATAAGATTTAAGTTTCAGTTTGAGGAGAGGAGAAGGAAGGAGTCAGAGCTGGAGGAAAAGGTCATTAAAAGGACTGTTGACCTACATGGTCAACAAAAGAGAAGAAAAGAAAGTGTACTGGAGAAAAGGAAGATGAGGCCAGGCACAAGGATTCACAAAGGTTTTGTGGAAGAAGAGGAACAGAGGAATATTAGCAGACAGTTAAGAAACATACTGGAGGTAGAGAAATAAATGTGAATAGAGCCACACTTTTCTTTAGTCAGGAGTGGACCAGATTTGAAGAACAAAATTAATTTGGGAAGTAGACAGATAATGTCACCAAAAGACAAATTCTTGCAGAACTGCCAAACATCATGAGCTACAGCAGAAATGTGTTTGGGATGTAGATCCCAAGTCTTGCTTGTGGAAACAACTCCCTTTTGGATGGAAGGAGAACAGAGAAAACAGGGCAGTAATCTCAGTGACGGGGCAGGAGGGGGTTCTAAGAGGAGACTGAAATTGTGGATAGCAGGTAAGCAACCAGATGAAGGGAAAGAGCAGTAAGAGATAATAGATACTTGTTTATCTTCTCCAAAAATAGATGTTGCTCACTATAGCAAACATGGGAATTGAGATGGATTATGCACAGTGCAAGCTTAACTCACACAGGGTTTTTCAAAGCTGTCTGCTAAACCATGGAGATTTTAAGGAGTTTAACCCTTGAAGAAGCTGTATTTGATTTACCTCTTTGTCAAGAGCCCAGTCAGCACTGTTGCCAGCAGACGTATTTAAAATTGTATGTATGTGTAAAGAATCAAAAACTTACTGGGTAACCACTTCCCATGATGCAATCCCCTCCTGTGCCATCTCTCTGTGGCACAGCAGTCTGGGATTTCCCTCTACATTTCCTGTCACTAAAATTCTGTGTAAGCCAGGCTGACAGCACAGTGGGGTGAGCCAAGCCCACTGGTGCCCGTGGAATTGGATGCTGCTGTGCACAAAAAGCACCTTTTGCTGCACAGCTCCCAGCATCTCTCATGTGGGAATCATTCTCTTCTGCTCATGCTTCCTTCACTCTGCATCCCTTTGTTGCTCAAGGGCGTTTTGTTCTTACTTAAAGAAATCTACATCCTCCTTCTTTTTGATGCTTCACTCTAGTTCAGTTGTGTTTAAGAACTGGAAGAGTTGAATCTGAATTTTAACTCACTGAAGCCTTCCTTTAGGATGTCCTTCTCTGCTTTCTGGGGCACCAGTCAGCACAAAGTCAGTCTCTGTGCATAAATAAGTAGCTGTAGGAAAGGTAGGTGCTCTTCAGACATACACACAAGGGCACACAAGGTTCCGTAAGTAGAGGGAAATAAGGAATGGTTATAGAAATGTTACAAAGGGCCAACTGAGACATCAAGGCATTTTGGACAAATGGGAAGTTTTCCCTGATATTAGTCTGGGCACTGGCTATGATAGATACCACTATGGTGGGCATCAAGTAAATGAGATTTGAGAAAAAGAGGGGTTAATCAAGGAGAAATGGTGTGTCCAGAGTCCAAAATACAGATTTTTGCAGCCTTTTGTCACAATGATGTGTGAAGAGCAGTAATGGGGAGGACCCAGAAACAGCAAGGTTTGAAGGAGCTTTGTAATTCTGAGTGGAAAACAAGTGGCACAGCTTTGAGATGGGGCAGTGCTGCCTCTTGGCATTCCTAACAACAAATCTGAGGTAGGTCCCTAGGTGAGACTTGGCCTGGCTTGACAAAACTACTCCAGAGTCCATGCTCCAGGAAGTTGTGAGAACAACAAATGCTGCAGTGAGGTACAGTGAAGAGCAGATTTATTTAGTTTACACATAGATGGTGATGTACCAGCAGAACAGAGAGCTACTAAAGTATGCATACAATATAAAACTTTCCTTAGAGATTAAGCCAGCAGAAAAATAAGAATAATAATAATAAAAAAAAAATTTAAATCCAGTTGCCATATACTCAGAGCCTATGTGCAATATATCCCCTTCTATTGGTGGTACAGAAGTGCCTCACAACATGGTGACATGCAAGAATTCCTCCTCTGACTTTCTCACTCCACAAAAGATAATTTATGCATCTTCTTCCCTGAGGAATAATACTGACACAGGGCTTCAGGGCTGCACTTCCTCTTTGTGCAGGCTCTACTTCGAGTCCTGGGGGCAGTTTTGGATGCCACAGAAGAGGAGAGATGTAAAGTTATCAGAGACCTATAAAACTGCCAGGTGGGGTAAACATGGGGAAGGGCCTGATGGGGAAGCCACAGGGGCTGCAGCTCAGGCCCTTGGCTTGTTCAGCTGGAGGAGAGGCTGAGCTCAGAGCTCACCAGGGTCTGCAGCTTCCTCAGGAGGGGCAGATCCCACCTCTGCTCTTCGTCAGCAGGGCAGGACCCAGGGGAATGGCTGGAGCTGTGGCAGGGGAGGGTTGGATTGGATATCAGGGAAAGATTCTTTCCCCACAGAGTGGTCGGACAGTGCCCAGGCTCCCCTGTGGGAATCCAGAGCTTCACCCTGGCTGCCCTGGGACCCTGGCAGGGGTCAGGAACCCCCCTGGACAGAGCCCCCAGAGACACTGGCTGTGATCTCTGTCCATGGAAAAGAGTTTTCAATCTTACAGGATCAATTACAAGCTCTGAGTGTTTGATATGAGTAATAATTAAGTGCGGCACGGGTGCAAAAGTAAAATTTTAGGATTCTAGATGAGGGGTCCAAAGGGGACAAGATGGAGGAAATTGGGTGTGCCTTGTCCTTTTTCTCCTTCTTCATGCCCTCCATGTCTCACTGTGGTGTTGGCATTTTTCTGTTGGTTCAGGCTGGGCACACACTGTCCAACGTAGGTGACAGATATTGGCACGTTATTGTACATCCAGCCCAGGGAGTTTCTGGTATTTAATGTTTGTAACATCCCACTGAGGGCAGAGCCCCACACGCTGCCCTGCAGGACAGAGCTGGGCAGGGCAGCAGAACATGTTAGAGATAAACAGAATAAACAACCTGGAAACCAGCACAGACCAATTATGGCTTCTGCTTTTGCAGCGGGGCTGACAGAGACTTTCTACAATCTCAGGATCATCAATAGCTCAGATTCTGACACTCCCCAGGGAAGGGACACGGCCCCAGGGCTGCCAGAGCTCCAGGAGGGTTTGGACAAAGCTCTCAGGCACAAAGCCAGGAGCTGCACTTCAGTGATCCCTTCCAGCTCAGGGCTGTGATGCAGGGGTTGATGCAGGGGGTGATGCAGGGAGTGATGCAGGGAGTGATGCAGCTTTCACACTCGTATCCATGTGTGAGATCTGCCAGTAAATGCCACACCAGAGTGCGTGTTATAAAAAGTATAACTATGCATATGAAAACACAGGACTCAACTTTCCAGACATTACTTAACTTAGATATGTTGTTACATTGTATTGCTAAGAAGCTTGCTATCTTCTTTCTTTTTTATTTTTGTCTATGAAATAACCACAATATCAGCCTGACAGTGATAAATGTGTTGCTGTTTTGCTGCCAAACTGAGAGTTCTGAGAGTCTGTAAGCTGAATGTTATTACAAAGAATCAATATGTGTGGCCCCAGTTCTGATCTTCAGAACAGATAACTGTCAAAGCCTGCTTTTAATTTCCTTCCAAATATTAGGCTATTTTAGAGTGATCTTCGTAACAGATTACATTGCTGTAAACATATCTGGGTAAAATAAATGACTCTAACTTTAACATTCTTTGTTATTTTTTGTGATAATATCTAGAGTGACTGCCTTCAACCGTAAACTTTTATCCAGAAACAGTGTGGACTTGCACAAACAACTTCAGCCTTAGCTAAGTACAATTTCAGGGCCAAAATCACCAAACTTTTCATTCTTAGCCAAGCAGGGATCTTTGGAGCACTCTGTAAAGTTTTTCATCAAGCAATGTCTTAGAGTTCCTCTAAAATTACTTTCTGGCTCCAGAGAGGCTGTGGAACATCCTCATCCCTGGGATGTTCAAGACCAGATTGGATGGGACTCTGAGTAACCTGGTCTAGTGGAAGGTGTCCCATGGTCCCTCCCAAATGAAACCATTCTCTGATATTTGCTGAAAAAGTGACAGAGCAGGACACAAGCAAGCCAGGAAATTTCTGGAGTGCCCCAGTGGTAACTCCCTGGTACAGGGGACTGAGGAATCAAGGAGAGGAAGTTCTGATGCTTATAGACAAAGTCTGATATTAATAGACAAGAAGAACTGGAGTGTGAAGGCTGTGTCAGCCTTGGATTTAGGGATCATGTAATGGAGGGAAGGATTTTGGGAGGAGGGAACTGGGTAGAAAGCAGCCTCTGAACCCCAGAGTGGCCTCCCAGGTTTCAGCAGAGTGGGTTTGGCCTGCTCAGGAAGCATGAAAAGAAAGGAGAGGAGAGGAGAGGAGAGGAGAGGAGAGGAGAGGAGAGGAGAGGAGAGGAGAGGAGAGGAGAGGAGAGGAGAGGAGAGGAGAGGAGAGGAGAGGAGAGGAGAGGAGAGGAGAGGAGAGGAGAGGAGAGGAGAGGAGAGGAGAGGAGAGGAGAGGAGAGGAGAGGAGAGGAGAGGAGAGGAGAGGAGAGGAGAGGAGAGGAGAGGAGAGGAGAGGAGAGGAGAGGAGAGGAGAGGAGAGGAGAGGAGAGGAGAGGAGAGGAGAGGAGAGGAGAGGAGAGGAGAGGAGAGGAGAGGAGAGGAGAGGAGAGGAGAGGAGAGGAGAGGAGAGGAGAGGAGAGGAGAGGAGAGGAGAGGAGAGGAGAGGAGAGGAGAGGAGAGGAGAGGAGAGGAGAGGAGAGGAGAGGAGAGGAGAGGAGAGGAGAGGAGAGGAGAGGAGAGGAGAGGAGAGGAGAGGAGAGGGTCAGGGAGAATTAAAAATCAATCAAATAGCTGGGAGGGGAGTAAAGCATGCAGACAGGTGGTCCAAATGAACAATAGGCAGGAATGGAAATACACTAAATTCAGGTAAATCAAGGAAAAAGCTGTCCTGCTCTGATGGCAGTTGACCACAAGTCTCCATTCAAAATGTATTCAAAATTCAATTTGTTGAGAACCTCAGGAACCTGCTATAACTTTTCCAGGATTTAGAGGGTGGAGGGAGTGGGTGTCGTGGTGACAATCTCCACAGGGTCCATTCTAACCTCAATAATTCTTTGGTTCTGTAAATTATAGGAAAAATGGTTCTTAACAAAGGTGCTTGACAGTGAGCTGCTAGGACAAAAAGACAAGTCTGGAATCCCAGAACGAATTCGTCACATTTAGATAATATGCAATTTATGCATTTTTAGGTAGAAGATGGGAATTCATGTTTTGCTGGAAGTGGTGTTTTATGCCTCTATGGTTAGTTGACCAAAAGATATTAGGAGTAAGCTGATACATGTAATTTGATGAAGCTGAATGAATTAAAATGTGGTCTACACTGTATCTTTTTAGTTCATGTATTAGATTTCAAAGTCAGCTCTTTCCTTTTGCAAGCTTTTCATGCTGTATATACCCTAATCATTAACTTCCTAATTTAACAGTGTGCAGTACAGTGTCAAATTGGTTTTACGTCTACAGCTTCCCTCTGTGATATGTTACCACTGTGAAAAATTCTGTCAGATTTGATAGGAATAATCTCCCATGTGTGAATCCCACTGAGTCAAACTCTCCTTAATTAAATCATAACAGTCCAGCTGGCCTGCTCCATCTCGCCTTAACAGTGTCCTCTGTTACCCTTTCTGCATTTTTTTAGTCTTGTATTTTCCTTGGTACAAAAGACAGGTATTGCACATGAATCTTTCTCAACACATCCTTGCTTCCAGAAGTGTGCTGAATACATATGCTAATATTGGCCCATTTTTTGGTACTTGCCTCAGGATGCCGCAAAGGAGGTTTTCTCGTTTTGCACAGTTGCTTAATCTTCAAATGCTCTAATTTTTTCTTTTATTATCTTCTTTTTGCTTTTCTTTTAAGTACCAGATCTGGCGAGATTCCAGTTCCCTTTAGCAAGTTTTGTTTTCTAAAATAATAGCAGCTGTTCCTGGGAAAAGTGGCTTGTTTTAATGATTCCATTTTTTCAGTAATTCCCATGGGTGTTCTTGTTTCTCACGTGGCTGAAATGCTGTTGCCAGTTTTGCTGATATCTTGATTGCTTCTGAGTAGTCACAGGCCATGTGCTCTTTGTCCAAACCTTATGTAACCTGGTCAAAAACAAATTTGTTCAGAACTATGCAGGGCTCGCTGGTGATAAAAACAAGGTGAGCACATAAACTTCCTTTGCATTATGATGATCATTTCACTAGAGACCCATATACAAGGCACAACTATAAGGCAGAAATAAAATTTCATAATTTTTATTCATGCCCCTCCTTCTCTATGTGCAGCTGGATAAACTTAAGCCGAGAATTTTAATATTAAGTATGCTTACTTGTTTCAGTAATTGCAGCAATTCATCTTACATTTTAGGTGCTTCCCTCTAAATTTTAATTTTTTCTAGTACAACATTTAGCTAGAGAAAAGGTATTAGAAGGCAAATTATCAAGTAGGTCAAGAAGATTGATTGTTTGCTTTCATGGTTTCTATTTTACTCCAGAATTTTTACCAAAAAAAAAAAGCTATAATCGATTTTAGATGTGCTTTTATATGGAGATTGTGTTTGGACTTGCAGGGATCTATATGTAAATAAACCCCAACAGCTCCTTAGCATTCAGTTTACATTTTCCTCTAAGTCACTCTGCGCACATGCTTAGTTCTGTGCCCCTGTGCCTCTGCTGCCTCTTGCTTCAGTCTTGGCACACTTTTGATTTTTGTAGACTTATATCTCACTTTCTCATCTCTTTCTCCCTAAGCTAAACATTTTAAACTCTCTTGCCTCACATTTAATTTCCTTCAAGACTTTCATCAGTTGATAATATTTCTTTGGTCTGGCGTAGTTTATGAACATGTTGCATTTGAGCTCTCCTGTGTGCTGTGGCCATCCGGATATTAGAGAAACAGAGAGAATACAAATCAGCTGGAATTACACATGGACTTGGCAACTGGAGTTAATTAAAAGTATAACAAAAGCTTCATGACTGCTGTTTAGAAAATAGGAAGCGTTCTGGAAAATCATTGTACCAGAGTACAGAGATGCAGGAATGTATATGAACTCCTTGTATTTTTAATTTCGAGTAGATGGCTTAAAGAAATACCTAGACAAAGCAGCAAGCAGTGATGTAAAAAATTGCCAAAGTGCACAAGTGCAGAGTACATTGCCTTTTACCTCAGATTACACCAGCTAAAACCATGCTGACAGCCCAGAGGAGATGCTGCTTTTCAGGATATTTCAGAGATAAGCAGATCATATAATTATGTTATATGATTATATTATGTAATGTTAATGTATTATTTCAGAGATAATGAAAAATGTTTCCCAAAATCAATATTTACAGAGCTGGCTCAATAAATAATTGTGTTGCCTTAACTAAAAATAACAATTATATGAATTTTATATTACACTGAAAAATGGCTTAATAATCTGCATTTCCTTTGGACTAGAAAAAAACAATAATTATTTGCAGAGGTAGTTATGTTATGGTAGAAGAATTTACCCAAAAATCACATCCTGGAGCTCATGCCTTATAGACCTAGGTAGGTACAAACACAGAATTTGGACAAATAGTTGAAATTCCAAGTAGTAACTAACAACATTTGAAGTGTGTCTATCTTTAGTGAGATATTTCCCACATTCTGAGTTATCTCAGAGTGCCTTTTAGCTCAATAAATGTGACATCAAAAGCTTCACGCAAGGAAGTGTTTCCTGAGGGATGCTGGTTTTGCCTCATGTTCTCCTTGCGAGCCACTCTGGGCATTTCCCAAACAGGGTTTCTGCCCCAGACATTCTCTTTTCCAGCTTCATATCCAAAGGTCTGCTACCTTCATTGCCTGCTCTTTCACATTTCAGCTGCAAATATAATTAATTTATTAGATTCTATCAGGCCGTGCTGGAACAGTGAAGCAGTCTCTGTGTTGTACTTTTGTCTTCTCAGAAACACAGGAACTTTTACAGCAGAGGGTTTGGCAGATGGATTCTTCCAGGCTGTAAATGCAGGGTTTAAGAATCCCTTGCTTACTGTCTGAATGTAGATTAAGTATGTAAGCAAGAAGCAAGAAGCATGTTTTCTCTCATCAGGAAACACCATTCTTGGTTAAAGTCAGATGAGCAGGTGCCAGAGGAAGACAACATAAAACACATCCCATCAATGTTCATCTTCTTAAAAATCATAATTTCAGAACATACAATGGCAGAGAGACAAGGAGCTGGCTACAGCCATGGCTGAGGCCAACATCTGGCACTGCAAATGCATCTTCATTAACACTTCAGTTCATCTTTGTGATAGGGAAAAGACAGAGCAGAGCTGTCTCTACAGATCTCAAAGGAGAAAATAAAATAGCAGAAGCAATAGCTGAAGAATCCACTCTCTTTATATCTGTGTTTCAGAAGATAATTGGAATTATTAAGTTATATTTCCAAAATGACAGAATATAAAGAACGCCACACCACCTTATTCTACTTAATACCCACATGTGCAGTCCCTGAGAGGTGACACAGAGATTCTGACATTTGAGAGAATCCTGTGGGAAATGGACTCCCAGGCAGCAGCATCTGATGTTCACATATGTCTTGAGCAGAAGGAAAGGGACTTCTGTGTGCTTCCAAAGGTATGAAATCTGAACTGTTTTTAACTTTGCTGTTCCAATAACTTGGGAGAAAATCTCTGGTACTCTATCACTACTAGAGGCACAAAACAGAGTAAAAGCTGAATTATGAATTTGATTCATTCTATTGCTTTAAAATGTATTCTCTGGGCACTCTGAATGTTAAATAGCAGATTAGATAATTTTTGAAAGCTGGCCATTATCTGGAATTTGGGAATCAATTGTGGAGAGACAAATACAGAAGCCATATTTGACCTGGAGGATGTTAGATCCAATGTTTGTATTTCACAGATGCATTTTGTGATCATCTAACCTGCTCTGTGCATATTCACGTGACTTCTCTCTGCTCAAGATCACTGACTCATGGCAGAATGTGAACCACCTTTAGAAAGACCCCACCTATTGATTTAAAGGGATCAGATGAGAGGGAACACAGCATGTGCCTTGGCCATGTCCTTTAGGTGTTATAAATTGTTATTTATACCCTGTTCCCATTTCTTTAAACTGCTGGATAATAACAGGGGTGTGTCAAATGCACTTGCTGGGTTAAAGAGTCATCTGATAGATTTCTGTTCATCTGCCTCTGACCAAACCACCTGTAAGTTCCCAGTTAAGCTGGAGACTGTAGTTCCTTAGTCTCTGACTTGTTCTCCAGACCAATTATTGCTCTGATCCTTCCTCTGGGAAACAGAGAAAGTTTTGAAGGGCACAAGTGGAAGCTGAGTCCCAACAGCTACAAAGAAATGATCTTTTTCTCCTCAGTGTTCTTCTGTTATAATGTATTTTCTCATCCATCCCAATGGTGTTCAAGAGGTTGCCTACAGAAATTTCCAGTCTGCCAAGAGCCAGGTCTCTGCATGTGATTCTTTGTTCCTGTAGGAATAACACTGGGATTTATTGTATTAAAAATGCCTTGGTGTGCCATGCCAAACATTTCACAGCCCTGTGATGTGGTCATGGGCTTTCTTGATTACCACATCTTAGTGCTTATGTAATCTGAAAGCTTTCCAGGAACAAATGTATGTTTACACTACCATTACGTATCTGTATCATTGTAAAATAAGATTATATGTTTATAATAGAACTGTATTTATAGGACATTACAAGTCTTATACTGTTGTATAAATACAACAGTATTTATAAGAAATTACAAGACATTGCAATTATTTAATGCATTTACATTAATTGCAGTGGGACTATCAGCTTGACACATTCAATTTGATTTGGTATGTGCCATTCTGATTTTTCATTATGTTCTTGTTTTTGGGTTTTTTATCTGATTTTAGAGGCACAAAGCCAGATGTCTAAAAAAGTCTGATTATATCAACAATATAGTCTCCATTATGATTCCTATTTTTAATCTTGTCAGAGAAAGATATCAAATCTCTTTGCCATAATCTGCTTTCCATTAAGCTGCACTCTCCTCGTTAGGCTCGTGATGAGTTTAAGCTGTTGCCACACAACGAGAGGAGTATCTAAAAGAAAGTAATAAATAAGAGAGGATACAGTAGGAATTGAGGGTTGGCCTGTTTGCTTCTGCTTCCTGATGGCTGAAGCACTTCCTTCCCCTTGCTTGTGACACTTGCTTGTGACGTTTGCCTTTGTGTCCAAGTGCCATAGTTGTGTTTTGGAAATCACAGAATGGCCTGGGTTTGAAGGGACCTTAAAGATCCTCATGTTCCAACCCCCTGCCATCAACAGGGACATCTCTCACCAGGCCAGGCTGTCAGAGTTCCAGCCAACCTGGCCTTAAACCCTTCCAGGGATGGGGCATCCAGGTAATAACTAAACAAACAGCTAAATAATGAATAAATAAACATATAAATGAACCTGATCTCTTTAATTGTTATTATTTGTCTACTGGCTGACAGTCTGTACCACACACGACAGTAACTGGAACACCACAGAGGACTGGAAGTATTCTATGCAGAAACTGCTTCAGAAATCTGATTCTAATGATGCAATTCCATAATTCTTGAACAGAGGACTTTACAGCACTGGTAGAAAGGCAGGAGCAGAGCAATGGTAATTTTTTTGTGGATCTCTGAGTAGGGATCCATGACAAGAGCCAGGAAATCTCTAAGGCACTGGCAGGACAAAAGGAGTAGAGACAAGGTCAGGGTGATCTCAGCACTGACAGCCACCTCTTGAATAATTAAAAATTATAGATAATCATTCCATGGAGAAGAAAGGGAAAGAACCCACAATATGAGGTGTTTTTCCTCTGAAGTATGCAGTCTTTGCCAGCACAGCTTGCTTGTTATTCTTATGCATATTTTCCAAATGATCATTTTGGGCCCAACCACCAAAATATCATGTTTAAATGGACGTACGTCTATATTTTTAAAGAGTTGATTACTCTCTTAACTTTTCTACTCATTCAGATAACACAAGTAACAAGAAAATTTATCTACCTATTGTTTCTTTTTAATTCTTAGGAAACTAAAGGGTTCTAAGAATGTAGGAAATTTACACCTAATTTTAAAAAAACCCAGACATGTCCAGTTTCTCTGAACAAGTATGTAAGAAAAATCTTATGCATATTTATTTTTATATAGTCTATGATTTAAGAATATGTAATAGAGTATATATAGGGAAATTTGCAATATTAATTAATAAAGCTTCAGAATAGACTTAGGAATTTGTTCCCATGGGCTTTGTTCCCATGGGCCAAGAAACCAGCACCTGCAGCCCTCTGAAATGTCCTCAGTCTCTCACCATTTCATTCTCTGACAGGAGAATCCCTTTCCAAGAGATTTTACTGTGTATGACCTCACACATTTTTATTTCAGAGGCAAGTGCAAATGTCTGCCCAATAGGAAGGATTTCTTCTCATCTCTCCCTCCCTCTAATTTAATGTGAAACCTCAAATGACGCATGAAGACTTTTTGTTAGAGCACTGCTTTGGCTTCTGAAAAAATGCATTTGACCATTACTGAGTCTTCTTAATTTGGGTATTCAGGTGGATTGGTACTTACACCAGCTTGGGGTGGCTTTTGTTAGGTGCTATTCTTGGGCAGTCAGGGAAGGTTTCCTGATTTTACCATTTGCTGTCAGCTCAGAAGAGTTTATTCCCAGGGGAAGCTTTAGGGATTTGGTTGATTCACCTTTGAAAAATCAGTTCTGATGATAACTTGCATTTCCTTCTTATTTGTCTTGAGGATCCATTGTCTGTTATCTACCTGGCATGGATAATGTGCTCTCTCTGCTGGACAAAACTTTATTATATCTCTTAATCATTATCTTAATCCAAAACAAAGCTCTCTGCAAAGCTTTAAAAGCTTTTTAAATACCCTGCAACACATGCAGGAGACTGCATTATGTGATGCATCTTCCATTCAGGAATTCCTTAAGTGGATTGTATTTACTGCTATTGAACTCTGTGATGGGGTCATGGATCTCTGACAAAAATTTATGTCCAGCATTGAGGTGGCTGTGCCATACACAGCTTGTGCACTGTGGTAATGGTACAGCTAGATTCCAAATTACTGAGCTGACAACAGATGGGTGGCTTCTTTGTAAGAGCAGAAAGCAGGAGTGTGTTTCAGAAGATGGTGTCTCTTTCCTAAAATATTTATCTATTCTTAAAGGCAGTGTAAATCAGAAGCTGTTGAACAAAGGCTGGTAGTATTACTAGATTTGTGTGATTATCTCTCAGAATTTCTTCTCTCATCAACTACAAACAAGCCTATTTTTTTGTTGTTAGTGGTTTGAAATTAAATAAGATTCTGTCTTGCCACATTAGAGCTGTTGCTTTAATCCACCTCTTATTGCTGGTACCAGGCCTCACTGGTTTTCTCCCTTGCAACACCCTGGACCAGTTTGGGTATTTCCTTGTGGAAGCTGTGCTTCCAGCCAGATGTGTCTCACTGTTCCAAAGCTGCTGAATATCTGAGCCATCATTCTAAATGCTACAGAAATGAAAACAGTATTTTCATATTTGCTTTTGTCGTTGCTGCTGTTGTAGTTCACCTTTAGGCAAGATTGCTTCTAAGAAAATTTTTGTTTTGTCTGGTGATGCTGGACCTCAATTATCTGTGCAGTTCAACATCTGTCTTGATTTTTCTGATGTTTTACTTGTGAGCCACATGCAGAATTAAGTAGAGATTATGTACAAGGCAAGAACACAGGTTTATTCTTTCTTAAAAGTTTTGCCAAACAGATTCTGTGATATTTTTTTTTTTGGTGCATTTAGTAGGAAGTGGAAGTCACTTGGTTTAGTATTTTAATGTGAATAACTCATACTACATCTACTGAGCAGCACTGTAGTGAACATTGTTCCTGTCACTGTATTCCCCACCCCAGTTTTCCCCTCAGAATGGCAGATGTTTGTGTATTGGGCACAGAGCTTTTTCCCCCCTTATGTTCCAAAAAATAATAACTTGAGTCTGGGATTTAAAAGTTCAGTTTAAGGGATTCAGTCACCCAAGAAGCCCATAGTAATTCTTAACCTCTCTCAGAATCGCCTATGACTTTGTACTGGATTTGGTGGCTTCTTTTTTTTTTTTTTTTTTTTAAGTGTTTCTTTCTTTAGCTACCTTGATTAATACATCAAGAAATTGAATGAGGTAGATGAAAGAAAAGAATGAGGAAGAAAAGATACACTTATTCAGTTGTTAACTGCCACTTGCTAATGAGTGTAATGCTTGTTTTGAGTGGAAGGTTAAGAGTCACTCCTGTCCTGTGCTGAAGTTCCTGTCACCAAGTATCCAGAGGTGATATCTTCTTTAGGTATCATTTTAGAAGAAGAAAAAAGGAGACAAGTTGTTTTGTTAAATCCCTAAGGTATAAATGGGAGACTTACAGAAGTGCAGGATATGCTTGCTTCTCAAAATATATTTTAAATCACTAAATCAGTCATGGACAAACCTGGGAATTTTACTTTAAACTAAGTGTGATGAGAAATATTTTATATACATGTATTCCTGACAACTGCCTCTCTGAAGAGGTGCTTCTGACCCCTTTCTTTGTCTTCTGTAAAGCAAGCAGAAGACAGGCATGTAGTAATGAATGCGGACACAATTCTTTAAGCATGTTTTAAATGGTACAAGTGCTTTCTGTATTAGAGACTCTGGCTTGACAGGGAAGCAAATTAGGAGATTATTTAGCTGCTGGTGTCTCCTACAGCAATCCCAGATTCCCAAGGTTTAAGCTGGCTGCTGTCCTCACTTGCCCTGCAGCCCCAGAGCTGGGAGAAGCCAGCACACCGCTCAATACTGCTGCAATTTGGTTTTTGTTCAGGGGCAAGGACAGAAAGCCAGTGCTGGGGACCCCAGGGGATAAACAGATCCCCGTGGCTGGCCCCTGACCTACATCCCCCCCACACCCACTCAGCCCAGAGCTCTGCAGCCCCCTCTCACTCTCACTGCTCCCCTCATGGCCTCACATCTCCCTCTTCTCCCCAGCCCCTTGCTTTGAGCCTGAGTGTGATCTGAAATGGTTTCCTGGGGTGTGGGTTTCCCTGGATGCTCCTTTCCCCAGGGCAGCGAGCAGCACAAGGGAACGCAGACCCTGAGGACAGGGATGCTGCTGGATGCATGGGTGGGTGGATAACAGATGAATGGATGGGTAGGTAGATAAATAAATGGAGGAATGGGTGAATAGATTGATAGGTGGATCTACAAATGAAGAATAGATAGACAGAGAGAGAGAGAGAGATTATAGATAGATAGATGATTAATAGATGGATAGATAGATAGATAGATAGATAGATAGATAGATAGATACATACATACATACATACATACATATATACATACATACATACATATATACATACATACATACATACACACATAGACAGACAGACAGATAGACAGACAGACAGACAGACAGATAGATAGATAGACAGACAGATAGATAGATACATAGATAGATAGATACATAGATACATAGATAGATAGATACATAGATAGATAGATATAGATAGATGATAGGTAGATAGATAGATAGATAGATAGATAGATAGATAGATAGATAGATAGATAGATAGATAGATAGATAGATAGATTAGATAGATAGATTATAGGTAATAAAGAGACCTGCCTCTCTCCGGGGGGTTCTCCCTCCCTAGCCGGCCCCGCGATGCTGCCGAGCCCGGCTGTTCCCGGTGCAGCCCCGCCGCTCCTGCCCGTGACTTGCAGATTCTCCGCTGCCTTTTTCCTTTGTGGCGGCTGCGATCTGGTGGGAAAATGTGGGAATTGCAGCAGCCGGGCTGGACCCGCCGCCTCTGCCACTCCCAGGGCAAGGACCAACTTGCTGCTGGTCAATAAAGTGTATTTAAGTGATCCCAAAGAGCTTACAAGTTTCATCTGGTCAAGCCTAACCAAAAAAGAAATAGGTAATAATTTTATATATGACAGACATACAGGACTACCAGCTGTTTTCTATTAGCCCTCCCCATCATTGATGCAATCCAGGGGTTTTAATATAAAAATACCTTTTTTCCCCCGCTCCCAAACATATGAACCTGGAAGTAGGAGGATCATGACATTAGAATTGTGTTTTACCTATCCAGATATAAACTCTTTGGAAAATAAATTAGCTGTCATATACTTTTAATGGTACCTGCTAAATGTGTTGGATTTGTATCTGTTTACTTTATAGTTTTTCAGTGGGAACAGTGTTTGTGCATCTGTTTTGAAACTGGTTTTCAGTTTGTCATTGCCAGTGTGTCCCCTCCTTTAGAAAATGGGATACAGGTATGAGTACCTGCCTGCTGCCTAAAGAGTGAATAAACTCTTTCTGGATTTCGGCCTACAGAATGGATGTTTTCTTTTCTGTGAGTCTCTTTTTTTTCCCTGGAAGTCTCTTTTCTTTCAGAGTGTCTACATGTTGTTGTTCAAAAACAACAACATATCAAAGGATCGTTCAAAAAAGGACAGCTTTTCACCACCCAGTTCTGTCAAAATACAAAAAATTTTAAAAATAAAATAAAATACAAGATACAAATGGGATAACAGAGTCTAAACTTCACTGCTTTGTGTAAATGATAACCCAGGTAATTCACTGGTCACTCTGTTTTCTGGGGGATGGTTCAGCTGTGTCAGAGGTCCAAGGGCCAGCCTGTGATCCCAGACAGTGCCTGGTTTGCAGTTACTACTGGAATTATGTGGGAGAAAGTGATCTGCAGCTGAGAACAAAGGAGCTTAAACAGAGGGCCCCAAACCCCTTTCCTTCCCCAAGTATCCTCCCAAAAAAGGCCATCTCTGCTGTTCCAGTAAAACATAAGCCAGATTTCCCTCATGCTGGGGTTACACAGCTCTTACCACTTGGCTGGATGTGGTTTAGAAATAGTGCTGGCCACTTATTTAAGTGCTGAGCTGGTCTCTGTGTCTTCAGAAGCACAAGACATGAATTGAAGGGTGATCCCTGGTGTTGGTGCTCACCTGTGCCATGAGCAAACACCATAACTCCCTTGATCTCTGTCTTGTGGGAATTAGTAAAGGCAAGAAGATTTTCAGAAAGCTGGGAAAACAGGCCTTAGAAACAGAAAGAAGACAAAATTTAGAGCTAGCTGCAGCTGCAAAATCTGAAAGCAGAAGTTAAAATGGTATAGCAAGCAAGGACATTTAGCAATAGTTTGGCTAAGATAGACCTTAAGACTCCAGAAAAATATGCTTAGCAAGGTAGTAGAAGTTTTTAAGCTTAATTCTGGGGTATTGTGTATAAGACAAGCAAGCATTCTGTGAAGCATGTGTACATGTGCTTTTAATAATTGGCTAAACCAACTGCCTGTAAGCTTTAGCAATGTGTTATTGGCTAAAAGTTTTTAAGATGCTCTGTAACAAAGAAATCTTTGGCTGCTGCTGGCTGTATGTGAGCTTTGCCATCTTCCTACTGTCTCAACCATGTAATGAGGCTGATGCTGCAAATAAAGCTCAAGGAACAGATCCCAGCAGTCCCATCCTGTTTGTGAAAAGGTAAAAAAGCCACACCCACATGTCTCCTTGGAACAGCTCAGTTCAGAACTCCTGCTTTCCTTCCAGGCAGTGACCAGGCTGCCCATGAAGCTGTGCTTGAATCCCTTCTCCTCTGACCTTCCCTTTGGGTAGCACTGGGCCCTGGTTTCCAGGGCTGACCTCAGTATGTTCATGCCATCCATGGGGTACAGGATTCAGAACCTGGCTTGCAGAAGGGCCAAACCTGGCATCAGGAGACAAAGTTGGGTACTGGACACTTCCCATTACACTGGCTGTGACAGAGGGTTCCTTTAGGTTTGCTGCTACCTTCTGATAATTTTTTTGCTCTCCCATTAGAAAGAAAGGCGTTCTGAGGAAGAAAGGTGGAAATGAGGAAATCTAAGTCTTAAGCCAGACACAGAATTGGAGAAAGACCGGTGCAAGCTTAAAGGATCATATATACACTTTCTTCCTCCTACCTCACTCATTTATTTCTTCCTCCTTTGTGTCTATTTTGGCTCCTTTCTGATTCATGCACCTGCTTTGACTTCAAAGTGGATTTATTGCCCTTCCTGCTTCTCCACAGAATTCCCAATACTACTCTGGTAGATATAGATAGATAGATATAGATAGATATAGATAGATATAGATATAGATAGATATAGATATAGATATAGATATAGATATAGATATAGATATAGATATAGATATAGATAGATATAGATGATATAGATATAGATATAGATATAGATATAGATATAGATATAGATATAGATATAGATATAGATATAGATATAGATATAGATATAGATAGATAGATATAGATGATATAGATATAGATAAACAGGCACAAAGCAAGGATTTCAGAATTTCTCCTTCCAATAGCCTTGCTCTGATGACCAGTCTGATTTCCAAAATTAGCCTGTCCAAAGCCAGCCTCTTCCCACATCCATTCCTTCCTGGCATGTCCTTTTAAGACAAAATATGCTATTTCTCTGCCCTGGACAGCACATGGTCTGCCTGGTTCTTACTTTCTTATTATAATTATCAGTCATTTGACTTTAAACACTTCTAATTCCTATCTTTGGGTAGTCAATCATAGAAAGATTTCTTCACAAGTCTGAGGATTCTTGCCCCTGTTCATGAATGCTTGTGTGGCACTTCCATCCCTGAAATGTCTTTTTCAAGGCTTTCCAAATGTCACTGAGAAAATTATCCTGTTCTTTGTTGCTTCGTGAAAAGCATAGAGAAAGCCAAAGCTATTTACCCAGTGGACTTGAAATACCTGAAAACCTTGTGCTGCTTGACTGTTGAACACGTGAGTTTCCATCTGAATATCTCCTGTGAATAACTGAAACAGCCACTGCAGGAAACTGTGGAAGGAGTAATAAAGAAATTGAACAGAAGAACGTGGGGGGAAAAATCTCAATTGAGGACATTTGCCCCACAACTTCTAGAAATTGAAATTATTTGTTGGCCATTTGAGACCTCAGGACATAAACTCACATAGGTTTAGGGATTTGTGAAGAAAATGTCTACATATTTGACCTAGGAGTGAGATTGAAGGTGGAAAAATTGGATCCCACTAAGCACAAAGTTTGCAAAGATGAAAATACTTACTTGCCTTCAAAAGGCATTCAAGATAGTAAAGTGTTGCATTGGAGAGGATTTATTTCCAAATGAGATTGTCATGGATATAGGGGAGATAATTTGTTGCCTTTGAAGGATGGGAAAGGTCTAAGCACACATACCATGACAGAATGGCTTAGATCGGAAAGATCATATTGTTCAACATCTCGTCATGGCAGGGACACCTTCCAGCACCCCAGGTAGCTCCAAGCCCTGCCTAACATGGACAGTTCCAGGGATGGGGCAGCCACAGCTTCCCTGGGCAGCCTTGGGGCCTCACCATCCTCACAGCAAGGAATTTCTTGTTAATACCTCATCTAAACCTGCTTTCTGTCAGTCTGGCAGGTATCTTCTGTCCAGAATTGTCTTTTGAGACTGGAGAATGCAGAATGTCTCTGAGGAAATACATGAACTTAGACTTTGGAAGCAGAAGATTTTCCATTATTCTTTGAAGCTGAAAGGTACCCAGGGAGGTTTTAGAGCAGATAGACTCGTGAACTGGTGTCATTAGAAAGGAAATGCTGCTTCCTTGGGAGAAATATGTTCTCTGCTGTGTCTGAGAAGCAGCAGCATTACTGCCTCAGTCAAAACACTGAAATCCTGACTTTAAAGGAGTCACTGGACCAAGGGGAGATCTGGCCATTCAGCAATACCTGCAGGCTCATCTTTAAGATATTCTTTGGGAATCTATTACAGCTGATCCAAGGGGCAGCAGGGGTTGGTGCTGCTGTTAACACTGAATTGGTTCTTAACTGTGGAATATTTTAGGAGAGCTCAACCCACAGTTGGAGATCGCCTTCTGAACTAGAATGTATTCAAAACTCAGCCTCCTCCAAAAAGCCTGTGTTTGAAGACGCCTTTATTCCTAGCTTCTGGAAAATGTAGTGCACAGCACATGAGCAATGTTTGCTAGGTTTGCCCATGTCTTTGTTCAGCACATTTGATGGAAGGTTTGTGTAGGGCGTTTCACGTTTGCCTGGATTATTAACGCCAAACCAAACGTCTCAACAAATAGTAATGGAGCGCATTTATGTGCCAAAGAGTCCAGGTGGGAAATAGATTTCAGAATTTATCCTTCCATAGCCGAGGGAGGAGATTGCAGCCGAGGCTCGGGGCGCTTCCCCCGTGCAGTTCCTGCGCTGGCCGCCCAGCGGCGCTCTTGGCCAGCGCTGCCGCTGCTGGGCGGGGCGGGGGAGCCCAGCGAGCAGCGTGAGATGCTGCGGGGCTGGCACCGCCGGTGAGCCCCGCAGAAACGCCCCGGATGCTCCGGAATAAGCTCTGCTTTGGTTTAAAGCCTTTCCTAAGGACGCGTTGGGAATCGCCGCATCGAGACGCGCCTGGAAAAGCCAAGCGCACAAGGTGAAACGGAGTGTCAAGGACGGAGAGGCCTCCCAGGGCCATCCGTGCGGGATCTGGGAGGATTTCACCGAAGATTTGGGGTAGCACAGAGTCGGTTGGTTGGTAAGCACAGAGTTACTAGCGGGAGAAATAAACATTTGCTTGTAGCAGAATGATGGGGACAGCACTCGCGGTACTGAGCGCAGACAGAGGGAGGAGGCTGGTGCATCTCTTGGAAAATGAGCCTCAGACCAGGAACCCGTGGTGTTTACAACATAACCGAGAGCCGGAAGGTTAGGAATTATTCTCCCTGCTTTCCTCAGCTTTGCATCCAGCTGAGAGCTCCGGCCTCAGTCCCGCAGGATAGCTGGGAATTAGGGATGCAGCCTGATTGTTGCAGAGACAAAAGAAATCCATCCTGGGAGCTCTCTGGGAAGGAGAGGTCGGGAGTGTTGGTCCATCCTTGCACTCAGGCATGGAAAACGCTGTGACTCCGGGAAGTATCTGCTCCTCTGCTCTGCAGGCTCCTCTCAGGCCATCCTATCCTCAGGGTGTGCTGGAGGGAGCGGACAGTAGCTCCAGGGATGGAGAGGAAGCTTTTATCTGAGGAGACCACAAAACCGGGCACGGTTTCATTCAGCAGATCTGAATTCCCATATGAAAGATCAAGAAGGATTTTGGAAATTGAAGTTGCTCAGGCTTCGGAAGTGCGGGCAGAATTTTCTTTTAGCACCTCTGTGTTCTGAAACACGGAGCCACACCAGGAACTGAGCAGGATATGCTGCTGTAATGCTTTTGTAGCATAAAGCTTTAAATGACAGAGTGAAGAGAACTGGTTTTTTAGTTCTTCTTAGGATAAAGATCGCTAAAAAAAAAAAAATAAAAAAAAAATGAGGAAGCCTGCAGTATCACGGTATGCCCGGGGAGAAAAGTGAATTCTCTGACACATTCATGCAAATCTTTCTTATTATGGGTATAGTTCCTGCGTTTGTCCTAAAATACAGTGTGCTTCCGTCTGGCAGTGTTCAAATTTTTTTTTCTTTTTTTTTTTTATTAATACCCATCCGGTAAATGATTAGAGAACTTTATAAGTTCCCTAAAATCTGAAAAAATATAAACGTTTGTTGAAGAGCAGCATATTCTGATGAGCAAAGATATTGTTACAGCCAAGAGCTCCGTTAGGGATCACTGTTCTTCTTACACCCTTCTACACCTGAAGCTGAAGGACACGATTTCCTCTCTGGAATGATGGCAGCAACAATAACTGAGCTCCTGCTCTCAGGGTAAGAAATGTCAGCGGAAGCTCTTCTCGGCCTGTGTCTTTCCCCGTGCTGCGCAGTGATGCCAAAGATTAGGATAAATAGAAGGAAATTCATATTTCCCCCTCGGAGGTGAAAAAACGGGCACAAAGCAAGTGGATTACAGGTGTCGCAGTTATTTTTGCCAAAAATAAGAGAGAAGCCACTTTCCCAGCACATCTGCTGCTGTGCTTAGCCTAAGGTTTGATTTCTCTCTTGGGGATAATGATCGCAGCTCGAGAGATGGACGTATCCCTGGAAGGGAAGAAAGGAGGAGCTGCCCTTTGATGTAAATCAGTGGTTCAGATCTTATCACGAGTCCAAGTCAAGGGGCGATAAGAAGAAAACGCCGAAAATTACTTCGCGAAGTTCTTTTAGTAGCTGTTTCTGGGAATCCTGAAGTCAACCCTAGTTGTTGCGTTCTCCTACTGATACAGGCACGAAGTTTTTTATTTTAAAACAAATTAAGACATCAGAAAAAATCTAGGACTTGACCTCTTGAGTATTGTTTGACAGCGTCACACCTTTTAGCAAACAAAAATAAGGGGGAAACATCTAGGAAAATAAAGAAAAGGTATCAAAGCCAAGGGGGTTATGATACTTTATAATAATAATTTTTAATAGCGTGCTTTCTTTTATAGTAAAATCCTAACTAAAAATGCTCGAGACACAGATAAATAATGCAAGTACTATTTTGTTCCGTCCTTCATTTCTTAATTCTCTAAGAGAAAGGTTGAACTGGGCTCGCAGGCAGCTGTGCACGTCTTCCGTGCATCCGTCGCAGAAGCAGTGGAGGCGTAAATCTGTCTTCGGGGCCAGCCGTGCCTGCCTGACGCTGAGGTTTTAATCTGGTTCCCGGCACGAATTCTGCCTCCCAGTACCCCTCGATATCCCCTTCCACCTCTGTTTTCCCACGGTTGTTCCTAACAGGTCTGCTCTAGACATCTCCGTCTTCTCGAGTTTTATTCTGTCTCTAATCATCTCATCATAAGCCTTGCAAATTCCTGGAGCCTCCCTCAAACTCTTCGTAATCAATTAGTTCTTTTCCATGACATTTTTGTGATAATCCGTGAGAATCTTTAGAACTTTTTTCATTATATTTTACAGAGTTTTGTGTTGAACCTCTGAGGTCTAGGTTTCAGTTATTCTTTTAATGGCCTGTCAATTAGCGCGATCAATGAGCCTTATCTCTGCTATTGTCTCCGTTAGCTCCTCGCTGGTGTTTGTGTAAGGAGGAGTTTAGCTCAGAAGCTCCCTGTTTGTTTCTTTGCCTTTCATATTGACCGGCTGTAGGCCATACATCCTAAGGCAGATACGGAACTGCAAGTTTAGCATCTTTTTCACGTAGAAAAGGAACTGCAAGTTTAGCATCTTTTTCACGTAGAAAAGTGTAAAAGTCAGGCGAGGTGTGATACCCAGTAAGAAAAGAACCGCTTTAGGATGATGTGTCCTAGGACAACTTTATCATCCTGCTGTGATGGCGAGCTAGGGTGATACTGAAACGTTTACTTAAGGACAATTCTTTGTGAGCTCTCTGGCAACAGCTCTCATTTTCAAAAGCTTCTCTGACTCGCCCCACTTGCTAATCTCCCTGCGCTGATTAACAAGTGGAGAAGAGAAGGAAAATCTCTTCTGTGCCAGTGGAACTTGCCGTGTCTACACAATGCAAACCAAAAGCTGTGTATGAAGAGTTCGTGGTTGCGAGCTGGGATGTGATACCCCGAGCAGCGCTCTGTACGTGGGCAGGGATTTCACTTCCGAGGGAGGAGAGCTTTTACACCGCACCTTTTTTCTTCTCTTTGGCACAAAGAGTGCGGGTTCAAGCAGCGAACCCCGAACCGGCAGCGCTGCCCCGATTGAGAAGAAATATTCCCCCTGCCGACGCTGGGTGGGGATGTTGGCCGCGGACCGGAGCGTTCCTCGGTCCGCCCCGGGTTTGCAGACGCAGGGAGACAAAAAAACCGTGTGAGCTGAGCTGCTCGCAAAGGGCTCGGAGCACTCCGGGGCTTCCAGATCCCTCACCCCAGGATTGCTGGCCCACACCGCTCTTTTCCGGACGCTACTAAAAAATGCTGGGAGCCACCGAGGACGGTGGACGGCTTCTTTGGAGAGTGATGACGTGTGGGAGACGGAGCGGAGGCAGAAAGAGGCAAGTGATCCTGTTTATTCTGTATGTTTGCGTGTGTCAGAGCGGGGCTGAAACCCTCCGCTACTCTCTGCCGGAGGAAATGGAGAGGGACTCTTTTGTCGCCAATATCGCCAAGGACCTGGGGGTTCCTCTGAGCCAGCTTGCGGCTCGCAAAGCCCGCGTTGTGTCCGAGGGGAACGAGCAGCTTTTCCGGCTCAATCAAAACACCGGAGTCCTGACGGCAAAGGAATCGCTGGACCGGGAGGAGATCTGCCCTCAGAGTGACACCTGCACGCTCATCTTTAAGATATTCTTTGAAAATCCGTTGCAGCTTATCCGAGGGGAGGTGGAAGTTCGTGACGTAAACGACAACTCGCCCGTGTTCCCGGAAAAGGAGATGGTTTTAGAGATTCTGGAAACAGCATCTCCTGGCTCCCGTTTCCCCCTGGAAAGCGCCCAGGACAAGGACGTGGGCATTAACGGTTTGCAGAACTACAGCCTCGGGCCCAATCCTCATTTCTCCCTCGCTCTGGGAACAGGAAAAGATGAAATAAAATACGTGGAGCTCGTCCTACAGCACCAGCTAGATCGTGAAGAGCAGGGAGAACTGAAATTACTTCTGACCGCCACCGATGGGGGGTCACCACCCAGGTCAGGCACGGCCCAGGTCCGGATCGTAGTGTTGGATGCCAATGACAACATCCCGGTCTTCGAGAGGGAGACTTACAAGGTGCGCCTGGCTGAGAACAGCCCCCTGGAGCAGCTGGTGGTCAGAGTCGCTGCTGCGGATCCCGACGAAGGGTCCAACGGGGAAGTGCGTTATGCCTTTACCCAGACATCAGAGCGATCCCGGCAGCTCTTCCAGCTGAACCCAACCACCGGTGAAATACGAGTCGCGGGCAAGCTGGATTTTGAAGAAACAAAATCCCACACTATGGTGGTGAAAGCCACGGACGGTGCGGGGCTATCTGGGCATTGCAAAGTGCAGGTGGAGGTTCTGGACGTAAATGACAACGCCCCGGAGATAGCGCTCACCTCCCTCAGCGCCTCCATTCCCGAGGACGCCCCGCCACGCACCGTGGTGGCTCTGTTCAGTGTGCGGGACAGGGACTCTGGGGACAACGGCAGGACGGAATGTTCTATCGACGGGGACTTGCCGTTCAGTCTCACCCCCACTTTTGATAATTACTACGAACTGAGAACAAACGCGGCTCTGGACAGGGAGAGGACGGCGGAGTATAACATTACCATCACAGCCACGGACTGGGGCAGGAAGCGGCTGAGCTCTCAGGAAACCATCTTCGTGCAGATATCGGATGTGAACGACAACCCCCCAGAGTTCACCCAGCAGGTTTACACCATGTCTGTCACGGAGAACAACAGCCCCATGATTCGGATCGGCAGCATGAAGGCCACGGACGCCGACGCAGGAATAAATGCTCGCGTGAACTACGCGCTGGTGCGGCAGGAGGGCAAAGAGCAGCCCGAAGTGTCAGTCAACGCTGAAAACGGGGATGTTTATATCCTCCGCCCGCTGGACTACGAGAAGGTGCGCGCCTTCGAGGTGACGGTGCGCGCAGCCGACGGCGGCTCCCCGCCGCTCAGCGCCCAGGCCGTGCTGCACATCGCCGTGCGGGACGAGAACGACAACGCGCCCGTGCTGCTGCACCCGGCCCCCGACAGCAGCGCGGCCGGAGAGCTGGTGCCGCGCTGGGCACCCGCCGGCTACCTGGTGGCCAAGGTGGTGGCGGTGGACGCGGACGCGGGGCAGAACGCGTGGCTGTCCTACGAGCTGGCCAAGGCCACGGAGCCGGCGCTGTTCCGCGTGGGGCTGCACAGCGGCGAGGTGCGCACGGCGCGGGCCGTGACAGAGAGGGACGCGCCCCGGCAGAGGCTCATCGTGCTGGTGCGGGACCGTGGGCATCCGTCGCGCTCTGCCACTGCCACCCTCGCCGTGACACTGGTCGATGGATTCTCCGAAGCCCATTTACGGGTGAGCGAGGAGGCCCCGGCCGCCGAGCCCGACGGGCCGCTTACTCTCTACCTCATCGCCTCCCTCGTGTGCGTGTCGGCGCTGTTCCTCGCCACCGCGGCGGCCGCCGTGGTAGTGAAGGTGCGGCGGGCCAGGCGGAGCGAGACGGAGAATTTGCCCACATTCCCCACGACAGCCACGGAGAGCAGCGCGGGCTCCCTGCCCCGCAGCTACGTGTACGACGTCTGCTTCGCCGCCGGGACCGTCAACAGCGAGTTCCGTTTCCTCAGGCCGCTCTTCCCCTGCTTCCCCGCCGGGCTGCCCCCCGGCCCGGCCGAGCAGCGGAGCTCGGTGTGCTCGCAGGATGCGGCCAACTTCGGGGGCGAGGGCGACTGGACTGCACAGGTGAGGGAGTGACAGGGCAATCGGGCAGGCGGGAGGGAGGCGTGACAAGCCCTGGGAGCAAGGACTATTGAAGCTGCAGATCTGCTAGTGAAGGAGTCCCTGGGGTGGGAGGAAATGATAGAAGGCATCTCAGAACTGCTGGAGAGGTCTCCCAGGAGCATCCAACAGGGCTCAGCTGCTCCCAAAATGCTGACTAACCACACCTCTCTGCATCATAGAAAGATAGAACATTTTGGGTTGGAATGGAACTTTAGAAGCCTTTAAGTCCAAACCCTCATGCAATGAGCACAGATACATTCAACTAGATCAGGTTGCTCAGAGCTCCGTCCAACCTGAACTTGGATATTTCCAGAGGTGGGGTACCCATCACTTCTCTGGGCAGCTGCACCCAGAGCTATGCTGAACATTCGTGATAGATTAAGTCTTTGGTGTCACTTCAAAGGGAGGAGTTGGGCCATGAGAAGGTGAAAAATACAGGTAGAGATGTGTCACAGCTGAGATGGCCACAATGCAGAGTATTACCTACCATACAATTTCAGAAGGCTTCAAGCATCAGCCTGTACAGATTAACACTATACCACTTCAAAATGCTCCCAACGTCTTCCCTTCTTGTTCTTTAGCCCAACTTTTTATACCCTTCATGTTCATGCATTGCACCTGTGTGTCCTCTCTACCTTTCTGTGGTTGGTCAGTGCACCTGGCACTCCAGATCTCATTACCTTCAATGCTGCTCACCTGTCCTGCACGGCTGTAGCCTGTTAGGGATCGGCTCGGCCATAGCCCCACGCCCAATATCACAAACCGTGTACCTGCAGACATGTGGGTTCTGCTCACGCCCTGTGTAGAGCCTGTAGGGCCCTGGAGGAGGAATGACACCATTCCTAGGGATCTGTCCTCTCAGAGGTGGCAGTAACAGGAGTGTAGTGGCCTGTCCAGCATCAGATGGGGCTGCGGGGACAGCTGTGCAAAGGGGTGTCACCAACGATGTCCTCTGCGCCGCTGTCGGGAGCGGGCACTCAGTGCTGCCATGTGCCATTCACCAGGGTGGTGGCAGTGCTGAATTTAAGCTGTTTTACAAACTGCTGGAGGCTATGGAGGTGGGAACCTCTGCCCTTAGATTCTCTTGCATTTTTGTGACTTGCATGGATAGTGTTGGCCAGAAAAGTGTGGTTATCAGAGTCAGTCACCTCTTAGTATGGGATTCTGTGGGGACTCCATGGAGAGTGTCTAAGGATCCATCTAGCATTTCACAGTAGACAGGATGATGAACACATATGAGGTTGGAGATACACAAACAACATCCGAGTCAGTTAATATTTTCATATTTCATAACCACCGATGACCTGGTCTCACTTTACTGCAGGGTATCAGAACCACAGCAGCCTCAGGGAAGACAAGGACCCTTCTTGGTATATCAACATTAAACCACATTTACTGTTTGTGAGAAATTGGTTTCTTTCTGGAGCTCTCACCATTTCAAGTTACTCAAAACTCATAAACGTTTTATAGAGACTCATTAAGGTCTAGCAATAGTACCTTTTTGGAGGACGGTTTCTGGCTTCAGGTGTTCTCCATTCAGGTCAGAGATCCACCAAGTCTTGCCTTCTCTTTGGCTCTCGGTAGAGAGGAGTGGTGTGATGCAGGCAGTGGTGTAAGACATATCCCCTAAGCTTCGCGGTGACGCCTGCTTTCCTTCAGCGCCAAATGACAAGAGCTCTCTTTGTTCTTTGCAGGGCAGTGCTCCCCTCTCTGAAGATACCAGGCCCAGAGCTGCAGATGCAGTTTGCCCTGCAAACAGGGAGCTGGATCTAAATGCCAGTTCTGAGCAAAACCCTTGGCTCACCCAGCAATAAATGGAAAGAAAGACAAGTTTGTCTGTCCTCACAAGGAAAAGGGAACAAAGAGATCAAACACGTCTCTAAAAAGTACCAGGGAGATGGAACCTTCTCTGTGAGAGTACTTTCCCCTTAGGCAGTACTTTATTCACATATGTATTTTGTAATTGTAATGTCGATGGAGAAGGAGAACTGTGCTTCATGTTGATTACATAATATTGTATGATTGTGAGAATGCTACTGCTTCCACATGCTTTGAGAAACACTGAAAACTGGCAGCAGATCTTTAACTTCTTGTTACACTGCCTTCTCTGGGGGGTTTCCTTTCATGCTTTGTTTGTTTCTTTCTTTTTATGGAGAGAGCTTTGTAATAATATCTTCATTTTCTGCCGTGTATTCAACAGCAGGCAAAACAGATATTATGCAAAATTAAGTGGTGCTTGCAAAGTAATTTCTTACAAAATAAGCAGAAGCTGGTTACATTTTGAACTACTGGCATTGGCACACCTGGCATATTTGAGCAGGAGCTTACAGGCTCTTCTAATTGTAAAGAGTGGGCTTTGAGCAATGTATTCTTTCTTCCTTTCTTTTTTTTCCATAAAGTTTAAAATACTATTTAGCCATTTTTAAAAGCCAAGATAATTAAAAGTATTGATTGTGGTTTTTCAGTAAAATAGATGAAACCATTTACAATTAGCTTAGGACACTGTTAAATATAGGGTGTCAAGAACTTTCTGGTTTTCTTTCGTCAGTCGGTAGTAAACTATAAAGTAATGTGATAATTCCTGTCGTTGAACCATTTTAAAGAGTCATTTGAGTGATGACAGAAAATAATAAAATCTACGTGGAACTCCCTCGGGTGAGTGTGCTGGCTCGAGATCCCTTGCCACAGTCATGGCTGAGGAAATAGCCAACTCAAGAGCAGGATTTCGGGAATAAATCCGTGCATCTGGAGTGGAATTTATGCAGGGAAAATCAGAACGACCTGGGAAATAGGATAGTCTCAGAAGTCGAAGCAAGGTGGAGGAGTTTTTTTTCTGAGTGGAGCTGAGGTCTGAGATGCTGCCTCCAGCCCATTCCCAAAGGCTCCCAGCAGAAGAGGTGGTGAACCGCGGGAACGATCTCTGTCCATTCCGAGAACGATTCTGGCAATAGCTGGTTAAAAGACCACCTTTAGCCGTGGTTAAAAGACCACCTCACCTGGTGGCTGGACCCCTGTAACAATACACTGCTGTTCTAACTGAATAGCCGGAAAGTGATTTATTCAAAGCGTTCACACTGGGAGGAAGGGAGGGGGGCACCAAAACAAGAGGAACAACCTGGCTTTAAATAAACTCCATTTTGAAGTAGAAGGCAAACAAAGGCATTGCTCATTCAGCCAGTGGCCATACTTTGAATACGGTTGTATGGACATTTAAATCTCTATGCTTTGACCTAGGAAGAGAGAAAACGAGCCGTTAATCTCTGCTTTCCAGGCTTTGAGCTGGGAAATCTTCGAATCCTTCTACTGATCGGCCGCCTGGTGCCGCTGCTGACCGCGGAAGCTCCGCGCGGTTCCCAGCTCCGCCGCCCCCGCGATTCGGGCGGGCGGGGCTGCGCCATCTCGGGCTGCTCCGCTCGGGGGTCGGCAGGCTCTGTCGGAAGCTCCATCCAGTTTACAGGAGAGGAGATTGGATCTCTGGAAGGGAATGAAGCCGAGGAAGAGCAAGGAACCTCTCATGGGGAGAGCGGCGGCTCTGATCCTTGTCCTCTGCGTCTCGGGGATAACAGCAGAAACCGCTCGGTACTCTGTGCCCGAGGAGGCGGGGAGAGGCTCTTTTGTGGCGAATATCGCTAAGGATTTGGGACTAACCAGTGAGGAATTATTGGCCCGTCAGGCTCGAGTCGTTCCTGAAGGAGAAAAACAGTATTTACAGCTGAACCAGCACACCGGGGATTTGGTGGTGAGAGAGCAGATGGACCGGGAAGAGATGTGTGGACAGAGCGAGCCCTGCTTGGTGCGTTTTGAGGTGCTGCTGGAGAGCCCACTGCAGTCCTTCCGAGCTGAGGTAAGACTCACCGATATAAACGATCATGCTCCTGTGTTCCTAAATAAAGAAATTGTTTTAAAGATCCCGGAATCTGCAATGCCGGGGACTCGGGTTTTGTTGGAAAGCGCTCACGATCCAGACGTGGGGAACAATAGCCTTCAGCATTATAGTATCAGCTCGAACGAATATTTCCATGTGTACACCCAGCGGCGGAGTGACGGCGGGAGGTACGCCGAGCTGGTGTTGGATCGAGTCCTGGACCGGGAGCAGCAGGCAGAAGTTGCTTTCATCATCACGGCTGTGGATGGTGGGAATCCACCACGGTCTGGCACAGCTTTAATCCGCGTGATAGTCCTGGATATAAACGACAACATCCCGGTATTTACTCAGAGTCTGTATGAAGTCTCTGTAATGGAAAATAGCTCACAGGACACCATAGTGATGGTAGTGTCTGCTAGCGATTTAGACGCAGGAACGAATGGGGAAATAGTGTATTCCATATTTCAAAATTCAGAAGAAAATCTCCAAACGTTTAAAATAAACCCAGAGACAGGTCAGATTCGTCTCAAAAAGACCTTGGACTATGAAGAAAAAAAGACATACGAGATAGACGTCCAAGCCACAGATGGAGGGGGCCTCTCCACGCATTGCAAGGTGGAGGTGCAGGTGAAGGACGTGAATGATAATGCCCCCGAGGTGATCATCACCTCGCTCACCAGCACTCTCTCGGAAGCCGCCCCTCCCAACACCGTGGTGGCCCTGTTCAACGTGCGGGACCCAGATTCGGGGGACAATGGCAGGACGACCTGCGAGCTGACAGGAGAGCAGCCCTTCAGGATCACGCTGCTGGCAGCCGACGCGTACGCGCTGGTGACATCAGAGACGCTGGACCGGGAGCAGGTGGAGGAATACAACGTGACGGTGCGAGCTCGAGACGAGGGCTCCCCCGCCCTCTCGGCATCCAAGACCCTGTTCGTGCGGCTCTTGGATGTGAACGACAATGCACCCACCTTCACCCAGGCCATTTACACCATGGTGATTAGCGAAAACGAGCCCGCGGGTAGGAGCCTGGGCCACCTCAGTGCCACGGACCCGGATGCGGGAGAGAATGCCCACGTAAGATACTCGCTAGTGCCGCCGCCACCAGGCACCCTCGCCGCAGCATCATTCGTGTCAGTGGACGCGGAGAGTGGAACCGTCCGGAGTCTGCGCCCGTTGGACTACGAGAAGGTGCGCGCCTTCGAGGTGACGGTGCGCGCAGCCGACGGCGGCTCCCCGGCGCTCAGCGCCCAGGCCGTGCTGCACATCGCCGTGCGGGACGAGAACGACAACGCGCCCGTGCTGCTGCACCCGGCCCCCGACAGCAGCGCGGCCGGAGAGCTGGTGCCGCGCTGGGCACCCGCCGGCTACCTGGTGGCCAAGGTGGTGGCGGTGGACGCGGACGCGGGGCAGAACGCGTGGCTGTCCTACGAGCTGGCCAAGGCCACGGAGCCGGCGCTGTTCCGCGTGGGGCTGCACAGCGGTGAGGTGCGCACGGCGCGGGCCGTGACAGAGAGGGACGCGCCCCGGCAGAGGCTCATCGTGCTGGTGCGGGATCGCGGGCATCCGTCGCGCTCTGCCACTGCCACCCTCGCTGTGGCACTGGTGGACGATTTCTCCGATGCCTTTCACCAGCTTGGCCACGATCCTGCGAGCCGACAGCAGCCACAGATAGCCGAAGAGGAAATGCTCACCACTTACCTCATCGCCTCCCTGTGCTGCGTCTCGTCCCTTTTCCTCTTGTCCGTCCTCGTCTTGACGGCGAACACGCTCTGCAAAGCTCGTGTCCGGGCAGAGCTTCCTCCTCCCTCTCCCAGCTGCTATGCGGATGGAGATTTCGCCAGCGACGGCGTGGGCGTGGGAAGCACGGGTACTCTGTCGCCGGCTTACCGCTACGAAATGTGTCTGACCAGCGGCTCGGGGAGGAGCGAATTCCGGTTCCTGAGGCCCATCCTGCCCAGCCTTCATAGCAATGCTGAGGCGGGACAGGACAAGGACGAGGAGCTGCTACGCCACTCGCAGCCTCCTTGCGACAGGGAAGCCCAAACGAGGAGCAAAGCCACTCCTCCTTTTTAGCCGCGAGACTAGCCAGTAGGCGTGCGCGTCCATGCCTGAGCCGTGCTGGGACGCAGCGCCCTTCCCTGTCCTTAGCCTGAGATTCCCCAGTAGTTGTTGTGCCGTTACTTGCTATAATATGCGTACTCTCCCCCCGTTAGGCACCAGGCCGGTTACTTCTGCAGGGGAAGGCAGCTCAGTCTGTCCGAGTTCAGCCTCTGCCTCATACTACCCTGGAAAATCGTTGTGCCACTCTTGCCGCCGCGTTTCTCGGTTGTTGCAAACGCGCCTATCGCTAGCCAAGAGCACACCAGACCGGGAGTTCGAGTCCAGCGAGGGAAGAAGACTGGAAGCGGAGCAGCTGCCGGGGATGCTATGTCTACAGAACTCTACCAGGGCTACTGCCTATCCTCCCTAGCGCTTCTCTCCCTGGAGGATGGGAGCGCAACCTGCCGCAGGAGCCCCCGCGGTGCGCGCGGCTCCGCGGCCGGGGCGAGCGGCAGCGCGGGCTGCGGGCGGCGGCGGCTGCAGTGCCAGCGCGCACCGCTGGGTGGTGCCCTCGGCCAAGGCGGCGCCGAGCGGCTGCGGCAGCGGAGGCGGCCGAGCCCGGCCCGGCCCGGCCCAGCCCAGCCCAGCCCTGCTCGGCTCAGCTCCGCTCAGTTCCGCCCAGTTCAGCTTAGACCAGCCCGGCAGAGCCGGGCGGAGGGGGCAGACCCTGCGGAAGGGATTGCAGCCGCTGCTGGAACAGCCCGCCTGCGTTACGGTCCGCCGGCAGAATCTGAAGCAGCGAAAGAAGACAGCCGCCTTCCACGTCGCCGCTTTCCGCGGGGAATCCGCCGGCACAGCCGCGACACCGACCCCGGCCGCCGCCGCCGCCGCCGCCGCCGCCGCCGCCGCGCCATGGCGCTCGCAAGGCAAGTGCTTTGTGTCTCTGCTTTGCTGTCGCTGCCGCCCGCTCGCGCCGAGCCCATCCGCTACTCCGTGGCCGAGGAGGCGGAAAGCGGCTCCCTGGTGGGCGAGCTGGCGGAGGACGCGGGGCTGACGCCGGCGCAGCTCTCGGCTCGCCGCGCCCGCCTGGTCTCGGAGGACGGGCGGCAGCATTTTCGCTTGGAGCGCGCCTCCGGCCGCCTCGTCGTGGCGGGGAGGCTGGACCGGGAGGAGCTGTGCGGCCAGGCCGCCAGCTGCATGCTCCCCTTCGAGCTGCTGCTCTCCAACCCCCTGCAGTTCTTTCGGGTCGAGGTGGCTCTGGACGATATCAATGACCATTCACCCGTCTTCCCCGAGGAACGAGTCACTTTTAAGATTCCAGAGACGAGCGATCCAGGCTCTCGTTTCCCACTGGAGGTGGCTCAGGACCATGATATTGGCAGCAACACAGTCCAGCAGTACAGCATCTCTCCGAAGAAGAATTATTTCCGTGTTTCCTATGGAAGTAGGCGTAATGGTGATAAATATCTTGAACTTGTTTTGGAAAAGCCACTAGACAGGGAGGAACATGCAGAGATGAGTTTCCATGTTATTGCTGTGGATGGGGGCTCTCCTCCCAGAAGTGGAACCATTGAGATCTCTATTATAATTCTAGATGCAAATGACAATGCTCCCATCTTCACACATGATCGGTATATTGGGAGGGTTTTGGAAAACACTCCAGTAGGCTCTGTGGTTCTGACTGTGCTGGCAACTGATCAGGATGCAGGAATTAATGGGGACATCTCCTATCAACTCAGCCAGGCAATGGGACAGGCAGACTCAGCATTTGTGATTGATCCCATAACTGGTGAAATTAAAATCACCAAACCTCTGGACTTCGAAGCAAGAGAAAGTCATGAGATGAGCGTGAGGGCGACGGATGGTGGGGGCCTCTCAGCAATCTGCAAAGTGCTGGTGGAGGTGGTGGATGTGAACGACAATGCCCCAGAGCTGGTGGTCAGTTCCTTCAGCAGTCCCCTCCCCGAGAACACAGTGCCCGGCACGGTGGTTGCCCTGTTCTCGGTCAGGGACCGGGATTCTGGCGCCAACGGGAAGATCTCCTGTGCCCTCGAGGATCAGCTCTCCTTCTCCCTGCGGCCAGCCTATAAGAATTACTATGAGCTGGTGACAGTGAGCGCGCTGGACCGCGAGGAGACGCCTCAGTACATCCTGAGTGTCACGGCAGCAGATGCGGGGTCGCCTCCTCTCACAAGCACCCAGACCTTCAGCGTGGACATCTCTGATGTCAATGACAATGCCCCCGTCTTCAACCAGACCTCCTACACCATGTACGTGCGTGAGAACAACGTCGCCACGGTGTTTGTTGGGGCCGTCAGTGCCGCGGATGCTGACGTGGGGCTCAATGCTAAGGTGACCTATTCCCTGGCTCCAGAGCAAGGGGCAGAGCGGCCCTGGTGCTCCTGCATCTCTGTGAACTCTGAGAACGGACACGTGTTTGTGCTGCGGCCCCTGGACTACGAGCACTTGAGGCAGACCGAGGTGACGGTCAGTGCCTCTGACGCGGGCTCTCCTCCCCTCAGAGCCAACGTCACCGTCCGCCTGGTCGTGCTGGACGAGAATGACAACGCTCCGCTCGTGCTCTACCCGGCCCAGGACGGCAGCCCAGCGTCCAGCGAGCTGGTGCCCGTGTGGGCTGAGGCGGGCTACCTCGTGGGCAAAGTGGTGGCCGTCGATGCCGACTCGGGACAGAACTCCTGGCTCTCCTACCACCTGCTGAGGGCCACCGACCCAGGGCTGTTTTCCGTGGCCGTCCAAAGCGGGGAGGTGCGTCTGAGGAGGCCGGTGACAGAGAGAGACAGCGTGAAGCAGAAGCTGGTTGTCCTGGTCAGGGACAACGGCAAGCCCCCACTGTCAGCCACGGCAGCCCTGAGCGCTCTCCTGCTCAAGGACTTCTCAGACGTGCGCCTCCCGCACAGCAGCCCGGCCCCAGAGGATCAGGACGGCTCCCTGACCACCTATTTAATAATTTCCTTGGTCTTTGTCTCGCTCCTCTTCCTCATCTCCAGCGCAGTCTTTGTGTCTCGCAAGGCGTGCAGGAGAAAGGAGCTGGAGGCCGGCCATGTGCTTTATGGTGCTGACAACGTGCAGAGCGGCCTGGCCGATGCAGCCGCTGCAGGGACCCTGCCCCGCGCCTATTGCTACGAGATCAGCCTCACAACGGGCTCGGGCAACAGCGAGTTCAAATTCCTCAGGCCCATCCTGCCCAGCCTGCCCCCAGAGCACTGCGCCCTGGGCCAGGGCCCCAGTGAGGAGCAGGATTTCCCCTGTGTCCCTGTCAGCACAGAGGACATGGCCCCAGACAATGCTGGGACTCTCTCTGCAGGACATCTCAACGCTCTTTCCTTTGACTGACATGGGTTCTGCACAGCCAGAGGCTTCATGGCCCATGGGAGGAGGGGACCCATGGTGCAGCATGTTGCAATTGATTCCTCCAGGGAAAAGTTTTTACTAATTATCATTGACAGTTTCCTGCAAATTCCTAGTCAGTGTAAAATTTTTCTTTCACCCCAAAAACATAGTTGTGAAAAAAAAAATTACTCTGATTGCCTCCCTCAGATAATCATCTTTCTTCTCTGTCACAGGCCTTTCTGATAGGCTTTAAGAATGCAATCCCAGCTTTCCTTTTGTGTCTCTTGCTCTCAGAACAGACTATGGCCTTCTTGTTCTTTTTATGTCTCAGTGGCGCACTTGCTTAGACAAATCTCCCGCTGGATGAAATTACACAAAACCCTTTTCCCAGAGAAAGAAGGTAGTTCTGAATACGGTGTCTTTATGTTCTATTAGCATGGGGCTTTTTCTTTCTGGAGTTCTGGATGTCTCTGTCTGAGGTGTGTGCCCTATGTGTGTTGTGCTTTTCCTCAATATGTGTGTCTGTATGGCCATTGGGAATCTGCAGATGCTTCACTATTTCTGCCTAATGAAATTGTGAATTTGTCCCCTCCAGCCTTTGCAATGCTGGCAATTCCACCTCTGCAGAGCAAAAGGTAATATTGACCTATGAGTCCAGGGCTACCAACTTCTTCAAGGCAGGGAAGAGCAGGAAAATGCACAACAAAATCTTTCTTTGCCCCATGTGTGTGTTTGGTGTTCAGTCCCTCTTGGATTGTCTTGGAAATACAGCACAGGAGATATGTTAGGGTAGGCTGTAACCATAGAGAAAACCTATTCATTGTCTTTGTGTGCATGAAAAAGTCACATATCCATGTACAATAATTTTCTGAAGTTTGAACCCAGGATTTGAAAACAGGACCTTGAGTTTTGTTTCTCATTCTTGTTTCTGAGTCCAGTTGTTTCTTTTTGGGAGTAGAAAGCTATCCCTACAGGATTATCTCCTTTTGTGTTAGAGGATTTGCATTCCCATATTTGTGCTTTCTCCTTCGACCCTCTGAAGTGTACTGAGCATTACTTTGCTGGTTGATCTAGAGAAGGACTGCCAACCCATCCATAGCAAGTGGTTATTTTAATAATGTCTGCGATGCATGGAATATTCAGAAAGCCTCCCTTATGCTGTATTGTGGTGAAGTTATAGAGATTAACATTGTAAACTGGCATACCTCTGAGTTTAACAATTGAAAAAATTATGTAGAAGTGAAATAAAGAGAACAGCTGGACAACATTGGAGGAGACAGAAGCGCTTGTAGAGATGTTCTTTCCTGAAAGGGCTTCCAGGCTATGCAAAATTCTGCCAGACTTTTTCTCACGATGTCACTTGATTGAATCAATGTTGGGTAGATACAGGGCCTGAGTGTGTAGAAAAGAGCCGGGACAGTGTTCAATGGCAAGCCCATGCTGTCACCACCGCCTTATCCCTGTGCGGTTTCTTCTGCCGGGCGATGCAGTTTGGTCGTTGTGGACTCAGCCTCGTCTTTCGGCTGTCCCGGCTGCGGCCGCGTTCGGTTCTTGGTCGCGGCTGTCTCGGTGGGTTCGGAACCGCGGCCGGGGCGAGCGGCAGCGCGGGCTGCGGGCGGCGGCGGCTGCAGTGCCAGCGCGCACCGCTGGGTGGTGCCCTCGGCCAAGGCGGCGCCGAGCGGCTGCGGCAGCGGAGGCGGCCGAGCCCGGCCCGGCCCGGCCCAGCCCAGCCCAGCCCTGCTCGGCTCAGCTCCGCTCAGTTCCGCCCAGTTCAGCTTAGACCAGCCCGGCAGAGCGGGGCGGAGGGGGCAGACCCTGCGGAAGGGATTGCAGCCGCTGCTGGAACAGCCCGGCTGCGTTACGGTCCGCCGGCAGAATCTGAAGCAGCGAAAGAGGACAGCCGCCTTCCACGTCGCCGCTTTCCGCGGGGAATCCGCCGGCACAGCCGCGACACCGACCCCGGCCGCCGCCGCCGCCGCCGCCGCCGCCGCCGCCGCGCCATGGCGCTCGCAAGGCAAGTGCTTTGTGTCTCTGCTTTGCTGTCGCTGCCGCCCGCTCGCGCCGAGCCCATCCGCTACTCCGTGGCCGAGGAGGCGGAAAGCGGCTCCCTGGTGGGCGAGCTGGCGGAGGACGCGGGGCTGACGCCGGCGCAGCTCTCGGCTCGCCGCGCCCGCCTGGTCTCGGAGGACGGGCGGCAGCATTTTCGCTTGGAGCGCGCCTCCGGCCGCCTCGTCGTGGCGGGGAGGCTGGACCGGGAGGAGCTGTGCGGCCAGGCCGCCAGCTGCATGCTCCCCTTCGAGCTGCTGCTCTCCAACCCCCTGCAGTTCTTTCGGGTCGAGGTGGCTCTGGACGATATCAATGACCATTCACCCGTCTTCCCCGAGGAACGAGTCACTTACAAGATCGTGGAAAGGAGCGATCCAGGCTCTCGTTTCCCACTGGTGGGTGCTAGGGACCCCGATATTGGCAGTAACACAGTCCAGGAGTACAGCATCTCTCCCGAGAATGAGTATTTCAGGTTGTCATACGGAAGTCGGACTAATGATGACAAATATCTCGAACTTGTTTTGGAAAATCCATTAGACAGAGAGGAGCATGCAGAGATGGGTTTCAGTGTTATTGCTGTGGATGGGGGCTCTCCTCCGAGGAGTGGGAGTATCGAGATCTCTATTATCATTCTGGATGTAAATGACAATGCTCCCATCTTCATGCAAGAGCGTTATATTGGGAGGGTTATGGAAAACATGCCTGAAGGCTCTATGGTTCTTACTGTGCTGGCAACTGATCAGGATGCAGGAGTAAATGGAGACATCTTCTATGAACTTAGCCAGTCAGTTGTACAGGCAGACTCAGCATTTGTGATTGATCCCATAACTGGTGAAATTAAACTCACAAAACCTCTGGACTTTGAGGCAGCACAGTATCACGAGCTGATTGTGAGGGCCACAGATGGTGGGGGCCTCTCAGCAATCTGCAAAGTGTTGGTGGCGGTGGTGGACGTGAACGACAATGCCCCAGAGCTGGTGGTCAGTTCCTTCAGCAGTCCCCTCCCCGAGAACACAGTGCCCGGCACGGTGGTTGCCCTGTTCTCGGTCAGGGACCGGGATTCTGGCGCCAACGGGAAGATCTCCTGCGCCCTCGAGGATCAGCTCTCCTTCTCCCTGCGGCCAGCCTATAAGAATTACTATGAGCTGGTGACAGTGAGCGTGCTGGACCGCGAGGAGACGCCTCAGTACATCCTGAGTGTCACGGCAGCAGATGCGGGGTCGCCTCCTCTCACAAGCACCCAGACCTTCAGCGTGGACATCTCCGATGTCAATGACAATGCCCCCGTCTTCAACCAGACCTCCTACACCATGTACGTGCGTGAGAACAACGTCGCCACGGTGTTTGTTGGGGCCGTCAGTGCCGCGGATGCTGACGTGGGGCTCAATGCCAAGGTGACCTATTCCCTGGCACCAGAGCAAGGGGCAGAGCGGCCCTGGTGCTCCTGCATCTCTGTGAACTCTGAGAACGGACACGTGTTTGTGCTGCGGCCCCTGGACTACGAGCACTTGAGGCAGACCGAGGTGACGGTCAGTGCCTCTGACGCGGGCTCTCCTCCCCTCAGAGCCAACGTCACCGTCCGCCTGGTCGTGCTGGACGAGAATGACAACGCTCCGCTCGTGCTCTACCCGGCCCAGGACGGCAGCCCAGCGTCCAGCGAGCTGGTGCCCGTGTGGGCTGAGGCGGGCTACCTCGTGGGCAAAGTGGTGGCCGTCGATGCCGACTCGGGACAGAACTCCTGGCTCTCCTACCACCTGCTGAGGGCCACCGACCCAGGGCTGTTTTCCGTGGCCGTCCAAAGCGGGGAGGTGCGTCTGAGGAGGCCGGTGACAGAGAGAGACAGCGTGAAGCAGAAGCTGGTTGTCCTGGTCAGGGACAACGGCAAGCCCCCACTGTCAGCCACGGCAGCCCTGAGCGCTCTCCTGCTCAAGGACTTCTCAGACGTGCGCCTCCCTCACAGCAGCCCGGCCCCAGAGGATCAGGACGGCTCCCTGACCACCTATTTAATCATTTCCTTGGTCTTTGTCTCGCTCCTCTTCCTCATCTCCAGCGCAGTCTTTGTCGCTCGCAAGGCGTGCAGGAGAAAGGAGCTGGAGGCCGGCCATGTGCTTTATGGTGCCGACAACATGCAGAGCGGCCTGGCCGATGCAGCCGCTGCAGGGACCCTGCCCCGCGCCTATTGCTACGAGATCAGCCTCACAACGGGCTCGGGCAACAGCGAGTTCAAATTCCTCAGGCCCATCCTGCCCAGCCTGCCCCCACAGCACTGCGCCCTGGGCCAGGGCCCCGCTGAGGAGCAGGATTTCCCCTGTGTCCCTGTCAGCACAGAGGACATGGCCCCAGACAATGCTGGGACTCTCTCTGCAGGACAGCTCAACGCTCTTTCCTTTGACTGACATGGGTTCTGCACAGCCAGAGGCTTCACGGCCCATGGGAGGAGGGGATCCACGTTGCAGCATGTGGCAATTTTTCCTGCAGGGAAAATTTTTTACGAATTAGCATTGACAGTTTTCTGCAAATTCCTAGTCAGTGTAAAACTTTTCTTCCACCCCAAAAACACAGTTGTGGAAAAAAAAATACTCTGATTCTCTCCCTCAGACAAGCTTCTTTCTTCTCTGTCACAGGCCTTTCTGATAGGCTTTAAGAATGCACTTCCAGCTTTCCTCTTGTGTCTCTTGCTCTCAGAACAGATTATGGCCTTCTTCTTCTTTTTATAGCTCAGTGGCACACTTGCATAGACAAATCTCCCGCTGGATGAAATTACACAAAACCCTTTTCCCAGAGAAAGAAGGTAGTTATGAATACTGTGTCTTTATGTTCTATTAGCATGGGACTTTTTCTTTCTGGAGTTCTGCATGTCTCTGTCTGAGATGTGTGTGCTATGTGTGTTGTGCTTTTCCTCTATATGTGTGTCTGTATGGCCATTGGGAATCTGCAGATGCTTCACTATTTCTGCCTAATGAAATTGTGAATTTGTCCCCTCCAGCCTTTGCAATGCTGGCAATTCCACCTCTGCAGAGCAAAAGGTAATATTGACCTATGAGTCCAGGGCTACCAACTTCTTCAAGGCAGGGAAGAGCAGGAAAATGCACAACAAAATCTTTCTTTGTCCCATGTGTGGGTTTGGTGTTCAGTCCCTCTCGAATTGTCTTGGAAATACAGCACAGGAGATATGTTAGGGTAGGCTGTAACCATAGAGAAAACCTATTCATTGTCTTTGTGTGCATGAAAAAGTCACATATCCATGTACAATAATTTTCTGAAGTTTGAACCCAGGATTTGAAAACAGGACTTTGAGTTTTGTTTCTCATTCTTGTTTCTGAGTCCAGTTGTTTCTTTTTGGGAGTAGAAAGCTATCCCTACAGGATTATCTCCTTTTGTGTTAGAGGATTTGCATTCCCATATTTGTGCTTTCTCCTTCGACCCTCTGAAATGTACTGAGCATTACTTTGCTGGTTGATCTAGAGAAGGACTGCCAACCCATCCAATAGAAGTGGTTATTTTAATAATGTCTGCGATGCATGGAATATTCAGAAAGCCTCCCCTATGCTGTATTGTGGTGAAGTTATAGAGATTAACATTGTAAACTGGCATACCTCTGAGTTTAACAATTGAAAAATTTATGTAGAAGTGAAATAAAGAGAACAGCTGGACAACATTGGAGGAGACAGAAGTGTTTGTAGAGATGTTCTTTCCTGAATGGGCTTCCAGGCTATGCAAAATTCTGCCAGACTTGTTCTCACGATGTCCCTTCACTGAATCAATGTTGGGTGGATACAGTGCCTGAGTGTGTAGAAAAGAGCCGGGACAGTGTTCAATGGCAAGCCCATGCTGTCACCACCGCCTTATCCCTGTGCGGTTTCTTCTGCCGGGCGATGCAGTTTGGTCGTTGTGGACTCAGCCTCGTCTTTCGGCTGTCCCGGCTGCGGCCGCGTTCGGTTCTTGGTCGCGGCTGTCTCGGTGGGTTCGGAACCGCGGCCGGGGCGAGCGGCAGCGCGGGCTGCGGGCGGCGGCGGCTGCAGTGCCAGCGCGCACCGCTGGGTGGTGCCCTCGGCCAAGGCGGCGCCGAGCGGCTGCGGCAGCGGAGGCGGCCGAGCCCGGCCCGGCCCGGCCCAGCCCAGCCCAGCCCTGCTCGGCTCAGCTCCGCTCAGTTCCGCCCAGTTCAGCTTAGACCAGCCCGGCAGAGCCGGGCGGAGGGGGCAGACCCTGCGGAAGGGATTGCAGCCGCTGCTGGAACAGCCCGGCTGCGTTACGGTCCGCCGGCAGAATCTGAAGCAGCGAAAGAGGACAGCCGCCTTCCACGTCGCCGCTTTCCGCGGGGAATCCGCCGGCACAGCCGCGACACCGACCCCGGCCGCCGCCGCCGCCGCCGCCGCCGCCGCGCCATGGCGCTCGCAAGGCAAGTGCTTTGTGTCTCTGCTTTGCTGTCGCTGCCGCCCGCTCGCGCCGAGCCCATCCGCTACTCCGTGGCCGAGGAGGCGGAAAGCGGCTCCCTGGTGGGCGAGCTGGCGGAGGACGCGGGGCTGACGCCGGCGCAGCTCTCGGCTCGCCGCGCCCGCCTGGTCTCGGAGGACGGGCGGCAGCATTTTCGCTTGGAGCGCGCCTCCGGCCGCCTCGTCGTGGCGGGGAGGCTGGACCGGGAGGAGCTGTGCGGCCAGGCCGCCAGCTGCATGCTCCCCTTCGAGCTGCTGCTCTCCAACCCCCTGCAGTTCTTTCGGGCCGAGGTGGCTCTGGACGATATCAATGACCATTCCCCTGTGTTCCGAGAAGATCAAGTCATCTTAAAGATTCTAGAGACGAGCGAACCAGGCTCTCGATTCCCGCTGGAGGTGGCTCGGGACCTCGATATTGGCAGCAACACCGTCCAGAAGTACAGAATCTCTCCCGAGAACGAGTATTTCAGTGTGTACTATGGGAGTCGCATTAAAGGCAAGAAGTCTCTTGAACTTGTTTTGGAAAACCCACTGGACAGGGAGGAACATGCAGAGATGGGTTTCAGTGTTATTGCTCTGGATGGGGGCTCTCCTCCCAGGAGTGGCACTACAGAAGTTAAAATTGTAATTCTAGATGTAAATGACAATGCTCCCATTTTTATACAGGAGGTATATATAGGACAGATTTTAGAAAACATGCCAGAAGGCTCTATGGTTCTGACTGTGCTGGCAACTGATCAGGACACAGGAAGTAATGGGGAAATATCCTATCAACTCAATGAAGAAGTGGATCAGGGAGATCCAGCATTTGTGATTGATCCCATAACTGGTGAAATTAAACTCACAAAACCTCTGGACTTTGAGGTAGCAGAAAATCATGAGCTCAGTGTGAGAGCCACAGATGGTGGGGGCCTCTCAGCCATCTGTAAAGTGCAGGTGGAGGTGGTAGATGTGAACGACAATGCCCCAGAGCTGGTGGTCAGTTCTTTCAGCAGTCCCCTCCCTGAAGACACAGTGCCTGGCACGGTGGTTGCCCTGTTCTCGGTCAGGGACCGGGATTCTGGTGCCAACGGGAAGATCTCCTGTGCCCTCGAGGATCAGCTCTCCTTCTCCCTGCGGCCAGCTTATAAGAATTACTATGAGCTGGTGACAGTGAGCACGCTGGACCGCGAGGAGACGCCTCAGTACATCCTGAGTGTCACGGCAGCAGATGCGGGGTCACCTCCTCTCACAAGCACCCAGACCTTCAGCGTGGACATCTCCGATGTCAATGACAATGCCCCCGTCTTCAACCAGACCTCCTACACCATGTACGTACGTGAGAACAACGTCGCCACGGTGTTTGTTGGGGCCGTCAGTGCCGCGGATGCTGACGTGGGGCTCAATGCCAAGGTGACCTATTCCCTGGCTCCAGAGCAAGGGGCAGAGCGGCCCTGGTGCTCCTGCATCTCTGTGAACTCTGAGAACGGACACGTGTTTGTGCTGCGGCCCCTGGACTACGAGCACTTGAGGCAGACCGAGGTGACGGTCAGTGCCTCTGACGCGGGCTCTCCTCCCCTCAGAGCCAACGTCACCGTCCGCCTGGTCGTGCTGGACGAGAATGACAACGCTCCGCTCGTGCTCTACCCGGCCCAGGACGGCAGCCCAGCGTCCAGCGAGCTGGTGCCCGTGTGGGCTGAGGCGGGCTACCTCGTGGGCAAAGTGGTGGCTGTCGATGCCGACTCGGGACAGAACTCCTGGCTCTCCTACCACCTGCTGAGGGCCACCGACCCAGGGCTGTTTTCCGTGGCCGTCCAAAGCGGGGAGGTGCGTCTGAGGAGGCCGGTGACAGAGAGAGACAGCGTGAAGCAGAAGCTGGTTGTCCTGGTCAGGGACAACGGCAAGCCCCCACTGTCAGCCACGGCAGCCCTGAGCGCTCTCCTGCTCAAGGACTTCTCAGACGTGCGCCTCCCGCACAGCAGCCCGGCCCCAGAGGATCAGGACGGCTCCCTGACCACCTATTTAATCATTTCCTTGGTCTTTGTCTCGCTCCTCTTCCTCATCTCCAGCGCAGTCTTTGTCGCTCGCAAGGCGTGCAGGAGAAAGGAGCTGGAGGCCGGCCATGTGCTTTATGGTGCCGACAACGTGCAGAGCGGCCTGGCCGATGCAGCCGCTGCAGGGACCCTGCCCCGCGCCTATTGCTACGAGATCAGCCTCACAACGGGCTCGGGCAACAGCGAGTTCAAATTCCTCAGGCCCATCCTGCCCAGCCTGCCCCCACAGCACTGCGCCCTGGGCCAGGGCCCCAGTGAGGAGCAGGATTTCCCCTGTGTCCCTGTCAGCACAGAGGACATGGCCCCAGACAATGCTGGGACTCTCTCTGCAGGACAGCTCAACGCTCTTTCCTTTGACTGACATGGGTTCTGCACAGCCAGAGGCTGTATGGCCCCTTGGGTGGCTACCATCCTGGCTACAGCATGTGGCCATGGTTCCTCCACAGTATATTTGTGTTTGGAAATGGTTCAACCACCTTTTTTGCAATTTCTATTGAGAGTAAACAAAGTCTTCCTTCTAAAGAACAACTACAGAAGTAAAATGCAAAGCTCTTCTCCCTTCTTTAATAATTTGTTTCAGCTCTTTTACTAACATTTCTTATAGGCCTTGACTGTATGGTTAGCACGCACAGCTGTGTTCTTGTTTCTCTTGCTGTCAGAATAGTCATAGGATGATTTTATTCTCAGCTTCATACAATTTCACTTGTCTGGAGGCCAGACAAATCATATCCTCCATGAAATGCAAAAATCCATTTTTGCACTCCATGACAAGAAGGAAGTTGCAAGTACTGGGATGCAATGTCACATGGGCACTGGGCCCTTTCTTGCCTGGATTCTGGATGTCTCTGTCTTAGAGGATGGCTCTGTGTGCTTTGCTTTCTTGTCACTATGACAGACAAAACAAACTTTCTTGTTCATTCAGACACTGAATATTTGCAGCTGCTTCAGTATTGGGGCCTGGTGGAGTTGCTTCCACCCAGCCATTATCACATAGGTAATACCAGCTCAGCAGGGAGGGAGTTGATTTAGAACCTTTAAAAACAGCCTTCCTTATGTAGCTCAGAGCAGGGCATCCAAATGCACATCAAAGTCTTCCCTGGTGCACAAGAAGAGCTTGGGTGTTCTGTCACCTCAGGATTGCCTTGGAAATACAGGAGCTCAAACAGTGTTAGGGTAGACTGTAATTGAATACAGCTGTAGAATCATGTTCATTGTCATTGAATGCATTGAAGGAAAATTCCACAAATACTAAAAGAAAATTACTGGAAGTTATCGTAAAGAAGAACTTTTTAAAAAAGACATTGAGATTGGTCTTTTCATTGCTGTTTCTGAAACCCAAGGCTTCTTGATGGGACAAGAAAACTGTCCCCACAGGCTTCTCTGTGTTTGTGTTAGAGCATTTGCATTCCCATCTTTGCCCTTTCTCCCCTGAAAAGCACTGAACACTGTACTGAGCCTCTAGAGAAGGATTGCCACCGCATCTAGAATTACTGGTTGTTTGAATGATGTCTGTGATGCATGAAATACTTAGAAAGTCTCCCTCACGCTGTGATGTGTTGTAATTAGGCATTATAAGGTAAATTGGTGTAACTCTGAGTTTAGAAACTGAAAAGATGTGTTAGCTTGAAATAAAGAGAACACACTCCCTCCTTTTGTGGAGACAGTAGTCTTTATAGAGACGTTCTTTCTGGGAGATCCCTGCCAAGTCTTTCTAAATAAGTGCAAGTTACTTTTCCGCTGTGTCCCTTGTCGGAAAGAATGTAGGATGGTACAGATCCTGAGTGTGCAGATGCAGCGTAGAGATTGCTAATTGGCATACCCGTGCTGTCACCGCCGCCTTATCTCTGCTCGGTTTCTCCTGCTGAGGGATGAGGCTCTGTCCCTCTGGACTCAGCCTCGTCTTTCGGCTGTCCCGGCTGCGGCCGCGTTCGGTTCTTGGTCGCGGCTGTCTCGGTGGGTTCGGAACCGCGGCCGGGGCGAGCGGCAGCGCGGGCTGCGGGCGGCGGCGGCTGCAGTGCCAGCGCGCACCGCTGGGTGGTGCCCTCGGCCAAGGCGGCGCCGAGCGGCTGCGGCAGCGGAGGCGGCCGAGCCCGGCCCGGCCCAGCCCAGCCCAGCCCAGCCCTGCTCGGCTCAGCTCCGCTCAGTTCCGCCCAGTTCAGCTTAGACCAGCCCGGCAGAGCCGGGCGGAGGGGGCAGACCCTGCGGAAGGGATTGCAGCCGCTGCTGGAACAGCCCGGCTGCGTTACGGTCCGCCGGCAGAATCTGAAGCAGCGAAAGAGGACAGCCGCCTTCCACGTCGCCGCTTTCCGCGGGGAATCCGCCGGCACAGCCGCGACACCGACCCCGGCCGCCGCCGCCGCCGCCGCCGCCGCCGCGCCATGGCGCTCGCAAGGCAAGTGCTTTGTGTCTCTGCTTTGCTGTCGCTGCCGCCCGCTCGCGCCGAGCCCATCCGCTACTCCGTGGCCGAGGAGGCGGAAAGCGGCTCCCTGGTGGGCGAGCTGGCGGAGGACGCGGGGCTGACGCCGGCGCAGCTCTCGGCTCGCCGCGCCCGCCTGGTCTCGGAGGACGGGCGGCAGCATTTTCGCTTGGAGCGCGCCTCCGGCCGCCTCGTCGTGGCGGGGAGGCTGGACCGGGAGGAGCTGTGCGGCCAGGCCGCCAGCTGCATGCTCCCCTTCGAGCTGCTGCTCTCCAACCCCCTGCAGTTCTTTCGGGCCGAGGTGGCTCTGGACGATATCAATGATCATTCCCCTGTGTTCCGAGAAGATCAAGTCACTTTTAAGATTCCAGAGACAAGTGAGCCAGGCTCTCGTTTCCCGCTGGAGCGTGCTAGGGACCTCGATATTGGCAGCAACAACATCCAGGGTTACAGCATCTCTCCAGAGAACGAGTATTTTATGGTTTCCACTGGGAGTCGCATTACAGCCAAGAAATATCTTGAACTTGTTTTGGAAAAGCCACTAGACAGGGAGGAACATTCAGAGATGGATTTCAGTGTTATTGCCATGGATGGGGGTTCTCCTCCCAGGAGTGGTGTCACCCATGTGAAAATTGTAATTCTAGATGTAAATGACAATGCTCCGATATTCTCACAGGATGAGTACATTGGACATATCCTGGAGAACATGCCAGAAGGCTCTGTGGTTCTGACTGTGCTGGCAACTGATCAGGATGCAGGAAGTAATGGAGAAATATCCTATCAACTCAATGAAGGAGTGGATCAGGGAGACTCAGCATTTGTGATTGATCCCATAACTGGTGAAATTAAACTCACAAAACCTCTGGACTTTGAGGCAGCAGAAAGTCATGAGCTCAGTGTGAGAGCGACGGATGGTGGGGGCCTCTCAGCAATCTGCAAAGTGCAGGTGGAGGTGGTGGATGTGAACGACAATGCCCCAGAGCTGGTGGTCAGTTCCTTCAGCAGTCCCCTCCCCGAGAACACAGTGCCCGGCACAGTGGTTGCTCTGTTCTCGGTCAGAGACCGGGATTCTGGTGCCAACGGGAAGATCTCCTGTGCCCTCGAGGATCAGCTCTCCTTCTCCCTGCGGCCAGCCTATAAGAATTACTATGAGCTGGTGACAGTGAGCGCGCTGGACCGCGAGGAGACGCCTCAGTACATCCTGAGTGTCACGGCAGCAGATGCGGGGTCGCCTCCTCTCACAAGCACCCAGACCTTCAGCGTGGACATCTCCGATGTCAATGACAATGCCCCCGTCTTCAACCAGACCTCCTACACCATGTATGTGCGCGAGAACAACGTCGCCACGGTGTTTGTTGGGGCCGTCAGTGCCGTGGATGCTGACGTGGGGCTCAATGCCAAGGTGACCTATTCCCTGGCACCAGAGCAAGGGGCAGAGCGGCCCTGGTGTTCCTGCATCTCTGTGAACTCTGAGAACGGACACGTGTTTGTGCTGCGGCCCCTGGACTACGAGCACTTGAGGCAGACCGAGGTGACGGTCAGTGCCTCTGACGCGGGCTCTCCTCCCCTCAGAGCCAACGTCACCGTCCGCCTGGTCGTGCTGGACGAGAATGACAACGCTCCGCTCGTGCTCTACCCGGCCCAGGACGGCAGCCCAGCGTCCAGCGAGCTGATGCCCGTGTGGGCTGAGGCGGGCTACCTCGTGGGCAAAGTGGTGGCTGTCGATGCCGACTCGGGACAGAACTCCTGGCTCTCCTACCACCTGCTGAGGGCCACCGACCCAGGGCTGTTTTCCGTGGCCGTCCAAAGCGGGGAGGTGCGTCTGAGGAGGCCGGTGACAGAGAGAGACAGCGTGAAGCAGAAGCTGGTTGTCCTGGTCAGGGACAACGGCAAGCCCCCACTGTCAGCCACGGCAGCCCTGAGCACTCTCCTGCTCAAGGACTTCTCAGACGTGCGCCTCCCGCACAGCAGCCCGGCCCCAGAGGATCAGGACGGCTCCCTGACCACCTATTTAATCATTTCCTTGGTCTTTGTCTCGCTCCTCTTCCTCATCTCCAGCGCAGTCTTTGTCTCTCGCAAGGCGTGCAGGAGAAAGGAGCTGGAGGCCGGCCATGTGCTTTATGGTGCCGACAACGTGCAGAGCGGCCTGGCCGATGCAGCCGCTGCAGGGACCCTGCCCCGCGCCTATTGCTACGAGATCAGCCTCACAACGGGCTCGGGCAACAGCGAGTTCAAATTCCTCAGGCCCATCCTGCCCAGCCTGCCCCCACAGCACTGCGCCCTGGGCCAGGGCCCCGCTGAGGAGCAGGATTTCCCCTGTGTCCCTGTCAGCACAGAGGACATGGCCCCAGACAATGCTGGGACTCTCTCTGCAGGACAGCTCAACGCTCTTTCCTTTGACTGACATGGGTTCTGCACAGCCAGAGGCTTCACGGCCCATGGGAGGAGGGGATCCACGTTGCAGCATGTGGCAATTTTTCCTGCAGGGAAAATTTTTTACGAATTAGCATTGACAGTTTTCTGCAAATTCCTAGTCAGTGTAAAACTTTTCTTCCACCCCAAAAACACAGTTGTGGAAAAAAAAATACTCTGATTCTCTCCCTCAGACAAGCTTCTTTCTTCTCTGTCACAGGCCTTTCTGATAGGCTTTAAGAATGCACTCCCAGCTTTCCTCTTGTGTCTCTTGCTCTCAGAACAGACTATGGCCTTCTTCTTCTTTTTATAGCTCAGTGGCACACTTGCTTAGACAAATCTCCCGCTGGATGAAATTACACAAAACCCTTTTCCCAGAGAAAGAAGGTAGTTCTGAATACTGTGTCTTTATGTTCTATTAGCATGGGACTTTTTCTTTCTGGAGTTCTAGATGTCTCTGTCTGAGATGTGTGTGCTATGTGTGTTGTGCTTTTCCTCTATATGTGTGTCTGTATGGCCATTGGGAATCTGCAGATGCTTCACTATTTCTGCCTAATGAAATTGTGAATTTGTCCACTCCAGCCTTTGCAATGCTGGTAATTCCACCTCTGCAAAGCAAAAGGTAATATTGACCTATGATTCCAGGGCTACCAACTTCTTCAAGGCAGAGAAGAGCAGGAAAATGCACAACAAAATCTTCCTTTGTCCCATGTGTGGGTTTGGTGTTCAGTCCCTCTCGGATTGTCTTGGAAATACAGCACAGGAGATATGTTAGGGTAGGCTGTAACCATAGAGAAAACCTATTCATTGTCTTTGTGTGCATGAAAAAGTCACATATCCATGTACAATAATTTTCTGAAGTTTGAACCCAGGATTTGAAAACAGGACTTTGAGTTTTGTTTCTCATTCTTGTTTCTGAGTCCAGTTGTTTCTTTTTGGGAGTAGAAAGCTATCCCTACAGGATTATCTCCTTTTGTGTTAGAGGATTTGCTGTCCCATATTTGTGCTTTCTCCTTCGACCCTCTGAAATGTACTGAGCATTACTTTGCTGGTTGATCTAGAGAAGGACTGCCAACCCATCCATAGCAAGTGGTTATTTTAATAATGTCTGCGATGCATGGAATATTCAGAAAGCCTCCCCTATGCTGTATTGTGGTGAAGTTATAGAGATTAACATTGTAAACTGGCATACCTCTGAGTTTAACAATTGAAAAATTTATGTAGAAGTGAAATAAAGAGAACAGCTGGACAACATTGGAGGAGACAGAAGTGTTTGTAGAGATGTTCTTTCCTGAATGGGCTTCCAGGCTATGCAAAATTCTGCCAGACTTGTTCTCACGATGTCCCTTCACTGAATCAATGTTGGGTGGATACAGTGCCTGAGTGTGTAGAACAGAGCCGGGACAGTGTTCAATGGCAAGTCCATGCTGTCACCACCGCCTTATCCCTGTGCGATTTCTTCTGCCGGGCGATGCAGTTTGGTCGTTGTGGACTCAGCCTCGTCTTTCGTCTGTCCCGGCTGCGGCCGCGTTCGGTTCTTGGTCGCGGCTGTCTCGGTGGGTTCGGAACCGCGGCCGGGGCGAGCGGCAGCGCGGGCTGCGGGCGGCGGCGGCTGCAGTGCCAGCGCGCACCGCTGGGTGGTGCCCTCGGCCAAGGCGGCGCCGAGCGGCTGCGGCAGCGGAGGCGGCCGAGCCCGGCCCGGCCCAGCCCAGCCCAGCCCAGCCCTGCTCGGCTCAGCTCCGCTCAGTTCCGCCCAGTTCAGCTTAGACCAGCCCGGCAGAGCCGGGCGGAGGGGGCAGACCCTGCGGAAGGGATTGCAGCCGCTGCTGGAACAGCCCGGCTGCGTTACGGTCCGCCGGCAGAATCTGAAGCAGCGAAAGAGGACAGCCGCCTTCCACGTCGCCGCTTTCCGCGGGGAATCCGCCGGCACAGCCGCGACACCGACCCCGGCCGCCGCCGCCGCCGCCGCCGCCGCCGCCGCGCCATGGCGCTCGCAAGGCAAGTGCTTTGTGTCTCTGCTTTGCTGTCGCTGCCGCCCGCTCGCGCCGAGCCCATCCGCTACTCCGTGGCCGAGGAGGCGGAAAGCGGCTCCCTGGTGGGCGAGCTGGCGGAGGACGCGGGGCTGACGCCGGCGCAGCTCTCGGCTCGCCGCGCCCGCCTGGTCTCGGAGGACGGGCGGCAGCATTTTCGCTTGGAGCGCGCCTCCGGCCGCCTCGTCGTGGCGGGGAGGCTGGACCGGGAGGAGCTGTGCGGCCAGGCCGCCACCTGCATGCTCCCCTTCGAGCTGCTGCTCTCCAACCCCCTGCAGTTCTTTCGGGTCGAGGTGACTCTGGACGATATCAATGACCATTACCCTGTGTTCCGAGAAAATCAAGTAATTTTTAAGATCCCAGAAAAGAGCGACCCTGGTTCACGTTTCCCACTGGAGGTGGCTCGAGACCTCGATATTGGCAGCAACACAGTCCAGAAGTACAGCATCTTTCCCGAGAACGAGTATTTCAGTGTCTCCTATGGGAGTGGCATTACAGGCAAGAAGTATCTTGAACTCATCTTAGAAAAGCCACTAGACAGAGAGGAACATGTAGAGATGGATTTTAATGTTATTGCCATGGATGGGGGCTCTCCACCCAGGAGTGGCACTACAGAAGTGAAAATTGTAATTCTAGATGTAAATGACAATGGTCCGATATTCACACAGGAGGTATATATAGGACAGATTTTAGAAAACATGCCAGAAGGCTCTGTGGTTCTGACTGTGCTGGCAACTGATCAGGATGCAGGTATTAATGGAGAAATATCCTATCAACTCAATGAAGCAGTGGATCAGGGAGATCCAGCATTTGTGATTGATCCCATAACTGGTGAAATTAAACTCACAAAACCTCTGGACTTTGAGGCAGCAAAAAGTCACGAGTTCAGTGTGAGAGCCACAGATGGTGGAGGGCTCTCAGCAATCTGCAAAGTGTTGGTGGAGGTGGTGGATGTGAACGACAATGCCCCAGAGCTGGTGGTCAGTTCCTTCAGCAGTCCCCTCCCCGAGAACACAGTGCCCGGCACGGTGGTTGCCCTGTTCTCGGTCAGGGACCGGGATTCTGGCGCCAACGGGAAGATCTCCTGTGCCCTCGAGGATCAGCTCTCCTTCTCCCTGCGGCCAGCCTATAAGAATTACTATGAGCTGGTGACAGTGAGCATGCTGGACCGCGAGGAGACGCCTCAGTACATCCTGAGTGTCACGGCAGCAGATGCGGGGTCGCCTCCTCTCACAAGCACCCAGACCTTCAGCGTGGACATCTCCGATGTCAATGACAATGCCCCCGTCTTCAACCAGACCTCCTACACCATGTACGTACGTGAGAACAACGTCGCCACGGTGTTTGTTGGGGCCGTCAGTGCTGCGGATGCTGACGTGGGGCTCAATGCCAAGGTGACCTATTCCCTGGCACCAGAGCAAGGGGCAGAGCGGCCCTGGTGCTCCTGCATCTCTGTGAACTCTGAGAACGGACACGTGTTTGTGCTGCGGCCCCTGGACTACGAGCACTTGAGGCAGACCGAGGTGACGGTCAGTGCCTCTGACGCGGGCTCTCCTCCCCTCAGAGCCAACGTCACCGTCCGCCTGGTCGTGCTGGACGAGAATGACAACGCTCCGCTTGTGCTCTACCCGGCCCAGGACGGCAGCCCAGCGTCCAGCGAGCTGGTGCCCGTGTGGGCTGAGGCGGGCTACCTCGTGGGCAAAGTGGTGGCCGTCGATGCCGACTCGGGACAGAACTCCTGGCTCTCCTACCACCTGCTGAGGGCCACCGACCCAGGGCTGTTTTCCGTGGCCGTCCAAAGCGGGGAGGTGCGTCTGAGGAGGCCGGTGACAGAGAGAGACAGCGTGAAGCAGAAGCTGGTTGTCCTGGTCAGGGACAACGGCAAGCCCCCACTGTCAGCCACGGCAGCCCTGAGCGCTCTCCTGCTCAAGGACTTCTCAGACGTGCGCCTCCCGCACAGCAGCCCGGCCCCAGAGGATCAGGACGGCTCCCTGACCACCTATTTAATCATTTCCTTGGTCTTTGTCTCGCTCCTCTTCCTCATCTCCAGCGCAGTCTTTGTCGCTCGCAAGGCGTGCAGGAGAAAGGAGCTGGAGGCCGGCCATGTGCTTTATGGTGCCGACAACGTGCAGAGCGGCCTGGCCGATGCAGCCGCTGCAGGGACCCTGCCCCGCGCCTATTGCTACGAGATCAGCCTCACAACGGGCTCGGGCAACAGCGAGTTCAAATTCCTCAGGCCCATCCTGCCCAGCCTGCCCCCACAGCACTGCGCCCTGGGCCAGGGCCCCAGTGAGGAGCAGGATTTCCCCTGTGTCCCTGTCAGCACAGAGGACATGGCCCCAGACAATGCTGGGACTCTCTCTGCAGGACAGCTCAACGCTCTTTCCTTTGACTGACATGGGTTCTGCACAGCCAGAGGCTGTATGGCCCCTTGGGTGGCTACCATCCTGGCTACAGCATGTGGCCATGGTTCCTCCACAGTATATTTGTGTTTGGAAATGGTTCAACCACCTTTTTTGCAATTTCTATTGAGAGTAAACAAAGTCTTCCTTCTAAAGAACAACTACAGAAGTAAAATGCAAAGCTCTTCTCCCTTCTTTAATAATTTGTTTCAGCTCTTTTACTAACATTTCTTATAGGCCTTGACTGTATGGTTAGCACGCACAGCTGTGTTCTTGTTTCTCTTGCTGTCAGAATAGTCATAGGATGATTTTATTCTCAGCTTTATACAATTTCACTTGTCTGGAGGCCAGACAAATCATATCCTCCATGAAATGCAAAAATCCATTTTTGCACTCCATGACAAGAAGGAAGTTGCAAGTACTGGGATGCAATGTCACATGGGCACTGGGCCCTTTCTTGCCTGGATTCTGGATGTCTCTGTCTTAGAGGATGGCTCTGTGTGCTTTGCTTTCTTGTCACTATGACAGACAAAACAAACTTTCTTGTTCATTCAGACACTGAATATTTGCAGCTGCTTCAGTATTGGGGCCTGGTGGAGTTGCTTCCACCCAGCCATTATCACATAGGTAATACCAGCTCAGCAGGGAGGGAGTTGATTTAGAACCTTTAAAAACAGCCTTCCTTATGTAGCTCAGAGCAGGGCATCCAAATGCACATCAAAGTCTTCCCTGGTGCACAAGAAGAGCTTGGGTGTTCTGTCACCTCAGGATTGCCTTGGAAATACAGGAGCTCAAACAGTGTTAGGGTAGACTGTAATTGAATACAGCTGTAGAATCATGTTCATTGTCATTGAATGCATTGAAGGAAAATTCCACAAATACTAAAAGAAAATTACTGGAAGTTATCGTAAAGAAGAACTTTTTAAAAAAGACATTGAGATTGGTCTTTTCATTGCTGTTTCTGAAACCCAAGGCTTCTTGATGGGACAAGAAAACTGTCCCCACAGGCTTCTCTGTGTTTGTGTTAGAGCATTTGCATTCCCATGTTTGCCCTTTCTCCCCTGAAAAGCACTGAACACTGTACTGAGCCTCTAGAGAAGGATTGCCACCGCATCTAGAATTACTGGTTGTTTGAATGATGTCTGTGATGCATGAAATACTTAGAAAGTCTCCCTCACGCTGTGATGTGTTGTAATTAGGCATTATAAGGTAAATTGGTGTAACTCTGAGTTTAGAAACTGAAAAGATGTGTTAGCTTGAAATAAAGAGAACACACTCCCTCCTTTTGTGGAGACAGTAGTCTTTATAGAGACGTTCTTTCTGGGAGATCCCTGCCAAGTCTTTCTAAATAAGTGCAAGTTACTTTTCCGCTGTGTCCCTTGTCGGAAAGAATGTTGGATGGTACAGATCCTGAGTGTGCAGATGCAGCGTAGAGATTGCTAATTGGCATACCCGTGCTGTCACCGCCGCCTTATCTCTGCTCGGTTTCTCCTGCTGAGGGATGAGGCTCTGTCCCTCTGGACTCAGCCTCGTCTTTCGGCTGTCCCGGCTGCGGCCGCGTTCGGTTCTTGGTCGCGGCTGTCTCGGTGGGTTCGGAACCGCGGCCGGGGCGAGCGGCAGCGCGGGCTGCGGGCGGCGGCGGCTGCAGTGCCAGCGCGCACCGCTGGGTGGTGCCCTCGGCCAAGGCGGCGCCGAGCGGCTGCGGCAGCGGAGGCGGCCGAGCCCGGCCCGGCCCGGCCCAGCCCAGCCCAGCCCTGCTCGGCTCAGCTCCGCTCAGTTCCGCCCAGTTCAGCTTAGACCAGCCCGGCAGAGGCGGGCGGAGGGGGCAGACCCTGCGGAAGGGATTGCAGCCGCTGCTGGAACAGCCCGGCTGCGTTACGGTCCGCCGGCAGAATCTGAAGCAGCGAAAGAGGACAGCCGCCTTCCACGTCGCCGCTTTCCGCGGGGAATCCGCCGGCACAGCCGCGACACCGACCCCGGCCGCCGCCGCCGCCGCCGCCGCCGCCGCCGCCGCGCCATGGCGCTCGCAAGGCAAGTGCTTTGTGTCTCTGCTTTGCTGTCGCTGCCGCCCGCTCGCGCCGAGCCCATCCGCTACTCCGTGGCCGAGGAGGCGGAAAGCGGCTCCCTGGTGGGCGAGCTGGCGGAGGACGCGGGGCTGACGCCGGCGCAGCTCTCGGCTCGCCGCGCCCGCCTGGTCTCGGAGGACGGGCGGCAGCATTTTCGCTTGGAGCGCGCCTCCGGCCGCCTCGTCGTGGCGGGGAGGCTGGACCGGGAGGAGCTGTGCGGCCAGGCCGCCACCTGCATGCTCCCCTTCGAGCTGCTGCTCTCCAACCCCCTGCAGTTCTTTCGGGTCGAGGTGACTCTGGACGATATCAATGACCATTCACCCGTCTTCCCCGAGGAACGAGTCACTTACAAGATCCTGGAAAGGAGCGATCCAGGCTCTCGTTTCCCACTGGTGGGTGCTAGGGACCCCGATATTGGCAGTAACACAGTCCAGGAGTACAGCATCTCTCCCGAGAATGAGTATTTCAGGTTGTCATACGGAAGTCGGACTAATGATGACAAATATCTCGAACTTGTTTTGGAAAATCCATTAGACAGAGAGGAGCATGCAGAGATGGGTTTCAGTGTTATTGCTGTGGATGGGGGCTCTCCTCCGAGGAGTGGGAGTATCGATATCTCTATTATCATTCTGGATGTAAATGACAATGCTCCCATCTTCATGCAAGAGCGTTATATTGGGAGGGTTATGGAAAACATGCCTGAAGGCTCTATGGTTCTTACTGTGCTGGCAACTGATCAGGATGCAGGAGTAAATGGAGACATCTTCTATGAACTTAGCCAGTCAGTTGTACAGGCAGACTCAGCATTTGTGATTGATCCCATAACTGGTGAAATTAAACTCAGAAAACCTCTAGACTTTGAGGCAGCACAGTATCATGACCTGATTGTGAGGGCCACAGATGGTGGGGGACTCTCAGCCATCTGCAAAGTGTTGGTGGAGGTGGTGGATGTGAACGACAATGCCCCAGAGCTGGTGGTCAGTTCCTTCAGCAGTCCCCTCCCCGAGAACACAGTGCCCGGCACGGTGGTTGCTCTGTTCTCGGTCAGGGACCGGGATTCTGGTGCCAACGGGAAGATCTCCTGTGCCCTCGAGGATCAGCTCTCCTTCTCCCTGCGGCCAGCCTATAAGAATTACTATGAGCTGGTGACAGTGAGCGCGCTGGACCGTGAGGAGACGCCTCAGTACATCCTGAGTGTCACGGCAGCAGATGCGGGGTCGCCTCCTCTCACAAGCACCCAGACCTTCCGCGTGGACATCTCCGATGTCAATGACAATGCCCCCGTCTTCAACCAGACCTCCTACACCATGTACGTGCGTGAGAACAACGTCGCCACGGTGTTTGTTGGGGCCGTCAGTGCCGCGGATGCTGACGTGGGGCTCAATGCCAAGGTGACCTATTCCCTGGCTCCAGAGCAAGGGGCAGAGCGGCCCTGGTGCTCCTGCATCTCTGTGAACTCTGAGAATGGACACGTGTTTGTGCTGCGGCCCCTGGACTACGAGCACTTGAGGCAGACCGAGGTGACGGTCAGTGCCTCTGACGCGGGCTCTCCTCCCCTCAGAGCCAACGTCACCGTCCGCCTGGTCGTGCTGGACGAGAATGACAACGCTCCGCTTGTGCTCTACCCGGCCCAGGACGGCAGCCCAGCGTCCAGCGAGCTGGTGCCCGTGTGGGCTGAGGCGGGCTACCTCGTGGGCAAAGTGGTGGCCGTCGATGCCGACTCGGGACAGAACTCCTGGCTCTCCTACCACCTGCTGAGGGCCACCGACCCAGGGCTGTTTTCCGTGGCCGTCCAAAGCGGGGAGGTGCGTCTGAGGAGGCCGGTGACAGAGAGAGACAGCGTGAAGCAGAAGCTGGTTGTCCTGGTCAGGGACAACGGCAAGCCCCCACTGTCAGCCACGGCAGCCCTGAGCGCTCTCCTGCTCAAGGACTTCTCAGACGTGCGCCTCCCTCACAGCAGCCCGGCCCCAGAGGATCAGGACGGCTCCCTGACCACCTATTTAATCATTTCCTTGGTCTTTGTCTCGCTCCTCTTCCTCATCTCCAGCTCAGTCTTTGTCGCTCGCAAGGCGTGCAGGAGAAAGGAGCTGGAGGCCGGCCATGTGCTTTATGGTGCTGACAACGTGCAGAGCGGCCTGGCCGATGCAGCCGCTGCAGGGACCCTGCCCCGCGCCTATTGCTACGAGATCAGCCTCACAACGGGCTCGGGCAACAGCGAGTTCAAATTCCTCAGGCCCATCCTGCCCAGCCTGCCCCCACAGCACTGCGCCCTGGGCCAGGGCCCCGCTGAGGAGCAGGATTTCCCCTGTGTCCCTGTCAGCACAGAGGACATGGCCCCAGACAATGCTGGGACTCTCTCTGCAGGACAGCTCAACGCTCTTTCCTTTGACTGACATGGGTTCTGCACAGCCAGAGGCTGTATGGCCCCTTGGGTGGCTACCATCCTGGCTACAGCATGTGGCCATGGTTCCTCCACAGTATATTTGTGTTTGGAAATGGTTCAACCACCTTTTTTGCAATTTCTATTGAGAATAAACAAAGTCTTCCTTCTAAAGAACAACTACAGAAGTAAAATGCAAAGCTCTTCTCCCTTCTTTAATAATTTGTTTCAGCTCTTTTACTAACATTTCTTATAGGCCTTGACTGTATGGTTAGCACGCACAGCTGTGTTCTTGTTTCTCTTGCTGTCAGAATAGTCATAGGATGATTTTATTCTCAGCTTCATACAATTTCACTTGTCTGGAGGCCAGACAAATCATATCCTCCATGAAATGCAAAAATCCATTTTTGCACTCCATGACAAGAAGGAAGTTGCAAGTACTGGGATGCAATGTCACATGGGCACTGGGCCCTTTCTTGCCTGGATTCTGGATGTCTCTGTCTTAGAGGATGGCTCTGTGTGCTTTGCTTTCTTGTCACTATGACAGACAAAACAAACTTTCTTGTTCATTCAGACACTGAATATTTGCAGCTGCTTCAGTATTGGGGCCTGGTGGACTTGCTTCCACCCAGCCATTATCACATAGGTAATACCAGCTCAGCAGGGAAGGAGTTGATTTAGAACCTTTAAAAACAGCCTTCCTTATGTAGCTCAGAGCAGGGCATCCAAATGCACATCAAAGTCTTCCCTGGTGCACAAGAAGAGCTTGGGTGTTCTGTCACCTCAGGATTGCCTTGGAAATACAGGAGCTCAAACAGTGTTAGGGTAGACTGTAATTGAATACAGCTGTAGAATCATGTTCATTGTCATTGAATGCATTGAAGGAAAATTCCACAAATACTAAAAGAAAATTACTGGAAGTTATAGTAAAGAAGAACTTTTTAAAAAAGACATTGAGATTGGTCTTTTCATTGCTGTTTCTGAAACCCAAGGCTTCTTGATGGGACAAGAAAACTGTCCCCACATGCTTCTCTGTGTTTGTGTTAGAGCATTTGCATTCCCATGTTTGCCCTTTCTCCCCTGAAAAGCACTGAACACTGTACTGAGCCTCTAGAGAAGGATTGCCACTGCATCTAGAATTACTGGTTGTTTGAATGATGTCTGTGATGCATGAAATACTCAGAAAGTCTCCCTCACGCTGTGATGTGTTGTAATTAGGCATTATAATGTAAATTGGTGTAACTCTGAGATTAGAAACTGAAAAGATGTGTTAGCTTGAAATAAAGAGAACACACTCCCTCCTTTTGTGGAGACAGTAGTCTTTATAGAGACGTTCTTTCTGGGAGATCCCTGCCAAGTCTTTCTAAATAAGTGCAAGTTACTTTTCCGCTGTGTCCCTTGTCGGAAGGAATGTCGGGTGGGTACAGATCCCGAGTGTGCAGATGCAGCATAGAGATTGCTAATTGGCATATCCGTGCTGTCACCGCCGCCTTATCTCTGCTCGGTTTCTCCTGCTGAGGGATGAGGCTCTGTCCCTCTGGACTCAGCCTCGTCTTTCGGCTGTCCCGGCTGCGGCCGCGTTCGGTTCTTGGTCGCGGCTGTCTCGGTGGGTTCGGAACCGCGGCCGGGGCGAGCGGCAGCGCGGGCTGCGGGCGGCGGCGGCTGCAGTGCCAGCGCGCACCGCTGGGTGGTGCCCTCGGCCAAGGCGGCGCCGAGCGGCTGCGGCAGCGGAGGCGGCCGAGCCCGGCCCGGCCCGGCCCAGCCCAGCCCAGCCCTGCTCGGCTCAGCTCCGCTCAGTTCCGCCCAGTTCAGCTTAGACCAGCCCGGCAGAGCCGGGCGGAGGGGGCAGACCCTGCGGAAGGGATTGCAGCCGCTGCTGGAACAGCCCGGCTGCGTTACGCTCCGCCGGCAGAATCTGAAGCAGCGAAAGAGGACAGCCGCCTTCCACGTCGCCGCTTTCCGCGGGGAATCCGCCGGCACAGCCGCTACACCGACCCCGGCCGCCGCCGCCGCCGCCGCCGCCGCCGCCGCCGCCGCGCCATGGCGCTCGCAAGGCAAGTGCTTTGTGTCTCTGCTTTGCTGTCGCTGCCGCCCGCTCGCGCCGAGCCCATCCGCTACTCCGTGGCCGAGGAGGCGGAAAGCGGCTCCCTGGTGGGCGAGCTGGCGGAGGACGCGGGGCTGACGCCGGCGCAGCTCTCGGCTCGCCGCGCCCGCCTGGTCTCGGAGGACGGGCGGCAGCATTTTCGCTTGGAGCGCGCCTCCGGCCGCCTCGTCGTGGCGGGGAGGCTGGACCGGGAGGAGCTGTGCGGCCAGGCCGCCACCTGCATGCTCCCCTTCGAGCTGCTGCTCTCCAACCCCCTGCAGTTCTTTCGGGTCGAGGTGACTCTGGACGATATCAATGACCATTCACCCGTCTTCCCCGAGGAACGAGTCACTTTCAAGATTGTAGAGATGAGCGAGCCTGGCTCTCGTTTCCCACTGGAGGTGGCTCAGGACCATGATATTGGCAGCAATACAGTCCAGCAGTACAGCATCTCTCCGAAGAACAAGTATTTTAGTGTCTCACATGGAAGACGGAGTAATGGTGATGATTATCTTGAACTGCTCTTGGAAAAGCCACTGGACAGAGAGGAAGAGGCAGAGATGGGTTTCAGGGTTATTGCCCTTGATGGGGGTTCTCCTCTTAGAAGTGGGACCATCGAGATCTCTATTATCATTCTAGATGTAAATGATAATGTTCCCAAATTCACACAAGATCGTTATAGTGGGAGGATTATGGAAAACATGCCAGAAGGCTCTGTGGTTCTGACTGTGCTGGCAACTGATCAGGATGCAGGAGTAAATGGGGACATCTCCTATCAACTGAGCCAGGCAATGGGACAGAGTGACTCAGCATTTGTGATTGATCCCATAACTGGTGAAATAAAACTCACAAAACCTCTGGACTTTGAGGTCTCAGACCATCATGAGTTCCGTGTGAGAGCCACAGATGGTGGAGGGCTCTCAGCAATCTGCAAAGTGTTGGTGGAGGTGGTGGATGTGAATGACAATGCCCCAGAGCTGGTGGTCAGTTCCTTCAGCAGTCCCCTCCCCGAGAACACAGTGTCTGGCACGGTGGTTGCCCTGTTCTCGGTCAGGGACCGGGATTCTGGTGCCAACGGGAAGATCTCCTGTGCCCTCGAGGATCAGCTCTCCTTCTCCCTGCGGCCAGCCTATAAGAATTACTATGAGCTGGTGACAGTGAGTGCGCTGGACCGCGAGGAGACGCCTCAGTACATCCTGAGTGTTACGGCAGCAGATGCGGGGTCGCCACCTCTCACAAGCACCCAGACCTTCAGCGTGGACATCTCCGATGTCAATGACAATGCCCCCGTCTTCAACCAGACCTCCTACACCATGTACGTGCGCGAGAACAACGTCGCCACAGTGTTTGTTGGGGCCGTCAGTGCTGCGGATGCTGACGTGGGGCTCAATGCCAAGGTGACCTATTCCCTGGCTCCAGAGCAAGGGGCAGAGCGGCCCTGGTGCTCCTGCATCTCTGTGAACTCTGAGAACGGACACGTGTTTGTGCTGCGGCCCCTGGACTACGAGCACTTGAGGCAGACCGAGGTGACGGTCAGTGCCTCTGACGCGGGCTCTCCTCCCCTCAGAGCCAACGTCACCGTCCGCCTGGTCATGCTGGACGAGAATGACAACGCTCCGCTCGTGCTATACCCGGCCCAGGACGGCAGCCCAGCGTCCAGCGAGCTGGTGCCCGTGTGGGCTGAGGCGGGCTACCTCGTGGGCAAAGTGGTGGCTGTCGATGCCGACTCGGGACAGAACTCCTGGCTCTCCTACCACCTGCTGAGGGCCACCGACCCAGGGCTGTTTTCCGTGGCTATCCAAAGCGGGGAGGTGCGTCTGAGGAGGCCGGTGACAGAGAGAGACAGCGTGAAGCAGAAGCTGGTTGTCCTGGTCAGGGACAACGGCAAGCCCCCACTGTCAGCCACGGCAGCCCTGAGCGCTCTCCTGCTCAAGGACTTCTCAGACGTGCGCCTCCCTCACAGCAGCCCGGCCCCAGAGGATCAGGACGGCTCCCTGACCACCTATTTAATCATTTCCTTGGTCTTTGTCTCGCTCCTCTTCCTCATCTCCAGCGCAGTCTTTGTTGCTCGCAAGGCGTGCAGGAGAAAGGAGCTGGAGGCCGGCCATGTGCTTTATGGTGCCGACAACGTGCAGAGCGGCCTGGCCGATGCAGCCGCTGCAGGGACCCTGCCCCGCGCCTATTGCTACGAGATCAGCCTCACAACGGGCTCGGGCAACAGCGAGTTCAAATTCCTCAGGCCCATCCTGCCCAGCCTGCCCCCAGAGCACTGCGCCCTGGGCCAGGGCCCCAGTGAGGAGCAGGATTTCCCCTGTGTCCCTGTCAGCACAGAGGACATGGCCCCAGACAATGCTGGGACTCTCTCTGCAGGACAGCTCAACGCTCTTTCCTTTGACTGACATGGGTTCTGCACACCCAGAGGCTTCATAGCTCATGGGAGATGATTCATGTTGCAGCATGTGGCAGTGGTACCTCCAGACTAAATTTGTATTTTCAAATTTTTCAAATTTTAAGTTAGACTAAAAATTTTTCTTTCACTCCAAAACACAAACAAGGAAACAAAAGCAACTCTGGTTCTCTCTCTGAGGCAATAGTATGTTTCAGCTTTCATGGTCATTTCTGACTGTGTTTAAGGAAGTTGTAAACAGTCCAGCTATGCTGTTGTCTGTCTTGCTCTCCAACAAGACAGTGCAGCTTTTCTTCTGTCCTTTGTCAAAAGGGCACTCCTTGTGTCCTAGTTTGGAGACTATGCCAGATCTCTTCCTTTAAAAAATGTACAAAACCCCTTTCCCAGCTCATGTGAGCAAATATGTTGAGAGTACAGTGTCCCATGTTGTGTGAGGACTGGGTTCTTTCTTCCCTGGATTCTGGATGCCTCTCTCTGGGGTATGTGGGCTCTGTGTGCTTTGGTTTCCTGTCAGTCAGTATAGCCACTCTGTGTCTGCATATAATTCACTACTGTGGCCTGGTGGAGTTGCTCCCATCCAACCGTTGCAATGCAGGCAATTGCAGCTCACCTGGCAAGAAGACTATTCTGAACCCCTGACTACAGGAGTCTCATTTTCTTCAGGGCAGGGAAGAGCAGTAAAATGTATGACAAAATATTCTTTGTGCCCTATAAACCAGCACTCAGTGTTATGTCTCCTTGAAATATAGAATTATAACAGCACAAATTGTGTTTGGTTTACTATAACTGTACAAAGTTTTGAAAAAATGTTCATGCCTTGGCTATATTTCATAAAAAATCCATAAGTCCTTCAGAGAGTATTTTCTAAGAGTAGAATCAACATGAAATGGTAAAACAGAGATTGGTGTTGGCCTTCTTATTTTTCCTGTATACAGTGGTTCCTTTTTGGGAGTAGAAAGCTGTCTCCACATGATTTTCTCCATTTGTGTTAGGGCATGTGAATTCTCCTTTTTGCCCTTTCTCCTGCTACTCTCTGAACTGAATTTGAGCATTGTCTTTCTTTTTCTGCTTAAGGACTGCAAACCCATGTATAATAACTGATTACTTGAATGATGTCTGTGCTGTGTGGACTATTTATAAAGTCTCACACCGTGTTTTGTTGAAGTTATGAAGTTTAATATTGTAAACTTGGATACCCCTGAGTGTATAACTGAAATAAAGGGAACACCTGAATGCCTTGTGTGGAGACAGTCTTTGTGGTTTCTTTTGGCCTAGATAGTGGTTGAGTGGGCACATCTCTCCAGTTTCAAGATGCAGCTGATAAAGAAAATTAGGAGGACAATGGAATTGCTATCAGGCCTCTATGGATCTTTTGAGCACTGACCTTTAGGCTGAGATGGAGCCCAGTAATAGGCAGGTCAGGGAGACTGGACCCCACCTCCACACAGGCCCTAGGTGTGCTCTGTCCCTGTAAAGCTGTGATGTAGGGGAGTGACCTCAAATCTCCTGACAGCTGCATTCCCAGATGGTAATTTATGAAGTGTTTGTAACACTTCAGATGTAGGAATTTTAGAAAAGAATGGCACAAAGCCAGGAATTATTACCCTTGGGAAGTATTTTTAGAGAGTGCCTGGAGGTGGAAATTTGATGAGTAAAAACTGCTACCAGGGAGAAGCTTTGGTATCATGAAATGCAGAGGACTACATCAGGAATATTTCCACAAGGCCAAGATGAAAAGGTAGGTCCTGGGGAGCAAATGGTGTAGTGATGCTGACCAGAAGACTGATGAACATCAAGGTTGAAGTAATCCATAATCCAGTTAATCTGGGAAGACATAGGCTTCTGATGTGCTGTGTTCTGCTCTACAAATACATTGGTGAAGGGTTAGATTAATCTCATTTTAACCAAGGAACCCGCAGGCAGGTCTCCCTTCCCAGTATGAGCAAGAAGACTGCATGAAAACTTCTTCTACTGGAATTCTAAAAATTATGAATAAAACTGGTTTACTGTGTGAAAGTCCTGTGGTGTCTTGACTGAGTGGAACAGGGGCACACTTCCTTTCCTGGGATCAGGATCTGCTTGGCATCCTGTGTGTGGCTGAATACCTGTGGGAAGTTACTTTTACTCAGTGTTCTCCACATCTAAAGGAATGTAAGATTACCTATGCAAATCTCTTCCACTAGTGTGTGTTATAAAAGAGAGTTTGTGTGTCTCTTACTGAGATCACAAGAGAGCATCACCTTTTGTTATTAAATTTCTAGGGTTTGGGTCATTCCAGTTTGAGGCTTCAAGTGTCTGAGGCAGTCCATAATCAGATAGTTTATTATGGTTTTTACCCTGTGAGAGGGGGAGGCAGTGTCCTGTCTTGAAAGGCCTGAACACACTGCTGAGTTCTCCCAAAAAGCTCACTGGAGGTGCCTTTTAGGAAGGACTGAGACCTTAGTCCAGCCCTCCTTACCAGAAGAAATGTTCTTCTGGACTCGTTGGTCATCAATACAGATGAGCTAATCAGAGATACCAAGACTGGAGGCAGCCTGGGCTGCCATGATCATTCACTGGTCAAGTTCATAGTCCTGAGGGATATAGATCAGGCAAAGAACAAAGCCAGGAACGTAAAGTTTAGGAAAGCAAACATCCAGCTCTTAAAGGATTTAATCAAATGGCTCCCTCAGGGGAAAGTGCCCTGAAGGACAAGGGAGCAAAACAGACCTGGCAGATCTTTAGGGATGCTTTCCATACAATGCATGACCTCTAGAACCCATGTGTAGGAAAACAGGAAAAGAAGGGAACAGACCAGCATAGATGAGGGAAGACTTGCTGGTCAAACCAAGGGGCAAGAAAGAAATGAGCAGCAGTGGGACCAGGGACAAGTGTCCTGGGAAGAGTATAGGGATGCTGGCTGGTTGTGTTGAGATAGGGTCAGGTAGGCCAAGGCATGGCTGGAGATGAACTCTACATGGAATGCAAAGAATAGCAAGAAGGGCTTCTACAGGTAAGTCAGACTGAAGAAAAAGGTAAAAAAACCCCAAAACAACAAAACCCTTGTATGTCTCCTGATTAACACAACTGACAATGTGATAAAAACAGACCACAAAAAGGCTGAGGTACTCAGCCATATCTTTGTCTCGGTCATCACTGACAAGGTCTTCTCCCATACCTGTCAATTGTATGGTGCTCAAGGCAGGGACTGGGGGGGAAAAAGTGCCTCCCACTGTAAGAAAATATCAGGTTTGAGACCACCCAAAAAACTCGAACACAGAGAACTCGGCTGCTGGCTTGTGCTAACACATGGGGTTTGGAAATCTGAGGTTGCTAATGGCATTCCAATATTAAGATATATTGGCAGAAAAGGTAAGGGGAATAAAAAGGTTATCCAACAACAACTGCTGAAAAAGCTGGGTATTAGTGGGGACAATTGTGGTTTTGAATGAATGGACTATGACTAGTAATCCTTCTGCTTGTAAAGAGACTTTATATCAATATTGTATCACCATTACAAAAACATTTTCCTGTGCGGTAGCAACAATACAAGTTCGCCTCTGCCTTCTTACCGGTCCTGATCAGCTTGTCAAAGAAGAGATGGGCTGGGGAAAAGCAGAGGCAGGAGGTCCCCTCTGGACGGGGTCCGATATCTCCGTGGCGCTGCGCTGTCCCCGCGAGTTGTCCGTGGGCGCGGCAGCGCTCGGTGCCTGCAGTGCCGGGAGGAGGCTGCGGGCGCCGCTGCTGACCGAGAGGAGCGAGAGGAGCTCGGAGCGCCGCAGCCCCGCCCGCTGCGGACGGAATCCCTTGCCCGCTGCCTCTCTGACTCGGCACACGCTGGATTGGATCGTCCCCGCAGTGCGGATAGTCCTCGCAGTGCTGCACCGAGGCGGAGGGGCCAGCGGCAGCGGCCGGGAGCGGTGAGCCGGGGAAGAAATTAGAGAAATTAGAGCCGGAGCAGGGTGCAGATCCGCGGTCGGCAGGGCACACTGCTCTCTGTGTTGCGGTGCCGCTGCGGAGATGTGCGCGGCGGGGAGGCGCTGGGGCCGGCGGCAGCGAGCTCTGCTCTGGGCCGTGCTGCTGGCAGCGTGGGAGGCGGCGTGGGGGCAGCTCCGCTACTCCGTGCCCGAGGAGATGCCCAAGGGCTCGTTCGTGGGCGACGTGGCCAAGGATCTGGGGCTGCAGCTGCCGGCACTCAAAGACCGCGACGCCCACGTTTTTGACACAGGTAGGACACGGTACTTTTTTTTAGACTTGCGAAACGGCCACTTATCTATGATGGAGCAGGTGGACAGAGAGGAGATATGCGCAGCTGTTGCTAAATGTGTTCTAAGCTTTGACATTCTTGTAAAGCGTCCGATGAACATTTACAAAGGGGAGGTGGAAATACTGGATATTAACGATAATCCTCCCAGTTTCCCAGAAGGAAGAAGTGTCTTAGAAATCAGTGAGAATACTGCACCAGGTGCACGCTTCCCATTAGAGAGAGCTCATGATCCCGACATAGGAGTGAACTCTTTACAGAATTACGAATGTAGCAGGAGCAGCTATTTCACCTTGGAAGTGAAAACTGGAGATGATGGTGTGAAATATCCGGAATTATTATTGGTGAAATCTTTGGATCGGGAACAGAAGGCTGCTCATAATTTGATCCTGACAGCCACAGACAACGGGAGTCCAGTGAAATCAGGATCGACAACAATCGAAATCATTGTGTTAGATGGAAATGACAATGCCCCAGAATTTACTCAGTCTGTGTATAAGGTGACTGTAAGAGAAGACGTGGCTGTAGGAAGTCGTGTGTTACAGGTGACAGCGACTGACAGAGACGAGGGGCCAAATGCCGAAGTAAAATACTCGTTCTTTAAAATCCCAGAGAAGTTCGACAAGACTTTTAAGATGGATCCGGAAAGTGGAGAAATTGTGATAACAGAGAACTTGAATTTCGAAGAACACGAGTTTTACGAATTGGTTGTGCAAGCTCGGGATGTGGGTGGACTCTCTTCCCACAGCAAGGTACTCATCAAGGTCGTTGATGTAAACAACTACGTTCCCGAGATTGTCATTATGTCCGTGTTCACTCCGGTTCCGGAAGATACACCTCTGGGAACAGTAATAGCAATTTTCAGCGTCGAAGACAGGGATTCTGGAGCAAACGGAGAGGTGCAGTGCAGCATCAGCGACAGCCACCCGTTCCGCCTAGAGAAGTCATTCGATAACTACTACCGTGTGGTGACAGCAGAGCTACTGGACCGAGAGCAGGTGTCGGAGTACAACGTGACGGTGCGAGCGGCCGACGGCGGGTCGCCGGCGCTGCAGAGCAGCGCGGTGCTGGCGCTGCGGGTGCTGGACGTGAACGACAACGCGCCGGTGTTCGCGGAGGAGCGCTACAGCGCGCGGCTGGCGGAGAACAACGCGGCGGGCGCGCTGGTGCTGAGGGTGCGCGCCACGGACGCGGACTGGGGGCAGAACGCGCGCGTGCGCTACCGGCTGGCGGAGGGGCGGGTGCGGGGCGCGCCGCTGTCGTCGTTCGTGTCGGTGCAGGCGGAGACGGGCGCGCTGTACGCGCTGCGCTCCTTCGACTACGAGCAGCTGCGCGAGCTGCAGCTGTGGGTGCGTGCGGAGGACGGCGGCGCGCCGGCGCTGGGCAGCAACGTGTCGGTGCGGCTGCAGATCGTGGACGAGAACGACAACGCGCCGCAGGTGCTGTACCCGCCGGCGGCGGCAGCTCTGGGCTCGGGCGCCGCGTGGTCGGGCGTGGAGCTGGCGCCGCGCTGGTCGGAGGCCGGCGCGCTGGTGGCCAAGGTGGTGGCGGTGGACGCGGACGCGGGGCAGAACGCGTGGCTGTCCTACGAGCTGGCCAAGGCCACGGAGCCGGGGCTGTTCCGCGTGGGGCTGCACAGCGGCGAGGTGCGCACGGCGCGCTCGCCGCTGGCCCGCGACGCGGCGCGCCACAGCCTGGTGGTGCTGGTGAAGGACCACGGGCGGCCGGCGCTGTCGGCCACGGCCACGCTGAGCGTGGTGCTGGCCGAGAGCGTGGCCGAGCTGCTGGCCGAGCTGGGCAGCGCGGCCGACGAGGCGGCGGCGCCGGGCGAGCCGGCCGCCAGCCTGACGCGCTGGCTCGTGCTGGCCGTGGCCGCCGTGTCGTGCCTCTTCGTGGCCTTCCTGCTGCTGCTGCTGGCGCTGCGCCTGCGGCGCTGGCGCCGCCAGCAGCTGCTGCCGGCGGACAGCGGCGCCCTGCGCGGCGTGCCCGTGTCGCACTTCGTGGGCATCGACGGCGTGCGCGCCTTCCTCCAGTCCTACTCGCACGAGGTGTCGCTCACGGCCGACTCGCGCAAGAGCCAGCTGCGCTTCTCGGCCGGCAGCTGCTGCGACACCCTCCCGGCCCGACCACCAGATGAGGCTTCCGCTGATCTCGTCCCTTCAGGAGATCAAGATTCCGAAAACGGTGGGCAAGTTGCCTTTCAGGTACATTAATTTTTTGACTGTATTTAGTGGACGCGATGTTTAGGATTCTTAGGGTAGCCTCAGTTGGTTCACAGTATTAGAAACCGTGTTTCAAGATAGTCACCCGCTCATGAATATCATCTCCCGAACGCATGCTGATTCTGCCTTGTGTATTTTACGCACCATGTTCTTTACTGCTTTCAAGAGCTCTTTTTACCTAGCTTTCCTCAAGGCTGGAAGGTTCTGTTGCATGTGTAACTTCAAGGAAATCTCATTCTCTTGGTCTTCTACTGGCCGTTCCTTGAAATTGTTTAAATACTTGCTAGTACCCAGTTGCTATAATTTCAATGTAATTACCTGTATGAGCTCTCAAATTCCAGTTGAATTCGGGGATCTTGTAGCTTGAAAGCCGACACTTTGAACTCCCAGATTTCTTCCATATCCGCTTTCAACAAACGTATTATTCAATCATTTTTAAGGTGTTTGAAGAGACTATTATTAATTGGTGAAGAATTACTCTGATCGAATTTTTTTCCCACAGCTGGGTTTTGTGACTTAACTTTGTATTCAATAGAAATTGTCAGTAACTGTGCAGGCATAGTCATCGAAATAAAATATATTTACTAGAATATTGATTTTAAAAATACGTAAATGCAAACTACCATTCATCACAATCTATAATGTAGCTAATTTTGGAATGTGAGTTAATATTGAAAACATGAATTTGAACAGTGTTTCAGTGATGTAGGAAAAGGTGTGTCTAGGTTGTTACAGGCAATTCTCGTCATATAGGAGGCAGTGAATTGCCTGCAACACATTTCAACAGAATTTCCCTGCCCCCATGGAAACAACCACATCCATTTCTCAATTTATTCTGGAGATGCTCACCGTCTTGTTTGGCTTCTGAAACATTACACACTCAAATTCACGTCTTGTAGTGACAGAATGTTAATTTGTTACCAGAAGTTGTGTATAGGTGCAGCTGGATGGAAAGGAATTATCCTTGACTGGATGAACTACCACAGTTAGCAGGAAAACGCATTTTCTAACGAGACATTACTGATCCGGGGGGGGGGGGGGGGGGGGGGCTGGGGGGGGGAGTGGGTGTAGCTTGACATTGGCATCTCGGAGACCCAGGACTAGAGAATGTGCCAGAGCAACTCCATCGAGTAGATAGTGTGGAGTGTTTTCTAACTCTCCTTGTCTTCTGCATAAGGGGCTGTGATGATACATAACGTTCCTTCAGGATTTTTTGTTGTTATTTTTTGTTTGTGGGTTTGGCGATTTTTTTTCTTTACTGTAAAAGAGACTAGGATCTAATTTACAGGTAAGATACAAGGTAAAAATTTCTTACATTTTGCAAGGAATCTGTCTGTTTACTCTTGGTTGCTCAAGCAAACATAGCTGCCGCCGATATTTCCCAGTAAATGTTCTTCAACGCCTGAGACCCGGTACAGCATCTGCCTGTTTAGGATATCAGGGAGTGGTTTGTGGGATACACACACGAGTAATTCGGGGTTGGGTTGCATGGGTTTTGATAAGATGATGCTGATCTTTGAATGTCAAAAGAGATGGGATTAGGTCTGATGTGACCGCTGTGGTGTTCTCAGAGCCTGGGATTCCCAGGCTTCCCATGGCTTCGCTTGTCCATCAACGGCCACTGTTCAAAGCTGAAAACCTTAGTGTTATCTGGGGATCTCAGCTACAATAAATAAACCCAAAGCAGTGTTTCAGTGTTCGATCTGCCTTGCTTTTTCCCCTCACGGAGGCGGCATGATGGCAGCGGAGACGCCAAGCGCTCCACCCAAGAGATCAGTAAGCTGACAGTGGCACAGAGACCAAGGTCCTGCCCCACATCTCTCAAGAAAAGGGAGAGGATCTGTCCAACAAAAGACTTGCAACTCAGACAACAGGAATTCCTACATGCACGGTTACAGGACTGATAGACTTTCTGTTTCTCGCTCCTGACAATATCTGTATTTTCCAATCCTTCCCGATGCAAGGGAATGCAGGACAGGACCTTCGCACTGTTCTTTTTCTTGCACGCTGCGGTTTTCAGGCACGGACTCAGGGTGTCACTGTTGGCCAAGGCGGAGAAGCTGCTCAGGCGTCGGCTCCTCCCCGGCGCCCGCGTATTGCTGCTCCGCACTGCGCAGAGCAGAGACAAAAGCAGGAACCGCTCGACTCAGCCCGTCCTCCGATCTGCAACAGGGATTTCTTATATTTATTTCTCTCGAATACTGGTTCAGCTACCCGGAAAGGCTAATTTTTACCCGTCCACAGAATACCCTTCAGGAAGGAAGGGAATGGAGGTCAGATCGGCAGCGCAGGGCCGGGCAGGCGCTGGGCGGGTCGCGCTGCTGGCCGCGGTGCTGCTGTGCGTGTGGGGCCGGGCGGCGGCCGAGCGGCTCCGCTACGCCATCCCCGAGGAGCTGGGCAGAGGCTCGCTCGTGGGGCCGCTGGCGCGGGACCTGGGGCTCAGCGCGGACGAGCTGCCGGCGCGCAAGCTGCGGATAGTCACTGGTGACGAAAAGCAGTACTTCACTCTAGAGGAAGATAAAACAAATCTGCGTGTAAATGACAGGATAGACCGAGAGAGCATCTGCGGGGCCCTGTCGCCCTGTGTCCTTAGTTTGGAGGCGGTCGTGGAGAACCCTTTCGACATATTTCATGTGAGTGTTACTATCCAGGATATCAATGACAATGCGCCGCAGTTTGACAGAGAATTTGTTCCCATAGAAATTATCGAGTCGACGCCTCCTGGGACCAGGTTCCCACTGGGCAGTGGCAGAGACCCCGACATTGGAGTGAACTCCTTACAAAACTACGAACTTACCCCAAATCCACTCTTCTCCCTCTTAGTGAGGGAGAGCCCTGATGGGACAAAACACGCGGAACTGGTACTGGAGAAAGTCTTAGATCGAGAAAAACAGAGAAATCACCATTTGATACTGACGGCGGTGGATGGTGGAGATCCAATCCGATCTGGGACCGCACAGATTAAGATTAACGTGACTGACGCAAATGACAACCCACCAGTATTCACCAAAGAAATCTACACTGTTCGATTGATGGAAAACCTGACAGAGGGCTCCTTTGCTTTTCAGGTGAAAGCTACTGACAATGACGAAGGTACAAATGCAGAAATTACCTACTCCTTCAGCAACATAGCAAAAAGTATCCTCCAGCTCTTTACTCTGGACTCTAAAACAGGGGACGTGAAGGTTACAGGACCCTTAGATTATGAAGAAAGGAAATACTACGAATTGAGTGTTGAAGGCAAGGATGGGGGTGGGTTGACAGCACACGCCAAAGTGCACATAGACATTATAGACGTAAACGACCATGCACCAGTCCTTTCCCTCCTGCCTATCTTGAACCCGATACCCGAAGATTCAGTCCCAAGCACAGTTGTAGCTGTGATCAATGTCCGTGACAGAGATTCAGGAGAAAACGGAGAAGTGAATTGTAAAATGGACATAAATTTGCCTTTCAGATTAGAAACTTCATCAGAGAACACATACAAACTTATAATAGCCAGTGCCCTGGACAGAGAAAAAGTCTCCGCTTACAATATCACCATCACTGCCACGGACCGGGGCAGGCCGGCGCTGTGGAGCAGCGCGGAGCTGGTGCTGGAGGTGTCGGACGTGAACGACAACGCGCCGGTGTTCGAGGAGGCGGCGTACAGCGCGTACGTGGCGGAGAACAACGCGGCGGGCGCGCTGGTGCTGCGCGTGCAGGCGCGGGACGCGGACGCGGGCGCCAACGGGCGCGTGAGCTACTGGCTGGCGGGCGGCAGCGCGGGCGCGGCGGGCGCGGCGCCGCTCGTGTCGGTGGAGGCGCGGAGCGGCGCGCTCTACGCGCAGCGCTCCTTGGACTACGAGCAGTGCCGCGAGTTCACGCTGGCGGTGCGGGCGCAGGACGGCGGCTCGCCGGCGCGCAGCTCCACGGCCACGGTGCGCGTCTTCGTGCTGGACCGCAACGACAACGCGCCCCGGGTGCTGTGGCCCGCGGCGGCGGCGGCGGGCGAGGCGGCGGCAGGGGCGCCGCCTCCTTTCGAGGTGGTGCCGCGTTCAGCCGAGGCCGGCTACCTGGTGGCCAAGGTGGTGGCGGTGGACGCGGACGCGGGGCGCAACGCGTGGCTGTCCTACGAGCTGGTGCAGGCGTCGGAGCCGGCGCTGTTCCGCGTGGGGCTGCACAGCGGCGAGGTGCGCACGGCGCGGGCCGTGTCCGAGCGGGACGCGGCCAAGCAGCGAGTGGTGGCCGTGGTGAAGGACCACGGGCAGCCGGCGCTGTCGGCCACGGCCACGCTGCACGTGGTGCTGGCCGAGAGCTTGCAGGAGGCGCTGCCGGAGCTGAGCGAGCGGGCGGCGGGCGCCGAGGCGGCGGCGGCGGCGGCCGAGCTGCAGTTCTACCTGGTGCTGGCGCTGGCGCTGCTCTCGGCGCTCTTGGTGCTGAGCGTGGCGCTGGCCGTGCTGGCGCGGCTGCGCCGGGCCGGGCCGCCCGCCGTGCTGCGCTGCCTGGGCGCGCAGCGCTTCTCGGTGGCCGGCGCCGCCTTCCCGGCCGACTTCTGCGAGGGCACCTTGCCCTACTCCTACAACCTGTGCGTGGCGGCGCCGGCCCGCGCCGTGCCCGAGGCCGCTTGGCCGCCGCCGCCGCCGCCGGTGCCCGTCCTGTCGGCGGAGGAACTTCTGGGCGGCGATTCCTGCGAGAAGCCGAGCCTGAACAGCAGTGCCGTCGAGGGAGTGGTGCCTGCCGGCCCCGATGTACCACAGGTCTGTCATACCATAAACTGTTTCTCGAGCCTTTCTTAACAGGCTTTTTCATTTTCCCCAGATTGATCCATTTGTCGAGAACTGGACAGTAGCTGTCGGTCAGTGCTATTTCGGTATTTATTCCAAAAGTGAACATGCATCTGGCTATATTGAGAAGTTACATCTAGCTCTAACCCTCTTATGTTTACCGTGCCATGTTTTGAGAGAAAGCTGCTAGGTCAAGTGAGGCTGACTGTTTTTCCCCCCTGATATTATTTGTCTGATGCAACCCGTATTTTAATTCTGTTTCCAGAACTGCCGTGTTATGGCCCATGTTTTGAGGGAATGCTCCTGCCGAAATGGCAGCATTAATGGGACAGATATATATTATTCAGTCTTGGTTTTTCAAAGGTCTTTTTAACAATTTTTTTGTCAGTTCAACGAAGAGCATGGATTCTTGCTCTGCAGAAAGAGATCCACTGAGTCTATGTACCAGAATTCCTAAAAGGGAATTAACACTTTGGATTTTTTAGGAGGTCGGGGCATGTGTTTGCTTGTTATTTAAGGTTTTTTTCCTGAGATGTGTGCATTTTCGACATGAAAGGAGAAATTACAGGTTGTTCCTCCTTGCTGGAAGAATGTCAAGTGTGTTTGGGAATAAGTTTTCTTCAGGAGTGGTAGGCGGGGATGGTTGTTTATTCCAGTCATAATTTTTCTCTGCAGTTCATTCTGTGTTTTTGTTTTTTGTGTGTGTGTTTTTTGTTTCTTTTTTTTTTTTTTTAACCTCACTCTTTCTGGTGAAGGTGGAGAATTGGGCCTGAAAATCACAGCAAATCAAACCCAAGTCATACCACACTAGTCTATTTTTTTTTCAAACCCTCTCTTTTATATTATCCCTTCCTCTCTAAGATAAGGTTTTGGACGTGGTAGAGCACGTGTATCATTGAATACTAAACCGAGGAATTAGGTCTCTTGTATTTTTATATGCCTCTTTACCAGGACATACACACATAGAGAAAAATTACAAGCAAGTATGCAAAATTACAGAAACTGAGCACTCGAATAGAGTATTTTTGCACTTTTATTTAGTTTAAAATTTGTCCAACCAAGATGAAGATTGAGCAATTAGGCAAATACTTTTATAGAAATATCAAGCATTTGCACCGTGATTTCTGGCAAAAGGAAAGATTTTTCTAGGTCATTCAAACTATCGAATGAATTGTTTAAATTTAAATGTGTATAAACTATACAAACCTTAAATTTATGTGGCTTCTTAAGAAAGGTAAATCACACATTATAGACAACTGTTATCTGTCTGTAATCACCGTCGAGTTTGATACGGTGGGCCGCAGAATAGGGGCAGTAGCCAAGGCAGATTTACCTGTTTCTTCTTACCATTTGCCCCGCAATTTGCGGGGAGATGAAGAGATGTTTCGGGCCAGGCTCACTGCAGGTGCTTCCTGCCTTATGGTCGGCTGCAATACAGTCAGTGCGGAGTGGTCAAGTGACTTACAACCGAAAACCGCGGGGTGGGGGAGGATACTTTTCCAGCATCGGTGGCAAACGGGAAGGTTTTCTACTGAGTGAAGGCAGAGCACCGGGCAGACGGCAGAGTAACCCACCTCTCCTCAGCTCTACGGGTATGGGGTGTTATGGTTGTCAGTTTTAGTGGATCGACCCCAGCTTCTTCCACCTTTGAATATCTTATCCAAGTCACTGCAAATGGAGTAGATAATATAACTTAGACCGTGTTCTGTATTGACTGAAAATACGCCACTCTTGGGTTAATGAGCTCTGCTTCTCTGAGAGCGGGAGTGGGTGTCTGATTATTCCGTGATATGTCTCAGAGCAGCTATATTATGCTGTCTCTGAGCCAGTAATACAGGAACGACGTCTAAATTTTAGGGTTTTTTTCCTAATAAGATAGGCTTTCGTGTATTCTACATGTTACTAGTGAGCAAAAAATTATTACACACCGTATATTGACACTAGCAAGTGATTTTTCAGTGGGGGAAAAGTACTGTTACCAAGGGTGGACTCTGCCATCCTGTCAGTCGGGATCACCTGGAGGATCAAAGACGAGACCGTATGGACACAATCAGAAGAAGGAAATGGCCGCTAGACGGGACCTGATGTCTCGGTGGCGACTGTGCTGTCCCCGCGAGCTGCCCGAGAGCGAGGCAGGACCGCAGCGCTCGGCAGCGCTCGGTGCCTGCAGTGCCGGGAGGAGGCTGCGGGCGCCGCTGCTGACCGAGAGGAGCGAGAGGAGCTCGGAGCGCCGCAGCCCCGCCCGCTGCGGATCCGTTCCATCGTTCCCGCAGTCTGTCTCGGCGGCGAAGAGCTTGCGAACGTCCCCGCGGTGGGGAACCGTGCTGCGGAGAGACGGAGTGGTCGGCGGCAGCGGCTGTGAGGGGCAAGCCGAAGAGAGACAGGAAATTGGAGCAGGATCGACATTACAGCGACAGAGATGTGCACGGCGAGGAGGCGCTGGGGCCGGCGGCAGCAGAGAGTTCTGCTATTGGGAATGCTGATGGCAGCATGGGAGGCGGCGTGGGGGCAGCTCCGCTACTCCGTGCCCGAGGAGATGCCCAAGGGCTCGTTCGTGGGCGACGTGGCCAAGGACCTGGGGCTGCAGCTCCTGGAACTGAATGATCGGGGAGTGCGCATCCGGAACAAAGGTAGGACGCAGTATTTCGCAGTGCACGGGAAGACGGGACATTTAGTGACGGCAGAAAGGATCGACAGAGAGCAGCTGTGCCGGCTGGTAGAGAAATGCGTGCTGCGCTGTGAGCTGATAGTGGAAGGACAGATGCAGGTTTACGGAATCGAAGTGGAGATCACAGATATTAACGACAATGCACCCAGCTTCAGAGAGGCCGAAAAAGAACTGAGACTAAGCGAGACGACAGCCTTGGGGTCTCGGTTTCCCCTGGCCGAAGCTCACGACCCAGATTTGCCTCGGAACTCCCTGCAGAGCTACGAGCTGAGCGGCGACGAGCACTTCTCGCTGGCCGTGCAGGCGGGCCCCGGCGGCGATCAGCGTCCCGAGCTGGTGCTGGCGAAGGCGCTGGACCGGGAGGAGGCGGCGTTTCACGAGCTGGTGCTGAGGGCGATGGACGGCGGCGATCCGGCACGGACGGGCACGGCTCGGATCCGCGTGACGGTGCTGGACGCGAACGACAACGCGCCCGTGTTCAGCCAGGAGGAGTACACGGTGCGTGTGCCCGAGGACGTGCCCGTGGGCTCAGTCCTCGTCACTGTCACGGCCACGGACGCCGATGAGGGTCTGAACGGGCAAGTGAAATACAGCTTTCGTAAAATTTCAGATCGAGCCTTAGAACTTTTTATTCTCGACTCTGAGAAAGGGGAAATAACTGTTAAGGAGGTCTTGGATTTCGAGGAAATTTCCTCCCATGAACTTGAGGTTCAGGCACAAGACGGAGGAGAGCTTTTTGACACAGCGAAAGTTATTATCACAGTAACAGATGTCAATGACCATGCGCCCGAAATAACAGTATCCTCGGTGGTGAGTGCAATCTCCGAGGATGTTCAGCTGGGGACAGTTGTTGCCCTGCTACATGTTCAGGATGGCGACTCGGGAGCAAACGGTGATGTGCGCTGCTCCCTACACGGAGACGTCCCGTTCCGTCTGGAGAAATCCTATGATGACTACTACCGTGTGGTGACAGCGAGAGAGCTGGACCGGGAGCAGGTGTCGGAGTACAACGTGACGGTGCGAGCGGCCGACGGCGGGTCGCCGGCGCTGCAGAGCAGCGCGGTGCTGGCGCTGCGGGTGCTGGACGTGAACGACAACGCGCCGGTGTTCGCGGAGGAGCGCTACAGTGCGCGGCTGGCGGAGAACAACGCGGCGGGCGCGCTGGTGCTGAGGGTGCGCGCCACGGACGCGGACTGGGGGCAGAACGCGCGCGTGCGCTACCGGCTGGCGGAGGGGCGGGTGCGGGGCGCGCCGCTGTCGTCGTTCGTGTCGGTGCAGGCGGAGACGGGCGCGCTGTACGCGCTGCGCTCCTTCGACTACGAGCAGCTGCGCGAGCTGCAGCTGTGGGTGCGTGCGGAGGACGGCGGCGCGCCGGCGCTGGGCAGCAACGTGTCGGTGCGGCTGCAGATCGTGGACGAGAACGACAACGCGCCGCAGGTGCTGTACCCGCCGGCGGCGGCAGCTCTGGGCTCGGGCGCCGCGTGGTCGGGCGTGGAGCTGGCGCCGCGCTGGTCGGAGGCCGGCGCGCTGGTGGCCAAGGTGGTGGCGGTGGACGCGGACGCGGGGCAGAACGCGTGGCTGTCCTACGAGCTGGCCAAGGCCACGGAGCCGGGGCTGTTCCGCGTGGGGCTGCACAGCGGCGAGGTGCGCACGGCGCGCTCGCCGCTGGCCCGCGACGCGGCGCGCCACAGCCTGGTGGTGCTGGTGAAGGACCACGGGCGGCCGGCGCTGTCGGCCACGGCCACGCTGAGCGTGGTGCTGGCCGAGAGCGTGGCCGAGCTGCTGGCCGAGCTGGGCAGCGCGGCCGACGAGGCGGCGGCGCCGGGCGAGCCGGCCGCCAGCCTGACGCGCTGGCTCGTGCTGGCCGTGGCCGCCGTGTCGTGCCTCTTCGTGGCCTTCCTGCTGCTGCTGCTGGCGCTGCGCCTGCGGCGCTGGCGCCGCCAGCAGCTGCTGCCGGCGGACAGCGGCGCCCTGCGCGGCGTGCCCGTGTCGCACTTCGTGGGCATCGACGGCGTGCGCGCCTTCCTCCAGTCCTACTCGCACGAGGTGTCGCTCACGGCCGACTCGCGCAAGAGCCAGCTGCGCTTCTCGGCCGGCAGCTGCTGCGACACCCTCCCGGCCCGGCCGCCGCCCGACGAGCCCGCGCCGCTGCTCGGGGACCACGATCCTGCCGGCGCTCGTCCCGTGGATTCCGCCTCTGTCCCGGTGAGTTCCCCATACCAGTTTTTCTCCACTATTCCTTATTCTGTTGCTTCTCTACTCTTTTCCGGCTTTTCTCTGTCCTTCAGATCGATGTTTGCTGACAAGGATGGAAAAGTATCTTTTAGGGACGTGCTAATTGCGGGGCTTCCTAGTGCACCATAATGGACGTGCGGTCGGGTCTGAGTTTTTCAGCTTGTGAGGGATGCAGGATAAGGGAGACTGCTCTTGCCTGCAGGGCTTTTTTTATGAAGCTGTTTCTGTATCATATGATCCTCACTTCCTCGGTATCTTTTGATGGACATGTAGTGTTTCACCTCCTTCCTGCTTCTTCTCTGAGATATATTTGGCAGACAAATATTTCTTTCCTCTTAGTACAGAGTTTTAAGGACACCTGTTCGAGGGCCATAGGTTATCCCGGTGCATTATGAAGGCAAGTGGTCTGAATAACCCGCATTTTGATGGAAGCGTCTTTCAAAGTATCAAAGTCAAGAAACAATATGCAAGATTTTAGAGGCAGGATATGCAAATACTGGGCTCTGTGTGTGAAAGACTGCTAATGGATACAAGGTTTCAGTGTCCATTTCTAGTATAATGTAATGCAATTTGCTCCTTCCCAATATGTGTGTCTTAACAGATATTACTGCAGTTCTATTGAGAGCCGTGGGGTATTTACATAATGTAATGTATTTAATTAATATCCTTAAGTATTCCAATCTGAAATGTCACAATGGGAGCTTTGCAATAAGGAAATTCATTACATCCCTACTTTTAATATTTAGGTTATGTATTTCCTCCAAGAGCTGTAATCCAGGGGAGTCTGATCCCTTCCTTTCTGCAGATGCTACATTATTGTCTTGTTCTTTGTACTGATCTCAAGCTGGGCCTTTGTATCTGGTAGTATCTGACCACAGCTCTTACATTTGCTTGGCTGTCCCATACATGCCTTTTATTTTTACAACTCGACAGGGAAATGGGGGCATCCAGAGCTTCCCTCTGTCTGCCCTGGAAGGTCTGGGACCCTGACAGGGGATCAGAAACCCCCCTGGACAGAGCCCCCAGAGACACTGTCTGTGATCTCTGTCCATGCAAAACAGTTTTCAATCTTACAGGATGAATTACAAGTTCTGAGTGTTTGATATAAGTAATAATTAAGTGTGGCATGGGTGCAAAAGTAAAAATTTAGGACTCTAGATTAGTGGTTCAAAGGGGACAAATGCAGAAAACTGGGTGTGTCTTGTCCTTTATCTCCTTCTTCATGCCCTCCATGATTCACTGTGGTGTTGACATTTTTCTGTTGGTTCAGGCTGGGGACACACTGTTCAACATAGGTGACAGGTATTGGCACGTTCTTGTAAATCCAGCCCAGGGAGTTTCTGGTATTTAATGTTTGTAACATCCCACTGAGGTCAGAGCCCCACACGCTGCCCTGCAGGACAGAGCTGCGGCAGGGCAGCAGAACATGTTAGAGATAAACAGAATAAACAACCTGGAAACCAGCACAGACCAATTATGGCTTCTTCTTTGGCAGTGGGGCAGAAAGACAGAGACTTTCTGTAATCTTGGAATCATCAATACCTCAAATTCCGACAGGGAAAGACATTGATAGGTGTGTTTCCTTCAATTTTTAATGGAAGAATTTGTCTTATTTCTCACATGCACATATTAAGAAGTCAAATATTAGCCATGGTAATCTGTCTTTCAACTTTTCTTGCAGTGGAGTACCTCTGCTAATGACAATAAACCATACAATCTGTAACGAGTTTGAGGAGACTCTTGCAGGTGCAGTGTGGCAGGAAGAACTGTTGAAGAGAAAGCTGGTGTTTTTATAACTTCAATGGTCCATTGCTGGACTACACAAAATGAATATGCTCAGATTAGAAATGACCAAGATGTGGATTCATACATTTGCTTTCCTGTAATAGGGTGCTCTCTGTGAATGATAGTTAAACTGCTGACTTGTTTGTAATGACCAGGTAAAGGTGGGCCTGTGTGTGTCTGAAACTTTATCTAAAAATAGAATCACTGATCTTACTTGACAGGGAGAGATTGGCCCCTAAACAGACAAAGGTGGGTTCAATGATCCAGTAATCTGGGTGTGCCTTCATGTCATGCCTAGTGCCAAGGCCTGTGCCACTTATACCAAGTGCCCTTTTCCTGTGTCCAGAGGAGGATGGCAATCCTCCAATGAATTTGTCTGCAAGCAATGCCCAGGGAAGTGCATGCTTCAGGGGTTCTGTGTCTAAGAAATGCTGTGGGAAATGTCATTTCTCCAGCTATATGTCCTTGTTACAGTTATGAGGTAGAATTTCATTGTGGTTGTACTAAGCTTTCCCAAGCCTTGAGCAGACCTTCAGATGTTATTAATGGCTCTTGCTTGTATGATGTTACTGCTGATGGTTTGTTGGTAGTGAAATTGGTAGGATTGTAGGGATGGGAGAGTTAAATTTACGTGCAGAGTCTGGGTTTGGGGCTTTTTATTTGAAAGCATGTGTCAGAAAGTCATTAATTTTATCCTCTGTCATGTCTGATACACCTCTTCCCTGTGAGCGGTAGCTGTTGGATGTGGACATAAACATCACATTAATGGTTGCAGAGTGACATATGTTCTAGAATGTCCATGTGCTTAGGAAGAATGATAATGTCTTTGAGTTGATTGTGGTCTGTGTCTTTAATTGAGTTGCCTATTGCTTATGCCTGTTAGAACATGTTATATTTCTTCAAGTATCAGTGATGAGCAGAGTCCATATGGGTGGACCTGTGTTGTGATCCCTGTTCTCCATAAGGAGAAGTTGTGTGGAAAACTTCTTCCACTGTTGTCTGTCTGCAAAGGGGTCCCTGTTGGGTGATGTCTGAGCATTCTGCCTGCACAGAGACAGGGCAGGTGAAAGAGCTGCTGAAAAATCTAATGGGTTGGTGTAGATATTCAGTATTCCCTAGCTGTCAAATGGATCACATAATTATGGTTCTGTGCATTTTTGTTTGCTTTTTCTTCAAAGAAATTACTTGGAGTGTTATACCTGTGTATATTATATGTGTTTCTTATGTACTTGCTACAGATGACACATGTTAGGCCTTCAAAGTTAGGCCTTTCAACTCAGTTAGGCCTTCAAAGTTAGTTAGGCCTTCAAACTCTGTTAGGCCTTTTAAAATTAGTTCGGTGTTTTAAACTTATTTAGGCCTTTTAAACTTTGTTAGGCCTTCAAACTCTGTTAGGCCTTTAAATCAAGGCCTTCAAAGTTAGGCCTTCAAATTTGTGGGGCATGACCAGGCCAGGAAAGCTGGTGAAGCTCTTGAGTGTTTGATGCAGTCAAGTCACACTTGTAGTCCAGAAGAAGATTTCAAGGTCACACTTCCAGCCTGAGACCTCAGTGGGTTCCAGGTGCTCTCAGGGATGAATTTCCTTGCCCACAGAAAAGGCTGAGATTTCCTCCTGGTGAGCTTCTCTGAAAGAACTCCTATTGTATACATGCAATGCTTGTGTGGGTTCCTTTTTTCTTTTCTTGACATGTCATTACAGCTGATGTGGAATGAGGGCCTTTGAAGGGGGTTCATCTCTGTTCTAATTTTGTCATATGTTAGGAGATGTAAAAATGACCTTAGGAGAACTCACATCTTTGTGGATCTGTGCATGTGATAAGAGAGGAAGTGTTTAGCTTGATAAAGAGTTCATGAACGTGGTAATTACATTTTCCACCTTGGGTCTCAGTTCAAGCTCTGTTTCCTGGCAGGCCATGGTTCATGTTTCTTTCCCCCTCGTGAGTGCTGCCTTGCAGGAAATAGTAACTTCCATTGAGAACCAAATGAAGACAGAATGTTGTGTGTGAAGAAAATGAAAAATTGTTTAACTCAAGTGGGTAGCTGTAAAATGCTGCTGTCCAATTCCACTTCCCGGGGTTCTTCTTGTGTCTCTGAGGATTACACGGCTACGTGCTGCTGTCTGTGATTTCCTGCACTGCTCAGGCCCTGACGTGTCACAGTAGCCAATGATTGGCCCCATGGATGGCAGTGGGAGGTATTTTGTTTAGCTTCTTTGCTATTGTAAGTACCAAGGATTTCTGTTGTTCTGTTGCTTAGTAAAGTCATTTAGTCCAGTCAGAGGGACCTCATAGTCCTTTCATATTCCTGCAGCTTGCTTAGCTTGCACCTTGAGGCCTCAGTGAGTTTCCACATGCTCTGGGAAAGAATTTTTAAGGCTGTCTTGAGGTGAAGCACCATAAAATCACAGTACTGAAATATCTCCACATCTCTGATGGGGTCAGATGAAAGTTTGATCTTTGTATATGAGTCTTCAGAATTCATTGAAAACCATTCAGATGATTTTGCAGTCCTAAAATGGACTGGGGAGTTGTTGGAAATTTTTCCTAGACATTAGGAAAATCAAAGCTATGGAAATATTAAATCAATAATTGTGGCAGACCTTTTTTTTTTGAGTTTCCTCCAAAAGCACAGAAGGTTTTCTGTATGAAAGGAGAGTCAGTCTAAGGACAGACACAAGACAGAGTCTGTACTGCTTTGCACTTTCTTATTCTCTACCATTTGTATGCACATTGTCATTTATCTGAGAGCAGAATCACCATTTCTGGGCTTCATATTTCTCTGCAAGTGTTAATCACTGCAAAAACGTCCTTTTGATTTACATGGGTTTTGCACAGTTGATGAGCAAACAGTATCTGAGCCACCACAGGAACAATTGTCAATTATCTCAGCAATCTTATTTATAAATTTTGGCTTCAATTCTTTGAATGTGCATGAGGAAAACAATTTGTATTTTAGGAGCACATATTTCCTTTCTGATTTTTGTGCCATCTGAAACCAGAGTGTGAAAAAATCTTTGATAAGGTGTAATACTTGTTTCCATGTCTCTTGCAGCTACAATGCAATATCGCATGGATATTGCTAGTGCAATCATAAGGGTTCCTCCCTGTCGTTAAGCAAGTGGGTCTGCTCTTGCTGTCGGCGGTGGCGGCGGAACCCGGGCCCGGTGCCGCCGCCGAGCCCCGCCCAAGCCGGGCCCCCTTGAGCGCGGCCGTCCGGCGGCTGCAGTGGCGCGGCGGCGCCTCCGGGTGCCGCTGTTGGCCGCCGCCGAGCGGCGCTGGAGCCGCCGCCGCCGCCGCCGCAGCGTCCTGCCCCCGCAGGCTGCTCGCTCGCCCGGCGCCGGCCGCAGCGGCAGCGGCACCGCCACCGGCAGCAGCGGCGGCGGCGGCGAGAGGCGGGGAGAGGCGGCCCGAGCGGGCTGGCTGCGCTGCGGCGGCCCCTGCGCTGCGTGGCGAGAGCGGCTGCAAGGGAAGCGGGGCAGCGGCGGGAGGCAGGAGCGCGGCGAGCGCCGGCGGCAGAGAATGGCGGTGAGGCGGCGGCAGAGGCGCGGGCCGGGCGGCGGGCGAGCGCTGCTGGCCGCGGTGCTGCTGTGCGTGTGGGGCCGGGCGGCGGCCGAGCGGCTCCGCTACGCCATCCCCGAGGAGCTGGGCAGAGGCTCGCTCGTGGGCCCGCTGGCGCGGGACCTGGGGCTCAGCGCGGACGAGCTGCCGGCGCGCAAGCTGCAGGTGGCGTCTGCCGGCAAGAAGCAGCTGCAATACTTCACGGTGAGTGAGAAGAACGGGAACCTGTACGTGAACGAGAGGCTGGACCGGGAGGAGATGTGCGGTGCGTCGCCGACCTGCTCCGTCAGCTTCGAGGTGCTGATGCAGAACCCGCTGAACATTTTCCACGTTGAAGTGGCGATCGAGGATGTGAATGACAACTCACCACGCTTTCTGCGAAACAAATTTCAGCTAGAGATAAACGAACTTACTTCACCCGGTGCCCGATTTTACTTGGGCATAGCCGAGGATCCTGACGTGGGAAGTAATTCGCTGCAAGGCTACGAGGTGGAGGCTAACGGGTACTTCACGGTGGAGGTGAAGGAGAGCCAAGACGGCAGCAAATCCGCAGAGCTGGTGCTGCGCTACTCACTGGACCGGGAGAGCGAGCCCAGCCTGCGGCTGCTGCTGACAGCACTGGATGGGGGAGACCCACCTCGGACTGGCACCGCCGAGCTCTGGATCAACGTCACCGACGCCAATGACAACCCACCCGTGTTCGCGCAGGACGGGTACCGCGTCAGCCTGCGTGAGGACACGCCTCCTGGAACAATAGTGCTGAATGTGTCGGCCTCAGACGCCGATGCAGGCACCAACGCACACATTACATACGGCTTCGGAGAGATGCCGGACAAGGTGCTTCAGAAATTCATGGTGGATGGCCACAGAGGGATGATCACACTTCAAGAGGCGCTGGACTTCGAGGACACGAGCACGTTTAGCCTGGCTGTGGAGGCGACAGATGGCGGCGGTTTGGTGGCACACTGCAAGGTGGAGGTAGAGGTTCTGGACGTGAATGACAATCCCCCTGAGATCACAATTCTGTCGCTTTCGAGCCCGGTGCCTGAGGACGCGCCTGCCGGCACCGTGGTGGCCCTGCTGAACGTACACGATCCGGACTCGGGCGAGAACGGCCAGGTGTCGTGCGAGCTGTCGGGAGAGGCGCCGCTGTCGATCGTGGCGTCGTCGGGCGGCTCGTACAAGGTGGTGACGGCGGGTGCGCTGGACCGAGAGCAGGCGTCCGAGCACCGCGTGACGGTGGTGGCCCGGGACCGGGGCAGGCCGGCGCTGTGGAGCAGCGCGGAGCTGGTGCTGGAGGTGTCGGACGTGAACGACAACGCGCCGGTGTTCGAGGAGGCGGCGTACAGCGCGTACGTGGCGGAGAACAACGCGGCGGGCGCGCTGGTGCTGCGCGTGCAGGCGCGGGACGCGGACGCGGGCGCCAACGGGCGCGTGAGCTACTGGCTGGCGGGCGGCAGCGCGGGCGCGGCGGGCGCGGCGCCGCTCGTGTCGGTGGAGGCGCGGAGCGGCGCGCTGTACGCGCAGCGCTCCTTGGACTACGAGCAGTGCCGCGAGTTCACACTGGCGGTGCGGGCGCAGGACGGCGGCTCGCCGGCGCGCAGCTCCACGGCTACGGTGCGCGTCTTCGTGCTGGACCGCAACGACAACGCGCCCCGGGTGCTGTGGCCCGCGGCGGCGGCGGCGGGCGAGGCGGCGGCAGGGGCGCCGCCTCCTTTCGAGGTGGTGCCGCGTTCAGCCGAGGCCGGCTACCTGGTGGCCAAGGTGGTGGCGGTGGACGCGGACGCGGGGCGCAACGCGTGGCTGTCCTACGAGCTGGTGCAGGCGTCGGAGCCGGCGCTGTTCCGCGTGGGGCTGCACAGCGGCGAGGTGCGCACGGCGCGGGCCGTGTCCGAGCGGGACGCGGCCAAGCAGCGAGTGGTGGCCGTGGTGAAGGACCACGGGCAGCCGGCGCTGTCGGCCACGGCCACGCTGCACGTGGTGCTGGCCGAGAGCTTGCAGGAGGCGCTGCCGGAGCTGAGCGAGCGGGCGGCGGGCGCCGAGGCGGCGGCGGCGGCGGCCGAGCTGCAGTTCTACCTGGTGCTGGCGCTGGCGCTGCTCTCGGCGCTCTTGGTGCTGAGCGTGGCGCTGGCCGTGCTGGCGCGGCTGCGCCGGGCCGGGCCGCCCGCCGTGCTGCGCTGCCTGGGCGCGCAGCGCTTCTCGGTGGCCGGCGCCGCCTTCCCGGCCGACTTCTGCGAGGGCACCTTGCCCTACTCCTACAACCTGTGCGTGGCGGCGCCGGCCCGCGCCGTGCCCGAGGCCGCTTGGCCGCCGCCGCCGCCGCCGGTGCCCGTCCTGTCGGCGGAGGAGCTTCTGGGCGGCGATTCCTGCGAGAAGCCGAGCCTGAACAGCAGTGCCGTCGAGGGAGTGGTGCCCACCGGCCCCGATGCACCTCAGGTCTGTAAATCTGCATTTTGCTACTGTTGTCCTCGGGCGATTTCGTCCTTTCTTCCTCTCATTTCCGCCGCGTTTTATACGTGAGGTATGGTGCTATGTCTCTGCGTGACGAGATGATAAAGCTGAGTCACTCTCCCCTCGAAGAGTAAGCATTTAGTTGCGGCAGTTTTGGTTTTTCTGTGGTGTCGTTTTCATGTTCTAATATAAGTTTTCTAAAAGTTTCATGTTGTGTTAAATTGTATTAGTAGTCCTTGTAAAGACAAATCTTACTCTATAGATGGAGATGTGCTTAATCTGTAGGATGGACTTGGGAAAAACAAAATTGACACTTGATCCTGGGGATTTTTCTTTCCTGATAATTTTTTTTTTTTTCTGTATGATGCACATATGGATTCCAGTGGAAGGCAGGTTGCAAACCCTCGTGGTAATTCTTCCTTTTCATTATTATACTCATAAAGGCAATCTGAGAGTGGGATTATGTCAATGGACTGTGTCGGTTTTTACAAGAATAGACCAGTGAGAATGGGAAAACATTCATCAAATGTCAAAGAATCTGCCAAAATGACGATTTAAGTACTTGAATAAAGTCCATTTGTACATTTATCCATGGTGCCCGCTCTTTAGGTCATGCAGCTCTTCTATTTCTATTCTACAGTTATTTCTTGAAAATCTATATTACCAAAGTGAATAATAAAGAATTAGATTAATGCTTTACTAACAAGCTTAAGCTCCTTTCGCCTTGGGTTTTGAGAAAATGAAAGCCCTTTCTTGTCACTACAGAACGACTTACTAAATGTAAGCTTGTATTTACTTTGCTTATTCTGGCAAGATTCATTGCAGATACTTCCTGATTCTATGTTATCTGTAGTACACGCAGTGAAAAGTGCTCCAGGAACCTACATTCTGAAATCGGGGGATGGGAGATAGTGATCTTTGAGTATCCAGGGCTTCTCCTCCTGTCCTCTGTCCCCATGAATGTCCTATAGTGAGACATCCCAGAGCACCTGGCAGGTGCCTGAGTTTTCTCATAGCAGTTGTAAGGGCCTGTGTTAGGCCCCACCTTCTTCCGGCTTTAAACTCCTCTTTTTAGTCAGCCATAGTGCATTATGCAGTAATTAATTTAGACCGTCTCCTGTATGAATTGGAGAATTTAAAGCAAGGTTTCTGCCGTTGGGTGAATGAACCTGATATCTCCGCTACCCCTGCGGGCACAGTTTTGTGTTTGATCATCGCATTGTGTATCTGTAAGGCTCTTTTGTTTGGTTTTTGTCCTACGAGTCGTTCAAGAAGCAGGGAATCAGCTCGTGTTTTTAGACTGATAGGATAGGACTAAGACTTTTCTACACAATAGAATCAGACAAGATATTTACCTATATTGCCGGCAGCAAATAATATTTTTCTGTGAGTTAAAAACTCCCCGCTCACGAGACACCTCTGCTTTCCTCACGATCGTGATGTGTTCGAGCATAGAAGAGGAGATCGGCTGGAGAAAAGCGGGAGGTATGTGCGGCAAATGTCTCCTTCCCGCAGCGCTCGGTGCCTGCAGTGCCGGGAGGAGGCTGCGGGCGCCGCTGCTGACCGAGAGGAGCGAGAGGAGCTCGGAGCGCCGCAGCCCCGCCCGCTGCGGATCCGCTCGGTCTCTCGCTCCGTATTAAGCTCGGCTACCGAGCGGTCTGCGGTCGTCCCTGTGGTGCGGAACCGTGCTGCGGAGAGGCGGCGGTGCCGGAAGAAGCGAGTGGAGAGCAGAACGGGAGCGGGATCGGCGGAGTGACCGGCAGGGAGCAGCCGACGTGTTTGCAGTTCAGGCGGTGCCGCTGCGGAGATGTGCGCGGCGGGGAGGCGCTGGGGCCGGCGGCAGCGAGCTCTGCTCTGGGCCGTGCTGCTGGCAGCGTGGGAGGCGGCGTGGGGGCAGCTGCGCTACTCCGTGCCCGAGGAGATGCCCAAGGGCTCGTTCGTGGGCGACGTGGCCAAGGACCTGGGGCTGCAGCTGCCGGAGATCCGCGATAATGCCGTCCGCGTTGTCTCCAAGGGTAGGACGCAGTATTTTGCTGTGCACGGGAAGACGGGACATTTAGTGACGGCAGAGAGGATCGACAGAGAGCAGCTGTGCGAGAGTGTGCAGCAATGCGTGCTGCGCTGTGAGCTGATAGTAGAGGGGAAAATGAAGTTCTATGAAATAGAAGTGGAAATCAGAGACGTTAACGACAACGACCCCAGCTTCAGAGAGACGGAAAAAGAATTAAGAGTGAACGAGATGACAGCTCCGGGATCGAGGTTTCCCCTCCGAGAAGCACGAGACCCGGATGCGGGCCGGAATTCCCTGCAGAGCTACGAGCTGAGAGGCGACGAGCACTTCTCGCTGGCCGTGCAGGCGGGCCCTGGCGGCGATCAGCGTCCCGAGCTGGTGCTGGCGAAGGCGCTGGACCGGGAGGAGGCGGCGTTTCACGAGCTGGTGCTGAGGGCGATGGACGGCGGCGATCCGGCACGGACGGGCACGGCTCGGATCCGCGTGACGGTGCTGGACGCGAACGACAACGCGCCCGTGTTCAGCCAGGCGGAGTACACGGTGCGTGTGCCCGAGGACGTGCCCGTGGGCTCCGTCCTCGTCACCGTCACGGCAACGGACGCCGATGAGGGTCTGAACGGGCTCGTGAAATACAGCTTCCATAAAATTTCAGCCCAGGCGTCTGATCTTTTCCACCTGGATTCTGTGTCAGGAAAAATAATGCTGAAAAATTATTTGGACTTCGAGGAAATCTCCTCCCATGAACTTGAGGTTCAGGCACATGACGGAGGTGAGCTTTTTGACATAACGAAAGTTATTATTACAGTGACAGATGTCAACGACAATGCGCCCGAGATTTTGGTGCAATCAGCACTGAGCGCGATTTCCGAAGACGCCCCAACGGGGACGGTGGTTGCCCTGTTGCATGTGCAGGATCTGGACTCGGGGACCAACGGAGAGATGCACTGCTCGCTGGATGAGGATGTCCCGTTCCGGCTGCAGAGCTCGAAAGGCAATTATTACAGTGTGGTGACAGCGAGAGAGCTGGACCGGGAGCAGGTGTCAGAGTACAACGTGACGGTGCGGGCGGCCGACGGCGGGTCGCCGGCGCTGCAGAGCAGCGCGGTGCTGGCGCTGCGGGTGCTGGACGTGAACGACAACGCGCCGGTGTTCGCGGAGGAGCGCTACAGCGCGCGGCTGGCGGAGAACAACGCGGCGGGCGCGCTGGTGCTGAGGGTGCGCGCCACGGACGCGGACTGGGGGCAGAACGCGCGCGTGCGCTACCGGCTGGCGGAGGGGCGGGTGCGGGGCGCGCCGCTGTCGTCGTTCGTGTCGGTGCAGGCGGAGACGGGCGCGCTGTACGCGCTGCGCTCCTTCGACTACGAGCAGCTGCGCGAGCTGCAGCTGTGGGTGCGTGCGGAGGACGGCGGCGCGCCGGCGCTGGGCAGCAACGTGTCGGTGCGGCTGCAGATCGTGGACGAGAACGACAACGCGCCGCAGGTGCTGTACCCGCCGGCGGCGGCAGCTCTGGGCTCGGGCGCCGCGTGGTCGGGCGTGGAGCTGGCGCCGCGCTGGTCGGAGGCCGGCGCGCTGGTGGCCAAGGTGGTGGCGGTGGACGCGGACGCGGGGCAGAACGCGTGGCTGTCCTACGAGCTGGCCAAGGCCACGGAGCCGGGGCTGTTCCGCGTGGGGCTGCACAGCGGCGAGGTGCGCACGGCGCGCTCGCCGCTGGCCCGCGACGCGGCGCGCCACAGCCTGGTGGTGCTGGTGAAGGACCACGGGCGGCCGGCGCTGTCGGCCACGGCCACGCTGAGCGTGGTGCTGGCCGAGAGCGTGGCCGAGCTGCTGGCCGAGCTGGGCAGCGCGGCCGACGAGGCGGCGGCGCCGGGCGAGCCGGCCGCCAGCCTGACGCGCTGGCTCGTGCTGGCCGTGGCCGCCGTGTCGTGCCTCTTCGTGGCCTTCCTGCTGCTGCTGCTGGCGCTGCGCCTGCGGCGCTGGCGCCGCCAGCAGCTGCTGCCGGCGGACAGCGGCGCCCTGCGCGGCGTGCCCGTGTCGCACTTCGTGGGCATCGACGGCGTGCGCGCCTTCCTCCAGTCCTACTCGCACGAGGTGTCGCTCACGGCCGACTCGCGCAAGAGCCAGCTGCGCTTCTCGGCCGGCAGCTGCTGCGACACCCTCCCGGCCCGGCCGCCGCCCGACGAGCCCGCGCCGCTGCTCGGGGACCACGATCCTGCCAGCGCCCTCCCCATGGATCCCACGGCACCCTTGGTGAGTTTCTCGGGTCGAATTCTGTCCGTGGCCCTTCCTCCTCCTACTTCCCTGTCCTTTTCCCCTCCGGTCTCTGTCCTTAGTAGGGAAGTATTCTGACAAGTAAGGCATAGCTTCGGTGACGGATTTTCTTGTGGTTCTTGCAGTGTGAGGTGGAGGAAGGCTCCACGCACTGGTTTCAGATTCAGTCTGAACGTACATATATTGGCGTAGATGTTGGCTAGGAATTCGTGAGTGTTTGTGGTTTCATCAGGCACTAAGTAGTTTCTGTGCCGTGAAATGTGAAATACCCATGAGCGTTTCGGTATAAGCTGTTGTGAATGGATAGGTTGTATTAGTAGCAAATTGTAGTTTTCATTCTTTGCTGATTCAGGTGTCTTGCCAAGCTTTTTTTCTCCACTATTCCTTATTCTGTTGCTTCTCTACTCTTTTCTGGCTTTTCTCTGTCCTTCAGATCAATGTTTGCTGACAAGGATGGAAAAGTATCTTTTAGGGACGTGCTGATTGCGGGGCTTCTTGCTGCACCATGATGGACATGCGGTCGGGTCTGAGTTTTTCAACTTGTGAGGGATGCAGGATAAGGGAGACTGCTCTTGGCGTAATTTTTTGACATTAACTTGTTTCTATATTATATTATCCTCACTTCCTCAGTATCTTTTGATGGACATGTAGTGTTTCACCTCCTTCGTGCTTCGTATCAGAGATATATTTGGCAGACAAATATTTCTTTCCTCGTCGTACAGAGTTACAAGGATACCTGTTTTAAGGCCATAGGCTGTCCTGGTGCATATTGAAGGGAAACAGTCTGAATAACTGGCATTTTTGATGGAACCCTCTTTCAAAGTATCAAGGTCAAGAAACAATATACAAGATTTTAGATTCAGGAGATGCAAATACTGGGCTATGTGTGATTTATTAAAAAAAATTGAGATTGTTCTAGTACCGATATCCAACTGTGACGAACAAAAACTCTCTAACAGTTTAAAGTTAGAATGTGTATGTTTATTCGACGCCGGGTAGTGTGTGAGATAGCTCCCAAATACACACCGCACCTTCCAGGTGACTACAGAGCCTTTTTATCCATACAAGTATTGAATACACAAAATACAAATACATATTCATCATTTTGTTACATCCCCTTCCCCGCTTTGTATGCTAATCACTCCAAAAGCTATTAAGCATGCGTAGTTTGTCCCTTGAAATGGGTCAGCGGTCCCAAAATGAGAAAGTAAATGAAGTCTTCCTCGTTCTGACCTTTCTACCTTTTCAATCCAAATACGTCAAATGAACTCTTGGTAGAACTCCCATTCCTTGTCTTCAATTGGTTTCAGAAAAGAGGAGGCCCACAATTGTCTTATGTTCCTAAAAGCTCTTTGTCAGTTTCTATATTCTTGATTATAAACCCAGCTAAATAAATATTTGTGCTGACAAGCAATCAATTCTTAATTAACTATTAACTCCTAACTTCATCAAGACCTACTAATTTATTTTAATTAAATCTATTAAGGCTTATTTCTAAATAAAATCTTAGCTCCTCTAAAATCTCAAAATTCCTTAAAATTTACTTTTCATGTGTGTGAAAGACTGCTAATGGATACAAGATTTCAGTGTCCATTTCTAGTATAATGTAATGCAATTTGCTCCCTCCCAATATGTGTGTCTTAACAGATATTACTGCAGTTCTATTGAGAGCCGTGGGGTATTTACAGGTTAATGGAATGTATTTAATAAATAGCCTTGTATATTCCAATCTGAAATGTCACAATGGGAGCTTTGCAATAAGGAAATTCATTACATCCCTACTTTTAATATTTAGATTATGTATTTCCTCCAAGAGCTGTAATCCAGGGGAGCATGATCCCTTCATTTCTTCAGCTGTTATCTTATTGTCTTGTTGTTTGTACTGATCTCAAACTGGGCCTTTGTATCCGATAATATTTGATCTCAGCTCTTACATTTGCTTGGCTGTCCCATATGTGCCTTTCATTTTTACAACACGACAGGGAAAGTCATTGATACATGTGTTTCCTTCAATTTTTAATGGAAGAATTTGTCTTATTTCTCAGGTGCACACGTTAAGAAGTCAAATATTGTAGATTGTAGCCATTGTAGATTGTCTCTGCAACTTTTCTTGCAATGGAGTACATTTGCTAATGACAATAAACCATACAATCTGTAATGAGTTTGAAGAGACTCTTGCAGGTGCAGTGGAGGGAGGAAGTACTGCTGGAGAGACAGCGGGTGTTTCTTTAACTTCAATGGTCCATTGCTGGACTACACAAAATGAATATGCTCAGATTAGAAATGATCAAAATGTGGATTCATACATTTGCTTTCCTGTAATGGGCTACTCTGTGTGAATAATAGTTAATCTGCTGACTTGTTTTTCATGACCAGGTAAAGGTGGGCCTGCGTGTGTCTGAAACTTTATCTGAAAATAAAATCACTGATCTTACTTGACAGGGAGAGACTGGCCCCTAAGCAGACAAAGGTGGGTTCAATGATCCAGTAATCTGGGTGTGCCTTCATGTCATGCCTAGTGCCAAGGCCTGTGCCACTTATACCAAGTGCCCTTTTCCTGTGTCCAGAGGAGGATGGCAATCCTCCAATGAATTTGTCTGCAAGCAATGCCCAGGAAAGTGCATGCTTCAGGGGTTCTGTGTCTAAGAAATGCTGTGGGAAATGTCATTTCTCCAGCTATATGTCCTTGTTAAGTTATGAGGTAGAATTTCATTGTGGTTGTGCTAAGCTTTCCCAAGCCTTGAGCAGACCTTCAGATGTTATTAATGGCTCTTGCTTGTATGATGTTACTGCTGATAGTTTGTTGGTAGTGAAATTGGTAAGATTGCAGGAATGGGAGAGTTGAATTTACCTGCAGAGTGTGGGTTTGGGGCTTTTTATTTGAAGCATGTGTCAGAAAGTCATTAATTTTATCTTCTGTCATGTCTGATACACCTCTTCCCTGTGAGCGGTAGCTCTTGGATGTGGACATAAACATCACATTAATGGTTGCAGAGTGACATATGTTCTAGAATGTCCATGTGCTTAGGAAGAATGATGATGTCTTTGAGTTGATTGTGACCTGAGTCTTTAACTGAGTTGCCTATTGCTTATGCCTGTTAGAACATGTTACATTTCTTCAAGTATCAGTGATGAGCAGAGTCCATATGGGTGGAACTGTGTTGTGATCTCTGTTCTCCATAAGGAGAAGTTGTGTGGAAAACTTCTTCCACTGGTGTCTGTCTGCAAAGGGGTCCCTGTTGGGTGATGTCTGAGCATTCTGCCTGCACAGAGACAGGGCAGGTGAAAGAGCTGCTGAAAAATCTAATGGGTTGGTGTGGATATTCAGTATTTCCTAGGTGTCAAATGGATCACATAGTTATGGTTCTGTGCATTTTTCCTTGCTTTTTCTTCAAAGAAATTACTTGGAGAGTCTTACCTATGTATATTATATGTGTTTCTTATGTACTTGCTACAGCTGACACAAGGTAGGCCTTGAAAGTTACTTAGGCCTTTAAACTTAGTTAGGCCTTCAAAGTTTGGCCTTTCAACTTAGTTAGGCCTTCAAAGTTAGTTAGGCCTTCAAAATCTGTTAGGCCTTTAAAATTAGTTTGGTGTTTTAAACTTAGTTAGGCCTTTTAAACTTTGTTAGGCCTTCAAACTCTGTTAGGCCTTTAAATCGAGGCCTTCAAATCTGTGGGGCATGACCAGGCCAGGAAAGCTGGTGAAGCTCTTGAGTGTTTGATGCAGTCAAGTCACACTTGTAGTCCAGAAGAAGATTTCAAGGTCACACTTCCAGCCTGAGACCTCAGTGGGTTCCAGGTGCTCTCAGGGATGAATTTCCTTGCCCACAGAAAAGGCTGAGATTTCCTCCTGGTGAGCTTCTCTGAAAGAACTCCTATTGTATACCTGCAATGCTTGTGTGGGTTCCTTTTTTCTTTTCTTGACATGTCATTACAGCTGATGTGCAATGAGGACCTGTGAAGGGGGTTCATCTCTGTTCTAATTTTGTCATATGTTAGGAGATGTAAAAATGACCTTAGGAGAAGCCACATTTTTGTGGATCTGTGCATGTGATAAGAGAGGAAGTGCATAGCTTGATAAAGAGTTCATGAATGTGGTAATTACATTTTCCACCTTGGGTCTCAGTTCAAGCTCTGTTTCCTGGCAGGCCATGGTTCATGTTTCTTTCCCCCTCGTGAGTGCTGCCGTGCAGGAAATAGTAACTTCCATTGAGAACCAAATGAAGACAGAATGTTGTTTGTGAGGAAAATGAAAAATTGTTTAACTCAAGTGGGTAGCTGTAAAATGTTGCTGTCCAATTCCACTTCCCTGGGGATTCTTCTTGTGTCTCTGAGGATTACACGGCTACGTGCTGCTGTCTGTGATTTCCTGCACTGCTCAGGCCCTGACGTGTCACAGTAGCCAATGATTGGCCCCATGGATGGCAGTGGGAGGTATTTTGTTTAGCTTCTTTGCTATTGTAAGTACCAAGGATTTCTGTTGTTCTGTTGCTTAGTAAAGTCATTTAGTCCAGTCAGAGGGACCTCATAGTCCTTTAATATTCCTGCAGCTTGCCTAACTTGCACCTTGAGGCCTCAGTGTGTTTCCATGGGAAAGAATTTTTAAGGCTGTCTTGAGGTGAAGCACCATAAAATCACAGTACTGAAATATCTCCCCCTCTCTGATGGGGTCAGATGGAAGTTTGAGGTTTGTATATGAATCTTCAGAATTAATTGAAAACCATTTGGCTGATTTTGCAGTCCCATAATGTACTGGGGAGATGTTGGGACTTTTGCGTAAAGGTTAGGAAAATCAAAATAATGGAAATATTAAATCAAGAATTGTGGCAGGCCCTTTTTATTGAGTTTCCACCAAAAGTACAGAAGATTTTTTGTATGAAAGGAGAGTCATTCTAAGGACAGACACAAGACAGAGTCTGTACTGCTTTGCACTTTCTTAGTCTCTGCCATTTGTATGCACTTTGTCATTTATCTGAGAGCAGAATCACCGTTTCTGGGCTTCATATTTCTCAGCAAGTGTTAAATACTGCAAAAACGTCCTTTTGATTTACATGGGTTTTGCACAGTTGATGAGCAAACAGTATCTGAGCCACCACAGGAACAATTGTCAATTATCTCAGCAATCTTATTTATAAATTTTGGCTTCAATTCTTTGAATGTGCATGAGGAAAACAATTTGTATTTTAGGAGCACATATTTCCTTTCTGATTTTTGTGCCATCTGAAACCAGAGTGTGAAAAAATCTTTGATAAGGTGTAATACTTGTTTCCATGTCTCTTGCAGCTACAATGCAATATCGCATGGATATTGCTAGTGCAATCATAAGGGTTCCTCCCTGTCGTTAAGCAAGTGGGTCTGCTCTTGCTGTCGGCGGTGGCGGCGGAACCCGGCCCCGGTGCCGCCGCCGGGCCCCGCCCAAGCCGGGCCCCCTTGAGCGCGGCCGTCCGGCGGCTGCAGTGGCGCGGCGGCGCCTCCGGGTGCCGCTGTTGGCCGCCGCCGAGCGGCGCTGGAGCCGCCGCCGCCGCCGCCGCAGCGTCCTGCCCCCGCAGGCTGCTCGCTCGCCCGGCGCCGGCCGCAGCGGCAGCGGCACCGCCACCGGCAGCAGCGGCGGCGGCGGCGAGAGGCGGGGAGAGGCGGCCCGAGCGGGCTGGCTGCGCTGCGGCGGCCCCTGCGCTGCGTGGCGAGAGCGGCTGCAAGGGAAGCGGGGCAGCGGCGGGAGGCAGGAGCGCGGCGAGCGCCGGCGGCAGAGAATGGCGGTGAGGCGGCGGCAGAGGCGCGGGCCGGGCGGCGGGCGAGCGCTGCTGGCCGCGGTGCTGCTGTGCGTGTGGGGCCGGGCGGCGGCCGAGCGGCTCCGCTACGCCATCCCCGAGGAGCTGGGCAGAGGCTCGCTCGTGGGGCCGCTGGCGCGGGACCTGGGGCTCAGCGCGGACGAGCTGCCGGCGCGCAAGCTGCAGGTGGCGTCTGCCGGCAAGAAGCAGCTGCAATACTTCACGGTGACTGAGGAGAACGGGAACCTGTACGTGAACGAGAGGCTGGACCGGGAGCAGATGTGCGGTGCGTCGCCGACCTGCTCCGTCAGCTTCGAGGTGCTGATGCAGAGCCCGCTGAACATTTTCCACGTTGAAGTGGCGATCGAGGATGTGAATGACAACTCACCACGCTTTCTGCGAAACAAATTTCAGCTAGAGATAAACGAACTTACTTCACCCGGTGCCCGATTTTACTTGGGCATAGCCGAGGATCCTGACGTGGGAAGTAATTCGCTGCAAGGCTACGAGGTGGAGGCTAACGGGTACTTCACGGTGGAGGTGAAGGAGAGCCAAGACGGCAGCAAATCCGCAGAGCTGGTGCTGCGCCACTCACTTGACCGGGAGAGCGAGCCTAGCCTGCGGCTGCTGCTGACAGCACTGGATGGGGGAGACCCACCTCGGACTGGCACCGCCGAGCTCTGGATCAACGTCACCGACGCCAATGACAACCCACCCGTGTTCGCGCAGGACGGGTACCGCGTCAGCCTGCGTGAGGACACGCCTCCTGGAACAATAGTGCTGAATGTGTCGGCCTCAGACGCCGATGCAGGCACCAACGCACACATTACATACGGCTTCGGAGAGATGCCGGACAAGGTGCTTCAGAAATTCGTGGTGGATGGCCACAGAGGGATGATCACACTTCAAGAGGCGCTGGACTTCGAGGACACGAGCACGTTTAGCCTGGCTGTGGAGGCGACAGATGGCGGCGGTTTGGTGGCACACTGCAAGGTGGAGGTGGAGGTTCTGGACGTGAATGACAATCCCCCTGAGATCACAATTCTGTCGCTCTCGAGCCCGGTGCCTGAGGACGCACCTGCCGGCACCGTGGTGGCCCTGCTGAACGTACACGATCTGGACTCGGGCGAGAACGGCCAGGTGTCGTGCGAGCTGTCGGGAGAGGCGCCGCTGTCGATCGTGGCGTCATCGGGCGGCTCGTACAAAGTGGTGACGGCGGGCGCGCTGGACCGAGAGCAGGCGTCCGAGCACCGCGTGACGGTGGTGGCCCGGGACCGGGGCAGGCCGGCGCTGTGGAGCAGCACGGAGCTGGTGCTGGAGGTGTCGGACGTGAACGACAACGCGCCGGTGTTCGAGGAGGCGGCGTACAGCGCGTACGTGGCGGAGAACAACGCGGCGGGCGCGCTGGTGCTGCGCGTGCAGGCGCGGGACGCGGACGCGGGCGCCAACGGGCGCGTGAGCTACTGGCTGGCGGGCGGCAGCGCGGGCGCGGCGGGCGCGGCGCCGCTCGTGTCGGTGGAGGCGCGGAGCGGCGCGCTGTACGCGCAGCGCTCCTTGGACTACGAGCAGTGCCGCGAGTTCACGCTGGCGGTGCGGGCGCAGGACGGCGGCTCGCCGGCGCGCAGCTCCACGGCCACGGTGCGCGTCTTCGTGCTGGACCGCAACGACAACGCGCCCCGGGTGCTGTGGCCCGCGGCGGCGGCGGCGGCGGGCGAGGCGGCGGCAGGGGCGCCGCCTCCTTTCGAGGTGGTGCCGCGTTCCGCCGAGGCCGGCTACCTGGTGGCCAAGGTGGTGGCGGTGGACGCGGACGCGGGGCGCAACGCGTGGCTGTCCTACGAGCTGGTGCAGGCGTCGGAGCCGGCGCTGTTCCGCGTGGGGCTGCACAGCGGCGAGGTGCGCACGGCGCGGGCCGTGTCCGAGCGGGACGCGGCCAAGCAGCGAGTGGTGGCCGTGGTGAAGGACCACGGGCAGCCGGCGCTGTCGGCCACGGCCACGCTGCACGTGGTGCTGGCCGAGAGCTTGCAGGAGGCGCTGCCGGAGCTGAGCGAGCGGGCGGCGGGCGCCGAGGCGGCGGCGGCGGCGGCCGAGCTGCAGTTCTACCTGGTGCTGGCGCTGGCGCTGCTCTCGGCGCTCTTGGTGCTGAGCGTGGCGCTGGCCGTGCTGGCGCGGCTGCGCCGGGCCGGGCCGCCCGCCGTGCTGCGCTGCCTGGGCACGCAGCGCTTCTCGGTGGCCGGCGCCGCCTTCCCGGCCGACTTCTGCGAGGGCACCTTGCCCTACTCCTACAACCTGTGCGTGGCGGCGCCGGCCCGCGCCGTGCCCGAGGCCGCTTGGCCGCCGCCGCCGCCGCCGGTGCCCGTCCTGTCGGCGGAGGAGCTTCTGGGCGGCGATTCCTGCGAGAAGCCGAGCCTGAACAGCAGTGCCGTCGAGGGAGTGGTGCCCACCGGCCCCGATGCACCTCAGGTCTGTAAATCTGCATTTTGCTACTGTTGTCCTCGGGCGATTTCGTCCTTTCTTCCTCTCATTTCCGCCGCGTTTTATACGTGAGGTATGGTGCTATGTCTCTGCGTGACGTGATGATAAAGCTGAGTCACTCTCCCCTCGAAGAGTAAGCATTTAGTTGCGGCAGTTTTGGTTTTTCTGTGGTGTCGTTTTCATGTTCTAATATAAGTTTTCTAAAAGTTTCATGTTGTGTTAAATTGTATTAGTAGTCCTGGTAAAGACAAATCTTACTCTATAGATGGAGATGTGCTTAATCTGTAGGATGGACTTGGGAAAAACAAAATTGACACTTGATCCTGGGGATTTTTCTTTCCTGATAATTTTTTTTTTTTTCTGTATGATGCACATATGGATTCCAGTGGAAGGCAGGTTGCAAACCCTCGTGGTAATTCTTCCTTTTCATTATTATACTCATAAAGGCAATCTGAGAGTGGGATTATGTCAATGGACTGTGTCAGGCAATCCACCAGGTGCGAAAGTCGGGTGAAATACAATTGTGAAAGAGTATATCGCCAATTCTGTGGGAATTCTGCTATCGAAATAACAGGAATGGGAAAAGAAGAAGGAGCATTTAGCTGTTGTTAACAGTGTTTTCACATTCTGCGTGATACTTCAATCTTTTTTTTTCTTTTTTTTTTGACATTCCTGATGTTTCTTTCATTCACAAGTAGAAGGAAAGTGCCAAAAAAAAAAAAAAAAAAAAAGAAAAAGAAAAAAAAGAAAGAAAAAAGATCTGCTTTTCTTTCTATATGATTTTTACAGAAAGAGAGCATATTTTGTATCTTGCTTAAATTGTCCTCCATTTTTTTATTTCAATAGTTGTTACATCGGTTTTTACAAGAATAGACCAGTGAGAATGGGAAAACATTCATCAAATGTCAAAGAATCTGCCAAAATGACGATTTAAGTACTTGAATGAAGTCCATTTGTACATTTATCCATGGTCCCCGCTCTTTAGGTCATGCAGCTCTTCTATTTCTATTCTACAGTTATTTCTTGAAAATCTATATTACCAAAGTGAATAATAAAGAATTAGATTAATGCTTTACTAACAAGCTTAAGCTCCTTTCGCCTTGGGTTTTGAGAAAATGAAAGCCCTTTCTTGTCACTACAGAACGACTTACTAAATGTAAGCTTGTATTTATTTTGCTTATTCTGGCAAGATTCATTGCAGATACTTCCTGATTCTATGTTAGCTGTAGTACACGCAGTGAAAAGTGCTCCAGGAACCTACATTCTGAAATCGGGGGATGGGAGATAGTGATCTTTGAGTATCCAGGGCTTCTCCTCCTGTCCTCTGTCCCCATGAATGTCCTATAGTGAGACATCCCAGAGCACCTGGCAGGTGCCTGAGTTTTCTCATAGCAGTTGTAAGGGCCTGTGTTAGGCCCCACCTTCTTCCGGCTTTAAACTCCTCTTTTTAGTCAGCCATAGTGCATTATGCAGTAATTAATTTAGACCGTCTCCTGTATGAATTGGAGAATTTAAAGCAAGGTTTCTGCCGTTGGGTGAATGAACCTGATATCTCCGCTACCCCTGCGGGCACAGTTTTGTGTTTGATCATCGCATTGTGTATCTGTAAGGCTCTTTTGTTTGGTTTTTGTCCTACGAGTCGTTCAAGAAGCAGGGAATCAGCTCGTGTTTTTAGACTGATAGGATAGGACTAAGACTTTTCTACACAATAGAATCAGACAAGATATTTACCTATATTGCCGGCAGCAAATAATATTTTTCTGTGAGTTAAAAACTCCCCGCTCACGAGACACCTCTGCTTTCCTCACGATCGTGATGTGTTCGAGCATAGAAGAGGAGATCGGCTGGAGAAAAGCGGGAGGTATGTGCGGCAAATGTCTCCTTCCCGCAGCGCTCGGTGCCTGCAGTGCCGGGAGGAGGCTGCGGGCGCCGCTGCTGACCGAGAGGAGCGAGAGGAGCTCGGAGCGCCGCAGCCCCGCCCGCTGCGGATCCGCTCGGTCTCTCGCTCCGTATTAAGCTCGGCTACCGAGCGGTCTGCGGTCGTCCCTGTGGTGCGGAACCGTGCTGCGGAGAGGCGGCGGTGCCGGAAGAAGCGAGTGGAGAGCAGAACGGGAGCGGGATCGGCGGAGTGACCGGCAGGGAGCAGCCGACGTGTTTGCAGTTCAGGCGGTGCCGCTGCGGAGATGTGCACGGCGGGGAGGCGTTGGGGCCGGCGGCAGCGAGCTCTGCTCTGGGCCGTGCTGCTGGCAGCGTGGGAGGCGGCGTGGGGGCAGCTGCGCTACTCCGTGCCCGAGGAGATGCCCAAGGGCTCGTTCGTGGGCGACGTGGCCAAGGACCTGGGGCTGCAGCTGCCGGAGATCCGCGATAATGCCGTCCGCGTTGTCTCCAAGGGTAGGACGCAGTATTTTGCTGTGCACGGGAAGACGGGACATTTAGTGACGGCAGAGAGGATCGACAGAGAGCAGCTGTGCGAGAGTGTGCAGCAATGCGTGCTGCGCTGTGAGCTGATAGTAGAGGGGAAAATGAAGTTCTATGAAATAGAAGTGGAAATCAGAGACGTTAACGACAACGACCCCAGCTTCAGAGAGACGGAAAAAGAATTAAGAGTGAACGAGATGACAGCTCCGGGATCGAGGTTTCCCCTCCGAGAAGCACGAGACCCGGATGCGGGCCGGAATTCCCTGCAGAGCTACGAGCTGAGCGGCGACGAGCACTTCTCGCTGGCCGTGCAGGCGGGCCCTGGCGGCGATCAGCGTCCCGAGCTGGTGCTGGCGAAGGCGCTGGACCGGGAGGAGGCGGCGTTTCACGAGCTGGTGCTGAGGGCGATGGACGGCGGCGATCCGGCACGGACGGGCACGGCTCGGATCCGCGTGACGGTGCTGGACGCGAACGACAACGCGCCCGTGTTCAGCCAGGCGGAGTACACGGTGCGTGTGCCCGAGGACGTGCCCGTGGGCTCCGTCCTCGTCACCGTCACGGCAACGGACGCCGATGAGGGTCTGAACGGGCTCGTGAAATACAGCTTCCATAAAATTTCAGCCCAGGCGTCTGATCTTTTCCACCTGGATTCTGTGTCAGGAAAAATAATGCTGAAAAATTATTTGGACTTCGAGGAAATCTCCTCCCATGAACTTGAGGTTCAGGCACATGACGGAGGTGAGCTTTTTGACATAACGAAAGTTATTATTACAGTGACAGATGTCAACGACAATGCGCCCGAGATTTTGGTGCAATCAGCACTGAGCGCGATTTCCGAAGACGCCCCAACGGGGACGGTGGTTGCCCTGTTGCATGTGCAGGATCTGGACTCGGGGACCAACGGAGAGATGCACTGCTCGCTGGATGAGGATGTCCCGTTCCGGCTGCAGAGCTCGAAAGGCAATTATTACAGTGTGGTGACAGCGAGAGAGCTGGACCGGGAGCAGGTGTCAGAGTACAACGTGACGGTGCGGGCGGCCGACGGCGGGTCGCCGGCGCTGCAGAGCAGCGCGGTGCTGGCGCTGCGGGTGCTGGACGTGAACGACAACGCGCCGGTGTTCGCGGAGGAGCGCTACAGCGCGCGGCTGGCGGAGAACAACGCGGCGGGCGCGCTGGTGCTGAGGGTGCGCGCCACGGACGCGGACTGGGGGCAGAACGCGCGCGTGCGCTACCGGCTGGCGGAGGGGCGGGTGCGGGGCGCGCCGCTGTCGTCGTTCGTGTCGGTGCAGGCGGAGACGGGCGCGCTGTACGCGCTGCGCTCCTTCGACTACGAGCAGCTGCGCGAGCTGCAGCTGTGGGTGCGTGCGGAGGACGGCGGCGCGCCGGCGCTGGGCAGCAATGTGTCGGTGCGGCTGCAGATCATGGACGAGAACGACAACGCGCCGCAGGTGCTGTACCCGCCGGCGGCGGCAGCTCTGGGCTCGGGCGCCGCGTGGTCGGGCGTGGAGCTGGCGCCGCGCTGGTCGGAGGCCGGCGCGCTGGTGGCCAAGGTGGTGGCGGTGGACGCGGACGCGGGGCAGAACGCGTGGCTGTCCTACGAGCTGGCCAAGGCCACGGAGCCGGGGCTGTTCCGCGTGGGGCTGCACAGCGGCGAGGTGCGCACGGCGCGCTCGCCGCTGGCCCGCGACGCGGCGCGCCACAGCCTGGTGGTGCTGGTGAAGGACCACGGGCGGCCGGCGCTGTCGGCCACGGCCACGCTGAGCGTGGTGCTGGCCGAGAGCGTGGCCGAGCTGCTGGCCGAGCTGGGCAGCGCGGCCGACGAGGCGGCGGCGCCGGGCGAGCCGGCCGCCAGCCTGACGCGCTGGCTCGTGCTGGCCGTGGCCGCCGTGTCGTGCCTCTTCGTGGCCTTCCTGCTGCTGCTGCTGGCGCTGCGCCTGCGGCGCTGGCGCCGCCAGCAGCTGCTGCCGGCGGACAGCGGCGCCCTGCGCGGCGTGCCCGTGTCGCACTTCGTGGGCATCGACGGCGTGCGCGCCTTCCTCCAGTCCTACTCGCACGAGGTGTCGCTCACGGCCGACTCGCGCAAGAGGCAGCTGCGCTTCTCGGCCGGCAGCTGCTGCGACACCCTCCCGGCCCGGCCGCCGCCCGACGAGCCCGCGCCGCTGCTCGGGGACCACGATCCTGCCAGCGCCCTCCCCATGGATCCCACGGCACCCTTGGTGAGTTTCTCGGGTCGAATTCTGTCCGTGGCCCTTCCTCCTCCTACTTCCCTGTCCTTTTCCCCTCCGGTCTCTGTCCTTAGTAGGGAAGTATTCTGACAAGTAAGGCATAGCTTCGGTGACGGATTTTCTTGTGGTTCTTGCAGTGTGAGGTGGAGGAAGGCTCCACGCACTGGTTTCAGATTCAGTCTGAACGTACATATATTGGCGTAGATGTTGGCTAGGAATTCGTGAGTGTTTGTGGTTTCATCAGGCACTAAGTAGTTTCTGTGCCGTGAAATGTGAAATACCCATGAGCGTTTCGGTATAAGCTGTTGTGAATGGATAGGTTGTATTAGTAGCAAATTGTAGTTTTCATTCTTTGCTGATTCAGGTGTCTTGCCAAGCTTTTTTTCTCCACTATTCCTTATTCTGTTGCTTCTCTACTCTTTTCTGGCTTTTCTCTGTCCTTCAGATCAATGTTTGCTGACAAGGATGGAAAAGTATCTTTTAGGGACGTGCTGATTGCGGGGCTTCTTGCTGCACCATGATGGACATGCGGTCGGGTCTGAGTTTTTCAACTTGTGAGGGATGCAGGATAAGGGAGACTGCTCTTGGCGTAATTTTTTGACATTAACTTGTTTCTATATTATATTATCCTCACTTCCTCAGTATCTTTTGATGGACATGTAGTGTTTCACCTCCTTCGTGCTTCGTATCAGAGATATATTTGGCAGACAAATATTTCTTTCCTCGTCGTACAGAGTTACAAGGATACCTGTTTTAAGGCCATAGGCTGTCCTGGTGCATATTGAAGGGAAACAGTCTGAATAACTGGCATTTTTGATGGAACCCTCTTTCAAAGTATCAAGGTCAAGAAACAATATACAAGATTTTAGATTCAGGAGATGCAAATACTGGGCTATGTGTGATTTATTAAAAAAAATTGAGATTGTTCTAGTACCGATATCCAACTGTGACGAACAAAAACTCTCTAACAGTTTAAAGTTAGAATGTGTATGTTTATTCGACGCCGGGTAGTGTGTGAGATAGCTCCCAAATACACACCGCACCTTCCAGGTGACTACAGAGCCTTTTTATCCATACAAGTATTGAATACACAAAATACAAATACATATTCATCATTTTGTTACATCCCCTTCCCCGCTTTGTATGCTAATCACTCCAAAAGCTATTAAGCATGCGTAGTTTGTCCCTTGAAATGGGTCAGCGGTCCCAAAATGAGAAAGTAAATGAAGTCTTCCTCGTTCTGACCTTTCTACCTTTTCAATCCAAATACGTCAAATGAACTCTTGGTAGAACTCCCATTCCTTGTCTTCAATTGGTTTCAGAAAAGAGGAGGCCCACAATTGTCTTATGTTCCTAAAAGCTCTTTGTCAGTTTCTATATTCTTGATTATAAACCCAGCTAAATAAATATTTGTGCTGACAAGCAATCAATTCTTAATTAACTATTAACTCCTAACTTCATCAAGACCTACTAATTTATTTTAATTAAATCTATTAAGGCTTATTTCTAAATAAAATCTTAGCTCCTCTAAAATCTCAAAATTCCTTAAAATTTACTTTTCATGTGTGTGAAAGACTGCTAATGGATACAAGATTTCAGTGTCCATTTCTAGTATAATGTAATGCAATTTGCTCCCTCCCAATATGTGTGTCTTAACAGATATTACTGCAGTTCTATTGAGAGCCGTGGGGTATTTACAGGTTAATGGAATGTATTTAATAAATAGCCTTGTATATTCCAATCTGAAATGTCACAATGGGAGCTTTGCAATAAGGAAATTCATTACATCCCTACTTTTAATATTTAGATTATGTATTTCCTCCAAGAGCTGTAATCCAGGGGAGCATGATCCCTTCATTTCTTCAGCTGTTATCTTATTGTCTTGTTGTTTGTACTGATCTCAAACTGGGCCTTTGTATCCGATAATATTTGATCTCAGCTCTTACATTTGCTTGGCTGTCCCATATGTGCCTTTCATTTTTACAACACGACAGGGAAAGTCATTGATACATGTGTTTCCTTCAATTTTTAATGGAAGAATTTGTCTTATTTCTCAGGTGCACACGTTAAGAAGTCAAATATTGTAGATTGTAGCCATTGTAGATTGTCTCTGCAACTTTTCTTGCAATGGAGTACATTTGCTAATGACAATAAACCATACAATCTGTAATGAGTTTGAAGAGACTCTTGCAGGTGCAGTGGAGGGAGGAAGTACTGCTGGAGAGACAGCGGGTGTTTCTTTAACTTCAATGGTCCATTGCTGGACTACACAAAATGAATATGCTCAGATTAGAAATGATCAAAATGTGGATTCATACATTTGCTTTCCTGTAATGGGCTACTCTGTGTGAATAATAGTTAATCTGCTGACTTGTTTTTCATGACCAGGTAAAGGTGGGCCTGCGTGTGTCTGAAACTTTATCTGAAAATAAAATCACTGATCTTACTTGACAGGGAGAGACTGGCCCCTAAGCAGACAAAGGTGGGTTCAATGATCCAGTAATCTGGGTGTGCCTTCATGTCATGCCTAGTGCCAAGGCCTGTGCCACTTATACCAAGTGCCCTTTTCCTGTGTCCAGAGGAGGATGGCAATCCTCCAATGAATTTGTCTGCAAGCAATGCCCAGGAAAGTGCATGCTTCAGGGGTTCTGTGTCTAAGAAATGCTGTGGGAAATGTCATTTCTCCAGCTATATGTCCTTGTTAAGTTATGAGGTAGAATTTCATTGTGGTTGTGCTAAGCTTTCCCAAGCCTTGAGCAGACCTTCAGATGTTATTAATGGCTCTTGCTTGTATGATGTTACTGCTGATAGTTTGTTGGTAGTGAAATTGGTAAGATTGCAGGAATGGGAGAGTTGAATTTACCTGCAGAGTGTGGGTTTGGGGCTTTTTATTTGAAGCATGTGTCAGAAAGTCATTAATTTTATCTTCTGTCATGTCTGATACACCTCTTCCCTGTGAGCGGTAGCTCTTGGATGTGGACATAAACATCACATTAATGGTTGCAGAGTGACATATGTTCTAGAATGTCCATGTGCTTAGGAAGAATGATGATGTCTTTGAGTTGATTGTGACCTGAGTCTTTAACTGAGTTGCCTATTGCTTATGCCTGTTAGAACATGTTACATTTCTTCAAGTATCAGTGATGAGCAGAGTCCATATGGGTGGAACTGTGTTGTGATCTCTGTTCTCCATAAGGAGAAGTTGTGTGGAAAACTTCTTCCACTGGTGTCTGTCTGCAAAGGGGTCCCTGTTGGGTGATGTCTGAGCATTCTGCCTGCACAGAGACAGGGCAGGTGAAAGAGCTGCTGAAAAATCTAATGGGTTGGTGTGGATATTCAGTATTTCCTAGGTGTCAAATGGATCACATAGTTATGGTTCTGTGCATTTTTCCTTGCTTTTTCTTCAAAGAAATTACTTGGAGAGTCTTACCTATGTATATTATATGTGTTTCTTATGTACTTGCTACAGCTGACACAAGGTAGGCCTTGAAAGTTACTTAGGCCTTTAAACTTAGTTAGGCCTTCAAAGTTTGGCCTTTCAACTTAGTTAGGCCTTCAAAGTTAGTTAGGCCTTCAAAATCTGTTAGGCCTTTAAAATTAGTTTGGTGTTTTAAACTTAGTTAGGCCTTTTAAACTTTGTTAGGCCTTCAAACTCTGTTAGGCCTTTAAATCGAGGCCTTCAAATCTGTGGGGCATGACCAGGCCAGGAAAGCTGGTGAAGCTCTTGAGTGTTTGATGCAGTCAAGTCACACTTGTAGTCCAGAAGAAGATTTCAAGGTCACACTTCCAGCCTGAGACCTCAGTGGGTTCCAGGTGCTCTCAGGGATGAATTTCCTTGCCCACAGAAAAGGCTGAGATTTCCTCCTGGTGAGCTTCTCTGAAAGAACTCCTATTGTATACCTGCAATGCTTGTGTGGGTTCCTTTTTTCTTTTCTTGACATGTCATTACAGCTGATGTGCAATGAGGACCTGTGAAGGGGGTTCATCTCTGTTCTAATTTTGTCATATGTTAGGAGATGTAAAAATGACCTTAGGAGAAGCCACATTTTTGTGGATCTGTGCATGTGATAAGAGAGGAAGTGCATAGCTTGATAAAGAGTTCATGAATGTGGTAATTACATTTTCCACCTTGGGTCTCAGTTCAAGCTCTGTTTCCTGGCAGGCCATGGTTCATGTTTCTTTCCCCCTCGTGAGTGCTGCCGTGCAGGAAATAGTAACTTCCATTGAGAACCAAATGAAGACAGAATGTTGTTTGTGAGGAAAATGAAAAATTGTTTAACTCAAGTGGGTAGCTGTAAAATGTTGCTGTCCAATTCCACTTCCCTGGGGATTCTTCTTGTGTCTCTGAGGATTACACGGCTACGTGCTGCTGTCTGTGATTTCCTGCACTGCTCAGGCCCTGACGTGTCACAGTAGCCAATGATTGGCCCCATGGATGGCAGTGGGAGGTATTTTGTTTAGCTTCTTTGCTATTGTAAGTACCAAGGATTTCTGTTGTTCTGTTGCTTAGTAAAGTCATTTAGTCCAGTCAGAGGGACCTCATAGTCCTTTAATATTCCTGCAGCTTGCCTAACTTGCACCTTGAGGCCTCAGTGTGTTTCCATGGGAAAGAATTTTTAAGGCTGTCTTGAGGTGAAGCACCATAAAATCACAGTACTGAAATATCTCCCCCTCTCTGATGGGGTCAGATGGAAGTTTGAGGTTTGTATATGAATCTTCAGAATTAATTGAAAACCATTTGGCTGATTTTGCAGTCCCATAATGTACTGGGGAGATGTTGGGACTTTTGCGTAAAGGTTAGGAAAATCAAAATAATGGAAATATTAAATCAAGAATTGTGGCAGGCCCTTTTTATTGAGTTTCCACCAAAAGTACAGAAGATTTTTTGTATGAAAGGAGAGTCATTCTAAGGACAGACACAAGACAGAGTCTGTACTGCTTTGCACTTTCTTAGTCTCTGCCATTTGTATGCACTTTGTCATTTATCTGAGAGCAGAATCACCGTTTCTGGGCTTCATATTTCTCAGCAAGTGTTAAATACTGCAAAAACGTCCTTTTGATTTACATGGGTTTTGCACAGTTGATGAGCAAACAGTATCTGAGCCACCACAGGAACAATTGTCAATTATCTCAGCAATCTTATTTATAAATTTTGGCTTCAATTCTTTGAATGTGCATGAGGAAAACAATTTGTATTTTAGGAGCACATATTTCCTTTCTGATTTTTGTGCCATCTGAAACCAGAGTGTGAAAAAATCTTTGATAAGGTGTAATACTTGTTTCCATGTCTCTTGCAGCTACAATGCAATATCGCATGGATATTGCTAGTGCAATCATAAGGGTTCCTCCCTGTCGTTAAGCAAGTGAGTCTGCTCTTGCTGTCGGCGGTGGCGGCGGAGCCCGGCCCCGGTGCCGCCGCCGAGCCCCGCCCAAGCCGGGCCCCCTTGAGCGCGGCCGTCCGGCGGCTGCAGTGGCGCGGCGGCGCCTCCGGGTGCCGCTGTTGGCCGCCGCCGAGCGGCGCTGGAGCCGCCGCCGCCGCCGCCGCAGCGTCCTGCCCCCGCAGGCTGCTCGCTCGCCCGGCGCCGGCCGCAGCGGCAGCGGCACCGCCACCGGCAGCAGCGGCGGCGGCGGCGAGAGGCGGGGAGAGGCGGCCCGAGCGGGCTGGCTGCGCTGCGGCGGCCCCTGCGCTGCGTGGCGAGAGCGGCTGCAAGGGAAGCGGGGCAGCGGCGGGAGGCAGGAGCGCGGCGAGCGCCGGCGGCAGAGAATGGCGGTGAGGCGGCGGCAGAGGCGCGGGCCGGGCGGCGGGCGAGCGCTGCTGGCCGCGGTGCTGCTGTGCGTGTGGGGCCGGGCGGCGGCCGAGCGGCTCCGCTACGCCATCCCCGAGGAGCTGGGCAGAGGCTCGCTCGTGGGGCCGCTGGCGCGGGACCTGGGGCTCAGCGCGGACGAGCTGCCGGCGCGCAAGCTGCAGGTGGCGTCTGCCGGCAAGAAGCAGCTGCAATACTTCACGGTGACTGAGGAGAACGGGAACCTGTACGTGAACGAGAGGCTGGACCGGGAGGAGATGTGCGGCGAGTCGGCGACCTGCTCCGTCAGCTTCGAGGTGCTGGTGCACAACCCGCTGAACATTTTCCACGTTGAAGTGGTGATCGCGGATGTTAATGACAACACGCCACGCTTCCTTCAAGACAGTTTCCAACTGGAGATCAACGAGTTGACTTCTCCCGGTGCCCGGTTTTACTTGGGTATGGCAGAGGATCCGGACACGGGTAGTAACTCACTACAAGGCTATGAGCTGGAGCCTAATGGGTATTTCACGGTGGAGGTGAAAGAGAGCCAAGACGGCAGCAAATCTGCGGAGCTGGTGCTGCGCCGCTCACTGGACCGGGAGAGTGAGCCGAGCCTGCGGCTGCTGCTGACAGCACTGGATGGGGGAGACCCACCTCGGACTGGCACCGCCGAGCTCTGGATCAACGTCACCGACGCCAATGACAACCCACCCGTGTTCACGCTGGACCGGTACCGTGTGAGCCTGCGTGAGGACACGCCTCCGGGATCGATAGTGGTGAACATCTCTGCCTCTGATGCCGACGCCGGCACCAACGCACACATTTCTTATGGTTTCGGGAAAATGCCGACTAAAGTGCTTCAGAAGTTCGTAGTAGATGCCCAGAGAGGAACGATCACCCTGCAGGAAGCTCTGGACTTTGAGGACACGCGCATGTTCAGCCTGACTGCGGAGGCGACGGATGGCGGCGGTTTGGTGGCACATTCCAAGGTGGAGGTGGAGGTGCTTGATGTAAATGATAACCGACCTGAGATCACAATTCTGTCGCTCTCGAGCCCGGTGCCTGAAGACGCTCCGGTGGGCACCGTGGTAGCTCTCTTGAACGTAAATGACCTGGACTCGGGCGAGAACGGCCAGGTGTCGTGTGAGCTGTCAGGAGAGGCGCCGCTGTCGATCGTGGCGTCGTCGGGCGGCTCGTACAAGGTGGTGACGGCGGGTGCGCTGGACCGAGAGCAGGCGTCCGAGCACCGCGTGACGGTGGTGGCCCGGGACCGGGGCAGGCCGGCGCTGTGGAGCAGCGCGGAGCTGGTGCTGGAGGTGTCGGACGTGAACGACAACGCGCCGGTGTTCGAGGAGGCGGCGTACAGCGCGTACGTGGCGGAGAACAACGCGGCGGGCGCGCTGGTGCTGCGCGTGCAGGCGCGGGACGCGGACGCGGGCGCCAACGGGCGCGTGAGCTACTGGCTGGCGGGCGGCAGCGCGGGCGCGGCGGGCGCGGCGCCGCTCGTGTCGGTGGAGGCGCGGAGCGGCGCGCTGTACGCGCAGCGCTCCTTGGACTACGAGCAGTGCCGCGAGTTCACGCTGGCGGTGCGGGCGCAGGACGGCGGCTCGCCGGCGCGCAGCTCCACGGCCACGGTGCGCGTCTTCGTGCTGGACCGCAACGACAACGCGCCCCGGGTGCTGTGGCCGGCGGCGGCGGCGGCGGGCGAGGCGGCGGCAGGGGCGCCGCCTCCTTTCGAGGTGGTGCCGCGTTCCGCCGAGGCCGGCTACCTGGTGGCCAAGGTGGTGGCGGTGGACGCGGACGCGGGGCGCAACGCGTGGCTGTCGTACGAGCTGGTGCAGGCGTCGGAGCCGGCGCTGTTCCGCGTGGGGCTGCACAGCGGCGAGGTGCGCACGGCGCGGGCCGTGTCCGAGCGGGACGCGGCCAAGCAGCGAGTGGTGGCCGTGGTGAAGGACCACGGGCAGCCGGCGCTGTCGGCCACGGCCACGCTGCACGTGGTGCTGGCCGAGAGCTTGCAGGAGGCGCTGCCGGAGCTGAGCGAGCGGGCGGCGGGCGCCGAGGCGGCGGCGGCGGCGGCCGAGCTGCAGTTCTACCTGGTGCTGGCGCTGGCGCTGCTCTCGGCGCTCTTGGTGCTGAGCGTGGCGCTGGCCGTGCTGGCGCGGCTGCGCCGGGCCGGGTCGCCCGCCGTGCTGCGCTGCCTGGGCGCGCAGCGCTTCTCGGTGGCCGGCGCCGCCTTCCCGACCGACTTCTGCGAGGGCACCTTGCCCTACTCCTACAACCTGTGCGTGGCGGCGCCGGCCCGCGCCGTGCCCGAGGCCGCTTGGCCGCCGCCGCCGCCGCCGGTGCCCGTCCTGTCGGCGGAGGAGCTTCTGGGCGGCGATTCCTGCGAGAAGCCGAGCCTGAACAGCAACGTGCTCACGGGAGAGCCTCCCGCGAATCCCGATGCACCGCAGGTGTGTTATGGTGCGCGCTTGTTGTGTTATTGAGGCTTTCCTATGACCGTCCTTGCCCCCCCTCGTTTTCTCGGACCCTTGTCCATGAGAAATCCTCATTAGCGTCCCCATTTCGCCGCGGAAAATTCTGCTCTTTCCTTGGTATTGGCTTCCATTTCTGCCGAGGTGTTTTGACTATAACTCTCTTTTTAACTTGAAGAAGTGTTCCCCTGTTTTCTGGGGTTATATTGTTGTGGGAGGTACGCCCCTGTGTCCATGAATTAAGCAAATTAATTAAGAAACTGAATTAAGGAAGTTCTGTTCCCCTTCCACGGAAAGCAGGAGGCTAGCTGTAGCACCTGCTTCTTCCTTGGTAACAGAGTAAAATTCAGTGAAAGGCGTTTTGTCTTCAAAACTCATGCTCTTTAAATTAAAATTAATTTCCAGCATTGAACTTGGTTTCTTAATGTTTTGGAGACCCGCTGATTCTGCGTGATGGAATTGGAGAGAAAGAAAATCCACAGGCAAATGATGTTTTAGATATTTTCTTTCCTGATTTTATTCAGAAAGAGTGAATTTGAAACTTGTTTATAGCTTTACACAAATCCGTTTATGAATGGTTGGGCTTTTCCGTTTTGTTTGATGGGGTTTTTTTTGCCTATCGGACTCACAAAGGAAAGGTGTGCAGCGTGTTATGTTCTGCATCCTGAGTGAAATAAAAGAATGTCCCACGATTTGGGGACGGGAGGATAATGCAATAGTGGGCCGGCTTCCTTTTTGCATCCTGGCTGGCAGTTCTCTGGTTTGCTCTTCATGATATTTATTTCATACAGAGGTGAAGGTAAAAAAAGGTTTGTTTCAGATGTTTTTCATTTTCCTTTCGTCTTTACCCTAAGAGTTTGAGATTTATGGAGATGTTGGGGCTTTTGAGAACAGTAGGTTTTTAAACTTCTGGCTTTTTACAAGGATAGACATCTGAGAGTATGAAGTACCAAGGAGGTCAGCCAAATGACAGTTCAGGCACTTGAACGAAACTCCTTTGTACATTTTTCATGGGTCTGCAGTTTCGAGTGCGGAATTGTACTTTTCTTCTACTGTCCTACAATTCTTTCCTTGGTAATGTTGTACCAATATGATTAAAAAAAATCTTTTTACTGATATACTTTATTAGTACACTTCAGTGCTCTAAAGGTTGATTCTTGATAAATTCCTTTTTTTCTTTTTTTTTTTTTCCTGGCTATACAATTACTTGATGCGGTGCAAGAGTGCAAGAAGTAAGGAAACACTAAATTTAACTGACAGCGATATTCAAACATTTGCATCTTGATTCCGTCAAGTTTTCCTTTGAGAATATTAGCTACATATTTATTTCTACCTGTAATAATCATATGACAATTAGCTCCCTGAGTTTAAGAACCATGCGATTGTTCTCGTCCCGCTTATGTTAATGAGCCTGATTGCTCAGGTTATCGGTGTGTATGGGCGCGTATCTAAAGTTTTCAATCTCAGACACCGTTGCTGAAGAGGTTTTTGAACAAAGAGGGTAAGACTAATGGTAATCTAGAGCATGAAATGGGGAAAAATATGCTTTAATATACATAAATTGCCGTTAGTAAGTTATTATTACCTCCTGCGATTGAAGCAACACCCCCACGGAATGACTTGACATTCCTCCCGATGGTGATCCCCTGAAGGACCAAAGCAGACATCGGCTGGAGAAAAGGCGGTGCAGGAGGTCACCGTTGCACGGGAAAATTGTCTCCGTGGCAAATGTCCATTCCCCGCGAGCTGCCCGTGGGCAGAGCGGGCAGCGCTCGGCGGCGCTCGGTGCCTGCAGTGCCGGGAGGAGGCTGCGGGCGCCGCTGCTGACCGAGAGGAGCGAGAGGAGCTCGGAGCGCCGCAGCCCCGCCCGCTGCGGCCCGGCTCTCTCGCTCTCCCGGTGTGTGAGTCGGCGGCGGAACAGTCTGCGGTCGTTCCCGCGGTGCCGAGACGTGCTGAAGGGAGTCGGAAGGGCCTGGCAGAAGCGCTCGGGAGCGAAGCGCCGGAGCTGCACCGTGAAGCCAGATCGGTGAGCGGCGGCGGAGAGCTCCCGGCAGTGTTGCGGTGCTGCGGCCGAGATGTGCGCGGCGGGGAGGCGCTGGGGCCGGCGGCAGCGAGCTCTGCTCTGGGCCGTGCTGCTGGCAGCGTGGGAGGCGGCGTGGGGGCAGCTGCGCTACTCCGTGCCCGAGGAGATGCCCAAGGGATCATTCGTGGGTGACGTGGCCAAAGACCTGGGGCTGCAGCTGCCGGAGATCACCGATCGTGGAATCCGAGTGGTCTCCGAGGGCAGAACACAGTATTTCTCTTTACAGAAGAAGACGGGACATTTAGTGACAGTGCAAAAAATCGACAGAGAGCAGCTGTGTGAGAGTGTGCAGCAATGCGTGCTGCGCTGTGAACTGATAGTGGAGGGGGAAATGAAGTTCTATGGAATAGAAGTAGAAATTGCCGATATTAACGACAACGCACCCAACTTTCAAGAGGCAGAAACAGAGCTTAGACTGAGCGAGATGACAGCGCCGGGGTCGCGGTTTCCACTGACAGAGGCTCATGACCCAGACTTGGCCCGGAATTCCCTGCAGAGCTACGAGCTGAGCGGCGACGAGCACTTCTCGCTGGCCGTGCAGGCGGGCCCCGGCGGCGATCAGCGTCCCGAGCTGGTGCTGGCGAAGGCGCTGGACCGGGAGGAAGCGGCTTTTCACGAGCTGGTGCTGAGGGCGATGGACGGCGGCGATCCGGCACGGACGGGCACAGCCCGGATCCGTGTGACCGTGGTGGACGTGAACGACAATGCGCCCGTGTTCAGCCAGGCGGAGTACACGGTGCGTGTGCCCGAGGACGTGCCCGTGGGCTCTGTCCTCGTCACCGTCACGGCAACGGACGTCGACGAGGGTCTGAACGGGAAGGTGAAATTCTCTTTTAAAAGAAAAAAGACATCATCACAGATATTTCACCTGGACTCTGAGACTGGAGCAATCACTCTGGGGCGAAGCCTGGACTTCGAGGAACGTGATGCCTACGAGCTGGATCTGCAGGCATATGATGGTGGGGCTCTTTATGATACAGCGAAAGTCGTGATCACTGTGACAGACGTCAACGACAACGCACCGGAGATTTCCGTGCGGTCAGCACTAAGCGAGATCTCAGAAGACGCCCCCTCGGGAACTGTCGTGGCCCTTTTGTACGTGCAGGACCGGGATTCCGGGGCGAACGGTGACGTGCGGTGCTCCCTCGACAAAGACGTCCCGTTTCGGCTTCAAAGCTCCCAGGCCAATTACTACAGCGTGGTGACAGCGAGAGAGCTGGACCGGGAGCAGGTGTCGGAGTACAACGTGACGGTGCGAGCGGCCGACGGCGGGTCGCCGGCGCTGCAGAGCAGCGCGGTGCTGGCGCTGCGGGTGCTGGACGTGAACGACAACGCGCCGGTGTTCGCGGAGGAGCGCTACAGCGCGCGGCTGGCGGAGAACAACGCGGCGGGCGCGCTGGTGCTGAGGGTGCGCGCCACGGACGCGGACTGGGGGCAGAACGCGCGCGTGCGCTACCGGCTGGCGGAGGGGCGGGTGCGGGGCGCGCCGCTGTCGTCGTTCGTGTCGGTGCAGGCGGAGACGGGCGCGCTGTACGCGCTGCGCTCCTTCGACTACGAGCAGCTGCGCGAGCTGCAGCTGTGGGTGCGTGCGGAGGACGGCGGCGCGCCGGCGCTGGGCAGCAACGTGTCGGTGCGGCTGCAGATCGTGGACGAGAACGACAACGCGCCGCAGGTGCTGTACCCGCCGGCGGCGGCAGCTCTGGGCTCGGGCGCCGCGTGGTCGGGCGCGGAGCTGGCGCCGCGCTGGTCGGAGGCCGGCGCGCTGGTGGCCAAGGTGGTGGCGGTGGACGCGGACGCGGGGCAGAACGCGTGGCTGTCCTACGAGCTGGCCAAGGCCACGGAGCCGGGGCTGTTCCGCGTGGGGCTGCACAGCGGCGAGGTGCGCACGGCGCGCTCGCCGCTGGCCCGCGACGCGGCGCGCCACAGCCTGGTGGTGCTGGTGAAGGACCACGGGCGGCCGGCGCTGTCGGCCACGGCCACGCTGAGCGTGGTGCTGGCCGAGAGCGTGGCCGAGCTGCTGGCCGAGCTGGGCAGCGCGGCCGACGAGGCGGCGGCGCCGGGCGAGCCGGCCGCCAGCCTGACGCGCTGGCTCGTGCTGGCCGTGGCCGCCGTGTCGTGCCTCTTCGTGGCCTTCCTGCTGCTGCTGCTGGCGCTGCGCCTGCGGCGCTGGCGCCGCCAGCAGCTGCTGCCGGCGGACAGCGGCGCCCTGCGCGGCGTGCCCGTGTCGCACTTCGTGGGCATCGACGGCGTGCGCGCCTTCCTCCAGTCCTACTCGCACGAGGTGTCGCTCACGGCCGACTCGCGCAAGAGCCAGCTGCGCTTCTCGGCCGGCAGCTGCTGCGACACCCTCCCGGCCCGGCCGCCGCCCGACGAGCCCGCGCCGCTGCTCGGGGACCACGATCCTGCCGGCGCTCGTCCCGTGGATTCCGCCTCTGTCCCGGTGAGTTTCTCCGTCCCGACTTCCTCCAGGACAATTCCCCCTTCTGCTCCACTGTGGTCTGTGTCATGCATAGGTTGTTTCGTCGACTTAGGAGAAGCCCAAAGAATTGGTGTTTTACCACTGGTGGAGGGGCCAGGAGAAATAATGTTTCTTGTGCCTGGAGCTATATTTGGCTCTGTATTAAATAACTAATTAATTAATCACTTCATCATGATTCCTCATTCTGTCCGCTTTTCCAGTATCTCCTGGAAAATGATTCGTCTTTTAGCTTTACAAACTTGATAGTTCTTACAAGCGTAGTTGGCAAAATTGCTTGCACATTTGAAATTTCATAAAAATTCTTAAAGTTTGTCAGGGCCTATAGATGTGAATCCTTGGAGCTTTTCCCTGAGGGTCTCTTGCTATATGCACGAGAATATTTTGCTACTGTTCCTCATCAGTGCTCAGAACATTATGCAGAGTTATATCCCATACAGCTCTTCCTGTGAACGGCAGTTTTTGAATATAGGTGTAAGCATTGTATTAATGGTTGCAGAATGAGTTATCTTCCAAAATACCCATGTGTTAAGGAAGAACGACAGTGTCTTGGTGTTGATTCTGATTATTTATTCTTTATCTAAGCTACATATTGCTTATACTGCTTAGATCATTTCATGTTACTTCAGGTGAGTGTGTTGAGCAGACAAGGTCCTGTGCATGGATCTGTTTCAGCATCCTTGTTCTCCATAAGTAGATATTGTGTGGGAGGTGTCTTTCAGTGATATCTGTTTTCAAAGTAGATTGCCTTGATTCATGGTGTCTCAGCCTGGTGAGGTATTCTGTCAGCATAGAGTCAGAACAGATGGAAGACTTTGTTGTTGTGTAGTTTGAAATGTTGGTGTAAATGTTTATTTCACACAAGCTGGTATTAGATTCCCTTTGTTGGCTTCTGTGCATTTTCCTTTTCTTGTTCTCCAATGAGATCACTTGGACATCTGTGCCTCTAGATGCTACATACTCTTCTTTTGTAACTACTACTACTACTACTATTTGACATAGCCATAAATGTCAAACTATGACTCCTGCACTGTTGCGCCTTTCCCATTGCTTCCTTCGTTACTGTCTTCTAAAACTGGATATTTGTTTGGCCGATAGTCCTAGAAATAGATATTTATTCAAATTATAAGGCTGGCAGAGCAGTTTCCATCTAGACCTTGATGCTGTGCAGTTGCTAAGACAAAGACATTGGTACACAGGTGTGTCAATATGGTTTTAGCTGAATAATGGTTTGATATAATTTCTGGTCCCAATGTGTAGGAATACATCTAGAAAGCCAAGCTAGGAGCACTGTCCAGCTCAGGACAGAAGTGGTTATGTTAGCATTAGTAGGCCTCAGGCAGAAAGCAGAAAGCAGAACCTTGAAGAAGGAATGCAGAAGTCAGCGGTGTGCTTGGTACAATGTGCTTGGTAAGCAGAATTCATCTGAGATAACACATACCTGTGCTAGTTAGTACAAAGCTTTGGATTAAGCAATGTTACCTAGTTACATGTTATAGTTGTGCTAGTTTTTGTAACTGCTGAAAAGGTATGTAAGCTCAGCTTTGCAAATCAAGAAATGGCTCCATGTGTGCAAACCATGGAGTCCACGTCTCTTTCATCAATCGCCGTCACCAATGCCTCTGCCATTCTTTTTTCTATGACACCAGTTTCCCTGTACTGAAAGCAATGGTAGTCTTCTTATAATATAACTTTTTTACAATAAATCTGCATTTAGAAGGATGATGCATGTGTAGGTGTTGCAAAAGAGCAATTTGGATCACTTAAAGAATCAGTACTGTTATTAAAACTACTTTAAATACGGCTTCATAGAAGTGCATCTTAATAAAGGTTGATGGTAAGGTTCACTCTACTACTTGTTGTATGGATTAAATATACAAGGTATTTTTTATGGAGTGACAAGCCTTGAGAGTTGTTCCTGCTCAAGGGGAGAGTCACCAGACATTGCAGTCCAGATACACTTCAGGGAGAGTTCAAATTTAATTCATCCAAAGATCGGATGTTGGAAAATGATTTCTGCCTTGAGGAGCAAGCTTATATCTCTCTAGAATATTTTGATGGAGAGCTTCTTCACAGTTGTAATTACGCTTTCTTTCAGGCCTTTCTCTCCTGGGATGTTGTGGTTCCTTTTTTTTCCTTTTCTGGACTGTAATGCATTAGAAACCATGAACGTTTTTTTTGCAGTAAATGCCTCAACAAACTAAGACAAAATTTCATATGCTAGAAACAAAGTAACAGAAGGTAAAAGAGAATCTATTGCACATTTTCAGAAGATTTATTTTGAGAATGAGACCTATAATAAGGCCTTTAAACTTATGGCTGCTTATTTTTGTAAGATGAGCAGACCATATAGTAAAAAATCAATGAGAGATGATGACTGCTCAAAAAAATGCAACCATTTACAGTGTAGTCCAGAGTAAGACTTCAAATTCAGACTTTCAGCTTGAGACCTCAGTGAGTTCCAGGTGTTCTTGGGGATGAATTTCCATGCTGACAGTGAAGACTAGAATATCCTCCTTGTCAGTTTCTTTGAAAACGTTTATTTACACTGATCATCTGGTTTTGTCTTGGGTTTTTTTCCCCAGTTCCCGCGTGGCCCCCTCCCCTTTTCTGATCTTCTGTGTATGTAGGTTTAGTTTAAGTAGTGATATATCTTCACTTAGGAGTGTATTTCAGGTCACATTAATGCTGGTGTGGAGAGCAGGAGAGGGGGGTACATTTCTGTTTCAGTATTGTTATGGGTTAATAGACCTACATATGACCTTAGAAGAAGTTGCGTCTTTGTGGAACTCTGCATGTGATAAGAGAAGAGATTCTCTCTGAGCAAGTAGTGAGATTATGTGGGAAATAGATTTGTAAAGAGTTCTTAGAGCCTGACAGAAGGCCCTAACAAGTGGCCAATACCCAATTGTGACAAATATTACCATGAGGCTGCCAACAAGACTAATCCCATAACCAGTTACTATCATTGGACACTTAATCTTTTTAAAACACCTTCTAAACCTCAAAAAATTTAAAATTCTTAGTTCTTTGGCAATAAAATTTTGTGCTAAGTTTCAGTATCTAAGAGATCCACAATTAAATGTTACTCTCCATCATCCTGTGTACAGAAACTCAAGTTTGTAGTACAGTTGTACTACACCACGACCCCCTAAGAGTGAAATTGCTGGCCTAGATGAGTGCCCAAGGCAACTACCAAAAGGATACTGGCTCATTTGTGGAAATAGATCCTAACAAAACATTCCCTCAAAAAATTAAAAGTAGCCCATGTATCATCAGACAACTAACTGTGATTACACCTAAAGTTAAAAAGCCATGAAGAGAAAACATAGAGGAAGAAAGATTTGCCCATCATTATGAGGAAAAGAGTAATAGCAATTGCAAATCCTGGAGCCCTGCAAATCAAGTTACATCAACTTTATTTCTGCCTCAACTTGTCTCAGGTGAGGCATTAAAACAATTATACCAGATAAGGTGTTAGCTGAGTAAAGAAGTCAATGCTGCTTCCATTGCAATTAGTGACACGATGGCAGATGTTGGTGCTGTCAGACATGCAACCTTAGAGAACAGAGCCACCATCAATTTGTCTTACTGGCACGTGGCCATGGTTGTGAGGATTTTGAAGGACTGTGTCGTATGAACTTGTCTGACCATTCAGTGTCTTTCAAAAAGTGAGAGATTTGACAAATCAAATGAAAACAAATGATGGATCATGGTTATAGGACTTGTCTGAAGGATGGAGTTTTGCACCATGGCTAAAGGAGCTTTACAAAATAGGTTTATATGCATTGATTGTTATCCTGGCATTGTTAGTGCTAGTGCCTTATGTGCTCCACTGTGCACCGTGAATGATGAACAAGGCCATCAAGGAAGTTTTCTTAGTTCAAGAGAGAGGGAAATGCAGGAAATGGATTTGTAGAAAGTTCTTAGGGCCTGACAGAAAGCTCACATAGTTTGCATCTGTATGCAAACTTTGAGACAAGAAATGCTGACTTAGAAATGCCATGGAATAGGACAGACATTGTTGAGAGAGAAATGGAGCTAGAAAAAAGTTTCAAAAATGGCCTTCCAAATAAGAGTAGATACTTTAGAGAAACAGAACTATAAAAGATTCATTGTAGTAGGATCCATGAGGGGTAATTTTATATTATTCTCTTTAAGGCATCTACATCAAGGTGTGACAAGAAGGTGATAGGTCAAGAAGGGCTTCTGGTGTATTGTATATTGGCTTGTGATTGTGATTGTGTGAATGATAACATCTGTATTGTCTCACCCTTCTCATGGGACTGAAAATAGAATGAAAGTTTTAAAAATGCCTCTCTCAGTTACCCAATCTCTGAGTAAAGAAAACATCTGACAAGATGATCCATTCTCTGTTGGATGACTGCATGTCATTCTTCTGAGAATACCACTTAGGACACAAATGTACTTTCTTTCTGGGTATGATCATGATGCATTATCATTTCTTGAGTTCTATTTGCCAATTATGTGCCTCAGAAGCTGAACTGCAAGTTCTGTAGAGTTGGAGATGTGACAATGTTGATGGTTGGGCAGAACAGGTTATAATACCTGTGTGAATATTCCTTTCTCCATTTATACCTCTCTGTGACTTTTTGAAGGAGATTTTCATGAAAGCAGTAATGACATTTTCCCAACATGGATCTTCCTTCAGGTTATGTTTCCTTGAAAGTTATGGTTCATATTTTTTATCTGCAGACTGTCCTTTTGCATCTGTAGCTTGTGTTGTTTTGCATGAAATATCGACCTGCCTTCTAAAGCAAACCAAGACAGAATATTTTATGTGAGTAAAATTATATAGAAGCTTAAACAGAGTTTCCCATGGTCCTATTCACATCAAGGCCTTTGATACTGCACTTAGACTGGTGGCTTTATATTTCTAGGAAGTTAATGGGCCACAAAGTAGAAAATTTCACAAGAACTGATGAATTTCCAGATATTGACCTCCCTACAATGTAGTCTAAAATAAGACTTAAGGGCCTGGATTGCAGGCCTTGGTTGAGACCTTACTGATTTCTGGGTGTTCTGGGAGTTTATATTTTTAGGCAGAGATGTTTTTTAAAACCACCTGTACTTTAGAGGAGTCCAGTATTTACTTCATAGGGGCCAGTAAGAGCTTTTAGTTTTGTTTATTAATAACTAGAAATGAGTGAGAGATTTGAGGTTCTTGCTTTGCAAGGAGGACCCTGGGGACAGCACTTGCACACAGGCCTACCTGCAGCTTACTCCAAGTGTGTAATAAGCATTAAAAAGATCAAGGTGCTTTATTGCATAGCAGCACTCACCTCTGATCTCCCTCTGGCAAGCTCTGGAACACGGTAGAGACTGTAGAGTGCTGCTGGTCAATCGCACTTACCAAAGTATTGGTCTCATGTTTCTCAAAATTACCCAACTATGTGCCCCTCCGTGATTTCATACATGATACAGACCTAGAAGTGGTGCAATAGAGAATAACCACTTCCACATGGGAGAGTGGGAAGTGTTTGATTTGGCTCATTTGTAAAGATAGAGCCTGGCAGGGCATTCCCTCAAAAATTAAAAGTAGCCCATGTATCATCAGACAACTAACTGTGATTACACCTAAAGTTAAAAAGCCATGAAGAGAAAACATAGAGGAAGAAAGATTTGCCCATCATTATGAGGAAAAGAGTAATAGCAATTGCAAATCCTGGAGCCCTGCAAATCAAGTTACATCAACTTTATTTCTGCCTCAACTTGTCTCAGGTGAGGCATTAAAACAATTATACCAGATAAGGTGTTAGCTGAGTAAAGAAGTCAATGCTGATTCCATTGCAATTAGTGACACGATGGCAGATGTTGGTGCTGTCAGACATGCAACCTTAGAGAACAGAGCCACCATCAATTTTGTCTTACTGGCACGTGGCCATGGTTGTGAGGATTTTGAAGGACTGTGTCGTATGAACTTGTCTGACCATTCAGTGTCTTTCAAAAAGTGAGAGATTTGACAAATCAAATGAAAACAAATGATGGATCATGGTTATAGGACTTGTTTGAAGGATGGAGTTTTGCACCATGGCTAAAGGAGCTTTACAAAATAGGTTTATATGCATTGATTGTTATCCTGGCATTGTTAGTGCTAGTGCCTTGTGTGCTCCACTGTGCACCATGAATGATGAACAAGGCCATCAAGGAAGTTTTCTTAGTTCAAGAGAGAGGGAAATGCAGGAAATGGATTTGTAGAAAGTTCTTAGGGCCTGACAGAAAGTTCCCATAATATGCATCCTGTGAGGAGCCCTGGACTCCAGGACAGTCTGGAGGGATGGAGATGAGAGATCTCTGAAGTCTGGTCTTAGAATATGTGGTTTATTATAAAGGGTAAAGGGCCCTACTTGGAGTTGCCAGGTGCAATTCGTGGCAAGCCCTAGGGAGTGGGGGCAGGGAGAGGCAACGGGCAGAGGATGATAGGAGAGGGTTCCAAGAGGATGTTCCAAGAGAGCTTCAGGTCCCTCGGGCGCTCATCATCAGGGGGCTTCAAGGTGGGCTGGAACAAGACTTGGGCCAGTGGGGTCACAGACTCCTGATGCTCCAGGGGAGGGTTACAGGTGTGGGATGAAGCACACATTGGGGTGAGATAGAACAGTCCATCTGACCCTTGGACCTACCTGTAGGTAAAGGGCATTGTTTTGCCAGAAGGGGGAACTGCTTTCAATCTGGCTATTCTATTGTTTTCTAGTTGTTCAGTAACTAAGGTTTGGTATGTCAAATTTTGTTCTCATCTCAATATAAGTATTTGCTAAAACTTTTGCCAGGCAATCATATTTATAAGGTTTTCTATTTCATCTTCCCCAACATCATCCCTATGCAAACTTTGAGACAAGAAATGCTGTCTTAAAAATGCCATGGAATAGGACAGACATTGTTGAGAGAGAAATGGAACTAGAAAAAAGTTTAAAAATGGCCTTACAAATATGAGGATATACTTTAGAGAAACACAACTATGAAAGATGTATTGTAGGAGAACCCATGAGGGGTTGTTTTAGATTATTGGCTTTAAGGCATTTACAGTATGATGGGGCAAAAAGCTGATAGGCCAAGAAGGGCTTCTGGTGTATTGTAATTAGGAAATAATTGGCTTGTGATTGTGATTGTATGAATGATAACATCTGTATTGTCTCACCCTTCTCATGGGACTGAAAATGGAATAAAAGTTTTAAAACGCCTCTCAGTTACCCAACCTCTGAGTCAGGAAAAGGGCATTGTCTGACATCACTTAAAAGCATTTTTCTTGTTCTTAATAAAAGCATTGTCTGAGATTTACTAAAATCATTAGGTCCAGTCAAGAGACACCTAGTAGCCCTTTCAAATCAGTGCATTGTACCTAGCTTAAATCTTGAGATTTCAGTGACCTTTCATCATCTGTGGGAGTGATAATTTTAAGGCAGAATTGTAGCAAAACCACTGAAGACCACAGATCTGATATAACTTCCTCAGCAAGGTCAGGTCAAAATTTGGTATTTTGGTATTAATAATTCAAAATTATTTAAAATTTATTATTATTCATGCTATCTTTTGACATCTGGGTTGGCCAGTTGATAGGAATTTTGTGTAGCAGCTTCCAAAATTAAACCAATACAAATGTGAAATCAATTGTTTTGGGAGGCCTTAGAATTTGAGGTTTCAAACACCAGCACTGATTTTGATTTTCTCTTGGACTAGAGTGAGTGTAATGATTTGCAGTTTCTTTTTTTCTGCATGGTATGGACGGTTATATTGCTTTTAGTTCAGGTCTACTGACTATTATGGACTTCACATTTCTATGTCAGTTTTAATAACTCTTCTTAATCAGAATTAAACCTTGACTTTATGAAGTAACATCGAATTCAAACTTTTTAATGGGATGCAGAGACAGTGACGGGAAAATGAAGCATTTGTAGTTTTGGTGTAAACTGATAGAGTGGGTTTGGAAAAAGTAAAATCTGTGGTTAGAAATGGCAGGATTTCCTTCTGCCTCTCTGCATCCTGGTTGCAAACTAGAGTCAAGACTTAGATTCTCTGACAGCAAGAGCCAAACTTCTTAATTGCTCTGACACACATAATTTTTTCCTTGTTTGTTATCATGCCTCCTCCAAAAACATGACGGGAAGCACTATGGCAATAATAATATTAGCTTAAATATTTCCTACAAATACAAAAAAAACCTTTTAGTCATGGCACGACTATTGTTGCTCTAATCATTAAGTTTCCCGCTCAACATAAACCAGGAGCTTCAGCGCTGTCTGTCGGCGGTGGCGGCGGGAGCCCGGGCCCGGTGCCGCCGCCGAGCCCCGCCCAAGCCGGGCCCCCTTGAGCGCGGCCGTCCGGCGGCTGCAGTGGCGCGGCGGCGCCTCCGGGTGCCGCTGTTGGCCGCCGCCGAGCGGCGCTGGAGCCGCCGCCGCCGCCGCCGCAGCGTCCTGCCCCCGCAGGCTGCTCGCTCGCCCGGCGCCGGCCGCAGCGGCAGCGGCACCGCCACCGGCAGCAGCGGCGGCGGCGGCGAGAGGCGGGGAGAGGCGGCCCGAGCGGGCTGGCTGCGCTGCGGCGGCCCCTGCGCTGCGTGGCGAGAGCGGCTGCAAGGGAAGCGGGGCAGCGGCGGGAGGCAGGAGCGCGGCGAGCGCCGGCGGCAGAGAATGGCGGTGAGGCGGCGGCAGAGGCGCGGGCCGGGCGGCGGGCGAGCGCTGCTGGCCGCGGTGCTGCTGTGCGTGTGGGGCCGGGCGGCGGCCGAGCGGCTCCGCTACGCCATCCCCGAGGAGCTGGGCAGAGGCTCGCTCGTGGGGCCGCTGGCGCGGGACCTGGGGCTCAGCGCGGACGAGCTGCCGGCGCGCAAGCTGCAGGTGGCGTCTGCCGGCAAGAAGCAGCTGCAATACTTCACGGTGAATGAGGAGAACGGGAACCTGTACGTGAACGAGAGGCTGGACCGGGAGCAGATGTGCGGAGAATCGGCGACCTGCTCCGTCAGCTTCGAGGTGCTGGTGCACAACCCGCTGAACGTATTCCACATTGAGGTGGCCATTGAGGACGTCAATGACAACACCCCAGTTTTTAGCAACGCTGCTCTGGACCTCGAAATTGGTGAATGGACCCTTTCCGGTGCTCGTTTTCCTTTGGAAATGGCACGAGATGCAGACCTAGGAAGCAACTCCCTGCTGACTTACCAACTCACGAGCGACCCGTCCTTCTCACTGTCAGTGAAAGACAAGCCGGGTGGAAAGAAGCAGCCGGAATTAGTACTGGAGAGAGCTTTGGACAGGGAGAAGCAGAGTTCTTTTGAGCTGGTGCTGACAGCAGTGGACGGCGGGGAACCTGTGAGATCCGGGACTGTCCTGGTTCGCATCAACGTGACAGATGCAAATGACAACCCCCCTGTGTTCAGCAAAAGCGTATATGAGGAACGCGTGGCAGAGAATTTGCCAGTGGGATCATCAGTGCTGCGGGTGCGAGCCACGGATGCGGACTTGGGCGCAAATGGGCGAGTTTCCTACTCCTTCAGCAACGTCCCAGACGAGGTGCTCTCATTGTTCTCTATCGAGAGTGAGAGTGGAGAGATCAAAACTGTGGGTCCTCTCGATTTCGAGGAGAAAAAAAAATACGTTTTTGGCTTGGAGGCGATGGATGGTGGCGGGCTCACTGATCACTGTGAAGTGCAGATCGATATCACGGACGAGAACGACAACACGCCCGAAATCACGATTCTTTCACTGTCGAGCCCAGTGCCTGAGGACGCTCCGGTGGGCACCGTGGTGGCCGTGCTGAACGTGAACGACCCGGACTCCGGCGAGAACGGCCAGGTGTCGTGCGAGCTGTCGGGAGAGGCGCCGCTGTCGATCGTGGCATCATCGGGCGGCTCGTACAAGGTGGTGACGGCGGGCGCGCTGGACCGAGAGCAGGCGTCCGAGCACCGCGTGACGGTGGTGGCCCGGGACCGGGGCAGGCCGGCGCTGTGGAGCAGCACGGAGCTGGTGCTGGAGGTGTCGGACGTGAACGACAACGCGCCGGTGTTCGAGGAGGCGGCGTACAGCGCGTACGTGGCGGAGAACAACGCGGCGGGCGCGCTGGTGCTGCGCGTGCAGGCGCGGGACGCGGACGCGGGCGCCAACGGGCGCGTGAGCTACTGGCTGGCGGGCGGCAGCGCGGGCGCGGCGGGCGCGGCGCCGCTCGTGTCGGTGGAGGCGCGGAGCGGCGCGCTGTACGCGCAGCGCTCCTTGGACTACGAGCAGTGCCGCGAGTTCACGCTGGCGGTGCGGGCGCAGGACGGCGGCTCGCCGGCGCGCAGCTCCACGGCCACGGTGCGCGTCTTCGTGCTGGACCGCAACGACAACGCGCCCCGGGTGCTGTGGCCGGCGGCGGCGGCGGCGGGCGAGGCGGCGGCAGGGGCGCCGCCTCCTTTCGAGGTGGTGCCGCGTTCAGCCGAGGCCGGCTACCTGGTGGCCAAGGTGGTGGCGGTGGACGCGGACGCGGGGCGCAACGCGTGGCTGTCGTACGAGCTGGTGCAGGCGTCGGAGCCGGCGCTGTTCCGCGTGGGGCTGCACAGCGGCGAGGTGCGCACGGCGCGGGCCGTGTCCGAGCGGGACGCGGCCAAGCAGCGAGTGGTGGCCGTGGTGAAGGACCACGGGCAGCCGGCGCTGTCGGCCACGGCCACGCTGCACGTGGTGCTGGCCGAGAGCTTGCAGGAGGCGCTGCCGGAGCTGAGCGAGCGGGCGGCGGGCGCCGAGGCGGCGGCGGCGGCGGCCGAGCTGCAGTTCTACCTGGTGCTGGCGCTGGCGCTGCTCTCGGCGCTCTTGGTGCTGAGCGTGGCGCTGGCCGTGCTGGCGCGGCTGCGCCGGGCCGGGCCGCCCGCCGTGCTGCGCTGCCTGGGCGCGCAGCGCTTCTCGGTGGCCGGCGCCGCCTTCCCGGCCGACTTCTGCGAGGGCACCTTGCCCTACTCCTACAACCTGTGCGTGGCGGCGCCGGCCCGCGCCGTGCCCGAGGCCGCTTGGCCGCCGCCGCCGGTGCCCGTCCTGTCGGCGGAGGAGCTTCTGGGCGGCGATTCCTGCGAGAATCCGAGCAGCAACGCCCTCACGGGAGAGCCCCTCGCCGGCCCCGACGTACCGCAGGTTTGTAATGCTGAGCCCTTGTTCTGTTATTGAGGCTTTCCTTTTACCTTCCTTTCCCTCCTCGTTTTCTCGGTAAGGTGTCCGTGAGAAGTCATTTGTGTCTCCATGTAGGCGCGGAAGGTTTTGATCTTTCCTTGGTAATAGGTTCCATTTCAGCTGAGATTCTTAGACTGTTACTCTCTATCTTATAGTGTTCCCCTGTTTTCTGGGGTATATCATTGTGGGAGGCACACATCTGTCTCCATTAATTAAGGAAAGTAATGTAGAAACTGAATTAAGTGAAGGGGTATCCTCATTCCGTGGAGAGCAGGAGGCTAGAGGTAGCACCTGGTTCTTCCTTGGTAACAGAGTGCAATTCAGTGGAAGACGTTTTGTCTTCAAAACTCGTACTCTGTAAATTAAAATGCATTTCCTGCATTGAAACGGGTTCTTACCGTGTAGGAGATTCATTGATTCTGCGTGGTGGAATTGTAGAGAAAAAAAAAAAAAAAAAAAAACCACCAACACAGTGACAAATGATGTTGTAGATATTTTTTTTCCTGATTTTGTTCAGAAATTGTGCTTTTGAAACTGGATTATTGCTTTACACAAATCCGTTTATGAATAGTTGGGTTTTTCTGTTTTGTTTTGGGGTGGTTTTTTGCCTATTGGACTCACTTAAGGAAAAGTGTGTAGAATACTATGTTCTGCATCCTGAGTGAAAGAAAAGACTGTCGCTCGTTTTCGGGGATAATGCAGTATTGGGCCGTCTTCCTTTTTTTATCCTGGCTGTCAGTTTCTGTTTTACTCTTCATTATATTTATTTCATACAGAGTTCAAGGTTCAGAAAGACTTGCTTCAGATGGTTGATTTTTCCTTTCTTATTTACCCTAAGGGTTTCAGATTTATGGAGATATCGGATTTGGAGAAGAGTAGATTTTGAATTCTGACTCTTTACAAAAACAGTTATCTGAAAAAGGAGTATCTGACAGTATCAAGGAGATCAGCCATATGACAGTTCAGGCGCTTGAATCAAACTTATTTCTATATTTTTCATGGGTTAGCAGCGTTTCGATTAGGCAGCTATACTTTTCTTCCACTGTTCTACAATCCTTTCCTTGGTAATGTTGTACCAATATGATTAAAAAATGTTTTTCCTGATATACTTTTTTGTTACACTTCAATGCTTTGCAGGTTGATTCTTGATAATTTTTTTTTTTTTACTGGCTATAAAATTCCTTGATGTGGTGTAAATGTGTAAAAAGTAAGGAAACACTAAATTTAACTGACATTCAAACATTTGCATCTTGATTCCTTCAAGTTTTCCTTTGAGAATATTCACTACATCTTTACTTCTACCTATAACAATCATATAACAATTTGCTCCCTGACTTCAAGAACCATGCAATTGTTCTCGTCCCGCTTATGTTAATGAGCCTGATGGCTCAGGCTATCGGTGTGTGTGGGCGTGTATCTAATGTTTTCAACCTCGGACCCCGTTGCTGAAGGGGTTTTTGAACAAACCTGGTAAGACTAATGGTAATCTAGAGCTTGTAATGGTAAAAAATATGCTTTAATATACATATATTGCCGTTAGTAAGTTATTAGTACCTCCTGTGGTAGAAGCACCACCTCCACGGAATGCCTCGACATTCCTCCCGATGGTGATCCCCTGAAAGACCAAAGCAGAGATCGGTTGGAGAAAAGGCGGTGCAGGAGGTCACCGCTGCATGGGAAATTGTCTCCGTGGCAAATGTCCATTCCCCGCGAGCTGCCCGTGGGCAGAGCGGGCAGAGCTCAGCGGCGCTCGGAGCCTGCAGTGCCGGGAGGAGGCTGCGGGCGCCGCTGCTGACCGAGAGGAGCGAGAGGAGCTCGGAGCGCCGCAGCCCCGCCCGCTGCGGATCCGCTCGATCACTCGCTCGCCGGATTCGTGGCCCGGCGGGAGGACGGTCAGTGATCATCCCCGCGGTACGGAACCGTTCTGCAGCGAGCGGAGGGACTGCCGGCGGCGGAGCGGCCGGGGCAGCGAGCTGGGGAAGGACAGTGAGGCAGATCGGCGGTCTGCGGTGGGGCTCTGCTCGGGGTGTTGGCGTGCTGCTGCGGAGATGTGCGCGGCGGGGAGGCGCTGGGGCCGGCGGCAGCGAGCTCTGCTCTGGGCCGTGCTGCTGGCAGCTTGGGAGGCGGCGTGGGGGCAGCTGCGCTACTCCGTGCCCGAGGAGATGCCCAAGGGCTCGTTCGTGGGCGACGTGGCCAAGGACCTGGGGCTGCGGCTGCCGGAGATCAGCGATCGTGGAATCCGAGTGGTCTCCAAAGGTAGGACGCAGTATTTCGCTTTGCACGGGAAGACGGGACATTTAGTGACGGCAGAGAGGATCGACAGAGAGCAGCTGTGCGAGAGTGTGCAGCAATGCGTGCTGCCCTGTGAGCTGATAGTGGAGGGGGAAATGAAATTCTATGAAATAGAAGTGGAGATTGCGGATATAAACGACAACGCACCCAGCTTTCAAGAGGCAGAAACAGAGCTGAGAATGAGCGAGACAACAATCCCGGGGTCGCGGTTTCCCCTGGCCGAAGCTCACGACCCGGATGCTGGCCGTAATTCCCTGCAGAGCTACGAGCTGAGCGGCGACGAGCACTTCTCGCTGGCCGTGCAGGCGGGCCCCGGCGGTGATCAGCGTCCCGAGCTGGTGCTGGCGAAGGCGCTGGACCGGGAGGAGGCGGCGTTTCACGAGCTGGTGCTGAGGGCGATGGACGGTGGCGATCCGGCACGGACGGGCACGGCTCGGATCCGCGTGACGGTGCTGGACGCGAACGACAACGCGCCCGTGTTCAGCCAGGCGGAGTACACGGTGCGTGTGCCCGAGGACGTGCCCGTGGGCTCTGTCCTTGTCACCATCACGGCCACAGATGCGGATGAGGGCCTGAACGGGCAAGTGAAATACTCCTTTAAAAAAAAAAAGATTTCATTGCAGATGTTCCACCTTCACTCTGACACGGGAGCAATCACCCTGGAGCGAAGCTTGGACTTCGAGGAAGGCGATGCTTATGAACTGGAGGTGCAGGCATACGATGGTGGGGGTCTTTATGATACGGCGAAAGTCGTGATCACTGTGACAGACGTCAATGACAACGCACCCGAGATTTCAGTGAGGTCGGCACTAAGCGAGATCTCTGAGGATTCCCCATCAGGGACCGTGATAGCCCTGCTGCACGTGGAGGACCGTGACTCGGGGGACAATGGAGATGTGCGCTGCTCACTGGCCGGGGATGTCCCGTTCCGGCTGCAGAGCTCTCACGGCAGTTACTACAGCGTGGTGACAGCGAGAGAGCTGGACCGGGAGCAGGTGTCGGAGTACAACGTGACGGTGCGGGCGGCCGACGGCGGGTCGCCGGCGCTGCAGAGCAGCGTGGTGCTGGCGCTGCGGGTGCTGGACGTGAACGACAACGCGCCGGTGTTCGCGGAGGAGCGCTACAGCGCGCGGCTGGCGGAGAACAACGCGGCGGGCGCGCTGGTGCTGAGGGTGCGCGCCACGGACGCGGACTGGGGGCAGAACGCGCGCGTGCGCTACCGGCTGGCGGAGGGGCGGGTGCGGGGCGCGCCGCTGTCGTCGTTCGTGTCGGTGCAGGCGGAGACGGGCGCGCTGTACGCGCTGCGCTCCTTCGACTACGAGCAGCTGCGCGAGCTGCAGCTGTGGGTGCGTGCGGAGGACGGCGGCGCGCCGGCGCTGGGCAGCAACGTGTCGGTGCGGCTGCAGATCGTGGACGAGAACGACAACGCGCCGCAGGTGCTGTACCCGCCGGCGGCGGCAGCTCTGGGCTCGGGCGCCGCGTGGTCGGGCGTGGAGCTGGCGCCGCGCTGGTCGGAGGCCGGCGCGCTGGTGGCCAAGGTGGTGGCGGTGGACGCGGACGCGGGGCAGAACGCGTGGCTGTCCTACGAGCTGGCCAAGGCCACGGAGCCGGGGCTGTTCCGCGTGGGGCTGCACAGCGGCGAGGTGCGCACGGCGCGCTCGCCGCTGGCCCGCGACGCGGCGCGCCACAGCCTGGTGGTGCTGGTGAAGGACCACGGGCGGCCGGCGCTGTCGGCCACGGCCACGCTGAGCGTGGTGCTGGCCGAGAGCATGGCCGAGCTGCTGGCCGAGCTGGGCAGCGCGGCCGACGAGGCGGCGGCGCCGGGCGAGCCGGCCGCCAGCCTGACGCGCTGGCTCGTGCTGGCCGTGGCCGCCGTGTCGTGCCTCTTCGTGGCCTTCCTGCTGCTGCTGCTGGCGCTGCGCCTGCGGCGCTGGCGCCGCCAGCAGCTGCTGCCGGCGGACAGCGGCGCCCTGCGCGGCGTGCCCGTGTCGCACTTCGTGGGCATCGACGGCGTGCGCGCCTTCCTCCAGTCCTACTCGCACGAGGTGTCGCTCACGGCCGACTCGCGCAAGAGCCAGCTGCGCTTCTCGGCCGGCAGCTGCTGCGACACCCTCCCGGCCCGGCCGCCGCCCGACGAGCCCGCGCCGCTGCTCGGGGACCACGATCCTGCCGGCGCTCGTCCCGTGGATTCCGCCTCTGTCCCGGTGAGTTCCCCGTACCAGTTTTTCTCCACTATTCCTTATTCTGTTGCTTCTCTACTCTTTTCCGGCTTTTCTCTGTCCTTCAGATCGATGTTTGCTGACAAGGATGGAAAAGTATCTTTTAGGGACGTGCTAATTGCGGGGCTTCCTAGTGCACCATAATGGACGTGCGGTCGGGTCTGAGTTTTTCAGCTTGTGAGGGATGCAGGATAAGGGAGACTGCTCTTGCCTGCAGGGCTTTTTTTATGAAGCTGTTTCTGTATCATATGATCCTCACTTCCTCGGTATCTTTTGATGGACATGTAGTGTTTCACCTCCTTCCTGCTTCTTCTCTGAGATATATTTGGCAGACAAATATTTCTTTCCTCTTAGTACAGAGTTTTAAGGACACCTGTTCGATGACCATAGGTTATCCCGGTGCATTATGAAGGGAAATAGTCTGAATAACCGGCATTTTGATGGAAGCCTCTTTCAAAGTATCAAGGTCAAGAAACAATATGCAAGATTTTAGAGGCAGGATATGCAAATACTGGGCTCTGTGTGTGAAAGACTGCTAATGGATACGAGGTTTCAGTGTCCATTTCTAGTATAATGTAATGCAATTTTCTCCTTCCCAATATGTGTGTCTTAACAGATATTACTGCAGTTCTATGGAGAGTCATGGGGTATTTACATGTTAATGTAATGTATTTAATTAATATCCTTATGTGTTCCAATCTGAAATGTCACAATGGGAGCTTTGCAATAAGGAAATTCATTACATCCCTACTTTTAATATTTAGGTTATGTATTTCCTCCAAGAGCTGTAATCCAGAGGAGCCTGATCCCTTCCTTTCTGCAGATGCTACATTATTGTCTTGTTCTTTGTACTGATCTCAAGCTGGGCCTTTGTATCTGGTGGTATCTGATCACAGCTCTTACATTTGCTTGGCTGTCCCATACGTGCCTTTTATTTTTACAACTCGACAGGAAAATGGGGGCATCCAGAGCTTCCCTCTGTCTGCCCTGGAAGGTCTGGGACCCTGACAGGGGATCAGAAACCCCCCTGGACAGAGCCCCCAGAGATACTGTCTGTGATCTCTGTCCATGCAAAAGAGTTTTCAATCTTACAGGATGAATTACAAGTTCTGAGTGTTTGATATAAGTAATAATTAAGTGTGGCATGGGTGCAAAAGTAAAAATTTAGGATTCTAGATTAGTGGTTCAAAGGGGACAAATGCAGAAAACTGGGTGTGTCTTGTCCTTTATCTCCTTCTTCATGCCCTCCATGATTCACTGTGGTGTTGGCATTTTTCTGTTGGTTCAGGCTGGGGACACACTGTTCAACATAGGTGACAGGTATTGGCACGTTATTGTAAATCCAGCCCAGGGAGTTTCTGGTATTTAATGTTTGTAACATCCCACTGAGGTCAGAGCCCCACACGCTGCCCTGCAGGACAGAGCTGTGGCAGGGCAGCAGAACATGTTAGAGATAAACAGAATAAACAACCTGGAAACCAGCACAGACCAATTATGGCTTCTTCTTTGGCAGTGGGGCAGAAAGACAGAGACTTTCTGTAATCTTGGAATCATCAATACCTCAAATTCCGACAGGGAAAGACATTGATAGGTGTGTTTCCTTCAATTTTTAATGGAAGAATTTGTCTTATTTCTCACATGCACATATTAAGAAGTCAAATATTAGCCATGGTAATCTGTCTTTCAACTTTTCTTGCAGTGGAGTACCTCTGCTAATGACAATAAACCATACAATCTGTAACGAGTTTGAGGAGACTCTTGCAGGTGCAGTGTGGCAGGAAGAACTGTTGAAGAGAAAGCTGGTGTTTTTATAACTTCAATGGTCCATTGCTGGACTACACAAAATGAATATGCTCAGATTAGAAATGACCAAGATGTGGATTCATACATTTGCTTTCCTGTAATAGGGTGCTCTCTGTGAATGATAGTTAAACTGCTGACTTGTTTGTAATGACCAGGTAAAGGTGGGCCTGTGTGTGTCTGAAACTTTATCTAAAAATAGAATCACTGATCTTACTTGACAGGGAGAGATTGGCCCCTAAACAGACAAAGGTGGGTTCAATGATCCAGTAATCTGGGTGTGCCTTCATGTCATGCCTAGTGCCAAGGCCTGTGCCACTTACATCAAGTGCCCTTTTCCTGTGTCCAGAGGAGGATGGCAATCCTCCAATGAATTTGTCTGCAAGCAATGCCCAGGGAAGTGCATGCTTCAGGGGTTCTGTGTCTAAGAAATGCTGTGGGAAATGTCATTTCTCCAGCTCTATGTCCTTGTTACAGTTATGAGGTAGAATTTCATTGTGGTTGTACTAAGCTTTCCCAAGCCTTGAGCAGACCTTCAGATGTTATTAATGGCTCTTGCTTGTATGATGTTACTGCTGATGGTTTGTTGGTAGTGAAATTGGTAGGATTGTAGGGATGGGAGAGTTAAATTTACGTGCAGAGTCTGGGTTTGGGGCTTTTTATTTGAAAGCATGTGTCAGAAAGTCATTAATTTTATCCTCTGTCATGTCTGATACACCTCTTCCCTGTGAGCGGTAGCTGTTGGATGTGGACATAAACATCACGTTAATGGTTGCAGAGTGACATATGTTCTAGAATGTCCATGTGCTTAGGAAGAATGATAATGTCTTTGAGTTGATTGTGGTCTGTGTCTTTAATTGAGTTGCCTATTGCTTATGCCTGTTAGAACATGTTATATTTCTTCAAGTATCAGTGATGAGCAGAGTCCATATGGGTGGACCTGTGTTGTGATCCCTGTTCTCCATAAGGAGAAGTTGTGTGGAAAACTTCTTCCACTGGTGTCTGTCTGCAAAGGGGTCCCTGTTGGGTGATGTCTGAGCATTCTGCCTGCACAGAGACAGGGCAGGTGAAAGAGCTGCTGAAAAATCTAATGGGTTGGTGTGGATATTCAGTATTCCCTAGCTGTCAAATGGATCACATAATTATGGTTCTGTGCATTTTTGTTTGCTTTTTCTTCAAAGAAATTACTTGGAGTGTTATACCTGTGTATATTATATGTGTTTCTTATGTACTTGCTACAGATGACACATGTTAGGCCTTCAAAGTTAGGCCTTTAAACTCAGTTAGGCCTTCAAAGTTAGTTAGGCCTTCAAACTCTGTTAGGCCTTTAAAATTAGTTCGGTGTTTTAAATTTAGTTAGGCCTTTTAAACTTTGTTAGGCCTTCAAACTCTGTTAGGCCTTTAAATCGAGGCCTTCAAAGTTAGGCCTTCAAATTTGTGGGGCATGGCCAGGCCAGGAAAGCTGGTGAAGCTCTTGAGTGTTTGATGCAGTCAAGTCACACTTGTAGTCCAGAAGAAGATTTCAGGGTAACACTTCCAGCCTGAGACCTCAGTGGGTTCCAGGTGCTCTCAGGGATGAATTTCCTTGCCCACAGAAAAGGCTGAGATTTCCTCCTGGTGAGTTTCTCTGAAAGAACTCCTATTGTATACATGCAATGCTTGTGTGGGTTCCTTTTTTCTTTTCTTGACATGTTATTACAGCTGATGTGGAATGAGGACCTGTGAAGGGCGTTCATCTCTGTTCTAATTTTGTCATATGTTAGGAGATGTAAAAATGACCTTAGGAGAACTCACATCTTTGTGGATCTGTGCATGTGATAAGAGAGGAAGTGCATAGCTTGATAAAGAGTTCATGAATGTCGTAATTACATTTTCCACCTTGGGTCTCAGTTCAGGCTCTGTTTCCTGGCAGGCCATGGTTCATGTTTCTTTCCCCCTCATGAGTGCTGCCTTGCAGGAAATAGTAACTTCCATTGAGAACCAAATGAAGACAGAATGTTGTGTGTGAAGAAAATGAAAAATTGTTTAACTCAAGTGGGTAGCTGTAAAATGCTGCTGTCCAATTCCACTTCCCTGGGGATTCTTCTTGTGTCTCTGAGGATTACACAGCTACGTGCTGCTGTCTGTGATTTCCTGCACTGCTCAGGCCCTGACATGTCACAGTAGCCAATGATTGGCCCCATGGATGGCAGTGGGAGGTATTTTGTTTAGCTTCTTTGCTATTGTGAGTACCAAGGATTTCTGTTGTTCTGTTGCTTAGTAAAGTCATTTAGTCCAGTCAGAGGGACCTCATAGTCCTTTAATATTCCTGCAGCTTGCCTAGCTTGCACCTTGAGGCCTCAGTGAGTTTCCACATGCTCTGGGAAAGAATTTTTAAGGCTGTCTTGTGGTAAAGCACCATAAAATCACAGCACTGAAATATCTCCACATCTCTGATGGGGTCAGATGGAAGTTTGGTGTTTGTATATGAGTCTTCAGAATTTATTGAAAACCATTCAGATGATTTTGCAGTCCTAAAACGGACTGGGGAGATATTTGAAATTTTTCCTAGACATTAGGAAAATCAAAACTATGGAAATATTAAATCAAGAATTGTAGCAGACCGTTTTTTTTGAGTTTCCACCAAAAGCACAGAAGGTTTTCTGTATGGAAGGAGAGTCAGTCTAGGGACAGACACAAGACAGAGTCTGTACTGCTTTGCACTTTCTTAGTCTCTGCCATTTGTATGCACTTTGTCATTTATCTGAGAGCAGAATCACCGTTTCTGGGCTTCATATTTCTCTGCAAGTGTTAATCACTGCAAAAACGTCCTTTTGATTTACATGGGTTTTGCACAGGTGATGAGCAAACAGTATCTGAGCCACCACAGGAACAATTATATTGTCAATTATTTCAGCAAACTTATTTATAAATTTTGGCTTCAATTCTTTGAATGTGCATGAGGAAAACAATTTGTATTTTAGGAGCACATATTTCCTTTCTGATTTTTGTGCCATCTGAAACCAGAGTGTGAAAAAATCTTTGATAAGGTGTAATACTTGTTTCCATGTCTCTTGCAGCTACAATGCAATATCGCATGGAAATTGGTAGTGCAATCATAAGGGTTCCTCCCTGTCGTTAAGCAAGTGGGTCTGCTCTTGCTGTCGGCGGTGGCGGCGGAACCCGGGCCCGGTGCCGCCGCCGAGCCCCGCCCAAGCCGGGCCCCCTTGAGCGCGGCCGTCCGGCGGCTGCAGTGGCGCGGCGGCGCCTCCGGGTGCCGCTGTTGGCCGCCGCCGAGCGGCGCTGGAGCCGCCGCCGCCGCCGCCGCAGCGTCCTGCCCCCGCAGGCTGCTCGCTCGCCCGGCGCCGGCCGCAGCGGCAGCGGCACCGCCACCGGCAGCAGCGGCGGCGGCGGCGAGAGGCGGGGAGAGGCGGCCCGAGCGGGCTGGCTGCGCTGCGGCGGCCCCTGCGCTGCGTGGCGAGAGCGGCTGCAAGGGAAGCGGGGCAGCGGCGGGAGGCAGGAGCGCGGCGAGCGCCGGCGGCAGAGAATGGCGGTGAGGCGGCGGCAGAGGCGCGGGCCGGGCGGCGGGCGAGCGCTGCTGGCCGCGGTGCTGCTGTGCGTGTGGGGCCGGGCGGCGGCCGAGCGGCTCCGCTACGCCATCCCCGAGGAGCTGGGCAGAGGCTCGCTCGTGGGGCCGCTGGCGCGGGACCTAGGGCTCAGCGCGGACGAGCTGCCGGCGCGCAAGCTGCGCCTGAGCGAGGAGAAGCAATACTTCACGGTGAGTGAGGAGAACGGGAACCTGTACGTGAACGAGAGGCTGGACCGGGAGCAGATGTGCGGTGCGTCGCCGACCTGCTCTATCAGCTTCGAGGCGCTGGTGAAGAACCCTCTGAACATTTTCCACGTCGAAGTGTCGATCGAGGACGTGAATGACAACTCCCCGACCTTCAGGAAGGCTGCTGTGGACGTCGAGATTGGTGAATGGATTCCTCCCGGTACTCGTTTTCCACTGGAGGTTGCCCATGATGCTGATGTGGGTAGAAACTCACTGCTAACATACCAACTAACCAGCAATCCAACCTTCTCTCTAGCCATGAAGGAGACCCCGGATGGAAGCAAGCCGGAAATAATTCTGGAGACAGCACTGGACCGAGAGAAGCAGAGCTCCTTTGATCTGTTGCTGACGGCGATTGACGGCGGGGACCCCGTGAGGTCCGGATCTGTTCAGATTCGGGTGAACGTGACGGATGCAAATGATAACCGACCCATATTCGAGCAGGAGCGCTACCGCGTGACCCTGCGAGAGGACGTGCCGCCGGGTTTGGCAGTACTGAACCTGTCAGCCTCAGATGCCGATGCAGGCACCAACGCCCGCATCACCTACGGATTCGGGGAAATTACAAACAAGGCACATCAGAAGTTTGTGCTCGATACAGAGAGCGGGTCTATCACGCTGCAGGAAGCACTGGACTTTGAGGAGACGAGCGCGTATAGCCTGGCTGTGGAGGCGAAGGACGGAGGGGGTTTGGTGGCACACTGCAAGGTGGAGGTGGAGGTGCTGGACGTAAATGACAACCCACCTGAGATCACGATTCTGTCGCTCTCGAGCCCGGTGCCCGAGGACGCTCTCATAGGCACCGTGGTGGCCCTGCTGAAAGTGAGGGACAGAGACTCCGGCGAGAACGGCCAGGTGTCGTGCGAGCTGTCGGGAGAGGCGCCACTGTCGATCGTGGCGTCGTCGGGCGGCTCGTACAAGGTGGTGACGGCGGGCGCGCTGGACCGAGAGCAGGCGTCCGAGCACCGCGTGACGGTGGTGGCCCGGGACCGGGGCAGGCCGGCGCTGTGGAGCAGCACGGAGCTGGTGCTGGAGGTGTCGGACGTGAACGACAACGCGCCGGTGTTCGAGGAGGCGGCGTACAGCGCGTACGTGGCGGAGAACAACGCGGCGGGCGCGCTGGTGCTGCGCGTGCAGGCGCGGGACGCGGACGCGGGCGCCAACGGGCGCGTGAGCTACTGGCTGGCGGGCGGCAGCGCGGGCGCGGAGGGCGCGGCGCCGCTCGTGTCGGTGGAGGCGCGGAGCGGCGCGCTCTACGCGCAGCGCTCCTTGGACTACGAGCAGTGCCGCGAGTTCACGCTGGCGGTGCGGGCGCAGGACGGCGGCTCGCCGGCGCGCAGCTCCACGGCCACGGTGCGCGTCTTCGTGCTGGACCGCAACGACAACGCGCCCCGGGTGCTGTGGCCGGCGGCGGCGGCGGCGGGCGAGGCGGCGGCAGGGGCGCCGCCTCCTTTCGAGGTGGTGCCGCGTTCCGCCGAGGCCGGCTACCTGGTGGCCAAGGTGGTGGCCGTGGACGCGGACGCGGGGCGCAACGCGTGGCTGTCCTACGAGCTGGTGCAGGCGTCGGAGCCGGCGCTGTTCCGCGTGGGGCTGCACAGCGGCGAGGTGCGCACGGCGCGGGCCGTGTCCGAGCGGGACGCGGCCAAGCAGCGAGTGGTGGCCGTGGTGAAGGACCACGGGCAGCCGGCGCTGTCGGCCACGGCCACGCTGCACGTGGTGCTGGCCGAGAGCTTGCAGGAGGCGCTGCCGGAGCTGAGCGAGCGGGCGGCGGGCGCCGAGGCGGCGGCGGCGGCGGCCGAGCTGCAGTTCTACCTGGTGCTGGCGCTGGCGCTGCTCTCGGCGCTCTTGGTGCTGAGCGTGGCGCTGGCCGTGCTGGCGCGGCTGCGCCGGGCCGGGCCGCCCGCCGTGCTGCGCTGCCTGGGCGCGCAGCGCTTCTCGGTGGCCGGCGCCGCCTTCCCGGCCGACTTCTGCGAGGGCACCTTGCCCTACTCCTACAACCTGTGCGTGGCGGCGCCGGCCCGCGCCGTGCCCGAGGCCGCTTGGCCGCCGCCGCCGCCGCCGGTGCCCGTCCTGTCGGCGGAGGAATTTCTGGGCGGCGATTCCTGCGAGAAGCCGAGCCTGAACAGCAGTGCCGTCGAGGGAGTGGTGCCTGCCGGCTCCGATGTACCACAGGTCTGTCATACCATAAACTGTTTCTCGAGCCTTTCTTAACAGGCTTTTTCATTTTCCCCATATTGATCCATTTGTCGAGAACTGGACATTAGTTGTCGGTCAATAGTATTTCGGTATTGATTCCAAAAGTGAACATGTACCTGGCTATATTGATTGAGAATTTACATTTTGTTCTAACCCTCTTTTGCTTGTCCTCCCATTTTATGAGAGAAGTCTTCTTTGCTTCTTTTACATCTATTGAGGCTGACAAGTTTTTTTTCCCCTAGTATTACTTGTCTGATGCAAACCTGCGTTTTAATCCTGTTTCCAAAATTACCTGGTAATGTCCCATGTTTTGAGGGAATGATTCTTCCGAAAGGGCAGCACTAATGGGATGTATATATAATTCAGTCATGATTTTTCAAAGGTCTTTTAAACAATTTTTTGTCAGTTCAATGAAGAGCATGGATTCTCGCTCTGCAGAAAGAGATCTCCAGATTCTTCATAACAGAACTTCAAAAAGGGAATTAACACTTTTGGTTTGTTAGGAGGTCGGGGCATGTGTTTGCTTGTTATTTATTTTTTTTTTTTCCTGAGATGTTTGCGTTTTCGACATGAAAGGAGAAGTTACAGGTTGTTCCTCCCTGCTGGAAGAATGTCGAATGAATTTGGGAATACGTTTTCTTCAGGAGTGGTAGGCAGGGATGGTTTTCTTATTCCAGTCATTATTTTTCTCTGCAGTTCTTTCTGCAGAGCTGCGAGTTCCTGCTGTTCTCCTTGAATCTTTCCCAGCCGTTGCCCTCTTTTCCTTCGGTTTCCCCAGGTAGTGTTGGTTGGAATGGCTGGTCCGTATCTCTGAGAAGGAAGAAAAGAACAATGTGATTTCTTTTTCTTAGAACAGGCAATTAGCCATAGCGCTTGATTCTGTGTTGGCCACAGCTTCAGATTCATCTAAGAGGCACTGTCTGCATCTCTAGAGTTGACTAAAATCGTATGAGATAGTAACCGTGATGGAGAATCCTAACTGTGCAGGAGATTCGTTGTTTTTCATGAAGGAATTGGGGAAATAACGCAGGCACAAGCTCTTGCAGATTTTCCCCTCATGATCTGTTTATCCTGAAAATGTACTCTAGGACTTGGTTAAAAGCTGGGCACTACCCCTTGTTTAACACTTGCTCGGTCTTGGACTGCAGAAAGATTCGTTTCTCACGGATAGAACAGTGACAGGTTCTCCATCTAGAGTAAAAAAAGAGATTGTCTCTCATCTTTTGTGGGAACGTTGTTGCAGAAATGGCACCACTGGTACCATTAGCGGAATGAGTTCATTTTGCTAGTTTTATTTTCTTTTTCCATTCTGGCTGGTAGTTCCCTCTTTTGCTTTTACCATTCCTAGTATTTCCTTCGTACACAGGAGTCGACGAAGACTACGGCCTGTTTCCTATTTCCTTATCCTTTTTATAAAAACGGAGATGTTTGGACCCTGTAAAGGGAATTCGTTCTCTTAGAGTTTTTGTTTGTTTGTTATTTTGTTTGTTAATTTGGTTTTTGGTTGGTTCCACTTCCACCCCTTCCTCCACAATATTTCTTATGAATGTCTATTTAAAAGGATAATAAGGCTCTAAGATTCAAATATAAATATCAAGTGTGTAGGAGATTTGCCAATTGATTTGAAACAGGTATACTTGAAAATTTATCGAAGGCATCAGAGTCTAAGGTGTGCAGCTGTAATTCTCTTTTCCTGCTGCCAGAAAGTATTTGTTTGAAAATGTGCCATAGCTACATGAATACACAATAATTTGAACAAGGTTTTGCTAACGAGCCCTTTGCATCCTAATTTCTGAAAAAAGAAAAATATCTTCCAGGGATTATACAATTACTTGATTGAATTTAATTTTGTATAAAATGGACAGGTTCATTACAGGAGCTTTCCTGTCTCCCGGGTAGTTGTAGATACAGTCGGCGCAGAGTGATGAAGTAACCTACAGCTGTATATCACAGATGGTTTTCTTTCGCTGCCCTTGCGCCGGTCATTCCATCATGTTTTCTACAAATATTTGTGATGAAAGTTTGCTTTTGTACTACTGCGGTAGGACTCGTAATACTCCGTAGGTCCTGTTAAAATAACCTTACATCTCACTGCGTGCAGTGCCGGGAGGAGGCTGCGGGCGCCGCTGCTGACCGAAGGAGCGAGAGGAGCTCGGAGCGCCGCAGCCCCGCCCGCTGCGGCCCGGCTCTCTCGCTCTCCCGGTGTGTGAGTCGGCGGCGGAACAGTCTGCGGTCGTTCCCGCGGTGCGGAGACGTGCTGAAGGGAGTCGGAAGAGCCTGGCAGAAGCGCTCGGGAGCAAAGCACCGGAGCTGCACCGTGAAGCCAGATCGGTGAGCGGCGGCGGAAAGCTCCCGGCAGTGTTGCGGTGCTGCGGCCGAGATGTGCGCGGCGGGGAGGCGCTGGGGCCGGCGGCAGCGAGCTCTGCTCTGGGTCGTGCTGTTGGCAGCGTGGGAGGCGGCGTGGGGGCAGCTGCGCTACTCCGTGCCCGAGGAGATGCCCAAGGGCTCGTTCGTGGGCGACGTGGCCAAGGACCTGGGGCTGCAGCTGCCAGATATCCGCAATAATGCTGTACGCGTTGTCTCCAAGGGTAGGACGCAGTATTTCGCTGTGCACGGGAAGACGGGACATTTAGTGACAGCAGAGAGGATCGACAGAGAGCAGCTGTGCGAACGTGTACAGCAATGCGTGCTGCGATGTGAGCTGATAGTGGAGGGGGAAATGAACTTTTATCAAATAGAAGTGGAAATCACAGACGTTAATGACAACGCCCCGAGCTTCAGAGAGGCAGAAAAAGAATTAAGAGTGAACGAGATGACAGCTCCGGGATCGAGGTTTCCCCTCCGAGAAGCACGAGACCCGGATGCGGGCCGGAATTCCCTACAGAGCTACGAGCTGAGCGGCGACGAGCACTTCTCGCTGGCCGTGCAGGCGGGCCCCAGCGGCGATCAGCGTCCCGAGCTGGTGCTGGCGAAGGCGCTGGACCGGGAGGAGGCGGTGTTTCACGAGCTGGTGCTGAGGGCGATGGACGGCGGCGATCCGGCACGGACGGGCACGGCTCGGATCCGCGTGACGGTGCTGGACGTGAACGACAACGCGCCCGTGTTCAGCCAGGCAGAGTACACGGTGCGTGTGCCCGAGGACGTGCCCGTGGGCTCTGTCCTCGTCACCGTCACGGCCACGGACGCCGACGAGGGTCTGAACGGGAAGGTGAAATACAGCCTCCATAAAATTTCAGACCAGGCGTCTCAACTTTTCCACCTGGACTCTGACTCAGGAGAAATAACTGTTAAGGACAACTTGGATTTCGAAGAAATGCCGTCCTATGAACTTGAAGTTCAGGCACATGACGGAGGAGATCTCTCTGATACTGCAAAAATGGTGATCACCGTGATAGACGTCAATGACAACGTGCCCAAGATTTCAGTGAGATCGGCTCTTAACGAGATCTCGGAGGATGCCCCTCCGGAAACTGTTGTTGCCCTGCTACATGTTCAGGATGGCGACTCGGGAGCAAACGGTGATGTGCGCTGCTCGCTCGACAAGGACGTCCCGTTCCGTCTGGAGAAATCCTATGATGACTACTACCGTGTGGTGACAGCGAGAGAGCTGGACCGGGAGCAGGTGTCGGAGTACAACGTGACGGTGCGAGCGGCCGACGGCGGGTCGCCGGCGCTGCAGAGCAGCGCGGTGCTGGCGCTGCGGGTGCTGGACGTGAACGACAACGCGCCGGTGTTCGCGGAGGAGCGCTACAGCGCGCGGCTGGCGGAGAACAACGCGGCGGGCGCGCTGGTGCTGAGGGTGCGCGCCACGGACGCGGACTGGGGGCAGAACGCGCGTGTGCGCTACCGGCTGGCGGAGGGGCGGGTGCGGGGCGCGCCGCTGTCGTCGTTCGTGTCGGTGCAGGCGGAGACGGGCGCGCTGTACGCGCTGCGCTCCTTCGACTACGAGCAGCTGCGCGAGCTGCAGCTGTGGGTGCGTGCGGAGGACGGCGGCGCGCCGGCGCTGGGCAGCAACGTGTCGGTGCGGCTGCAGATCGTGGACGAGAACGACAACGCGCCGCAGGTGCTGTACCCGCCGGCGGCGGCAGCTCTGGGCTCGGGCGCCGCGTGGTCGGGCGTGGAGCTGGCGCCGCGCTGGTCGGAGGCCGGCGCGCTGGTGGCCAAGGTGGTGGCGGTGGACGCGGACGCGGGGCAGAACGCGTGGCTGTCCTACGAGCTGGCCAAGGCCACGGAGCCGGGGCTGTTCCGCGTGGGGCTGCACAGCGGCGAGGTGCGCACGGCGCGCTCGCCGCTGGCCCACGACGCGGCGCGCCACAGCCTGGTGGTGCTGGTGAAGGACCACGGGCGGCCGGCGCTGTCGGCCACGGCCACGCTGAGCGTGGTGCTGGCCGAGAGCGTGGCCGAGCTGCTGGCCGAGCTGGGCAGCGCGGCCGACGAGGCGGCGGCGCCGGGCGAGCCGGCCGCCAGCCTGACGCGCTGGCTCGTGCTGGCCGTGGCCGCCGTGTCGTGCCTCTTCGTGGCCTTCCTGCTGCTGCTGCTGGCGCTGCGCCTGCGGCGCTGGCGCCGCCAGCAGCTGCTGCCGGCGGACAGCGGAGCCCTGCGCGGCGTGCCCGTGTCGCACTTCGTGGGCATCGACGGCGTGCGCGCCTTCCTCCAGTCCTACTCGCACGAGGTGTCGCTCACGGCCGACTCGCGCAAGAGCCAGCTGCGCTTCTCGGCCGGCAGCTGCTGCGACACCCTCCCGGCCCGGCCGCCGCCCGACGAGCCCGCGCCGCTGCTCGGGGACCACGATCCTGCCGGCCACTCACCGGTGGACCCCACTGCTCTCCCGGTAAGTTCCCCGTACTATTTTATTTCTTGATGCTTTCGTCTCTTGCCTTTGTTCTTTTCTCCCGTGTTCTGTTTTCTGCAATTGCTGATGTGGATGGCAAAGCATTTTTCAGTGATGAACTGAACTTCTATGCCTCTTTTTGTGTTGAAGTTGTCATGGTTGCAGTGCTCTGTTTAAAAGGTGGTTGGAGATGCTGTTGGTTGTTTGAGGGTCCTTCTTTTGGGCCTGTGTGTTTTTATTGAGCAGCGTTGAAAATGGGCAGTGTACCCCCTGGTTTTAAAATACGTACTTTGGCAAGAGCTATTGACAGGTGAGAGGTGATATGTCCATGGAACTAGAGGAGGTATAACAAGATGAGGATCGCAAGGATATATACATTGACAGAATCTCTCCTGAGGTTCACAGCTCTTGTAGTTTTAGAACTTTGAGGTTTCTTCACGGAACTGCTGTTACCAGATATATACATTCTCCTACCTACAAAAATATTTATGTAAAGTTTGTGGTGAGATTTTCTGGCATGTTGAAGAGAAGTTATCTGGGAGACTGGCCAGTGGTGTCAATTATGAGGGTCAAGGAACACCATGGATTTTGTAAAGGATAGTAAAGCAATTCTTAGGAGTTGTGCATGAGGGCCCATTAAAGTACACAAAGGAATATTTTCCTCTTTTCCTTGTTCAGTGCCTGTCTAAAATGTGAGGTTTTCCTTCCCCAGATACTTGGCTAGAAGACATATTATTCCATGTGTATGGAAAGCCCTGGGAGGTTCTTTGTATGTTTTTGCATTTAATCATAATTTTGTAACTTCACAGTTTAATCATGTACTTATGGCAAATACCATGGGGAAATTTGGGTAGAACAAGCTTTGTATTCACTACCTGCTAAACATCTGAATGAATTATCTACTTTTAGTTAAGTGATCTAGAAGAGTGTGTTGTGATCCTTTTCTTTCTGCAGGTTTTCTCTTCCTGCCTCTATCCTTTGATGGTCTGAATGTGGTCCTTTCTGTCAGATAGTGTGTGAAAGATCAGATCTGTTGCATTTGCCTGGCTGTTCTATACTTGCCTTTCATGTTTACAGCTGGAAAGAGAAAGGTTTTCACAGAAGGGTTTCCTTGAAATGCCTCTGTACAAAATGCTCTTGCTTGTCACATGTACAAGTGAGAAATCAAATATGGACCGTGGTAAGGAGAAATCGTTCTTTTGGTGATGTCTCTCGGTGAATTATGAAGACCTGTGATAACCATGTGAGCCGTGAAGGGTTTGGAGAGAGAATTTGGGGTGCTTTGTGTGAGGAGGTACTGGCATGTGGAGACATGCCATGTCTTTTGTCGATTCCCAGATTTTATTGCTGGCCTTCTGACAACGAGTCTGAAGGTTTCTTATTTTTTGATATTGCATGTTGTGGACTCGAGTGGCCAAGCTGTGGGTTCAGCACATTTTACATGAAGGGTGCTAGAGTCACACACTTTCAAAGAGCCCATGTGCTGAAGAAGAATGATGTGCTTGAGATGATATTTTGACAACTGTTTCTTTAACTGAGCTGCTGTCTGCTTACATCCTTTAAGACATTTTACATTAGTTCAAATTAATAGGATGAAAATAATAGCCTTTGTGCATGGATCCATGTTGTGATGGTTAGGATCTGATCAGCTGTGTGTGAAATTTTTCTTTTACTGATGTCCATCTGCAATTTTAGCTTTCCTGGTTTGTGCTGCTTGGACAGGGAGAAGAGCTCCCTCTGTCAAGACAGAGAGGTGGAGGAGCTAACTTTAATATAGCTTGTTGTGACTATATGGAAGGTATAAACGTTCAGTTTGCCCTAGTTGTTACATGATGCCAACAGCTGTGGTTCCAGGCTTTTTCACAAAGAAATGGCAGTGTCTGGGGTGTATGGTGTGAGCTCCTCTGTGAGTCTTGTGTGTACTTTTTACAGACAAGGTTTCTTTGATACACATCTTGGGGATGGGTTTTTAAAAGTTTTTTGTGGTTTAGTTTGGTTTGTTTTGTTGTTTAAGGAGTAAAGCTAGTCCTCATTATGAGTGGCAATTCTGCAAATACCAAAAAAACAGTCCTGCAAACACCAAAATCCTATAAATATCAGGATGGAAGAGAAATTCTCATCACTGCTTTGAAGGTGACCGTCACTAAATATTAAGCAGTTTGCTAAATTTATGCTTCCTCATAAGGAAACTGAACTAAATGCTCTTTTCCCCATGTGTAACATATGCAAGCTTGTTGTTATATGTCAAAGGTCCAACTAAGGGCTGTAAATGCAGGGCAAAGAGGGTGAGAGGTTGCCATTGAACCAGGAAAATAGGTGGGTCATTGTGGCTTCGGCTGAGAAATTGTTTGATTTTAAGCATTATACCAAGACCCATGCCTTTTCTGCTATGATCCTGATTTCTGTGTCCTAAAAGACAATGGCAGTTCTCTATCAATACAGCTTTTTCACAATAAATGTTCATGTAAAACCATGATGCATGGGTAGAATAACTTAATAATCCTGTGTGAAACCTCCATTAGCCATCTGTACCTTCTTGTCATGTAGTGATGCAGAATTTCTTCATAAGTATAACTAGATTTCCTTTCAGGCCTTTGTTTCTTGTAAGAAGCGTTGCCTTTTTCCTCATTTCTGGTGCTTTTGCTTTTGACATGGTGATTGTTGTTTTGCAGCAAATACTTCAGGCACCTAGAACAGAATTTTTTGTGTGTGCATTATGAAGCAGAAGTTAAAATACAAACTATTGTAATTTCTCAAAAGACTGAGCTTGAGGAGGAGGCCTATCCATAACATATTTAAATTTATGGCTTCATATTTGTGGTAGGTGAGCAAGCTACCCAGAAGAAACATATTTTCTGAAAGGTGATGAGTATTTCCTAAAATGAACCCCCTACTCTGTAGTCCAGGGTAAGACTTGAGGCCCACACTTGTACTGATGCCTTTTGAAGGCTGGCCTGGAATAGGGACTAGACAGGGCTAAAGAAGTAGGGATTTATTAAGAGGCCTCAACGGATCCACGTTGGGCAGCACAACCCAAATGGCCACAAATAAATGGACAACAAGTCACGGGGTCTCTCACTTTTATAAGTTCTGGCCCATTTGCATATTGGGGTTAATTTTCCAATTACATCTCCAGTCCATGAAATCCCATCCTTCTTGTTTTTCTCTCTTCAGTTCCTGTTGTTTGTGCTCTTGAGCTTGAGATTTTGATCATTTGTCCTTGGTCCCCAGCTAGGGAAGGAATTGTTTTGTCTCCCTACTCTGTGAAGAGAGCTCACCATCCCCTAATATGAAGCCTAGACTTACACTCTAAAGAAGAACAGAATCTGAAAAATATAAAAGCTAAGCCGGAGTCATCGGTACATTGAGATATTGATCCCTTCTGGGTGCTCTCAAGGATGAATTTCAGCAATGTGAAGAGTAAAAATTTCAACAATTGCAGTGAAGAGCAAGATTTTCTGTTGGGTCTCTCTCACCACCTTTTGTCTTTTTTGTTTTCCGTGTATGTAGGTTAACAGCATTTTAGGAATGTGCTGTATTAGTGCCTCTTGCTGCAGCAGATGTCAAAGGCAGGAGATGCAAAGGTAGCTTTGAATTCTCTTTGTGTCTGGATGAATAGATGTAAACATGACCTTTGTAGAAGGTGCATCTCTGGAACTGTGTGTGTGATAAAAGAGGGGAGGATAATTCCTCTGAGCTATTGGTTTGATGAGTCATTTTAAGTTTGATGACTATTCCTCTTTTACTTTGGCCATTCATCTTTTATGTGCCTTAGAATCCTTAATTTCCTTATGAGAATGATGCAGAGCAGATAAATGAACCACCCTTTTTGGTTTAATCTTTTTTCTTTATCCCATCATGACAAGTTCTGCCAGAAGTTAACTCAACAGCTGTGTAAATCTGGAGAGAATACAGGGAAGCTATAGAACAGACAACAATTTCCCTTCTTGTTATATATCACAGTTAACAAAAGTGTGTGCTGGATGGTGCACCATGCAAGTTGGGCTGCTTCTACTCATTAAGTGGAGCCTAAGAAATGTTGCACCTGATATGCTCATTTCTCTGTGCTTCTAAATTTGCATTGCTTGTCATGAGATCAGCCTCAGGGTGTCTGGTCTTTTGTGGAAGGTGACATCAGTGCAAGTACAGTTCACATACACACCTATGAGTTTTACAGCCATAAAAAGGAAGAGTTTCATACTCATATGTGCATCACCCAGGCACTCCTGTTTGTAACAAAAGAATACAACACGACCTCTGCTGCAGTCCTCAATGGGCAGAGTGGTCACCAGCCATGATTTCCATGAGCAGAGTAGGGGCTGGTGGGAGAATATGTGCAGGGTATTTCCCACACAGTCTCCCAGAATCTGGTGGCCACTGTACAGGAGACTGTTCAATGGGTGAGCTACTGGCTGCATGGTCACCTGAACAGAATTATAGTCAATGGCCTAACGTCCAAGAGGAAATCAGCATGGTGTTTCATACCTGTGGCCTGTACTGGGATTGATTCCATTTCATATTTTCATAGACAATGGGATTGAGTGCACCCTCAAATTTGTAGCTGAAACAAGCTGAGTTGATCCATAAGAGGGCGGAGATGCCAACTAGAGGGTTCTTGATAGGCTGCTGAAGATCTATGGAAGATTTGATGTGGCTTTGTACTTTTCCTTTGCCAGCTTCTGGAGTAAAGAGGTGAAAATTAAGGAATATCTGTGGATAACAAAGAAAAAAATATGTGCTGTTATAATACTATAAACCTTGATTTAGGTTCATAGATTTATCAAATTAATTAGTCCCAGATAAAGAAACACGATTTCAAGATAACAGAGTACTTAAAAGCTCTTAAGAGTCTTCTCAAGCTTTAATATAATTTCCTTAAATTAAAGCTGAGCCTTGATTACATTCTTTATCACTCTGACATGATTATTTGCTTCTAACAATACATTGCAATTCAAGGAGATGCCCTAAAAGCACCCAAAAGTTTCAAATCCTTTGGAGTCCTAATAAGCAAGCGCTTCTGCCCTTGCTGATGTCACTCTGAAACAAATTCCGGCCCCGGTGCCGCCGCCGAGCCCCGCCCAAGCCGGGCCCCCTTGAGCGCGGCCGTCCGGCGGCTGCAGTGGCGCGGCGGCGCCTCCGGGTGCCGCTGTTGGCCGCCGCCGAGCGGCGCTGGAGCCGCCGCCGCCGCCGCCGCAGCGTCCTGCCCCCGCAGGCTGCTCGCTCGCCCGGCGCCGGCCGCAGCGGCAGCGGCACCGCCACCGGCAGCAGCGGCGGCGGCGGCGAGAGGCGGGGAGAGGCGGCCCGAGCGGGCTGGCTGCGCTGCGGCGGCCCCTGCGCTGCGTGGCGAGAGCGGCTGCAAGGGAAGCGGGGCAGCGGCGGGAGGCAGGAGCGCGGCGAGCGCCGGCGGCAGAGAATGGCGGTGAGGCGGCGGCAGAGGCGCGGGCCGGGCGGCGGGCGAGCGCTGCTGGCCGCGGTGCTGCTGTGCGTGTGGGGCCGGGCGGCGGCCGAGCGGCTCCGCTACGCCATCCCCGAGGAGCTGGGCAGAGGCTCGCTCGTGGGGCCGCTGGCGCGGGACCTGGGGCTCAGCGCGGACGAGCTGCCGGCGCGCAAGCTGCAGGTGGCGTCTGCCGGCAAGAAGCAGCTGCAATACTTCACGGTGAGTGAGGAGAACGGGAACCTGTACGTGAACGAGAGGCTGGACCGGGAGCAGATGTGCGGTGCGTCGCCGACCTGCTCCGTCAGCTTTGAGGTGCTGGTGCACAACCCGCTGAACGTTTTCCAAGTCGAGGTGGCCATTGAGGACGTGAATGACAACACCCCACTTTTTAGCAACGCTGCTCTGGACCTCGAGATTGGTGAATTAATCCCTCCCGGTTCTCGTTTTCCTTTGGAAATGGCACGAGATGCAGACCTAGGAAGCAACTCGCTGCTGACTTACCAACTCACGAGCGACCCGTCCTTCTCACTGTCAGTGAAAGAAAAGCCGGGTGGAAAGAAGCAGCCGGAATTAGTACTGGAGAGAGCTTTGGACCGAGAGAAGCAGAGTTCTTTTGAGCTGGTGCTGACAGCAGTGGACGGCGGGGAACCTGCGAGATCCGGGACTGTCCTGGTTCGCATCAACGTGACAGATGCAAATGACAACCCCCCTGTGTTCAGCAAAAGCGTATATGAGGCACAAGTGGCAGAGAATTTGCCGGTGGGATCTTCAGTGCTGCGGGTGCGAGCCACGGATGCGGACTTGGGCTCAAATGGGCGAGTTTCCTACTCCTTCAGCAACGTCCCAGACGAGGTGCTCTCATTGTTCGCTATTGAGAGCGAGACTGGAGAGATCAGAACTGTGGGTCCCCTCGATTTTGAGGAAGAAAAAAAATACGTTTTTGGATTGCAGGCGACGGACGGTGGCGGGCTCACAGATCATTGTGAAGTGCAGATCGACATCACGGACGAGAACGACAACACGCCCGAAATCACGATTCTTTCACTGTCGAGTCCCGTGCCTGAGGACGCTCCGGTGGGCACCGTGGTGGCCGTGCTGAACGTGAACGACCCGGACTCCGGCGAGAACGGCCAGGTGTCGTGCGAGCTGTCGGGAGAGGCGCCGCTGTCGATCGTGGCGTCGTCGGGCGGCTCGTACAAGGTGGTGACGGCGGGCGCGCTGGACCGAGAGCAGGCGTCCGAGCACCGCGTGACGGTGGTGGCCCGGGACCGGGGCAGGCCGGCGCTGTGGAGCAGCACGGAGCTGGTGCTGGAGGTGTCGGACGTGAACGACAACGCGCCGGTGTTTGAGGAGGCGGCGTACAGCGCGTACGTGGCGGAGAACAACGCGGCGGGCGCGCTGGTGCTGCGCGTGCAGGCGCGGGACGCGGACGCGGGCGCCAACGGGCGTGTGAGCTACTGGCTGGCGGGCGGCAGCGCGGGCGCGGCGGGCGCGGCGCCGCTCGTGTCGGTGGAGGCGCGGAGCGGCGCGCTGTACGCGCAGCGCTCCTTGGACTACGAGCAGTGCCGCGAGTTCACGCTGGCGGTGCGGGCGCAGGACGGCGGCTCGCCGGCGCGCAGCTCCACGGCCACGGTGCGCATCTTCGTGCTGGACCGCAACGACAACGCGCCCCGGGTGCTGTGGCCCGCGGCGGCGGCGGCGGGCGAGGCGGCGGCAGGGGCGCCGCCTCCTTTCGAGGTGGTGCCGCGTTCCGCCGAGGCCGGCTACCTGGTGGCCAAGGTGGTGGCGGTGGACGCGGACGCGGGGCGCAACGCGTGGCTGTCCTACGAGCTGGTGCAGGCGTCGGAGCCGGCGCTGTTCCGCGTGGGGCTGCACAGCGGCGAGGTGCGCACGGCGCGGGCCGTGTCCGAGCGGGACGCGGCCAAGCAGCGAGTGGTGGCCGTGGTGAAGGACCACGGGCAGCCGGCGCTGTCGGCCACGGCCACGCTGCACGTGGTGCTGGCCGAGAGCTTGCAGGAGGCGCTGCCGGAGCTGAGCGAGCGGGCGGCGGGCGCCGAGGCGGCGGCGGCGGCGGCCGAGCTGCAGTTCTACCTGGTGCTGGCGCTGGCGCTGCTCTCGGCGCTCTTGGTGCTGAGCGTGGCGCTGGCCGTGCTGGCGCGGCTGCGCCGGGCCGGGCCGCCCGCCGTGCTGCGCTGCCTGGGCGCGCAGCGCTTCTCGGTGGCCGGCGCCGCCTTCCCGGCCGACTTCTGCGAGGGCACCTTGCCCTACTCCTACAACCTGTGCGTGGCGGCGCCGGCCCGCGCCGTGCCCGAGGCCGCTTGGCCGCCGCCGCCGCCGCCGGTGCCCGTCCTGTCGGCGGAGGAGCTTCTGAGCGGGGAGCCCTTGGAGAAGCACATCTCGAGTAGAAACACCGCCGAGGGAGAAATGCCTCTCAATCCGGACGCACCACAGCTCTGTAAAAGTGTGAGTTCCTGCTGTTATCCTTGTGCCTTTCTTAACAGGCTTTCTCTGTTTTCCCAGATTGCTACACTTGTCATGATCCGGCCATTAGCTGTCGGTCCATTTTATTTTGTTATTTAGTCCAAAAGGGAACATGTGTCTGGCTCTGTTTATTGGAGAATTTACATGTTGTTCTAACCCTCTTCAGTTTGCCCTCCCATGTTTTGAGATAAGGCTACATCACATATTTTACGTCTATTGAGGCTGACAAGTTTTTTCCTCTAGTATTATTTATCTGATGCAAACGAGTGTTTTAATCCTGTTTCCAAAGTTGCCGTATATTGTCACATGTTTTGAGGGAATGCTCCTGTAGAAATGACAGCATTAGTGACACACATATATATATATAATTCACTCATGATTTTTCAAAGGATTTTGTGACAATTATTTGTGACTTCATCGGAGAACACGGATTCTTGCTCTGCAGAAAGAGATCCACTGATTCTATGTAACAGAATTCCGAATTAACACTTTTGGTTTTTTAGGAGGACAGGGCATGAGTTTGCGTGTTATTTACGTTTTTTTTTTTTCCTGAGATGTGTGCATTTTCGACATGAAAGGAAAAATTACAGGTTGTTCCTCCCTTGCTGGAAGAGTGTCGAATGTATTTGGGAATACGTTTTCTTCAGGAGTGGTAGGCGGGGTTGGTTGTTTATTCCAGTCATTATTTTCTCTGCAGTTCTTTCTGCAGAGCTGCGAGTTCCTGCTGTTCTCCTTGAATCTTTCCCAGCCGTTGCCCTCTTTTCCTTGGGTTTCCCCGGGTAGTGTAGGTTGGAATGGCTGGTCCGTATCTCTAAGTAGGAATAAAAGAACGAGGTGAATTCTTTTTCTTAGAACAGGCAATTAGCCATAGCGCTTGATTCTGTGTTGGCCACAGCTTCAGATTCATCTAAGAGGCACTGTCTGCATCTCTAGAGTTGACTAAAATCGTATGAGATAGTAACCGTGATGGGGAATCCTAACTGTGCAGGAGATTCGTTGTTTTTCATGAAGGAATTGGGGAAATAACGCAGGCACAAGCTCTTGCAGATTTTCCCCTCATGATCTGTTTATCCTGAAAATGTACTCTAGGACTTGGTTAAAAGCTGGCCGCATACCCCTTGTTTAACACTTGCTCGGTCTTGGACTGCAGAAAGACTCGTTTCTTACAGGTAAAACAGTGACAGGTTCTCCATCTAGAGTAAAAAAAGAGATTGTCTCTCATCTTTTGCGGGAACGTTGTTGCAGAAATGGCACCACTGGTACCATTAGCGGGATGAGTTCATTTTGCTAGTTTTATTTTCTTTTTCCATTCTGGCTGGTAGTTCCCTCTTTTGCTTTCACCATTCCTAGTATTTCCTTCATATACAGGTGTCGATGAAGACTGTAGCCTCAAACAGGGGGGAAAATAGTATTTTTTTGTTGTTGTTGGTGTTGTTCCAGTGGCTTCTTTCTTATCAGTTTTATAAAAAGAGAGGTGTTTCGACCCTATATAGAGAATCCGTTCTCTTAGTGAGGTTTTTTTGTTTGTTAGTTTGTTTTTTTGGTTGGTTCCTCTTCCGCCCCTCCCTCCCAGTATTTCTTATGAATGTCAATTTTAAAGGATAATGAGGCTCTACAAATATAGATATCAAATGCATAGGAGAATCGCAAATTGACAGTTCAGGCTCTTGAATCAGGTATATTTGAAAATTTATCAAAGGCCATCAGAGGCTGAGGTGTACAGCTGCAAGTCTCTTTTCCTGCTGCCTGAAAGTATTTGGGTGAAAATGTGCCATAGCTACATGAATACACAATAATTTGAACAAGGTTTTGCTAACGAGCCCTTTGCATCCTAATTTCTGAAAAAAGAAAAATATCTTCCAGGGATTATACAATTATTTGATTGAATTTAATTTTGTATAAAATGTATAATATAATTCATTACATGAGCTTTCCAGTCTCCTGGGTAGTTGTAGATACAGTCGGCACAGAGTGATGAAGTAGCCTACAGCTGTATATCACAGACGGTTTTCTTTCGCTGCCCTTGCGCCGGTCATTCCATCATGTTTTCTAAAAATATTTGTGATGAAAGTTCTGCTTTTGTACTACTGCGGTACGACTCGTAATACCCCGTAGGTCCTATTAAAATAACTACCTTACATCTCACTGCGTGCAGTGCCGGGAGGAGGCTGCGGGCGCCGCTGCTGACCGAGAGGAGCGAGAGGAGCTCGGAGCGCCGCAGCCCCGCCCGCTGCGGCCCGGCTCTCTCGCTCTCCCGGTGTGTGAGTCGGCGGCGGAACAGTCTGCGGTCGTTCCCGCGGTGCCGAGACGTGCTGAAGGGAGTCGGAAGGGCCTGGCAGGAGCGCTCGGGAGCGAAGCGCCGGAGCTGCACCGTGAAGCCAGATCGGTGAGCGGCGGCGGAAAGCTCCCGGCAGTGTTGCGGTGCCGCTGCGGAGATGTGCGGGGCGGGGAGGCGCTGGGGCCGGCGGCAGCGAGCTCTGCTCTGGGCCGTGCTGCTGGCAGCGTGGGAGGCGGCGTGGGGGCAGCTGCGCTACTCCGTGCCCGAGGAGATGCCCAAGGGCTCGTTCGTGGGCGACGTGGCCAAGGACCTGGGGCTGCAGCTGCCAGAGATCCGCGATAATGCCGTCCGTGTTGTCTCCAAGGGTAGGACGCAGTATTTTGCTGTGCACGGGAAGACGGGACATTTAGTGACGGCAGAGAGGATCGACAGAGAGCAGCTGTGCGAGAGTGTGCAGCAATGCGTGCTGCGCTGTGAGCTGATAGTAGAGGGGAAAATGAAGTTCTATGAAATAGAAGTGGAAATCAGAGACGTTAACGACAACGACCCCAGCTTCAGAGAGACGGAAAAAGAATTAAGAGTGAACGAGATGACAGCTCCGGGATCGAGGTTTCCCCTCCGAGAAGCACGAGACCCGGATGCGGGCCGGAATTCCCTGCAGAGCTACGAGCTGAGCGGCGACGAGCACTTCTCGCTGGCCGTGCAGGCGGGCCCCGGCGGCGATCAGCGTCCCGAGCTGGTGCTGGCGAAGGCGCTGGACCGGGAGGAGGCGGCGTTTCACGAGCTGGTGCTGAGGGCGATGGACGGCGGCGATCCGGCACGGACGGGCACGGCTCGGATCCGCGTGACGGTGCTGGACGCGAACGACAACGCGCCCGTGTTCAGCCAGGCGGAGTACACGGTGCGTGTGCCCGAGGACGTGCCCGTGGGATCCGTCCTCGTCACCGTCACGGCAACGGACGCCGATGAGGGTCTGAACGGGCTCGTGAAATACAGCTTCCATAAAATTTCAGCCCAGGCGTCTGATCTTTTCCACCTGGATTCTGTGTCAGGAAAAATAATGCTGAAAAATTATTTGGACTTCGAGGAAATCTCCTCCCATGAACTTGAGGTTCAGGCACATGACGGAGGTGAGCTTTTTGACATAACGAAAGTTATTATTACAGTGACAGATGTCAACGACAATGCGCCCGAGATTTTGGTGCAATCAGCACTGAGCGCGATTTCCGAAGATGCCCCAACGGGGACGGTGGTTGCCCTGTTGCATGTGCAGGATCTGGACTCGGGGACCAACGGAGAGATGCACTGCTCGCTGGATGAGGATGTCCCGTTCCGGCTGCAGAGCTCGAAAGGCAATTATTACAGTGTGGTGACAGCGAGAGAGCTGGACCGGGAGCAGGTGTCAGAGTACAACGTGACGGTGCGGGCGGCCGACGGCGGGTCGCCGGCGCTGCAGAGCAGCGCGGTGCTGGCGCTGCGGGTGCTGGACGTGAACGACAACGCACCGGTGTTCGCGGAGGAGCGCTACAGCGCGCGGCTGGCGGAGAACAACGCGGCGGGCGCGCTGGTGCTGAGGGTGCGCGCCACGGACGCGGACTGGGGGCAGAACGCGCGCGTGCGCTACCGGCTGGCGGAGGGGCGGGTGCGGGGCGCGCCGCTGTCGTCGTTCGTGTCGGTGCAGGCGGAGACGGGCGCGCTGTACGCGCTGCGCTCCTTCGACTACGAGCAGCTGCGCGAGCTGCAGCTGTGGGTGCGTGCGGAGGACGGCGGCGCGCCGGCGCTGGGCAGCAACGTGTCGGTGCGGCTGCAGATCGTGGACGAGAACGACAACGCGCCGCAGGTGCTGTACCCGCCGGCGGCGGCAGCTCTGGGCTCGGGCGCCGCGTGGTCGGGCGTGGAGCTGGCGCCGCGCTGGTCGGAGGCCGGCGCGCTGGTGGCCAAGGTGGTGGCGGTGGACGCGGACGCGGGGCAGAACGCGTGGCTGTCCTACGAGCTGGCCAAGGCCACGGAGCCGGGGCTGTTCCGCGTGGGGCTGCACAGCGGCGAGGTGCGCACGGCGCGCTCGCCGCTGGCCCGCGACGCGGCGCGCCACAGCCTGGTGGTGCTGGTGAAGGACCACGGGCGGCCGGCGCTGTCGGCCACGGCCACGCTGAGCGTGGTGCTGGCCGAGAGCGTGGCCGAGCTGCTGGCCGAGCTGGGCAGCGCGGCCGACGAGGCGGCGGCGCCGGGCGAGCCGGCCGCCAGCCTGACGCGCTGGCTCGTGCTGGCCGTGGCCGCCGTGTCGTGCCTCTTCGTGGCCTTCCTGCTGCTGCTGCTGGCGCTGCGCCTGCGGCGCTGGCGCCGCCAGCAGCTGCTGCCGGCGGACAGCGGCGCCCTGCGCGGCGTGCCCGTGTCGCACTTCGTGGGCATCGACGGCGTGCGCGCCTTCCTCCAGTCCTACTCGCACGAGGTGTCGCTCACGGCCGACTCGCGCAAGAGCCAGCTGCGCTTCTCGGCCGGCAGCTGCTGCGACACCCTCCCGGCCCGGCCGCCGCCCGACGAGCCCGCGCCGCTGCTCGGGGACCACGATCCTGCCGGCGCTCGTCCCGTGGATTCCGCCTCTGTCCCGGTGAGTTCCCCGTACCAGTTTTTCTCCACTATTCCTTATTCTGTTGCTTCTCTACTCTTTTCCGGCTTTTCTCTGTCCTTCAGATCGATGTTTGCTGACAAGGATGGAAAAGTATCTTTTAGGGACGTGCTAATTGCGGGGCTTCCTAGTGCACCATAATGGACGTGCGGTCGGGTCTGAGTTTTTCAGCTTGTGAGGGATGCAGGATAAGGGAGACTGCTCTTGCCTGCAGGGCTTTTTTTATGAAGCTGTTTCTGTATCATATGATCCTCACTTCCTCAGTATCTTTTGATGGACCTGTAGTGTTTCACCTCCTTCCTGCTTCTTCTCTGAGATATATTTGGCAGACAAATATTTCTTTCCTCTTAGTACAGAGTTTTAAGGACCCCTTTTCGAGGGCCATAGGTTATCCCGGTGCATTATGAAGGGAAATGGTCTGAATAACCGGCATTTTGATGGAAGCCTCTTTCAAAGTATCAAGGTCAAGAAACAATATGCAAGATTTTAGAGGCAGGATATGCAAATACTGGGCTCTGTGTGTGAAAGACTGCTAATGGATACGAGGTTTCAGTGTCCATTTCTAGTATAATGTAATGCAATTTGCTCCTTCCCAATATGTGTGTCTTAACAGATATTACTGCAGTTCTATTGAGAGTCGTGGGGTATTTACATGTTAATGTAATGTATTTAATTAATATCCTTATGTGTTCCAATCTGAAATGTCACAATGGGAGCTTTGCAATAAGGAAATTCATTACATCCCTACTTTTAATATTTAGGTTATGTATTTCCTCCAAGAGCTGTAATCCAGAGGAGCCTGATCCCTTCCTTTCTGCAGATGCTACATTATTGTCTTGTTCTTTGTACTGATCTCAAGCTGGGCCTTTGTATCTGGTGGTATCTGACCACAGCTCTTACATTTGCTTGGCTGTCCCATACATGCCTTTTATTTTTACAACTCGACAGGAAATGGGGGCATCCAGAGCTTCCCTCTGTCTGCCCTGGAAGGTCTGGGACCCTGACAGGGGATCAGAAACCCCCCTGGACAGAGCCTCCAGAGACACTGTGTGTGATCTCTGTCCATGCAAAACAGTTTTCAATCTTACAGGATGAATTACAAGTCCTGAGTGTTTGATATAAGTATTAATTAAGTGTGGCATGGGTGCAAAAGTAAAATTTTAGGACTCTAGATTAGTGGTTCAAAGAGGACAAATGCAGAAAACTGGGTGTGTCTTGTCCTTTATCTCCTTCTTCATGCCCTCCATGTTTCACTGTGGTGTTGGCATTTTTCTGTTGGTTCAGGCTGGGGACACACTGTTCAACATAGGTGACAGATATTGGCACGTTATTGTAAATCCAGCCCAGGGAGTTTCTGGTATTTAATGTTTGTAACATCCCACTGAGGGCAGAGCCCCACATGCTGCCCTGCAGGACAGAGCTGCGGCATGGCAGCAGAACATGTTAGAGATAAACAGAATAAACAACCTGGAAACCAGCACAGACCAATTATGGCTTCTTCTTTGGCAGTGGGGCAGAAAGACAGAGACTTTCTGTAATCTTGGAATCATCAATACCTCAAATTCCGACAGGGAAAGACATTGATAGGTGTGTTTCCTTCAATTTTTAATGGAAGAATTTGTCTTATTTCTCACATGCACATATTAAGAAGTCAAATATTAGCCATGGTAATCTGTCTTTCAACTTTTCTTGCAGTGGAGTACCTCTGCTAATGACAATAAACCATACAATCTGTAACGAGTTTGAGGAGACTCTTGCAGGTGCAGTGTGGCAGGAAGAACTGCTGAAGAGAAAGCTGGTGTTTTTATAACTTCAATGGTCCATTGCTGGACTACATAAAATGAATATGCTCAGATTAGAAATGACCAAAATGTGGATTCATACATTTGCTTTCCTGTAATAGGGTGCTCTCTGTGAATGATAGTTAAACTGCTGACTTGTTTCTAATGACCAGGTAAAGGTGGGCCTGTGTGTGTCTGAAACTTTATCTGAAAATAGAATCACTGATCTTACTTGACAGGGAAAGATTGGCCCCTAAGCAGACAAAGATGGGTTCAATGATCCAGTAATCTGGGTGTGCCTTCATGTCATGCCTAGTGCCAAGGCCTGTGCCACTTACATCAAGTGCCCTTTTCCTGTGTCCAGAGGAGGATGGCAATCCTCCAATGAATTTGTCTGCAAGCAATGCCCAGGAAAGTGCATGCTCCAGGGGTTCTGTGTCTAAGAAATGCTGTGGGAAATGTCATTTCTCCAGCTATATGTCCTTGTTACAGTTATGAGGTAGAATTTCATTGTGGTTGTACTAAGCTTTCCCAAGCCTTGAGCAGACCTTCAGATGTTATTAATGGCTCTTGCTTGTATGATGTTACTGCTGATGGTTTGTTGGTAGTGAAATTGGTAGGATTGTAGGGATGGGAGAGTTGAATTTACCTGCAGAGTGTGGGTTTGGGGCTTTTTATTTGAAGCATGTGTCAGAAAGTCATTAATTTTACCTTCTGTCATGTCTGATATACCTCTTCCCTGTGAGCGGTAGCTCTTGGATGTGGACATAAACATCACATTAATGGTTGCAGAGTGACATATGTTCTAAAATGTCCATGTGCTTAGGTAGAATGATGATGTCTTTGAGTTGATTGTGACCTGAGTCTTTAATTGAGTTGCCTATTGCTTATGCCTGTTAGAACATGTTACATTTCTTCAAGTATCAGTGATGAGCAGAGTCCATATGGGTGGACCTGTGTTGTGATCTCTGTTCTCCATAAGGAGAAGTTGTGTGGAAAACTTCTTCCACTGGTGTCTGTCTGCAAAGGGGTCCCTGTTGGGTGATGTCTGAGCATTCTGCCTGCACAGAGACAGGGCAGGTGAAAGAGCTGCTGAAAAATCTAATGGGTTGGTGTGGATATTCAGTATTCCCTAGCTGTCAAATGGATCTCATAGTTATGGTTCTGTGCATTTTTCCTTGCTTTTTCTTCAAAGAAATTACTTGGAGAGTCTTACCTATGTATATTATATGTGTTTCTTATGTACTTGCTACAGCTGACACAAGGTAGGCCTTGAAAGTTACTTAGGCCTTTAAACTTAGCTAGGCCTTCAAAGTTAGGCCTTTCAACTTAGTTAGGCCTTCAAAGTTAGTTAGGCCTTCAAAATTTGTTAGGCCTTTTAAAATTAGTTCGGTGTTTTAAACTTAGTTAGGCCTTTAAATTTTGTTAGGCCTTCAAACTCTGTTAGGCCTTTAAATCGAGGCCTTCAAAGTTAGGCCTTCAAATTTGTGGGGCATGACCAGGCCAGGAAAGCTGGTGAAGCTCTTGAGTGTTTGATGCAGTCAAGTCACACTTGTAGTCCAGAAGAAGATTTCAAGGTCTCACTTCCAGCCTGAGACCTCAGTGGGTTCCAGGTGCTCTCAGGATGAATTTTCTTGCCCATAGAAAAGGCTGAGATTTCCTCCTGGTGAGTTTCTCTGAAAGAACTCCTATTATATACATGCAATGCTTGTGTGGGTTCCTTTTTTCTTTTCTTGACATGTTATTACAGCTGATGTGGAATGAGGACTGTGAAGGGGGTACATCTCTGTTCTAATTTTGTCATATGTTAGGAGATGTAAAAATGACCTTAGGAGAAGCCACATCTTTGTGGATCTGTGCATGTGATAAGAGAGGAAGTGCATAGCTTGATAAAGAGTTCATGAAAGTGGTAATTACATTTTCCACCTTGGGTCTCAGTTCAGGCTCTGTTTCCTGGCAGGCCATGGTTCATGTTTCTTTCCCCCTCATGAGTGCTGCCGTGCAGGAAATAGTAACTTCCATTGAGAACCAAATGAAGACAGAATGTTGTGTGTGAGGAAAATTAAAAATTGTTTAACTCAAGTGGGTAGCTGTAAAATGCTGCTGTCCAATTCCACTTCCCTGGGGATTCTTCTTGCATCTCTGAGGATTACACAGCTACGTGCTGCTGTCTGTGATTTCCTGCACTGCTCAGGCCCTGACGTGTCACAGTAGCCAATGATTGGCCCCATGGATGGCAGTGGGAGGTATTTTGTTTAGCTTCTTTGCTATTGTAAGTACCAAGGATTTCTGTTGTTCTGTTGCTTAGTAAAGTCATTTAGTCCAGTCAGAGGGACCTCATAGTCCTTTAATATTCCTGCAGCTTGCCTAGCTTGCGCGTTGAGGCCTCAGTGAGTTTCCACATGCTCTGGGAAAGAATTTTTAAGGCTGTCTTGAGGTGAAGCACCATAAAATCACAGCACTGAAATATCTCCACATCTCTGATGGGGTCAGATGAAAGTTTGATGTTTATATATGAGTCTTCAGAATTCATTGAAAACCATTCAGATGATTTTGCAGTCCTAAAATGGACTGGGGAGTTGTTGGAAATTTTTCCTAGAGATTAGGAAAATCAAAGCTATGGAAATATTAAATCAATAATTGTGGCAGACCTTTTTTTTTTGAGTTTCCTCCAAAAGCACAGAAGGTTTTCTGTATGAAAGGAGAGTCAGTCTAAGGACAGACACAAGACAGAGTCTGTACTGCTTTGCACTTTCTTATTCTCTGCCATTTGTATGCACATTGTCATTTATCTGAGAGCAGAATCACCATTTCTGGGCTTCATATTTCTCTGCAAGTGTTAATCACTGCAAAAACGTCCTTTTGATTTACATGGGTTTTGCACAGGTGATGAGCAAACAGTATCTGAGCCACCACAGGAAGAATTATATTGTCAATTATTTCAGCAGTCTTATTTTTAAATTTTGGCTTCAATTCTTTGAATGTGCATGTGAAAAACAATTTGTATTTTAGGAGCACATATTTCCTTTCTGATTTTTGTGCCATCTGAAACCAGAGTGTGAAAAAAATCTTTGATAAGGTGTAATACTTGTTTCCATGTCTCTTGCAGCTACAATGCAATATCGCATGGAAATTGGTAGTGCAATCATAAGGGTTCCTGTCGTTAAGCAAGTGGGTCTGCTCTTGCTGTCGGCGGTGGCGGCGGAACCCGGGCCCGGTGCCGCCGCCGAGCCCCGCCCAAGCCGGGCCCCCTTGAGCGCGGCCGTCCGGCGGCTGCAGTGGCGCGGCGGCGCCTCCGGGTGCCGCTGTTGGCCGCCGCCGAGCGGCGCTGGAGCCGCCGCCGCCGCCGCCGCAGCGTCCTGCCCCCGCAGGCTGCTCGCTCGCCCGGCGCCGGCCGCAGCGGCAGCGGCACCGCCACCGGCAGCAGCGGCGGCGGCGGCGAGAGGCGGGGAGAGGCGGCCCGAGCGGGCTGGCTGCGCTGCGGCGGCCCCTGCGCTGCGTGGCGAGAGCGGCTGCAAGGGAAGCGGGGCAGCGGCGGGAGGCAGGAGCGCGGCGAGCGCCGGCGGCAGAGAATGGCGGTGAGGCGGCGGCAGAGGCGCGGGCCGGGCGGCGGGCGAGCGCTGCTGGCCGCGGTGCTGCTGTGCGTGTGGGGCCGGGCGGCGGCCGAGCGGCTCCGCTACGCCATCCCCGAGGAGCTGGGCAGAGGCTCGCTCGTGGGCCCGCTGGCGCGGGACCTGGGGCTCAGCGCGGACGAGCTGCCGGCGCGCAAGCTGCAGGTGGCGTCTGCCGGCAAGAAGCAGCTGCAATACTTCACGGTGAGTGAGAAGAACGGGAACCTGTACGTGAACGAGAGGCTGGACCGGGAGGAGATGTGCGGTGCGTCGCCGACCTGCTCCGTCAGCTTCGAGGTGCTGATGCAGAACCCGCTGAACATTTTCCACGTTGAAGTGGCGATCGAGGATGTGAATGACAACTCACCACGCTTTCTGCGAAACAAATTTCAGCTAGAGATAAACGAACTTACTTCACCCGGTTCCCGATTTTACTTGGGCATAGCCGAGGATCCTGACGTGGGAAGTAATTCGCTGCAAGGCTACGAGGTGGAGGCTAACGGGTACTTCACGGTGGAGGTGAAGGAGAGCCAAGAGGGCAGCAAATCCGCAGAGCTGGTGCTGCGCCACTCACTGGACCGGGAGAGCGAGCCGAGCCTGCGGCTGCTGCTGACAGCACTGGATGGGGGAGACCCACCTCGGACTGGCACCGCCGAGCTCTGGATCAACGTCACCGACGCCAATGACAACCCACCCGTGTTCGCGCAGGACGGGTACCGCGTCAGCCTGCGTGAGGACACGCCTCCTGGAACAATAGTGCTGAATGTGTCGGCCTCAGACGCCGATGCAGGCACCAACGCACATATTACATACGGCTTCGGAGAGATGCCGGACAAGGTGCTTCAGAAATTCGTGGTGGATGGCCACAGAGGGATGATCACACTTCAAGAGGCGCTGGACTTCGAGGACACGAGCACGTTTAGCCTGGCTGTGGAGGCGACAGATGGCGGTGGTTTGGTGGCACACTGCAAGGTGGAGGTAGAGGTTCTGGACGTGAATGACAATCCCCCTGAGATCACAATTCTGTCGCTTTCGAGCCCGGTGCCTGAGGACGCGCCTGCCGGCACCGTGGTGGCCCTGCTGAACGTACACGATCCGGACTCGGGCGAGAACGGCCAGGTGTTGTGCGAGCTGTCGGGAGAGGCGCCGCTGTCGATCGTGGCGTCGTCGGGCGGCTCGTACAAGGTGGTGACGGCGGGCGCGCTGGACCGAGAGCAGGCGTCCGAGCACCGCGTGACGGTGGTGGCCCGGGACCGGGGCAGGCCGGCGCTGTGGAGCAGCACGGAGCTGGTGCTGGAGGTGTCGGACGTGAACGACAACGCGCCGGTGTTCGAGGAGGCGGCGTACAGCGCGTACGTGGCGGAGAACAACGCGGCGGGCGCGCTGGTGCTGCGCGTGCAGGCGCGGGACGCGGACGCGGGCGCCAACGGGCGCGTGAGCTACTGGCTGGCGGGCGGCAGCGCGGGCGCGGCGGGCGCGGCGCCGCTCGTGTCGGTGGAGGCGCGGAGCGGCGCGCTGTACGCGCAGCGCTCCTTGGACTACGAGCAGTGCCGCGAGTTCACGCTGGCGGTGCGGGCGCAGGACGGCGGCTCGCCGGCGCGCAGCTCCACGGCCACGGTGCGCGTCTTCGTGCTGGACCGCAACGACAACGCGCCCCGGGTGCTGTGGCCGGCGGCGGCGGCGGCGGGTGAGGCGGCAGCAGGGGCGCCGCCTCCTTTCGAGGTGGTGCCGCGTTCCGCCGAGGCCGGCTACCTGGTGGCCAAGGTGGTGGCGGTGGACGCGGACGCGGGGCGCAACGCGTGGCTGTCCTACGAGCTGGTGCAGGCGTCGGAGCCGGCGCTGTTCCGCGTGGGGCTGCACAGCGGCGAGGTGCGCACGGCGCGGGCCGTGTCCGAGCGGGACGCGGCCAAGCAGCGAGTGGTGGCCGTGGTGAAGGACCACGGGCAGCCGGCGCTGTCGGCCACGGCCACGCTGCACGTGGTGCTGGCCGAGAGCTTGCAGGAGGCGCTGCCGGAGCTGAGCGAGCGGGCGGCGGGCGCCGAGGCGGCGGCGGCGGCGGCCGAGCTGCAGTTCTACCTGGTGCTGGCGCTGGCGCTGCTCTCGGCGCTCTTGGTGCTGAGCGTGGCGCTGGCCGTGCTGGCGCGGCTGCGCCGGGCCGGGCCGCCCGCCGTGCTGCGCTGCCTGGGCGCGCAGCGCTTCTCGGTGGCCGGCGCCGCCTTCCCGGCCGACTTCTGCGAGGGCACCTTGCCCTACTCCTACAACCTGTGCGTGGCGGCGCCGGCCCGCGCCGTGCCCGAGGCCGCTTGGCCGCCGCCGCCGCCGCCGGTGCCCGTCCTGTCGGCGGAGGAGCTTCTGGGCGGCGATTCCTGCGAGAAGCCGAGCCTGAACAGCAGTGCCGTCGAGGGAGTGGTGCCCACCGGCCCCGATGCACCTCAGGTCTGTAAATCTGCATTTTGCTACTGTTGTCCTCGGGCGATTTCGTCCTTTCTTCCTCTCATTTCCGCCGCGTTTTATACGTGAGGTATGGTGCTATGTCTCTGCGTGACGAGATGATAAAGCTGAGTCACTCTCCCCTCGAAGAGTAAGCATTTAGTTGCGGTAGTTTTGGTTTTTCTGTGGTGTCGTTTTCATGTTCTAATATAAGTTTTCTAAAAGTTTCATGTTGTGTTAAATTGTATTAGTAGTCCTGGTAAAGACAAATCTTACTCTATAGATGGAGATGTGCTTAATCTGTAGGATGGACTTGGGAAAAACAAAATTGACACTTGATCCTGGGGATTTTTCTTTCCTGATAATTTTTTTTTTTTTCTGTATGATGCACATATGGATTCCAGTGGAAGGCAGGTTGCAAACCCTCGTGGTAATTCTTCCTTTTCATTATTATACTCATAAAGGCAATCTGAGAGTGGGATTATGTCAATGGACTGTGTCGGTTTTTACAAGAATAGACCAGTGAGAATGGGAAAACATTCATCAAATGTCAAAGAATCTGCCAAAATGACGATTTAAGTACTTGAATGAAGTCCATTTGTACATTTATCCATGGTGCCCGCTCTTTAGGTCATGCAGCTCTTCTATTTCTATTCTACAGTTATTTCTTGAAAATCTATATTACCAAAGTGAATAATAAAGAATTAGATTAATGCTTTACTAACAAGCTTAAGCTCCTTTCGCCTTGGGTTTTGAGAAAATGAAAGCCCTTTCTTGTCACTACAGAACGACTTACTAAATGTAAGCCTGTATTTACTTTGCTTATTCTGGCAAGATTCATTGCAGATACTTCCTGATTCTATGTTAGCTGTAGTACACGCAGTGAAAAGTGCTCCAGGAACCTACATTCTGAAATCGGGGGATGGGAGATAGTGATCTTTGAGTATCCAGGGCTTCTCCTCCTGTCCTCTGTCCCCATGAATGTCCTATAGTGAGACATCCCAGAGCACCTGGCAGGTGCCTGAGTTTTCTCATAGCAGTTGTAAGGGCCTGTGTTAGGCCCCACCTTCTTCCGGCTTTAAACTCCTCTTTTTAGTCAGCCATAGTGCATTATGCAGTAGTTAATTTAGACCGTCTCCTGTATGAATTGGAGAATTTAAAGCAAGGTTTCTGCCGTTGGGTGAATGAACCTGATATCTCCGCTACCCCTGCGGGCACAGTTTTGTGTTTGATCATCGCATTGTGTATCTGTAAGGCTCTTTTGTTTGGTTTTTGTCCTACGAGTCGTTCAAAAAGCAGGGAATCAGCTCGTGTTTTTAGACTGATAGGATAGGACTAAGACTTTTCTACACAATAGAATCAGACAAGATATTTACCTATATTGCCGGCAGCAAATAATATTTTTCTGTGAGTTAAAAACTCCCCGCTCACGAGACACCTCTGCTTTCCTCACGATCGTGATGTGTTCGAGCATAGAAGAGGAGATCGGCTGGAGAAAAGCGGGAGGTGTGTGCGGCAAATGTCTCCTTCCCGCAGCGCTCGGTGCCTGCAGTGCCGGGAGGAGGCTGCGGGCGCCGCTGCTGACCGAGAGGAGCGAGAGGAGCTCGGAGCGCCGCAGCCCCGCCCGCTGCGGATCCGCTCGGTCTCTCGCTCCGTATTAAGCTCGGCTACCGAGCGGTCTGCGGTCGTCCCTGTGGTGCGGAACCGTGCTGCGGAGAGGCGGCGGTGCCGGAAGAAGCGAGTGGAGAGCAGAACGGGAGCGGGATCGGCGGAGTGACCGGCAGGGAGCAGCCGACGTGTTTGCAGTTCAGGCGGTGCCGCTGCGGAGATGTGCACGGCGGGGAGGCGCTGGGGCCGGCGGCAGCGAGCTCTGCTCTGGGCTGTGCTGTTGGCAGCGTGGGAGGCGGCGTGGGGGCAGCTGCGCTACTCCGTGACCGAGGAGATGCCCAAGGGCTCGTTCGTGGGTGACGTGGCCAAGGACCTGGGGCTGCAGCTGCCGGCGCTCGGAGACCGCGGGGCCCACATTACAGAAAGAGGTAGGACTCAATACTTCTCTCTGCACGGGAAGACGGGACATTTAGTGACGGCAGAGAGGATCGACAGAGAGCATCTGTGCCGGCTGGTGGAGAAATGCGTGCTGCGCTGTGAGCTGATAGTGGAGGGGCAGATGCAGGTTTACGGAATCGAAGTAGAAATCACAGATATTAACGACAACGCGCCCACCTTCAGAGAAGCAGAAACAGAGCTGAGAATGAGCGAGATGAGAGCCCCGGGGGCAAGGTTTCCACTTCCCAGGGCTCATGACCCCGATATGGGCCGGAATTCCCTGCAGAGCTACGAGCTGAGCGGCGACGAGCACTTCTCGCTGGCCGTGCAGGCGGGCCCCGGCGGCGATCAGCGTCCCGAGCTGGTGCTGGCGAAGGCGCTGGACCGGGAGGAGGCGGCGTTTCACGAGCTGGTGCTGAGGGCGATGGACGGCGGCGATCCGGCACGGACGGGCACGGCTCGGATCCGCGTGACGGTGCTGGACGCGAACGACAACACGCCCGTGTTCAGCCAGGCGGAGTACACGGTGCGTGTGCCCGAGGACGTGCCCGTGGGTTCTGTCCTCGTCACCGTCACGGCCACAGACGATGACGACGGGTTATACGGGCTCGTGAAGTACTCTATGAAGAAAGCGACCGACATGCAATCGGATATTTTCCATCTGGATACTGAAACTGGAGCGCTCAAACTATCGAGGATCCTGGATTTTGAGGAAGGAGTTTCGTACGAACTGGAGGTGCAGGCCCATGATAGTGGAGCTCTTTTTGACACTGCAAAAGTCACAATCACCGTAACTGATGTGAATGACAATGCGCCCGAAATAAGTGTATCATCAAAGCTGAAAGAGATCCCGGAGGATGCCCCTCCGGAAACTGTTGTTGCCCTGCTACGTGTGCAGGACCGCGACTCGGGAGCAAACGGTGATGTGCGCTGCTTGCTCCAAGGGGATGTCCCGTTCCGCCTAGAGAAGTCTTATGATGACTACTACCGTGTGGTGACAGCGAGAGAGCTGGACCGGGAGCAGGTGTCGGAGTACAACGTGACGGTGCAAGCGGCCGACGGCGGGTCGCCGGCGCTGCAGAGCAGCGCGGTGCTGGCGCTGCGGGTGCTGGACGTGAACGACAACGCGCCGGTGTTCGCGGAGGAGCGCTACAGCGCGCGGCTGGCGGAGAACAACGCGGCGGGCGCGCTGGTGCTGAGGGTGCGCGCCACGGACGCGGACTGGGGGCAGAACGCGCGCGTGCGCTACCGGCTGGCGGAGGGGCGGGTGCGGGGCGCGCCGCTGTCGTCGTTCGTGTCGGTGCAGGCGGAGACGGGCGCACTGTACGCGCTGCGCTCCTTCGACTACGAGCAGCTGCGCGAGCTGCAGCTGTGGGTGCGTGCGGAGGACGGCGGCGCGCCGGCGCTGGGCAGCAACGTGTCGGTGCGGCTGCAGATCGTGGACGAGAACGACAACGCGCCGCAGGTGCTGTACCCGCCGGCGGCGGCAGCTCTGGGCTCGGGCGCCGCGTGGTCGGGCGTGGAGCTGGCGCCGCGCTGGTCGGAGGCCGGCGCGCTGGTGGCCAAGGTGGTGGCGGTGGACGCGGACGCGGGGCAGAACGCGTGGCTGTCCTACGAGCTGGCCAAGGCCACGGAGCCGGGGCTGTTCCGCGTGGGGCTGCACAGCGGCGAGGTGCGCACGGCGCGCTCGCCGCTGGCCCGCGACGCGGCGCGCCACAGCCTGGTGGTGCTGGTGAAGGACCACGGGCGGCCGGCGCTGTCGGCCACGGCCACGCTGAGCGTGGTGCTGGCCGAGAGCGTGGCCGAGCTGCTGGCCGAGCTGGGCAGCGCGGCCGACGAGGCGGCGGCGCCGGGCGAGCCGGCCGCCAGCCTGACGCGCTGGCTCGTGCTGGCCGTGGCCGCCGTGTCGTGCCTCTTCGTGGCCTTCCTGCTGCTGCTGCTGGCGCTGCGCCTGCGGCGCTGGCGCCGCCAGCAGCTGCTGCCGGCGGACAGCGGCGCCCTGCGCGGCGTGCCCGTGTCGCACTTCGTGGGCATCGACGGCGTGCGCGCCTTCCTCCAGTCCTACTCGCACGAGGTGTCGCTCACGGCCGACTCGCGCAAGAGCCAGCTGCGCTTCTCGGCCGGCAGCTGCTGCGACACCCTCCCGGCCCGGCCGCCGCCCGACGAGCCCGCGCCGCTGCTCAGGGACCAGGATCCCGCCGGCGCCCTCCCCATGGATCCCACGGCACCCTTGGTGAGTTTCTCGGGTCGAATTCTGTCCGTGGCCCTTCCTCCTCCTACTTCCCTGTCCTTTTCCCCTCCGGTCTCTGTCCTTAGTAGGGAAGTATTCTGACAAGTAAGGCATAGCTTTGGTGACGGATTTTCTTGTGGTTCTTGCAGTGTGAGGTGGAGGAAGGCTCCACGCACTGGTTTCAGATTCAGTCTGAACGTACATATATTGGCGTAGATGTTGGCTAGGAATTCGTGAGTGTTTGTGGTTTCATCAGGCACTAAGTAGTTTCTGTGCCGTGAAATGTGAAATACCCATGAGCGTTTCGGTATAAGCTGTTGTGAATGGATAGGTTGTATTAGTAGCAAATTGTAGTTTTCATTCTTTGCTGATTCAGGTGTCTTGCCAAGCTTTTTTTCTCCACTATTCCTTATTCTGTTGCTTCTCTACTCTTTTCTGGCTTTTCTCTGTCCTTCAGATCAATGTTTGCTGACAAGGATGGAAAAGTATCTTTTAGGGACGTGCTGATTGCGGGGCTTCTTGCTGCACCATGATGGACATGCGGTCGGGTCTGAGTTTTTCAACTTGTGAGGGATGCAGGATAAGGGAGACTGCTCTTGGCGTAATTTTTTGAAATTAACTTGTTTCTATATTATATTATCCTCACTTCCTCAGTATCTTTTGATGGACATGTAGTGTTTCACCTCCTTCGTGCTTCGTATCAGAGATATATTTGGCAGACAAATATTTCTTTCCTCGTCGTACAGAGTTACAAGGATACCTGTTTTAAGGCCATAGGCTGTCCTGGTGCATATTGAAGGGAAACAGTCTGAATAACTGGCATTTTTGATGGAACCCTCTTTCAAAGTATCAAGGTCAAGAAACAATATACAAGATTTTAGATTCAGGAGATGCAAATACTGGGCTATGTGTGATTTATTAAAAAAAATTGAGATTGTTCTAGTACCGATATCCAACTGTGACGAACAAAAACTCTCTAACAGTTTAAAGTTAGAATGTGTATGTTTATTCGACGCCGGGTAGTGTGTGAGATAGCTCCCAAATACACACCGCACCTTCCAGGTGACTACAGAGCCTTTTTATCCATACAAGTATTGAATACACAAAATACAAATACATATTCATCATTTTGTTACATCCCCTTCCCCGCTTTGTATGCTAATCACTCCAAAAGCTATTAAGCATGCGTAGTTTGTCCCTTGAAATGGGTCAGCGGTCCCAAAATGAGAAAGTAAATGAAGTCTTCCTCATTCTGACCTTTCTACCTTTTCAATCCAAATACGTCAAATGAACTCTTGGTAGAACTCCCATTCCTTGTCTTCAATTGGTTTCAGAAAAGAGGAGGCCCACAATTGTCTTATGTTCCTAAAAGCTCTTTGTCAGTTTCTATATTCTTGATTATAAACCCAGCTAAATAAATATTTGTGCTGACAAGCAATCAATTCTTAATTAACTATTAACTCCTAACTTCATCAAGACCTACTAATTTATTTTAATTAAATCTATTAAGGCTTATTTCTAAATAAAATCTTAGCTCGTCTAAAATCTCAAAATTCCTTAAAATTTACTTTTCATGTGTGTGAAAGACTGCTAATGGATACAAGATTTCAGTGTCCATTTCTAGTATAATGTAATGCAATTTGCTCCCTCCCAATATGTGTGTCTTAACAGATATTACTACAGTTCTATTGAGAGCCGTGGGGTATTTACAGGTTAATGGAATGTATTTAATAAATAGCCTTGTATATTCCAATCTGAAATGTCACAATGGGAGCTTTGCAATAAGGAAATTCATTACATCCCTACTTTTAATATTTAGATTATGTATTTCCTCCAAGAGCTGTAATCCAGGGGAGCATGATCCCTTCATTTCTTCAGCTGTTATCTTATTGTCTTGTTGTTTGTACTGATCTCAAACTGGGCCTTTGTATCCGATAATATTTGATCTCAGCTCTTACATTTGCTTGGCTGTCCCATATGTGCCTTTCATTTTTACAACACGACAGGGAAAGTCATTGATACATGTGTTTCCTTCAATTTTTAATGGAAGAATTTGTCTTATTTCTCAGGTGCACACGTTAAGAAGTCAAATATTGTAGATTGTAGCCATTGTAGATCGTCTCTGCAACTTTTCTTGCAATGGAGTACATTTGCTAATGACAATAAACCATACAATCTGTAATGAGTTTGAAGAGACTCTTGCAGGTGCAGTGGAGGGAGGAAGTACTGCTGGAGAGACAGCGGGTGTTTCTTTAACTTCAATGGTCCATTGCTGGACTACACAAAATGAATATGCTCAGATTAGAAATGATCAAAATGTGGATTCATACATTTGCTTTCCTGTAATGGGCTACTCTGTGTGAATAATAGTTAAACTGCTGACTTGTTTTTCATGACCAGGTAAAGGTGGGCCTGCGTGTGTCTGAAACTTTATCTGAAAATAAAATCACTGATCTTACTTGACAGGGAGAGACTGGCCCCTAAGCAGACAAAGGTGGGTTCAATGATCCAGTAATCTGGGTGTGCCTTCATGTCATGCCTAGTGCCAAGGCCTGTGCCACTTATATCAAGTGCCCTTTTCCTGTGTCCAGAGGAGGATGGCAATCCTCCAATGAATTTGTCTGCAAGCAATGCCCAGGAAAGTGCACGCTTCAGGGGTTCTGTGTCTAAGAAATGCTGTGGGAAATGTCATTTCTCCAGCTCTATGTCCTTGTTACAGTTATGAGGTAGAATTTCATTGTGGTTGTACTAAGCTTTCCCAAGCCTTGAGCAGACGTTCAGATGTTATTAATGGCTCTTGCTTGTATGATGCTACTGCTGATAGTTTGTTGGTAGTGAAATTGGTAAGATTGCAGGAATGGGAGAGTTGAATTTACCTGCAGAGTGTGGGTTTGGGGCTTTTTATTTGAAGCATGTGTCAGAAAGTCATTAATTTTATCTTCTGTCATGTCTGATATACCTCTTCCCTGTGAGCGGTAGCTCTTGGATGTGGACATAAACATCACATTAATGGTTGCAGAGTGACATATGTTCTAGAATGTCCATGTGCTTAGGAAGAATTATGATGTCTTTGAGTTGATTGTGACCTGAGTCTTTAATTGAGTTGCCTATTGCTTATGCCTGTTAGAACATGTTACATTTCTTGAAGTATCAGTGATGAGCAGAGTCCATATGGGTGGAACTGTGTTGTGATCTCTGTTCTCCATAAGGAGAAGTTGTGTGGAAAACTTCTTCCACTGGTGTCTGTCTGCAAAGGGGTCCCTGTTGGGTGATGTCTGAGCATTCTGCCTGCACAGAGACAGGGCAGGTGAAAGAGCTGCTGAAAAATCTAATGGGTTGGTGTGGATATTCAGTATTTCCTAGGTGTCAAATGGATCACATAGTTATGGTTCTGTGCATTTTTCCTTGCTTTTTCTTCAAAGAAATTACTTGGAGAGTCTTACCTATGTATATTATATGTGTTTCTTATGTACTTGCTACAGCTGACACAAGGTAGGCCTTGAAAGTTACTTAGGCCTTTAAACTTAGTTAGGCCTTCAAAGTTTGGCCTTTCAACTTAGTTAGGCCTTCAAAGTTAGTTAGGCCTTCAAAATCTGTTAGGCCTTTAAAATTAGTTTGGTGTTTTAAACTTAGTTAGGCCTTTTAAACTTTGTTAGGCCTTCAAACTCTGTTAGGCCTTTAAATCGAGGCCTTCAAATTTGTGGGGCATGACCAGGCCAGGAAAGCTGTTGAAGCTCTTGAGTGTTTGATGCAGTCAAGTCACACTTGTAGTCCAGAAGAAGATTTCAAGGTCACACTTCCAGCCTGAGACCTCAGTGGGTTCCAGGTGCTCTCAGGGATGAATTTCCTTGCCCACAGAAAAGGCTGAGATTTCCTCCTGGTGAGCTTCTCTGAAAGAACTCCTATTGTATACCTGCAATGCTTGTGTGGGTTCCTTTTTTCTTTTCTTGACATGTCATTACAGCTGATGTGCAATGAGGACCTGTGAAGGGGGTTCATCTCTGTTCTAATTTTGTCATATGTTAGGAGATGTAAAAATGACCTTAGGAGAAGCCACATTTTTGTGGATCTGTGCATGTGATAAGAGAGGAAGTGCATAGCTTGATAAAGAGTTCATGAAAGTGGTAATTACATTTTCCACCTTGGGTCTCAGTTCAGGCTCTGTTTCCTGGCAGGCCATGGTTCATGTTTCTTTCCCCCTCGTGAGTGCTGCCGTGCAGGAAATAGTAACTTCCATTGAGAACCAAATGAAGACAGAATGTTGTTTGTGAGGAAAATGAAAAATTGTTTAACTCAAGTGGGTAGCTGTAAAATGTTGCTGTCCAATTCCACTTCCCTGGGGATTCTTCTTGTGTCTCTGAGGATTACACGGCTACGTGCTGCTGTCTGTGATTTCCTGCACTGCTCAGGCCCTGACATGTCACAGTAGCCAATGATTGGCCCCATGGATGGCAGTGGGAGGTATTTTGTTTAGCTTCTTTGCTATTGTAAGTACCAAGGATTTCTGTTGTTCTGTTGCTTAGTAAAGTCATTTAGTCCAGTCAGAGGGACCTCATAGTCCTTTAATATTCCTGCAGCTTGCCTAACTTGCACCTTGAGGCCTCAGTGTGTTTCCATGGGAAAGAATTTTTAAGGCTGTCTTGAGGTGAAGCACCATAAAATCACAGTACTGAAATATCTCCCCCTCTCTGATGGGGTCAGATGGAAGTTTGAGGTTTGTATATGAATCTTCAGAATTAATTGAAAACCATTTGGCTGATTTTGCAGTCCCATAATGTACTGGGGAGATGTTGGGACTTTTGCGTAAAGGTTAGGAAAATCAAAATAATGGAAATATTAAATCAAGAATTGTGGCAGGCCCTTTTTATTGAGTTTCCACCAAAAGTACAGAAGATTTTTTGTATGAAAGGAGAGTCATTCTAAGGACAGACACAAGACAGAGTCTGTACTGCTTTGCACTTTCTTAGTCTCTGCCATTTGTATGCACTTTGTCATTTATCTGAGAGCAGAATCACCGTTTCTGGGCTTCATATTTCTCAGCAAGTGTTAAATACTGCAAAAACGTCCTTTTGATTTACATGGGTTTTGCACAGTTGATGAGCAAACAGTATCTGAGCCACCACAGGAACAATTGTCAATTATCTCAGCAATCTTATTTATAAATTTTGGCTTCAATTCTTTGAATGTGCATGAGGAAAACAATTTGTATTTTAGGAGCACATATTTCCTGTCTGATTTTTGTGCCATCTGAAACCAGAGTGTGAAAAAATCTTTGATAAGGTGTAATACTTGTTTCCATGTCTCTTGCAGCTACAATGCAATATCGCATGGATATTGCTAGTGCAATCATAAGGGTTCCTCCCTGTCGTTAAGCAAGTGGGTCTGCTCTTGCTGTCGGCGGTGGCGGCGGAACCCGGGCCCGGTGCCGCCGCCGAGCCCCGCCCAAGCCGGGCCCCCTTGAGCGCGGCCGTCCGGCGGCTGCAGTGGCGCGGCGGCGCCTCCGGGTGCCGCTGTTGGCCGCCGCCGAGCGGCGCTGGAGCCGCCGCCGCCGCCGCCGCAGCGTCCTGCCCCCGCAGGCTGCTCGCTCGCCCGGCGCCGGCCGCAGCGGCAGCGGCACCGCCACCGGCAGCAGCGGCGGCGGCGGCGGCGGGGAGAGGCGGCCCGAGCGGGCTGGCTGCGCTGCGGCGGCCCCTGCGATGCGTGGCGAGAGCGGCTGCAAGGGAAGCGGGGCAGCGGCGGGAGGCAGGAGCGCGGCGAGCGCCGGCGGCAGAGAATGGCGGTGAGGCGGCGGCAGAGGCGCGGGCCGGGCGGCGGGCGAGCGCTGCTGGCCGCGGTGCTGCTGTGCGTGTGGGGCCGGGCGGCGGCCGAGCGGCTCCGCTACGCCATCCCCGAGGAGCTGGGCAGAGGCTCGCTCGTGGGGCCGCTGGCGCGGGACCTGGGGCTCAGCGCGGACGAGCTGCCGGCGCGCAAGCTGCAGGTGGCGTCTGCCGGCAAGAAGCAGCTGCAATACTTCACGGTGAGTGAGGAGAACGGGAACCTGTACGTGAACGAGAGGCTGGACCGGGAGGAGATGTGCGGCGAGTCGGCGACCTGCTCCGTCAGCTTCGAGGTGCTGGTGCACAACCCGCTGAACATTTTCCACGTTGAAGTGGTGATCGCGGATGTTAATGACAACACGCCACGCTTCCTTCAAGACAGTTTCCAACTGGAGATCAACGAGTTGACTTCTCCCGGTGCCCGGTTTTACTTGGGTATGGCAGAGGATCCGGACACGGGTAGTAACTCACTACAAGGCTATGAGCTGGAGCCTAATGGGTATTTCACGGTGGAGGTGAAAGAGAGCCAAGACGGCAGCAAATCTGCGGAGCTGGTGCTGCGCCGCTCACTGGACCGGGAGAGTGAGCCGAGCCTGCGGCTGCTGCTGACAGCACTGGATGGGGGAGACCCACCTCGGACTGGCACCGCCGAGCTCTGGATCAACGTCACCGACGCCAATGACAACCCACCCGTGTTCACGCTGGACCGGTACCGTGTGAGCCTGCGTGAGGACACGCCTCCGGGATCGATAGTGGTGAACATCTCTGCCTCTGATGCCGACGCCAGCACCAACGCACACATTTCTTATGGTTTCGGGAAAATGCCGACTAAAGTGCTTCAGAAGTTCGTAGTAGATGCCCAGAGAGGAACGATCACCCTGCAGGAAGCTCTGGACTTTGAGGACACGCGCATGTTCAGCCTGACTGCGGAGGCGACGGATGGCGGCGGTTTGGTGGCACATTCCAAGGTGGAGGTGGAGGTGCTTGATGTAAATGATAACCGACCTGAGATCACAATTCTGTCGCTCTCGAGCCCGGTGCCTGAAGACGCTCCGGTGGGCACCGTGGTAGCTCTCTTGAACGTAAATGACCTGGACTCGGGCGAGAACGGCCAGGTGTCGTGTGAGCTGTCAGGAGAGGCGCCGCTGTCGATCGTGGCGTCGTCGGGCGGCTCGTACAAGGTGGTGACGGCGGGTGCGCTGGACCGAGAGCAGGCGTCCGAGCACCGCGTGACGGTGGTGGCCCGGGACCGGGGCAGGCCGGCGCTGTGGAGCAGCACGGAGCTGGTGCTGGAGGTGTCGGACGTGAACGACAACGCGCCGGTGTTCGAGGAGGCGGCGTACAGCGCGTACGTGGCGGAGAACAACGCGGCGGGCGCGCTGGTGCTGCGCGTGCAGGCGCGGGACGCGGACGCGGGCGCCAACGGGCGCGTGAGCTACTGGCTGGCGGGCGGCAGCGCGGGCGCGGCGGGCGCGGCGCCGCTCGTGTCGGTGGAGGCGCGGAGCGGCGCGCTGTACGCGCAGCGCTCCTTGGACTACGAGCAGTGCCGCGAGTTCACGCTGGCGGTGCAGGCGCAGGACGGCGGCTCGCCGGCGCGCAGCTCCACGGCCACGGTGCGTGTCTTCGTGCTGGACCGCAACGACAACGCGCCCCGGGTGCTGTGGCCCGCGGCGGCGGCGGCGGCGGGCGAGGCGGCGGCAGGGGCGCCGCCTCCTTTCGAGGTGGTGCCACATTCCGCCGAGGCCGGCTACCTGGTGGCCAAGGTGGTGGCGGTGGACGCGGACGCGGGGCGCAACGCGTGGCTGTCGTACGAGCTGGTGCAGGCGTCGGAGCCGGCGCTGTTCCGCGTGGGGCTGCACAGCGGCGAGGTGCGCACGGCGCGGGCCGTGTCCGAGCGGGACGCGGCCAAGCAGCGAGTGGTGGCCGTGGTGAAGGACCACGGGCAGCCGGCGCTGTCGGCCACGGCCACGCTGCACGTGGTGCTGGCCGAGAGCTTGCAGGAGGCGCTGCCGGAGCTGAGCGAGCGGGCGGCGGGCGCCGAGGCGGCGGCGGCGGCGGCCGAGCTGCAGTTCTACCTGGTGCTGGCGCTGGCGCTGCTCTCGGCGCTCTTGGTGCTGAGCGTGGCGCTGGCCGTGCTGGCGCGGCTGCGCCGGGCCGGGCCGCCCGCCGTGCTGCGCTGCCTGGGCGCGCAGCGCTTCTCGGTGGCCGGCGCCGCCTTCCCGGCCGACTTCTGCGAGGGCACCTTGCCCTACTCCTACAACCTGTGCGTGGCGGCGCCGGCCCGCGCCGTGCCCGAGGCCGCTTGGCCGCCGCCGCCGCCGCCGGTGCCCGTCCTGTCGGCGGAGGAGCTTCTGGGTGGCGATTCCTGCGAGAAGCCGAGCCTGAACAGCAACGTGCTCACGGGAGAGCCTCCCGCGAATCCCGATGCACCGCAGGTGTGTTATGGTGCGCGCTTGTTGTGTTATTGAGGCTTTCCTATGACCGTCCTTGCCCCCCCTCGTTTTCTCGGACCCTTGTCCATGAGAAATCCTCATTAGCGTCCCCATTTCGCCGCGGAAAATTCTGCTCTTTCCTTGGTATTGGCTTCCATTTCTGCCGAGGTGTTTTGACTATAACTCTCTTTTTAACTTGAAGAAGTGTTCCCCTGTTTTCTGGGGTTATATTGTTGTGGGAGGCACGCCCCTGTGTCCATGAATTAAGCAAATTAATTAAGAAACTGAATTAAGGAAGTTCTGTTCCCCTTCCATGGAAAGCAGGAGGCTAGCTGTAGCACCTGCTTCTTCCTTGGTAACAGAGTAAAATTCAGTGAAAGGCGTTTTGTCTTCAAAACTCATGCTCTTTAAATTAAAATTAATTTCCAGCATTGAACTTGGTTTCTTAATGTTTTGGAGACCCGCTGATTCTGCGTGATGGAATTGGAGAGAAAGAAAATCCACAGGCAAATGATGTTTTAGATATTTTCTTTCCTGATTTTATTCAGAAAAAGTGAATTTGAAACTTGTTTATAGCTTTACACAAATCCGTTTATGAATGGTTGGGCTTTTCCGTTTTGTTTGATGGGGGTTTTTTTTGCCTATTGGACTCACAAAGGAAAGGTGTGCAGCATGTTGTGTTCTGCATCCTGAGTGAAATAAAAGAATGTCCCACGATTTGGGGACGGGAGGATAATGCAATAGTGGGCCGGCTTCCTTTTTGCATCCTGGCTGGCAGTTCTCTGGTTTGCTCTTCATGATATTTATTTCATACAGAGGTGAAGGTAAAAAAAGGTTTGTTTCAGATGTTTTTCATTTTCCTTTCGTCTTTACCCTAAGAGTTTGAGATTTATGGAGATGTTGGGGCTTTTGAGAACAGTAGGTTTTTAAACTTCTGGCTTTTTACAAGGATAGACATCTGAGAGTATGAAGTACCAAGGAGGTCAGCCAAATGACAGTTCAGGCACTTGAACGAAACTCCTTTGTACATTTTTCATGGGTCTGCAGTTTCGAGTGCGGAATTGTACTTTTCTTCTACTGTCCTACAATTCTTTCCTTGGTAATGTTGTACCAATATGATTTAAAAAAATCTTTTTACTGATATACTTTATTAGTACACTTCAGTGCTCTAAAGGTTGATTCTTGATAAATTCCTTTTTTTCTTTTTTTTTTTTTCCTGGCTATACAATTACTTGATGCGGTGCAAGAGTGCAAGAAGTAAGGAAACACTAAATTTAACTGACAGCGATATTCAAACATTTGCATCTTGATTCCGTCAAGTTTTCCTTTGAGAATATTAGCTACATATTTATTTCTACCTGTAATAATCATATGACAATTAGCTCCCTGAGTTTAAGAACCATGCGATTGTTCTCGTCCCGCTTATGTTAATGAGCCTGATTGCTCAGGTTATCGGTGTGTATGGGCGCGTATCTAAAGTTTTCAATCTCAGACACCGTTGCTGAAGAGGTTTTTGAACAAAGAGGGTAAGACTAATGGTAATCTAGAGCATGAAATGGGGAAAAATATGCTTTAATATACATAAATTGCCGTTAGTAAGTTATTATTACCTCCTGCGATTGAAGCAACACCCCCACGGAATGACTTGACATTCCTCCCGATGGTGATCCCCTGAAGGACCAAAGCAGACATCGGCTGGAGAAAAGGCGGTGCAGGAGGTCACCGTTGCACGGGAAAATTGTCTCCGTGGCAAATATCCATTCCCCGCGAGCTGCCCGTGAGCAGAGCGGGCAGAGCTCGGCGGCGCTCGGTGCCTGCAGTGCCGGGAGGAGGCTGCGGGCGCCGCTGCTGACCGAGAGGAGCGAGAGGAGCTCGGAGCGCCGCAGCCCCGCCCGCTGCGGCCCGGCTCTCTCGCTCTCCCGGTGTGTGAGTCGGCGGCGGAACAGTCTGCGGTCGTTCCCGCGGTGCGGAGACGTGCTGAAGGGAGTCGGAAGAGCCTGGCAGAAGCGCTCGGGAGCGAAGCGCCGGAGCTGCACCGTGAAGCCAGATCGGTGAGCGGCGGCGGAGAGCTCCCGGCAGTGTTGCGGTGCTGCGGCCGAGATGTGCGCGGCGGGGAGGCGCTGGGGCCGGCGGCAGCGAGCTCTGCTCTGGGCCGTGCTGCTGGCAGCGTGGGAGGCGGCGTGGGGGCAGCTGCGCTACTCCGTGCCCGAGGAGATGCCCAAGGGATCATTCGTGGGTGACGTGGCCAAAGACCTGGGGCTGCAGCTGCCGGAGATCACCGATCGTGGAATCCGAGTGGTCTCCGAGGGCAGAACACAGTATTTCTCTTTACAGAAGAAGACGGGACATTTAGTGACAGTGCAAAAAATCGACAGAGAGCAGCTGTGTGAGAGTGTGCAGCAATGCGTGCTGCGCTGTGAACTGATAGTGGAGGGGGAAATGAAGTTCTATGGAATAGAAGTAGAAATTGCCGATATTAACGACAACGCACCCAACTTTCAAGAGGCAGAAACAGAGCTTAGACTGAGCGAGATGACAGCGCCGGGGTCGCGGTTTCCACTGACAGAGGCTCATGACCCAGACTTGGCCCGGAATTCCCTGCAGAGCTACGAGCTGAGCGGCGACGAGCACTTCTCGCTGGCCGTGCAGGCGGGCCCCGGCGGCGATCAGCGTCCCGAGCTGGTGCTGGCGAAGGCGCTGGACCGGGAGGAAGCGGCTTTTCACGAGCTGGTGCTGAGGGCGATGGACGGCGGCGATCCGGCACGGACGGGCACAGCCCGGATCCGTGTGACCGTGGTGGACGTGAACGACAATGCGCCCGTGTTCAGCCAGGCGGAGTACACGGTGCGTGTGCCCGAGGACGTGCCCGTGGGCTCTGTCCTCGTCACCGTCACGGCAACGGACGTCGACGAGAGTCTGAACGGGAAGGTGAAATTCTCTTTTAAAAGAAAAAAGACATCATCACAGATATTTCACCTGGACTCTGAGACTGGAGCAATCACTCTGGGGCGAAGCCTGGACTTCGAGGAACGTGATGCCTACGAGCTGGATCTGCAGGCATATGATGGTGGGGCTCTTTATGATACAGCGAAAGTCGTGATCACTGTGACAGACGTCAACGACAACGCACCGGAGATTTCCGTGCGGTCAGCACTAAGCGAGATCTCAGAAGACGCCCCCTCGGGAACTGTCGTGGCCCTTTTGTACGTGCAGGACCGGGATTCCGGGGCGAACGGTGACGTGCGGTGCTCCCTCGACAAAGACGTCCCGTTTCGGCTTCAAAGCTCCCAGGCCAATTACTACAGCGTGGTGACAGCGAGAGAGCTGGACCGGGAGCAGGTGTCGGAGTACAACGTGACGGTGCAAGCGGCCGACGGCGGGTCGCCGGCGCTGCAGAGCAGCGCGGTGCTGGCGCTGCGGGTGCTGGACGTGAACGACAACGCGCCGGTGTTCGCGGAGGAGCGCTACAGCGCGCGGCTGGCGGAGAACAACGCGGCGGGCGCGCTGGTGCTGAGGGTGCGCGCCACGGACGCGGACTGGGGGCAGAACGCGCGCGTGCGCTACCGGCTGGCGGAGGGGCGGGTGCGGGGCGCGCCGCTGTCGTCGTTCGTGTCGGTGCAGGCGGAGACGGGCGCGCTGTACGCGCTGCGCTCCTTCGACTACGAGCAGCTGCGCGAGCTGCAGCTGTGGGTGCGTGCGGAGGACGGCGGCGCGCCGGCGCTGGGCAGCAACGTGTCGGTGCGGCTGCAGATCATGGACGAGAACGACAACGCGCCGCAGGTGCTGTACCCGCCGGCGGCGGCAGCTCTGGGCTCGGGCGCCGCGTGGTCGGGCGTGGAGCTGGCGCCGCGCTGGTCGGAGGCCGGCGCGCTGGTGGCCAAGGTGGTGGCGGTGGACGCGGACGCGGGGCAGAACGCGTGGCTGTCCTACGAGCTGGCCAAGGCCACGGAGCCGGGGCTGTTCCGCGTGGGGCTGCACAGCGGCGAGGTGCGCACGGCGCGCTCGCCGCTGGCCCGCGACGCGGCGCGCCACAGCCTGGTGGTGCTGGTGAAGGACCACGGGCGGCCGGCGCTGTTGGCCACGGCCACGCTGAGCGTGGTGCTGGCCGAGAGCGTGGCCGAGCTGCTGGCCGAGCTGGGCAGCGCGGCCGACGAGGCGGCGGCGCCGGGCGAGCCGGCCGCCAGCCTGACGCGCTGGCTCGTGCTGGCCGTGGCCGCCGTGTCGTGCCTCTTCGTGGCCTTCCTGCTGCTGCTGCTGGCGCTGCGCCTGCGGCGCTGGCGCCGCCAGCAGCTGCTGCCGGCGGACAGCGGCGCCCTGCGCGGCGTGCCCGTGTCGCACTTCGTGGGCATCGACGGCGTGCGCGCCTTCCTCCAGTCCTACTCGCACGAGGTGTCGCTCACGGCCGACTCGCGCAAGAGCCAGCTGCGCTTCTCGGCCGGCAGCTGCTGCGACACCCTCCCGGCCCGGCCGCCGCCCGACGAGCCCGCGCCGCTGCTCGGGGACCACGATCCTGCCGGCGCTCGTCCCGTGGATTCCGCCTCTGTCCCGGTGAGTTTCTCCGTCCCGACTTCCTCCAGGACAATTCCCCCTTCTGCTCCACTGTGGTCTGTGTCATGCATAGGTTGTTTCGTCGACTTAGGAGAAGCCCAAAGAATTGGTGTTTTACCACTGGTGGAGGGGCCAGGAGAAATAATGTTTCTTGTGCCTGGAGCTATATTTGGCTCTGTATTAAATAACTAATTAATTAATCACTTCATCATGATTCCTCATTCTGTCCGCTTTTCCAGTATCTCCTGGAAAATGATTCCTCTTTTAGCTTTACAAACTTGATAGTTCTTACAAGCGTAGTTGGCAAAATTGCTTGCACATTTGAAATTTCATAAAAATTCTTAAAGTTTGTCAGGGCCTATAGATGTGAATCCTTGGAGCTTTTCCCTGAGGGTCTCTTGCTATATGCACGAGAATATTTTGCTACTGTTCCTCATCAGTGCTCAGAACATTATGCAGAGTTATATCCCATACAGCTCTTCCTGTGAACGGCAGTTTTTGAATATAGGTGTAAGCATTGTATTAATGGTTGCAGAATGAGTTATCTTCCAAAATACCCATGTGTTAAGGAAGAACGACAGTGTCTTGGTGTTGATTCTGATTATTTATTCTTTATCTAAGCTACATATTGCTTATACTGCTTAGATCATTTCATGTTACTTCAGGTGAGTGTGTTGAGCAGACAAGGTCCTGTGCATGGATCTGTTTCAGCATCCTTGTTCTCCATAAGTAGATATTGTGTGGGAGGTGTCTTTCAGTGATATCTGTTTTCAAAGTAGATTGCCTTGATTCATGGTGTCTCAGCCTGGTGAGGTATTCTGTCAGCATAGAGTCAGAACAGATGGAAGACTTTGTTGTTGTGTAGTTTGAAATGTTGGTGTAAATGTTTATTTCACACAAGCTGGTATTAGATTCCCTTTGTTGGCTTCTGTGCATTTTCCTTTTCTTGTTCTCCAATGAGATCACTTGGACATCTGTGCCTCTAGATGCTACATACTCTTCTTTTGTAACTACTACTACTACTACTATTTGACATAGCCATAAATGTCAAACTATGACTCCTGCACTGTTGCGCCTTTCCCATTGCTTCCTTCGTTACTGTCTTCTAAAACTGGATATTTGTTTGGCCGATAGTCCTAGAAATAGATATTTATTCAAATTATAAGGCTGGCAGAGCAGTTTCCATCTAGACCTTGATGCTGTGCAGTTGCTAAGACAAAGACATTGGTACACAGGTGTGTCAATATGGTTTTAGCTGAATAATGGTTTGATATAATTTCTGGTCCCAATGTGTAGGAATACATCTAGAAAGCCAAGCTAGGAGCACTGTCCAGCTCAGGACAGAAGTGGTTATGTTAGCATTAGTAGGCCTCAGGCAGAAAGCAGAAAGCAGAACCTTGAAGAAGGAATGCAGAAGTCAGCGGTGTGCTTGGTACAATGTGCTTGGTAAGCAGAATTCATCTGAGATAACACATACCTGTGCTAGTTAGTACAAAGCTTTGGATTAAGCAATGTTACCTAGTTACATGTTATAGTTGTGCTAGTTTTTGTAACTGCTGAAAAGGTATGTAAGCTCAGCTTTGCAAATCAAGAAATGGCTCCATGTGTGCAAACCATGGAGTCCACGTCTCTTTCATCAATCGCCGTCACCAATGCCTCTGCCATTCTTTTTTCTATGACACCAGTTTCCCTGTACTGAAAGCAATGGTAGTCTTCTTATAATATAACTTTTTTACAATAAATCTGCATTTAGAAGGATGATGCATGTGTAGGTGTTGCAAAAGAGCAATTTGGATCACTTAAAGAATCAGTACTGTTATTAAAACTACTTTAAATACGGCTTCATAGAAGTGCATCTTAATAAAGGTTGATGGTAAGGTTCACTCTACTACTTGTTGTATGGATTAAATATACAAGGTATTTTTTATGGAGTGACAAGCCTTGAGAGTTGTTCCTGCTCAAGGGGAGAGTCACCAGACATTGCAGTCCAGATACACTTCAGGGAGAGTTCAAATTTAATTCATCCAAAGATCGGATGTTGGAAAATGATTTCTGCCTTGAGGAGCAAGCTTATATCTCTCTAGAATATTTTGATGGAGAGCTTCTTCACAGTTGTAATTACGCTTTCTTTCAGGCCTTTCTCTCCTGGGATGTTGTGGTTCCTTTTTTTTCCTTTTCTGGACTGTAATGCATTAGAAACCATGAACGTTTTTTTTGCAGTAAATGCCTCAACAAACTAAGACAAAATTTCATATGCTAGAAACAAAGTAACAGAAGGTAAAAGAGAATCTATTGCACATTTTCAGAAGATTTATTTTGAGAATGAGACCTATAATAAGGCCTTTAAACTTATGGCTGCTTATTTTTGTAAGATGAGCAGACCATATAGTAAAAAATCAATGAGAGATGATGACTGCTCAAAAAAATGCAACCATTTACAGTGTAGTCCAGAGTAAGACTTCAAATTCAGACTTTCAGCTTGAGACCTCAGTGAGTTCCAGGTGTTCTTGGGGATGAATTTCCATGCCGACAGTGAAGACTAGAATATCCTCCTTGTCAGTTTCTTTGAAAACGTTTATTTACACTGATCATCTGGTTTTGTCTTGGGTTTTTTTCCCCAGTTCCCGCGTGGCCCCCTCCCCTTTTCTGATCTTCTGTGTATGTAGGTTTAGTTTAAGTAGTGATATATCTTCACTTAGGAGTGTATTTCAGGTCACATTAATGCTGGTGTGGAGAGCAGGAGAGGGGGGTACATTTCTGTTTCAGTATTGTTATGGGTTAATAGACCTACATATGACTTTAGAAGAAGTTGCGTCTTTGTGGAACTCTGCATGTGATAAGAGAAGAGATTCTCTCTGAGCAAGTAGTGAGATTATGTGGGAAATAGATTTGTAAAGAGTTCTTAGAGCCTGACAGAAGGCCCTAACAAGTGGCCAATACCCAATTGTGACAAATATTACCATGAGGCTGCCAACAAGACTAATCCCATAACCAGTTACTATCATTGGACACTTAATCTTTTTAAAACACCTTCTAAACCTCAAAAAATTTAAAATTCTTAGTTCTTTGGCAATAAAATTTTGTGCTAAGTTTCAGTATCTAAGAGATCCACAATTAAATGTTACTCTCCATCATCCTGTGTACAGAAACTCAAGTTTGTAGTACAGTTGTACTACACCACGACCCCCTAAGAGTGAAATTGCTGGCCTAGATGAGTGCCCAAGGCAACTACCAAAAGGATACTGGCTCATTTGTGGAAATAGATCCTAACAAAACATTCTCTCAAAAAATTAAAAGTAGCCCATGTATCATCAGACAACTAACTGTGATTACACCTAAAGTTAAAAAGCCATGAAGAGAAAACATAGAGGAAGAAAGATTTGCCCATCATTATGAGGAAAAGAGTAATAGCAATTGCAAATCCTGGAGCCCTGCAAATCAAGTTACATCAACTTTATTTCTGCCTCAACTTGTCTCAGGTGAGGCATTAAAACAATTATACCAGATAAGGTGTTAGCTGAGTAAAGAAGTCAATGCTGCTTCCATTGCAATTAGTGACACGATGGCAGATGTTGGTGCTGTCAGACATGCAGCCTTAGAGAACAGAGCCACCATCAATTTGTCTTACTGGCACGTGGCCATGGTTATGAGGATTTTGAAGGATTGACTTGTATGAACTTGTCTGACCATTCAGTGTCTTTCAAAAAGTGAGAGATTTGACAAATCAAATGAAAACAAATGATGGATCATGGTTATAGGACTTGTCTGAAGGATGGAGTTTTGCACCATGGCTAAAGGAGCTTTACAAAATAGGTTTATATGCATTGATTGTTATCCTGGCATTGTTAGTGCTAGTGCCTTATGTGCTCCACTGTGCACCGTGAATGATGAACAAGGCCATCAAGGAAGTTTTCTTAGTTCAAGAGAGAGAGGGAAATGTGGGGAATGGATTTGTAGAAAGTTCTTAGGGCCTGACAGAAAGCTCACATAGTTTGCATCTGTATGCAAACTTTGAGACAAGAAATGCTGACTTAGAAATGCCATGGAATAGGACAGACATTGTTGAGAGAGAAATGGAGCTAGAAAAAAGTTTCAAAAATGGCCTTCCAAATAAGAGTAGATACTTTAGAGAAACAGAACTATAAAAGATTCATTGTAGTAGGATCCATGAGGGGTAATTTTATATTATTCTCTTTAAGGCATCTACATCAAGGTGTGACAAGAAGGTGATAGGCCAAGAAGGGCTTCTGGTGTATTGTATATTGGCTTGTGATTGTGATTGTGTGAATGATAACATCTGTATTGTCTCACCCTTCTCATGGGACTGAAAATAGAATGAAAGTTTTAAAAATGCCTCTCTCAGTTACCCAATCTCTGAGTAAAGAAAACATCCGACAAGATGATCCATTCTCTGTTGGATGACTGCATGTCATTCTTCTGAGAATACCACTTAGGACACAAATGTACTTTCTTTCTGGGTATGATCATGATGCATTATCATTTCTTGAGTTCTATTTGCCAATTATGTGCCTCAGAAGCTGAACTGCAAGTTCTGTAGAGTTGGAGATGTGACAATGTTGATGGTTGGGCAGAACAGGTTATAATACCTGTGTGAATATTCCTTTCTCCATTTATACCTCTCTGTGACTTTTTGAAGGAGATTTTCATGAAAGCAGTAATGACATTTTCCCACCATGGATCTTCCTTCCGGTTATGTTTCCTTGAAAGTTATGGTTCATATTTTTTATCTGCAGACTGTCCTTTTGCATCTGTAGCTTGTGTTGTTTTGCATGAAATATCGACCTGCCTTCTAAAGCAAACCAAGACAGAATATTTTATGTGAGTAAAATTATATAGAAGCTTAAACAGAGTTTCCCATGGTCCTATTCACATCAAGGCCTTTGATACTGCACTTAGACTGGTGGCTTTATATTTCTAGGAAGTTAATGGGCCACAAAGTAGAAAATTTCACAAGAACTGATGAATTTCCAGATATTGACCTCCCTACAATGTAGTCTAAAATAAGACTTAAGGGCCTGGATTGCAGGCCTTGGTTGAGACCTTACTGATTTCTGGGTGTTCTGGGAGTTTATATTTTTAGGCAGAGATGTTTTTTAAAACCACCTGTACTTTAGAGGAGTCCAGTATTTACTTCATAGGGGCCAGTAAGAGCTTTTAGTTTTGTTTATTAATAACTAGAAATGAGTGAGAGATTTGAGGTTCTTGCTTTGCAAGGAGGACCCTGGGGACAGCACTTGCACACAGGCCTACCTGCAGCTTACTCCAAGTGTGTAATAAGCATTAAAAAGATCAAGGTGCTTTATTGCATAGCAGCACTCACCTCTGATCTCCCTCTGGCAAGCTCTGGAACACGGTAGAGACTGTAGAGTGCTGCTGGTCAATCGCACTTACCAAAGGATTGGTCTCATGTTTCTCAAAATTACCCAACTATGTGCCCCTCCGTGATTTCGTACATGATACAGACCTAGAAGTGGTGCAATAGAGAATAACCACTTCCACATGGGAGAGTGGGAAGTGTTTGATTTGGCTCATTTGTAAAGATAGAGCCTGGCAGGGCATTCCCTCAAAAATTAAAAGTAGCCCATGTATCATCAGACAACTAACTGTGATTACACCTAAAGTTAAAAAGCCATGAAGAGAAAACATAGAGGAAGAAAGATTTGCCCATCATTATGAGGAAAAGAGTAATAGCAATTGCAAATCCTGGAGCCCTGCAAATCAAGTTACATCAACTTTATTTCTGCCTCAACTTGTCTCAGGTGAGGCATTAAAACAATTATACCAGATAAGGTGTTAGCTGAGTAAAGAAGTCAATGCTGCTTCCATTGCAATTAGTGACACGATGGCAGATGTTGGTGCTGTCAGACATGCAACCTTAGAGAACAGAGCCACCATCAATTTTGTCTTACTGGCACGTGGCCATGGTTGTGAGGATTTTGAAGGACTGTGTCGTATGAACTTGTCTGACCATTCAGTGTCTTTCAAAAAGTGAGAGATTTGACAAATCAAATGAAAACAAATGATGGATCATGGTTATAGGACTTGTTTGAAGGATGGAGTTTTGCACCATGGCTAAAGGAGCTTTACAAAATAGGTTTATATGCATTGATTGTTATCCTGGCATTGTTAGTGCTAGTGCCTTGTGTGCTCCACTGTGCACCGTGAATGATGAACAAGGCCATCAAGGAAGTTTTCTTAGTTCAAGAGAGAGGGAAATGCAGGAAATGGATTTGTAGAAAGTTCTTAGGGCCTGACAGAAAGTTCCCATAATATGCATCCTGTGAGGAGCCCTGGACTCCAGGACGGTCTGGAGGGATGGAGATGAGAGATCTCTGAAGTCTGGTCTTAGAATATGTGGTTTATTATAAAGGGTAAAGGGCCCTGCTTGGAGTTGCCAGGTGCAATTCGTGGCAAGCCCTAGGGAGTGGGGGCAGGGAGAGGCAATGGGCAGAGGATGATAGGAGAGGGTTCCAAGAGGATGTTCCAAGAGAGCTTCAGGTCCCTCGGGCGCTCATCATCAGGGGGCTTCAAGGTGGGCTGGAACAAGACTTGGGCCAATGGGGTCACAGACTCCTGATGCTCCAGGGGAGGGTTACAGGTGTGGGATGAAGCACACATTGGGGTGAGATAGAACAGTCCATCTGACCCTTGGACCTACCTGTAGGTAAAGGGCATTGTTTTGCCAGAAGGGGGAACTGCTTTCAATCTGGCTATTCTATTGTTTTCTTATTGTTCAGTAACTAAGGTTTGGTATGTCAAATTTTGTTCTCATCTCAATATAAGTATTTGCTAAAACTTTTGCCAGGCAATCATATTTATAAGGTTTTCTATTTCATCTTCCCCAACATCATCCCTATGCAAACTTTGAGACAAGGAATGCTGTCTTAAAAATGCCATGGAATAGGACAGACATTGTTGAGAGAGAAATGGAACTAGAAAAAAGTTTAAAAATGGCCTTACAAATATGAGTATATACTTTAGAGAAACACAACTATGAAAGATGTATTGTAGGAGAACCCATGAGGGGTTGTTTTAGATTATTGGCTTTAAGGCATTTACAGTATGATGGGGCAAAAAGCTGATAGGCCATGAAGGGCTTCTGGTGTATTGTAATTAGGAAATAATTGGCTTGTGATTGTGATTGTATGAATGATAACATCTGTATTGTCTCACCCTTCTCATGGGACTGAAAATGGAATAAAAGTTTTAAAACGCCTCTCAGTTACCCGACCTCTGAGTCAGGAAAAGGGCATTGTCTGACATCACTTAAAAGCATTTTTCTTGTTCTTAATAAAAGCATTGTCTGAGATTTACTAAAATCATTAGGTCCAGTCAAGAGACACCTAGTAGCCCTTTCAAATCAGTGCATTGTACCTAGCTTAAATCTTGAGATTTCAGTGACCTTTCATCATCTGTGGGAGTGATCATTTTAAGGCAGAATTGTAGCAAAACCACTGAAGACCACAGATCTGATATAACTTCCTCAGCAAGGTCAGGTCAAAATTTGGTATTTTGGTATTAATAATTCAAAATTATTTAAAATTTATTATTATTCATGCTATCCTTTGACATCTGGGTTGGCCAGTTGATAGGAATTTTGTGTAGCAGCTTCCAAAATTAAACCAATACAAATGTGAAATCAATTGTTTTGGGAGGCCTTAGAATTTGAGGTTTCAAACACCAGCACTGATTTTGATTTTCTCTTGGACTAGAGTGAGTGTAATGATTTGCAGTTTCTTTTTTTCTGCATGGTATGGACGGTTATATTGCTTTTAGTTCAGGTCTACTGACTATTATGGACTTCACATTTCTATGTCAGTTTTAATAACTCTTCTTAATCAGAATTAAACCTTGACTTTATGAAGTAACATCGAATTCAAACTTTTTAATGGGATGCAGAGACAGTGACAGGAAAATGAAGCATTTGTAGTTTTGGTGTAAACTGATAGAGTGGGTTTGGAAAAAGTAAAATCTGTGGTTAGAAATGGCAGGATTTCCTTCTGCCTCTCTGCATCCTGGTTGCAAACTAGAGTCAAGACTTAGATTCTCTGACAGCAAGAGCCAAACTTCTTAATTGCTCTGACACACATAATTTTTTCCTTGTTTGTTATCATGCCTCCTCCAAAAACATGACGGGAAGCACTATGGCAGTACATAATAGTAGCTTAAATATTTCCTACAAATACAAAAAAAACCTTTTAGTCATGGCACGACTATTGTTGCTGTAATCATTAAGTTTCCCGCTCAACATAAACCAGGAGCTTCAGCGCTGTCTGTCGGCGGTGGCGGCGGAGCCCGGGCCCGGTGCCGCCGCCGAGCCCCGCCCAAGCCGGGCCCCGCCCAAGCCGGGCCCCCTTGAGCGCGGCCGTCCGGCGGCTGCAGTGGCGCGGCGGCGCCTCCGGGTGCCGCTGTTGGCCGCCGCCGAGCGGCGCTGGAGCCGCCGCCGCCGCCGCCGCAGCGTCCTGCCCCCGCAGGCTGCTCGCTCGCCCGGCGCCGGCCGCAGCGGCAGCGGCACCGCCACCGGCAGCAGCGGCGGCGGCGGCGAGAGGCGGGGAGAGGCGGCCCGAGCGGGCTGGCTGCGCTGCGGCGGCCCCTGCGCTGCGTGGCGAGAGCGGCTGCAAGGGAAGCGGGGCAGCGGCGGGAGGCAGGAGCGCGGCGAGCGCCGGCGGCAGAGAATGGCGGTGAGGCGGCGGCAGAGGCGCGGGCCGGGCGGCGGGCGAGCGCTGCTGGCCGCGGTGCTGCTGTGCGTGTGGGGCCGGGCGGCGGGCGAGCGGCTCCGCTACGCCATCCCCGAGGAGCTGGGCAGAGGCTCGCTCGTGGGGCCGCTGGCGCGGGACCTGGGGCTCAGCGCGGACGAGCTGCCGGCGCGCAAGCTGCAGGTGGCGTCTGCCGGCAAGAAGCAGCTGCAATACTTCACGGTGAATGAGGAGAACGGGAACCTGTACGTGAACGAGAGGCTGGACCGGGAGCAGATGTGCGGAGAATCGGCGACCTGCTCCGTCAGCTTCGAGGTGCTGGTGCACAACCCGCTGAACGTATTCCACATTGAGGTGGCCATTGAGGACGTCAATGACAACACCCCAGTTTTTAGCAACGCTGCTCTGGACCTCGAGATTGGTGAATGGACCCTTTCCGGTGCTCGTTTTCCTTTGGAAATGGCACGAGATGCAGACCTAGGAAGCAACTCCCTGCTGACTTACCAACTCACGAGCGACCCGTCCTTCTCACTGTCAGTGAAAGACAAGCCGGGTGGAAAGAAGCAGCCGGAATTAGTACTGGAGAGAGCTTTGGACAGGGAGAAGCAGAGTTCTTTTGAGCTGGTGCTGACAGCAGTGGACGGCGGGGAACCTGTGAGATCCGGGACTGTCCTGGTTCGCATCAACGTGACAGATGCAAATGACAACCCCCCTGTGTTCAGCAAAAGCGTATATGAGGAACGCGTGGCAGAGAATTTGCCAGTGGGATCATCAGTGCTGCGGGTGCGAGCCACGGATGCGGACTTGGGCGCAAATGGGCGAGTTTCCTACTCCTTCAGCAACGTCCCAGACGAGGTGCTCTCATTGTTCTCTATCGAGAGTGAGAGTGGAGAGATCAAAACTGTGGGTCCTCTCGATTTCGAAGAGAAAAAAAAATACGTTTTTGGCTTGGAGGCGATGGATGGTGGCGGGCTCACTGATCACTGTGAAGTGCAGATCGATATCACGGACGAGAACGACAACACGCCCGAAATCACGATTCTTTCACTGTCGAGCCCAGTGCCTGAGGACGCTCCGGTGGGCACCGTGGTGGCCGTGCTGAACGTGAACGACCCGGACTCCGGCGAGAACGGTCAGGTGTCGTGCGAGCTGTCGGGAGAGGCGCCGCTGTCGATCGTGGCGTCGTCGGGCGGCTCGTACAAGGTGGTGACGGCGGGCGCGCTGGACCGAGAGCAGGCGTCCGAGCACCGCGTGACGGTGGTGGCCCGGGACCGGGGCAGGCCGGCGCTGTGGAGCAGCACGGAGCTGGTGCTGGAGGTGTCGGACGTGAACGACAACGCGCCGGTGTTCGAGGAGGCGGCGTACAGCGCGTACGTGGCGGAGAACAACGCGGCGGGCGCGCTGGTGCTGCGCGTGCAGGCGCGGGACGCGGACGCGGGCGCCAACGGGCGCGTGAGCTACTGGCTGGCGGGCGGCAGCGCGGGCGCGGCGGGCGCGGCGCCGCTCGTGTCGGTGGAGGCGCGGAGCGGCGCGCTGTACGCGCAGCGCTCCTTGGACTACGAGCAGTGCCGCGAGTTCACGCTGGCGGTGCGGGCGCAGGACGGCGGCTCGCCGGCGCGCAGCTCCACGGCCACGGTGCGCGTCTTCGTGCTGGACCGCAACGACAACGCGCCCCGGGTGCTGTGGCCGGCGGCGGCGGCGGCGGGCGAGGCGGCGGCAGGGGCGCCGCCTCCTTTCGAGGTGGTGCCGCGTTCCGCCGAGGCCGGCTACCTGGTGGCCAAGGTGGTGGCGGTGGACGCGGACGCGGGGCGCAACGCGTGGCTGTCCTACGAGCTGGTGCAGGCGTCGGAGCCGGCGCTGTTCCGCGTGGGGCTGCACAGCGGCGAGGTGCGCACGGCGCGGGCCGTGTCCGAGCGGGACGCGGCCAAGCAGCGAGTGGTGGCCGTGGTGAAGGACCACGGGCAGCCGGCGCTGTCGGCCACGGCCACGCTGCACGTGGTGCTGGCCGAGAGCTTGCAGGAGGCGCTGCCGGAGCTGAGCGAGCGGGCGGCGGGCGCCGAGGCGGCGGCGGCGGCGGCCGAGCTGCAGTTCTACCTGGTGCTGGCGCTGGCGCTGCTCTCGGCGCTCTTGGTGCTGAGCGTGGCGCTGGCCGTGCTGGCGCGGCTGCGCCGGGCCGGGCCGCCCGCCGTGCTGCGCTGCCTGGGCGCGCAGCGCTTCTCGGTGGCCGGCGCCGCCTTCCCGGCCGACTTCTGCGAGGGCACCTTGCCCTACTCCTACAACCTGTGCGTGGCGGCGCCGGCCCGCGCCGTGCCCGAGGCCGCTTGGCCGCCGCCGCCGGTGCCCGTCCTGTCGGCGGAGGAGCTTCTGGGCGGCGATTCCTGCGAGAATCCGAGCAGCAACGCCCTCACGGGAGAGCCCCTCGCCGGCCCCGACGTACCGCAGGTTTGTAATGCTGAGCCCTTGTTCTGTTATTGAGGCTTTCCTTTTACCTTCCTTTCCCTCCTCGTTTTCTCGGTAAGGTGTCCGTGAGAAGTCATTTGTGTCTCCATGTAGGCGCGGAAGATTTTGATCTTTCCTTGGTAATAGGTTCCATTTCAGCTGAGATTCTTAGACTGTTACTCTCTATCTTATAGTGTTCCCCTGTTTTCTGGGGTATATCATTGTGGGAGGCACACATCTGTCTCCATTAATTAAGGAAAGTAATGTAGAAACTGAATTAAGTGAAGGGGTATCCTCATTCCGTGGAGAGCAGGAGGCTAGAGGTAGCACCTGGTTCTTCCTTGGTAACAGAGTGCAATTCAGTGGAAGACGTTTTGTCTTCAAAACTCGTACTCTGTAAATTAAAATGCATTTCCTGCATTGAAACGGGTTCTTACCGTGTAGGAGATTCATTGATTCTGCGTGGTGGAATTGTAGAGAAAAAAAAAAAAAAAAAAAAAACCACCAACACAGTGACAAATGATGTTGTAGATATTTTTTTTCCTGATTTTGTTCAGAAATTGTGCTTTTGAAACTGGATTATTGCTTTACACAAATCCGTTTATGAATAGTTGGGTTTTTCTGTTTTGTTTTGGGGTGGTTTTTTGCCTATTGGACTCACTTAAGGAAAAGTGTGTAGAATACTATGTTCTGCATCCTGAGTGAAAGAAAAGACTGTCGCTCGTTTTCGGGGATAATGCAGTATTGGGCCGTCTTCCTTTTTTTATCCTGGCTGTCAGTTTCTGTTTTACTCTTCATTATATTTATTTCATACAGAGTTCAAGGTTCAGAAAGACTTGCTTCAGATGGTTGATTTTTCCTTTCTTATTTACCCTAAGGGTTTCAGATTTATGGAGATATCAGATTTGGAGAAGAGTAGGTTTTTGAATTCTGACTCTTTACAAAAACAGTTATCTGAAAAAGGAGTATCTGACAGTATCAAGGAGATCAGCCATATGATAGTTCAGGCGCTTGAATCAAACTTATTTCTATATTTTTCATGGGTTAGCAGCGTTTCGATTAGGCAGCTATACTTTTCTTCCACTGTTCTACAATCCTTTCCTTGGTAATGTTGAACCCATATGATTAAAAAATGTTTTTCCTGATATACTTTTTTGTTACACTTCAATGCTTTGCAGGTTGATTCTTGATAATTTTTTTTTTTTTACTGGCTATAAAATTCCTTGATGTGGTGTAAATGTGTAAAAAGTAAGGAAACACTAAATTTAACTGACATTCAAACATTTGCATCTTGATTCCTTCAAATTTTCCTTTGAGAATATTCACTACATCTTTACTTCTACCTATAACAATCATATAACAATTTGCTCCCTGACTTCAAGAACCATGCAATTGTTCTCGTCCCGCTTATGTTAATGAGCCTGATGGCTCAGGCTATCGGTGTGTGTGGGCGTGTATCTAATGTTTTCAACCTCGGACCCCGTTGCTGAAGGGGTTTTTGAACAAACCTGGTAAGACTAATGGTAATCTAGAGCTTGTAATGGTAAAAAATATGCTTTAATATACATATATTGCCGTTAGTAAGTTATTAGTACCTCCTGTGGTAGAAGCACCACCTCCACGGAATGCCTCGACATTCCTCCCGATGGTGATCCCCTGAAAGACCAAGGCAGAGATCGGTTGGAGAAAAGGCGGTGCAGGAGGTCACCTCTGCACGGGAAAATTGTCTCCGTGGCAAATATCCATTCCCCGCGAGCTGCCCGTGGGCAGAGCGGGCAGAGCTCGGCGGCGCTCGGTGCCTGCAGTGCCGGGAGGAGGCTGCGGGCGCCGCTGCTGACCGAGAGGAGCGAGAGGAGCTCGGAGCGCCGCAGCCCCGCCCGCTGCGGATCCGCTCGATCGCTCGCTCGCCGGATTCGTGGCCCGGCGGGAGGACGGTCAGTGATCATCCCCGCGGTACGGAACCGTGCTGCAGCGAGCGGAGGGACTGCCGGCGGCGGAGCGGCCGGGGCAGCGAGCTGGGGAAGGACAGTGAGGCAGATCGGCGGTCTGCGGTGGGGCGCTGCTCGGGGTGTTGGCGTGCTGCGGCCGAGATGTGCGCGGCGGGGAGGCGCTGGGGCCGGCGGCAGCGAGCTCTGCTCTGGGCCGTGCTGCTGGCAGCGTGGGAGGCGGCGTGGGGGCAGCTGCGCTACTCCGTGCCCGAGGAGATGCCCAAGGGCTCGTTCGTGGGCGACGTGGTCAAGGACCTGGGGCTGCAGCTGCCGGAGATCAGCGATCGTGGAATCCGAGTGGTCTCCAAAGGTAGGACGCAGTATTTCGCTTTGCACGGGAAGACGGGACATTTAGTGACGGCAGAGAGGATCGACAGAGAGCAGCTGTGCGAGAGTGTGCAGCAATGCGTGCTGCCCTGTGAGCTGATAGTGGAGGGGGAAATGAAATTCTATGAAATAGAAGTGGAGATTGCGGATATAAACGACAACGCACCCAGCTTTCAAGAGGCAGAAACAGAGCTGAGAATGAGCGAGACAACAATCCCGGGGTCGCGGTTTCCCCTGGCCGAAGCTCACGACCCGGATGCTGGCCGTAATTCCCTGCAGAGCTACGAGCTGAGCGGCGACGAGCACTTCTCGCTGGCCGTGCAGGCGGGCCCCGGCGGCGATCAGCGTCCCGAGCTGGTGCTGGCGAAGGCGCTGGACCGGGAGGAGGCGGCGTTTCACGAGCTGGTGCTGAGGGCGATGGACGGCGGCGATCCGGCACGGACGGGCACGGCTCGGATCCGCGTGACGGTGCTGGACGCGAACGACAACGCGCCCGTGTTCAGCCAGGCGGAGTACACGGTGCGTGTGCCCGAGGACGTGCCCGTGGGCTCTGTCCTCGTCACCATCACGGCCACAGATGCGGATGAGGGCCTGAACGGGCAAGTGAAATACTCTTTTAAAAAAAAAAAGATTTCATTGCAGATGTTCCACCTTCATTCTGACACGGGAGAAATCACTCTGGAGCGAAGCTTGGACTTCGAGGAAGGCGATGCTTATGAACTGGAGGTGCAGGCATACGATGGTGGGGCTCTTTATGATACGGCAAAAGTCGTGATCACTGTGACAGATGTCAACGACAACGCACCGGAGATTTCAGTGAGGTCGGCACTAAGCGAGATCTCTGAGGATTCCCCATCAGGGACCGTGATAGCCCTGCTGCACGTGGAGGACCGTGACTCGGGGGACAATGGAGATGTGCGCTGCTTACTGGCCGGGGATGTCCCGTTCCGGCTGCAGAGCTCTCACGGCAGTTACTACAGCGTGGTGACAGCGAGAGAGCTGGACCGGGAGCAGGTGTCGGAGTACAACGTGACGGTGCGGGCGGCCGACGGCGGGTCGCCGGCGCTGCAGAGCAGCGCGGTGCTGGCGCTGCGGGTGCTGGACGTGAACGACAACGCGCCGGTGTTCGCGGAGGAGCGCTACAGCGCGCGGCTGGCGGAGAACAACGCGGCGGGCGCGCTGGTGCTGAGGGTGCGCGCCACGGACGCGGACTGGGGGCAGAACGCGCGCGTGCGCTACCGGCTGGCGGAGGGGCGGGTGCGGGGCGCGCCGCTGTCGTCGTTCGTGTCGGTGCAGGCGGAGACGGGCGCGCTGTACGCGCTGCGCTCCTTCGACTACGAGCAGCTGCGCGAGCTGCAGCTGTGGGTGCGTGCGGAGGACGGCGGCGCGCCGGCGCTGGGCAGCAACGTGTCGGTGCGGCTGCAGATCGTGGACGAGAACGACAACGCGCCGCAGGTGCTGTACCCGCCGGCGGCGGCAGCTCTGGGCTCGGGCGCCGCGTGGTCGGGCGTGGAGCTGGCGCCGCGCTGGTCGGAGGCCGGCGCGCTGGTGGCCAAGGTGGTGGCGGTGGACGCGGACGCGGGGCAGAACGCGTGGCTGTCCTACGAGCTGGCCAAGGCCACGGAGCCGGGGCTGTTCCGCGTGGGGCTGCACAGCGGCGAGGTGCGCACGGCGCGCTCGCCGCTGGCCCGCGACGCGGCGCGCCACAGCCTGGTGGTGCTGGTGAAGGACCACGGGCGGCCGGCGCTGTCGGCCACGGCCACGCTGAGCGTGGTGCTGGCCGAGAGCGTGGCCGAGCTGCTGGCCGAGCTGGGCAGCGCGGCCGACGAGGCGGCGGCGCCGGGCGAGCCGGCCGCCAGCCTGACGCGCTGGCTCGTGCTGGCCGTGGCCGCCGTGTCGTGCCTCTTCGTGGCCTTCCTGCTGCTGCTGCTGGCGCTGCGCCTGCGGCGCTGGCGCCGCCAGCAGCTGCTGCCGGCGGACAGCGGCGCCCTGCGCGGCGTGCCCGTGTCGCACTTCGTGGGCATCGACGGCGTGCGCGCCTTCCTCCAGTCCTACTCGCACGAGGTGTCGCTCACGGCCGACTCGCGCAAGAGCCAGCTGCGCTTCTCGGCCGGCAGCTGCTGCGACACCCTCCCGGCCCGGCCGCCGCCCGACGAGCCCGCGCCGCTGCTCGGGGACCAGGATCCTGCCGGCGCCCTCCCCGCCGATCCCGCCCCTCCCTCGGTGAGTTTCGGTCTCCAGATTTTCTCCACGACTCTTCTCCTGTTGCTCTCCTGCCCTTTCCGCGCCTTGTTGTCTGGCTTCCATCGTGCATTTTACTTAAAAGCACGGTAAAGTTTCCTTCAGTGAAGTTCTGAATGCTTGATCCATTGCCGTTGTCATGTGAACATTGAGTGGGTCCTCATCCTTCCAGTCGGTGAATAAATAAGGTGGGAGAAGGCTTCTGCTGGCAGGGTGTTCATTAAGTCGGAGGTTCGTGTGTTGATCAGATTCCAGGTGTTGTTCCCCTATATCAGCTGTGCTCTGTAGAATCTGTGTTGCTGTTTGCATTAGATCTGGTGAAGAGATGTATTAGGTTATTAAGAAATACAACTTTTTAGGAGGTTAACATATCTTCCTAAGAGCACACATTTTTTATAGGTTGAATGTTTTTTGAACAAGATGCTGATGGCTTTTTGTGGAACCTCTCTGTGCATTGTTCTCAGTCTTTATCACTGTCCATGATACATAGTGGAGGTCAGCAGGAAGTGTTTGTGTCATCCATACTTTGATCTTTGTCCCCAGCAGAGGATTGGACCGGGCCAGAAATGGTTCTTGATGATTTGTGTCTGCTTGTTATGAAGATGAAGGATCCTCTTGATGTCGTGATTCTTTGAAAAGCCCATGGGGGGCTGCCTGTGGAGGGGGAAATGGAAGAACTGCTTTGGTTTTTTCTTATTTTTCAAGATAGAGCCAAATCAGATAGAGCTGGGTGAGCCTTTGCTAGAACATATTTAACATGGCAAGAGAATTGCCTGGATGGGAAGGGAGAGATTCAAGGTACAGTGGGACAGACATGGTGGGCATAATTCCCCATGAGCTGATACTCACTGAGCCAGTGTGCCTTGGAAGACTGCTCAGCTTTTCCTTTGAGACCTATGAAGTCTCTTCACAGGATTTCAGCCCGCAGGCAAATGCAGCTTCCACAGCACAGAGATGTACAGGTAGCTGTGTGGAAATGGTGGTGGGAAGAAGGATGGTCTGGGGAACTGGGCCTCTGCTGTCACATGTTTTAAAGATATGTGGGTGAAAGGGTGTGAAGGGTTGGAAATGTGAGTGCTGTGAACCGTGCATGACTGTGTGCTGAAAGACTCAAGGGAATGTTTTCCCCCATTCCCAGACTGGTTCCTATCTCTAGGATGAAGCAATGTGTGGTTCTTCTTCCTAAATTATTTGTCTAGAAGATGTGTGTTCCAGCTGCATGGAGAACTCTGGGAACTTCTTGCTATAGTGTTTGCATGACATCATAATTGTGTTACTTCTAAGCCTAATTTTGTACTTGTGACAGATGCCACATGGGAAGTGCAAGCTGTGTATTCAGTGCCTATAGAAAACATCATTAATTATCAACCTGTTCATGATATAACCCAGAAACGAGTTTTGAGCTCTTCAGTTCTGCTGGTGTTAACTTTGTGTCTCCTTCTTCTGATGATCTGAAGATGGTTCTTTCATGTTTATAGGTGAAAGGAGAGAGATTTCCATTGACATGTTTCTTGAAAATGTCTCTATAATAAATGCTTTTTCTTGTCCCATGGCTAGGGTGGGAAGTCAAATATTATCCATAGTAAGGAGATACTGTCTGAGCAACTTTCCTCTTGGGGGAGTCTCTCTAAATTCTGCAGATCTGTGGTAAGCATGGGAGCAGTGTAGGGTTAGGAGGGATTGTTGGGGGTGAGTGGTGTATGAGGAGGTCCTGGTGGAGACATGGCATGGGTTTTGTTGATCCTCAGGGCTATTGCTGGTGTTCTGAAATGTGTTAGGAGGAGTCTTATTGTGTTCAATGGTGTGGTTTGGACTAAAATGGCCTAGTTTGGGTTCCATATTGCTTTCCATCTTGAGAGGAGTCCATGTGCTGAGGAATGGTGATGTCACCTTTGAGGTGATACTTGGATGTGTGGGTCTTTGACAGAGCTGGTGAAAAGTTCTGGCTTATATAGCATTTTCTACTTTTTGAAATATTTGGATGGTACCCAATAAGGTAAGTTATGCTGCTTGGGATCTGAGAAGCTTTGCACACCACTTCTCTTCCAATGATGTCTGTACACAAAATTTACTTCCATGTTATATTTGGACAGAGGGAAGAAGTCTGTCTGTCCAGAGATAGGGCTGATGCTGGAGTTCTCTAGGATCTAGTTCAAAATGAATGAATTAATTGTGTCCAGTTCTGTTTGTCCTAGCAGTCAGGTGAGGCCCAGGTTTGCGTTTCCAAGCTTTTCCTTTCTCTTACTGTGCCAGGAATTGACAGTCTGGGCCAATGTAGTGAGCTCCTGTGTGAGGCCTCCTGTGTCTTAGTTACAGTCCAGTTTGCTGTGTTGTGTAGGGACTGCAAATGACCCAATCTGCAATGTGAGGCCATGATTGATTCTCCTCTGGCATTTTCCCATTCTTGGCTGGGTTGATTAAGATTTTTAGTATGTTTGGTTTGGTTTGGGTTGTTTGTTTGTTTGTTTGTTTGTACTTTGGTCAAGGAGTAAAGCTGATGCCCATTGTGCCTGGCAATCCTGCAAACTCCAAAACATAAAATTGTCCAGCATGGAGAGTGTCTCTGATCCATCCCATGCAGCTGTACAAGTATTCAGATAAACCTAAAAACAGAGAACAAGAGAATGGTTTGTGTTGGAATGGACCTTAAAGATCCTTTGGTTCAGCCTCCTCTGCCGTGGGCAGGGACATCTTCCAGCAGGGCAGGTTGCTCAGAGCCCCACCCAGCCTGACCTTGAATATCTCATTCAAGAAACACAACTTCATAAATGGATGTTTCCCCGAGGTGCTGGTTTTCTCTGTGGCCATCATGGAACCAAACTGTTGGTATATGTTGATGTTGGAACTAAAGGCTGTGAATGCAGCATAAGGAGAGTGAGAGCTCAGTTCTGTGCCAGGAAAATCAATGACTCAGTGTGGGTTTGGTTGGGAAATGATTTGATTTCATGCTTGGTGCCAAAGGCAGTGCCATTGCTGTTCTGCTCCTGGTTTCTCTGTCATGAAAGACAATGACAGTCCTCCAACAATAACACTTTCCATGGTAACTGCTCCTGTAGAACCTTAATTCTTGTCTAGAACTGCCAATGATTCCTGTGTGAAACCTCCATTATCTGTCTGTAGCTCAATGCCATAATTTGATACAGAGTTTCCTCAGAGTTGTAATTACCCTTTCTTTCAGGCCTTTGTTTCTAGGAAGGTTGCAGCTCATTTTCACAATTCTGGTCAGTACTTTTAAATATGAAACAGTGACTTATGTATTTCAGCACATCCTTACTTCAGCCACTGAAGACTGAACGGTATGTCGGGAATAGGAGGCAGAAGGAATAAGAGAATCTGTTGTAATTTGTCAGCAGATTTACCTTGAGAAAGAGGCTGATGAGAAGCTGTTTGAAATGATGGTTTCCTAACTGTGCAAGGTGAGCAGGCCATGCAGTAGAAAAAGTTACAGAGCTGAGGACAGATTCTTCAAATGAACCCCCCTATCCTGTTGTTCTGTGTGAGTCTTTAGGGTCGAAGTTGCAATTTGAGACCAGAGTGACTTCCAGGTGCCCTCAGGGATGAGTTTTAGGGCCTGCTAGGAAAGTCTAGAAGACTTCACTGTGGGCATCTTTGGCTACTTGTTCTCTTCTATCACTTCCTTACCTTATCTGATTAATATTTTGGGGTTTTCTGTGGTTTTTTTTTTTTTTTTTTCATTTTGTTTTTCTTTGATTTATTCAGTGTGATGGTATATTTTGAATTATCAAGAAGCTATCTTTTATGAGCAATATATGGTGTAATAGTGTCCCATGCTTTTGTCCCAGTAGAAGTCATGAGATATGAGAGAGAATTTGTGTTCTGTTCTTATTGGAAGAAATGGATGTAAATATGACTTTAGTAGATGTTGCATCTCTGTGGAACACAGAATGTGATAAAGATGAGGAGGAGATTACCTTGAAGCCAATGGTTTGATGAGCCATTCTCCATTGGGTGACTGCTGATCTTTTAGTGTGGTTGTTTATCATTCCTGTGCTCTAGAATCGTTCAGTTCCTGATCATAATGGTGGTGAGCAGACAATTGTACCTCCCTTGTGGGTGTGGCTGAAGTGCATTATCATCTCCTGATCGATTTGACTCATGAGGAGATGGGCACAAGCAAAACCTTCCAGTGGCATGGCGTGGAAGAAAAAGCAGACAGGGGAGCTCAGTGTGTGAGGCTGGAGAAGAACTTGGTCATTCCCTTGCTTGTCACAGGTCATAGCTAACACCAGCCTGTGCCTGATGGAGTGCTGTGAGATTTGAGTTGCTACTGTAGAGCAAGGGAGGCCTACAAATTGTTATTGCATCTGTACATTTCCATATGTTTGTAACTCTTGCAGTATTTGTTGTCATGAGCTTGTGCTCAGCGTGTCTGACCTTATGTGGAAGGTCTCCTCTGTCCCAGCTGCCCGAGTGCAGCTGCAGTTCCCACACACACCTGTGATGTTTCCAGCTGTGCAGAGGAAGGGTTTCATGAGCACTCCTGCTGTGCTCACCCAGGAACACTTTGTCTGTGTTGTAAAATGACAGAAGCATGTGGCTGCAGCTGTCAAAGTGCAGAGCAGCCACCCAGCCCAGCCAAGACTTCCATGAACAGATCAGGAACCAGTGTGAGAATGTGGACAGAGTGTTTCCCACTGAATCACCAAGACCATGCTGGTAACACACCTGGAGGCTGTTAAAGGGCTGAGGAACAGGCTGGAGAGTCACCTCCAAAGAGTTTTATGCAGTGGCTCAATGTCCAAGTGGAACTCAGTAGTGTGTGATGTCCATTCAGTACCTTCAGAGACAATGGGATCAGGCAAACCATCAGCAAATTTGCAGCTGACATTGAGCTGAGATCATTAGTGAGAGGTCAGGGATGATGTTTACGGATGAGCTGGTGGAGCAGCTTCATGAACTTCCAGAAGGCCAAGTCGAAGGTCCTGCATGTGGATCAGGGCCATCCCCAGTTTAAACAGAGAGTAGGGGATTGAAAGCAGCCTTGAAGAGAAGTGCTTTTGGTAATTGCTGGATGATGAGTGGGACATGAGCTGGTGATGTCCACTTGCTGCCCAGACTGCATCTAGGGTTGCATAACAAATAGGATGACAAGCAAGAAGAGGAAGCTGGTCCTCTCCCTCTACACTTCTTTGACCACACAGATTATCAAAGAACTGCAACATCTCTGCCATGAAGAAGCTCTGGCGAAACTCAGGTCCTTAAGCCTGAGAAAATAAAGCTTTGAGTAGAATTTACTGTGTCTTTTCAATTTATGAAAAACTCTTAAAGGGAATATTGAAAGAGATATTTTAGGTTTAGATAAGACAAAATGTTTTATGATGAGGATGGTGTGACACTGGAATGAGTTGCCCACAAATATTATGGTGATGCCATCATTAGAATGCTTCAAGGACAGGTTGGATGGGCTTTTCAGGAACCTGGTCGAGTGAAGGATGCTCCTGCCTGTGACTAATGATTGGGTTAAATTATTTTGAAGGACCCGTTCAAGCCAGAGAATTCTCTGGGTCTATGAAAGACTCATGGTGGCTTTGCATTTCTGTAATCAGGTCCTCAAATATGGAAATGCAAATAAAGTGACTTTTCTAAATCAGAAACAAAGGACAAATTATATCCTTAGCAAAAAGATAAAAACATTGCTTTTTATCAGACTAAAAAATACCTCAACTTCATTCGTCCCAATACAGGAACAGGATACTTATATGTTTCCCTGGCTATAGACATATATACAGTTTCCTGTTTCTTTAGTTGTGCCTTGACAAGTGTGCCTGTCTTAAGAGAAGTTGAGTTCCTTTATTTAGTTCTTTGCCATAAACATGTGTTTCTCTATTTCCATTGCGACTCAAAAAGATTAGTTAAAAGCATTAAAGAGCTCAACGAAGTAATAAACGTATTTGAAATCGCGTTAAGGCGCCGAGCCCCGCCCAAGCCGGGCCCCCTTGAGCGCGGCCGTCCGGCGGCTGCAGTGGCGCGGCGGCGCCTCCGGGTGCCGCTGTTGGCCGCCGCCGAGCGGCGCTGGAGCCGCCGCCGCCGCCGCCGCAGCGTCCTGCCCCCGCAGGCTGCTCGCTCGCCCGGCGCCGGCCGCAGCGGCAGCGGCACCGCCACCGGCAGCAGCGGCGGCGGCGGCGAGAGGCGGGGAGAGGCGGCCCGAGCGGGCTGGCTGCGCTGCGGCGGCCCCTGCGCTGCGTGGCGAGAGCGGCTGCAAGGGAAGCGGGGCAGCGGCGGGAGGCAGGAGCGCGGCGAGCGCCGGCGGCAGAGAATGGCGGTGAGGCGGCGGCAGAGGCGCGGGCCGGGTGGCGGGCGAGCGCTGCTGGCCGCGGTGCTGCTGTGCGTGTGGGGCCGGGCGGCGGCCGAGCGGCTCCGCTACGCCATCCCCGAGGAGCTGGGCAGAGGCTCGCTCGTGGGGCCGCTGGCGCGGGACCTGGGGCTCAGCGCGGACGAGCTGCCGGCGCGCAAGCTGCAGGTGGCGTCTGCCGGCAAGAAGCAGCTGCAATACTTCACGGTGAGTGAGGAGAACGGGAACCTGTACGTGAACGAGAGGCTGGACCGGGAGGAGATGTGCGGCGAGTCGGCGACCTGCTCTGTCAGCTTCGATGTGCTTGCCCACAACCCGCTAAACATTTTCCACGTTGAGGTGTCCATCGAGGACGTGAATGACAATTCCCCGACCTTCAGCAAAGCTGTTCTGCAATTGGAGATTGGTGAATGGACGCTTCCTGGTGCTCGTTTTCCACTGGAGATGGCACGAGACGCTGACGTGGGAACGAACTCGCTATTGACTTACCAGCTGACCAGCAACCCGTCCTTCTCTCTGTCCTTAAAGGAGAGCCCTGAAGGGAGCAAGCAGCCAGAATTGGTGCTGGATAGAGCATTGGACAGGGAGAAGAAGAGCTCCTTTGAGCTGGTGCTAATGGCGGTGGATGGTGGGGACCCCGCGAGATCCGGGACTGTTCAGGTTCATATCAATGTGACGGACTTAAATGACAACCCGCCCGTGTTCAGCAAAGGTGTCTACGAGGCGAGACTGGCGGAGAATTTGCCAGCCGGGTCGCTGGTGGTGAAGGTGCGGGCGACAGATGCAGACGCGGGCACCAATGGGAGAGTCTCCTACAACTTCAGCAATGTCCCCGGCATCATCAGCGCACTGTTCACTGTCGACAGCGAAAGCGGGGAGATCAGGACAGCGGGTCCCCTCGATTTCGAAGAGAAGAATATATACATATTCAGCCTAGAGGCGAAGGACGGTGGGGGTTTAGTGACACACTGCAAAGTGCAGATCCATATCACGGACGAAAACGACAACACGCCAGAGATCACTCTGCTGTCGGTGTCAAGCCCCGTGCCCGAGGATGCCGCGACTGGCACCGTGGTGGCCCTGCTGAATGTGAACGATCCGGACTCGGGCGAGAACGGCCAGGTGTCGTGCGAGCTGTCGGGAGAGGCGCCGCTGTCGATCGTGGCGTCGTCGGGCGGCTCGTACAAGGTGGTGACGGCGGGCGCGCTGGACCGAGAGCAGGCGTCCGAGCACCGCGTGACGGTGGTGGCCCGGGACCGGGGCAGGCCGGCGCTGTGGAGCAGCGCGGAGCTGGTGCTGGAGGTGTCGGACGTGAACGACAACGCGCCGGTGTTCGAGGAGGCGGCGTACAGCGCGTACGTGGCGGAGAACAACGCGGCGGGCGCGCTGGTGCTGCGCGTGCAGGCGCGGGACGCGGACGCGGGCGCCAACGGGCGCGTGAGCTACTGGCTGGCGGGCGGCAGCGCGGGCGCGGCGGGCGCGGCGCCGCTCGTGTCGGTGGAGGCGCGGAGCGGCGCGCTGTACGCGCAGCGCTCCTTGGACTACGAGCAGTGCCGCGAGTTCACGCTGGCGGTGCGGGCGCAGGACGGCGGCTCGCCGGCGCGCAGCTCCACGGCCACGGTGCGCGTCTTCGTGCTGGACCGCAACGACAACGCGCCCCGGGTGCTGTGGCCGGCGGCGGCGGCGGCGGGCGAGGCGGCGGCAGGGGCGCCGCCTCCTTTCGAGGTGGTGCCGCGTTCAGCCGAGGCCGGCTACCTGGTGGCCAAGGTGGTGGCGGTGGACGCGGACGCGGGGCGCAACGCGTGGCTGTCCTACGAGCTGGTGCAGGCGTCGGAGCCGGCGCTGTTCCGCGTGGGGCTGCACAGCGGCGAGGTGCGCACGGCGCGGGCCGTGTCCGAGCGGGACGCGGCCAAGCAGCGAGTGGTGGCCGTGGTGAAGGACCACGGGCAGCCGGCGCTGTCGGCCACGGCCACGCTGCACGTGGTGCTGGCCGAGAGCTTGCAGGAGGCGCTGCCGGAGCTGAGCGAGCGGGCGGCGGGCGCCGAGGCGGCGGCGGCGGCGGCCGAGCTGCAGTTCTACCTGGTGCTGGCGCTGGCGCTGCTCTCGGCGCTCTTGGTGCTGAGCGTGGCGCTGGCCGTGCTGGCGCGGCTGCGCCGGGCCGGGCCGCCCGCCGTGCTGCGCTGCCTGGGCGCGCAGCGCTTCTCGGTGGCCGGCGCCGCCTTCCCGGCCGACTTCTGCGAGGGCACCTTGCCCTACTCCTACAACCTGTGCGTGGCGGCGCCGGCCCGCGCCGTGCCCGAGGCCGCTTGGCCGCCGCCGCCGCCGCCGGTGCCCGTCCTGTCGGCGGAGGAATTTCTGGGCGGCGATTCCTGCGAGAAGCCGAGCCCGAGCAGTAACCTCCTCGTGGGAGAGCCTCCCGCCAATCCTGATGCACCGCAGGTCTGTAAAGCCTGAGCTTCTTCCTTTTTTAAATGTTTCAGAATCGTCCTCATTTTTCCCCCAGGTGTTTTCTGCGAGGTGTCATTGGGGACTCATCAGCTGTGTCTCCACTTAGCGGCGGAATTTAATTTTTTCTCGGTCATAGCCTCAGATGACAGGCTTTGACTATAGCTCCTTTCGGCTCCTAGCAGCATTTCTCAGTGCTTCTCCATGTTTTCCGGAGTCGTCTTGATGTGAGTTGTCGTTTTGTCTCCGTGATGGCCAGGATTAAGGAAGGGGCTTTTCCCCGTTCATGCAGAGCAGGAAGCACTTGGTTCTTCCTTGGTCACAGCTTCAGCTTCAGCCTTGAAGTTTTGTCTTCAGCATTTGAGCTGTAGAAATTAGAATGTGTTAGCAACATGGAAACAGTTTCGCATTCTGTGAAAGGAGAACATCTCATTCTGTATGACGGAGTTGAGGAAAAAAAAAATTGAAAGCACTCTAAATTTGGTGTTGGAGCTTTTTCGTTCTGGATTGATATGTTCTGAAAGGCTGTGCTTGGAACTCGTTGCTAGCTTTACACAAACCGGTCCTTTAAATTTTGTTTGATCCCTTTTAGATGTGGATAGGAAACGAACATGGAAAGGTCATTTCTCCATCCCGAGTGAAAAAAGAGATTGTAGCCCGTTTTCGGGGAGAATACATTAGTGGGACTAATTTGCTTCGCTTATGTTTCCTGGCTAGCAGATCGCTCTCTTTGCTGTTCAAGATCTATATTTCGTAGACTGGTTATAGTGCTGAAAGAATTCTGCTTCATAGATTTTTAGTTTTGTATTCTTTTTTCACAAAGATGTTGGAGGTTTTAGTGGAACTCGGGTATATAACGAGAACAGCGCATTGTTGCGATTCTATTTACAGGAATTAGACGTCTGAGATAGGAAGAGATCACACATCAGAGAGATCGGCCAGAGGAGGGTTTAGGCATTTGATTCAAGACCATTGCACATTGATTAGTGGTCAGCATTGTTTCAAGAGTTGTTACTTTTGTTCTACGGTTCCATCATTATTTTATTGAACACATATCGTACCAATGTTATTAAGAAATACTTAGATGAATAGTTTACTAAAGAACTACAGTGCTTTACACATTGATTTCAGAAAAAAGGAATCCTAGAATGACTTCATTAAACGTAAATCTGTAAAAAATAAGAAAGCTTTAGGCATACCTTAGGATAGGATTTAAAATATTCGAATTCGTGAAAGCTTCCTTTGAGTGTTTCAGCTGCATCTTTATTTTTACTTACTATTGAATACTATAACAATTAACTCCCTGCCTTCAAGAAGCATGCAATTGCTCTCGTCCAGCTTGTGTTAATGAACCTGATAGCTCTGTATTTTCGGGATGAGGTATCTTCCCGTTTTCTCGCTGAGAACCTGTTCTTGAAGATGCTTTTAAACACAAAGGATAAGGGTAACAATAAGCTAGAGGATAAAATTTGAAAATTTTAATTTACATCTAATGACATTCCGGTGCGGTTAAAGAACCACGCCCCCGAAATGCCTCTGCCTTCCTCCCGATGGTGCTAGCCTGGAGGATGAAAGCAGAGATCGGCTGGGGAAATGCGGAGGCCGGAGATCCGCGCTGGATCTCCTGTGACGGCTCGGTGGCGACTGCGCCCTGTACGCAGCAAGGCAGGACCGCGGCGCTCGGCAGCGCTCGGTGCCTGCAGTGCCGGGAGGAGGCTGCGGGCGCCGCTGCTGACCGAGAGGAGCGAGAGGAGCTCGGAGCGCCGCAGCCCCGCCCGCTGCGGATCCGCTCGCTCGGCCGCTCGCTCCCTGTCCGAACCTGCGGTCTGCGATCATCCCCGCGGTGCTGGCCCACTCTGCAGCTAGGCGGAGGGACCGGCAGCTGTGCACGGTGCAGAAGCTGAGAGAATTGAGTGGCAGCGGGATTGGATCGGCGGTGTTACGGTACTGGCAGTGCCGCTCTGGAGATGTGCGGGGCGGGGAGGCGCTGGGGCCGGCGGCAGCGAGCTCTGCTCTGGGCCGTGCTGCTGGCAGCGTGGGAGGCGGCGTGGGGGCAGCTGCGCTACTCCGTGCCCGAGGAGATGCCCAAGGGCTCGTTCGTGGGCGACGTGGCCAAGGACCTGGGGTTGCAGCTGCCGGCGTTCCTAGGTCACGGAGTCCGCATTATTTCGGAAGGTAGGAATCAATATTTTGGTTTGCACGGGAAGACGGGACATTTAGTGGTGGCGGAAATTATCGACAGAGAGCAGCTGTGCGAGAATGTGGAGCAATGCGTGCTGCGCTGTGAGCTGATAGTGGAGGGACAGATGCAGGTTTATGGAATCGAAGTGGAAATCACGGACATCAACGACAACGCACCCAGCTTCAGAGAGGCAGAAACAGAGCTGAGGATGAGTGAGACAACAGCCACGGGCTCTCGGTTTCCCCTGGCCGAGGCTCACGACCCGGATGCGGGCCGGAATTCCCTGCAGAGCTACGAGCTGAGCGGCGACGAGCACTTCTCGCTGGCCATGCAGGCGGGCCCCGGCGGCGATCAGCGTCCCGAGCTGGTGCTGGCGAAGGCGCTGGACCGGGAGGAGGCGGCGTTTCACGAGCTGGTGCTGAGGGCGATGGACGGCGGTGATCCGTCACGGACGGGCACGGCTCGGATCCGCGTGACGGTGCTGGACGCGAACGACAACGCGCCCGTGTTCAGCCAGGCGGAGTACACGGTGCGTGTGCCCGAGGACGTGCCCGTGGGCTCTGTCCTCGTCACCGTCACGGCCACGGACGCCGACGAGGACACGAACGGATACCTGAAATATTCGATTCAGAAAATTACTGAGAAAGCGTCGCAGATTTTCCAGCTCAACAGCAACACAGGAGTGATCACACTGCTAAGAAGCCTGGACTTCGAGGAACGCAATTCTTATGAACTAGAAGTCCAGGCACATGATGGGGGGGCTCTTTTTAGCACGACAAAAGTGGTGATCACTGTGACAGACATCAATGATAATGTGCCAGAGATTTCTGTGAGGTCAGCATTAAGCGAGATCTCGGAAGACGCCCCCTCCGGAACTGTCGTGGCCCTACTGCACGTGAGGGACGGGGATTCCGGGACGAACGGCAAGGTGCTCTGCTCTCTCGATGAGGGTGTCCCGTTCCGACTGGAGAATTCCTTTGATAACTACTACCGTGTGGTGACAGCGAGAGAGCTGGACCGAGAGCAGGTGTCGGAGTACAACGTGACGGTGCGAGCGGCCGACGGCGGGTCGCCGGCGCTGCAGAGCAGCGCGGTGCTGGCGCTGCGGGTGCTGGACGTGAACGACAACGCGCCGGTGTTCGCGGAGGAGCGCTACAGCGCGCGGCTGGCGGAGAACAACGCGGCGGGCGCGCTGGTGCTGAGGGTGCGCGCCACGGACGCGGACTGGGGGCAGAACGCGCGCGTGCGCTACCGGCTGGCGGAGGGGCGGGTGCGGGGCGCGCCGCTGTCGTCGTTCGTGTCGGTGCAGGCGGAGACGGGCGCGCTGTACGCGCTGCGCTCCTTCGACTACGAGCAGCTGCGCGAGCTGCAGCTGTGGGTGCGTGCGGAGGACGGCGGCGCGCCGGCGCTGGGCAGCAACGTGTCGGTGCGGCTGCAGATCGTGGACGAGAACGACAACGCGCCGCAGGTGCTGTACCCGCCGGCGGCGGCAGCTCTGGGCTCGGGCGCCGCGTGGTCGGGCGTGGAGCTGGCGCCGCGCTGGTCGGAGGCCGGCGCGCTGGTGGCCAAGGTGGTGGCGGTGGACGCGGACGCGGGGCAGAACGCGTGGCTGTCCTACGAGCTGGCCAAGGCCACGGAGCCGGGGCTGTTCCGCGTGGGGCTGCACAGCGGCGAGGTGCGCACGGCGCGCTCGCCGCTGGCCCGCGACGCGGCGCGCCACAGCCTGGTGGTGCTGGTGAAGGACCACGGGCGGCCGGCGCTGTCGGCCACGGCCACGCTGAGCGTGGTGCTGGCCGAGAGCGTGGCCGAGCTGCTGGCCGAGCTGGGCAGCGCGGCCGACGAGGCGGCGGCGCCGGGCGAGCCGGCCGCCAGCCTGACGCGCTGGCTCGTGCTGGCCGTGGCCGCCGTGTCGTGCCTCTTCGTGGCCTTCCTGCTGCTGCTGCTGGCGCTGCGCCTGCGGCGCTGGCGCCGCCAGCAGCTGCTGCCGGCGGACAGCGGCGCCCTGCGCGGCGTGCCCGTGTCGCACTTCGTGGGCATCGACGGCGTGCGCGCCTTCCTCCAGTCCTACTCGCACGAGGTGTCGCTCACGGCCGACTCGCGCAAGAGCCAGCTGCGCTTCTCGGCCGGCAGCTGCTGCGACACCCTCCCGGCCCGGCCGCCGCCCGACGAGCCCGCGCCGCTGCTCGGGGACCAGGATCCTGCCGGCGCCCTCCCCGCCGATCCCACCCCTCCTTCGGTGAGTTACATATGCCAGATGGTAAAATTTTCATTCAGAGAGGCTTTAGTTAGTCCTGCCACGGGGAGAAGGACTCATGTGCTGTTGTTGGAGGATATAGAAGTAATGCTGGTGCCGGCTGCAGCTTTTTTCCAGATCTTTGATTTTGTTATGTGCTGCCAGGTCATTTCTCACTTTCTTCCCTTAACAATATAATATATTTTTCATCTCTGCCTTACGTCTTTTGAATGGATACCTTGTGCTGTAAGTTAAGGGAAGGTCGCATTATTAGCAAATTCAGATGTGTTTCCGACATCACGTTTGTTTGAGTGATGTGATATACTCCTGAATGTGATGCTGACATTGTTTGTATTCCTCAGCTTTTCGTTTTTCTCACGATAAGACGTGAGCAAGAATTGTTCTTGCATTCATCTATATTCTGGTCTTTGTGCACCCTCTGGAAGAATGTATGTGGTTGTGTATGAAGGGCCCTTGGAGGAAGCAGTAGAGAAAATTTGCTGACCTCACGTCTTTTAATTTTTATTTTTTGAGGACCGGATAGGCCTTAGCTTGAAAATTTCTGTTACGTCAAGAGCCATACCAGGGGAGAAGGGGAGAGTGTCAGGTTATGGGTGGCAAGGTGAGGAGGGAGAGAATGACCCCTTGCAGATTTTCACCATTTTATTTTGTCCTCGAGAGCTTCTCCTTTTTGCCTTACTGAAGTTAGAAATTTATTCACAGTTCTCTAATGGTCAAACGAAACTATCCTCCACCTTCATGACAGAGATGTAAAGATGGCTGTGTCAAGTCTATGGTATGATGGTGCGTGTTAAAGAACATGGTCTAGGCCAGCAGGTGACTTCTGTGTTCTCAAGGAGTCTTGACTACAAGATTTTATTCCAGCTGTACTAGGAGCCCTGGCTGGTCCTTCCTGTGTCTTTGCTGGCTTATCTGATGTTTGTAACTAATAGCTTCATTGTGCAATTGTGGTAATTGCCATAATGCGAGCTTTGGGAAGAGGATACCCCATATTCATTCTCTGCTAAAGACTGAGATTATTTCTCTACTCCAAGTGCCAAAATGTAGAAGAGTTAGTTCTGCCCACTAATTTTCTGCATTCTTTGTTGTTATGAGCTAAAAGATAATAAGTCTAAATGTCTTATTTTTGATATCACACTGCTCAGAATGTGGCTGCTCAAGCAGTAGTTCATCATTCTGCTTCCTTGCAGTGTGGTATTTCCTGTCAGTGGCAGTTATTGAGTGTCAGCACACAGGGAATGTCAAGGTTTGAGAGTAACGTGTCTTCCAAGTTGCACCATATGCTGAAGTAGGATGAAGCTGTCTCTGAGCTGCTACTCTGATGTCTGGGTTTTAATCAGATGTGCACTTTGCTTAATCAGTTCAGGACATTTTAAATTTCTTTGAAGCATCATGATGAGCAAAGATACATCTTTGCATACATTTTGTGATCCTTCTTCTCAGTAAAGAGAAATTGTGTGTGCCACTGTTCCCTCATGGTGTCTCATGAAGACAGAGGAACTAAAATCATTTGCTGTCGTGTGATTAGAAACAACTGAAATATGTAAAGATACCAAATGCAGTTTGTCTTAGTTGTTATATGGAGCCCACAGTAATGGTTATGTGCATTTTCTCTTTTTTATTGTCGGAAGAAATTACACTGGGAAAGAGTGGTGGTGGTCTTTGGTTGTGAGCTCCAGAGTGAATATTCTATTGACTTTATACCAACTGCATACCCTGCCTGAGAACCTGCTGCTGAAACATTAAGGTATTGAAGCTGGCTGAGGGAGGCACTCCCCAGCTGGTGAATGTACATGGCCTGATCATGGTGCACATTACAGGGTTTTTTCCTGTGCATCTGGGAGTTTCATTACATGTTCTTGCAACTTCTGAGGGTCAGAGGACTCTATGCAAGTTAAGAAGGGCTGGAGATAAGAGTCCTGGGAGGTGTGTGTGAAGGTGTCTTGAAAGACACATGAAATATTGTTTGTTCTTTTCCCTGAGCAGTGACCAGTTGTAGGATCATGCAATGTGAGTTTCATCACCCCAAAATGTTTAGCTGCATGACATCTTATTCCACCTGTAGGGGGATCTGTGGGAGGTTGTCCCTGTGAGTTTGCATCTTTTCATCAGTCTTACCTAACTGCTGAAATACGTAACAAATACCATAATGGAAGATTGGGGAAGATCAAACACTTCACTTAATACCTATATAAATAGGGGAATTATGTAACTCTTCTGAGTGCTATAATGTAGAACTGTATGGGCTGATCCCTTCCATTAAGCATGTGTTAATTTTTTTTATCTTGCTTGATCTAATGAGCTAAAGGGTGTCTTTTTCTCTGAGAGTGTGTGGAAGATCACATCTATTAGATCTGTCTGTCTGACCTGTTCATGCCTTCCACGGTTTCAGATCTAGAGAAAAAGACTTTCATAGATGTCTTTCTGCAAAATATCACTTAAAGAAATACTCTTTCTTTTCAAATACCCATGGTTAGATGTCAGTGGAAAATGAGTGACAGACTGGCCTCAGAGCAGGCAAGGAGGGGATTGCATGCTCCTCTTGGCTCAGGGTGCTCCCACAGCAATCCTAGTGCCAAGGCCTGTGTGACTTAGACAATTGTCCCTTTTCCTGTATCCCAAAAAACACAGACTTACGTGAATTTGTCTGCAGACATACCCATGAAAGTGCCAACATGCTTTAGAGATTCTGTGTCCAAGAACTGTCCCTTTCCAAGCTGTATGTCCTCGTAAGACGGTGATGGAAAATCTTGTCTTAGGTGTACTGAGCTTTCCCCAGCCTTGACCAACCTTCAGATGTAATTTATGGATCTTGCTCATTGAAGTAACTGCTGACGTTTTGTTAGTATTTAAACTGTGGAGAATGTAAAGCATGGAATGGTAGTTTTGTTAGGAAATTCTGCTTTGGGGGTTTGAAGATTTCACATTCCTTGAAATGAAAGTGAGCAGAGAAGTTTACTTGTGTGCATCTGTGCAGTGATCCTTATTCTCCATGAGGAGAAGGTGTGTGGGAAACGTCTTTTGGTGGTGTCTGTTTGCAAAGTGGTCTCTGTTGGGTGATGTTTGAGCACACTGAAGCTTTCTGTCTGCACAGAGATAGGGCAGGTGAAAGAGTTTGCTGTGACATAGTTTGAACTGTCTCAGGAGGTTGATATAAACATTAAATTTCCCTTATTTTTATTCCCACAGTTGTGATCCTGTGCACTTTCCTTGTTTTCCCAAAAACTTTCTTACTTACCTAGAGAACCATGCCTCAGATCTTTGGTGTCAAGTTCCTGTGATCCTCTTGTAGTTTTCGCAAGGTAGATGATGCCTCTTGTGTACCTGCTGCACTTGACATAGTCTGAAATGTTAAGCCCTGATTCTTAACTTCTGTGCCGTTCCCATTCCTTTCTTGTTCCCTTACATCTACATGTAGGCCTTGGCTTGGCTGATAGTCCCTGGAAGTAGAGATGTGTTCAGTTGATTAGATGGTGGGAATTATTCACATGCATTTTCACCCCGGAAGGTGATCAGCTACCAGCAGAAATATTTTGATACACTTATATTTTCCTGGAATGTTAGAGAATTATGTGTTCATTTGCTTGTATCTGACATGCAGCCAAATGTTGGGTACTGCCTGTAGTGCAAATAAAAGCTGTAAACGCAGAGCAAGGAAGGTGAGGGACCAGCTTGGAACAAGGAACATGGATGGGCCAATGTGTTTCTGGATGAGCAGTGGTTTGGTTTCCTGCCTGGTGCCAAGGCCTGTGCCGTTTATGTTCTGATCCAAATTTCCCTGTTTTGAAAGGCAATGGTTGTCATCTGACAATGAGGTATTAGAATGTGTGTAGCTAGAAAAATGATGTCTGAGTAGAAGGGCTTGTGATTGTTCTCCTTTATCCATCTCTGTGTCCCTGGAACATTGTGATACGCGGTTTCCTCACAGGTGTAATTACCCTTCCTTTTAGGCCTTTGATTCCTGGAAGGTCATGGTTCATTTTCCCTGTTTCTGGAGAAAAGACATTTTGCATTAGAAGATGCAAGTGTTGTTTTGCAACAAAAACTCACTTTATTTACCTAAAGCAGGATTTTTGGTGTGAGGGAAATGATGAAAAAGCTAAAAAGGAGTCTCTCATATTTTCTTATCATATACAATCTTATAGTGTATGATCAAGGCCCTTTATCAAGTGTTTACATTTAGAGAATTTTATTTGTAGAGAAGTTTACAGGCCACATTATGGGGAAAAACCTAATGAGAGCTGATGATGACTTCATAAAATGAAATTAGATGTGTACCATCAGATTTGTTTTACTACTTCCGAAGAAATGACTCTTGCCTTGCTTTTTGTTTTGAGTGTGAGCTCAGGGTATCTGATCTCATGTGAAAGGTCCCATGCGTTCCTGTTGTCCAAGTGCTGGTGGAGTTCAAAGAGGTGTAGAAAATATCTCAGTGTCCAGCTGGAAACTACCAATGTGTGGGGTCTTCAAGGGCCTGTACCTGGACCAAAATATTCCGGATCCTTATCAGTGACACAGCTAACGGGTTTGCAGCTGACACCAAACTCAGGGGTGCCACTGATCCAGTAGAAGGATGGGATGTCATCCCCAGGGACCTGGACAGTCTGGAGGAGTAAACTCATGTCAGCCTCGTTAAGTTCAACAAGGTCAAAGGCAACATCACGCACCTGTGTCAGGGCAATCCCCTTTCAGTACAAACTTGGGGATTGAGAGCTGCCCTGTGGAGAGGTCCTGGTGGGTGACAAATGGGATATGAGCTGGCAGTGAGTTCTCGCAGGCCGGGAAGTCAATGACATTCTGGGCTGCATAACAAATAGTGGGGCCAGCAGGACAAGGGAGGGGCAACTGACAGAAGGAGAGGACACAATCTTCAGCTGTGCCAAGGGAAATATAGGCTGGATGTTAGGAAAAAGTTTTTATGGAATGAGTGATGAAGTACTGGACCTGTCTGCCCAGGGAGGCCGTGGAGTTATCATCCCAGGATGTGTTGAAAAAAGACTGGGTGTGGCTTGGGTACCATGGGGTAGTTGAGGTGTTGGGGCATGGGTTGGACTCAATGATCTTGGAAGTCTCTCCAACCTGGTGGTTCTGTGATTTTCTGTCTTCGCCTGTCTTTTGTGAGACCTTCTGTTAGAGTATGTCCAGAGAAGGAAACAAAAAATTCTGAAAGGGATGGAACCTCTCTGCCATGTAGATAAGCAGAGAGAAGCCATTCAGCCTGAAGTGAAACGGTGTTGTGAATAACTTATTGTGATGTTTACTATATAAATGTGTAAAAGAGATATGGAGAGAGACTTCTGATAGGGCCAGTCTTGATAGGATAAGGTCAATAGCTAGGAACTGAGAGGAGGTAGGTTTAGTCTGGTAACAGATTTTTCAATGAGGGTGGTGAGACACAGGAACACTTTCCTTAGAGTAGATATTGATATGCCATGTTTGAAAGGGTTCAGGGTCTGAATGGATGGGGCTTTGGGAAACCTGGCTAGTGAAGTGAGGACTGCATGACCCTAAAGATTCCTTCACACTTAAACCATGTCAAGATTCTGAGTTTTCCTTCAATGTGTTTCTGAATATTGTTGACTACTCCAACACAATTATTCCCTTCTGAGTATGTTTCCCAAATAATATAACAATTCGAAATATACTAGAGTGTTAAAGGGCTTTTAAAACCTTCCCCAGGTATATTGTCACTTCATCTTCTAATAGCTGTACTTTCGTTTTAATAAGAGTAGGTGACCTTATTACTCTGCCATAAATATCTGCTTCTTATTGTTCACTGCGAGAAAGGGAGATGATCTAAAAGTACCGTAAACGCCTTGTCAGAGCTAATCGCCTTTAGAGATGCATAAAACAAGAGCTTCAGCGCTGTCTGTGGCGGTGGCGGCGGGAGCCCGGGCCCGGTGCCGCCGCCGGGCCCCGCCCAAGCCGGGCCCCCTTGAGCGCGGCCGTCCGGCGGCTGCAGTGGCGCGGCGGCGCCTCCGGGTGCCGCTGTTGGCCGCCGCCGAGCGGCGCTGGAGCCGCCGCCGCCGCCGCCGCAGCGTCCTGCCCCCGCAGGCTGCTCGCTCGCCCGGCGCCGGCCGCAGCGGCAGCGGCACCGCCACCGGCAGCAGCGGCGGCGGCGGCGAGAGGCGGGGAGAGGCGGCCCGAGCGGGCTGGCTGCGCTGCGGCGGCCCCTGCGCTGCGTGGCGAGAGCGGCTGCAAGGGAAGCGGGGCAGCGGCGGGAGGCAGGAGCGCGGCGAGCGCCGGCGGCAGAGAATGGCGGTGAGGCGGCGGCAGAGGCGCGGGCCGGGCGGCGGGCGAGCGCTGCTGGCCGCGGTGCTGCTGTGCGTGTGGGGCCGGGCGGCGGCCGAGCGGCTCCGCTACGCCATCCCCGAGGAGCTGGGCAGAGGCTCGCTCGTGGGGCCGCTGGCGCGGGACCTGGGGCTCAGCGCGGACGAGCTGCCGGCGCGCAAGCTGCAGGTGGCGTCTGCCGGCAAGAAGCAGCTGCAATACTTCACGGTGAGTGAGGAGAACGGGAACCTGTACGTGAACGAGAGGCTGGACCGGGAGGAGATGTGCGGCGCGTCGCCGACCTGCTCCGTCAGCTTCGAGGTGATGGTGAAGAACCCGCTGAACGTATTCCATGTCGAGGTGTCCATTGAGGACGTGAATGACAACACCCCAGTTTTTAGTAACGCTGCTCTGGACCTCGAGATTGGTGAATGGACCCTTCCTGGTGCTCGTTTTCCTTTGGAAATGGCACGAGATGCGGACTTAGGAAGCAACTCGCTGCTGACTTACCAACTCACGAGCGACCCGTCCTTCTCACTGTCAGTGAAAGAAAAGCAGGGTGGAAAGAAGCAGCCGGAATTAGTACTGGAGAGAGCTTTGGACAGGGAGAAGCTGAGTTCCTTTGAGCTGGTGCTGACAGCAGTGGACGGTGGGGACCCCGCAAGATCCGGGACTGTCCTGGTTCGCATCAACGTGACGGACGCAAATGACAACCCCCCTGTGTTCAGCAAAAGCGTATATGAGGCACGAGTGGCAGAGAATTTGCCAGTGGGATCTTCAGTGCTGCGGGTGCAAGCCACGGATGCGGACTTGGGCTCAAATGGGCAAGTTTCCTACTCCTTCAGCAACGTCCCAGAGGAGGTGCTCTCATTGTTCTCTATCGAGAGCGAGAGTGGAGAGATCAGAACTGTGGGTCCTCTCGATTTTGAGGAGGAAAAAAAATACGTTTTTGGCGTGGAGACGACGGACGGTGGCGGGCTCACTGATCATTGTGAAGTGCAGATCGATATCACGGACGAGAATGACAACACGCCCAAAATCACGATTCTTTCACTGTCGAGCCCAGTGCCTGAGGACGCTCCGGTGGGCACCGTGGTGGCCCTCCTGAACGTGAACGACCCGGACTCCGGCGAGAACGGTCAGGTGTCGTGTGAGCTGTCGGGAGAGGCGCCGCTGTCGATCGTGGCGTCGTTGGGCGGCTCGTATAAGGTGGTGACGGCGGGTGCACTGGACCGAGAGCAGGCGTCCTTGCACCGCGTGACAGTGGTGGCCCGGGACCGGGGCAGGCCGGCGCTGTGGAGCAGCACGGAGCTGGTGCTGGAGGTGTCGGACGTGAACGACAACGCGCCGGTGTTCGAGGAGGCGGCGTACAGCGCGTACGTGGCGGAGAACAACGCGGCGGGCGCGCTGGTGCTGCGCGTGCAGGCGCGGGACGCGGACGCGGGCACCAACGGGCGCGTGAGCTACTGGCTGGCGGGCGGCAGCGCGGGCGCGGCGGGCGCGGCGCCGCTCGTGTCGGTGGAGGCGCGGAGCGGCGCGCTGTACGCGCAGCGCTCCTTGGACTACGAGCAGTGCCGCGAGTTCACGCTGGCGGTGCGGGCGCAGGACGGCGGCTCGCCGGCGCGCAGCTCCACGGCCACGGTGCGCGTCTTCGTGCTGGACCGCAACGACAACGCGCCCCGGGTGCTGTGGCCGGCGGCGGCGGCGGCGGGCGAGGCGGCGGCAGGGGCGCCGCCTCCTTTCGAGGTGGTGCCGCGTTCCGCCGAGGCCGGCTACCTGGTGGCCAAGGTGGTGGCGGTGGACGCGGACGCGGGGCGCAACGCGTGGCTGTCGTACGAGCTGGTGCAGGCGTCGGAGCCGGCGCTGTTCCGCGTGGGGCTGCACAGCGGCGAGGTGCGCACGGCGCGGGCCGTGTCCGAGCGGGACGCGGCCAAGCAGCGAGTGGTGGCCGTGGTGAAGGACCACGGGCAGCCGGCGCTGTCGGCCACGGCCACGCTGCACGTGGTGCTGGCCGAGAGCTTGCAGGAGGCGCTGCCGGAGCTGAGCGAGCGGGCGGCGGGCGCCGAGGCGGCGGCGGCGGCGGCCGAGCTGCAGTTCTACCTGGTGCTGGCGCTGGCGCTGCTCTCGGCGCTCTTGGTGCTGAGCGTGGCGCTGGCCGTGCTGGCGCGGCTGCGCCGGGCCGGGCCGCCCGCCGTGCTGCGCTGCCTGGGCGCGCAGCGCTTCTCGGTGGCCGGCGCCGCCTTCCCGGCCGACTTCTGCGAGGGCACCTTGCCCTACTCCTACAACCTGTGCGTGGCGGCGCCGGCCCGCGCCGTGCCCGAGGCCGCTTGGCCGCCGCCGCCGCCGCCGGTGCCCGTCCTGTCGGCGGAGGAGCTTCTGGGCGGCGATTCCTGCGAGAAGCCGAGCCCGAGCAGTAACCTCCTCGTGGGAGAGCCTCCCGCCAATCCCGATGCACCGCAGGTCTGTAAAGCCTGAGCTTCTTCCTTTTTTAAATGTTTCCGAATCGTCCTCATTTTTTTCCCAGGTATTCTCTGTGTAGTGTTAGTGGCGATTCGTGATCTGTTTCTCCACGTAGAGGCGGAAGTTTTTAATTTTTTCTCGGTCATAGCCTCAGACGACAGGCTTTGACTATAGCTCTCCTTTCGGCAAGTAGCAGCATTTCTCAGTGCTTCTCCATGTTTCCCGGAGTCTCGTTGATGTGAGTTGTAGTCTTGTCCCCGTCATGGACTGGATTATGGAAGGGGCTGTTCCCGTTCATGCAGAGCAGGAAACACTTGCTTCTTCCTTGGTCACAAGTTCAGCTTCAGCCTAGAGGTTTTGTCTTCAGTATTTGAGCTGTGTAAATTAGAACGTGTAACCAACATTGAAAGCAGATTAGTATTGTTTGGAGGAGAACAGCTGATTCTGCATGATGGAGACGAGGGAAAAAAAAGAAACCTCTGACATCTGGTTTTGGATATTTTTCTTCCTGACTGATTTGTTAAAAAAAACTGTGTTTGGAACTCGTTTCAAGCTTTACATAAACCCGTTCTTTTATTTTGTCCCTATTAGATGTAGAAAGGAAAGTAATGCAGAAACATCCCTTATCTATCCTGATTAAAAATAGAGATTGTCACCCATGTTGGGGGAGAATGCATTAGTGGCACTAGTTTGCTTCCTTTATGCGTCCTGGCTTTCAGTTCGCTGTTTTGCTGCTCAAGATTATTATTTCGTACACTGGCGAGAGTGTTGAAACGTTTCTGTTTCAGAGATTTTTATTTTTCTATTCTCATTTCACAAAAATGTTGGGCGTTTTAGTAGAACTCGCATATATGGAGTAGGGAAATTTTTGCAATTCTCTTACTAGGATAGACATCCGAGATACGAAGGGATCACACATCAGGGGGATTGGCCAGAGGAGGGTTTAGACACTTGAATCAAGCCCATTTATACATTGGTGGTCTGTACCGTCTCGAGAACACAGTTATACTTTTGTTCTACGGTTCCCTAATTATTTTCTTGAACATATATCGTACCAACGTCATTAAGAAATACTTAGATGGATATTTTACTAACAAACGACAGTGCTTTACACATTAATTTCAGAAAAAATGAATCCTAGAATGACTTCACTAAAGATCAGTCTATGTAATCTAAATAAACACTAAGTTTATGTTGGGAAGGGATGTCAAATATTTGAAGTCCTGGAACATTCCTTTGAGAGTTTTAGCTGCATCATTATTTGTAGCTGTAATTCAGTCCTCTAACAATTATCTCCCTGCCTTCAAGAAGCATGCAATTGCTCTCGTCCCGCTTGTGTTAATGAACCTGATAGCTCTGTATTTTCGGGATGAGGTATCTTCCCGTTTTCTCTCTGAGACCTGTTGTTGAAGATGCTTTTGAGCAGAAAGGATAAGAGTAACAATTAGCTACAGGATAAAATTTGAAAACTGAGTTTTAATTTACATCTAATGACAACAGTAAATGATTCGTTTCCCGTGCGGTTAAAGAATCACGGCCCCGAAATGCCTCTGCCTTCCTCCCGATGGTGCTAGCCTGGAGGATGAAAGCAGAGATCGGCTGGGGAAATGCGGAGGCCGGAGATCCGCGCTGGATCTCCTGTGACGGCTCGGTGGCGACTGTGCCCTGTACGCAGCAAGGCAGGACCGCGGCGCTCGGCGGCGCCCGGTGCCTGCAGTGCCGGGAGGAGGCTGCGGGCGCCGCTGCTGACCGAGAGGAGCGAGAGGAGCTCGGAGCGCCGCAGCCCCGCCCGCTGCGGATCCGCTCGCTCGGCCGCTCGCTCCCTGTCCGAACCTGCGGTCTGCGATCATCCCCGCGGTGCTGGCCCACTCTGCAGCCAGGCGGAGGGACCGGCAGCTGTGCACGGTGCAGAAGCTGAGAGAATTGAGTGGCAGCGGGATTAGATCGGCGGTGTTACAGTACTGGCGGTGCCGCTCTGGAGATGTGCGCGGCGGGGAGGCGCTGGGGCCGGCGGCAGCGAGCTCTGCTCTGGGCCGTGCTGCTGGCAGCGTGGGAGGCGGCGTGGGGGCAGCTGCGCTACTCCGTGCCCGAGGAGATGCCCAAGGGCTCGTTCGTGGGCGACGTGGCCAAGGACCTGGGGCTGCCTGTACCGACGCTCCGAGATCGCGGCGTCTACATCATGGACAAAGGTAGGACGCAGTATTTCTCTGTGCACGGGAAGACGGGACATTTAGTGACGGCGGAGAGGATCGACAGGGAGCAACAGTGCGAGAATGTGCAGCAATGCGTGCTGCGGTGTGAGCTGATAGTGGAGGGACAGATGCAGGTTTACGGAATCGAAGTAGAAATCATGGACATTAACGACAACGCACCCAGCTTTCAAGAGGCAGAAACAGAGCTGAGACTGAGCGAGATGACAGCCCCGGGGTCGCAGTTTCCACTGACAGAGGCTCATGACCCAGACCTGGGCAGGAATTCCCTGCAGAGCTACGAGCTGAGCGGCGACGAGCACTTCTCGCTGGCCGTGCAGGCGGGCCCCGGCGGCGATCAGCGTCCCGAGCTGGTGCTGGCGAAGGCGCTGGACCGGGAGGAGGCGGCGTTTCACGAGCTGGTGCTGAGGGCGATGGACGGCGGCGATCCGGCACGGACGGGCACGGCTCGGATCCGTGTGAAGGTGCTGGACGCGAACGACAACGCGCCCGTGTTCAGCCAGGCGGAGTACACGGTGCGTGTGCCCGAGGACGTGCCCGTGGGATCCGTCCTCGTCACCGTAACAGCTTCTGACGCCGACGAGGGGTCGAATGGACATGTGAAATACATGTTCAAGAAAATCACAAAGAAAGCCTCGCAGATTTTCCAGGTGGATGCCGAGTTTGGAGCTATCACTCTGTTGCGGAGCCTGGACTTCGAGGAAGGCAATTCCTATGAACTGGAGGTGCAGGCACTTGACAGTGGAGCCCTTTCCGACACTGCCAAAGTTGTAGTAACCGTGACAGATGTGAACGACAACGCCCCCGAACTCACAGTATCGTCGGCGCTGAGTGAGATCTCTGAGGATGCGCCGTCGGGGACTGTAGTCGCCCTGCTGCACGTGGAGGACCGGGACTCTGGAGCAAATGGCGAGGTGCGCTGCTCGCTTGAGGGGGGAGTCCCATTCCGACTGGAGAAGTCCTATGAGGACTACTACCGTGTGGTGACAGCGAGAGAGCTGGACCGGGAGCAGGTGTCGGAGTACAACGTGACGGTGCGAGCGGCCGACGGCGGGTCGCCGGCGCTGCAGAGCAGCGCGGTGCTGGCGCTGCGGGTGCTGGACGTGAACGACAACGCGCCGGTGTTCGCGGAGGAGCGCTACAGCGCGCGGCTGGCGGAGAACAACGCGGCGGGCGCGCTGGTGCTGAGGGTGCGCGCCACGGACGCGGACTGGGGGCAGAACGCGCGCGTGCGCTACCGGCTGGCGGAGGGGCGGGTGCGGGGCGCGCCGCTGTCGTCGTTCGTGTCGGTGCAGGCGGAGACGGGCGCGCTGTACGCGCTGCGCTCCTTCGACTACGAGCAGCTGCGCGAGCTGCAGCTGTGGGTGCGTGCGGAGGACGGCGGCGCGCCGGCGCTGGGCAGCAACGTGTCGGTGCGGCTGCAGATCGTGGACGAGAACGACAACGCGCCGCAGGTGCTGTACCCGCCGGCGGCGGCAGCTCTGGGCTCGGGCGCCGCGTGGTCGGGCGTGGAGCTGGCGCCGCGCTGGTCGGAGGCCGGCGCGCTGGTGGCCAAGGTGGTGGCGGTGGACGCGGACGCGGGGCAGAACGCGTGGCTGTCCTACGAGCTGGCCAAGGCCACGGAGCCGGGGCTGTTCCGCGTGGGGCTGCACAGCGGCGAGGTGCGCACGGCGCGCTCGCCGCTGGCCCGCGACGCGGCGCGCCACAGCCTGGTGGTGCTGGTGAAGGACCACGGGCGGCCGGCGCTGTCGGCCACGGCCACGCTGAGCGTGGTGCTGGCCGAGAGCGTGGCCGAGCTGCTGGCCGAGCTGGGCAGCGCGGCCGACGAGGCGGCGGCGCCGGGCGAGCCGGCCGCCAGCCTGACGCGCTGGCTCGTGCTGGCCGTGGCCGCCGTGTCGTGCCTCTTCGTGGCCTTCCTGCTGCTGCTGCTGGCGCTGCGCCTGCGGCGCTGGCGCCGCCAGCAGCTGCTGCCGACGGACAGCGGAGCCCTGCGCGGCGTGCCCGTGTCGCACTTCGTGGGCATCGACGGCGTGCGCGCCTTCCTCCAGTCCTACTCGCACGAGGTGTCGCTCACGGCCGACTCGCGCAAGAGCCAGCTGCGCTTCTCGGCCGGCAGCTGCTGCGACACCCTCCCGGCCCGGCCGCCGCCCGACGAGCCCGCGCCGCTGCTCAGGGACCAGGATCCTGCCAGCGCCCTCCCCGCCGATGCCGCCCCTCCTTCGGTGAGTTTCGGTCTCCAGATTTTTTCCACGACTCTTCTCCTGTTGCTCCCCTGCCCTTTCCGCGCCTTGTTGTCTCGCTTCCATCGTGCATTTTACTTAAAAGCACGGTAACATTTCCTTCAGTGAAGTTCTCTGTGCTCAATCCCGTTGCTGTTGTCATGTGAACATGGGGTGGGTCCTCAGTCTTCCCGGAAGTGAAGAAGGAAGGAGGGAGAAGGCTGCTGCTGGCAGGGTGTTCATTAAGTCGGAGGTTCGTGTGTTGATCAGATTCCAGGTGTTGTTCCCCTATATCAGCTGTGCTCTGTAGAATCTGTGTTGCTGCTTGCATTAGATCTGGTGAAGAGATGTATTAGGTTATTAAGAAATACAACTTTTTAGGAGGTTAACATATCTTCCTAAGAGCACATGTCTTTTTATAGGTTGAATGTTTCTTGAACAAGATGCTGATGTCTTTGCGTGGACCCTCTCTGTGCATTGTTCTCAGTCTTTATCACTGTCCATGATACATAGTGGAGGTCAGCAGAAAGTGTTTGTGTCATGCATACTTTGATCTTTGTCCTCAGCAGAGGATTGGACCGGGCCAGAAGTGGTTCTTGATGATTTGTGTCTGCTTGTTATGAAGATGAAGGATCCTCTTGAAGTTGTGATTCTTTGAAAAGCCTGTAGCAGTTGCATGTGGAGGAGGAAATGGCAGAACTGCTTTGTTTTTTTCTTATTTTTCAAGATAGAGCTAAATCAGATAGAGCTGGGTGAGCCTTGGCTAGAAAATATTTAGCATGGCAAGAGAATTGCCTGGATGGGAAGGGAGACATACAACATGAAGTGGGAGATACAAGGTGGACATAATTCCCCCTGAGGTGAGACTCAGTGTGCCTTGCAAGACTGCTCAGCTTTTCCTTTGAGACCTATGAAGTCTCTTCACAGGGCTTCAGCCCGCAGGCAAATGCAGCTTCAAGAGCACAGAGATGTACAGATAGCTGTGTGGAATTGGTGGTGGGAATAAGGATGGTCTGGGGAACTGGGCCTCTGCAGTCACATGTTTTAAAGATATGTGGGTGAAAGGACACCATGGATGGTGTGAAGGGTTGGAAATTTGAGTGCTGTGAATGTGTCCTGAAAGACTCAAGGGAATGTTTTCCTCAATTCTCTGACCCGTTCCTATCTCTAGGATGAAGCAATGTGTGGTTCTTCTTCCTAAATTAATTGTCTAGAAGATGTGTATTCCAGCTGCATGGAGAACTCTGGGAACTTTTTGCTATAGTGTTTGCATGTTATCATAATAATGTTACTTCTAAGCCTAATTTTTTACTTGTGACAGATGCCACATGGGAAGGGCAAGCTGTGTATTCAGTGCATATAAACAAGATTGTTTATTATCTACTCTGAGTTACATAACCGAGAAGAGAGTTTTGAGCTCTTCAATTCTGCTGGTGTTAACTTTGTCTCCTTCTTCTGATGATCTGAAGATGGTTCTTTCATATTTATAGGTGAAAGTAGAGAGATTTCCATAGACATGTTTCTTGAAAATGTCTCTGTAATAAATGCTTTTTCTTATCCCATGGCTTGGGTGGGAAGTCAAATATTATTCATAGTAAGGAGATACTGTCTGAGCAACTTTCCTCTTGGGGGAGTCTCTCTAAATTCTGCAGATGTGTGCTAAGCATGGGAACAATGAAGGGTTAGGAGGGACTGTTGGGTGAGTGGTGTATGAGGAGGTCGTGGTGGAGACATGGCATGGGTTTTGTTGATCCTCATGGCTATTTCTGATGTTCTGAAATGTGTCAAGAGGAGTCTTGTGATGTTCACTTGTGTGGTTTGGACTGAAATGGCCTAGTTTGGGTTCCATATTGCTTTTCATCTTGTGAGGAATACATGTGCTGGAGAATGGTGATGTCACCTTTGAGGTGATACTTGGATGTGTGGGTCTTTGACAGAGCTGGTGAAAAGTTCTGGCTTATATAGCATTTTCTACTTTTTGAAATATTTGGATGGTACCCAATAAGGTAAGTTATGCTGCTTGGGATCTGAGAAGCTTTGCACAGCACTTCTCTTCCAATGATGTCTGTACGCAAAATTTACTTCCATGTTATGTTTGGACAGAGGGAAGAAGTCTGTCTGTCCAGAGACAGGGCCGGTGCTGGAGTTCTCTGGGATCTAGTTCAAAATGAATTAATTAATTGTATCCAGTTCTGTTTGTCCTAGCAGTCAGCTGAGGCCCAGGTTTGTGTTTCCAATCTTTTCCTTTCTCTTACTGTGCCAGGAATTGACAGTCTGGGCCAATGTAGTGAGCTCCTGTGTGAGGCCTCCTGTGTATTAGTTACAGTCCAGTTTGCTGTGTTGTGTAGGGACTGCAAATGACCCAATCTGCAATGTGAGGCCATGATTGATTCTCCTCTGGCACTTTCCCATTCTTGGCTGTATTGATTAAGATTTTTAGTCTGTTTGGTTTGGGTTGTTTGTTTGTTTGTACTTTGGTCAAGCAGTGAAGCTGATGCTCATTGCGCATGGCAATCCTGCAAACTCCAAAACATAAAATTATCCAGCATGGAGAGTATCTCTGATCCACCCCTTGTAGCTGTATATGTATTCATGGAATCCTAGAAACAGAGAACAAGAGAATGGTTTGTGTTGCAAAGGACCATAAAGATCCTCTGGTTCTGCCTCCTCTGCCATGGGCAGGGACATCTCCCAGCAGGGCAGGTTGCTCAGAGCCCCACCCAGCCTGACCTTGAATATTGCATTCAAGAAACACAACTTCATAAATGGATGTTTCCCCGAGGTGCTGGTTTTCTCTGTGGCCAACATGGAACCAAACTGTTGGTATATGTTGATGGTGGAACTAAAGGCTGTGAATGCAGCGTGAGGAGAGTGAGAGCTCAGTTCTGTGCCAGGAAAATCAATGACTCCGTGTGGGTTTGGTTGGGAAATGATTTGATTTCATGCTTGGTGCCAAAGGCAGTGCCATTGCTGTTCTGCTCCTGGTTTCTCTGTCATGAAAGACAATGACAGTCCTCCAACAATAACACTTTCCATGGTAACTGCTCCTGTAGAACCTTAATTCTTGTCTAGAATTGCCAATGAATCCTGTGTGAAACATCCATTATTCAGCTGTATCTCTATGCCACAATGTGATACAGTTTCCTCGGAGTTGTAATTACCCTTTCTTTCAGGCCTTTGTTTCTAGGAAGGTTGCAGCTCATTTTCACAATTCTGGTCAGTACTTTTAAATATGAAACAGTGACTGATGTATTTCAGCACATCCTTACTTCAGCCACTGAAGACTGAACGGTGTGTGGGGAATAGGAGGCAGAAGGAATAAGAGAATCTGTTGTAATTTGTCAGCAGATTTACCTTGAGAAAGAGGCTGATGAGAAGCTGTTTGAAATGATGGTTTCCTAACTGTGCAAGGTGAGCAGTAGAAAATGTTACTGAGCTGAGGACAGATTCTTCAAATGAACCCCCCTATGCTGCTGTTCTTTGGGAGTGTTTATGGTCGAAGTTGCAGTTTGAGACCTGAGTGACTTCCAGGTGCCCTCAGGGATGAGTTTTAGGGCCTGCAAGGAAAGTCTAGAAGACTTCACTGTGAACCTCTGTGGCTATTTGTTCTCTTCTAAAGATTACATACCATATCTGACTCATGTTTTGTGTTCTTTTTTGTGGATTTTTTTTTTTATGTTGTTTTTATTTCTTGATTTACTCAGTATGGAAGTATATTTTGAATTATCAACAAACTACCTTTCATGAGCAACATATGGTGTGTTTTTATCCCTTGCTCTTGTTCCAGTGGGAGTCCCTTGTTCTGCCTCCAGTGGAAGGCATGAGATATGAGAGAGACTTTGTGTTCTGTTCTTATTGGAAGAAATAGATGTAAATATGTCTTGAGTAGATGTTGCACCTCTGTGGAACACAGAATGTGATAATGATGGAAATGAGATTTAATTGAAGCAAATGGTTATACTGTAGAATCCTTCATAATGGTGGTGAGCAGAGAATTGTACCTCCCTTCTGGGTGTGGCTTGAAGTGCATTATCATCTCCTGATCAATTTGACTCATGAGGAGATGGGCACAAGCAAAACCTTCCAGTGGCATGGCGTGGAAGAAAAAGCAGACAGGGGAGCTCAGTGTGTGAGGCTGGAGAAGAACTCGGTCATTCCCTTGCTTGTCACAGGTCATAGCTAACACCAGCCTGTGCCTGATGGAGTGCTGTGAGATTTGAGTTGCTTCTGTAGAGCAAGGGAGGCCTACAAATTGTTCTTGCATCTGTACATTTCCATATGTTTGTAACTCTTGCGGTGTTTGTTGTCATGAGATTGTGCTCAGCGTGTCTGACCTTATGTGGAAGGTCTCCTCTGTCCCAGCTGCCCGAGTGCAGCTGCAGTTCCCACACACACCTGTGATGTTTCCAGCTGTACAGAGGAAGGGTTTCATGAGCACTCCTACTGTGCTCACCCAGGAACACTTTGTCTGTGTTGTAAAATGCAGAAGCATGTCGGCTGCAGCTGTCAAAGTGCAGAGCGGCCACCCAGCCCAGCCAAGACTTCCATGAGCAGACCAGGGGCCAGTGGGAGAACATATGCAGTGTCCCCCAGGCCATCACCAGAGGAACATGCTGGGCAATCACCTGGAGGCTGTTAAAGGGCTGAGGAACAGGCTGGAGAGTCACCTCCAAAGAGTCACAGACAGTGGCTCAATGTCCCGGTGGAAAGCAGTGGCTTGTGCTGTCCCTGAAGGGTCCTGACTGGGCCCAGTTCTGTTCATGCCTTCATGGACAGTGCATTGAGTGCACCTTCAGCCCATGTGCAGCTGGCACCAATTGGAGCTGATTCCGGGAGGGCAGAGCTGCCAATGAGGGATAGGCTGGGGAAGAGGCCCCTTGCAACCATCATGAAGTGGAACAAAGTGCAAGGTCCTGCAGCTGTGGTGGGGCAATCCCCAGTTTAAAGAGAGGGTCAGGGATATGGAAGAGCTTTGCAGAGAAGCACTTTGGGTCATTGGTGGGTGATAAGATGGGATGTGAGCTGCCAATGGGCACCTGCTGCTCAAATGGTGTCCTGCACTGCATCAGAAGCACTCTGCCCAACACCTTAAGGGAGATCCTTCTCCCCCTCTAAACTCTTTTTATGCGAGTGTATACTGCATGCAGGCCTTGCATTAATATCCCAAATGGACATGTTAGAGTCACCAGAATGATCATGGAAGTGCCTTGAGTGTGTTGAGACATCTCTGCAATGGAGAAGGACTGAATAGTTGAGATCTTCAGGGATAAAGAAACGATTGCTCTGTGTAGATTTTTGAAGATATTTCTCTCTATATATGAATAAATTAATAGAAAAGATGTGGTGCGGGTTTTTTATGAGGGCCAGTGGTCATAGGACAGCAGGCTATTGTTTTCCACTAAATGAAGGGATGTTTGGATTAGGAGAAAGCTTTTCAGTGTGGGTTGTGTGAAAATTGAAGATATTGCCCAGAGAAATTTTGGATATGCCTCCAACATTGATGTCTAGCAGAAAGTGTTCCTGTTCATGGCAGAGGTGTGGATTAAATTACCATAAATAAAAGTTTCACTTGGAAAATGAGAATATTGTTTGGCTCAATGAAGGACTGAGTATTTCATTGCATTTTGCATTGCTGAGATATGGATGAATGAAAGAACTCAGATGAAGCAGCTTTGATGAGTCAGTAAGAAAAGAGTAAATGTGATTCTGCTATCTTGGCATAGGGCTTGCTTACCTTGCTTTAGGCTGGTCTATAGCTGAAAATAGTTCGAGCCAGGTAATGAAAACAATTTAAGAGAAGTACGAAAAAGTTCTTTAAGTTTTCCCTATATTATAATTTCTTGTTGGTGAAAATGGGCCATGATTTTATCAAGAGGAGATGAATTCCATTCTTTTTTGCCCTGCCATGAATATTTGCTTCTGACTGTTGAAGGTGACTCAAAAGAATGCCCTAAAATCACTCGAGATCACATCTGAGAGAGAAAGGCCTTGGTGTCGAATTAAGGAAGAGCTTCAGCGCTGTCTGTCGGCGGTGGCGGCGGAACCCGGGCCCGGTGCCGCCGCCGGGCCCCGCCCAAGCCGGGCCCCCTTGAGCGCGGCCGTCCGGCGGCTGCAGTGGCGCGGCGGCGCCTCCGGGTGCCGCTGTTGGCCGCCGCCGAGCGGCGCTGGAGCCGCCGCCGCCGCCGCCGCAGCGTCCTGCCCCCGCAGGCTGCTCGCTCGCCCGGCGCCGGCCGCAGCGGCAGCGGCACCGCCACCGGCAGCAGCGGCGGCGGCGGCGAGAGGCGGGGAGAGGCGGCCCGAGCGGGCTGGCTGCGCTGCGGCGGCCCCTGCGCTGCGTGGCGAGAGCGGCTGCAAGGGAAGCGGGGCAGCGGCGGGAGGCAGGAGCGCGGCGAGCGCCGGCGGCAGAGAATGGCGGTGAGGCGGCGGCAGAGGCGCGGGCCGGGCGGCGGGCGAGCGCTGCTGGCCGCGGTGCTGCTGTGCGTGTGGGGCCGGGCGGCGGCCGAGCGGCTCCGCTACGCCATCCCCGAGGAGCTGGGCAGAGGCTCGCTCGTGGGGCCGCTGGCGCGGGACCTGGGGCTCAGCGCGGACGAGCTGCCGGCGCGCAAGCTGCGCCTGAGCGAGGAGAAGCAATACTTCACGGTGAGTGAGGAGAACGGGAACCTGTACGTGAACGAGAGGCTGGACCGGGAGGAGATGTGCGGCGAGTCAGCGACCTGCTCCGTCAGCTTCGAAGTGCTGGTGAACAACCCGCTGAACATTTTCCACGTTGAAGTGGCGATCGAGGATGTGAACGACAACTCCCCGAGCTTCAGCAAGGCTGCTCTGGATCTCGAGATCAGTGAATGGACGCTTCCTGGTGCTCGGTTTCCCCTGGAGATGGCCCGAGATGCGGATGTAGGAAGTAACTCGCTGCTGACTTATCAGCTCACCGGCATTCCCTTGTTCTCATTGTTTATGCAGGATAAGCCAGGTGGAAGCAAGCAGCCAGAATTAGTACTGGAGAGAGGGTTGGACCGTGAGAAGCAGAGCTCCTTTGAGCTAGTGCTAACGGCAGTGGATGGTGGGGATCCCGCGAGGTCCGGGACTGTCCAGGTTCGCATCAACGTGACAGATGCAAATGACAACCCGCCCGTGTTCAGCAAACGCCTCTACGAGGCGCGAGTTGCAGAGAATTTACCAGTGGAGACAGTGGTGCTGCGGGTACGGGCAACGGATGCTGACGCGGGCTCCAACGGGCGAGTGTCCTACACCTTTGGGAGCGTCCCGGATGCCGTCAGGGCATTGTTCGCTATCGACAGTGACAGTGGGAAAATTAGAACAGCGGGTCCCCTCGATTTCGAGGAGAAGAATAAATACATCTTCAGCGTAGAGGCGAGAGACGGCGGGGGGCTCACCGATCACTGTGAAGTACAAATCGACATCACAGACGAGAATGACAACGCACCGGAGATCACAATTCTTTCACTGTCGAGCCCGGTGCCTGAGGACGCTCCGGTCGGCACTGTGGTGGCCCTGCTGAAAGTGAGGGACAGAGACTCCGGTGAGAACGGCCAGGTGTCGTGCGAGCTGTCGGGAGAGGCACCACTGTCGATCGTGGCGTCGTCGGGCGGCTCGTACAAGGTGGTGACGGCGGGCGCGCTGGACCGAGAGCAGGCGTCCGAGCACCGCGTGACGGTGGTGGCCCGGGACCGGGGCAGGCCGGCGCTGTGGAGCAGCACGGAGCTGGTGCTGGAGGTGTCGGACGTGAACGACAACGCGCCGGTGTTCGAGGAGGCGGCGTACAGCGCGTACGTGGCGGAGAACAACGCGGCGGGCGCGCTGGTGCTGCGCGTGCAGGCGCGGGACGCGGACGCGGGCGCCAACGGGCGCGTGAGCTACTGGCTGGCGGGCGGCAGCGCGGGCGCGGCGGGCGCGGCGCCGCTCGTGTCGGTGGAGGCGCGGAGCGGCGCGCTGTACGCGCAGCGCTCCTTGGACTACGAGCAGTGCCGCGAGTTCACGCTGGCGGTGCGGGCACAGGACGGCGGCTCGCCGGCGCGCAGCTCCACGGCCACGGTGCGCGTCTTCGTGCTGGACCGCAACGACAACGCGCCCCGGGTGCTGTGGCCCGCGGCGGCGGCGGGCGAGGCGGCGGCAGGGGCGCCGCCTCCTTTCGAGGTGGTGCCGCGTTCCGCCGAGGCCGGCTACCTGGTGGCCAAGGTGGTGGCGGTGGACGCGGACGCGGGGCGCAACGCGTGGCTGTCGTACGAGCTGGTGCAGGCGTCGGAGCCGGCGCTGTTCCGCGTGGGGCTGCACAGCGGCGAGGTGCGCACGGCGCGGGCCGTGTCCGAGCGGGACGCGGCCAAGCAGCGAGTGGTGGCCGTGGTGAAGGACCACGGGCAGCCGGCGCTGTCGGCCACGGCCACGCTGCACGTGGTGCTGGCCGAGAGCTTGCAGGAGGCGCTGCCGGAGCTGAGCGAGCGGGCGGCGGGCGCCGAGGCGGCGGCGGCGGCGGCCGAGCTGCAGTTCTACCTGGTGCTGGCGCTGGCGCTGCTCTCGGCGCTCTTGGTGCTGAGCGTGGCGCTGGCCGTGCTGGCGCGGCTGCGCCGGGCCGGGCCGCCCGCCGTGCTGCGCTGCCTGGGCGCGCAGCGCTTCTCGGTGGCCGGCGCCGCCTTCCCGGCCGACTTCTGCGAGGGCACCTTGCCCTACTCCTACAACCTGTGCGTGGCGGCGCCGGCCCGCGCCGTGCCCGAGGCCGCTTGGCCGCCGCCGCCGGTGCCCGTCCTGTCGGCGGAGGAGCTTCTGAGCGGCGATTCCTGCGAGAAGCCGAGCCCGAGCAGTAACCTCGTTGTTGGAGAGCCGCCCGCCAATCCCGATGCACCGCAGGTCTGTAAAGCCTGAGCTTCTTCCTTTTTTAAATGTTTCCGAATCGTCCTCATTTTCCCCCCAGGTGTTTTCTGCGAGGTGTCATTGGGGACTCATCAGCTGTGTCTCCACTTAGCGGCGGAATTTAATTTTTTCTCGGTCATAGCCTCAGATGACAGGCTTTGACTATAGCTCCTTTCGGCTCGTAGCAGCATTTCTCAGTGCTTCTCCATGTTTCCCGGAGTCGTGTTGATGTGGGTTGTAGTCTTGTCTCCGTGATGGACTGGATTAAGGAAGGGGCTGTTCCGCGTTCATGCAGAGCAGGAAGCACTTGGTTCTTCCTTGGTCACAGGTTCAGCTTCAGCCTAGAAGTTTTGTCTTCAGCATTTGAGCTGTAGAAATTAGAATGTGTTAGCAACATGGAAACAGTTTCGCATTCTGTGAAAGGAGAACAGCTCATTCTGTATGACGGAGTTGAGGGAAAAAAAAGTGAAAGTACTCTAAATTTGGTGTTGGAGCTTTTTCCTTCTGGATTGATATGTTCTGAAAGGCTGTGCTTGGAACTCGTTGCTAGCTTTACACAAACCGGTCCTTTAAATTTTGTTTGATCCCTTTTAGATTTGGATAGGAAATGAACATGGAAAGGTCATTTCTCCACCCCGAGCGAAAAAATAGATTGTAGCCAGTTTTGGGGGAGAATACATTAGTGGGACTAATTTGCTTCGCTTATGTATCCTGGCTAGCAGATCGCTCTCTTTGCTGTTCAAGATCTATATTTTGTACACTGGTTATAGTGCTGAAAGATTTCTGCTTCAGAGATGTTTATTTTTGTATCCTTTTTTCACAAAGATGTTGGAGGTTTTAGTGGAACTCGGGTATATAACGAGAACAGCGCATTGTTGCGATTCTATTTACACGAATTAGACGTCTGAGATAGGAAGAGATCACACATCAGAGAGATCGGCCAGAGGAGGGTTTAGGCATTTGATTCAAGACCATTGCACATTGATTAGTGGTCAGCATTGTTTCAAGAGTTGTTACTTTTGTTCTACGGTTCCATAATTATTTTATTGAACACATATCGTACCAACGTTATTAAGAAATACTTAGATGAATAGTTTACTAAAGAACTACAGTGCTTTACACATTGATTTCAGAAAAAAGGAATCCTAGAATGACTTCATAAAATGTAAATCTGTAAAAAATAAGAAAACTTTAGGCATAACTTAGGATAGGATTTAAAATATTCGAATTCGTGAAAGCTTCCTTTGAGTGTTTCAGCTGCATCTTTATTTTTACTTATAATTGAATACTATAACAATTAACTCCCTGCCTTTAAGAAGCATGCAATTGCTCTCGTCCAGCTTGTGTTAATGAACCTGATAGCTCTGTATTTTCGGGATGAGGTATCTTCCCGTTTTCTCGCTGAGAACCTGTTCTTGAAGATGCTTTTAAACACAAAGGATAAGGGTAACAATAAGTTAGAGGATAAAATTTGAAAATTTTAATTTACATCTAATGACATCAGTAAATGATTCGTTTCCGGTGCGGTTAAAGAACCACGCCCCCGAAATGCCTCTGCCTTCCTCCCGATGGTGCTAGCCTGGAGGATGAAAGCAGAGATCGGCTGGGGAAATGCGGAGGCCGGAGATCCGCGCTGGATCTCCTGTGACGGCTCGGTGGCGACTGTGCCCTGTACGCAGCAAGGCAGGACCGCGGCGCTCGGCGGCGCCCGGTGCCTGCAGTGCCGGGAGGAGGCTGCGGGCGCCGCTGCTGACCGAGAGGAGCGAGAGGAGCTCGGAGCGCCGCAGCCCCGCCCGCTGCGGATCCGCTCGCTCGGCCGCTCGCTCCCTGTCCGAACCTGAGGTCTGCGATCATCCCCGCGGTGCTGGCCCACTCTGCAGCTAGGCGGAGGGACCGGCAGCTGTGCACGGTGCAGAAGCTGAGAGAATTGAGTGGCAGCGGGATTGGATCGGCGGTGTTACGGTACTGGCGGAGGCGCTGTGGAGATGTGCTGGGCGGGGAGGCGCTGGGGCCGGCGGCAGCGAGCTCTGCTCTGGGCCGTGCTGCTGGCAGCGTGGGAGGCGGCGTGGGGGCAGCTGCGCTACTCCGTGCCCGAGGAGATGCCCAAGGGCTCGTTCGTGGGCGACGTGGCCAAGGACCTGGGGCTGCAGCTGCCGGAGATCAGGGCCCGGGGCGTTCATATCTTGGACAAAGGTAGGACGCAGTATTTTGCTCTGCACGGGAAGACGGGACATTTAGTGACGGCGGAGAGGATCGACAGAGAGCAGCTGTGTGAGCGTGTGCAGCAATGCGTGCTGCGCTGTGAGCTGATAGTGGAGGGACAGATGCAGGTTTACGGAATACAAGTGGAAATCACGGATATTAACGACAACGCGCCGAGCTTTCGAGAGGCAGAGACTGCGGTGAAAATGATCGAAACGACAGTCCCGGGAGCGAGGTTTCCCTTACCAGACGCTCATGATCTGGACTTGGGCTCGAATTCCCTGCAGAGCTACGAGCTGAGCGGCGACGAGCACTTCTCGCTGGCCGTGCAGGCGGGCCCCGGCGGCGATCAGCGTCCCGAGCTGGTGCTGGCGAAGGCGCTGGACCGGGAGGAGGCGGCGTTTCACGAGCTGGTGCTGAGGGCGATGGACGGCGGCGATCCGGCACGGACGGGCACGGCTCGGATCCGTGTGAAGGTGCTGGACGCGAACGACAACGTGCCCGTGTTCAGCCAGGCGGAGTACACGGTGCGTGTGCCCGAGGACGTGCCCGTGGGCTCTGTCCTCGTCACTGTCACGGCCACAGACGCCGACGAAGGTTTAAACGGCCATATGCAATACTCCTTTAAGAAAATCACAGAGAAAGCCTCGCAGATTTTTCAGCTGGACCTCGACACGGGAGCGATTGCATTGACACGTAACTTAGACTTCGAGGATGTAAAATCCTATGAACTGGACATACAGGTTCGAGATGGCGGGGATCTTTCCGACATAGCAAAAGTCATGATCACTGTAACAGACGTCAACGACAACGCACCCGATCTCACAGTGTCGTCAGTATTGAGTGAGATATCTGAGGATGCCCCGCCCGGAACCGTGGTAGCATTGCTGCATGTGCAGGACCGGGATTCGGGGGAGAATGGCGAGGTGCGCTGCTCTCTCGACGAGAACGTTCCCTTCCACCTAGAAAATGCCTATGAAGACTACTACAGCGTGGTGACAGCGAGAGAGCTGGACCGGGAGCAGGTGTCCGAGTACAACGTGACGGTGCGAGCGGCCGACGGCGGGTCGCCGGCGCTGCAGAGCAGCGCGGTGCTGGCGCTGCGGGTGCTGGACGTGAACGACAACGCGCCGGTGTTCGCGGAGGAGCGCTACAGTGCGCGGCTGGCGGAGAACAACGCGGCGGGCGCGCTGGTGCTGAGGGTGCGCGCCACGGACGCGGACTGGGGGCAGAACGCGCGCGTGCGCTACCGGCTGGCGGAGGGGCGGGTGCGGGGCGCGCCGCTGTCGTCGTTCGTGTCGGTGCAGGCGGAGACGGGCGCGCTGTACGCGCTGCGCTCCTTCGACTACGAGCAGCTGCGCGAGCTGCAGCTGTGGGTGCGTGCGGAGGACGGCGGCGCGCCGGCGCTGGGCAGCAACGTGTCGGTGCGGCTGCAGATCGTGGACGAGAACGACAACGCGCCGCAGGTGCTGTACCCGCCGGCGGCGGCAGCTCTGGGCTCGGGCGGCGCGTGGTCGGGCGTGGAGCTGGCGCCGCGCTGGTCGGAGGCCGGCGCGCTGGTGGCCAAGGTGGTGGCGGTGGACGCGGACGCGGGGCAGAACGCGTGGCTGTCCTACGAGCTGGCCAAGGCCACGGAGCCGGGGCTGTTCCGCGTGGGGCTGCACAGCGGCGAGGTGCGCACGGCGCGCTCGCCGCTGGCCCGCGACGCGGCGCGCCACAGCCTGGTGGTGCTGGTGAAGGACCACGGGCGGCCGGCGCTGTCGGCCACGGCCACGCTGAGCGTGGTGCTGGCCGAGAGCGTGGCCGAGCTGCTGGCCGAGCTGGGCAGCGCGGCCGACGAGGCGGCGGCGCCGGGCGAGCCGGCCGCCAGCCTGACGCGCTGGCTCGTGCTGGCCGTGGCCGCCCTGTCGTGCCTCTTCGTGGCCTTCCTGCTGCTGCTGCTGGCGCTGCGCCTGCGGCGCTGGCGCCGCCAGCAGCTGCTGCCGGCGGACAGCGGCGCCCTGCGCGGCGTGCCCGTGTCGCACTTCGTGGGCATCGACGGCGTGCGCGCCTTCCTCCAGTCCTACTCGCACGAGGTGTCGCTCACGGCCGACTCGCGCAAGAGCCAGCTGCGCTTCTCGGCCGGCAGCTGCTGCGACACCCTCCCGGCCCGGCCGCCGCCCGACGAGCCCGCGCCGCTGCTCAGGGACCAGGATCCCGCCGGCGCCCTCCCCGCCGATGCCGCCCCTCCCTCGGTGAGTTTCGGTCTCCAGATTTTTTCCACGACTCTTCTCCTGTTGCTCCCCTGCCCTTTCCGCGCCTTGTTGTCTGGCTTCCATCATGCATTTTACTTAAAAGCACGGTAAAGTTTCCTTCAGTGAAGTTCTGAATGCTTGATCCGTTGCCGTTGTCATGTGAACATTGAGTGGGTCCTCATCCTTCCAGTCGGTGAAGAAGGAAGGAGGGAGAAGGCTGCTGCTGGCAGGGTGTTCATTAATTCGGAGGTTCGTGTGTTGATCAGATTCCACGTGTTGTTCCCCTATATCAGCTGTGCTCTGTAGAATCTGTGTTGCTGCTTGCATTAGATCTGGTGAAGAGATGTATTAGGTTATTAAGAAATACAACTTTTTAGGAGGTTAACATATCTTCCTAAGAGCACACATCTTTTTATAGGTTGAATGTTTTTTGAACAAGATGCTGATGGCTTTTTGTGGAACCTCTCTGTGCATTGTTCTCAGTCTTTATCACTGTCCATGATACATAGTGGAGGTCAGCAGGAAGTGTTTGTGTCATCCATACTTTGATCTTTGTCCTCAGCAAAGGATTGGACCGGTCCACAAGTGGTTCTTGATGATGTAATTCTGCTTGTTACGAAGATGAAGGATCCTCTTGCAGTCGTGATTCTTTTGAAAATCCTGTAGGTGTTGCATGTGGAGGAGAAAATGGCAGAATTGCTTTGTTTTTTTCTTATTTTTAATATAGAGTCATATCAGATGGAGTTGGATGAGCCTTGGCTAGAAAATATTTAGCATGTCAGGAGAATTGCCTGGATGGGAAGGGAGAGATTGAAGGTGCAGTGGGAGGTACAAAGTGGACATAATTCCCCCTCGGCTGAAACACATTGACTCAGTGTGCCTTGGAAGACGGCCTGACTTTTATTTGAGACCTATGAAGTCTCTTCACAGGACTTCAGCCCGCAGGCAAATGCAGCTTCCAGAGCACAGAGATGTACAGGTAGCTGTGTGGAATTGGTGGTGGGAAGAAGGATGGTCTGGGGAACTGGGCCTCTGCAGTCACATGTTTTAAAGATATGTGGGTGAACGGACACCAGGGATGGTGTGAAGGGTTGGAAATGTGAGTGCTGTGAGCCGTGCATGAATGTGTGCTGAAAGACTCAAGGGAATGTTTTCCTCCATTCCCAGACCAGTTCCTATCTCTAGGATGAAGCAATGTGTGGTTCTTCTTCCTAAATTAATTGTCTAGAAGATGTGTATTCCAGCTGCATGGAGAATTCTGGGAACTTTTTGCTATAGTGTTTGCATGTCATCATAATTGTGTCACTTCTATGCCTAATTTTCTACTTGTGACAGATGCCACAAGGGAAGTGCAAGCTGTGTATTCAGTGCCTCTAAACAAGGTTGTTTATTATCTACTCTGAGTTACATAACCGAGAAGAGAGTTGTGAGCTCTTCAATTCTGCTGGTGTTAACTTTGTCTCCTTCTTCTGATGATCTGAAAATGGTTCTTTCATGTTTATAGGTGTAAGGAGAGAGACTTCCATCGACATGTTTCTTGAAAATTTCTCTGTAATAAATGCTTTTTCTTGTCCCATGGCTTGGGTGGGAAGTCAAATATTATCCATAGTAAGGAGATACTGTCTTAGCAACTTTCCTCTTGGAAGAGTCTCTCTAAATTCTGCAGATGTGTGCTAAGCATGGGAGCAGTGTAGGGTTAGGAGGGAGTGTTGGGGGTGAGTGGTGTATGAGGAGGTCTTGGTGGAGACATGGCATGGGTTTTGTTGATCCTCATGGCTATTTCTGATGTTCTGAAATGTGTCAAGAGGAGTCTTGTGATGTTCACTTGTGTGGTTTGGACTGAAATGGCCTAGTTTGGGTTCCATATTGCTTTGCATCTTGACAGAAGTCCATGTGCTGAGGAATGGTGATGTCACCTTTGAGGTGATACTTGGATGTGTGGGTCTTTGACAGAGCTGGTAAAAATATATGGCATATATAGCATTTTCTACTTGTTGAAATAATTGGATGGTACCCAGTAATGTAAGTTGTGATGCCTGGGATCTGAGGAGCTGTGCACACAATCTCTATTCTAATGATGTCTGCATTCAAAATTTACTTCCATGTTATGTTTGGACAGAGAGCAGAAGTCTGTCTGTCCAGAGACAGGGCCGGTGCTGGAGTTCACAGGGACTTGGTTCAAAATGAATGAATTAATCGTGTCCAGTTCTGTTTGTCCTAGCAGTCAGCTGAGGCCCAGGTTTGTGTTTCCAAGCTTTTCCTTTCTCTTACTGTGCCAGGAATTGACAGTCTGGGCCAATGTAGTGAGCTCCTGTGTGAGGCCTCCTGTGTATTAGTTACAGTCCAGTTTGCTGTGTTGTGTAGGGACTGCAAATGACCCAATCTGCAGTGTGAGGCCATGATTGATTCTCTTCTGGTGTTTCCCATTCCTGGCTGGGTTCATGAAGATTTTTAGTCTGTTTGGTTTGGTTTGCGTTACTTTTTTTTTTGTTGGTACTTTGGTCAAGGAGTAAAGCTGATGCTCATTGTGCCTGGCAATCCTGCAAACTCCAAAAACATAAAATTATCCAGCATGGAGAGTATCTCTGATCCATCCCATGCAGCTGTACAAGTATTCAGATAATCCTAAAAACAGAGAACAAGAGAATGATTTGTGTTGCAAAGGTCCTTAATGATTCTCTGGTTCAGCCTCCTCTTCCATGGGCAGGGACATCTTCCAGCAGGGCAGGTTGCTCAGAGCCCCACCCAGCCTGACCTTGAATATTGCATTCAAGAAACACAACTTCATAAATGGATGTTTCCCCAAGGTGCTGGTTTTCTCTGTGGCCCACATGGAGCCAAAATGTTGGTGTATGTTGATGTTGGAACTAAAGGCTGTGAATGCAGCGTGAGGAGAGTGAGAGCTCAGTTCTGTGCCAGGAAAATCAATGACTCCGTGTGGGTTTGGTTGGGAAATGATTTGATTTCATGCTTGGTGCCAAAGGCAGTGCCATTGCTGTTCTGCTCCTGGTTTCTCTGTCATGAAAGACAATGACAGTCCTCCAACAATAACACTTTCCATGGTAACTGCTCCTGTAGAACCTTAATTCTTGTCTAGAACTGCCAATGATTCCTGTGTGAAACCTCCATTATCTGTCTGTAGCTCAATGCCATAATTTGATATAGAGTTTCCTCAGAGTTGTAATTTCCCTTTCTTTCAGGCCTTTGTTTCTAGGAAGGTTGCAGCTCATTTTCACAATTCTGGTCAGTACTTTTAAATATGAAACAGTGACTGATGTATTTCAGCACATCCTTACTTCAGCCACTTAAGACTGAACGGTGTGTGGGGAATAGGAGGCAGAAGGAATAAGAGAATCTGTTGTAATTTGTCAGCAGATTTACCTTGAGAAAGACGCTGATGAGAAGCTGTTTGAAATGATGGTTTCCTAACTGTGCAAGGTGAGCAGGCCATGCAGTAGAAAAATTTGATGACATGAGGACAGATTCTTCAAATGAACCCCCCTATCCTGCTGTTCTTTGGGAGTGTTTATGGTCAAAGTTGCAATTTGAGACCAGAGTGACTTCCAGGTGCCCTCAGGGATGAGTTTTAGGGCCTGCTAGGAAAGTCTAGAAGACTTCACTGTGGGTATCTTTGGCTACTTGTTCTCTTCTATCGCTTCCTTAACTTATCTGATTAATATTTTGGGTTTTTCTGTGGGGTTTTTTTTCAATTTTGTTTTTCTTTGATTTATTCAGTGTGATGTTATATTTTGAATTATCAAGAAGCTATCTTTTATGAGTAATATATGGTGTGATAGTGTCCCATGCTCTTGTCCCAGTAGAAGTCATGAGACATGAGAGAGAATTTGTGTTCTGTTCTTATTGGAAGAAATGGATGTAAATATGACTTCAGTAGATGTTGCATCTCTGTGGAACACAGAATGTGATAAGGACGAAGAGGAGATTCTCTTGAAGCCAATGGTTTGATGAGCCATTCTTTGTTGGGTGACTGCTGATCTTTTAGTGTGGTTGTTTATCATTCCTGTGCTCTAGAATCGTTCAGTTCCTGATCATAATGGTGGTGAGCAGACAATTGTACCTCCCTTGTGGGTGTGGCTGAAGTGCATTATCATCTCCTGATCGATTTGACTCATGAGGAGATGGGCACAAGCAAAACCATCCAGTGGCATGGCGTGGAGGAAAAAGCAGACAGGGGAGCTCAGTGTGTGAGGCTGGAGAAGAACTCGGTCATTCCCTTGCTTGTCACACGTCATAGCTAACACCAGCCTGTGCCTGATGGAGTGCTGTGAGATTTGAGTTGCTTCTGTAGAGCAAGGGAGGCCTACAAATTGTTCTTGCATCTGTACATTTCCATATGTTTGTAACTCTTGCAGTGTTTGTTGTCATGAGCTTGTGCTCAGCGTGTCTGACCTTATGTGGAAGGTCTCCTCTGTCCCAGCTGCCCGAGTGCAGCTGCAGTTCCCACACACACCTGTGATGTTTCCAGCTGTGCAGAGGAAGGGTTTCATGAGCACTCCTGCTGTGCTCACCCAGGAACACTTTGTCTGTGATGTAAAATGCAGAAGCATGTCGGCTGCAGCTGTAAAAGTGCAGAGTGGCCACCCAGCCCAGCCAAGACTTCCATGAGCAGACCAGGGGCCAGTGGGAGAACGTGTGCAGTGTCCCCCAGGCCATCACCACAGTAACATGCTGGGCAATCACCTGGAGGCTGTGAAAGGGCTGAGGAACAGGCTGGAGAGTCACCTCCAAAGAGTCACAGACAGTGGCTCAATGTCCCGGTGGAAAGCAGTGGCTTGTGCTGTCCCTGAAGGGTCCTGACTGGACCCAGTTCTGTTCATGCCTTCATGGACAGTGCATTGAGTGCACCTTCAGCCCATGTGCAGCTGGCACCAATTGGAGCTGATTCCGGGAGGGCAGAGCTGCCACTGAGGGATAGGCTGGGGAAGAGGCCCCTTGCAACCATCATGAAGTGGAACAAAGTGCAAGGTCCTGCAGCTGTGGTGGGGCAATCCCCAGTTTAAAGAGAGGGTCGGGGATATGGAAGAGCTTTGCAGAGAAGCACTTTGGGTCATTGTTGGGTGATAAGATGGGATGTGAGCTGCCAATGGGCACCTGCTGCTCAAATGGTGTCCTGCACTGCATGACAAATACTCTGTCCAGCAGGTTGCGGGTGGTCCTTGCCCACTATAAACTCACTTTGTGAGAGCATAGACTGCATGCAGATCTTGGGCTGATATCCCAAAGGGACATGTTAGAGTCCCTAGAAGGATCATGGAAGTGGCCTGAGTGTTTGAATATTTCTGCAATGGAGAAGGACTGAAGGAGGTGAGGTCTTTAAGCATAGAGAAATGATCGCTCTCTGTAGACTTTTGAAAACCTTTCACTCTTTCAATATGTGAATAAACTTATAGGAAAGATTTGGTGAGGTTTTTTTATGAGGGCCAGCGGCCATAATTCAGTAGTCTTTTGTTTTTAACGAAAAGAAGGGGGGTTTTGATTAGGAGAAATCTTTTCAATGTGGGTTGTATGGAAATGGAAGATATATCCCACAGAAGTTTTGGATTTGCCTCCAACATTGAAGACTATCTGAAATTTTTCCTGCTCATGGCAGAGTTTTGGATTAAATTACCATTAATAAAAATTTCAAATGGAAAGTGAAAACATTGGCTCGATGAAGGACTGAGAGTTGCTCTGCATTTTCCATTGTCAGATGCTCAGATATGGATGCATGAAACAACTCAGATGAAGCAACTTTGATGAGTCAGAAACAAAAAAGTAAATGTCTTTCTCCTATTTTGGCATCGGGGTTGCTTACATTGCTTTAGGCTGGTCTGTAGCTGAAACTAATTTAACCCTGGCAATGAAAACAGAATTTAAGAAAAATATGAAAATGCTCTTGAAGTCTTTCCCATATTATAATTTATTGCTGGTGTAAATGGGCTGTGATTTTATTAAGAGGAGCTCAATTCCATTCTTTACTGCCCTGCCATGAATATTTGCTTCTTACTGTTGAAGGTGACTCGAGAAAATGCTCTAAAATCACCCGGCAACACATCTCTGATAGTAGGCCTTGGTGTCGAATTAAGGAAGAGCTTCAGCGCTGTCTGTGGCGGTGGCGGCGGAGCCCGGGCCCGGTGCCGCCGCCGGGCCCCGCCCAAGCCGGGCCCCCTTGAGCGCGGCCGTCCGGCGGCTGCAGTGGCGCGGCGGCGCCTCCGGGTGCCGCTGTTGGCCGCCGCCGAGCGGCGCTGGAGCCGCCGCCGCCGCCGCCGCAGCGTCCTGCCCCCGCAGGCTGCTCGCTCGCCCGGCGCCGGCCGCAGCGGCAGCGGCACCGCCACCGGCAGCAGCGGCGGCGGCGGCGAGAGGCGGGGAGAGGCGGCCCGAGCGGGCTGGCTGCGCTGCGGCGGCCCCTGCGCTGCGTGGCGAGAGCGGCTGCAAGGGAAGCGGGGCAGCGGCGGGAGGCAGGAGCGCGGCGAGCGCCGGCGGCAGAGAATGGCGGTGAGGCGGCGGCAGAGGCGCGGGCCGGGCGGCGGGCGAGCGCTGCTGGCCGCGGTGCTGCTGTGCGTGTGGGGCCGGGCGGCGGCCGAGCGGCTCCGCTACGCCATCCCCGAGGAGCTGGGCAGAGGCTCGCTCGTGGGGCCGCTGGCGCGGGACCTGGGGCTCAGCGCGGACGAGCTGCCGGCGCGCAAGCTGCGCCTGAGCGAGGAGAAGCAATACTTCACGGTGAGTGAGGAGAACGGGAACCTGTACGTGAACGAGAGGCTGGACCGGGAAGAGATGTGCGGCGAGTCGGCGACCTGCTCCGTCAGCTTCGAGGTGCTGGTGCACATCCCGCTGAACATTTTCCAAGTTGAGGTGGCGATCGAGGACGTGAATGACAATTCCCCGACCTTCAGCAAGGCCGTTTTGTACCTCGAGATCGGTGAATTAATCCCTCCTGGTGCTCGGGTTCCGCTGGAGATGGCCCGGGATGAGGACGCAGGAAGCAACTCACTGCTGACTTACCAGCTCGCCAGCAACCCTTTCTTCTCCCTGGCCATGAAGGAGAGCCCTGAAGGAAGCAAGCAGCCGGAATTAGTGCTGGAGAAAACATTGGACCGGGAGAAGCAGAGCGCCATTGAACTGGTGCTGACAGCAGTGGATAGCGGGGAGCCCGCAAGGTCTGGGACTGTCGAGGTTCACGTAAATGTTACCGACGCCAACGACAACCCACCCGTGTTCAGCAAAAGCCTCTATGAGGCGAGAGTAGCGGAGAATCTATCAGTGGGGTCTCTGGTGATGCGAGTATGGGCGACAGATGGGGACGCGGGCTCCAATGGGCGAGTCTCTTACTCATTCAGCAACGTTCCAGACAGCATCCGTTCTTTGTTCACTGTGGACAGCAACAGTGGCGAGGTCAGGACGGTGGGTCCCCTCGATTTCGAGGAGAAGAATAAATACATCTTTGGTCTGGAAGCGATGGACGGAGGTGGGTTAACGGCTCACTGCAAGGTTCAAATAGATATCACGGACGAGAACGACAACGCCCCTGAAGTCACGATACTCTCGCTGTCGAATCCCGTGCCCGAGGACGCGCCGACTGGCACTGTAGTAGCCCTTCTGAAAGTACGCGACAGGGACTCAGGCGAGAATGGTCAGGTGTCGTGCGAGCTGTCGGGAGAGGCGCCGCTGTCGATCGTGGCGTCGTCGGGCGGCTCGTACAAGGTGGTGACGGCGGGCGCGCTGGACCGAGAGCAGGCGTCCGAGCACCGCGTGACGGTGGTGGCCCGGGACCGGGGCAGGCCGGCGCTGTGGAGCAGCACGGAGCTGGTGCTGGAGGTGTCGGACGTGAACGACAACGCGCCGGTGTTCGAGGAGGCGGCGTACAGCGCGTACGTGGCGGAGAACAACGCGGCGGGTGCGCTGGTGCTGCGCGTGCAGGCGCGGGACGCGGACGCGGGCGCCAACGGGCGCGTGAGCTACTGGCTGGCGGGCGGCAGCGCGGGCGCGGCGGGCGCGGCGCCGCTCGTGTCGGTGGAGGCGCGGAGCGGCGCGCTGTACGCGCAGCGCTCCTTGGACTACGAGCAGTGCCGCGAGTTCACGCTGGCGGTGCGGGCGCAGGACGGCGGCTCGCCGGCGCGCAGCTCCACGGCCACGGTGCGCATCTTCGTGCTGGACCGCAACGACAACGCGCCCCGGGTGCTGTGGCCGGCGGCGGCGGCGGGCGAGGCGGCGGCAGGGGCGCCGCCTCCTTTCGAGGTGGTGCCGCGTTCAGCCGAGGCCGGCTACCTGGTGGCCAAGGTGGTGGCGGTGGACGCGGACGCGGGGCGCAACGCGTGGCTGTCCTACGAGCTGGTGCAGGCGTCGGAGCCGGCGCTGTTCCGCGTGGGGCTGCACAGCGGCGAGGTGCGCACGGCGCGGGCCGTGTCCGAGCGGGACGCGGCCAAGCAGCGAGTGGTGGCCGTGGTGAAGGACCACGGGCAGCCGGCGCTGTCGGCCACGGCCACGCTGCACGTGGTGCTGGCCGAGAGCTTGCAGGAGGCGCTGCCGGAGCTGAGCGAGCGGGCGGCGGGCGCCGAGGCGGCGGCGGCGGCGGCCGAGCTGCAGTTCTACCTGGTGCTGGCGCTGGCGCTGCTCTCGGCGCTCTTGGTGCTGAGCGTGGCGCTGGCCGTGCTGGCGCGGCTGCGCCGGGCCGGGCCGCCCGCCGTGCTGCGCTGCCTGGGCGCGCAGCGCTTCTCGGTGGCCGGCGCCGCCTTCCCGGCCGACTTCTGCGAGGGCACCTTGCCCTACTCCTACAACCTGTGCGTGGCGGCGCCGGCCCGCGCCGTGCCCGAGGCCGCTTGGCCGCCGCCGCCTCCGCCGGTGCCCGTCCTGTCGGCGGAGGAGCTTCTGGGCGGCGATTCCTGCGAGAAGCCGATCCTGAGCAGTACCGCCGTAACAGGAGAGCCATCGGCCGATCTGGACTCAGCTCAGGTCTGTAAAGCAAATTCCTTCCTTCCTCGCCTTTAAATAACGGCCTCCTGATGGCCGCGAGCTCTTGCCGTTTTTTTCCTCTTTGCGTCTGTTAGTGGTTATATTTTATTCCATGATGCCGTGAAATTATGGCTTCTCGTGTTTCTTTTTTGCATCAAGTGTTGCGAACCGGCAGTTGCTGCCTCATCTGCTTTAAGATTATTCGGCTCACTGAGAGGTTCTTACCGTTCAACTGTTCTGAAGCACATCTGATTCATGACACATTTTGGTTTATCTGAAAGACTTTCCTTAGGCAAAATATGGTTTCCTTACTGTTATGTGTTACTAGCCAAGGAGGCAGTCTTTATTGTGTAGAATGCGATGTACATGACAGGCTTGTTGTGGAGAGTTTTCCTTCTGAATAATTTTTTGTCGGAGCTAGGTGCTTGGACCTTCTGATCGGGGTCCACTCCAAACCCCTTCTTTTAAGGGAAGGCTACCATAGTAATGCTTGCTCTAATGAGTCGCGTTAATTTAGCATTTCAGAAAAGCTCTGTGTATTAAGTGAGTATTAGGTCTGAGTGAGCATTGTCATGCATATATTGAGTAAAACTGTAGTAAAAAGTTGTGATGGGAGAACGGGCAGTAATACAGACTGCATCAGAATAGAGTCTTATGTGCCGGTGCAAAATAGCAATGACCTCCCCTGCAGTGCTGCATTCCATGAACATTGTGAACCTTGTGTACATTGTGACTGTTCATGAGAAGTTTGCCTATTCTTTAACACTATTTGATCTGCTGAAAGACTGTTCGTCAAGCACGACTCATATAAAAACTAGAATTGGTGGAGGAGTTTGCGCATTTGGACGTATGTAGTAAATCTCATGATACCCCAAACGTCATACTCACAGACAGTTTCATCTATGTTATACGATCATGACAGAGAAATTTCCCGGGCGGGAGAAATAGCATAATCACAGGAGGCGTGTTACTTCTGTCACGTCGTCATGGGTAGAGGATGGAAGCAGAGATCAGCTGGACAAAAGCCGAAGCAGGAGGTCCGCGCTGGACGAAAAGCGACGTTTTCTTTGCGGTTATGTCCCGCCCACGCGAGATGTCCGTGGGCAGAGCTCGGCAGCGCTCGGTGCCTGCAGTGCCGGGAGGAGGCTGCGGGCGCCGCTGCTGACCGAGAGGAGCGAGAGGAGCTCGGAGCGCCGCAGCCCCGCCCGCTGCGGATCCGCTCGATCACTCGCTCGCTCGCTATCAGGCTCGGCGGCGGGCAGTCTGCGAGCGTCCCCGCGGTGCGGAGCCGTTCTGCAGAGAGGCAGAAAGGCCGGCGACAGCACCCGGGAGCGGCGAGTGGAACGGCTGTGCTGGGGAGCCGCTCTGGAGATGTGCGGGGCGGGGAGGCGCTGGGGCCGGCGGCAGCGAGCTCTGCTCTGGGCCGTGCTGCTGGCAGCGTGGGAGGCGGCGTGGGGGCAGCTGCGCTACTCCGTGCCCGAGGAGATGCCCAAGGGCTCGTTCGTGGGCGACGTGGCCAAGGACCTGGGGCTGCGGCTGCAGGAGCTCAGCGTTCGCGGTGTCTGTGTGGTCTCCGAAGGTAGGACGCAGTATTTCTCTGTGCACGGGAAGACGGGACATTTAGTGACGGCGGAGAGGATCGACAGAGAGCAGCTGTGCCGGCTGGTGGAGAAATGCGTGCTGCGCTGTGAGCTGATAGTGGAGGGGCAGATGCAGGTTTACCGAATAGAAGTGGAAATCATGGACATTAATGATAATGCGCCGAGCTTCAAGGAAGCAGAACTGGAAGAGAGAATTAGCGAGATGACAGCCCCGGGGTCGCGATTTCCTCTGGCCGAGGCTCACGACCCGGATGCGGGCCGGAATTCCCTGCAGAGCTACGAGCTGAGCGGCGACGAGCACTTCTCGCTGGCCGTGCAGGCGGGCCCCGGCGGCGATCAGCGTCCCGAGCTGGTGCTGGCGAAGGCGCTGGACCGGGAGGAGGCGGCGTTTCACGAGCTGGTGCTGAGGGCGATGGACGGCGGTGATCCGGCACGGACGGGCACGGCTCGGATCCGCGTGACGGTGCTGGACGCGAACGACAACGCTCCCGTGTTCAGCCAGGCAGAGTACACGGTGCGTGTGCCCGAGGACGTGCCCGTGGGCTCTGTCCTCGTCACTGTCATGGCCAGTGACGCCGATGAAGGTCTGAATGGTGATGTGAAATACTCGTTGAAAAAAGTGTCAGACGTAGCATCGAATATCTTCCATCTGGACTCAGAGACGGGAGCTATTACTGTGTTGCGGAGCCTGGACTTCGAGGAAGGCAAATCCTACGACCTGGAGCTGCAGGCACGGGACGGGGGAAGCCTTTTCGACACTGCCAAAGTCACGATTACTGTCACAGACATAAAAGATAACGCCCCCGAGATTTCGGTGAGGTCAGCAATCGGTGAGATTTCCGAGGACACACCGTCGGGGACGGTGGTAGCCCTACTTCACGTGCAGGACCGGGACTCGGGGGTGAATGGCGCTTTACGCTGTTCGCTTGATGGGGGCGTCCCTTTCCGGCTAGAGAAAACTTTTGACGACTACTACCGTGTGGTGACAGCGAGAGAGCTGGACCGGGAGCAGGTGTCGGAGTACAACGTGACGGTGCGAGCGGCCGACGGCGGGTCGCCGGCGCTGCAGAGCAGCGCGGTGCTGGCGCTGCGGGTGCTGGACGTGAACGACAACGCGCCGGTGTTCGCGGAGGAGCGCTACAGTGCGCGGCTGGCGGAGAACAACGCGGCGGGCGCGCTGGTGCTGAGGGTGCGCGCCACGGACGCGGACTGGGGGCAGAACGCGCGCGTGCGCTACCGGCTGGCGGAGGGGCGGGTGCGGGGCGCGCCGCTGTCGTCGTTCGTGTCGGTGCAGGCGGAGACGGGCGCGCTGTACGCGCTGCGCTCCTTCGACTACGAGCAGCTGCGCGAGCTGCAGCTGTGGGTGCGTGCGGAGGACGGCGGCGCGCCGGCGCTGGGCAGCAACGTGTCGGTGCGGCTGCAGATCGTGGACGAGAACGACAACGCGCCGCAGGTGCTGTACCCGCCGGCGGCGGCAGCTCTGGGCTCGGGCGCCGCGTGGTCGGGCGTGGAGCTGGCGCCGCGCTGGTCGGAGGCCGGCGCGCTGGTGGCTAAGGTGGTGGCGGTGGACGCGGACGCGGGGCAGAACGCGTGGCTGTCCTACGAGCTGGCCAAGGCCACGGAGCCGGGGCTGTTCCGCGTGGGGCTGCACAGCGGCGAGGTGCGCACGGCGCGCTCGCCGCTGGCCCGCGACGCGGCGCGCCACAGCCTGGTGGTGCTGGTGAAGGACCACGGGCGGCCGGCGCTGTCGGCCACGGCCACGCTGAGCGTGGTGCTGGCCGAGAGCGTGGCCGAGCTGCTGGCCGAGCTGGGCAGCGCGGCCGACGAGGCGGCGGCGCCGGGCGAGCCGGCCGCCAGCCTGACGCGCTGGCTCGTGCTGGCCGTGGCCGCCGTGTCGTGCCTCTTCGTGGCCTTCCTGCTGCTGCTGCTGGCGCTGCGCCTGCGGCGCTGGCGCCGCCAGCAGCTGCTGCCGGCGGACAGCGGCGCCCTGCGCGGCGTGCCCGTGTCGCACTTCGTGGGCATCGACGGCGTGCGCGCCTTCCTCCAGTCCTACTCGCACGAGGTGTCGCTCACGGCCGACTCGCGCAAGAGCCAGCTGCGCTTCTCGGCCGGCAGCTGCTGCGACACCCTCCCGGCCCGGCCGCCGCCCGACGAGCCCGCGCCGCTGCTCGGGGACCAGGATCCCGCCGGCGCCCTCCCCGCCGATCCCGCCCCTCCTTCGGTGAGTTTCTGTGTCCAGATTTTTTTCACGACTCTTCTACTGGTGCTCCCCTGCCCTTTCCGCGCCTTGTTGTTTGGCTTCCATCATGCATTTTACTTAAAAGCACAGTAAAGTTTCCTTCAGTGAAGTTCTGAATGCTTGATCCGTTGCCGTTGTCATGTGAACATTGAGTGGGTCCTCATCCTTCCAGTCGGTGAAGAAGGAAGGAGGGAGAAGGCTGCTGCTGGCAGGGTGCTCATTAAGTCGGAGGTTCGTGTGTTGATCAGATTCCAGGTGTTGTTCCCCTATATCAGCTATGCTCTGTAGAATCTGTGTTGCTGCTTGCATTAGATCTGGTGAAGAGATGTATTAGGTTATTAAGAAATACAACTTTTTAGGAGGTTAACATATCTTCCTAAGAGCACACGTCTTTTTATAGGTTGAATGTGTCTTGAACAAGATGCTGATGGCTTTGTGTGGAACCTCTCTGTGCATTGTTCTCAGTCTTTATCACTGTCCATGATACATAGTGGAGGTCAGCAGGAAGTGTTTGTGTCATGCATACTTTGATCTTTGTCCTCAGCAAAGGATTCGACTGGTCCACAGGTGGTTCTTGATGATGTAATTCTGCTTGTTATGAAGATGAAGGATCCTCTTGATGTCGTGATTCTTTTGAAAAGCCTGTAGGTGTTGCATGTGGAGGAGGAAATGGCAGAATTGCTTTGTTTTTTTCTTATTTTTAATCTAGAGTCATATCAGATGGAGTTGGATGAGCCTTGGCTAGAAAATATTTAGCATGTCAAGAGAATTGCCTGGATGGGAAGGGAGAGATTCAAGGTGCAGTGGGAGGTAGAAAGTGGACATAATTCCCCCTCGGCTGAAACACATTGACTCAGTGTGCCTTGGATAACGGCCTGACTTTTATTTGAGACCTATGAAGTCTCTTCACAGGACTTCAGCCCACAGGCAAATGCAGCTTCCACAGCACAGAGATGTACAGGTAGCTGTGTGGAATTGGTGGTGGGAAGAAGGATGGTCTGGGGAACTGGGCCTCTGCAGTCACATGTTTTAAAGATATGTGGGTGAAAGGACACCAGGGATGGTGTGAAGGGTTGGAAATGTGAGTGCTGTGAATGTGTGCTGAAAGACTCAAGGGAATGTTTTCCTCCATTCGCAGACCAGTTCCTATCTCTAGGATGAAGCAATGTGGGGTTCTTCTTCCTAAGTTAATTGTCTAGAAGATGTGTATTCCAGCTGCATGGAGAACTCTGGGAACTTTTTGCTATAGTGTTTGCATGTCATCATAATTGTGTCACTTCTATGCCTAATTTTCTACTTGTGACAGATGCCACATGGGAAGTGCAAGCTGTGTATTCAGTGCCTCTAAACAAGGTTGTTTATTATCTACTCTGAGTTACATAACCGAGAAGAGAGTTGTGAGCTCTTCAATTCTGCTGGTGTTAACTTTGTCTCCTTCTTCTGATGATCTGAAAATGGTTCTTTCATGTTTATAGGTGTAAGGAGAGAGACTTCAATCGACATGTTTCTTCAAAATATCTCTGTAATAAATGCTTTTTCTTGTCCCATGGCTAGGGTGGGAAGTCAAATATTATCCATAGTAAGGAGATACTGTCTGAGCAACTTTCCTCTTGGAAGAGTCTCTCTAAATTCTGCAGATGTGTGCTAAGCATGGGAGCAGTGTAGGATTAGGTGGAAGTTTTGGGGGTGAGTGGTGTATGAGTAGGTCCTGGTGGAGACATGGCACGGGTTTTGTTGATCCTCAGGGCTATTTGTGGTGTTCTGAAATGAGCCAGGAAGAGTCTTATGGTGCTCAATGCTGTGGTTTGGACTGAAATGGCCTAGTTTGGGTTCCATATTGCTTTTCATCTTGTGAGGAGTCCATGTGCTGAGGAAAGGTGATGTCACTTTTGAGGGGATACATGGATGTGTGGGTCTTTGACAGAGCTGGTAAAAATATATGGCATATATAGCATTTTCTACTTGTTGGAATAATTGGATGGTACCCAGTAATGTAAGTTGTGATGCCTGGGATCTGAGGAGCTGTGCACACAACCGCTATTCTAATGATGTCTGTATGCAAAATTTACTTCCATGTTATGTTTGGACAGAGAGCAGAAGTCTGTCTGTCCAGAGACAGAGCCGGTGCTAGAGTTCTCTGGGATCTAGTTCAAAATGAATGAATGAATTGTGTCCAGTTCTGTTTGTCCTAGCAGTCAGCTGAGGCCCAGGTTTGTGTTTCCAAGCTTTTCCTTTCTCTTACTGTGCCAGGAATTGACAGTCTGGGCCAATGTAGTGGGCTCCTGTGTGAGGCCTCCTGTGTATTAGTTACAGTCCAGTTTGCTGTGTTGTGTAGGGACTGCAAATGACCCAATCTGCAATGTGAGGCCATGATTGATTCTCTTCTGGTGTTTCCCATTCCTGGCTGGGTTCATGAAGATTTTTAGTCTGTTTGGTTTGGTTTGGGTTACTTGTTTTTTTGTTTGTACTTTGGTCAAGGAGTAAAGCTGATGCTCATTGTGCCTGGCAATCCTGCAAACTCCAAAACATAAAATTATCCAGCATGGAGAGTATCTCTGATCCATCCCATGCAGCTGTACAAGTATGCAGATAATCCTAAAAACAGAGAACAAGAGAATGATTTGTGTTGCAAAGGTCCTTAATGATTCTCTGGTTCAGCCTCCTCTGCCATGGGCAGGGACATCTTCCAGCAGGGCAGGTTGCTCAGAGCCCCACCCAGCCTGACCTTGAATATTTCATTCAAGAAACACAACTTCATAAATGGATGTTTCCCCAAGGTGCTGGTTTTCTCTGTCACCAACATGGAACCAAAATGTTGATATATGTTGATGTTGGAACTAAAGGCTGTGAATGCAGCATGAGGAGAGTGAGAGCTCAGTTCTGTGCCAGGAAAATCAATGACTCAGTGTGGGTTTGGTTGGGAAATGATTTGATTTCATGCTTGGTGCCAAAGGCAGTGCCATTGCTGTTCTGCTCCTGGTTTCTCTGTCATGAAAGACAATGACAGTCCTCCAACAATAACACTTTCCATGGTAACTGCTCCTGTAGAACCTTAATTCTTGTCTAGAACTGCCAATGAATTCTGTGTGAAACCTCCATTATCTGTCTGTAGCTCAATGCCATAATTTGATATAGAGTTTCCTCAGAGTTGTAATTTCCCTTTCTTTCAGGCCTTTGTTTCTAGGAAGGTTGCAGCTCATTTTCACAATTCTGGTCAGTACTTTTAAATATGAAACAGTGACTGATGTATTTCAGCACATCCTTAATTCAGCCACTGAAGACTGAACGGTGTGTGGGGAATAGGAGGCAGAAGGAATAAGAGAATCTGTTGTAATTTGTCAGCAGATTTACCTTGAGAAAGAGGCTGATGAGAAGCTGTTTGAAATGATGGTTTCCTAACTGTGCAAGGTGAGCAGGGCATGCAGTAGAAAAATTTGATGACCTGAGGACAGATTCTTCAAATGAACCCCCCTATCCTGCTGTTCTGTGTGAGTCTTTAGAGTCAAAGTTGCAATTTGAGACCAGAGTGACTTCCAGGTGCCCTCAGGGATGAGTTTTAGGGCCTGCTAGGAAAGTCTAGAAGACTTCACTGTGGGTATCTTTGGCTACTTGTTCTCTTCTATCGCTTCCTCACCTTATCTGATTAATATTTTGGGTTTTTCTGTGGGTTTTTTATTTCAATTTTGTTTTTCTTTGATTTATTCAGTGTGATGTTATATTTTGAATTATCAAGAAGCTATCTTTTATGAGTAATATATGGTGTGATAGTGTCCCATGCTCTTGTCCCAGTAGAAGTCATGAGATATGAGAGAGACTTTGTGTTCTGTTCTTATTGGAAGAAATAGATGTAAATATGACTTTAGTAGATGTTGCATCTCTGTGGAACACAGAATGTGATAAAGATGGGGAGGAGATTACCTTGAAGCCAATGGTTTGATGAGCCATTCTCCATTGGTGACTGCTGATCTTTTAGTGTGGTTGTTTATCATTCCTGTGCTCTAGAATCATTCAGTTCCTGATCATAATGGTGGTGAGCAGACAATTGTACCTCCCTTGTGGGTGTGGCTGAAGTGCATTATCATCTCCTGATCGATTTGACTCATGAGGAGATGGGCACAAGCAAAACCTTCCAGTGGCATGGCGTGGAAGACAAAGCAGACAGGGGAGCTCAGTGTGTGAGGCTGGAGAAGAACTCGGTCATTCCCTTGCTTGTCACACGTCATAGCTAACACCAGCCTGTGCCTGATGGAGTGCTGTGAGATTTGAGTTGCTTCTGTAGAGCAAGGGAGGCCTACAAAATGTTCTTGCATCTGTACATTTCCATATGTTTGTAACTCTTGCGGTGTTTGTTGTCATGAGCTTGTGCTCAGCGTGTCTGACCTTATGTGGAAGGTCTCCTCTGTCCCAGCTGCCCGAGTGCAGCTGCAGTTCCCACACACACCTGTGATGTTTCCAGCTGTACAGAGGAAGGGTTTCATGAGCACTCCTGCTGTGCTCACCCAGGAACACTTTGTCTGTGTTGTAAAATGCAGAAGCATGTCGGCTGCAGCTGTAAAAGTGCAGAGTGGCCACCCAGCCCAGCCAAGACTTCCATGAGCATACCAGGGGCCAGTGGGAGAACGTGTGCAGTGTCCCCCAGGCCATCACCCACAGGAACATGCTGGGCAATCACCTGGAGGCTGTGAAAGGGCTGAGGAACAGGCTGGAGAGTCACCTCCAAAGAGTCACAGACAGTGGCTCAATGTCCCGGTGGAAAGCAGTGACTTGTGCTGTCCCTGAAGGGTCCTGACTGGACCCAGTTCTGTTCATGCCTTCATGGACAGTGCATTGAGTGCACCTTCAGCCCATGTGCAGCTGGCACCAATTGGAGCTGATTCCGGGAGGGCAGAGCTGCCACTGAGGGATAGGCTGGAGAAGAGGCCCCTTGCAACCATCATGAAGTGGAACAAAGTGCAAGGTCCTGCAGCTGTGGTGGGGCAATCCCCAGTTTGAAGAGAGGGTCAGGGACATGGAAGAGCTTTGCAGAGAAGCACTTTGGGTCATTGGTGGTTGATAAGATGGGATGTGAGCTGCCAATGGGCACCTGCTTCTCAAATGGTGTCCTGCACTGCATGATAAATACTCTGTCCAGCAGGTTGAGGGTGGTCCTTGCCCCCTCTAAACTCACTTTGTGAGAGCATAGACTGCATGCAGATCTTGGGCTGATATCCCAAAGGGACATGTTAGAGTCCCTAGAAGGATCATGGAAGTGGCCTTAGTGTTTGAATATTTCTGCAATGGAGAAGGACTGAAGGAGGTGAGGTTTTTAAGCATAGAGAAATGATCGCTCTCTGTAGACTTTTGAAAGCCTTTCACTCTTTCAATATGTGAATAAACTTATAGGAAAGATTTGGTGAGGTTTTTTTATGAGGGCCAGCGGCCATAATTCAGTAGACTTTTGTTTTTAACGAAAAGAAGGGAGGTTTTGATTAGGAGAAATCTTTTCAGTGTGGGTTGTATGGAAATGGAAGATATATCCCACAGAAGTTTTGGATTTGCCTCCAACATTGAAGACTATCTGAAATTTTTCCTGCTCATGGCAGAGTTTTGGATTAAATTACCATTAATAAAAATTTCAAATGGAAAGTGAAAACATTGGCTCGATGAAGGACTGAGAGTTGCTCTGCATTTTCCATTGTCAGCTGCTCAGATATGGATGAATGAAAGAACTCAGATGAAGCAACTTTGATGAGTCCGAAACAAAAAAGTAAATGTCTTTCTCCTATTTTGGCATCGGGGTTGCTTACATTGCTTTAGGCTGGTCTGTAGCTGAAACTAATTTAACCCTGGCAATGAAAACAGAATTTAAGAAAAATATGAAAATGCTCTTGAAGTCTTTCCCATATTATAATTTATTGCTGGTGTAAATGTGCTGCGATTATATTAAGAGGAGCTGAATTCCATTCTTTACTGCCCTGCCATGAATATTTGCTTCTGACTGTTGAAGGTGACTCAAAAGAATGCCCTAAAATCACCCGAGATCACATCTGAGATAGAAAGGCCTTGGTGTCGAATTAAGGAAGAGCTTCAGCGCTGTCTGTCGGCGGTGGCGGCGGAGCCCGGGCCCGGTGCCGCCGCCGAGCCCCGCCCAAGCCGGGCCCCCTTGAGCGCGGCCGTCCGGCGGCTGCAGTGGCGCGGCGGCGCCTCCGGGTGCCGCTGTTGGCCGCCGCCGAGCGGCGCTGGAGCCGCCGCCGCCGCCGCCGCAGCGTCCTGCCCCCGCAGGCTGCTCGCTCGCCCGGCGCCGGCCGCAGCGGCAGCGGCACCGCCACCGGCAGCAGCGGCGGCGGCGGCGAGAGGCGGGGAGAGGCGGCCCGAGCGGGCTGGCTGCGCTGCGGCGGCCCCTGCGCTGCGTGGCGAGAGCGGCTGCAAGGGAAGCGGGGCAGCGGCGGGAGGCAGGAGCGCGGCGAGCGCCGGCGGCAGAGAATGGCGGTGAGGCGGCGGCAGAGGCGCGGGCCGGGCGGCGGGCGAGCGCTGCTGGCCGCGGTGCTGCTGTGCGTGTGGGGCCGGGCGGCGGCCGAGCGGCTCCGCTACGCCATCCCCGAGGAGCTGGGCAGAGGCTCGCTCGTGGGGCCGCTGGCGCGGGACCTGGGGCTCAGCGCGGACGAGCTGCCGGCGCGCAAGCTGCGCCTGAGCGAGGAGAAGCAATACTTCACGGTGAGTGAGGAGAACGGGAACCTGTACGTGAACGAGAGGCTGGACCGGGAGGAGATTTGCGGCGAGTCACCGACCTGCTCTGTCAGCTTCGAGGCGCTGGTGAACAACCCGCTGAACATTTTCCACGTCGACGTGACGATCGAGGACGTGAACGACAATTCACCCGCCTTCACCAAGGCCGTTTTGGACCTCGAGATCGGTGAATGGATCTCTCCTGGTGCTCGTTTTCCCCTGGAGATGGCCCGAGATGAGGACGCAGGAAGCAACTCACTGCTGGCTTACCAGCTCACCAGCAACCCATCGTTCTCACTGTCTATGCAGGATAAGCCAGGTGAAAACAAGCAGCCAGAATTAATACTGGAGAGAGGGTTGGACCGTGAGGTGCAAAGCGCCTTTGAGCTAGTGCTAACGGCAGTGGATGGTGGGGATCCTGCGAGGTCCGGGACTATCCAGGTTCGCATCAACGTGACAGATGCAAATGACAACCCGCCCGTGTTCAGTAAACGCCTCTACGAGGCGCGAGTTGCAGAGAATTTACCAGTGGAGACAGTGGTGCTGCGGGTACGGGCGACGGATGCTGACGCAGGCTCCAACGGGCGAGTGTCCTACTCCTTTGGGAGCGTCCCGGAAGCCGTCAGGGCGTTGTTCACTGTCGACAGTGAGACTGGGGAAATTAGAACAGCGGGTCTCCTCGATTTCGAGGAGAAGAATAAATATATGTTCGGCGTAGAGGGGAGAGACGGCGGCGGGCTCAGCAGTCACTGCGAAGTGCAGATCTACATCACGGATGAGAACGACAACATGCCTGAAATCACGATTCTGTCGCTCTCAAGCCCGGTGCCCGAGGATTCTCCGACAGGCACCGTGGTGGCCCTCCTGAAAGTGCGGGACAGAGACTCCGGCGAGAACGGTCAGGTGTCGTGCGAGCTGTCGGGAGAGGCGCCGCTGTCGATCGTGGCGTCGTCGGGCGGCTCGTACAAGGTGGTGACGGCGGGCGCGCTGGACCGAGAGCAGGCGTCCGAGCACCGCGTGACGGTGGTGGCCCGGGACCGGGGCAGGCCGGCGCTGTGGAGCAGCACGGAGCTGGTGCTGGAGGTGTCGGACGTGAACGACAACGCGCCGGTGTTCGAGGAGGCGGCGTACAGCGCGTACGTGGCGGAGAACAACGCGGCGGGCGCGCTGGTGCTGCGCGTGCAGGCGCGGGACGCGGACGCGGGCGCCAACGGGCGCGTGAGCTACTGGCTGGCGGGCGGCAGCGCGGGCGCGGCGGGCGCGGCGCCGCTCGTGTCGGTGGAGGCGCGGAGCGGCGCGCTGTACGCGCAGCGCTCCTTGGACTACGAGCAGTGCCGGGAGTTCACGCTGGCGGTGCGGGCGCAGGACGGCGGCTCGCCGGCGCGCAGCTCCACGGCCACGGTGCGCGTCTTCGTGCTGGACCGCAACGACAACGCGCCCCGGGTGCTGTGGCCGGCGGCGGCGGCGGCGGGCGAGGCGGCGGCAGGGGCGCCGCCTCCTTTCGAGGTGGTGCCGCGTTCAGCCGAGGCCGGCTACCTGGTGGCCAAGGTGGTGGCGGTGGACGCGGACGCGGGGCGCAACGCGTGGCTGTCGTACGAGCTGGTGCAGGCGTCGGAGCCGGCGCTGTTCCGCGTGGGGCTGCACAGCGGCGAGGTGCGCACGGCGCGGGCCGTGTCCGAGCGGGACGCGGCCAAGCAGCGAGTGGTGGCCGTGGTGAAGGACCACGGGCAGCCGGCGCTGTCGGCCACGGCCACGCTGCACGTGGTGCTGGCCGAGAGCTTGCAGGAGGCGCTGCCGGAGCTGAGCGAGCGGGCGGCGGGCGCCGAGGCGGCGGCGGCGGCGGCCGAGCTGCAGTTCTACCTGGTGCTGGCGCTGGCGCTGCTCTCGGCGCTCTTGGTGCTGAGCGTGGCGCTGGCCGTGCTGGCGCGGCTGCGCCGGGCCGGGCCGCCCGCCGTGCTGCGCTGCCTGGGCGCGCAGCGCTTCTCGGTGGCCGGCGCCGCCTTCCCGGCCGACTTCTGCGAGGGCACCTTGCCCTACTCCTACAACCTGTGCGTGGCGGCGCCGGCCCGCGCCGTGCCCGAGGCCGCTTGGCCGCCGCCGCCGCCTCCGCCGGTGCCCGTCCTGTCGGCGGAGGAGCTTCTGGGCGGCGATTCCTGCGAGAAGCCGATCCTGAGCAGTACCGCCGTAACAGGAGAGCCATCGGCCGATCTGGACTCAGCTCAGGTCTGTAAAGCAAATTCCTTCCTTCCTCGCCTTTAAATAACGGCCTCCTGATGGCCGCGAGCTCTTGCCGTTTTTTTCCTCTTTGCGTCTGTTAGTGGTTATATTTTATTCCATGATGCCGTGAAATTATGGCTTCTCGTGTTTCTTTTTTGCATCAAGTGTTGCGAACCGGCAGTTGCTGCCTCATCTGCTTTAAGATTATTCGGCTCACTGAGAGGTTCTTACCGTTCAACTGTTCTGAAGCACATCTGATTCATGACACATTTTGGTTTATCTGAAAGACTTTCCTTAGGCAAAATATGGTTTCCTTACTGTTATGTGTTACTAGCCAAGGAGGCAGTCTTTATTGTGTAGAATGCGATGTACATGACAGGCTTGTTGTGGAGAGTTTTCCTTCTGAATAATTTTTTGTCGGAGCTAGGTGCTTGGACCTTCTGATCGGGGTCCACTCCAAACCCCTTCTTTTAAGGGAAGGCTACCATAGTAATGCTTGCTCTAATGAGTCGCGTTAATTTAGCATTTCAGAAAAGCTCTGTGTATTAAGTGAGTATTAGGTCTGAGTGAGCATTGTCATGCATATATTGAGTAAAACTGTAGTAAAAAGTTGTGATGGGAGAACGGGCAGTAATACAGACTGCATCAGAATAGAGTCTTATGTGCCGGTGCAAAATAGCAATGACCTCCCCTGCAGTGCTGCATTCCATGAACATTGTGAACCTTGTGTACATTGTGACTGTTCATGAGAAGTTTGCCTATTCTTTAACACTATTTGATCTGCTGAAAGACTGTTCGTCAAGCACGACTCATATAAAAACTAGAATTGGTGGAGGAGTTTGCGCATTTGGACGTATGTAGTAAATCTCATGATACCCCAAACGTCATACTCACAGACAGTTTCATCTATGTTATACGATCATGACAGAGAAATTTCCCGGGCGGGAGAAATAGCATAATCACAGGAGGCGTGTTACTTCTGTCACGTCGTCATGGGTAGAGGATGGAAGCAGAGATCAGCTGGACAAAAGCCGAAGCAGGAGGTCCGCGCTGGACGAAAAGCGACGTTTTCTTTGCGGTTATGTCCCGCCCACGCGAGATGTCCGTGGGCAGAGCTCGGCAGCGCTCGGTGCCTGCAGTGCCGGGAGGAGGCTGCGGGCGCCGCTGCTGACCGAGAGGAGCGAGAGGAGCTCGGAGCGCCGCAGCCCCGCCCGCTGCGGATCCGCTCGATCACTCGCTCGCTCGCTATCAGGCTCGGCGGCGGGCAGTCTGCGAGCGTCCCCGCGGTGCGGAGCCGTTCTGCAGAGAGGCAGAAAGGCCGGCGACAGCACCCGGGAGCGGCGAGTGGAACGGCTGTGCTGGGGAGCCGCTCTGGAGATGTGCGGGGCGGGGAGGCGCTGGGGCCGGCGGCAGCGAGCTCTGCTCTGGGCCGTGCTGCTGGCAGCGTGGGAGGCGGCGTGGGGGCAGCTGCGCTACTCCGTGCCCGAGGAGATGCCCAAGGGCTCGTTCGTGGGCGACGTGGCCAAGGACCTGGGGCTGCGGCTGCAGGAGCTCAGCGTTCGCGGTGTCTGTGTGGTCTCCGAAGGTAGGACGCAGTATTTCTCTGTGCACGGGAAGACGGGACATTTAGTGACGGCGGAGAGGATCGACAGAGAGCAGCTGTGCCGGCTGGTGGAGAAATGCGTGCTGCGCTGTGAGCTGATAGTGGAGGGGCAGATGCAGGTTTACCGAATAGAAGTGGAAATCATGGACATTAATGATAATGCGCCGAGCTTCAAGGAAGCAGAACTGGAAGAGAGAATTAGCGAGATGACAGCCCCGGGGTCGCGATTTCCTCTGGCCGAGGCTCACGACCCGGATGCGGGCCGGAATTCCCTGCAGAGCTACGAGCTGAGCGGCGACGAGCACTTCTCGCTGGCCGTGCAGGCGGGCCCCGGCGGCGATCAGCGTCCCGAGCTGGTGCTGGCGAAGGCGCTGGACCGGGAGGAGGCGGCGTTTCACGAGCTGGTGCTGAGGGCGATGGACGGCGGTGATCCGGCACGGACGGGCACGGCTCGGATCCGCGTGACGGTGCTGGACGCGAACGACAACGCTCCCGTGTTCAGCCAGGCAGAGTACACGGTGCGTGTGCCCGAGGACGTGCCCGTGGGCTCTGTCCTCGTCACTGTCATGGCCAGTGACGCCGATGAAGGTCTGAATGGTGATGTGAAATACTCGTTGAAAAAAGTGTCAGACGTAGCATCGAATATCTTCCATCTGGACTCAGAGACGGGAGCTATTACTGTGTTGCGGAGCCTGGACTTCGAGGAAGGCAAATCCTACGACCTGGAGCTGCAGGCACGGGACGGGGGAAGCCTTTTCGACACTGCCAAAGTCACGATTACTGTCACAGACATAAAAGATAACGCCCCCGAGATTTCGGTGAGGTCAGCAATCGGTGAGATTTCCGAGGACACACCGTCGGGGACGGTGGTAGCCCTACTTCACGTGCAGGACCGGGACTCGGGGGTGAATGGCGCTTTACGCTGTTCGCTTGATGGGGGCGTCCCTTTCCGGCTAGAGAAAACTTTTGACGACTACTACCGTGTGGTGACAGCGAGAGAGCTGGACCGGGAGCAGGTGTCGGAGTACAACGTGACGGTGCGAGCGGCCGACGGCGGGTCGCCGGCGCTGCAGAGCAGCGCGGTGCTGGCGCTGCGGGTGCTGGACGTGAACGACAACGCGCCGGTGTTCGCGGAGGAGCGCTACAGTGCGCGGCTGGCGGAGAACAACGCGGCGGGCGCGCTGGTGCTGAGGGTGCGCGCCACGGACGCGGACTGGGGGCAGAACGCGCGCGTGCGCTACCGGCTGGCGGAGGGGCGGGTGCGGGGCGCGCCGCTGTCGTCGTTCGTGTCGGTGCAGGCGGAGACGGGCGCGCTGTACGCGCTGCGCTCCTTCGACTACGAGCAGCTGCGCGAGCTGCAGCTGTGGGTGCGTGCGGAGGACGGCGGCGCGCCGGCGCTGGGCAGCAACGTGTCGGTGCGGCTGCAGATCGTGGACGAGAACGACAACGCGCCGCAGGTGCTGTACCCGCCGGCGGCGGCAGCTCTGGGCTCGGGCGCCGCGTGGTCGGGCGTGGAGCTGGCGCCGCGCTGGTCGGAGGCCGGCGCGCTGGTGGCTAAGGTGGTGGCGGTGGACGCGGACGCGGGGCAGAACGCGTGGCTGTCCTACGAGCTGGCCAAGGCCACGGAGCCGGGGCTGTTCCGCGTGGGGCTGCACAGCGGCGAGGTGCGCACGGCGCGCTCGCCGCTGGCCCGCGACGCGGCGCGCCACAGCCTGGTGGTGCTGGTGAAGGACCACGGGCGGCCGGCGCTGTCGGCCACGGCCACGCTGAGCGTGGTGCTGGCCGAGAGCGTGGCCGAGCTGCTGGCCGAGCTGGGCAGCGCGGCCGACGAGGCGGCGGCGCCGGGCGAGCCGGCCGCCAGCCTGACGCGCTGGCTCGTGCTGGCCGTGGCCGCCGTGTCGTGCCTCTTCGTGGCCTTCCTGCTGCTGCTGCTGGCGCTGCGCCTGCGGCGCTGGCGCCGCCAGCAGCTGCTGCCGGCGGACAGCGGCGCCCTGCGCGGCGTGCCCGTGTCGCACTTCGTGGGCATCGACGGCGTGCGCGCCTTCCTCCAGTCCTACTCGCACGAGGTGTCGCTCACGGCCGACTCGCGCAAGAGCCAGCTGCGCTTCTCGGCCGGCAGCTGCTGCGACACCCTCCCGGCCCGGCCGCCGCCCGACGAGCCCGCGCCGCTGCTCGGGGACCAGGATCCCGCCGGCGCCCTCCCCGCCGATCCCGCCCCTCCTTCGGTGAGTTTCTGTGTCCAGATTTTTTTCACGACTCTTCTACTGGTGCTCCCCTGCCCTTTCCGCGCCTTGTTGTTTGGCTTCCATCATGCATTTTACTTAAAAGCACAGTAAAGTTTCCTTCAGTGAAGTTCTGAATGCTTGATCCGTTGCCGTTGTCATGTGAACATTGAGTGGGTCCTCATCCTTCCAGTCGGTGAAGAAGGAAGGAGGGAGAAGGCTGCTGCTGGCAGGGTGCTCATTAAGTCGGAGGTTCGTGTGTTGATCAGATTCCAGGTGTTGTTCCCCTATATCAGCTATGCTCTGTAGAATCTGTGTTGCTGCTTGCATTAGATCTGGTGAAGAGATGTATTAGGTTATTAAGAAATACAACTTTTTAGGAGGTTAACATATCTTCCTAAGAGCACACGTCTTTTTATAGGTTGAATGTGTCTTGAACAAGATGCTGATGGCTTTGTGTGGAACCTCTCTGTGCATTGTTCTCAGTCTTTATCACTGTCCATGATACATAGTGGAGGTCAGCAGGAAGTGTTTGTGTCATGCATACTTTGATCTTTGTCCTCAGCAAAGGATTCGACTGGTCCACAGGTGGTTCTTGATGATGTAATTCTGCTTGTTATGAAGATGAAGGATCCTCTTGATGTCGTGATTCTTTTGAAAAGCCTGTAGGTGTTGCATGTGGAGGAGGAAATGGCAGAATTGCTTTGTTTTTTTCTTATTTTTAATCTAGAGTCATATCAGATGGAGTTGGATGAGCCTTGGCTAGAAAATATTTAGCATGTCAAGAGAATTGCCTGGATGGGAAGGGAGAGATTCAAGGTGCAGTGGGAGGTAGAAAGTGGACATAATTCCCCCTCGGCTGAAACACATTGACTCAGTGTGCCTTGGATAACGGCCTGACTTTTATTTGAGACCTATGAAGTCTCTTCACAGGACTTCAGCCCACAGGCAAATGCAGCTTCCACAGCACAGAGATGTACAGGTAGCTGTGTGGAATTGGTGGTGGGAAGAAGGATGGTCTGGGGAACTGGGCCTCTGCAGTCACATGTTTTAAAGATATGTGGGTGAAAGGACACCAGGGATGGTGTGAAGGGTTGGAAATGTGAGTGCTGTGAATGTGTGCTGAAAGACTCAAGGGAATGTTTTCCTCCATTCGCAGACCAGTTCCTATCTCTAGGATGAAGCAATGTGGGGTTCTTCTTCCTAAGTTAATTGTCTAGAAGATGTGTATTCCAGCTGCATGGAGAACTCTGGGAACTTTTTGCTATAGTGTTTGCATGTCATCATAATTGTGTCACTTCTATGCCTAATTTTCTACTTGTGACAGATGCCACATGGGAAGTGCAAGCTGTGTATTCAGTGCCTCTAAACAAGGTTGTTTATTATCTACTCTGAGTTACATAACCGAGAAGAGAGTTGTGAGCTCTTCAATTCTGCTGGTGTTAACTTTGTCTCCTTCTTCTGATGATCTGAAAATGGTTCTTTCATGTTTATAGGTGTAAGGAGAGAGACTTCAATCGACATGTTTCTTCAAAATATCTCTGTAATAAATGCTTTTTCTTGTCCCATGGCTAGGGTGGGAAGTCAAATATTATCCATAGTAAGGAGATACTGTCTGAGCAACTTTCCTCTTGGAAGAGTCTCTCTAAATTCTGCAGATGTGTGCTAAGCATGGGAGCAGTGTAGGATTAGGTGGAAGTTTTGGGGGTGAGTGGTGTATGAGTAGGTCCTGGTGGAGACATGGCACGGGTTTTGTTGATCCTCAGGGCTATTTGTGGTGTTCTGAAATGAGCCAGGAAGAGTCTTATGGTGCTCAATGCTGTGGTTTGGACTGAAATGGCCTAGTTTGGGTTCCATATTGCTTTTCATCTTGTGAGGAGTCCATGTGCTGAGGAAAGGTGATGTCACTTTTGAGGGGATACATGGATGTGTGGGTCTTTGACAGAGCTGGTAAAAATATATGGCATATATAGCATTTTCTACTTGTTGGAATAATTGGATGGTACCCAGTAATGTAAGTTGTGATGCCTGGGATCTGAGGAGCTGTGCACACAACCGCTATTCTAATGATGTCTGTATGCAAAATTTACTTCCATGTTATGTTTGGACAGAGAGCAGAAGTCTGTCTGTCCAGAGACAGAGCCGGTGCTAGAGTTCTCTGGGATCTAGTTCAAAATGAATGAATGAATTGTGTCCAGTTCTGTTTGTCCTAGCAGTCAGCTGAGGCCCAGGTTTGTGTTTCCAAGCTTTTCCTTTCTCTTACTGTGCCAGGAATTGACAGTCTGGGCCAATGTAGTGGGCTCCTGTGTGAGGCCTCCTGTGTATTAGTTACAGTCCAGTTTGCTGTGTTGTGTAGGGACTGCAAATGACCCAATCTGCAATGTGAGGCCATGATTGATTCTCTTCTGGTGTTTCCCATTCCTGGCTGGGTTCATGAAGATTTTTAGTCTGTTTGGTTTGGTTTGGGTTACTTGTTTTTTTGTTTGTACTTTGGTCAAGGAGTAAAGCTGATGCTCATTGTGCCTGGCAATCCTGCAAACTCCAAAACATAAAATTATCCAGCATGGAGAGTATCTCTGATCCATCCCATGCAGCTGTACAAGTATGCAGATAATCCTAAAAACAGAGAACAAGAGAATGATTTGTGTTGCAAAGGTCCTTAATGATTCTCTGGTTCAGCCTCCTCTGCCATGGGCAGGGACATCTTCCAGCAGGGCAGGTTGCTCAGAGCCCCACCCAGCCTGACCTTGAATATTTCATTCAAGAAACACAACTTCATAAATGGATGTTTCCCCAAGGTGCTGGTTTTCTCTGTCACCAACATGGAACCAAAATGTTGATATATGTTGATGTTGGAACTAAAGGCTGTGAATGCAGCATGAGGAGAGTGAGAGCTCAGTTCTGTGCCAGGAAAATCAATGACTCAGTGTGGGTTTGGTTGGGAAATGATTTGATTTCATGCTTGGTGCCAAAGGCAGTGCCATTGCTGTTCTGCTCCTGGTTTCTCTGTCATGAAAGACAATGACAGTCCTCCAACAATAACACTTTCCATGGTAACTGCTCCTGTAGAACCTTAATTCTTGTCTAGAACTGCCAATGAATTCTGTGTGAAACCTCCATTATCTGTCTGTAGCTCAATGCCATAATTTGATATAGAGTTTCCTCAGAGTTGTAATTTCCCTTTCTTTCAGGCCTTTGTTTCTAGGAAGGTTGCAGCTCATTTTCACAATTCTGGTCAGTACTTTTAAATATGAAACAGTGACTGATGTATTTCAGCACATCCTTAATTCAGCCACTGAAGACTGAACGGTGTGTGGGGAATAGGAGGCAGAAGGAATAAGAGAATCTGTTGTAATTTGTCAGCAGATTTACCTTGAGAAAGAGGCTGATGAGAAGCTGTTTGAAATGATGGTTTCCTAACTGTGCAAGGTGAGCAGGGCATGCAGTAGAAAAATTTGATGACCTGAGGACAGATTCTTCAAATGAACCCCCCTATCCTGCTGTTCTGTGTGAGTCTTTAGAGTCAAAGTTGCAATTTGAGACCAGAGTGACTTCCAGGTGCCCTCAGGGATGAGTTTTAGGGCCTGCTAGGAAAGTCTAGAAGACTTCACTGTGGGTATCTTTGGCTACTTGTTCTCTTCTATCGCTTCCTCACCTTATCTGATTAATATTTTGGGTTTTTCTGTGGGTTTTTTATTTCAATTTTGTTTTTCTTTGATTTATTCAGTGTGATGTTATATTTTGAATTATCAAGAAGCTATCTTTTATGAGTAATATATGGTGTGATAGTGTCCCATGCTCTTGTCCCAGTAGAAGTCATGAGATATGAGAGAGACTTTGTGTTCTGTTCTTATTGGAAGAAATAGATGTAAATATGACTTTAGTAGATGTTGCATCTCTGTGGAACACAGAATGTGATAAAGATGGGGAGGAGATTACCTTGAAGCCAATGGTTTGATGAGCCATTCTCCATTGGTGACTGCTGATCTTTTAGTGTGGTTGTTTATCATTCCTGTGCTCTAGAATCATTCAGTTCCTGATCATAATGGTGGTGAGCAGACAATTGTACCTCCCTTGTGGGTGTGGCTGAAGTGCATTATCATCTCCTGATCGATTTGACTCATGAGGAGATGGGCACAAGCAAAACCTTCCAGTGGCATGGCGTGGAAGACAAAGCAGACAGGGGAGCTCAGTGTGTGAGGCTGGAGAAGAACTCGGTCATTCCCTTGCTTGTCACACGTCATAGCTAACACCAGCCTGTGCCTGATGGAGTGCTGTGAGATTTGAGTTGCTTCTGTAGAGCAAGGGAGGCCTACAAAATGTTCTTGCATCTGTACATTTCCATATGTTTGTAACTCTTGCGGTGTTTGTTGTCATGAGCTTGTGCTCAGCGTGTCTGACCTTATGTGGAAGGTCTCCTCTGTCCCAGCTGCCCGAGTGCAGCTGCAGTTCCCACACACACCTGTGATGTTTCCAGCTGTACAGAGGAAGGGTTTCATGAGCACTCCTGCTGTGCTCACCCAGGAACACTTTGTCTGTGTTGTAAAATGCAGAAGCATGTCGGCTGCAGCTGTAAAAGTGCAGAGTGGCCACCCAGCCCAGCCAAGACTTCCATGAGCATACCAGGGGCCAGTGGGAGAACGTGTGCAGTGTCCCCCAGGCCATCACCCACAGGAACATGCTGGGCAATCACCTGGAGGCTGTGAAAGGGCTGAGGAACAGGCTGGAGAGTCACCTCCAAAGAGTCACAGACAGTGGCTCAATGTCCCGGTGGAAAGCAGTGACTTGTGCTGTCCCTGAAGGGTCCTGACTGGACCCAGTTCTGTTCATGCCTTCATGGACAGTGCATTGAGTGCACCTTCAGCCCATGTGCAGCTGGCACCAATTGGAGCTGATTCCGGGAGGGCAGAGCTGCCACTGAGGGATAGGCTGGAGAAGAGGCCCCTTGCAACCATCATGAAGTGGAACAAAGTGCAAGGTCCTGCAGCTGTGGTGGGGCAATCCCCAGTTTGAAGAGAGGGTCAGGGACATGGAAGAGCTTTGCAGAGAAGCACTTTGGGTCATTGGTGGTTGATAAGATGGGATGTGAGCTGCCAATGGGCACCTGCTTCTCAAATGGTGTCCTGCACTGCATGATAAATACTCTGTCCAGCAGGTTGAGGGTGGTCCTTGCCCCCTCTAAACTCACTTTGTGAGAGCATAGACTGCATGCAGATCTTGGGCTGATATCCCAAAGGGACATGTTAGAGTCCCTAGAAGGATCATGGAAGTGGCCTTAGTGTTTGAATATTTCTGCAATGGAGAAGGACTGAAGGAGGTGAGGTTTTTAAGCATAGAGAAATGATCGCTCTCTGTAGACTTTTGAAAGCCTTTCACTCTTTCAATATGTGAATAAACTTATAGGAAAGATTTGGTGAGGTTTTTTTATGAGGGCCAGCGGCCATAATTCAGTAGACTTTTGTTTTTAACGAAAAGAAGGGAGGTTTTGATTAGGAGAAATCTTTTCAGTGTGGGTTGTATGGAAATGGAAGATATATCCCACAGAAGTTTTGGATTTGCCTCCAACATTGAAGACTATCTGAAATTTTTCCTGCTCATGGCAGAGTTTTGGATTAAATTACCATTAATAAAAATTTCAAATGGAAAGTGAAAACATTGGCTCGATGAAGGACTGAGAGTTGCTCTGCATTTTCCATTGTCAGCTGCTCAGATATGGATGAATGAAAGAACTCAGATGAAGCAACTTTGATGAGTCCGAAACAAAAAAGTAAATGTCTTTCTCCTATTTTGGCATCGGGGTTGCTTACATTGCTTTAGGCTGGTCTGTAGCTGAAACTAATTTAACCCTGGCAATGAAAACAGAATTTAAGAAAAATATGAAAATGCTCTTGAAGTCTTTCCCATATTATAATTTATTGCTGGTGTAAATGTGCTGCGATTATATTAAGAGGAGCTGAATTCCATTCTTTACTGCCCTGCCATGAATATTTGCTTCTGACTGTTGAAGGTGACTCAAAAGAATGCCCTAAAATCACCCGAGATCACATCTGAGATAGAAAGGCCTTGGTGTCGAATTAAGGAAGAGCTTCAGCGCTGTCTGTCGGCGGTGGCGGCGGAGCCCGGGCCCGGTGCCGCCGCCGAGCCCCGCCCAAGCCGGGCCCCCTTGAGCGCGGCCGTCCGGCGGCTGCAGTGGCGCGGCGGCGCCTCCGGGTGCCGCTGTTGGCCGCCGCCGAGCGGCGCTGGAGCCGCCGCCGCCGCCGCCGCAGCGTCCTGCCCCCGCAGGCTGCTCGCTCGCCCGGCGCCGGCCGCAGCGGCAGCGGCACCGCCACCGGCAGCAGCGGCGGCGGCGGCGAGAGGCGGGGAGAGGCGGCCCGAGCGGGCTGGCTGCGCTGCGGCGGCCCCTGCGCTGCGTGGCGAGAGCGGCTGCAAGGGAAGCGGGGCAGCGGCGGGAGGCAGGAGCGCGGCGAGCGCCGGCGGCAGAGAATGGCGGTGAGGCGGCGGCAGAGGCGCGGGCCGGGCGGCGGGCGAGCGCTGCTGGCCGCGGTGCTGCTGTGCGTGTGGGGCCGGGCGGCGGCCGAGCGGCTCCGCTACGCCATCCCCGAGGAGCTGGGCAGAGGCTCGCTCGTGGGGCCGCTGGCGCGGGACCTGGGGCTCAGCGCGGACGAGCTGCCGGCGCGCAAGCTGCGCCTGAGCGAGGAGAAGCAATACTTCACGGTGAGTGAGGAGAACGGGAACCTGTACGTGAACGAGAGGCTGGACCGGGAGGAGATTTGCGGCGAGTCACCGACCTGCTCTGTCAGCTTCGAGGCGCTGGTGAACAACCCGCTGAACATTTTCCACGTCGACGTGACGATCGAGGACGTGAACGACAATTCACCCGCCTTCACCAAGGCCGTTTTGGACCTCGAGATCGGTGAATGGATCTCTCCTGGTGCTCGTTTTCCCCTGGAGATGGCCCGAGATGAGGACGCAGGAAGCAACTCACTGCTGGCTTACCAGCTCACCAGCAACCCATCGTTCTCACTGTCTATGCAGGATAAGCCAGGTGAAAACAAGCAGCCAGAATTAATACTGGAGAGAGGGTTGGACCGTGAGGTGCAAAGCGCCTTTGAGCTAGTGCTAACGGCAGTGGATGGTGGGGATCCTGCGAGGTCCGGGACTATCCAGGTTCGCATCAACGTGACAGATGCAAATGACAACCCGCCCGTGTTCAGTAAACGCCTCTACGAGGCGCGAGTTGCAGAGAATTTACCAGTGGAGACAGTGGTGCTGCGGGTACGGGCGACGGATGCTGACGCAGGCTCCAACGGGCGAGTGTCCTACTCCTTTGGGAGCGTCCCGGAAGCCGTCAGGGCGTTGTTCACTGTCGACAGTGAGACTGGGGAAATTAGAACAGCGGGTCTCCTCGATTTCGAGGAGAAGAATAAATATATGTTCGGCGTAGAGGGGAGAGACGGCGGCGGGCTCAGCAGTCACTGCGAAGTGCAGATCTACATCACGGATGAGAACGACAACATGCCTGAAATCACGATTCTGTCGCTCTCAAGCCCGGTGCCCGAGGATTCTCCGACAGGCACCGTGGTGGCCCTCCTGAAAGTGCGGGACAGAGACTCCGGCGAGAACGGTCAGGTGTCGTGCGAGCTGTCGGGAGAGGCGCCGCTGTCGATCGTGGCGTCGTCGGGCGGCTCGTACAAGGTGGTGACGGCGGGCGCGCTGGACCGAGAGCAGGCGTCCGAGCACCGCGTGACGGTGGTGGCCCGGGACCGGGGCAGGCCGGCGCTGTGGAGCAGCACGGAGCTGGTGCTGGAGGTGTCGGACGTGAACGACAACGCGCCGGTGTTCGAGGAGGCGGCGTACAGCGCGTACGTGGCGGAGAACAACGCGGCGGGCGCGCTGGTGCTGCGCGTGCAGGCGCGGGACGCGGACGCGGGCGCCAACGGGCGCGTGAGCTACTGGCTGGCGGGCGGCAGCGCGGGCGCGGCGGGCGCGGCGCCGCTCGTGTCGGTGGAGGCGCGGAGCGGCGCGCTGTACGCGCAGCGCTCCTTGGACTACGAGCAGTGCCGGGAGTTCACGCTGGCGGTGCGGGCGCAGGACGGCGGCTCGCCGGCGCGCAGCTCCACGGCCACGGTGCGCGTCTTCGTGCTGGACCGCAACGACAACGCGCCCCGGGTGCTGTGGCCGGCGGCGGCGGCGGCGGGCGAGGCGGCGGCAGGGGCGCCGCCTCCTTTCGAGGTGGTGCCGCGTTCAGCCGAGGCCGGCTACCTGGTGGCCAAGGTGGTGGCGGTGGACGCGGACGCGGGGCGCAACGCGTGGCTGTCGTACGAGCTGGTGCAGGCGTCGGAGCCGGCGCTGTTCCGCGTGGGGCTGCACAGCGGCGAGGTGCGCACGGCGCGGGCCGTGTCCGAGCGGGACGCGGCCAAGCAGCGAGTGGTGGCCGTGGTGAAGGACCACGGGCAGCCGGCGCTGTCGGCCACGGCCACGCTGCACGTGGTGCTGGCCGAGAGCTTGCAGGAGGCGCTGCCGGAGCTGAGCGAGCGGGCGGCGGGCGCCGAGGCGGCGGCGGCGGCGGCCGAGCTGCAGTTCTACCTGGTGCTGGCGCTGGCGCTGCTCTCGGCGCTCTTGGTGCTGAGCGTGGCGCTGGCCGTGCTGGCGCGGCTGCGCCGGGCCGGGCCGCCCGCCGTGCTGCGCTGCCTGGGCGCGCAGCGCTTCTCGGTGGCCGGCGCCGCCTTCCCGGCCGACTTCTGCGAGGGCACCTTGCCCTACTCCTACAACCTGTGCGTGGCGGCGCCGGCCCGCGCCGTGCCCGAGGCCGCTTGGCCGCCGCCGCCGCCTCCGCCGGTGCCCGTCCTGTCGGCGGAGGAGCTTCTGGGCGGCGATTCCTGCGAGAAGCCGAGCCTGAACAGCAACGCCCTTACGGGAGAGCCTCCCGCCAATCCCGATGCACCGCAGGTGTGTAATGCTGAGCTCTTGTTCTCTTATTGAGGCTTTCGTATCATCTTCCTTTCCCCCTCGTTTTCTCGGCATGTTGTCCATGAGAAATCCTCATTAGCGTCCCCATCTAGCCGCGGAAATTTGTGCTCTTTCCTTGGCATCGGCTTCCATTTCAGCCGAGATGTTTTGACTGTAACTCTCTTTTTGACTTGAAGCATTGTTCCCCTGTTTTCTGGGGTTATATTGTTGTGGGATGCACACGCCTGTCTACATGAATTACGGAAATTAATTCAGAAAATGAATTAAAGAAAGGTCTATCCCGCTTCCATGGAAAGCAGGAGGCTAGCAGTAGCACCTGCTTCTTCCTTGGTAACAAAGTGAAATTCAGTGAAAGACGTTTTGTCTTCAAAACTCATGCTCTTTAAATTAAAATGCATTTCCAGCATTGAACTTGGTTTTTTACTGTTTAGGAGACACGCTGATTCTGCGTGATGGAATTGGAGAGAAAAGAAAATCCACAGAGAAATGATGTTGTAGTTATTTTCCTGATTTGATTCAGAAAGAGTGAATTTGAAACTTGTCCATAGCTTTCCACAAATATGTTTATGAATGGTTGAGTTTATCTCTTTTGTTTGATGGGGGTTTTTTTTCCTATTTGACTCACAAAGGAAAGGTGTGCAGCGTGTTATGTTCTGCATCCTGAGTGAAAGAAAAGAATATCCCACGATTTGGGGACGGGAGGATAATAGTGGGCCGTCTTCCTTTTTGCATCCTGGTTGGCAGTTCTCTGGTTTACTCTTCATGATATTTAATTCATACAGAGGTGAAGGTGCAAAAAGGTTTGTTTCAGATATTGAGGTTTAGATTTATTGGAGATGTCGGGGCTTTGGAGAATAGTAGGTTTTTAAACTTCGGATTTTTACAAGGATAGACATCTGAGAGTATCAAGTATCAAGGAGATTAGCCAAATGACAGATCAGGCACTTGAATCAAACTCATTTGTACATTTTTCATGGGTCAGCAGAGTTTCAATTAGGCAGCTATACTTTTCTTCTACCGTTCTACATACTTTCCTTGGTAATGTTGTACCAATCTGATTAAAAAATCCTTTTCCTGATATACTGTCTTAGTACACTTCAATGCTTTGCAGGTTGATTCTTGATAAATTCTTTTTCTTGTGGCTATACAATTACTTGATGCGGTGTAAATAGTAAGGAAACACTAAATTTAACAGACGATCTTGATTCCGTCAAGTTTTCCTTTGAGAATATTAGCTACATCTTTATTTATACCTGTAACAATCATATGACAATTAGCTCCCTGAGTTCAAGAATCGCACAATTGTTCTCGTCCCGCTTGTGTTAATGAGCCTGATTGCTCAGGCTATCGGTGTGTGTGGGCGTGTATCTAATGTTTTCAACCTCGGACCCCGTTGCTGAAGAGGTTTTTGAACAAAGAGGATAAAACTAATGGTAATCTAGAGCTTGAAATGGGGAAAAATATGCTTTAATATACATATATTGCCGTTAGTAAGTTATTAGTACCTCCTGCGACTGAAACAGCATGCCCACGGAATTCCTCGACATTACTCCCGATGGTGGTCCCCTGAAGGACCAAAGCAGAGATCGGCTGGAGAAAAGGCGGTGCAGCAGGTCACCGCTGCACGGGAAAATTGTCTCCGCGGCAAATGTCCATTCCCCGCGAGCTGCCCGTGGGCAGAGCGGGCAGAGCTCGGCGGCGCTCGGTGCCTGCAGTGCCGGGAGGAGGCTGCGGGCGCCGCTGCTGACCGAGAGGAGCGAGAGGAGCTCGGAGCGCCGCAGCCCCGCCCGCTGCGGATCCGCTCGATCACTCGCTCGCCGGATTCGTGGCCCGGCGGGAGGACGGTCAGTGATCATCCCCGCGGTACGGAACCGTGCTGCAGCGAGCGGAGGGACTGCCGGCGGCGGAGCGGCCGGGGCAGCGAGCTGGGGAAGGACAGTGAGGCAGATCGGCGGTCTGCGGTGGGGCTCTGCTCGGGGTGTTGGCGTGCTGCTGCGGAGATGTGCGGGGCGGGGAGGCGCTGGGGCCGGCGGCAGCGAGCTCTGCTCTGGGCTGTGCTGCTGGCAGCGTGGGAGGCGGCGTGGGGGCAGCTGCGCTACTCCGTGCCCGAGGAGATGCCCAAGGGATCGTTCGTGGGCGACGTGGCCCAGGACCTGGGGCTGCAGCTGCCGGAGATCAGAGACCGGGGAATTCGTATCTTTGACAAAGGTAGGACGCAGTATTTCGCTTTGCACGGGAAGACGGGACATTTAGTGACGGCGGAGAGGATTGACAGAGAGCAGCTGTGCGAACGTGTGCAGCAATGCGTGCTGCGCTGTGAGCTGATAATGGAAGGACAGATGCAGGTTTACGAAATCGAAGTGGGAATCACGGACATTAATGACAACTCTCCGAGCTTTCGAGAGGCAGAAAAAGAATTGAGAGTGAGTGAGACGACAGCCCCAGGATCGCGATTTCCTCTGGCCGAGGCTCATGACCCCGATACGGGCCGGAATTCCCTGCAGAGCTACGAGCTGAGCGGCGACGAGCATTTCTCGCTGGCCGTGCAGGCGGGCCCCGGCGGCGATCAGCGTCCCGAGCTGGTGCTGGCGAAGGCGCTGGACCGGGAGGAGGCGGCGTTTCACGAGCTGGTGCTGAGGGCGATGGACGGCGGCGATCCGGCACGGACGGGCACGGCTCGGATCCGTGTGACGGTGCTGGACGCGAACGACAACGCGCCCGTGTTCAGCCAGGCGGAGTACACGGTGCGTGTGCCCGAGGACGTGCCCGTGGGCTCTGTCCTCGTCACCGTTAGTGCAAATGACCCCGACGAGGGGTCGAATGGACACATGAAATACTTGTTCAAGAAAATCACAGACAAAGCCTCGCAGATTTTCCGATTGGACAGCGACATGGGAGCAGTCAGCCTGCTACGAAGCTTGGACTTTGAGGAAGGCAATTCCTACGAGCTGGAGGTGCAGGCACATGACGGGGGTGGCCTTTCCGACACTGCCAAAATTGTGGTTACAGTGACAGATGTGAATGATAACGCCCCTGAACTCACTGTGTCGTCGGCGCTGAGTGAGATATCTGAAGATGCGCCGTCGGGGACTGTAGTCGCCCTGCTCCACGTGGAGGACCGGGATTCGGGGGCGAATGGCGAGATACGGTGCTCGCTCGAAGGGGGCGTCCCCTTCCGGTTGGAGAAATCTTTTGGAGCGTACTACCGTGTGGTGACAGCGAGAGAGCTGGACCGGGAGCAGGTGTCGGAGTACAACGTGACGGTGCGAGCGGTCGACGGTGGGTCGCCGGCGCTGCAGAGCAGCGCGGTGCTGGCGCTGCGGGTGCTGGACGTGAACGACAACGCGCCGGTGTTCGCGGAGGAGCGCTATAGCGCGCGGCTGGCGGAGAACAACGCGGCGGGCGCGCTGGTGCTGAGGGTGCGCGCCACGGACGCGGACTGGGGGCAGAACGCGCGCGTGCGCTACCGGCTGGCGGAGGGGCGGGTGCGGGGCGCGCCGCTGTCGTCGTTCGTGTCGGTGCAGGCGGAGACGGGCGCGCTGTACGCGCTGCGCTCCTTCGACTACGAGCAGCTGCGCGAGCTGCAGCTGTGGGTGCGTGCGGAGGACGGCGGCGCGCCGGCGCTGGGCAGCAACGTGTCGGTGCGGCTGCAGATCGTGGACGAGAACGACAACGCGCCGCAGGTGCTGTACCCGCCGGCGGCGGCAGCTCTGGGCTCGGGCGCCGCGTGGTCGGGCGTGGAGCTGGCGCCGCGCTGGTCGGAGGCCGGCGCGCTGGTGGCCAAGGTGGTGGCGGTGGACGCGGACGCGGGGCAGAACGCGTGGCTGTCCTACGAGCTGGCCAAGGCCACGGAGCCGGGGCTGTTCCGCGTGGGGCTGCACAGCGGCGAGGTGCGCACGGCGCGCTCGCCGCTGGCCCGCGACGCGGCGCGCCACAGCCTGGTGGTGCTGGTGAAGGACCACGGGCGGCCGGCGCTGTCGGCCACGGCCACGCTGAGCGTGGTGCTGGCCGAGAGCGTGGCCGAGCTGCTGGCCGAGCTGGGCAGCGCGGCCGACGAGGCGGCGGCGCCGGGCGAGCCGGCCGCCAGCCTGACGCGCTGGCTCGTGCTGGCCGTGGCCGCTGTGTCGTGCCTCTTCGTGGCCTTCCTGCTGCTGCTGCTGGCGCTGCGCCTGCGGCGCTGGCGCCGCCAGCAGCTGCTGCCGGCGGACAGCGGCGCCCTGCGCGGCGTGCCCGTGTCGCACTTCGTGGGCATCGACGGCGTGCGCGCCTTCCTCCAGTCCTACTCGCACGAGGTGTCGCTCACGGCCGACTCGCGCAAGAGCCAGCTGCGCTTCTCGGCCGGCAGCTGCTGCGACACCCTCCCGGCCCGGCCGCCGCCCGACGAGCCCGCGCCGCTGCTCGGGGACCACGATCCCGCCGGCGCCCTCCCCGCCGATCCCGCCCCACCATCGGTGAGTTACATATGTCCAGATTTTCTCCACGACTCTTTCTCCTGATGCTCCCCTGCGCTTTCCCCACTGTGTTCTCTGGCTTCCATTGTACATTGTACTTAAAAGCACGGTAAAATTTCCTTCAGTGAAGTTCTCTATGCTCAATCCCGTTGCTGTTGTCATGTGAACATGGGGTGGGTCCTCAGTCTTCCAGGAAGTGAAGAAGGAAGGAGGGAGAAGGCTGCTGCTGGCATGGTGTTGTTTAAGTCGGAGTTTTGGGTATTGATTAGGTTCCAGGTGTTGTTCCTCTATATCAGCTGTGCTCTGTAGAATCTGTGTTGCTGCTGGCATTACATCTTGTTAAGGGATGGATCACATTATTAAGGAACACAACTTTTTACGAGCCTCATGTGTCTTCCCAACAGCACACATTTATCACACTCCATGATACATAGTGGAGGTCAGGAGAAAGTGTTTGTGTCATCCATACTTTGATCTTTGTCCTCAGCAAAGGATTGGACCAGGCCACAAGTGGTTCTTGAAGTTGTGTGTCTCCTTGTTACGAAGATGAAGGATCCTCTTGATGTCGTGATTCTTTGAAAAGCCCATGGGGGGCTGCCTGTGGAGGGGAAATGGAAGAACTGCTTTGTTTTTTTCTTATTTTTCAAGATAGAGCCAAATCAGATAGAGCTGGGTGAGCCTTGGCTAGAAAATATTTAGCATGGCAAGAGAATTGCCTGGATGGCAATGGAGACATACAACATGAAGTGGGAGATACAAGGTGGACATAATTCCCCCTGAGGTGAGACTCAGTGTGCCTTGGAAGACTGCTCAGCTTTTCCTTTGAGACCTATGAAGTCTCTTCACAGGGCTTCAGCCCGCAGGCAAATGCAGCTTCCACAGCACGGAGATGTACAGGTAGCTGTGTGGAATTGGTGGTGGGAAGAAGGATGGTCTGGGGAACTGGGCCTCTGCTGTCACATGTTTTAAAGATATGTGGGTGAACGGACACCATGGATGGTGTGAAGGGTTGGAAATGTGAGTGCTGTGAATGTGTGCTGAAAGACTCAAGGGAATGTTTTCCTCCATTCCCTGACCTGTTCCTATCTCTAGGATGAAGCAATGTGTGGTTCTTCTTTCTAAATTAATTTTCTAGAAGATGTGTATTCCAGCTGCATGGAGAACTCTGGGGACTTCTTGCGATAGTGTTTGCATGTCATCATAATTGTGTCACTTCTAAGCCTAATTTTGTACTTGTGACAGATGCCACATGGGAAGTGCAAGCTGTGTATTCAGTGCCTCTAAACAAGGTTGTTTATTATCTACTCTGAGTTACATAACCGAGAAGAGAGTTGTGAGCTCTTAAATTCTGCTGGTGCTAATTTTGTCTCCTTTTTCTGATGATCTGAAAAAGATTCTTTCATGTTTATAGGTGAAAGGAGAGAGATTTCCATCGACATGTTTCTTGAAAATGTCTCTGTAATAAATGCTTTTTCTTGTCCCATGCCTTGGGTGGGAAGTCAAATATTATCCATAGTAAGGAGATACTGTCTGAGCAACTTTCCTCTTGGGGGAGTCTCTCTAAATTCTGCAGATGTGTGCTAAGCATGGGAGCAGTGAAGGGTTAGGAGGGAGTGTTGGGGGTGAGTGGTGTATGAGGAGGTCCTGGTGGAGACATGGCATGGGTTTTGTTGATCCTCAGGGCTTTTTCTGGTGTTCTAAAATGAGCCAGGAGGAGTCTTATGGTGTTCAATGGTGTGGTTTGGACTGAAATGGCCTAGTTTGGGTTCCATATTGCTTTGCATCTTGAGAGGAGTCCATGTGCTGGGGAATGGGGTTGTCACCTCTGAGGTGATACGTGGATGCGTGGGTCTTTGACAGAGCTGGTAAAAATATATGTCATATATAACATTTCCCATTTGTTCAAATAACTGGGAGGAACCCAATAACTTAAGTTGTGATGCCTGGGATCTGAGGAGCTGTGCACACAAACTCTATTCTAATGATGTCTGTATGCAAAATTTACTTCCATGTTATGGTTGGACAGAGGGAAGAAGTCTGTCTGTCCAGAGACAGGGCCGGTGCTGGATTTCACTGGGATCTAGTTCAAAATGAATGAATGAATTGTGTCCAGTTCTGTTTGTCCTAGCAGTCAGCTGAGGCCCAGGTTTGTGTTTCCAAGCTTTTCCTTTCTCTTACTGTGCCAGGAATTGACAGTCTGGGCCAATGTAGTGAGCTCCTGTGTGAGGCCTCCTGTGTATTAGTTACAGTCCAGTTTGCTGTGTTGTGTAGGGACTGCAAATGACCCAATCTGCATTGTGAGGCCATGATTGATTCTCTTCTGGTGTTTCCCATTCCTGGCTGGGTTCATGAAGATTTTGTCTGTTTGGTTTGGTTTGGGTTGCTTGTTTTTTTGTTGGTACTTTGGTCAAGCAGTAAAGCTGATGCTCATTGTGCCTGGCAATCCTGCAAACTCCAAAACATAAAATTAGCCAGCATGGAGAGTATCTCTGATCCATCCCATGCAGCTGTACATGTATTAATGGAATCCTGGAAACAGAGAACAAGAGAATGGTTTTGTTGCAATGGACCTTAAAGATCCCCTGGTTCAGCCTCCTCTGCCATGGGCAGGGACATCTTCCAGCAGGGCAGGTTGCTCAGAGCCCCACCCAGCCTGACCTTGAATATTGCATTCAAGAAACACAACTTCATAAACGGATGTTTCCCAAGGGGCTGGTTTTCTCTGAGGCCAACATGGAACCAAAATGTTGGTGTATGTTGATGTTGGAACTAAAGGCTGTGAATGTAGCATGAGGAGAGTGAGAGCTCAGTTCTGTGCCAGGAAAATCAATGACTCAGTGTGGGTTTGGTTGGGAAATGATTTGATTTCATGCTTGGTGCCAAAGGCAGTGCCATTGCTGTTCTGCTCCTGGTTTCTCTGTCATGAAAGACAATGACAGTCCTCCAACAATAACACTTTCCATGGTAACTGCTCCTGTAGAACCTTAATTCTTGTCTAGAACTGCCAATGAATTCTGTGTGAAAACTCCATTATCTGTCTGTAGCTCGATGCCATAATTTGATGCAGAATTTCCTCAGAGTTGTAATTACCCTTTCTTTCAGGCCTTTGTTTCTAGGAAGGTTGCAGCTCATTTTCACAATTCTGGTCAGTACTTTTAAATATGAAACAGTGACTGATGTATTTCAGCACATCCTTACTTCAGCCACTGAAGACTGAACGGTGTGTGGGGAATAGGAGGCAGAAGGAATAAGAGAATCTGTTTCAATTTGTCAGCAGATTTACCTTGAGAAAGAGGCTGATGAGAAGCTGTTTGAAATGATGGTCTCCTAACTGTGCAAGGTGAGCAGGCCATGCAGTAGAAAAAGTTCCTGAGCTGAGGACAGATTCTTCAAATGAACCCCCCTATCCTGCTGTTCTGTGTGAGTCTTTATGGTCAAAGATGCAGCTGGAGACCTGAGTGACTTCCAGGTGCCCTCAGGGATGAATTTTAGGGCCTGCAATAGAGGTCTAGAAGACTTCACTGTGAGCATCTCTGACTACTTGTACTCATCTAATGCTTACCTTGTGTGATTCATGTTTTGGGTTTTTCTGTGGGTTTTTTGCTTCATTTTGTTTTTCCTTGATTTACTCAGTATGTGGGTATATTTTGAATTATCAAAAAGCTATCTTTTATGAACAACATATGGTGTGTTAGTGTCCCTTGCTCTTGTTCCAGTGGGAGTCCCTTGCTCTGCTTCCAGTGGAAGGCATGAGATATGAGAGAGACTTTGTGTTCTGTTCTTATTGGAAGAAATAGATGTAAATATGACTTTAGTAGATGTTGCATCTCTGTGGAACACAGAATGTGATAAAGATGGGGAGGAGATTCTCTTGAAGCCAATGGTTTGATGAGCCATTCTTTGTTGAGTGACTGCTGATCTTTTAGTGTGGTTGTTTATCATTCCTGTGCTCTAGAATCATTCAGTTCCTGATCATAATGGTGGTGAGCAGACAATTGTACCTCCCTTGTGGGTGTGGCTGAAGTGCATTATCATCTCCTGATCGATTTGACTCATGAGGAGATGGGCACAAGCAAAACCTTCCAGTGGCATGGCGTGGAAGACAAAGCAGACAGGGGAGCTCAGTGTGTGAGGCTGGAGAAGAACTTGGTCATTCCCTTGCTTGTCACATGTCATAGCTAACACCAGCCTGTGCCTGATGGAGTGCTGTGAGATTTGAGTTGCTTCTGTAGAGCAAGGGAGGCCTACAAAATGTTCTTGCTTCTGTACATTTCCATATGTTTGTAATTCTTGCAGTGTTTGTTGTCATGAGCTTGTGCTCAGCGTGTCTGACCTTATGTGGAAGGTCTCCTCTGTCCCAGCTGCCCGAGTGCAGCTGCAGTTCCCACACACACCTGTGATGTTTCCAGCTGTGCAGAGGAAGGGTTTCATGAGCACTCCTGCTGTGCTCACCCAGGAACACTTTGTCTGTGTTGTAAAATGCAGAAGCATGTCGGCTGCAGCTGTCAAAGTGCAGAGCGGCCACCCAGCCCAGCCAAGACTTCCATGAGCAGACCAGGGGCCAGTGGGAGAACGTGTGCAGTGTCCCCCAGGCCATCACCCAGAGGAACATGTTGGGCAATCACCTGGAGGCTGTTAAAGGGCTGAGGAACAGGCTGGAGAGTCACCTCCAAAGAGTCACAGACAGTGGCTCAATGTCCCGGTGGAAAGCAGTGACTTGTGCTGTCCCTGAAGGGTCCTGACTGGACCCAGTTCTGTTCATGCCTTCATGGACAGTGCATTGAGTGCACCTTCAGCCCATGTGCAGCTGGCACCAATTGGAGCTGATTCCGGGAGGGCAGAGCTGCCACTGAGGGATAGGCTGGGGAAGAGGCCCCTTGCAACCATCATGAAGTGGAACAAAGTGCATGGTCCTGCAGCTGTGGTGGGGCAATCCCCAGTTTAAAGAGAGGGTCAGGGATATGGAAGAGCTTTGCAGAGAAGCACTTTGGGTCATTGGTGGGTGATAAGATGGCATGTGAGCTGCCAATGGGCACCTGCTGCTCAAATGGTGTCCTGCACTGCATGACAAACACTCTGCCCAACACGTCAAGGGTGTTCCTTCCCCCCCTCCAAACTCTTTTTGTGAGAGCGTAGACTGCATTCAGATCTTGGGCCAATATCCCAGATGGACATGTTAGAGTCACCAGAAGGATCATATTATTAGCCTGAGGGTTGGTATATGTCTGCAGTGCCGAAAGAATGAAGGATTTGATGTCTTCAAGCATAGAGAATGACAGCTCTGTGTAGACTTTTGAAAATATTTCACTCTTTCAGTATATGAATAAACTTATAGAAACATCTGGCGAGTATTTTTGATGAGGGCTAGTGGTCATAGTTCAGCAGACTATTGTTTTTCACTAAATGACGGGAGGTTTTGATTAGGAGAAATCTTTTTAGTGTGGGTTGTATGAAAATGGAAGATATTGCCCAGAGAAGTTTTGGATTTGCCTCCAGCATTTCAGTCTACCTGAAAGTATTCCTGTTCATGGCAGAGTTTTGGATTAAATTACCATTAATAAAAATTTCAGATGGAAACTGAGAATATTGTTTGGCTCTATGAAGGACTGAGTATTTCATTGCATTTTCCATTGCTCAGATATGGATGAATGAAAGAACTCAGATGAAGCAACTTTGATGAGTCAGTAAGAAAACAGTAAATGTGATTCTGCTATCTTGGCATAGGAGTTGTTTAAATTGCTTTAGGCTGGTCTATAGCTGAAACTAGTTCAACCCAGGTAATGAAAGCACATTTCAAGTCAAGTACGAAAACGTTATTTAAGTTTTTTCTATATTATCATTTATTGCTGGTGTAAATGGGCTGTGATTTTATTAAGAGGAGCTCAATTCCATTCTTTACTGACCTGCCATGAATATTTGCTTCTTACTGTTGAATGTGACCCGAGAAAATGCTCTAAAATCACCCGGCACTTCTATCTCTGATAGAAGGCCTTGGTGTCGAATTAAGGAAGAGCTTCTGCTCTTGCTGTCGGCGGTGGCGGCGGAGCCCGGGCCCGGTGCCGCCGCCGAGCCCCGCCCAAGCCGGGCCCCCTTGAGCGCGGCCGTCCGGCGGCTGCAGTGGCGCGGCGGCGCCTCCGGGTGCCGCTGTTGGCCGCCGCCGAGCGGCGCTGGAGCCGCCGCCGCCGCCGCCGCAGCGTCCTGCCCCCGCAGGCTGCTCGCTCGCCCGGCGCCGGCCGCAGCGGCAGCGGCACCGCCACCGGCAGCAGCGGCGGCGGCGGCGAGAGGCGGGGAGAGGCGGCCCGAGCGGGCTGGCTGCGCTGCGGCGGCCCCTGCGCTGCGTGGCGAGAGCGGCTGCAAGGGAAGCGGGGCAGCGGCGGGAGGCAGGAGCGCGGCGAGCGCCGGCGGCAGAGAATGGCGGTGAGGCGGCGGCAGAGGCGCGGGCCGGGCGGCGGGCGAGCGCTGCTGGCCGCGGTGCTGCTGTGCGTGTGGGGCCGGGCGGCGGCCGAGCGGCTCCGCTACGCCATCCCCGAGGAGCTGGGCAGAGGCTCGCTCGTGGGGCCGCTGGCGCGGGACCTGGGGCTCAGCGCGGACGAGCTGCCGGCGCGCAAGCTGCGCCTGAGCGAGGAGAAGCAATACTTCACGGTGAGTGAGGAGAACGGGAACCTGTACGTGAACGAGAGGCTGGACCGGGAGGAGATGTGCGGCGAGTCAGCGACCTGCTCCGTCAGCTTCGAGGCACTGGTACACAACCCGCTGAACGTTTTCCAAGTAGAGGTGGCGATCGAGGATGTGAACGACAACTCCCCGACCTTCAGTAAGACTGCTCTGGAGCTCGAGATCGGTGAATGGATCCTTCCTGGTGCTCGTTTTCCGCTGGAGATGGCCCGGGATGAGGACGCAGGAAGCAACTCGCTGCTGACTTACCAGCTCACCAGCAACCCGTTCTTCTCTTTGGCCGTGAGAGAAAACCCCGACGGAAGGAATCAGCCGGAATTAGTGCTGGACAGGACTCTGGACCGGGAGAAGCAGAACTTCTTTGAACTGGTCCTGACGGCAGTGGATGGCGGGGAGCCCGCGAGATCCGGTACTGTCCAAGTTCGCGCAAACATTACTGATGCAAATGACAACCCGCCCGTGTTCAGCAAAAGAGTCTATGAGCAGAGAGTAGCAGAGAATCTTTTAGTGGGGTCTCTGGTGCTGAGGGTACAGGCGACAGATGCAGATACGGGCTCCAATGGGCGGGTCTCCTATGCATTCAGCAACGTCCCGGACAGCATCCGTGCTTTGTTCACTCTAGACAGCAACAGCGGTGAGGTCAGAACAGCAGGTACCCTTGATTTCGAGGAGAAGAATAAATACATCTTCAACCTGGAGGCGACGGACGGTGGCGGTTTAACTGCTCACTGCAAGGTTCAAATCGATATCACGGACGAGAACGACAACGCCCCTGAAGTCACGATACTCTCGCTGTCGAGTCCTGTGCCCGAGGATGCCCCAACTGGCACCGTGGTGGCCGTGTTGAAAGTGCGCGACAGAGACTCGGGCGAGAATGGTCAGGTGTCATGCGAGCTGTCGGGAGAGGCGCCGCTGTCGATCGTGGCGTCGTCGGGCGGCTCGTACAAGGTGGTGACGGCGGGCGCGCTGGACCGAGAGCAGGCGTCCGAGCACCGCGTGACGGTGGTGGCCCGGGACCGGGGCAGGCCGGCGCTGTGGAGCAGCGCGGAGCTGGTGCTGGAGGTGTCGGACGTGAACGACAACGCGCCGGTGTTCGAGGAGGCGGCGTACAGCGCGTACGTGGCGGAGAACAACGCGGCGGGCGCGCTGGTGCTGCGCGTGCAGGCGCGGGACGCGGACGCGGGCGCCAACGGGCGCGTGAGCTACTGGCTGGCGGGCGGCAGCGCGGGCGCGGCGGGCGCGGCGCCGCTCGTGTCGGTGGAGGCGCGGAGCGGCGCGCTGTACGCGCAGCGCTCCTTGGACTACGAGCAGTGCCGCGAGTTCACGCTGGCGGTGCGGGCGCAGGACGGCGGCTCGCCGGCGCGCAGCTCCACGGCCACGGTGCGCGTCTTCGTGCTGGACCGCAACGACAACGCGCCCCGGGTGCTGTGGCCCGCGGCGGCGGCGGCGGCGGGCGAGGCGGCGGCAGGGGCGCCGCCTCCTTTCGAGGTGGTGCCGCGTTCAGCCGAGGCCGGCTACCTGGTGGCCAAGGTGGTGGCGGTGGACGCGGACGCGGGGCGCAACGCGTGGCTGTCGTACGAGCTGGTGCAGGCGTCGGAGCCGGCGCTGTTCCGCGTGGGGCTGCACAGCGGCGAGGTGCGCACGGCGCGGGCCGTGTCCGAGCGGGACGCGGCCAAGCAGCGAGTGGTGGCCGTGGTGAAGGACCACGGGCAGCCGGCGCTGTCGGCCACGGCCACGCTGCACGTGGTGCTGGCCGAGAGCTTGCAGGAGGCGCTGCCGGAGCTGAGCGAGCGGGCGGCGGGCGCCGAGGCGGCGGCGGCGGCGGCCGAGCTGCAGTTCTACCTGGTGCTGGCGCTGGCGCTGCTCTCGGCGCTCTTGGTGCTGAGCGTGGCGCTGGCCGTGCTGGCGCGGCTGCGCCGGGCCGGGCCGCCCGCCGTGCTGCGCTGCCTGGGCGCGCAGCGCTTCTCGGTGGCCGGCGCCGCCTTCCCGGCCGACTTCTGCGAGGGCACCTTGCCCTACTCCTACAACCTGTGCGTGGCGGCGCCGGCCCGCGCCGTGCCCGAGGCCGCTTGGCCGCCGCCGCCGGTGCCCGTCCTGTCGGCGGAGGAGCTTCTGGGCGGCGATTCCTGCGAGAAGCCGAGCTTGAACAGCAACGCCCTTACGGGAGAGCCTCCCGCCAATCCCGATGCACCGCAGGTGTGTAATGCTGAGCACTTGTTCTCTTATTGAGGCTTTCGTATCATCTTCCTTTCCCCCTCGTTTTCTCGGCATGTTGTCCATGATAAATCCTCATTAGCGTCCCCATCCAGCCGCGGAAATTTGTGCTCTTTCCTTGGTATCGGCTTCCATTTCAGCCGAGATGTTTTGACTGTAACTCTCTTTTTGACTTGAAGCATTGTTCCCCTGTTTTCTGGGGTTATATTGTTGTGGGATGCACACGCCTGTCTACATGAATTACGGAAATTAATTCAGAAAATGAATTAAAGAAAGGTGTATCCCGCTTCCATGGAAAGCAGGAGGCTAGCAGTAGCACCTGCTTCTTCCTTGGTAACAAAGTGAAATTCAGTGAAAGACGTTTTGTCTTCAAAACTCATGCTCTTTAAATTAAAATGCATTTCCAGCATTGAACTTGGTTTCTTACTGTTTAGGAGACACGCTTATTCTGCGTCATGGAATTGGAGAGAAAAGAAAATCCACAGAGAAATGATGTTGTAGATATTTTCCTGATTTGATTCAGAAAGAGTGAATTTGAAACTTGTCCATAGCTTTCCACAAATATGTTTTTGAATGGTTGAGTTTTTCTCTTTTGTTTAATGGGGGGTTTTTTGCCTATTGGAATCACAAAGGAAAGGTGTGCAGCATGTTGTGTTCTGCATCCTGAGTGAAAGAAAAGAATGTCCCACGATTTGGGGACGGGAGGATAATGCAATAGTGGGCCGTCTTCCTTTTTGCATCCTGGTTGGCAGTTCTCTGGTTTACTCTTCATGATATTTAATTCATACAGAGGTGAAGGTGCAAAAAGGTTTGTTTCAGATATTGAGGTTTAGATTTATTGGAGATGTCGGGGCTTTGGAGAATAGTAGGTTTTTAAACTTCTGATTTTTACAAGGATAGACATCTGAGAGTATCAAGTATCAAGGAGGTCAGCCAAATGACAGATCAGGCACTTGAATCAAACTCATTTGTACATTTTTCATGGGTCAGCAGAGTTTCAATTAGGCAGCTATACTTTTCTTCTACCGTTCTACAAACTTTCCTTGGTAATGTTGTACCAATCTGATTAAAAAATCCTTTTCCTGATATACTGTCTTAGTGCACTTCAATGCTTTGCAGGTTGATTCTTGATAAATTCTTTTCCTTGTGGCTATACAATTACTTGATGCGGTGTAAATAGTAAGGAAACACTAAATTTAGCAGACGATCTTGATTCCGTCAAGTTTTCCTTTGAGAATATTAGCTACATCTTTATTTCTACCTGTAACAATCATATGACAATTAGCTCCCTGAGTTCAAGAACCATGCAATTGTTATCGTCCCGCTTATGTTAATGAGCCTGATAGCTCAGGCTATCGGTGTGTGTGGGCGTGTATCTAATGTTTTCAACCTCGGACCCCGTTGCTGAAGAGGTTTTTGAACAAAGAGGGTAAAACTAATGGTAATCTAGAGCTTGAAATGGGGAAAAATATGCTTTAATATACATATATTGCCATTAGTAAGTTATTAGTACCTCCTGAAACAGCATGCCCACGGAATGCCTCGACATTCCTCCCGATGGTGATCCCCTGAAAGACCAAGGCAGAGATCGGCTGGAGAAAAGGCGGTGCAGCAGGTCACCGCTGCACGGGAAAATTGTCTCCGTGGCAAATGTCCATTCCCCGCGAGCTGCCCGTGGGCAGAGCGGGCAGCGCTCGGCGGCGCCCGGTGCCTGCAGTGCCGGGAGGAGGCTGCGGGCGCCGCTGCTGACCGAGAGGAGCGAGAGGAGCTCGGAGCGCCGCAGCCCCGCCCGCTGCGGATCCGCTCGATCGCTCGCTCGCCGGATTCGTGGCCCGGCGGGAGGACGGTCAGTGATCATTCCCGCGGTACGGAACCGTGCTGCAGCGAGCGGAGGGACTGCCGGCGGCGGAGCGGCCGGGGCAGCGAGCTGGGGAAGGACAGTGAGGCAGATCGGCGGTCTGCGGTGGGGCTCTGCTCGGGGTGTTGGCGTGCTGCGGCCGAGATGTGCGCGGCGGGGAGGCGCTGGGGCCGGCGGCAGCGAGCTCTGCTCTGGGCCGTGCTGCTGGCGGCGTGGGAGGCGGCGTGGGGGCAGCTGCGCTACTCCGTGCCCGAGGAGATGCCCAAGGGCTCGTTCGTGGGCGACGTGGCCAAGGACCTGGGGCTGCGGCTGCAGGAGCTCAGCGATCGCGGCGTCCGTGTGGTCTCCGAAGGTAGGACGCAGTATTTCGCTGTGCACGGGAAGACGGGACATTTAGTGACGGCGGAGAGGATCGACAGAGAGCAGCTGTGCGAACGTGTGCAGCAATGCGTGCTGCGCTGTGAGCTGATAGTGGAGGGGGAAATGAAGTTTTATGAAATAGAAGTGGAAATCACAGACATTAACGACAACGCTCCGAGCTTTAAGAAAATTGAGCTGGAAGAGAGAATAAGTGAGACAACAGCCCCGGGGTCGCGGTTTCCCTTACCGGAGGGTAACGACCCCGATTTTGAACGGAATTCCCTGCAGAGCTACGAGCTGAGCGGCGACGAGCACTTCTCGCTGGCCGTGCAGGCGGGCCCTGGCGGCGATCAGCGTCCCGAGCTGGTGCTGGCGAAGGCGCTGGACCGGGAGGAGGCGGCGTTTCACGAGCTGGTGCTGAGGGCGATGGACGGCGGCGATCCGGCACGGACGGGCACGGCTCGGATCCGCGTGACGGTGCTGGACGCGAACGACAACGCGCCCGTGTTCAGCCAGGCGGAGTACACGGTGCGTGTGCCCGAGGACGTGCCCGTGGGCTCTGTCCTCGTCACTGTCATGGCCACGGATGCCGATGAAGGGCTGTACGGACACGTGACATACTCATTTAAGAAAATCACAGAGAAAGCCTCGAAAATATTCTACTTAGACTCAGAGACTGGAGCGATCACGCTACTGCAAAGCATGGACTATGAAGACGGCGACTCTTACGACCTGGAGGTGCAGGCACGGGATGATGGTGGCCTGTCTGACACGACAAAAGTCCAGATCACTGTCACAGACGTAAACGATAACGCCCCCGAGATTTCGGTGAGGTCAGCACTCAGTGAGATTTCTGAGGATGCCCCGTCGGGGACCGTGGTAGCCTTGTTGCACATTCAGGACCGTGACTCGGGGACTAATAGCGAATTGCGCTGCTCGCTGGACGGGGATGTCCCATTCCGGCTGCAGAGCTCTCACGGCAGCTACTACCGTGTGGTGACAGCGAGAGAGCTGGACCGAGAGCAGGTGTCGGAGTACAACGTGACGGTGCGAGCGGCCGACGGCGGGTCGCCGGCGCTGCAGAGCAGCGCGGTGCTGGCGCTGCGGGTGCTGGACGTGAACGACAACGCGCCGGTGTTCGCGGAGGAGCGCTACAGTGCGCGGCTGGCGGAGAACAACGCGGCGGGCGCGCTGGTGCTGAGGGTGCGCGCCACGGACGCGGACTGGGGGCAGAACGCGCGCGTGCGCTACCGGCTGGCGGAGGGGCGGGTGCGGGGCGCGCCGCTGTCGTCGTTCGTGTCGGTGCAGGCGGAGACGGGCGCGCTGTACGCGCTGCGCTCCTTCGACTACGAGCAGCTGCGCGAGCTGCAGCTGTGGGTGCGTGCGGAGGACGGCGGCGCGCCGGCGCTGGGCAGCAACGTGTCGGTGCGGCTGCAGATCGTGGACGAGAACGACAACGCGCCGCAGGTGCTGTACCCGCCGGCGGCGGCAGCTCTGGGCTCGGGCGCCGCGTGGTCGGGCGTGGAGCTGGCGCCGCGCTGGTCGGAGGCCGGCGCGCTGGTGGCCAAGGTGGTGGCGGTGGACGCGGACGCGGGGCAGAACGCGTGGCTGTCCTACGAGCTGGCCAAGGCCACGGAGCCGGGGCTGTTCCGCGTGGGGCTGCACAGCGGCGAGGTGCGCACGGCGCGCTCGCCGCTGGCCCGCGACGCGGCGCGCCACAGCCTGGTGGTGCTGGTGAAGGACCACGGGCGGCCGGCGCTGTCGGCCACGGCCACGCTGAGCGTGGTGCTGGCCGAGAGCGTGGCCGAGCTGCTGGCCGAGCTGGGCAGCGCGGCCGACGAGGCGGCGGCGCCGGGCGAGCCGGCCGCCAGCCTGACGCGCTGGCTCGTGCTGGCCGTGGCCGCCGTGTCGTGCCTCTTCGTGGCCTTCCTGCTGCTGCTGCTGGCGCTGCGCCTGCGGCGCTGGCGCCGCCAGCAGCTGCTGCCGGCGGACAGCGGCGCCCTGCGCGGCGTGCCCGTGTCGCACTTCGTGGGCATCGACGGCGTGCGCGCCTTCCTCCAGTCCTACTCGCACGAGGTGTCGCTCACGGCCGACTCGCGCAAGAGCCAGCTGCGCTTCTCGGCCGGCAGCTGCTGCGACACCCTCCCGGCCCGGCCGCCGCCCGACGAGCCCGCGCCGCTGCTCGGGGACCAGGATCCCGCCGGCGCCCTCCCCGCCGATCCCGCCCCACCCTCGGTGAGTTTCGGTCTCCAGATTTTTTCCACGACTCTTCTCCTATTGCTCCCCTGCCCTTTCCGCGCCTTGTTGTCTGGCTTCCATCGTGCATTTTACTTAAAAGCACGGTAAAGTTTCCTTCAGTGAAGTTCTGAATGCTTGATCCGTTGCCGTTGTCATGTGAACATTGAGTGTGTCCTCATCCTTCCAGTCGGTGAAGAAGGAAGGAGGGAGAAGGCTGCTGCTGGCAGGGTGTTCATTAATTCGGGGGTTCGTGTGTTGATCAGATTCCAGGTGTTGTTCCCCTATGTCAGCTGTGCTCTGTAGAATCTGTGTTGCTGCTTGCATTAGATCTGGTGAAGAGATGTATTAGGTTTTTAAGAAATACAACTTTTTAGGAGGTTAACATATCTTCCTAAGAGCACACATCTTTTTATAGGTTGAATGTTTTTTGAACAAGATGCTGATGGCTTTTTGTGGAACCTCTCTGTGCATTGTTCTCAGTCTTTATCACTGTCCCTGATACATAGTGGAGGTCAGCAGGAAGTGTTTGTGTCATCCATACTTTGATCTTTGTCCTCAGCAAAGGATTGGACCGGTCCACAAGTGGTTCTTGATGATGTAATTCTGCTTGTTACGAAGATGAAGGATCCTCTTGCAGTCGTGATTCTTTTGAAAAGCCTGTAGGTGTTGCATGTGGAGGAGGAAATGGCAGAATTGCTTTGTTTTTTTCTTATTTTTAATCTAGAGTCATATCAGATGGAGTTGGATGAGCCTTGGCTAGAAAATATTTAGCATGTCAAGAGAATTGCCTGGATGGGAAGGGAGAGATTCAAGGTGCAGTGGGAGGTATAAAGTGGACATAATTCCCCCTCGGCTGAAACACATTGACTCAGTGTACCTTGGAAGACGGCCTGACTTTTATTTGAGACCTATGAAGTCTCTTCACAGGACTTCAGCCCGCAGGCAAATGCAGCTTCCACAGCACAGAGATGTACAGGTAGCTGTGTGGAATTAGTGGTGGGAAGAAGGATGGTCTGGGGAACTGGGCCTCTGCAGTCACATGTTTTAAAGATATGTGGGTGAAAGGACACCATGGATGGTGTGAAGGGTTGGAAATGTGAGTGCTGTGAGCCGTGCATGAATGTGTGCTGAAAGACTCAAGGGAATGTTTTCCTCCATTCCCTGACCCGTTCCTATCTCTAGGATGAAGCAATGTGTGCTTCTTCTTCCTAAATTAATTGTCTAGAAGATGTGAATTCCAGCTGCATGGAGATCCCTGGGAACTTCTTTTTATAGTGTTTGCATGTCATCATATTTGTGTTACTTCTAAGCTTAATTTTGTACTTGTGACAGATGCCATATGGGAAGTGCAAGCTGTGTATTTAGTGCCTATAGAAAACATCATTAATTATCAACCCGTTCATGATACAACCCAGGAGCGAGTTTTGAGCTCTTCAGTTCTGGTGGTGTTAACTTTGTCTCCTTCTGATGATCTGAAGATGGTTCTTTCATGTTTATAGGTGAAAGGAGAGAGATTTCCATCGACATGTTTCTTGAAAATGTCTCTGTAATAAATGCTTTTTCTTGTCCCATGGCTAGGGTGGGAGGTCAAATATTATCCATAGTAAGGAGATACTGTCTGAGCAACTTTCCTCTTGGGGGAGTCTCTCTAAATTCTGCAGATCTGTGGTAAGCATGGGAGCAGTGTAGGGTTAGGAGGGAGTGTTGGGGGTGAGTGGTGTATGAGGAGGTCTTGGTGGAGACATGGCATGGGTTTTGTTGATCCTCAGGGCTTTTTCTGGTATTCTGAAATGAGCCAGGAGGAGTCTTATTGTGTTCAATGGTGTGGTTTGGACTGAAATGGCCTAGTTTGGGTTCCATATTGCTTTCCATCTTGAGAGGAGTCCATGTGCTGAGGAATGGTGATGTCACCTTTGAGGTGATACTTGGATGTGTGGGTCTTTGACAGAGCTGCTGAAAAGTTCTGGCTTATATAGCATTTTCTACTTGTTGAAATAATTGGATGGTACACAGTAATCTAAGTTGTGGTGCCTAGGATCTGAGAAGCTTTGCACACCACTTCTCTTCCAATGATGTCTGGATGCAAGATTTGTTTCCATGTTATGTTTTGACAGAGGGAAGAAGTCTGTCTGTCCAGACACAGGGCCGGTGCTGGATTTCACTGGGATCTAGTTCAAAATGAATGAATTAATTGTGTCCAGTTCTGTTTGTCCTAGCAGTCAGCTGAGGCCCAGGTTTGTGTTTCCAAGCTTTTCCTTTCTCTTACTGTGCCAGGAATTGACAGTCTGGGCCAATGTAGTGAGCTCCTGTGTGAGGCCTCCTGTGTATTAGTTACAGTCCAGTTTGCTGTGTTGTGTAGGGACTGCAAATGACCCAATCTGCAATGTGAGGCCATGATTGATTCTCTTCTGGTGTTTCCCATTCCTGGCTGGGTTCATGAAGATTTTTAGTCTGTTTGGTTTGGTTTGGGTTACTTGTTTTTTTGTTTGTACTTTGGTCAAGCAGTAAAGCTGATGCTCATTGTGCCTGGCAATCCTGCAAACTCCAAAACATAAAATTATCCAGCATGGAGAGTATCTCTGATCCATCCCATGCAGCTGTACATGTATTCAGATAATCCTAGAAACAGAGAACAAGAGAATGGTTTGTGTTGCAAAGGTCCTTAATGATTCTCTGGTTCAGCCTCCTCTGCCATGGGCAGGGACATCTTCCAGCAGGGCAGGTTGCTCAGAGCCCCACCCAGCCTGACCTTGAATATTTAATTCAAGAAACTCAACTTCATAAATGGATGTTTCCCCAAGGTGCTGGTTTTCTCTGTGGCCAACATGGAGCCAAAATGTTGGCATATGTTGATAGTGGAACTAAAGGCTGTGAATGCAGCATGAGGAGAGTGAGAGCTCAGTTCTGTGCCAGGAAAATCAATGACTCCGTGTGGGTTTGGTTGGGAAATGATTTGATTTCATGCTTGGTGCCAAAGGCAGTGCCATTGCTGTTCTGCTCCTGGTTGCTCTGTCATGAAAGACAATGACAGTCCTCCAACAATAACACTTTCTGTCGTGGTTTGACACGGAAAGATAATTTTTCCCGGAAGGAAGAGGTCAATTTAGATATTGACCAATTGAAAGTAGACACGCCTCTGAGAACACAGAGGGGTTGAAAGCAGAATTCCCAGGGGAACTCGCTCTCTTTGGTTCCGGTCAGCGTGCAGTGCAGACCTTCCCCCCCCCAGCCACGAGCTGGGTGGGGGAGGGGAAGCCCCCATGGCCTGATGGAGGTAACTCCGAAGGGTGGAGGGACTGGAACCGGGCTGGCCCCTGCAGATGGAAGGGTGGAAGAAATCTGGGATGTCTCCATTTCCCCCCCCCAGAGTTCCTCTCCCGAGAGGGAGAGAGAAAGCCGCAAGGAAGGAGGAGCGGGGGGAGCTGCAAGGTGCCCAGTTGTGTGGGAGCTGCTGGATGTCCGGGCATCGAGCCATCCTGGGAGTTCGGACTTTTAACCCTTCCTTGAGAAATGAAAGCTTTGTGAATTTTCCTTTCCCCTCCTCGGTTTGAAAGAGAGGAAGAGGGACACCTTGGACCCTAGGATGGGATGTTGGAAGGAGGAATTCTGGATGGGAGGGGGACAAGGAGTGGCTTTTGGCTGGACTTTTCCGTGTTAGCCACAACCTGAACCAAATCTTCTCCTTCAAGAGGGACTGTGTTTTGGGAGGATGCCAGTGAGTCAAGAGACCTGCTTCAGCTGGGAAAAAGACAAAATTGGAGTGAACGGAGAAAAGGTTAGGGGGTTTGTGGTGGCGCCCCCTTGCCCTGGAAAGGGAAGAGAAGAGAAGAAGATCTCTGTTCTTGAGCCCTTGGCCCCAGGGGAAAATGGGGGGGGACTGTGGTCCCAAACAATGAAAAACTGAACTGTTGTTTTCTCCCCTCTTGCCAGGGCATCCTTGAAAGGAAAAATCCTAAAGGCAGTGACCATCCATGCATTGGTGGTGAGAGCACTGTGCATGGAAAGGAGAAGGGTCACCATGGCAAACTTTTTCTCCGGGCGGTGCCATGTGTGACATGGAAACACAGGATGTGGAGCTGTGTTTCTTGGGGGGGTCTGTGGCACAGGAGAGACTCTGTTCCCTCGATGGACTGAGTATCGATTGCTTGGAGGGTGGAAACCTGATTGGGGTCCAGATTGTGTCTCACTGTGGTTTGTTGGAGTTGGGTGGTGGGGGGGAGGAATGTTTTGCAAGGTTTTCATTTGGATCTTTGTGTGGTTTTTTTTTCCCTTCTTTAGTTTTCTCTTTTCTTTTGTAGTGGTAGTTTAATAAAGTTTTTTTTTCCTGTTATCAAGCTTGGGCCTGCTTTGCTCTATTCTAGATTCCACTTCACAGCATTCCAGGTAGGGATCACATTTTCATGGGGGCACTGGCCTTGTGCCAGTGTCAAACCATGACATTTGGTTCCCTGACCGGGAAAAGATAAGATAAGATCAGATAAGATAAGATAAGATGGTGATAAGGTGAATGCTGTGAAATGGGATCAGGAGGAATAAGAGCAAAGCATGTGTTGGGTTTTGAGATGAATTGGGGTGGAGATTTAGTGTAAATTGCTGTTTTATGTAGAATGTGTTGAATGTAATTTTGATAATGATTTTTTTTTCTTTTGTAGTCTGTGTTCTCAGAGGCGAAGGGTGGAATGTCGTGGTTTGACACGGAAAGATAATTTTTCCCGGAAGGAAGAGGTCAATTTAGATATTGACCAATTGAAAGTAGACACGCCTCTGAGAACACAGAGGGGTTGAAAGCAGAATTCCCAGGGGAACTCGCTCTCTTTGGTTCCGGTCAGCGTGCAGTGCAGACCTTCCCCCCCCAGCCACGAGCTGGGTGGGGGAGGGGAAGCCCCCATGGCCTGATGGAGGTAACTCCGAAGGGTGGAGGGACTGGAACCGGGCTGGCCCCTGCAGATGGAAGGGTGGAAGAAATCTGGGATGTCTCCATTTCCCCCCCCCAGAGTTCCTCTCCCGAGAGGGAGAGAGAAAGCCGCAAGGAAGGAGGAGCGGGGGGAGCTGCAAGGTGCCCAGTTGTGTGGGAGCTGCTGGATGTCCGGGCATCGAGCCATCCTGGGAGTTCGGACTTTTAACCCTTCCTTGAGAAATGAAAGCTTTGTGAATTTTCCTTTCCCCTCCTCGGTTTGAAAGAGAGGAAGAGGGACACCTTGGACCCTAGGATGGGATGTTGGAAGGAGGAATTCTGGATGGGAGGGGGACAAGGAGTGGCTTTTGGCTGGACTTTTCCGTGTTAGCCACAACCTGAACCAAATCTTCTCCTTCAAGAGGGACTGTGTTTTGGGAGGATGCCAGTGAGTCAAGAGACCTGCTTCAGCTGGGAAAAAGACAAAATTGGAGTGAACGGAGAAAAGGTTAGGGGGTTTGTGGTGGCGCCCCCTTGCCCTGGAAAGGGAAGAGAAGAGAAGAAGATCTCTGTTCTTGAGCCCTTGGCCCCAGGGGAAAATGGGGGGGGACTGTGGTCCCAAACAATGAAAAACTGAACTGTTGTTTTCTCCCCTCTTGCCAGGGCATCCTTGAAAGGAAAAATCCTAAAGGCAGTGACCATCCATGCATTGGTGGTGAGAGCACTGTGCATGGAAAGGAGAAGGGTCACCATGGCAAACTTTTTCTCCGGGCGGTGCCATGTGTGACATGGAAACACAGGATGTGGAGCTGTGTTTCTTGGGGGGGTCTGTGGCACAGGAGAGACTCTGTTCCCTCGATGGACTGAGTATCGATTGCTTGGAGGGTGGAAACCTGATTGGGGTCCAGATTGTGTCTCACTGTGGTTTGTTGGAGTTGGGTGGTGGGGGGGAGGAATGTTTTGCAAGGTTTTCATTTGGATCTTTGTGTGGTTTTTTTTTCCCTTCTTTAGTTTTCTCTTTTCTTTTGTAGTGGTAGTTTAATAAAGTTTTTTTTTCCTGTTATCAAGCTTGGGCCTGCTTTGCTCTATTCTAGATTCCACTTCACAGCATTCCAGGTAGGGATCACATTTTCATGGGGGCACTGGCCTTGTGCCAGTGTCAAACCATGACACTTTCCATGGTAACTGCTCCTGTAGAACCTTAATTCATGGATGGACCAGCCAATGAATCCTGTGTGAAACCTCCATTATCCAGCTGTGTCTCTATGCCACAATGTGATACAGAGTTTCCTCAGAGTTGTAATTTCCCTTTCTTTCAGGCCTTTGTTTCTAGGAAGGTTGCAGCTCATTTTCACAATTCTGGTCAGTACTTTTAAATATCAAACAGTGACTGATGTATTTCAGCACATCCTTAATTCAGCCACTTAAGACTGAACGGTGTGTGGGGAATAGGAGGCAGAAGGAATAAGAGAATCTGTTGTAATTTGTCAGCAGATTTACCTTGAGAAAGAGGCTGATGAGAAGCTGTTTGAAATGATGGCTTCCTAACTGTGCAAGGTGAGCAGGCCATGCAGTAGAAAACGTTACTGAGCTGAGGACAGATTCTTCAAATGAACCCCCTTGTCCTGCTGTTCTGTGTGAGTCTTTAGAGTCAAAGTTGCAATTTGAGACCTGAGTGACTTCCAGGTGCCCTCAGGGATGAATTTTAGGGCCTGCTAGGAAAGTCTAGAAGACTTCACTGTGGGCATCTTTGGCTACTTGTTCTCTTCTATCGCTTCCTTACCTTATCTGATTAATATTTTGGGGGTTTCTGTGTTTCTTTTTTTTTTTTTTTTCATTTGTTTGTCTTTGATTTATTCAGTGTGATGGTATATTTTGAATTATCAAAAAGCTATCTTTTATGAGCAATATATGGTGTGAATAGTGTCCCATGCTCTTGTCCCAGTAGAAGTCATGAGATATGAGATAGAATTTATGTTCTGTTCTTATTGGAAGAAATGGATGTAAATACGACTTTAGTAGATGTTGCATCTCTGTGGAACACAGAATGTGATAAAGATGGGGAGGAGATTACCTTGAAGCCAATGGTTTGATGAGCCATTCTCCATTGGTGACTGCTGATCTTTTAGTGTGGTTGTTTATCATTCCTGTGCTCTAGAATCGTTCAGTTCCTGATCATAATGGTGGTGAGCAGACAATTGTACCTCCCTTGTGGGTGTGGCTGAAGTGCATTATCATCTCCTGATCGATTTGACTCATGAGAAGATGGGCACAAGCAAAACCTTCCAGTGGCATGGCGTGGAAGACAAAGCAGACAGGGGAGCTCAGTGTGTGAGGCTGGAGAAGAACTCGGTCATTCCCTTGCTTGTCACAGGTCATAGCTAACACCAGCCTGTGCCTGATGGAGTGCTGTGAGATTTGAGTTGCTTCTGTAGAGCAAGGGAGGCCTACAAAATGTTCTTGCATCTGTACATTTCCATATGTTTGTAACTCTTGCGGTGTTTGTTGTAATGAGCTTGTGCTCAGCGTGTCTGACCTTATGTGGAAGGTCTCCTCTGTCCCAGCTGCCCGAGTGCAGCTGCAGTTCCCACACACACCTGTGATGTTTCCAGCTGTACAGAGGAAGGGTTTCATGAGCACTCCTGCTGTGCTCACCCAGGAACACTTTGTCTGTGATGTAAAATGCAGAAGCATGTCGGCTGCAGCTGTCAAAGTGCAGAGCGGCCACCCAGCCCAGCCAAGACTTCCATGAGCAGACCAGGGGCCAGTGGGAGAACGTGTGCAGTGTCCCCCAGGCCATCACCAGAGGAACATGCTGGGCAATCACCTGGAGGCTGTTAAAGGGCTGAGGAACAGGCTGGAGAGTCACCTCCAAAGAGTCACAGACAGTGGCTCAATGTCCCGATGGAAAGCAGTGACTTGTGCTGTCCCTGAAGGGTCCTGACTGGACCCAGTTCTGTTCATGCCTTCATGGACAGTGCATTGAGTGCACCTTCAGCCCATGTGCAGCTGGCACCAATTGGAGCTGATTCCGGGAGGGCAGAGCTGCCACTGAGGGATAGGCTGGAGAAGAGGCCCCTTGCAACCATCATGACGTGGAACAAAGTGCAAGGTCCTGCAGCTGTGGTGGGGCAATCCCCAGTTTAAAGAGAGGGTCAGGGGATATGGAAGAGCTTTGCAGGGAAGCACTTTGGGTCATTGGTGGGTGATAAGATGGGATGTGAGCTGCCAATGGGCACCTGCTGCTCAAATGGTGTCCTGCACTGTATCAAAGCTCTCTGCCCAACACGTCAAGGGGGAACCTTCCCCTCCTCTAAATTCTTTTTGTGAGAGCGTAGACTGCATTCAGATCTTGGGCCAATATCCCAAATGGACACTTTAGATTCCCCAGAAGGATCATGGAAATAGCTTGACTGTTGGAACATCTCTTCAATGGAGAAGGACTGAATAGTTGAGGCCTTCAAGCATAAGAAATGATAACTCTTTGTAGAATTTTGAAAACATTTCTCTCTATATACAAATAAACTCCTAGAAAATATGTGGTGAGCTTTTATTTTGAGGGCCAGTGGTCATAGAACAGCAGACTAATACTTTGCAGTTAATGAAGGGAGGCTTGGATTAGGAGAAATTGTTTCAGTGTGGGTAGTGTGAAAATGGAAGATATTGCCCAGAGAATTTTTGGATATGCCTCCAGTGTTGAAGTCTAGCAGAAAGTGTTCCTGCTCATGGCAAAGGTAGGGATTAAATTCCCATTAATAAAAGTTTAAATTGGAAACTGAGGAGATGGTTTTTCTCTATTAAGCCTCAACGTTGCTTTGCTTTTTCCATTTACAGTTGCTCAGATATGGAGATGCAGATGAAGCAACTTTGATGAGTCAGAAACAAAAGAGTAAATGTGATTCTGCTATCTTGGCATAGGGGTTGCTTACGTTAATATAGGCTCATAGAAATTTCAAATCAATTAATCCCAGATAAGGAAAGGATAGTCCAAGACATGTGATAAATTGTGAAAAAGTTCTGGAAGTGTTTCTTATATAATCATTTATTGCTGGTGTAAATGGGCTGTGATTTTATTAAGAGCAGCTGAATTCCATTCTTTACTGCCCTGCCATGAATATTTGCTTCTGACTGTTGAAGGTGACTCAAAAGAATGCCCTAAAATCACCCGAGATCACATCTGACATAGAAAAGCCTTGGTGTCGAATTAAGGAAGAGCTACTGCTCTTGCTGTCGGCGGTGGCGGCGGAACCCGGGCCCGGTGCCGCCGCCGAGCCCCGCCCAAGCCGGGCCCCCTTGAGCGCGGCCGTCCGGCGGCTGCAGTGGCGCGGCGGCGCCTCCGGGTGCCGCTGTTGGCCGCCGCCGAGCGGCGCTGGAGCCGCCGCCGCCGCCGCCGCAGCGTCCTGCCCCCGCAGGCTGCTCGCTCGCCCGGCGCCGGCCGCAGCGGCAGCGGCACCGCCACCGGCAGCAGCGGCGGCGGCGGCGAGAGGCGGGGAGAGGCGGCCCGAGCGGGCTGGCTGCGCTGCGGCGGCCCCTGCGCTGCGTGGCGAGAGCGGCTGCAAGGGAAGCGGGGCAGCGGCGGGAGGCAGGAGCGCGGCGAGCGCCGGCGGCAGAGAATGGCGGTGAGGCGGCGGCAGAGGCGCGGGCCGGGCGGCGGGCGAGCGCTGCTGGCCGCGGTGCTGCTGTGCGTGTGGGGCCGGGCGGCGGCCGAGCGGCTCCGCTACGCCATCCCCGAGGAGCTGGGCAGAGGCTCGCTCGTGGGGCCGCTGGCGCGGGACCTGGGGCTCAGCGCGGACGAGCTGCCGGCGCGCAAGCTGCGCCTGAGCGAGGAGAAGCAATACTTCACGGTGAATGAGGAGAACGGGAACCTGTACGTGAACGAGAGGCTGGACCGGGAGCAGATGTGCGGCGAGTCGGCGACCTGCTCCGTCAGCTTCGAGGCGCTGGTGCACAACCCGCTGAACATTTTCGAAGTTGAGGTGTCCATCGAGGACGTGAATGACAACTCTCCGACCTTTAGGAAGACTTCTTTGGGCCTCGAGATCGGTGAATGGACGCTGCCTGGTGCTCGTTTTCCTTTGGAGATGGCCAGAGATGCGGACGTAGGAAATAACGCCCTGTTGACTTACCAGCTCAGCAGCAACCCGTCATTCAGTTTATCATTAAAGGAGAACCCCGGTGGAAAAAAGCATCCAGAATTAGTATTGGAGGGAGCGTTGGACCGGGAGAAGCAGAGCTCCTTTGAAATGGTGCTGATGGCGGTGGACGGCGGGGAACCTGCGAGGTCTGGGACTGTCCAAATTCTTATCAACGTGACTGACTTAAATGACAATCCACCCAAGTTCAGTAAAAGCATATACGAGGTGCGAGTGGCAGAGAATTTGCCAGTGGGTTCTGTGGTGCTGCGCGTATGGGCTACGGATGGAGATGCGGGCTCCAACGGGCAAGTTTCCTACTCATTCGGCAACGTCGCTGATGACGTCCTTTTGTTGTTCACTGTCGACAGAGACAGCGGGGAGGTCAGGACGGCGAGCGCCCTCGATTTTGAAGAGAAAAGTAAATATATCTTCGGTCTGGAGGCAAGAGATGGCGGTGGGCTCACTGGTCACTGCGAAGTGCAGATCTACATCACCGACGAGAATGACAACGCGCCGGAGATCACGATTCTATCCCTGTCGAGTCCTGTGCCCGAGGATGCCCCGACTGGCACCGTGGTGGCCCTGCTGAAAGTGCGGGACAGAGACTCCGGCGAGAACGGTCAGGTGTCGTGCGAGCTGTCGGGAGAGGCGCCGCTGTCGATCGTGGCGTCGTCGGGCGGCTCGTACAAGGTGGTGACGGCGGGCGCGCTGGACCGAGAGCAGGCGTCCGAGCACCGCGTGACGGTGGTGGCCCGGGACCGGGGCAGGCCGGCGCTGTGGAGCAGCGCGGAGCTGGTGCTGGAGGTGTCGGACGTGAACGACAACGCGCCGGTGTTCGAGGAGGCGGCGTACAGCGCGTACGTGGCGGAGAACAACGCGGCGGGCGCGCTGGTGCTGCGCGTGCAGGCGCGGGACGCGGACGCGGGCGCCAACGGGCGCGTGAGCTACTGGCTGGCGGGCGGCAGCGCGGGCGCGGCGGGCGCGGCGCCGCTCGTGTCGGTGGAGGCGCGGAGCGGCGCGCTGTACGCGCAGCGCTCCTTGGACTACGAGCAGTGCCGCGAGTTCACGCTGGCGGTGCGGGCACAGGACGGCGGCTCGCCGGCGCGCAGCTCCACGGCCACGGTGCGCGTCTTCGTGCTGGACCGCAACGACAACGCGCCCCGGGTGCTGTGGCCGGCGGCGGCGGCGGCGGGCGAGGCGGCGGCAGGGGCGCCGCCTCCTTTCGAGGTGGTGCCGCGTTCCGCCGAGGCCGGCTACCTGGTGGCCAAGGTGGTGGCGGTGGACGCGGACGCGGGGCGCAACGCGTGGCTGTCCTACGAGCTGGTGCAGGCGTCGGAGCCGGCGCTGTTCCGCGTGGGGCTGCACAGCGGCGAGGTGCGCACGGCGCGGGCCGTGTCCGAGCGGGACGCGGCCAAGCAGCGAGTGGTGGCCGTGGTGAAGGACCACGGGCAGCCGGCGCTGTCGGCCACGGCCACGCTGCACGTGGTGCTGGCCGAGAGCTTGCAGGAGGCGCTGCCGGAGCTGAGCGAGCGGGCGGCGGGCGCCGAGGCGGCGGCGGCGGCGGCCGAGCTGCAGTTCTACCTGGTGCTGGCGCTGGCGCTGCTCTCGGCGCTCTTGGTGCTGAGCGTGGCGCTGGCCGTGCTGGCGCGGCTGCGCCGGGCCGGGCCGCCCGCCGTGCTGCGCTGCCTGGGCGCGCAGCGCTTCTCGGTGGCCGGCGCCGCCTTCCCGGCCGACTTCTGCGAGGGCACCTTGCCCTACTCCTACAACCTGTGCGTGGCGGCGCCGGCCCGCGCCGTGCCCGAGGCCGCTTGGCCGCCGCCGCCGCCGCCGCCGGTGCCCGTCCTGTCGGCGGAGGAGCTTCTGGGCGGCGATTCCTGCGAGAAGCCGATCCTGAGTAGTGCCGCCGTAACAGGAGAGCCACCGGCCGATCTCGACGCCGCTCAGGTCTGTAAAGCAAATTCCTTCCTTCCTCGCCTTTAAATAACGGCCTCCTGATGGCCGCGAGCTCTTGCCGTTTTTTTTCCCTTTGCGTCTGTTAGTGGTTATATTTTATTCCATGATGCCGTGAAATTATGGCTTCTCGTGCTTTTTTTTCGCATCAAGTGTTGTGAACCGGCAGTTGCTGCCTCATCTGCTTTAAGATTATTCGGCTCACTGAGAGGTTCTTACCGTTCAACTGTTCTGAAGCACATCTGATTCATGACACATTCTGGTTTATCTGAAAGACTTTCCTTAGGCAAAATATGGTTTCCTTACTGTTATGTGTTACTAGCCAAGGAGGCAGTCTTTATTGTGTAGAATGCGATGTACATGACAGGCTTGTTGTGGAGAGTTTTCCTTCTGAATAATTTTTTGTCGGAGCTAGTGCTTGGACCTTCTGATCGGGGTCCACTCCAAACCCCTTCTTTTGAGGGAAGGCTACCATAGTAATGCTTGCTCTAATGAGTCGCGTTAATTTAGCATTTCAGAAAAGCTCTGTGTATTAAGTGAGTATTAGGTCTGAGTGAGCATTGTCATGCATATATTGAGTAAAACTGTAGTAAAAAGTTGTGATGGGAGAACGGGCAGTAATACAGACTGCATCAGAATAGAGTCTTATGTGCCGGTGCAAAATAGCAATGACCTCCCCTGCAGTGCTTCATTCCATGAACATTGTGAACCTTGTGTACATTGTGACTGTTCATGAGAAGTTTGCCTATTCTTTAACACTATTTGATCTGCTGAAAGACTGTTCGTCAAGCACGACTCATATAAAAACTAGAATTGGTGGAGGAGTTTGTGCATTTGGACGTATGTAGTAAATCTCATGATACCCCAAACGTCATACTCACAGACAGTTTCATCTATGTTATACGATCATGACAGAGAAATTTCCCGGGCGGGAGAAATAGCATAATCACAGGAGGCGTGTTACTTCTGTCACGTCGTCATGGGTAGAGGATGGAAACAGAGATCAGCTGGATAAAAGCCGAAGCAGGAGATCCGCGCTGGACGAAAAGCGACGTTTTCTTTGCGGTTATGTCCCGCCCACGCGAGATGTCCGGGGGCAGAGCTCGGCAGCGCTCGGTGCCTGCAGTGCCGGGAGGAGGCTGCGGGCGCCGCTGCTGACCGAGAGGAGCGAGAGGAGCTCGGAGCGCCGCAGCCCCGCCCGCTGCGGATCCGCTCGATCGCTCGCTCGCTCGCTATCAGGCTCGGCGGCGGGCGGTCTGCGAGCGTCCCCTCGGTGCGGAGCCGTTCTGCAGAGAGGCAGAAAGGCCGGCGACAGCACCCGGGAGCGGCGAGTGGAACGGCTGTGCTGGGGAGCCTCTCTGGAGATGTGCGGGGCGGGGAGGCGCTGGGGCCGGCGGCAGCGAGCTCTGCTCTGGGCCGTGCTGCTGGCAGCGTGGGAGGCGGCGTGGGGGCAGCTGCGCTACTCCGTGCCCGAGGAGATGCCCAAGGGCTCGTTCGTGGGCGACGTGGCCAAGGACCTGGGGCTGCAGCTGCTGGAGATCAGCGATCGTGGTGTTCGTGTCGTGTCCGAAGGTAGGACGCAGTATTTTGCTTTGCACGGGAAGACGGGACATTTAGTGACGGCGGAGAGGATCGACAGAGAGCAGCTGTGCCGGCTGGTCGACAAATGCGTGTTGCGCTGTGAGCTGATAGTGGAGGGGCAGATGCAGGTTTACGGAATCGAAGTGGAAATCATGGACATTAACGACAATGCGCCGAGCTTCAAGGAAATAGAGCTGGAAGAAAGAATTAGCGAGGCGACATCCCCAGGGTCTCGGCTTCCCCTGGTCGAGGCTCACGACCCGGATGCGGGCCGGAATTCCCTGCAGAGCTACGAGCTGAGCGGCGACGAGCACTTCTCGCTGGCCGTGCAGGCGGGCCCCGGCGGCGATCAGCGTCCCGAGCTGGTGCTGGCGAAGGCGCTGGACCGGGAGGAGGCGGCGTTTCACGAGCTGGTGCTGAGGGCGATGGACGGCGGCGATCCGGCACGGACGGGCACGGCTCGGATCCGTGTGACGGTGCTGGACGCGAACGACAACGCGCCCGTGTTCAGCCAGGCGGAGTACACGGTGCGTGTGCCCGAGGACGTGCCCGTGGGCTCTGTCCTCGTCACTGTCACGGCCAGTGACGCCGATGAAGGTCTGAATGGTGATGTGAAATACTCGTTGAAAAAAGTGTCAGACATGGCATCGAATATCTTCCATCTGGACTCAGAGACGGGAGCTATTACTCTGTTGCAGAGCCTGGACTTCGAGGAAGGCGACTCTTACGAACTGGAGGTTCAGGCACGGGACGGGGGTGGCCTTTCCGACACTGCCAAAGTCACGATCACCGTGACAGATAAAAACGATAATGCACCGGTGATTTCGGTGAGGTCGGCACTCAGTGAGATTTCCGAGGACACTCCCTCGGGGACGGTGGTAGCCCTACTTCACGTGCAGGACCGGGACTCTGGAGCGAACGGCGAGGTGCGCTGCTCGCTCGACAAGGACGTCCCGTTCCGGCTGGAGAAATCCTATCAAGACTATTACCGTGTGGTGACAGCGAGAGAGCTGGACCGGGAGCAGGTGTCGGAGTACAACGTGACGGTGCGAGCGGCCGACGGCGGGTCGCCGGCGCTGCAGAGCAGCGCGGTGCTGGCGCTGCGGGTGCTGGACGTGAACGACAACGCGCCGGTGTTCACGGAGGAGCGCTACAGCGCGCGGCTGGCGGAGAACAACGCGGCGGGCGCGCTGGTGCTGAGGGTGCGCGCCACGGACGCGGACTGGGGGCAGAACGCGCGCGTGCGCTACCGGCTGGCGGAGGGGCGGGTGCGGGGCGCGCCGCTGTCGTCGTTCGTGTCGGTGCAGGCGGAGACGGGCGCGCTGTACGCGCTGCGCTCCTTCGACTACGAGCAGCTGCGCGAGCTGCAGCTGTGGGTGCGTGCGGAGGACGGCGGCGCGCCGGCGCTGGGCAGCAACGTGTCGGTGCGGCTGCAGATCGTGGACGAGAACGACAACGCGCCGCAGGTGCTGTACCCGCCGGCGGCGGCAGCTCTGGGCTCGGGCGCCGCGTGGTCGGGCGTGGAGCTGGCGCCGCGCTGGTCGGAGGCCGGCGCGCTGGTGGCCAAGGTGGTGGCGGTGGACGCGGACGCGGGGCAGAACGCGTGGCTGTCCTACGAGCTGGCCAAGGCCACGGAGCCGGGGCTGTTCCGCGTGGGGCTGCACAGCGGCGAGGTGCGCACGGCGCGCTCGCCACTGGCCCGCGACGCGGCGCGCCACAGCCTGGTGGTGCTGGTGAAGGACCACGGGCGGCCGGCGCTGTCGGCCACGGCCACGCTGAGCGTGGTGCTGGCCGAGAGCGTGGCCGAGCTGCTGGCCGAGCTGGGCAGCGCGGCCGACGAGGCGGCGGCGCCGGGCGAGCCGGCCGCCAGCCTGACGCGCTGGCTCGTGCTGGCCGTGGCCGCCGTGTCGTGCCTCTTCGTGGCCTTCCTGCTGCTGCTGCTGGCGCTGCGCCTGCGGCGCTGGCGCCGCCAGCAGCTGCTGCCGGCGGACAGCGGCGCCCTGCGCGGCGTGCCCGTGTCGCACTTCGTGGGCATCGACGGCGTGCGCGCCTTCCTCCAGTCCTACTCGCACGAGGTGTCGCTCACGGCCGACTCGCGCAAGAGCCAGCTGCGCTTCTCGGCCGGCAGCTGCTGCGACACCCTCCCGGCCCGGCCGCCGCCCGACGAGCCCGCGCCGCTGCTCGGGGACCACGATCCTGCCGGCGCCCTCCCCGCCGATCCCGCCCCTCCCTCGGTGAGTTTCGGGTCGAATTCTGTCCGTGGCGCTTTCTCCTGCTGCCTCCCTGTACTTTCCCCCCTCTCTTCTCTGTCCTGATTTGGGAAGTATTCTGACGAGTAAGGCATAGTTTCGGTGAGCGATGTGCTGGTGCCTTTTGCTGTGGGGTGGTGGACATAGGAATTCGATCTCAGTGTTACGGTTGATGAGCCTTTGAGGAGAATTCGAGCTCTTCTCTGCTGCAGATTCTCTGTTTGAGATCTTAGTTTTGTGAGTGCAGGTTGTGTAATTTCGGTGATCTCGGCAGTATTCGGTCTCCAATTGTATTATATTACGTGGTAAAGAAGTGGCAGTTTGCATTGTTGTCAGTATCAGCTGTGTTCTTGACAGCACTCGTGCTTGAGCCGAGTGACAGAACATTCGTATTCCCGTCTAGAAATTTTGAATTCGTGATAGTATTTTTAGTTTTGTACACAATCTTATGGCTTTTGTTTTTCTTTCACCCCTGTCCCCCCCGCATAATTGTTTGCTCATTATATTTTAAAAATTATTTATTGTTGTTTAAAACAGTATGAACTACATCGTAGTATGAATTTTTAACAGCAACCGTTTTTTCATGTCTGTCTTTGTTATACTTAATTATCACTCTCCCCATACTCCTTTTCTTTAAATAGTATTTAGGATAAATGTAAACCATTGTTTGAAATTTTAGGTGGACCCGTTTTTGTCTGCTTTGCTTTGGGTTTGTTACATTTCTGACTTTTGAAAGGGTGTTCCTCATCCAGTAGTTGCAGCAATGTCAATTTTGTGTAGCATTCTGTTTTTTTCCAGGAGACCATTTCCAGGCATTTTTGCTTTTGGTTGTGGGGATTTCTTTGGTTGAGTATAAAGTGAGCTTCACACTCGGGAGTGAGTAGAGATGGTGGAAGAGTAGTGCATTTGCTTTTTGCTAATGCTGTTAAATCGAAATTATATATGTTAGTACTGGTTTGTCACCTTGGTAGTGCATCATCATTGTGCTCCTGCAAAGATGGAGTTGAAGAACTGGACGTTCCCAGGCAGAAGGTTCAGATTAGAGACCATATGCCTCTTTTTATGCCTTCAAACTATGGGTGAACATCTAGAAATTAGAGCGTAATGTCGAGATACACTTGTGTAAAGGGTTGTTCATGCTTTTTATGATGCCTTATATCTTGTTTTGCATCATTCTCTGTTGCGCTCGATCTTTCCATGCCAAGTGTTTAAAATGGATGCAATGTAGAAGGAAGAGTGTTATGTACATTTTTAATGCATCACTGGTTAGAAATGTTTTTTTCTTTCTGTGCTTCTTACCAGCCGGTGAGCACAATCCAGAGTTACTGCGCCTGAAGTGATTTTGTGAGAATGATCTGATTGTCTGTGAGAAGCTTCTTGTGCCAAACAAGTTGATTTCCAAAGGATTGTTGCTGTTCTAAGGGAAATTTTTGTCTATTTTACTCTTCGCCATTGTGCCTTTTTCAGAGATGGTGCTGTAGCCGAGGGTGTAGCAACAGTAGGTCCTGATGTGCCAAAGTTCATTTGCCAATGTTCATTTCTTGATCACAGTGTTGCTCACAGGTTTGACTCTTAGACATACACAGGTATTTTCATTGTGAACTGTTTATTGGTTGAAGGTTGTTCCAAAAGTCAGTTGTCTATTTTTGTATTTATCACAGTTGTCGTATAACACAAAGTTTTCAATTAACATTAATTATTTGAAAGCTTGAAAGCAGTGTCTAATTTATGGAATACAACAAAGGGTGAGGGAGGGCAAGATTCTACTTAAGTACTTTCTCAGTATTCTCTCTCTGAAGCTAGAGTGTGGCTGCTTCTTGTTGCAGAGGAAGAGCCTGTTCTCACAGCAATGTTGAGGCCAATTATCATTTCCTAATAACTGTTATGGAGGAAGAGATAAAAACTGTGTCTTGTAGTTTCTATCTTGGTATTTTTTGAGACAGTGGCAAGAGTGGTGTAAGTGGGAACCGAGTTATCGCCAGGACCCTGTGAATGAGCACAGTAAGAATTCATGGAGTTATTTCTTGAGCAATAGGAGTGTTGTGAAAACCTCCTGTACCCGTAGTTTCCCAAAACCTGGTTTGGGTAGCATTTGGAATGATTCAGCTGATCATAACATGCCCTGCTCTCTACAAGGTCAGGAAACAAGAGCTGTTGATTTGTGGAGAGTCTTGTATTTCATGATTTCCTTTGGTTGTTGCAGGGAGGTGGTGTCAGCACAAACAGGCATCGAGGTGGATCAAGTGTTTTATCATTTCTTTTTTCAGACCATCCCACTCCCGGAGCATTCAGTGTCTTGTTGTGGCAAAGGACACATCACTGTGTTTGAGCCATGGGCAAACTGCCTTCTCTAGTTGTGCCTTTCTGAGATTCCTTTTCTGAGTTTTTTTTTTTGTTGTTGTCTTTTTGTCTCGAAGTCTCTGTCCTGGGGAAGGTAGCTGACGTGTCATATATGCCTCAGGCATCACCACAGAGGAGTATTAACATTCATTTTTACAATTCTCAGAGTAAAAAATTCAGCACACTGCTAACTGAAGTATCCTGGGAGCATGGATACCTTTTTCAGTCTGTCCCCATTCTCAGATCTACTTACTTAAGCCGTTCACTGAAAAAGCTTTTTGAAGAAGTGCTTTAAAAGGTCATCCTTCCCAACAGGGCAAGTAGTTGTGGTAATATCCATTATTTGTAAAACTGGAAACATGTAAGGATAATGCTGTTCTAGAGAATAAGACTTATCATTTCCCTCCAGTCACAGTTACTGTGAGAGGGATATAAAAGAACAGGAAAATAAACAAGAATCTCCAGAAAGAAGATGTTGCTTATGGTGCTTCTTAGCTACAAAGATTTCTCTTCCCGAGTATTTTGTAGATGTTCGTTCACAGAGATGGTAGAAATGAAATAAAAGAGCTGGGTAAAGAGAGCCCACAGCAGTAATAGAAGGGTTAGGAATCTGCAAATCTGCAAGGCATTTGATGCAGTGTACCTGCTTGTGCTTACCTGTACTCACCTGGGTTCCCTTGTACGAAGTCTGCGTGATCCTCCACTACTCCACTACACGTTCCACAGCCAGGGTCTTCGTTTTTGCTTCTGAACAGAGCTCCTCGATTCCCCTTTCCGCGGGTATGACAAAACTCGCCAAACTGAACTCTCACTCGCGGTTTTGGGTAGCTGATGGGGGTGAGCAGCCAACGGGGCGGCCCGGGGCGAGACCCCCTTGAGCGCCGTCCGGCGGCTGCAGTGGCGCGGCGGCGCCTCCGGGTGCCGCTGTTGGCCGCCGCCGAGCGGCGCTGGAGCCGCCGCCGCCGCCGCCGCAGCGTCCTGCCCCCGCAGGCTGCTCGCTCGCCCGGCGCCGGCCGCAGCGGCAGCGGCACCGCCACCGGCAGCAGCGGCGGCGGCGGCGAGAGGCGGGGAGAGGCGGCCCGAGCGGGCTGGCTGCGCTGCGGCGGCCCCTGCGCTGCGTGGCGAGAGCGGCTGCAAGGGAAGCGGGGCAGCGGCGGGAGGCAGGAGCGCGGCGAGCGCCGGCGGCAGAGAATGGCGGTGAGGCGGCGGCAGAGGCGCGGGCCGGGCGGCGGGCGAGCGCTGCTGGCCGCGGTGCTGCTGTGCGTGTGGGGCCGGGCGGCGGCCGAGCGGCTCCGCTACGCCATCCCCGAGGAGCTGGGCAGAGGCTCGCTCGTGGGGCCGCTGGCGCGGGACCTGGGGCTCAGCGCGGACGAGCTGCCGGCGCGCAAGCTGCGCCTGAGCGAGGAGAAGCAATACTTCACGGTGAGTGAGGAGAACGGGAACCTGTACGTGAACGAGAGGCTGGACCGGGAGGAGATGTGCGGCGAGTCGGCGACCTGCTCCGTCAGCTTCGAGGTGGTGGTGCACAACCCGCTGAACGTTTTCCACGTCGAAGTGAACATCCAGGACGCGAATGACAACGCGCCGCGCTTTCTTAGGGAAAATATCCACTTCGAAATCATTGAGTCTACACCACCTGGTGCTCGATTTTCTGTGGATGTGGCCGAGGACGCGGACGTGGGCAGTAATTCACTGCAAGGCTACGAGCTGGAGACCAATGGCTACTTCGCAGTGGAGGTGAAGGAGAGCCAAGACGGCAGCAAGTTCGCGGAGCTGGTGCTGCGCCGTGCACTGGACAGGGAGAGCGAGCCGAGCCTGCGCCTGCTGCTGACTGCGCTGGATGGGGGAGACCCGCCCCGCACTGGCACCGCCCAGCTCTGGATCAACGTCACCGACGCCAATGACAACCCACCCGTGTTCGCGCAGGACCGGTACCGCGTCAGCCTGCGTGAGGACACGCCTCCGGGATCAACGGTGCTGAACCTCTCTGCATCCGATGCCGACGCCGGCGCCAACGCACACATCACCTACGGCTTCAGTAAAATGCCGACTAAAATGTTGCAGAAATTCTTGGTGGATGCAGAGAGCGGGACGATCAGTCTGCAGAAGGAGCTGGATTTTGAGGACATGCGAGGCTACATGTTGCTGGTGGAGGCGAGGGATGGTGGCGGTTTGGTAGCACACTGCAAGGTGGAGGTGGAGGTGCTGGACGTGAACGACAACGCGCCCGAAATCACGATTCTGTCACTGTCGAGTCCCGTGCCCGAGGACGCTCCGGTCGGCACCGTCGTCGCCCTGCTGAATGTGCGGGACAGGGACTCGGGCGAGAACGGCCAGGTGTCGTGCGAGCTGTCGGGAGAGGCGCCGCTGTCGATCGTGGCGTCGTCGGGCGGCTCGTACAAGGTGGTGACGGCGGGCGCGCTGGACCGAGAGCAGGCGTCCGAGCACCGCGTGACGGTGGTGGCCCGGGACCGGGGCAGGCCGGCGCTGTGGAGCAGCACGGAGCTGGTGCTGGAGGTGTCGGACGTGAACGACAACGCGCCGGTGTTCGAGGAGGCGGCGTACAGCGCGTACGTGGCGGAGAACAACGCGGCGGGCGCGCTGGTGCTGCGCGTGCAGGCGCGGGACGCGGACGCGGGCGCCAACGGGCGCGTGAGCTACTGGCTGGCGGGCGGCAGCGCGGGCGCGGCGGGCGCGGCGCCGCTCGTGTCGGTGGAGGCGCGGAGCGGCGCGCTGTACGCGCAGCGCTCCTTGGACTACGAGCAGTGCCGCGAGTTCACGCTGGCGGTGCGGGCGCAGGACGGCGGCTCGCCGGCGCGCAGCTCCACGGCCACGGTGCGCGTCTTCGTGCTGGACCGCAACGACAACGCGCCCCGGGTGCTGTGGCCCGCGGCGGCGGCGGCGGGCGAGGCGGCGGCAGGGGCGCCGCCTCCTTTCGAGGTGGTGCCGCGTTCCGCCGAGGCCGGCTACCTGGTGGCCAAGGTGGTGGCGGTGGACGCGGACGCGGGGCGCAACGCGTGGCTGTCCTACGAGCTGGTGCAGGCGTCGGAGCCGGCGCTGTTCCGCGTGGGGCTGCACAGCGGCGAGGTGCGCACGGCGCGGGCCGTGTCCGAGCGGGACGCGGCCAAGCAGCGAGTGGTGGCCGTGGTGAAGGACCACGGGCAGCCGGCGCTGTCGGCCACGGCCACGCTGCACGTGGTGCTGGCCGAGAGCTTGCAGGAGGCGCTGCCGGAGCTGAGCGACAGAGACGCTGTGTCCCACCTGTCGTCTGATTTGAACCTCATTCTTGTTGTGTCGCTCTCCGTCGTGTCCTTATTATTCGTTTCCACGGTCATTTTTGTATTTTTCTTTAAATGTCGACAGTCGAGGAGCCCTCCCATTTTTATAACTTCTGATAAGGAACTGTATTCCACCTTGGGCTCAAAAGCACCGTACAACTACTACAGCAGCACGCTGCCTTTGCCCTATTCCTACGAGGTGTGTTTAGCTTCCGAGTCGGGGCAGAAGGACTTCACGTTCTTGAGATCGGGGGTGGCAGCCTTGTCTACCAATGTCCTCTCCGCTGATCCTGGCTCAGGCACTCGTTCTGGGGAGGACCCTCCTAGCACTGGGAGCTCAACACAGGTGAGCTTCTGCCCTACGGTCCCTCTCTGTGAGTTTTTCTGAATCTTTTCTTCCTCTATTCTGCTGTTGCTGATCAGTAGGGAACCTGCAGGTCTGAACGTGCCGGCGCACTGCTCAATAGCTCAGGGGCATGCGGGTGTGAGTGATTGGGAGTGTACTTCAGATCTTGACTCATCCTTTTGACCTGCCAAATCTTATCTGCAAATTGCTGATTTTCCCCGAGGAGTGGCACAAATATTGCCAGTACTTCTGTCTGTCCTGGAGAAGGACAGACAGCTGCGAGATTCACGGAAATGGAGTGGTGGGATGGACTCGGGGTGGAGCGGGAACAAAAGTGTCTTGGAACCTGAAGCTAAGACAACATTTTCGCCTGGGTCTAGTGACCACTAATTGTCTCAGCCACATTTGGGCTCTTTCATGTGATAATGATGTGTGATCTGTCCCGGCGTGTTTACTCGATAGGGAACTACGCTGTAGTTCTCCTTTTCTGGCAAGTTCGGTTCTTTAGCTCTCTGAACCCCTTTAACAGAAGGTATTTTATACACCCGTAACTCAACTTTTTCCCTCCTTCTGTAGAGTCGGAGCTGGTGCTTCAGTGCAGCTTCAAGCCTGGCATCGAGCAAAAGGAGCTTTTTGTCCCCCGATGCCACCGGCTTCCCTGGAGTGGAGTCAGGGAAAATGCCAAAGTGAGCGGCTAAGGCTGGAATTTGGCTTGAAGCAGTCCCCGGAGGACTGGTGCAGGGGAAGGGGTCTTTCCTCTTAGCTGTTGTACTTTTTCACTCCTCTCCCTCAAAACGGCACTTCCAGGAGCTCTGAAGCGTCGTCTGCGATATTCAGGCTTCCCATTAAAGTGGAGATGTAATGTCTCCAGATTAATCGAAATACGGTAGATGGAAATATTCTGTCTTTCATGCCTTTCCTAAAATCTGTTTTCTACTCATCTCTCCACTGCTTGGCCGTCCCAGTATTGCTGTCATTAAACAGAGAAGGTACTGTGTGCACTCATACACAGGGAGGGAAATTATTTGAGAACTGTGGTCCCCACGTTGAGAAATCATGTGTAGGAAAAACCTAAAATGGGTAGTGATTGGAAAAAGGATTCAGAACTTACAGTGGCTGGGAAAAGGATTCAGAGTTTATTTCAGAGAAATAAGTCACTGAAGACTATTCTGAGATTGAGTGGAAGAGAGCTGTGGATTTTCATGGTTTTAAATTATATGTAAGAAAGGAAGAATATTGGGATTTGGTTTTCTGTGAGAAAAAAAAGTGCTTTGGGAACATTAGATGACTCATATTGGATTTTATTTGTGTGAAACTCTATCACATGTGAACGCTATGTGAACTTTTATCACATTCTGTGGCCAGGTGATAAGAATGATAAATAGCGCTGATAAAGTTTATGTTTTGGCAACGATTAATCAGGAGAAAAAGAAATAGCTGAGCATGTAGATAGGACAGATTGCGCCGACTTTTTCGGTATTACCGACTCTTCATGTAAGTGCCAAACTATTGCATTTCTGGGTGGATCCCATGTGCTCACGGCAGCTTTTAGGATTGTGCGTGGCGAGGGTACGCAGAGAGTAGAGATCCCTCTCGTTCTGGCGAATGTCGCTGTCCAACGCTGGTGGGGTGGCTTGCAGCCCCCTAGGAGCCTAGCCCCCACAATTAGCGGGGTAACAAATAACCCGCCGCAAGTTTCCGAGTCCAGCTTTTGCTTTCCTTATCGGTGTCGGTTGTGCGATGACACCTGGGCGCTGTGTCCCAACTGGGTTCTCCCAGGGTTCCTGACTCTCCCTTATCAAGCATCCTCGTCCCCTTTTCATTACCCCGTGAGAGTCGGGAGGTTCTGCGGGTGACAGACGACGAATGCCAGAATTTCGGTCACTTTATCCGTATGCGTGCTTGAAAAGTCGGGAAACCCGACATAGCACGAGTTGTTGATGACAGCAACAACAACCCAAAGGCAGGTTTTCGACCAGGCACTGCCAGTGCTGTGACCTGCCAGGCTGTTGCTGCGCGGGAACAGGATCCGTTCCTACCCCGGTGAACCTGCATCGCAGGTCGCAGAGCGTGATTTCCCTGAGTCTGGCTGGTGGGAAAAAGTAGTGGGGAGCAACCCGGGAGATGGCGAGAGTAGGAGGGCGTATTAAACCGAGTTTTCTGCGGTTTGTCGGGGAAGACGCCTGCTGGGATAGTGGTGGTAGTGAGGATCCCGCAAGAGGAGCGATGCTCCTAAAAATCCAGCGGCGGGAGCCGCCCCGCGGCGAGACTGTGTTGCGGCCGGTGGAGCTGCTCATAACACGGCAGCAGGAAATCTGTGTCGCTGTGCCGGCTGCGCTGCTTTGGTAGCATACTGAGCCGCGATGTCCCGACACCTTGAAAGGGGATTCCTCCCAGGAAGGGGCTGGCCAAGCATTTGGGTGGGAGAACCGGCATCCTGAAGGTCCTGAGGAAGACTGGGCGCTGGCGCGTCTTGCCGTTGCTGGCTCTCCCGGCACCCTGCGTACCCCGGAGTATCCTTCCCACTCATCCTCCCGCCCTCTCCACCTCCCTTTCTTACTCCCGCTGCCTCATTCCAGCGAGGTGTTCCTGGGACGCACATACCCCAATCACCCCACGTCTCCGTATCGCCCCTTCTGGCCTCACTGCCAACTTCTACAGCTTCTTGCCCGCGCAAACAGTCCCTATGCCCGATCCACCCTGCCTCTGCCAGCGCTCCCCCCGCCTGGCTGTTTCCGTAGCGGGGTTTCTCGCAGGGCTGTGCTCGCAGGTTCGGCCGCTCGAGCCCCGCTGTCTGGGGCCGCGGTCGCCGCGCTCCCTGCGCGGGGCTCGGCGGAGCGCGGCGCGCCCTGCGCGCTGTGCAGTTACTGGCCGGGACTCTGTGTGCCGCTGTCGGCCAATGATGGAGCGGGGGGAACAGGCGGCCCGGCCCCGCTCGGAGCCGGGATGAGGCGCAGACGGTCTCAGAGAGACTCTGCGAGTGAGTCACCGCCGAGCCCGCCGAGCGATGCCCGGCTCCCCGCCGCCGCCGCCGCTTCCCGGGGCCGCTGGGCAGCGGCATGACGGGGCGAGCTGAGAGTTTCTAGCCGGGGCGGGGGGGCGAAGCGGAGAGCGCGGCCGTCCTGTGCGATGAACGGCGTTGCTGTGAGGAGCCGCGGGGTGACGACGGGGCAGGTACTGAGCCTCTTGCTTTTGTTCGGCGTTTCCGACTGGGTTTCCGCCGCGATTCGCTATGCGATCCCCGAGGAGGCGCGGAGAGGCTCCGCGGTGGGGAACGTGGTAGCCGACCTGGCGCTGGACCTCGGGCGGCTGCCGGGGCGCCGATTGCGGGTGGTGTCCGGCGGCAACAAGAAGTACTTCGGGGTGGATCTGACGAGCGGGGCGCTGCTGGTGAACGAGAGGATAGACCGGGAGGAGCTTTGCGGCGCGCTCTCTCCCTGCTCCCTCAGCTTTGAGATCGTGGTGGAAAACCCGCTCGAGCTGTACAGCGGCACCGTAGAGATCCAGGACATCAATGACAACGATCCGGTTTTTCCCAGCAGCCAGGCGAGGCTGGAAATCAGTGAGTCGGTGGCTGCCGGAGCGCGCTTCCCGCTAGAGAGCGCGCAAGACCCCGATGTGGGAATTAACTCTTTGCAAACCTACCAGCTCAGCGCCAACCCGAACTTTGCGCTCGACGTGCAGACAAGGGTGGATGGCAGCAAGTACGCAGAACTGGTATTAGAGAAGGAGCTGGACAGGGAGGAGCAAAGGGAGCTGAATTTGGTCTTGACGGCGCTGGATGGAGGCAGCCCGCCACGGTCGGCTCACGTGCAGATCCACATTGACGTTGTAGATGCCAATGACAATGCCCCGGTCTTCAACCAGTCCACCTATAAGGCGAGTGTGAGGGAGAACACGCCCAGCGGTACCCTGGTCGCCAGGATCAGTGCCTACGACCTGGATGATGGGCCCAATGGAGACATCGTCTACTCCTTCAGCAGCCACACCCCAGCCAAGGTACGAGAACTCTTTGCTCTGGACTCAGCCACAGGGGAGCTGAGGGTCAAGGGTCAGCTGGACTATGAGGAAACAAAGTTGTACGAGATTTACTTACAGGCTAAAGACAAGGGAGCCGTTCCTGGTGTGGCTCATTGCAAAGTGCTGGTGGAAGTCGTGGATGTGAATGACAATGCTCCAGAGGTGACAGTGACTTCTGTCTACAGCCCTGTGCCTGAAGATGCAGCCCCAGGGACGGTCGTAGCTCTGCTGAGTGTAACAGACTTGGACTCCCATGACAATGGCCTGGTGAACTGTTTTATTTCCCCTGGGATCCCGTTCATGCTCAGCTCCTCCCTTAAAAATTACTACACATTGAAAACAGAAGGAGCTCTAGACCGGGAAAAGGCAGCAGAGTATAACATCACTATCACAGCCAAGGACTCGGGCTCACCACCCTTGTCTGCAGTAAAACACATCCAGGTGCAGGTGTCAGATGTCAATGACAACGCTCCCAGGTCTTCCCAGGACTCCTATGATGTCTATGTTCTGGAGAACAACATGCCTGGCATCCCCATCCTTAATGTGAGCGCCACAGATCCGGACCTCGGGCGCAATGCCCACCTCTCCTATACCCTTTTGCAGGGTGACACCACTTTTGGCCACCTCTTCTCCATCAACCGGGAGAATGGCACCCTCTACGTGCTCACCTCCCTGGACCATGAGGACCAGGTGGAGTTCAACATGATGGTGCAGGTCCAGGACGGTGGCTTTCCGCCTCTGGCCACTAATGTCTCAGTCAGTGTGTTTGTCACTGACCTCAATGACAATGCCCCGATGGTGCTGTACCCTCACCCCAACACCACTGCCACCTACACCGATGTGGTGGCACCAGGCACGCCTGCTGGGCACATGGTCACCAAGGTGGTGGTGGTGGATGCGGATGCAGGGTACAATGCCTGGATCTCCTATACCCTGTTGCAGGCCACTGACCCCAGCCTCTTCTCGGTTGGGCTGCACAATGGGGAGATCTTCACGGCCCGCCAGCTCCGTGAGGACGACGCTCCCGAGCACACCTTAGTCATCCTCCTGAAGGACCATGGGGAGCCTGTGCTGTCCACCAGTGCCACTGTCTCTATCTCTGTGGCCGAGATGGTCAAGGAGGTGCTCACTGACCTCACTGATGTGGCACCTGCCAATGATCCCAGGAGACATGTGACTTTCTATCTCATCCTGGCTGTGATTTTGGTGTCAGCAGCCTTCTTCATCACCATGTTGTCTGTGGGCATCTTCAAGTGCTACAAGTGGAGGCAGTCAAGGGAGCTGTACAACAGCTCCAGGAGCACCACGTACAGGACACCAGGGCCCTTCCACCACATTGATGCCGTGAGGGGTGGCTTCACGCCGCCCAGCTTCTACCACCAGGTCTATCTCACCACAGACTCTCGCCAGAGTGATCTCCTGTGTAAAAAGCCCTTCACTTCCAGCCCCTTGGGGAGCCGCCAGGGCACCATAAGGAATGGTGAGCCAGGGCTGTACCACCAGATTGTGGGCACTGCCAGCCGGCTCCCCACACCTGCCGAGGTAATGTAGCTTCTTCCTTGGCATGTCCCAGCGCTGGGCAGAGCCATGGTTTGGGCCGTATGCGTGTGGCTGTGTGTTGGGGTTGGGAGGGACATCCAGTCGTGTCATGCCCCTACAGCTGAACAGGTGTTCTTTGGCATCAGATGAGCCATCCTGAGGGCTGATGACTTTTGCACTGTGATAAGCAGGATGAAGTGAGTCAGTTTGCTCATTTTGGCAATCATACGTCTTTTGGATGCAGTTTTGGGTACGCCTTGCATGACTAACCGGTGGAGGCTGAGGTCAGCTTGAAACCACTTGTTAATCCTTGGCACGAAGTTGGTTGTTACTGGTATTTCCTTCCCTTTGCAAAAGGAGGGCCAAGGGGAGCACTTGTGCCGCAGGGGAACGTAATTTCTGTGCGTCGTGACTTGATGGGGGCTGGAGAGCTGGGGGTGCAGATGGGGCTGGGAGCTGGGGATCGGTGTGTCGCCTCTCACAGTGCAGCACGCAGAGCTGAAGGATGATGCTGGTTCCTCTGACAGACCGTAGTCATAGAGCAATCCCTTCCATCTGTGCCGTTCCTCATGTTTGACTGCTGAATGGTTCCGGTTTTATTTCCACGGAAGTTCCGTGCTGATGTTCGCTTTGGGGGAGGAGGTGGGATTGCAGACTGCCCCAGTTGCTTGCAGGGTTCTGCTGAGCTGGACTTTGGCTCTGAGCAGGGTGGTGAGCCCTCCACTCAGATGTTGTTCAAAAACCCTATTACAAGCTCTGCATGATTCGTAATATGCTGTCTCTGGTGATGGCTGATGTCCTCCCTGCAGGCTGGAAGGCGTTTGCGCATGGCAGCAGCTTCTGTGCTTCTCCCCCGGTGAGAATTGTGCTGCTTAATTTGAAAGCTTTCAATTACAGGAATGCTTCAATCTTAAGAGGTGAGGTCAGGTAGTGGATCCAATGGAGGTGGAGTGTGGATCTGGTGGATTTCCAAGGTCATTGGTGCTGGTAATTAGTCCTTCCTGGGAGGCAGTGGGTAGGAGTGACTGGTTCCTCAGAGCAGAAGGAAGTGAGGTGCAGCGGAAGCTGTTCATGGGTGTGAGGCTGCGTGTGCTGCCTGCTCAGTGTGGCCAAATCACAGAAGGAGGCAGAAACCTCTCAGATTTATTTTATGGCTTTTTATTTTTTCCCTTGCTTGCGTCATTGCTCAGACTCAGCACTCCTGATTTGTGGCAGGTGAGAATGGCTGCAGCAGCTGCAGGAGCAAGTGTTCCTCTGCATTATCAGGGCTGTGCTATGGCTGGGGACAAGGATGTACTCTGCACCAAAGCATCCTGACAAGATGCCTTTGGGGGATGAGGGCAATAAATTATTTGAGAGTGGAGGTGGAAGGAGGGCAGCAAGCCTGAGCTCCAGCCATGACTCCCTCCTACTGCCCAGTACTGCCCTGGGAAGGCACTGGCAGTGAGAAATCAGGGCTGGCTCTGGCCCTGGATTTTCAGTCTTTGTGGTGACAACGGACTGTGTCAAGCCTGCAAAGGCTTTACACCTCCTTGCTTTGCAGGGCACAGCCCGCCCACAAAAGCGATGCAGGGGGAAAGATGCTGGCCCTGTCTCTAGCAGGTGCCGTGTCCTGCCATGAGGGATCCTACCCTGCAGGATCTACAGTGATCCCTGGGTTGTCTGGCTCTCCACAGAGTGAGTTCTGACCCTGTGGACTAAGTAACATCTCCTTTTCCATCCTAGACACCCCATGCCCTTCCTGCCTTGTCCCACTGCCCCCATCCCAAGCTCTGACAGCCCCGAACAGCAGCAGGGTCCCCGTGTAAAGCCCTTGCTCCAAGTCCTTGGTGCCCGAGCCATGTCAGGGCACTGAGTGGTTTCTCCCAGCTATGTGGGCTTTGCTGGGGGCTTCTGCTGAGGCACTGCAGCAGCACCAAACCCATTCCCAGGGGTGCAGCACCCTGTATTGCCAGTGGAAAGCTCTGTCACCCAGCTGTACTGCCCGGGGCTCAGCCTGGGATGGGGACAGGGCACATTCCAGAGCCAAGGGTACTGTGACAGCTTCCTGCTGGTGGCACCGTCAGAAGCCCTTGGGGAATGAATGTGTACGAGAAGGAATTGGTCTCTGTGTGCTGGGGAATCCCTGGTCCAGTGTTTTTCTGCATTGTCTCTTTAAGGACGCCTTCCCCCCCTCCTCCGGAGCCGGCAGTAGGTGGGACCCGGGCAGTGTTGTCATCGTTCATAAGGTTCCTCCCGGTGTCTCTCCCTGACTGGCAGCAGGGTGGTCCCTCCTCACGGCTCTGAGAATAGGCAGGGAGGTGCTGCGGACGGGAGGGAGGACCCTGGACTGCAGCACCTTCTCCGTCCCTGCTCTCGGCAGAAGGATGCTGTCCCCGTCACTGTCCCCCGTGCCGGGCGTGGGTGCCATCAGCATCTCTCGACCATTCTCCAGGCACCTCTGGGGCGCAGGTGGTGGGGACAGGAGGATCCCAGGCAGGTGCTGGGTCCCCTGTCTGCCACACCGCTGCAGACCCCAGCCCCAGGGTCTGTGTGCAGGGCGGCCTGCAGTGCACCAAGGACAGAAGACAAAGAGGGACTTATTACAAAAGCACGTAGTGCCAGGACAAGAGGGAATGATTTTAAACTGACAGAAGATTTAGATTAGATAACGGGTATAAAAATTCTTCCTTGTGAGGGTGGTGAGGCACTGGTACAGGCTGGCCAGAGAAGCTGTGGCTGCCGCATCCCTTGAAGTGTTCAAGGCTGGGTTGGTTTGAGCTCTGAGCAGCCTGGTCTAGTGGAAGGTGTCCCTGTCCCATGACAGGAGGTCAGAATGAGATGATCTGTAAGGTCCTTTCCAACCCCGGCCATTCTGTGACTCTGACTGCACAAGGCTTCTGCAGGGTTATGAATGGAACTAGAAGTCTGCAGCTTGCCAATATCATCTGTGGCAGGGAGAGTAGGAAATTACTGTGCTCCTCCCTGGGGAGGCTAAGACCCCTGCTTGTGCTCTCAGGAGACTGACTGCAAAGCTGTACCTGCCACAGAGTATCAGTGTGTGTGTCTGCCAGGTGGGAGGCTTGGGCTTCCTTCCCAAGTCTGAGATCCTGACCTGGTGTTGTGATCCTGTGGTGATCTAGTGGCCTTATTGTCTAGTTCTGTGTGTTTGCAGTGATTTGGGTACTGTGAAGACTGACCCCTTTCTTACCCCAGGGTGAGGAAGTGGCTTGCAGCCAGCTTGCATTGGGACCAATTCTATTTTGGCTTTGAATGGTTCACCTGCCTTTGCTTTTGCACCTTCAGCCAGCCACTCCCATGGTGGGCTGGCAGGGGTGGGTGTCCCCCTCCAAGTGCAAGGTCTGCTGGCCATGGTGGCATCTGTGGCAGTGATGCCTCACTCAGAGGCAATCATGGGGTGCAGGCAGCAGCCAAAGCAGTAGCTGAGGGGGAGAAGAGGGGTGCGAGAAGAGCCCCTGGCACCTCGGGGCTCTAACAAGCACCTTTTCATCGGGCATGAAAAGTCCTTTGGCCTGCGTTCATGACAGCTGCCCTTTGTCTGTGGGCATGATGTGAAGCCACCATTGTGGAGGGGGAGCACACAGGGAGGGCTTGTACCTTGCTTCCAGGCTGCCAGGACGTGCAGTTTCCCTGTGAACGCAAAGCGAGCTGTCGGAGCAAGTGAGTCAGGCTGGCAGAGGGGAGGCCGGGGGTGGCAGCCCCGCTGTTGCCGGCTCAGGCCCCTGCTTCCCGCACCTCCGGAGCCACTGCTGGCCGAGAGGGGATGGAGCTCTCGGCCAATTGGGCGCTGATCTGAAGCGAGGGGGGGGAAATCTGCTTCTCCCCCACCCCCCCTCCCACCTCCGCGCTGGGGCTGTGATTCAGTTCCCCTCCCCCAGCCCACCCCCTCTGCTTGGAGGCTGACAGTTGGAGCCGCAGCCTGCCGGAGCCCCGGAGCTGTTTTCTAAGCCGTGCAGGAGAGACCCAGGGATTAATTCGCAGTTCCTCAGTGCCTGCCGTGTCCCGGGCCGGATGCGCACGGACATGGAGAGTGCCAGCCTCCAGCGACCCGCCTGGAAATGGCAAGTACTGAGTTTGTTTTTGCTCTGCGGCTGGGGCTGGGTCTCCGGGCAGATCCACTACTCGGTGGTTGAGGAGTCAGAGTTGGGAACCGTGGTGGGGAACGTGGCCCGGGACCTGGGCTTGAAGGTGGAGGAGCTGCCGGGTCGCAGGCTGCGCCTGGGCTCAGAGGAGAGCTTGCGCTACTTCGCCGTGCGCCTGGACAGCGGCGCGCTGGTGGTGAGCCAGCGGCTGGACCGCGAGCGTCTGTGCGGAGCAGCTGCCAGCTGCGTGCTGTCGGTGCAGGTGGTGACAGAGAACCCCCTGCAGCTCTTCCGCCTGGAAGTGGAGATCCTGGATCTGAATGACAACTCCCCCAGCTTCCCCACCGCTCACCGCACCCTCCGCATCGCCGAGTCTGCCACGGTGGCTGCGCGCTTCCCCCTGGAGAGTGCGCAGGACCCCGATGTGGGCACCAATGCTGTGAGCTCCTACCGGCTGAGCCCCAACTCCCACTTCTCCCTGGACGTAAAGCAGCAGCCGGATGGCAAACTCTTCCCGGAGCTAGTGCTGGAGCGTGCCCTGGACCGGGAAGAACAGCCAGAGGTGCAGCTGGTGCTGACGGCCGTGGACGGGGGTCGCCCAGCGCGCTCGGGCACGGCGCAGATAACGGTCCAGGTCCTGGATGTCAATGACAACGCACCCACCTTTGACCACACCACGTACAGGGTGAAAGTCCCGGAGAACACACCTGTGGGGGCTGTGCTCCTCCGGGTCAATGCGTCTGACCCCGATGAGGGTCCCAATGGGGAGACACAATACTCCTTCGGGGTTCACACCTCCGACTCAGTGCGGAGGCTCTTTGCCCTGGATCCCCACTCCGGCGAGGTCCGGGTGAGTGGTCCCCTGGACTTTGAGGAATCACGTTTCTATGAGATCTATGTGCGAGCCCATGATGGAGGGGTCCCAGAGATGGAGGGCAATTGTGTGCTGCAGGTGCAAGTGGAGGATGCCAATGACAACCCCCCTGAGGTGCTGCTCACCTCCCTGTTGAATCCAGTGCCAGAAGACACCCCACCGGAGACTGTCGTGGGGCTCTTCAATGTACGGGACCGAGACTCGGGGTCCAACGGGGATGTGAGTTTGGAGATCTCCCCCGATGTGCCTTTTGCCATTAGGTCCCTTCAGAACCACTTCTCCCTGGTCACCCAGAAGAACCTGGACCGAGAGTCTACCTCACAGTATGCAGTGGAGCTGATCGCTCAGGACGGTGGTTCTCCTGCCCTCACCACCACACTCACGCTGCTCCTCAATATATCTGATGTGAATGACAACCCCCCACGCTTCTCGCAGCCCTCCTACGAAGCCTTTCTCCAGGAGAACAACCCGCCTGGCTCCCTGCTGTGCACCGTCTCTGCCTCAGATCCTGACGATGGGGATAATTCCCGGCTTGTTTACTCCATAGAGAGTGGCCAAGTGCAGGATGCCCCCATCTCTTCCTTTGTCCACATCAACCCTGACAATGGGAATCTCTATGCTCAGAGCACCTTTGACTTTGAGCTGCTGCAGGTTCTGCCAGTGTCTGTGGTCGTAAGGGACTCGGGGTCCCCCCCTCTCTATGCCAATGTTACTGTCTACATCTTTGTGCTGGACCAGAATGACCATGCCCCCACCGTCCTGTACCCTGCCAGTGACAGCGATGTGCCAGCACCCCAGAGGGTCCCTCTGTCTGCCCCACCGGGCTACCTGGTGGCCAAGGTGACAGCAGTGGATGCAGATGCTGGGCACAATGCCTGGCTCTCATATCGACTGTTGCCCCAGTCCACCGACCCCTCCTTGTTCCACGTGTCGCTGTACACCGGGGAGGTGCGCACGGCGCGTGCCTTCCAGGACAGCGACATGGCAGTGCAGCAGCTCGTTGTCCTGGTGACGGACAACGGGGACCCTCCGCTCTCCACCACTGCCACCATCACTGTGGCCCTAGAGGAGGCAGCCCCGGAGGAGAACTTCAAGCCTCAGGATTTCCTGGCTGGTGCTAAGGAGAAGCCAGACCTGACCTTCTACCTGATCATCGCCCTGGCAGCCATTAGCACGGTGGCACTGGCCACTGTCACCCTCCTGGCCGCCCGGTGCCTCCGGCGGAGGGGCCGTGCCGCCGTCTCACCCTACTGCTGCTGCTGGCTGAGCGAGTCACCGTCCCGGGACTTCTGCAAGCACTCCAGCCCCAAGCTCCAGCTCAGCTCGGACGGCACCCTTAAGTACATGGAGGTCACGCTGCGACCCACCGACTCCCCGTCCCAGTGCTACAGCACCTGCTTCTCCCCCGGCTCCGAGCGGAGCGACTTCACCTTCCTGCGGCCCTGCCCAACCCCCGCCACGCTGCCGAGGCAAAGCGGGGCCTTCCTGCCCGCCGCCGGCACGCCGCGGGACCGCGGCCAGGTGAGCGGCGGCGCCGGGGCGGGCGCGGCGCTCGGACGGCGCGGGCGCCGCGGGGCGCGCGGGGCGGCCGCGCCGGTTCGCGGCGCGCGGCGGCGGCGCGCGGGCCGTGATTGGCGCCGGTGTTGCTGTCCTGGGGAAGGAGCGCGGCGATTGGAGCGGCGCCGCCGCGCCCGCAGCCAATGGCGGCGCGGCTGCGCGGCCGCGCTCCCCCCGCCCCGGCGAGCCGCGTCCGCCCCAAACAATGAATGGGAGCGGCGAGCGCTGAGCGCGGCCCCCGGCGCCGAGGGCATCGCTCCCCGGCCGGCCACCCGGCAAGGATGCCGAGGGCAGGGCAGGCGCGCCGGTCCCTGGGGCTGCCGCGTGTCTTCTCCTTCTGTTTGTTCTTGCACAGCTCATCTGCTCAGATCCGATACAGCATCCCGGAGGAGCTCACACGGGGTGCCTTTGTGGGCAATATCGCCAAGGACCTGGGCACCGATGTGGCTAAACTGGCGGCAGCTAATCTGCAGGTACTGTCGGATTCCGATTCCCAGTACTTCTCTGTCAATGTGAACACCGGTGTTATTATGGTCAGCGAGAGGATAGACCGGGAGCAGCTCTGCGGGCAGAACCCACGCTGCTTCCTCCACTTGAAACTTGCCATCGAGAACCCGGTGGAGTTTTACCGTATTGAGGTGGAGATCCTGGACATCAATGACAACCCCCCAGAGTTCCCCAGCGATGAGGTTTCCTTGCGCATCTATGAGTTGGCGTCTCTGGGTGCCCGCTTCCCCATCCAGCCAGCCCAGGACCCCGACGTGGGCACCAACACCTTGCAGACCTACCACCTGAGTGCCAATGACAACTTCAACCTCAACGTGAAGGCTCGCACTGATGGTGGGAAGTTCCCTGAGCTGGTGCTGGAGCGGGCCCTGGACAGGGAATTCAGAGCTTTCCACTACCTGGTCCTGACTGCTGAAGATGGGGGCTCTCCCCCACAGTCCAGCAAGATACGCATCACTATTCAGGTCCTGGATGCCAATGACAACCACCCGGTCTTTGACAGACCATCATACGGAGCACGCTTGGTGGAGAACTCGCCACTGGGCACCCTCGTGGTGAAGTTAAATGCCACGGATGTGGATGAAGGACCCAACGGAGACATCCGCTACTCCCTCAGTAGCCACAACTCAGCTGCCTTACGCCAGATCTTTGCCATTGATGAACAAACTGGGGAGATTCGCGTCCAGGGCAACCTGGACTTTGAGGAGGCGACAGTGTATGAGATCGAAGTGGAGGCCAAGGACATGGGGTCGCCCACCATGGAGGAGCACTGCAGCGTGGTGGTGGAAATCACTGATGTCAATGACAACGCCCCTGAGGTCATTCTTACCTCCTTCTCGAGCACCCTGAGCGAGGATGCACTGCCGGGCACAGTGGTGGCCGTGATACACGTCAGAGACAGGGACTCTGGCGAGCAGGGCAAGGTCCTGTGTCACGTGTCTCCAGATCTTCCCTTCCAGCTGCGTAAGGACTACGAGCACCAGTACTCGCTGCTCACCAGCACCCGTTTGGACCGGGAGCGTGTTGCCTACTACAATGTCACCGTCTCTGCCTCGGACCTGGGCAATCCCCCCCTCTCCCGCCACACCATCTTGCCAATTACCCTGATAGATGTCAATGACAACGCTCCCCAGTTTGAGCAAGCCTCCTATGAAGTGCTGGTGGCAGAAAACAACCCAGTGGGCAGTGTGCTGGTTACAGTCTCTGCTGTCGACCCTGACTCGGAGCAGAATTCCCGCCTGTCCTACTCCATCCTGCGAGCTGGTGGGACAGATCCAGGCCTGGATCCTACTCGCTACCTCTCGATACATCCCACGAATGGGCAGGTTACTGCCAAATTTCCTTTTGACTATGAGCAAACCACCTATCTCCAGTTCCACGTGGAGGTCTCTGATGGTGGCTCCCCGGCCCTGAGGAACAGAACACTGGTTCATGTTTTTGTAGTGGACCAGAACGACAACGCCCCACGGGTGCATTTCCCCAGGGCTGGGGAGGACTCTGCTACTCAGCTCCGAATTTCCCCCTCCATCGTCCCTCCTGCCCTCATCACCAAGGTGGTGGCAATAGATGCGGACTCGGGGCGCAATGCCTGGCTATCCTACCACCTCGTGGAAGCCACAGACCTGGGGCTTTTCAGCGTGGCCCTGCGTTCCGGGGAGGTCCGGATCATGCGGGCTCTGCAGGAGACGGACGCCTCTGAGCATGAACTGCTGGTGGTGGTCCGGGATGCCGGGGAGCCCCCACTCTCCACAGCTGTCACACTGGTGGTGCTGGTGGAGGAGAAGGGTCCAGAGGCCCTGCAGGGCTCTGAGGCTCAGGCTGCCGATGGTGGGGGCTTGCCCACTATTACGCTTTATCTGATTGTGTCCCTGGTGCTCATCTCCACCGTCTCGCTGGTGGCACTGGCAGCGCTGGGCATTCGGTGCCTCCGGCGGGGCTCTGCCCCTGCCAACCAGGGCTGCTGCGTGGAGAGCGTGAACACGCTTCAGCCTCCTCCCAGCCACATCTTTGGCCACTTGCACTATGAGCCTAAGAAAGGGGACACTGTGATGGGCGTGCAGGTGACAGCAACGGCACCCCCCGCGCCCCGTTACCGCTCCTGCTTTTCGCCTGTCTCGGATATCAGCGAGTTCATGTTTGTGAAACCCTCCGCGGATCCCACCCTGTGCAGCGAGGTGAGCTCGGGGGTGTGGTCTCCAGCCTGAACACAGCCCCGGTGTTCGCGGGGCTCGGCACCGAACCGACCGGCTTTGGGGAGACGGGGTGTCCGCCGGTGCCCGGTGCCAGCCCCGGGCGGGGCGGGTTTCCCGCTGCCGGGAGTCCCCGGCGCCCTCCCGGCGCTGCGGGGGCGGAGTGGCGGCAGCGGGGGAAGGGGAGGGCTACGCCGTGCGTATTTTGGGGAAGGCGGTGAGATGGAGAAGGGGAGGAGGAGGGAGAGAGAAAGGAGGAGGCGGAGGAGGAGGGGGCTGTGGAGAGACGTAAAACTGTCACTCGGTCCATCCCCTCCGCTCGCCGACTTTGTGTGTCTTTGCGTATCGAGAAGCGGTTCAGCCGGCGGGGCTGCGCTCGCCCCCCTCCCCCGCCTCCTCCATCCCTCCCTGTCCGGCTCCGGCGGCTCCGGCGGCGGCTTCCTCCCTGCACGACCCGCTCGGACCCCCCCGGGCCGCAGGGGTTCCGGCTGCCGGGGCCGGCGGCGGGGGCGGGGAGGAGGGGGAGGCTGCGCGGAGCCGCCGCCGCTCCTCTCCGCGCTGCTCCGTTCGCACACCCGGCACGGGATGCTCGCGGGACAGAGTTTGCCATGGCAGCTCCCGCTGCTGCTCGCAGCCCTCTCCTGCCTGCCGGCTCCCAGCTGCGCTCAGCTCCACTACTCCGTGCCCGAGGATCGCGAGCCGGGCTTCTCTGTGGGCGACCTGGCCAAGGACTTAGGGGTGGAGGTGCGGAGCCTGGCCGCCCGCAACCTGCGCCTGGTGAGCGAGGGCGGGCAGCGGCACTTCCAGGTGGACTTGGCGGCAGGTGTGCTGCTCCTGGACAGCCGGCTGGACCGGGAGGCACTGTGTGGGCAGAGCCCCACGTGCTCTCTGCACCTCCAGCTCGTCATGGAGAATCCCCTCCAGCTCCACCGTGTTGAGGTGGATGTCCTCGACGTGAACGACAACGCGCCCCAGTTCCCCAAGCCTGAGGTGGTGTTGGAGATCACTGAGGTAGCCAACCCTGGCACTCGGCTACCCTTGGAGGTAGCAGAAGACCCGGATATGGGCTCCAACTCCATCTCCACCTACGAACTCAGCCCCAGCAAGCATTTTGCCCTGAGCATCAACGTGAGAGGAGATGGTGTTAAAATGCCCGAGATTGTACTTGAAAAAGCACTGGATAGAGAGAAAGTGCCTGTTCATCATCTGACACTAACAGCCCTGGATGGAGGGAATCCCGTGAAATCTGGCACTGCCAGGGTTACCATCCATGTTTTGGATGCAAATGACAACCCTCCTGTCTGTGACCCACCCATATCCAAAGTGCTTCTGGAGGAGAATGTGCCAGTGGGCACTCTGGTCACCAAGCTGAATGTCACCGACCTGGATGAAGGTCCCAACGGGGACGTGGAATATTCTTTCAAAACCAGCAATAATGCACCCGGTAAATTCAGCAAACTGTTCTCCTTAGATGCCCGTACAGGGGAGATCAGAACCAAAGCCCCGCTGGACTATGAGGAATCCAGTGCTTACGAGATTGCAGTTCGAGCCAGGGACAAGGGATCCCCAGCCATGGAAGGCCACTGTCACCTGCGAGTGGAATTAATTGATATCAACGATAACAGCCCTGAGATCGTGCTGACCTCTGTCTCCAGCCCAGTGCAGGAGGATGCAGCCCCAGGCACTGTGATCGCCCTCATTGGTGTGAAGGACAGCGATTCCGGTGACAACGGGCAGGTCCGTCTGCAGATAGCAAAAGAGCTCCCATTTAAACTCGTGTCTTCTTTTAAAGAGCATTTCTCGCTGGTCACCAGTGGTCCCCTTGATCGGGAGAAGGCCAGTGGATACAACATCACAGTGAGGGCTGTGGATTCAGGGTCCCCCCCGAGGGCCACACAAAAAACCTTTTATCTCCGTATTGCTGACGTGAATGATAACGCACCGAATTTCTCCAGCCCTTTTGATACAGCTCACGTTCAGGAAAACTCCCTCCCTGGAACTTCTGTCTTTTCAGTGTCAGCATCAGACCCTGATGAGGGTAGCAATGCCAAGCTGTCCTACTCCATCCTGGACAGCGGGATGCAGGATGCACCTATCTCAACCTACTTCCGAATAGATCAGGACAATGGCACCATCTACACTGTGCGAGCTCTGGATTACGAGCAGGACAAGGTATTCCAGGTGCCTGTGGAGGTGAAGGATGCTGGGTCTCCTGCTCTGAGCAGCACTGCTGTGGTCCATGTGTTTGTCCTGGACGAGAATGACAATGCTCCCAACATTGTCTACCCGTCTGTCCCCAAGGGCTCTGCCTTCCACCAAGCCATCCCGGCCCTGGCAGAGCCTGGCTATTTGGTAACTAAAATCGTAGCAGTTGATGCTGACAGTGGCCACAATGCCTGGCTGTCCTACCAGCTGCAGGAGTCTGCTGAGGCTTTGCCTTTCCAAGTGGAACGCCGCTCTGGAGAGATAAGGGTTGCACAGGCTCTCAGGGAGTCAGAAGATTCCCACAGGCTGGTGGTCGAAGTGAGGGACAATGGCACGCCGTCCCTCTCGGCCTCCGTGGTAATAGTCATTTCTCCGGAGGAAAACGGCATGCAGGACTTCTCCAAGTCCTTGGACCTCCCCCAGCCTTCTTCCGAGGACACTAACCTAACTCTTTACCTCATCATCTCCTTGGTGTCCATCTCCCTCGTGTCCTGTGTGATGTTTGGGCTGGTGGCTGCCCGGTGTCTCAAAGCTGGCAGTGCCAGCTGGAGCTTTGCGGGTTGCTGCCGAGGGACTGGCCGCAAGCCCGCCTCCCATTTCCGAGGGCAGATGAAGCCAGATGGCTTCATCAAGTACCTGGACGTGGGAGGAGCGGGCTTGACCTCCCAGGCACAGAATTACACCTCTTGTTTCTCGCCCATGTCCGAGCAGAGCGATTTCCTCTTTGTAAAGCCTTTCAGCCATTCTAGCACTGCGGAGACCGTGGCTGCCTATGAGCAGGTGACCAGCACCTTAGCGAGTCCCTGCGATGGGGTAAGAGATGGCTGTTTCTTACTGTGCTCTCTGCTGGGTGCAACAGTTTGTCATATCCAGGCCACTTGGCTGTTCTCTGTCTGTCCTTCCTCCTAAGACGGTGGCCTCAGGGAACATGTGTCACTGTCATCTCCTGGGAGGTGGCAGGTGAAAGTTTTGGCTTGGCTTGGTGGAGGTGGGGGAAGGGGCTGAGCAGTGTTATAGAATCAAAGACTCTGCGTTTGTAGCAGTGGAGAGTTTCCCCTTGGCCCCGCTCGTACTTGTTCCTATTTAAAGTGATTCTTAGCGTGGTCAGGAACACATTTTCTGGGGGTTTAACTTCTTGGTTCTGTTTAACCCATTTTTCCTACCTGCACATGAGCTGTGGTGCGGAGGTGGTTATCTGAAAGGAAAGTCTGCCTGTGTTTCTTTTGCTCAGTTTTAGAGGTGTGTTGTAGAAATTTCTCATTTCTCAAACCCCAAGTGTTATTAATTACTGACTGTGCCTCGGCAAGGGATAATTTTCCAGCTTGGTCATGTTGAGCGAGGAGCTAAATTCAGTATTCAGCACTAAAATACTGAAATGTCAGGAGTGACACTATTCACAAAGATCCTGGTGACCTTATGTGCCCTTGGGCTTGCAGAGGCTGAGGAGCTGCAAGCTTTGAAAACTTGAGCTGTTTGTACTCGGATGCCTAAATATAGATGTAGGTGACTGTGTTTAGCTGGAGCTTTTATAATTTTGGGATATAAAAAGGAAAGCAATTTTGTGTCACAAATGCCTGCCCTAAATTTGAAAATGGTAATTACAACAGGAATTCAAAACATGGAAGGGCTATTCAAAATATTGGGAAGGGCTTATCTAGTGCAGTATTGTGTGTCAGTGTGTGCAAAAATGCGCATCTGAAATCTGGAGGGCAAGTCTTTAAACAGCTTCATTTGCATGCAGCATGGGGACCAGTGGGGCATCTATTTTAGGGGAGTAATTTATTCTAATATCTTCTTTCATGAGTATCATCAAAGCTGCAGAGAAATTAGTGAGAGCACATCTACTAAATAAAAATCTAGGTCAGCTGTACTCGTCTTCACTTTTCCTTAGTAATTGCATGTACAAGCAGAATAATCCTATAAAACTGATGTTCCACTATGTAGGGACTATGAACTGCTCATTCCTAAAATAGCTGAGGGAAGTGTTGTCCTTTCCAGGTAGTATGTCATCCCTCTGGAGTTCATTAGGATGATCATGATTTTCGGAAGTGTGTGTGTTTTCCCGACAGAAACAGTCCTGCTCTTTAGTGCTTTCCACAAAGGCGTGATTCAAACAGGAATATACAAGCTTGCTCCATCTCCTTCCTTATTTACAAAATGTTCATTGTCTGGTTGTAAAATAACACGAGCAGAGAGTGATATGGGGGCTTATTAATGAGGTTACAAAATGTGCTGCTGTGTCTGAAGGTTATTGTGTCTCCTAAACAAATAATGCTTTTTCCTCTTGCTGTCGGAAGTTTATTCATTTTTTCTGTGGACAGAAAAATATTGTAGTGCTCCAACAGCTAGGAAAAGTCATTCAAATACCATGCATAAAAACAATGTCTCAGGCAGGCCTTTTTCAGGACAGAAGAAGGAGAGAGGAAGGTCTGTTACCATTTTACCTTAGAGTATTAAGAGCATCTTTCTGAGTATCAATTAACTTTGCCACCCCCTCACACCCCCCTTCCTCCTCCAAGCTCATTACTGTGGTACCACTGCTCCTGCTGAATTCATGCCCTTATCAGTTTATTTCATGCTTCATTTCTTTCACAGCCTGGTTTCCTGAGCTGCTTTGGAAGATTATTCTCAGAACAGTTTTTGTCATGCTTTTTGGTATTCATGCTGCTTCAGAAATACTCAAGAAAGGGGGAGGGGGAGCTCTCTCTTTGTTCTAATTGATTTGTTTCACTTGGACAGAACATGCTGATATTCCAGACTGAAATAATCCAGGATCAGTTCGCTTTCATTTTCAAAGGCAAGAATGGAGGTATTAAAACTCTTCTTTTTCTTTGCAGCAAGCTCAGTCTAACACAGATTGGCGCTTCTCTCAGACCCAGAGACCTGGAACGAGTGGGTAAGTGGCTCTTTCTTCATTTATCTGTGGGATGAAGTTTTCTTTTCTTGGTACGCCACTTTCAGAGCTGCAAAGGCCATGAGTGGCAGCTCTGAGAGCGGGTGTCCCTGTCATTGATGGAGTCAGAAATAGGGCTGCTCCTGTGTCAGCTGTGTTTGGTGGGGGTGTGGCAGCTGCTCTTGGCTGTGGTGTGTCTGGGTTTGCTGTCTGCACCTCAGGAACTGGAAGGAGCTCCAGGTGAAGTTGGGAGATAGTTAGAGGACTGGACAATGGGTTTCACAGAGAAAGGCCTCTTTGCTAAAGCAGATTCTGAGCATGTAAATTCCTTCCTGAGTCAAAAATCTTAATTCTTCTCCCTTCATGGAAGCCACTGGAAATCACTCCCTTGGAGTTTCCCATTGAACCTTGAGCTCTGTGCTGCTGAGGTGAGCTCACCTCAGGTTGGGTCAGATGGAGGGAACCACAGAGCTTCAGCTCCTCCCACCTCCCTGCTCAGCAGGGTCACCCCAGAGCACAGGATTGTGTCCAGCCAGTACTGGAATATCCCCAGTGAGGGAGATTCCACCACCTCTCTGAGGGGTGTGTGTGAGGTCAGAAGAGAAGCCCCAGCAGCAGAGCAGAGACCTCCCAAGTGAGTGCCCTGCTCCTGACTGGGGCTCTCGTGCCTCTGGCCCACCAAGGTTTGCTTGTCTTGGTCCACAGCGAGAGACCACTGACAACAAAATGTTGTTCTTTGCCTCCCCCATCTTCTCTCCTGGTTCATGGACAGGGATCCCCTTCAGAGGGTGAACTCCCTTGAAAGAGAGAGCTTTACCTGAATTCCACCTTTCTCTGTGAATACCCCAACCAGAGGTTACTATGTATGAGGAGACTGGCTCCAGGGTAATTTATATGTGAAAAGATTATATCTTTTGGGGCATACCTGAGGGTTATACTCTCTGAATGATCAGGAGTAAATCTGGGTGATGTGCTCCCTCATCTGCCTGGCTCAGGTGCTGTATCACTGTGCTTTGTCATTCCTGGTGGCCACTTGGGCAGTTCCTGTGGAGTTTAAAATGGTGATGTGGGAGTAGTGGATGCTGGATTTTGGTGTCAGAGCTTGCAGTTAAACATCTGCAGCAGCTGTTTGTGCCTGACTCTTTCCCTGGGACTGGCTCAATAATTTATCTTATCAGAAAATTAAGAGATTGCTATAGCCAACTTGTTGAAGTGATTAAACTTTGCTGTTCCAGCTGATAAAGCTAAAATGGAGTGAGGGTTTGATGTAATTAGATAAAGTGCTCATAGTAGAAGCTGGCCTTGGACTTTAAAACAAAGCTGTAGCTGGAATAGTTTTCTCAGAGGTCTGTTAAGCTCCCCATCACTGACAACATTTTAATCAAGGAAAATCTATCTAAGCATTTCTGCTCTAGTTCAAATGACAATTAACAAAGCCCTGTTAATGAAGAAGAGCACCACAGCTGCTGTAATTGTTTTGCTGTGAGAAGGCAGTAAATGAGCCCCATCAGAGCAGGCTCTGCTGCTCCCTCTTCGAGCATCGTGCTGGGGCTCTTCAGGGCACGGAGCTGATGCAGCCCAGAGCCCTCAGCTCAGGGACAGGGACTTTCCTCAGGTCGTGGGACAGTGACACTCAGCCAAGCTGCCAGCCTGGATCTCTTCACAAGCTCCATCCCCTCCCCAGTGCCTAAGAGACAGCAGAAACTGGTGTGGGAAGAGAGAGGGCAAGAGGAAAGGCAGGCTCAGAGTGTGTGTGGGGAGCTGAAGGAGTGGCACTTGTTACTGCTGGTGCAAGAGCCACGGTGTCCCTGCTGAGCAGCTGTGACCTGGGTGCCAGGACAGCCCCTGGAGCAGCTGCTCTTCAATCACAGAATGCTTTGGGTTGGAAGGCACCTTCAAGCTCATCTTTTTCCACCCCCTGCCATGGGTAGGGCCACCTTCCTCTGGCCCAGGTTGCTCTGAGCCCCATGGTGTGACAGGGGGTCCCACAGCATGGGCTGAACCCTGACTTCGGAAAGAGATTTTGCTGAAGCACAGGCTGCTGTTGAAATAACTGGAAAAACTCAGTGGATTTTAATTCCTGCTGGTTTTCCCCATTTGCCTGTTTCCACATTTGCAACAAAACTGCTCTTGCAGATTTTTTCCCCCTGTTTCTTTCATCCTGTTTTAAGTTAAATGAAGGGGGATGTTTTTAATCCAAACCTGTGTGACACTATTAAAGGATGGAAATAGAAAGTGCTCTCATATGTTCAGTGCCCAGCCCTGACATCTCCCTGGTGATCAAACAGGCAGATCCTGGAAAGCAGCCCACTCCCCATTGTGCTGTTCCCCTGCTCTTCCCAGAGTTTTGATGCCTGGTGTGTGAATTCCCCAGGCACTGCTTGGTAGTACAGGCATTAAAGAGGGGGCAAGTGCAGCTGCCTGAGCCCGGCTTGCTGTTCTTTCTCTGCTGTTAAACCCTGTACAAATGTGTCTCCTGCTGATAGGTGAAGCTCTGTAGCACCACGAGCTCTCTGAACTGCAGGGCTCTGCTTGGTGCTAGGGAAGCACAGCCTGCCTTTCAGCTGAAAATCAAAAAAAGGGATGTGCTCTCAAATGTGACCCAAATTAAATAACAATAAAGACACAGCAGCTTAGGGCAGGGGTTTGGATGGGTCGTGGGGGGAGCCTGGCACTGGCCCTAAGCCAGAAACAAGCTCAAACCTGTGCTGGGATTTCTGCCTTGCTGTCTCCATGGGAGCTGGGGAAGGAACAATCCTGTCTCTTCTCCACATAGCCCTGCCCATCACAACAAATCCCACATGTCTGGGCACCTGGAACCAGGCAGAGCAGGGGAAGCTCAGTGAGGCAGGGACCAGCTCTTGATCTCTTCGATGCTGCTGCTCCAGGACAACAAAGGGAATCTGCTCTTTGTTCTGAACCACGGGAGAGCTCTGGTGCACATGCTCAGGAGGCAGGAGCTCAGACAATATGCTCTGAAAATGTGGTAGCGAGGCAGACCTGAGCAAAACAGAATTAATCTTGTTGGGGAGAAATAGGAGGATAGGATGATTAATGATGTTTGTGGGTTTTCTTTCTTAAAAAAAAAACACACCCATGCTGTCGCTGGGCAAATGGGAATGAATCCAGGCTGATTCCGAGCAGCAGATGCCATTCCTGGGTAAATCAGATCAGTGTCTCTAGCAGAGATTACAGTGATGAATTGGCCAAAGTGCAGTAAATGAATGTCCAGCAGCATCACAGGGTATCCCTGTGGGATCACCACTGGGGGGTTTTCCTGTGGGAGGAGGCTGGTTGTCTCTGGGAGGAGAGTGCAGGGACTGGGGCTGCTACAAAGGACCCATCTTGTTGTTTTGGTTTGTTTTCATTGTTGTGCCCTGCATGTTCATGGTGCTGCCTGACCCTGGCTGCTCTTTGTTTTGGGGTGTGAGGATTTGTTTACGAAAACACCGGGCTGGAGTCAGGATTTCCTTCCTGGAGGATGGGGAGGGCTCTGTGTTGCTCACAGGTGGACATGACAGGGTGAGAGAGGTCTGAGAGGCATCTCGTGGCAGGGCTGAGGACACTGCTGGGCTGTGTGGGCAGGCTGGGAGGGGGTGGCAGGCAGGAGACAGCCCAGAGACAGTGGCAGGGGACTCACAGGGAGGTGGGTGTGGAATCCAGAGCTTCCCTCTGGCTGCCCTGGCAGGTCTGGGACCCTGGCAGGGGTCAGGAACCCCCTGGACAGAGCCCCCAGAGACACTGGCTGTGATCTCTGTCCATGCAAAAGAGTTTTCAATCTTACAGCATGAATTACAAACTCTAAGTGTTTGATATGAGTAATAATTAAGTGTGGCATGGGTGCAAAAGTCAAATTTTAGGATTCTAGATGAGGGGTCCAAAGGGGACAAGATGGAGGAAATTGGGTGTGCCTTGTCCTTTTTCTCCTTCTTCATGCCCTCCATGTTTCACTGTGGTGTTGGCATTTTTCTGTTGGTTCAGGCTGGGGACACACTGTCCAACGTAGGTGACAGATATTGGCACCTTCTTGTAAATCCAGCCCAGGGAGTTTCTGGTATTTAATGTTTGTAACATCCCACTGAGGGCAGAGCCCCACACGCTGCCCTGCAGGACAGAGCTGGGCAGGGCAGCAGAACATGTGAGAGATAAACAGAATAAACAACCCTGAAACCAGCACAGACCAATTATGGCTTCTGCTTTGGCAGCGGGGCAGAAGGACAGAGACTTTCCACAATCTGGGAATCATCAATACCACAGATTGCAGAAAGACAGAGACTTTCTACAATCTCGGGATCATCAATACCACAGATTCTGACAGGTGGGAAGCAGAGAGAGAATCCATGGCAACTCCAGGGGAGGGAGGAGCAGAGCGTGTAGAGAAGATGCAGAGTTGCCATTTCACAGCCCCCTTCCATTTGTTTTCTCCAATCCTAAATCCCCCTTTGTTAATGCTTCCCAAAGCTGTTGCTAGCCAGGCTTCCCCTCCCACCAGCCAATGGTGATGTTCACTTCGCTTCACTTGCTTATCAAACAGCATCACAGCTGCCCTGTCTGGCCCCAGCCATCATCCCCCCACCCAGAAATGAGGGGCTTGGGGCTCACAGTGGAGATGCTGCAGCAAGAGAGAGCCAGGAAAGAAAAGAGGGATTTTTTTTTTTTTTCATTCTCTGTTTTGTTTTCATGCAAGACCTTCAAGAGTTGGGCTTGCAGGACTATCAACAGGCTGCCTGTGTGTGCTGGGGGCTGGGGAGAGGAATAAAAAAAGGTCCTTCAAGCTCTCAGGGGTGTTCTTGTGGCTCAAAACATCCAGGTGTTGCCAAGGAGGGCTTGTGGTATGTTTTTGGGGTGCATGACAGTATACCAGGACACTGACCCCTCGTGTGTGTCTGGGGGGAACATCCCAGAGCAGCTGGAGCCAGAGAGGGAACCAGGGACATTCCTGGGCTTGCACGGGGGTGGACACCCAGCAGAAGGACAGCTGGCCACAGCTGCAGGCTTTGCCCACATCCTTCCTAAAAATAAATAAAGGCAGACCCAGGAGCCCCAGGGGTGTCTGGGGGCGTTGTAAACACTGAGGAATTCACGCTGTGAGTTTGTGTCGTGGTGTGGTGCATCCAAGAGCAGGTGCCACAAAGCACAGGCACCAGCGGGGCTGTGCAGATAAACACTGATGGATTTGCCTTCTGCTCATTCATGGAAAATGTGGAAATGGGCAATGCCAGGCAGGGCTGCTGGACAGGCTGCAGCTCCTCACTGACAGGGCAAGAGGAGCAGCAGAGGGAAGTGGCCACTGTGGGAAGTTCAGGAAATAATTACAATCCTCACACTGCCATCCCAAACACACCCCAGGGTTAAGCCAGCAGTACTATTTGCTCTGCCAGGTGTGGTTCCACACGTTTTGCAGGTGAATGATAAAGTTGTAACAGCTTCTGGGCTAAAATTCCAGCTTTTTCTAACTGGATTGTATTTGTTTGCCTGTTCAGTGTTGAGTAGTGATTCCTCCACAACTCCTGCAGCTTGTGGAGGGTGGAGCTGCTCTCAGCTGCCTCCCCAAGGCCTGGGGAAGGTGTGAGTGGAGCCCTGCAGCCTGAAAAATCACAGCAGCCTCTGGAATTCTATTTGAGGGCATGGCATTGAAGGAGCAGCCATAATCTAAGTGACAGTGTTCTCCTAAGAGTGAGAGCTGCTGTGCTTAACGTGGGCTGTGACTCTCTGAGTGCAGGAGGAGTTGTGCCAGTGAAGGAGCTCTGCTCTGAAGGGGTTTTCCCCCTGCCAAATCCTTGGGGCTGAACAGCTCAAATCACCAACTTGTGCCATATCCTGGGAGAGAAGTTGTCTTTTTGGGGAGTATTTGGGGTGGTTGTTTGTGTCCAGCGATGAAGCCCACACCAGTCCCCAGCCTCTTTGTGGCTTTTGCTCAGCAAACACTTTGGAGGGAACCACAGAAGCCCAGGAAGGGCCAGACTGTTTTATCTGTCAGGTTTGACCTGGTGGGTTGTGGAACAGAAAAGACTGAAGACAATTTAGAGCCTCATGGCTTGGAGGTGCTGGAGCATGTCCAGGGCAGGGAATGGAGCTGGGAAGGGGCTGGAGCCCCAGGAGAGGCTGAGGGAGCTGGGAAGGGGCTGGAGCCCCAGGAGAGGCTGAGGGAGCTGGGAAGGGGCTGGAGCCCCAGGAGAGGCTGAGGGAGCTGGGAAGGGGCTCAGCCTGGAGCAAAGGAGGCTCAGGGGGGACCTTGTGGCTCTGCACAGCTCCTGACAGGAGGGGACAGCCGGGGGGTCGGGCTCTGCCCCAGGGAACAGGGACAGGAGGAGGAAAAGGCCTCAATTTGCACCAGGGGAGGTTAAGATTGGATATCAGGGAAAATTTCTCCTCTGAAAGGGTGGTCAGGTGGTCAGGAACAGATACCAGGACAGTGGTGGAGTCTCTGTCCCTGAGGGGATTTAAAAGTTGTGCAGATGTGGCACCTGGGGCTTGGGTTAGTGCTGAATTCTCAGTGCTGGGTTCATGGCTGGACCCGATGATCTCAGAGGACTTTTCCAACCCAACAATTCTGTGATTTAATTACTGGGGTTTTCCTATCAACCCTACAGACAAAACACTGCTTTTAAAGGGCTGTGAGGCTGCTCAGAACCTGGCTTTGCTCTGGGCGTGGGCTGCAACCTTGGGGTGCAGTTTTGGAGTGGATTTGGGTTGCTGGGGCAGACAAGAGCTGTTTTGATGCTGGAGCAGGACTTTTCTCTGGAGCAGGACTTTTCTCTGGATGACTCCTCTCCCTTCCTCTCTTCCTGCACAGCTGATCTGATCTTGGGATTGGAAGCTGAAGGGTTTTGTAGAGATGTGTCCTGTCCCACCCCACCTCCCCTTCCACAGTCAGGAGACCACAGAGCTGTCCTCTCCTGCACCAGTGACAGCCCTGCTTGCAGGGACCACCCTTTTGGCTACCAACAGCCCAAACCTCAGCAGATTCAGTATCTGGGCTTCTTTCTACTTCATGTAGCCCTTTTAAACTGAGTATTTCCTTCCCTTATGGACCATTCTGGGCCAATAATTCCTTTATCTGCATTTGTCATGGCCCTTGAAGTCTGAACCATCCAGATCCTGCCAAGTGGGACAAAAGTAAAATCTTTTGTAGAGAAATGAAGTATCCAGGTGATGGGATGTGCTTCTCACTGTGGAGAGCCCCCAGGATATCAGGGGTTTCATCATCAGTTTTATGTATAGAAAAGCTATTTTAGGTAGTTTAACAGGTGCTATTAGTTTAATTTTTCTCCCTCCATCTGTTTCCTGCACAGCTGAGCACGTGCCATGGCCGGCTGCAGAGATGGATCTGAAAAATAGGCACAACAACCTTTCCAAAGAATTTCCCAAAATATCCTTCCTGACACGTCTGGGACACGGGTGGTGGCAGGATGGCCTGGAGGAAATAATTACTAGTCTGAGCTCTGTCTCCTTCAGAGGGTTCAGAGAGTTCCAGGGGAAGGGGACACTGCCCTGGTCCCGTTTTAGGAACATTGTGGGCTTTTCTTCTGCCTTCATCCAGCAGAGCAGCAGCCCAGCAGCCCCACAGGCTGGAAGTAAAGACTGCCCAGAGCTTTGGGAGGCTGGAAATGCTCCTGCACTCACACTTCTTGCTAACAATCGAATCTTTGCCAAGTTGTGATCTTAAAGCTCAGCTTCATCCAGGCTCCCTCCGGGCCCTGGCGTCGCATGGCAGGAGGGCCGGGAATGTGCGGGCCAGGGGACGTGGGGGAGGCTGGCAGCGGCCTCGCCAGGGACGGAATTGGGGAAATTGGGGAAATTGGGGAATTCTGCAGCAGATCCCGGCCTTTCTTGGGCCTGGGGAGGGTGGGGGGCTGTGGGATGGTGGGGTGTGGGAAGAAGGACAGAGGGATGCTCGCCATGGGCTGTGTCCCCAGGCTCAGACAGTGTCCCCAAGCACCGGCAGTGTCCCCAGGCACAGGCAGTGTCCCCAAGCACAGGCAGTGTCCTCAGGCTCAGGCTGTGTCCCCAGGCACAGGCAGTGTCCCCAAGCACAGGCTGTGTCCCCAGGCTCGGGGCAGTGTCCCCAAGCACGGGCTGTGTCCCCACACGCCTGGAGCCCAGCGGAGGCTCAGCTCCAGCAGGGACAGACCTGCTCCCTGTCACTTGTCACTTTGCCAGCCGGGGAATGTTCAGGCTGAGATTTTACTGCCGCTGCTGCCTCTGGCTGGAGCCGAGTGTGGAGGCGGTGGGGGGATGGGGATGGGATGGGATGGGAAGGGGATGGGGATGGGATGGGATGGGGATGGGGATGGGGATGGGATGGGGATGGGGATGGGGATGGGGATGGGGATGGGGATGGGATGGGGATGGGGATGGGGATGGGGATGGGATGGGATGGGATGGGATGGGATGGGATGGGATGGGATGGGATGGGATGGGATGGGGAGGAAGCTGGGAGAGAGGAGGGAGAAGTGCAGGGGGATGGAGCAGGGGACAGGGGACAGGGGACAGTGAGCAGGGGCTGCTCAGGAATGGGGCTGAGGAAAGGGCTTGGGGATACCCCTGGCTCCGGGAGCTGGCTGGGGAGGGGAGGGCTGGGTGCTGCCCCAGGGAAAGTGGGAGCAGCATCCCGGGCTGGCTTGGAAATGGGAGTGAAAGGAGAAGAGGCTGGGAGGAGAAGTAAATCCCAGTCACGGCCCCTTGCCTGGGAGCAGCCAGGACCACAGGCTGGGAGAGGTCCTGGCTGGGAGAGGGCACTGCCATGGGAGCCAGAAAGCCCCAGAAAGAGAGGAGGGAGGATGCTGAGGGTGTCCCGGGAAAATCCCCAGCCCGGGCACTGCCCACAGCCCTGCCAGGCACCCCGGAGTGCCCTCGGGGCACTGAGCTGCCCTCTCCATCCCCTGGGGCACTGACAGCACTGCTCTGGCACGAATAAACTTTCCCAGTTTGTTGTGGCGCTGCTCTGACTTGTGTTTCCAGCTGCAGAGCAAGGAAAACAATTTTTCAGGAATCCGTCGGGTGATTGTGCAAATAAATGTTTGCGAGGTCTTTGGCTGCCATAGTGATGAGCTCCATGGCAACCCCGCAAGGAAATGAATAATTCTGTGCTCGAAGTGGAATAATTTTGTGCTGGAAGTGGAAGATAAAAAGGGACCTGATGGTTGAGGGTGCTGCAAATTAGCTGATGAGCCAAGCACCCGAGTGCCCCCCTGTTGTGGGTGCTTGTGGAAGCTCTGGGTAGTGGGGCAGTGTTGGAATGCAGATGGATGCAGTGGGGCTGTGCAGAGCTGCCAGAAAAAGCCTTTTCTCTGGTTATTCCATGATTTCCATGTAGCCAGGTTTATTGAAGGCAGCTCCAGGTCGTGCAGAGGCTGTACCTGCCTCTCCTGTGCTCCGTGTCCACCACGCCCTGACCCCCTGCAGATGCTGCACCCCCGGGTTTGTCTCAAATGTGGCTTTGATTCCTTCACTCAGTTCTAGCTAGGCTGGAAGCATTCCTGAAAATGAAAGCCAGCTCTTTTCTGAGCTTTGAAGTGTGGAGTAGAACTGAACAGAGTAAAAAAAAATAAAAAAAAAATCTGTCCAATGGGGGATGGGTTTTTAGAAAAACACCCTATTGAATCAACAGCATTTGTATTAAAACCAGCCAGTCCTTGGAGTATTTCCATAGGATCCAGCCCTCCCATTCTGGGCAGGCTCCCTGCAGCAGCATCCAAAGCTGTGGAGGGGTGGGAGGCAGTGGCAGGGGGGTTCTGGGCTGTGCCCACCCCGGGCAGGGGCAGCAGGGCAGGGAGGGCTGCTCATTGTTGAGTCAGTGATTCACAGCTGTGACTCACAGCCTCATCCTATAGCCGTGGAAGGCAGCCAGGTCTGGCCATCAGCTGTGTGCATTCTCCACTGCTAGGAGTTATTTTTGGATGTTTTTAGATTACAGCCCTTGGGTTTTTTTTTTTCCTGTGCCTCTGAATTCTGGATGATTGCACTGCAAATAATTGAGACACTTGAATTTCCTGCTTAGAGAAGTGAGTTCAATACCTTTTTTTTTTTTTTTTTTTTTGCAATGCTAAGGCATTTCTAAAATAGCTTTTCTATGTGGCGTCATGAGGAGCAGGCACACGGCTTTGGGGCTCTTTGTGCAAAATTTGGGAACACTGGCTGCAGTAAGGGTGAAGAAAAGGACATAGGGGGTGTCAGATTGAACATGAATCACCAGTGCACCCTTGCTGTGATGGAGACTGACTGGTTTTACTGGTCAGCTTGTAGCCAGCAGGACAAGAAGTTGCCCTCAATTCCCCTGTGGCACCCACAGATCCACTCCTGGAGCACTGTGCCCAGTTTTGGACTCCTCACTGCAATAAAAGCAGGACCACACCACCAAAATGGTCTGAGCACTGGAGCCCAGGGCAGGGTGGGAGAGGCTGGGAGAGCTCCTTCTGCTTGAGCTGTGGCACCAGGAGCACTGCAGCTTCCTTAAGGGCCTTCCAACCCAAACCATTGTAGGATTCCATGACTCGTGCCCCTCTTCCAGTCTGATTTTGTGATCTCACAGGGAATTAAGGGGAGGCAGGGCTTGAGGTGTCCCCCAAAGTGGAGGGGCTGGTGAGGCTCATGCCCTCATCCCTCACTAAGGCCACAAGGAAGGAAAGGGATCAGAAGTGCTGCCCATCCTGAGCTGGCTGGTGATGCAGAGTGCTCCTCCCCTGGGACACACAGCTCTAAACCAAGAGCTCAGAACAGCCTGAGCAAAGCTCCACGTTTCTTCCCAACCCTTGGGAGGGTTGGGCTGTGCCACTCAGACCCCTCCCAGGCTGCAGGGAGTACCCAGACCCCTCATGCCTCCCTTTCCAACCATTCCTGGCCAAGTCTGGTGCCAGTGGTGCCAGCTCTCCTGCCTGTGCCTCATGCAGCCCTGGGGCTGTGGGGTGGGGAGCTCAGTGGGGTCGGGAGTCCTGGTGCAGGTGAATTCCCTGACCACAGGGTGAGCCTTTCCTTCCGTGCATTCCCACCGCTGTCGGACACGGAGGCTTTGACAGCAGACAGGAGGAATGTCTCTACAGGGAAGCCTGAAGGAGTTGCCTGAAGGAGGGGTGGAACAGGAGTGAAGAGTCTTTTGGAAAATGGAAAATGTGATACTGGCACTGTCACATCAGAGAGTTAAACCTGAGCCTCTGATTTCACAACAGAGTTCAAACCATTGGAAGACTACACTGTTAAAAAAACCCAAAATGTATTTGATGCTTTCTTGTGCTTTCTCTCCCCCCATCTCTGGGTGCCACCATCATGTCAGGGCAGCTCCCAGAGGCAGGATCAGTAGCTGGGAGGCTCAGGGATGTTTCGGAGCAGCTTTCCTGAAGCCCTGAAAAACCTGGGAACCTCATCCTCCAGCTGGGGGTGGGGCAAGAGCTGCTGGGGTTTGCAATGGAGTTTAGGTTCCTAAGTCCTTTATTGGATCTGGCCCGGGGCTCTATTCCCAGCCCTGTTTGTGACATTAACAGGTCACTGCAGCCCCAGGGCTGTCCCCACCTTGTCCTGGCGTGGCACCGAGCGCAGGGCAAGGGAGTCTCGGCACAACCATCACGGAGGAATCGGTCTGGGAGGGGAGCACGCCTCACTTCTGCCTTTTTGAACCCGTGCCAGCAGCCAGGCGTGCAGGAGGGGCGCCCCGGGATGCACAGGCTGCAGGGATTTCAGGATGCTGCCAGCAGGGTCGTGCTGGGGCAGCCTCTGCTCCATTAGTGGTTATTCACATCCTCTAAAGATTAACTGGTGTGAGAGCTGCCCCTGTGCCCGGCTGGGGATGGATCAGGCACGGGACACAGAAGGGGAGGGATGGCTCTGTGGTCCTGGTTTGGGTCCTGCACATCTTCGGACAAGTTGCTTAAGAGCAGATTTTGTGCGGAGCACCTGGGAATGTCTGCAGAGCATCCTTACAACATCCTTACCTATGTTGTATTTCAAAGGCAGCTTGAACATATATTCAGAATTCCAGAATGGTTTGGGTTGGGAAGGACCTCACAGACCATCCCATTCCATCCTTGCCATGGCAGGGACACCTCCCACTGTCCCAGGCTGCTCCAAGCCCTGTCCTACCTGGCCTTTGGCACTGCCAGGCATCCAGGGGCAACCCCAGCTTCTGTGGGCACCCTGTGCATGGGAAAGGATTTCACAGGGATGCTGAAGGCTCGTGTGCTTTCAAGGCTTCTCTCCTCTCTGCTTTGATGCAGCTACGAGGTCACTGTGGCAGGTACAGCCTTCAAGAATAGCACCTGTGGGTCCATCCCAATTCCAAAATGTCCATATTGAGCCTGTTCCATGTGTGAGGGCGCAGGTGGAGGGGGCACTCAGGCAGGGATGCTCAGCAGGGCATGAGGAGCCCATCTGGTGCCCAGCACGTGGCACTGAGCTGGCACCAGCCGTGCCCACGCTGGCATTTGCAGCGTGCAGGGTGCTGGGTGCTCAGGCATGGGGCTGCCAGTGGGACACCCCAGAGCATGGCTGGTCAGGAATTCTGGGGCTGGGCAGGAATTCAGGGACTGGGCAGGAATCTGGTGTCTGAGCAGGATGCTGAGATCCCAGCAGGGCTTCAGGATCTGAGCAGGGTGTTGGGGTCTGAGCAGGGTGTTGGGCTCTGAGCATGGTTTTGGGGACTGAGCAGGCTTTTGGGGTCTGGCAGCTCCTGGTTATAAGGGCTGGGACCACAGAGGGGGAGGAGGCCACCTCTATGCCTTGTAGCTTTGTGGTTTGAACACTTTCCTGGTAAAAGGGGTAAGGTCTCTTCCTGGGAAGAGCTTTCCAACCCCCCATCCTCCCCTGTCTCACTTCAGGAGAGCTCCCAGCTGCAAGAGCAGGGCAGCCCTCATCCCAAGGGAGCCAGGGGGTAAATCCTGGCATTCCAGTGATGGAAAGGGCTGAGCAGTGACTAGGAGAGGAGACAGTGGTGATCTGAGTGGTGGGGTCATTTTGGGACAGAGCAGAGGGGACCCCAGGAAGCTGGTGAGATGTTTAGGAAGTGTGGAGGCTCTGCAGGGGCTCTGGGAGCACAGCCCTGAGCAGTGAGCAGTGCCTGAGCACAGCTGACACCTGGCAGGCATGAAAGCCGGGCTTGTTAGCCTGCACACAGAGTGCTGATTGTCGGCCTGGCCACAAAACCTGCTCAGCCAAAGTCTGTCAGCATCCCCCGAGTTCTCCCAGGCGGATCTGTGGTGCTCAGCACCCCCAGCAGCCAAGGGCAACCAAGGGAGATGCCCAGATGCTGCCTGCTCTCCTCTCCCTGCTGCTCCAGCCTCCCCAGGACTGCTCTTGGACTCTTTTCAGGGCAAATTCTGTGGTGCCAGGCAGCTGCTCCGTGATGACCCAAATTCCCACCACAGCGTGGGGTTTTTTCACCCTCCATCACAATGAAGCTGAATGGAGTTGTAACCTGAAAGAGCTTGAAAGGTGCATCCACTCAGAGCCTGCAAAAGGACAGAGGACCTGGTCCTACAAGGGTGCATATGCACCCCTGGGGCTTCAGGACTGCAGTTTTTATGATATTACACTGTTATTTGGCAATGGATTACATTTTATCCCATGGCAGGGGGTTGCAGATGGATGATCTTAAAGTACTCTTCTGACCCAAACCATTCTGTGATTGCTTTTTGGTGGGGTTTTGAGGAGATGAGATGCTTGGCTGTAGCCTCTGAAGGCACCAGGAATTAGGAAGGTGTTGCTGGAAGCACCACTGAGTCCCCAAGTGCTTTTGGTGGTTATTCTTCAAGAGCCTGGTGAGGGATGTGTTGCTATAGGACATGAGAAAGCACACCACGAGCCACTGCCATTACAAGGTAAAAAAGAAGAAGGTTTATTTTCTGACTCCAACTTTTATACTTTTCCAAAGGTGACATTGGATTGGAGAGTGAATGGGCCACCTCTCCAAAGACATTGGACAAACCACCAGTACATCAAGTTTCTCCACCCCCACGAAGGAATGCAAAACAATATGTTGTTTATAAAAAATGTGTAGGAAAGTTTTCTAACAGAATGTAAACTCAGAAGGCTTTAGAAAATCTTAAGAATCAGGGCGACAGGGATGGACACCTCTGAAAGGGTCTTGGCTCCTGAGTGCCATTTATGGGAGGATTTAAAGCAGGCACTGGTCCAGCCCACTCCTCCTGACTGAACTGGAGTAACTTGCTGTTCGTTTTCTTTTCCCACAGCTCCCAGAATGGAGAGGAAGCTGGAGCCTGGCCCAACAACCAGTTTGACACGGAGATGCTCCAAGCCATGATCCTGGCTTCAGCCAATGGTTGGTGTCCATCACTCATGGGAAAACCCTGACTCCTGCTCTGGGGGGGCCATCTCGGGGTCGTGCTGAGAGATAAGAGACTGATTTATCTGGGTGAGCTGGGCTGGCTGCAGAGGTTCTGCTTCAGAAGATCCCAAAGCTGGGAAAAACACTGATGTCCCTGCAGAGAGAGGGGTCAGGAAGGATCCAGGAGGAAAAACACTGATGTCCCTGCAGAGAGAGGGGTCAGGAAGGATCCAGGGGGAAAAACACTGATGTCCCTGCAGAGAGAGGGGTCAGGAAGGATCCAGGGGGAAAAGCACTGATGTCCCTGCAGAGGGAAGGGTCAGGAAGGATCCAGGCAGAGGAGATACCCGTTTCCTGTACACTGGGACACTTCTTCCACTCAAACTCTGTTTGCTTGGTACTAAATGGTGTTACACCATCTGGCTGTGCTGTGGTTGTGTTACATGAAAGAGCCAGTCTGGAGATGATGTTTTATGAACTCCTTGGTTCCAGAAAGTCACAGTAAATTACACTTGCTGTAAGGTGAGGAGGAAGGAAGGCTGGAAGTTTGTGTGTGGCTAGAGGCTGGACCAAGGAACCACCAAATGCCTGACTCAGTATTCCCAGCAAACCTTGTGTGCAGAGGAGCTCTCCGAGCCCCTCTGCTGAGGCATGGACTCACCAAGGTTTCTCCCCCATTGGCTGCTGCTGCCTCCTTGCAGTTGTTTTTGCAGGAGGATGGTTTGGGGTCATTTTGGGTTGGTTTGTTCTGGTTTATGGCTGTGCAGAAGCCTTGGGCAGGGAGGGATGTTCCCATGCACCCACGGTCTCCATGGCTTTGTATAAAACAAGGACAATTATCACTCTGTGCAGCACTATGGATAAAGAGCCTTTATTTATAAATACCTCCAAGTCTTTCCCCCCTTGATTTAAAAATAGAAGCACAGCCATAAAACCCAGTGCAAAATGCTTGGGATGCTTCCTTTGAGCTGTTGGGAGGGAAGGAATCTGAGGGAGGAGGAATGGCTTTGCTGTTGCTTTCTTGGAAAGCTGCTGCAGCTGAACTTGCTGCTCTGCAGACACCAGGAGACAGCTGCCGTGGCTGGGGAGGGGGACGAGGTCTGGGGCAAGGGAGCTGTTTACAGTCAAGAGAGAGAAACATCGTGAAAATGTGTCTTTGCTCTGAAAAACGGCCGTGGAAAAACAGCCCTTGGGGTTGCATGTGGTTATCATCACCCAGTGTCTCCAGATCTGGTTTCCTTGCTGGTAAATAAAGCTGTTTTTCTGGCTGCTGCTCCAGAATCCCCAGGATCAGAGCTAAGCGGGTCCCTTCCAGGTTAAGCAGCGACTTTCATGGAGCCCCGGGCCCTGCTGCAGCAAATCTCCCCAATCCACACTCCTGACCTGATGGAAATCAAATCCCTCCTGCAGATAATGGCTTTCCCTTATCCATCCCATTCGGCTCTCTCTGTCTGCATGTGTGGATGGGGAGCCAGCAGCAGTTTTTCCTCCAGCACAGTGTTTTCATGTCCTTGCTCTCTGTCCCTCATTTCTGCTCTCTCTTTAAGCCAATAGTGTTGATTGGAGCAGGCTTTGATTAGGGGCAGCGCTAATTGCCCATTAAGCTTTGTGCTACCCATCCCTGGGTGTGATTTCTGGCCATTTAAATAATCCTGATCTTTCACTGTCGCCCACCGAGCTCTGTTTGAGCTCCGAGCTGGCACCTGGCTGACAGTGATGCCTTGGGTGCATCCTTACCTGGGCCAGGGGTTTTCCTTGGCTTCAGCAGGAGGCAGTGCTGGCAGTGCCAGGCCAAGGCTGCACCATCCAGTCCTTTGAGGATTAAATCCCTTCCCTGATGGTTAAGTTACCATCACAAGGGAGAGTATGTGGGGACCTGATTTTCCCCTCAGGGCTGTGACCTTGCTGTAGGGTTCTGTCTCCCTTTCCATCCATCCTTCCTCTGCATCTTCCTGCCTTACAGCTGGAACAGTATGAAAAAAACAGTGTTTTGAGCCATCTGAATGGGCAGAGGCAGCTGCTGGGGCAGCCCAAGGAGCACAGATGCTCCAAGACACCAGACTCTCAAGGCCAGACATCCTGTCCTTAAAATACTCTGGCTCCAGTGGGAATTTAGCGGGGTGCCACGGGCTGGAGGGAGAGCAGCCAGAAAGGCAGCCCAGGGAGGTCCCTGTCCCCCAGCAGGGACAGACACGCTATACTGGGTCCCCCGAAAGCCCCAGCAGCAGCTGCAGCCACACCTGCTCTGGGGCTGCCCCCGGCCTCCCCTCTGCCCACGGGGGCCATGGAGCCACTCGCTGGTTATTTTTGCCAGAGCCCAAATTCTTGTTTTCCTCCTCAGGGCCGTTTGGGATAATGACAGGCTGCTGGTAGAGGCTGAGCGTGGCCTTTCCAGCAAGGAGAGCTCAAGTGCTTTGCTTGGCAAGAGCACCTCGGTGCCTGTTTATAACCCTCTATTGTTCCTGTTCTCTCTTCTGTTCAGCCTTAATGTCAGTGTAACCTAGAAACAGCCGGCCGCCCTTACCCAGGACCGGTGGCAGGCTGGGAACTTCACCAGTGCCTTTTTCTCCTTGCTGGAAGCTGTGCTGAGACTCAAAATTAATTCATGGGGACTTGGGTGGTGCTGGCACCCCCAGCCCTTCACTGCTCAGAGCCCTGGTATTGTAAATGTAGGCGAACCTAATGGGAAGAAATGATGATGTCTGACTGAGTTTAGAAGGCTGAATTATTTCTTTATTATAACTATGTTAAAATACATTAATATACTATATAAAAGGAGGATACTAAAACTACATACTACTTTCTCTGATTCTGTCTTTAACACAAACTGTGACTTTCTTGTGAGAGTCCAGCCACAGGTGGGTTGGACTGGCCATCAGGCTCAAACAATCCTCGCTAGAATTTAAGCAAGCACTCACTCCAGGTAAACAATTTTCTAAACACATTCTACATATGATAAACAAGGAGCAGAAATAGAAATAGTTTTCTCTTTCATTTCTCTCTGTGCACATCTATAAAAATCCTAAGAGGGAGAGAAATGTGCTTGCCACACCCTGGGATGGCTCTGGAGGGACACAGGCAGCAATACCCAGGGAAGAGAAGGTGCCCAAGTCCACCCAGCCTCTCACTGGGCTGACTCCAGCTGGGACAGCCCAGAAAAATCAATTCTCCCATGGCTGGAGGCTGTCCTCTGTCATAATGAAACGTGGATGAAAAATTAAACTTCACAATTTTAATAAAGATTTGTAGGGAATGGGTATGTTTATTTGCATTATTGAATGTGGGGACTCATTGCCCTTCAATGGACATGTGCACTTCTTGAGAACTCTCAATCTTTTTTTATTACCCTTACTAATTTCTATATGCATAGAATTTCACAATAGGTTAATGCATATTCATTCTGCTGATTTCACATTATATTTACAGCTAGTTACACTTGTACTCAGTTTTTGGCAGAAAGTACAGAAAGAACTCCTGGGTCACTCTGCCCTGTCAGTTATAAGGTTTGAGGAGTCTTTCTTATCTCTTATGTTTTAGTGTAGAAATTTGTATTCTTTCTCTTTAGCTGGGGTAGTTTTGCTAGGCCTGCAGTTACTAGACTAAAGAGCATATTTAGTAAGCTTAAAGTGGTACGTTTCAGTTGAGACGGAGACAATACAAAGCAACACACTCCAGTTTCAGAAGGCTTCAAAACCTTTTTATTCTAGCCTGCATGCTTTTTATACATTCCTACAAAACTCCTGAGTTTGCACTTTACTCTATGGTCACGAGAGACAAACAAAGTCCTCATTGGAACAGGCAGCTGCAGGTTTCTCTGATTTCTCCTTCTTTCTTTCTTGGTTTCTGTGTCAACGACCTTGGTAGGAAATTCTTTTAGGGGTAAATTCTTTTAGGATCCTCTTATCAAACATGGATTCTCTTATCAAACATCTCTCTGGCCCACAGAACTCACTGTAAAACCTCTTCCACAGTGGTCCACCTGTGAGATGCTCCCTGCACATCTCCAGTCATCCCATCCCATGGGGATCATTTCTAACACCTCCATGGGTGTGGGCTTGAGTTGCTTGTTAATGAAATGAGCTGCTGCTCAGGCGGGTGAGGATTAGCAATAAACATCACTAATTACAGACACATCTCCCCAGCACCAGGTCCTGCTAGGTCTGGAGCCCATGTCATGGGGACTCTGGAAGAATTCTCCTGCGGGGAATGCTTCCAGAGCAGGAAGTGAAAGGCATTTCCCCGCTCTGGGTCACTGTGTTTGCACCCCATGGCCCTGCCCTGGTGCACAATATCACGCCTGTTTTCAGCCTCGCTGTGTTTTCCTCCCTGCCCGCTCCAACAGAGCAGCTGCAACTTTTCAAATTGCAGTTGCCTCATCCTTCCGACCCCTGTGAAGGGAATGTGTACACAGCCGTGTTTCAGGGGGATGGTGGGATGTGCTCCAGCTTTTTGTCCAGCTTTTTGGCTGGCTCCATCTGCTTAGGGGAAAGCAAAGGCGGCTCAGAGGCGTGCACAGAGCTGGGCTGGAGTGAGGAGAAACGTGAGGGGACCCAGATCACCACCTCTGCTCGTTGTTTTTCATTGTTCCCACAATCTCTCTGCCTCTGAAAGGAGGGAGCAGCACCCCTGGGCTCTGCCTTGGGCCCTCCGGGTGTCTCTATCCTTCAGGAGGGCCTGGCCCCAGCCATGAGTGCGAGGCAGTTAAAGGCTGAGATGGGAAACACAGTCTCTCATACAAAGGCTGAATTTCAGCAAACCATTTCTGAGCAGGGCTGTGCAGGGATCCCACCCCGAGCCGTGCACAGGCAGCTGGGCTGGAGCAGATCGTGCAGCAGCTCATGGCAACAGCATCACTCCAGCCCTGCCATCCCCCCGTGCTCGTTCTCCCCCTGCCTCTGTGCATCCCCCCGTCTCCATCTGCTCTCCAGCATCCAGCAGGGCCCCAGCATCCCGGGGGGGGCCCTGTGCCCCTCCCACTCCTCGCTCCGTGCTGGAGCTTTGCACAGCAACAGGAATGGATTTGCCTTCCCCTCCCCCTGCTCCCAGATCTGGACCATCAGACACGCTCTGGCATTGATTTCCTTCGTGCTCGGCTTCCTAGAGCCATTTTGTGGGATTGCAAGGGAGGGGTTTTGTTCCTCTGCTCTCTTGCCCTGCTCCCTGAATAAACCTGGCTGGAGAAAAATACCGGCGGGCAGGGTTTTAAATGTGGCGGAAAAACAAATAAATATTGGATTTCCTTTAATGCATCGCTAATGGTGCGACTGCACAATATGTCTGTAATGGGCAGCTTTTTTTTGGGGGGGGTTCTGTGCCAGGCTGCCCTGTGGGGAGCTGAAGGGTGATGCTGGTTTGGCTTTGGGGCTGCTGGGGCTTGGGGTGGGGGTCTCCAGCTGCCTTTAACATCCTGCCCTGCTCTTTCCCCCCTTCCCCGACGTTTCCCACAGAAGCTGCTGACGGAAACTCGACCCTGGGCGGCGGCAATGGCACGATGGGGCTGAGTGCCCGCTACGGCCCGCAGTTCACCCTGCAGCACGTCCCTGACTACCGGCAGAACGTCTACATCCCGGGCAGCAACGCCACGCTCACCAACGCCGCCGGCAAGCGCGACGCCAAGAACGCCGCTCCTGCCGCAGGCAACAAAAAGAAATCCGGGAAGAAGGAGAAGAAGTAGTGAAGAAGAAAAAGGAGACCTTAGAGCTACAGGGCAGCCGGCTCCAGCACTCCCCCCAAAACCACAGCCCAGGCCGGAGGACGAATGTGAATTTTTTTGTGGTGCAAAAGTAGGAAATGCTGCGAATGTATCTGGTCATCATCAGAGCTGAGAGCAGGGGCTCGCTGCTCTCAGGTCTCATGATGAACACCAATCCGGAGTCTAAACCGAACGCAAACAAGTGCCCTGTGAATAATGTTTTATACAATCCCTTGGGTATTAGAATATGCAAGGGCCGAAGGTCTTTTGCCAAGTCTTTGGATCCAGTTTGCTCCCAGCTAGTCCAAGAAAGGCACAAGGCTTGTGCTCGGCTTTGCCCAGTGTAAATAATTTTAATGTGGATCTTTTAATTTACAGCCCTTCAGCTATTTTTTGGAAAGGAAAAGGAAGTTCTTAGCTTAGAGCCCATGCTGTTCTTTGCTGTTAAATTTTCCATTAGTAAAATTCATCCCCAGTCAATGATAGCGATGGAATTTGGATTTTGGAAGTTGGTAGGGAGTGCTTCAGTTCCTGCTTACCTGTCATCTGAAAAAAAAAAGTGTTTATATTGCATGAGTCAAAGGGAATATGGCAAAGCTGCATCCTAAGCATTTTTCTTTTTTTTTTTTTTTCTTTTTAATATGTAACCACTAATGGCCTGAAATATGATAAGGAAAAAGCCCTCCTGCTGTGTGAGAGGCAGGGAATTCCACGAGGAGCATGCCGAGGTGTGCGGCAGCTGCCCCGGCGGTTCTAGGGGTCTCCGAAGAGCAGACACATCTCAAACCTTCTTTGCAGTAAATATTTATATGTACAGTCGATGTTCTTATGGAATTAAGGCTAAGAGAGCCTCGCTGCCCCGCGGCCAGGCCTGGCCAGGTCCCTGCGCAGGGGACACGGGGACGACGCTTCACTGTCTGCACAGGTGTCTGCATGCACATCCCTCACCTCACACCTGCACTAGCGCAGCAGCCCCACGGACCCGCAGAAGTCCTCGCATGCCCACGGGGTGTGAACGCGCCGGCAGCCGCCCGGGCTGCCCTGGGGAAGGGGTGGGAGGGGGTGGGATGGCTCAGGCGGGGTGGGGAAACTCATTATTGCTTCTTGTTCGGGCCCCAAAGGTTGTTTGGGGTGGTCGGGCGGTTCTTGGCGGTCTCGCCCGAAGCGGGGGATCCGCGGAGCTGCCGCTGCATGGCTTTGGTGCAGAGTTGGTGGCTGAGTAAGTGATGGTTGTTTGGTGGCGTTTGGGGACCAGATCCAGACGAGGGACCCCAGAGCAGGGGGTGACGCTGCAAAGTGGGGGGCAGTGACTGGGGGAGTGTCGCATGGACCATGCGGGGCCAGCCTGGAGGAGGAAGTGATGCTCCCGCTGGCTTTGGGCTTTGAACCCTGCAGGCAGAATTGAAGGATGAGGATTAGAGTTTCTCCATGTGCCCATCACCAAAGCACCAGGCCAGCTTCCCATAGCAAAGCAGCTCTGAGCCCCCGGGGGAGGCAGATGGGAGCTTTGTGCAGCCAGAGCCAGGAGAGGAGCTGTGGGGTGGCCCGGAGGGGGCCACACCGAGTTTCCCAGGGGGTGTGTGTTGTTTTTTTTCCTTTTTTAATCACTAACACGTAACTCACCCGAGCAGATCCAGCCCTTTCAGCCAGGCTCTCCCCACCCCTGTCCCCTCCCCAGACCAGGGCAGCAGGAGCATATCCTCCATGGTTCATCCAGATCCAGCCACCTCTGGTGCTGGCTGCTCTGGGAGCGGTTCCCACCCTGTCCCCTGCAGCTGCCACCTGCCCCCCCTCTAGAAATGCTGTAGCTGAATTGTAGTCTTTATATTTTCTTTTTAATCTGCAATCTGAGGTAGCGTAGTGAGTGTCGTGTATTTAGTGGCGTGTTATTTTTAATTGCAGTAACTAACTTGTGGACATCAGTATTTTCAATTTTCTCTGTATCTTCTTTCCATGTGGTCTGTGCTCTGAGTGTGCGTGAAATGAAACACGTTTGCCCTTTCAATGTGTCTAATATTGAATTATACTTATATATTATATATATGCTTATATCCTTCTTATACCCATATAGACCAACGTCGATGTGTTACACGCAAGTTTTATACTCTAATATTTATATTGCTTTTTTTCTTTGGGAAAAAAAAATAATAAAATGGTTTCTTCTGAATGAGTGGTATTTATTCTGGTGGGAAAAGGGAGGCACAGGTGGGGTCTGGCCATCCCGCTGCTGCTGACGGGGGGGTGGTTCAGCCCCTGCCTGGCTCCAGCAGTGGGGATGCTCTAGGGGCACCCCCAGTCTTGTGCCCCCAGGCCTGTTCTGGTGGCACCCCCATCCTCTTGTCACCCAGGGCTTTGAGTGGAGGATGACCTGGCTGTAGATCATGACTGAGGAGATGATGGGGTCTGTAGCTACAGCCCCAAGAGGATCCAGCTGCCCCTCTGGCAGGGATGTGCTCACTGTTGCCCAGCCCTGGAGGATCTGGAGAGCCAGACACAGCTGGGATTCCATCACCCTTCCCATCACCAGCAGGAATCCATTCTTCCTTCTCTGATTTGCTTTCCGTGGTCTCCCCTCTCTGCGCTTGGGGACAATGGCTCGGAGGACACAGTGACCAGAGTTCCCTGACCAAAACAATCCTCCCACCCCCCCCCCCCGCGGGGGGTTCCAACACAGGCTCAGGAAAAACATCCCGTGGCTCAGGATGTCGCAACCCTGGAGGAAAAAATAAGCTGCTGCTGGCCAGATGTGAGGGGGAGGGTGGAGGATGCGGGGGCAGAGCAGTCCCAGGAAACAGACAGACAGACAGAGCCTGGGACTGGGGGCTGGGGCTGATCCCCCTTGTTAGCAGAGCACAAGCGCTCCAGGTGTGCAGGGCACTGTCCCCATCCCTGTATTCCCATCCGTCCCCACCCAGTGTCTGTCCAGCTGCAGCTCTGTGGCCTCCATGCTCTGCCCCCCCAAAACCCCCTGGGTTCTGCCCTTACACACAGCGAGCACCCCCTGAGCCCCCTTGCAGATTGACAGACCCCCCTCCCCAAATCCCCAGTGCCCCACGGAGACACCAAACCCCCATCCAGCTGCACACAGACCCCTGAAAACCCCCATGAACCTCTCAGAGGGACATCCCTCTCCCCAAATTCCCCTGCATCCCACAGATTCAGCTCTCCTTCCTCCCTTGTGCCCACGGGTACAGCCCTGGTCGCACACACACTTGAGGAGCATCCTCCTTTGAGACAGGCGGTCCCAGGGCACAGGGGAGCCCACGGGGGTCAGGGCAGTGCCAGGGCAGGGATTTGCTGCTCTGGGGCCCCTGTGGCACCGAGTGCTCTGCCCCCAGCCCCGAGCTGCTGTCCCTGCCATGCTGGATCACCTGGGGTGCATCGGGGACAGCTCCAGGGGGTGGTGGGGATCAGTCCCATGGACCTGCAGCTACTGGGGAGCAGGGCTGAGCACTCCCAGGTGCCACCCGCGGGCTGTCCCCAGCAGCTGTCCTAGCTGGGTGGCTTCATCCCCGGGCATCGCTGCCCGCTTGGCTGGTGATGCCACCGGGTACCTGGAGCTGAGTGCTGAGGGCTGGTGGTGAAGGAACCGGGGATGGCCAAGCGAGTGGGTCCCCGGGTGGGTGACAGTCACCCACGGGGAGCAAAGAGGCTTTGCAGAGCCCCAGGGGTGGGTTCGGCTTGAGGAGCCTGCCCTGTGCCCTGAGCCCCGCAGTGTCCCCATGTCCCAGCTGTGGGTGTTGGTGTCAGGATGTGGGCAGTGAGAGGGAAAGAGAAATCGAGTTCTCTCTTCCTCTTCTCTTCTCTTCTCTTCTCTTCTCTTCTCTTCTCTTCTCTTCTCTTCTCTTCTCTTCTCTTCTCTTCTCTTCTCTTCTCTTCTCATCTCATCTCATCTTCCTCTTCTTCTCTCTCGCGCTGAAATGACCTCGGGGCACGGCGAGAGCCAGGAAGGGGAAGCTTCCAGCACAGACCTGGCCAATTAGCGCTGATGAAGGAAACCCGGTCAGCCGCGCTAATTCCCGGGGACAGGCGGGAGCAGGAACCGTGGGGAGCTGGGGGAATTCCCGAGCTCTGGCGGGGACACGGGGGAGGCAACAGAAACAGCTGGAATCACAGTCCTGACAAAGGGGACACAAGGAGCGAGGCAAGACAGAGCCCACGGGACGAGTGACATCGCGGGGATCGTGGCACTGCTCCCGGGAAGGGCCACCTGGCCTGGGACAGCAGCTCCGGCATGGGGGAAGTCTTTCCCTGCAGCCCTGGTGGGCACCGAGGGGCTCTGCCTGGCGTGGGGCTGGGGGTCCCAGCCCCTGTGCCCGGTGCTGGTGTGGGGGGCGAGTGGCTGTGCCCCTCAGAGCTTCACAGCAAACTCTGAGGTGCCCAGGCAGTTCCAGATAGGGCCTGGGCTGCTCTGAGCATCCTTCACCATCCTTCTTCCTCCCCTCTGGTGCCCTTCTGCTGCTGCTTCTCCCCTTCTCCCTCGCCTTTCCCCACCGCTGGGACTCCCTGTCGTTGTTCCAGGCACCACCATGGGCAGGACCAGGGAACCTTCAAACCCCACAGGCAGCAGGGCTGGAAGCTCTCGGTGGTACAGAACAGGTCACACAGTGGTGGGGACCCCTTTGCTCCCCCTCTGGGGATTGTCCCCAGCTCCTGGCAGAGCTGGAGCATCCAGATACCACAAGTAGTGCTGGTCTCATGTCACCAACTGGTAGAGCCCTCCTTTGCAGCAGTTTTGTTTTGTGTGTTTTTGGTTTTTTTTCCAACTGATCTTGAAACTGAAACACAACAGAAAATTAAAAATTAAAAAAAAAAAAAAGAAAATAATTGAGCAAAGCCAGTTTTCCACTGGATCTGGGCTGAGCTGACCTGTCACTCGGCCGCAGGGAGGGCTGGGTGGGGAGCTGCAATCTCCATCAGGCTGTGCTCATGGGCTGAGCGCCAGCTCCTCCAGTCATGACTTCACCACCAAGGCAGGGGGGGTAGGAATCACCAAAAAAGCCAAGTTCACATGCAGCTCTCTCTCACCCCTTCCTTTGGGGTCCCCAAAGGCACTGGGGAGGTCACCCCGGGTGTGACACAGCCACTGGGAGCTGGAGCCTGCTCGGAGCAGAAAGCACCCCTGGGAGCTGGTGGCAGCAGGGGCTTCTCCTCCCATAAATGCCTCTGAAGGGAGGGCAGCCAATGCCATCCAAAAGCACTTGGAAATCCAAGTATTTGGCATAAAAAAATGGATCCACAGGGGCAGTGAGTGCAAAAGGCCAGGTGAGGAGAGGGGATATCCATAGCAGGGGCTGTGGTGGGAAAGCCCCCTGCCCTGCTCCCCTCCAGCCCCCCATGAAATCCCCAGGGATTTTATTTCCCCTGACACAGCTGGCTCCTCTCACACCTCACATCCCCGGGGGGAAGTGAGAGGTGTTTCACCATCCTCCACATCCCTTCCTGCTCCCTAAAGCCACTTCCTGCCGCTGTGATTTATTATTATTATTTATAACAATAATAAAGCGTGCGTAGATGGGATAAAATTTTCCTTTTGCTGACTGAAACCTTGTGACCGCGGGGAAGGAGAGGGCGGAGGGAGGGCCCTGCTGGCCCTTGGGGACTCGGGGCTGCCAAAAGTTCTCATCCATCACGTGGAGAGCAGGACCAGCCCTCAGGCGCTCTCTGGACAAAACAGCAAGTGGGGGGATTTTGCCCTTTGGCAGCCTGTGTGACCTCGGGGTGGCCTCTGCCATGAGCTGTTGGAAGAACACTCTGTGTGTGTCTGTCTGTCTGTCCTCCCTGTGGCACAGAGCCCTGTCCCAGCCGTGCTGGTGGCCGGGTGCCCGAGGAGATCAGTCCCAGGGCAGCAGCCAAACCTGAGGTCATGGGGCTGGGAGAGGGAGGGCAGCGGGGAGAGCAGTGCCAGGAGGGGTGAGGGCAAGCCAGACAAGGATTCTGGGCACTGCTGTTAGGACAGAGTGGCTGGCAGGGCTCAGCTCCAAGGGGTGTCACACAGCTCCCTGTGTGTCCCCTCTCCTGAGCCCCCCACACCCTGCTGGAACTCGCTGTGGCCCCTGCAGGGCTGAGGGGGGGATTTGCAGGGTCACTGTCACCGAGCTGCTGGTGGCAGAGCCAGCCCCTGTGCCATGTCCCTCTGCAGGCAGGAACATCCCTCTGCTCCCCCAGAACCCAGGGCTGCCCCCCAAACCATCCCTGGAGTCTCTGGAAGCACCGAGCTGGGCATGTTCATTCCCTCAGGGACACCTGCAGCCCCATTAACCACAGGGAGCTGGGGAAAGGCAGAGCTCTGCGAAACCCCCACCCAAAAATTGGCCAAGAAAAGCCAAAATGCTCCTCTGGCAAGGTACAGGGGCTGCCTGTGCCCAGTGCTGCCTGCCTGCCCCTTCTCCCTTTGGCACAGGACAAGCAGCCGTGCCCAGTTTGGGGGTTTTGGGCCTCCCTCCCCTTGAACGGGCAGCAATGCTGAGCCAAACCACCCCAAGCTTTTCTGGGGCCTCTGGGAGCAGGAAAGGGAACAGATCCAGCTGTGCTGGGGTGGCTTCCTCTTGTGGGGACAGGGATGTGGGTGACACAGAGCCCAGCACATCCTGCTGGCCAAGCTTTGGGAGCCACTGCCAGTTTGGGAGGCAGAGACACGTCCTGGGACCCACAGGGCTCAGCCAGGAGGGGCTGGATTTGGGATTTGACAGGAGCCCTCCTGGCTGAGCTCCAGCCTGGCAGCCGCAGGGACAGGAGAGCGGCGCTTCAGCCAAGGGGTGCAGGAGGAATGGAGCCCCCCAAAACAGCCCAGCTCCAGAGGGCTCTGGGGAGCAGCGCCCAGCCCTCGCTCAGTGCCCCCTGCACCGCTGGTCCCAGCGTGTGGCTGCTGCCAGGGCTGGTGTGGGGACCCTGCCATGCTCCCCATCACCCCTGCGAGCTGCCAGGGGGGCTGGGGCTCCCCAGATGAAGGGAGGAGGAGGGTCCTGGTGCTGCAGGGTGAGATGGGATGGGTGCCAGGCAGGGACAGCAGCCAGGCGGGAGCAGAGGGGCAGCAAGAGGGAGACAAAGCTGCTTTGTGCCGGGAAAAGGGGAGTGGGGAAGGGGCTGGGGGGTGCCAGGCAGGCTCCCTTCGACCCCACCGTCACCACAGTGGGGTGCAAGAGATAATCCACAGGAAGAAAATGTGTTTTGTACCATTAATAACTTCAAAAATATTTTAAAAGTGTTGTTTTCATCTCTCCCACATCCTTTTTTACCTCACATTTTAGCTTGTGCTTTGAAGTGGGCTTGTTAGCCCAGCAGTACGTGTAGGGAATTTATAAATTGATGAATATATTGAGGGGGGTGTGGAATAAAAAAAGTGGAGCCTGGAGCTCTACTGGGTGCTGGGGGTGCCTGATGCTGTTAGAGACCAAGAGTCCTCCCCCTGTTGCAGCACCCTGGGGTGATGGGGTGTGTCCCTGCTGAAGCTCATGGGGTCTCTCCCAGCCCCTGCAGACATTTGGGGTGTCCCCACCCCTGGCTGAGCAGCACCCCCGTGGTTTCTCTGAGGCCACCCCAGCCTGGCTTCCCTCCATCCCCCTGGTCCCTGCAGTCAGGCCCAGTGCCAGGTTTAGACAGATTTTTTTTTATGCTGGCTCTTTTTCTCCCCCGTTTTCACAGGACACTGTGGGCCTCCCACTCCTCAATTAGCAACTTGTCATTGACAAGCTCATCAAAAGGCTGCTAAAAAAAAATCCAAACTGAGATTTGATGCAAACTAGGGCATTAATCAGGTCTGTGCCCTGGATTTTAAATTATCCCAGCAGTCCCTGTGTGTCCATGCCTGTGGGGACCCTCTCCCAAAAGCCTCGTGGAGCCAGTGCTGTTGTGCTGCCTCTGCAGCAAAGGGGACACCTCGGGGGGCAGAGGGGACACCTCGGGGGGCAGAGGGGCTGGGGAGCAGGCAGGGACACTCGGGGACACAGAGCTGGCTGGTGGCCACGCTGCTGGCAGGGAGGGGGGACAGGGCTGCTCCCCACCTCAGGCAGGGGAAAAGGAGCCCTGCCTGGCTGGGAGGGGCTGGGGCTGTGCTGGTTTTTACCTTGGGACATCACACACTTCTAATCAAACCCCACACCCGTAATCCCGGTGCTATCAGTCAATTTTGGAAGCTTTTCAGGTCGCATGCAGTGTTCTCTTGGGGGTCAGAGTCTGTCAGCACACGAAGTCTGAAATTCTCTGACAGGGTTGGCCTCAAGGAGGGACCGGGCACCCCTTGGAGCACCCACCTGGAGGTGCCAGCAGGACCTGGGCAGCAAAGCAGCTGCTGCAGGAGCCCAGCCCGGGCTGGGCTGTCCCCACACTGCCCTGTGCTCCAGCTGGTCCCAAGGACAAACCCCCTGTGCCACCAGGCCAGGGCCACGTGGATGGACACTTGTCCTGCCAAAGTGGCCATCTGGGAGAAGTGTCCTTCATCCCAGCAGGGCAGCAGGGAGGGAGCTGCAGCCTGGCCCAGTTCTGGCTGGTTTGACCTCTAAAGGTGGCTGGTGGCTGGGCCGGTGCTCCTGGTGTGGCTGCAGGGGCAGTGGGACCCTCTGGGGGTCACCAGGAGGGACAGTGCTGTCACTGAGCTGTCACACGGCTGTGCACACCCTCGGGGACAAAAAGGCTGAGTGGAGTGACCAGAGCTGTGCTGCTGGTTTGCCCCTGGGGACATCCACCGTGACAGCTGGCTGGACAGGGAGGGTGGCCCTGTCCTCCCCACCCACCTGCCTTTCAGCCCTGGGGACACCTCCATCCCCCACAGCCTGAGTCGGGGCTGAGACACCACACCTGGCGTGCCAAGGTGGATTTTTGGGGCAGGGAACAGGATTTCCAGCCTTCTCCAGGGATGTGCTGGCAGTGCCCAGCCCACCACAGCTGTGATGCTGCTCCAGCTCCTCAGCTGCCCCCTCCAGCTCGGATGAGCTCCCTGCAGCTCAGTGCCACAGGGCTCTGGCTTCAGTTCTGCACCAGCAAAGTTAGGATATGGAGATAAAAACCATATATTTGTACCAAAAATCTTGTTTATTTATCTTTTTTTTTTTTTTTTTTTTTGTACATAAAAGCTGTCATGACAACACCATGCTCTCAGAGCATCCCTTTCTCACAGCTGCAAAGCCATGGAAAAAAAGGGAGCTGTACAAGGAAATACAAACTCCCAGGCAGGGCTCCAGGCTGGCCCGGATTCAGCTCACATGTCCCAATTTCTCTCTCATTTTGAAGCTTTCCAGGGCATTTGGCAGCTCCCACCTGCCCTGAGCAGCACTGGCACCCTGGCAGGAGGGTGGCACAGCTCTTGGCCCCACAGGGAGCCCTCTCACACCCCAGGTGCTGGGAAGGCAGCGGGACTGTTGGATTAAGCTCTTTTTTGACTTAGAGATGGAGCCAACTGAGAGGCATTTTAAAAACTTTTATTCTATTTTCAGTCTCATGTGAAGGGTGAAACAACACAGATGTTATAATTTACTCCATTACAATCAGAAGTTAAATAATTCCTAATTACAATATAAGCATTTCTTGGTCTGTAAGCTTTAGCTACACCATACTGTAAATGTCTTGAAGACAATCATCTAAAATTACCCCTCGTGGGTCCCACTACAATGCATCTTTCATAGTTTTTTTTTCTCTAAAGTATCTAGTCTTATTTGCAAGGCCATCTTTTGAAACTTTTATCTAGCTCCATTTCTCTCTCAACAGTGTCTGTCCTATTCCATGGCATTTCTAAGACAGCATTTCTTATCTCAAGGTTTGCACACAGATACACACTGTGTGAGCTTTCTGTCAAGCTTTGAGAATTTTCTACTAACTCATTTCGCACATTTCCCCCTCTGTTTTGTACAGAAAAAACTTATTTGATGGCTTTTTCCATCACTTGTTGAGTACAGTGAAGTACACAAGGCACTATCATTAACCTTGTTATTATAACTATCAATGCATATAAATTGTCTGTCAAGATTTGAGAATTTTCTCCAAATTAATTTCCTATATGGGGCCAGTGCCTTAATTGTCCTACCTGTCCTTTTTGACTCCCTCACCTTTTCCTGGAGGGATGGGCAGGGGTCAAGGCACGTGTCCAGTGCTCCATCCCCCACCCCTGCAGCACCAGGGGAGCTGTGCTTCCCCCAGGTTTGAGTGGGACTCTGATTGTGGCCAGAGGCTGAACCAGAGCAAATCCTGCCCTCTAAACCCAACATTTCTCTCCCTTTTGCCTTTCCTGTGCAGGAACAGCCCCACCTCCTCCCGAGGGCCCATCCTCGTTCAGCCTGTGCTGGCTCTGCACCTCCTGGCATTGTGGATACATATTATAATATTGGCTTTTTGTAAATATTAAAATGGATTTTATATGCGTGGTGCTAAAGCGACTTTGTTCTAAAGATACAATTTTTATTTCTGTTGGCAATTAAGCTCAGTGCAACAACTGATATCAGTGTGCTTGTGTTAAAATTCCTGCTGGGATGGGAAAACACCCAATGGACACAGGATGAGCACACCTGTACGGATCTGCCAGCCAGCAGCACTCACCCTCAGAGGGCAGGGTGGGCCAAACTGGAGGTGATGAGGTGTTGCCCTGATTCTTAAGATTTTCTAAAGCCTTCTGAGTTTACATTCTGTTAGAAAACTTTCCCACAAAATTTCTATAAACAACATATTGTTTTGCATTCCTTCATGGGGGTGGAGAAACTTGATGTACTGGTGGTTTGTCCAATGTCTTTGAGAGGTGGCCCGTTCACTGTCCAAGCCACTGTCATCTTTGGAAAAGTATAAAAGTTGGAGTCAGAAAATAAACTTTCTTCTTTACCTTGCAAATAGCAGGTGGCTGGCGTCGTGCTTTCACGTGTCCTGTAGCAACAATGAGGATGGACTAAAACCACAACAAGGAATGTGCATGGCTCTAAAAAGGCAGATCCAAGGAAGAGCCAGGCTAAACAATTCTTGGAACATGTAAATTAATTGGGGAAAAGTTTACTATGCAGGAGGGTCTATGAATATGCAGCAGGCTGATGTAAGGAAAAGGTATTTAAGGGGTACCCCGAAGGTGACAGGGTGCTCTTGGCTGAGTGCCAGGGTGCACCTGGCTGTGATAACCTTTGCTCCGTGGTCCTTGGCTCGTGTTGTCCTTTATTAAACTTGTGCCATGTTCACAGGGAGTGAGGGTGTTTTTCAGGCTGGGTGCAGGGGGGTGGCAGGGCGGGCGCTGTGCCCGCACAAGGAGCGCTCCGAGCTGAGGGAGGGGCCGGGGCTGGCCTGGCCCGGGGACACTGTCCTCAGCCTTTTGTTAGAGCTCCAACCCACGGGGTGATAACCAGCCCCAGGGATGCCCCAAACGCGATGGAAAAGTGGAATTGTTACTGCTGTTGAGCTCTTACTGTTACTGAGCATGAACGCTCGGAGCGATCTCCTCCAGTGGAAGGTGTCCCAGCCCACGGTGGGGGTTGGGACAAGGGGATCTGTAAGGTTCCCCCCGACCCAAACCTTTCTGTGATTCTATGAAAAGTGCATTAAAATTAAAGCTTCGAAGGTTTTGTGTAACCCTGGGAGGGAGCAGTGCTCCCAGCAGTGCTCTGGTGTGCAGAGGTTCCTGCAGGAGAGGTGACCCCAGCCATGTCCCCAGACCCTGCTGCCACTCCTGTGCTGGCTCAGCCCCCTGAGGGGCTCTCCCAGATCAGAGGGTGCCAATGCCTTCTCTCCACAAGCATTCCAGTCACCCTGTTTCCTTCTCCCACTTCCCACTACCGATCTCTTACCTGGGCTGGGCTCAGCCTGCCCCCTCCTGCAGGGATGTGACAGCAGCCAGGCTCTGTGCCAGCCCCAGGTGATGCTGGGCTGTTATGGATCCCTCCATTACCTCAATGTTATAGATATGTTAAATTAGAATGAAAAAAAGAACTCAAAACATGTAAGGCACAAGCTGGGGCAGAGCTGTTCCTACTGATAACTCCACCAGGAGCCGGAATCCTGCAGGACCAGACCTGGGGTCCCTGGCTGTTACCCCAGCATGGAGTGATGTGTATTTATGGCTGTGGCTTTGCTCTGTCCCTGCCTTTGTGCCCAGCCTGGTCCACCAGAAGGACCACAGATGAGGTTCCTGCCCTTGGCTGAAGCCTTTGGCCCTTCAGCTTTGGAGAGGACAGACCCAGGATGGGACAGGAGAGCTAAAACAGCACAAAGCCTGCCACAAACAGCCCCAAGAGCCAGAATTAACTTCCCTTCACAGCCATGCACAGGTCCCAGAGTGGATCTTTATTTTATTTACTGAAAGCTGATTAGGCAGCACCTTTCTGCCTTTTTCCACGATCAATGTCCCGCTGGAGCAGCTGGTGGTCACAGGGATGCTCCAATTCTTGTCACCTGGCTGGCTTTGCTGGCTCGGAAAACAAGGTGATGATAAAAACAGGGGAAGAAGCTCATCCAGGGCAGCTCTGGCACAGACCTTCCCCAGGGGCCACCAGGCCTGGGGACACAGGGGAGTCCAGACATTGTCCCATGGGGTCAGGGCTGCCACGTGCCCACTGTCAGGGTTCAGGCATCCCCTGTTTTCACCCTGTCCTGGGCTGCATTTATGATGAATCCCCATCCGTCTGTTTAGCCCAGAAATTTTGCACCTTTCAGGCTGGTTCTGAGAGGAAAGGGGTGGAAGAAGAATTCAATTTTCCCTCACTCCTCCACATTCCTGCTCCTGGGCTGCATCGTCTGTGACAGACAGACAGCGGGACAGAGCTCTCCTTTGCTTTTAGTTAGTTTTAGCTCGCTGAGGCAGAGAAGTTCCCTGCACTGGGGTTTTTCTTTTTCTTTGGACCTGTTTAAACCTGCTCTGGACTGAACACCCAGAAGGGCACAGGCAGCTCGCTCCTGTGACCCTGCGGGCCGGGCCTGGGCCGGCATTTGCAGCGCCGGAGGGACTGATCAGAGATTGATAAGAGACTGATAAGAGACTGATAAGAGACTAAGTGGAGCAACAGCCCACGGAGAAGACTATCGGAGTTTGTCACCTCTTTTGGAGTAGCAAGAGGTTTTACTGTTTATTTTGTTAAATTTTTGTGCTGGCAAATGCTTTGCCTGTTAAATAAAGTTTTTTCCCCACTTTTCTCCAAGGAAATATTTTCCCGAACCGGCTGGGGGAGGGGCCGCCTGAATCTGCTTTCCGGAGGAACCCCTTTGGAGATTGTCTCCCAAATTTGCCCTAAAGCAGGACACACCCCAGTGCCAGAGAACCCCAGAGCTCTCGATGGGCAGCACTGTGACCCAAAGGGGACTGTGGAGCTCCAGACAACCTCTTTATCAGGCTGTGCATCCCCTGCATCCCCTGCATCCCCTGTGCACCCCATGTATTCCCTGTGTATTCCCTGTGCACCCCATGCATTTCCTGTGCATTCCCTGTGTATTCCCTGTGTATCCAGTGCATTGCCTGTGCATTCCCTGTGTATTCCCTGTGTATCCAGTGCATTGCCTGTGCACCCCATGCATTCCCTGTGTATTCCCTGTGCACCCCATGCATTTCCTGTGCATTCCCTGTGGACCCCATGCATTTCCTATGCATCCCATGCATTCCCTGTGCCTCTCCTGCATTCCCTGTGCACCCCATGCATTCCCTGTGCATTCCCTGTGCATTTCCTGTGCATCCCCTGCATTCCCTGTGCATCCTGTGCATTCCCTGTGCACCCCATGCATTTCCTGTGCATTCCCTGTGGACCCCATGCATTTCCTATGCATCCCATGCATTCCCTCTACATCCCTGTGCATTCCCTATGCACCTCCTGCATTCCCTGTGCCTCTCCTGCATTCCCTGTGCACCCCATGCATCCCCTGTGCCTCCCTGCATCCCCCGTGCCTGCCGTGCGTTCCCGGTGCCTCCCGGGCAGAGGCCAGCGCTGTGACGGAGGCTGCTGTCCCAGGCTCTCACAGGGCTGTGCTGCAGAGGATTTACAGCCCCGGTCCCCGCCCCGCACCCGGCCTTGTCCCGCCAAGGGCAGCATCGCCTGCGGCGCTGTGTCCCGGTAACCGGGGCAGAGCCGGTGTCCCCTCTAAGAGCCTTTGTCGCCTTAAGCCCGAGCTGATCCAGCTCATGACGCCACGCCCGAGGCAGAAACCCCGACTTAGAGCGGCTGCCAGCCGGGTGCCAGCCGGCTCGGGGCACCGGGCGGCCGAGGGCACGGGGCGAGCGTGGCACCGCCCGGCACCGCCGCTCCTGCCCGCAGCGCCCCGGGACGCGCGGCTTTGCCTTCGGGAGGTGCATTTGTACCTTCGGGAGTGCGGCTTTACCTTGGGGAGGTGAATTTGTACCTTCGGGAGTGCGGCTTTACCTTGGGGAGGTGCATTTGTACCTTCGGGAGGTGCATTTGTACCTTCGGGAGTGCGGCTTTACCTTGGGGAGGTGCATTTGTACCTTCGGGAGGTGCATTTGTACCTTGGGGAGGTGCATTTTTACCATCTGGAGGTGCATTTCTACTTTCTGGAGGTGCATTTGTACCTTCGGGAGTTGCGGTTTTACCTTGGGGAGTTGCGGTTTTACCATCGGGAGGTGCGGCAGAAGGGAGGGGATCTGCACAGGGATAGCAGCAGCTGAGTTACTGCCCAGGCGCTGCAGGCGGGAGGATTTAACTCTTCCAGGGATGAAAATCTTCCCCTGCCGCCCTCCCCAGCTCCTGAGGCATCCCCTCCTCCAAAGGCAGGACGTGAGGCTGCGCAGGAGGAAGCTGTAGGATTTTAAATCCTTTTGGAGACGGCGAAATAACAGCCACAAACCGAGCACCCCTCTCTCACCATCTCCATGCCCTCTGATGCCTCAGCTTTTAGCTTTTATGTTTTTCAGATTCTGTGCTGCTTTAGTGTGTGGGTCTGGGCTTTATATTATGGGATGGTGAGCTCTCTGCACAGAGCAGGGAGACAAAACAATTCCTTCTCTAGCTGGGGACCAAGGACAAATGATCCAAATCTCAGCCCAGGAGCACAAACAGCGTGGGCTGGAGAGAGGAAAACAAGCAGGATGGGACTGCCTGGGCTGAAGCTGGAATGGGACAATGAACTCCAATATGCAAATGAAGGAGAACTTATGAAAATGGGAGCGCTTGTGACCGGTTTTGCATTTTGTGACCATTTTGGTTCATCTTGGGTGCAGCCCTGGCTGGGCTTTTGTGCTGCCCAAGGTGGATCCATTGAGACTCTTTAATAAACCCCTACTCTATTCTTTAACTCTGTCTGGTCTCTGTTCTAGGTAAGCCTTCTCAAGGCATCACTGCAGCATCCCTGACAATCCCCCTCATCCCTCCTTGGTGCATTTGCCTCCTCTGCGAACGCAGGAAGATGGAACTGTGGCACAGTGGGCAGGAGATGTCACCTCTGGCTCTGTCCCCAGCCCTAAAACACCCCAGCCCCGCGGGGTGTGCACAGAGGCGGCTCAGGCAGGACCCGTGCCCTGCGCACGGCGGGGCTGTCACACGCAGGTGACACACGGAGCCTGCCTGGAGGGGACCCGCAGCCCCCAAACCTGGACATCTCCCGCTCCCTCCCCCTTCCCTGCTCGCCGTGGGTGTTATTTTAGGGGCTCAGTGTGGGTGCTGCTGCCGCTGGGTCACAGCCCCTGGGCGCCGGGGATGCAGCATTTGGTGAGCGCAGACAACACAGGGAGCATTCAGAGCTGCCGGGCTTTGTGCGCTGAGCCCTGGGGGCTGCGGGAAGGAGGCGGTGCGGGGTGCCCCAGCTGCCAGCTGCGCTGGGCAGAGCCGGACGGGGCTGAAAGGAAGCCGGAGCCCGCTCTCAATGCGCCGCTTGTCCTGCCCTGCGAACCCCGCTCCGAGCCAGCAGCGCCGCTCCCCCCGGGCCTCGCTCTCCCACGCTCCCAATCCCTCTCCTGAGCCCGAAATTTCAGCGACAGCTTCTTGCTCCTCCGGGCAGAGCCCTCCTCCTCCCACAGCCCGTCTCTCCCCCCAGCTAAGCCCCTTCCCACCACAGCCTGAGCCCGGCAGACTGCTCATCCCTCCTCCCCTCCTCCCTTGCCTCCGCTCCCCGCAGCTCCCGATTACTACCTCACGCCCCCACGGAGGCTCTCATCTTTCTCGAACAGTGAATTTTCTCACATCCTCCCACCTTTTTATTCCATAAATGTATCCCATTGCTTTTTTTAACCCGGACAAACCGTAAGGATCTGCGACATCCTGTGCAGGGGAGGGCTGGGAAGTGACAGCTTAGCATTTAAAGCTGCCCCTCCCAGTTTCATTCAGCTCTTACTTACAACGGGGACACAAACACCTCCAGTTTATCATTTCATATGCCTCCTCCATGCCCCTTTCCTGAATGAAGCAGCTCCAGGGCTATCCCACTCCCTTTGCTGCCTCCCTCTGCACCTCATCTGGCTCATGAGGTCCCTCCTCAGGCAGCAGAGCCAGAGCTGCAGGAAGCACAGCTAAATTAAAACAAAGGGAAGAAAAAAGAGCTGCTGCTGTGCTTGCTTTTCCTTCCTCTCTTTCCTTTCTCAGGGATTTCTCAATCTCAGAGGGGGCTTTGAGGTTTTAACTACAGCAGACGTGGCATGGACACCCCACACATCCATATTTTGCTCCAACTGGAAATCGTCAGCTTGGAGCATCCCTCTGTTTGTGGAGTTAAATGGGAAAAGCAGCCAGGGCAGGAAAATCCTTCTGAGATCATAAAATCACAGAATGGGGAAAGGGAACTTAACAATCTCTGTTTGTATGAAAAGTCACACTGAGTCTCAGAATAGTTTGGGCTGGAAAGGGCCTTAAAGCACCATCACACTGCACCCCTGCCATGGCAGGGACACCTCCCACCACCCCAGGCTGCTCCAAGGTTGTCCAGCCTGGCCTTGGGCACTGCCAGGGATCCAGGGGCAGCCACAGCTGCTCTGGGCACCCTGTGCCAGGGCCTGCCCACCCTGCCAGGGAACAATTCCTAATTCCCATTATCCCATCCATCACTGCTCTCTGACAGTGGGAGCCATTCCCTGTGTCCTGTCCCTCCATCCCTTGTCCCCAGTCCCTCTCCAACTCTCCTGGAGCCTCTCAGGTCCTGGGAGGGGCTCTAAAACCTCCCTGGACCTTTCTCTTCCCCCGCACTCCCAGCCCCCACAGCATCTAAGCCACCAAACATCCAGGTGAGGTCCCTATGCATCCCTTCACAATCAGTCTTTTGTTTTTTCCCTACTGAAACATTGTCAGAAATATTCCTACTACTCCCAGCCTGCCTGATGTAATTTGTTTCCTGAAGCCACCTAGGAACCTCCCCTCTCCTCCCACAGGAGTTCAGCTTCTTCAAGAGACCCCTTTGGAAATTCAGGTGGGCTTTTTCAACATGCCATCAGCAGCAGGACAGGAACACCCCAGAGTTACTGAACATTTATAGCATTTTGGGCAACGAGCATTTATGGCTTGGCCAAGGGATTGCTGGGCTGGAGCCCCCTGCCCAAAGGTGCTGTTTTTTCATCCCAACAGATCTGCTCTGAGACTGCAGTGGCTTTGGGCAGGACTGACAAAACATTTCAGGAAGAATCAGAAATTTCTGCCTCTACCTACAACACACGGATTTTTGTCCCAGCATGGTTCTGTCACTGGCAAAGCTGCAACTGGGGTTAGAGATGAACATCACCAGCTTCTCTCCTACAATGCAGGGAAGGGTCTGGGCACTGGGATAATGTGTCTGATCTCTGCACCAGTGCCTGGTCTGAGAAATCAGAGTCCCCCTGCACCCAGCCCTGCTCTCCCTGGGCTGCCTGAGCTGGCAGTGATGAATTTGGGATCGATTTTCTGCCTTCACTTCCTCCTGTGCTGGGGAGCAGATGGCAGAGCTGGGACATCGAGGTGGCAGAGAAGGACACTGAGTCACTGAAACCACAGAGCAGCTCTGAACTGTGCAGGTGCAGCTCTGGGGGCAGGAGCAGCACTGAGGCAGCCCAGGACACTGAGCCCTTGTGCCAGGCCCTGCCGTGGGAAATTCAGCACAATTAACCAATGTGAATAAGCAGAAGCTGTTTGTTGTTTCTATTATGCACTTATCTATACATTCTAATTCTGCTGCACATGCTGGTCACAAATTTCTTATTTGTGCTTTTGTCTTTCCATGTGTTCTTCCTGCACCTCTCAGAATCTGGGACTTGTCAATGTAGGGAAAGGTGAAAGGCTGACAAGAAAGTTTCACAGTCATGTGTGCTTGGCAGAAAGGTCTCAGAACAGAACAGAGATGGAAGCAAGATTTTATATAAAAGAACAATAGATGTGTAAATTGACAATTGCTGAGCCAGTCATTACTGTACAACTACAAAAGCAAAGGTTAAGTTGAGCTGGAAGGAGGTTTTATGGCCTAGAGCAAAGGATATGTTGACCACAGACAAAAGGATGTTTTTACCATGCAGAAATAGATCTTAGGAAAAGCAGAAGATACCACAGGCAAACAGGCATGCCAAAGTGGCAAGTAGAAAAAAGGTCTAAGAATTTTCCACTGCAAGAAAACTGAAAAACGACTTTAAGCTGAAGCTGTAGCACACTAACTCAGGTGACTGGGTAGTGATGGCCACAGAGTGGCAATGATGGTGGCTATGACCGGCTGCAGGGCCAGCAGAGGTGCTGTGTGTGGTGCTCATTGGCTGTTATGTGTTAAGATGCTCAGCAAAGGCAAATAATAATCCCTTGGAACCACAGCTAAAGGGGCTTCAGGCTTGCCTGGAGCTGTGGCTGGCAGTGTAGGCGTGGCTCTGGCACCCAGGGCCCAGGAGTGCTGTAAAATCTTCTGTACAATGAGCACATTCCAAAGAGCTGCCTGGGGTCCCACATCTCCCATTTCAGGCTCTGACTGGTCACAGTCCAGGTGCTTCACTGCTCCCCATTATCCAGATCTTGTGGTCTTGGAATTCTGTTTCTCTGCTTCTTCTTCCTTATTTTAGCACAGATTATGTCTTAATAACCTTGATGAATTCCAGAGGGCCCTGAGAAGATCCAGATAAGAGCAGTTACAAGTGGAATGGCTGGTGCACACTGCAGGCTGAGTTGTTCAGATCCATTCCTGCCCTGGTCCTCACGTCTCCCTGGATGAAGCTGCAGCTTTTCCCTTCCTCCCTGTCCTGGGGTGATGTGATGGTGTTTGTATCCCCAGTCGTGTGTTCTGTTCATGTTTGATATTCTGTTCTGTGCTTTCAGAACTGACTCTGAAAGTGAAGGTTTATTTTGCCTTGTTATCAGCTGGCTCAGCTCCCCCCATGCTCTGCTGTCTAGAAGAGGCTGGTGCTGGCTGGATTGCTTTTGGTTTGCTTGCTTTTGCTTTTGCCTTTGCTTTTGAGTTAGTTTAGCTAAGCAGCCCAATTTTTTCCCTGGGCTGTTTTTTTTTTCCTTTCCCTTTCCTGAATATCACTCCAGCCTGCTCCGGACTGGGACCTGGAAACACCGAGGAGCACCGAGAGCCTGCGCTCTGTGATCTGCAGCAGCCATCCCGTGCCCAGAGCAATCCCCAGCACCCAGACCTGGGCAATCATTCCCAAGAAAGACTTTCTGGATTTGTTCATCTCTTCAGAGTGGTGAAAGAGTTTTGTTGTCATCTGGTGTTAATTTTTTTTTTTTTTTGGTGCTGGGGAGGGTTTTGTTTGTTAATAAACAGGTTCTTTTCCACTTCTCTCTGAGGAAATTTTTTCCCGAACCAGGTGGGTGGGGAGGGGCCGTGGGGGTTTGTTTTCTGGGGGCTCCTTCCAGAGGGTTTTCCCCAAATTTGCCCTAAACTAGGACACTCCCCACTCTGGGGATGGAGCTGCTGGTGGCTGAATGGGCGCAGCTGCCCGGGGAGGGGGGGAATGGAGATCAGAGCTGCCACGGCTGCCACGCTGAGCTCCTCCTGCCTTCCTCCCAGCCGTGATGGGGGGTGAAGAAATGCCCTGACAGCTGAAGGAGAATCCCACTGGGAGGCTGCACAGAGCATCAGCAGGAGGTTCACGGGGAGGAAGGCTCAGGAAGCACCGGCTCCAGCAGGATCCCAGGCAGAGCAATGCCAGACCCAGCACAGACCTGGCAGCCGGGCTGGGGTAACCCCCATGGGCAGCCCTGCCCCACACAGCCCTCCCTCAGTGCCCACAGCGGGATGGGGGCAGAGCTGGGAGGGTGAGGGTTGATATAAAGGTGGTTTAATAGATAAAGCAAGAGCTGAGCCTGCAAACAAAGCAAAATGAGGAATTCATTCATTGCTTCCCCTTGGCAGGTGTTTGGACACTGAGCAGCTGCTGGTGTTTAGCAGCTCACCAGGGCTCAGCCACGACAGGACCACACAGATGCCACCCTGCCCTGAAATCACCTTCTGAAAAGAGCAGAGAAAGGGAAACCCAAGGGTCAGGAGAAGGAGATCCCATGGGGACAGGCAGAGTTCAGGCTCACGGGCCTGGGACTCCCTGCGCTGGCTCCTGCCGCCATGAGTGGAGCACTTGTGTCCCCTGCACCCCACAGACAGTGGGGCAGGGCCCCTTGTTGCTGCAGCTGGGGAAGGGGAAATCCTGCCCCTCCAAGGGAAGCTGGGTCTGGAACAGCTGTGACAGCAGCCAATGTCCCCTCAGGTTTTGATTGCAGTGGGAGAGATTCCTGCGATCCGAGCACACAGTGATCCTCTGGGAAAGGGCTGGAGGGGTGAAACCAGCTCAGGGAGATGTCAGTGGGACACAGGGAACTGTCACCAGAAGCTGAGGTGGCACTTGGGCACACACCTGGTGCTGGGGCCGTGTGTGCCTCCAGCTGATCCAGTCAGGGAGGAGGGACGGGACACCCCCGTGTCACAGCACCAGGACACGTCAGCCACGCAGGGGCTGAGCTGCTGCTGGCTGAGGGGTCAGCAGGGCCAGGCTAAGCACAGCTTAACCCAGGGCCCCTCTGAGGCCAAAAGGCAGGAGAGCCTGTTACAATCACAGAATTGTTCAGGTTGGAAAAGCCTCTGAGACCATCGAGTCCAGCCACTGCTGTGGTCACCACTGAGCCGTGTCCCCAGTGCCACATCCATGTGGCCTTTGGCACATCCACGGACTGCCCTGGGCAGTCTGGTCCAGGGCTTGAACACCTTTTCAGTGAAGAAACTTCCCCAAAACCCACCCTGAGCCTGCCCTGAGGCCGTTCCCTCTCCTCCTGTCCCTGTTCCCTGGGGCAGAGCCTGACCCCCCGGCTGTCCCCTCCTGTCAGGAGCTGTGCAGAGCCACAAGGTCCCCCTGAGCCTCCTTTGCTCCAGGCTGAGCCCCTTCCCAGCTCCCTCAGCCTCTCCTGGGGCTCCAGCCCCTTCCCAGCTCCCTCAGCCTCTCCTGGGGCTCCAGCCCCTTCCCAGCTCCGTTCCCTGCCCTGGACATGCCCCAGCTCCTGTTACTGTAAATCTCTGCTCTTTTCTGCATGTAAAAGATGAGCAAAAATCCCACTGCCAGCCTGGGCTGTGGAAACTTTGGAGATTTCTCTTCATGCTTCTCCTGACCTTTCTCCTCCTCCTGTGTGAGAAATAGAAAAGTTGTAGCATCACCTCTTCTACCTCTCTACTCTGGTTTTCTTTTATCAAATGCCTGGTTGAGAGATCTTCCTCCTCACTTTTCTACCCTGCTGGAAGGTGGTTGGGGCTGGATCCAGATGACCTTTAAATGTCCCTTTTAATCCAAACTACTCAGTGATTTTATGATTCTAAGAAACACTTCGGCATTCTGGGCCTCATTCCCAGACGATGGCACTGTGGAAGGTGCTCTGCCAAGCAGCACAAACGGAGGGGTGGAGAAGCTATTTTGGATCTGGATTAAAAGGCCAGAACACGTCAGCAACCACAGCAACCCCAGCTGGGTATGTGGCCCATGCTATGGTTTCCTTGACAGCTGAGAGGAAGGAACAAACACTACAAATAGGAGCAGGTACTGCTTGTTTTCCATCCCTTCCAGCCCTGGAGCTCCCTGTGGGAAGGAGCACAGCAGAGACACAGCTCAGTGAGCACCTCCTGCCCTGGCATGCTCCCCTGCCCCAGCAGTGCTGTGGGGTAGAGATGGGGACAACACAAAGCAACACTCTATTTTCAGAAGGCTTCAAACCTGGTTTTATTACAGCATGCATGCTTTTTATACATTCTTACAAAACTCCTAAGTTTACACTTTACCCTTTGGTCACGAGAGACAAACAAAGTGCTCATTGGAACAGGCAGCTGCAGATTTCTCTTATTTATTCTTCTTTGTTTCTTGGTTTCTGTGTCAATGACCTTGGTAGGAAATTCTTTTAGGGGTAAACATGGAACCTCTTATCAAACATGGAACCTCTTATCAAACTTCTCTCTGGCCCACAGAAGTCGCTGTAAAACCTCTTCCAAAGGGCAGGACTGCAGAACATCCGTCCCTGTGCCCCGTTATCATGGGCAAGGGAAGCACCAGAGCCGTGAGAGCAGCGTGGCAGGAGCAGGGAATGGAGCCCAGGCCTGGAGCCCTCGGGGAGCCTCTGTGAGCAGCAGCCCCTGCTCTGCTCCAGAAAATGCCATCTCCTTCCTATCCTAGGAAAGGACAGCGAATATCCCGTGTCCTTCAGGGAGAGGCTAAAGTGCAGTGGATTTCCATTCTGAATATGCTTCAGGGAATGTTTTCATGCCCTTGACTGTGATGTGGGGGTGGAAACACATCCAACTCCCCCCTCTGGATGGGAGGGAATGGATTGGGGCCCAGATTGCCTGGCAACACCTTCCTCCTGGAGAGAAGGAGGTGGGGGATGCTCCACAAGGATTTTTAGGCATGTTCCTAAAGCCTTTCCCTTCCTCTGAACCCCAGCTGTTAATTGCTGCCCCCTGAGGCCTCTCTGGCCGCTCCTCTCGTGTCCCCCAGGTCCTTGTCCCTCTGTGCTCGGCCCCGGTGTCTCCTCCTGCCTCTCCAATGAGCATCCCGGGCCGCCAGAGCCCCCTGCGCTCTAATCTACCTTTCAGTGCTGCTCAGCGCTAAGGAGCTCAGCGCGGCCGCAGCTGCTCGTCCTGCCGCGGCTGGCTGTCACCGCGGGGCGGCCACGTGCGGGGGACACGCGTGGCCACCGCCCCGGCAGCGCAGCTCTGGTGCCCTCTCCTGTCCGGCCCCAGCCCCAGAGGGGCTCCGAGCAGGGTGGGGTGTGCTGGGAGCAGGCATTCATAGGATATTCCCCCTCAGGATGGGAGACGGGCACCCAACCTCACCTACGGGTCCAGCTTTTATTGGTGTAGGAACATCCCAAACTTGAAGAGAAGAGGAGCACTGTGAGAATCCAGAGCTTCCCTCTGGCTGCCCTGGGACCCTGGCAGGGGTCAGGAACCCCCCTGGACAGAGCCCCCAGAGACACTGGCTGTGATCTCTGTCCATGCAAAAGAGTTTTCAATCTTACAGGATCAATTACCAGCTCTGAGTGTTTGATATGAGTAATAATTAAGTGTAGCACGGGTGCAAAAGTCAAATTTTAGGATTCTAGATGAGGGGTCCAAAGGGGACAAGATGGAGGAAATTGGGTGTGCCTTGTCCTTTTTCTCCTTCTTCATGCCCTCCATGTCTCTCTGTGGTGTTGGCATTTTTCTGTTGGTTCAGGCTGGGGACACACTGTCCAACGTAGGTGACAGATATTGGCACGTTCTTGTAAATCCAGCCCAGGGAGTTTCTGGTATTTAATGTTTGTCACATCCCACTGAGGGCAGAGCCCCACACGCTGCCCTGCAGGACAGAGCTGGGCAGGGCAGCAGAACATGTGAGAGATAAACAGAATAAACAACCTGGAAACCAGCACAGACCAATTATGGCTTCTGCTTTGGCAGCGGGGCAGAAGGACAGAGACTTTTTGCAATTTTGGAATCATCAATACATCAGATTCCGACAGAGTGGGACACACAGGCAGGGGACAGGACATCCCTCCTGGAACACCGGGGCTCCAGCAGCACCGAGGCAGAATTTAAAAGGCAATTAGAACCGCAATCCTAAATAAAACATCTGACCCCACAAAGCCAGGCGGGGGTTGGGAGCTCCGGGCACGGACCGCTCTGCTCTGGCGCATCCTCCCCGGCAGCGAGGGGGTTAAGCCGAGCAGCCGGGCTCTCGCAGATCTCCGTTTCCGTGACAACAGCTCCCGCAGGATCCCAGAGCTCCCAAATCCCATTAAACATCTGCTGGAGGCTGCCCGTGCCGCCTGCCCAGGCTGCCACCTGCCGGCACCCCAAACCCGCAGCGGCGCTGCGGCCAGAGCCTCCCTGCGCTGACAGCAACAGGGTTTTGAAATCATGGGGATTTAGGGTTAAAAGGAAAAATAAGGTTAGTGGGCCCTGGAAAAATAAACACCCTAAGCACATGAAGAACTTGTACTCGCTAGAACTGCACCTGTGTAGCCAGTACATGATAAATGATATAACTGTTAGATGTGATGATTGTTTAGTAATTAAATATAATTATTGTTTAATCGTAAGAATAATCATGAGAAACTGTGGTCAGGGACCTAAGAAAGATCACGAGAAACTCATGTCAATGTATACAATAGAACAATATAAATTTAATAATTAATATGTAAGTGATATAAGCATAGAATATAAAATACGTTCAGCTCGAAAGCCGTGTTGGAGTGTCAGATTTGGGTCTGTACCCCTGATTCCCAGAGCTCTCAATAAAAGCACCTGCATGGAATCATATCCCGTGATTCTGTGTGCTCCTAAACAATGTAAATTTAATAATTAATATGTAAGCGATATAACAATAGAATATAAAATATATTCAACGCAAAAGCCGTGTCGGAGCCAGATTTGGGTCTGGACCCCTGATTCCCAGAGCTCTCACTAAAAGCACCTGCAGATAATGAGATCCTGTGGCTCTGTGTGTTCTGCACGCTGACAGGGGAGCGGAGGGGAGCGGAGGGGATGGGGGTGCCGGCTCCCAGCCCCCAGCCCCGTGGAGTTTGGGGTGCCCGTTCACAGCCCCGCAGCTTTGGGGTGTCCTGGGGGGGAGGCAGCCCCAGCGCCGGGGCTCGGCAGGGACCATCCTGCCCAAATTCACCCCGGGAAGTTCTGGGCGCAGGTTTGAGCGACTGGCACCTCCCGGGGCTTTTGGGGGGTCTCACACGGCTTGGGGTGGGCTTGGGGAGCTGGGAAGGGTGGGACAGGGGGGAGCTTCAGAGTGAAATCATCCAAACCTCCCGGGGTGTGGAAGGATGCTGTGACCTGGATCCTCGCCCGTGTGCTCCATCCACTCCCCTCCAGCTTTTGTGCATTCCAGGATTTCTAAAAACTTTTATATTTGATATATATATAGAAACTTCTATGTTTGATATATTTGCTTTATATTTGATTTCAGAAATTTGTAGAAACTTTTATGTTTGATATATTTGCTTTATATTTGATTTCAGAAATTTGGACTTTTCCTTCTCCGTGCTTCCACCTCTGCTTGCAACAGGAAGAGGTATGAAGAGGTGAGGAGGAATTTAGGGAGGTGTCACACATTTCAGGGGATCACAGAATCGTTAAGGTTGGAAAAGACAATTTTAATATCATCCAATTCACAGCACTGCTGTGTTCATCTCAAAACCACGTCCTTAAGTGCCACATCCACACTTCTTGAACACTCCCAGAGATGGTGACTCCATCAGTGATGCTCCTGCTGGCATTGCTCAGCCAGAAAATCAGAAACCACTGTCCAGGCTTATTAGAATACAGTTTTGAAATAGTTACAATATTTCTATATTGTAAAAAAATATATGTTGTATTATATAAAATATATATTACATGTGAAATTTATATATTAATGATTGATATGATATGATATTGTATTATATTTACAATATCAATATATTGTAAAATATATATTTATATATTGCAAAAATACTTAGTTTGCAATATTCAATATAGATAAAATTAATGTATGTACCATATATAAACCTTATTAAACAATGGGGCTGCTGCAGCTGAACATGGCTGTGGCTGCTCAGCTGCAGATCTTGTCCCCAGACTGCTCCCCTGCACTGCTGCGCTCAGAGGTGCAGCTTCTCAGCTTCTCCTGCCATTCCCAAAAGCTGCTGAGCCGTTTTTATCCCGGGAAAAAGCCTCTGCCACGCTTAGGGAAGGATGGGACAGGAAGAGGAGCACACCGAGGCAGCAGTGCCTTCTTCACCCCTCCCATCACAAATCTGCATGGTGGGACGGGAGGGAAGAGTCCCAGGGGCGCGGAGCAGCAGGAGCCCTGCAAACTCCGGCAGCTGCAGGCACCAGGGGAGTGCAGAGGGGCCAGGCTGAAAGCTGACACAGGAGGAAAATGCTCTTTTGGAGCTACAATTGCTGGCACAGCTGCTGGCCAGACCCCCTCCCAAAGCCTGAAACGTGCCAGCAAGGGGATGGGAATCATTAACCGCTGCGTTCGTGGGCTTGAACCCTTCCCAGCCCCCCGTGCCCTGACACTGCTCAGATTTGCAGGGCCTGGGGCTCCCCCAGCAGCAGGAAGGGGCTGAAGAGCTCTTGGATCAGGCCTTTTTCTGACCCAGAGATGGGCAACTGAGGGGCGTTTTAAAAACTTTTATTCCATTTTCAGTCTTATGAGAAGGGTGAGACAATACAGATTTTATAATTCACACCATCACAATCAGAAGCCAATTATTTCTTAATTACAATACATTGTAAGAGTTTCTTGGCTTATCAGCTTTAGCTACACCATACTGTAAATGCCTTAAAGCCAATCATCTAAAATTACCCCTCGTGGGTCCCACTACAATGCATCTTTCATAGTTCTATTTCTCTGAAGTATCTAGTCCTTTTTAGAAGACTGTCCTTTGAAACTTTTTTCTAGCTCCATTTCTCTCTCAACAATGCCTGTCCTGTTCTGTGGCATTTCTCAGACAGCATTTCTTGTCTCAAAGTTTGCACACAGACACACACTGTGGGAGCTTTCTGCCAAGTTCTGAGTTTTCTACAAATCCATTTCCCACAAGGAGCTGCTGACAGAGCCCTCTCCCCACCTCCAAAGCCTCGAGAGGCAGAAGCCACGGGCTCATGGCTTTTCTGCAGGGGTAACTGCCCGGGAAAGAGGCCAAGCAGTGCCCAGGGGACAGCCAGAGTGGTTTGATGCTCCTTTCAAAGGGCTTGGAAAGCCCCCGGCCTCGGTGCGGGATGACAACAAAAATCAGCCCCAGCCCTGCAAATCCAGCAGTTGGCTGAAAAGTGCAGGGTGGTGTGGGGTGGGTGCTGGGGGAGGAGGGGTCTCTGTGCAGAGGACTGGGACCAAGCCCTGCTGGAGGCTGGGCTGGGCAGTTTGGCTGTGGCCAGCCAGGCCCTTGGGGCTCCTGGGCTCAGGGACAGCATTTGGGGGGTCTGAGCCTCATCTGTGCCCGCTCTGCATCAGCACCCCCCTGTCAGGGGCAGCAGAGCAGCAGGAGGGAGGCCGGCAGCCAGGGGGATGTGAGAGCTTGCAGAGCATCTCACTGCAGGAGTTCCAGCTGCCAGGAGGAGGGGATGGGTTTCAGGGAAGCCGGAGAGGCAGGAAATCAAGGGAGAGGGGCACTAATTGAGGCCATATGTTGGAAGCAAAGAATGCATCTGGTAGCAGGGAGCAAGCCCACGCCGAGGGGACAGCGGGGGACATGCAGAGCCACATGAACCTCCTGGGCCAAGCAGAAGGTTGAATTCAGACCGACCACAACTGCTGAGAGGGGTCACCATTCCAGGTCTGTGCCTGGAGCGGCTGCAGGCTCAGGAGCTTTCCAAACTTACACTCAGTAATGTCCCAATTTCGTGGGTAATGTAGGAAAAATGTGAAGGAAATGGCTGCTTCATCACAAAATGACAGGGTTTGTTCTACACCCATGTCCCTGAGCGTGCACAGAGCCAGGGAGGAAAGTGGAAATATGAAAATATGGGCAGTGCCAGGAGTGAGGCCAGGTCCTCTCTGCCCCCCAGAACTTTGCCTGCCAGGGGAGGATTTACACACCCAGGGGTACAGACACATTTGGGGTGATGGAAGAGCCACCTGGGGCTGCACAGGTCTGTCCCACAGAGCCAACCCCACAGGGGCCATTCCACTCCTTTGGGTATTCCCAGGCTCTGGCCACAGCACTGGGAAAGAATATTTATGGCCTGTCCCCCTCCCTTTAAAACCACCTTTGAAATAAATGTGAAACGTGTGTGGTTGGAATAGGGGATTCTGGCACAGCATCAAGCTTGGGAAGAGGGGAAAGAGTTCTGGTGCTGACATTCACTGAGCTTCCCAGGAAATCCAGGAGGAGATGGAGTGCAGGAGTGCAGCACTGCAGGGGTGCACAGCCTTTGGGCTGGGATGCAAATTGCTGCATTTTTTATGGCCAAAAAGCTTCTGGGCGGGGAGAAGGTTCTCTGGAGCTCAGCAGGCTTTGCACAGCCATGGGGCCACTGTGAGGTGTCCCTCAGATGAAGGTGGAGCTCTGCAGGCAAAGCTGAAATTGCTGCTTCCAAGGCTTCTCCTCTCAGTAAATTGCCCCGTGTGGTGCCCCAAGCCTCCATTGGGAATTCTCCATTGGGGATCCAGCTCAGAGCATCCCTCTCTCATCTGGAGCTCGCTTTGCATGCAGCCCAGAGCTCCTGCTGCCCCAAACACCTGTGGGAATCCAGAGCTTCCCTCTGGCTGCCCTGGGACCCTGGCAGGGGTCAGGAACCCCCTGGACAGAGCCCCCAGAAACACTGGCTGTGATCTCTGTCCATGCAAAAGAGTTTTCAATCTTACAGGATCAATTACCAGCTCTGAGTGTTTGATAGAAGTAATAATTAAGTGTGGCATGGGTGCAAAAGTCAAATTTTAGGATTCTATATGAGGGGTCCAAAGGGGACAAGATGGAGGAAATTGGGTGTGCCTTGTCCTTTTTCTCCTTCTTCATGCCCTCCATGTCTCACTGTGGTGTTGGCATTTTTCTGTTGGTTCAGGCTGGGGACACACTGTCCAACGTAGGTGACAGATATTGGCACGTTCTTGTAAATCCAGCCCAGGGAGTTTCTGGTATTTAATGTTTGTCACATCCCACTGAGGGCAGAGCCCCACACGCTGCCCTGCAGGACAGAGCTGGGCAGGGCAGCAGAACATGTGAGAGAGAAACAGAATAAACAACCTGGAAACCAGCACAGACCAATTATGGCTTCTGCTTTGGCAGCGGGGCAGAAGGACAGAGACTTTTTGCAATTTTGGAATCATCAATACCTCAGATTCCAACAAACACCCAGCTGCATCCCAGCCATGCCCAGCAGCTGCTCCCTGCTGCTCCTCCCCCCAGCTCTGCCCTGCAGATTGAATTTCCTGACTGCCCATGGCAGCTCCTGCAGGACAGGAGGAACAGCTGCTGCGATGGGTGGGAGGGTGAAAACCACACAAAAGGGGCTAAATCCTCTTTAATAGGGGAATGAGGAGCATGGCAGAGCTGAGCAGAAATCTGCTCCAGTTAAGGATGTCCCTGGTGATGGCAGGGCAGCTAGAAATGGATATTGGGCAGGAATTCTTCCCTGGGAGGGAGGTGAGGCCCTGGCACAGCTGCCCAGAGAAGCTCAAGGGCACTCAAAGATGAACAGCCCAATCTGCTCAGTGCTGGGGTGACATTTGACCTCCTGTGGGAAGGGTGGATAAGGGGAAATGGCCTCTTTTTGTCATAGCTCACATCCTCTTTGAAACGTTTTTCTCCTTAAAAGCAAAGGATATTGTCAATTTTCCCCCACAGATTTGTCATTCTTATCTTATCTGTGTCAGCTGGGGAGTTCAGAATATTCCACTGCACATTCAAAATCCATCCTCTTGTCCTGTTCAAGCTTTTCTTCAAGTTCTCAGCAGACACTGAAAAAAATCATAAAAATAGAGAAGGACATTCCTAAAATATTTGCTCTAAGCAGGAGCAGATTCTATCCTGGACTCCTCAGTTTTCCAGCTGTAGCCTCTGAGAACCCCTCTGACCTCCCTGCCAGGAGTGGGACCCATCCCCCTCTTTAGATCCAGGAAAACAACCCCCCCAAAAGACAACAAACTGCTTCAGGCAAATTCTGAGCAGCAGATCTCCTGGGAAATGTGATCCTTCATCCTTCCTGCCCCTGCATGGAGCTGTGTGCTCAGAGCACGGGCAAAGCTCATCACGCTGATGCTCCCCTGCATTTCCCAGGCAGATTTGAGCTCTCTGCAGAATAAATGCTCCCCAAGGCAGCACCAGGCTCTCCCCATGCTTCTTTTACAGTGCTTTGATCTGGGTCACACTCACCAGGGAAGGTCTGAATGTTTTACCAGTCTCCAAGGTGAGAAAAATGGGGGATTCTTTCGGATTTGCTTGAAGCTGTTTCAAGACTGAGTTTGGGCAGTTAAGAGACTCTGAGGAGTGCCCAGCTCCAGTGCAGCCTGGCACGAGGAGGGCTGGGATTTCCTGGGGGGTGTGGAGAAGATTTGGAGCTGAATGCCAAGACCAGAGCAGGTAAGGCAGAGCAGAGCACTGGGGGCACAGTCTGGGGTGCAGCAGAGTTTTCAGCCCCTCGGGGACGGATGCATCTGCTCTCCATATCCTGCTCCTGCTTTCCTTCCTCCCGCACTGACTCAGCAGCAGCCTTTCATCCCAGCCAGAACAATCAGCATCCTTCCTTCCGGGCACCACATCCCGTTATCCCAGCAATAATTCCCTCCCTGCGCCCCCAGCACAGCCACAGCTTTCAGAATAAAAAGGTTTCCACTGCAGCCACTCAATAAAGCATCTTTGGGATGCAGCCTTGGGCTTTGCAGACTCAGCAAGGAGCTAAAATTGTCTCTGCTCGGAGCTGCCAAGATCCAGCTCCCTGTTCCCACCCCCAGCAATCACCTCGCCTGCCCTGGGAGCACTCTGGTCCCAGCACTGTGTTTTTTGGAGATGGATGTGAGGAAATCTGCTCAGGAAAACATCTGATCAGGAAAACAGGATGGTGCAGGAGGGATTGGGAGCCTTGCCAGCAGCAGGGGCTTGCAGGAGCTGGAAATCCTCTGAGCTCTTCCTGGAACCCCACCTGGAGCATCCAGCCCTGGGGGGCACAGCACAGGTGGAGCCTCAGCCTTCAGCTTTTCTATTTTTCACATTCTGTGCTGCTTTAGTGTGTGGGTCTGGGCTTCATATTATGGGATGCTGAGCTCTCTGCACAGAGCAGGGAGATAAAACAATTCCTGCTCCAGCTGGGCACCAAGGACAAATGATCCAAATCTCAGCCCAGGAGCACAAACAACGTGGGCTGGAGAGAGAAAAACGAGGATGGGACTTTATAACCTGAAGCTATAATTGAACAATTAACCCCAATATACAAATGAAGCAGAACTTATAAAAGTTAGAGACCTTGAATCCATTTTGTGACCATTTTGGTTCATCTTGGGTGCAGCCCTGGCTGGGCTCTTGTGCTGCCCAAGGTGGATCCATGGAGGCCTTTTAATAAATCCCTGCTTTATTCTGTAACTCCTCTGGTTTCTGTTCCAGGGCAGCCTTCTCAAGGCAGCACAGAAGGACCTGGATGAGTCCAGAGAGGCCAAGGGGATGCTCCAAGAGCTGGAGCCCCTCTGCCAGGGGCTGGAGCCAGGCTGGCAGAGCTGGGGGTGCTCACCTGGAGAGGAGAAGCTCCAGGCAGAGCTCAGAGCCCTGCCAGGGCCTGAAGGGGCTCCAGGAGAGCTGGAGAGGGACTGGGGACAAGGGATGGAGGGACAGGACACAGGGAATGGCTCCCACTGCCAGAGGGCAGGGATGGATGGGATATTGGGAATTAGGAATTGTTCCCTCGCAGGGTGGGCAGGCCCTGGCATGGGGTGCCCAGAGCAGCTGTGGCTGCCCCTGGATCCCTGGCAGTGCCCAAGGCCAGGCTGGACAGGGCTGGGAGCAGCCTGGGACAGTGGGAGGTGTCCCTGCATGGCAGGGCTGGACCAGAGGCCTCCAAAGGTGCCCTCCAGCCCAAACCCTTCTGTGCCCCCTGGCAGGGGCAGGGGCTGTGCGGGCAGCAGCCCTGGCAGGGGCCAGGCCATGCTCAGCTCCCGCCTGCAGGATCAGCTGCAGGGAGCATTGAAGGACTCCCGCAGCCCTGCATGGGCTCAGCACAAGCAGACATTTGTGTCCTGCTGGCCCGAGGAGAGCCCAGACAAGCACAGCAAGCAGCAGGAGGATGAGGCGAGGCCGTGTTCCAGCAGAGGTCGAGTGGTGCTCCCCAGCTGTGCCCCAGCTCCTGCAGCTCACCAGAGCCCTGCTGCTGAGCCCCACTGCAACAGGCACCTGATGAGAAACAGCTGCTCCTGTGCTGCTTCCCAGCTTGTTACAGCAGCAGGAGCATTTTCTGAACGGGCAGGTTCTGTCTTCAGAGCAGTTCTGACTCAGAGCCCAGCCCTGGGCCAGCTTTTGGGTTGGAAGAACCTTAAAGCTCATCCCATCCCACCCCTGCCATGGCAGGGACACCTCCCACTGTCCCAGGCTGCTCCAGCCCTGTCCAGCCTGGCCTTGGGCACTGCCAGGGATCCAGGGGCAGCCACAGCTTCTCTGGGCACCTGTGCCAGGGCCTGCCCACCCTGCCAGGGAGGAATTTAATCCTAAAATCTAATATAACCTTCCTAAAATCTAATCTAACCTTCCTAAAGCCTAACTTAACCTTTCTGAAATCAAAACCAACCCTGCCCTCTTTACAAGATCTCACCTGAGTGTCTATTATCAGGGCCAGAAATGGATTTATAGAGACATCCAGGAGCTGAGGAGGAGGAAGGAGAATCTCAGGGTGCCAGCTGCACACAGGTTAAACACACCTGGGTGTGGAAGAGGTTTTACAGCAACTTCTGTGGGCCAGAGAGACGTTTGATAAGAGTATCCATGTTTGATAAGAGTATCCATGTTTGATAAGAGTATCCATGTTTGATAAGAGTATCCATGTTTGAGAAGAGGATCCAGGTTTGATAAGAGGTTCCATGTTTACCCCTGAAAGAATTTCCTACCAAGGTCGTTGACACAGAAACCAAGAAAGAAAGAAGGAGAAATCAGAGAAACCTGCAGCTGCCTGTTCCAATGAGCACTTTGTTTGTCTCTCATGACCAAAGAGTAAAGTGCAAACTTAGGAGTTTTCTAAGAATGTATAAAAAGCATGCATGCTGTAATAAAACCAGGTTTGAAGCCTTCTGAAAATGGAGTGTGCTGCTTTGTGTTGTCTCCATCTCAACTCCCACACCTGGGCACAGGAGATCCTTCCAGAAAGATCCTGAGCCAGGGCTGAATGAATCAGCAAGGACAGAATCACCATCCTCCCCCAGAGCAGCCTCTGAGCCCTGAGTGCATCTGAGCTGGGTAAAAATAGTGCCCTGATCAATTAAAGGAAAGAATTACAGGAACAGCCATTTCCAAGGTGTTCCACCCTCCCTGTGCTTCTCAAACCTCGTGCTGGGGACAGCACTGGGTTTATTTCTTTTCCAGTGCCCTGCTTCTCCTTTGAGGTCCTGGTTTTTTGAGCCCCATCCCCGGGTCAGGACTCTGCTCTCCCCATTCCCACCCCACTCCCTTCTCCCCCGTTACCTCCCAGCAGCGCTAAACAGGACTGGGGAAACTGAAATTCTTCTGCAGGAGCCTTTTTTTAGTTTTGACAACTTAGATTTGACTTCTTGTACTGCAGAAAGGGGAAAAAATAATCACAATGAAATTTTCCTACTGACATTGCACAGCCAACATTTTTTATTTCTGTTTGGAATTAAATGTGTCCAGAGAAAATTACTTTTTCCACTGAACTTTTCCCATTTCAAACACCAGATTTGTCCAATGTGGACAACCCAGGATTTCTGTGAAAAATCCAGGACAACTGAGACCCTCTCAGGATATTTTGGGAAGATAAATAGGGAGCTCTTAACTCCTTTTGCCTGACTTTAAAAAAAGCAGGATGGGGGTGTGAAGCCAAGCAACCACATTTCTAAATGAGAACAAGGGCAGGGAACATAGATTTTCTGGAACATATATATATATATATATATATATATATATATATATATATATATATATATATAAAGAAAAATATTGCTTGGATCTTTAAAATCCATCAAGTCCAAAATTCCCTCATCTAGATGCTCCCCATATTGAAATGTGATGCCAAAGCTGCCTTCCCTACAGGGATAGAGCCAGTTTATCAGGAAATTCAGGCAACAAAGCTGGAATTCATCAGTCCAAGGGGAATAATTGATGTCCAAGGAGGTGAAAGTTGCTGGTAGCTTTTTTTTTTTTTTTTTTTTTTTTTTTTTTTTTTTTTGACAGGATTAAATTCATCTCTGTCTGGACATAACTAAAAACTATTCCCAGGAAGCAGGATGGGGAAGGAAAGGAGACTCTGGAAATAAAGGCCCTGCTGCCAGACAGGGTGTGGGGCAGGCAGACCAGGCAGAAGAGATTTTCCAGCATCTTTTTCCTTGGGAAAGCTGCCAAATCCAGGCCTAAGACTAACCCCGAGTGCCCTAAGCTGCAGATCTCTAACCCTGATCTTAAAACCAGCCCAGCCCCGTGCTGTGTGTGGCAGAGGGATGCGATTAGAGGAATTAATTCCAGCTGGGAATGCTCCTCTCCCTTTTCCTGCCCTTTCTCTGCCTCTGACCTCACCCCAGGACCCTCAGGCGACAACAAAAGGGGACAGGGGTGATTAAACACAGCGCTAATCACCACCCAGGGCTCTGCAGGCTGGGCTTAAAGCATAATTAGTGCTATTCTTAATCAAAGCCTGCTCCAAATAAACACTTCCAGCCTCGGGATTGACAAGGGGGAAGCTCAGAGAGTGGGAGAAGCACCTGGGGGACTCCGGGGAAAGGGATCAGCGAGGGGCTCCTGCTGCTTCCCATCCCAGGCGCCCACTGGGAAATTCCCTTCTGCTTTTTTCTCTTGTCTCCTACTTATTCCTCCTCCCCGCGTCGGGAAAAGGAACTTTTCCTGCTGTAGCTGGTGTTTAGCACAAGCAGCAGACGCTGAGGATAAATTTGTGCGGGTGAGGCTGGCTGGGCACCTTTAGCACCAGGGGAAAGGCAGAGATGCTGCAAGGAGCACAGAGGGGGAGGTGGAGTGGGGGGAAAAGCAGGAATAAATGCAATTTTTGTTTTCTTAGGAGAAGGTGCCGAGAGCATCTCTGCTTGTGTGAAAAGTCCCACGGAGGCACAGAATAGTTTGGGCTGGGAGGAGCCTCAAAGGACCACAGCTGCTCTGGGCACCCTGTGCCAGGGCCTGCCCACCCTCACAGAAGGATTTCTCTTCTATATCCAGTCTGAATCGCCCAATTTTAGCTAAAATCACGAGCCCTTGTCCTGTCCCTCCATCCCTTGTCCCCAGTCCCTCTCCAGCTCTCCTGGAGCCCCTTTAGGTGCTGCAAGGGCTGAGGTGTCCCCCAACCCTTCTCTTCTGCAGGCTGAACAAGGCCACTTCTCTCAGCCTTCCCTAAGAGAAGTGCTCTATCCATCTATCTTCAGTGAAATAACCTCGTTAAAGAAAGTTAAACCCCCAAATTTTCCTCACTGGGTGATTAAAATTCTCATGATAGCCAAAATATTTGATTTAAAATCTTCAACCCCTGAATTCTCCTGGTTCTCCTGGTTGCCTCCCCCTGCCACCTATTTTACACTTATATTTTCCATGCTGTGTTACATTCAAAGTTACATTCAAAATACCCCCCCACCAAAGGAACAATAATTTGTATAAAAATCAAAATATTTCACACACAGAGCTCCTAAAAATTATGGCCAGTGCCACAAAAATTATAGAAATTTATAGGTTAGGAAAAAGAGATCTTCTTAAATCAATGCACAGGTGATACCCACCACATCCACCCTGACACAGCCACAAAATCCACCTGCACATCCCAGCTCAGTGTGAGACACTGCAAGCCCAGGGGTTTATGGAATGGCATAGGGCGAGATGCTTCGGTGTTATAAATAGCAAATATAGTTATTTATTATATTTATTTTTATAGTTATGTATTAAATTTTGTTTTGTGAGTTATTATTGATCACAAAAATCCTGATGTAGTACAGTTTGTAATTACTATTTTTGATAGAGTAAAATCTGTCAGTTTGTGTATGCACCCTATAGCTTTTATAAATAGTCGTGTAATATAGTGTAATATATACTATTATAGAGTGTAATACTATTATATAGTGTAAATACATACTATTTTAGACCATAGCATAGAACTGTGAAATGTTGAAATGTTTTTCCATATAACTAACTCAGAAATGGTGTAAAATAATTAAGTGATTTCCCACATTTGGGGATTATCTTATCTGAAAGATCAGGTAACCGAAACTAGAAAGAATTTGTGAATCCTCGCTATGAGAGTGAAAATACAACAGGATGGAACCACAAGAAGAAATAAAATATATTGGTTTAATCCAGAAGAGATCATGAAGACGAGTCAAAGGTTAAAACCAAGCAAAAGAACATCTAAACTCAAAGGAATGTTTGAATATGTATAAACTCCTATGAATATGCATGAACCACCTATATATAGAGAGAAGCTGGTTTAAATTAACCTTGTGCTTAAAAAGGGATAAAATCCAGCACCCAGCACTGGATTTTATCCCTTTTCCACCTTAATAAATTTTAATAGAAATTATATATAATAATGTATAATATATATAATAATAACAACATGTATAATATATATTATGTAGCAATATAATGTAGATTATAGATATATCTATAATATACATTATATTAATATATTATATATATGTTACATATTATTATATTATATTATATTAGTAATATATAATATATAATACTATATGTATTATATATTATATATTATATATTTATATTCTATAGTCTATATTCTATATTCTATATTACATATTACATATTATATATATTATTCTATATTATATAATATAGCATATATGTAATATATATTATTTAAATGTATAAATAGCTCACAGACAGCAGCAGCCCAAGGTTTCTTTGTTACAGAGCATTTTTAAAAACTTTCAAGCCAATAGCACATTGCTAAAGCTAATAATTAAAAAATAAAAGAATAAATAATAAAGGTAATTGTTCTAGCCAACCACTAAAAGCACACGTACTCCTGCTCCACACAATGCTTGCTTGACTTCTTTCTATTTACAACACACAATACTCTATTGTTAAGCTTAAAACTTCTCCTGCCTTGCAAAGCATATTTTTCTGCAGTCTTAAGGTCTGTCTTGGCCAAGCCTAAAATTCAAGCTATTGTTTCATGTCCTTGCTTGCTGTACCATTGTAGCTTTTCTACTTTCAGATTTGCAGCAGGAGCTAGATCTAAATTTTCTGGGTTTATTGGGTTTTTTTGTTTGTTTGTTTGTTTGTTTGTTGTTTTTTTTTAATATATTTTAAAATTTCTAAATATTTTTTAATTTTTAATTTTTTTTTTCCCTTTCTGTTTCTGAGGCCTGCTTTCACACCTTCCTAGAAGTCCTCTTACTTTACTGTGTGTTGCACAGGGCTCCCCCTGCTCCGTGCCTGAACGCTCAGTGCCTCACCCGGGCTGGAGCAGGCGGGAGCGGGGGCAGTGCCCGTCCTGGGACAGCCACAAATCCTGCACCATGAGCACAAACATGCCTTAGGATTTCAGCTTTTATAGCTTCCATCTATTCCTAGCCCTGCAGTTCTTTAACGGAGAACTCTAAACTCCACATAGAGTGTGAGCTGCTGCTTTCCATTTTGGGAAACAATTCCTCTGCAGGCCTGCGAGGGATGTGAACAAAAGGGACTTGGGGGAGCAAACCTGGGGTCAGTGACTTCGTTACCTGAAGCTGGAATTGGAAGATTCACCCTCAATATGCAAAAGGACCAAACTTATAAAAGTGTGAAAACCTGTGACCATTTTTGGATGTAGCCCCTGTCCCATAATCTGCTATCAATCAAGTTTAGAAGCCATTTTTGGAATCCCCTGTCCCATAATCTGCTATCAGTGAATTTTGGAATCCCTCTCCACAGCCTCAGGTCAAATGCAGTGTTCTCTTGCTGCTCTGTGTCTTTCAGCACAGAAAGTTTAAAATTCTCATCATGCAGGATTCCAACACCCCTGGATGGGCTCCATCTGCCCTAAAAGTACCTGAGGGCCCTTCAATAAATACACTTGGTTTTATTCCCTGTTAGAATCTGAGGTATTGATGATGCCGAGATTGGAAAAGTCTCTGTCTTTCAGCCCCCTGCCAAAGCAGAAGCCATAATTGGTCTGTGCTGGTTTCAAGGTTGTTTATTCTGTTTATCTCTAACATGTTCTGCTGCCCTGCCCAGCTCTGTCCTGCAGGGCAGCGTGTGGGGCTCTGCCCTCAGTGGGATGTGACAAACATTAAATACCAGAAACTCCCTGGGCTGGATTTACAAGAACGTGCCAATATCTGTCACCTCCGTTGGACAGTGTGTCCCCAGCCTGAACCAACAGAAAAATGCCAACACCACAGAGAGACATGGAGGGCATGAAGGAGGAGAAAAAGGACAAGGCACACCCAATTTCCTCCAGCTTGTCCCCTTTGGACCCCTCATCTAGAATCCTAAAATTTTACTTTTGCACCCATGCCACACTTAATTATGACTTATATCAAACACTCAGAGCTGGTAATTCATCCTGTAAGATTGAAAACTCTTTTCCATGGACAGAGATCACAGCCAGTGTCTTTGGGGGCTCTGTCCAGGGGGGTTCCTGACCCCTGCCAGGGTCCCAGGGCAGCCAGAGGGAAGCCCTGGATTCCCACAGTTCCCTTAATTTCGCCTGATTTCTATTTTTCGCTAATCCCTAAAAGACATCGGGAAAAGGCGGAAAAGCATCCTGGAATTGCGGCAGCGCCGCTGCTGCCCGGGGCGGGCTGGGCGAGCATCCCTCCCCCGGCGCTGGCCCCGCGCCCGGCCGCCTCCGCCCCCCGAGCCCGCCCGGGGCAGCCTCGCTCCGCCAGCCCGGCACGGAACCACTGACCTATTTTCGTCCAGGCAGGCGCAAGATCACAGACAAAGGCAGCTTGAGCTCGGGGTGTTTAAAGGAAAAGCGGCTCGGAGTGGTCTGAGTGCCCGCAGAGAGCACAGAGGCTCTTTGGGGTTTGGTTTCTCGCCCAGGAGCATCCTCGGGAGGGGCTGCGGGAAGGGGATGGGGCAGCTGGGTGAAAACTGACCAAAAAGATCCCTTTGGTGCGAAATCAGGGTTTTAGGAAAGGAATAAAAGAGTTTGGAGTAAAGTGGGTGTAGGATAAGCACAAGGACAAGCGGGATGTGGAAGGAGCAGATTTGGGAATGGTCCCACAGGGATTCCTCCCCCTCCCCGGCTCTGATGGATGAGCTGCCTGAGCAGACTCAGCTGATCACGCTGGAGGCAAGTCAGCTCTCCCAGGGGCTTTTTGTTCCAGTTTGCTGGTGGACTTGGCCCAAATTTGGAAGTGTTTAATCCCCACCTCGGGCAGGTTTCGGAGCTGGTGGCTCCGGCTGGTTGGAAGTTTGTTGGATGCACAGCACTTCGGTTCTCAGCTATGAGGTGCCTCAAAAAACCCTCCCCAAAGCCTGAACGGCGCTCCTGAGCCTGGAAACCACACACACAACCCCGGGAGGCCTTTGGAAGCTCACAGACCCCTCGTGGAAGGGAGAGATGTGCTGTGCTCATCACAGACACAGAGAGGCAGGGGCCAGGAGGGGACCACAGCCCCGAGCCCATCCCCGAGCATCCTTTGCTGGCTGAAACTGGAGTAATTTGGAACCCTGGGCTGCCTCATATCCCGGGCTGGGGGGTGCCTGCTCCCCCTCAGCACTGCTCAGCACGGAGGAGGCAGCGAAGAGTAACAAAAAAAGGCTCCCACAAATCGGGATGATGACAACAACTGCTCCATAAATGCTGGCAGCTCTCCTGGGACTCTCCACACAGCTGGGAAAGGTGCTGCTGCCAGGGTTTGTTGGTCATGGAGCTGGGGCAACCCCCTCCCCCTCCCGAACGTGTGCGGGCAGGAAGGAAAGAAAGAAAAAGGACAGATCTCGGTGTCCCGAACAATGAAAACAGGAAAGTCCCTCTGGGCTGCGGAGCCTGGCAAGGGCTGAAAGCTGAGCTCCATCCTGAGCTCATCCTGAGCTCATCCTGAGCTCATCCTGAACTCCATCCTGAGCTCATCCCGAGCTCATCCTGAGCTCATCCTGAGCTTATCCTGAGCTCCATCCTGAGCTCCATCCTGAGCTCCATCCTGAGCTCCATCCCGAGCTCATCCTGAGCTCCATCCTGAGCTCCATCCCGAGCTCATCCTGAGCTCCATCCTGAGCTCCATCCCGAGCTCCATCCTGAGCTCCATCCTGAGCTCCATCCTGAGCTCCATCCCGAGCTCATCCTGAGCTCCATCCTGAGCTCCATCCCGAGCTCCATCCTGAGCTCCATCCTGAGCTCCATCCTGAGCTCCATCCTGAGCTCCATCCTGAGCTCCATCCCGAGCTCCATCCCGAGCTCCATCCTGAGCTCATCCTGAGCTCCATCCTGAACTCCATCCTGAGCTCCATCCCGAGCTCATCCTGAACTCCATCCTGAGCTCATCCTGAGCTCCATCCTGACCTCCATCCCGAGCTCATCCTGACCTCCATCCTGACCTCCATCCCGAGCTCATCCTGAGCTCATCCTGAGCTCATCCTGAGCTCATCCCGAGCTCCATCCCGAGCTCCATCCCGAGCTCATCCTGAGCTCATCCTGAGCTCCCTCCTGCTTCCAGGCAGCCTGGGGGGATCTGCTCAGCCTCCTGTGGAGACAGGGGTTAAAGAAAGCATCCAGCTGCAGCATCCTGGGGCAGGGAGGGATGCAGGGAAGGAGGGGGCATCACCCAGCCCCGGGGGCTGCCAGGGGGGCTCCAAGCAGCATTCCAGCTGGAATTCCACCTCCCCCCCTCGCCCACCCTGCCCTCCCTGCCCTGCAGCCCCTCTCCCTGCACCCCCTGGGTACCAGCCCCTCAGTGCCCCCCTCTCCAGCCCCACATCCCGCCCCGGCACCCCAAAATCCGCAGCCAAGCTCTGCCTCAGCACATCCCGCATCCCCCCCCGGCCCATCCTCCCTCCCCCCCGTGCTGACCTTTTTATTTTCTGCGTCAGGAGCATAAAATGGAGACTGCAGGGATGGGAAACCCTTCCCTAAGATGGCTGAGGGAGCAGCAGGATTTGCTCAGCAGTGCATGAGCTCCCTCTGCTGCTGGATGAGCCTGGGGGGGGGCACGGAGCTCGCCAGCCCTGCTCCAGCCCCACGGGCCCCAGGCAGCAAAAAACCCCCAGATTTTCCGAACGGGGTGATTAAAATTCTCGTGATAGTCAAAATATTGGGTTAAAAAGCATCAACATCCTTGTGACCTCCTGAGTTCTCCTGGCTGCCTCTCCCTGCCACGTATTTTACACTTATATTTTCATTGCTGTGTTACAGTCAAAATCCTCAAAAAAAGAGTAGTATTTGGTATTAAAACCAAAATATTTCACGCACACAGCTCCTAAAAATTATTGTCAGTGTCACACAAAATGATAGAATTTTCCAGGTTTGAAAAAACCCATTAAATTTCATTTATTTCAAGTTCCACATTAGGACAAATACCCAAATCTCGGTGTTTTCTCTCATGGGATGGCAAAAAGGGTTAAAGATGGATACGAGGGGAGGACCAGCACTCACCTGAAATGGGGTGAGCAGGTGTGGTCCCCAGGAAAGGTTTGGGGATGAAAGGGAACATGGAAAACCCTGCAAGCTGCTCCCTGAATGTCCAACCCTTAAGCCAGGACTGTGTCAGTGTAGGGCCAAATCCTGCTGGATCTGAGGCTGAAATTCTTTTTGCTTAAAATTTTTCAGCATCTTTGTCACCCCCTGAGCTCGCCTGGTTGCCTCTCCCTCCCCTTTTACCCTTCTATTTACCTTGCTGTGTTGCATTTAAAATCCTCAGGAAAATAAGAGTATTTTGTATTAAATCCAGCATTTGTCACACCCACAGCTCCTAAAAATTATTGCCAGTGCCCCACACAATTATATAATTTTCCAGGTTTGAAAAAACCCCATTACATTCATTTATTTGAAGTTCCACATTAGGATGAGCACCCAAAACTTTGTGTTTCCTCCTGTGGGATGGGAGGAAGGGCTGAAGGTGGGTATGAAGGGAGGTCCAGCACTCACCTGAAATGGGGTGACCCCATTTAGGGCCAAAATCCTGCTGGATCTGAGGCTAAAATTCTTTTTGCTTAAAATTTTTCAGCATCTTTGTCACCCCCTGAGCTCCCCTGGTTGCCTCTCCCTCCCCTTTTACATTTTCCTTGCTGTGTTACATTGAAAATATCCAGGAAGAGGAGAGGATTTTGTATTAAAATGAACATATTTCACACACACAACTCCTCGAAATTATTGCCAGTGCCCCACACAATGATTTTATTTTCCAAGTTTGAAAAAACCCATTAAATTTCATTTATGTGAAGTTCCACATTAGGATGAGCACCCAAAACTTGGTGTTTCCTCCTGTGGGATGGGAGGAAGGGTTGAAGGTGGATATGAGGGGATGATCAGCTCCCACCATTTAGAGCCAAATCCTGCTGGATCTGAGGCTAAAATTCTTTTTGCTTAAAAGTTTTCAGCAGCCTTGTCACCCCCTCTCCCTCTCCTTTTACCCTTCTATTTACTTTCTATGTTAACACATAAAATATAAAATCCTCAGGAAAATAACAGAAATTTGTGTTAAAACCAACCCATGTCACACACACCACCCTTAAAAATTAATGCCACTGCCCTACATAGTGATAGAATTTGCCACGTGTGAGGAATTTCATTAAATTTCATTTATTTTTAGTTCCATGTTAGGATGAGCACCCAAAACTCGGTGTTTTCTCTTTGGGATGGGAAAAAGGGTTAAAGATGGATACGAGGGGAGGACCAGCTCCCCCTGAAATGGGGTGAGCAGGTGTGGTCCCCAGGAAAGGTTTGGGGATGAAAGGGAACATGGAAAACCCTGCAAGCTGCTCCCTGAGAATTTCAAGGCAGGAGTGTGTCAGGGTAGGGCCAAATCCTGCTGGGTCTGAGACTGAAATTTCCAAGGAAATTGTGCAAAAAATTTTTCCCAAGATGAGTTCAAAAAGGGCCAAAAAGCATCGCTCGGGAAGGAAGTGAAAAGCACGAAAAAATCCCAGATCCAAATTCCATTTTTTTTTTGGTAAGAATTCAAACACTGAGGGGATGAGGAAGAAAAGCAAGGAGTTTTAAAAAATGGAGGAGACAGATGGAGGTGATGGGGGGTGAAATGCAGCACTGAAGGCTGGAATTCGGGCAGGAATGGGATGCCCAGCACCAACCTGAGCCCCTGGCATGGGCTGGGTGTGGGGCAGCAGCTCTCAGCCAGCAGAGCTGCACAGGGAAAGGCCTTATATAACTTCAATAATTTATATAACTGCAAGAATTCCTCCAGGGGCCTTCCCTGCGAGAGAGCAGAGCTTTTTGTGGGAGCAGGGTGAGCTGACCCAGAGCTGGAGCTCTGGGGTGATGCCTGGCAGTGTGCAGGATACCCAGGATGGGACACCCAGGGAGCCATGGTTTTATTACTGCTATGAATATATATACATAATATACACTTTAATATATAGAATATAAAATACATTCTATATAATTAATATATATATATTACATATTTAAAATATATATATGAAAAAAAATAGGGGCATGTCCCCCTGCACGGCAGGGGACAAATGAGGGTGGCACTGGGGCAGCTTGGCAGGAGCTTGGCAGGGCAGTGGCACTCGAGGAGAGGGAGTTTTTGCAGTGTTGCTGCATTAAAATGGGCACCCAGAGAAGGGGCGCCAGGACAGCTCATCCCAGGAGCAATGGGGGACTGAAAAGCTTGCAAAACCTGGCCCTGGGGCTCCGAGCCGGCTGAATTCCCAGCACAGCCCGGTGACTCAGCCTGGCAGGGCTGGGAACGCACGAGTGACACATCAGGGTGGCCCCAGGCTGGGCAGGACACGGGGACAGTGTGCGAAGGCAGGATTTGGGGTGGGATTTGGGATTTTGGCACTGCCGGGCCCGAGCCCCCGCTGCGGGGGCACTGGAGAGATGGGGGATCCCCACAAGAGGGGCAATGCACAATCCCTGACTCCTGATCCGTTTCACGGCACAAATTTCACTCAAATCCCCGCTCCTGCTCCCAAAAACGCCCCGTGCGAAGCGCCCCAAAGGCCGCGACGCCGCCTCGGTGCGACCCCTCCCCGCGACCCCCCCTTTCCCCGGCAGCAGATGGAGACCCACTCCCAATTATGTCCCCGTCACAGGCAGAAGAAAGAAAGACAAATGTGGCCAGGAAAGCTCTTTGGGAGGACAAAAGCTCCTTGAAATCGGAGCTGAGCTGTTTTTTCCAGGTTGGGAGCGGGGGGAGGAAGGAGCGGGGAGGAGAAGGGGGGGATGGAGCGGCGGGATGCGCACGCAGGCGGCACTTCCCGTCTTTGTCTGGGAAAGGAGGTCACAGGGGGGCCGGGGGATGCGGGGGGACGCGGGGGAGGATTCGGGGGAGGATTCGGGGAGGATTCGGGGCAGGATGCGCGGCCGCGTCAGCGCCGCGTCAGGGCAGCAGCTGATCCCGGCTCCCAATCCCGGCGCGCTGAGCTCATCCCGGGAGCGGCGCCAGCGCGGCTCAACTGCGCTCACCTGGCGGGGGAAAGCGACACTGCGGGGACACGCCACGGCGCGGGGGGCACCCGCAAAAAGCCCCGCTCCCACCGCCGACACCCCCCCGGCACCCGCACTAAGCCGCGAATCCCCCGGAGAACTCCTTGCTCTAGCTCGGGGTTCAGGCAGGGGCTTCTCGAAGTTTAAATTGACAAAGAAATTCGCTCCTCAATGGTGATGGCACAATGCGAGTGCTCTGGGGGGCTGCGGTGGGCACTGCAGCCCCCCAGTGCCTCCCAGTGCCCCCCAGTGCCTCCCAGTACTTCCCAGTGCCCCCCCAGTGCCTCCCAGTGCCCCCCACCCAGTGCCTCCCAGTTGTGAAAAACGCCAATCGCTTGGTTTTTAAAATTTTAGAAGTTTAATAATAATAAAATGGTTACGAAAATAACAATACAATTAGAGTAATAAAGTTTTAGAGTTAGGGAAATTGCAAGACAATAAAAAGCAAAGAATTACAGACGTCCAGATGCTCTGGGACACTAAGTCATGAAAAGCATCCCTTGTGAAAAAAGGAATCACCCTTAAACCAATACACTTGTTGCATATTCATACATCTTTCGTGGTTATGCATACGTCCTATTCTAAACAAGAAACTCTGTCTGTTGTATGTCACCTGTTTCCTTTAATCCCCAAGGTGTCTTCGAGTCTGAGCAAGGCCTGAAGAAATTAGCTTCTTCTGATAAGAAGGCATAAATTCCTCTCCTTTGGAAGATTTAGGTGTTCCTCAAAGTGAGTATCTCATTCCTAAAAAAACAAACAAACTTCCCCCACATACATAGTCTCTATTTTAACATTATGTTGTAACCTAAAACTACCCTTAACACAGTACGTAAGAGAATGAATACAGCATCACTTTCTAACATTACACATCTAATATTCACTGTAACATTTGCGAAAAGCCAATCATAAATATGTATTTTTCACACAGTTCCTCCCAGTTCCTCCCAGTGCCTCCCAGTGCGCCCCAGGCACCAGCACGCAGCCCCAGCAGTGACAGCCTGAGCGCTGCTCGCAGTGGCATCACCCCAGGACAGGCTGGGTGCAGGTGCCACCTGCAGCTCCCCAAAAAGTGAGGGGTGACAGGGGACTGGCACCAGGTGAAGCCACCACGGTGGCAGCAACGATGGGGACAGCAGCAGCTCCTCTCTCCCAAAGATTCAGCCCTGGGACACAGCCTGGCCTCGCTGCCACTCGCTTTTCCACGTGTCCTCTGTTAAAAGCACCACTTCCAGCCAGGAGAACACCTGGGCCAGGGTGGCTCCGGGGGCTGGACCCGGCCAGGTGCCCCAGGCATGATGCTGAAATGGCAGGAAAGGAGCTGCTGGCCCTAAAACAGCAGGAAAAGTCAATCCGAGACAAGCAGGCAACACCTGGTGTGAGGTGCAAACTACTGCTAAAAATCTCAGCTGTGCTTCAGAAAGTTTGTGAGATGTTAACTTCTGCTAAAAATCCCAGCTGTGCTCCAGAAAGTTTGTGATGTGGCAAGTGCCACTGTTGAGATGGACACACGACGCACACACTCGTGCAGTGACAACAGTGGCTTCTTTTTTATTATAAGTTGTTCTAAAGTTTTATACTCTTAACAAAGTGTGATTTTAAGTCATTTGTTACATCAAAACAGCTCATTATATTCATTGGACAGAGCAGTAGTTTATTGTATTTTATTGGTATAAAATAATTAATGTCAATAATTAATTGGGAAGAGTTTATAACAAATTACCAAGGCATGTACACTGCTCACTAAGGCAGGCATCCTCTAACTGCAAATATCCCTTATGTGTCTATTTTATTGGTTTCCATGCTGGCCTTGCTGTCTTCTTTGCTATGGATAAACTCCTCTTTTATCAATTTCTTCTTCTGCTAACTCAGTCCTCTGGCCTGCAGAGCAGCTGCTAAGCCCATGCACAGGCACGTCCCTCCAGGCTCTGCTAAACACAGAAAAGCTGGGAATCAGGGAAGGTACAAACACTTCCCAGAGCAGCCAGCACCCTGCCTGTACCTGTGCACTGTGTGTGTGAGATTGGGAACATTGCGGGTTCCAGGAACTGCAGGAACAGCCTCAGACCCCTCTCCCAGGGCTCACAGGGAGTAGGTACCCCACACATCCTGCAGAAATCACTCTCACCACAAAGGCCAGGGAGAAAGTTCTCCAAACATGTTCCAGAAAGCAAAGGAACATTAATTCCCTGTCTCAGTTGAGATGGAGACAAAGCAACACACTCCATTTTCAGAAGGTTTAAAATCTGTTTTTATTATAGCATACATGCTTTTTATATATTCTTACAAACCTCCTAAGTTTACTCACTGATAAGGAGACAAACAAAGTGCTCATTGGAACAGGCAGCTGCAGGTTTCTCTCTCCTTCTTTCTTTCTTGGTTTCTGTGTCAACGACCTTGGTAGGAAATTCTTTCAGGTGTAAAGATGGATCCTCTTATCAAACATGGATCTTATCAGACTTCTCTCTGGCCCACAGAAGTTGCTGTAAACCTCTTCCACAATTTCCCAGCAGTGCTGCTCCCAGAGCCCTGCCAGAGCTCCCTGGTGCTGGCAGTGTGTGTTCACACCACCACTCCAGGAGAAAGGAGGAGGCAAGAGCAGGATGAGTGCCACCGGCTCCCATCAGGTAAATCCTGATTTATTTACAGAGAATATTTTCACAAGGGTGGTTAAATATCAGAGAAGGGAGCTCAGTTATGCTGAGAGAGGAGCTGGGACAATGTCTGGCCTTGCAGGGACTCCAAGTTGACTGCAAAACGCCCTGAACAATCCCTAATTTTGGACTGGCCTTACCTGGGGCCGGAGGAATGTGCCTGAGCCCTCCAGAGGACCCTTTGAACCAAAATCATCCTGTGATGCTGATGGGAGCCTGGTGAGCTCCCCCTGCTTGTTCTCCTCAGCAGAAACTTTTGGATTTACCAGTTTTTGGACAGATTTCTCCATTTTTCCTAAGAACACTCCAGGCGGAGAGAGAAGTTTCTGTCCCTGTTTGCTGCCACTCCTCAGCCAAGGTTGGCACATCAGAGCAGATGGAGGGAGAGGGGAGCCACAGCTGCAGAGTCCCAAAGGCCACTGAGGGGACAGAGCTGGGGACACTGGGATGGACAGGGAAGGGGAGGCGTGAGAGCCAGACCTGGCACATCCCAAAATCAGCTCCTGACAGTGCCACTGTGTGCTGGGCGTCTTCCACAGGGGAAGCAGGGGCTGGTGTGGTGCAAACATCAGCTACAAATCTCAGCTGTGCTACAGAAAGTTTGTGAGGTGGGAAGGTCCCTCCAGGCTCTGATAAGCAGAGGTGGGAATCAGAGAAGGATAAACACTTCCCAGAGCACCCAAAACAAGGATGCTCTTATCCGAATTTCCTACCCAGGCACAGGGGTGCACAAGAGGGGTGCTTGTGCCACATTTGTGGAACAGCCTGAGCTCCAGGAGAAGTTGCAGTGAGTTCATTACCTTGGGGTTACTGTTTTGGGGCTCACAGCCAGGACAGAGTCAGGTAAAGCAGGAAAAAAAAAAAAAGTGTTTTATGTGATTCTTTATGGGAAATTAAGACAGAATATTTATTTTTCCCCAGGAGGGAATCTCTGGGAGATTCTGTGGAGGAAGGGCAGTGCCAGCCTGGCCTCATCCCTGGTGCCAAGGGATGTGCTGGGCACGGTGTGGAAGCTCACACAGGGAAGTCCCAGAGGTGCAGCAGGAGCAATCCCTGCCCCTGTGCCCTGTGCCAGCCAGGCCTCTGACAGTGCCCAGAACCCCCAGACCTCCCTGAGAACACAACCAGGACTCTGCTCCCACCCCAAGCCCCAGTCTGGGGCGGCAGTGACTGCACACAGGGGCTGCAGCAGGGCCATGCAGCCTCCATAGAATTCCAGCGATCCAGCTGCCACCTGGTGTCCAAGCACAGCCCTGCACAGGGAGCCCAGCACACTGAACAGAGAACTCAGCCTGGTTCAGGTGTAAACATCCTTCCACCTGGGACATTTCCAGGGTTGGGGCACCCCCAGCCTCTCTGGGCACCCTGTGCCAGGGCCTCCCCACACTCCCAGGAACAATTCCTTGCCAATATCCCATCCATCCCTGTCCCCTGGCTCTGGGAAGCCATTCCCTGTGCCCTGGCACTCCAGGCCCTGGTGAAGTCCCTGCTGTTGCAGTCTCTGACTCTCATGGTTATGACACTGATGCCTTTCCCAGTTCTCCCTCCTCAGCTGAAGGATCCTGATCCACCAGACCCTTCCTCACACAGGAGCTGTGTTAGACTTTTGATCATCCTTCTCCACCCCCAGTCTAATTCTATCTGAGGGATTTCTCTGGACACCCACTGCAGTAACCCTAACCCCCTGCTTCATGTTGTAGTGACCAAAACTACAAAACAGTCCCCAAAAGGGCTGTGGGACAGTGGGAGTGCAAAGTGCAGAAGCTGTTATGGACCCTGCAACTCACAGAAATTGTGGCATTTTAAATAACTGCAGGAAAATTCTCCTCAATCAGCTCAGCAGCTCCCTGCAAAGCTTTGGTGGACTGAGAGGCATAACAGGGGTGTCCACCCAACCCAGCCTCTTGAAAAGGAGTTCAGGGTGCTCCCCTCATGTGCAGTGATGCAAAAAACTCACCAACATTTACTCTGAGGAGCAGAATTCCCTCCATTCCTTCAGACAGTGGATGACACTGCCCTGCCAGGGGCATGCTTGACCCTTTGGAGAACAGGAGCCAAAAAGGCATGGGGACGAAACAGACAAACAACAGGTCAGGTAAGAAAAATACTGCCTCTTCTTTAATGTTCAAAGACATCAGTAAACAAACAGAACCGTACAGACAGAGGCTGAACCCCCCTCCCCAAACAGCACGTTCCAAACCACCACAGGCACCAGCTGAGGCCTCGGGAGAAAGAGCAGCAAAATCTGGCATTGGAGGGATGGCCAAGGGAAATCTCTGCTGGGTGAGGGCAGGAACAGAGCACTTGGAGGAAGCAGCTTCCCTCACCCAGCAGCAGAGCAACATCTGCTGGGTACAGCCCAGGAACTGTTTCCTCTCAGAGCAAACAGCCCAGATCTCTTGCTGACACACAGGAGGACCATGTGTGAACTTGGGAAACACAGCTGGAAGCTACATTAGAGGTGCAGGACACACTAAGTACTGACCTGGGCAGCCAAAACTCTGTTCCACAGGTATTTAAGCCTCCCAAGGAATAAACGCAACAGGGATGTTGTGTCCAACTCAGCCAAGTGCTGCAGAACTCGTTTGTAAATGCAGATGTGGGTGTGGGGGGAAGGAATGAGCCTGTGCTCTGCACACATCCTTCCATCCACTCCACTGAGCTGCTCCAAGGACATCCTGACCCCTACCCCACAACTGGCCTGGTCTTCTCCAATAATTCCTGGAGCTGTGGGGAGCATCAGCTGCTTAGAAGGGACATCAGGAGCAGCTCTCAGTGCAGGCTGCAGAGGACACCGGGCGGTACCTGAGTGCAGGTCAGGGAGAGCAGGATGGATCCCGAGTGCTGCAGAGAGGCAGAGATGGTAGGCACAGCTGCTCCAGCTCCCAGCTGGCTGGCAGGAGCCTGCAGGGGAACCATGGAGCATAGCTCAGGCTCTGAGGGCAGTCCCACAGCTGCCAGCCAGGACTCAGCACGGCTCCATCCCCACAGCGGTGACAGCCGGAACCGTGACATGGTGACAAGTAAGGCACTCACGTCACCTCTGTGCCTCTCCAGGTGGCAGGAGCCTGCAGTGGGGCTGTCTCTGCTGCCACCACACGCAGTCCAAGATGAAGTCAGGGCTAAACTGGCTCCTGCAGGACCCAGGTATGTGCTCCAAGCATCTGTGTCCAAGGCGGGAGGCCCCGCAGCCCAGGGCAGTGCCCTCAGATCTCCACGTCGCTCTCTTTGTCATTGTCGTGGTCACCGTCGTAGAACTCGTTGGGAGCTTCAGGCCTGGGGGAAGAGAAATGTCAGGGAGGGGAGAGGAACTGGAACCCTTGGGGCCTGAGGGAATGTCAAATTAGGAGACCACAAAAGTTCCCTGGGTTTAAACAAGAGACTCAGAAGTGACTTAGCTGCCCATGAAAATGAGATGGGCTTTAAGGTCCTTTCCTGTGGGAATCCAGAGCTTCCCTCTGGCTGCCCTGGGACCCTGGCAGGAGTCAGGAACCCCCCTGGACAGAGCCCCCAGAGACACTGGCTGTGATCTCTGTCCATGCAAAAGAGTTTTCAATCTTACAGGATGAATTACCAGCTCTGAGTATTTGATGTAAGTAATAATTAAGTGTGGCATAGGTGCAAAAGTAAAATTTTAGGATTCTAGATGAGGGGTCCAAAGGGGACAAGCTGGAGGAAATTGGGTGTGTCTTGTCCTTTTTCTCCTTCATGCCCTCCATGTCTCACTGTGGCGTTGGCATTTTCCTGTTGGTTCAGGCTGGGGACACACTGTCCAACGTAGGTGACAGATATTGGCACGTTCTTGTAAATCCAGCCCAGGGAGTTTCTGGTATTGAATGTTTGTCACATCCCACTGAGGGCAGAGCCCCACACGCTGCCCTGCAGGACAGAGCTGGGCAGGGCAGCAGAACATGTGAGAGATAAACAGAATAAACAACCCTGAAACCAGCACAGACCAATGATGGCTTCTGCTTTGGCAGGGGGGGCTGACAGACAAAGACTTTCTACAATCTCAGGATCATCAATACCTCAGATTCCGACACCTTCCAACCCCAAATTCTGGGATTCTATGACTTGCTCTAGGAGTTGGGTGGATTCCTCTGCACCCCCTCCCAGGGGCAGGAAGGGAAGCCCATTGCTCAGAAGAAGCTCTGGTACCTGTTGTAGTTTTCCTCGGAGCCCCTCTCCTCTGGATCGGGCTCATCCGTGCGGTTGTAGCTGAGCAGGTCCGAGGGGACGTCGTGGATCTGCACGCTGGGAGCGTGGTTCAGCATCTTCAGGTTCTCAAATATGGTCTGCCTGATCTGATCCAGGTACTGCAGGGACAGAACATGCACGGATCACCACAGTGGGATGTGTCACAGCTCTGTCACCTGCCTGCATCACTTCTGTGCTGGCCAAGAGCATCATATTTGTGCAAAAAGTCACTTGTCAGAGCAGAGTGAATTCAATTATCGACACTCAATAACGAACACTGAGACAACCCAGTTGTTGTTTCTCATTTTTTTTTGCCCTGGGCTCCAGCTGGTTTCACAGGACAGAGCGTCAACCATAGGATTTTGGAAATTCCAAGCTGACATTACAGCTTGGCTGCAAGCACTCACCTGCCTGGAGTTCTGATTCTCAATCCTCGTGCTGACATCAGGGTGAAGGGTGAAGTCTGGAGCGAAGTATTCAAAGTACTCTGAGATGGAAAGAGGCAAAGTTAGAGCACAGAGGGCCAGAAGCTGTGCAGAGAGCAGAGCTCACCCTCCCACCTGCCTGGGGGAGAGCAGAGCTTAAAAAGCACAGTGATATTCGACCCTGAGTGCATGGGATTAGACAAAACAACAGGAAATGGTGCAAACTAAATCACCCTGGCCACACACAGCTCTGTCTGCCCAGCAAAGTGGGTGGTGGGAGATCACAGAATGATTTGGGTTGGAAGGGACCTTAAACCTCATCGCATTCCAACCCCCTGCCATGGGCGGGGACACCTTCCACTAGACCAAACCCCATCCAACCTGGCCTTGGACACTTCCAGGCATGGCTAAGGCCATCTCCAAGGTCAGGAAGTGCTGACACGTTGGCCCTGGTCAATGCAGAATAAAACATGCCAAAAATTTCAGCTGAGTTCATGAGGAAAAAAGGCAACTCCAACTTACCACTGTATGGGAGCTCGTCACTAATTGGTTCATCCACGAGCAAGGACGTTTCATAAGTCCTGAAAACACGGGAAAAGAGGAGCTCAGGACATGGGAAATGCAGGGACAACTCCCACAGAAGTGCCCCAAGCAGTGCCCCGGGCAGGCAGAGGGGACTCACCAGCACCGTGCCACGTTCCGGACCGTGTAACCTCCTCCTCCCAGCACCAGCAAGGGGATGTTGAAGCTCTTCACGTACTCCACACACTCCCTGCAAACCCCAAAGAGGAAAATGCCAGAGCTGGATACTGCAGCACAGGTTCACGAGTCATAAATAACCCCCCTGAACTCCAACACCACCATGGCTGGTGTGATACACCTGGAGCTTCCACCCAGCAATCTCCAGCACAGGGGTTGGGTGAGAAAGGACCTTAAAATTCATCTCATCCCACCCCTGCCATGTCAGGGACACCTCCCACTGTCCCAGGCTGCTCCCAGCCCTGTCCAACCTGGCCTTGGGCACTACCAGGGATCCAGGGGCAGCCACAGCTGCTCTGGGCACCTGTGCCAGGGCCTGCCCACCCTCCCAGGGAACAATTCCTAATTCCCAATATCCCATCCATCCCTGCCCTCTGGCAGTGAGAGCCATTCCCTGTGTCCTGTCCCTCCATCCCTTGTCCCCAGTCCCTCTCCAGCTCTCCTGGAGCCCTTTTAGACACTGAAAGGGCCTCTGAGCTGTCCCTGGAGGCTTCTCCTCTCCAGGTGAGCATCCCCAGCTCTCCCAGGCTGGCTCCAGTCCTAGAACCATCTCCATGGCCTTCTCCCTCCTCCTTCACCATCCTTCTGCAGCACCTCATACAAAGCCTCATTCTCAGACCCCCTCCAGTCACACAAATGTTAAAAAACCCTCAAAAACTTCTGGCAAGCCAAAGCCAAAGGTCCAACCTCACAGCACAGACTCCTCAGAGCCCTTCAGGTGGTTTTTCTGTGCCCAGCCCTGCTGTACTTACCCATGGCCTCTTATACTGAGGTTAAAACATCCCAACCGGTCACAACCCAGAGAATCAGCACCACACTGGGGAACAGAAAAACAAGGGAATTTTGGTACTACTCTCCAGATCCACACCAGGGGACAGAAGGTTAACACAGACACAGCTCTCTGAGCCCTCTGAAGGCATGGATGTGTGCACAGAGGTTTGCTTCCTTACCTGCAGGACTATGCAGGTGGGCTGATAGTAATCTACCACCTGGTTAATGACTGGCTGGAAGAGGTGCTTATAACCTTTGGAGAGAGAGGTGGATTTGTCATGGCTCTGGAGCAGGAGGACCAGGAAACCCCTGGGGCCAAGGGGAAAGGGAAGGGAACACCTACTTTGGTCATCGATGCCATCTCGGAGGGGCACGTTGAGACAATAGTAACGGCCACTCTCTGCACCCACCTCATACATGTCACCTGCAAAACAGCACAGGCACAACAGCCCTGACACTTCAGAGCTGTGCAAAGGCCAGGTCTGAGCTGGGCTGAGTCTTCCCACCTAATCAGGACCCCTTTCTTACAAGCAACTACAGTTCTGTTCCTCTCTAATCACCTTCTTCCACCATATCCCCCTGCAGGTTGAATTTTGTGATTTGCTCTTTTCTACTCCAGCAGAGCTTCCAAGGGGTTCTGAAGCAGGTTCCCACTAGAAATTAAAAACTTACCTGTGCCAGGAAAGAAATAGTTGCCATATTTGTGAAATGACACTGTCATGACACGATCTGTCAGGTAGAAAGCCTCCTGCACCCCGTCCCCATGATGGATATCGATGTCGATGTACAGCACCCGGGGGTGATACCTGTGGGATACATCAAAGTTGGGATTCCAGCCATTTGTACACACTCAAACATCTTCCTTTAATGTGCTTGGAAGTTGCTATTTAAAACATTTTCTTCTGAGGTGGCTGGAAATGGATATTAGAACAAAAAGGTTTTTAGATGGGGCCAGAAATGTCTTGGACAAGAACTTGTTTAAGCGGCTGGGTGCTCAAAAGTTGCAGATTCTTATTTTCCATGTGCTCATAGTTAATCTTTAAGAGCTCCAGTGATTTTAATCATATCAGGAAATGAAAGGCAAGCTGGCATGGGGGAAGTGGGAAATGGAGCACTGTGTCCCAGCTGGTGAGCACCAAAAATTCCAGGCTGAGCTGAATTTACTGGAGAAGCAGCCAGAGACACAGAGTAAGAAGCAAACTCAAAATGCAATCACCTAGTGCAGAAATGGCTCCTGGAAACAGGCAACAGAGAACAGGGACATAAATAATATCCCATGAGGGGTAACTGGGCTGTATTTGAGGTCTCTGGTGGATGGGATTAGGAAATGGGAGTGCAGGGAAGGAGGAACAAGAAACCCCAGTACATCCCATAAATCTGACTGAGAGCAAGTAAACTTGCCAGCAGTCATGTAACTACTGTTTCATCAACTCCAAATCCTTTTTAATTCCATGACAACTTGTCTGAGGTTCAGTGACAATGAAGGCACTTTGAAGTACCAAAAAAAAAAAAAATCTCAGATCAACTCAAGACACTAAAGGTATTTCTGTAACTTTTCCTCTCATTCTGAATTTATTTTTCATTTCCTAAAGTGAAAAATAACCTAACTCTTTTCTATGGAAACCAAGTGTCCTTTGATCATCCATGTGCAGCCCAAATCCTGTTCTTAAGGTGCCCAACAAAGATTTGAGTCACTTTTGTGTTTCCAGTTAACCAAAATTTGCATTTACCTACAAAAGGCTCACTGTGGCAAAAGGGCTGAGACTCAGGAGCCCCTGAAATGGGATTGAAGAACTCTTCTGTACCCCTCAAGCTCCCTGCAACAAAACTGGAGTCAGATGTTCCAATGCTCAAACCCTTTCTTGTGTCTTAAGGATAAGGCCAGAACAAAAATGAAGTTTTTGGGCTTCTTGGATTCCATAAAGGCAAATGAGGCAAGGAATCAGAGAAAAAGGAGAGGGAAAGCACAAAGCAGCCAGCAGAGCTCAGCCCTTGGCCCTGTCCTTACTTGAGCAGCTCCAGGATGCCAATCACGATGTCATTGACATAACAAAAGCCCGAAGCCTGGAAGAGAGAGAAACCCCAAGAACTTTAGGATGAGATCAACACAGAACCCAGGCCCCAAAGACAAGAGGAATCCATAGATCTCATTACCTCAAACTTTTTGGCATGATGGAGGCCCCCTGCCCAGTTTATGGCAATGTCACAGATCTAAGAGAGGAAAGAGAAGCGAGTTGAAAGTGACAATATGGTGACAGCAACCCTGTACCCTCCTTCCCACTCCCACCTGCCCATCCCAGGGGTCCACAACACCCTCCTAGCTTTTCCCCCAAAGCTCCAGCTGGGTTCCAACAGACCAGCTCCTCAGCCCCCTTACTTTGTTGTTCAGCTGTGTTGCTCCCTGCAGGGAGGCCCCAGTGTAACGAGAGCAAAACTCAAAGAGGCCTGGAAACACTGGGCTGAAAGAGAAACCACATTCCAAGTCAGAACTTCTCATTCCTCCCTTCTCCTCCCCTTCTCTGCAGAGCACAGCCAGGAATCAAACTGGCCAGGGGTAACACCTGAGCAAGAATAAAGCTCAGTTTCCTGTGAAAGAGGTAATTTGGAATCAGGATCACTCTGACCCTGCCTGTAACTCACGGAGCCCCAGTAGGGGAGTGAGCTGGCTGCAAACACAGTGGGGAATGCAGGGAAACTGAGAGTGATTCCCAAAGGTTCCAAACCAGCCTTGAGAAAGCTTCACAGTTCCCAAAAGCTGTCAGAGTCTGTCCTGCAGCTCTGCTGGTGTGTGCCCACGGCTGGGACATGACGAGACACTGCCGCAGGAGAGGGGGGGACTGTAATAGCTCCCAATCCCAAAATGATTTGGGTTGGAAGGGAACTTAAAGTTTATTTCCACTGTCCCAAGCCCGCTCCAGCCTGGCCTTGTGCATTGCCAGGGATCCAGGAGCAGTCACAGCTGCTCTGGGCACCTGTGCCAGGGCCTGCCCACCCTGCCAGGGAACAATTCCCAATTCCCAATATCCCATCCATCCCTGATCTCTGGCAGTGGGAGCCATTCCCTGTGTTCTGTCCCTCCATCCCCTGCCCCAAGTCCCTCCCCAGCTCTCTCGTCAGCTCCTCCAGGTACTGGAAGGCCACAATGAGGTCACCCTTTCCCTTCTTCAGGCTGAACGATCCCAGCTGTCCCAGCAGAGCTGCTCCATCCCTCTGCTCAATCCTGGTGCCTCCTCTGGATTTGCTCCACCATGTTCTTTGACCCCCAGAGCTCCATGCAGCACTCAAATTCTTACCAAAGACAGTTGCCACACTCCAGAAGAACTGGAAGCCCTTCCAGAACAAGCAGAGTCTGCAACCCACAAAGCCCTAGTCTAGATCCAAAAAGGAGCACAGCAACACCCCCATGAAGGGAAAGGAATCAAGGAGGCTCCACACCCTTATCCACACATGTCTTAGGCTGGAAATGGGGGTCTGTACTCTATTCCCATCTGTCAGAGCTGGGGCACTATCCTCTGCTCATGGGGCAGTTTTTTCTTTATCCCTCCCACAGCCAATCCTCCCTCCAGGAGATCTCTGCTGTCCATGGCCACTGAGTGTCCCTGCATGGCTGAGAAAATTCCATCATCCATGGGGAGATGCTGTGCCCAGGGGAGGAGCCAAGAATTCCTACCTGGATCCAATCTGACCTGGGAACAGCACAGCAGCCTTTGCCCCCTGCATTCCCAGAGGAGCAGCTTTCTTCCCCCTGCATTCCCAGAGGAGCAGCTTCCTTCCCCCTGCATTCCCAGAGGAGCAGCTTCCTTCCCCCTGCATTCCCAGAGGAGCAGCTTCCTTCCCCCTGCATTCCCAGGGGAGCCCAGGCCCATCTCCCCCAGCCCTGGAGCTCCAAGGAAAACTCCCCCCTTGTGCAGGATCCTGCTCCAGCAGAAGCACAGCTGGCACTGCAGGAGGGCTGAGCCCCCCTGGGATGGGGCTGAGCCACCTCCCTGACCCACAGGGGACAGGGCTGCTCTGACTCTGGCAGGGGTTTGGTTTTGTTTGTACCATTGCATTTGTAATTTTAGTTTTCCTAGTACAGAACTGTTATTCCTATTCCCATATCTTTGCCTGAGAGCCCCTTAATTTCAAAATTACAACAACTCAGAGGGAGGGGGTTTGCATTTCCAGTTCAGGGGAGGCTCCTGCCCTCCTCAGCACACGTGTCTGTTCAAACCCAGACAGGGCAGGAGGGCCACGCTCCTCATGCTGCCTACACCAAGGCAGGAATGGAAGATTCCAGAAGAGCTGCAGGGCCCAGGGCAGGGCAGCTCCTGGGGGCACTCACCAGTCGTCACCCACGTTGAAGGCGTTGAGGCTCTTGGTGAAGCCCTGCATGTTGTTGGGGCTCACCCTCTGCAGGAAGTCGATGTAATCCTCGGAGTGGAAGCGGCACATGTCGTGCTGGGATGCCTGGTAGGGCTTGAACACCTTCCAGAGACAAAAGCAGGAGTTATTCCCCATCCAAACTCTGGTTCCTTGGGCTGGAAGGAATCTCAAGTTAATTGACAATGGCCTGCATGAGGTACATAAACAATCTGCAAACACTGGCACTTGTGTTCATTTGAATTCAACAGCTGCTCCATGAAATCTGCTTCTCCTTTCATTTTTCCCTTTCACAAATCCAAATCCTGCCTCTGCTGACTGCAGCTCTTGCCATAAATTTTCTTCCTACCCCAGGGCACATTCGCCTGCTGGGGCAGCAAAATAAACCACAGTCGTTCCTTCCATGGGGGGATCCTTCCTTCCTCACTCACCAGTTTAAGACCTTGATTTGGGGTGGTTCTGATCCCTCTGTAAGATTTAATGACAGGCTCCAAATTATTTGGGGAAACCTCCCAGACAGATGGAAGAGCTGCATAAGTTTTGTTTCCTTTGGAAAGAAAAATGGGGGGAATGGTCAGGGAGGTGGATGGACTCAAATCCAGGATCTTGTGGCAACACAGTTTTGGCACTTAGGGCACATCTCTCAGTAGAGGGGAAGTTAAAAATTAACACCACCATCTCTTATCAATTCAATTGATAAAAGAGATTTTCTGTGATTCCTCTTATTATTTTAATTTCTCTTATTTTAAGCAAGCACTTGACAGAAAAAGTGGAACATGAACACAACAGAAGATGCACAAGCTGGTCTCCAAAGGGAAATTCCTCAGGACAACTGCACCATGCTCCTGCTTTCTGTGCTGAGCAGAAAACCTGGTCCTTTTCAGAGCCACAATAAACCAGAACAATCCCATCTCCTCCTCTCCTGGTGTTTTCCATGTGGAATTTGGTGTTCCTCAGAGGTCTGCTGCCTCTGACAACTCAAACAGAGGATGAGGCAACTCCTTATTCCCAGGGATCCCCCAGGAATCCTGAAGTTCATTAAACCAAACCAGACCAAAACTGATGGCAAGGAGAGGAGAAATGGCTCTCACTGCACAGCCAGAGGCTCTGAGTAGGGATGTGGGGATCAAACAGAAAGGGAGGGGAAAACCAGGCTGGAATGTTCACCCAGCTGCTGGCAGAACAAAGCTGGCTCCTTGCAGCCTTCCCAGCAATCCCAGCCACGTTCCCGAGCTGGGGAAGGTGGGAAGAGGCAAACCCAGCCCAACAGGATCACAAGCTTTGGTTGTAAGGAGGCAGAAACAATGCAACCACAGCACAAAATCAGCAGGAATTTCCCAGTCCCAACGCTCCAAACCCCTGCTTTTATTTGCTCCTGACTTTGCCAGTCCCTGACTGTTTGGGGATGAAGTTTTCAGCTTCCCAGTGCAGCTTGTGGAAAACAAAACCCCTCAGAAAAAGAATTTCAAGACTGAAAATGTAAAAGAGCTCTGCCCACTGCCTCCTTCAGGAAGGGATTTGCCATTTAAAAGTGTTAGGTCAGAACATGCTTTTTGGTTGTTCCTACAAGGAAAAGCCTGGGGAAGTTTCTTGTGGAAATAATAATAATTAAAAAAACTCTGGGGAAGTTACTTGTGGAAATCCACACAGTGACAGTACAGATCTAGAAAAGAAACTTTGCGAAGACTCCCCACAGTCTTTCCAAGTGCTGCATTTCCACACAGTCACTGCCCTGGATGTGGTTTTATTTGGGAATTGTATTAATTAAGGAAATTTTTGTCATGTCTAAACACCTAAAATTCTTTTCATAGATTGCATCTCTACAGATGCCTGACCTCAGCAGCTCCTTGGAATCCTCTACAGCTGCACCAACAGCGCAGGACTGAGGTGTAAAACCATCAGTGAAACTGTCACCCACCCGTGGGGCCCAAAGCTCTGCAACATCACTGAACACATGAAACGTAAATTTTAACGAATTTAGAGATTTTAGAGGAGCTAAGATTTGAGTTAGAGATAAGCCTTACTAGAGTTAATTTAAATAAATAAAATAAATGAGTAGGCCTTGATGAAGTTAGGAGTTAGTAGTTAACTAATAATTGATTGTTTGTCAGCACAATGTTTAGTTAGCTGGGTTTAAAATGAAGAATACACAAACTGACAAATAGCTTTTAGGAACATAAGACAATTGTGGGCCTCCTCTGTTCCAAAACTAACTGAAGACAAGGAATGGGAGTTCTACCAACAGTTCATTTGTCATATTTGCATTGAAAAGGTAGAAAGGTCACAATGAGGAAGACTTCATTGACTTCCTCATTTTGGGACCCCTCCCCATGAAAGGGACACCGACCCATTTCAAGGGACAAAGTAGGCATGCTGAATAGCTTTTGAAATTATTAGCATAGGAAGTGAGGAATGGGATGTACCAAAATGATGAACATGTATTTGTATTTTGGGTATTCAATACTTGTATGGATAACAGGGCTCTGTAATCACTTGGAAGGGGAGGTGTGGATTTGGGAGCAATCCCTCACGCTGCCCGGCATTGAATAAACACACATTTTCTAACTTTAAACTGTTAGAGAGATTTTATCCGTCACAGTTGGATATCTGTGCTAGATCAATATCCATATTTCTTAAATAAATCACACATCATCCACCCGTGAGGATCCAAATCTCTACAACATCAGTGATCACATCACCCACCCGTGATACCCCCCAAATCTCTACAACATTGCTGAACCTGTCACCCACCTGTGGGGCCCCAAGCAGCCCCGGGGGCTCGGTGTGGAGCCCTCCTTGGTGCCCCGCCGCCCCCACCCCGCCCGGCTGGGACACGCGTGGCTTACGATCATTTTCTTGTAGAGGCCGTAGTGCAGCACCAGGCTGTGCGTGAGCGCCAGGCGGTGCGGCTTCATGGGGTGCCCCGCGCCTGCAACGGAACCGCGCGGGATCAGCGGCGCCACAACGGCCCCGCCGCCGCCGGGCACCGGCACCGCGCTGCGCACAGGTCCGGCCTGGGGGGAGAGGGGAGCGGGGCTGGGGGACAGCGGGGCTGGGGCACAGCGGGGCTGGGGCACAGCGGGGCTGGGGGACAGCGGGGCTGGGGGACAGCGGGGCTGGGGCCCAACGGGGCTGGGGGACAGCGGGGCTGGGGGACAGCGGGGCTGAGAGGGCTGAGGGACAGCGGCGACCGGGCCGCGCCACACCCCCGCCTCCAGCCGGCCCCCGCCCAGCCCCAGCCGCGCGGCGGCCGCTCCGCCACTCCGCCCCGGCGCTGCCCCGGCCCCGCTCGCACCGTAGTGGAAGTTCCCCACGTCCGGGTCGTAGAAATAGGCCACGGTCTTCGCCATGGCGGACAGGCCGCGCCGCGCGCCGCGCTCCTGCTTACGTCATCTCCCCGCGACAGCCGCCCGGGGATGGGGCGGGGCCACTACAGGGACACGCCCACAAGGGCGTGGCCTCATCGGGCGTGGCCGCCGCGGCCCCGGTGCCGCCGCCGCTCCGCCCGACCGGTCCTGGTCACCGCCAGCGCCCCGGGCTGGCCCCGCTGCTCCCTGCCGCCCGCACACCGCCCCCATCGGCCCAGCTGCCCGCAGGACACATCGCAGGCTCGCCTGCCTGCCCCGCGCCTGCCCCCGCTTGTCCCAGTTACCGGCTGGGCTCTCTCCGGTAACCCCGTGTCATCTCCCTGCTCATCCTCAGCTCCCACCGTTATCCCTCATGCCCCTCTCCTACTGCCAGTTACCCCCAGTTACTGGCAAGTGCTCCCAGTTACCCCCCCCAGCAGATCACGGTTACTGCCAGTGCTCCCAGTTACCCCCCCGGCAGATCCCAGTTACTGCTAGCTGCTCCCAGTTACCCCCCCAGCACATCCCAGTTACTGCCAGTGCTCCCAATTACCCCCCCAGCACATCCCAGTTACTGCTAGCTGCTCCCAGTTACCTCCCCAGCAGATCCCAGTTACTGCTAGCTGCTCCCAGTTACCCCTGGCAGATCCCAGTTACTGCCAGTGCTCCCAGTTACCCCCCGGCAGATCCCAGTTACTGCCAGTGCTCCCAGTTACCCCCCGGCAGATCCCAGTTACTGCCAGTGCTCCCAGTTACCCCCCCGGCAGATCCCAGTTACTGCTAGCTGCTCCCAGTTACCCCTGGCAGATCCCAGTTACTGCTAGCTGCTCCCAGTTACCCCTGGCAGATCCCAGTTACTGCCAGTGCTCCCAGTTACCCCCCGGCAGATCCCAGTTGCCCACAGGATTCTCTTCTCCAGGCCCACAGCTGGCCCCCAGTCACTCCCGGTCACTCCCAGTCATTCCCAGGCCCCCCTTTCACCCCAGTCCCCACCCCCGGGGCACAGGGGATGGGCAGGGGGGTTTCCATGGGACACCCACGCCCTGATGGGACTCGTTCCATTCCAGTCCCTGAAGGATGGGGACCTGCCAGCTGTCACCAGGTGCCACCCTGGGAAGTGCAGGCTCTCCAGACCTTTGGCAAGAACCCTTTGGAGGCAGCGCCAGGTGGGAGAAGGACAAAAGCTGGGTGGGAAATTGCTGGATGTCAGGAGGAAGCAGAATGGGGAAAGCTGGAGCTGACAAAGGATGGAAACAGGAGCATGGCGTGAGCAGGGCTGGCTGGGAACAGCAGCACAAACCTGCTCCATGGGGGCTGGAGAGGAGGAAGGACAGACAGAGCATGAAGCCTTGTTCAAAGGCTTGGAAATCCAAGGCAAAATCCATGCTTGGTCCTGCCAGCCTCCTGCCTGAGGCTTCCTGCAGTTTGGGATGAGGGAAGCTGTGCTGGAGACAGGCTCCTCAACCCAGCGGGTCTCAGAGACAGGCAGGACCCCCAGAGCTGCCTGAGGATGGGCACCAGGGCATTCCCTGGCATCTCAGTGGATGCCAGGCTGGGATTTCCAGGGGATGGCAACCCCTTGGAAGCAGCAAGAGGAGCTGCCCGCCTGTATGGGATGGGGCATGGTGGGATAGCCGGGGGTTCTGGGGCTGTGCTGGCTGCAGGAGTCAGGGTGGGATGGAGTGGTGGGGTCACTGAAGGATAGCTCTGGCTGCCTCTGCCCCCCCTGCGGGGACACTGCTCCCTCCACACTGCTCCTTGGCTGGTTTCCTTTCAGGATCCCAGCTCCAGCGTGGGGCAAGGATCACAGGATGGTTTAGGGGATAGGATTGGAAGGGACCTTAAGGATCATTTCATTCCAATCCCCTGCCAGGGGCAGGACACTTCCAGAGGAGACCCAGGACCTCTCGCTGTGACCCCGCAGGGCACAGCTGTACCTGGGGACACTCAGAGAGAGCACCTGGCACCGAGCCCAGCACCCAGCGTGGGAAATTCAGCACTCCTGGACAACTGACCAGTGTGATTAAGCAGAAGCTGTTTGTTGTTTCTATTATGCACTTATTTATATATTCTAACTCCACTGCACACACTGGTCACACATTTCTTATCGGTTCTTTTGTCTTGTCCACGTGTTCTGCCTGCACCTCTCAGAATCTGGGACTGATCACAGTCCAGGTGCTTTGCTGCTGTTATTTGGAATTCTGTTTCTCAGCTTCTTCTTTCTTATTTAGCGCAGTTTCTGTCTTAGTAAGCTTGATGGATTCTGGCGGGTTCTGAGAAAACTGGTGAGAACAGTTACAAGCTGGGTGGCCGGTGCACGCTGAGGCCTCAGTTCAGATACATTGCTGCAGGAAATCACCTGGATTTCAACGTGCTGAGCAGCACGGCTGACCTGGGAGCTCCCAAAGCTCTGACGGTGCTCCCCATGACGACTGTCCTGTCCCTGCTCCACCAGCTGCTGCCACCAGATAACGCCTGGCTGGGGACACGGAGCCACCGGGGAGCACGTCCCAGTGCCCGCCTGGGGACGGGGTGAGAGAGCAGAGACACATCCCTGCTCGAGGAGAGCAGAGACACATCCCTGCACAGGGAGAGCAGAGACACATCCCTGCTCGAGGAGAGCAGAGACACATCCCTGCTCGAGGACAGCAGAGACACATCCCTGCCCGAGGAGAGCAGAGACACATCCCTGCTCGAGGACAGCAGAGACACATCCCTGCCCGAGGAGAGCAGAGACACATCCCTGCTCGAGGACAGCAGAGACACATCCCTGCCTGAGGAGAGCAGAGACACATCCCTGCACAGGGAGAGCAGAGACACATCCCTGCTCGAGGACAGCAGAGACACATCCCTGCCCGAGGACAGCAGAGACACATCCCTGCCCGAGGAGAGCAGAGACACATCCCTGCCCGAGGAGAGCAGAGACACATCCCTGCTCGAGGACAGCAGAGACACATCCCTGCCTGAGGAGAGCAGAGACACATCCCTGCCCGAGGAGAGCAGAGACACATCCCTGCCCGAGGAGAGCAGAGACACATCCCTGCTCGAGGACAGCAGAGACACATCCCTGCCTGAGGAGAGCAGAGACACATCCCTGCTCGAGGAGAGCAGAGACACATCCCTGCTCGAGGACAGCAGAGACACATCCCTGCTCGAGGAGAGCAGAGACACATCCCTGCTTGAGGAGAGCAGAGACACATCCCTGCTCGAGGACAGCAGAGACACTCTCCTTCTGGAAGCCGGGTGCTGTTCCGGGCATCTTCACGGGTGTTGGAGCAGAGCAAGGGAAGCGTTGGAGAGGGATATTTTTAGATGCTCTTTGTGCTCAGAGAGAAGAAGCAGGCTGTGGTTTAACGGCCATTAGCTGCTGGGCATGTTTGGAAAGCTGGAGCAAGGCTGAGGATTCAGGGACATGTTTGACACGATGGCATGGAGCAGCTTTGCAGACGTCAGGACAATTTTTGGGCTGAGCACTGAAGTGAAGATCCCAAGATGAGCCTGGATCTGGGCACTCCAGCCCGTTTAGCTGCCACATGGACAAGCAGCGGGGCCAGAGTGGCTGATCCCCCAAAAGGACGTGGTCACATTGTTTGTGGGGTGACATTTGCTCCAACGGCTGCGGAAGAGGTGCGGGAAAAGAGCAGACAAGAGGTAATGTGGAATTTCACTGGGGCTGGGGCCAGCTGAGGGACAGGGTGACAGGTGACAGCTTCTCCTCAGCCACTCTGTCCCCTTCCTCCCAAGCCTCCAAAGCTTAAAATTTCAGTGTTTCCAGGCAATGCCTAGAGAGGGAGTAAAGCCTCCAAGGACTTCCAGGATTCAGGGAAACCCCAAGGGGGGGACCTGGGAAGGAAGGGCAAGGGATGGTTTGGATTGGAAAGGACCTTAAATCTCATCTCATTCCAACCCATTGTCATGGGCAGGGACACCTTCCACTAGACCAAATCCCATCCAACCTGGCCTTGGACACTTCCAGGCATGGCTAAGGCCATCTCCAAGGTCAAGAAGTGCTGACACGTTGGCCCTGGTCAATGCAGAATAAAACATGCCAAAATTTTCAGCTGAGTTCATGAGGAAAAAAGGCAACTCCAACTTACCACTGTATGGGAGCTCGTCACTAATTGGTTCATCCACGAGCAAGGACGTTTCATAAGTCCTGAAAACATGGGAAAAGAGGAGCTCAGGACATGGGAAATGCAGGGACAACTCCCACAGAAGTGCCCCTGGGCAGGCAGAGGGGACTCACCAGCACCGTGCCACGTTCCGGACCATGTAACCTCCTCTTCCAGCTGGTGCTGCTGGATGAGGTGAGCAGGCAGAAAGAAGGCAGCTGCCTATCCCAGAGCTCCAGTCAGATTGTCCTGTGTCTCAGACCCACTGCCTCGGCTGGTGGGGTCACACAGGATGGCAGAGGAGCGGGGATGGGGTCAGGAGGGACAGAGGATGCAGAGCCCAGACTGGATGTGCCATGAGCAGGCAGGCCCCAGCCACAGCTGCACCTCCCTGCCTTGGTGTGGGGCTTTGCCCCATGTGGGTTCTGTCCCCACACGGCCAGGATGAACTGCCTACTCAGAAGGGGAGCTCTGTTGTGTGGATTCATGCCTCAAATGCTGGCTGCTTTTGGGGCAGAGAGGTGCCAGGGTGGTGTTTGTGTTTGCGAGGTGCTGTGTGGGACCATTAAAGTGATAATGGGGTCCCACAGCAGGACAAGGACAGAGCCCCTGAAGGGACACTGAAGCTGAGGTGGTGGAAGCAGCACAGAGACTGGGAGCAGGTGATCCCTGGTTGGGAGAATTAGAAAGAGAAACACTCAGCTGGGGTGATCCAGGAGGGAGCAGCTTGACAGCCACAGAACCCCCTCCTCATCCTGGCTCACCCCACGAAGGCCAGGATTTGTCCTCAGGCAGGGCCAGGCTGCTGTGCCACGCTGTGTCCCCCAGCTTGTGGAAATGCCTTGACGCCAGAGGCTGTGGGAAAATGGGAATGTCCCCTTGAATGGGGAGTCCTGATCAGCCTGGCATGGCTGGAATTGGGACAAGGGGGCAGGGAGCTGGAAGGGGGTGAGGAGCTGGAAGGGGATAGGATGCTGGAAGGGGGTAGGGTGCTGGAAGCGGGTAGGGTGCAGCAATGCTCTGGGTGGGTGGGAATGCCCAGGAGGAGAAAAAGCGATTTATTGTGCAGGACAGCGTGCGTGGGCATGAAGAGAACGGGAATATGCTCACCATGACTGCGTCCCCTCAGGGCACTGCAGGAACCCAGAGCTGCCAGTTCCCCCTCTGCACAGAAACAAGGGCAAGGAGCAAACTGCCTTTGAGCTTTACTTTGTGAGCTCTTCCTCAGCAGAGACTTGCATGATGCAGCAGCTTGTTGGTCCAGGGTTTGAGAGCTCTCCTCTCCTGTGGCTCAGAGATCCATGGCAGGAGGAGAAGTCTTGTTCTTGCACAGAGGTTCCATTGCTGTGTCCCTGTCAGGACAGCGGGCAGATGAGTGTCACCTGTGATGTGGTGACCTCCTGAAGTCACACTGATGGAACAGGCTCCTGAGAGACAACTTGGTCACCTGTGCAGAGGGACAGGAGCCCTCAGCTGAGAGCCTGGAGGAGTCACAGGCTGTGTCACAGCAAGGCAAACTGCTGTGGTGGGATAATTCCCATGGGATAATTCCCACAGAGGAATGTGTGCATGGATCTGAGCTAGGTTCAATGGAGATGGGCTGGGAGGGGTTTCAAGGGTTGCATTCCTCTGGGTTTGGGGGAGAACTGGCAGGTGGCTGAAGGATGGAGAGGAGCGGGTCTAATTTCCAGTAGCAAAGGAGTGGTGGGTGAAGCCTCCCAGAGCGAGGATAATGTGGTGGAGATGGAGAAGGAGGTCATGGGATCACCACAGCATGAGATTTCAGATGGCTCTTTTTTAGGAAGGAGGGAGACACAGGAGTCTCCCGGGGCTCTTTTTCCACCCTCTCCTCGGTGCTGGGATGCCGTGTGGGGGTCTGCACCCTCTCCCCCCTACACCCTGCTGTGTGATCAGTCCTGCTCTCACTGAGCCCCACTCCCACCCTTCTCCCTCCCATCGCCAGGGCTCAGTGCCCTAAAATTCAAGGAAAGGAAGGTGCCAGGGGAGCTCGGGGCTGGCACGCGTGCGGGTGAGGTTGTTCACCCCGGGGCGGGCGGCAGCCTGGCAGCTTCCCTGAGCAGCGCTCCTGCGTGTCCTGCTGCAGCCTCCGGCACCCCCGAGCTCCTCTCCGCAGCTTCCTCCGCCGAAACAGCTCCGGGGAGATTTTTTTCTGCGATCGGGACAGGCGGGTGCTCTTGTGGCAGAGAGCGGCAGAGAGCGGCGGGCAGAGGCAGCTGGCTCCCTCCCGGGGAAGGCAGGCAGGGAGCGGGGGCCCGGGGCCGGAGGATGCTCGCCGCCGTCCCCGGCCGCGGGGATGCGGGGTTGCTAGGCGGCAGGTGAAGGTGAAGGTGAAGGTGAGGAGAGCGCTGCGGAGGACCGCAGGCCCAGGTACCGCCACAGCGGGGCCGGGGGACAGGCGGGGGGGACTTTCTCCGTGCCGGGAAGCGGAGCCGGCGAGTGGGAATGCGGGCGCCGAGCCCTTGGGAAGGGAGCCGGGGCGGAGGGAGCCGGCTCGGTTCTGCGGGAGGACGATGCGGGAGCAGCCGGCGGCTCGGCCCTCCGCCAGCCCGGCCGCCGCGGCTCCCTGCCTGCCGCTGCCGGTACCGGTACCGGTGCGAGGGCCTCGGCCGTGAGTACCGAGGGCTGCGGGGGAGCGGCGCGCCGCGGGAGGATGCTCGGCCATCCTCCGGCAAGGGCGAGCCGGGGATGCCGCCCGCCGCAGAGCCCCGGGCAGGCCGGGGCACCGGTGCCCTTGGGAAGCCGCCTGCAAGGGACGGGGGAGCGCCGCAGCCCGGGGCCGCAGCCCGGGGACGCTGCCGCCGCCGCTGCCCTTGGGATGCCTCTTGCCGGGGCCGTGCGGGGCAGCGGTGTCCTTGGGAGACACCTCCGGCCGCTCCTGTCTCCGTGCGGCCCCGCACCTCGCCGGACCTTGCGGGGCGAGGGCTGAGCCCCGGGCAGCCGCCCCAGCTGGGGGCTGCCCCTTGCCCCCGGGAGGAAGGAGAGGATGGGCACAGGGTGGGGGTGAGCGCCGCGGCTCTGACCTGCCTTCCCCCTGCTCCTAGATCCGCATGTCAGACCATCACCACCCCAGCGATGGGGAGTCAGACCCCCAGCACGGCATTACTGTGGTCTTCCTCCTTGTCCTTGTCTTCTTCATCATGGGGCTGGTGGGGTTCCTGATCTGCCATGTCCTGAAGAAGAAGGGTTACCGGTGCCGGACCTTCCGGGACGATCTTGACCCAGATGACAAAGACGAGGTGGAGGAGCTCCAGGATGGTGAGTGCTGGGGCTGTGGGGGCTCGCTGGGGGCTCGGCCTTGTGCCTGGTGTGGGCTGGTGCTCCTCATACACCCTTCTGGGACGTGGGATGGGGCTGGGAGGGTTACCTGTCACGTGTGGCTGCGTTGGGAAAAGGGGCTGGGAGGTGAGAACAGCGCGGTGTTCTCTGGGGATCAGGAGTGTGAGGGCCAGGGCTCCCTCTGATCCATGAGCTGACAACGGCTGGCGGTGACAGGGAGGTGGGAACCAGTGCCTGGCCCTTCCCAAAGGAGCGTTATCACCAAAAGGTAATTCTGATGAACACCCAGGACTTGCTGAATGCCCAGCATCTCAGTCATAACCCCTGTTTCCTCAAGGAAAACCTCTCCCAGCTGGAGCACAAGCGCCTCGGTCCCTCTGGCATTAGGATGTCTGGCAGGGAGCCAGCTGCTGTTTGTTATTGGTCATGTCTTCTTCTAGTCCCTGCTGTGTTCATGCACACCAGAGAAGCAGGGCTGTTGCTAGAAGGGGAAGGGACCTGTAGGGAATTTTTTCCCTGGCTTCAGGGCACTGCAAGTGGCTCTGGGGTGGCTGGGTTGGGAATGCCGCATTGAGCGTGGGTGCCTGGCCCAAGCGAGCTCTGTCATTCGGTGCTTTCCTGAGTCTCTGCTGAAGTGGGGAACACACATTCATTCCTCCGGCTGCTTCCCAGGCTGAGAACAGCCACATGGTGCCACAGAACTCCTCCAGCTCCCGCGTGCCGTCGGCAGTGCTGGGGAGGATCAGCACCTCCTGCTGCTGCTGCCGGTGCTTGGGAGGGAAACACGGCTCCTCAGCACATCCATGGCTGCAGCCAGAGCTTCCAGGTGTCCATGATGTGCTCCTCTGCATGTCCTGGCTGTATGTGACGTGGAGACAGTCTCTGAACCTTCCAGGAAGGGCCTTGCCCTCTGGAGACACTACAGCCCAGGGACACGTCTCCATGGGCTTCCAAAATCATGCTACCAGCCCTGGAGCCTTTGAGGCAGCTACCTGCCAGACCATAGCTTCAACCTACTTACAGGAACATCTCACACTGCTGACCAGGCTGGAGGTCCATCCATCCATCCATCCATCCATCCATCCATCCATCCATCCATCCATCCTTCCTTCCTTCCTTCCTTCCTTCCTTCCTTCCTTCCTTCCTTCCTTCCTTCCTTCCTTCCTGCCTCCAACAGTGGCTGGAAGCAGGTTGAGTTGAAAGCTGTGGGTGAACTCCACAACAAAGCAGGCACCAGCCAAGATTCCTCAGAACAGTCTTTAAAGCTTTTAATAGTGTGCAGCCCTGGTGCTCTCCCTGTCACTGTGTTCCCCATTTCTGTGTTTAGTGGGTCCCAGTGGGTTTATTTTCCGTGGACGTGTCCTGTTTACCCTTGGAGCCTTGAGCACTTGCAGCATCCTGCAGCCAGGGAATCCAGGGCTGGGCAAGGACCCTCCTCTTTTGACTTTTTGGAACCTGTTTCCATCTCAGTTCTCCAGATGCTCCTCTGTTCTGAAGGAGCAACACAACCCCCTCTCCCTGCACACGCAGCTGCTGGCTCAGCCATTTCTTTTCCAGGATGAGGGATCTGGTGTTCCCCAGTGGCTTCCCAGTGTGACAGGAGACTTGAGGCTTCTCCAACAACTTTGCTGATGCAGCTGCTCCTGGGAAGGGATGAGTGGAGCCCTGGAATCCCAGCTCTCAGTGCCACATTGTCTCTTTTCAGATGAGGCCGAGAAGAATGACGACACCGTGGAGAAGATCGTGAAGATCATCATCCAAAATGAAGGTGAGCACTTCCATGGGTCGGCCCGGAGCCATACTGACCACTTTGGCTGATGCATTCCTGTTTTTCCCTCTCTCTTCAGCAAATGTGGAGGCCCTCAAGGAGATGTTGGGGGAAAATGAAGAGATGCCAGTGCCAGTGCCCAGGTGAGGGAAGCTCATAGCAACTTGTGGCTACTCCACAGTGAGGGACAAGCAGCCCCTTTCCAGCTGCCTCAAAGCATCTTCCCACCCCTCTCCTGAGGGTTTTGAGGAGTGCTTCACCCCTTGTCAAGTGGAACAGCTCTTCCTCATTCCTGTCCCCAGCAGAGATCCCCCCAGAGCTGCTGCTCCCAGGGCTTGCTGCAGTGGGGCTGCACCAGGGCGTCTCTCGGAGGTGACACAACCTGTCCTCTTCTATTTCAGCCTTTGTCCCCACAGTAGCAGCCAGGACGGGGGCCCACCACATCACCACACGGTGCACCTGGGCTCCACGCAGGCCCCCTGCATCCACTGCAGCAGGAGGAAGAGGCACCCGCTGCAGCGCCAGGGGCGCTCCAAGGAGGGCAAAAGCAGGATGCATCCCGGAGAGACCACCGTCTTCTCAGTGGGCAGGTACCCAAACGAGCTTTGCCAGACATTTCCCTGCTGGAATGAGCACCACGGGCTCTCCTCAGTCCCCCTTTTCCTTCCCCCTTCCAACGTGCCCAAGGTTCTCTTGCTGTCCTGCATGGAGATGCCCCAGCAGGAGCTCTGCAGCTGGAGCTCCTGAGCACCCAGGTGCTTCCTGCACCTGGTAATGCCTGTGGGATGTGGCAGGCCGTGATGCACCGGTGGCTTTCCTCCTTCTCCGGGAAGGTGACTCAAGCTGGGTTTTCCTGCTGAGTCAGTGCTGGGCACAGCCCCAGCTCCGTGTCCTTTCCGCTGTCCCAGCTCGGTGCAAGCAGGGCCCTTGCTGCCCAGCTGGGGGCTTCTGGGACCTCACTGGGGGAACAGAGGGGACAGCATGTCCCAGGTGCAAGCCACAGCCTGCTCAGAGTGAAAGAGTGGCTGTGCTGCTCCAGGTTGCTGCCTCCAACCATGTCTGTAATTAGATGACACGGCAGCGATGTAAGAATAGGGGAGTGTTCCTGATACTTCCCACAAATGCTTTCCAGTCCCCACCTGGTTTCACCTCAAGGGACTTCCTGTGGTCTCTGTGTAGTCACTAACCTGTAGAGCTGTCTGAAGGCTTGCCCAGGCTGCCCCATTCTCCAGCAGAAAGGGTTAGGAAAGTCTTCCTGGGCTTGGCTCCCTCCGGCTGTGGAGACTGGGGCAGGGTGACAAGCAACTGCTGGTCCCTGGATGGCCACCGTGGTGAGACACAAAGCTCTGTCATGCTCAGATTGTGCACAAGGCCCTCATTCAGGGCCTGGGCCTTGATGAAACTTCATGTTGTGGTCCAGAGAGACAGTCATTTCATGGGAATGCTGAGCCAAAGTGGGCATGGAATCGTGGAATGGTTTGGATTGGAAGTGACCTCAAAGATCATCTCATTCCTCCCTCTGCCCTGGAAGGGGCACCTTCCACTGTCCCAGGCTGCTCCAAGTCCCATCTAGCCTGGCCTTGGACACTTCCAGGGATCCAGGGGCAGCCACAGCTTCTCTGGGCACCCTGCGCCAGGGCCTCCCCACACTCACAGGGAACAATTCCTAATTCCCAATATCCCATCCATCTCTGCCCTCTGGCAGCAGGAAACCATTCCCTCTGTCCTGTCATGTGTATTTTTCCACCGCCATGGGCAGGAGCCTCAGCAGGGAGGTGAGCTGGGGCTTTCTGGGCAGCTGGAGAAGCAGGGAGACCTGCTGGACCTCCCCAGGCCAAGCTGCAGCTCGGATCACATCTCTGGACACTGCCAGCTCCCGGCTCCCTCCGTGCCCGTTGCTGTCCTTGGAGGTGGTGCCCATCAGGCCAGGGCTCTGCACAGTGGTGTACTCACCGCTAATTCATTCCCTGGCTGGTGCCCAGCTCCATCCACTCCTCCATGTCCTGTGTCCGTGCTCTTCCCAGCCTCCTCTCAGCACTCGGAGTGCTGGAGAAGATGTTCTTTCCCAAAGGCACCTTCCCGCAATTCCTGTTTTTTTCTCTTTAACCCTGTAATATCCTGCCCCACACCAGCCTTCTCTACAGGGCAGTCATCCCATTTCTCCAAGGCTTTATTTTCAATCCTGAATCTCTTTGGTACAAGGTCCAGCTGCTAAGGGACCTATATGCCCATGAGGTACGATCCCACCTCCAAATCCTACTTCTTATTTCCAAGCTGACCCCTTTTCTCTTCCAGATCCTGGATGATTTTTCCAGGATTGCCCTTCCTGTGTCTTATTTGTGGCAAATATCTTGAAGTACTTTGTCCTAGCACTGACCCTACAAAACAGGGCTTCTTTAACTGATTCCTAGAGTTAAAGACACCCTCAGGTCTTGTTCTCCTGTATTTTTGGTATTGTTCTTGCTTTGGACACAGTGGTTGAGAATCCAGCCCCCTCCTGCATGGAATGAGCCCTGGTAGGCACAGGCTCATCCCCAAGGAGTGGAAAGGATGGGAGCTGTGGAAGTCCACCAAGATCATCCAGGGCTGGAGCATGGGGCATCTGAGGAGGCATTTTTGGCCTGGAGAGTTAGAAAGGGCTGATCTAATTGTCCAGTTCCCAAAGGGTGTGTGGAATTTAAATGAAGATGGAACAAGACTCTCCTCAGAGATTTGCACTGGGAAGGGCAAGAGTCAATGGCCATGAGTTACAACAAGAGAAATCCAGAAAAGATGCAAGGAAAAACTGTTGTGCCATGAGGATGGTGCAGCCCTTGACAGGGCCCTCAAGAGTGAAGTGCCGGAGCCCACCCTAGGTTGTGGGTGACTCCATGTGGTGGAAGAATCTCTCCTCCAACCCGTGCTTTCTAAAAAAAAGCTCAGTAGTCTCTGTTGTTCGGTCTCAAGGCATTTTATTGCAAGTTATCCAAAAGATTTTCTTCTGGGGCTGCTGTGGTTTGCTCAGAACTCAGGCAGAGGCACACACACACCCTGACATCCTCTCTGACCCCGACTGCTTCTTCTCTCCCAGCCCAGGGCTGCTGCTCTCTTTTATATGGGACATTACGTGTGACATGGTTACAGTTTTCCCCAATGCCTATTACCTATATTAAATGGTGCTTTTCTATCTTTTATATGGTACATTATGTGTTACATGGTTACAGTTTCCCCCAATGCCTATTACCTATATTAAATGGTGCTTTTCTACTCTAAACCAATCTGTGAGTGCCAACATCACCAAGAACATGGAGGTAAGGAAGAAGAAAGAGGGAGGACAGGGCAGGCCCAAATCCCTACATCTTAAAACCTCTGACCCCCATGTACAAAACCAAACCCCCCTGTACAGCACTCAAAAATTCTTCCCTTTACTTTGTGACTACTTCTACTCTAATATCTAAACTTTTGTGACTTCTTGTTCTTCCTGCAAGGTTGGTAAATCATTCCATGGCTCAAACCCAAAATCCCAGCTGTTTCCAGCTGCCTGCCAGGGTCTCAAATGCTTCTGACCTGGGCCCAGAGCATCCAGAAATGTCTGAGGGACATTTTGAGTTCTGACAGTGGAGGAATCTCCATCCCTGAAGATTTCCAAAACCTGACTAACAGGGCTCTGGGCAAAGTGCTTGAGGGTGGGAGGGGGCCTAGACATGAGCAGAGGTCTGGAGTGGAGACCTCCTGAGGGCTTTTTGCACCTAAATTGTTCTAAACTTGTGTGGCAATCAGGGCTATGTATGGTATAGGATGATTTACCACTTAGCTCAGCGCTTTCCCTCAACCAGTAGCAGTCAGTGACTGACAGAGGTTGTCCATAAAACATCTCTGTCCTCAGCCCCATCAGCCAGAGTGGGACCCATCCCACTGAATCCCAGGGATGCTGATGAGGCAGCCAGCCAGGGCTTCTCTGCTTTCCCTCACCAGCCAGAGGTTGGCTACGTTACCTCTTGTTTCCCCTCTAGTCCAAACCCTTCCTGCTCTCTCCATCCACTCCCAACCCTTCCAGGCTGACATTGCTCAATGGCATTACAAAGAAGTGATTCTGTCACTTGTGTTCCCTTCCTGTCCCTCTTCAGGGCCAGAACATTCTTTGGTCTTCCCAAATGGCAGTGCTGGTGTCTTATCTCCAAATATCTGGCTAGACCTGAAAGGTCACCTTTGCTGCTGTTTGGCCTGAGTTGAGCAGTCCTGTGGGAACCTTCTCTGGAGCTGGAGCATTTCTCTTCTCCACTCTCCCGATCCTGAGCAGCCTTCTGGCCCTGCTGAGGGGTTGGCACTGCCACAGGTTGGGCTCCAGCCTGGAAGTGGTCTCCTTCATCTCTGCCAACTCTCCTGGCATCTGTTCTTGTCTTTTGGATCTCTCTGCTTTTTCCTTTGGAACAGCAGTCCTGCCATGTGCTTCACCTTTCTTGCTCATCTTTCCACACCAGCAGCACTTAACTTTCTGAAATTGTGCTTTGCCCTGACACTGACTCGCAGCTGAACTTCAGCAGAGCCAGGTCCTTTTCCCTGTGCGATCCAAGCGCAGTGAGAGTGGCTGTGGGTGAGCCATGGGTGGTGGCCCTGGAGTGCTCTGGCTGGAGGGCACCAGCTCCCGTGGAGGAGATTTCCTGTCTGCTGGTGCAGCACAGCTGGCAGTGCTGGTGAGGAGGAGTCACGGTGTGTCACAATAAGCACAATCACAATTCAGATTTTCAGGCTTTGCTGACACCTTACCCTTCCCAGGCTGAGGGAACTGTGAGAGGAGAAAACTCCAAGGAGACTTTAGAGCCCCTTCCAGTGCCTAGAGGGGTTCCAAAAGAGCTGCAGAGGGACTTGGGACAAGGACACAGAGTGATAGGACAAGGGGGAATGGCTTCCTGCTGCCAGTGACAGGGTTAGAAGGGATATTGGGAAGAAATTGGTGGGGAGACCCTGGCACAGGTTGCCCAGAGAAACTGCGGCTGCCCCTGGATCCCTGGAAGTGTCCAAGGCCAGGTTGGATGGGGCTTGGAGCAACCAGTTGAAGGGAAGATGTCCCTGCCCATGGCATGGGGGGGGGTGGCAGGGGTGGGGAACTGGATGATCTTTTAGGACCTCCTTCCAACTCAAGCCATTCCATGACTCTATGTTCCCTAACCACTCTCTTCTCCCACGTGCAATGTTGCACCACCTCCGATTATTAATCCACATTTTGAGGGTGTCAGACCCATTTCTGCAGCTTTTCTCCTGCCCACCCAGGAGCTCTGAACTGTTACCTGCTCATGGTGGAACCTTGGCGAACACTCAGGTCCCATCCGCCCCTTCAGGGGATGGTGCAAAATGTACTTCGGCAGATTTTAACCAAACAACTCTCCAGCCTTTGATCCCTGTATCCAAATCACTGCCAAAACCCTGTCCCTGCCCTCACTGAGGGCGCGCTATCACCCAGCTTTTCTCAGAGCATTTCCATCTCGCTGCTGGGAGCACAAGCTCTGCCCCAGCCAAGATCTGGATTGCACAACCCATCCTTCTCTTTCTGTTTGTTTTGCTCAAAATGAAGGGGAAAAATCGTTTGGGAACATGGCTTGTGTAGATGTGAACGGGTCAGAAAGGCTGGAGATCACGGCAAAGAGGAGATGTGGGCTGGAGGTACAGGCGAGCTGGGAATCCAGCGGTGGGACAGCACGGAAAAACTGCTCTGTCCTGCCCCCGTTCCAGGTTCCGTGTCACACACATCGGGAAGAAGCCGTCGGTGCAGGAGCAGCAGGACGGTGTCCTGCCCGCCGGCAGCCGGGAGCCGAGCACGGAGGAGCTGGAGCGCAGCAGCGAGATGCTCCAGCGGGAGCGGGCTCTCAACGGGACTGTCCCCACGGCCGGCCTGCAGAACGGAGCCATCCCGACGGGCACGCAGAGTGGCAGGAGTGCGGAGCAGAGCCTGTCCGCCAGCCCAGCCGCCAACACACCGGCCAGCTCCGGCAGCCGCGACAGCCGGCGGGCGACCGCGGGGCCTGGCACGGCACAGTCCGGCCCGGTGGGGCCCGGCCCGGCACGGTCTGGCCCGGTGGGGCCTGGCCCGGCACAGTCCGGCCCGGTGGGGCCCCTGCAGGATGCTGGCTCTGCTCCCGGGAGCTCGAGCCGCCAGCGAAGGCTCATGAGCATGCCGGCGCTGGGAGCGTCGAGTCCCAACATCCCAGCAGAGCTGGCGAGGGAAGGAGCTGGCGTCTGCCTGGAGGAGATGGGACTGGCGTCGGCGGATGAAGTGTCGGATATTCACGGGAGCCTGAGTCTGCAGGAACAGGCCGATGAGCTGGGCAGAGACGACAGCAGCAGGAAACAGTCCGGAGGGGAGGATGGGAAGCAGCAGGTACGTTCCTCTTCTTCCCGATCCACCAGGTGGTCCCCTGGGCTGGAGGGAAATTGCTTTTCCCCGCTCATTTTCCAATGTCTGAGGCAGTGGAGTGACTGTGACATGTCCCACTGTGCTTCAGCGGCAGCGGGAGGTGCTGCAGACCTGCTGCTGGTTCCCCTTGGCAAGGGACTCCTTTTCCTTTGTGGTTGAGCTCTTGGGGACATCCACTGGGATTTTGACCTGGGAGAGCTCCACTGCTGCACGTGGTGTCCCCAAAACAGTATCCTCAACAGGGCCCAGTGTGGCCAGTAAGGAACAGGCAGGGGCAGATTTCTCCAGGAGCCTTTCTTACCTCGAAGGCCGGGAAATGGCAAAGCCAAGTGGACATTTCTTGGCTGTTTTGCCCTGCTCCTGAAGAGCTGTGCTCAGAGAGGAGGAAAGCCCACCCTGCCTGGAGATCCCTGCTATGTCCCAATATCCCACCCAACCACCATGCTGGAGGGGTTAGGAAGCTCCAGGGGATTTTCTCCCTGGAATTGCCTCTGTGCTGTTACCAGTGAGCAAATGAGGCTGCTGGTGGTGGTTCAGACACCCAGAATTTCACTCACTTGTGGTTCTGCAGCTGGGAAAAGGTGATTTTCCTGGAAGGGGGCTGGGAAACACCCCCCATTGTAGTGTCAGAAGCTCCAGGAGCTGGGCCTTGACTTTCCTTACAAAACCAGACCAGAGCACACGTGGCAAAGCCCTTGGAAGAAAAAGGAAGCCAAATGCCTGGGTAAAATTCCTGGCATGCTTCAAAGCCATGGAGATCCCCTGGGGCTGGTTCTGCACATGCCAGCAGTCCTTGGCAGGGGGTGGGATGGGGCAGGACTGGGTCAGCACGGGAGAGGCCTTGGAAAGGTGCCTGGCTGGATGCTGGTTAAGGACAAAGCAGGATCCCACTGTTTCCCTCTTTGCTTTCTGGTGACCAGGCTGGAAGGTTTGAGCTGTTTCATGGGGAAGGGCAGCAGGGCAGGACAATCTGATGGGCTGCATCCCTTCCCCAGAGACCTGGCGAGGTGGTGACAGAACCTCCAGTGGCCCACTAAGCCTTGGGAATCCCTTTGATCCCTGGGGAAGCAGTTAGGTGCAGGGCAAGCCCAGGCACATGGCGATGTCTGCCCCCTCTGCAGTGCCAGGCTCTTGCCCTGGCTGCTGCCCGTGGTGCTGGGGTGCTGCAGGACACAGGGTCCCAGGAGAACGGTGACAGGACATCCCAGGGATGTTTGTCCCCAAGCCCTGGTGCCACTTGGACCCTCCCCCGTGCCCTCAGTCGCAGTCAGAGCCAGCACGAGGGAGGTTGGCTGCTGCTCCTCACGTCCTGCAGGTGGTGGGGAAGGGCAGAGATGGTGCCTGGGCTGTAGTCGCTCCTGGAGACTCAGTGCAGTTCTGCCCCTTGGGTCACTGCTGTGGCCAAGGGAGAGCCCCAGTCCAGCCCCTGGGAGCACTGACATCCCTCCTCCATCCCACAGGAGCCCAGTGCCACGGAGCAGGACCGTGTGTGACGTGAGTGCTCGTCCCCTGCCCCTGGGACAATGTGTGGGGGGGTGGGAGGGCACTCAGTGTCCCTGCCCTGGTGGGTCTCACCTTGGTGCTGCAGATGGAGACAGGGCGAGCTCTTTCTCCAGGGGGTCGGGATGTGCTTGGCCCCCTGGAGAAAGACTCTGGGAAGTCCCATTTGCGGGTGGTGGGGAGGTGGCATGGCTGTGGGGACAAGCCCTGTCCTGCCTCTCTCCCCCAGCTCCTCTCCGCTCCCGGCTGGAGCGTGCACGGGAGGCGCGCAGCCCCCGGACCCCTCGGGGCTGGGGGCTCTGCCGTGGGGCGGCCGCGGGGCAGCCGTGCCCGGCCCCGGGTGGGCAGCTACGCGCTTGGCATGGCCGGAGCGACGCGCCGGCGTCACCGACAACCGCGCTCGGCGCCAGCCTTCATCCCATTGGCAATAGGTACCCGAGAACCACCCACCGCACCCTCCCCGGAGACCCCTGAGGGACCCTCGGGCCTGGCAGGGGTGGGACAGCACCCAGAGCCCGCTGCCCCCGCGGCCCCCCAGCCCCGGGGGAAGGATCAGAGGGGGCCGCGGCGAGGGGCAGGGATGGAGGCAGCGGCTTGAGCCCCCCCCGGGGCGGTGGGGAGCACCCCCCACCCACCCGGCACGTTCAGCACAGAGCACAGCCCCCCGGGCACCCCTGCCACGCAGAGCGGGCACAGGCACAAACCCTGCACCGGCAGGTCCCTGGGACATGCTGGCGGGGAGAGGAGCTCCCAGCCCCATCCCGGGACAGGAGGGGCCGGAGCCCGGCCCCGGGGGCAGGATGGCCCCGGGCCAGGCCAGCGGGCAGCCCCGGGGCCGCGCGAGCTTCGGTGTGTAACGCCCTGTACATAGACGAGCTACAACCATTAAAGCTGCTGAACCCCTTGCCAGGGCCAGCGGGATTTATTGATTTATTGGGAACAGCCCCCCCACGCCCGCTCCTGCCTGTGGGGAGGTGCTGTGGGGGCTGGCAGGGTCCAGAGATGAGCCCCCCAGGAACCAGGGCTGGGAGTGCACGGGTGATGCCAGGCAGGACGGGCAGAGGCAGGAGGGGGGTGAGATGGGGCCTGGATGTGGCACTGGACACCCCAAAAAAGGGGCTCTGTGGGGTGCTGTACTGGGATGCAGGACCACTCTGCAAGCAGCACTGGGCAGGATGCAGCCCCTGGAGAGACCAGCTCAGGGCATGGGACAGCTCCAGCCCCTGCTGCTGGGACAGCAGCCTGTGGTGGTTTGCTTGGGCAAAGCTTTTTGGGGGACGGGGGGCTGGGGGGACCCACAGGGTCAGCTGAAGTGAAGCTCGGGGTCGGGCTCGGGGGCTCTGCCGGGCGGCGGGGGCGGCGCACGGAGCTGCAGAGAGGGAGAGGAGAGGGAAAGGGAGAGGGAGAGAAGTGGTGCCTACATGCTGAGGCCACTCATCCCCCTTCTGACCCCCCAAAACACATGGGAGGCTCCATTACAGAAAGGCTGGGGCAGGTTCTGGGGTCACAGCATCCCTGTGGGGACTTACCGGCCGCAGGCGCGTGGCTGCCAGGTCTGGAGAACTCTGCCCGCTGCCCGTGCCATCCTGCCGGCAACCTGGGAGGGCCCAGCAGCTCAGCCTGGCTTCCCGGGCTCCCCCAGCCCCCTCCCAGTTTCCCCAGCACTCACCTCCCAGCGCCGTCTCAGGAGCAGGGCTGGGCACCAGGCTGGCCCCGGGCGCGAGGCCAGGAGGGGAGAAGGGTGGAGGGGATGGTGATGGCAGCTCCTGGGAAGACACAGCCAAGAGTTATGGGCATGGTGGGAAGGGGGTCTTCACCTCAGCACTCGTGGAAGTGCCAGGATGACACAACAACCCTCCTGCCACCAACCTGCCCGGCTGCCTCCCGGGCCCCGGTGAGCTCCTCCACCACCAAGGAGGGGAAGACGCCGACGCGGCCGTCGAAGTCGCCGGTCCAGAAGCCATCGTCCACCTCGCCGGCGGCGCGGGGCAGCACCCGGATGATGGCCCCCTCGGGGAAACTCAGCTCCTCGGGGCTCTGCCCCTCGTAGTCGTACAGGGCTCGCACCAGCCAGGCTGTGGGGTGGGCGGGGAGGGGGCTCAGCACCCACCCTTTGGATCCTTCCCCCCTCCCTGGGGTGGGGGTGATGCCCAGCACCCACCTCCAGGCTCCAGCACCAGTTCTGCAGCCATGATGCTGGAGAGCTGGCGCTGCAAGGCAGAGGGGCCTGGGGGGCCAAGCCCAGCCCCCAAGTCACACCCCACGGACAGCAGATACTTTTCGGGGACGTAGCCGACCTGCCCAGCCTTGTTCCGAGCCTGAGGAAGCAGAAACCACGTGAACATCCCAGGCTCCAGAGTGGGGCCAGCCTGGGGACCTCCAAAAGGTGTCCTCCAGTATAGAGGGGGGCTCAGCCTGCTCCCACCTTCACCCACTCCTCTGCGTCCCCATCCTCGATGATCTCCAGCTCCTCGCCCTGGCTGATGGACAGCTCATCCGCCTGGCAGCCCTGCAGGAGATGGGGACAAAGTGGCAGAGAGGCTGAGGTGCCATCCCTGGGCAGGCAGGGTGAGGCCGGGCAGGCAGGGCCATACCTGGTAGCCAAAGATCACCCGGCAGGTGTAGGGGTAGGAGCGAGCAGCAGGCCCAGGCTCATCGTCCTCATCCGGCTCATCACTGTCCTCGTAGTCATCGAACTCGCCCGGGTCCAGCCCCGTGGGGGTCTCCTCGCCTGTCCCCACCATGGCCCCGGCCAGCCAGGCGTCCACGTCCAGCCCTGCTGCCCGCAGCAGAGCCAGCCGTGCCTCGGCCTTCACTCGGCTCACCTGGGGACACCACCCATTGTCACAGTCCCCAGGATATCACGGGTGGTGTCCCAACCCCATCGCCCCCATCCCCAGGCGTGGCGGCATCCCCAGCATCCCAGCCACCACCCCTCCCTGTCCCTACATCCCTCACCATGGGGGTGACAGACCTCGATGCCACCCCAAGCTCCCACCTCTGCCTTACGGATGTTTTCCCTCACTTCCTCCATCTGCCGCTCCACAGCCGCCGCCTCCGCCTCCAGCCCCTGCTGCCGCCTGGCCTCCAGCCGCTGCAGCACCTGGGTGGGCACCCACAGCTCAGAGGGTGGTGGCAGCTGGTGAGGGGCTGCAAAAGCCCCTCCCTGAACCCCCTGGTGCTCTGTGGGGAAGGACAACACCCACCTCCTCGCTGTGTGCCCTGTTCTTACGCTCCCGGGCCACCCGCGTGGCCCAGCGCCGCGCCTCTTTCTCCAGGCTGGCCCCATCGTCTGCTGGTGGCAGCAGGCACACCTAGGCAGGGACACGGGGGTGACAAGGGGGTGGCTGTGCAGACCCCCACCTTGCTGTAATGACCCCCTCCACTTACCTCCTCCACCCCGGCGAGCTGGAAGCGCTGCTCGGGCGCCAGGGAGAAGGCGGGGTGGTCCTGCAGGAAGAGGAGCAGGTCCTGCTCCCGGCACACCTGCAGCAGGGGAGCAGTGTGGGGTGGGGGGCTCACCTGTGCCCTCGTGTCCCACCCAGCTCAGGAACAGCCCCATTACCCGTGCAGATGCCTCCACAATGCCCTGGAACCAGTCGCGGGTGGCCCGGCAGGTCTCCACCTCCGTCCGGCTGGTGGCCGACAAGTGCTCCCGGAGCCGCTCATAGAGGTCTCCATCCAGTGCCTGGGGAAAGCAGGAAACCCCCTCAGCACTGCCACATCCCCCCACTGGAGCGTCCCTGAGCCCCCAGGGCAGCCAGCCCTGACCCTGTGCCAGCAATGGGGAGATGCTCCTTGTGGGACTCCGTGGAAGGGGCACGGGGGGTCTGGGCATCTCCTACCTGCATGGCTGCAGGCAGCTCCACACGCTGGTAGTGCTCCAGGTGGGCAGAGGCAGACACCAGGGCGAAGCTGTACTCATTCTGCACCCCTGCCAGCTGCCTCGAGTGCTCGGCCAGCCGTGCTGAGAACTGTGGGGATGTGGGCAGTGAGGCTTGGCGATGGTGCCCCGCGTCCCCCTGTATCCACCCAGGTGGGTACCCTGCCAACCCCCGCGCCACCGACCTTGGCACTGAGCTTTTGCAGGCTGGCCTTGGTGTGAAATATCCGCCGGTCGCTCCTGCGGAGGCTGGGGAGGGTGGGAGGGGGGTGTGAGACCACCCCGCAGCCACGGCAGCCCCCGGCCCCGTGCCCCCCACTCACCGTGCCTCCACATCGGCCGCCTTGTCCTTGGCCACCTCGCTGCTGCGCTGGAGGTGGCTGAACTGCTTCTTCGCCTTGTCCAGCTCCTTCACCGTCTCCAGCAGCTCCACCTGCGCCTTCTGCAGCCTCTCGATGCCCTGCGGGGAGCGTCAGCTGTGGGGGACAGCTGTCCCCACCGCCCGGGCCCAGGGGACATGTCCTTGCCCCGGTACCTTCTTGAGCGTCCTCTCCTTGGAGAGGCGGGCGCTGCGGGCGGCCTCGGCGGCCAGGGCGCGGTAGCTCTCGGAGGCGGTGACACGGACCTGCCCGGCGTGTGCCGTCCCCTCGATGACGCCTTTCCAGACAGCGGCCACGCTCCTGTGGGCACAGGGTTAACACAGGGCCGGGCACTCCCTGCCCTGTGACAGCTTTTGGGGATGCCCAGCAGGACCGCCAGCACCCCCAGTCCCAGCAGGGCCCTGGAATTGGGGACATCCCGCCCACAGCTGTCCTGGTGACACCCAAATCCTGGTTGGCATTAAGCATCTCCAAGTGGGGATGCATATGGGCAGGCATAGCCAGCCCCAGCTGCTTGTCCCCAGCCCTGTCCCCGTCCCCAGCCCACCTGGAGTCGCCAGCCTCGCCACGGCCCCGCTGCCAGTCTCTCTTCACAAACTGGCTGGCCAGCCTCTGCAGCGCCTGCAGACAGACCCGGCATCACCGGCACCGCCCGACCCTGCACCCACCGCCCCCCTCAGGGCCCAAAACTGGGCTGCCCCACCCCGGCTGCCCACCCCATGGACCTGGGGACACACACGTGGCCCCCCAGAGCACAGACATCCCCGTGGCTCGGTGTCAGCAGGATTCCCATCGTGCTCCCCATGACAAAGCCTTTCTGGGGGCAGCCACCTCAACAAAAGGACCACCCCCCGCTGCGACTTTTGGGACAGAGCACCTGCAAGGGGACATCAGTGAGGGACACTGGCTACAGAGAGAGAGTAGAGGAGCCCCAGCAAAGCCAAGCACAGCAAGACCCCAACCCTGGGGAAAAGGATGGTCACCCCCAGCCTGGGGGGTGTGAGGGAGATGAATGACACAGTGACCAGCTGCAGGAAGGGGGGACACAATTCTGCTGCAATATATGCCCAAGGGACACTGCAGGGACATCTCACATCAAAACCAAACTGACATTTCAGAGCAGCGCCCTGCGATGACCCAGCAGACAGCAGAGTCCAGCAGTTTCCTCCCGCCACAAGGTTTTCCCTCCAGGCTCCCAAAACACCCAAGGTTTGGCCATGCTGAGCTCAGCAGAGTCCCCAGCGGGTGCTGAACGTGGCCAGGGTCCTCCCGGCAGGATGAGCCATCTGCCACCACCCTCCGGGGCCGGCACGGAGCAGCCACGCTCCGGTAATTTCCGAGGCTGCCCTCCGCCGGCATGGGGCCGTGCCCAGTTCCTGCCCCAGGCAGGCAGGGTGGGGCCTGGGCCCCCTCAGGGTGATCCCAAATCCCCTGGCAGATCCTTACCTGCCCGTACTCCCTGTCAATGGTGGCCCTCTGCTTGCTGTAGGACCTGGGGGGAGAGGGGACACGAGAGGACACACAGAGAGGGGCAGGGATGGGATCCCTCCCATCGCCTGCTGCCACCATCCCCTGCCACCATCTGTCCCCATCAGGCCACCCCAGGGGGTGATGGAGCCCATGACCTCGAGGTGACAGGCTCAAGGTGAGCCGTGCCCGCTCCCTGGCCCACCCGTGCCCGGCCTCAGCTTGGGGAACACGCACACAGACGTGGGACGAGCTGCTTCATCTCCGCCTGGGCACACGCACACACGGGATGAGCTGCCCGCTCTCAGCTTGACCCGAGCGTCACCTGTGCGGGCCCTACCTGATGTCCTCCAGCAGCTCGGCGTCCCGCTGCTGTTTGCTCTGCAGGCCCGACAGCTGCTCCAGGAGATGGACCCGCAGCTCCTGGGTGAGCTTCACCTGCGGCAAGGTCCCGCTCAGCCCCGGCGGGCACGGGGCGCGGGGACGCGCTGTCCGCCCTGCCGGGACCCGCTGCCCACCCGCCCCCACTCCTGAGTGCCACCCAGCCGCGGCCTCGCCTCCCCAGCCCCGGGAGGCTGCGCCGGGGGCGAGTCTCGGTCACGGCTGCAGGACACGGCGGCGAGGGAGGACGCGGCCCCGGTGACCCGCCCCGCGGCCCGGCGCGGCCCGGCCTGGCCCGGCCCGGCGCTCACCTTGCGCGGCGGCGGCTGCATCGCTGCGCTGGCCCGGTGCCGGCGCCGAGCCCGATCCCGGCGCCGGTCCCCGACCGCCGCCGCCCCGGCCCGCGTGTGCCCAGCCCGGAACTGCCGGGCGGCCTCGCCCCGCCCACAGACCCGCCCACCACAGACCCGCCCACCACAGACCCCGCCCACAACACACAACCCAGACACCGCCCCACAGACCCCGCCCACCACAGACCCCGCCCACAACACACAACCCAGACACCGCCCCACAGACCCCGCCCACCACAGACCCCGCCCACAACACACAACCCAGACACCGCCCCACAGACCCGCCCACCACAGACCCCGCCCACAACACACAACCCAGACACCGCCCACCACAGACCCCGCCCACAACACACAACCCAGACACCGCCCACCACAGACCCCGCCCACAACACACAACCCAGACACCGCCCCACAGACCCCGCCCACCACAGACCCCGCCCACCACAGACCCCGCCCACAACACACAACCCAGACACCGCCCCACAGACCACGCCCACCACAGACCCCGCCCCGCCGCTGCCCTGCCCCTCAGGCCCCGCCCACTCTCACGGACGGACACGCCTCAGGCCCCGCCCATTAACCCCGCCCTCTGCCCCGCCCCTTTGTGACGCACAGGGAGCCCCGCCCAGCGCGCCCAGCGCGCCCCGCCCCTCGGGGCTGCAGCGCCGCCTGGCGGTCGGTGGTGCGCGTGTGCGCGGGGCGATGCGACACGGGGACAGGGGACAGGGGACACGGGGATATGAGAGAGAGGGACATGGGACACGGGGATAGGAGAGAGAGGGACATGGGGACACGGGGATATGAGAGAGAGGGACACGGGACACGGGGATAGGAGAGAGAGGGACATGGGGACATGGGGATATGAGAGAGAGAGATATGGGGACACGGGGATATGAGAGAGAGGGACACGGGACACGGGGATAGGAGAGAGAGGGACATGGGGACACGGGGATATGAGAGAGAGGGACATGGGGACACAGGGATAGGAGAGAGAGGGACACGGGACACGGGGTTATGAGAGAGAGGGACATGGGGACACAGGGATATGAGAGAGGGATATGGGACACGGGGATATGAGAGAGAGGGACACGGGACACGGGGATATGAGAGAGAGGGACATGGGGACACAGAGATATGAGAGAGAGGGACATGGGGACACGGGGATATGAGAGAGAGGGACACGGGACACGGGGATATGAGAGAGAGGGACACGGGGACATGGGGATATGAGAGGGACATGTGGACACGGGGATATGAGAGAGAGGGACATGGGGACACAGAGATATGAGAGAGAGGGACACGGGGACACGGGGATATGAGAGAGAGGGACACGGGGACATGGGGATATGAGAGGGACATGTGGACACGGGGATATGAGAGAGAGGGACATGGGGACACAGAGATATGAGAGAGAGGGACACGGGGACACGGGGATATGAGAGAGGGATATGGGGACACCGGGATATGAGAGAGAGGGACACGGGACACGGGGATATGAGAGAGAGGGACATGGGGACACAGGGATATGAGAGAGGGATATGGGGACACCGGGATATGAGAGAGAGGGACACGGGACACGGGGATATGAGAGGGATATGGGGACACAGGGATATGAGAGAGGGATATGGGGACATGGGGATATGGGAGAGAGGGACATGGGGACACGGGGATATGAGAGAGGGATATGGGGACACGGGGATATGAGAGAGAGGGACATGGTGACATGGGGATGTGGGAAGACAGGGACATGTGACAGGGATATGTGACACAGGGACATGGGGATGTATAGGTGGGGAGACAGGGACATGAGAACACATGAGAGGCAGGGACATGCAGACATGAGGACGTGGGAGACAGGGACATGGGGACACAGGGATATGTGACATAGTGACGTGGGGACATGGGAGATGGGGACACGGGGACATGAGAAGACAGGAACGTGGGGACACAGGGATATGTGACACAGGGACGTGGGGACATGTACATGCAAGGAGACAGGAAGACAGGGACATACATGGGAACACAGGGATATGAGAGATGGGGATGTGTGGGCACAGGATCACAGGGACATGGGGTGATGGGCAGCACTGTGCTTGGGCAGGGGGACACGGGGACATGGGGACATGGGGACATGGGGAGTGCTGGGGCACACAGCACTGGGATCACTGGGGACCAAGTCCTTGTGCATGAGGACACACAGGACACTGGTCCCAGGATGTGGTGACACATGGGGTGCTGGGGGACTGGTCCTGGGATGTGGGGACATGTGGGACACTGAGGGGACAGCCCCCAGCGCAGGGACGTGTGGGGTCCCACATCACATGGATGACACAGAGCCCCTGGCTTGGCAGGACCCTGCCATGGGGACATGAACACAGAGCTGAGCAGTGGCATTCAGTGGAGGCCACCTGGAATCATGAGGGGCCCCCAGCCAGTCCCCGTCTGCTCCCTCCCAACCCTCTCCCCTCCCCTTCTTGGCTCACTTCTCCTTCTGTCTGGATTTCTCTCTGTGTTTCCTGCACATCTCGTGCCTGCCCTCACTGTCCCCTTCTTTCTGTTCCCATGGCATTTCTGGGGTTGGCTGCACATGTCTGGGTCCCCCTGGGGTGTGACAATGCACGAGGATGGGCTGGGGATGTGTCTCTGGCTCTGTTATTTCCCTTCTTAGCTGGAAAAAGAGACCAGAGGTCACCCAGCCACCCACTTTGGTGACAAGAATGGAACAATGCAGGGTGGCCCCATCTACGCTGTGACACCAGCTCATCAGCCTGACCCCACTGATGGATCCTGGGCATGTCTGGCCTGGCAGGGCAGGACAGGCAGGATGCCCAGTGCCCCGGAGCGCTGCAGTGGGGCAGGGCCACATGTCACCAGGCTGGGGACCCGCCGCCACCTTCCTGTCCCACACACGGGGCACAGACAGCTCCATCGTCCCGCCGTGTCTCCTGCCTGCCTCCGGCTGCCTCTTGCCCACTTCCTCCTCGCCATGGCATGCGGCTGTGTGACGGCAGCTGGAAATTTCCCCCCTCGATGGTGTGACCCAGATGCTCGCTGTGGTGACTGTCAGTGACCCCACGCCTCTGTCTGGCTGCCACGCCGCAGGGATGTGGGCAGGACACCAGTGTGACGTACAAAGGGGGGTGTCAGCGGGGAAAGGGACGGGTGACAGCCCCACCGTGTCAGCAGCCCTGTGCCATTTGTGCAGACCCGGCTGGCACGGCGGCCGCTCCGCAGAGATGTCCCGGCGGGGGCTGTCACCTTCTGCTGCTGCCTGTGTCACCCTCCTGCTCAGCTGGGCCTGGCTTGGCTCTGCCACCCAGCCCTCCTCAGGTAAGTGCCCTGGTGGGTCTGGGGGTGATGGGGTAGGGCAGGGACACCTCACTGGGACACCCCAACATCACATCCCATGATGTCCAGAGGAGGCAACGAGGCTGGTGAGGGGCTTGGAACACAAGGGAACGTCTGAGGGAGTTGGGGTTGTTTAGCCTGGAGAAGAGGAGGCTCAGAGGTGACCTCATTGCTCGCTACAGCTCCTGAAGGGAGGCTGCAGACAGGTGGGGGTCGATCTCTTCCACTGGGCAGCAACTGGCAGAACAAGAGGGCACAGCCTCAGCTATGTCAGGGAAGGTTTAGGTTGGGTATTAGGAAAACAATTTTCACTGAAAGAATTATAAAATACTGGAATTGTCTTCTTAGGGAGGTGGTGGAATCACCATCTCTGGATGTGTTTAAAAAAAGACTGGATTTGGCACTTGGTGCTATGGTCTAGTTGTGGTGTTAGGGCATAGGTTGGACTTGCTGATCTTAGAGGTCTCTTCAAAGCTCATGATTCTGATATTCTGTGATTCTGTGACACTTGGAGGCAATGGCTAGGTGACATGGGGAGAGTTCAGGGCCCTGCTCTGCTGCCTTCCCTCAGTGTCCACACTGGGAATCTGAGTGAAGACCTGAAACCCAGCCAGCATTTTGCCTTTTGGCAGCAAAATTCAGACTACTGCTCTGGTAACCTGGATTTTCCATCCCCAGGATGCAGAGAGGGGGTGTGGGAGATGTGTTGGATGTAACCAAAGCCCCCTGGGGTAGGGTGTTCTGGGGACCATCAGGATAGAAATTCTGCAGCTGGGGTTGATGTGCATAGCTTGCCTGGTTTTTTCTTTGAGCAAGCCAGAAAAGGGATTTGATCCTGGGTTGTTTCTCTGGTGTCCTGGTGTCTTCCTGTTATTCACTTTAGTTCTTTGCACACAATGAAAAACCCCTGACCACAGGAAGATGAGGAGATGTCTCTGGCTGTGGTGGGGAGCTGAGCTGGGGACATGGCTGGGACTATTCCAACCCCGTGCTGCCCTCCTGATCCCGCTGTGCCGGGCTGGGTGGGACAAGGGACATCAGCAGCACCAGGGATGTGGGAGCAGAGCCTGTCCGGGCTCAGAGCAGGGCACTGCTGCGCTGATGCCTGGCACAGGATGGGTCACAGCTCTGCAGGGTCAGGGCAGCAGGGCGCTGGGGGCTCCCCTGATGTGGGACAGGGAGATGCCACCTCCTGTGGTCACACTGCGGGGAGGGGTGACAGCTCCTGCCCTCGGCTGAGCCCAATACCTTGTGTCCCCTTGTGTCCCTGCAGCGCCCAACAAGAAAGGGCGAGCCCTGGTCCCCCTCACTCCCCAGGAGAAGAACATGTGCTCCCAGGCCTCTGAGGAAGATTTTCTCAACAGCACCCTCAGCACCCGCCTCCTGCCTGCCCTCTACTCCATGGTGCTGCTGGTGGGGCTGCCAGCCAACGCTCTGGCCTGCTGGGTCCTGGCCACCAACTTCAGGAGATGCTCCAGCACCATCTTCCTGCTCAACCTGGCTGGGGCTGACCTGCTCTTTGTCCTCCTGCTGCCCTTCAAGATCTCCTACCACCTCCTGGGCAATCACTGGCCCTTTGGGGACTACCTGTGCCGCACCATGGTGGCCTTCTTCTATGGGAACATGTACTGCTCCATCCTCTTCCTCACCTGCATCGGCCTGGAGCGCTACATCTCTGTGGCACACCCGTTCCTGTGGAAGGGCTCCAGCTGGACAAGAGGCAAAGTGGGCATCTGTGTGGGCATCTGGCTGCTGGTGGGGCTGGGCATGAGCCCTCTGCTTTTGCGCTCCCACACACACAATATCTCCAGCCTGAACATCACGACGTGCCACGATGTGCTAGAAAAGGAAACCCAAAGGTTCTTTGGTTACTATTTCCTGTCCCTGGTGGGGCTGGGCTTTGGCCTGCCCTTCGTGCTCATGATCATCTCCTACAGCTGCATCCTGGCGCGGCTGCTGGCCAAGGGAGGGAGCCACGGGCAGGTGGTGCGTGTCCTGGCCCTGGTCCTCCTGGTCTTCATCCTCTGCTTCACGCCCAGCAACGTGATGCTCTTCATCCACTACATGCTGGAGCCCACGGGGTGCAACAACGGCACCTACATCTCCTACGCCCTGGTCCTGGTGCTCAGCGCCTGCAACAACTGCTTTGATCCCTTCATCTACTTCTATGTCTCCCGGGATTTTCGGGCCTGGGTCCGGGATGCGGGAGGCTGCTGCCTGCTCGAGACCTCCTCGGTGAAGTCCACGGAGAAAACAGCCCTGCCCCTGAGGTCCAGTGGGCAGAGCCAGGGCTGCCAAGATGTGTCCTCCTGCTCCGGGGATGGGGGAGCCTGAAGCGTGCCCACACGAAGGGCTGGCAACAGACTTGGGCAAAAAATCCCACCTGGGTCTGAGGTTCACAAGGATTTTGCCTCAGTTTTGTCCCCCTGATGACATCAGCGCTGCCCAATCCCATGGGACCCTCAGCTGGGTGCCTGGCACCCCGATCTCCCCACCTGCCAGACCCTGGCATCCCTCAGCGCTCCTCCTGCAGTGACCAAACCCTCCAGAGTACAAATAAACCTTTATTTCTCACTGTTGGTGGCAGGAATAGGTACAAACACCCTCACCAAGGAGGGGCTGCCCTCCATCGCCAGGACTACACGCCAGGCACACACGGCCAGCCCTGCTCCTGCTGCTCCCCTTTCCCCCAAAAATACGCCACAGTGGATGCAAGAAGGGAAGGGGGGATGGCTTGGGTGTCCTGGCCCTGCCCCGCAGGCCCAGTGCTGGAGAGGGGACACGCTGTGATCCCCCGTGCTGGCAGGCACCCCATGGCCCCTGCCTGGCACAGTGCTGTGCTGCCAACACATGTGGGCACCACCTTCCTGCTTTTGTTTTCTGCTTTACTCACGTCCCTCGGTGCTGGGCTCGATGAGGAAGTGCCACTCATGAGCCAAGCACGGGTGGCAGCAGTCCCAGCCCTCCCACGAGGGGGTACCATGGCCCAGCATCCTGGTCACCGCTTGTCCCTTTGGCTCCCGATCCCAGCCTGGCTCTGGGATGAGGAGGAGGAGCAGGGTGGGGGCTCCACGACGTGGCAGTGTGGGGTACCCCTCATCTCTGCCACTGGGGTACCCACCATCGCTGCCACCGGGCACGACTTGACCCCCAGGTCGGTGGCCACCCCTTTGGCACAGCGGTCACGTCACCGGCTGGCCAGGCCCCGGGGGTTGGCCATCGCTCTTCCTGAGGATGACACTGCTGAGCTCCTGCATCAGTTTGTCACTGATGGGTGAGGGAGGCTGCAAGCTCCTCTTCTTGGGCAGCTCCAGGGAGGTCTCTGCTGTGGGGCTGCTCCCCAGTGTGGCTGCCTGCTCCCAGTCCCTGCCCAGCACCAGGGAAGGCTCCACGTTCCTCTCCAGAGAGGACGTTTTGGTGGGTCTGAGCCCTGGGTTTGGAGCTTTGTTGCTCTCCAGGTTCAAGCCCCTTTCGAGGGACACGGCTTTGGTGACAGAGGGACCTGTCACCCTGTGTGCTGGGCTGGCGGGCAGCGAGGAGCACAGGGCGGTGGCTGGGGGCTCCTCGGGGAACGGGGATGGCTTCTTGGACCTGTCCACGGGGGGCACGGCCACCAGCTCTGCCAGCAGCCCCTGCCCCAGGTCCAGCGCCGCCAGCTCGGGGAAGTTCCCCACTTCCTCATAGACGGGGTCAGTGTCTGCCTCCTTCTCCCGCTGCTCCTCCAGGGAGTCCTGGTGGATCTTCATGGGCTGGGGAGGGCAGGGGGCAGGGTGAGGGGCACTGCCCACACAGCTCAGCTGTGCCCCTCTGTCCCCCCTCACCCTGCCCTCCCTGCACTGCCTGGGGAACCCTGTCCCTCACCATGGGGCCGATACCTGCAGGGGACCTGCCCTCCACCAGCTCCCTCGGCTCAGGCACTGCTGCTCTTTCTTCCCCATGGTGAGGAAGGGGGAGTTTGGTCCCTGCCTGGGCATGGTCCATGCCACCAGCGCAGCACCCCTTGGCAGAGCGTTCTGGGGTGCGGCGGGCAGGTGGTTGCCATGTAGAGCACAAAGCCAGGAGAAATGAGGTCCAGCCCAGTGGCCTTTTTGGAAATAACCTGACGACAAGGCACACCTAAACCTCTTTTCTCACATTTCTTCCATTGATACCCTATGGGCAACATGTGTGAGATGAGAGAGGCTCTGGGAACTGGGCTGGACTGGCGTGCTCTTGCTTGCCCACACTGGGACCATGCAGGGACCCCCATATCCAGGTGGGGAACGCGCAGAGCAGTGGGCACCCCCTTGTCTGCCCCACAAGGTGGGCACATCTCCGAGCGCCCGTGGGATGCTGCAGGTGAGCCCTGGCACAGTGCAAAGCCAGCAGCGGGTGCTCCAGGTGCGCAGGTACTTACAAAGAACATGGACAAAGTCCTTCGCGTGTGCAGGCGGCGCTAGAAACAGAGGAGACGGACAGGGGTGAGCACGGAGAGCACGGAGCAGGGCCACGGCTGCTGGGCAGGCAGGGGAGGGCAGAGGGTGCAGGAGCCTGCAGGCACGGAGAGCTGCCACGGACACGGGCACGGACACGAGCGTGGCACACAGCACACACAGCACCCTTTGGTGCGCCCGCCGCTGCACCCTGCAGTGGGCATGGGGTCTTGGGGCGGGTACAAGGACCAGGATGGTGCAGGAGCACCTGTGGGCAGGAGGAGCTGCAGGGGCTTTACCAGGGTTTGGTTGGCAGAGAGCATGGTGGCGTCAGTGCTGTCCCCGTGCAGGGGCACCAGTGGCATCGTCCCGAATTTCTGCTTGGCCAGGTCGGAGGAGGAGCGCCGGCGCAGGACCACAGGGCGCAGGTCGTCGTGCTGCGCGCAGGGACAGGGTGGGCACGGGGGTCATGCCCTGCCAGCCCCGTCCCTGCCCTGCCCAGCTGGGTGGCACCACCAGCCTGCACCCACCTGAGCCTTGAGGATGCTGGTGGTCCAGTCCCACAGCTCGGCCTGCCCTGAGCACACCAGGTACCTGCAGGGCAGATCGTGGAGAAGCTGCCAGGGAGTGGGGGCAGTGGGGCCCACGTCCCCTTGTCACCTTCTCTGTGAGCCTGAAGCTCTCAGGTTCATCTGCACCCCATGAGGTTAAATCTCTGAAAATCTCTGTGTGCCCAAATTGCTTTAGGGCGAGGTGAGAGCTTTTTGGGCACTCAGCACCACCCAGGGTGCTGGTGTGGGTGGGGAGGCAGGAAGGCTGTGTGGCAGGGCCGTGGGTGGCCCCTGGAGCCTGGCTCCCATCCTGTGCCAGGGACAGCGGCCCCACCACTCTGCCCCTCAAGTGCCCCAGCTCTGCCCTGACCCCAGGGCCTTGTACCACTGCCCCTGGCTGTCCCACTCCCACTAAAACAGGACAGGTCTCAACCTCCTCCAGCCCCAGGATGGCAGGGGACAGTACTCACAGCTGCTGCTTGTCCAGGGTCAGTGTGAAACCCCACCTGGGAAGGAACACAAGGCTGTAGGGCAGCACTGCCAAGCTCAGACACAGCCTGAGGTCTGTGGGCAGTGGGGCAGGGGGCTGAGCTCGCCCCACAGGCACAGGCTCTGTGTCCAGGTGAAGTCCAGCAGCTGGGTTTGGGAGCCAGGAGCAGGGACTGAGGGATGGATATCTGCCCCAGTGCCATGGCTGGGGAGGTCCCACTTACTGAGCTGGCGGCTTCAGCTTCTTCCTAATGCCCATGTAAACCTTGGCTGCATCCAGGGGCCACTCACGCTCTGGCTTCACACTCTGGGAAAGGACATCCAGTGGGTGCCAGCCCGGCTTGGTGCCAGCCTCCCTGCCAGGAGAACAGCCACCAGTGTGCCGCTGCCGTCCCCAGGCTCCTCCTCCCAACCCCGGGGCTGAGGTCCATGCCACAGCATCCCCCGTACCCTCTTCTCCTTGAGCAGCAGCAGCCTCCTGTCCTGGATGACGAAGTAACGCTCCTGAAACTTGTTCCCCAGCAGCCTGGGGGGCTCCTCACGGCATTTCAGCAGCCCACACTTGGGGGTCTCACGCTTGGCACCTGCCCAGTGGGGGGACATAAGGGTCAGGGGCATGGCAGGGTGGGATTGCAGGGGCATCCCCCGTGGGTCTCGGTGATGTGCCCCTGATGGCGGCAGGGCAGTGAGCAGGGCAAGGGGAAGCTCAGGCAGCGCTGTCCCTCTCTGGGGACACCCCGAGGGGCTGGGTCCCTTTGTGCTCGCCTTACCTGTGAAGAGGCAGCTGCCCTCGCCGATGGGCACCTTCCTCACCAGCAGGTACGCGGCGCTGGGCTCTGGGAGCTTGCACCACTGCAAGGCCTGCTCCAGCACCTTCTCTTTGGGGTGCAGGGGCCGCTCTGGGGACACAGCGACACTCTCACCACCGTGTCCCCTCCCCTGCGCCAGTTCCTGTCCCCTCTGCCACCACCAGAAAGCATGTCCCCCACACCTGCCCCTCCCCAGCCTGGCCATGCCAGGAGCATCCCCCTGGGCCATCCCCCCGTGCTCACCCAGCTCCCCGTTCTCCAGAGCCTCGAAGGTCAGCCAGATGTCCAGGCTGGCGGCCACGTTGCGCATCTCCAGTACCTGGTTGGTCAGCTCCTCTGCTGTCATCGAGGGGGACACCTGGGGCCGGACACACGGGGAGCTGTGGTGGGCGGTGCAGGATGGGTCCCAGGGGCGCCAGGAGCCGCGTCCCTGCTCACCTGCTCTGGCCCAGCCCTGCTTTGGGACTCACCTTCAGGGTGACGCAGCAGTCGGGCACCTTCTGCTCCAGGTAAACCTCGATGATGAGGTCTCCTGCCTGGGAGAGCTGCGGGGAGGCGTTGGTGTGGGTGCTGAGCACACCCCACCTTCCCAGGGATGGAGATGGTGTCCTGGGAAACTGGGGCTGCTCATCCTCCGGGCAGGGCCAACAGGGTGGTGGGCACAAGGGGGATAAGAGGGGGCACATCCTTTCCCAAATGAGGATATGGGACAGTGGGGACCCAGGGTGGGCAGCTGGCAGTGTCCCCATCCAGCAGCCAGTCCCTCCAGCCCAGGGATCCCTGATGTGGTGGGGGCCACAAGCACATTCCCAGTACCTGGGTGTCCTTCCAGGTGGTGATCAGGCTGTTCTCCAGATCCATCTGGGATACCTGATCCTCATCAATCTGCCAGAGGAAGGGTGAACAGGGTCAGCGTGGGGTGGGATCCGGCTTGGGGACACAGGGCCAGGATGGAGGGATGCAGGGGGAGGCAGAGGTGGGCACGATGGGCGATGCAAGGGGTCTGGATCAGACCCAGCACGGAAGGGGCTGCAGGCCCCTGCTTACATTGAAGATGCTGACGTAGTTGTCGATGAGATCTTCCATCACCTTGACCTCGTGCTCCCCTTTGCCATCGGTCTGGAAGAGGCTGGGTGCGAAGAGCAGCGACAGGTTCTTGGTGCTCATCTGGTTGAGGTCTGCACATTTCTGCACCCTGGCATAAGGAGCACAGAGGTGAGGGGCTGGTCCCACTCAGGGTGGGGCTTCAGCCCCGGCCACCCTCCTCTGCCTCATACAAAGAGCCTGGATGTCCCCAGCCCCTCAGCAGTGGGAACTTCAAACTGGGCAGTTCCCGTTTTGAGAACTTCCCTCTGACATCAAACCAGACAACGGCGCTACCTCAAAATCTGACTCAAGATGGGAATTGAGTGTTTTGTGTCTCTCTGGGGCACTGGATGACATTTACATCCTCCAGGGTGGTGTCCCCTAGTCCCAAACCTCCCGTTGCTCCCCCGTGCTGCAGGATGACTTTGGGAATGTTCAAGGTGCCCCAGCATCAGCTGTGTGGGTGGAGCAGGGCATGGTGCCTCCCTGTCTCTTAGGGATAGGAGCCAGCACTCCCTGGGCAGCAGGGAGACCCCAGAGGGCTGGCTGGACCAGGAGACCCTGACGGGAGGGCCCCACTGACCGGTAGAGGTGCCCGATGAGCGCAGCTAGGGTCTTGTGGTTGAGGCGAGGCAGGCGATGGATGAGCTCCTTGTACCGCTCCAAGCGCTGCGGCTTCGAGGAGATCTCTGGAGGGAGGAAAACCAGATCCTGGCTGAACCCAGCAGACCCAGAGGTGACACGGCACCAAGGCTGGCACCAGGACCCATCCAGAGGAACACTGGCCCCAGGGAACCCAGCGTGGAGCAGGCCTGGGTGAAGGAGGTACCTGCAGCCTCCTTCCACTGCGGGTGCAGCTCCAGGGTGAAGATGGGATCTTCCAGCTCCCGGAAGAACCTCTTCAGCACGTCAGTGACATCCTCGATGAAGTTGTCGCTGATGCGCAGCTTGACGTTGCGGGCATCCCGCCGGAACTCCTCCATCAGTACCTTGATCCGGGACTTGGCTCCGTTCTTGCGGTAGATCCCCTCGTGCCGCAGCCCTGGGACAGGGACACAGGGTCACAGGGGCTGGATCCTGCTCAGAGAATCCCTCATGGGGCCGGCGGCCCCGGAGCGGTGCCTCCTGCCTGGGTCCATCAGCCATCCCGAGGTGCCCGAGGGCACTGGGCTCACCGTACTGGGTGATGAAGGCGATGCAGGAGTCCACGATGATGGGGATGTCCCCCCGGCTCAGCTGCTGGTCCCTCAGAGCGTTGCCCCGGCCCCCTGCCGACGCCTGGATGTCACCGTACCACGCTGCCGAGTCCGCCCGCGACAAGCCCTGCAGGTAGAATGTCCTGAGAACAACAAGGGCAGAAAAGAGGGAATGAGAGTTGTCCCAGGGGCAGGTTATCCCTCCTGCCTGTGACAGGGAGTGAGGGCCAGCCAGGCTGAGCCGAGGACACCCCACCTCACCAAAACGGCTCTGCAAAGCCCTTGGTCACAGCCCTGCTGTCCCTGTAACTTCCCCACCAGGGATTTGGGATCAGCATCACCCATCCCTGTTGGAACCCTGGTTACTGGGAATTTCAGACTTCCTGTGCTGCCAGGTACCCCCAAGAGAACACTGCATCTAACCTGAGGCCATGGAGAAGGCTTCCAAAATGGAATGGCAGAAATGGGATTGTGAGTGTGGAGTTTGAATAGAAGGGTGTGATACCACATGGTGGAAAACTTAGAGTTTAAAGGTTTAGAATACAGTAATATATATAAAGTAATATGTAGGTTTTAGGGTGGAAGCTGGTCCTTGTTCACCATCCTCTTCACCTCCTTCTCCATGGGTTGAGTGGTATTGTGTAATTGGATAAAAAAGTCTGCACTGTGGGCCGTAGGTGGTTGGTTATTGGGTTAAAAGGAAAAAATAATTTAGGTGTTATTTCTTAATTGGACAGTTAATCTTTAAAAGGCCTTGTAGAGAGAGAGATAGGGCCCTATTTTAATTTGTTAGAGTGAAGTGCTGTAGCACTCATGGTTTGTGAGACCGTAACAGGGAGAAGAGCTGATAAAAATCTGAGTCCAAACACCTCTGGACGTGCCTTTGCCCTGGGCAGCAAGCCCAGGTTGCTTGGCTCACTCGCCATCATCCCCACAGCCAGGACTCACCTCCCCATCTCCACCAGCACCAGCAGCTCCTTCTTCTCCGGGGTGTCCATGGGGGGAACCAGACCTGCAGCGGGGCGAGAAGCTGAGGAGTCAGAGCCAGGCAGGGCCACCCCGCGGGGCCCGCCCGGGCCGTGCCACGGCACTCACTGAGCTCCTGCAGCCGCCGCAGGTTGATGCTGTCCTCGGCCCCGTCCTCCTCGGCGGGGCAGATGAAGAGGTGGCTTTTCTGCAGGATGAAGAAGGCCCGCTGCCAGCGCTCGGGGTTCAGCATGCACTTGTAGCGCAGCTGGCCCACGCGCTGGAACTCGTAGCCCAGCAGGCAGTGGCAGCTCACGGGGGTGAACCACTGTGGGATGGAACAGGAGGTGAGAGGGGTGAAGACACCGCCGAGGGCTGGCCCCCACGAGGATGGGGGCAGGTCACCAGGGAGGACGGGAGCCCCTGGAAAGGGAGGGGAGTGCTTCCCACTGCGGATGAAGAGCATGGGGAGCTGTGAGGAATCACGGCACGAAGCAGGGACACGCTGGGGACACGCTGGGGCTGGCTCACCTTGCCGATGGCACTGGCCCAGCCTTGCAGCGTTTCGGGCCCATCGGTTCCCAGCTGCTGCACTTTTTCCCCAGTGAGGAAGAGCTCAAGGGTGAAGCGAAACCTGCAGAGGATGAACCAGCCCATGAGGGCAACCCTGACCCTGTCCCCAGAGCCAGAGCAGCCACTGCACCAAGCAGGGAGCCCAGCCCTGCTGTCTGTGTGCCCCACACTTTCTGGGCATGACTGGGGGCACGGCTGGGGGTACCTTTCAGTGGGGCCGGGGCTGGTGAGTGTCTGGTGGGCTCTGTTGACCCCCAGGGAGAGAAGATCCCCGCTGTCAATGTGGCCCAGGGGCTCAGTGCACTTCTCAGTCTCGAAGAAGAGCAGGGCTCTCTCCAGGGAGCACCACGTGCGCTGGAAGTCTGCAGCAACAGGGGGTCAGTGGCACTGGGGTGGGCACGCTCTGCCTGCCCTCCCACGCTGCCCACACTCACCCTCTTTGCTCTTCCTGGCCCCTGGGAGCTTTGGGAGGGCTGTGGCCCGGTACAGGTACCCGCTGTGTGCCACTGGCTGGGTGATCTCGTTGTAGACGCCCTCTGGACCCGGGTCCTGCGCGCGGGGGCTCCCTGTGGGACACGGTACAGAGGGTGGGGTGGGAGCAGGCACCCACCAAATTGTGGGTACCAGAAGGACGTCCCCCTCATGTAGGTGTAGGCAATAGGGTGTGCAGGCATGGTCTTCCCTGAAAAGGGACTCCAGAGGAACCTCTCAGAGATTCCAGAGGAATCCTTGACAGGGCGGGTCCCCCAGGGCATCACAACACCTGACACCCCGAGTGTCCCCTGCCTTGGGCCATGCGAGGAGGGGCAGGGCCAGCAGTAAGGAGGAATTTTCTCCACCACAGCCAGATGAGGCTCGGGGGTGCTCTTTACCTGAAAGGTTCCTGGGCCTTTTGCTCTCTGGTCCCCACCAAAGGTCGGCCCCGGGGGTTGCCTCGCTGGCAGCAGGATCAGAGGCCACAGCAGCCTCCGAGGATGAGAAGAACTGCAGGATGGTCTTGAGCAGGGCTGGTCCTGCCACTGCAGTGCACAGCGCCTGGGGTGAAACAGGCGCATTTAGCGACCCCGCCCTGGCTCAGGGAGACCCCAGCTCCCTCCCAGGGCTGCTCCAAGGCAGCCAAAGCAAGGCACAACCTCCCAAAATCTGCCTGGCATGAGGGGGTGAGCACACACAGCCAGGCAGGAGGTGCTGGCACCTCAGACCAGGAGCTCTGGGGTGGCTCCCAGCACCTCGAGGTGTCCCTTACCTGGAGCACCTCCTCCTGGCTGGCGTAGCAGGGGTGGGGCAGGCGGTACCGTCCCTCCCGGTACTTGCGGGTGATGAAGTCCCGTCTCTGCTCGGCGCCGCTGTCCGGGGCGATGGCCTCGGCGGCAGGGAGCCGAGCGGCCCAGAACCGGTTGGCTCGGTCATTCCCCAGCACGATGAAGAGCTGTGGGAGAGTCCCACGGTCATGGCGGACCCCCGGGTCAGCAGGACAAGCAGGATTCCCAGTGTTCCTGAGGGAGACCACGGGGCTGCTGCCCTGCCAGGAGCAGCCTGGCCCCTGAGCACAGCAAGCTCTGGCCTGAGTGCCTCACCTGCACCATTTCACGGCACCCAGAGTGCCTCACCTGTATGATTTCAGTGCACCCCGAGTGCCTCACCTGTTTGATTTCACTCCACCCCAAGTGCCTCACCTGCACCATTTCACTGCATCCCTGAGTGCCTCACCTGTATGATTTCAGTGCACCCCGAGTGCCTCACCTGCATGACTTCACTGCACCCCGAGTGCCTCACCTGTTTGATTTCACTGCACCCCAAGTGCCTCATCTGCACCATTTCACTGCATCCCTGAGTGCCTCACCTGTATGATTTCAGTGCATCCCTGAGAGCCTTACCTGTTTGATTTCATTGCACCCCGAGTGCCTCACCTGCACCATTTCACTGCATCCTGAGTGCCTCACCTGTATGATTTCACTGCACCCCGAGTGCCTCACCTGCACGATTTTATTGCACCCTGAGTGCCTCACCTGCACCATTTCACTGCACCCCAAGTGCCTCACCTGCACGATTTCATTGGACCAGACGCTGGTGTCCAGCTTCAGGCTTTGCACCTTGGAAATGTTGGAGCCCAGGCTGCGGTGCTGCCCTGCAGGGAGCAGGACAGTCAGCACCCTGACCTGCTGAGGAACTGAGCCCCAGGTTATGCCCACACCCCAGACAGCACCCTGCCCGCACAGCCAGCCCCAGCCCACACCCCGAGGATGCCCCTGTGTCCCCAGGAGCTGTCCCACCTGCACACTGCTTGCAGATGACCACGCACAGGTTGATGGATGCCCAGTCGGGACTCTGAGCCCAGCAGTCGGCGCAGTATTTGTTGGCTTTGTTGGACCAGATCTTCTCCGCCACCTCGTAGTCGTAGAGCATCTCGGCGATGGCCTCCTGCAGTGCTTCCATCCACTCCCGCTTCTCCCGCTCCGACTCCGCCACGAAGCTGGGAGCACCAGCAGGGCCGGAGCTCAGGGGGCTGCAGCCGCCAGCACCCAGGCCCCGCTCCGGGCTGCTCCTCTCTGCTCACCCCCCTGGATGCCAGCATACCTGAACGTTTTGGAGGGGGTGATCAGCTCGAAGCTGCGGGTCTTGGCCTCGCGGATGGTGGAGCCGCGGATCTCGATGAAGCACATGGCGATGCCCATTTTGAAGAACTGCAATTCAGAGTGACAGCGCTGTTCGTTCTGCTGGGCACCACCCTGGGCACGCCTGTGGTGTTGGGGCTGCAGCCACGGCACCTCCAGCACCCCGTCCCTGCTTTGCCCGGACAAGGCCCTGCCGCTCTCTCAGCCACCTCTCATCTGACATAAAACACCCTGAAAATACCTTCAAAAGAAAGGCAGGTTCTGCCCACAGCCCTTGAGATGTGGCCACCCAGGTGTCCTGGGCTGTGTTTTGGGGTGTGAATTCCATCCCCATCTCTCAGAGGTGGGGCAGGTATCCTCTGCTCATGGGGCAGTTTTTTCTTTATCCCTCCCACAGCCAATCCTCCCTCTGGGAGATCTCTGCTGTCCATGGCCACTGAGTGTCCCTGCATGGCTGAGAAAATTCCATCATCCATGGGGAGATGCTGTGCCCAGGGGAGGAGCCAAGAATTCCTACCTGGATCCAATCTGACCTGGGAACAGCACAGCAGCCTTTGCCCCCTGCATTCCCAGAGGAGCAGCTTCCTTCCCCTGCATTCCCAGAGGAGCAGCTTTCTTCCCCCTGCATTCCCAGAGGAGCAGCTTCCTTCCCCCTGCATTCCCAGAGGAGCAGCTTCCTTCCCCCTGCATTCCCAGAGGAGCAGCTTTCTCCCCCCTGCATTCCCAGAGGAGCAGCTTCCTTCCCCCTGCATTCCCAGAGGAGCAGCTTTCTTCCCCCTGCATTCCCAGAGGAGCAGCTTCCTTCCCCCTGCATTCCCAGAGGAGCAGCTTCCTTCCCCCTGCATTCCCAGAGGAGCAGCTTCCTTCCCCCTGCATTCCCAGAGGAGCAGCTTCCTTCCCCCTGCATTCCCAGAGGAGCCCAGGCCCATCTCCCCCAGCCCTGGAGCTCCAAGGAAAACTCCCCCCTTGCCCAGGATCCTGCTCCAGCAGAAGCACAGCTGGCACTGCAGGAGGGCTGAGCCCCCCTGGGATGGGGCTGAGCCACCTCCCTGACCCACAGGGGACAGGGCTGCTCTGACTCTGGCAGGGTTGTTTTGTATTACTGCATTTTAAATTTTATTTTTATTTTCTTCCCTAATAAAGAACTGTTATTCCTACTCCCATATCTTTGCCTGAGAGCCCCTTAATTTCAAAATTATAACAATTCAGAGGGAGGGGGTTTGCATTTTCCATTTCAGGGGAGGCTCCTGCCTTCCTTCGCACACACCTGGCTGTTCAAACCAAGATGCCAGGTCCCTTTCTTTAGGGGATTTGAGTCAGAGGCACTCATGAAACAAATGTCAACCTCAGCCACCTCCTTAAAGCTGATGCTGCTTCATGCACAGCAGGCAACCTGGAAGTGAGGTGATGGAAATAAACGCAGGGGTGCTAAGAAAATTCATCAGGAAGGAAGTGAGGTGTCCTCTGGGCAGCAGCAGCAGCGTGGGAGGTGACAGTGACCAGCTGTCACTGCGAGTGCCCCTCGCAGGAGATGTGTGTGCTGCTGAGTCCGTGGCCATTGATCCACCTGCCCTGGGATGGATTGGGGTGCTTGGTGTGACCCAGGCCAAAATGCCTGGTGGAGATGATGATGATGATGCAGCAATAGTGAAAAGATTGGGCAGGGCCTCTGTTGGAGTTTATTTTAGGTTGGGGGTGGTTTTGTTTGGTGGAATTTTTTTTTTAATTTGTGTTTTTAAGGAAAGATTTAGAAGTTTTTTGTTGTTTGGTTTTAAGGTAGTTTATTGTAAGTTATTTAAAAGATTTTTTTTGAGCTGCTGTGGTTTGTTTAGCAGCTCAGGTAAAGGTATAGATACACTTTGATTTTTTTTTTTTAATTTTGTTTTTTGTTTAGCGTTGGTGCTATCTTTTATATGGTATATTATGTGTTAAATGTTTATAGTTTTTAAAAATGTTTATTATTTATATTAAATGGTGTTTTTTATTTTAAACTAATTTGTGAGTGTTAATATTACTAAGAATATGGAGGTAAGGAAGAAGAAAGAGGGAGGATAGGGTAGGCTTAAATTTTTTTATTTTAAAATTTTTCCTTTTATGTTGTGACTACTTCTACTGCAATATCTAAATTTTTGTGACTTCTTGTTCTTTTTGTAAGGCTGGTAAATTATTTTATGGTTTAAATTTAAAATCACAGCCGTTTTCAGCTGCTTGCCAGGGTCTCAAATGCTTTTGACTTGGACCTGGAACATCTAAAAATGGCTGAGGGAGATTTTGAATTCCGACAGGGGTTCACTCCTGGTACCCATCACTGCTCCCTGGGTAGGATCTCCAGCTTCTTGCTCTGCCATTCCCTTTTTCCTGCCCACCCATTTCCTCTCTGCTCTCGCTGTGGCACCAGCCCTGGCTCAGCTCCCTCCATCCCTCTCATCCCATGTGGGGCTCTGGCCACAAACCTGCTCGCTCTTGTACAGCCACATCTCAGGCAGGCTCAGGGCTGCAAACACCTTGGACTTCTGGCCCTTCAGCTCCAGGGTTCCCGATTTCTGGCAGTGGGCGGTGTTGGCAGGCCGGGGCCGGGACCCCACCAGGCGCTGCTCCATCACCTTCTTCTGCAGCGTGGAGCACCACTCATTCCTCTGGGCTGGGGACCAGGCAGGAGGGAGCGGGGCTGAGCCCTTCCCAACAGCCCTGGCAGGGAGCAGAGCACCCAGAAGGCAGGCAGGGATGGTTTGGGGATGGGGTGAGAGCTGCCTGCGGGATGCTCTGCCTGGGAGAAGGGAGGCAGGGATGGCTCCTCAGGGCTGGTGGGCCCTGACCCAGGTTTTCACTCACCCTCGTTCTCAGCGCGGAAGACAAAGATCCGGTGGCTGGTGATGACCTGGAACTTGTTGTCCTTGGTGGAACGAGCCATTTCAATCACAGACAGTGGGATCACTCCTTTGGGATAGGGCTCCTGGAACGAGCCCCAGGTGGAGTTACCCGCTTTGCCCTTTCCACAGAGCACCTCCATGACCTGGCACATCCTCCGCAGCCCCTGGGCGCTCTGCTGGTGCTGCCTCAGAGCACAGGTGGGCGCTGGGGATTCAGGAAGGGCTGGATCCATGGCTGGGACCCTATTCTAGCAGGACCTCCCCTTTCCTGCTCCCTGTTGGCAGAGGGACCTTGCAATCCTGGGCTCCCCGTGGCTGAGGCTGGGCTGGGAGCCTGCCAGGCATCGGCTGCTCCACCCTGGTGATGGCAGAGCGCTGCTGGCTCCTTCCAGAAGGACAAGGGCAGGCCAAGGGATGTGGCAGCTCCCCAGGTGGTGTCGAGGTTCAGCCTCCCCACCCTGCCCCACTGTGCCCCTTGGTACCTTCTCACTGCTGAAGTACATCAGGTTCTTGCCATCGAAACGGACGTAGCGCCTCTGGAAGACATAGTTCCTGTTGGGATGGCAGAAAAACTGTTGGGAAGGGGATGATTGCCCCTCCTAGACCCTCCCTCCTCCCAGGCACAGCTGCACAGAGAGCACCCAAGAGGTTCCTCTTCCAAGGGGAGCACAGTGACCAGCGCAGCCACCTCACCTTGCCCACGGGAGCTTTACCTATGGGGGCTGCCCCATCCCTGGAGGTGTTCCAGGGCAGTTGGACGGGGCTTGGAGCAACCTGGGATAGTGGAAAGTGTCCCTGTCCATGGCAGGGTGTGGAGTGAGATGATCTTAAGGTCTCTCCCAACCCAAAGCCTGCTGTGACCCCAGGCCTGCCCCACGTACCCCTGTGGGGACAGCTTGTCCAGCCAGCCACTGAGCATGGTGGGCCGGGGCTCGCACAGCGACGTGAAGCTGGCGTACGGGGAGATGGTGAGGTCATCCAGGGGCTCGTCGGGGTACAGGTGGGCTGGCAGGCTGAACGGGGCGCCCTCGGGGCACGGGGCCTCCACGGTGGAATACCCCTCGGTGTCGTTGTGGGCGATGCGCTCGATGAGCCGGCTCCGGCTCTCCTCGTCCTCGCTCCGGCCCTCGCTGCTGCACTCGCTGCTCGTTCTGTGGAAAAGGGGCTGGGAGGAGCTGGGCAGCACAGCGTGCTCCTGGGCACTCCCACCCCATCTGGGGACACCTGGCACAGCTCCTGGCCTCATCCTGACCTGCTTGGGGCACCCGGGGATGTTGGGGTTTGCATCTCTGTGGGAACTCAAAATGTCCCTCAGACATTTTTGGAGGTTCCAGGCCCTGGTCAGAAGCATTTGAGACCCTGGCAGGCAGCTGGAAACAGCTGTGATTTTGGGTTTGAGCCATGGAATGATTTACCAACCTTGCAGGAAGAACAAGAAGTCACAAAAGTTTAGATATTATAGTAGAAGTAGTCACAAAGTAGAGGGAAGAATTTTTTAGTGCTGTACAGGGGAGTTTTAACACCTGTACAGGGGGGGTTTCAGTTTTGTACATGGGGGTCAGAGGTTTTAAGATGGAGGGATCTGGGCCTGTCCTGTCCTCCCTCTTTCTTCTTCCTCACCTCCATGTTCTTGGTGATGTTGGCACTGACAAAGTGGTTTAGAGTAGAAAAGCACCATTTAATATAGGTAATAGGCATTGGGGAAAAACTGTAAACATGTAACACGTAATGTACCATATAAAAGATAGAAAATCACCATTTAATATAGGTAATAGGCATTGGGGAAAACTATAAACATGTAATATGTAATGTACCATATAAAAGACAGCAGCAGCCCTGGGCGGGGAGAGAAGAAGCAGTTGGAGTCAGAGAGGATGTCAGGGTGTGTGTGTGCCTCTGCCTGAGCTCTGAGCAAACCACAACAGCTCAAGGAGAAAATCTTTTAGATAACTTGCAATAAACTGCCTTGAGACCCAACAACAGAGACTGCTGAGCCTTTCTTTGGAAGCACGGGTTGGAGGAGAGACTTTTCCACTACACAGACCCACCCCTGACCCAGGGTGGGCTTCAACACATCTCCAGGAATGCTCAGGAGCCCTGAGGCCACCAGCAGCCCAAGACTCAGCCCTACATGATGGCACAAAGGCTGGGGCTTCCCAGCTTTAGGGAATGTCACACGGGCCACCACCATGTCGTCAAACCCCTGGCATCACCTCCTTCCCCTCTTCTCAGGCAGTGAAGGAAGCCAGGCAGCTCCCCAGTCCCATATCCTGCTCCCTGCTGCACACCCACCCCAGCTGATCCCTCTCTCTCCTCTCCAACATTCCTGGCACTGTGAAACTCCTGCCACGACACCTTCATGCCTGCTCTTGTGTCCAGCCAAAATGCTGGGCTGGTGGAACTCCTGCATCCATCTCCACCCCTTGGGAAGCCATGCTAAACCCCCAGCTAGCCCTGCTGCGGCTCTCCAGCCATAACAATAAAAGGAAATTATAAAAATAAACTGCAAAGCCTGCCTCTTCCCATCAGCCCTCTCAGCCAGGCATTTTTCTTTCCATGGAAAGGAAATGTGCTGGAAAATGTCTGACAGTCCCAGGAGGTCACAGGGGGCCTGCCCAGGTGCTATGGTGATGGGCAGGAAGATGGTTGTGGCAGCTGGGACATCCCAGTACCCACAGAAGGGCATCTATGCCAAATTCCCCTGTGGAATCCAAAGCCAGGGCAAAGAGAAGGCTCATAAAAAGGCAACAGGGATGATCCAAGACTTGTCCCAGCTTCTGTCTGAGTAGCACCTGAGCAAACTGGGCATCTCCAGGGGACAGGGTGAGTGATGGGGACAGGGTCATGAGGAGAACTGGAAGGACTCTCTTGGCCATCAGTGCTTCAGCCTCAGGAGCTGGAAGCCAAGGAGCAAGGTGGGAGAGGAGCAGGTGAGCTGTGGGAATCCTTGGAGATGGAGACAATTCTGGAGAAGAAACCCAGAGAATGTGAGAAAGTGTCTCCAGTGTAACTTCATGAGAGGCTTCAGGAGCAGGAGAATGACCCCAAACACTCCTAAAGGCTTCCAACACCTGGGTTTGGGCACTGCCTCATCCTGGGATAGGCCCTGGACAGGCACACTGGACATCAGATGTCCCTGATCCACATGGGACAGGAGCAAGCCCTAAATCTGCTGGGAAGATGCTGGGCTGGAGCTGTCCCAGCCGGGGACTGCTCCAGAGAAGTGGGGTAGTGACAGGGCTGAGGAGGGGATGGAGAGGGAAAACCGGGCTGAGGAGGGGATGGAGAGGGAAAACCGGGCTGAGGAGGGGATGGAGAGGGAAAACGGCCTCTGTGGCTCCAGGAAAGACAAGAAATGGCCCTGGCTGGCCGCGAGGCTCGGAGCACAAGGAAAATCGCTGTTTAATTAGCACAACAGAGCCTTGGCAGGGTGACTCATCTGGCTGGAATCCCGGCCTTGTCTGCAGATGCTTCAGGAAGGACTGGACAGGGAACGGTGTGGCTGGAGGACTCGGGGTCACAGCGGCACACAGCAGCCGCGAGTGCCAGGGCTGAGTGGGAGGCAGACCCACGGCGTGGGTCAGGGCAAGAGGAGAACGGGAAAAAATCCCAAACAGCCACTTCCTGAGCTGGGATTTACAGTCAGTGAAGCTGTAAAGAGACTGGAGCACTGAGCATCCGGCAGGGACAAGCAAAGCCCACCCACGGTGCCTGGTGAGTCTGACCCAGTCCCCTGAGCTCCTTGGGGTGACACGGACACTGCTGTGCCACCTCTGTCCTGCTGAGACTGATGGCTGGAGCAGGGCACCAGCATTTCAGGGGGCTGAGCATCACCAGCGTGGATGAATTTATGTGGGATTTACGTGCTCAGACTCAGAGCAGGTAAATCCCACCCCACGGTCCTGCTGCACCCTCAGAGACCCAGCTCCCTGTTTGCTGGAATTCTGCATTCATCTTCCTTTCTCCGGGGGTATTTTCTTGCTGGGGAGGTGGCCCTGCTCACCCCTGCCACTGACACTGCCACACCCCAAGCCAGGGAGCAGTGTGGGCCAGACAAAACTCCCCCAGAACAGGGCAAGAGGAGTCACCACAGGTAGGAAAAGGGGCAGAAGGGCTTTTCTGAAGTTTGGGACTGGGAAATATTTCCCATGACAAGTGGATTGGTGGGCTGCAGAGGACGCCTGGGGATTCCCAGTGACACAAGGATGAGGACTGGAGAAACACCGCTGCTGTGGGGGGGGGATCAGGAGGTCCCACAGAGGCGGCAGAGCCGGGGCAGGGCTGGCCAGCAGCCCCCAGCAGCTGAGCAGCATCCCACAGCTCTGCTCCAGGGAATGCGGTGGGAGCAGTGGGGCTGGGGTGGGGGGAAGCACCGGAGCAGCGGGATGATGGAGTCTGTGAGCACAGTGCAAAAGGTGCTCAGAGCTTTTCTGTCTCCTCTTCCACTCTCCACACCCCAGCCCTGCTTGGGCTGGGAGAAAAAACCTGTGAACTGCTGATGGTCACATCCTGCCTCTTCTCTGCAAGGGCAGCTGCAAACCCCACAGCTGCCAGTGCCTGGCCAGCTCCCTTGGGATGCTCTGGATCCCAGCTCCTGGGAAGCCCCTGGATGCACACAGGCCAGTGCCCAGCTCCTCTCTGAGCTGATGCAGAGGCTCCACAGGAGATTTCAGTATTTCTGCTCACAAAACTCCAGTTCCCAGCTATTTGCAATTCCCCATCTGTGGCTGAGATCTGTGCCACCACATCAGGTGCCACCACGGTGCCACACACCCAGAGCACCAGAGGTGCTGGGAGTGTCCCCACAGTGCAGAAAGGCAGGATGTGGACGTGCACTGGCCAGCAAGGGCACAGCAGAGCTGAAGGCCACAGAGCTGCAGCTCACCTCCTCCTCTGAGCAACACAGGAAAAGGAACCCTCCCCATCTGAAATGGGAAGAGCAGCTTTCCTTCCTCTTTCTGAGATGCTATCAGGAGTTATGGAAAGTACATTTCAAAAGTGTTTAAAGGTGCCCCTCACAATTTCACTGCCCACCACCGCAGAGTGACTGAGCAGCAGATGCTGATCTGAGGCTGCTGGAGCCTTCAGGGATTGCACAACCCCTCATCTGGGGCTTGGAGCCATCTAATTCCTGAGTAACCCCCGTCCCCCATGGTGTTTCCCTGACCCCAGAGGCCAAATCTGGGTTCCTCTGGGTGTACAGGTGCACAGTGCCACTGGTGCTGCCCTGGCTGTGCACTCAGAAACCTCTTGCCAAGAACTGTCCCCCAAGGGCCACCCACCAGCACATCTCATCTCCAAACCTGACAGCTCTTCTGGAGACTGCTGACACATCCCAGACACTCCTGATCAGCTCTGCCATGGGGTAAAAGCCCCCATCCCCTCTCGGGCTGTCCCAGGGCTGTGTCCTGTCCCCTGAGCCCTGCTGATCCCTACCTGCAGCCTTCTCGCTCCAGCTCCAGCTCCGGCACGACCTCGTAGCTCTGTTCAGAGGAGATGCCAACACCCTGGGAAGAGACAATGGTCACATCTCGTGTCCCCTGTGCCCTGTCCCAGCCCAGACCCCTTCGCCTGCCTGGCCTGCAGTGCAGGGGCTCAGCCTGAGACCCTAGCCCAGAACAGAATCCCAGAATCTCCTGAGCTGGAAGGGACACCCCCAGTCCAGACCCAGGCTCTGCCCAGACCCCCCAACAATCACCCCTGTGCAGCCCTGGCAGCGCTCTCCAAAGGCTCCTGGAGCCCTGGCAGCCTCAGGCTGTGCCCATTCCCTGGGGAGCCTGGGCAGTGCCAGCACCTCTCAGGGGAGACCCTTCCCCAGGCACTGCTGGGCACCAGGGCCTCACCAGCTGCAGCTCCCGACTCTGCAGCAGCCGGGGGGATGCAGAGTGACAGCAGGGGACAGCCACCACCCCACAGTGTCCCCTCACCTTTGGCAGGGCCACATGGCCAAAGATGGTCTCGCTGTAGGGGCTGACGGGCGGATCATTCACCTCTGTGGGCAGAGAGGGGAGGGGAAGCACCAATGGTGAGGGAGAGAGCAGCCAGGACTCCCAGTCCTTGTGAGGGACCCCCGAGCCCACCACAGCGCACCCCAACACCAGGGCATGTGACACAGGGACACGGGGGGCTGGGCTCTGCCTGGCACGGGCTCCCCGGTCCCCGAGGGAGGCAGAGCAGGGGCAGGGCTGGACAGCAGGGGGTGTGGGTGGCCCCCTGTCCCCCTTCCCGGGACACCGGAGGTCCCTGCTGTGCCCCGGGGGTCTCACCTGGCTTGCCGGTGGGTCTCTGTGGGATGGGGGGCAGGGCCCCGCCGGGCCAGCCGGGACTGCAGGAAAACAGGACAGGGGTCACTGCATGGGGGTCTCTGCTGTCCAGCACGCTGCTCCCCAGCCCAGCTTTGTCCCCTGGAATGTGCAGCATCCCCTCCCTTGCCCCCAGTGCCCTCCTTGCTCCCTTCTCTTCCCAACCCTGGGACTGCCGGGATGTTTCTGGGGCTGTGGGGCATTTCCCACCGCAGCATCTCCCCCCTCTGACACCTCCCACCTCGTTCCCAGCAGGAGGCAGCCCCAGAACCTCACTCAGGCACGCCCTCAGCATGCTGGGGACCGCCAGCTCTGCTGCCAGAGGGGCAGAGAAAGGGCAGCAGCCCCTCCCTGCATCCAGAAGGAGCCATCGGGGGGCCCAGGGCCGTCCTGTCATCTCGGAGGGATCCCAGCTGCCGCATCCAGAGCTCGGGGAAGGCACGGGGAGGGTGGTGAAAGGGGAGTGTCAGCACCTGGAGGCAGGCAGGGCGGGCTCTGGGGTGGGTCCCGGGGGCGGGGGGCACTCTGGACCCTCATCTCTGCTCCCAGGACTGAGGGAAAGCATCGCCTTACTCAGACCTGCCCTCTGGCTGGGTGTGCTCCTGCGGGGACAGAGCGGGGGGCTGAGGGACCCCCTCACCCCGGGGCCCATCCTCCCCTCCCGGCTCCTCCGCGGCTGCCGCCGGGCGCTCGAGTCCTTCGTAGATGGCGTTGGACACCATCTGCAGCCGGCCCTGCCCCGAGCCCGGCGGCGAGGGCGCTGCCCTGGGGCACGGCGAGGGCTCTGTCCCGGCCGGGGCAGCGCCGGGGGCCGGGGCAGTGCCGGGGCTGGGCTCAGCGGCCGGGCCCCGCTGCCTGTGCCGCGGGGGGACGCACGGCGCAGCCGGGGGGGATCTCTCCGGTGTCTCCGGGCTTTGTCCGTGCCTCGGGGGTGGCCGTGTCTCCTCCCGAGCGCCGTCCCGCCCTCTCAGCCGGGACGCTATCGCACCCATGGCCACGGCTGCCCCCGGAGCAGCGCCGGGCTCCGGGCTCTCCAAATCCGTGGAGCTCTCTCCTGGCACAAACCCCTCCAGTACCACGAAGGCTGCCGGTGCCCTCTCGCTGCCCGGGCCGTGCGCGGGCACCGTGGAGCGTGCCGGGGGCACGGGCACTAATCCCTGCTCCGGCTTTGAGCGAGGGAAAACCGTCCTCGGCTTGGGAACCGGCTTCACGGCGGCAGGAGCAGGGTCCTTGTCTCCCGGCGGCGCCTGGCTGGGCACGGTGACACGCGGCTGCGTCCCAAAGGCGTCACTGGTCCCTCCCGGCTCCGCTCTCATGGCATCCTTGCCCTCCTGGGGGGCATCCAGCGCCTCCGAGCCTCGGGACTGGCCGTCTGCTGCTGCAGCTCTGCCCCGGGACTGGCTCAGCATCCGCGTCTGCTGCGCCAGCGCCAGGATCCGCTTGCGGTGCCCGGTGGCCGTGATGCCGATCTGCTGCAGGTGGTGGCTGTCCAGCGAGGTGGCATCTCTGGCCACATGGTATCCGTGCTGCTTGAAGACATCCCGGTACCTCTCCAAGTGGATGGTGGCCAGCCAGTCCGCAATATCCGAGTCAGGGCCGCACGGGGAGCTCATGGCCCTGCGGTGCCTCCGCGACGGATGCTCAGCCCATCATCTGTGCGAGGAGGGGAGAGAGGGGCTGAGGGGGCGGCAGGAAGGGAAAGGGGGTGGGTTCAGCTGCCGCCAAGGGCGCGGATCCCGCGGCTGGGAGCTCGGGATGCTCCCGGAGGTCGCCGCAGCTCGCTGCTGTCCCCGCAGCCGCTCACCTCCTGCCAGCTCCAGGAGCCGGCATCCTGCTGTTCCCCTGCCCCAGCCTCCGCACCCCTCCCGGGGGCTGCCGGAGCCGGATCCTGGCCCCGCTTTGGGACCCGAGCCCGGGCAGGAGCCGAGGGTCCGGGGCTCTCGGGGAGCGGGCGGTGGGGCTGATGGCGAGCTCCGGGCTCCGCGGGGCCGCGGGCGGGCCAGAGCCGCGCACCGCGGGCGTGTCCCGGGCAGATACCGGGGGAGCAGCGGGGCCCCTCCCGGGGGATGAGGAGCTCCCGTGCCGGCCAGCTCGGGGAGGGCTCTGCGGCCGGAAGGGCCAGACCATAATCTCTCTCTCTCTCTCTCTCTCACTGCTGGCGAGGGCATGGGAGAGGTCAGCATGACTCACGGGCAGACAGAGCGGGACAGCCTCCCACCCAGCCAGCCCCCCACCCCCGGCCGGGCCGGACCCCACCGCCCGCACATGGCCCCGAGGCACGGCCAGGCTCGGCTGCCGCCAGGGACGCTCAGCCCGGGATGACTCCAGCGCAGCCCACAGCCTGCTGAGGGCCTTTTTCCCATGAATCACGCAGCTCCGCACTAAACCATCTGTGCTGACTGTGCTGCCACTGGGTCTTTTTCCAGTTCCTCCATTTCCCTCTATTGTTCGGCTCCGGCTTCCTTCCTGCTGCCTGCACGCTCCCACGCATCCCCTGCCCCCTCCCGCAGCAGCCGCGTCCCAAACCCGGCCCGGGAGAGCCGGGCTGAGCCCCCGTGCCCGGCACGGGCCCGGCCCCGCTGCCCAGCCCCGCCTGCCCAGCCAAGGGGTGCGTGGGTGCCGGGGGAAGTGCCCTGCGAGGCTGCGGTGTCCCCGGGCACGTGGGGACGCTGTCAGCGAGGAGGAGGGACGGCCACGGCAGGGGCTGGGACACGGGGAGCAGGGGGACAGGGCAGCTGTCAGGCTGTGTAGGACCGACAGAAATGTCCCACAGCGATGTCCCACAGCGACGTGGGCTGGGTGTCTGTGCCGCTGGGTTAAAGCGGGGTACCCGTTTGTGCCCAGCAGCTGGGGCCGAAATGGGGCAATTTCCCTCTTTTTCACGCCTCTATCACCCTGAGGGATCTGAGGCTGGCTCTGCCCTCTGCCTGCCCTGCCTGAGGCTTCTCCAGTGGGGAGATGGCTGCTGAGACCTCCCCGTTCCTGGGGCTCTGGGGCCGTGCCGGGCACCACGTTGTGGTGTGGCCCTTTGGGGCAGTGCAGGGCATGGGCAGTGACGCCTGATGGGCAGGTGGGCACCATCCCTGTGCTTACAAACCCATGCCCAGCTGGCACAGTGAGCATGGACTGTCCCAGTCTTGGCCCCTTCCCCACCGTCCCCAAATCTGTCCCATCCATCTCCTGCCGCCCCCGCGGTTGTCCCTCACCTCTGGCGGCCCGCAGCCCCCCGGGGACAGCTCCGGCAGGGCAGCACGGTGGCAGTGTCCTGTGGGCGCCGGGGCCACCCCGCTCTGGGCTCCCGGGGATGCCAAGGCAGTCCCGTGCAGGAACTGCTGCAGGCTCCGCAGCACCCAGCCTGTGCCTCCCACTGCCGGTCCCTCCTCCAGGCCAGCCCTCTGGTCCCCATCCCTGTCCCACCCTCTGTCCTGTCCCTTCCCAGGCGTGACGCTGCACCGGCTGTCCCTCAGCCAGCCTCTGCCTTCCTTTGGGCTAAACTGGGGAAAACGGGCTCAAATGTTCATGCTGATGAGGGGAATGGAAGGGCTGGCACTGGGGCTGGGTGGGTGAAATGTTGGGAAAATAAAAACCTTTGTGCTGATGCTGGGAATGCAGCACCTCAGCCCACTCCTGGTGCCCCGTGGGCAGGGGGATGTGGGGTGAGTTGAAGGGCAGGATGGCAGCAGGGGCTGGGGTGGCAGAGGAACATCCAGTGGGATCCTCCTGCAAGGAGCCTGAGCTTTCAGCACAGCCTGGCCCAGCTGATTTTAACACAACACCTCTTGCAAGAGCCCCAGCAGGGCTGGCTGTTGGTCCAGCTCAGCTCTTACCCAACCTTGAGGGTGCCGAAGGCTGATATCTCACTCCTGATGCCATGCTGATAACCTCTCCCTGCCCTCTGAGGGCCCAGAGCTGAGCACTCCCTTGCTCCAATGCCAGCAGGTCCTTCCCCACCCCAGCAGTGCCCCCAGAGCCACGGTGGGGTGGTGTGGGAGGGCCACCCGATAGAAAGCCCTGTGTGCAGTTCAGGGGGAAAGGCACTCACCACAGGCTGCTGCTGCAAAGCAGAAGCAGAATTCAGCACGAGCCTGGCAAGGCTTTTGCCTTCCCCCCCTTTCCCCAGCAGCTGCTCCAGCAGGCAGTGACACATCCCCTGGCATGGGTGACCCCATGGACCCGCTTGTGGGTGGGGTGTGGGGACCCTCAGGGTGCAAGGGGACCCACAGGGTGTGCAGGGACCCTGTGGCCCTGCAGAGCAGACCCTGCCATCCCGCTGCCTCGTAGAGGAAGCTGTTAGGGCCTGCTGTTCTTGGGAAGGCTGCTGAGGTCTGTGGGGTGACTGCGAGGGACAGAGCACAGCTGGGTGTCACCATCTCCGTCCCGCTGTGCTGCAGGCATTGCAGCAGTGAACACAGCCTGGCACCTGCAGCAGTGAATGCAGCCTGGCACCTGCAGCAGTGAATGCAGACTGAATCCCGGGCAGGGTCAGGCTGGAAGGATCCACAGTGGCTGCTCTGGTCCAAACTCGCTGCTCAGACTGAGCACAGGGCACAGGGCTGTGTCCAGGGGCCTCTGCAATGGCCCCAGCAGGGACAGCCACAGCCTCTGCACCCTCTGCCCACGGCTGGCACTGCCAGGGCAGGAGTTCTGCCTCCTGGGCAGGGGCAGCTCCTGGGCTCAGCCCTGCCCGGGGCTCCGGGGCCATCGCTGGGGCTGGAGCAGAGCCTGGGGCTGCTCTGAGTGCTGCACACAGGGACAGACTGGGACAGACTGGGACAGACTGGAACACACTGGGGAACATGGGGACAGACTGGGACACAGGGACAGACTGGGACACACTGAGACACACTGGGACACACTGGGGAACATGGGGACAGACTGGGACACAGGGACAGACTGGGACAGACTGGGACAGACTGGGGAACATGGGGACAGACTGGGACACAGGGACAGACTGGGACAGACTGGGACAGACTGGGACACAGGGACAGACTGGGACAGACTGGGGCACAGGGGCAGGGTCACCCCAGAGGTGCTGCCAGGGCTGGGAACGGGGGCAGGGTCACCGCTGACCTGCTGGCAGTGCTTTTGGGAGCCCTCAGAACCTGCTGCTGGGAGCAGGCTCCTCCCTGCTGCCAGGAGGGCAGGGATGGGCAGCAGGGGAGGGAAATGTCCCTGGGACATCCTTGTGATGGCAGGTCACTATCCTGGCAGGGTTGATGTACCCAGGGACAGGGCTCCCACACCCTCCTGGCTGCTGACAGGGCAGTTTGGGGCAGGAAACCTTCTCCACTGCACCCTTCTGCCTCCAAAGTCACCGAATTCCTGGGTTTGGGGCTCTGCTCCCTTGGCAGGAGGAATCCCTGCTCAAGCACCTGGTTCAGTGGGGGGAGTGCTCCTTCCCAGAACCCATCCAGGACATCCCCCAGCCATGGGACCACCCTGGAGCCCACAGAGATGGCACAGGGAGGGGAGCAGGGCACCGGGGCAGGGCACAGGGATGGGATGTTTCCTGAGTGCTTCCTATCAGCTCATGTATTGCAGAGCAGGTTTCAAAGCCTCTGCTGGCTCCCAGGGTTTGCCAGCCTGCTGGTGTGATTTATATATATATATATTTATTTATTTATTTATTTATATATTTATATTTATATTTATATTTATATTTATATTTATATTTATATTTGTATTTGTATTTATACTTATATTTATCTAGACAGCAGCATGTTTGGGCACAGGCACAGAGCCCTGTCCTGCCACAGTCACAGAGCAGGATGCTGGCAGGGGCTGGAGGAAGCAAACATCAAAGTGAAGGTTGGATCATTCCAGCATGAAGCTCTGTTTGATCCTTCCCTTTGGTGGGCAGTACCCAGGATGACACTGTCCCTCAAGATTCCTGTGTCCATCCATCCATCCATCCATCCATCCATCCATCCATCCATCATCCATCCATCCATCCATCCATCCATCCATCCATCCATCCATCCATCATCCATCCATCCATCCATCCCTCATCCATCCATCCATCCATCCATCATCCCTCCATCCATCCATCCATTCATCCATCCATCCATCCATCCATCATCCATCCATCCATCCATCATCCATCCATCCATCCATCCATCCATCCATCCATCCATCATCCATCCATCCATCCATCCCTCATCCATCCATCCATCCATCCATCATCCCTCCATCCATCCATCCATCATCCATCCATCCATCCATCCATCCATCCATCCATCATCCATCCATCCATCCATCCCTCATCCATCCATCCATCATCCATCCATCCATCATCCATCCATCCATCCATCATCCATCCATCCATCATCCATCCATCCATCCATCCATCATTCATCCATTCATCCATCCATCCATACATCCATCCATGGATCCATCCCTCCCCACCCCTCAGTTTTTCCTGCTCCCTGGGGCACATTCTGCTTTACCTTCAGCCCCACCCACGGAGGTTCCTGCTGAGGGACATGTGGGGCGATGGTGGGAACATCTCTGGGGGGCAGGACGGGGTGAGGGACACTCAAGGCTCATCCCCAGAGAGGAAATACCACACTGGACAGCTGGAAATGTGGGACTGGGACTGACCCTGAGGGTGTGCAGGGCACGGCAGAGAGCTGAGCCCCTGCGAGGGAGTGCAGAGGAGGAAACTGGAGTCCTGGAAATCTGCTGGACCTCTCCAGGCAAAAGACCTGCTCAAGGCCAGTCCATGAGGCTGCTGGGGGGGCTCCTCGCTGGGCTCAGAGCCCTGGTCTGGGTGGTGGGGCCAAAAGCTTCTCAAGACCAACCCATGAGCTCAAGAGTCACAAATCACGGGATCCAGGGATGGAGTCACATCCTGCCCCAGCAGGGGCACGTTTGACGCGGTGTGTGGCCAGATGGGGCCGGTGCCACGCTGCCGCTGCCCCCATCCATCAGGAGGGCTGACATCACTGCCTCCGGCCTAATCTCCCGTCCAGCAGCAGCTTCCCGTTTCCTTTCCAATCTCTGCGCTCGGAGCCGGGCAGGAAAAGCTCCCAGCTGGGCTCTCGTGCGGGGCCGCAGCCCCCGCGTGTCTGGCCCTCGTCCCACCGGGTCCTGGGCCACCCACCCCCCCAAAATCCCGGCCAGGGCCCCTGGGGGGCTCCGCGCTCCCCGCACCCTGCCTGCAACATCGGGATGCCGCTGGCCGGCCCCTTTCCTGTTTGTGCTGCAGGAAACCCACGGCGTTCCAAAAGAGATCCCCGCGCTGGGGCTGCTGGCACCCCACGGTGCCCCCCAGTTCCACCCCGGCTCACACTGGGGGCCAGGAGCTCTCCTAGAGCCCGGTGCTGGATGAGCACAGTGACAGGGACGCTCCCTGTGCCGCCACCATCCCGGTTTCGGGCCGCATCCCGGGCTGTGGGCTCACTCAGGCTGGCACAGCTTTCCCTGCGGTTTTCAGTGCTCAGGCAGCAGCTCCTTACTCCCACTCAGGGCTGGCTAAAAATAACCCCGGCAGAGCCGCAGCCGGGATCCTGCAGGGAGACATCCGGGGAATGAGGAGGATGAGGCTCCTTCCCGCAGGGAAGGGTCTTCACCCCAGCACCGGGCTCTGGGTGATTTTCCAGAATCATCCAGGGGTGATTTTCCATGGTTCCCAGCTCTGCCAGAGTGGTTTTGGGGCAATTTGGGGCTGGGTTGTGTCTTTTTAGAGGTAAAGTAATCCCTGTCTGCTGCCAGAGGTGGGAGCAGTGTGGGGAGAGGGAGCACCCCTCGGTGGCTGTGTGCTGCCAGGTGCCAGCTGCACATCCCCTGTCCCCGTTTTCCACATTTTCCTTGCAGAGGTGGCTTCTGTGCAGCCAGCCCAGCTGCAAACCCCCAGATCCGGCTATCCTGACAGCCAGACCCTGCTGTCCCCTTCCCAGCACTCTGTGTGTGTGGGGTGTCCCCTGAGGCAGTGCAGGGGACATTTGTGACCTAACAGGGTGGCTAAAGGGGACAGCAAGCATCCATGCCTGAGATTTTGGGGTGGAGAAAAGCTCCAGGTGTGGGAGAAGCACACACAGGGCAGCTCTGGAGGGAGGCCAGGCTGTCAGGGGGCCAGGGGGGTGAAGCTGGGTCAGAGGGACCCCAAAAGCTGCAGTCACATCCCCATTTGCACTGACCTTGCACAGATTAGGCTCAAACCCAGCTGGGGACAGAGCCCAGCAGCCACTTCGGAGGATGGGGGTGAGGAGTGGGTGGAAAATCCCTCATTTGTCAGCGTTTTCCCACGGCAGTGCCTGTCTAGACCAACTTCCCATTGTCCGGTGGAAGCCGCCCCCTGCCCACACACGCTCCCGTGGGGGTGCAGAGCCTGGCATCCTTCTGCCCTGTCCTGCTGCCACTCCTGTCCCTGCTGAGGGTCACCCCAGGGTGCTGGGGCTGCGTGGATGGACCCTCCTGTCCCACGCAGAGCTGGGTGCCTCTGGGTGGGCTCCGTGCCAGCCCCCTCCCCATCCTGTGCCAGCCCCACGAGCTCTGCACACACACCAACCCCTTTATTGTTGTGCCAGGAACCACAGCAGCAGCAAACACTGGGACAGTGGGGAGGGACACAGGTGGCCCAAGACCCCAGTGCCAGGACAAACCCCACAAACCACCAGGGGCAGGGGTCCCCAGAGCCAGCTGGGCTAGAGCCAGCCTGCAGAGGTGAGCCTGGTGCTCAGGAGAGGGCCTGGGAGGGCTCCCTGAGATGGGGGGGTCACACTAAACTTGAAGGGGCACGGAGGGCTGGAGGAGGTCCAGCCTGACCTCGGGGTTGGCAGAGCTGGACCTCAGGCCAGACGGGGTCAATCCAAACCTTGTGCTGCTGCAAAGCCTGGGCAGGACCCTCACAGACCCTGGGCCTTTGAGGGTCTTAGAGAGGCAGAGCCGTATCCTGGTGGCAGGAAAGCTCCTGCCCACCTCAGCCTGCCCAGCCTCTGCTGGGCAGAACACCCACTGTCAGCACTGTCTCCTCCGAGACATCTCCACGGGCACAGGGGCCACCAGGGTGCCCATCCTGCCTCTTTCCAGCACCTGTGGCACAGATCCCACGGGACAGTTCCCTGCTGCCTGGGTAGGGGGGGGGGGGTCAATGATGAAGGAGTCAGAGAGCAGATGTGACTATTGGGAAGCGGGGAGCCAAATTCCCAGCTGTGCCCCTGGGTGCCAAGCCTCGGTGGTGAGGGCATTCCCTGGGCAGAGGGCTCAGGCCTCGTGGTCACTGGTGCTCAGGTGCTCCTCGGGCAGGCCGGTCTCGTCGATGTTTTCCAGGGAATCCGCGTGCTGCACGGAGAGCTCGGCCAGGCTCACGCTGGGCAGCGTGTTCTGCTCGGGGTACACCCAGGGCTTGTACTCGGGGTCGTGCCGGCGCTTCCACTCCGGGTACTTCAGCCCAGCCTTGTAGATCTTCTTCATCGCCTGCGGGCACAGCGGGGCTGCAGCTGCCTCGGGCTGTGGGCACAGCTCCCCCGCTGCAGGGTTTGGGGTGTTGCCAGGGGATAAGAGCCTGGATGCCCCAGCAACGTGCCCTGTGTCACCCAGCACTCATCCTGGGAGCTCTGCATCACTGAGGATCCATGCTGTGAGCTCTGGATTGCTCAGCACCCATTCTGCCAGCTCTGGGTTATGCAGCACCCATCCTGTGAGCCTTGGATTACCCGGGACCAATCCTGTGAGCTCTGGGCCACCCAGCACCCGTCCTGCAGGTCCTGGGTCACCTGTTTGGTGAGCTCTGGGTCTCCCAGCACCATTCCATGAGTTCTGGGTCTCCCAGCATCCACCCTCAGAGCCCTGTGGGCCCTGGGCTCACCCACCCTGGCCCCACCCAGGGGTAATTGGGCAGCTCATCCCTGCTGCCCGGGGCTCCCACCATCAGCCATGCATCCCCCTTACCTTTGGTGCCACAAACTGGGACACGCGGTTCACCACCCACTTCGGCAGCGACCCTGTAAGAGCCCAAAGCTCCATCACCCGGGGAAGCAGGGCCAGCTCCAGGGGAGGCTCCACGAGCCCTCAGCACGCCCAGGGCTGGGGTGGGCACCCCTTCACCCTCCATTCCCGGGTGCCTGGGTGATGCAGAGCCCGGGGGGTGAGCTCTGGGTGAGCCCCCTCCCCTGCTGTGGGCACTCACCGCGAGGGTCCACCTGGGTGAGGTAATAGAGGATGCAGGCACCGTCCCCGTTGGCCTTGATCAGGTACCCGGTCTGCAGGGACACGGCCCTCACGAAATCCTTGCGGGGCGGGTATTTCTGCGGGGACATTCCGGGCACCTCAGAGCCTGCCCAGCCCTGCCTGTGCCCGCGGGCAGCGCTGCCAGGGCTGGGGGCAGCTCACCGGGTGCTTGACGCTGTAGTTGATGATCATGTAGTCATTGCCCAGGGGCAGCCAGGAGCGCAGCGTGACGAAATCCCGGTTCTTCAGGGGGCTCGGGCACTTCCCTGCGGGCAGATCCCGTTACCCGCGGCCCCACACACACTCACGGGGGGCGTGGGGCTGGGGAGGGGGGCCCGGGGGTCTCAGGGCTGCTCACAGGAGTAGTATCCCACATCAGCGTTGACGGTGAGGCGCCCGATGTCGTAGGTCTCGATCATGTTGGAGTCCCACTTGCTGCGGTAGCGGGTGTCGTGCAGCACGTCGTAGAGGGTCTCGGCGGGGACGTCCTTGCAGGAGATGCGGGTCTGTGGGGAGAGGGGCGGGGGGCAGCACCCAGCGCCGGGGCTGTGCCCACCTGGGCACGAGGACTTTGGGCTGTCCCGTGTCCCTGTGCCACGGAGGGTGCTCTGCAGGACAGCCCCGGAGCCAGCGCTCCCGCAGCCAGAGCGGGCTTAGGATGAGCCTCACAGGATGGTCTGGCTGGGCCAGGCTTTGGTGCCTGTCCCCTGCCCCGTGTCCTTGCAGGGCAAACAAAGGGGTGCCCGTGTGCCTTCATGGTAGTCTTGGGTGTGGGGTCCGCTCCTGGGGGGTGTAGTCAGGCCCATTCCTGGGGGTGTCAGGCCCATTCCCGGGGGGGTTTTGGGGTCCATTCCCTGGGGGTGTCAAGCCCATTCCCGGGGGTTTCAGGCCCATTCCCGGGGGGTTTTGGGTCTGCTCCCAGGGGGTGTCAGGCCCATTCCCGGGGGGTTTCAGGCCCATTCCCGGGGGGTTTCGGGTCTGCTCTCAGGGGGTGTCAGGCCCATTCCCGGGGGGTTTCAGGCCCATTCCCGGGGGGTTTCGGGTCTGCTCTCAGGGGGTGTCAGGCCCATTCCCGGGGGGTTTCAGGCCCATTCCCGGGGGGTTTTGGGTCTGCTCCCAGGGGGTGTCAAGCCCATTCCCGGGGGTGTCAGGCCCATTCCCAGGGGGTTTCAGGTCTGCTCCCTGGGGGTGTCAGGCCCATTCCCGGGGGGTGTCAGGCCCATTCCCAGGGGGTTTCGGGTCCGCTCCCGGGGCTGTCGGCCCGGCTGTAACCGGAGCCGCGGAGCTGCCCGTGCATTATTGATGAAGGCGGCCGCGCTGCTCCCCTGAGCGCCGGCAGGAGGGAGATGTCATCTGCTCCTCGTTAGAGCCCTTGCATCTTTGATGAGGCGCCGGGTAACCCGAGATGGCCCTCCGAGCGCGGCAGGTCCCATCAATCTCGGGCCAGCTTTCCCGGTGGCCCGGTACGGGTGGACTCGTGCCCAGGAGATGTGCTGCAGTGCCCAGGGCACCGGGGAGGGTGGGCGCACCCAGCCCCTGCTCCTGCTCTCCCTCCTGCTGCACCCTCGCAGCGGGGTCTGGAGGTGCTGCTGCTGCAGGGTGAGGGATTTTTCCAGCTGCAGGTGGAGCTCATGGGCTTCCTGGAAACTCCGGTTGTCACAGAGGGACCATCGCAGACTTGCAGCCCCAAATTCTCCACTAAAGGCTGTCCACCATCCCCCCCCCCCCCCCCCCAGCCTTGGATAAGCAGCCCTGCCAGGCACAGCAGCTGGGATGGGGAAAACACAGAACTCAGACGCGTCCACAGGGAATTCAGGTGGAAAAAAATCCAAAGCTCCAGCTGCTCAGGGAATCTGAGATAATTAGCTCCCTCAGTTAATGGACAGAGCGAGGCTCTCCTTACCCCAAGGGAGCTGTGCAGCTCGGACTGCATCCCATGTTTTGGGAAGGGGCTCTGGGCAGTGACAACCCCTGCACCGTGGCCAGGCCCTCTGCAGGGCAGGAAAAACCCCATTATTGCACTGAACCAGGCTGGGTGATGCTCCCTGACTGCCCGGACCTGCCTGGGGTCCCCTCAGAGGGGACAGAACTGCAACCCCTCTGCCAGGCTGGACTCCAGGGGCTTCTGCCAGCCTGTCCTGGTCCCTCTGGGCAACATCCACTTCTCCAGTCCAGATCGCACTATGGGGAGCCCTGTCCAAGGCTGGACCCGCTGGATCTGCCCACACCCGCAGAGCCAGACCTCTCCCTGCAGAGGCAAGCAGGCTGCTCAGGCACGATTTACCCTTGGCAGGTCCTTGCTGCTGTCACCACTGCCCTCCTCCTTCAGGACATGGCTTCTAGGAGCACATTCTCCATGTCCTTCCCAGGGATGGAGGTGACACAGCAGCCCACAGTGCCACCCTGGAGCTTCCTTTTGGGAGAGGATTATGATTTTTGCCTCTTTCCAGGTGTCAGGGACCTGCTGTGATCACTGGGATTTTCAAAGGTGCTGGCCTGACCCCTCAGCCCCCTTTAATCCTGTGTATGCCCAGCTGGTTTAAATGCTCCCTGATCCAGGTGCAGAAGCTCTTCCCTGGCTCACGGCAGCAGGGAAATGTGTACTGCAGCTGCAGCTCTGCTGAGAGTGCTGCTCCTGCTCCTCCCCCTGGCCTGAAGGGTCTCTGTCCACAGCAGCAGCGTGTGCCCAGCTCCTCCTCGTGCCCTGGCTGCAGGAGAGGAGCTGCTGGGTGTCCCGTGCTCAGCACAGCGGTGGGAGAGCCTCTTCCAGAGCGCTGTTCCCTCCTCCCCACCTCCCCATGCCCTCCCTGCTCCCCAGGCCATGCTGACCCTCCCGCGGCAGCCTGTTTGAATGCTCTCCACAGCTGGGCTTCCTGCAGGTCGGCTGTTCTGCCTCTCCTCGCTCTGGCAGATCCCATCCCTGCCCAGGGGTTGGGATTCTTGGTGCCAGAAAAGCCAAAGCCCGTGATGCCCACCCTGGGCTCACGCCGTGCCCCCAGCCCCCTGCAGCCACTCCTGACGTGCCCAGGGTCACCCGGCAGTGCCACTGGGGCTGTGCAGATCAACCAAAAGAGACCTGAGGGATGGCTGAACCTCCTTGTCCCTCTGCAGCACCCCAGATCCAGCCCCTGGCAAGCGACAAACCTCCCAGAGCAGCACCTGGCGCTCCTGCAGGATCTCACCCCGGGGCGCAGGGCCGGAGAAGGACACCAGGGACGCGTCCCATGAGCTCCCGGCAGGGCCAGCCCCGCAGTGTGACCGACCCCGGGGCTGATCGGGACCGGGGGCAGCCGCCCGTGAGCCCACCCGGCGGGACCGGCGGCATCCCGGCAGGGGAAGCCGCGGGCGGGCAGCAGGAGCCGGCGGAGCAGCTGGGAAACACCTCCGGGGCTCTAACCCTGCCAGCCCTGGAACTGGGGGCACGGACAGCCCCAAGCAGGCGGGACTGCGCATCTCCAGCACGGGGCAGTCCCCAGGGACCCTCGGGAGCCGCCGGGCACACGGCCGGGGCAGGGAAGCTCTGCTTACCTTGATTTTCTGCACGGTGCAGCTCTCCTCCTGGCCCTGACTCCACACGGTCACGCCGGCCTTGTTATACCGGCAGTGCCAGCCCTCCAGGCTCTCGCACTGATCCCTGAAGGAGCTGAAGTCGGAGTCATCGGGGATATAAACCACCTCCCCTCCTCTGGACATGGGGCTGAGCTGCTGCCCGGGCGCGGGCACTGCCTGCGGGCAGCCTCCGCCTCCCCTCCCGGGAAACCCAGCTCTGCCCTTGAGCTCTGCCTCGCTGGGCGCCCGCCGCAGCTCACATCACCCTGGCAGCCCCGAGCCCGTGCCCTGGAGCGGGCCCGGGCACGCCGGGCTGGGCAGAGCGCTGCGGGCAGCCCGGGCACGCCGCGCGGGGCTCCTCGGCCGCAGTCGCTAGCGCGGCTGCCGGCAGCTCGGATGTCTTCCCGGGCTGGCTCGGCAGCATCACATTTCTGCCCGCTGCCTGTCAGCTCCTCTATTATTCAGCAGGTAGCAGCGCGCAGGTGGCTCGGCTTTCAGGGCACGGCTGCCCCCGGCTCCCCGAGCCCCCCGCGCTGCCACCCCGCTGTCCCCTCGCCGGCGCCCTGGCAATCTCTGTGCCTGACTGCAGCACGGGCACAGGCAGGGATCAGCTGATGCCGGAGCAGCGGCCGGGCCTCGGCCCCGCGCCCGCAGCAGCGCGGGATGCGGGGCAGGGTGCGGGTTTGTGAGGGGGACGCGGCCCTTGCTGGGCTCACAGCATTGCTGCACCCCGGGGCGTGTCCAGCCCCCCTCCCACCGTGAGCAGGACACCACCGGCACAGGGAAGGACACCCGGGGCTCAGCCCAGCCTGCCACCTCCCCAGGAAAAAATACCAATTCTACTGCCCAGCCTGGAGCTGCAATGGATGTCCCTTGTCCCTGGGTACCAGTCCTGTCCTACCGAGAGAGAGGGACTGGCTCTGTCCCCAGGGCACCTGCAGGTTGCTGGTAGATCCCAGCCCAGCTCTCTCCCAGCCCCAGCCTGCAGCCCTGCTGGTCCTTTTCCAGCCCCTCCATCTCTCCCTGCACTGGGAGCCACTCTGAGCACAGAGCCTGGGGCTCCCTGGTGCTGCACAGAGCAGCCAGGCTGGGGCCCACACCCTCCTCGTGCTGCCCAGGGTGCAGCTTGTCCCATTTGTCCATCCTCCTGTCCAGAACTTATCTGGGACCTTGTCCCCGTTCCTTTCACTGGGATCCTGCTCAGCCCCTGGTCCCCAGCCTGCCTGAAACCTGGGGTTACCTCGCCCATCCTGTTGATGTCCACAAGGTTTCTCTTGACTGGAATTTTGGGGTTCTTGAAGTCCACCTGGAATGAGGCTCCACCACTCTCACACCCCTTCCCCCTGGATCAGCCTCACCTCCCAAGGCCAGGGTGCAATTCCCTCCTCATCCCACCCTGGGATGAAGTTTGGGAACAGCCCCGGTGCTGATCCTGGGACCGGCATCACCTGGGCACTGGGAAATGGGGAAAAACTGGAGAGGAGAGCAGGGAGAAAGCTGGAGAGCTGCAGCTCTCCTGGAGAGCAGAGAGCTGCCTGTGGCTGCCCTGCAGCTCTGGGGGCACAGGGGCTGTCCCTGTGCTGTGCTGCCCTGCAGCTCTGGGGCACAGGGGCTGTCCCTGGGCTGTGCTGGGGCTGCTCTGGGGGCACAGGGGCTGTCCCTGGGCTGTGCTGCCCTGCTGCTCTGGGGCACAGGGGCTGTCCCTGGGCTGTGCTGCCCTGCAGCTCTGGGGCACAGGGGCTGTCCCTGGGCTGTGCCGCCCTGCTGCTCTGGGGCACAGGGGCTGTCCCTGGGCTGTGCCGCCCTGCTGGGGCTGCTCTGGGGCACAGGGGCTGTCCCTGGGCTGTGCTGCCCGCTGGAGCTGCCCTGGGGCAGAGCTGCCAGCGCCACGCTCCGTGACAGAGCTGCCGCAGTGGAAGGGAGGGGAGATCCCGCTTGGAAAGACCTTGGGGTGGCCTTGGGGCCCTGGAGCAGGGAGCAGCTCTGGCCGGGCAGATTTATGGCCCGGAGCTGTCTGGCCCCATTGCTGCAGTGTGCTGTGAGTGTGTCCCTGTGCAGGGGGGGCTGTCCCCCAGGTACAGCCTGGAGGGACCTCGAGTGGGTGTGTGGGGAGGGCAGGAGCCCAGGCTGGTGGCTCTGGAGCTCCAGACGTGTCCATGGGGTGAGAGAAAGGAGGGCCTGCAGTGCTGGGATGGAGGAGCCCCCAGGCTCCATGGGAAGGAGCAGCACTGAGGTGGAACCAGCCCTGCTCTGCACCTGGCACGTGGCAGCATTTTTCTTCCAGCTGGAAAGTGGAATGGAAAGTTCTTCCCTCCTGCAGCAGCCTCTGGGGTCAGTGCTCAAGCTGGGAAACTGCACAGCCACCCAGGAGCTGGCTGGTCGCCATCACATCCCCCTGCAAGCCAGCTGGGCTGAGCTTGGCTCCCATGTCCCACCTGGAGCACTCAGGGCTTCAACCAACCCCTTCACCACCGTCTTTGGCTCTTCTGGAGCCAAGGTTTGGGTCTGGGTGGTGCCCTGGGAGCTGCCCAAGGGAGGAAGAAGATCACTGCAGCAAATGTGGAGCCTCATGATAACGCTGCCTCTGTCACATCTTGTTTAACTTCTCCTTGTGGAGCTGCTGGGTGAGTCCAGAGAGGCCAAGGGGATGCTCCAAGAGCTGGAGCCCCTCTGCCCTGGAGCCAGGCTGGCAGAGCTGGGGGTGCTCCCTTGGAGAGGAGAAGCTCCAGGGAGAGCTCAGAGCCCTGCCAGGGCCTGAAGGGGCTCCAGGAGAGCTGGAGAGGGACTGGGGACAAGGGATGGAGGGACAGGACACAGGGAATGGCTCCCACTGCCAGAGGGCAGGGATGGATGGGATATTGGGAATTAGGAATTGTTCCCTGGGAGGGTGGGCAGGCCCTGGCACAGGTGCCCAGAGCAGCTGTGGCTGCCTCTGGATCCCTGGCAGTGCCCAAGGCCAGGCTGGAGGGGGCTGGGAGCAGCCTGGGATGGTGGGAGGTGTCCCTGCATGGCAGGGGTGGATGAACTGAGCTTTAAGGTCCCTTCCCACCCCAACCATGCTGGGATTACGATGATTCTTTCATCTCAGAGGCAATTTTGTGATGTGCCCTTGAGGCCCAACAGTGCCACCAATCCCATCCTGGGCTGGGGCTCCATTCCCTGGGCTGACCAGGGCTGCTGTGAGCAGCAGGGTCCCGCTCTTGGCCACGCTGTCCCTGTGTGGAGATGACACAGGGGACTGTCCCAGCAGCAGCTCCAGGGGTCCCTCTGTGCCCTCTCCAGAGCCTGGTGGGGTCAGGGCATGTGGGGCCTGCTTAGGGCACAGGGAGGAGAACCCATCTCTGTCCTGTCTGTGTCTCACTGGTCCCTCCCTCCTCCTGCTCCTCCTTCCATTCTCCAGAACCATTTTCAACCCTCCAAGTGTCTTCACAGACCCCAGAGCTGGGATGTGGGATTTCCATGCTGGCAGTGGGGTTGCAGGGCATTGCATGTGGGTGTTCACAGCTCCATCAATGTCTTGGATGCCTCAGCAGGATGAGCTTCCAGCCTCTCCAGAGCTGGAGAAGAACATCCAATCCCCTCTGCAGAGGCTGCTCCTGCTCCTCTGAGAATCACCTTTGAAAGCCTTGGCAAATTGCAATGAAAATGTTTTTCCTACAGAAGACAGTTCTGCTTTGGCTCCATGTGAACCACAGCACTGACTCCCCTCAGATCCTTGTTCCTTCGGGGTTTATCCCCTGGGGAATGAACAAGAGAGTCAGGAGGAAAAGCCAAAGATGGATTCAGAGTTTCTTGTCCCAGAGAAACGCAGCTGGAGTGGCCAGGAAGGGTCAGAGCTGCACCAGGAGAAGGGGCTGGGAGGTGAGGATGGTCCCGGGGTGGGAGCAGGAAGGTGCTGAGTACCTGAGAGACATCAGGGGCTTGGAGGGACACAGACAGGGGCAGGAAGGGTGGGAAAAAGCAAGATCCTGACCCAGGAGTGGTGCAAGGCAGCAAATACAGGCTGCAGAGGGAGGTCCCAAAGCTCCAGGCCTGCAGGTACCCTGGAGCTGAGTGTGGTCCCAGGACTTCAGGAACCATCCTGGGGTCCCAGGGCTGCAGGGGCCCACAGGGGCTCTGGAAAGATCCCAAAGCCTGGGGGCTGCAGAGGCCCCGGGGGTCCCTGGGAGACTCCAGAGCTCCATTGCCACCAGAGCCATGGGGCTGCAGTGAGCCCAGGGACCCCAAAGTTACAAGGACAAGATCCTAGAGAAATTCCAGAGCCTCAGTGGGACCCTAGAGCCCTGGTGAGCCCCAAATCTGCAGGATCCTGAGTGCCTGGAGAGACCCCAGAGCCTCAGGGCTGCAGGGACCCCTGAGCACCTTGGGGAGACTCCAGGGCCCCGTGGCACCAGGGACCCGCAGATGCCTGAAGAGAGACCCAGAGCTGTGGGCTGCAGGGACCCCTGAGTGCCTGGAGAGACCCCAGAGCCCCAGTGACACCCCAAAACCCCAAAGTTGCAGGACCCACTAGGCCCTGAGGAGATCCCAAAACCCCAAAGTCACAGGACCCATTAGGTCATAGGGGGACCCCAAAACCCCAAAGTCACAGGACCCACTAGGCACTGAGGAGACCCTAAAACCCCAAAGTCGAAGGACCCACTAGGCACTGAGGAGACCCCAAAACCCCAAAGTCACAGGACCCACTAGGCACTGAGGAGACCCCAAAACCCCAAAGTCACAGGACCCACTAGGTCGTGGGGGGACCCCAAAACCCCAAAGTCACAGGACCCATTAGGTCGTGGGGGGACCCCAAAACCCCAAAGTCACAGGACCCACTAGGTCCTGGGGGGACCCTAAAAACCCAAAGTCACAGGACCCACTAGGTCCTGGGGATCCCCAAAAACCCAAAGTCACAGGACCCACTAGGTTCTGGGGGGACCCCAGAGAGACCCCACAGCCCTGGGGACTGCGGGGCCTCCCCAGCTATGCTCCCATGCAGCCCAGCAGGTTCAACCCCGCTCCAAAGCCATCGGGCAGTGCCAGCCCGTCCCGCAGGAGCAGCCGGTGTCCCGCAGGGTGACAGCCCCCGGCCAGCGCTGTCCCAGTGCCACCCTGCCCGGGGACCCGCGCGTGCAGTCCGGGGCTCGCCCACTGGGTGTCACGCGTGCTCCACGGACCGCAGCGACACGGCCAGCACGGGGAGCGGCCGGGGAAGGGGACGGAGAGGAGCAGGGCTGCCGGGCGGCCACCAGCAGCGTCCCCCTGCTCCTGTCCGATGTCACCCCCTCGGCTGCGGGGGGGACGCTCTCCCGAAATTTTACCGTGAAACAGAGGATGGGATGGAAATTGCGCGGAGATTTTCCTCCTCCTCCTCCTGCCATTGCATCCCTGCTGCTCCTGGCAGCTCCCAACAGCCCCAGCCCTCCACCCCGGGCACCCCGAGCCCCCCAGTGCGGGGACAGAGCGGGGACAGCACGGACATCCTGCGCCGGGGACCTGCAGCTTCAACACGGAGCTTTTGCTGGCACTCCGGGAGTTTCTGGGGTCAGGAGAAGTCTGGGTGGGAGTGGGGTCACCCCACACAGTCCCTGGAGCTGGGAGCCTGCACACCCGGCGTGCCCAGCCCTGCCGGGTCCCCGCTGGCAAAGCACCAGGGGGTGTGGCAGGAGCTGCCCGGCACATTCCCAGCGGCTGGCACTGCCCACAGGGCATGGAAGGCTGGGGCAGGGTTCTCCTGCTCATCCCTGCGATGAGCTTTGGCCTCAGCTCTGCCCTCGGAGCCCCGGTGGAGGGCAGTGCATGGGGCGGGCTCCCGGGGCTGCCACAGCAGCTCTGTCCCACTGCAGGTGGCTCAAAGGTGCCGTGGATGATGGGACTCCATCCATGGGAGGGGTGGGGTGAGATGGGCTTCAAGGTCCCCTCCAACCCAAGCCATGCTGTGATTCATCTCCTCAATCTCTGCCACTCCTTCATGTCCTCCAACTGCTGCCACTTCCCCCTGTCCCTGTCCTGTGACCCTGTGTCCCTCCTTTCCTGCCCCCTTTAGCCGAGTCCTCCTCCTCAGGTGACAGCCAGGCTCATGTCCCCCCTTTTTTTGTGCCCTGGAGAATCCCTCCCTGCCCGCCCTGGCTCCCTGCACCACCCGTGGCTCCCCAAATTCCCTCCCTGCCCACCCTGGCTCCCTGCACCACCCGTGGCTCCCCAAATTCCCTCCCTGCCCACCCTGGCTCCCTGCACCACCCGTGGCTCCCCAAATTCCCTCCCTGCCCGCCCTGGCTCCCTGCACCACCCGTGGCTCCCCAAACTCCCTCCCTGCCCACCCTGGCTCCCTGCACCACCCGTGGCTCCCCAAACTCCCTCCCTGCCCACCCTGGCTCCCTGCACCACCCGTGGCTCCCCAAACTCCCTCCCTGCCCGCCCTGGCTCCCTGCACCACCCGTGGCTCCCCAAACTCCCTCCCTGCTCCCCCACATGATTCCCATGCTGGCAGCAGGATTTGGCACCCACAGCCCCACGGTTGCCAGGCCAAGGCTTATTTGCACCGAGCCCAGGCGGGCATCAGGATGATTTAAAAGGACTGTGAAAAATGTAGTTATTTTTTCCCCTTTCAGCTGCAAGTCAATACTCAGGGAAGGATGTTTAATTATCTTTGTCACCCTCCTAAATCTCTTTATGAGAAGGTTTGGCTGCAAATCTCCACATCATTTCAAAGTTATTGGCTAGCGCGGCGCACAGCGACACAGTAAATTAGCCGGGCGCGGCAGGCGTGGGTGCTCCCGCCACTGCCGGGCCTGCTCCCCTCCTCCCGGGGCTGTCACAGGGTGGGTGGCAGCAGGGAAGCCCCTGCTAGCTCAGGAGTTGGGCTGGTGCCCCTCCGGGTGTGGGCACAGCCGGTTGCCGTGCCCTGGCACACGCCCCATCCCTTGGCACGCGGCATCTCCTGCAGGGTGCAGGATCCAGGGACGTGGCACAGGCAGGAGCACCCCCGAGTGCCATCCTGCACCCTGAGAGCTCCATTCTGGGGGGATAACCCAGCCCTCCCCCCAGCCTGGCAGCGCTCTCCCCAGGCTGCCTGTGCTTACCTGCTGCAGGGTCGCCCTGGGCTGGATGGAGCAGGATGAAGCTGAGGCACCCTAAAGATACCGGGTCCCCCCGGCTGCTCTGAGCCCCCCGAGCTCCCCACGCCCCCGTGAAGACGGGCTGAGACCCAGTGCTGGGTGCTGCTGCCATTCCCAGGCCAGGAGGCACCCTGGGTGCAGGGCTGTGAAACGGCAGGATGGAGAGCAGGCATGGAAAGCGGGTGGGAGCTCCCCATCCATCAGCATCCCTGGAGGCAGCACCCAGCACCCGCCGTGCCTTAACCCCCTCCCCCCCCGTTCTCACGCAACCCAGCCGAGCCTGGGATACAGAACCAAATCCCACCTTCCCGATAATGCCTTTTATTGGACTAGGTGACACGCAGGCTTTAGGGGGATAGCGGGAGAATCCTCTCGGCTCATCCGCAGAAAGGATTTCCACAGCCCTCCCGGCGGCTTGTCAGTCCCTGAAGGGTTCTTACCTCCGAGCAGGGCTGTGTCTGCCGGGGCTCAGCGCCCGCCCTGCCCCTCCTGGCTGCTTACACAGATTATTCCGCCTCGGAATAAGCTCCGTGGAGCGCTGCTGCCGTCGCATCAGACAGCGGCTAATCAGAAAATTAGCAGCCAAAGAAACTTTGCGGCAGGAACTTATCTCTGGCGCTGCTCCCGCTGCTCCCGCACCCAGCCCTCAGGGTAAAACTTCCCTGGATTGCAGCGCTGAAACCTGGGGAAAAAATCATCTCATCCCACCCCTGCCGTGGCAGGGACACCTCTCAGTGTCCCAGGCTGGTCCAACCTGGCCTTGGGCACTGCCAGGGATCCAGGGGCACCCACAGCTGCTCTGGGCACCTGTGCCAGGGCCTGCCCACCCTGCGAGGGAACAATTCCTAATTCCCAATATCCCATCCATCCCTGCCCTCTGGCACTGGGAGCCATTCCCTGTGTCCTGTCCCTCCATCCCTTGTCCATTCTCTCTCTCCAGGTTTCCTGGGGCTCCTCCAGGCCCTGCAAGGCCACCCTGAGCTCAGCCCAAAGCTTCTCCTCTCCAGGTGAACAATCCCAGCTGTGCCAGCCTTTCCTGCCAGCAGAGCTGCTCCATCCTCTGCTCATCCTGGAGCCTCCTCTGGCCTGGCTCCAGCAGCTCCAGCTCCTCCTGTGCTGGGCCAGGGCTGGGGCAGCTCTGCAGCTGGGGGCTCACCTGAGCACAGGGGCACAATCCCCCCAGCCCTGCTGTGGGATCAGCCCTGGGCTCGGGGGGTTCTGGGTGCTGGGGCAGGTCCAGCTCCCACCCCCAGCACCCCCAGGTCCTTCTCCCAGTGCTGCCCCAGTGCTCATCCCAGCCGGGACTGACCCCAGGGCTGTCCCCACCCAGGGGCAGCGCCAGCACTGGGTGCTGTTAAAGCTCCTGGGCCACTCCTCGGCCTTGTCCAGGTCACCGTGGCCACTCCCGGGCACCTCGGGTCCCCTCCCAGCCCCGGGGCTGTGCCACCGATGCCGCTGTGCTCAGGACACGGGTGGTGTCCCTCCCGTGCGGGTGTGACATCAGTCCCCGCGCCGCGGTGGCACCTCGGGGAGCAGTGCTGGACACCCAGTGCCACCCCCCTGCCAGGGCAGGGCCCGGAGCCGCGATGGGGGCAGGGAGCTCTCAGGGTGATTAAAATGCGCTGTTTGCGCTGTTCAAGCCCCCGCGTCAGGGAAAGTTACAGGGCACTGAGCTAGAAAATGGCATTTGCAGCCCGCTCCCCCTGCCAGCCCCGGCCTGTGCAGACTTCATCAGTGCCACCAGCGTGTCCAGCGAGGGGACACACAGAGGGACACCCCTCCCCACTGCCCCCAGCCCCACAGACCCTCTGTGGGGTGTCCCACCGGCCAGAGGGTGAGGGCTGGGATCCTTCCTGCCACCCCCAGCCCCACAGCCCCTCCCTGGGACCCCAAACAGAGCGAAAAGGGGAGGGCAGGGACCCCTCCCCACTGCCCCAGCCCTACAGACCCTCCGTGGGACCTCAAACACAGCCAGAGGGGTAGCACAGGGACCCCACTGTCCCTACAGTCCCTCTGTGGCACCCCAAGCAGAGCGAAAAGGGGAGGGCAGGCACCCCTCCCCACTGCCTCCAGCCCTCCCGAGGCACCCCAAATGCAGTCACATCCCAGCTCGGGGCTGCCTGAGCCCCGTTGGTGGCACTGGGGGCGGGTCACAGGGCTGTGCCGGTGTCCCTGTGCCCGGTGCTGGGCGATGCCAGCGGCCCCGTGGCACTGCCACAGCCCCGGCTCGGGCAGGGCGGCTCCAGCCGTAGCAACAGTTACTACGATTTGCTTTTCCCATCCCCTTTTCCCGACTCCATCGTCTTCCCAAGGCGGCTCTGGCGCTGCCGGGGATGTGTTTACAGGCAATTAAAGCTCATTAATCGCACGCAGAAGCAACAGAAGCCTCGCGGCTATGTGGGAGGGGTGAGTCCCGCAGGGGACACAGCCAGCCCCGGCCATCCCTGGCTGGAATTCTTTGGAATTACCATCCAAAGAGCGAACCCATCCCTCTGCTGACAGGGCTGCAGCATCTTCTCCTTTCCAGGTCACACGGGATGCCCCTTCCCCTCCTCCCCTTGCTCCACTCCTGGCCCCAGGTGCTCTTTGTGCCCCAATGCGGTGGCACCGCTGTCTCAGTTGGGGACAGAGCCTCTCTCGTCCCTGCTGCGCTTTGTCACCGGCATGCACAGTCCTGTCGTGCACCCTGCCGGCTGACAGCTTGCACGCCTTGCACAAGCGCTCCCACCTCGCAGCACCCCCTGCTCTCCGGCCGCCCTCACACCCCGCCCAGGGCACTCACAGCTTCCACACCCCCACCCCACACCCCGCCCAAAATCTCATTCCCGTGGGTGCTCTCGCATTCCCGGGGTCCTGCACGTGCCCCACCTGTGTGTCCCTTTCTCCCTGGCACATCCAGAGGGATGCGGGGGACGAACGGGGTCTGCACCCCCTGGGCGAGGCTGGGCAGAGCCTGGCCTGGGGCGATGGGCGATGTCCGTGGGTGCTGGCATGGGTGTCACCTGTGGGGACATTAACCCGGGCACCGAGTGCTGCCAGCACCAAACTGAGGGGCAGAGGGGTGAAGCCCGCAGCTATCTCCTCCTCCTCCTCCTCCCCCGGGGGTGCCAGCCCCACGTTCCCTCAGCCCAGCGCTGCCCCGGGGGATGGATTCGGGCAGGAGGGAGCGGAGCGGGATCCGGCTCCAGAGCTGGCACCGGCGGGGCCCGAGCGCTGCTCCCGAGCTCGGGAAACAGCGGGCAGACAATGGCGCTCGTTAGCGGGAGGAGAAAAACCTTCCGAGGGCCGGAATGAGGCTTTGATTGGGAACAGATGCGGGAGAGAAGGAACCGGCACGGATCGGGCACAGGGCCAGCACCCAGCCCCTCCTGCTCCGCGGGGAGGGAAGGGAAGGGAAGGGAAGGGAAGGGAAGGGAAGGGAAGGGAAGGGAAGGGAAGAGAAGGGAAGGGAAGGGAAGGGAAGGGAAGGGAAGGGAAGGGAAGGGAAGGGAAGGGAAGGGAAGGGAAGGGAAGGGCTCTGTGGGGTGCTGCAGGCTGGGCTGGCTAGCTGGGTGTGCCCCTAACCCTACAGGACACACCTGGTGAGGGCAAACCTCCCTCAGCACCTCACCCTCCCCCTGGGCTGGGGGTGCCCCCAGCAGCCTGGGGACAGTGACAAGTGGTGGGGAAGGGAAGGGTCCCTTGCCCCAGGGCTGCTGGGGTGCCCTGGCAGGGAACAGGAGCAGGTGAAGGATAGAACAGCCTGGGATGCAGTTACCTGTCAGACACAGGCTGTGGGATGCAGCCCTGGGTGCCAGGGGCAGCCGGGATCCCGCGGCATTCCCGGAGGGATGAGCCAGCCCTGGCTGCCAGGGGTTCATGCCAAGGGTGCCCTGCCCTAAAGGCAGGAGCTGCGAGCCCAGGATTTCTCCTGCCAGGAGGGATGTGGTGCTGTGTGTGAGGCTGAGCCCGCCCTGTGCCCCACACGCTGCTGCAGGACCAGCACAAAAATGCAGGGAAAATCCAGGGCTGGCATCCAGCTCATCTTCCTCCTCTTCCTCCTCCAGCGCTGGGCCCAGCAGGACAAACTCGCAGATCTGCTGGGCTGAGGCCAAGGGCACAGCTCAAAATAGAGACTAATCATGCTGTGCTGAGATCCCGTGCCCTGCTGCCCACGAAGAGCCTGGTGTGTGTGGAGCTGGGCCCCGGGTGCCGGCAGAGGTGCCCGGGGGTGCGGTGCTGTCAGCAGGAGATGGAGAGAGGCTCAGCAGGGTCTGACCCGGTGCCAGCTCTCCCTCCTTCCCCCCTCGCCCGGCTGTCTTTCCCTGCAGGGCTGTGACGGAGGCTCGTGGGGGGAGCAGGAGGTGCAGCAGGGGTGTGGAGTTGCCCACATTCCTGATCTCTGATTCCCATTCCCTGCTGGATCTGGGCTCAGGAATGTCCTGAGGGAGAAGAGAGCACCACGCTGCCCTTGGGGAGCCCCCAGATTCCCCCAACGAGACCTGCAGAGGGTCCTCACCCCCCTGTGAGGCAGCACAAGCCTCTTCCTCTCCAAACGCCAGCTCCCGAGGCTGGGAGGCAGCCGTGCCCTCATTCCTGGGCAGGGATGCAGCAGGGTGGAAGGGATGCAGAGCTCCCCCGGCGGGGCTGCAGACCCACCCAGGCCCAGGGGACCCCACCCTGCTGGGGGGACACAGGGCTGGGGGCGCTGCCAGGACCCAGCCGGGGGTGTCAGGATCGATACTCACGTGAGCCAGAGGATCCCAGCACCCCAGGGAGCGCGAATGGCTCCATCCACCTCTCCCCCTGGCTCGGTGGCAGCGGCACCAGCGCCTCTGGAAGCCGCTTGGCCCCCTTTAACCCTTTCCCGGCAGGGCTGGTTCCAGCGGGCCGGGTCCCCCCGCGCCCCCCGCCCGCGGCTCCGGCGGGAGGCAATCGGCAGGCACGCGCTGCGGAGCGGCGCTTTTCTTCTCTAATCTTCTTATTTCATTTTAGCATTTACAATACAGCCAGCCGGTAATCCTGACATCAAACACGCCACGCGCGCTTTCAAGGCGCGCCGACGTCAGGCTGCGCCAGCGCTGGCAGGAGCTGCCAGCTCCGACGGCTGCAGATAACGCAGAGACAAGGAAAGCGGCTCTGCCAGCGGGATGAGTGGGCACCGCGGCCTCCAGAGCCCCCGGACCACCCACAAGGTGCCCCTCGGCTGCAGGAGCCACGCTGGGGTGAGCTGGGTGCAGGTTTGGTCTCTAGGCAGGGGCTGGAGTCACTCAGAGAGGCAGGGCTGGCTGACCCTGCTGGTGCCCACTCGTCCACCTCCCTCTGCCCTGGGGCTGCACGGAGCTCTGGCATCCCGGGGAGCAGAGCTGGACACCTTCGGGTGGTCCCAGGGGCCATCCCAGTGCTCGAAGCTCTTCCCAGTCTCCACCTCACTGGAGCATCCTTTGGTTTCCAGGCTGGGCTGTGGGTCTCAGATTCAGTCAAAGAAAGAAACAGAGAGTTTTGAGCCAGGCAGAAGCCTGGGAAAGAGCTGGGAAATAATGTAAATAATTCTTTGTCTCTCTTGTTTTCACATTGCTTATAGTTAAGTTCTATCACTGTGTGTCAAGCACTGTACACCAATGGTGTGGGCTGTTTTCACTTCAGAACCAATGGAGTTGGTCCTCACGAAGCTCTGTATAAAAGAGCAGTGTATTTTTAATAAATCGGAGTTTTACTCTTACAGCCTTCTGAGTCAAGTCTCTTCATTCCTGTCCTGCCTTGACAGCGACACTGGGGTGCCTGGGGAATCCACCTGGAATGCTGGAATGTGCCCCCTCCCCAGCAGGAGGGCAGGGCTCGGCACGGGGACAGCGTGTGGCACCCAACAGCCACAGGCAGCTCCTCGCGGGGTGCACTGGGCTGCAGGCACAGACCCAAGGGCTGGACAGCCCACGGTGCCCGTCAGTCCCTTTCCCCAATCCCACCAGCAGCTCCTCTTTGATGGGCACCAGCTGCTGGCACAGGAATTCCTGAGGCTGGGCAGGCCCTGGCAGCTGTGCCAGCCCTGGATCCCTGGCAGTGCCCAAGGCCAGGCTGGACAACCTTGGTGCTGCCTTGGACAGTGGAAGTGTCCTGGCCTGGTGGAAGGAGATGAACTTTGAGGTGCCTTCCAACACAAACCAAATGATTCTGGGATTCTGTGCAACACTTCCCTGCTCCCACTGCAGTGACACAGATCCAGCAGCTTTTGCAGAGTCCCTGGGGTGGCTTTTCTTTCCCAGCCCCGTGTCCTGAACGGATTTCCAGCTGCTAGGAGGTTCCTGGAGTTTCCTTGGAGCTGAAATGTTCCGCAGGGCTGGATCAGGGGAGGAGGATGAAGGGTGAGATAGGCAGAAAATGATGAGCCCCCTCTCAGGCCCTGCTGAGGATCAGACCCCTGCCCAGATCCCTCTCATGGCAGCTCTTGAGGGCACCCTGAGGCTCAGTGAGGTTTTTCTGTGCCAGGGCGGTGTCCTGTGCCCACATGGCTGCACCATCCTCTTCCTCGGCCCATGGAGAAGGAAGGAGCCCAGCAAGCACAGGCCCTGCCCAGCACTGGCAGCACCAGGGGATGTGAGGAATGAGCAGGAGGAGAAGGATTCGTGTCCCCATGCCAGCCTCAGAGCTCCCCCTTGCTCTGTGCCAGGTGGGCACCGGTTCTGCTGTGGGGTCATCTCCCACAGAACAGCCTCGGGTCTAATCCAGGTCTCAATATTTAGGATTTAATCAGCACTGAAATAAGTAGTTTCTTTATTTTTTCCCCCCCTCTTTTAAGGCAGCGAAGAGCTGCGACTCAATAGGAATTAATTTGACTAATTAGCGTCTTTGGGAAGCTCTCCCTCCCGCGCATGCCCCACGGGGGAGATTCCAGGGCTGGGGATGCGCTGTGGAGGCTGTGCCCGGCGGGAGCTGCCCAGGATCCTTCCCGCTCCTCCTGCCGCCGCTGCAGACCGCGCTGCCCGCATCCCGCAGGATCCCGCAGGACATCGGGGGGTGCCCACGGCCGTGTGGCACCGCGGGCACTGCCGGGTGGGCACGGGGCGGGGGCCGGCCCGGGGCTGCGGGAGCGGGCGGCTGCCGGGGAAGATGAATGGTTTTAATCACACCGCTTACAGGGCACCATCTGAAGTTTCGTGTAAGTTATGATAGCGACAGTTTGCACGAAAATTGTATTTCCAGGCTTCATTGACTGGCTTAATGAGAATCTTTACGTGTCAGATATTAAATTAAGAAATTAAAGAGCTGTTTCGGTGTGTATAGACTCCTTCCCTCGCACTGAGCTGCTCCTTCCAGATCAATCAGGAACGCGCCTCTAGAAAAGATGGGAGAAGCCTTTGATTTTCTGTCACCGGGGAAGTGAATCTAATACGCGTTGGCACCTAATTCATGTTTTATTAAAAGGCATGAGGTGGATGCTGCCGGCCCCCGCCTCTGCCCGCTGCCCTCTCCCGGAGGAGGGAGCAGCCCCGGCACCGCCACGCTCGGCTCCCGGCGCTGCCTGGCTGTCACACGCGTCCCAAATGCCAGCATCCCGGGGCTGGGGACACCGGGAGGTGACGGACACTGGCTGTGCTAGCCAGAGATTAAGGTCAGCTTGGAAGAAGCCACGCTGGAATCAGCAGGTTGGAAAATGTTGCTGTTCTCCTGTGTGGCATCCCTGTTTCCTTCCTGAGCTGGCCGAGTGTGACCTGGATTCCCTGATCCTTCGGGTCTCTTCCCTCTGATTTTGCTGAAAATGGGTACTCGGCCAGCGGGGAACTCCCCAGCTGGAATGGGGATGATGTCACAGCCATGGGGAGGGACTCGGGTGGCCAGAGGAGCAGGGCTGGGCACGGACAGGCTCTTGGGCACGGTGAGCTGGATGGGGCAGAGGATCCCTGAATGCCACGGCACTGGAGGTGAACACCTGGCACAGGGATGTGGAGAGTAACCCTGAGATCAGGGAGCCCAGGGATCGATGTCCCAAGGCAAGGACACCCAGGGACAGCAGGGATCAATGCCTCGGGTGGGGACAGCCAGGGACACCAGGGATAGGTGGCCCTGGATGGCCTCAGCCAGGACCACCAGGGATAAATCCCCCTGTTCAGAAGCACACAGGGACACTGGAGATAACCCCTGGAGCAGGGACATGCTGGGACAGTGCAGATAAGCTGGGGACACCAGTCAGCTCAGTGAGAGTCCAGATGGGATGTGGCTGTGTTTCTTGATCCACCTGGACCTGCCACAGAGGACCTTGGGGACCCTTTGGTCCCAGAAGAGGGACAGGGGCATCAGGCTCTTTTAGGATTCCTGGATGAGCCCCAAAACCCCTGGTGCTCAGTACTCCTGGGTGGAATCCTGGCACTCTCCCAGCCCCCTCACCACATCTGCACCTTCCAAAGCCGAAGGTGAGGAGAGGAAGGTGTTGTTGTTCCAAACTATCTGTCAGGGCAGGAAAAATCCCCCCTCCGGGCCCTGAGCACCACCATCCATCTTGTGCTCCCTGTGCCAGCCCTGGCTTTTCCTTGTGTGGGGAAACTTGGGAGTAAACAGCTTAATTTGGCACTAATCTGTGCGGTGACATCGTGTGCTGTGTCACCATCGATTCGCAGCCGCACGGCCCCATCAGTCATTCAGGCTTTTCCACTTTTTGGTATTGCAAATGGAAGGGATCAACCTCCCTGCAGCCCTGGGCTGGGCTCGCTGTGTGTCCCTGGGACTCTGTCCCTGAGGGAGTCTGGTCCCAGTGTCACCAGCCCTGTCCCCACTCTGTGGGACTCTGTCCCTGCAGGAGCCTGGTCCCAGTGTCACCAGCCCTGTCCCCACTCTGTGGGACTCTGTCCCTGCAGGAGTCTGGTCCCAGTGTCACCAGCCCTGTCCCCACTCTGTGGGACTCTGTCCCTGCAGGAGTCTGGTCCCAGTGTCACCAGCCCTGTCCCCACTCCCTGGCACCCCGTGTCCCTGCAGGAGCCGGGTCCTGGTGCTACTCACAGCGTTGCTCCCACATCCTTTGGGACACTTGTGGGTGCGGAAGGGGATGTGGGGGCAGCTGGAGCCACGGTGCCCCCTCCAACCAGGACTGAGTGCCGGGTGCCTGCGGGGGTGGTGGCCATCTCCCGGCCCAGCAGCACGGCGGTGCCGCTGTCCCCAGGCCCTGGCCAGGCTGGCCGAGGCGCCGCCACCGCCTCGCCAGCGCACCCCGGCAGCCGGGCACCCCGCTGGCCCTGCCTAAATGTCTCATTAAAGGGATTTGCGGGGCTGCTGAGCCGAGCTGTAATCTGGCGCTTACCGTTCATTTGTTCCAGCTCTCAGGCAGCCGGCAAAGGTCGTTGGATGTTTAATTACGGGGAGACAAGCGGCGGGCGCGGCGGGGAGCAGCGGCGGCGGGCAGGCGGCCCGAGAGCGGCAGCGCAGAGCGCTTAACGAGGGAGACGCTTTCCTTCCTGCCCTCGGGACACGAGCCGCCTTGTCGCAGCGCCCTTGTCACAGCGGCCTTGTCACAGCCAGCCAACCCACGGCCTGGCTGCGCAGTGACCGCAGCCTTGCGTGGCGTTGCCCCCGCGCTCGTCCTCCTCCTTTCTGGCGCTGTCACCAGCCCCGCAGCGCCGGCACAGCCCGGCTCGCCTCCTTCCCACTGCTCCCGTGCTGTGTGACACCGTGGCTGCCCAGCCTGGGCATGGCTGTGCTGTGCCAGGATCAGCTGGGTGGCTGGAGCTCAGCTGGGACAAGCCAGAATTCCCAGGTGGGATGTGTTGATGCCTGGCGTCCCCAGGCAGGAGCCCGTGGGTGCTCCGTGCCCCCAAAACCGTGTCAGGGGGAGGTGGTGGCTGTGGGAGCACTGCAGGGGTGCTGGGGCCGGGCTGTGAGTGCCTGCAAGCAGCTCCCAGGGCTGGGCATTCCTGAGGGTGAGGGCTGTTCGAGCCCCTGGGGGTGTTTCCCGAGTGCCCCCATCCCACAGAAAATGTGTGGCTGTGTGCACAGACACGGCTTGGATGGAGCTCTGAGCCACCTGGAATGGTGGAAAGTGTCCTGCCGGTGGGAGCGAGATGGGCTTTGAGGTCATTTCCAACCCAGCCCGCTCTGGGATTCCGTGAGTTTATGATCCAGGCTGAATTGCAGGGATACCCGCGCACACCTGGCTCCGTGTGTGACCACCGAGCGCCTGTGCCACACGGAGCCGTGGGGTGTTCGTGCTGCAGAGGGTCCCCAGGGCTCCAAGGAGCGGGTGGCAGCAGGGTGGGCTGCGGGCAAAGTCACCCCATTGCCCCTCCCCTGCGTCGGAGCCACTCTCGGGCTGTCACCTCCCGTGCTGACGGCTGGCATCAGTGCCTGACACCTGCGAGGAGGCGCTCCGGGCCGCGGTGCTCTTGGGGTGCCGGGCAGGGGCCGCAGGTTGTGCTGTCACCTGTGTCCCCCTGCCCTGCCTGGCCCCGTCCCCCCAGCCTGGGGCGCCCGGGTGACGCCGAGCAGGCTCTGCTGTCCCTCCGCTGTCCCTCCTCTGTCCCTCCGCTGTCCCTCCTCTGTCCCTCCTCTGTCCCTCCGCTGTCCCTCCGCTGTCCCTCCGCTGTCCCCGCGGGCTGCCGGCCGTGCAGGGGGTGCGAAGGCTCTGCCCTCCGCTGCCAGGGGTCCCTGCGGCGCTCGGAGTGCCCCGGGGCTGGCTGCAGCCTGAGTGACAGCCTGTCGCGTTAATGAGCCGCTGCCAGGCCGTGGCTGACACCCGCGGCCACCTCCCCGGGCCAGCCCCGAGGGCTCGCCACCGTTCGGAGAGCTCTGGGGCAGTGGGGGCGACACTGCTGCCGTCCTTTCTCCTGGACGCCCCTGGGAACCGCCTGAGCCCGGCGCTCTGAGGGTTCAGGAGGTGCAGGGCGCTGCCCGTGAGTGTGCAGGACTCAGGAGTGTCCCCTGCCTGTCCCCAGCCATCCTGGGCAGGGTGGAAGGGGCTGGAGACAGGCTGAGCCCGGCCAGGGCTGCAGGTCATGGTGGGCACGGGACACCCTGAGTGATTCTGGGGCACATCATCACCCTCCCACCCTTCCTGGAGCATCCTCCTGCCTTGGCATGGCAGTTCTGGTGCGTCCTCTGACTCAGTGTCAGCATTTTTGGAGCATCCTCCTGCCTCAGTCCTACCCTTCTAGAGCATCCCCTTGCCTCAGCATTTCTGGAGCATCCTCTGGTGTCAGCATCAGCATTTCTGGAGCACCCTCTTGCCTTGGCATCACTGAAGCATCCTCTGCTCAGTTCCTGCATCACTGCAGCTGTGCCCACGGTGCCAATTCCAGCTCCCAGCCCCATCCTTTTCACCGTGAGAGTCCTCGTCCCGTGTTTCCCTGTCTCCTCTCTCTCTCCCTTCCTCCCACGTCTCGCTGGCTCCCTGGAAGCCTCACATGCCTAATCCTCTTGTTAGCCTCTCCCTTCATCTAAAACCAATATGCAGCTGAATGCTGGAGATAATTAATTGATCAATTAGATAGAGAACTGCCTGTGCTTGTGGCACCGAACACATGGAGGAAGGGGGGCTGTGCCAGCACACCTGGCAGTGCCCACGCCTGAGTGGGGGATGCTCTGTCCACCCTGGCTGTGCTTGGTGTCCCCATTGGAGGGGACAGGCCACCAGCCAAGGTGGCCACGGGTGCAGGTCAAGGCACGTCCTCCCTGTGCCACATACACCGTGTGACAAAGTGACACCAAAGCTGGGAGGGTGCAAGTGCTCCAAATCCTCCCCAAGGGGCTCCTTCACCCTGGCACCCCCTAGTCCCCAGCGCTGCACTTCTCCTGGCTGCTGCTGTGCCTGGCTGCCCCCAGCCACCCCAGAGCACACAGCAGGGTGCTGAGCACCTGGAGGGGTCCCAGCTGTCGGGGGGGGGTCCCAGCTGTCAGGGTGGGGGTCCCAGCTGTCAGGGTGGGGTCCCAGCACCCCGAGGGGTGGCTGCCAGGGAGGCAGGGTGTCGCAGGGAAGTAAATAATGCAGCAAACCCATGTCTGCCAACCCCCTCCTCCCCGAGCTTTGAAAAGCAACACATTACCCTGATCTCCAGACATGAGTTTTTGTCACCAAACAGGGTGATGAGGAGACTTTGAAGCAAATACAAACACCGGGAAAGGGAATACATAAGAAGAGAGTCGCGTGTTCTCTTCAGAAAACAATTGCGGTGTCAACTACACGGAGCAGCTCCGCGGAGGGGGAGCTGCTAACCAGGAACCTGACAGCCCCAAACGCCGGGAATTACCATCCAAAGAGCGAACCCATCCCTCTGCTGACAGGGCTGCAGCATCTTCTCCTTTCCAGGTCACACGGGATGCCCCTTCCCCTCCTCCCCTTGCTCCACTCCTGGCCCCAGGTGCTCTTTGTGCCCCAATGCGGTGGCACCGCTGTCTCAGTTGGGGACAGAGCCTCTCTCGTCCCTGCTGCGCTTTGTCACCGGCATGCACAGTCCTGTCGTGCACCCTGCCGGCTGACAGCTTGCACGCCTTGCACAAGCGCTCCCACCTCGCAGCACCCCCTGCTCTCCGGCCGCCCTCACACCCTGCCCAGGGCACTCACAGCTTCCACACCCCCACCCCACACCCCGCCCAAAATCTCATTCCCGTGGGTGCTCTCGCATTCCCGGGGTCCTGCACGTGCTCCATCTGTGTGTCCCTTTCTCCCCGACACCCTCCCTGGAGCTTCCAGAATAACATTTACCTGTGTGGGGAGGTAAAGGCAGTGCTAGCTATAGCCTGGGAGATGGCATCACCCCGTGGCACGTCCCTCTCTCAGTCTGGGTTCCACCTGGGCATTTAAGAGGGGAATTGGGGCAGGATTTGGGGGTCTGTCCCTGAGCCAGGCCCTGCACTGGGAGGGTTCAGGACAGTGCCAGGCTGTGCCCAGTTGATACCCTGGTGTGGGGACCCCGGCGATGTTGGGGCGCAGGGTGTCAGGACATGCCCTCAGTGGGCCAGGATGTGCTCTCAGTGGCACCTTTGTGCAGCACACAGGCACCTCCTTGCCTGGAGCTGCACCTGCACTGGTGCCCTGCATGTGCACTTGCATGCCCTGCATGGTCAGCACATGAACACTCATCCCAGCACGAGCACTCCCATCCTGATCACACTCATCCCTGCACGAGCACTCCCACCCTGCTCACACTCACTGTGAACACCCCTCTGGCCCTGCATGCCTTGCACACTCACTCAGCCCTGCACAGCCCTCACCTCCCAGACCCTGCACTCCCTCACCTCTCAGGCACACCCTCGTGTGCCCTCTCACACCCCCCTTGCCCTCCCAGCCCTCCCCGTGTGCCCAGACCCAGCGCCCTGATCCCCCCTGCCCGTGCCATCCCTTGTGCCTGGCACACCTGCATCCTGGGCCATGCTCCGTGGAGCTCCCTGGCATGATCCCAAATGTGCTTCTTCCCATCCCTGTGGCTCCAGGCACTTCTCACCCCTTCCTGCACCCCTGGACCCCAAACCTTGCTTGGCCCCCACCCACACTATGCTGGGCACACTGCTCATTCCCTCACACCCCTGTGGACACCTCTCCACATTCCCTCCTCCCTGCTCTGCTCATCTTGCCTCCATCCATCCATCATCCATCCATCCATCCATCCATCCATCCATCATCCATCCATCCATCCATCCATCCATCCATCCATCCATCATCCATCCATCCATCCATCCATCCATCCATCCATCCATCCATCCATCCATCATCCATCCATCCATCCATCCATCCATCCATCCATCCATCCATTCATCCATCCATCATCCCTCCATCCATCCATCCATCCATCCATCCATCCATCCATCCCTCCCTCCATCCATCCATACCTCCATCCATCCATCCATCCATCCATCCATCCATCCATCATCCATCCATCATCCCTCCATCCATCCATCCCTCCATCCATCCATCCATCCATCCATCCATCCATCCATCCATCCCTCCCTCCATCCATCCATCCCTCCATCCATCCATCCATCTTCCATCCATCCATCCATCCATCATCCATCCATCCATCTTCCATCCATCCATCCATCCATCATCCATCCATCCATCCATCCATCCATCCATCCATCATCCATCCATCCATCCATCATCCATCCATCCCTCCATCCCTCCATCCATCCATCCCTCCATCCCTCCCTCCGCCCGTCTCCTGACACTTGCCCGCTCCCGGTGCCGTCTCCCTTCTCCTCCCTCTTTATCTCTGGCTCCCAGCTGCTTCTCGCCCCTCCCTGCTGCTCCCTCCATCCCTCCTCTCCCCATCCCTCGCTCCCGCCGCGGTTATCGCTCCCTCGCACACATCCCTCCTCCCTCCTCCCTCTCCTCTCCCCAGCGCTCATCCCTCCATCCCCACATCCCATCCCTCTCCATCCGCCGCCTCTCTCATGCCCGGCCTCGGGGCCGCCCCCGCGCCCGCCCGGCCGCGTCCCCGCGTCCCCCGGCTCACATGTCGCCCGGGGGTCCCCGCCGTGCCCCGCTCTGCCCCGTTTTTGCCGCAGCCTTTAAAGTTTCAATCAGCTCGGCTGGGAGAGGCGGGGAAGGCTGCGCCTCCCGCTCCCAGCCCCGCGACGCCGCGCTGCCACTCTGAGTGCTCCCGCCTTATAAATTTTACATTATTACCCTCTTTAAAGTATATAAAATAACTATTCATAAATTATTGAGGGGAAATTTAAAATACTACAAATGTTTATAAATGTTTATCAAGAGGTCTTCAGAAGTGAGCGAGCGGAGCCTGAGTGACTTCCCACGGCTGGCAGGAGCACGGCAGCCGCCCCGGCCCTGCCGAGGGGGGATTTTGGGAGAACCCCCAGCAGGAGACTGGGGCAGGCTCCCGCAGCCTCGGTAATTCCTGTTCCCGTGGATGGAGAGGAATAAATTCCCTTTCCCGTGGATGGAGAGGAACAAATTCCCCTCCGTGCTGTCTCTGGGTGCCAGCGGGGCTCCGTGTGCGGGCGGCCCCATTGCCTGCTCCGGTGTGGTGCCACCCTGGGGCTGCCCCTGGGCACGGACAGATGGCCTGTGCTGCTGGGGACCTGTCCTGCCCAGCTGGGGACCTGTCCTGCCCAGCTGGGAACCTGTCCTGCCCTGCTGGGAATGTGTCCTGACCTGCTGGGAACGTGTCCTGCCCAGCTGGGGACATGTCCTGCCCAGCTGGGGACATGTCCTACCCTGTTGGGAACGTGTCCTGACCTGCTGGGGATGTGTCCTGCCCAGCTGGGACATGACTTGACCCACTGGGGACACGACCTGACCCACTGGGGACACGTCCTGACACACCAGGGACAGGTCCTGACACACTAGGGACATGTTCTGACACACCAGGGACAGGTCCTGACACACCAGGGACAGGTCCTGACACACCTGGGACATGTCCTGACACACCAGGGACAGGTTCTGACACACCAGGGACATGTTCTGACACACCAGGGACAGGTCCTGACACACCTGGGACAGGTCCTGACACACCAGGGACAGGTTCTGCTCTGCTGGGGACCTGTCCTGACCCACTGGAGACATTCTGACCCACTGGGAGTATGTCCTGATGCACTGGAGGCCTGTCCCAACCCACTGGGGACATGTCCTACCTCATTGGGACATGTCCTGCTCTGCTGGGGACACATCCTGCCCCACGGGGATATATCCTGCCCCACTGGAGATTTGTTCTGCCCAACAGGAATCTTGTCCAGCCCAGCTGGGAATGAGTCCTACCCTAGGGGGACATGTCCTACCTGGCTGGGGACAAATTCTACCCCTCTGGGGACACATTCTGCCCTTCTGGGCTCATGTCCTGCCCTTCTGGGAACATGTTATGACCCATGGGAGACACATCTTGGCCCACTGGGGATATATTCTGCCTTGCTGGGGACATCTCATGACCCACTGGTGACACATCCTGTCCTGCTGGGGACACATCCTGCTCTGCTAGGGACATGTCCTGCCGTGCTGGGGACACATTCTGACCCAGGGGGACATGTCATGGCCTAGTGGTGACACGTTCTCCCCCTCTGGAGTGACATCCTGTCCAGCTGGAGCCCTGTCCTGCCCTGCTAGGGATGAGTCCTGACCCACTGAGGACATGTACTGACACTCTGGGGGCACATTCGGACCCACTGGGGACACGTCCTGACCCACTGAGGACACATCCTGACACCCTGGGGACACATCCTGACACCATGGGACACATCCTGGTGTCCTGGGACATGTCCTGATCCACTGGGGACATATCCTGACATCTTGGGGGCATGTCCTGACACCCTGGAGGCATATCCTGACATGCTGGGGACACATCCTGACACCCTGGCACACATCCTGACCCACTGGGGACATGTCCTGACACCCTGGAGACGCGTCTTGACCCACTGGGACACGTCCTGACATCCTGGGGGCACATCCTGACCCACTGAGGGCATGTCCTGGCACCCTGGGGACCTGCCCTTTCCTACTGGGGAAGTGTCTGGGCCAGCCTGGGGGGATGTCCTGCCCCACTGGGGCTGTGTCCTGTCCCCAGGCTGGCCCAGTGTCCCCAGCGAGGGACAGAGGGGCACACAAGGCCCTGTGCCCATGCAGTGCCAGCTGGCTCAGCCATGGGACAGGTGGCACAGAGTGGAATAACCAGAGCCCTGGAAGAGCCATGGCACAGGTCCGGCACAGGCGTGGCACAGGTCTGACATGGCTGTGGCACATTCTGGAATAACTGGCACAGCCCTGGCACAGCCCTGGCGCTCTGAGCAGCGCGGCAAAGCCCCTGCACAGCGACCCTGCCCATCCTCTGCTCCTCTCCTCCAGAGCCCGGCGCTCACCCACGGCCAGGGCGGTGCCAGGGAGCTGCCAGGGTAGGACACCCTCCCCAGGGACAGTCGGTGACCGGGACAGCCTTGTCCCCGTGCACATCCCAGCTGCCACCGCCCGCGGCCACCGGGAGGGGACAAATGCCCCGGCTGGCCGCTGTGGGAAGGCCAGCACCGCCTGGAGCCCGTGCCCACCACGGGGTGGCAAAGGAGCGCTGCTAGAGCCCGGAGCGCGGCTGCCGAGGGAGCAGGAGCCGGGCGGGGATGCTCAGCGATCCCGGCGCTCCCTACAAGAGCCGCCTGCAGGGATTGTGTTTAAAGCGCCGGCTGATTGGGGTAATCATGGGAGCAGGGAGTGCATTAGCTGGGAAGGTTTATAAAGGGAAATTAAAATAAAATTGGATGTGACAGAAAAGTACATGGAAAATTAGGATAAGAATATGAATATTTATGGCTGCTGGAGCACGCCTGGGGAAAGTGCTCCTGTGCTCCAGGCCACCCTCCCTGCCGTGGGGCTGGGGCAGGTCCTGGGGGTGGCACCTGGCTGTGGGGTTGGGGACAGCCCTGGTGGGCACTCTGCACTCAGCCCTCGGTCACCGCTGGTCACCGCGGTCACCGCTGGCTTGCCTTGCAGCGGGGACTGTGGGTGACGGACGCTGTGACATCCCAGTTGCGCTGCCACGTGCCCCTCACATCACCCAGGGGTGTCTGCAGGGCTGGCGTGTGCCAGTGCCGGTGGTGGCACCGTGCAGGGCCACGCGGCCGCCGTGGTGGCGCGGGGATGGCATGGACACGGCCGGTGGCAGAGGCCAGGGGGCTGGCACCGCGCGAGGCGGGCACACGCCGAGGCTGCTCCTGCAGGAATTAGGGCACTGGGACAGAGCCCGGGCTGCCAGGGTGGCAGGGCACAGCTGTCCCCTGCCTGCCGGGCCCTGTCCCCACAGCGGTGACCCCCCAAAGTGCCACCACCCCGCTGGGGACACCAGGAGCGCCGTCCCCACCCAGAGCAGCGGCTGCACCGCCGGACCCGGGGGCAGCCATCCCCCGCCCCTGTCCCCTCCCGCTGTCACACTTAGAAGCCATTAAAATAATTGAATGCTTTAAATATTCAGCGCTCGGCTTAAATATTCATCAGCGGAGTTATTCTGATTGCTGAGCTGCATCAGCACGGGCTGGGAGATGGCTCCGCTCAGCAGAGCCCCCGGGCCCGGGCACAGCCCCGTGTGCCAGCCTCACGCGGGCACGGGTGGGCACGCACGGCCCTGCACGCGTGTGCCACGCATGGACACGCGCATGGAAACCCCTGGCAGCGGGGCTGGGCTCTGGGGACACTGGGGGGCACTGGGAGCAGCTCTGGGGGCTGGCTGTGCCCCACTCCCGAGCTGGGGAGGTTCTCAGTGCCCTTGGGCATGGCAGGGTTGGCAGATCCACCCAGCTGGGCCCATCCTTCCCAAGTGCCCCACCCCTCAGGCTGCTCTCCTGGTGTTTTCCTCCAGCTCAGCAGATGTGGCACCACCAGCTGTGTGCCAGGGAGGTGGCAGGGGCATGGAATCCCAGCAGGGTTTGGGTGGGAAGGGTCCTTAAAGCCCATCCCATTCCACCCCCTGCCATGGCAGGGACACCTCCCACCGTCCCAGGCTGCTCCCAGCCCTGTGCAACCTGGCCTTGGGCACTGCCAGGGATCCAGGGGCACCCACAGGTGCTCTGGACACCTGTGCCAGGGCTGCCCACCCTGCCAGGGAACAATTCCAATTCCCAATATCCCATCCATCCCTGCCCTCTGGCAGTGGGAGCCATTCCCTGTGTCCTGTCCCTCCATCCCTTGTCCCAGGTCCCTCTCCAGCTCTCCTGGAGCCTCTTCAGCCTCTGAGGGGCTCTGAGCCTGGAGCTTCTCCTCTCCAGGGGAGCACTCCCAGCTCTCCCTGGCTCCAGATCAGAGGTACTCCAGCTCTTGGAACATCTCTGCGGCCTCCTCTGGGCTCACCAGCAGCTCCACATCTTTCCTGGAGGCAGCTGTGCAGGTGGGGTCCTGGATGGCAGAGCAGAGGGGGATCCTTTCCCTGACCCACTGCTCCTGTCTGGGGCAGCCCAGGCCAAGCCCAGTTTCAGCCATGCCCCCGTGCCCCTGGCTCCTCACCCACGGCTGTTTTGGCCCTCAGATGCCAGCCAGCATGGCCAGAACTGGGGTGTGGGGAGAACAGCACAGTGGAGCCTCTCTTGCAAAGCTGGGACTCCAAGTGGGACCTGAAAAGAGCACAAAGAGCTCTGCTCCATCCTGGGAGTATCGATCTCCTCATCTTCTGCTGGCTTGGACATCACCCTGGAGTAATCTTCCCTCAGCAGACAGAGGATCCCTCTGCACACCTCTGTTCCTGGCTGAGGGAAGAGCAAGGGGAGGAGGATCGAGGGCTGACACAAGCCATGTCTGGGAGCAAGGGATGCCTTGGAAACAACTCGCCAGGGGCAGCAAACCCTCTGGCAGGTGAGTGAAACCAGAGCCAACACCTGCTGCTGGGAGGATTTTCCTGCTTCACCCAGGTGGGAGCCTGCAGGGAGCTCTGACACACCCAGCAAGGCCCAGCAGCCCGTGTGCAGGTGGTGAGCAGCAGGAGCTGCAGAGCGCCTTCAGGACGTGGGCACCAACCCCAGCGGGTGCAGCCTCTCAGCCCACCCTGCCTCAGGGTGCCCTGCAGAGCCCAGAGCCTTGTGGGGCGAATCCTGCAAGCCCAGCCGTGCCCTGGGTGCTGGTGGTCGGTAAAAACGCCTTTCCTGGCAGCCGGGGCTGGATTTCCCTGCGGCAGAGCTGGCAGGGAGGGTGCTCCCGTGGGCACGCTGGCGTGTGCGGGCACACGGAGAGGTGGGAACGGCCCGCAGAGCTCTGCGAACAGCCCGGATAAAATTGCTCCTCAGACTCCTGGAGCAGGCTTAGCTTTCGGCGATCTGCCTCCAAAGACGGCTCCCGCCTGCGATTCTCGGGCTGGGGCTGCATCTTCGATCCCGAGCAAGCGGGAGCTGCAGCCGCGCTCGCCATTCGGAGTGGCACAGCAGCACCCGAGACAGGGGCAGGAGGGGTTTGGGGGGGTCCCGGCCTTAGAGAGGGGGCAGGAGGGGTTTGGCGGGGGGGTCCCCAGCCCGAGAGAGGGGGGCAGGAGGGATTTGGGGGGGGTCCCAGCTAAACAGAGGGGGGCAGGAGGGGTTTGGGGGGGATCCCAGTCTGAGAGGGGGGCAGGAGGGATTTGGGGGGGGTCCCAGCTAAACAGAGGGGGGCAGGAGGGGTTTGGGGGGGATCCCAGTCTGAGAGAGGGGGCAGGAGGGGTTTGAGGGGGGTCCCAGCTATACAGAGGGGAGCAGGAGGGATTTGGGGGGGTCCCAGTTCAAGAGAGGGGGGCAGGAGGGATTTGGGGGGGTCCCAGCTATACAGAGGGGGGCAGGAGGGATTTGGGGGGGGTCCCAGCTCAAGAGAGGGGGGCAGGAGGGGTTTGGGGCAGGGCTGGCTGCAGCTCTGCACGACTGCTGAGCTCTGGGAAGGAGTCGCTGGTTTATCTGATATGATTTAATCAGCCCTATAATTAGATTAATTTGTTGATTTGATAGCAACCCATTTCTCGCCGTTAGATTTGTTTATGTGTGTTTTATGCTCCAGTTTGGCAATAAAATAGGAACTGAGGAGGTGGGAAAAGTCCCTCGGAATGCCCATCCTCTGACCCTGTGGATGTGTGCATCCCGGGATCCTCGTGTGGGATGGGAACGGGCAGCTGCAGGGCTGGGCACCCAGGATGGTCCCAGTCCCACTCCAGCCACTTCCCCACGTCCTAATGCCAAAAAAGAGAAATAACCCCAAAGTGGGTCAGGGGGGGAGTGCAGGGCTTGTGGTGTGCTGCAAACCAGAGGATGTTTGGCAAGGCACGGGGGGAGAGAAAGCTTTGGAAAGGCTTTTCTCCCTCCTCCAGGCTCTGCTTGGCACGGCAGGGCACAGCCTGGCATGGCAGGGCCTGGCACAGCACGGCCTGGCAGGCAGCAGCTGCTGCGGATGGATGTGGATGGACATGGGCCTCGTGGTGCCTTCAGGAGCAGCCCTGTCAGCCCCAGCCCTGCCAACCCCAGCCCTGCCATCCCCAGCCCTGCCATCCCCTGCCCTGCCAGCCCCTGCCCTGCCATCCCCAGCCCTGCCACCCCCCTGCCCTGCCATCCCCAGCCCTGCCATCCCCTGCCCTGCCACCCCCAGCCCTGCCATCCCCTGCCCTGTCAGCCCCAGCCCTGCCACCCCCCTGCCCTGCCACCCCCAGCCCTGCCATCCCCAGCCCTGCCAGCCCCCTGCCCTGCCAGCCCCAGCCCTGCCATCCCCAGCCCTGCCAGCCCCAACTCTGCCATCCCCTGCCCTGCCATCCCCAACTCTGCCAGCCCCAGCCCTGCCATCCCCAGCCCTGCCAACCCCTGCCCTGCCCTGGAGCATCACCAGGGTGCCCACAGGGACAGGAGGATTCCCAGCCTCATCCGCCTCCCCGCTGCTCCCCAGGGGTCTGGCAGGACGGGAGGTGTTGCTGGCAGTGCCAGCGGGTGCTGGGGACAGCAGTGTCACCTCCTGCCACCGCCCCGGGGCTGCTCCCCAGCGGGTGATTCCTTCACCCCCGCGTGCCGGGCTGGCAGCCAGCGGCCGGGCGGAATAATTCCAATTAAAGCGCGGGTTCGGGGAGGCTGCGGGGCGCGGGCAGGGGAGGAAGGCAGGAGCGACACGGAGCGAGCGCCGGGGTTTGCCGGAGAAGCCGGAGCGAGGAGCGCTTTGATGGGCAGCTCCTTTGATCAGAGATCTGAATCCAGCCCTCACGTTTCCCGTGTGAGCCCGCTGCCTAATTACCACATGGCAGGGCTGCTCCGAGCCCTCGGCACGTTGCTGGAATAGATTTCCCTGGTCCAGCCTGGAGAAGGACATCGATCCTGCCCACAGCCGCAGGCTCATGCTAAACATTGCGTCCTATCGATTTTTTCCTCCCCCCTTTTTCCCCTTTTTTCCTTTTTCTTTTTTTTTTTAATAAGAATTTTCTTTATTTTCATTAAATCATTAATCAGGGAGAAATCTACATTTTTATCATTTCTATGGCTGGAGAGGAAGAGAGGAAAGTTATATTGCCATAGAAACCGTTCCCTACCATTCTCAGCCTCCGAGCAGTCCCTCTTGTGCTGTCTCTTGTCAAAAGGCGTAATTGTTGCTCCTGATCTTCACTGCTCAATTAGCAGTGATGTCTCCCTTCAAGTTAATTGCTGGAGATGGGAGGAAGTAGGACAAATGTAACCTTTTAGATGAAAAGATCTCTCCCCCCTCCCCGCTCCTTCTCCTCGCTGGCAGGCACTGAGGGCTGCGCTGGGGGGAGCCCCCCTGGCCTGGGCACGTCCCATCCGTCCTCTGCTCCCTTCTGGAGACCCCTCCCCACCTCCCTCATCCCCTCATCCAAGGCAGGACCCCTCTGTGTCCTCCCTCCGTTCCCCCTGCCCCTTCCAGACGCATCAGCACCACTTCAGCCGCTCCCTTGTCACCTCCATGCTGCTGGTGTCACCTCCACACCGCCGGTGTCACCCACGGCAGCCCCCCCTGAGCTGGGACAGCCTTCCTGGCTTCTCCAGGACTGCCGTGGGCTTCTCCAGGGCTGGTTCAGCTCCATGGCACCATGCCATGCTGCAGCAGAGCTCGTCCCTGCAGCAACAGTGCTGGGGTGCTCCAGGAGCAGGGGGACCCCTGGGCACTAAAACCTGGTGACAAAAGCGGGCTGAGGGTGAAGGCTGGAGGTGGAAAAACAAGGGAGGGTTTCATCCTGCAGGAACAGCAGCTCCCTGCTCACAAACCTGTTTGATGGGAGCAGTAACCCCGGGCAGGAGGAGGGCTCGGAAGCGCTGCCTGGACAGAGGGTTTGTCACCCTGGAGGGATGGCAGATGAGCCAGGCGATCCATTAAGGAGACGAGAAGTGTGGCAGCTGCCTGGACCTTGGCAGTCTGAAGAGGAGCCCTTAAACACTGACTCGAGTGTCTGTAAGACACAAATCACCCGGGCCAGGCGTGGTGAGCAGGGCACAGACCCAGGTGGCACTGCCAAGTGTGTGGGCTGGCAGTGCTGGCACGGGGACAGGCAGGGACAGGAGTGGGGACAAGACAGCCTGGTCAAAGCTGGGGCACAGGACCCCCTCCTTGTGCCATGTCATGAAACAAATGAGCCCTTGAAGCTCAGGATGGAGGGAAGGGCCATGTGGATTCCTGGAGGATGGAGGTGTGAGGGCACCCAAAGGGCTGTGTGACAGCTGGGCACAAGGGAAGAAGGGGTCACCACCCCTGGGTGAATCGGGGGCACCCTGTCAACCCTGGAAGACACCAAGAAGGTCCAGGGCAGGTCCAGACTGACACAAGGAGAGCTGATGTTTTCTCCTGACAGCCACAGAATCAGGGGATCATGGAACAGTTTGGGTTGGGAGAGATCTTAAAGCCCATCCAGTGCCACCCCCTGCCAAGGGCAGGGACAATTCCACTATCCCAGGGTGCTCCAACCTGGCCTTGGGCACAGCCAAGGATCCAGGGGCAGCCACAGCTGCTCTGGGCACCCTGTGCCAGGGCCTCAGCACCTTCTGAGGTGTCACCAATGTCCTCGGCCACCTGTCCTTGACATCTCCCCTGCAATGACCCAGCTGCTCCCAGCAGAGCTGCAGCAGGGAGAGCCCTCACATCCCTGCCCGCCTCTGCCTGAGCTGCACCCCGGGACTCTCAGCTCCTGAGCACCCCGGCTGCAGAGCCAGGGCTGAGGGGCCTGTGTGGATGGGACCTCTCATCAAAGCCCTTTTTTTGGGCAGCGCTGTTCCAAGTGCCAGATCCAGGCAGAATTTCTGCTTGAAACGCCCCAAGGATGCTTGAGGAGCAGCCCACGTCACTCCCAGAAGATCTGGAGCTGAGCTGAGGCAGACCCACCTCCTTCAGCAGACCCAGGGCAGCAGGAGGCTGAGCCAAACCTGCTCAGCACAGCCAGCCCTTGCAGAGCCCAACCTCGCTGTCGCTCAGCACATCAGTGTGAGAGGAGCCAGCTGAGAGGCCAGGGGGGCACGCTCAGCCCTGCTCTGCTCTTGGGGCTCCCCCAGCCCCAGGCTGGTTACTGCTGGGCTAGATTTATCATGGAATGATGGACTATCCTGAGCTGAAGGGACCCACCAGGATCATCCAGTCCAGCCCCTGGCCCTGCCCAGACCCCCCAGCAGTCCCCCTGTGCATCCCTGTGCCCAAAGGCTCCTGGAGCTCTGGCAGCCTCGGGCCGTGCCCATTCCCTGGGGAGCCTGGGCAGTGCCAGCACCTCTGGGGGAAGAAACTTCTCCAAAATCCAGCCTGGCCCTGCTTTGTCCAGCTCTGGCTGTTCCCTGGGTGCTGTCCCTGTCCCAGAGCAGAGCTGGGAGCTGTCCCTGCTCTGCCCCTCGGGAGGAGCTGCAGCTGTGGTTGGGATCGAGGTGTGAGGGTGAGAAATTGGAAGCAGGGGCAGGCCTCACCTTGAGGTGCAGGCAAGGGACGTGTACACCACTGCTCACACCTTGAGCCGGGGCAGGAGCTGCTCTCCAGCCCTCACAGCGATGGTCCCCAGAGCTGGTGGCCTCTGGCTGATTGTCCCCTTTGCCCTCCTGCCCAGTCTGACAGTGACTCCTCATTTTCCTTGCACAGAGTGGGACTGTCTCCCAAATCAGGACTGGGTCACTCACTGGATTGCTGAGCAGATCCACCCTCAGCCCCTGCTCCGGGGCCATCCTTGCCTTCCCAACCCACAGCCACCATCTCCCGGCCTGGGCGCTGCTGTCCTGAGCAAATCCTGCTCCAGTGCCACCTGTCCTGGCTCCTCCTGGTCCCAGACACACCCCACCACCGTGCATCAGCCCCAAAATGGGGCCACCTCCAAACGCTGCCCTGGCCACAGATGCACCTCCCCTGGTGCTTGGGATGCTCCTGCTGCAATGCTTGGGAAGCTCTGGAAGGCCTTTAAACCGAGCTAAAACCACCGTGTGAGGCTGAAAAGCGACATTTTGGGGCTGAGCACATGGAGGAATCACTCGAGGGCGCTTCCCCGCTTGGATGAGCACTTCCCTGTCTCCGGAAGGTGCGGAGGAGCAATTGGCAGCCGGGGCTGGATGCAAACAAGCCCTTAACATTTCAGCAAGTGGCTCCGCTGGTGGAGACACGCGGGGTGCCGAGAGCTCACTCCAGAGCCCCTCGGGAAGGTCGGGAGGAGCCCGGCGGGATGAAGCATCCAGCGGCTCCGGCAGCTCCGTGCCGCGGCGGAGGCGGAGGGGCCAAGGGCGCCCATCCCTGCCCCCGGCCCCGCCGCCAGCCCCCGGCTCCGCGGCTCCGGCTGCAATTAAAGCTCACCCTGAACGCTGCATTAATGTCAGGTTTGCATCTCATTTCCCCAGCGCCAGGTAAGGAGGGGCCGGCAGGCTTGGAGAAGGATCACACGTGGCAGCTTTTAATAGAAACCCGCCCGCCTGTCACTGGCGGCTCATCATTCCTCTTGAAACGGTTGCTAATTACCAACGAGCCGTGTTTGTGTTTCGGGTGTGACGTTCCCCTCTGCAGCCCCGCTCCCCCTCCTCCTGCTCCGCACCCAGGCTGGCGGCAGCGCCCGGGGGCTCCGGGGGAGGTGGGAGCTGCGGGGTGGCTCCAGAGGGGCTGTGAGGACACGGCTCCTTCAGGGCTGGACTCAGGGCTGGCTGGAAAATGGCTCCCTCCAGTTGGTCTCTCCTCCCTTCCCATTTTCCATGAAGGACAATTCCTTTGGAGCTCTCTGCAGTGTTAAAGCTGATGAGGTAAAGCTTCGGGATCGCTCCTGCCACCCTCTGCCATCCCGGTGATGCTCTGCTGGACCAGACAGTCCTGATGCCACCAGCTGTGCCTCAGGATCAGCCTGCCCCATGCCACTGTCCCCTCGGAGCCTTGCCATGGGCTGTGCCCGAGCTCCTGAGGGCACTGGCACTTGGTGGTGGCACCATCAGCTGCTCTCCTCTCCTCTCCCAGCTGCTTCCCAGGGATGTGCCAGCTTTTTCTCCCTGGCTGGTGGGACAGGGCTGAGGTGGGACCTGCTGCAGGGATGCTCTGTGGGGACTGAGAGAGCCAATCCTTGGGGCTCTGACCCAAGGGAGGTCTCCTTTGCCTCTCACCTGGGTTTGGGAGCCCTCCTGGGGCAGAATGAGCCCAGGGGCTGGGGAGAGGCATTGGAGGGGGGAAAGCAGGGCTGGGAAAGGAGCTGGAGCCGTTCCAGAGGTGTCCCAGGGAGGTGCAATGCTGAGGGGTCCCCACCACTGGGTCTCACACTATCCCACACCCTGGGCCCCTCCTGGTGCCCAGCTGGATGTGGCAGTGAGCACTGGAGCATCTCCTCATGGCATTCTGAGACTGGAGAGGGGCTGAGGGAAGGAACTATTTGCTGAGTCCAGTTCCAACCATTCCCAGTGCAGGGAAAACCCGTGGGACACCCCCAAAGTGGGGGATCCCTGTGAGGGCTCCTCCTGCTCCCCTGCACGTCCCAGCGGTGTGCAGAGCCCAGGGGTTTTCCCTGGGGGATCAGGAGGGCTCCTTTATCCCAAAGAAACCCGTTCCCTCCTCCCAGCAGCACCAGGGATGGTGTTGGGGTGGGAGAAGGGCGGGAGCTGAATTGGAGACCCCCAGCTTTACCCACCCACCTCTCGAAGGCTGAGGCAGCCGCGGGTGGAGCGGCTGGAAGGGGGCCAAGGCAGGTGCCTCGCTGGCTGGGGAGCCCACCCGGCTCGGGGGAGGCACCCCGAGGCTGCCAGCGCCCCGAGGGCTGCCCGGCTCCTGCTGCCACCCGGCTGAGTGACAGCTCCCAGCCCCCAGCCCACCTCCCCCCTCGTCAATCCACTGGGGAATTATTTATCCTGACAATAGCAATTGTCTGCACGGGCCCTTCCCCCTCTCCAGCACCTACCCCAACAAAGGAAATCATCCTGATATGAAAGGGAAAATTAAATTACCCCAATAAAGACTTAGTGCTGCTTTAATGACATCACCAGACTCAGGCGCTAATTAGCTGAGTACAAAGGAAAGCTAAATGTGAAAACGTGAATTTCTGTTCCCTTTTCTCCTGTCGTACAGTCTCGGGAGTGGGAGTCTTGGCAGGCATGGCAGGAGGAGCTGCTCCCACCCGGCCGGGCGGCTGCTGAGCGCCAGGCTCTCCCCCAGAGCTCCGGCAGCTTTTGGGAGATGGGTCCAGCAGCCGGAGCCCGTCTGGATCCAGCCAGGGATGCCCGGGCTGCCCGTGCTCGGCTCCTGCCCGCTGCCATCACTCTCTGCTGCAGTCCGTGCTGGTGTGGCCGAGCTCAGGCTCCCACACACCCGGCGAGGAGCAAAGCTCACAGCTCACACCGCGCCCGGCCCGTGCCCGAGCTCCCTGTCCCCTTGCTCTGGGCCAGCACCGCCTATGGGGCATGTCCCCAGCGCGTCTGCACGACCCTGGCACTGTCACGGTGCCAGCAGCTCTCCCGGGGCCGTGTCACCGGCAGCGCACCCATTTCTGGTGCTGCACCCAGGTCTGGGTGTCTCCCGTGCCCTGTCCCCACCGTGGCTGCAGCCCCCGGCCCGCGGGGTGGCCCTGGGGCCCCAATCCTGCCGGGCACGCCCTTAGGGGAGCAGCTCGTGTTTCCTTCCAGCCCCGGGAGCGGGGACAGCCACAGCCACGGAGCTGCTCACCGGCGTTGGGGGACCCCCAGAGGGCCCGGGGACAGCTGGCCACGGGAGGGACAGCAAACACCCCACGAGCAGCGAGTGTGCCCAAAGCAGAGCGCTCCTGGGGTGAGTGGGGGGAATTCACATCCCCTGTTCCCCTCTTCATTTGGGACTGGTTTTCCCTGTTGGAAATGCTGCTCCATCGAACCCCACCCGGGACAATTCCTCCCTCCGGCGGGGCCCTGGGAATGCGCAGGGGATTCCAGCAGAGGCTCCAGAGCTGCCTGCAGGTGCTGAGAGCCCGAGCTGCTCCTGCTCCCGCCAGTGGTGGGAAAAGGGGGGCTGCTCATACATAACACTTCATTTTAACTAAACCTTAAATTATCCCCAGATCCTGAGTATTCCCATTTTTACTCCTGGGTATTCCCATTTTCACCTCTGGGTATTCCTGCTTTCACCCCTGGGTATTCCCATTTTCACTTCTGGGTATTCCCATTTTTACTCCTGGGTATTCCCATTTTCACCCCTGGGTATTCCCACTTTCACCCCTGGGTATTCCCATTTTCACCCCTGGGTATTCCCATTTTCACCCTTGGGCATTCCCATTTTCACCCCTGAGTATTCTTGCCTTCACCCCTGGGTATTCCCATTTTCACCCCTGGGTATTCCCATTTTCACCCCTGGGTATTCCCGCTTTCACCCCTGGGTATTCCTGCTTTCACCCCTGGTATTCCCACTTTCACCCCTGGGTATTCTCATTTTCACCCCTGGTATTCCCACTTTCACCCCTGGGTATTCTCATTTTCACCCCTGGGTATTCCTGCTTTCACCCCTGGTATTCCCACTGGGGCTCACCCCAGCCCCTCGGTCAGCACTCACAGCCCTTCCCAGCACATGGGGCCATCCCAGAAAAATGGAGGGGGCCACATCCTGGTCTCTTCTCCGCGGGCTGTCCCCATCCTCTGCTGAGGCCGGGCTGGTGGCACCACCGCTCTGTCCCAGTGCCACCAGTTGCTCCCAGCTGGCCCCGAGGGAGGCTGGCCCCGGGGCTCGCCCTGGGCGGGCAGCCCTGCCCGCAGCCTCGCTGCCGGCTCTCATGTGAGGTGGCACCTCTGGGGACCTGCCAACCCCCCTGGGACGTGCGGGGATGTGGGTCACCCCCCGCCCCATCGCCTCCCGCTGCTGGGGTTCGTGCGGGAGGGATGGGTGCGAAAGCCGCCGTGCCTCCTTAAAATGACATAGCCGGTCTCCATGGCAACTCTGCTCTGCCTTTCGCCTCAGACCAAAGCATCATCTGCTCCATCATCCCCGCAGGCCGGGCCCGCCGTGCCTGCGGAAGGGCTGGTGGGGTGCCCAGGCCTGCCCCACGCCTCTGCCCTGCTGGCACTGCCAGCTCTCCCGGCTCTGCAGCCAGGCTGCTGTCCCGCAGGAGGGGACCCACCTGGCTGCAGCCCCCTGCATCCCTCTGCATTCCCCTGTAACCCCCTGCAGCTCCCTGCATCCCCCTGCAGCCTCATGTAGTCCCCTGCATCCCCCTGCAGCTCCCTGTATCCCCCTGCAGCCTCCTGCAGCCCTCTGTAACCCCCTGCATCCCCCTGCAGCCCCCTGCATCCCCATGCATCCACCTGCAGCCCCCTGCAGCCTCCTGTAGCCTCCTGTAGCCCCCTGTAGCCTCCTGCATCCCCTTGCAGCTCCCTGCATCCTCCTGCATCCTCCTGCATCCTCCTGCATCCCCCTGCAACCCCCTGCAGCCCCCTGCATCCCCCTGTATCCCCCTGCATCCTCCTGCATCCCCCTGCAACCCCCTGCAACCCCCTGCATCCTCCTGCAGCCCCCTGTATCCTCCTGCAGCCCCCTGCATCCTTCTGCAGCCCCCTGCATCCTCCTGCAGCCCCCTGCATCCCCCTGCTGCTGGTGCCCGGCACAGCCCTGGCACAGGGCTGGGGGAGCAGCAGGGCTGCGGCCGGATCAGGGGACCGCTGCTGGCCTGTCCCCATCCCAAACGCTCGACAAAGCGATGCAAAGCCCCTCGCTGGCGCCCACCTCCTCCTGCAGACAGCCTGGCGAGCCGGGAGGCCGCGGGCAGCCCGGGGGCCGAGGGGCTGGGTGGGGGTCCCGAGGTGCCTGGGCAGCGCTGCCGTGGGGACAGCGCCCGGTCCCCAGCGCATCCCGCCCTCTGCCAGCCGCGGGCACCGGCCCTGCCCTGACGTGGCACAGCCGGCCCCTCCTCGGGCCTCTCAAGCCCGATGTGACGGCATCTCCGAGTCTGCGGGCAGCAGCCGGGCTGCCACGGAGCCACCCGGCCGCGTCCAGCCCGGGGATGGAGGCAGGACCCTGGGCATGGGGGCCCCCCGGGCAGGGGGAGGGTGATTTTCCATGGGGATGCAGCGGGGAGGAGGGAGAGGTGCCCACGCAGAGGTGGCATGAGGGACGGGGACGCGTGTGGGGGGAGCACAGGTCCCTGTGCTGGGAGCAAGAGGTGTGGGGTGAATTCAGGTGTACAGGGAGCTGCACACGGGGATGGAGCGATGGAGGGCACAAGCAGGGTGGTTCGTGTCCCCTCGTGCCACTTTGTCCCCTGACACACTGTCCGGCTGGGTGGCTCCAGCTCTGTCTGTGCCCTGCAGAGCCACAGCACTGCCAGCTCCTCAGGGAGCTCCTTCCTCCTGCTGGCTGCTCTGCCAGGTGCCTGGTACCCACACAGCATGTCCCTGTGCTCGCTCTCGTCCCGCTGTTGCTGTGCTGGCTCGCACGTGTGTGGGTGTGTTTATTTATAGGGCTGCGCAGAGCCCGGCTGCTGCGTGGGGCCTGCAGCCCCCCACCCTCCCCAGCTCCCCTCCCCACTTCCCTGCCTGGGCACGGCTCAGCCGAGGTGCCCTGGTGCCCACTGGGGCACAGGCCATGGAATCTTGGAATCACAGGTGGGACCTCAGAGTTTGTCTCATTGCATCCCCTGCCCAGGGCTGGACACATTCCACTAGCCCAGGTTGCTCCAGGCCCTGTCCAGCCTGGCTTGGAACACTTCTGGGGATCAATTGCAGAGGGAGGCTGGTACCAGGGATGGGATGGCTCCGGTGCTTTCCCCCAGCAGCACCGTCCTCATCCCCTCTCCTCTCCTGCACCATGTTCCCAGCTGGATCAGCCCTGCTGCAGCCTCCGAGGGGCCACACATCCCCTGTGGTCTTCTCCTCCAGCCTCGCTGAGGTTCTTGGAGCACACCTGGTGATCCCAACTTGTCCTGGCACCCTGTCCCTCCCTGTCCGTTCTCTGGGCACAAGGAGCCCAGGGGCTCAGGGGTGTGCTCCTGCCAAGGGCTGTGTGCTCAGCCAAGGCTCTGATGGCCTTTGGATCACAGGGACACTTGGAAGAGCCCCGCAGGGATCCTGAGGAGAGCCTTTGGGTCCCGTGGTGCAGCAGGGTGAGTGTGCCAGGGTGAGGCACAGAGGTGGCAATCCCCCTGCCCTGGGATGCCCAAGGGGGCACTGGCAGCTCTGGAGCTGCTCAGGGGATAACTGGCAGCTCAGCAGATCCAGCTGGCATCCAGATCCCTCCTGCAATGGGATGGGTCATGGGGGAGAGGGCCAGGCAGGGCAGGACCTTCTTTGTGTGGAGCATCATCTCCCAAAAGGACTTGGAAAGGAGCAGGAGATGGGGTTGGGAATGGGGCTGCCTTTGGGGTGGTGCCCAGCGCCCTACAGAGCACAGGCTGCTGCAGGGGGTCCTGCTGGGGCTGGCAAACTCTGCCCTGATGCCAGAGCTCCCTGGCACAAGGGGTTGAGCTGCTGTGACCAGCCCCTCACGCCCCGATGACAGCAGCCACCAGATCTCCGAGGGCACCGTGCCAGGGCCAGCACGTGGGACGGGGTCTGGAAGCCGCAGCCCAGCCCCGCACTGGCTGGCCTCTCATTTGTTCTCATTAAGGGCTGGCAGGGTGGCTAATTAGGCGGTGTGAGTGCCAGCGCCCTGCTGGCAGACACCTGTGCAGACAGCCCTCCTCCCCGGCCTGCCTGGCAATTACCCTGCCGGAAGCTGCCGTGTGCCCGCAGGTCCTGCCCAGCCTCGCCGGGACGGGGCGTGGTGCCAGGCCCGGCTGGCACTGCATCCCCACGGCACTCAGACCCCGCCGCATCCTCGGGGACAGCGCCCTGCATCCCGCCCTGGAGCGTGCCACCAGCACCCAGCACGTGTTGGCACCTCTGGGTGCCCGGGGCACGGGGCAGAGTCACCCCAGCCACGTTCTGTGTCCCCTTTTCCCCCCTGGGCAATGCCCTGGGAGCTCAGAGCCACGGATGGAGCGAGTCCTGCCCGTGCCAGCCCGTGGGCACTCACCTGAGCAGGGGCACGGTGAGGACAAGGCTGCCCGTGCATCCTCGTGGACTGCGTAGGGATAATGAACCAGTGGCTGCTTTAATTAGATTAATTGGCTCCCATTCGGCTCCAGAAGAGCTGTTAGGCTGCAAGTGTGCTCCTGCTGTACCTGGCTAATTACGGCACCGCGGCCGCCGCTCGCGGCCACCGAGAGCTGGCACTGGGCAAAGCCGTGCCAGGGAGGTGCTGCTGGGCAAGGAGGGGGCTCGGGGAGCTCCGGCTGCCAAAATACACGGGAAAGAGAATGGGGAGGACCGGGGGTCCTGAGGATGCTGCAGAGCTGCGGGAGAGCAAGGGCTGTGAGGAGCTGGAGCGCAGGGCTGGGCTCTGGGGAGTCCCAGGAGATTGGATCAGAGCTGGGGAAGGGGCTGGGACAGGAGCCAACCCATGGGGAGGGTGGGAGGGTCCCCAGGCTGGAAGCTGTGCCCGGGCTCTGGGGCTGGCAGGGAGGGGTGGACACCAGGCCAGTCTTTGTCCCTGCTGTCCACGCCCTGAGGAAGAGGATGGCAGCAAGCTGGGGCTGGGCATGCTCTGGGCAGGGTCTCCCACAGCCATGCCAGGGACAGAGCTCCTCATGGAGCTCCTGCCTGGCACTGGAGCCGCTCTGAGGCGCTGGCTGTTGATAAAAGCCACCCATGAGAGGAGCAAGGAGGTGACAGCCTAAAAATAAGCGGCTGGGCTGGGGTGGGGAGGCACCGCTTCCCCCAGAGCAGAGAGGGGAGGCAGCGCCGGGGGAGATCTTTATCCTCTTGTCCCCAGGCTGTTATTACGGTGCCCATTGCAGCCCTTGCCCAGCACTTGAGCCGTGCTCCAGGGCACCGTGTCTTCCTGGAGGAACAGCCCACCCTTCTCAGAGTGCCACCAGGCTGGGCAGCAGGGCAGGGCAGCTCCAGAGGGAAATAATGGAGCCCAGACCCCCTTGCACATCCCCACGGTCCCTCTGGGACCACACAGTGGCACCCCGAGGGTTTGCCCAGCTGGGGGATGGCAGCAGCTCCCAGGGGTGTCTCCCAAGAGAGACCAGCACACAGGGATGTGTTGGGAATTCACCTGCACGTAGGTGTGGGCAGAATCCAGCTGATGCTGGGCACAGGGATGGGCCGGACCTTGCGTGCTCTGGGGCTTGCAGGTGCAGCAGGACAGCCCTGTCTGTGCCACCTGTGCCAGAGCTGTCCTGGCATCGCTGGGTGATCCCTGCGGGATTGTGAGGGTGGTGAGGGTGGGCTCATCACACAGCTCAGCAAGGAGCCCCCCAGCCCCACTGCAGCTCTCCAGGATACCCCTGCACAGCACCTGCACGGACCCTGCAGCCCCCAACCCTCACCTGACCCTGTCGGATACCCTCCTGCCAACCTCCTGAGCGCACAGCCAGCACCTCCCTGAGTGCCAGTGCAATGCCCCGATCCTCTGCCCGGCCTCTGCCGCATCCCGGCCGTGCGGTGCCCGCACAGCCCCGGCGCTGCCCCGCACGGGTGCCCGGCCGGGCCGGCGGCGCTGCGGGGCGGCAGACGAGGGCAGCAGAGCGGGGAGGAGGCGAAGGCAGCCGGCTGCATCCTCAGGTGTGCGTAGGACACGTTCAGCGGGGAGCTCGTTAGCCGAGGCAGCAGCAGCCCTTGCAAAGAGCTGACGCGGCTGCAGCGCGCACATCCCGGGGGCTCCCGGGGGATGCTGCGCTTCCATTCGTGCCGCACACGAGGCCCCCGGAACAGACGCGGCTCGGATGGAGTTATTTTTTTCGCCGGTGAATGTTAATCCTGGCTCAGTGAATGCCTCTGCAGCGCCTCGCCCGGACCCCCCGCTCCCCACTCCAGGCTGGCTCCCACCCGGAGCATCCCAGGGGGTCCGTGGGGATGGGGTGGGGCGTCACGGGGGTCCGGTACCGCCGGCTCTGTTGCCAGGGTGGATGTGGAAAAGAGCAGGATGGTGGGAGCGCAGAAAGGGATTCCCCAGCTGGCGAGGAGGAGGAGGAGGATGTAATTGTACGGTACAGATTGAGCCTGTCAGGCGTCCCTCCGACAGCACATCCCGGGGCACCTTCACCGTAAATAATAAAGAACAGCTCGGAGAGGAGGGGATTAACAAGGACAGGCGAGGCACTTATTCCCTAATTGATGGGTTCATATTCCTGCGGAGGCTGCAGCCACAGCCACCCTGATGCCATCGCGGGCAGCGGGAGCCTCCTCCCCGCGCTGCCGGGGAGGTGCGGGAAGGGGGAACCAGGCTGGGAAATGAAGGAAGGGAAACGCAGGCAGGGGAAACCAGGCAGGGAAAATGTAGGCAAGGAGATGCAGGAATGGAAATGCGGGCAGGGAAAATGCAGGGAGGAAATTGCAGTAGGGAAATGCAATAAGGAAATTGCAGGAAGGAAAATGCAGTAGGGAAATGCAGGCAGGGGAAATGCAGGCAGGGAAAATGCAGGGAGAAAATTGCAGGAAGGAAAATGCAGGCAGGGAAAATGCAGGAAGGAAAATGCGTTAGGGAAATGCAGGCAAGGGAAATGCAGGAAGGGAGATGCAGGCAAAAAAAATGCAGGAAGGAAAATGCGTTAGGGAAATGCAGGCAAGGGAAATGCAGGAAGGGAGATGCAGGCAAAAAAAATGCAGGAGGGAAATGCAGGAGGGGAAGTGCAGGCAGGAAAATGGAGGGAGGAAAATGCAGGCAGGGAAATGCAAGAAGGAAAATGCAGGAGGGAAATGCAGGTAGAGGAAATGCAGGAAGGAAAATGCAAACAGGGAAATGCAAGAAAGGAAATGCAGGCAGGAAAAGGGACATGGGGAAATGCAGGGAGGGAAAATGCAGGAGGGAAATGCAGGCAGGGGAGATGCAGGAGGGAAAATGCAGGCAGGAAAATTCAGGAAGGAAAATGCAGGAGGGAAATATGGGAGGGGAAATGCAGGCAGGGAAATGCAAGCAGGGAAATGCAGGCAGGGGAAATGCAGGCAGGAGAAGCCAGGCAGCTCCAGGGCACAGCAGGAACTGGGGCACAGCACCAGCACAGAGAGGGGATGAGAGCCCCATCCCATGGGATTTGCCATCCCCTGGATCTTTGGGTCTAGCCAGGTCTCTGTGTTTTTCCTCTCATCCTTGATTTAACCCCTTTTCTATTAAATCTTTAGAAGGGGAACCAAAATCCTGGTGCCTTGCCCCATCCCTTGCTCTCAGAGGTTGGGGTCAGGTTGCTCCACCTGCTTTTCCCGGGATTTGGGGCATCCCAGCTGGGCAGGAGGGGGAGCAGGATGGGGTCCAAGACAGCTTGAATTTACATGTGGGTTTAGCTGAGCTAAAAGCAGCTCTGGGAGGAGGCTGGGCCACTTTGGGAGATATAATTATGTATAAAAAAAAATCTTATTCTGGTCTCTGCAGGGAGGGGCTGTGTCCAGCTCTGCCTCTCAGGGTGTGCTGGGACCCGCTGGGACCCCAGGTCCAGCTTGGCCACTGTGGGGCTGTCCCCTCCTGGGCAGTGCCAGGGCCGGTGCCTGTTCCAGCAGCATGGCCTGGATCCTGTCCTGGATTACCCTCTCCCCACCAGCGGGAGGGGGAAGAGCTCCCCGAGTGCCAGATGGTGCCATTTAATTCCTTTTCTGGGTGAGGCTGGGATCTGTTTGTGCCGTGTGAGCAGGACCCCAGGAGAGCAGCGCGGGCTGCGAGCCTCCAGCCTTTGGGCACAGCAGTTTCCCCTCTGGAAATGGGAGCAGAGCGTTCCCAAAAGCTCCTCCTGAGCTGCAAACCCCCTCACTGCACAGGGCAGCGTGAGCCTGGGACCCCAGCTCCTTCTGGGGGGATTGGCCCTGGTGTGTTATTGGAATCTGAGGTATTGATGATCCTGAGATTGTAGAAAGTCTCTGTCTGTCAGCCCCGCTGCCAAAGCAGAAGCCATAATTGGTCTGTGCTGGTTTCCAGGTTGTTTATTCTGTTTATCTCTACCATGTTCTGCTGCCCTGCCCAGCTCTGTCCTGCAGGGCAGCGTGTGGGGCTCTGCCCTCAGTGGGATGTGACAAACATTCAATACCAGAAACTCCCTGGGCTGCATTTACAATAACGTGCCAATATCTGTCCCCTACGTTGGACAGTGTGTCCCCAGCCTGAACCAACAGAAAAATGCCAACACCACAGTGAGACATGGAGGGCATGAAGAAGGAGAAAAAGGACAAGGCACACCCAATTTCCTCCATCTTGTCCCCTTTGGACCCCTCATCTAGAATCCTTAAATTTTACTTTTGCACCCGTGGCACACTTAATTATTACTTATATCAAACTCTCAGAGCTTGTAATTCATCCTGTAAGATTGAAAACTCTTTTGCATGGACAGAGATCACAGCCAGTGTCTCTGGGGGCTCTGTCCAGGGGGTTCCTGACCCCTGCCAGGGTCCCAGGGCAGCCAGGGGGAAGCTCTGGATTCCCACAGTGGGTGATCCCCCTTCCCTGCCTGCAGCCCTGGCAGCTTTCCCAGGGCTGGACAAGCAGGCTGGGGTGCAGCAGCTGAGGAAGAGAAGGGTGAGGAAGGCAGGAGATGTCTGTGGAGGCAGTGGTTTCCCAGGTGCTGCTGCCAGATTGCTGCCCGTGGCCTCGCTCAGCTCACTATTATCTGGGGTAATGGCAGGGGAGGGTGACCCAGATAGCGCGGGGAGGAGGATAATAAGGAAGATGTAACCGAGGCTTTGGGAAAAGGGAAATGGGGGGGACATGGGAGAGGGAGGAGAGAAGCTCCGGGATGAACCCTGAGCTGGGATGCTGATCCAGCACTGCTTGGAGCATCCCCATGGCCCATGTCATCCCTGATGCAGGTAATGCACCCCTGGTAAGCAGAAATATCCTTTCCTGGATCGATGGCCCCACAGGGTTTGAGGTGGGACAGGGGCAGGCAGAGGACAGGGCTGGCAGCTGGCTCCCAGATGGAATTTTCCTTCCCGGTGAGCTGGGATGAGTGTGGGGGGTTGGCCAGGATGCAGCTCTCAGCGTGGAGCTGTCCCCAGGTGTCACACCCCAGGGCCCTTTGCTGGAGGGCACCCTGGGGACAGCACCTGTGGGGCAGCACGGAGGGGCTGGGGCTGCTGCCCTGGCTGGCCACCTCCGCCCTCCCAAAGGGCCCACGCAGCAGTTCTGGCACAGCCAGAGTGATATTCCTGATAAATTGCCCTCGGCCATCAGCCCTGCTCCACGAAGAGCTGAGGAAGCAGAGGTGCGAGCCAGCGCTCGTCCATCACATGCAGAGGTGTCCCCACGCTGCTGCCACCTGCTCCGGCCACCTTGGCAATCTGCTGTGCCTGTGTCCCACGGGAATTCCGCTGTCCCTGCCCGGGGCTGTGGCTCCTCTCACTCGATTTTGCCCCTGGCCCATCCTGGGCTGGGGCAGAGCTCACTGTTCCCTCTCCAGTCAGACTTTAGAGCTGATTTGCTGAGCCCAGGAATTCAGAGGACAAAAAGTGGGCAGTGCCCATCCCAGCGTGAAATGCTGTGGGATCAGGACAGCAGTGCCAGCACGGGAGGACAGCCCTGACTTGTCCCCAGCCTGGTGGCTGGCTGTGCTTGAAGGGAAGGCTGAGGGTCTTTGTGCCAGCAGGGTGGCACAGAGATGGCACATGCACAGCACGGAGCGAGGCCCCAGCGAGGCACCGGCTCTGATTCCAGGCTGTGATTCCAGGCACTGATTCCAGGCTCTGATTCCAGACTCTCATTCCAGGCTCTCATTCCAGGCTCTCATTCCAGGCTCCCATTCCAGGCTCTCATTCCAGGCTCCCATTCCAGGCTCTCATTCCAGGCTCCCATTCCAGGCTCCCATTCCAGGCTCTGATTCCAGGCTCTCATTCCAGGCTCCCATTCCAGGCTCTCATTCCAGGCTCCCATTCCAGGCTCCCATTCCAGGCTCCCATTCCAGGCTCCCATTCCAGGCTCTCATTCCAGGCTCTGTGTGGGAGCAGACTCTGCCCTGCCCCTGCAGGAGGAGCAGCCCGGGACAGGAGCTGCAGCAGAGGGTCTCCGTGCTCCCCCTGGGTGTGCTGCCGGTCCCACGGAGGATTTGGGCTGGGAAGGAGTTTGCTGGGGTGGGAGATCATCGCCCTGGGCACGGCAGGGGAACCTGTGGAGCAGCAGCAGCACTCCCAGCAATCCTGGCTCATCGTCGTGTGATATTTAAGTGGCAGAAAAGAAAATAAAGCAGGGGAGGGTGGGATGAGGATGAGCTGGAGGGAAGGGAGGAGCTGCCCCCCTTCCCTCCCACACCTCCCCACGGCTTCGGGGGACCGGGTGGGCTGTGGTGACGCTGGTGGGGGCTCAGGCTGGGTTTTGAGGGGGGGGACACCAGGGAAGGACGATGTGTTCTGTGACAGGCTCGAACGTGACTCAACGTCACCTACTTTCCACCACGACAACTTCTGCTGCTTCATCTTCTCCGTGCAAATCTGGGGCTCAGGGAGCTCCAAACGTGGCTGTGGACGGGGGCTAAGGGTTGGGCCCATGAGGAGGAGGAGGAAGATGGGCTTCTTCCCTCTTCTCCTGAGCTGTCTCTGAGGGTGCGTCCGCCCCAGGGAAGGGAGCACCGAGAGCCCTGCAAAGCCACTCTTTATTAATTGAATATTCAATTTTCAAAATAACCTTGAGGAACTAAATGAAGAGGCTGGGAAGAGATAGCTAATTGTCAGCTGCACCTGCTCGGCACACAACCACGAAAATGCTGCTTCCAGCTTCCTTCCAGCCCACTCACACAATTCAGAGGATTTTTTCCCCTGAGCAGTTTATTGTCAGTGCAGAGGGCACAACAGCCTGGCAGGGCATGAGGAGCAAGCACTGTGGGCACCAGCGTGGGGTGTGAGGGGGAGATGGGGCTGGGAAAGCTGGCAAGTGGCTCATGTACCCCGGGAGATGACTTTGTAGGGCTGGGGGGGGGCAGCTGGGATGTGCAGGGGGCAGGCAGGGATGTGTGGGTGCTGCATTTTGGGGTGCCACGTTACCAGCGTCCCCAGACTGTGCTGGCTCCGTGGGGATGCAATGGCTGCAGGGGCTGGCACGGGTTGGGGACACCCCAGCATGTCCCCAGTGTCCCCAGGACAAGGCTGGGGCCCTGCTCCATGGCTACCCACAGTGCTGGTGCAGGCTTCTCCCTCTTCCTTTGGGCAATCTACCCACCCCTGCACCAGAGCCACATCCTGAGCCTGCCCTCACTCTGCAAAAGTCCTGGTGTCCCTCTCTGCCAGCTGTTTACACCCATGGAGCAGGGATGTCTGCTCTTCCTGGGGGTCCTGAGCCCCCCAGCCAGGGCATCCTGGGCATCCTGAGCTCCTCCAGCCTGGGCATCCCAGGGGGTTCTAAGGTGACCCAGCTTGTGCATCCCGGGGGTGCTGAGCCCTCCAGCCTGGACATCCCAAGGTTTTGAACCCCCCTGCCCCCAGCTGGGCATCCTGATGGTTCTCATCACCGGCTGTCCCAGGACATCCCAGGGCTTCTGAGCCAGGTTTTTATTCCAGGTGTTCTGAACTGCCCTCCCCATCCTGGCCAAACTGGGGGTTCTGAGCCCCCAGCCTGGCGATCCGGGGTCCTGACCCTCCCCATCCCGGCCACCCCGGGCAGAGCCTTCCGTGCCCACCTGAGCCGGGAGCCGCAGTGGGCAGGAGCCGGGTCCCCCCCGCGCTGCCCGGGGACGGGCAGGACACGGCTCCCACGGCGGCCGGGAATGGGCAGGGAGCGGCAGCATCCCCCGGGACGGTGCGGGCCCCGGGGCAGCGGCCCGGGCGAGATGCCGCCCGTCCCCGGCCCCGTTCTCTCCGACTCGCCGGCTGCCTCCACACTTGGCTGCATTAATAATCAGCCGGCTGATGGGGAAGGATTTACCAGCTGTTTTTCACGACTCCATTGGCCTCAGATAAATCAGGGAGGGGGTGTCGCGCGGCGCTTGCCAGGGGCCTGATGGATGTGCCGAGCGAGCGGATCGCTCACACGCTGACACTCGCGGCTCCGTCGGGCTGTCGGAGAGAGCGCGATTGATGAATGGCCCCAATCGAGCGCGGAGGAATCGCCGGGGTGGTACCGGTACCCAGCCCTCGCCCCCTCCCCAGCATCGCCCCGCCCCGGCTCTGCCCCCCGCGGGAGCTGCTGGGGGACCCTTCCCCTCCCCTTGTTGCCCAGTTTGCCCAGTTTGCCCAGTTTGCCCAGCTCGCCCAGCAGCCGGGCTGGCGTGGGCAGCTCCGCCAGGCGCGGCTGCAGGATGGAGATTAGCTCGAAAGAGCTGAGCACACACAATATTTCCAAAGCAATTGCAAGCCAAGCAGGGAGCAGCTGCGGGCTGAGCAGCCCTGCCTCCCTCAATTCCGGCAACATCTGGACGCGGCAGCTGTGCCGGCGAGTGAAACCTGTTCGGGGCGCGGGGGAAGGGTGGGGACCCCCTCGCTGGTGATGGAAACCTGCCCGCGGCTCCAGGTCCTTGCGGGCAGGAGAATTCTCCAGAGGCACCGTCCCCTCCCTGTGCTTCAGGGCAGGGGACGGGGGAGCCCCTCTTGCCCCCATCGCCCCGGGAAAGCACCGGCCTCATTCCCCCATTCCCGGGGAGCTGGGGAGCCCCTCCTGCCCCCATCGCCCCGGGAAAGCACCGGCCTCATTCCCCCATTCCCGGGGAGCTGGGGAGCCCCTCCTGCCCCAATTGCCCCGGGAAAGCACCGGCCTCAGGCTCCTTTGTGGCCCCTGTGGGGCAGGATCCCCCCGTGGGGTGGGTGCTGAGGAGGGTGGGTGCCCCAGGACGGGCTGGGTGTCTCAGTGGGGAGCTCTGACCCTCTGGGCAGCGTTTCTGGGGCTGGAGGATGTTTGAAAGGAGAACTTTCCAGTGAGCCCAGCCCAGGCGTGGGGAGGATGTTGGAGTTCAGGGGTTGCAGTCAGACATCGGGGGCTGCTGTAACCCCCCCGGGAGCGAGGGGAGCCCCACAGCAGGGTCCTCAACACAGCAGCCCTTGGTAGTGTTGGTGCAGTGCTGCAATGTCAGTGTTGGGCCGCTGGTGCCACCTCCCAGCGCCCCGTGGGGATGGGCAGAGCAAACTGCTGGCACACAGGATGTCCCCTGTCCCTCTGCCCTGCTCTGGGGCACTGGGGGGCAGTCCACGTCCCCACTGAGCCCCACTGCCCTGCTGGGAACAGTCCTTGGGGTGCCGAGGCAGAGCCATCCCCTGGTGCCAGCCATGCTCTGTGTGCCAGGGAACAGGGTGGCACCAGGCAGTGGCTGCGTTTCTCCAGCAAGAGCCTCCTGGAAGGCAAAACCACGGAATTATTCCATGTAATCTGGGGGCAGGAGCAGCGCCGCAGGTGGCAGTGCTGCCTCTCTGGGCACAGCAGCTCCCAGTTCCCCTCTGTGCCCCCAGCACCTGATGGGCTCTGTCTGTGCCCCTGGGAGCTGCCAGCCCTGCGGCATGGGACGTGTGGGTGCAAGGGGCAGGACAGGAGCTGGAGGGGGGCCTTTTCCCGGCCATCCCAGGGGACAGCTTCCAGCAGGAGCCCCGTGCCCACCTGCGGGCACTCCGTGGTGCTGTGGACACGGGCTGCAGCTCCTGGGTGAGACCCACCTGGACAGGCAGAGCCACCCCTGGACGGAGGGCACAGGCAGTGCCCAGGCCAGCGCAGCCCTCGCAGGGGCAGCAGCCAGCTGTGCTGCCCAGGTGATGCCCCTGCCCCGCTCCTGCCCGGGCTGTGATCCCAATCCTGCCTGCCCTGGGGGACGTGCCCATGTGCTGCCTCCCCGGGTGCTGCCCCGTGGCTCTGCCCAGGGCTGGTGAAATATTCACAGCCCACTCCCCTTTGAAGTGTGCTGTGCCCCCAGCCCCCTCCCGCAGCCCCTCGGGACGCTCAGCTCGGTCCCACTGTGCCAATCCCATGGGATGAGCCATGGCACACCCCACTGAGCCCCCTGCTCCTGCTCCTGCCCTCCTGTGCTGCTCAGCCTCCTGGCAGGGGGACAAAAGATGCCACGGTGCCAGCCAGAGGCACCTCCAGCCTTGCCTGTACCCACAAACATCCCTGCTGCATCCATGGCTTGCCGTGCTGTGCTCCCTCCCTGCTCTGGTCCCACGGAATCGGGGTCAGGGATCAGCACTGGGCTCTGCAGGGGCTGGGGGGCCCAGCAGCACGGGGTGAGTGCTTGGGGAGTCTCTGTTTGGGGTGTCTCTGTTTGGGGTCTCTCTGCAGCAGGGCCAGCACAACGGGATGGGGGAGCTCTCTGCTGGGCCCCGGGCAGTGAGTGTGGCCCTGCTCCCTGCCCTGCCTGTGCCCTGTTTGCTGCCAGCTGTGCCCTGTCCTCGTCCCTGGGGTGCCAGGGAGGTCCCAGGAGTGTCGCCAGCACGGGCTGTGCCCAGTGCCAGGCTGCAGGATGGACTGGGAGCCTCGCACTGGAAATCATGGCGTGGTTTAGGTTGGAAATGTCCTCTAAGATCGAGCCCAGCCACAAGCCCGGCACTGCCAATCCCAAACCAAACCGTGTCTGGAATCCTTCACCTTTCCTCTCTCCCAGGGTGGTTTTGGTGGGCCTGGGTGCTCTCCATGAGAGCGTCCCCTCTCTCATCCCCCCGATGGCCCTGCAGAGCCACCAAGCACAGCCTGGCACCCCGGGCATGGGGTGCTCCAGCTCGTCATGGCTTTGCTCTGCTTTGGCACAGGCACCTTTGGGACTGCGACCCAAACTGGGCTCTGTGGGAAGCTGGATTTGGCACCTGCAGGGCTCTCTGCCCCACCTTCTCCAGGCTCTGGTGCTGCCTCCAAACACCAGAGCCAAGTCCTTCCAGCCTGGGAGCTCAGGGTGCCCTTCACAGAGGGGGGATGTGCCCTGCCCTCAGCCCAGGCACTGGGGTGCATGGGCTGTCCCTGCGGCAAGGCAGGGGGAGATTTGGGGCTGCCCCACAGCCACCCCTGCCCCACGGCTGCCCCACAGCCACCCCTGCCCCACAGCTGCCCGTGGCTTTGCAGCCCTCTGGAAGGGGCATTTCCTTACCTCATCCTCCAGCCTAAGCTCCTGGATTTTGGGAGGGCTCTCCCTGGGTGCAGGAGGCTGGGAAGGGCATCCCGGGCAGGGCCAGGCAGGGAGCGGGATGTGCCCTGTTCTGGGAGGGGAGCAGAGCGCAATTCCCGAATAATTCCCGGATTCCTGGGCTGGGCGATAAAGCCTCGCATCGCTGCAGGGGGAATTCAGCCGCCTCCGAAACAGGGTTAAATAAACAGCTCCTGGGAGCTCTCGGGAATGGAACTCACACACAGACACGCGGGTGGCACTGCTGGGCACGCTGCTGTGACACTCTGACACACACACACACACAGACACACACAGACATGCGGGTGGCACTGCCAGGGCCACGCTGCTGTGACACTCTGAAACACACACACACACACACACAGACACAGACAGACACATGAGTGGCACTGCTGGGTCACACTGGTGTGACACGGTGACATACACACAGAACACATGGACACACAGGTGGCACTTCCAGAGCCATGTTGCTGTGACACAGTGACACACACAAACACACAGACACACGGGTGGCACTGCTGGGCATGCTGCTGTGACACAGTGACACACATATAGACACAGACACAAATGGGTGGCACTGCCTGGGCCATGCCAGTGTGACACAGTGACACACACACAGACATACACACGGGTGGCACTGCCTGGGACACGCTGCTGTGACACAGTGACACACACACAGACATTCACAAGGGTGGCACTGCCTGGGACACGCTGCTGTGACACAGTGACACAGACAAACACACAGACACACGGGTGGCACTGCCTGGGCCATGCCACTGTGACACAGTGACAAACACACACAGACACACACAAACACATGGGTGGCACTGCCTGGGCCACGCTGCTGTGACACAGTGACACACACAGACACACACAGAGGTGGCATTTCCTGGCTGTCTGTGTCACACCCGCTGTGACACCCTGGTGACAGCAGCACCCTGTGAAGGTGACAGGTGGCCCAGAGTCCTGTGCCCAGGTCAGGCAGCAGCAGCCCAGCTCTGTCACCTCTCCAGAGGCCAGCAGTGCTCTTCAAGAGGATGGGATGTTATGGGATTGCTCTGGACACAGCCCGGGGACAGGGTGGGGACAGCCATGGTGCTGTCCTGTCCACACGGGGATGTGGAGCAGGAGGACACAGGGAAGGATGCACCAGGAATTGTGTCCCTGCCACAGACCATCAGCCCTGCCTGGAGTACCGCAGCGCTGCTGAGGCTGCAGCAGCAGGATTTGGGGAGAAAAGGGAATTGCCTGCACATTGCAGGTGGTTACAGAGCATCAGCACTGAATTCCCCCGGGGCCAGCTCCGGGCAGCCCCTAGCCCTGGCGGTGGGACACCAGCGTGTCCCTGCTGCCAGCAGGACCTGCAGCACCCCCGGGAACATTCCCAAAGGGGGCCAAGGTGCCCCGGGGTGCTGCCAGCCCGGCAGGAGGGTGAGGGGCAGGGACCAGGCTGGTGCAGCTGCACATGCACGGGGTGCCAGGGGGACAGGAGGGGGATGAGCACCCCAAGGCCTGGGAAATGTCTCCGTGTGCATGAAGAGCCTTCCCAGCAGGCTGCGAGCACTGGCACATTTTTAGACGTTTTGTTCTCCCTGTAAATCCATCTGTGAGAGCTAGTGCAGTCGATTGATTTTGTGCTGTGCTGTGCTGGCAGCACCTGCTCGTGCTGCCAGCACCCAAAGCCCAGCCTGGAGCAGCCCTGGCACCCAGGGAGGTGGCAGGCAGGGGACAGGGGCTGGGGGACCTCAGGGCTGTCACCTGAACGGGCTGGTGAAGCAGGATGGGCAGAGCACAGGGGGGAGAAGGATGGGAAGCAGCAGTGTGTGGCAATGGGGCTGTGGATGTTTCCCCAGCCTGCAGCTGAGCCACGCCGTGTGCAGACAGCCGATGTCCCCGGCGGAGAAGGGACAGCAGTGCCAACAGCCCCGAGCCGCGCTGGGACCGGCTCCGCGGCCGAGGGAAGCCCCGGGCTGGGCAGGGCAGGACAGGGACCGGCGGTGACCCAGCGGTCCCTCGCCGCCCCGCGTGTGGCACCGGACGCGTGTCCCGCCGGTGGCACCGGCACTGCCCCAAGCGCCGAGGCCGGCGGGGCTGCGGGGCTGCGGGGCTGCGGGGAGCCGCTCCCGGTAATCGCGGAGCGCTCGCCGCGCTGCCGCTTTGCCATGGCAACGCCTGCCCGGCAGCCTGGCAGCGCACATTGCTCCGGGAGGTCACCGCCCCGGGCCGGGGCTCGCCGCCGCTCCAGCCCCTTCCCGGGAATTCCTGCCGCCCCGGGGATGAGCCTTCCGGGCTCTGGGGCTGCTCCAAACACCAGACCCAGACCAGTGCTGAGCTACCTGCTCCAGAGCCAGGACAGCTCCCAAAGCTCAGTTTTGGGCTAGCCTGGGATAGGAGTGGATGCAGGAATGCTGGTTGTGCTGGCAGCCAGTGCTCTGCCAGGGGTAGGAGGGAGTCACCAGTCCCTGGGGACACAGGGGCACCGGTGGCACTGCCACCCATCCGGACAGGGCTCTGTGGGGCACACCGGGGTGTGGGGCAGCCTGTGGGATCCGGGGTACCACGGACAGCAGCTCGTGGTTTGCTGGGAATTTAAGCTAACAGCAGCACTGTCCGGATGGGTGGCAGTGCCACCGGTGCCCCTGTGTCCCCAAGGACTGGTGACTCCCTCCTACCCCTGGCAGAGCACTGGCTGCCAGCACAACCAGCATTCCTGCATCCACTCCTATCCCAGGCTAGCCCAAAACTGAGCTTTGGGAGCTGTCCTGGCTCTGGAGCAGGTAGCTCAGCACCAATCCTGCCTACCCAGCACAAGCTGCTGGTGTTTGGGTGCCCACACGGAGAAGGAGCCAAGGTCCTCACATTCCCTTTTCCAGGAGCCCTCCCTTGCTCCCACAGCCCGGGGAGGCGCTGGGGTTAAATATTCAGGAGCACTCGCTGTGCACATTTTGTAAAGATCAAGCGGCTCCCAGGCCCGGCAATTGCCTTCCCCTGCTGCCGGGGATGCGCCTTAATGAGTTTGCAGAATGATACATTTTTAAAGTCATTATTTCCGGCCATGTTCAAAGTCCCAGCATTTCCTCTGCTCCAGTTGCTCCGGCGGCTGCCCCGCTGTGCCCTCTCTGGGGACAGACCCCGCCTGGGGGCACCCACAGCGATGGGGGCACCCCACAGGGATGGGGGAGCCCAACAGGGATGGGGACACCCCACAGGGATGGAGACACCCCACAGGAATGGGGGCACCCCACAGGGATGGGGCACCTGGGAGGGGCGCGGGGCTGTGGGGTGGAGCACGGGGGGGACCCCAGGGCACCCCCAACCCATCCCCTCCCTGTGCTGCTGTGGGACTCTGCGTGGGCTGGGAGTGCCTGGGGACTCAGGGACACAGGGACACGGATCCCTGTCCTGCCTCATGACATGGGAATATCGATCCCTGTCCTTCCTGGGTCCATGGGGGCAGTGATCCCTGCCCTGCCTGGGAACAAGGGGCCGTGAGGATATCGATCCTGCCTTGCCTGGGGGCATGGGAACGATGATCCCTGTCCATCCTGGCTCTCAGGGACACTGATCCCTGCCCTGCCTTGGGACGTGGTCAGACTGATCCATTCCCTGCTGTGGGATATGGGAGCACGGATTCCTTCCCTGCCTGGGGCCATCCAGACACTGATTCTGCCCTAGTGGAAATAGGAATATTGATCCCTGCCCTGCTCTGGGACAGGGACGATGATCCCTGCCCTGCTCTGGGACATGGGGCACTGATCCCTGTCCTGCTCTGGGACAGGGACACTGATCCCTGTCCTGCTCTGGGACAGGGACACTGATCCCTGTCCTGCTTTGGGACACAGACACTGATCCCTGTCCTGCTCTGGGACACAGACACTGATCCCTGCCCTGCTTTGGGACAGGGACACTGATCCCTGTCCTTCCTGGAGCCATGGGACACTGATCCCTGCCCTGCTTTGGGACAGGGACACTGATCCCTGCCCTGCTCTGGGACAGGGACACTGATCCCTGTCCTGCTTTGGGATAGGGACACTGATCCCTGTCCTTCCTGGAGCCATGGGACACTGATCCCTGTCCTGCTCTGGGACAGGGACACTGATCCCTGCCCTGCTCTGGGACAGGGACACTGATCCCTGTCCTGCTCTGGGACACAGACACTGATCCCTGCCCTGCTTTGGGACAGGGACACTGATCCCTGTCCTGCTTTGGGACAGGGACACTGATCCCTGCCCTGCTCTGGGACAGGGACACTGATCCCTGTCCTGCTTTGGTACAGGGACACTGATCCCTGTCCTGCTTTGGGACATGGGGCACTGATCCCTGTCCTTCCTGGGGACATGGGGCACTGACTCCTGTCCTGCTCTGGGACACAGACACTGATCCCTGCCCTGCTCTGGGACACAGACACTGATCCCTGTCCTGCTTTGGGACAGGGACTCTGATCCCTGCCCTGCTCTGGGACACAGACACTGATCCCTGTCTGCTTTGGGACATGGGACACTGATCCCTGCCCTGCTCTGGGACAGGGACACTGATCCCTGCCCTGCTCTGGGACAGGGACACTGATCCCTGTCCTGCTTTGGGACATGGGACACTGATCCCTGCCCTGCTCTGGGACAGGGACACTGATCCCTGCCCTGCTCTGGGACAGGGACACTGATCCCTGCCCTGCTTTGGGACATGGGACACTGATCCCTGCCCTGCTCTGGGACAGGGACACTGATCCCCGCTGTGCCTCACAGCAGTGGGGAGGGGATATTGATCCCTGTCCTTTTAAAGGTCAGGGGAGCACTGATCCCTGCCCTGCCTAAGGCTGTGGACACATGGATCCTTGCCCTGGCTGGGGCATGAGGACACGGATCCCTCATGGCAGTGGGGATATTGATCCCTGTCCTGCCTGGGGTCACAGGGCCATGGATCCCTGCCCTGCCTGGGGCCATGGGAAGATGCTGGTCCTTTCCTTGCTCTGGGGACAGCGCAGGCAGTGCAGCACAGCTCTCTTGGCAGGCTGCACCAGGCAGGTGCAGGGGCAGGGGCCCAGCACTCCCCCAGAGCCCCCCAACAGCGGCCCCCTGCTAATTGTGGGTCTGCTGCACTTAATCACAGCCTTGGGAGCAGCCAGCAGCTGGGAAGTGCCATGGAAACCACCCCAAAGCTGCGCCCAGGCTGGGCAAGGGGCTCTAGGACCCAGCAGCTGCTCCCTGCACCCCTCCCTCCACAGCAGCATCCCTGCTCCCAGCCCCTCTCCAGCGTTGCCTCTCTCCCCCTGCCCACCCTCTGCTTCCTGCTCGGGGACACACAGGAATTTTCAGGTTTGACCAGATATTTCAGCTCTGAGAGGGCTGAAATCTGAGACACTGAGGCTTCAGTGCAGCAGCAGGGGATGAGACTCGGAATAGAAATTTGGGGACTGGCGATGCCACCCCTGCTGTGCTGATGTGCTGCTCTCCTGTGTCACCTGCACGTGTCCCAAACACATCCCAAATCCTCCCAAATCCTCCACCCAGATGTTGGCAGCTGCCCCCTGGCCATGAGTTCTGTGCTGGCAGGTTCTGCCTGGCAGCTTGCTGTGGTTTGTGGTGCACCAGGCCCCCGTGGTGCCAGCCTGGCTGCGGGGTGACCCCTGCCTGTCCTGTCCTGTGCCGGGGGACAGGCTGTACCTGGGGGAGTGACCCCAGTTCTATCCATCCCACAGGGATGAAGTGCTGGGAACAGGGCTTAGGCACCTGCCTGGAGCTGCAGGGAGGGCAGAGGAGCCCAGGGATCACCACCTTCCCCTGCCCACTGCCTGCCTTTGGCCAGTGAAGAGATTCGGCAGCAAACCAGGATGTGCTTTTAGGGACATTTCTCAGTTTTAAGGACATTTCTCAGTTTTAGGGACATTTCTCCGCTTCAGGGACATTGCTCAGCTTCTCCAAGGTCTTGGAAGCTTCTGGATCCATAATCTTCCCCACAGGAAATCTGGTACCTACGGGAGAGGTTCCTGTGGCATGAGGATCTTTGTAGGCAGCTCACCCAGCCCGGGAAGGGGACCTGGGGGCTCCTTGTCACCTGCAGCCCCACAAGTGGCTGTCAAGGTGGGAGTGTGAGAACCACCTGGGAGGTGCCACCAACCTCGGAGCACCTTGGGCAGCCCGGTGCCATGGGGGCATCACCTGGAGGACAGCAGGGTGACACGGCTGGCTCGGGGACACCCAGAGGGACAGCGCCCTGGGGTGGTCTGGGTGGGACCCTGGTGATGGCACAGCCAGGGCTGGTGACGCCCTGGGGGCATGGGGGTGGCAGGGGGTCCCCTCCTGGCTGCTCAGCACCCCTGAGAGGTGCCCGGGCTCCTTTAGCCACCCAAAAACTGGGTGTCAGCGCCAGCGCTGGTGGCCTGCGGAGGGATTTTGGGATGCATCCCAGCGCTGCCTGTGGCACCCTCGGTGCCGCTGCGGAGGGGCACGGGCCGAACCGGCACCTGGGGCTCTCTGGTCCCGCGGATGCGTCCCCGGGGTCGGGACAGGCGGGCTGGGGACCCGAGGAGATGGAGAGATACCGGCGGCGCCTCGGGCCGCGCTAAATTATCTCGCCTCGATGTTCATTAATCAACAATTCTTATGTAAACAGACACATCCCGAGCCTCTGCTTCCCGTCACCTTGGCAACAGCACAGAGCCGACCCTGGCTCGGGATGTGCTCGGGGCTCCCACCTGGGCCACAGCCCCGCCTGCAACTTTTTGCCCGCTCCCTTTTCCTCCCACAAGGAGCCTTCAGGCTCCTGGACCTTCTCAGCATTGAATCCTCCCCATCCCTGAATCCCGGACTTCCCTACTGTGGGATCATTGACCTTCCCATCATTGTATCCTGGACCTTTGGATGGTTGGATCCTGCATCGCCCCATCATTAAATCCTGGACTTCCACAAAATTTGATTCTGGAGCTCTCTGTTGCTGGATCCTGGACCCCCCAGCCACAGGATCACGGTCTGTCGCTATAGGACACGTGAAAGCACAACGCGAGCCATTGCTATTTGCAAGGTGAAAAGAGAGTGTTTATTTTCTGACTCCAGCGTTTATACTTTTTTATTTTATCCAAAGGTGACAGTGGATTGGAGAGTGAATGTGCCACCTCTCCAAAAACATTAGATAAACTACTAGTACATCAAGTTTCTCCACCCCTATGAAGGAATACAAAACAATAGATTGTTTACAAGAAGTTATGTAAGAAAATTCTCTAACAAAATATAAAATAAGAAAGCTTTAAAAAATCTTAAAAATCAGAGCAACAACGGTCCTCTCCAGCAGTGGATCCTGGACCTCCCCATCTGCAGCACCCGGAGCAGGGGTGTGGGAATCCAGAGCTTCCCTCTGGCTGCCCTGGGACCCTGGCAAGGGTCAGGAACCCCCTGGACAGAGCCCCCAGAGACACTGGCTGTGATCTCTGTCCATGCAAAAGAGTTTTCAATCTTACAGGATCAATTACAAGCTCTGAGAGTTTGATGTAAGTAATAATTAAGTGTGGCACGGGTAAAAAAGTCAAATTTTAGGATTCTAGATGAGGGGTCCAAAGGGGACAAGATGGAGGAAATTGGGTGTGCCTTGTCCTTTTTCTCCTTCTTCATGCCCTCCATGTCTCACTGTGGTGTTGGCATTTTTCTGTTGGTTCAGGCTGGGGACACACTGTCCAACGTAGGTGACAGATATTGGCACGTTCTTGTAAATCCAGCCCAGGGAGTTTCTGGTATTTAATGTTTGTCACATCCCACTGAGGGCAGAGCCCCACACGCTGCCCTGCAGGACAGAGCTGGGCAGGGCAGCAGAACATGTGAGAGAGAAACAGAATAAACAACCTTGAAACCAGCACAGACCAATTATGGCTTCTGCTTTGGCAGTGGGGCTGACAGACAGAGACTTTCTACAATCTCAGGATCATCAATACCTCAGATTCCGACACAGGGGAGCAGCAGCCTGAGTGCCACATGCACAGCCAGGACCTGGAGGACACCTGCCATGGGATGGGTGCTGGGCACAGGATCTGGGCTCACAGTGCGTGGGCAGTGACCTCGGGGTGCATCCCTGAGCCCTCCCCAGCCACCTCTTGCCTCTCCCTGCTTATCCCTGTCCCCAGGGTCTCTCTGGGAAGCCCTGAGAGTGGATATTTTGTCCCCTCTCAGGACAAAACCGAGTCCCTGAGCTCTCTGCAGACCCAGCAGGAGCTGCCAGGGCAGCAGGGCACTGCTGCCTCCCGGGGCTGCCCCCCAGCAGGACAGCTCTGGCACGGAATGGGAAAGCCCTGCATGGGAGCTGATAGAAGTTGGAGGAGCCCAAGTCATTTAAGGTTGAAGAGAAATGTTAAAGACAGCAGGAAAGGCAAACATTAGTGGTAGCCATGAAGCTGAGGGGAATAGGAAGGGCTTTTACAAATATATCAAGGGGAAAAGGAAATACTGGAGAGTCAAGACAAAGTAGGCCCATTAATAAATGAGGAAGGATATTAAATTAATGATGATTCTCAAATGGCTGAGTTAGTGAACTACTTATTGAGAGCTGCCTTTAACAAGAACAACAAGGCAAAGCGGCTGAGACAATCAGAAAGCAGCCAAGGATGCTGGAATTGTCCCTCATGGAGCAAGGGAAGGGGACAGCTGGGCTACGAGCCCCGGGTGGCAAACGCCAGGGTTGAGCACCCCATCCATCTCTTCCCTGGCGGGAGCACAGGGAATGAGTGTCTGGAGCAGCTGATGCTTGGCAGGAGGCCCAGAGTGAAAAAGGGGTCTGGGGGGACCCTGGCTCCTCCCTGGAGCGGGATGGGACCAGAGAGCAGCAAGGGAGAGTCCCCAGGAGCAGGCCTTGCTTGGGAGCTGCAGGGGACAGCTCCTGTGGAGCATGCACCGAGATGGGGAGAGGGAAGGGGTTCAGGGAGCTGGGCCAGAGCTCTGTGCCCAGCCTTGGCCCCCCGTTTGGGAAGGACTTTGAGGGGCTCGAGTGCATCCAGAGGAGGCAGCGAGGCTGGAGAGGGGCTGGGAACACAAACCCTGTGAGGAACAGCTGAGGGAGCTGGGGGTGCTCAGCCTGGAGAAAAGGAGACTCAGGGTGACCTCAGCACTCCCCACAGCTCCTGGAAGGTGGCTGTGCTCAGCTGGGGCTGGGCTCTGTCTCCAGGAACTGACAGAACCAGAGCACACAGCCTCGAGCTGCACCAAGGGAAATTCAGGTTGGATATTAGGAAAAAGTTCTTCATGGTAAGAGTGATAAAGTTCTGGAATGTTCTGCTGGGGAGGTGTTGAACTCCCCATCCCTGGGTGTGTTTAACAAAGCCTGGATGTGGCACTGGGTGCCAGGGTTTGGTTGAGATGTTGGGGCTGGGTTGGACTTGATGATATTTAAGGTCTCTTCCAACCTGGTCATTCTGTGAATTCTGTGAATTCTGTGAATTCTGTGATTTCTGTGGTTCTCCTGGTATGTTCAGGTTTGTCCTTGGCAAATCAGCCCCTCCAAGCTGCCCTGCCTTTGTTATTCCTCCTTTTCATTTACACTGGATCAGCTGGTGGCTGCCCAGCCAGAGGCTGCTCCTGTGCCCACAGGAAAAGCTCTGGGAAGGAGAATTTCTGTCCTAGAAAGAGAGAAATCCCCAAACCCCCTCAGCTGCTTCTGGCTGGAAAGGGCTGGTGGGACCCCTGGGATCAATTCTGGGCAGGATTAATTCCTGCTCGGGCATCCCCTGGGCACCGTGGGTCACTGCCCTGGCTGTGCCCGCTGAGGGCAGCAGGGGCAGCCTGAGGGTCAGCTGGGACTGTCCCACATGTGGGATGTGTCCCTTCCTGTGTGGTGTGTCCCACGCACTGGGAAAGGTGAGGGGTGTCCTCCTGGGTATCCTTGGCTGGGTCCTGTGGGGTGGGATGGGATGGGATGGGGTGGGATGGGATGGGATGGGATGGGATGGGATGGGATGGGGTGGGATGGGATGGGATGGGATGGGATGGGATGGGATGGGATGGGATGGGATGGGATGGGATGGGATGGGATGGGGTGGGATGGGATGGGATGGGATGGGATGGGATGGGATGGGATGGGGTGGGATGGGATGGGGTGGGATGGGATGGGGTAGATGCACATTCTCAGTGGGGCTGGACAGAGATGTGGGACCTCTCCTGAGACCCTGGGGCTCAGCACACCCCACCCATCCCCTCCTGCCCTGCCTGCAGGAGGTGCAGGAGCCGCGGGGCTGCACAGGGATGAGGGATGATCCGTCCCTTGCCCAGCTCACCGGGAGCTGTCCCGTGGCCTCGCCATCTGACAAAGGGCTCTGTGGGGGACAATGTCCGGGAAACGAGGGCCCTTGTCAATGTTTTATGGGCCCGAGGCTCCCCAGGGTGTGTTTACGGGGCAGTAAATGAAAGCACTCAGCCAAGTGACATTTGTGTTCTGCAAATGCGATTATTATGCATGATTAGCAGCCAAGTGCACTGCAAAACCCACACTGGCGGCACGGGAGGGGCCCTGCCCGCGGCCCCCGCGCCGGGAAGCTCCTGCTCCCCCAAAGCCTCTCCACGGGACAGCAGCGAGGATGAGCCGAGGCAGCCCCGGCAGGGACCCCGGCACCACCCGCTGCCCCTCGGCCGGCGCATCCCCCAGCCCGGCTCGCTGAGGGGACCGTGCCAGCCGAGGAGTTCAAAGATTCCCTTCCCAGCTGCCAGCCCGACTTTCCAGAGGAATGCATCCAAACCCACTTTTTAGCTTTAATTATTTATCTGTAACCAATTTGGCAGGAAAACCAATTAAACGAGTGGGTGATTAATGACCTGCTGATTTGCACAGGTACCTAATTTAAATGTCTATATAATATGTAAGCACATTTTGGAGATGCTTTGATGGCTCGGGTCAGTCCCTGGCTGCTGGGTGGGTGTTTGGAGGGGTCACTCCTTGGTGAACCAGTGCTGGAGCATTCCATGCTTCCCAACAGCTCCAGCAGCACAGGAGGGCTGCTTATCCCAGAAATCCCACTGGACTTTCTCCTGGCCAGTGCTGTGCTCATCACGTCCCCTTTGCCAGTGTTTCTCACCTGGAAATCTGACCCAGGTGGGAAGGAGCTGATGGACAGAGGAGGATGCTGTTCCCTGGGACAGAGCCCCGGGCCAGGGAGAGGCAGGCTGGAGCTGATGTCACCCGTGCCCTTGGGACACGGAGCAGGGGTGGTGCTCACACCTCAGCTGGCACAGACCGGGGCTGTCACCACCCAGAGCCAGGCTGAGCATCGCTGCTCTGCCTCACACCAGCCATCCCTCCCACCTCTGCGCTGTGGCCAGGCCTGCCTGTGAGGTGGGTGGGTCTGCAAACAGCCCCCTGGGCATCCCGGATGCCAGCAGGCTGTGTGACACCTGGGTGACACCTTGCTGTCCCAGAGGGACAGGCTCCCTGGGGATGCACAGCAGATTTCCACTTTTCCCGTGACTTTTTTTCCCTGCTGGGGCGAGTCAGAGCCGAGGCTGAGGGCTGCCAGACCCCAAAGTGTCCCCGTGTCCCTGCCTGGCTCAGACACCCTGGGGATGGAGCTCCCCAGGGGAGCAGGGAGGAGCAGGGGATGGGCCCATTGTTGGGATAGAAATGGTAAATCCATTAATCTTTGGGAATACAATTCACCGTGCAAAACAGAAAAGGAAAAGAGACACCTCATTTGTTATCAGGTGCATTGCGAGAGTCAGGTTCTTTAATTATCTCACCAAATTCTACAGCCCATTCATCAAGTGCCACCACCAGGCTGCCGAGATTGCCACCCACAGACCATCTGGGCACTGCCAGGGAGCTGCCAGCCCCTGGGCACGGTGTCCTGCAGGCACAGGGGATGCTCCTCATCCCCTGGAGCCCCTCAGGGCTCCCTGATCAGGAATTCACCTCCTGCATGCACCGGCAAGCCCAGCACTGCCGTGTGTGGTCATGGAATCACAGAATCATGGAAGGAACCCAGGGGGATCATTGATCCAGCTCCTGTCCCTGCACAGCCCCAGCAATCCCACCCTGTGCCTGAGAGCCTCCAAACGCTCCTGCAGCTCTGGCAGCCTTAGGACCATTCTCTGGGCAGCCTTGTCCCCTAGATGGAGAGATGGCAGCCAGGCCAGGGACATCATCGTGTCCATTGGAGTTTATGGAAAAGAGGGAGAATTAATTTTTCCACAGTCAGGCACAGATAGGACAAGGGGAAGTGGTTTTAAACTAAACCAGGAGAGTTTTGGGTGGGATATTGGGCAGGAATTGTTCCCTGTGAGGGTGTTGAGGCCCTGGCACAGGTGCCCAGAGCAGCTGGGGCTGCCCCTGGATCCCTGGCAGTGCCCAAAGCCAGGCTGGACAGGGCTGGGAGCACCTGGGACAGTGGGAGGTGTCCCTGCCATGGCAGAGGTGGCACTGGAAGGGCTCTGAGGTCCCTTCCAACCCAAACCACTCTGGCATTCCATGGCTCTGTGACATGGCAGCGTTCCCAGGGAGAGGCCAGAGGTGACTTGGAGCAATGTCCTGTGCCCCAGTGCCTTGGGAATCGCTGTGGGATGAAGGAATCACCTCCCACCCCAGGGCAGAGCCTGGGGCTGCCCAAAATGGGGCTGGTGAGGCTGCAAAACCCTTCCAGCTCCAAGTGCCTGCGTTTGGCTTTATCCAGGCTGTGGCTGAAGCTTCTCCTCCTCCCCACCCTCCCGGACCAGGGTGGCAGGATCCCAGTGAACTGCCAGGATCCTGGCAATTTGGGGATCCATGGTTTCCTCTGGCACAGCTCCATGCAGGCCTGGCCCAGCATCCCTGGCCAGGGTCAGGAGGGGAGGCTGAGGGATGGGCACGGAGCAGAGGATGGCCATGGCAGCAGGAGGGGGAAAGATGGAGAGGAAAAGGATCTGGGGTGCTGAGGGGAGGGAAGGCTGTCTGGGATTCATCACAAGTGAGGCTGGAGTGGTTTTTATAGAAAGAAAGAGGGCTGGGCCCCAGGGGAGATCCCTGCTGGGATAAATGATCCATCTGGAGAAATCCAGAAGCGTCAGAGGTGGCTGCACCCCAGGGGTGTGGGTGAGGTTTGGGGGGCCCAGCCCTGGGCGCCCCTGTCCCTAAGCGGGGCTGCTCCTCCTCCACCCTCTGCCCTCCGGAACGCCTGGGGGAGCATCCCAGCTCCTGGGAGCTGTGGATGGAGCCGGGCTGGGAGTTCTTCGGGAGGGCTGGAGCAGGATCCTGTCCCCATCACCTTCCCCCAAAGCTCCTGGGAAGAAAAGTGGTTCCGGTCCATCTGGAGTCCAGATCGGCGTGGCCGGGTGAGTAATGCGGGAGTGGGAGGGAAGGCAGACATCGCTTGCAGCTCCCAGCAGCGAGGAGGAGAGAACACACTATCCTGGGAGCGCAGATGGAGCAGAGAGGGGGCTGGGATTCCCAGCCTCTGCTTCCTCCCTTTTCCAGAGGGACAGGCAGGAACCGCCCTGGAGAGGCGCTGGGCACGGCACAGGGTCCCGGGTCTGGGTGATGTCCCCTGTCACAGCTCTGCGGTGGCACCTCCCTGGAGCCAAGGAGGGAGAGGAGCCAGGGATGCCCTGAGCAAAGCCCTGCTGTGAAATCTGCAGCAGGAGCCACCTCGCCAGGCCCACACGAGACAGGGGAGGGATGTTCCAGCAGCGCTGGCACTGAAATCACCTCCTGCTCCTCCAAGGTGCCAACTGAGGTTATTTTAAGGCCTGACACAAAGCCAGGCTGCCCCTGGGCATGCAGCAGCAGTGCTAGGGCCCAGCAGGACAAGGAGCAGCGATCAGAAACAGGATGTGTCCCCTCTGGGATGTCACGACCACGTCTCATCAGCATCACTCACCCCAGCCATGAGCTCGGTGACTTTGGGACAGGGACACGGAGCTGCCACATGCTGTGCTCCACTGAGACATGGCCCAGGGGGATGTGATATCCCCAGGGGAATGCCCTCACCAAGAGCTGTCTCCTCCAGCCTGGGCTGGAGTGGCAACGTGATGCAGAAGCCAAGTGTCTTTTTGCTATGAATATATGTTCTTTTCTCTTTTTTTTTTTTTTTTTTTTTGGTCAAACGAAAACATTTCTGCAGGGAATGACTGTGACTGATTACATTTGTCAGGGTTTTTATCAAGCAATTGAAAGAGCTGGAGATTTTTTGGAAACCAAATAAGTGAAATATTTTGGCTGGTCAAAATTGTTTCCAGTAAAAATCCTCAGAAAACGCAGTCAGAAACGGTCGTAGGAAATTTGGTGCAAATTAAGAAGTGTTTTTCCAAGGGAAACCATCTCTGGGGAAGATAAATTTCTTAGCACCATTGGTGGAAGGGTGCTCCATGCTGAAGGCATCGCCCCGTGGGGTGCTTGGCTCTGGGAATGTGGTGCCAGGCCGGGGACAGTTTTTGCCCTTGCTGCAAAATGGCTGCACTTTTCCCCCAAAATGTCACCTCTAGGCCACAGAGATGGGAGGAGGATTCCAGGAGGAGCGTGGTCTCCTGTGCACGGCAGAGGGGATGAGCTGGGGAGCCCCGGGAAAGGTCAGGAGATGCCTCAGGAACGGCACGTACAGGAAACTTGATCTGTGCCATGCCCTGGGCACCCTGTGCCACCGCGCCATGAGGGCGCAGCATTCCAGCTGCACCTCACCTTGGATGTCCACAAAGTATGGGGCAGCTAAATGGGGTTAAAATATTCCTCAGAATCAGCCTTGAAGCGGCAGGAAAGGAACATGGAGCAGAGGCAGCAGGAAGGTGCTGGAGGCAGAGCTGGGATCATCACCGAGCCCGCTGGGAGCTGTGGCTTGGAATCTCTGCATCCCTTTGGGATCTGTGCCACGTTTCCCAGGGCTCCTGCAGCAGTTTGGTGGCCTCCCTGTCTCTAAGCCCTGCGTGTCCCCAGCGTGGCCCGGGGCGGGCTGATCCCTGACCCCGGCACAGGCTGAGCTCTGTGCAGAGCGAGCTGGGCTCTCGGGGTAAAAATAGCTCATGACCATGCAAATCTGCGGCTGCAGATTAATGCAGATGCAAAGAGGTGCTGGCAAAGCTGGCAGAGCAGCCCTGCCCAGCCATTCCCACCTGGAATTTGTAAGGCACAGGCTGCTGGCAGCTGCTGGGAGTGGGGGTTTATTGGGCTGGGTGGCAGAGGTTCAGAAAGTCTCAGCGTGTGGGTCAGGGTGGTGGGGAGAGGCAGATTCCCTCTGGATCACTGGGAGAGCTCCCAGGAGGAGGAGACGGCTCTGGGGAGGGCGACCACCCTCCTCAGCATCGCTCCTGTGGGTGCTGGAGGTCGGCACCCCTGAATCCAGCAGCGCAAGGATGGGGAATAACAGAGCCACCTATGGCCCCACCACGGCTCCCAGGGAGATTTGACCACCCCAAAAATGCCATCCCAGGACTGGGCTGAGCAGCTGCTGGGAGCCAGCTGCGTTCTCCACCCCCAAAACACCACGGTGCCCTGTGCCCCTGAGAAAAAGCCATTTGCCATCGCTGCTGCAACGCTGTGCATGTCAGAAATACGGCTCCTGCGGGCACAGCTCCAGTAGGAAGAGCCAGAGCACTTCACGGGCGGAGAGAGTCATGTGAAAAATGCTCTTGTTCCCTCTTAAGATGCTTGGAAGCAGCCTGAGGGCTTTAGCACTGTGCCGCTTTGGTTTAAGTTTCTCTAATGAGGTTTGCCTTCTATTACTGTCAGGGAACATTTTTCATTGTTGAAGCCACTGTAAATGCAAAGCCTTAAAAATGAGTTTCCATTTCAGATCTGACAGCTCAGCTGCTAATGTAAAATAGAGAAAAACCACAGATCAGGCTGCCTTTTAGTGCAATTAGCCCTCCAAATGGAGCAATTTACATTGGCACACTTGTGTATCTTCCTGCAGAAGGCAGGCAAAAAAGCCTCATTACTTAAGCACAGACCTTTATGAGCAGAAATGAGGGGAAGAGAGGAAAAACACACCAGGGCTGGGAGCGCGGGGCTGTGCCTCCTCCCCTTGTGCCGACGTGCTGGGGAGACGTGGGGCTGGGCTGGGAGCGCCGGGCGGCCTCTGGATCTGCACATGGAGAACCCTTCCCGCTGCCTTTGCACATGGAGCTCCCTTCCCAAGGCCTCTGGCTCTGCACATGGAGCTCCCTTCCCACTGCCTTTGCACATGGAGAACCCTTCCCGCTGCCTTTGCACATGGAGCTCCCTTCCCGCTGCCTTTGCACATGGAGCTTCCTTCCCAAGGCCTTTGCACATGGAGCTCCCTTCCCAAGGCCTCTGGATCTGCACATGGAGCTTCCTTCCCAAGGCCTTTGCACATGGAGCTTCCTTCCCAAGGCCTTTGCACATGGAGCTTCCTTCCCAAGGCCTCTGGATCTGCACATAGATCTGCCGCTCTGCCGGTGCCTCTCCACCTGCACGTGCCCGTCATGGAGCTGTGGGCACCTTCCTTGCCGTGGTGTGGTGGCTGGGAGGGCTCCCAGTGCCACAGGCTCTGTCCTGTGTGCCACACATGCTGCATTCTGTGCCACATGCTATGTTCCTGTGCCACATGCTCTGTTCTCTCTGCCACACATGATGTTCTCTGTGCCACATGTTCTGTTCCCTGTGCCACATGCTCAGTTTCCTGTGCCTCACACTGTTCCCTGTGCCACACTCCCAGCTGTCTGTGCCTCACACTCTGTTCTCTGTGCCACACACTCTGTTCCCTGTGCCACAAGCTCTTTTCTGCGTGCCGCACGCTCTGCTCCTGTGCCACACGCCCAGTTCTCTGTGCCACACGCCCAATACCGTGTGCCACATGTGCCACCCCTGCCACAGAGGTTGATGGATTAGAGGAGCTCAGCAATTTTTCAGTCCCTGCAGTGTTACGTTTTGCCATGGGTGCAGGTGACTCCACCATGGAGCTGCACCATGCCCTGGGGACCCTGTGGCACCTTGCCATGGGGCTGTGCCACACCTGGAAACAGAACCACCCCACACAGGGCTGTGCCATGGCCTGGGGACTGTGTGCCACCCACCTGGAGCTGTGCCATGCCTCGGTGACCCTGTGTCACCCCACCTGGAGCTGTGCCATGCCCAGGGGAGGGTGGCACAGGATCCCAAAATGCATTCCCCGAGGAGCTGCCATTCCTTGTCAGCACCAGCCCCATTTGCATCCCCACTCCTCTCTCTGGCTCCCTGCCTGCATCCTCAATATCCACCCAAGGCCACGGCCCCGCAGCTCTGGCCTCTCACAGAATAAAATAAGGATTCTTCGAGGCCTCGGGGCTCTGATTCCCTCCTTGCTCCTCCTCCTCCCCTTCCTGCTCCCTCTCTCTGGGTAATGAGGTTGGAATGGCTCCATCCAGCAGGTCTGTGAGGAGCCCCTTCCCTGCGAGGGCAGAGCAGACCTTGGGCCCCAATCCAGCTGCTGCCAGGTCCAGAGGCCCCTCCAAGCATTTATTAATCCCTTTTGCAAGGACAAGAGCGGGGAGGAGGAGGAGGAGGTGGCAGGCAGGGAAGACAGACAGACAGCGCTGGGGCAGCCAGGGATGGACAGTGCTGGCAGGCAGGGATAGGGATGAGCTGGAGCTGCGTGGGTGGGATGTGCCACTGCTCCAGGCAGGGATAAATCGGAATTAACAGGGCAGCTCCTGAGCTGCTTTGAAGTGGGAATGGCCTGGCTGTGCTGGGGGATCCCTGCCCGCTGGCCCTGCAGAGAACAGGGCTGAGCCTGGCCTGCTGCAGCCTGGAATGGCCACCGAGCCCAGAATTCTGGTCTTCCACTCCATCCCATCAGCTGACCTCTCTTCCTGGGCATCCTGCACCCAAATCCATTGCTGTGTCACCCTTCCGGGCCTCAGCACAGGGGTTTGATCCATCTGCTGAGCTGGCTGGAGCTGCAGTGGCCATCCCTGTGGGTCCTGGCAGGGTCAGCCCTGCACCTCAGGGGTTTTGGCATCCCCTGGGGTGGTGACAATGGCTCGGGGGCTCTTCCCAAAGCCCCTGTGTCCCCTCTGGTGAGTGAGGAGCTGGGATTGTGCCTCAGCATGGGGGCACGGAGAGGTGGAGTGAGAGTGGGTGATGGCTCACAAGCAGCTCCAGCGGTCTGCCCTGCTCCCTTTGGCTACCAGAGCTGTCTCCCAGTCCCAACGGATCCTGTCAAGCTGACACCACACATTTCCCACACACCTGCGCTGACTGGCACAGGTAACACCCCCTTCCTGCCATCCAGGGACAGCAGGGCTCTCCTGGCACTGCTCAGGATGGATGTCAGCCCGACCTTTTCAAAGCCTGCCGTGACACCAGCCTGCTCTGCTCACCTGAAACCTCCCCGCTGCTCATCCCTGGCTTGGCAGCTCCACATCCCACTCTTCCCCACTCCTGCTCCCTGTCCTCACCTATGGCACCTCCACCCACAGAAATCACCTGCTCATCTCCCCCTTGTCCCAGCCAGCCCCTGTGGGAGGACACAGCACGTCCTGAGCTGCCCATCCCTTCCCCCCCGGATGCCGCAGGTGTCCCAAGGCCTCCCATTGTCTCCCTGGCGGTTTTGTCCCTTTGCAAGGTTGGGAATAATTTGCTTCCCGTCCCCATCGCCGCTTCCATTCTCGGCAGCCGCTCTCACTTTTGTCTGACGCAGCCCGCTTTTCTTAACAGGCCCCTGCTCTCCTGATTGAGGGATTGTCTCCTTGGGTGGCTGGGAGAGTATTCTTCACAGCTTGGAATTATGATTCAAATTTCTGCGGTTAAATGTGCTCTTGCAGCTGATTCAGCTGCTGATTGTTCCCCGCGTGGCGGAACCGGCCGGCTCGATGCCGGAGCGTGCTCGGCGTCGGGGGGGCTCGGCTCCAGCCACGCACCTGAGCGGCCGCAGCTTTCCAGCTCCGAGATCAATTCCTCTTTATCTGCCAGGAGCGGGCTGATCTCGGCCTCCCGGTGCTGCCTGGAACTGTTTTTTGCCGAGGGTATTAATCTGGCCCCTTTGGATGGCGGTGAGTGTGAGCTGCTGGCAGGACACGAGATTAGCGGAGCGCTCGCGCTGTGCCTCACCTGCCGGGCAAGGGACATCTCAGGAGTGCTGCTCTGCCTCCCAGCACATCCAGCCCTGTTCCCTGGAGCAGCCTGGCCTGCAGGGACACCTCCCACTGTCCCAGGTGCTCCCAGCCCCAGTGTCCAGCCTGGCCTGGGACACTGCCAGGGATCCAGGGGCAGCCCCAGCTGCTCTGGGCACCCCATGCCAGGGCCTGCCCACCCTCCCAGGGAACAATTCCTAATTCCCAATATCCCATCCAGCCTTGCCATTCCCTGTGTCCTGTCCCTCCATCCCTTGTCCCCAGTCCAGCTCTCCTGCAGCCCCTCAGGCCCTGTCAAGGGCTCTGAGGTCCCTGGGTCCTTGTCTCCTCCAGCTGAACACCTCCAGCTCCCCCAGCCTGGCTCCAGAGCACAGGGGCTCCAGCCCACGGACCATCTCTGTGACCTGCTCTGGACTCACCCAGTTCGTGCTGCAGCTGCTTCTCCTGCTGTTCTGCTGATGCCCAGAGGTCAGCAGGCTGGCAATGGGCACAGGTGTCAACATCCCAATGGATCCTGAGCCCTGCTTCCCCAGCCTTCACTTCTAAGGCTCCCAAAATCACTGATGGCTCATCCACACATCCCTAGGCCTGGGCCAAAGCAGTGTCCAACCTTCCCCAAGGGCTTTGCTGCTCCCTGGGGCTCCCCATCCCAATGGATTTAGATGCCATCAGTCCCCAGGTGACATCTGGATCAGGATCCCCACCTGCTGCTGGCCTGCTTGGGGTCAGAGCCAGCACAGAGCCAAAGAGCTCCCTGGCACTGCCATGGTCCTCCCAGGCCTCCAGCCCCAGGAGCTTCTCATGGCCTGTGATTACTGTTGGATCCTCACTGTGCCCTCTCCAGCTTGGATTTTTTATCTCTTTCCTTCTGTAAATCCATCCCTGTCCTCCCCAGGCTGAAGTGCTCCACACACCAGAGCCATCAGCCCCTGCCTGCCCCAGCTCCTGCTGCCCAGGGCACTGCTGGGACCCGGTCCTGAGGGATTCAGGATCCTGCCCTGTGCCCTGGGCACTGCTGGAACCCTTTCCTGAGGGATTCAGGATCCTGTCAGGAACAGTGGGGCTGTGGGGTGACAGCCCTGGGGTGAGGAGCCAAGGGGGACAGGCTGACAGCAGCATGGGGTGGCCCCACGTGTGCCCGAGTATCCCAGTGCTCCGGGGCTGGCTCAGGAAGTGCTTCCCGAGCCTTTTGTATAGTTTATGAGAGCTCTTCCAGCAGCACGGCCTGAGAGAAGGGTGGGAATGGGATCAGGCATCGGGCTCATCTCGTGTGAACCCCTGGCAGGGCTGTGGGATGAGGATGGGGATGGAATATGGGGCAGGATGTGGACAGGGATGTGATGTAGGACAGGGATGTGGACAGGGATGTGTTGTGGAACAGGGTGCAGCACCCAACTCCTGCGTTCCTTCCCACGGAGCTGGCTGGGGATGGATCCATCCCTCTCCTGGCACCAAAGCTGAGAATTCCAAGCTAAAACCAATTCCATGTACACGGTGAGGGGTGGCTGCATTTTTCATGAGCCAGATGAGCAAACCAAACAAGGCTTTTCCAGGCGGGAAGAGCCGGCCCTGCTGCTCATGGTCACTAAGCAGATGAGCGAGGAGCGGCTCTGACAGCCCATCGTGTTCCTGTCACCCACGAGCCAGATCCGGCCTCGCTTCCCAGCCTCCAGCCAGCTTTTCACACCAGCAGCAGCAGCAGTGGCCACGCCGGGCTCCCTGGAGGGGCTGGGGACAGCGACACCGGCGCTCTGCCCGCACATCCCTGCTCCTGACATTGCCCCCGCCTCGCTCCCCCACAACAGCTCCAGCTCTGTGGGAATCCAGAGCTTCCCTCTGGCTGCCCTGGCAGCTCTGGGACCCTGGCAGGGGTCAGGAACCCCCTGGACAGAGCCCCCAGAGACACTGTCTGTGATCTCTGTCCATGCAAAAGAGTTTTCAATCTTACAGGATGAATTACAAGCTCTGAGTGTTTGATATAAGTAATAATTAAGTGTGGCATGGGTACAAAAGTAAAATTTTAGGATTCTAGATGAGGGGTCCAAAGGGGACAAGATGGAGGAAATTGGGTGTGCCTTGTCCTTTTTCTCCTTCTTCATGCCCTCCATGTTTCACTGTGGTGTTGGCATTTTTCTGTTGGTTCAGGCTGGGGACACACTGTCCAACGTGGGTGACAGATATTGGCACGTTCTTGTAAATCCAGCCCAGGGAGTTTCTGGTATTTAATGTTTGTCACATCCCACTGAGGGCAGAGCCCCACACGCTGCCCTGCAGGACAGAGCTGGGCAGGGCAGCAGAACATGTGAGAGATAAACAGAATAAACAACCTGGAAACCAGCACAGACCAATTATGGCTTCTGCTTTGGCAGCGGGGCTGACAGACAGAGACTTTCTACAATCTGGGAATCATCAATACCTCAGATTCTGACACAGCACAAGCAGCTCCTCCCAGGGGAAGAACTGCAGGACTTGTTGCTGGTTTATTTCCTTTTCTTTTTTCTGATTTTGAGCACAATTAATTAAAACTCAGCGATGGTGTCCCAAAAGACGTTGTGGGAAAGCAGAAAGCCGGGAGCAACCGGGTGTTCAGGCAGCCCAGGGATGCCCGTCTGTGTCCCACCACGCTGGGGAAGAGGGGCTGCAGGGTTTGGCTCCAGGGTGATGGCACCAGCCAAGGCACAGAGGGACCCTGCCATTGTCCCCCCAGCCCTGGGGAAGGATGGAGCCAGGTCCCACAGCTCCCAGGGTCTCCCCAGAGCAGCAGAGCTTTGCTGAAGTCTCCAGCCACAGCATGAAATGTTTTTAATCTGGGTATTAGGAGGAAGTTTTTCCCACAGAGGGTGTTGGGGCACTGAACAGGGAATGGCCGCAGCCTCAAAGCTCCAGGAGCGTTTGGACAACGCTCTCAGGCACAGAGTGGGGTTGCTGGGGTGTCTGTGCAGGACCAGGATCAGGATTGGTGATCTCCATGGGCCCCTTCCAGCTCAGGATATTCTGTGATTCCATAACTGTGATTTGCCAGCCATGTGAGCAGTCAGGACCATCCCTCTGGGGGTGGTGGCAGCTGAGGCACCGCCGGAGCAGTGGCTGAGTAACCACCACGTTCACCAGGCTCAAACCTTTGATTCTGGAGCTGTCTAGACAGGAGGGAGCCCCACCAAAGCCCAGGAGCTGAGGGAGGGCACTTGAGAGGCACCTGGAGCGAGGCTCAGCACAGCCCCTGCTCCCCAGAGCTGCTTCCAATGCCTCTGCTCACTGAACAACTAGCAGCTCTCCAAGGACTGCTGGAATTGCTGCCACACCCCCAGGGGAAGGGCTGGCAGCCTGGGAAGGGGCCTGGCAGGTTATTTTTTCCTGCAGAAAAAGGGGATCTGGACCTGGGTCTCCATGGATGTGCTGGAGATGTTCTCCAGAGTGGATGGTACTGGGGTTTGTGGGGGATGTGTTGTGGGGCTGGTGGGGTTTAATAGGGATGTGGCTGTGGTGTGACTCTGGCACGTGTCCAGAGGGGATGTTGGAGTGTGTGGGGTGACTTCACCCTCCTCACTCCCTCCCTTTATTCAAAGTGAATCCTTATTTTAATGATAAACAGGAACCAAAGCCACAGAGCCACAAGGGATTGGTGGGTCCCCCTCCCTCCTTTCCTGGAGCACCATTGCAGGAGTAGAGCCAGCTCCATAAATCCAGAGAGGCAGGAATCCCTGGGAGCCAGGGCGAGGGATCTGCTCCCAGCCAGATCCAGGGGCACCCCGACCTGTGTGGAGACAGGATAATCCCACTGCAGCTCAGGCCATGCCAGCTCTCCCAGCAGCCCTCGATCCATTTGGAGCACTGGGAGGAGCATGGCAAAGCTGGGATTTGGGGTTCCTGATCTAAAATCCATGCTGGGTGCTCAGGGATGTCCCAGTCCCCAGGACTGGGACACATTCCCAGCCCTGGGTGTGTTCCCAGCTGGCAGCACCTCCAGGGTGCACGTTCCCTGGGCTGTCCCAGCCTCGGGTGCCTTCCCTTCATCCCAGGGGCAGCAGCGAGGTGTGGGTGGGTGGGAAGTGTGTGCCCAAGGAGCCAGCCCTGCCCAAAGGGCTGTGATGTGGCTCCATTTGGAGCTGCTCTGCTGTCCTCATCAGGGGACAATCCCCCTGAGTGGGCGGTCTCCAGTGCAGCAGAGCTTTGCTCCTCATGCTGACAGATTGTCAGGGAACTTTCCTGGGAGATTGGAGCGGTTTTGGGAACCAGCAGCTGTGGGTGAGTCCCATGGGTGGCAGCAGCCGGAGCAGGGAGTGTCATGGGTGCCTCACTATGCCTTGCACCCCTGTGGGCACCCATGGCAGCTGAGGGACATCCTGCGAGCCCCAGGAGCCTGGAGTCTTCTCCTGCCCCTTTTCTGAGGTGCAGAGCAGTGGGGTGCAGTGCTCGGAGCCCTGGGGACCCCGAGGACACCTCCCAGTGCCACCGCAGCAGGTCTGGGGAGGCCCTTAGCAACAAGGAGGTGACTTCGTGCCCATTCGGAGGGAAACGGAGCCGCTGGAGTCAGAGTAAATAATTAAAGCTGGAACTGCGGAGGAGAAAGCCGAGATAACGGAGGCAGCTCAAGCAGAAAAGCAAGGATTCAGGGATTCGCTGCAGTCAGCTCTCCTGGCACAGCCACCCTGGGGGCTGTCCCTGCTGTGTCCCCAGCGTCCCCCCCTCCCCGGCCATGGATTTGCCATCTCCAGCCCCTTTTCACACCCTGGCCGCTGGTTTTCACACGGTGCTGGTGCTGCTGCATCTTGGCCCATCCATCCATAAGCCCCTGGGGACTTTCCAGGGCAGCCAGCACCACCAGCCTTCATCATCATCCTCCTCCTCCTCCTCCTCCTCCTCTCCTGCCCCCATGGTCCAGGGAAGCCCCTTCCCACGTCCGCGCCGACTGATCCGCCTTGTTTTGCTGCTCCCTCCTGCGCTTCATAAATGTCAACTTTTTTCCTCTGACAAAGAAATTTTGTGGTAATGACTCTTTGTGCCACTTCTAAATCCCCAATTACATAAGGAGCAGCAGCACAAAGCCATTCCCTTTGGTGGAAATCTCCGCGTAATCCCTTTTCCAGAGCAGCAGCCCGCCAGTGACACGCTTCTAACTCTTTGTTTGTTCTTTTGGATCAAATCTAACTGATTGCCGTGACTAATTAACTTTCCCTTTCTTCGGGCCTCTGTTGTCTTAATTAATTTCACAAATGCTGCGTTCCCAGCTCCCAGCCAGCTCCCAGGCTCGGTGGTGCAGAGCTCCGGCAGCGCCTCTGGGGCAGGGCTGACCCCACTGCCACTGGGGCTCCCCAGCAGACAGGGCCACCCTGGCATGTCCCCAGTGCCACTGAGCCCCTGCAGGGCTGCAGGGCCCCTGGGCGCCCTGCTGGGACGTGGCAGGGCAGGAGGTGGCTCCTTGGAGGAGTGGATGGACCATCTCCCACTACTCCTTGTTTAATCAGGTCCTCTCTGCTTCCAGCTCCTGCCCGATCCCAATTTTTGCTCAGGGTGCATCCCCCTGCCCTGCAAGAGCCTCCTGAGTCAACAACCAGGCTGGGAGAAATCCAGCCCATAAATCTGAGAATGTTAAGAGCTGGAAAGGACCTTGAAGATCATCTCACCCCAACTTGCCCTGCAATGGGAAGGGACATCTTCCACTAGAGCAAGTTGTTCAAGGTCTTGTCCAACCTGGGCAGGGATGGGGCATCCACAACTTCCCTGGGCATCCTGTGCCAGGGCCTCACAGGGAAGAATTTCTTCCTCTGTAAAGGATTTCTTCCTAAAATAAAGCCTGGTGAAATCCTGCTGCAAAGGGCTGGTTTGGCAGTATCCTGTCCCATTCTCTTCCTGCAGGATCCTGGCACAGTGGTCACCACCACGTCCCCAGCAGCTGCCACTCCAGGAACCTCCAGCATCACTAGGATCTGTATCCCACGTTCTGCAGTGATGGGCACGTGGAGCTCAGGGTCAATTCTGTGCCCTGGGTGTGGAGCTCAGGGTTAGTTTGGTGTCCTGGATGTGGAGTCAGAGCTAGTTCTGAGCCCTGGGTGTGGATCTCTCTGCTGGATGTGGATCTCTCTGCGTTGTTCCCCCAGGCTGAGTTTTTCCCAGACAAGGGCTGAGTTCAGCTCTCAAACCCGAGCTGTTGTCCCGGGCAGCACAATGGAGCTGCATATTCATGAAGGCGCTGCATTACACAGGGATGATGGCAGAATTGAGATCTTATCGCTGCTTGCTGCAGCCCTGGTGGTGGCTCTTATCAGTACTCGAGGTGGCTCTTATCAGCCCTTTCCCATCTGGGGTCTGCCCTGGATGAATAAACATCGCAGCTCTTCCACTCGAGGCTCTTGGGCTGTGCAGGGCAGCCGTGGATGCTCGGTGCAGATAAAGGGCAGCAGCCTGCTGAGATCCCTGCCAGCCCAAAAGGGGCTGGTGGCCCTTCTGCCTCCACGGGGGGAGATCTGCTCCATGGGAAGGTCCCAAGCCTTGGGGAACCTGTGGGGGGAACAGGCTTTGGACATCGTTCCAGCCCTCGATGTGGCAGAGTTGTGTTATAGATTAGATTTATCAGTTGTGTGGCCACTGTGCCCCACATGAGAGGCCATGAGAGTGGCAGGATCCTCTGGCAGGAGAGGAGGGAACGGCCTCAGGCTGTGCTAGGGGAAAATCAGGGTGGGCAGCAGCAGGAATTTCTCCTTGGAAAGGGTGGTCAGACCTTGGAAGGAGCTGCTCAGGGAGGTTTGGAGTGCCCATCCCTGGAGGTGTCCCAGGAAGGGCTGGAGCTGGCACTGAGTGCTCTGGGCTGGGGACAAGGTGGGGATCAGGCACAGCTTGGACTCGATGATCCTGGAGGCCTTTTACAGCCTCTGGGATTCTGGGATTCTCTGTTCTGTTGGAGTTTCCCCTGGCACAGACACGAGTGGCAGAGCTTCAGCACCCTGGAATCACTGGTGCCACCACCCAGAGGAGTGTGAGGGGCCAGGCAGGACACTGTGAGCTCTGGATGGGGGTAGAAGGGGTGACCCGCTTTGCCATCAAGGCCTCTGGTAGGAAATGAAAGAGCTGGAGGGAATCCAGGAGCTCGGAGGAGGTGCTGAGGGAGCCAATCGCCCCTGCAGGTTCTGGGGGCTCGCAGGGACCCGTGCTGTGGGAAGCACGAGGCATTACTGGAAAAGCAGACGCCACCTCCCGAAGGCTGCCAGCAGAAATCAGCCCCTCTGCAATTAACCCATCTGCAATTAAGCCCTGGCAGAGCTGCTGTGCTTCCCCAGGGTCAGGCAGCCTGCAAAAATCCAGGAGCAATCGCTGCCGTTCCCAGCGGATTCACCTGGAGCAGCACCCAGCCCTCAGCTGGGGATCAGACACCGCTGCCAGCTCGGTCCCTGCTCCTAGCTCGGAGCTAAAACTCTTCTGTCACCTCACAGGGGGAGCCGTGGCCTCTGGGGACAGCAGCTCCCAGCCCTGGGCCCGACAAATGGGGGCTGTGGCTTCACAACAAGGGCTGAGGACAAATTTGAAAAGATTTGGTCTCCCTTTGTAGAAACCTTTGATTAAACTCTGGCAGCTGGGGATTGAGCTGGTGCTCATCTCCCTGGCCTCCCACCCCCTCCTAGTTCTTCATCTCCCTCTCTTCTGCCTTTTTGCCTTGCCTCTTTTTCTCCCTTGGCTTTGGAAGGGAGCAGATCAATAAATAAATAAACCCACAGAAATGTTATTTCTGCGGCAAGAAGCGCCTTGAAGTTCATCAGAAATAACAATCCCGACCTGCCGTGCATGCGCAGGGCAGGGAGAAGGGATGTGATTATTCCCTGGGGAAAGAACAGCAGCACAACACGTTGGACCTGTTCCGAGGGCGCCCAGACTGACAATTTACCAGCAGCCTTTGAGCTCTCACTCAGGGCCTCGAAGAGTTTTGACATGAAAGGGCCACCAGTCAAATGAACAGAAGGATCAACTTGCAGGATTAAATGTCCTTGTCACCAACCCATCAAAACACGGCATTATTTTGGAGGGACAGATCATTTGGAGGAGTTCACAGCAGATTAAACCTGATTTTCCAGGGGATTTTTGGCAGGTGAAACGGCCGCAGGTGCTGCAGGAGGAGGCGTGGCTGGTGTCCCCGGGAGGAGAAGGATTCACCTGGCCCTGCAGTGAGCCCCAGCCATGCAAAGGAGCATTTTGACATGCAAAGGAGCATGCAAAACTCTGGGGTCCCTCCCAAATCAGCCCAAAGCTTCCTCCGGAGGATGGGGAACTGGAATTCCAGAGTTTACAGCGAGTGCTGAGATGAGTCAGGATCCAAAGGCTTTCATCTTGGGGCTTCACCGCCCCAGAACGGCCCCAGATGGGGAGAGTTTGCTGCTGCAGACATTCCTGGGAGAGCACCCACCCCGGCAGAGACACGAGGCTGTCTGGTGCATTCCTGAGAGCAGGCACGACTCCCGGGCACAGAGCCGCAGAGCGGAGCTGCAGGATCAGGGCTCAGTGTGGGACACAGCCCCGGCCCCCTCCAGCCCTTCCTCAGGGTCGGGGTGAAGGTGGGCACAACCCTCCGGGCCCTTGTCACGCCCCAGCAGTGCCCGATGAGCTCCGGTGTGTTTGGCAGGGGAGTGGCTGCCAGGACATCCAGCACGTGGCAGTGCCATGAGGACCCAGGGGCAGCAGCTCCTGAGATGAGCTGGAACAAGGGATATTTCACTTCCAAAGGGCTCAGCCAGCTCCTTTCCAGGTGCAGGTGCCAATGGGAGCTCAGCTTGGATAAAAGGGAATGTGGACAGGTGTGGGGAGCTGATCTGGGTCCCTGGCAGGGGCTGGCAGCAGAGGGAACATTACCCAGGCCTTTCCTGCGGGAGATGTCTCAACAGCTCTTGCTGTCAGACAACAAGAACATCCTGGTGTGGAGAGCCCAGCCCATGCCCTGTTCCAGGGAAGGCTGTTGGCAGCAATTCCTGAAGGTTTTCCATGAGCCCAGCACAAGGGAAGGGTCAGAGGGAGCTCTCCTGTTCAGCAGTGAAATGCTGGATGTGTTTGGGTGGACACAGGAGCAGGGTGGGAAAAGGAAGTCAGAAAACTGAAAAATTCAATATATGTGAAAATCACAGTGAAGGGACAGCGGAGGTGGAAGGGGATCAGCCTGGGGAAGGCCAGGTCAAGAAAAGCTGTGGCTTCCCCACCCCTGGAATGTCCCAGGCCAGGCTGGACAGGGCTTGGAGCAGCCTGGGACAGTGGGAGGTGTCCCTGCCATGGCAGGGGTGGAACGAGCTGAGCTTTAAGGTCCTTCCAACACAAACCATTCCATGATTCCATGAGTCTATGACCTGTACATGGTGCTGTTTGAGCCTGTCACGCAGAACCCCCACAACTCCCCCTTCCCCTGGGAGAATCCCTCGCAGGGTTCCTGGAGAGCCCTGCAGGCTGTGCAGAGACAGAGAGGATGTCAGAGGTGACCTTTTCCCTGTGCCATCCCTCTGGGATTTGGGGAGCTGGGGTTTCAATCAGCATCTGCAGGTGTTGTGGTTTTAAATTCTCCTTCCTGCGGAGGAATTCCAGGTGGCCAGGCCAGCCGGATTCCAAAGCACTTCCCCGGGGTGATTTACTGCCAGGAGCACTGCAGAGCCCCTCCGGCTGGGGACCATTTCCTGCATTTCCTGCAGCCTTGCTGGGTTCCACCCGAGCTGCAGGACCCCTGAGCTGTGCTCTGCCCCAAGAACTTGCCTGCCCTGCCTCTGCCTGCACCCTGCAATTCCAGCAGCCAGGAGGGAGCCACGGCACCCCGCAAGGCTCACGTCCACACGGGCAGACGGCAGGGAAAGGGCAGGGAAGGGCTGGGTGAGGAGCAGGAGCCTGGGCAGGGCAGGGAGAGCAGGTCTGACCTGCTCCGGGGCTGTGCCCAGGCCGGCTGCTCCCTGCCTGCTCCGATCACAGCTTCCCAAATCACTCCCGGAGCTGTGCACGCTCCCTCCAGTCCACGGGGACGGGAGCTGAACCCTGCCCGGGTCTGCTTTGAAGGGAGAAGGGCTGCAGAGAGCCACTTAAGGCTGGCGAGTGCTCTGCAGCATCAAAGGGTGGCCTAAGCTCCTCTCTGCTCCCTCTCCATCCTGCCCAGCTGGTTTTGGAGCCTCGGGGATGATCACAGCCCCCTCCTCCACAGCTCCTTTAAAGAGCTTTTGGTCCCTCAGCCCAGGCAGGCTGTGGGAAATGCTGTCTGGTGTTTGCAGCCTCTGTGTCCCCCGAAAGGTGCAGCCCACAGGGATGGGATGATGGGGTCCCTGCCTGAGGAGTGATGCCACCGGAGACACAGCAATTCATCACAGAATCCCAGCCTGGTTTGGGTTGGAAGGAACTTAAATCTCATCTCATTCCACCCCCTGCCATGGCAGGGACACCTTCCACTGTCCCAGGGTGCTCCAGGCCCTGTCCAACCTGTTCTTGGATCCTGGGGCAGCCCCATCTCCTCTGGGCAAACCTCCCACCCCTCCCATCCAAGCCAGGCTTCATCCTATTTCCATGAGTAGAAACGAAACAAAACAAAACCATAAAAAAACCAAAAAACAAAAAGCAGAAAATAGAAGAAAGAAAAAGCAGGCGGTGAAAGATGTTCAGGGTCCACGTAACCAGATTACAAAGCATTCTTCCATTTTTCACATTCCAGCAAGGAGCGGGAAGAGCGGCAGCATTTCCCGCTGACAGGCAGCACCAGCCATGTCACAAACATCTCATCTGCACCTGGAAAATGAGGCTGTGAACCTGAAATGAGGCAACTGCCCATTAGGCTGATGTGACATTAATGCTGCACGTCCTGGAGACTGGAGTGTCCATGGCGAGCCTGAGAGCAGTGAGACAAGAGCAGGGAGTGCCACAGCAGGGTGGGGGCTGCCAGGACACCCCCAGTTGTGCCACCTCGCCCCTCTTCTTAACCTGGCTGCATGCAGGGTGATTCCCAAAGCCACCCCCCAGAGCTCCACTCCTTCACAGCACTGCTGGAGTGGCAGTAAATGAAACGCTATTGCCTGATTACAGTCAGGATATGGCTCTAAATTGACTGGTTTATAGTCGTGGGTAATTTAATTTTTTCCTGCAGTGAATGGGTTGCCATATGCCCACAGCCCTCGCTCGGATCCCGGCACAGCTGCTCCCTGAGCACAGCTCCTGTCCCCATTCCGGGGCTCTGCCCCTGGGGTGCCTTCCTGCAGGGAATCCCTGCCCCAGTGGGCAGAAAAACCACCCAGAGACTCTGCAGGGAGCCCCAGCCCTGTGGGAGGATGGTCCAGCTGTGGCTGCAGGTCTGAGGCTGGAACTGTCCCAGCAAGGATGGATGAAGCTGCTCCAGGATGGGCAATGTGCCCAGGGCTCCTGGAATCCCAGGGAACTGGGACAGAGGCTGCATTTTGGGCTGGACAAGCCTAAAAAAGCCTCTGGCCAGGCACTGATCCAGCTCATCTCCCTGCAGGCATCGCCCCCCTCCCAGGCAGCATCCCCAGGGCTCGTGGGGAGCCAGCCTGGCTCAAAGCTCTGCCGGCAGCAGAGGGTTTTCAGCAGGCTCCAAACCTCTGGAAACTGGGGTGGATGGTGGATGGTGAGGGAAAGCAGCAGAGGGGTGGGAGCCCTGCTCAGCCCTGCTCAGCCTCGCTGCACCACGGGGCTCCCCCTGCCAGTGCTGCCTTGAGAAGGATGCCCTAGGACAGAGCTGGGCAGAGCTAAAGAATAAAGCAGGGATTTATTCAAAGGATCTCCTCAATGGATCCACCCTGGGCAGCACAAGAGCCCAGCCAGGGCTGCACCCAAGGTGAACCAAAATGGTCACAAAATGGATTCAAGGTCTCTCACTTTTATAAGTTCTGCTCCATTGGTACCTTGGAGTTCATTGTCCCATTCCAGCTTCAGCCCAGGCAGTCCCATCCTTGTTTTTCTCTCTCCAGCCCACGGTGTTTGTGCTCCTGGGCTGAGATTTGGATCATTTGTCCTTGGTGCCCAGCTGGAGCAGGAATTGTTTTGTCTCCCTACTCTGTGCAGAGAGCTCAGCATCACCTCATGTGAAGCTCAGACCCACACACTAAAGCAGTACAGAACCTGAAACACAGAAAAGCTCAAACCTGAAGCATCACCTGCAGAGCCTCAGCCCGGGATTCGGGTCATCCTCTCCTCAATGGCCGCGTGTGCTTCTCCTCGTGGATCACATTCCTGCTGCCTCATTGGGATCCTCTCTCCTCCTTGGGATTTTGAGCTCCCCCCCAGTTTGGTTTCATCTGTGAATCTCAGGGGTGTGTTTTTTAGGAGAGCAGTGTCTCACTCCTTCCAGCCAACACCGCTTGGGAATATCACTTTTGTTTCTGCCTTAAAAAAACCCCTCTGCACTTCTGCAAAACTCCTGATTTTTCTCTGATTGTTTTTTCACTCAGTTGGGTGAAAGCATTTTGTGTGACACCAGTTTTGTGTGACTGGGGGTCCCTGGGGACACCCTGCTTCATTCTGGATGCTTTGCCTCAGCACAGGGATGCTTCAAGACCCACCATGGGATACCCCCAAGCCCCAAAACCTGCTGAAAAGATTATAGGAAATCTCATGGAAAAAGGCTTTATTACTCACCCCATGTCCTGTGTGGAGGCAGCCAGGACATGATGGAATCTCTGATATTTTCACACCAGTATCAGGCACAGGTAACTCCACCCTTGGAGCAGCTCTGGGTGTGGTCAGGGAGGACATTCCCACCTCAGTGCCTGTGGAGCACTGGGGTCTCTGAGTTCCCTGCGTCCGTGGCCCCTGGGGCCCTTTGGGGAGCTGTCTGGTGGCGTCTTCTGAGTCAGAGAAGAAAATGTGGAGTAAAATCGTTGTCCTAAAGCTGTGAGACCTTTAGGACTCAAAGATGTTTTTGCAAGTGCCCTGAGAGCTGTGAAAAATTCCAAATATTGCTTTGAAACTGGAAAGTCCCTGCAAGTCCCTCACAGCTGCTGCTTCTGTTTACTCTCTGTGCCAGGATTATTAACGGAGGTGTTGAACAAGCAAAGCCAGCCCTGCTCCCTGGAGCCCTCCTGCCACTGCCTGATCCTTGTGACTGTCCTTTGTCCTCGGCTTCGAGGGCGGGCAGTGCATGGGCAGAGATGTCCATGTGGAGATGGAGGTGTGGACACAGTTCCTGCAGTGCCTGAGGCTTTGCTGGGCAGGGTGACCATCCCTGTGCCAGTGACCATCCCTGGGGCTGTGTCCAGGCAGGATGACCATTCCTCCCCGTGCCAGTGTCTCCATCCCCGTGCCAGTGTTTCCATCCCCGGGGCTATCTGGAGGTGAGCAGTGCCTGGCACTGCTGTTGCCCATGGGGCAGTGTCTATGTGGCCCCTTTCAGGATCTTGGAGCCACCACGTTGCTGTGGGAGTGTGTCCTGTGGGAAGATGAGCTCAGCATCTGCCCTTCCTGCACATGGAATGGTTTGGGGTGCAAGGAACATTAAAGCTCATCCCATCCCACCCCTGCCATGGCGGGGACACCTCCCACTGTCCCAGGCTGCTCCAGCCCCACTGTCCAACCTGGCCTTGGGCACTGCCAGGGATCCAGGGCAGCCACAATTTCTCTGGGAACCACTGCCAGGGCCTGCCCACCCTCCCTGGGAGCAATTCCTTCCCAATATCCCATCCATCCCTGCCCTCAGGTTTCCCCACTGCTGCCCTCCCTTCCAGGGGTGGGCACTGCTGCTCCAGCCCCTCAGGAGTCACCGAGCCTCCGTGGCCTTCCCTAGAGGGGACAAGAGCCCCCAGCCCCTCCCTGCCTCCCGTGTGCCGGGACGGTGCCAGGGCAGTGCCAGGGCAGTGCCGGGAAGCTGCCCGCTCCCCTGGGCTCATTAATGTGGAGCGTGTGCGTGCCCCGCTCCCCGCGCATCGATCTGATAAATGAGGAGCTGCCGATGGTATTTTCTACCCTTTTAAGTGTTAAAATAACATTTTAGTGAAATATGAGCAGGTCAGAGCCGAGCTGCCCCCTTTCATCTCCCAGCACAAAGCAGCTGGATGGGAGGGAGCTGGCACTGGTGAGCACATGTGCTCCCATATCCACAGGGAATACCCCCACATCCACAGGGAATACCCCCACATCCGTGGGGGATGCCCCCACATCCATGGGGGATGGTCCCACATCCACGGGAATGCTCCCACATCCATGGGGGATGTCCCCACATTCACAGGGATGCCTCCACATCCATGGGGATGCCCCCACATCCATGGGGATGGTCCCACATCCACGGGAATGCTCCCACATCCATGGGGGATGTCCCCACATTCACAGGGATGCCTCCACATCCATGGGGATGCCCCCACATCCATGGGGATGGTCCCACATTCACAGGAATGCCTCCACATCCATGGGGGATGCCCCCACATCCATGGGGGATGGTCCCACATTCACAGGAATGCCTCCACATCCATGGGAATGCTCCCATATCCATGGGGGATGTCCCCACATTCACAGGGATGCCTCCACATCCATGGGGATGCCCCCACATCCATGGGGATGGTCCCACATTCACAGGAATGCCTCCACATCCATGGGGGATGCCCCCACATCCATGGGGGATGGTCCCACATCCATGGGAATGCTCCCACATCCATGGGGATGCCCCCACATCCATGGAGGATGCCCCCACATCCACAGGAATGCCCCCACACCCATAGGAATGCTCCCACATCCATGGGGATGCTCCCAGAACCTGGGATAGGTGGGTTGGAGTGGTACAAGCAGTGCTCGGGTTTCTGGGAGAGGACTGGGGTCAGTGTGGGTGTGCAGGGCTGGTGCTGCACCCGTGCCCAGCTTTTGGCATGGAATGAAGAGGAAAACTCATTTCCATCCCCACCACAGTGAAAACTTCCGCATGTCCAAAGCTCTTACAGGTGCAGAGCTTTGTTTGGAAGCTTTAGCAACTCATGGCTTCTCCTTGAGTCTTTCTGGCTCTTCTCTCTGCAATTCCTTTGTGGAAATGTCATGGCTTGGTCTGAGGATTGGGAAAATGAAATGATGTCCTTGAGGTCCCTGTGCAATCCCTGCCTGGCAAGGAGGTGAGGGCTGGATGCAAGGGAAACCAAACCCCGTGTGAAAAATGGGTGATTTCAGCCAGTTAAACTAATCTAGAAAATGGATTGGATGGGGAAAAAAATAGGGAAATGCTCTCTGGACTGTGAAATGATTTGCTGGAAATTGGAGTGTGCCACTGACAGCTGCTCCTGGTGGAGTCATGGGTGTTGGGAAGAGAACTGGAAGCAGCAGCAGCTTTGGCAGGTCCTGGGGATCCTGGGGCACAGGTGGCCTGGCCTCCCTTGCCTGGGGGATCCAGCCCCTTCCAGGCCTGATGGATTTGCAGGATCTGGTAGCTGTAGGGGATGGGAGCCATATTCACCCCCTGGATAGGAGTGGTTCCTTCAATGCCCGGGGTTCCTGTGCATCCCTGGGGCCTGCCTGGAGCTGCCTTGGGCACCCTCCCCCGGCCTATCCCATAAACACTTCCCCTGTGCATCCTTTCTGTGCCCATCCCATCCATCCTTCCCCTGCCCATTTAATGCATCCTTTCCCATACCAGCCACCATTTCCCTGCCCATCCTGTGCCTCCTTCCCCTCCCATCCCAGACATCTTTCCCCTGTCATCCCGGACATCTTTCACCTGCCCATCCCATGCATCCTTCCCTGCTCATCCCATAAAAACTTTCCCTGTGCATCCTTCCCATCCCATCCACCATTTCCCTGCCCCTCCTGTGTCTCCTTCCCCTCCCATCCCAGACATCTTTCCCCTCCCCATCCCATGCATCCTTCCCCTGCTTATCCCATAAAAAATTTTCCTGTGCATCCTTCCCATCCCATCCATCTGTTCCCATGCCCTTCCTGGGCATTCTTCCCATGCCCATCCCATCCACCATTTCCCTGCCCATCCTGTGCCTCCTTCCCCTGCCATCCCAGACATCTTTCCCCTCCCCATCCCATGCATCCTTCCCCTGCTAATCCCATAAAAACTTTCCCTGGACATTCTTCCCATGCCCATCCCATCCATCATTCCCATGCCCTTCCTGGGCACCCTCCCCCTGCCCATCCCATAAACACTTTCCCTGTGCATCCTTTCTGTGCCCATCCCATCCATCCTTCCCCTGCCCATTTAATGCATCCTTTCTCATCCCATCCACCATTTCCCTGCCCATCCTGTGCCTCTTTCCCCTGCCATCCCAGACATCCTTCCCCTGCCCACCCTGTGTCCCTCTCCCTGCTCACCTTCCCCCCAGCCCTTTGCTTCCCTCCTTCCCCTGCTGCCAGGGAAGCAGTTCCCAACGCATCTTCTCATCCCCTCTCTCCACCCAGCCGAGTCCAGCTCCTCCTCAGGCTCCAGCCCCCCTTTCCACCCCGTTGCCCGATGCCTCTTCCCTCTCCACATCCCTGGAGTGTGACTGCTCCGCACCCTGGGTGAGAGCCGGAGAAATATGTGCTGAGATGACATTTGGGTTATGCATGATGCTATTAAAATATGATAAGAACACTATTAACATTAATAATCCTTTTCATTGTATCATTTAGGGAGCAAAACAAGCCATTAAATATTACAGAGTCATTGGGGCTTTGATGGCTTCAGGGAGGGGAACATTTGGCCGGATTTGTCTACACGCACTCTGGAAATGCAACATTATCTCTGGGAAATGGGCTGCTCTGGGCTCGGCATCTCCAGGCAGCTCCATGGATCCAGGCGGGTCTTGGATGTGCCAGGGTGGTGTCTGAGTTTGAGAAGACAGGTGTGTGCTAAGGAGGGCAGGAGCCTCCCCTGAAATGGAAAATGCAAACCCCCTCCCTCTGAGTTGTTGTAATTTTGAAATTAAGGGGCTCTCAGGCAAAGATATGGGAATAGGAATAACAGTTCTGTACTAGGAAAACTAAAATTACAGATGCAATGGCACAAACAAAACCAAACCCCTGGCAGAGTCAGAGCAGCCCTGTCCCCTGTGGGTCAGGGAGGTGGCTCAGCCCCATCCCAGGGGGGCTCAGCCCTCCTGCAGTGCCAGCTGTGCTTCTGCTGGAGCAGGATCCTGGGCAAGGGGGGAGTTTTCCTTGGAGCTCCAGGGCTGGGGGAGATGGGCCTGGGCTCCTCTGGGAATGCAGTGGGGAGAAAGCTGCTCCTCTGGGAATGCAGGGGGAAGGAAGCTGCTCCTCTGGAATGCAGGGGGAAGAAAGCTGCTCCTCTGGGAATGCAGGGGGAAGAAAGCTGCTCCTCTGGGAATGCAGGGGGCAAAGGCTGCTGTGCTGTTCCCAGGTCAGATTGGATCCAGGTAGGAATTCTTGGCTCCTCCCCTGGGCACAGCATCTCCCCATGGATGATGGAATTTTCTCAGCCATGCAGGGACACTCAGTGGCCATGGACAGCAGAGATCTCCTGGAGGGAGGATTGGCTGTGGGAGGGATAAAGAAAAAACTGCCCCATGAGCAGAGGATACCTGCCCCAGCTCTGACAGATGGGGATGGAATTCACACTCCAACCACATCCTGCAGCCTAAGACAGATGGGATGGAGGGTCCCAGGTGCCAGGTGAGGCAGCAGAGTGGGAGGTGACACTCCTGCACCCTTGTTGGAGCACAGGGAACAGGCCAGGATCCTGGAGGGGTGCAGGGGCTGGCTGGGTGTGAGGTGGCTCTGATGGAGATTTCTCGTGGTGCTCAGAGCAGGCAGGAGGAGACTGCCTGGCTGGGAAGGGCTGCTCTGCCCAGCGCAGGGCTGCAGTCAGTTCTGGGTACCCCTCTTCCACTTCAGTCCCCACTGCCCTCCCCCTGCCTCCTCCTCCAGGCTACCTGCAGGTGTTACAGCAGAGGGACCACTTGCGTTTCCCAACATTTCCAGCATGGTCCAGGCTGGAAACTCTCATCTTGGAGTACGCTGCTGTTTGCACACCAAACCTGCTGCCAGCCCTCCCACACCACCTCCAAGCTCACTCTGATTTACCCAAACCTCAGCATAAATCTCCTCTCCCTGCTGCCATGCTCAGCCCTGAAGCTCATCCATGTGGGAGTTCCCTGGACACTGAAGCATTAGCTCTTAAATGTTCATAAAGGCACCTCACTCCCCAGCAGCTCCCTGGAGAGGACAGTTTCTGCATCCCTGATGCTCTGCCTGCCCTGGTCATGTTCAATCCAAGGCCTTGTGTGCTGGTTTTGCTGCTCCACCTCGGCAGCACCATCCCCTTTCTGCTTTCTGCTGGGGAGAGGGCAGCAGGGATCCCCCAGCTGGAAAACGCTGGGTTTGGGACAGCTGCTCAGTTCCCAAACTCCACTGCCTTCCCAGGGCAGGAACCAGCACCTGCTCCTCGCCCAGCCCATTCCTGGGATCCAGCCATGCCAAATCCAGGCTGTGAAGGGGTTTGGGATCAGCACTGCTCCGCTCTGGGAGCTGGGAAATCTTTGGGTACCCACAGGATCCTCGGTGCTGCTGCTGCACGGGGCCAGGCTCAGGACCTGGGCAGGGACCAGGAGCCAAGCCAAGGCACCAGAGCTGCTCAAATGCCACCAGGGCTGTTGTTATCCAGATACTTCTCTGTGGTGACAGCAGCAAATGAGGGAGAGAACAGAAAAATGTGCTGAGGCTTTGACAGGAGTGTCAGAGCCCCGAGTGAGCGCTAACAAGGACGAGTGTGGGCTTTTTAAACAAATCACTGTCATGTTGCAGGCATATCATGGTTTAACACAGCCACCCCGAGTCACCAGGAAAGGTTAAAGCAAGAACGGAAGACTCAGTCCTGGGAAATGTGTCAGAGATGAGCTCTCCTGGGGACTGATCACTTCCTGCAGCCAGCACGGCTTCAGGGCCGGAGCCTGGAATCCTTAGAGCATCCCTGGGACAGAGCTGCATGGTGCTTGGTGTTGGGAAGATTTCCCTATGGATGTGGGCACAGCAGCAGCAGGATCTGCGCTCTCAGGGATGCCCATTCCCTGTGCCCTGCCCTGGGCAGGAGCTGGAGGAGGCACCGACAGCCAAATGTAAGCACAGGACTCCAAACACTGCCCCGGGCTGCTTCAGGGATGCCAGCAGGCAGCTCTGGGGTGGCCACACTGCCCAGCAGCCCCTGAGCCCCAGGCTTTGCCTGAAGAGGCCTCTCTGGCTGGGTTGCTGCTGTCCAGGACCCACAGTCCCAGTTCCCGTGGGATGTGTGACAGCAGGGCCCTGTCCCTGCCACAGCCCTGCCACAGCCCTGCCATCCCTGGGGAAGGGCAGAGGGGCCCGATGGGCAGGTGTTGGAATCTGAGGTATTGATGATTCTGAGATTGTGGAAAGTCTCTGTCTTTCTGCCCCGCTGCCAAAGCAGAAGCCATAATTGGTCTGTGCTGGTTTCCAGGTTGTTTATTCTGTTTATCTCTCACATGTTCTGCTGCCCTGCCCAGCTCTGTCCTGCAGGGCAGCGTGTGGGGCTCTGCCCTCAGTGGGATGTTACAAACATTAAATACCAGAAACTCCCTGGGCTGCATTTACAAGAACGTGCCAATATCTGTCACCTCCGTTGGACAGTGTGTCCCCAGCCTGAACCAACAGAAAAATGCCAACACCACAGTGAGACATGGAGGGCATGAAGAAGGAGAAAAAGGACAAGGCACACCCAATTTCCTCCATCTTGTCCCCTTTGGACCCCTCATCTAGAATCCTAAAATTCTACTTTTGCACCCGTGCCACAATTGATTATTACTGATATCAAACACTCAGAGCTGGTAATTCATCCTGTAAGATTGAAAACTGTTTTGCATGGACAGAGATCACAGCCAGTGTCTCTGGGGGCTCTGTCCAGGGGGGTTCCTGACCCCTGCCAGGGTCCCAGGGCAGCCAGAGGGAAGCCCTGGATTCCCACAGGCAGGGAGTTCCTGCTTCAAGCCCACTCTAAGCCCAAATCCTGCTGCCCGTGCCCATGGCACAGCAGTCACTGGGACATCTGGAGCAGGAATCCCCAGGAGCCCTCTCAGCCACCTCTGCTGGGCTCCGTGTGGAGCACACAGGCTGATCCCAGCTGGAACTCCTCTGGAATCACGAGGAATGGAGCAGAATGGCAGAGGCTGCTCACGGCCACCCAGGGTCACTGCCCGAGTTCACCAGGAGCTGCTCCCGGCTGCTCCCAGCAAAAGCATCAGCCAAGGATCAGCCAAGGTCACAGCAGCACGGCAGCCCCGACCTCAGCACTCCGCTCACGTGCAGCCCATTAGGCAAGGAAATGCAGAACAAACGGCCCCGAAGGTGCCAAACCTGCCCAGCTCCTGCAGGCTCCTCTCTCCATCACGGGGCCTCTCCCAGGGCGCTGCATCAAACTTTAATCTCTCCCTCCTGGTCTCACGAAGGCTGCACAGAGCCCGGCCTCTCATGCTGCACAATCCCCCAACCAGGGCCTCTGCCAGAACAGAGCACCTGAGGAGATGCTCCTCTCTCATCGGGAGATCCTCGTTTTGGGGCTCTGGGTGCCCCTCAGCTCCGAGAGATCCAGCTGAGCAGCCCATTCTCCTGCTGGCTAAAACAATTGGGCACGTTGCTAATTAGCAAATGCCATTAGGCAGGAGGCTGTTGTAGGAGAGGTGAAGGAAAGGCTGATGTGGGAGCAGAGCCCACCGGGCTCCTGCACCACTCCCTCCCTCCTCCATCCTGCCCTACATGAGATGCTGGGGGTACTTTGTGTTTCCAGAGGCACACAGAGCCCATTCCCAGGGGCAGAAAACATCATAGGGAATTCAAGCTGCAAAACAAAAATATAAAATCACAGAAGAATGTGAAGGAAATGCCTCCAAAATGGCTGCAAGTCAGCAATGCTGAGCCTCATTCCTGGCAGGCAGGGATTTCCCAGCTTGGAGAGGGCAGTTTGGGAGAGTGGCACCATCAGGACATTTCCCTACAAGAAGGGGTGGTGTGGAACGTGTGGCTGGGCACTGCTCACCCTTGTGATGGCTCTCTGCCCTCTGATGTTGGGATTTTCCCCTTGCACAATGTGTCCAGAGGGGGAAGACAGGACTCAGACATGCCCTGGGCTATGCAGGCTCTTCCCAGTCTGTTCCCTGCTTTTGTGCTGTCCAGTAATCAGGGCAGCAGCAGGGGAAGGGCTGGAGTGGGTTTAATCTGTTTTTTGGGATCACGGCATCCCACTGCAGGAGCTGGGTGCTGTAGGGTCCAGCTTCCAGCAGCCTGGAGATGCTCCCAGCTCCCTGCCTGTGCCTCTGGAGCCCACGCCTGCATGGCTGGAAGAAGATTCCATGCAGGGAGGGTGTTGCACAGATCCTGGAGGATAAGCCTGGCAGAGCAGAGCATTCCCTACTCTTGTTTTCCATCCCTCAGCTGGGAATTCTCTGGAGCACATGCACAGCCCATGGCCCAGGCCAGCCATCCCAGCTCTGGTCAGGAGGTCCTTTATCCCATCCTGGCTCCCAGAGGGAAGTTTGAACCTGTGCCCTGCCACGGGAACCTGTGGATTTCATGGGATTTAGGCACCTCTCCCTGCTTAGTGCCACGGCTTTGCTTTCCCGGGCTCCCCAGGCGGGGAGCAGCAGGGCTGGGCAGGGCAGGAGAGAAGGGAGGGGTCCCTCAGAGTCCCCAGCTGCATCCATCCCCATCCATCCCCATCTGGGTGCCCGCCCAGCAGCAAAGCATCTGGATCTGTGCAGCTGGCAGAGCAATCCCGTGATCCCAGCGAATCAGAGATTATGGAGGGCGAAAACTCGGGGCTTAAGTGGGATCGGGAGGAGGAGAGGAGGATTTGGAGCTGGTCCGATGGGTTAAGCCACTTGTACCGGCTGGGATTAACAGAGAAGGAGTCTGATTTAGATGGGAAATCTGCTGCATCCCCGCGGAGCCCTGGCCATGCATTCCAGCAGCTCGTGGTGCAGGAATGCGACAGCCGGTCCCGAAGCAGCCCAGCGCAGCGGGCAGGAACTGGAGAGCTCCTCTTCCCTCCCTGGGGCTCCTGTGCATGGCTGGAAGTGCCTGCACCTCCTTCCTCATGGTCAGCATCAGTGTTGATGGCTTCCCGTGGGATCCTGCCCCGCTCCCCTCGGGACAAACCCCTTGCTGGGCCTGCAGATGAGAAGAGATGGAAGGAACTGGCATTTCCTACTTCCCTTTCAAGGGATCTATCTCCACTGCTCCAGCCCTGTCCTGGGGACACCTCTATGCTTCCCAGCCTCTTTTCCTGCTCCAAGGGATGCAATTCCCTAATTGCCTTGAAATTCCACCTGCCAGGAGGGGCAGCTGCATCCAGCTCTGAGTCCCACGGAGATGTTCCGTGTTACAGTGCACTCGGGATATGCTTTCCCCATTTCCAGGGACCCCTGTGACTGGCATCAGACAAGTGTGTCCCCTCCTTCCTGCTCTGATGGGGTTGGCAGAGAGCCAGAAAGCCCTCCCTGTCCAGAGCCTAGATAAGGCCATGTCCCTTCTTGTTGTCTCTCTTTTCACCCCCATCTCATGGAATAAAGAAGCTGGACAATTACATCAGGGATTAGAGCCTCTTTTGTATCTTTACCCATCTCCTGACATGCCTTCCCTCAAGGCTCCATATATCTGGGCTAGCCTGGCAATTTGGGGAGCTGAGAGGGGAGGAGCATCAGTTCCACTGCCCAGCACTGCCATGGTTTCCCAGGATCTCTGCTCTCCTCTCTCCTGGTTGCACAGCCAGCCCCACCATGCTGGTCTTTCCTTTCCTGATGGGATCAGAACGCTGCTCCCCTTGGAATTTGGCAGGCACAGATGGCTCTGGAACATCCTCCATCCCAATGAGAGCAGGACCTGGCAGCTTTTTCAAGGGTGAGGATGAGATGAAAGAAACTGAAACAGAGCCAGGGATGGGAGACAGGGGCTGGGAGCAAAAAGAGCAGTCAGGAAGTCAGGAATGACAACCCCTCCTGGCACTTCCCCTCCTTCCGTGGCACTTCCAGGCCATGTCCCCCTGGGTGCTGTGCAGACACGTCTGGGAGAGGGTCCCAGGAGCTGCCCCTGGGTGCTGGCAGAGGGAAGCAAAAGGGACCTTGAGCAGCTGAGAGAGGAGATGTGAAATTGGTCCCTGAAAGCAGCCCTGGTGTCTGGTGGTGGCCAAAGCGGCGACAAAGCCCTGCCCGTGGCCACCATGGCCAGCCAAGCACAGCCAGGAGCCAGCCCAGAGCCTGGGCTGCCCTTCCACACCACTGGGTCCAACCCAGGACACCCCCGAGTGCCACTGGGGGGGCTCTGGGTGGCAAACCCCAAATGCAGCCCCCGGCCCCGCCGGGTGCTGGGCCCTCGGCCCGGGGTGCTGGCACTGCCCGGCTCCCGTGAGCTTGGGAGGGCTGCAGAGAGCCCTGGGGGTACAGAATGAGGGTTTGGGCTGGAATGAAGCCCAGGAGCTCAGGGGTGAAGTGTCAGCAGCCCTGGAGGTGCTGGTGGATCCCCCACAAAGAATGGGGCAGGGCCTGGAGCCTGCATCCCCCTCCAGGGATGGATTGGCATCCTGCTTGTCCCTCCGGGTGCCCTGGGCATGGAGAGCTGCCCTGAAGGGTCCCAGGGCTGGGGGACACCTGGGCAGGACCCTGCTGGGGGAGAACCACCCAGGCCCCATCACATTCCCAGAGAAATCAGTGCTGTCTCCAGCCTGGGAAAGGAAAAGGGAAAGGGAAAGGAGAAGGAGAAGGAGAAGGAGAAGGAGAAGGAGAAGGAGAAGGAGAAGGAGAAGGAGAAGGAAAAGGAAAAGGAAAAGGAAAAGGAAAAGGAAAAGGAAAAGGAAAAGGAAAAGGAAAAGGAAAAGGAAAAGGAAAAGGAAAAGGAAAAGGAAAAGGAGAAGGAGAAGGAGAAGGAGAAGGAGAAGGAGAAGGAAAAGGAAAAGGAAAAGGAAAAGGAAAAGGAAAAGGAAAAGGAAAAGGAAAAGGAAAAGGAAAAGGAAAAGGAAAAGGAAAAGGACATCAGCATCTCCCGAGAGCAGGGGAGCAGGAGCACCAGAGCCGGCAGCGGGAGCTGCACACTCAGAGAGGAAGGAGACCTAATGAGGTGCTTTATTAATTGCATTGTGAACTTTTCCTTTAATGATTCTCCCTGCAACTCCCTCTAGTTAAAGCTAATGGCCTGTAGCATGTTCAGCAGATGGATTATCCAGAGGTGCCCAGGCAGCTGGGCCCCGCTGCCAAGGGGGTGTGTGGGGGCTGCCAGGCTCAGCTCCCAGGGTCCCACGGCCCCTCAGGGGCTCTGCAGGACCCCGGGGATCAGGGGGGCTGGGACACCCTGTCCCTGCCCCATACTGGTCCCAGTATGTCTCTGGAGGTGTGGAATGAGCAGCAGCCGGAGGGTTCCCGTCTCTGGGGGTCCCACCCTGGGGGTCTGTGGGCTCTGTTGTCCCGTGGCTGGGGGGACACCTGGGTCCCTGCTGCAGGACAGCTCTTCCTGCCCTGCTGCTGCACCAGGCAGCCTGGAGATGGCAGGGAGAGGGGCAGGAGCTGCACCCCAGTGTCGCTGTCGAGGCAGGACAGGAATGAAGAGACTGGCTCAGAAGGCTGCTGAGAGTAAAACTCTGGTTTATTCAAAATACACTGCTCTTTTACACAGAGCTTCGTGAGGATCAACTCCATTGGTGAAAACAACCCACAGCATTGGTGCAGAATGCTTGATGCACAGTAATAGAACTTAACTATAAACAATGTGAACAACAAGAGAGATAAAGAATTATTTACATTCTTCTCCAGCTCTTTCCCAGGCTTCTGCCTGGCTAGAAACTCTCAGTTTCTCTCTTTGACTGAATCTGAGACCCACAGCCCCAGGCAGAGCAGGGTGGCACTTGGTGACGGTGACCAGCCACTCTGCCCAGTGCAGGATGTGCTCCAGGGCTGGCACAGAGCCTGCTTGGCCTCTGCCTCGTTGTTCCTGTTAAATGACAGCAGGTGCTCCCCAAAAGGACCCCGTGGCACCAGGATGGTGCCCAGCCCCTGAGGGCAGCGGGAACCTGTGCTGCCCCATCCTGGGATAACCCTGGCAGAGCAGGGGGGCCTTTCATACCATCCCACGGATCTCACAGAACCTGGCAGGAAAATATCAATTTCCAGCTGCTGCAGAATGTGGGGTCATGGCCACCAGCTGCCCCGAGCCCTGTGAGCTGGCCAAGTGTGCCCAGCCTGCTGGGAGAGCAGGGAGCTGTGACCATAAAACCCCACAGGAATCATGATCCAGGGAAGACTGGGGCCACAGCCGTGCAGCTCAGTGGTGTGGTTCAGCAGGGGGCTGTCCTCCCACAGATCTTCTCCTGATGTTCCCCCACCTCTCAGCCCCTAAATTATCGGGGTAGCCCAGAAATCTGAGACTTTGAGGGGAGGAATATCAGGAGATGGCAAAGATTTCCAAAAGAGGCTCTCACCCCATTGTAGTTGTCCAGCTCTTTTTATTGCATGGTCTGAGGGAAGAGCAGGGGAAAAGAGGGTGAACAGGAAGGGTCAGGGGTTTATCTGGGATCTGGACAGGGGGGGCTTCTCTGGCTCTCCACCAACCCCATCAGGGCAGGAAGGAGGGGTCCAGGTTTATCTGGTCAGAGTCACAGGGGTCCAGGGGAATGGGGGAAAGGCATGCCCGGGGGCAATGTAGAATTCTCCACCTGCTCCATCAGAGCCCCATCAGAGCTGCATCCTGCCCTGCCTCCCTCCCATGCTCTGCCCTCTTCCCTGGCTGCTCCTTTCTCGGGAAGGTGGGCACGGGCAGCTCCGGACTCATCCCACACACCAGGGCCTGTCTGCAGGCTGAGCAGCAGCAGCAAGGGGAATAAATTAGCAGATCCAAGAGGAGCTGGAGGTTTTCCACGTGGGAGTTTGTTTCATTTTTAAAGCTGCTGCTGGTGGGGAAGGCTCGGCGCTGCCGCCCGGCCGCGTCCCGCGGGTGACTAACGGGGCCGTGTTTGTATTTAGTGCTGGCATTAATTGCTGCTGGGAGATGGGTGAGCGTGGGCTGCGCTCTCCCAGTGACTCAGCTGTCCCCTGCTCGGCACCGCAGCCTCCGTGGGGTGGCTCTCGTGTGGCCTCAGCCATCCCCAGCTCGGGGCAGCCCCACGTGCCCAGCGATGCCCTGCGGACCCGGCGGTGCCCGGTGGAAATTCTGGAGCGGGAGGTGAGAGGGTTTTCCCTCTTGGAGCAGCTTTCCCGCAGAGGCAGCAGCCTGTGCTGGGGGCCCTTGTTGGAACTCAAAATGTCTCTCAGACATTTTTGGAGGTTTGAGGCCTTGGTCAGAAGCATTTGAGACCCTGTCAGGCAGCTGGAAACAGCTGTGATTTTGAGTTTGAACCATGGAATGAGTTACCAACTTTGGAGGTAGAACAAGCAGTCACAAAAGGTTAGTATATATAGTTATAGTAAAAGTAGTTACAAAACAGAGGGGAAATTTTTTTAGTATTGTACAGGGGGGTTTTAGCACCTGTACAGGGGGGTCTTTACTTTGTACATGGGGGTCAGAAGTTCTAAGATGGAGGAAAGTGGGATGATCCTGTTCTTCCTCCTTCTTCTTCCTTGCCTCCATGTTCTTGGTGATGTTAGCACTCACAGATTGGTTTAGAGTAGAAAAGCACTTTGTAATATAGGTAGTAGGTATTGGGGGAAAACTATAAACATGTAATACGTAATGTATCATATAAAAGATAGCAGCAGCCCTGGGCGGGGGGAGAGAAGAAGAAGACACAGACAGAGAGGATGTCAGGGTGTGTGTGTGCCTCTGCCCAGGCCGCTGACCAAGCAGCTGCAGCCCGAGAAGAAAATCTTTTAGATAACTCACAATAAACTGCCTTGAGACCGAACAGCAAGAGCCTGCACAGTTTTTCTTTGGAAGCACGGGTTGGAGGAGGAATTTCACCACCACATGGGACCCCAGAGTAAGGTTGGGGTTCTCACAGGCCCTGTGTCCCCTCCCATGGCTGGAGCTCTCCTTTGGCTCTTTCGGGGGGTTTGGAATGTGGAGGTGCCCAAATCTGTCCCCACTCCAAGCCAGAGCCCCCTCAGGTGGGGTTTCCCCCTCGTTGGTACCCCTGGTGTGCCAGGCGGGTTCAGGAATGCTGGGCACTGCCAGGGTCACCTCAGTGCCCTGCAATCACCCATCCCACAGTCCCCATGGAGCAGCCAGGCCGTGGGGATGGGCTGGATGCAGGGAAGGGATGGGGCAGGACCCCCAGCCTGGGGGAACCTGGAGCACAGAGGGGCTGGGGGCTGCGGGGGGCAGGGAGCCAGCAGAGAGCTGAGGAGGGACCACCTTAGAGCAGGGGAAGTGGCATTTTTTGGGACTGAGGTTCAGGATCACACCAGGTGGGCAGGAGGGTGTTCTAAAACAGCATTTCCTCTGCACTGCCTCTCCCTGAGGTCTCCGAGCCCAAAGCCACCCTCAGTTCCATGGAGATGAAGCCTTCATGGATGTTCAGGTGCCTGGGTGGTGGCCAGACCTGCTGCAGGCTGGGAAGGGCTCAGGGGTGGCTGCAGGGCAGGGGACAGCAGGGCTGTGGAGGCAGGTTGGAACCCCAGGGATGAGCTGGGAATGGGATCAAAGCACAGTGTCCTGCGGGGGGGCCATGTGCAGGGCCTTGAGCTGCAGCAGCCACCCAGAGCTGGGGTGTGTGGGGCCCCCTGTGCTCCTCAGGGTTCCTCAGAGACCTCCCAGAAGCCTCCTCAGGCCCCTTTAGCTCCCCACTCCTCCTCAGGAGGGCAGGGATGGGAGGCCCCATCCCTCATGGGGGGCTGTGGGACAACCCAGCAGCCCTGTGCTGAGAAAAGCCCCCTCCCTCTCTGGGATGGACACTCCCCAGAGCAGCTGCATGCCTGAGCCACAATTCCAGAATTCCAGCAGCTCCTCCAAGCCCACGGGACAGACCCTGGCCATGCCCGAGCTCCCAGCCAGCAGCTCTGTGTCCCACCAGGGATGCCACCAACCCAGGTGGGCTGGGCCAGCCAAGCCCCGCTCAGTCCTTGGCAGCAGAGCAGTGAAACCCCCCAAGCCCTCTCCATGGGAAGGCAGAGGGAACGGAGGGGTGGTGGCCACCAGCCCACGGGGCTCTGGATGCGTCTGCATCCCGTGAGATCCCAGTTTCCTGCCTCTGGAACACAAGGCAGCTGTGTTGTCAGGTTTTTTCCTCCTGTAGCTGGAATTTTGCTGAATATTTTGTCCTGGATCAGCTGAAAATAGCTCCAGTCACTGTTAACAATTCATTAGCTCTTTTCTGTCGGGAGCTCTTGTTGCTGCTGCCTCGCTCAGGGGGAAGAGCCCAGCAGAGCCCAGAGCTTCCCCAAGGCTGCTGCTGGCTGGGGAGAGGCCTCCAAAGGCCACTTCCACGGGCTGCACCTGCCTGACCCTGCTCCTGGAATTTAGAACCCGCTGGATTGTGCAAAGCAATCCCAGGGAATTCACAGAATCACAGAATCACCAGGCTGGAAGAGACCTTCAAGATCGAGTCCAACCCAGCCCCAACACCTCAACCAAACCCTGGCACCCAGTGCCACATCCAGGCTTTGTTAAACACACCCAGGGATGGGGACTCCACCACCTCCCCAGGCAGACATTCCAGAACTTTATCACTCTTTTTTTAAAAAGCATTTTCCTGATATCCAACCTGAATTTCCCCTGGTGCAGCTTGAGGCTGAGCTCTCCTGTTTTCCCAGTGCCTGTCCCAGCCCATTCCTGCCTGTGGGAATCCAGGGCTTCCCTCTGGCTGCCCTGGGACCCTGGCAGGGTCAGGAACCCCCTGGACAGAGCCCCCAGAGACACTGGCTGTGATCTCTGTCCATGCAAAAGAGTTTTCAATCTCACAGGATGAATTACAAGCTCTGAGTGTTTGATATCAGTAATAACTAAGTGTGGCGTGGGTGCAAAAGTAAAATTTTAGGATTCTAGATGAGGGGTCCAAAGGGGACAAGATGGAGGAAATTGGGTGTGCCTTGTCCTTTTTCTCCTTCTTCTTCATGCCCTCCATGTTTCACTGTGGTGTTGGCATTTTCTGTTGGTTCAGGCTGGGGACACACTGTCCAACGTAGGTGACAGATATTGGCACGTTCTTGTAAATCCAGCCCAGGGAGTTTCTGGTATTTAATGTTTGTAACATCCCACTGAGGGCAGAGCCCCACACGCTGCCCTGCAGGACAGAGCTGGGCAGGGCAGCAGAACATGTGAGAGATAAACAGAATAAACAACCTGGAAACCAGCACAGACCAATTATGGCTTCTGCTTTGGCAGGGGGCTGACAGAGACTTTCCACAATCTCGGGATCATCAATACCTCAGATTCCGACACCTGCCTCTCCTCAGGGCACTGCTGGAGCTCAGCACATGCTCCGAGGGTTTGTAGCTCTTGGAGCCTCTCAGTGCAACACCATCAATTCAGGGAGGAGAGAGCCCAGCACAGTCCTGGCTGCTGTCCGTCCCTTCCCACTCCCTCTGCCACAGTTGATATTTTCCCCTCTCCAGCTCTGTGTCTTCCCATTTCCCGCATGGGGAGCAGGGGTTTCATTACCAGCAATGTCCTTTCCTGGCTGCCCTCCTATTTATGGCAGTCCTTCTTTTTTATAGCCAATTTTGTAGAGTGCCCAGCAGTTAGCTCAACTGCTTCCTTTCATTTCGGCATTATTGCCAATTTCCTGTTCCACGGGCTAAATTTATCACTTCTTTAATTGTTTGATAACTCCAGGCACCAGCTGAGAGTCGCCCCTGCCCTGTGCCAGCCCCTCCCCAGGGGAAGGCTGCACGCTCCCACCTCCAGCATGTCTTGGTGCAGTCTGTGAGGAAATTCCAGCCTCAGAGCCATTCCCAGCCTCTCCCGGGTGCTTTTGGCCTCCTTTCCCTCAGTTTAATTTGCCCAGCCGTGCCTTGGTCCATTGCCAGCTCATCCTGGGAATCCTTCTGGGGTGTGAGGGGCTGCCCAGAGCTCTTCCTGCAGCACTGTCAGCGCTCCAAGCCGTGGCCTCAGCTCAGACCCAGCCCAGAGAAGATGCCAGGACTTGGGCCAGGTGGGAAGAGCCTCCTCAGGTGGATTTCCATCCATGGCACCCCCTCCCTGCCTGACTTTGGGCTGAGCAGGAGAGCAGAGGATGGATTCTGTGGTGTTAGGACAGCCCAGCCCTTCCTGAAAATCGCTCCAGGCTGTGCTCCAAGTGCCAGGGAATGAGCCCATTTCCCACCTCGGGTGCTTGCTGAGCTCTGCAGTGTCCCTGGGGACTCTCTGGCTACCTGTGCTGGGCTCCAGCAGCATCCTGGCTGCTGCTGCCAGCCCCCAGCCCGGCGGGGAGCGCTGCAGCCCGGCTGTGGAGGCTCCTGCTCCTGCTCCAGCACACATTTCCCTCCCTCCTGGCTGCGGGCTTTGCTGGGAAGCTTCCAGTTTTTCTCCTCGCTTGGGTTGGAGCCGGCCCCGTGCCGCCTGCAGTGCTCGCTCTGGGTTTGTGGTGCTTCTCACCGCCTCTGACCGCTCCTGGATCCCTGTTCCCTGCCCTGCTCCCTCCTGTGCCTGCACGGCTGCCCGGGGCTCCGTGCCATCACCCTGGGTCAGCCTGGCACAGGGGCCCATCCTGCCCCAGACGCTGCAGCCAGCCGGGCTGTGGGACAAGGGTGGATGCCCGGATCCCAACCCCGAGGCTGATCCCAGAGCTTTTCCATTTTTTCCACGTCATCCCACTCCGGGGGCACGGCGTGGAGGTTGTGTCTCAGGAAGAGCAGTGTGAGGACATCAGTGTGCAGAGAGGCTTGGGCTCTGCTGCCCCACAGCCCATCCCGTACTGGGTGACCCTTCCAGGGGCTCCACTCCACCCCATCACAGCTCAGTGACACCGTGCCAAGGCTTTCTGCTAGATAATGCCCAAAATTCCCAACATCCCAAAACATCCAGGGCAGTGATCACAGCCCCGAGGTTGCCAGAGCTCCAGGAACATTTGGGCAATGCCCTCAGGCACAGGGTGGGGTTGTTGGGATTGTCCTGGGCAGCTGCAGGAGCTGGGCTGGGTGATCCCTGTGGGTCCCTTCCACCTGGGGCTATTCCATGATTCATCAGCCGGCTGTGCTGTCACAGAGGGGGTCAGCATCCCAGCTGTGCATCCCAGGAGCTCCACACCTTGTCCTTGTCCCATCCAATCCTCATCCATCCAACTGGGGCTGCTTTGTCGTGCTTGTTGCTCCTTTGATGCATGAATTAACCGGGTCTGGGTGCTGTGCCACATTGACACCTCCCTGTGTGAACCCCCCAGCCCAGGGGGAGCCTCTCCTCATCCAAAATCCCGCCCTAGCCTTTCCTTGTCTCCCAAGGACACCCTGGTCCCGCAGGGCTGGAGGTGACAGGTCCTTCTGAAGGGGAATTTGGAGCCACAGAATTACCAGGGGGCTTCACGCCTTGCATTGTTAGTGCTTGTCAAATATTTATGAAAAAACAATCTGGGGATAATTAATTCAGCAGCAATGGCAAAGCCCTGGCTGAGATTTATTGGATGGATGTGATTGGAGCACGGACAGAGCTCTGCCAAGCCCAGGAAAGCGTATCATCAATAATAGATTTGTCAATGGATGAAAACATCAGCAGATAAACTAGTCTTGAGTGCCACCTGGCCAGCACATCCCCGCAGTCACCCGTGGCCAGCGCCTGGCAAACAGCTCCCGGTGCCACCTTTCCTCCTGGAATCCTGGGCACCGTCTCCGGAGGCACAAGGGACAGACCCGGCCTCGGGGCAGCCTGGCTGTGGAGAGCCCCGGCGCTGGCCGGGTGCCACCGCTCCTCCCTTTGGTGTCACCGCCCGTCCCCAGGGAGCCGCGGCTCTGGATTCACGGCACAAAGGCGACCTTGAGCGCGGCGAGGTCCGCGCCCTTTCCCCGAATAGCTCCGTGCCCGCGGGGTCCCGCTGACCCCAGCCCCGCGGCCGGGGGCTGCGCACACTGAGCCCATTCACGGGGCAGAAAGGGGCCCTTGTTCCCTGCAGACAGAACCGCAGGGCCTCGAGCAGCTGCGGCGACGCGGGGCCACCCGGGCCACGAGCAGCCCCGGGCCATGAGCCGGGCTGGCGGCTGCAGCAGAGCCGCAGCTCCTCACCGAGCCCATCCCCGCTGCTCCGGGGGAAGGGGACGGTCCCCGTGCCAGGGGGACACGGGGCAGCACGGCCAGGAGGCAGCGGGATGCTCCGAGGCAGTGATGGGCGATGCCCAAACCCAGCCCCGCGGCCTCTCCCCGTGCTGAACATCCCCGGTGTCCCTGGGGCAGCTCCATGGGGCAGGACTGCCGGGCCGGGCTGGAGCCGGGGTCTGTGCCCGCCTGGGCAGCGCTGCCCCCTCTCCCCGCGGGCACCGAGGCTCCCCGGCCGGCCGATCGCTGGCTCAGGCTCATCCTCATCCATCTGCTCTCCTGTCACATCCCCGTCTCCCTGATTATTTTAATGAGGATAATGATTCACACCTGGGCAATTCAAACCCGCTAACAATAACAATTTTAATTAGTTTCCACTACAAATCTGAAACGTCGTCATTAACATTTAAAACGCTCGCGATTGGCAGCTCCGTGGAACGCCGGGGCTGGGTGGGAGCTGTGGGAGGGGTGGGCAGAGCTCCAGGGTGCAGGTGGGATGGGGAAACTGCTGACGGGGTCAGGGCCACAGAGCCACACGCTGAGGGTGGCACTGAGCTGGTTCCTGCCAGCCCCCAGCCCACCACGCTGTGGGAGGGAACTGGATCCTCCCCGGCTCTTCAGTGGGCGTGGGCAGGGACCAGCGCCTGGCGCTTGCTGGCACTTTGGTGGCACTTTGGTGGCATCTCGGCTGCTCGCTGGGAGCTGTAGCCTTTGGGGACAGTGCAGGCAGGGGAGGGGACATCCATCACCCAGGCAGGGACAAGTGCCTGCCCCACACCGAGCACACTCCAGGAGCAGGGATGTGTCCCAGCGGTGCAGCCTGCTGCCCCAAGGCTTTCTTGAGCCCCAAAAGGCATTTTCTACCCCCCCCAAAAAGCTTTGCTACAGACTCTCCACAGCAGCCATGAGCACTGGGGTCAGCCTGTCTCAGTCCCACACCCCCTGTGTGCCCCTGGTGCCAGTCCTGCCCTCCCATCCCTCTGCCCCAGATGTGCCTTCCAGCTGTGCCTGAGGAGCCCTGAGGGGTGGGGCCACCCCGAGGGGACCGGGCCGGGGTGCAAACAGGATCCCCTCTCCCGTGAGGTGTGAGACTGAGGGGCAGGAAGCTCTGGAGACAGGGATGGGGAATTCCCGGAGGCAGGGATTGGGAGTTCACAGGGTGTGAGTGCAGCGGGCAGCCCTGGCTGGCACAGTCCGTGTGACATCACCGTGTGGGCACACACTGAGGTCCTGGACCATCCCTTAGCCCAGGGCACCATCCCCGGGGTGCCCAGAGCTGTGTCTGGGGCTGGGGGTGCTGCTGTCACCCGGCACACTGTGGCCCCTGGGATGCCCCTGCCCGCCCTCCCGGCACAGCCTGGCACAAGGCAAGGCAGCTGCTCATTCCCAGTGCCCGGTTTTCCCACCAGAGGCGTCCGTGGCTCCGGGCACGGCTCTGCCCCGGCCCGGCTCGCTCAGGCGTGCGCGGCTGGGGAACTTGCCCCAGGCACGACAGGGAACACGCAAACCACAACAGCCAGGGTGCCGAGCTCCAGCTGCTGCCCGGGGATGTGGGGTGTCCCCGAGGGGCTCTGGATGAGCTGAGCCCTCCCAGCCTTCCCCGCCAGCTCCCAGTGCTGGAGGGAGCTGGGGAGGAGAGAGCTGCACAGTGCCCAGCTCGGGCAGCCTGGCAGAGATCACATCAGTCGTTCAGCCCGGCCCGGCCTCCCGGGACCTGCTCAGACGGGGCTGTGGGATAACCCTGGCCGGGATGTGGGGTGGCACACGTGCATCACCCCAGGAGCCTCTTCCCGAGGCAGCAGCAATGAGCAGCCGAGCTGAAGCTGTGGTTTCAGGGCAGCAGGGACCCAGCAGCCCCCTGAGGATGCCCCAGAGAGGGGGGAGCTGGCACAGCTCCTGCCCACGGCGTGCTGGTTGCCGAGTGCCGTGGGGTGCAGGAGCCTGCTGGTGGCTGCTGGCCGGGGAAGGGTGACCCACAGCCCGGGCAGTGACCCTGGGGGCTGTTTGATGTCCTTGGAGCTCCTTCCTGCACTTTGTCCTGCTCTTTGAATGCAGGTGGAGGGAGCTGCCTGGTTGCTGCCCTGCTGAGAGCTGTCCCCCAGCCTGGCGAGCACCAGGGCTGGAGCTGCTGCCCTCGTGCCTGCCCTCCCGCGTTTTCAGGGACACGAGGCTCTCCCAGAGCCTTGAAGGGCCCTGGGCTGGGGGTTCTGGCTGGGAAGGGGACAGGGGCTGTGGGCAGCAGCCCAAGGCCACCATCAGCCAGGACAGCCCCCGAGCCCTCAGCTCAGCCCCACAGTGCTGGGGAAGGGCAGGTTGTGCTGGCAAACCCCAGTCCTGCCACATCCCAGAGCCAGAGCTGTCCCAGGGCAGGGCTGGGACCCTTCCTGCATCTCGTGCCAACAGAGGCACGGGGCAGTGAGGAACTGCCCGCTGAGTGTGGGCAGTGCCTGGGCAGGGCGGCTCCTGCTGCCCCCCTGCTCCTGCTGCCTTCTCCTCTTTCCCAGCTCCCCCAGACCCCCATGCCCAGGATCAGGTCAGACCAGCCCTCTGGTGGCCTTCAGGCACGGTGGGCAGCTTGGTGCCCCAAAACCCCCGGGCACACTTGAGTGACAGTCAGGGCTTGAGACGGAGTGGTGGCATCTGCTGAGAGCCCCGGACTATCTCTGCAGCCTGAGGGGCAGAAAGGCAGAGTGAAGGTTCCAGCCACCTCCCCTCCTTCCCCCAGCTCCACCGGCTGTTGTCTAAGTGTAAACAAGGTATTTAATATGCACAAGCACTCATTAGCATCTCCTGCTTCCAACGGCACCGGCACCGTGTCTGCAGCTGGACTCGCGGGACGTGTCACAGGAAATCTCTACACGCAACTTTTAATTACAGACAAACGGGTGGGCACGGTGGCACTGCCAGCCCCCGGCGCTCCCCGCCAGCCCTGCCCCGTGCCCCCTCGGGAGCGCCTGGCCAGGATGGGGCTGTTGGGGCTGGGAGGGTCCCAGGGTGGTGGGCACTGAGGGGACACTGCGGGTGGTGGCAGCAGGGACCTCCCAGCAGCAGAGATGCAGTGCCAGCATCACAGGAGCCCCAGCCCTGTTGTGGGGATTTTGGAAGGATCTCAGGGGTGGCTGTGGCCTGTGGCTGCATGGAGCATTTAGGGAAGGCACCTGAAGCAGGAGGCTCCAGAAGAAGGGCAGGGGGCTTCATCCATGTCACCTCATGTGCCACAAGGGTTTGGGTCACCCTGCCAAGACCCCACAGCCGCTCCTGTCCCCCTCTGTGACTCCTCAGGGTCCTGTGGCTCATCATGACAAAGGGACAAGGTAAACCCCAGCCCTTTGCTGGGATCACAGGAAGGATCCAGGACGGACCCTGCTGCTCCCAGTGTGCCAACAGAGAGGCAGCTGGCGGGGCCTGAAGGCCTTGTGCAGGCAGATGGTTACTGCTCATCCATTGATGCCCAAAATCACAGGTGCTGGCCCAAACCAGACCCTCCAGCAGCCTCGTGCTTTTCCAGAGCCCGGAGCTGCCCACCTGTGGTGGGATGGAGCAGCCAGGCCCTGCTGGCTCCCTGCAGGGAGGAGCAGGGGTAGGAGATCCACATCCCTCATTGCGGGGATCAGCCCTGGGCTGATCCAGCCTGACACACAGCTGGGAATTGGGGGCAGGAGTGTCCAAGGAGCAGGGGGATGGTGCCCTGCACATCCAGCTGGAGCCAGCACAGAAACCCCCTGTGAGCCCGTGCCAGGGCAGAGCCTGGCCCAGGGCATGGGCAGAGGTGCCCAGCACTTCCCGTGGCACAGGGAAACCAGCGGGGCTCCAGGCCTGGCTCCTGAGGCTGGGCTGCTGCAGGGAGCTGTCGTTGTTCCCTTCTGAGCCCCAGCAGGCACTGCCTGCTCTGCACAGACACTGCTGGGAGCTGATTTTGGGCAGGTTTTCTTTCAAAAGCAGCTCACTGCCAATGATTTCTCACTTGCTTTCCCTGGGGACCACTCGTGTCCCCACACAAGAGGGGACAGGGAGGGAGGGAGGGTGGGGAGGGCACGCGGGCACCTCACACCGGGCTCAGGATGCCCTGGAGGCTGTGGGGCACAGCAAAGAGCTGGAACTGTGACCACACCTGCCCCAGACTGTGGCTCCCAGGTGGCTGCATTCCTGGGGAGGGCTTCATCCTCCTGGAATGTCCCATCCTGAGAAGTTTTGAGCAAGAGCCATTTGTTGGGGTTCACTTGAGCATGTCCAGAGGGGGCAGCGAGGCTGGAGAGGGGCTGGGAACACAAACCCTGTGAGGAACCCCTGAGGGAGCTGGGGGTGCTCAGCCTGGAGAAAAGGAGACTCAGGGGTGACCTCAGCACTCCCCACAGCTCCTGGAAGGTGGCTGTGCTCAGCTGGGGCTGGGCTCTGTCTCCAGGAACTGACAGAACCAGAGCACACAGCCTCGAGCTGCACCAGGGGAAATTCAGGTTGGAAATTAGGAAAAAGTTTTTACAGAAAGAGTGATAAAGTTCTGGAATGTTCTGCCCGGGGAGGGTGGAGTCCCCATCCCTGGGTGTGTTTAACAAAGCCTGGATGTGGCACTGGGTGCCAGGGTCGGGTGAGGTGTTGGTGCTGGGCTGGACTCGATGATCTTGAAGGTCTCTTCCAACCTAGTCATTGTGAATTCTGTGAATTCTGTGAATTCTCTTAATTCTGTGAATTCTGTGGGTTCTGTGGGTTCTGTGAACCTGCAGCATGGGAATGCCCCTCCTGGGGTGGGCAGCAGGCAGGGAGCAGCAGGGGGATGCTCTGCTCAGCCCAGCACCAGCTCCCCATCCCGGTGCATCCCGGCCAGCTGCTGCAGGCTGGGAGCTGTGTGGGGTTTTGGGCAGAACCAGCTCATTCTCAGGGAGTTTGGGCAGCCCGTTCCTGCACCCTGGAGGAAGAGCTGGCTCGATCACATCTCTGTGGTCTGTGGGGCAGCTGCGGCTTCCCCTGCTCCCTCAGTGGGACCAGAGAGACTAAATTTAGGAAGTTGCATGGGCTGGATTTGCAGGGGTAGCTGTGGCTTCCCCTGTTCCCCTGGGCGGACCAGAGAGACCAAATTCATGGGGCTGGGCTGGATTTTGGGGTCCACACCCCTACGAGAGCACAGAGACCCCCGAGCTGCCAGGCCGGGAGGGAGTCACAGCAACTCCCCCGTGTCACACCCTACAGCCCCACATCACCCCATCAGGTGCCAGCAGGCCAGGTGCCCAGCCCAGCCCTCAGGGGACACTCCCTGCTCCTCCTGCTGCTCCCGATGCCCCTGCTCCTCCTCCCGGGCGGGCTGAGCGCTGCTGGCCCGGCTGTGCCGCATCCTCCCCGGGGAGCAGCGGCCGGGCAGGGCGGCTCTGCAGCCCGGGGTCCCCGGAGGTGACACCGAGGTGACGCGTGGCCATGTGTCCTCCCCTTCCCTGCCGCCCTCCCCCGACCGCCAGGAGAGCTGGGGTGCCCTGCAATCACAGAGATGCCGATGAAGTGATGGAGCGATCCCGCCCATCCTCCTGCTCCTTCCCCGCTCCAGCTGCCGTCCCCCCACCCGGGCTGGCCCCAGACCTCACAAATAACTCTCCAAAAACCGCCAGCCTGGCTTGGCAGGGGCTGGCAGTGAGCAGAAGGAGCAGCCTGGGGTGCCCCGTGCCCTCCCAGAGCGGGGTGCACAGCCTGTGTCACCGGGATTTATGGAAAACCTCGGAATTCTGCCCCACGGCGGGCTGGGAGCTGCCACTGCCTCCCCACCGGGAGCAGTGGGCACAGCTGTCACCCCTCGGCAAGGGGACACGGTCCCCAGCCCGGGAAAAGGCAGAGAGGGGACGCGGGCCGGCCTGGCAGGAGGTGGGGATGGCTTTGGCAGCTTTGGGAGCGGCACAGGCGGGCGTGGGCTGTCCCAGCCGGGAGGAAAGGGAAAGCCAGGCTGGAAAAGCTTCCCCAGAGACGCTGCGCTGGGCAAACCGTCAGGATTTCCAGCTGGAATGGGAAAATTGCGAGAGGGAGGGTGGGAGGAGGGTCTGAGGCAGGGCAGGGGGTGACAAGAAGTGCTCCGTGGCGCTCTCCATGGCAACTGCCGGGCTGGGAGGAGGATTAAGGGACGCGCTTTGCCTGTGCTGATCCTCAGCCACTGCCTGAGGGGCTGCGAGCACCCCGGGTGTCCCTGTGCCTCCCTCCGTGTGCCTCCCACCAGCGGGCTGGGGGGGCACCCAGCTGCTGCCCGGCCAACATCTGCCCTGGCAGCAGAGACAGCTGGGGACAAAACCCCCCTGTGCCTCCCAGAACCCGCCAGCCGAGCATCCCCAACCCCAAACCCGCCAGCTGGGCATCCCTAGCCCCAAACCTGCCAGCTGGGCATCCCCAACCCCAAACCTGCCACCTGGGCATCCCCAACCCCAAACCCGCCAGCCGGGCATCCCCAACCCCAAACCCGCCAGCTGGGCATCCCCAACCCCAAACCTGCCAGCTGGGCATCCCCAACCCCAAACCTGCCACCTGGGCATCCCCAACCCCAAACCTGCCAGCTGGGCATCCCCAACCCCAAACCTGCCAGCCGGGCATCCCCAACCCCAAACCCACCAGCCGGGCATCCCCAACCCCAAACCCGCCAGCTGGGCATCCCCAAACCCAGCCACAGGACATCCCCGTGCCCCCAGGTCAGCCCCTGCCCTGCTGGGGATGAGCGTCCCACTCCCTGGAATCCTTCCTCGGCTTCCTGGCCAGCGCTGGAGTCTCAGTGAGCTCCTCAAGGGGAAATCTCCTCCCTGGGGAGGTGTTTTGGGGTCGCCCTGCTGCTCCCAGCCCCCCCGTGCCCTCGGTCCGTGCCAGGCTCTGTGTGAGCAGCCAGGGATGAGCCCATGAGGTGGAGCCCAGGCAGGAGCAGAGGTGTCTGAGCCGGGCTGGGAGTGCCTCCCTCTCCGCACGTCACCGCCAGGGTGACCTGGATTCCTCCCTGAGGCACGAGCCAGTGACCTCAGCCATAAACAAAGGAGTGGAATCAAACCAGGGCAAGATAGATGCCTGCTTTATAGGCTTTTTAAAAGCTTTTGACTCATTCTGGCAGGCTGGACTAACCTTAAATTGCCGTGTGATGGAACTGGGGGGGAAATCTTCTGGCACCATCGACGCGGCACAGCGATCCATCGAGAGAGGGATAAAAATAAACAGCGTGGCAAGGGCCTGGGGCTGGCAGGAGGAGCTGCACCCCGGAGTTAACCCCTGCACCCCAACACTGCAGCCTGCCTTTGCCTCCTCCACGCAGGAGGGAGCAGCAGGATGGGGCCTGGGGGCTGGCAGCTCTCCCTTACAGGATTTTCCGCTGGGAATATCCTTGGCTAGGATCCCAGTGCTGTGCCTGGGTCTCTGCGTGGCCCCCTGGGCTTAGGAAATGGAGCTGGGGTTAATTCCCGCTCGCAGGAGGGAGGGGGAATGTCCCAAAATGGAGCGGGGATGCCCCAAAGAGGGGCAGGAGCCAGCTGAACACATCCTCTGCCCGTGCCCACCTGGGATCTGGCTGGGGGAGAGGGGCTGGGTGTGGGAAAGGCAGCTGGAACCCCCAGCCCGGCTGTGTGAGAGGGGCTGGCATTTGGGATTTCCCCTCTCTCCCCTCCTCCCTGCCTCAGGAGAAGGGACCTTCTCGCTGCTGCAGCCCCGGGCACAAAGCTGGTGCGATGCTCCCTGCCCTCGCACCCAGGGGTGACACCCGCTCACCCCTGCACCCAGGGAGATGGGCTGGCAGCCGCCAGCAGCCGGGCACTGAGCGGGCACGGCCCTTCCCCGGGGTGTGGCACTCCCTGGGGCACCGGGTGGAGGATGTGGCGGCTTTGGGGCAGGCAGAGCCCTGTGCCAGCTGCCCTGCCTCAGCACGGAGCATCCGTGACATCAGACACTGCGGCTCCCACCGGGGAGGGCTTCCGAGCGGCTCCTAATGCATTTCTAATTCCTGCTCATCGCCAGAGCCTGTCGGAGCTGCTCTCCCGGCCCCGCTGCGGTGCTCTTACAGCAACAGCTCAGCTGCAGCGCTGGGCTTTGCCTGGAAAGCCTTCCCACATCCCCCTGCCCCGCGGAGAGGGCAGCTCCCGCCGCAGCAGCACTCTGCCTGTCCCTCTCCTTCTGCCTGGCTCGCCTGGCGCTGGTTGGGATGAAATTCGGGTCACTGCCAGGCTCTGGTGGCACGGCTGGGCACGTGTCCCTGTGCTCCCTGTCTTCCACAGGCCCAGCAGATGAGGCAGGACCTTGTAGGATGAGCCCTGCAACCCATCCCCAAGGCCAGAGTCCCCGAGAGACCTTTCGGAGGTGACAAAAAGTCCTGGCAGGAGAGGACAAGTGGAGTACCACCTCTGCAGGAGGCTGTGGGCCACGGGGATGGATCCCGGCCCTTTTCCCTCCCGTTCCGGCGGTGGAAGAGCCGTGAAGGAGCATCCCTGGCTTCCCACACCCTCTCTGGGGGGAAATGGCTCCGCACAAAGCGCTCCGAGGCCGCGGATGGGGAGTGCCCCCTGCTCTGTTATTAGCGCTAATGGCTCTTTCGCTGGGGATATTCAAAGAGCCGCAGCTCCATTTCCACGGCCAATCTCCCCCTCCCCTTCCCCGCTGCTCGGGCAGGGACACGAAGGCTCCTCCCTGCCCGGGGACCCTCGGGCTGTGCCAGCCAGGGGCGTTGGCACCGCAGAGGGGCCCAGCAGCTGCTCCAGCAGCTCGGGGCAGCCTAAAGCTCCCCTGTGCAGGAGCAGAGGGGCCCAGGTAGACACGGGGACATGGGCAGGGACAGGACAGAGACAGGACGCAGCCCGACGACACGAGGAGCAGGAGCTGGCATGTGGGGGTGCAGAACGCACCCGACACCCCGAGGGATGGGGTGGTACCCAGCCCACCTGGCACCTGCAGCTCGATTTCAGGGATTCACGGAAAATGAGAGGGAGTTTTTAGATTTTTTTTTTCCCCTTAGTAAGCACGGAGTTTATGGGAGTTGAAAATTGGCTCGATAAATATTTCAGGCGGTGTTTTAACGGCGTGTGCGGGCTTCCAAGGCTCTGAGGGGAGCAGCTTCAGCCAGGCAGGCTCTGAATGGCCCTGGCCGGAGCACAGCACGGCCGAGCTATGACACCGCCCCAGGGGAGCTCTCCCAGCGGGATAAAACCACTTTCCCCGCGAGCTGGGAGGGATGGGAGCTGGGATATGCGCTGGGGAGGATGCTGAGCTGAGAATTTGCAGCGTGGGGCAGTGCACCGGGGGATCTGCGTTCCCTGGGAAGCCTCATGCGGTGAGGTCCCTGCCGGGGGTGTTTGGGAGGATGAGGAGCCCCGGGTGCCGCTCTGGGTGCTGCGGATCCAGGCTCCAGCACTGCCTGGTGCTCCGTGGCGCTGCAGGATGAGCTGGGCAGTGGCAGGGGAGGGTTCAAAACCCCGGGGGAATCCTCCTCCTCCCGGCTGCCGGGGAGAGGGAGGCGATTCCCGCTTGCAGAGCCCTCCCCATCCGCCGGTGCTCCGAAATGGCCCCACGGGCATCGTGCCAGGCAGGGCTGGCTTGGCCGGCTCGGGCTCTGCGGCTCCCGGCAGCGCTGCCATCCCCAGCAGCAGGGATGGGATCCTCCCTGGGCACCACCGTGACCCCCGCGGGTCTCTGTGCCCCTCCCTGCCCGGCTTCCCAGAGCCCAGCAGAGCTGGGAATGCTCGCAGCCAGCCAGACAAGTGGAGAGCACTCCTCTGCGTTTGGAAATTAAACGGGAGCTTTAAATATTGCTGAGGCCGATTGACGGCGCGGGCAGGAGCCCAGCGTGGCCCTTGCCAAGAGCTGCCCGGCACGGAGAGGGCTCAGCCACAGCGTCCCCAGCCCTGCTCCTCCCGTCCGGTGTCCCCCATGTGCTGCTGACCCTCCCTGGTGGCAGCGAGGGTGGCCCTGGTGGCAGCGAGGGTGGCTCTGGTGGCAGCGAGGGTGGAAGTGAGGGTGGCCCTGGTGGCAGCGAGGGTGGCCCTGGTGGCAGCGAGGGTGGAAGTGAGGGTGGCCCTGGTGGCAGTGAGGGTGGCTCTGGTGGCAGTGAGGGTGGCAGCGAGGGTGGCTCTGGTGGCAGTGAGGGTGGCAGCGAGGGTGGCTCTGGTGGCAGTGAGGGTGGCAGCGAAGGTGACCCTGGTGGCCGTGAGGGTGGCCCTGGTGGCAGCGCGGGTGGCTCTGGTGGCAGCGAGGGTGGCTCTGGTGACGGTGAGGGTGGCTCTGGTGGCAGTGACGGTGGCTCTGGTGGCAGCGAGGGTGGCCGTGAGGGTCGCTCTGGTGGCAGCAAGGGTGGCCCTGGTGGCAGCGAGGGTGGCCCCGCCCCACCGGCATCCCCGCCCGGTGCTCTCGCTTGCAGATGCCGGGCGGGCGGGGCAGGGGCCGTGGCCAGGATTAGAGCAGTTTGCTCTGGGATTAGAGCGCTGTTTAGCCGTGGCAGGCGCAGGAACCCCGCTCTGCCTCGCTGAGCTCCCCGGGATTAAGGCTTTGTTTCAAGGGATTAGGGCGATTAGGAGTGGGGGGTGCTGCGGCATGCGGGGCTGCTTCGTGCAGCAAACTGAGCCACAAGTGGGGCTGGGGGGCTTGGGGGGCTCCAGAGATGCCTCGGAATTGTGCTCCCATCTCTGCGGGCTGCTGGTCCCTCGTGGGTCCATGCCCAGGGTGTCAGGGCCACGCACAGAGCTCCAGAAAACAACTTCACCCAATCCCTGGTAGTATCCAGCCCCCTCGGTGGGATCCATCTTCTCTTGGTGGGATCCATCCCCCTTGGAGGCTTCCATCCCCCTTGGAGGGATCCATCCCCCTCAATGGAATCCATCCCCCTCAGAGGGATCCATCCCCCTTGGAGGGATCGGTCCCCCTTGGAGTCTTCCATCCCCCTTGGAGGGATCCAGCCCCCTTGAAGGGATTCAGCCTGGTCAGAGGGATCCATCCCCCTCAGAGTGATCCATTCCCCTCTAAGGGATCCATCTCCCCCAGTGGGATCCATCTCCTCCAGTGGGATCCAGCCCCCTCAGTGGGATCCAGCTCCCCTCGGAGGGATCCATTCCCCCCAGAGGGATCCCGCTCCCTTGATGGGATCCAGGTCCCTCTTCTCCCCCCTCAGACCCAGAGCTGACCCTGCCTGGTGGTGGCATCATGGAATCATGGAATGGTTTGGGCTGGAAGGGAACTTAAAAATCATCCCACCCCTGCCATAGCAGGCACACCTCCCACTGTCCCAGGCTGCTCCAGCCCCAGTGTCCAGCCTGGCCTTGGGCACTGCCAGGGATCCAGGGGCAGCCACAGCTGCTCTGGGCACCTGTGCCAGGCCTGCCCACCCTGCCAGGGAGTAATTTTACCCCAATATCCCATCTAAACCACTCTCTGTCCCTTTGAAGCCATTCCCCTTATCCTGCCAGCCACTCCATGGGTGGACCCGAGGGCAGTGCCCCCCCAGCTCCCCCGTGCCAGCCACAGGCATCTGCACAGGGGGAATTTGCATCCAGGGAAAATTTCTTCACATAGGCAATGTACAAATGCTGCTTTGGGCACGGCCAGAGTCAGACCTTCAGAAAACTGGGACATCAGGTCTTTCCTGGCCATGTGCTGGTGCCTGGCTCCTGCTGAGTGCCACCCCCTGCCCAACCAACTCTTTGGGACAGGCACTGGTGGTTTTGGGGCTGGCCACGCTGCCAGAGAGGGAATTTGCAGGTCTGGGTTGAGCTGGGGATGGCAGCAGAGGGAGGGAGGGCTGGGGGGTTGGATTTTGGGGTGAGCAGGGATGGATCCCATCCTTTCCCCTCCTCCAGCCTGTGAGGAGAGCTGGGTTTGAAATCCTTCTCCCCTGCTCGCTCCCTCTGAGCTGGCGCTGTGCTGGAACGGATTGATGTGGAGGAGAGACAAATGAGTGACTCACACACACTTGGGGAGGATAAAAATACTCGGGCCCCATGAGTCCCACCCGAGTGGGGTGGCTGGGAATGCTGCAGGTGCCATCCCTTCTCCCCAGGCAAGGCAGGACAAACCCTCAGGGGCTCAGTGGGTTCTGCCCGTGCTGCTCCCACCCCAGGCAGCTCCAACCCTGCTGCCCAGGGGTGACAGAGCTCAGGGCCACGTGCCGTGGGGATCAGGTGGCTTCTGTGTCCTTCAGCAGGCAGAGGGTGACACAGCCCTGGCAATAAACCTGCTGCCAGCACCTGGGGACACCGAGCCAGAGGCACCACTCGTGGTGGCAGCGGCAGCGTGGGCACTCGGGCTGTACCCAAGGGGTGCTCACAGGGCAGGGTTTGGTTTCCTGTGGCCTCTGGAGGGGTGGCACAGCCTTTTTGGGCACTGTGCCCAGCTTTCAGTGCCTCTCCTGAGTGTGCCACGTGCAAGGGTCCCACAGAATTCCCCGTGCTTCCCTCACTTCCCTGTTCCTGGGGGGAGGAAGGAGGTTTGAAAGCAGAGACCTGACTTCAGGTCCCTTGCCTCTTGCAGTGCCATTTTTGAAAAGGGGCCATTTTGCAGGATTTCCCCTGTGCTTTGGGTGCTCTCTGACACAAGATGCTCTGTTGGAGAGGGCACACTGTGCCAGGAGCAGCCAGGGATGATCCATGCCCGTCCCTCCTCTCCCAGGGACCATCCCTGCAGGGCTGACGGGTGACAGGCGTCCCACGGCCTCACAGGGCTGGCTGGTGGCGATGCCACAAGGGTGGGAGGGGATGTCACCCAAATGTCCCTGGAGGCTGGCATGGCACTGCCACACACAGAGGGCACGGAGGGATGTGCTTTGTGCAGAACCAGCAATCCCTGGAGGGGCAGTGATCAGTGCTGGGATGTGGGAAAAACACAAGGAATGGTGAGGAAAACGGAAAAAAAAAACTGGAAGAAAAGGCCGTGGGTGAAGGTTTCCAGCACTCAGCCAGAAGGTGGGGTGGGGATTGATCCTCTGCCTCTGCCACGGAGCCAGAGGTGTCCCTCAGGCAGGTGGGCACAGCATCCAGCTCCCGATGGCTTCCGTGGGAACGTGGGGATGGGCTCTGGGTGCACCCAGCCTCAGCACCCACCTCCCTTGGGTTCCTCGGTGATTTCCCACCTCGCTTTGCCCAGGGAAGGAGCAGGAGTCTCTCCTGGTTTGGGTGAGATCTCAGCTCCCTTCAGGCTTTGTAGGGTCCTTCCCACTCCCCCCAGAGCTGCCCTCTGCACCCCTGCCCTGCGGGTGCCCACCCAGGTGTGTTTTGTGAGCTGCTCTGATGCTCGGGGAGGCTCCAGAGGGTTTTGGATCAGGCAGGGGCACAGGGGAGTGCCCAGCACTGGGGTGTCACACCGGGGTGCCCGACGTGAGCATCCCAAAGCGAAGGGGCCCAGCGTGGCCCACCTGAGCCCCCCATGCCAGCGCTGCGGAACGTCTCTCCCGTCACCTGGCAGGCTCCGGAGATCACGTTCCTGGCATTTCGCTGGCAGCTGAGGCGCAGGAGCCGGGCTCTGGCAGGGATCCCAGCACTCTGCGCTTTCCTGGTAGCGGGGAGGGAGCTGCCACGGCTGGGCGGGGGCTGCCTGGGGGGAGGAGGAGGAGGAGGAGGAGGAGGAGGAGGAGGAGGAGGATGCTCCTGCCGGGATGCAGCCCCGGCAGCCGGCTGGCGTGGGAAGGGGTGGGAAGGCAGTGAGGAGGGAAAGCAGGGTGGGAAAGCGAGGCAGAATTCCCGAGGGAGCGAGGCTGAGGTGGGAGCCCCGCTGCAGTCCCACCTCGGGCGTCTCGGCAGATGCAAATCCTGCTCCCTCCGCTTTCCTGCGGGGATCCGCTCCCGAGACGGCGAGGGGAGCTCTGTCACCTCTGCACCCTGGTGAGGGGAGTTCTGTCACCTCTGCACCCTGGCGAGGGGAGCTCTGTCACCCTCTGCACCCATCCCCAGCACAAGGCATTGCCGGGGCACCGAGGGGACCCCACTGCCAGGGGGTTCCTGGCATTTTGTGTCCCCTGTGTTGGGGGGACTCTCCCCACTGCTGCCCTGGTTATACTGGGACAACTGGGCAGTGGTCAGGACAGCGTTGGACTTGAGGAATTTCCTTGTAGAAACGAACCAGTTAAAATATCCAGTAAAAAAGGAGTGTTTCTAGGCAGGATTAATCCCTGGATGGAGATCGGACCCCCTGGCACTCTGGGGGCAGCACTAAGGGGACAGGACACACAGCAGGACACAGGGTCACCCCCAGGAGTTTGCACCCTGCCCAGGGCGGCGGGAGCACCTGGAGGGGCAGAGCCACCCATCCCACCTGCCCGGGCATGGAACCCGGGGTGCTTTGGGGAGGAGCCTTAATGATCATTTCTATCCCAAGGCTGCCCTGGGCAGGTGATCCTGCCATGCTGACTCACGGCAGTGCAGACATGAGTCAGTTGGGAGAAAAAAACAGTCCTTTTCCCTTTTCCTTTTTCCCTTTTCCCTTTTCCCTTTGCAGAATCCCTTCCTCCCTGGATCTCCCCCCGTGGTCTCTGCTCCGCAGCCTCCCCTCGGCCAGGGGATCAGCTCCCAGAGCAGGGATATAGTTGGACTGTTTATTCCTGGGGAAATGGGAATTCCCTGCACATGGGAACATTTATTTTCCCCAGGGCTCTACCAACACCCCCCTCACTGTTCCTGTTCCATGCCGACACATTTATCTGTCTTTCACGGGAATTTCAGCCCACCTTGGGCTTTCTCAGCCCCCAGCAGCAGCTCTCCCCTTCCCTCAGGTTTGCAGGGATGCTAAACCTCACTTCCTACTACTCCTGCATATTTCTTCTCCGAACCCCAGGCTCGGTTTGGCAGGAACAGCCGGCACTGCTTGTTCCCAGCTCGAACTCTCAGCTGGGGGATGGAATAGGGATGCTTGGATCAGCCTGGGCTGAGGGCTGCTGGCTCCTCATCGCTATTTACTGCCCTGCCAGGCTCGTGTGTCAGCTGCGGATATCAGCAGCGAGATTGGGGATTTATTTCCAGCCCACTGATGAAAGGTGGCCCAGCCAGGAGCAGCAGGGCTCCACGCCCACTGGGGAAGTCTCCAGCGGGAGCATCCCGGGTGGATTCAGGAGTGGAGGGGACCTGCCTGAGCTGCCTGGGCACCGTGGGGTGAGCCTGTGGGGCTGGAAATGCCCCCTGGCACTGGAGGAGCCCCGAGGGGTGTTTGTCCTGCCCCAGCAGCGCACAACCAGCCCGGCAGCACCGGAGGGTGGAGCGGGGAGCAGGGACAGGAAAGTGCCCCTGAATGAGCCCATTCGGTGAATCAGAGCCTTTCCTAAGCCCGGCTATTCAAGCCCGGGCTGCTGGAACAAACATGCCAAAGGAACAGCTCAGAACCTGCCGTGTGGCACCCACTGATCGCGGGCACCCTGATCCCGGGAAAGATCCCGGCAGGAAGCATCTCACCTGCTCCCTGCCCGTGGGAAAGCCTGCACACAGCCAGGGGAGACCTTTCCAGCTTGCCAGGGTTGGGCTGTGCCCCTGAAGGAGCCAGGCTGGTCTCCACCGTGCCACACTTCAGGATCGTGGCTGGCGGAAGAAAATATAATCCTGCCTTTTTTTTCCCTCATGTCCATTAAATCCGACATGAGGCAGCAAGAGGAGAGGATGACTCAGTCCTGTGCAATGCAGCTCCTCTGCAGCGGCTTCCTGTGCCCTGAGGATCGCCGCGGGCGCGGGGTCCTACCTGCATTTCTCCTTTCGGATAAATTACTCCTCAGTGGGAAATGCGGGATCCTCCCGGCTGGGATTGCCCTGGGAAGTCCAGCGGGGAGCTCCTGGATTTGGCAAACACGGGATGAGAGCAGGAAAGCCTGAATCCATGGAGGGGAATTCCATGGAATCCATGGAGGAAGGGGAAAGAGGGGTTGCATTTGGGGTGCAGAGCAGCGCAAGCAAACCCATCCTGAGCAAGAGCCTCTGCAGCTTTGGGTGGGCTCTGGGTCATGGAATCAGGGAATGGTTTGGATGGAAAGGACCTTAAATCTCGTCTTCTTCCACCCCTGCCATGGCAGGCACACCTTCCACCATCCCAGGCTGCTCCAAGCCCCATCCAGCCTGGCCTTGGGCACTGCCAGGGATCCAGGGGCAGCAACAGCTGCTCTGGGCACCCTGTGCCAGGGCCTGCCCACCCTGCCAGGGAACAATTCCTAATTCCCAATATCCCATCCATCCCTGCCCTCTGGCTGTGGGAGCCATTCCCTGTGTCCTGTCCCTCCATCCCTTGTCCCCAGTCCCTCTCCAGCTCTCCTGGAGCCCCTTCAGGCCCTGGAAGGGCTCTGAGCTCTCCCTGGAGCTTCTCCTCTCCAGGGGAGCACCCCCAGCTCTCCCAGCCTGGCTCCAGGGCAGAGGGGCTCCAGCCCTGGGAGCAGCTCCGTGGCCTCCTCTGGACTCACCCAGCAGCTCCAGCTCCTTCTGGAGTCCCCAGAGCTGGAGGCAGCCCTGCAGGGGAGTGGGCCCTGCTCACGGGGTGCTGCTGACGGGGGCTGTGGCTGCTCTGGTGCTGACAGGACACACACAGAGCTCGGGGGCTGCTGGCTGTGGGGATGGAGGAGTTTTCTCCCTGGGCACTGGGAGCAGGTTTGCTCCATGCCTCTGGCATGGAGTGCAGCGCCGTTTTCATGCACCGATAATCTGTAAAAACAGGGTGAAAATCTATCCTGCGTTGTTGTCAAGTTTCAAATCTCCGAAGGGTTGGAACAAAGACAAAGCTCTTCTGGCTCCTTTTCCATGGCTCCAGATTCGGCCTGAGTGGGCAGATCTCTGCGGAGCCAGGCAGGCAGGGAGCTGTGAGATGTTTTCTAGTTTCACGCTCTTTACACTGGGATGTGTCCTCCAGGATCTCAGGTTTTCATTCTGGGGATTGAGAGGCATCTTATGGCCACTGCTCCCCATCACATCCTGTCCCCGAGCTCCCAGGGGCTGCCCTGAGCCAGGGGAGTTGGAGGGAGCAGCTTCCCACAGCTCCTGAGGCACTGCCTGCCCAGAGATCAGGGAATTTCAGGATTCACAGAATCACAGAATTCACAATGACCAGGCTGGAAGAGGCCTTCAAGATCATCGAGTCCAGCCCAGCCCCAACACCTCAACCAAACCCTGGCACCCAGTGCCACATCCAGGCTTTGTTAAACACACCTCCCTGGGCAGAACATTCCACAGCTTTATCACTCTTGCCATGAAGAACTTTTTCCTGATATCCAACCTGAATTTCCCCTGGTGCAGCTCGAGGCTGTGTGCTCTGGTTCTGTCAGTTCCTGGAGACAGAGCCCAGCCCCAGCTGAGCACAGGCACCTTCCAGGAGCTGTGGGGAGTGCTGAGGTCACCCCTGAGTCTCCTTTTCTCCAGGCTGAGCACCCCCAGCTCCCTCAGGGGTTCCTCACAGGGTTTGTGTTCCCAGCCCCTCTCCAGCCTCGCTGCCTCCTCTGGATGCACTCGAGCCCCTCAAAGTCCTTCCCAAACGGGGGGCCAAGGCTGGGCACAGCACTCGAGGTGAAGGATCAGCTCCCTGCTCCTGCTGGCCACAGTCCTTTTGGACCATTGTTGGCAGCCCAGGAGCTTCCAAAGGGGGAGCAAACCTTGCTCCTTACGGGCACTTTGCTGAGAGCAGCTCAGGGGAGAGGCTGAGCCTGCAGGACATCTGGGGACAGGGCAGCTGCCTGTGCCCTCCTGCTTGCCCAGGACATTGATGGTCACCCTGGGAGGTGCCAGCAGCACCCAGAACTGGCCATGCCTCGTGCAGGGTGATGGAGACTCAGGAGCACTTCCCCAGCATCCCCATCCCTCTCTTCAGAGCAGGACAGGCTGCTCCCATGTCCCTGTCCCAACCCCACAGCAACCCCTCAGCGCCCCTGTCCCACCAGCAGTGTCCCCTGTCCCCAGCACTGTCCCCCACCCCGCTGTCCTGTGCCAGCAGCTCCGTGGCCTCGCTGGTGCCTCTCTCCTTGTTCTGGCAATTCCACTGGCCCCTGGGGAGGTGGCAGAGAAAGATGTCACCCCCTCCCAGGGTTTTCCTTGCCTGTCTCCCCAGGATCTGTGCCTCCCACCGTGTCTGGAGGCAGCGTGGGGAGCTGCCAGCTGGGCTGAGCTGCCTGGGCACCCATCCCGCTCCGAGGGCCCATTCCAGCAGCACCAGGGCAGGAACTGTTCCCGTTCCCGGGCGTGAGGAGGGTGCCCGCTCTGCTCGGGTGGCTCTGGCTCCCCGCTGGCAGGTGGCCCTGCTGGGCTTTGCTGGCAGCCATCAGGGGAGGGTATTTTTAGCTCTCCCCTCCTCTGGCTGTGGGCGATGTGTGGCATTTATTTGTCGTGGAAGTATTTGGAGTTCGGGTGGCAGGCGGCATGAGCGGAGGCACAGAGCTCACGTGGGCTCAGGGCACCATCCAGACCCCAAAATCCCTGGGTGCTGGGGTGGTCCTGTGGGTTTTCTCTCCTCACGGTGAGCCCAGGGCTCTGCCCAGGTCAGAGGGAAGCTGCATGGCTGAAATACAAGAGACCCAATGAGCTGCTCATAAGCTGTAGGTAAAGCACAGGTGAACTTCCAGGGTCACAAATCATGGAATCAGGAGATGATTTGGGCTGGAAGGGACCTTGAAAACCATCTCATTCCAACACCCTGCCATGGCAGGGATGCCAGCCACTGGCCCAGGTTGCTCAGGGCCTCACCCAGGCTGGCCAGCACAGGTGAACCCATGGAAGCCATGCTTGGGCTCTGTGTGGAAGCATTCCTGTGTCCTGCCCCCAGGAGCTGCCTCCTCCTTCTCCCCTCTCACCCCTGCCCAAACTGGCCCCACTTTTTCTCCTGCCAGTGCCCTGACTCAGCTGTTGGCATTCCCAGCCTGTTCCGCTGCTCCTGCCTGCACACAAATCCCCATGGAGCAAACACCTTGTAGCTGTGAAAGGATGCCCTGCAGGAAAATGCTACCCAACCTGTCAGGTGCCATTCCCAAAGCTCCTCAGGCTGTCAGAGCCTCTCTGGCACACCGAACCCTCCCTGCAAGGATCACGCATTCCCTGGCACGGGCAGAGCCTGCTGGCTGCAGCTCTGGGATGGGCTGGGCTCGAGCAGGAGTGTTGTGCCAGCACTGCGTGGTTATAGTTCTAGTGATGTCAGAGCAACCAGCTTATCTGGACCTTACTATATATATTTTTTTTAAGTGCATTTCAGTCACTTTATTTAGATATTTTAAGCTCTTGCACTAGATTTTATAAGCTGGTGAACACTAGCAAAAGTATTTCTCCCACAGAACCATAACCACACATTCTCAATTCATTATAAATATGTGGCTGAACTAACATTAATACAAATCACCATTTTATCAATTACATAATAAAACAAATTATCAAGTATCCAAATATTAAGTTACACAGCTTGAAAGGCATACAAAACATTACAGAGGTCTGCCGAAGTCGTGGCAGAAACTCAAGGAGGAAAAATGAAAAGAAAATAAAAAGATCACACTTTCAACAAAGCAATAGTTGGTAAACAACTCTCAGTAGATACAGTAAAAAAAACACAGGATTTTTCAGAAATTTTCTGATTAGGATTTTTTAGTTACAATAGCAACACATTTCTATGTTTAAAAAAAAAAAAACATTTCCTAAAGTAAAGGGCATATTCCATACTTGTTGCACAAGACAAAGACAACATTTCACTAGAAATATTGTGGAGTCCCCCCGTGTGGGGACAGGCTGGGGGATGCAGGTGGTGATTCCGCCTGCCCCGTTCCGAGGGTGCCACGCTCGGTCCATCCACGGTTCTTCCCTGCGGGCATTCCAGGGTGTGCCACGGCAGAGCCAGGATCCAGCACTGGCACCAGGCTGGGCAGCGCTGGGGCTGCCGTGGGGAAGCTGGAGCAGAGGCAGGAGCAGCATTCCTGAATATTCCCAGCTGTGGCAACTGCTCGGTGGGGATGGGGTGTGGGGATAAAACAGAGCTGTCAAAATGAACCTTGGTGACTTTTCCCCAGGCTGAGCAGGAGGGATTCCTGCTGGATTGCTGCCCCAGAACCCTCTGTGGCTCATCCCATGATAACATCATGGAATGGTTTGGGTGGGAAGGAATCTTAAAGCCATCCAGATCCACCCATGCCATGGGCAGGGGCACCTCCTCTGTGCCAGGGAGCTGCAGGGCCCATCCCTTGCACGCCTCTGTGTCACTCGTGTGTCTCGCTGTGCCCGTGGGCTCTGCAGGGAATGCCCAGCCATGGAACAGCCCCGTGCAGGCCCTCATGGCAGAGAGCAGCCAGCACGGCTGACTCAGCCCAGACACTGTGGGAGGGCCGGTTTCGGCTCCACCAGGCTCCCAGTATAACCAGTAAAGCTCCCGGCTGGTGCCTCACTGCCAGCTGCAGCAGAGGCTCCACCCAGGAGCCTTCACCCTGCCTGGGAAGAACTGGGGGTTAAAGAAGACCTGAGAGCTTTGGCCCGTGCGTGTCCAAGTGCCATTGCCATGTGGGTGGGGGCTGACACCTGCACGTGGATCCGTGTGTGTCCCCTCAGCATCTCGGCCCCTGCCCCTCCAGTGGCACACAGCAGGGCGGCACAAACTGGGGAATGGCCAGGGCAGGTGCCCGATGTCCCCAGGGCTGCAGTGAGGTGCCAGGAGCAGCCGGGGAATGTCACAGAATCATGGAATCTTGGAGGCTGGAAAAGATATCCAAGATCCTCCACTCCATCCGTTCCCCTGCACTGCCCAGGACACCACTGACCCATGTCCCCAAGTGACACACCTGCATGTTTTTGAACTCTGAAGGAATGGTCGCACTCCAACAGTTCCCTGGGCACCTGTTCCAGTGCCTGACCACTCTTCCAGTGAAGAAATTTTCCATATTATCCACCCTGAGCCTGCCCTGGCCCAGCCTGAGGCCGTTCCCTCTCCTCCTGTCCCTGTTCCCTGGGGCAGAGCCCGACCCCCCGGCTGTCCCCTCCTGTCAGGAGCTGTGCAGAGCCACAAGGTCCCCCTGAGCCTCCTTTGCTCCAGGCTGAGCCCCTTCCCAGCTCCCTCAGCCTCTCCTGGGGCTCCAGCCCCTTCCCAGCTCCCTCAGCCTCTCCTGGGGCTCCAGCCCCTTCCCAGCTCCGTTCCCTGCCCTGGACACACTCCAGCCCCTCCAGGGCTCTCTGGCCATGCGGGGCCAGAACCGGGCACAGCCCTCGAGGTCCCCCAGCACAGGGACAGTCCTGCCCTGCTCCTGCTGTCACACTGCTTTGGATCCAGGCCAGGTGCCCACGGGCTCCTTGGGCACCTCTGGACCCCCAGGCCTTTCCCACGGGACAATTCCCAGCCACTCTGCCCCACCCTGGAGCGTCCATGGGGCTGTTGTGACCCAAGGGCAGGACTGGCACCGGGGCTGCAGCGATGCCCCACAGGTGAGGGACGAGCAGGCAGAGGAACCTCCCCGAGCCGATGCCGTAACCGTGGAGACCAGGAAGGTAATTGGGGAGAGAGGAGCCTCTGCAAAGAGACACCCGCTGCTGCATTCAGCCACCGAGCAGCTCTTTGAGGGAGCTGCCGATTTCCACATCAAAAGAAGAAGCTGAGAAAAGGCAGCCCAAAGGTTGTGGCTGAACTGTGCTCAGGTCCTCGCCCAAGTGGCACCTGGCCTGGGCAGATGGGGTGGGACGAGCTCCTCGCAGCTCAAGCTGCCTCCCCGTGGAGCCTGTGCTCATTCGGCCTTTACAGGCTGGGGGAAGGATGGACACCTCCAGATGACAATTTGTGACATGCTCGGGTAGCTCTGAGATAACACTCCAGAGCTGTGGATGTGTTGGCTTTGTGAAGAAACAGCCAGCAGGATGAAAGCTCTGCTGTGGGAATCCAGGGCTTCCCTCTGGCTGCCCTGGGACCCTGGCAGGGTCAGGAACCCCCTGGACAGAGCCCCCAGAGACACTGGCTGTGATCTCTGTCCATGCAAAAGAGTTTTCAATCTTACAGGATGAATTACCAGCTCTGAGTGTTTGATATGAGTCATAATTAAGTGTGGCATGGGTGCAAAAGTAAAATTTTAGGATTCTAGATGAGGGGTCCAAAGGGGACAAGATGGAGGAAATTGGGTGTGCCTTGTCCCTTTTCTCCTCCTTCATGCCCTCCATGTTTCACTGTGGTGTTGGCATTTTTCTGTTGGTTCAGGCTGGGGACACACTGTCCAACGTAGGTGACAGATATTGGCACGTTCTTGTAAATGCAGCCCAGGGAGTTTCTGGTATTTAATGTTTGTCACATCCCACTGAGGGCAGAGCCCCACACGCTGCCCTGCAGGACAGAGCTGGGCAGGGCAGCAGAACATGTGAGAGATAAACAGAATAAACAACCTGGAAACCAGCACAGACCAATTATGGCTTCTTCTTTGGCAGCGAGGCTGACAGACAGAGACTTTCTACAATCTCAGGATCATCAATACCTCAGATTCCAACAGTCAGCTGGCCAGGGATCCCACCTGTGTCGGGAAGCCAGCACCTCTGAGGCCTCCTCTGCCATTCTGGGGCTATGTTCAGCTTTTTGTTTTGTGCTTTGTACCCCTTGGCCGCAGGGATGGGGAACTCAAAACTCCAGGGTTCCCTCCCACCATCAAACATTTCCATGTGCTCACCCCAAGCAGGATGGAGGGAATTCCTTCTGGGCTAGAAACACAAGAAGCTTTCTGCAGAGCGGGCTGAAACAAATCATAGGTTGCCAGCAGAATTTTGCAGGCTGAAATCTCTTTGACACAGCAGATTTCAGACCACGATCTCCAGTTCCAGTTCCAGCTCCTTCTGCTTGTGGAATTGGGCCTGGGGAGATGAGAATGGGGTGCAGAAGGAGAAAGCAGAGAAGTTGTTCCTCAAGGGATCTCTCCTTGGTCCATCCTCACCCTGTGCATGGCTGAGCTGGGGACATTGGCAGGGGAGCTCAGCTGCAGCCAGCCAGGGTGACAACAGCAATTCACACAAAGTGTCAGAGGGTCAAAGTGGCTCTTGAGGTCCTGATGAAGGGGACAGCCATGTCCTGGTCCCCATCTGCTCTTTGTTCACCCAGCTCTTGCCCTATTTCCCAGTTTGTCCACACACAGCCCTGGGATTTGGATCTGCAGTGCTGCCTTTGCTGGGCTCTCAGGAGCCTGACCTGTCCTTTTCCAAACCCCGCATAGTCCTGAGCTGGAAGTGACCCCAAGATTAATAAAGTCCTGCACAAACCCCCCAGCAATCCCCCCTGTGCATCCCTGGTGTCCAAAGGCTCCTGGAGTTCTGGCAGCCTCTGGGGAGAGAACCTTCTCCCAGAATCCAGCCTGGCCCTGCCCTGGCCCAGCTCTGTGGTGTTCTCACCGGGACAGCTGCTCTGGTGCAAGGGATGGGTGCAGGGTGAAGCCCTGCTGGGATCCTGGAGGTCCCACCACCCCTGGCCATGGCATTTCCCACCAGGAAGTTGTTGGCCAAGTGCAACAGAACCACAGCTGGTTTGCACAGAATCCCAGACTCCCAAAATGGGTTGGGCTGGAAAAAACCTTAAGGATCATCTTAATCCACCCTCTGCCATGGCACGGACACCTCCTGACATTTCTCCTCTCTCTCAGCCCCTAAATGATCAGGCTAGCCCAGAGATCTGAGGCCTTGAGGGGAGGAATATCAGGAGATGGCAAAGATTTCCACAAGAGGCTCTCACCCCGATGTAGTTGTCCAGCTCTTTTTATTGCATGGTCCGAGGGAAGAGCAGGGGAAAAGAGGGTGAACAGGAAGGGTCAGGGGTTTATCTGGGCTCTGGACAGGGGGGGCTTCTCTGGCTCTCCACCAACCCCATCAGGGCAGGAAGGAGGGGTCCAGGTTTATCTGATCAGAGTCACAGGGGTCCTGGGGAATGCAGGAAAATATGGCCTGAGGGCACTGTAACAACCTTCCACTATCCCAGGTTGCTCCAAGCCCTGTCCATCCTGGCCTTGGACACCTGCAGGGATGAAACAGCCACAGCTTCTCTGGGCTACCTTCTCTATGGTGTCCTTTACACCTCCTCCAGGGACCTGGGGGTGAGGAACACATCCCACATCCATACTTCTTCCAGTAAAGAAATTTCCCCAAAATCCACCCTGAGCCTGCCCTGAGGCCGTTCCCTCTCCTCCTGTCCCTGTTCCCTGGGGCAGAGCCCGACCCCCCGGCTGTCCCCTCCTGCCAGGAGCTGTGCAGAGCCACAAGGTCCCTCTGGGGCTGTCCCACGGTGCAGGGAAGGCAGGAACATCCCACATCGCTCCCAGACCGACGCAGCAGCCCCAGGCGGGAGCTGTGCCCAGGGAGCGGGGCCAGGCTGCGATCCCGGCGCTCCCAGGAGCAGGGGCACAAAGCAGGGGCCGGCTGGCCCCGCGGGGCTGCAGCCCACATTAGCAGCCCCCAGACTGTGTATTAGCCGTGAATTAATGTCCTGCAGAGACTGGGAACCGGGATCATGCGGGGATTAAAGAGGCATTACCCCTTTGTTAAAGCTGATGTTTTTGGGATAATCTGGAAGCTTTAGCTAATACATTATTACAGAAACTCCTTCAATCACAGCAGCAGACAGTAAGCAGATTTGGATATTACTGCATAACTGCGCAGGGCTGCTGCTGCTGTTCTTCCCTTCTCCCCTTCCTGGGCAACACCACGGCACAGCCATGCCTGGGAGCTCCCCAGGGACCTGTGCTGGCCTTGTCCTGGAAGAGATCCTGCCTGGAGACACCCAGCTGAAGGGTGGCTGTGTCCTGGCCAAGGTGCTCAGGGCTCCTCTGGGGAAATCAGCAGCTTTGGAGACACTCCAGGGGCTTTGTCCATGGAGGGGAGCACTGGAGCTCCAGCCTGGATAAGTGGATCACCAGGCAAGCAGCGGGAAGCATCCCTGGAGCAGGGGGCAGTTGTTGCTGGGGGCACATTTCTCCCTTGGTGCTGCTGCCTGGAGCCCAAACCTGCTCCCTCCTGGTTGCTCAGGAGCCTCCACGGCTCTGACAGAAGGAATCCTTCCCTCATCCCAAGGGGACAGCAGCCCTGGGATATGGGGTTTGTGGCAGTAGCCATGTGGATGCCACTTGTCCCTGTTCCCAGTGTTCAACACATGAAAGGTTTGATGGGTGGCTTTGGCACCACATTCCCAAGGCTCATTGGGCCTTTGGTGGGGACACATTCCCAATTTTCTGTGTGACCCCATGCAGTCACTGCCAGGGATGGCTCCCTAAATCCATCTGGGAGGGCAGGGGAAGTTCCTGTGTTCCACCCTGCAGGGATTCCTGCCTGCGGGCAGAGCAAACTGCAGCTCAGCACTTCCCATCGCTGCACAAAGGCTGGAGGAAATGGGAAAGGTTCTCATGGAGTCATGGAATCATGGACTGGTTTGGGTTAGAAATTAATTCTCTTCTCATTCCAAGCCTCTGTCACAGGATGCTCCAAGCCCCATCCAACTGCCCTGCAAGCCTGGCAGGAGACAGAGCTGGATTTAATCTCAGTCCCTGCCCCAAGTTTGGCTCTGATCCTGCCTCCCATGGGTGCTGGGACTCCCACAAGGCAATCCCAGAGACACGGAGCCGGGGGTCAGAGCAAGAGCAAATCTCTCTGTGCTGCATTTCCTAGGCCCAGGAGATGGCTCAATCCCAGACCTGTGGGAATGCCAGGGATTGGAATGTGATGGGAGCAGGGCTCAAGCCTGCTTAGCAGAGCTTTGGGAATACTGTGAAGAGAAACGGGGCAGGTTCCTACTGCTCTGATGGCAGATGCATGACAGGGAGCCAAATGCTGTGCAGAAAACAGGGATTAACCCACAGAGGGGGGAGAGAATGCAGGGGTGAAACACGGAATGGAGATCGGGATGCAGAGATGGCTGGGAGCACACGGAGCACACAGGGAGCACAGGAAAAGGGGGAAATGTGGGAATACATGGCCAAACCCTGGGACAACCTCATGCAGGAGCAGAAGCCACGTTCCCAAACCCATCCTCCTCCTCGGGCAGGGAAGCAAAGGCAGAGATGGAGGATTCACAGCCACGAGGCCGGAATGCACCAAAGGCAGCAAATCCCCTGGCCCAGATGACACATCTGGAGCCCTCCAAGAGCCCCCAGCCCGGTGACGGAGCTCTCAGCAATAACACACAAATTCACATCCTCCAACTGTGGCACCGGGGGCAGTAAAGGCTGGGCCTACATTTGAAAGCAGGCCCCGGGGTGTGCTCGGGCTCACAAACCAATAAGCTTTGCTTCAGTGTGAGCAAATGCTTGGAACAATTATGCAGAAGCGTAATTAGAAATCTCGGCGAGCAGGGGCTCCTGCGCTGCCGTATCCAGCACTTCAAACGAGCACAGGAGCTCCTGGTTTCCAGGCTGGGTTATTCCTGGGGCTGCTTCCCCCCACGGACACACGAGCCGTGCCCGTGCATCAGCAGGCACAGTCTGGGGCTGGGATGGAGGGCTTGGCAGCAAGGAGAGCTGTGAGCAGAGCTCAGGGCCAGCAGGACCCAGTTTTAGATGGGTTTAGGCTCTACCGAGCTCCTCAAACCCACCCTGAGAGCTGCAAGTCACTACCAGCAGAGCTCAGAAGGCTCAAGGCCAACAGGACACGGTTTCGAGAGATTTAGGCTCCACCAAGCTGCTGGAACCCACCCTGAGAGCTGCAGATCCCACCCAGCAGAGCTCAGAAGGCTCAAGGCTAGCAGGACACAGTTTTAGATGGGTTTAGATTCTGCCAAGCTCCTCAAACCCACCCTGAGAGATGCAGGTCCTTCACAGCAGAGCTCAAGGAGAGCAGGACCCAGTTTTAGATGGGTTTAGGCTCTGACAAGCTCCTTGAATCCACCCTGGGAGCTTCAGGTCCCTCCTAGCAGAGCTCAGGAAGAGCAGGACCCAGTTTTAGATGGGTTTAGGCTCTACCGAGCTCCTCAAACCCACCCTGAGAGCTGCAGATCCCACCCAGCAGAGCTCAGAAGGCTCAAGGCAAGCAGGACACAGTTTCAGACAGGTTTAGGCTCTGCCAAGCCCCTCAAACCCACCCCAAGAGCTGCAGATCCTTCACAGCAGAGTTCAGGATCCAGTTTTAGATGGGTTTAGATTCTGCCAAGCTCCTCAAACCCACACTGAGAGCTGCAGGTCCTTCACAGCAGATCTCAGGAATAGCAGGACCCTGTTTTTGAGGGGTTTAGGCTCTTCCAAGCTGCTGGAACCCACCCTGAGAGCTTCAGATCCCACCCAGCAGAGCTCAGAAGGCTCAGGGCCAGCAGGACACAGTTTTGGAGGGATTTAGGCTCTGCCAAGCTCCACAAACCCACCCTGAGAGCAGCTGGCCACCAGCTCAGGGGGGCTGCAGTGCCAGGAAGATGCTGCCAGAGGTTGTTGTTTGTTCCTGGTGTGTCTTTTCCTCCTTCAGGGCACCTTTTGCACCTCCCCACATCCAGCCACCAATCTGGGGATGCCTCAAATTGAAATGAGTCCCTGGAAGAGTTCAAAGTCACGCTGGACAGGGCTTGGAGTGACCAAGTCTAGGAGAAGGTGTCTGTCAAGAGGGTTGGAATAAGATGGTGTTAAAGACCCTTTCCAAGCCATGATTCTGTGACTCCATGGTTCCAAAAAATGTGCAGATGTGTCACCTGGGGACACGATTTCATGGTGAAAACAGTGGTGCTGTTGGACTTGATAACCCTGGAGGTTTTTCCAACCTGAACAATTCTCTGTTTCTGGGATCTAAATCCTGCAGAGCTCCCTGACATCGGTGACATCAGCCAGGAGCTAAAATCACCTCATTGCCTCAGAAAACCTGGCTGAAGGAGAAGGAAATGAAACCCAACGCTGCAGTGCCCAGGGGCCTGGCAGTGCCCTGAGGCACCAGGGTGTCCTGCAGGGCTGCGGGTGCTGCCTCCCACTGCTGCTGCTCCGGGGTTTATTTTTGCCCTGCTAACAATAGGATTGCAAACCAAAACTCAATTATGGGATCCTCTGTATCCCTTCCTCCCCTCCCACTTTCCTGAAGAGGTGGAGTGGCACGGAGAGGTCCACAGGGTTTTAAATACCTGACTCAGGCTGGAAAAAAACACCAGAAAAAGAAAAAAAACAACTCAGCTGAGAAAGACTTTTCTGTAATATTTTTGGTGACAAAGCTCCCTGAAAAGCTCCTTTGGGATCATCCTGATGCTCGGGGTGCCCCTCTTTGTGTGCCTTTGGAGCCCCCCGTTGTTTGGAGAGGGGGCTGGGCAGGCAGGGGCACAGGGGAGCGTTTCTGCCCCAGGCTGTTCTCGGCAGAAAGGAGAGCAAGCGCCTCCCTCCAGGGCTTCCTCTGCCTGCCTGGTGCCCCGGGGCGTTCGTGCACCTTCCTCCGGAGCCTGGGCACCGGGCACCTCCGGGACTGCGGGCTGGGAGTCCCCGCTGCAGCTCCCTCAGCTTCAGCCCAGGGGCTGAGGAGGGAAAGCAGCAGGGACCCCCGCCCTGGCTCCTCACTGTTGGAAAGTAGGCCAGGTCTCCCAGGCTCTGCCGTGCTCCTTCCATCAGTGCCAGCATGTCTCCAGCTCACTCCTGCCAAGCCTGCCCTCTCCTGCTCCTCCAATGTGATCCTCAAATCCAAGGGAGTCCCCCATTTCACCAGCCCAGCTTTGAGCTGGGCTTTGGTACCTCCCAGGGCAGCTGTGGGGTCCCACAGAGCCACAGTAGGGCAGGGAGGAAGTTCCCAGCTTGGGGGCTGCCCCTTCACTCACCTGAAAAGCCACTCAGGAGCTTCTGGGTGCTCAGTGAGGCACCCACACCCCCTGGCACCCCCTGGCACCCCCAGGAGGGACCCGGAGGTGATGGACACCCCGAGCATCACCATGGATGGGGAGCTGGTGTCCCTGCAGGGCTGACAGGGGTGGTGGCACAGCAGTGGCGGTGGCACGGCAGCAGTGGGGGCACAATTGCTGTGTCATTCCCATTGCTCCTTGGCTTTCTGCAGCTGCCCCATCCCGCATCTCTGCGAGGTGACACCGTGGGGCAAGACCTGCCACCCGGAGCAGCCCAGCGTGGGCTGTGGGGCAGCCCCTGCACGGGGCAGGGCAGCAGGAGGGGGGGCCCAGATCTCCTTCTGCCCTGGATTTCTGCAGTCTGGTGCTGGCTGTGCCCCCACCTCCTGTCACCAGGACCCTGGTGACACCAGCGCTGCCCCTTCACCTTCCTCACACTCCAGAGGGGCTGAGCAGCTCCCTGCCCACTCCACAGTGCCCTTGGATGTGCTCTCAGCCCTCTCCAGGGCCGAGTGCTGCTGCTGCAATCAGGCCAAGAGCTTTCATTTTGCGAGCAAAATTGTGACCAGATTCACTCCAAATGTCTTGCTGTGAGCCAGGCCAGCACTCTCCAGTGATTTTCCTTCCTCCGCTCCTCTGCCCCTCCACTGGTGTGCCTGGCACAGCCCTCCCTAACCCTGGTGGCACTTCCCTCCTTGGCTCCACGTTGGGATGGGGACACCATGGGTTCACTTTCCTGCAGCTCCCTGTGGCTCCCCTGTGCCATCTCCACGCTCAGTTTTGATTTCTTGAAGGCTTTTGGGCCAGCTCATGGTGGTTTTGCCAGGAAGCTCAAGCTGAGGTGGCTCAGGGATCTCGTTATCCCGTGACAATTGGATCTCATCACCCAAATCTCCCCTCCAAATTGTTTCATTCATTTTACTCCTTGCTGTGGAGAAGACCCAGACGCCAAAAGGGCTTCTGCTTCTTGACCTCCACATCCTGCAGCTCAAAGTCTCTTTTGTGGTTGAAGCCTTGGTGGCTCTGAGCCAGAATGAGGTTGAAGGGTCAGGGCCAGGCTCTGGGGTGACAGGAAGAACATCCCCCCTATGGTGAAACAGTCCCCATCATTCCCAGACTGTCCCAAGAGCCTGCTCCATGCCCTCTGCAGCCCCTGCATGGCTCTTAGACCCAAAATTCCCTGCCCCCAGTCCATTCTTCCGGTGCTTCCTCATTTCACTGCTCCCACATCCAGACACATTCCACCTGCCAAGCCCGGAGCTGGGAGCAGCATCCAGGCCACCAGCCCATGGTCCCTGTGAGAGGCCGTGCCAGCAATGCTGGAAGGAGGCACCTCCCTGTCCCGAGTGCCCGGAGGTGCCCAGCCCATTCCCCAGGTGTCAGACAGCCTCTCTCCAGGTCACCCCAGCACATCCCTGGCCCTGGCAGCGGGCAGGGCCCAGTCCCGTGGCAGCAGGGCCGGCTCCTGTCCCGTGGCAGGCCAGCGGTGATGCTGCTGGTGGCCATGGACTCGTTTGCCTGCTCAGCTCTCTCAGCCCGTGGCTGCCAGGCTCCCAGGCATGTGGGCTGAGGTCCCTCCTGGGGGCCCTTGCACCGTGCCAAGGGAGCTTTTCTTATCTTCACAGGAATGAAAACCTTTCCGAAATCAAAGTGCTTGGGTGGCTTTGAAGAGTTTCCTCTGGAGATGAAACACGGCTGCTTGCGAGCGCCAGCAGTCGCTGCTGATCAGCTCCTGGGGACACCGGGTTGCTGGGGAGCGTGGGGCAGCGGCCTGGGGCTGCCCTGGCCCGGCCACTTTGGCCACAGGAGCTGCCCCCAGGCTGGGAGCTGCCCCTCGTGCCGAGCCCACAGCAGCGAGCTGTCCTGGCTCATTGCCACCCGGCTCCACGCTGGGAACTGTGTGCTCTGAAAGGCAACCAACAAAGGATGGGAGAGAGGATTATGTGGAGATGCTCAAAGCACACCCTGCACTGCGAGGGGCTGCTCAAATTCTCCAGGACCCACAGGGCCTCTTTGCAAGGGAAAAAGGAATCCAAGGGCCAGTGCAGCAAACGAGCCTGGAGAAAAACTGCCCCTCTGGAGGAACCCACCCAGGCCAGCCCGATCTGAGGCGCTGGATAAGTGGATGTGGAGGGAACAACCTTGCAGTGGCCTGGGGACGGGCAGATGTGGGCATGTGATGTGGCACTCAGCAGCACAGGCTGTAGCTGCCAGCCTGCCCTGGGGAGCAGAGAACGTCTGGCAGGCCGGTGTGCATGGAGATTATTTGTTGTTTGATATTTTCCCTTCAATGCTTTTGTCCTAAAATAAATACACAAAAGTTCAGGGCCCTGAAGGTTGTGTCTGTTAGGGATGGTGGAATCGGGGATTGCTTTGGAGTGATCCATGCTATTTGTTTACCAGGATGGGTAAAGTCTGCTCTCCCCATTTGCTCCCAGTTCCTCAGGATCCTTCCCCAAAGCTGCCTCACCCCCTCTCTGCTCAGCCCTGCCACCCTTCCCTACTTCCACGGCTCTGGGCAGGGCACGCTGGCCTGTGTGGCACCCAGCAACGCTGCTGGGGCCAGGTGGACTTCGTCCCTCTCAGGAGGGAAGGTCCACACTGGGTGCCTGTCGGAACTCAAAATGTCCCTCAGACATTTTTGGAGGTTCCAGGCCCAGGTCAGAAGCGTTTGAGACCCTGGCAGGCAGCTGGAAACAGCTGTGATTTTGGGTTTGAGCCATGGAATGATTTCCCAGCCTTGCAGGAAGAACAAGAAGTCACAAAAGTTTAGATATTAGAGTAGAAGTAGTTACAAAGTAGAGGGAAGAATTTTTGAGTGCTGTACAGGTTTTGGTTTTGTACATGGGGGTCAGAGGGTTTAAGATGGATTTGGGATTTGGGCCTGTCCTGTCCTCCCTCTTTGTCCTTCCTCACCTCCATGTTCTTGGTGATGTTGGCACTCACAGATTGGTTTAGAGTAGAAAAACACCATTTAGTATAGGTAATAGGCATTGGGGAAAACTGTAACCATGTAACATGTAATGTACCATATAAAAGATAGAAAAACACCATTTAATATAGGTAATAGGCATTGGGGAAAACTATAAACATGTAATATGTAATGTACCATATAAAAGACAGCAGCAGCCCTGGCAGGGAGAGAAGAAGCAGTCGGGGTCAGAGAGGATGTCAGGGTGTGTGTGTGCCTCTGCCTGAGCTCTGAGCAAACCACAGCAGCCTGAGAAGAAAATCTTTTAGATAACTTGCAATAAACTGCCTTGAGACCAACAACAGAGACTGCTGAGCCTTTCTTGGGAAGCACGGGTTGGAGGAGAGACTTTTCCAGCACACGGAACCACCCCTGACCTAGGGTGGGCTCCGGCAGGCGCCAGCCTGGGGTGGTGATGCTCAGGCACAGGGGAAGCAGAACATGCTGTGAGCTCTGTGCCATCACCCTGGCACCCGGGCACAGCTGGGATGATGTCCCATCCCGAGTATTCCAGCACTGCATCCCAGGGTCAGCACTGCCACAGTGCCCCAACCCCAAGAGAAAAGATCCCCAGCAGGATCCCCGCTGCAGCCATCCCTCTGAGGCTCCTTCTCTCCCTCGGGATGGGCTGTAGTTGATCTTGACTGGCCTTGCCTGCAGATCCCAGCTTGTCTGCCACTTGTTTAGCCCTGCACTCCCCTTCCATCCTCACCCAGGGCCTCTGGATTTTGCCCTGTAAAGTGTTGGTTCCAGGATACTGCAGAGCAAACACGGAGTGGAGATAAAAGGGCAGCATCACTCCCTGGAGCAAACACAACCCCAGCCCTGCAGAGGTCACTCAGGCCCATGGCTGCTGCCACCCTTCCCACTCCAGCCCCTGCTGGCCCCGTGCTCCTGCCACATGCCAGCTCCAAGGGACAGTGACCTCCCCCCTCCCCGAGCCTGCCCCAGTGCATTCCCATCCCGGCCCGTGCTGCTCTGTCCTCCCCCATGCCAGTGCCAGGGCTGCCTGTTCCTGCCCTCCATGCCCACAGGGATCTGTTCCTGCCCTGCTGGTGCTCGTGGCACCTTGGCTCCCTGTCCCCTTTGTCCCCTCTGCAGTCCCCATGCCCTAACCCTGCCCTCAGTCTGTTCCTGCCAAATCCACGCTCACCCTGAGCTCTCCCTGCTGTGACCACAGTCCCCAACCTGCTGTTGTCACCCAGGACCCTCCCATGGTCCCCATCTGTCCCTCAACCCTCCAGAGCTCTGCTGGCTGTGTGTCCCTCCTCGCCAGGGATGGGGGATGAGCCTCTCCCTTTCTCCATGCCCAGAGCTGCTCCTCTCTCCTCTCCTGCCCAGCCCAGGCTCCACGGGCAAGTCCCAGCCTGAGCAGAGGTTTCCGTGTGTCCCATCCCTGTGCCAGTCATGGGCAGGGCAGGGCAGGGCAGCTCTGCTCTGCTCTCCCCGAGTCTCCTCCTGCTCCCCTGGGATCCTGTGGAGGGAGGTCAGGGCTCCCTGACATGACAGCTCCTGTGGGAGGATGTGGAAGCCTCCCTTCCGCGGTGCCTGCTCGCTTGTCTCCAGGGCTGGACCATCTCCCAGCGGCAGCTGGAGGTGGGATTCCAGGCAGGAGACCGTTGGACCCTAACAAAAGCAGGAAATGGGTGTAATTCTCCTTCGGAGGAGGAATGAATAGCAGATCCCCGGAGGAGGCGAGGCCAGCTCAGCGAGCGGCAGGGCAGGACGTGAGAAACTCGCCTCATTCCTCACAGGGCTGCACTTCCTGAGAGCTTCCCCCTTCCTGCTGCTCTCCAGCCTCCCCCCAGCTCTGCCGGACCCTCAGCAGCTCCAGCAGCGGGACAGGAACCACCAGGGTCCCGGCCAGGGTGCCTGTTCCCAAACCTGCTCCTGCCAGGTCATGGGGAGCCTGGCATGGGGACAGCTGAGGAGGCCAGGGGACATGAATGATGTGATTTAGTGGGTGACATCCCCATTTTGGATTTAGATGGCTTTGAAGGCCACTTCCAACCCAAACCATGCTCTGATTCCACGACTCTGTGATCCCACACCTCGTGTACAGCCCCACTCACTCCTTCCTTATACCCAGGAGCAGGAATTTGAGTGTTTTGGGAGTAAAGAGAGTGCCAGAGGCAGGGGATGGGAGGAGGGCCACCACAGCCCAGAGCACTGGCATGGGCACGGTGCTGGGAACAGCAGGAGCTGCCCCTTGGGGGTGGCTCCCAACCTGGGGAAGCTGTTGGAGCATCCCAGGGGTTTCCAGCAGCCTGGGGGTGCCAGGGAAGCTCCTCTCCAGTCTGAATCCCAGGATCAGCTCAGGCACTGAGCACCAAAGCTCCATCGGCCCCCGGGGTTTCATTTTGGGGCTCTGCTGCTTCTTCTTGAGGAGATCTCCGGTGCTGCAGAGGATGGGTGGGGACAGGAGAGATCTTCCTGAACCCTGGAGCAGGGGATTGATTAATCAGTGCTTGAATAATTGCAGGGCACTGCAGACATTCTGTTCCCTGTGGAGGGAAGGGATGAGGTGGAGGATCGGGCCAGGGAGGTCACTCACCCCAGCCCATCCTCGCCTGGGCCTCAGAGCTGCTCCCAGGATTAAATGGCTTCTTTTTAAAAGTGAGATCTAATCTGGTGACAAAAGCTGCAGCAGTGCTGTGAGCCATCATCTCCCCCAGAAAAGCTCCTCCAGCCTTCAAATGCTCTCACCCTTAGATGCTGGATTTCAATCCAAGGCTGAATCTGCCTCTCTTCAGCTCCAGCCCTGCTCTTGTTGCTCCTTGCTGTGGGATTTAAGGGTTCCCTGCTCTGTTTTCCCTGTGGGAGGACACAGGCCAGGTGCTCAGATCACCTGATAACAGAGCTTTAGCAGCATCACAGCCCTAGGCCTGGCTTTTCCAGCCTGTGGTGGGGTCTGTGGTGCTCCTTCCAGCTCTCTGGTGTTCCCCTGACATCCCCAGTGTGGGTGCCAGACAAAGAGCTCCAGCAGGGCGCTATTCATTGATTTGCAGCCCCCACACACCAGTACACAATGGTCCCTAATTACTCTTTCACAGACAAGTCTGCATTGCTGGACGAGGCAGATATTCCTGGGAGGGCTTAAATTTAAAGCTGGCTTGGTTGCTGGTTAAAAGCCAGAATTCCTCTCCCCAGCTTGCATGGGCATGTCCAGAGTCACTGCTTTCCAAGATCCAGCCTGAGGGCTTCAAATCTCAACTTCAGTCCCAGATATATTCCGGATATCTGCAGTCAAACACCCCCTGACCATTTAACCAGCTGAAAACATCCTCTTCCCTTTCTGTCTCATCACTCTGGGTGTCATTTTCCAGCTTTTCCAGCAAAGATTTCATCTCTTCATCTCCATCATTGATAAAAATGTTTCATAGCAGCGGACGAAGCGCGGGGCCCCGGGGGGGAAGGTGGGAATAATGCTCCTTTCTGCTCTCTCCCCATTAGCAGCCCCCTCGGAGATCTGCCAGGGAAGCAGTTTGAATCCATCTCATCTGTGCCCTGTTAATTCCTTCTAATGCAAGTTTTAATCAAAATGTCAGGTGGAAGGAAGTCAAATGCCTCGGAGAGCTCCGAGTGCGCTCTATCAACACAAGTGCCTCTCTGCCCCAGCCCGGTGATCCTGTCACACGCAGACAGGGCTCTGGGTGACAGCCCTGCTGGCCCTGCCACCAACGCTGGCTGCAGCTCCCGAGCCTGCGGATATCACATCACCAGGTGGGTCTTGTCCCAGGGATCCACGTGTGGCTGGAAACCCATGGGACGCCAACACCCCCCCTGAGCGATGCCCTCACTAGCTTCTCCAAGCCTACACCCGCCTTTCCTCCTCATTATCCAGGGAATGCCGCTCCCTGAGGAAGGGGAGGAGCTTTCTGTAATGCTCGGCCCCAGCGTCCATCCCTGGAGGAGCTTCCAGTGTGGCAGTGGTGGAGCTCATGTGGCCCTGAGGGACAGGGGACAGTGATCCCTGAGGAAAGGTCCCTGAGGATGGGGAAGAGTTTTCAGGGCTGGATGAGGAGACTGGAGATGCTCAGCCCCGAGGAGATGCTCAGTCCATCCCAGGAGGAGCTTCCAGCATGACAATGGTGGAGACTATGTGGAACTGAGGGACAGGGGACAGCGATCCCTGAGGAAAGGCCCCTGAGGAAGGGGATGAGCTTTTAAGTCTGGATGAGGAGACTGGAGATGCTCAGCCCACAGTGTCCATCCCAGGGGGACCTTCCAGTGTGGCGATGGTGGAGCTCACGTGGCCTTGAGGGACAAGGGACAGTGGTCCTGAGGATGGGGAAGAGCTTTCAGGGCTGGATGAGGAGATTGGAGATGCTCAGCCCCAATGTCCATCCAGGAGGAGCTCCCAGCCCTGTGCCCTGGGATGTGGGGTGGGCCGAGCGCTGTGGGAGGACCAGGGCTCAGGGGCTTCCCCAGCTTGCAGGATCTTTCATCCTCCGTCACCATAAAGCCAGGCCAGATCTGCATTTGCAGCAGCCCACAGAAGCTGCCTCTGTTGTCTTATTTTTGTTATTTTTGAGAGGATATTTTAGCGCTGAGCACATTCCCTCCTGTTGCCATGGCAGCCGTGACAGGGGTTATATACCGTGAGAAAAATACCAAAATTAATGAGTGAGTGAAAGAGCAGCCAAGAGAAAAACAAGGTTAAAAAAAGAGTTAAAACAGTAATAAAAACAATCTCCCAATAATTTGGCAGCGAGCATCCCACAGGCAAGGCGGGCGGCGAACACGGGAGCCCTGCGGCTCCTCGGTGGAGCCCAGCTGGGGCTGCTGCCCGCGGCCCGTGGCCGGAGCATCGCGGCGCTCCGAGGGCTGCGCTGCTCCCACCTCATCCCACCGCCGCTCCGGATGGGGCTGCGCCCACCCCGCTCCTTCCCCCGCAAACCTGCAGCCCTCGGTGACGCAGGAGGCGAGCGGAGGAGAAGTTCTTTAATGTGCTCATTTCCTCGCTTTTGGGTTTTGAGGATCTTTTTGTTTTTAATTGTAGAAACAAGCGGATTGTCAGAACATCTGTGTTATTAGCATTTGCTGCCCAAATCCGAGCTGCTGCTTCTCCCGCGGAGCCCAGAGCTGATGAGAGAGAGAACAGAGGAGCCTTTGAACTCCTTGCAGCAGACGGCAGCCAGGTTGCTGCGTGTGTGTGTTGGGGGGGGGTATTTATTCTCTTGTAAGGTTCATTTGCTCTCCGTGTTTCCCTTTCTTCTCGCTTTCCCAGAGATTTAGCTGGATGCTCTTCCCTCGCAGGCTTTGTTCTTCTGACAAGGCCCCACTGGCACCTCGAAGCTGCTGCCTCTGTGTGATGCCAGGGCAGCCCAGCACGGATACCTGGAGCAGCCCAGCACGGGGACCCGGAGCTCGGGGCAAGCCGGAGCCTCCAGCAGCAGCCCCGGGGGCGGTGGCACTGCCAGCCCTGGAGGGGCTCAGGGAAAAACTCTGCAGACAGAGCTGCAGCCTGAGGGCTTCTTGTTGCTCAGACTGGCTCAGCTTTCTGGGAATGGTGAAGACAAGGTGAGGATGGGTGACTCATCTGGAGCTGGTACATGTACAGGATGGATTCTTCCCTGTTAGGGGGGTGAGACACAGGTTGCCCAGAGGAGCTGTGGATGCGCCATCCCTGGAAGTGTTTAGGGCAAGACTGGAGGGGGCTTGGAGCACCATGGGACGGTGCAAGGTGTCCCTGCCAGACAAGGGTGGAATGAGATGTTCTTTGAGCTCTTTTCCAACCCACACCATTCTGGGATTCTACAATAATGCCCAGTAGAAGGAAGTACAGGGAATAGTGAGCTTCCTGTTTGTCAGAGGGCAAGGAGCACTGTGGGAGAGGCTTTCAAAGGCAGTGGGGTGGAGGAGGAAGGCAGAGATGGATGAGGCAGCCCTGGGATGCCAGATCAGCAGGGGCCTGGGCATGGTGTCCCCCCAGCTCCCTAGGCCACAAGTGCTGCTGGCACTGCTCTGCCAGGCTGCTCCCCTGGGCTGCACAGAGGTGGTTTCTGATGCCAGGACACTTTCCCCCTGCATTCCTAGAGCCTGGACCTGTCCCTCACAAACATGTCTGAGCACAGACCGAGGTGACAGTCACGGGTGTCCCAGAAATCAGCTGCATCCAGTGATCCAGGTACGTGCCCAGCTCCCCGGCACTCCCTGTGCTGCTGCCCATCGACTCCTTGGCTGCCCCGTGACTCTTGTGAAATGCAAACCTTTGGTCCCCAGCAATCTCTAAAGTTTGCTGTCCCTGCTCCACGGGCAGCCTTGGATCCACAGGGTCACTCTCGGTTTCTCCTTTTGCTCCAGCTCTCCGTCCCTCCAAGGAGGGCTGCCAGTTACTGATCCATCAAATCTCCCCCTGTCTCTGCAGAATTTCACTCCCTCTCCCTGCCCAGCTCACGCTGGATCAGCAAGGCACAGCCTGACAAACCCCACAGCTCCTCTCCCTGCCCCAAAGGTGGGCTGTGACCTTCCCTGGCTTCTCAATTCACATCTTCTGCTAAATTGGCTTCATGTGAATTGACACTCGGAAAAAAAAGCCCTGCACACAGACGCGGAGGAGCCGACATCTCTGGAGGAGCAGAAAGTCTGGGAGGAGAGCTGGGCTTTCCATCCTGAGGGATGACTCGCCGGCCCCCTTTTCCTGCCTGGCGGGACGCAGCCCTGCCACAGCCTGAACCCGCTTGTTGCCGGGGAAATGCGGGGAGATCTGAGAGAAAAGCCCGGCAATTTTGGGGGGAAAACGGGGTGATTTAGGGGGTGAGATCGAGCCGGGCTGCTCCGAGCGGGCAGGCGCAGCCTCTAGATGGTGCAGTCATGCAGCCGAGCTGAGCATGTGTGCAGCGAAGGGCGCTGCGCAACAGGTTGGCGTAGCTCAGCGGGGAGACGCGCTCCCATCCTCGCTGCGGCGGAGCGGGAAGGACTTTCCAGCATCCTGGCGAGAAATCCGCGCCGCAGCCGGCCCGGAAGGCGGGTGAGGGGCAGCGCCAGGGGCTGCGCGACCCTCGGAGGGGGCTGAGGGTTCCGGCGGGGCCGGGCTGCAGCTCCAGCCGCTGGCAGGGAGCGCGGCCGCTCCTTGCAGGAGCGCGGAGGCGGCGGAGGCAGCAAGGGAAGGAAGGGGCAGCCCTGAACACGCTGTCCCCAGGCCCCCGGCGACTTCGCTTGGCCAGCCGAGGTGGCGGGGTGAGGAGCCAGCTGAGGGAGAACAGCTCGTGAAAGCATCGCAAGGGCGCTGCGAGCTCGCGGCTGCTTTTGGGAGTCCAGGCGCTCCGTGGCCGCTGCGCCCCGACACCCCGCGCTGAATAAAGCCGTGATTCACCGAGCTGGGACGGCAGGGCACAGCGGCCACTCCGGCCCCGCCACCGCAGCCGGCAGGGCAGCTCTGCGGGCTCGCAGCCCTGCCGGCCGGGGTCGGGGAGGGGTGGGCACAGCGCCCGCGGAGCTCGGTCCCACGGAGGGACCCTCCCGGCTGCGCGGCCCGGGCCTGGCCCTGCGCAGCGCGGTTGTGGGGCTGTGAAGCGCCGGCTGGAAGAATAAATGAGCGAGTTAATGATTAAGAGTACCGAGAGGGGAGTGAGATGGGAGACCCGAGCCGCACGTGTGCGGGCGCGGAGCGGAGGGGTCCCCGGGGTGAGGGGGCCCGGGGGGGCGCGGGGACCCCCGCTTTCCACGGGCACGGCGCTGGGCGCGGTGCCGGCAGCCCGGAGCCGGCGGCTCTGCCCGGCAGCCGCTGCCCGCTCGTCCCGGCAGCCCGGCCGGGCTCGGGATCTGATAAGGAGCCGGAGCTCCACCTCCCCGTGGTGGTGGCGGCGAGAGGCGGAGGCAGCGGCGGGCGGGGGGGGGAAGGGGCCGTGCCTGCGCTGCGCTTCCCCTGCACATCCTCACACACACCGAGGGACGGAGGCGGGCACGGACCGAGCTGCCCACCGGGGCTGCCTCCAGCCTGAGCCGCCGCTCCGCCGGAGGAGCCGCAGCCCCGGCCCGGGGAGGGGGGCGGTTCCCGCGGGACATTTATATTTTTTTGCCCCCCCTCCCCCTTTTTTTTCCCTATTTTTTCTTTTTTTTTTTTTAATTATTTTGTCTTTTTTTTTTTTTTTTTTTTTTCCCCAGTATTTTTTTCCATTTGTTTTTCATCCGTGGATAACGCTCGAGAGGAGCCGGGGGGGTGGGGGGAGCGCGGTCCCGCCGGGAAGGAGGCGATGGAGACGCCGCGGGACCAGCGCGCAGGGGCTCGGCGCGGAGCGCAGCGCCGGCACCATCCAAGTAAGAGCTGCGGCGGGGCCGGGACCCCTTCCCGCAGCCAGACGGAGCCGCGGGGGGGGTGCGGGATGCCCCGCGCCGGAGCTCGGCGCCGTGCGGGAGCGCGGGGCCGAGCGGCGGCGGGAGCGGCGCTGGCGAGCATCCCGCTCCCGAGCATCCCGCATCCCTCCGCTCCGCTCCGCGCCGGGCTGTGCGGGGCTCCGCGGCCAGCGGGGCGGCTCCCGCTCGTCCCCGGTCCCGCCCGGCGCTGCCACTTGTTGTGCGGCGCGGCGCGGAGCGCGGCCAGCCCCGCACGGCGCGGCGCAGGGCGGGCGGTGGTTGCGGGAGGGCGGCTGTGGCGGGGGCTGCGCGCGTGTTTCGGGGTGTTTATTTTTCCGCCTGGGGGTGGGTGGCCCTGGGTGTGATTCCCTCGTCCAGCCCTGGGTGTGTGCGCCCGCGGTGTGCGCGGCTGCGTGGAAGCCGCAGAAGTTGCGGGTGAGCCGGGAGCCGGCTGGGAGCGGGGCTGTGCGTGAGCCGGAGCGGCGGGGCGCACGCCGGGGGCCGTGGCGGGGTGCCCGCGTGGGGTGCGTGTGACACCGGGGTGCGGGGACGCGAGTGGGGTGCGCGTGTCTGTGTGCGGAGCTGTGTGTGTGACGGGGTGTGCGTGCGAGCTCCGAGTGTGTCAGCGGGTTCTGAGTGTGTCCGTGGGCTCCGAGTGTGTCAGCCGGCTCCGAGTGTGTCAGCCGGCCCCGAGTGTTCCGCGGGCTCCGAGTGTGTCAGCGGGTTCTGAGTGTGTCAGCCGGCCCCGAGTGTGTCAGCCGGCTCCGAGTGTGTCAGCCGGCCCCGAGTGTGTCAGCCTGCCCCGAGTGTGTCAGCCGGCTCCGAGTGTGTCCGCGGGCTGTGCGTGCCTCGCCGCGGACGATCCCTGTTTCCCGGTACGCGAGGCTGAGCGCGAAGCCGGTGCCGGCAGAGCGGCTCCCGTGGTTTTGTCACGGGTGTCTGCGTGCGTGTATCCGTGTGTGTGTGCGTGTGTCTGTGCGTGTGCGTGGGGCTGGCGGAGCCGCCTGTGGGAGCGGGGGCTCCGCTCCGCTCCGCGCCCGCAGCGGAGCCGGCGGCAGCCGGAGCCTCAGCCCGGGCAGCGCCGCGGGGACCGGGGAGCCTCGGCCGCGGCGGAGCCCGGCCTCCATCCTCCCTCCCAGCCGCCGCAGCCGGCAGCAGCCGCTCCCGCGGCGCCCTGCGAGGCCGGGGGGACCCTGTCCCCCTTCCCCAAGGTCCCCCCAACCCTCCCGGCTGCATCCCCGGGGCAGAGCCGCTCCCGCTGTGCCCGGCTCCCAGCGGCCCTGCCGGGGGGTCTCAAGCCCGCGACATTTATGTCTTCCCCCAGGGCCCCTCTCCAGCCGGGAGGGAGGGAACAGGAGCCCGGAGTGGCTAAGGGGGACCCACGGCTGGGAGGATGGGGGTACCACTCCAGGGAGGCTCTGACAGGTCTCTGCCTCGCAGCCTGCCAGACTTGGAAGGGATGTGGAGAAGGCAGCGAGAGAAGGGAGGGCCCTCGGCTTTGCCGGCTTGTCATCACTGCTGAGCTCCTCAGGGATGATTTAGGGGTGACGCTGTTGCCAGGCCAGTGGGGTTCCTCCTCCCGGGGTGCTCTGGCTCCCGGCGCTCGGGCCCAGCCTGCAGAAACGCCGAGCAGCCGCAGTGGCAGCCGGAGCTGGAGCAAACCCTGGGACGTGCTATGGAATACCCAGGATTCAGCCCATGCGTGCCTTGGGCGCAGGACTGACCATCAGCGGCTGTTTTCTCGGCTAACACGACCCCTGATCTCCGCGTGGAGCTGGGATGAGCTGTTTGCTGCTTGCTGGGATGTCGCTCCAGCTCCGGGTGTCGGAGCAGGGCTGGGGGGGAGCATGCAGGGGGGATTAGCACTTGTGTGCTCAGTGCAGGCTTTGGAGAGACTTGTAAGCCGTGGCTCCGAGCCACGCAATCAGCCGCTGGGAGCGAGGAGAGGCTGGACTTTGGTGCCCATTCCCGAAGCGGTGCTGCCTCCCGTGGAACGGGGCCAGCAGGCTGTGGGAATCACAGGGAGCACAGGCTTGTTCAAGCAGTTGCTTAAATTCGCGGCGCTTTATAACCTCTCTCTCATTAAGGCTTGTTTTTTTTTTTTTGGTGGGGATGGCTGAATTCTGTCGGATTTTGCATGCCACTGTCCTCCGAGAGCTTCCCAGTCATGCATTAAGCAGCGTGACTAACGCCTCTCTCATGTGGTTCAGTCTCTCTCACACACTCCCCGTAGGGAGAATTGTGTGTGCGGAGGAATAGTTGTTTTGGGAGGGGCTTTTATTTTTAAGTGCTCTGTGCTTTGCCAGCAGGTTGGAAAAAGGTGCCTGGCACCAGAGAAGAAAGTGTGGGATAGTCCTTAGATCCCATGGGAAAATAGCCTGGTGCCTTGGACTGGCCCCTGGGAAGCCTGTGTCTCCTGCACAGACGTGCTTGTGGAGGCTTCCCCCTACTCCTCCTACTCCTCCTCCTCACGCCCAGCTCTGGGCTCTCACGTCTGTGCCGTGTCATTCGCACCCCTGGGTGCTGAGCAGGATTCATGACCCTGCTGATTCCTTATCCCGCCGAGCCCAGGGCTCCTCAAGCCTTCCAGCAGTGCCCCTCAGGCTCTCGTCCCTCTCCTCCTCTCACCTCCCTGCTCTGCAGGGTGCCTTCCTTCGCCTGCAGGAATGGGGCTTGGGCTCAGATTCCAGCCCTGGTTTTGAAGCAGAAATCCTGGGCACCTTTGGGTGACACCCTTCCTCCTCCAGGCTGGCACAGGGCTCCTGGCATTTCCAGCTGCTGGGCCCCACCTCCCAGCTCCCTCAGCCATGTGAGACATCAGCACTGCCTTGAGACTTTTCCCTTTCCCGGTGATCTTTCACCTCGAACCAGGGCTTAGTCAGGACGTGGCTACGTCACCAGCAGCCGGGCCCAGCCCAGTGCAAACAGCCCAGCCGTGGGCACGGTGCCTCTCCCAGCCCGGGCATCCTCCAGGAGCCCTTTCCCAACAGCTGGAGCTGCCCATCTTCCCTGCCCTCACTCAGGGCCATCCCCAATGCCAGCGCAGGCCTCGGGGCAGGTTCACCCCATGGAGGCAGCTGGGTGAGGGGGGTCTGGTGTGAGCGCACCCGTGGGGTGGCAGACACGAGCGTGACCCAGGTGCCAGTGCCCCCGCACGGGTGACATCACACACATCACGGGTGGCAGCACCAGGGCATGCGCACACGCGGGCACACGCGTTGTGTGGGGCGCACACACGTGCAGGAGTGTGAGCTCACACCTGGGGCACGGCTTGGAACGGGCAGGGATGTGCTCCTTGCCCCGTGTGACACAGCTGCACACCCTGCTAGGGCACAGGTGTGAGGTGTGTGCCTTTCCCTACGGACACACGGCCCTGCTCCGGGCAGGTGCACACCTCTGGAACGCTCACAGTGCACGCCCAGCACAGACACACACACATGTGTGTGCACACATTGCTGATGCAGAAATCTGTTCTGTTTCTGCTTGGCTCCTGACCTCCTCCATCCTCAGCCCGGTCCAGGGATGGAAGATGTCCTGCTCTCTCCTCATCCCTTCCTCCTGGAGTCACACATCCCAGAGCTGCTGGTATGGGCAGCTCTGCATGGCCTCAGCCAGCTGGGGATGGCTCTGCTCTGCACAAAGCAAGTGGCAGGACAAGGCAGCAGAGGCAAGCTTGGCTTCAGGGCCAGGCATGGAGATGTATTTTCACTGCAGAGGCAGAACTCATTCCATCCGTGTCTCCATGTCCATGGGGAAGCAGAGGGCAGAGGGACCGGGAGCTGTTGGCTTGTGGGACGTACCAAGGAGGACAGTGCAGGGTGTTCCGCTCGCTGATGATCCATACCATGCCAGGCTAAGCAGGAACTGGGCACTTGCAGTGTGGCAATTGCCTCCATTCCACGGAGAGGGATGGCGATTGGGCACTTGCCCATGGAGCGTTTGCTTGTCCTTGGGCACAGAGTATGGAGAGAGGGAGTGATGGGAACGGCGAAAGCAGGGTGATGCTGTGGGGCCTTGGCAGAGGTTTGTGGCTGTTAATTTTAGGGCACCCAATCCCTGTTTTTTTTGGGTGCCAGTGAGCTGCGTTGAACCCCTTTATGCTCATGGCTCAGCAGAAGCCCTTGGATCCTGGAGGAGGAAAATATGTTCCCAGAATGGAATCCAGGGAATGGGAAAGCTGGTGGCCAAGCACCGCACCAGTCAGGGGCTTGGTGGCAGAGCATGTGGCTTGCAGAGGAAGGGTCAGTCTGTGGGGCTGGTGGTGTTCCTGGCACGGCCTGGGCACTGTGTGGGCACAGGGAAGAGGTGCCAATGGCAGGGGCAGCAGTGCAGGGGTGCAGCAGTTCAGGGGGGCAGCAGTGCAGGGGTGCAGCAGTGCAGGGGTGTCTCTGCAATGCAGGGGGGCAGCGCTCCCGGCACCACCGCTGCAGCAGCAGGATGGGCACTGGCAGGGGTGGGCACCCAGTGCGTGCCATGTCCCAGACTGGAGTGGGAGGGAACGGGAAGGAACAGTGTGTCTGCAGTGAGGAAGGGAACAGGAGCTGCTGGCGCAGGGTGTGGGGTTGCCTAGTGACTGTGCAGTGAGGGGGATGCTGTGCTGCCGTTGCAGTGCGCCGGGGCTGGGCACTGCCGGGGGCTGCCCGGGGGCTCCTGCACTGCAGCACAGCTTGGGCAGGGACCCGGTGTCCCTCTGGCTGCCGGGCCAGCGGGGCTGGCAGTGCTCCACAGGCAGTGCAGGAGGGATGATGCTCAGGGCCCTGCATCCCTGCAGTGCCGGGTGGGTGGTGCCTCTGTACCTGGCAGTGCGAGGCTGGCAGTGCCACTGCGCTGGCAGTGCAGCAAGGGCAGCGCTGCTCTGCTCCTGCCACAGCGGTGCCCCTACGGCCCTGCAGTGCTGGAGGGGTGGCAGCCCTGCATCTCTGCAGCACCCCATGGGCCTGCAGTGCCCTGCAGCCCTGCAGTGCTGGATGGGCGGCAGTCCTGCATTCCTGCAGTGTCCTGTGTCCCCGAAGCGGTGGCTGCTGCTGTTCCTGCAGTGCAGGCAGTGACGGATGGGAGAGAGCTGTATGCTGGCAGTGCCCCGTGTCCCTGCAGTGCTGGGTGCATGGCAGCCCTGCATCCCTGCAGCCATCCATGGCCTTCCATCCCTGCGTGGGTGGCAGCCCTGCATCCCTGCAGTGCCCTGTGTCCCTGGTGGGTGTCAGTTCTGTATCCTTTCAATGTCCCATGTCTCTGCAGTGCGGATGGGTGTCAGCCCCACATCCCTCAGTGCTGGATGGGTGTCAGCCCCACATCCCTCAGTGCTGGATGGGTGTCAGCCCCACTTCCCACAGAGCAGAACTCTCCATTTGGTGCTCCTGTTTCTGCAGTGCTGGCAGCTGTGTGCAGTGCCCGTGTGTCCTGCTGTGCGTGGCAGGCTGTGCCCCTACACTGGTGGCACACAATGCTTCTGTGTTTGGGTGGTGAGAAGCTGTCTCAGACTCTGGCCGACTCCCATCGGGTTGCTGGCAGCAGGCTGCCTGCAGTCCACCCTGTTAGTGTGCCTCGTTGGGTCTAATTACAGTTGGTGTGGTGACGAAGAGGGTGGACAGTGGCAGGAGTGGCTTCCTGCAAGTGGCAGGGCTGAGGTTTCAATGACAGGGTTACTCACTCCAGCAGGGCGTTGCAGGAACTGTGCAAGCTGGGACGGGTCCTTCAGGGCACTGGAGGCTGCCAGGAGCCCCAGCAGCCCCTTCCTTCGGGAGCCGTGCCAGGACCATGTGCGGGCCCACATGGCGCAGTGGGGTGAGCCAGGGAAGGGGGCTGGTCGCTAACCTCCGGTGTCTGTGTCTCCTCCAGCTCCCCTGCAGCGCAGGATGAACCCGCTGGCGTCCTGCCTGGGCCTCTGGCTCCTCTGCCAGCTCCCTGCCCTGGCCTCGGGGACACGTGCGGTCTACAAAGTGCAGGAGGAGCAACCCCCCAACAGCCTCATAGGGAGCCTGGCCTCTGACTATGGCTTACCGGACATGGGGCACCTCTACAAGCTGGAAGTGGGGGCCCCGTACCTCCGTGTGGATGGCAAGACTGGGGACATCTACACCACAGAGACCTCCATCGACCGGGAGAGCCTGCGGGAATGCCAGCACCTCCTGCCCGGAGAGCCCTGCTTCCTGGAGTTTGAGGTGTCCATCACTAACCTGAACGCCAACAGCAGCCCACGCCTGCTCGAGGGGCAGATCGAGGTGCTCGACATCAATGACAACACCCCCAACTTCGCCTCGCCCGTCCTCACCCTCTCCATCCCTGAAAACACCAACGTTGGGACGCTCTTCCCCATCCCCCTGGCCATGGACCGGGACTCGGGCCCCAACGGCGTTGCCTCCTACGAGCTGATGGCTGGTCCGGAGGCGCAGGAGCTCTTTGGGCTGCAGGTGGCCGAGGACCAGGATGAGAAGCAGCCTCAGCTGATCGTCATGGGGAACCTGGACCGGGAGCAATGGGACTCCTACGATCTGACCATCAAGGTGCAGGATGGGGGGAACCCCCCTCGGGCGAGCAGTGCCCTGCTCCGCATCACCATCCTGGACATGAACGACAACGCGCCCAAGTTCGAAAAGGCCCTGTACGAGGCAGAGCTCTCTGAAAACAGCCCTGTGGGGCACTCTGTCCTCCAGGTGAGTGTGGGGGTTGCTTCTCCTCACTGTTTCCCCTCCTTCCTGGCTGCAGGGACAACCCAGGAGCATTGACATGGCTGTGGTTCCTCCGGGGAGGAGGGAGGGCTTGATGAAAGAGCCCACAGTGTCGCCCAGGGCCAGCGGCCAGGCAGGTCCCTGGGATATCACATCTGCCCAAGCGAGGTTGGAGAAGATGCGCAGGAAGGCACAGCTGGAGTGGGGCCGCAGGACACAGCTGAGGGGCAGCAGCAGAGCTGCAGGGAGCAGGGTTCTGGGTTCCTGGGAGGGCTGGGACCTGAGGGCCACCGGGAGCCTGGCTTGGGGCCAGCGCGGTCTCAGTGCTGCCTGCAGACAAGACATAGACCCTTTCATGAGTTGCATTCCCTTGGCTGCTCCATGGAAACTCGGGAGGTGGGGACAAGGAGCATCCCTGCTGCCCGTGCGCGGGGCTGGCCATGGCTCCGGAGGTGCCCTGCTGTCTGCAGGGAGCCGGGGCTCTGCCTGTCTCGGGCAGCGCTGCAAACTGGCCTGGGGAGCCCAGGGGGCTGGATCTTGGTGGATTTGGCTTGGAGGGGGCATTGAGATGATAGTAGTCGACATCTGTTTATCTGCAGCTGCCATCTTAATAAGCGGAGCGCGGCCAGCTCTCATCTGCCTGCTAATTCTGATGTGAATTTTTTAAGAATTCATTTTTCACTGTTAAGAGAATGGGAGTTGGAAGAAGATAAGGGAGCTGCATGGCCGGGAGGAGAATGGGCTGAGATGCCGCTGCTGCCATTGCTCAGCTTTTATCTTTCAGGGGGAAAATGACTTCCGCCTGTTTTGTGAGTGGAGGTAAAAGGTGGAATTTACATTTAACAACTTTCGTTCTCCATCCAAATCTGCTGAGCAAGATAACGGTGGAGCAGCAAATGGTGCAGAGAAGAGGTTGCTCAGAGAGCCGATTAGGGAGGCAAATGTTAGACAAACCTCATCTTCTTTAGAGAGCAAATAGTAGGCGTAGAGGCAGGTTTATGGGGATGCAGGGCTCCTGGAGGGTGGGCAGGGATGGACGGTGATGTGCAGGGCTCAGACAGCCCCAATCCCGGCGTGGCTGCATCCCTGGATGCCACGATGGAGCTGCTGCAGCTCTGCACATCGTTGCCTCCCTCCTCACCCTACCTGAGCCAGGCAGCTGCTCCAGCCCCTCCTCGGGGGCACAGCTGGAGCTGTCCCTCCCTGCTGCTGGCTGGATCTCAGTGGCACAGTTCCATGGTTCTGGAGGATTCCCTGCGTGCCGGAGCTGGCTGGGAGGGAGCACAGCCAACCAGCCCAGCCGGTTTCTCCGGAAGATCGAGGCAGAGCCTCCGTGCCCGAGGGCGGCTCCCAGCTGCTCTGCCGGTCCCAGGCTCTTTGCCCCACAGTCCTTGGCCCCAGAAGAGGAAATCCTGGTTTTTCCCTCAGCTGTCCTCAGAGAAGGCCGTGGCGGTTTGCGGAGGGGCTCACCCCGCCGTGCCCCTGTCCTGCTCACCGATTGTCCCTCTGTCCCCCAGGTGAAAGCCAACGATTCGGACCAGGGCGCCAACGCCGAGATCGACTACTCCTTCCACCAGGCCTCGGACATGGTGCGGCGGCTGCTGCGCCTGGACCGCGCCACGGGGCTCATCACCGTGCAGGGCCCCATCGACCGCGAGGACATCGGCACCCTCAAGTTCTCCGTCATGGCCAAGGACAAGGGCGCCAACCCCAAGAGCGCCCGCGCGCAGGTGGTGGTCACCATCAAGGACATGAACGATAACGCGCCCTCCATAGAGATCCGGGGCATAGGGTTGGTCACCCACCAGGATGGCATGGCCAACATCTCGGAGGACGTGCCAGTAGAGACAGCAGTGGCTCTGGTGCAGGTGTCCGACCGAGATGAGGGTGAAAATGCTGTGGTGACCTGCGTGGTGGCTGGTGACGTCCCATTCCAGCTGCGCCAGGCCAGTGAGACAGGGAGTGACAGCAAGAAGAAGTACTTCCTGCAGACCACCACGCCGCTGGACTACGAGTCAGTGAAGGAGTACACGATTGAGATTGTGGCCGTGGACTCGGGGAACCCGCCCCTCTCCAGCACCAACTCCTTGAAGGTGCAGGTGATGGATGTCAATGACAACGCCCCTGTCTTCAGCCAGAGCTTCACTGAGGTGGCTTTCCCCGAGAACAACGAGCCTGACGAGCTGGTCATGGAGGTGAGTGCCACTGACGCTGACAGCGGCTCCAACGCCAAGCTGGTTTATTCCCTGGTGACAGACCCCTCCTCCAAGGGCTCCTTCACCATTGACCCTGACTCCGGGGAAATCCGGGTGAAGGCGGTGCTGGACCGAGAGCAACGGGAACGCTATGAATTCTTGGTGGTGGCGGAAGATAAGGGCAGCCCCAGCAAGCAGGGCACAGCGTCTGTGGCCATCAACGTCATGGACAGGAATGACAACGACCCCAAGTTCATGCTGAGCGGCTACAACTTCTCAGTGATGGAGAACATGCCGCCCCTCAGCCCTGTGGGCATGGTGACAGTCATCGATGCTGACAAAGGAGAGAATGCCCGGATCCAGCTGTCAGTGGAGCAAGACAACGGGGATTTTGTCATCCAAAATGGCACTGGCACCATTCTCTCCAGCATCTCTTTCGACCGGGAGCAGCAGAGCACCTACACCTTCCGACTCAAGGCGGTGGACGGTGGGGATCCCCCCAGGTCTGCCTATGTGGGGGTGACCATCAACGTCTTGGATGAGAACGACAATGCCCCCTTCATCACTTCCCCTTCCAACGCCACCTACAAGCACATCCTGCCCCACACCAGCCCCGGCCAGCAGGTGAGCAAGGTCAAGGCGGAGGACATCGACTCGGGCATCAACGCCGAGCTGATCTACAGCATCACAGGAGGAAACCCCTTCGAGCTCTTCCAGATCTCCCCGCAGAGCGGAGATATCACTCTGGAGAAGGAGATCCTGCGCAAGCACCACGGCCTGCACCGCCTGGTCGTGCGCGTCAATGACAAGGGCAAGCCCTCGCGGCACGGCACGGCTCTGGTGCACTTCTACGTCAATGAGACGCTGGCCAACCGCACGCTGCTGGACACGCTGGTGGGGCACAGCCTGGACACCCCGCTGGACATCGACATCGCCGGTGACCCCGAGTACGAGCGCAGCAAGCAGCGGAGCAACATCCTCTTCGGAGTCATCGCCGGCATTGTGGCTGTCACCCTGGTCATCGTGCTGGTGGTCCTGGTGCGCTACTGCCGGCAGCGCGAGGCCAAGAGCGGCTACCAGGCGGGCAAGAAGGAGACCAAGGACCTGTATGCACCCAAGCAGGCCAGCAAGAGTGGGAAGAGTAAAAACAAGGTGAAGAAGAGCAAGTCTCCCAAGCCACCCAAGCCCACAGAGGATGAGGAGGAGACGGGGCTGCAGAAATCGCTCAAGTTCAACCTCATGAACGACTCGGTCAGCGACAGCCCCCGGATCCACCTGCCCCTGAACTACCCTCCTGGCAGCCCGGACCTGGGCCGCCACTACCGCTCCAACTCGCCGCTGCCCTCCATCCAGCTGCAGCCTCAGTCACCCTCTGCCTCCAAGAAGCACCAAGTGGTGCAGGACCTGCCGGCCACCAACACCTTTGTTGGCACCGGGGACAACAACTCGACGGGCTCCGAGCAGTACTCGGACTACAGCTACCGCACCAACCCCCAGAAATACACCAACAAGCAGGTAGGAGAGCTCATCCTGAGGCCGGCAGCGGCGCCCCCGCTGCACCGGGGAGCCATCTGGACAGAGGTGTGGGAGTGAGCGTGGACTGGCCCCCAGCCCTGCATGCGTGGCCCAGGGGGCTGGTGTTGGACTACCCTGGAGCCGAGCCACAGAGCCTGGGCGTGGTGCAGGGAGGGGATGGGGACGGTGTGAGGGAGGCCAAAAACTGTCTGAGCCCTTGTCAGAGCGCCCGGGGCTGGGTCCTGGCGGCGCTGCCCGGGTGACGGTGATGCAAAGGGCGCTGCATGTGTGTGGCTCTGCATGTGGGGCTCCGGGCAGGGAATGCCACCCGCCTGCGTCCGCTTTGGGGACCACTCTAAGAGCACCAAGGAGGGCGATGCCCACCCTCCCATCCCTCCCTCCGCTTGGGCTGGCTCATGGGGAGGAGGGACTGGTCCTGCTCCTGCCACAGCCGGGTTCCAGCCCTGCCCTGCTCCAGGGAGCAGTTGGGAAGGCTCTGGCCTCACTGTTGCCAGCCCGGCTCTGCTGGTGCGGCTGAGCCTGCCACCATCCCTGCACAGGGCGCCTCAAAGGGAGCTCTGCGCCCGCTGTGGCTGCCCGGGCAGGTGGGGCTGGGTGGAGGAGCAAAGCTCTGCCTTTTTCCCAGGCTCAGGCTCCGGCTTCCCCCAGGCTCGGGCCCTCTGCCACAGCCGGCACGGTGAATTCCGGGCTTAGCACGAGCACTGGGCCTGGAGCTGTGGCTCTGCGGGAGAGGATCTGCAGATCCTGGTGGCACGGGAATGGCCCGTCCGTGTGGCAGGGCTGGGGCTGTGCTGGGGGCCAGGGGAGAGGGGCACGGAGGTCTCTGCTGCGGTCGGGTCACTGCTCTGGGTGTTGCCGGGGGGTTCTCTGCGTGCGGGGCAGGGCGGAGGCAGGTCTTGGCTGCTCGCTGGTGTGCACTGGAGCTTGGAGCTGAGCCACAAGGTCGTGGGCTGAGTGTGGAGCTTGCAGGACCTTCTTTCTCAGGCTGTCTGGCCACTTAGGAGCTTGCACCATGTTTCTGCTTTGGCACTTCTGTCCTTAACCAGTCAGGGAGGGAGAGGGGGAGCGAGTGCCTGTGGCTTTGTCTTCTTCCTGGGGCCCCATGGGTGAGGACCACCCACTCTCCCCCGTGCTGTACCCCCTGTGCCCCATGACACCCCTGCCCTCTTCTTTGTACCCCCATGAGCGGCAGGCTGGGCTCCTGCCGTGGGGCTGAGCTCAGCTGCCCTGTTGGATTTGACTTCAATAAAGTTTTCTATTTTTGACCGATTGTGCCTTATTTTCCCTGCTGCCCCTGAAAAGGCTCTCCCAGCAATTTCCCAGGCATATTTTCCATGTCCTTGGCCACTGGAGCACTCAGGCCCTGTGGAGGCCAGAAGTGATGCTCACATGGGCCGGCCATCTCCACAAACCCTCCACCACAGCCAGCGTGGTCAGTCCAAAGGCTCCATGGTGCTGACCCTTCATCCCCAGGTTGACATGTCCCATGTCCAGTCACGCCCTGGCCCTCTGCAGATGTCCCTCCAGGACAGGGTTCCCAACACTTGCACACACACACACACATGCACACACGCACACACGTGTGTGTGTGTGTGGATGCAGTCTGAGCCACAGCCCAGCCCACCCAGCTTTCATTTCATTTCATTTCACACCAACATCCTCCCTCAAAGCTTCTCCTGGTTGATCTCCACATCCTCCTGAGCCACACCCACGTCCCGCAGCCAGAGCGTGGTGGAGCAGATCCCTGTGCCTGGCTAGCCTGACCCAAATCCCGCCGGCGCGGGCTGGCAGCCGCCGGCTCCCACCCGCCGCAGTGCTGCAACGAGGGCGCACGCGGTTGCAGATGGAGCCTTGGCATGTCAGCAGCGCCCAGATCCCGGTGCTCCCCCACCCTGGCAGGGGATGGGAAGGAGAGATCCTCTCAGGAAGGCTTGCTGGAGCCGGGTGGTCTTGCTTCCCATGCAGATGGCTCTACCCTCTATGGGATTTCCTGGTGGGTTGGATGGGGGTGATGCCAATGCCATGGAGCTTGCCTGGGGTCGTATCTCCAGCTGTTTGGAGAAAAGATGGACCCTGGTAGGCAGGAACAGTCCAACTCCCCTCTCCCACCATCCCACTGTCCCATCTCATGGACCCCCCTCCCTCGCCACCCATTCCTGTTTCTCCTGGTTTTTCTTCCAGACTGGGGCACCATCCCTGCTCCATCACACCAGTTCACCTCTTCCCCAGGGCCTCCAGAGGCCTCACCGGGCTGCTGGGGCTGAGGAGCTCCGGTGCTGGGAGAGATTAGATCAGCTGGGGAAACCAGTGGTTCTGGCTGCGGTGGTTTGAGCCCTGTGCCAGCCTTGGCTCTCACAGCCTCCTCGTTTGTTTTGCTAACAGCATAAGGTTTTATCTTGAACCATCCAGGAAGTGTCTGGGCCTCCTGGGCAGGCAGGGCTGGGACCCGCAGGGAGAAGCGATGGCTGCAGAGGAGGAAAGGAGACACCAGCAACCACCTCAGTAACTGCTCCCCGCAGGGCTGGGCCGGGCAGTCTGGGGGCTTGGCTCAGCCCTGCTATCTGCTTCCCTTTGGGAACCTTCTGAGAGAAGTTTCCCTTCCTTCCTCGTCCTCGGCAGCTCTTTGATGAACGTGGGGTTAGAACTCCAGGCGCTGGCGTGGGGAGCGGCTCTTTCTTCTGCCTGGCTCCCAGGCCCCATCCTTTTTTACCAGGAGGAGATATGCTACATCTTTTCCCAAGAGCTGCCCTGGGTCTTTACGGCCCCCCACCACCCGGGAAGGCAGCTGGAGTGGTGTGAACTTGAGTGAGCTCAGCAGAGGTTCCTGCACCTGCCCGCGGGCTCGGAGCGCGGTGCAGCATTAATTACTCTCTGCGGGAGGGGAGGAGAGGAATATTGTAGCTGTAATGGACAGAAATGAAATCGTCTTGTTTGAGAATTTAGCTCAGAGTCTCCATAAATTGCAGGTTTAGGTGCTGGCAGATGTCTGGGAAAGTCTCCCACTGTCCTGGATCAGTGGGTTTTCTCAAGGTCATTCACGTGGAATGAGCTGATAAATGGATCCAGCAAGGAGCTGCAGATGGAGCTGAGGGTTCATGGGGGACCTGCCCTGCTTTCCCCCGTTTCAGAGAGACGCTGTGCTGGGAGCAGTTCCTCCACACTATGAATCAGCTCCTCCTGCTGGGATCGACGGGGCTTGGGTCAGATTTGGCTCTGCCGGGCTGAGACCGAATGAGGGAAGTGTCTTTGAGGGGCTGCAGATCCCTGGATCTGCTGGGAAGAGTGGCTGTGTCAAAGCACAGCAGCTTGTGAGCATCACTGGGGTGCCTGGCGGAGCTGGGGGAGCACAGGCCGGGGTGGGGAGTGGGCAGTGCCCCGTGCTGGAGCATTGGTGAGGATGCTGAGGGCACCACGGGCAAGGCAGGAAGGTGAGGTGGCTCTTGGCGTGTCTGTGCTGGGGACTTGGGCTGATGGCAGGGAGCGAGAGCACCCTGGGCCATTTGGGAGCTCAGAATGTGGAGCTCCAGCTACGGGAGAAGAGCAGCCCCTGGTACAGGCTGGATGTGCAGCCAGACCCAGCGTGGGTGTGTGCAGGCTGTGCTGGGGGGGAGGTGACAGCAGGATGGTCACTGCCAGCGCCCTGTGCAGGTGGCACGGTCTCGGTGACAAGGAGGGGCAGGGACACAGCACGGGCTGTGTGTCAGGGGTAGGGGATGCAGGGGGTGCAGCTGGAGTTTCCCCAGGGGGAAGGTGGCACAGGGCAGGGTACAGCTCCTGTGCCAAGGAGGTGGCAGTGGGGACTGTGCAGCCTGGGCTGTAGGAGGTGGCACAGGGGGTGCACAGCCCCAGGGAGAGGGGCACAGGGCTGTGCACAGGCTGCGCTGGGTGGAGGGCGGCAGTGGGGTGGACACAGTGACAGAGGGTGGGAAGCCTTGGCCAGGTGACAGCTCTGTAGGCAGTGTCTGCAAGGAGACAGTGGCACTTACCGTCACTGACGCACCAGGGAGGTCATTGGCTCTCTCCTGCCTGGCAGTGCCTGACCCCACCAGTGCTGGGGACCTTGTCCTTTCTCCCTTGAAGGCTCCCTCAACCTGTGCTCCTTGCCTGGGGCTCCCACGTGGGGCTGGGTGACAGCACTGCCCAGTTCCCCTCCCTTCTTCTCATTCCTCCCTCCCCTCCTCTTCCTCTCCCTCCTCACAGCCTCAGCCTCTCTCCTGCCTGATGCCCTTGGAGCCAGCGTTGGCCTTTCCTAGCTTGGATCTGGGGACCTCCTCCTTTCCTCCCTCAAATCTTCCTGCTTCTTTCACAACCGGGTCTGCTCCTCTCCACCCTCTCTCCTGATCTCTCCCTTCGCCCTGGCTGTCCCCAGTCTCTCCTGACCATGCTGGCCCCGGTTCAGAGGGATGCTGAGCCCTCCCAGCGCAGGGCTGAGCCCCTGGCTGGCTCTGCTGGCCGAGCTGTGGCTCCTGGGGGATGAAAGCCCTGGCTGTGTGTGCAGCCGCCCGCTCCAAGCCTCCCTGATTGATATTCCCAGCACTGCTCTGCCCGCTCGGCCGGGCTCTCAGCTGCAGTGCTGTTCCCTGGAGCGGGGCCCAGCCCTGCAGGCTGCTTCCCCCGGCACCCAAATCCCGGGGCAGAACCCGCCTGGGACAGGGTGTGTCCCTGTGGTTCCTGCGTGTCCCCATGGTTCCTGAGTGTCCCCATGGTTCCTGCGTGTCCCCATGGTCCCTGAGTGTCCCTGTGGTCCCTGCGTGTCCCCGTGGTTGGTTCCTGCATGTCCCCGTGGTCCCTGAGTGTCCCTGTGGTCCCTGAGTGTCCCTGTGGTCCCTGTGTGTCCCTGTGGTCACTGCGTGTCCCCATGGTTCTGCATGTCCCCATGGTTCCTGAGTGTCCCCATGGTCCCTGCGTGTCCCCGTGGTCCCTGCGTGTCCCCGTGGTTGGTTCCTGCATGTCCCCGTGGTCCCTGAGTGTCCCTGTGGTCCCTGAGTGTCCCTGTGGTCCCTGTGTGTCCCTGTGGTCACTGTGTGTCCCCATGGTTCTGCATGTCCCCATGGTTCCTGAGTGTCCCCATGGTCCCTGAGTGTCCCTGTGGTCCCTGTGTGTCCCCGTGGTTGGTTCCTGCATGTCCCCATGGTCCCTGCGTGTCCCTGTGGTCCCTGCGTGTCCCTGCGTGTCCCCAGGCACTCAGTGGCCCCTCAGCCCACAGAGCACCCAGAGGTGTGGATGGGGTGAAGCAGAGAGGGTGGGATGTGGCTGGAGGGGGTGGAGGGTGGGGTTTTCCCGGGTGAGGACAGAGCTGGGATGGGATGGAAGGAGGTTGGAGTAATGAGAGGGTGCAGGATGTAGGACAGGGTGTTGTGAAGGAACAAGGGCTAAGGAATGCCTGAAGCAAAGGGCACAGAGTGGCTGGAATTGTGTCAGAGCTGGGGAGGGCAGCCCTGGGAGCTGTGGGACAGCAGCAAAGGGGTGGCTGCTGTGCTCTGGTGGCCAGCTGGGACCCCCAGAGTGAATCCCCCCTTGTGGGGCTGTGCCAGGGCAGGTTCCAAAGAGCCCCTTTGTGGTTTGTGGTGTGTTGGACACTCAGCCCCTGTGGTGCCCTGGCAAATGTCCCACTGGTTGGCACATCCTTTGGAATGTGTGCCAGGCCCAAATCACCTTCCTGCCCCTCCACCCTCATCCCCACACAGCCCTGTCCTGTGAGAGCACCTGCCAGGAGCCCTGGGCACGGCCCATCCCCAGGGCACGCTGTACTGCCATTGCACAACCCAGCTCTGCTTCTGGCAGAAACCAAGATGGTCAGTGGAGATTATTCCCAAAGAGGCTCTTCCTGCAGTGCCCTGAACCTTCAGCACCCCAGAAACCACAGGCAGCTCAGCTGAGGCACAGGAGGGTGGAACAGGAGTGAGGAGGTCACCCCTGGCATCTTAGTGCTCCCTTTCTTGTCACCTCTGACTGTGGCTGCAGCATCCCCCAGTCCAGCCTGGGAGAAGCTCAGCCTTGGCTTTGCCTCTGGAGTCAGACCTGGCACTCAGCCTCACTCAGCTTCCCCCCAACAGGTCCTTCACTGACCTTGTCTTTTGTCCTGACCCTTTCTGTTCTTCAAGGACAGCTACAAAAAAGGTGGAGAGAATTACATAGGCAGAGAGCGATAGGACAAGGAGAACTCTTTTAAACTAAAAAGAGGAGAGGTTTAGATGGGATATTGGGAAATAATTGTTGCCTGTGAGGGTGGGCAGGCCCTGGCACAGGGTGCCCAGAGCAGCTGTGACTGCCCCTGGATCCCTGGCAGTGCCCAAGGCCAGGCTGGACAGGGCTTGGAGCAGTCTGGGATGGTGGAAGGTGTCCCTGCCATGGCAGGGGGTGGGATGATATGGGCTTTAATGTTCCTTGCAACTCAAACTATTCCATGATTTTATTCTCTGATTTTCCGAACTGTTCTGGAGGTCTCTGCACCCTTGAGGACCTGGTTTCCATATCCTAACTATAGTAAAGGCTTCTTTTCCGAGTGTGGTTCCCAACCCAACCCACTCGAAAGGAAGAGGAGGTCAGGCAGAGGACCAGAAAGAAAACAACTCCCCCAGATCCCTTAAAAAACACCCCTGGTTGTTTTGCATCAATGCCTTGTGTGGTGGAAGCTGTTTACTGCCTCAGCCCTTCAGCTGCTTGCAGGGAAGCGTGGGTGGGTTTGTGGTGGCAGCGTGGGTTGCGACCTGCCAGGAGAGCAGGAGAAAGCTCTACCACCTCATTATTTCCATCCTTCTGGCACTCACAGCCAGGCCTTGTGGGTCCTGCCCAGAGATCCCTGAAGATGCCCCTTCCCCGGGATGTAAACATCCTTCTGAATTCCTCCTGGCTTGCAAAACACCCGCTCTGATCTCCTATCTGCCCATGGCACAGGGATCCTGGCACGCTCCATCCGAGCTGGAGCTGTCCTTTGGGGAGGGCAGCGAATCCCCACCTCTGTCCCTGGGAGCCGATCTCGCTCCGGAGCTGTCGGAGCAGCGTGCCCTGATCCAGCTCCTCGGAGACATCTTCAGAGGTCTGAGCAGCCTGGAAGCCTGCAGCTATTTTGCTCCCCCATGGCCTGGTTTTCACATCCTCCCAGCTCCCGGTGCTCAGGAACAGCTGCTGGCCCTGCTGGGGGGACCTGGTGGCTGAGATCCTGCTGGAAGTGTCCTGCTGGAGCGGTGTGTGATGTTCCTCTCACACTCGTCCATTCATCTTCCTGCTTGTTCATCAAAAGCACTTGAGCCCCATGCAAAGCAAAACCCGTGTTTCAGATGTCTGAAGAGCCCTTCATTCTCATTCAGGCTGGGCAAGACCTTCTGAGGTGTTATGATTCCAGGCTCTGAAAGTGCCTGGAGGAGCTTGGGTGGGTTTTTTCCCAAGGATTTCAAGTGGATCACAGTTCATTAGGGACTATCAGGGCGTCTCTTGCCCAGAGAGCTCAGAAACCTTTGCTAATGTGCTGGAAATTTTGTCTGGAGACAGCATATGGTTTGGCCAATGATGTCACAGCAATCCTGGGATTTGAGGAGCTCATCCATCCCAGGGGTCCTGTGCCAGTGGGAATGGGAATTGGAGCAGTGCAGGCGAGATAAGTGGCCCTAAGAAGCCTTCCTATGACTTGTCCTACCTGTTCGATGTCTCCAAAGGAAAGTTTGTCTCAGCTGGTATCTCCACTCATCGGGAGGTGCAGACCACTAAAGTGAGGGCTCTGCCCATCTCTGCAGCGTGTGGGTGCCCAGACCTCTGGAACAGGCACAATTCCTTGGGCAAACAGGAAAAGCTGCTGCCCTTTGCCTGTGGAAATAGAGCTGGCTGCAAAACAGGTTTGCCCTCAGAGGAAAATTTTCAATTTGAAAGCAAATCAGGAAGAACTGACAATTTTCCCCCCTATTTCCCAGGTCAATCAGAATATATATTATATATAAATATTTTCTTTTCTAGTAATGTCTAAAATGTCGTCTGACCTTTTTGAGTTGAGCTCCATAATTAATACTTGGCTGGAGTCCTGAAGTGAAAGGTACCTTTGCAAGAGCATCATTTTTTCATTTTCACGTGTCAGCAAAGATCTCCCCCCACACCCCAACCCTGAAACAGGGAGCTCACTTGAAAAATGATCTGATTTCGGCAAATTGACAGGTTTTCTGTGGAAAGGCTTCCATGGAAGCATTCCTGGTTACCTCAGTTTTTTTTTTATAGAGTCCTAAGTGTACAGCTTTGGACCCCCTGCTCTCCCCAGAGCCTTCAGCACTCCCTGTCAGCTCCACTGGGTTCAACTGGGAGCCAGATTAGCTCATTATTCTCCCAGCATCATTTTCCCACTCTGCAGCTGTTGGATTCCTTGAGGGTTTTATTCAAGTGTTGCTCCCAGTCCTGGAAGCCTTTCCTCCCTGGGATTTTGAGATAGTTTTAATGTGATTATGAGGCCTCATGCTGCGTCCAGGGCAATTTCCACTCTACACCAACCTCTCCAGAATAGCTCCATTATCAGCTGGATGGTGACAGACATCCCAGGGCAGCACGGCCAGGCCAATTTAGACATCATTCCATAAAGATTATGACCCCTTTCCATTTTACCGTTCGCCCTTCCGATGATTTATTTCTATCTTTTCCTTGCCCATCTTAATTTCACCCAAAGAAAAGCCAAATGGCACCTCCTGGATGGGCTCAGAGCTGGGATAGGCTGAGGGTTAGGCAAGCTCTGTCCCCAGGCTGCCTAAATGGGTTTCTAATTGCGTTAGATCTTGCTCTGAGTTGGATAAATTCGATCTGACCAGGCAGGTTGGCACCGGGCTTTGGCGGCTTCTTTGAGCATCATGCAAATTTCAGGAGGCTTCAGGGCACCTATGTGGAGTCAGCCCGCATTTTCCCTGGATTTATTCATTAAATAGTGCCTCGGGAGCTGATGTCCATTTGAGGCTGGCTGCTCTGCTATCATTATTTCGGCAGGACTTGGAGACTGCCTCTGCTGACTGCAAGGTCAGCACTCGCTAATTGTCAGCTGAGCAGCCACTCAGGAGGGGAGCAGGTGCTTTTTGGGACAATACCTGGGGTTGGGAGGTGGGATTCCATGGATTCCTGCATGTTTTTCCTCTGGTTGTGGATTCCTTCTCTGGTTTGTCACCAGTGAAAGAGCTGAAGGGAGCTGGGGATGGACACAGGGATTTGTGGGCAGGCACAGCCACCACACGAGACCCTGTGAGCACCATGGACTGGAGCTGTCACCCCACGGCTGATGTGCCTTGTGGGACCCCAGTGGCTGTGGTGGAGGTGACCCCAGTAAAGTCAGGCTGGTAGATCACAGATTTGGGACTCTTAACTGTGCTCCAGAACTGTCAGGGCTCTTTGGGAGACACCATCTTCAGGGACAAAATCTTGGGAGGGCCTGAAGGAGTGTTGTGAATCAAAGGATGGGTCTCACAGGTGTGCGCAGAGATGGGTCCATCCATGTCTCCCCCTTGTCCAAAGCAGCCCCTGGCACCTGATCCCATGGTCAGCACCAGCCCTTCCCTCAGTTCCTCCGTGTTGTGCAAACAGGGAGCAATCCTGGGAATGCAGCTGGGTCTGCTCAACCGACTGAACGCCTGGAGATGCTGTGGCAGGGCAGGGAGGGGCCCCCAGGCCACCAAGGGCAGGCGCAGAGGGGAGCTGTAGATGCTGGGAGGTGACACCAAGCCAGGGGAATGCTTGTCTTGTCCGTTGTCCCTGTCCCTCAGGGTGCTGCTGTGCCAGGAGCGCCCTGAGCTCTTCCCATCACCTGCAGGGTGAGTGCAGAACAAGCAGGGAGGGCTCTTGGAGGGCTTCTCCTCCAAACATCAATGCAGTGGCTGCACAAGGTGCTGCTGGAGGGTCATGGAACAGGATGGGAAGAGCTGCCCCAGCTCCGTGCTCACCCCAGCACGGCAGCAGGAGCTCTCGTGGCTCAGATGAGCTGTAAAATGGTCGGCTCAGGGACGAGCTGAGCCTGTGTCCTGTTTCCTGGAGCTTAAGCGTTGCCCTGGGTGGTTTTGGCAATTCAGCTCCAGCTTTCCTCGAGGCCTGCCCTGGTTTCCATGGACATAATATTCCCCTCAGCCTCCTGCTCCCAGGGCTGTGCTGCACTGCACTGGAGCCCCGCTCCTCGCCAGGCAAAGCAAACCATTCCCAAGCCTCCGCCCATGGAAAGCTGGCCCTGGGTCACTCAAAGCACGGTCCCTGGCCTTATCTTTCTCTCTTCCTCTCCATATCCAGGGATGTTGCGTGGCTCCAGGTTGGTTTGTAAAGGAGAGGGGTTGATGAATCCATGTGAAGTTGAGTAACTCCCGCGCCACAATGGCTCCCTTGTCACTTATTTTGATATTCCGGGCGCTGGCTCTGACATTGCCTTTCACTCCCGGCCCTGTGAGTTGCTGCATTGTGGCGGCTGTTGGGGAAGCAGCTCCCTTGGCAGCTGCCTGAAAGGAGGCTTCTGGTGGTGGGGAGGCACGGGAGGCCGGGGAGCCGCGGATCCCGCTTTGGGATCAGCAGCGAGCCAGTTAACAAGGGCTGGATTTTCCCCAGTGCGCTCGGGGAGGGGGAGCAGGGAGCAGGGTGGCTCCCCTCCACCCCTGCCAGCAGGAAAAGGGTGCCCGGGGCGGATTTTGTGGTTTCCTTTGTGAACAATGGAATTTCTCCTGCTGCTGGGTCCCTGCCCTCTGCACAGGCGGTGATGCCGTGGGTTTGTGGGGACATGGTGATATCCCAAATTCCTGCTGTCACTTGGGCTGAATTTGTTTTCCTTGGGTTCAGCATGGAGAATCAGCCTGGTGCAGGTTGTGCTGGGAGCTGGAGATGTTTGAATGAGGGAAGGAAGCGGCAGGAGGGAGCAGAGGGGCTGAGGACTGGGGGGTCCCCCTAGCCCCATCCAGCATCCATGAGAGGGAATCCTCATGGAATCATTAAGGTTGGAAAAGACCTCCAAGATCATCAAGATTTGATGTCACCCAGCCTAGGCAACTGAGTGCCACCTCTGGTTGTTCGTTGAACACCTCCAGGGATGGTGATTCCACACCCTCCTTCCAATGTCTGACCACCCTTTCCATGAAGAAATGTCTCCCAATATAATTTTTCCTAATGTGCCCTCGTGGCAGAAGGAATCAGCACAGCCAGGGATTGGTGTTGGGGAGTTTGGGATGTGCAGCCAGGACCAGGCAGGTCGGGGACAGCCCACAAAAATTCCTCACCAAAACAAGCTCCTGCTACTGCCAGATGAGCCCCAGAACTAGAGCCGTGGGTTTGGGCCTGGCTTCCCTGTGCTGGAAAACTGGGGAAGAGCTGGAAGGGGCACAAGGAAGGGCAGCAGGTCTGGAAGGGGCACAGGGAAGGTTTTCAGGGCTGGAAGGGGCACAGGGAAGGGCAGCAGGGCTGGCCAGACCTGCCTGGTGTCTGCAGCAGGACCTGGCAGAGGCGGATGCAGACTGGATTTGTGGAACTGGAAGGGGGCAGAGAGAGGAGTAATTACTGCCGTTCCTCACAACCCTGCAGGTAGGAGAAGTTCAAGGCAAAATGAGCAGGCAGCAGAGGCAGGAGCAAAGGGAAGAGCTTTTCCAGCGAGCACATGGGCCGGGAGTTCATTGCTGCTGGAATCTGCAGAGGCCGGAGCAGGCACGGACTCAAAAAGGCAGGAGAGCACTTCACAGAGGATGGGGGTCATCAGAGGGAGAGCTGCCAACAATTCCTCCTCGGGAAAAATCCCTGAGCTGCAGCAGCATGGAACCTGTAGGATTTTCCCGGGGATGAACATCCCCATCAGAGCATCCCTGTGGGAAGAGGGAACAGGGGCTCTGTTTGTCCCTCAGATGTGGTGCTGGCACAGGTGTCCACACCAGGAATATCACAGTCAGCACTAGGGAGCCCTGAAAATGCATTTTTTTATCCAAAGCCACAATTTCTCAGCTGAGAAAATAGACAGCTCTTCCCCAAATCCCATTCCAGCGCAGTGGCAGCAGTTGGAAATAGGAAACCAATAAATACTGGGGGTAAAAGGAGGGAGTTACAGCAATTAGGAGAAATGAGTTGTTCTGGAGTGCAGAAAATTAACAAGCAAAGCCAAAGACATTGGGGGAGAATCAATTATTACAAAGTCAACACAATAAGTACTTTAAAAAATGCGACGGGAAGAGGTGGAGTTCAGGAACTGTCAATTCCAAGTGGAGATTGCAAAATTGTTAATTATGGAGAAAAATGCAAAAGTATTGACTAAGTAGTTGGAGTAATTTGGGCTGAGACATAACAACGTAGGATGTGGGACCTGCCCATGTGTTGGGAACCAGCAAAGGCATTCAAAATAGAGATATTTCACATAATTGAATGGAGTAATTTGTAGCAGAGAGTGGGATCTCTCTGCTCCGGAGGTGTCCATGGAGCTGGGGAGCCTGGGATGGGCAGGACTGGTGGGGCAGCGATGCCACAGCAGCTGGAAGAGCTGGCTGGGGCTGTGCAGTGCTCCCTGCCCTCGGCAGCCCCAGGGAACAACTGGATTAATGGCTAAAGCAGGGAATGGCTGATGGAAATAGCACTGACGTCAGTCACTGTGGCTGATGGCAGGGGACACTGGGCACTGGCATTACGTGACAGGCCTGGCTTTTAAACCTTTCCTTAGGCATGGTCCTGGCCTCCGTGAGGAACAAGGGCTGCTGCCGGCATTCCTGCGGGGCTGGAGAGGCAGAGCTGGTTTGTGTTAGGTACAGAGCAGCTGGAGACTGATGGATGCTCCCAACTGATAATGGGGATTTTATCATTATCATTATCATTATTTTTTTTTGTTTGTTTTGCATGAACACTGTTCTGAGGCTGGACATCAGCAGGAATTTCTCCCTGGAAAGGGTGGAAAGGCATTGGGAGGAGCTGCCCAGGGAGGTTTGGAGTGCCCATCCCTGGAGGTGTCCAAGGAGCACCTGGATGTGGCACTGAGTGCTCTGGGCTGGGGATCAGGCACAGCTTGGACTCAAGGACCTTGGAGGGCTTTTCCAGCCTGGGATTCTGGGATTCCCAGCACGGCATTGTGAGGCAGATCCGGTTTATCCAGAGCTTAGGGAAGGGAAGCTTGGCTGGGATTCCTCGTGGAGCGAGGTTCTCCTGGAGCTGCTCCTCGGCTGCCATTCACCGCTGTAATCAATGGTCTGGAAGGAAATCTGAAATCACTGCTGATGAACCCGCGGCTGCCACGGAGATTGGTGGAGTGGGAGGTGGTGCTGAGCACGGGGCAGTCATGCAGAGCAATCCACATCGCTTGGTAAACTGGGCCTGTTTAAACAAAGCGCGTTTTTACGCGGCCCGGCGCGAAGCCGCGCGCGGAGAAACGGAACGCTGGCTGATATCCTGGGAAGCACTGACTTAAAATGGATCCAAGGGTCACGCTGCATGAGCACTCAGGATTAACAGCCTGGCACAGACCTCAGGTGGAAAAACCTGCGAGGTTGGAAGGGCAGGAACGCATTGGAGGAAGCCCTAGTGAGATGGTGCCTACAAAGGTCATCTTTGACAAGGAACGGGGAGAAACTGGGGCAAGCAAAGATGAGGGCCCCAAAGCAGATTTGCTGTTTGCAGGTTGTGACTTGGACCTGCTGTGTTTGACTCCTCAAACAGAAGGCTCCGGCGTGCCTCGGCTGCACTGCACAAGCAGCTCCTGTGCAGAGGCCGCTGCCTGCTCCAAGGCTCTTAAACCTCCCCCAGAAAGGTCACACAAACCCAATTTCTGTGAGTCAAGGCCAGGAAAATCGATTCCGTGCCTTTCCGCGATTCCAGAGCCGGGTGTGCGAGCTTCCCAGGGCACCCTCCGGTGGGGCTGGGCACAGAGGGAGGGGGCACTCCCCGTGCCAGGGCCACGCTGCCCTGTGGGGCTGCAGGGGACAGGGCTTGGGAGCCCTGCAGTGAGAGGAGCCCTTTCGAGGGCTGCCTGGCAGGAGGTGACATTTAAAGGAGGTGTTTTTCAGGTAAAAGCGCTGCTGTTGGGATGGAGACCCCGGGGCCTGGGGGGACGGTGGCTGTCACAGGCTGGCATTGGGAGGGTGTTTATTTGGTTATCTCGAGGAGCCCCGCTCGTCTGGTGGGGCTGGCACGGAGGGAAAGCAGGAGCCCCGAGCTCGGGATGGGCCAGGCAAGGCAGGAAATCGGCTTCAGCTGGGTGGGCAGGGGCCAGGGGATGTCAGTGCCAGGCTTTACACAGTCCCTGTGGGCTGGGAGGGGACTCCAGAGGGTCATCGGCACCTGGGCAGCGCTGCCTTGTCCTCAGCTCCTCCAGAGCCCTCCTGGAGGGGCTCGCCCGTGCCAAAGGACAGGGCTTGCACCCTCTGCTCTGGCAGCCCCCTGGCACAGGGTGCTGTGCCCCATCCTGGAAGTGTCCCAGGCCAGGCTGGATGGGGCTTGGAGCCACCTGGGCTAGGGGAAGGTGTCTGCCCATGGCAGGGGTGGGATGGGATGAACTCTAAGGCCCTTCCAACTCAAACCCTGCCATGATTCTGTGATTGCACTTGGCCAAAGGTAGCACTGTGGGATTTTTGCCATGGTAATTAACCCGGGCTTCCCTGCTGCAGGTAGAGGTCACTCCTTCTCATCTGCCAGTGCTCACAAGCAGAGGCTTTTCCTTTCCAGCGTTTGCCACCCTTAATTTCTCTTCCCTGAACCAATTTCTCTCTTCTTTTTTAAAATATTTTGTCATGGTTTCTAGCGACTGCTTGTCTGTTCTTCTCTGAAGTGGGGCACTCTCCTCAAAACCAGTGCTCAGCTCAGCCTCCTGGCACCCAGCAGAGCTGGCACACCCCAGCCCCTTCACACATCCCAGTACTGATGCGTTTTTGGGTGGGAGGCTGGCACTGTTGTGGATGCCCAGCCCATAATGTGCCATGATCCTCAGCCAGCTGTGATGGCTCCTCACGAGGGTGCAGATGTGACAGATCCATCCCACATCTGTCGTGCCAGCAGCTATTGAAAACACAGCCCAGCAACGGATTCGGGACATAACCCGGAGCTTTAATTTGATCCATGATCCCAGCTGAAAAGGCTGTCTGCAGTAATTCCTTAGGGAATAACACTTTCCAAATGATTTGCACCCACATTACCCAGGTAGGGATGTACTGTGCTGCACCTCTGCTGTTTGCTTGCATTACTTATGAGAAAATCAGCTGAAACAGTGTCAAAAAAAAAAACTTCCTCAAGTCAAGCTAGAACATTTACTGCTCCTCCTCCCTCCACGAGGCATGCTGTCTTTTCAAAGGAAGGAGTTCAATGGCTTGACATGTTTGTTTGTGACAAACCTACAGTGGCTGTTACTCATTTCCTTGTTATCTTGTAGGTACTTACAAAGAGTTCTTTTATCTGCTTCAGTATTTTTCCAGGAACTGAAATTAAGCTAACTGTTTTATAATTCTCCAGCTCTTCTTTTTTCTCATCATTAAAGACAGGTGCTATTTTAGCTCACTTCCAGTCTTCTGGAAGCTCCCTGATTCTCTACAAATTCTTCAGGAAAAAAAAAATGTCTTGGGAAAAAAAAAAAAAAGCAGCCCTAACAGCTCTGAAGTTACTTAAATCAGGTCTCTAAGCATCTGTGGTGAATTTAATCAGGTCCAACCAACCTTAAAGCAGCTCATCTAAATGCTCCCTCTGTGTTCCTTCCCTCTGTTCATCTCAATTCCTTCCCCTTTCTGGCCAGTGTTCGCTGTGTGTGGGACGCCTGGTTGCCACTGATTTGTAGGAAAGACACCAGCACAAAAAACAGTATTCAGCCTAAACGATGTGTTGGCTCCTCTCTCGCCTCATCACCTTCAGATCCCCATCAAATAATTCCTGTCTTGGGCTTCTTGCTGCGTTTCTGGTGGAGAAACATTGTGGTGGCTTTTTCTTGCTCTCGGTGGTTGTGTTTCATTCCCTGCGTTTGCCCCTTGAACTCTCCACTCCACTCCTCGGTAATCACACCAAAGAAGGATTTGGTGGAAGGATTTGGAGTGGGATAATGATGTGGCTTAATGGCTGCTGGCAGGGAGCTGCTTCTGAGCGTGAGGCAGAGCTGGGGAGGGAAAGTGTGAAGTGGGGTCTTGGAAACGCTTCAAGCACACAGAAGTGGTGCTGGTGGTGACCCTGGGAGGAGAATCCTGAGGATGGGAGCTGGGGTCAGGCCAGGGGAGGGAGGAGGTTGCCGTGGCTCTGTGCTGGGCAGTGATGCCATCAGAGAGGCTTTGGGATGGCCTTGGCCATGCGGGGCTCTGGGGTTGCTTGAGGAACCCCCAGCCAAGGGTGGGGACAGAGATTCAGGAGTCTGTGCTGATGGGGGGACCTTTCCAGAGTCATCCTGCCATGGGAGGGGACATCTGGGTGACAGAAGGGGCTGGGACAGAGCCGTGGAGGGAGTGGTGGGTTGGGGGAGCACAGGGACCATGCAAAGTGTGCTCCCTACATGCGATGGGAGCTCTTGGCTGGGATGGAGCCTGGTGCTGAGTCTGCCAGAATGGCTCTGGGGGCTGAGGATGGGGTCAGGTTGGATGACCCCACCCTGTGCCTTCACCTGCGGGGTGGGTGATGCAACATCTTCTCTCTTGTCTGCAGTTACCTCATCGCCGAGTGACGTTCTCTGCAGCCAGCCAGGCTCAGGACCTGCAGGACCCCTCCCAGCACAGCTACTACGACAGCGGGCTGGAGGAATCCGAGACCCCCAGCAGCAAATCTTCGTCGGGGCCCCGCATCGGGCCCCTGGCCCTGCCCGAGGACCACTATGAGCGCACCACGCCCGATGGCAGCATCGGGGAGATGGAGCACCCTGAGAACGGTACGTGCCCGCCCCTCGCGCCTGTCCCCTCCCCTGGCACCTGCCCCGAGGCTTCTGCTCCTCCATGATCCATGTCCCCAGTGTGGGTGACGTGGAGCTCGGCTGGGACACGCTCGGCTTGGCGGGGATGGGAGGGTGGAGGTGAGACTCAGAGCAAGAGAGCAGCAAGGAGTGGTGGGGAGGGGTCAGGCGGGTGAGGGAGGGGAGGTGTGGGCGAGCTGTGGGATGGGAAGAGTCGAGGAGATGGGTGGGTGGGGCAGGAGATGGGTGTGGCAGGAAGCAGGTGGGTGTGGCGTGGACAGGTGGGTGTGGCGTGGACAGGTGGATTTGGCCCAACACGGAGGTCTGAGGTGGCAGCACAGGGGCGAGCAGAGGGGCTGTATCCCAGCCCATAGGGAGCTCATGTGCCCCACTCAGGGGTCCCATGGTTGCCCACCCCCACCTCAGGGGGATTGGGGTGTGCTGGAGCTCCCCATGCATGTTTGGAGTGAGCTATGGGAGGTTCCAGGGGCAGAGGGCAAAGCAGGTTTAGTGGCACAGGTGGGGCTAAGTTGATCCACGGAGCGGAGGCTCATCGAGTGTGGTGGTGGTGGTGGCAAACCCCAGAGCGACGTGTCCCTTCACCTTGCCCCTCAGGTCACCTCGCAGTGGGGTCCAGCTTTCCCTGAGAACCCCTGGAGGTGTCTGTGGTGTCACCACCAGAGAGCTGCTTCCCCCTGCCCCGACGCAGCTTCACCCGCGGTCGTGCTGCTCGTGCTGCCTCTGTGCTGCCCCCCTGGCTGCAGCCCACCCCCCCACTGTCTTCTCTGGCCAGCTCCTGTTGCTTCCTTGGATTTGGCTCTGGCTGTGCACATAACATCTTCTCTCCTGTACCTGCTGCCTTCTGTGCTCGTGTGCCCGGGGGAGGTGGCTGTGGAGGTGGCAGGGTCAAAGAAACTTCTGGGAGGGAAGAGGATGAGGTGGCAGAGGGTTCTCCTGAAGTCTCCTCCCGTTCCTGGGAGCATCCTTGACTTCGGGACAGGTGTGTGCATGGTGGGAAGATGGTTGAGTGTGTGTTCAGATGGTTTTTAGGGAGCTTCAAACCTGCTGGGTCCCTCTGTTGTGGAAATGGACTGGTCCAGTGGAACATCTCTTCCCAATGCCATTGGAGCGAGGCGTGGTGGGGTTCCCAAATCCATCTATTGCACCCTCCTGTCCACGAGTGTTGTGCAGATGACTTTCTCCCCAAAAGTGCCAGTCAGTCACCTGGGAAGAGCTGTTTGGAGCAGTTCCTGGAGCCCTGGCACTTGGAAACAGTATTGGGCTTCTCTGGGTACTTGGAAGAGAGGCTGGAAGGGTAGTGAGCAAGGAGATGCCCCACGGATGAGCTGATGGACGTGGAGAAGTAGTGGGGGTGATGGACCTGGAAGAGGAAAGGTTGATGCCTGGAATGTGACAGGAAACTCAGAGATCATGAGGGAAGAGCAGGGCTAAAAGTAGAAAGAGGGGAGAGGGAAGAGCACCTGGAAGGTGGAGCGCAGAGAGGTTGTCTTGGGATGTTCCTTGGAATGTTCACTGTATGCCCGGCTGGATGGGCAGAGCTGGGGAATGCCAAGGGACTCTGCCTGGAGGCTCCAGGAATGGCTCCCCGCCCACAGCATCACCAACCTGCCCTACAAACCAGCTCCTGCCTTGGCACAAGGGGCCCTGTGTGTGTTCACCTCCCACGAGAGCAGGAATCACCCCATGCCCGTCCACCACCAGATCCCTGGGTGGTACCGACCCTGCGGAGGCTCCCAGGGAAAAACCACAGCCCTGCTCCGCTCTCCATGCCCTGGACGTCCTGCCTTGGCTCCCTGCCCTTGGCAGTGGTTGGGAATCAGGCTCCAGTGGCTCCAGCATCTGTCCTGACCTGTGCTGGGTGCAGAGGCCGTGGCCGGTCAAGGCTCTCGGGAACCCACCAGCATTATCCCGAGCCGGTCCTGGCGCTCTGCAGATAATCTGGCACGGCGGTTCAGGGGGGACCTGAGGAGCTGGGGTCAGGGTCGTGATCCTCTAAGCAGACTGTGAGGGGACCCTGGCACTGGGACAGGCGATTTGGGGTGTTAGAGCAGCTCACCAGAGATGTGTTTGCTCCGTGTCCTGCCCGAGGTGTGGCACATCCACATCTGTGCTTCCAACCAGACCTTGTTAATCTTGAGAAGGATCGTGACTTGTTTCCTGCAAAGGCTCTCCAGTGATGTGGGACCATCGTGACCTTTTGGGGACCGTCCCACCATGTCCTTGCCTTGGCTGCAGCAGCAGCACCAGCCCCTCAGAGAGGTCAGGGGTTGGGGTTTTGGGAAGCTGGGCAGACCGAGCTGTTCCTGACCTCCTGTTAAACCGCGGAGCCGTGCTGGATCCCGCGCCCCCATCCCGCGGCACGAGCGCCAGCCTGACACGACTGTGCATTTTCTCAGCTTTCATCTGGTTATAAATATCCAACATAACAGGGCTTCCATTGCTTTCTCCAGGAGATTATCCCTGCAGCCGAACCAATCTGATAAGCAAGTATGCAAGGCTATTTATAGCGTTTCAACTGGAAGACAGATCCATGCCTTTTCTTTGTAGATGGTTCTTCACTTGATTAACACACATCTCAGTGTCCTCCTTTTTTGGACCCTTTCTGCTGTGCAGACTGCAGTAAAATGCTGTATTGCAGGGGCTGAGCCAGGCCTTTTGCAGGAGGAATTACGCTGGTTCTGGTGAAGACTTCTCCAGGAGCTTGGCACTGATGTGGCAGCTCCTCAGTCATCCCAGGCGTTTGTCATCCCTGCTATTTTCCCTCCCTACCCACTGTTTTTCCTCCCCAACATTTCCCTGCGCTGTTCCCCACCTTGGTGGGGCATGCTGAGCTGGGAATGAAGCTCAGTCTCCCACTTGGCCACCCGGTGCTTTTCCCAAAGACATCTGTTCCCCCCGGATCCCAGATTTGCTTTGGTTGGAAGGAGCCTGGGAATGCTGGTGCTCCATGGAGGCTCTGCCCTGCCGTAATGCACGGAGGGCTTGGATGGGGACAGTGCCAGTCACTCTCCACTGAGGGAATTTAACAGGATTTCAGGACCAAATATGAGCAATTTAGGAATTGTAACATGAAGCCTGTTTTCTCTCTGTCCCTGCGTAGTGCAAATATATCCGAGATTGTGATTTATTGGATGAGGCATTTCTGATTCATATTATTCCACCCCCAAAATCTATTTTATGGCTGTTATTTAAAGTGGGGACCCCATGCCATTTTTAATGCATGCAGTTACAACCGTGCTCCGAGTTTGGAATTATCAACCAAAGTGAGCTTTCCCAACACTCTCTGTGCCGTAGGATCTGCACTTCCCAGATGTTCATGAGTTTATCCTCACAGTTCAAGGAAAGAAACTCCGCCATAGGTGGGGAATGAAACAGAAAATTGCAATTTGCATTTTTCGGAGGTGGCTGCTCGCTTTGGCAGCTCCTCCCTTTGCCATGTCAGGATCCTCGTGTTCCAGAGGCACGAGGCAGGAATCCGGCTGCTCCCAATGCCAGAGCCCAGCCTGCTGCTGATGTCTGAGGCAGGAGCAGAACGTGGCTTTGGGGCTTTGTGGCAGAGCTGGTTTCAAGCCCTCCTGCCTGGTTCAGGCTTTGCCAAGCCCAGACTTTTCTCGGTGCTGTCCGAGCCTCTCCCAGCACCTCAGCACAGCTGGAGTGGATGGATGGAGATTCCACTTCCCAGGTTTGGCTGCAGGGCTCAATAAACCCCCACCCCCCCCCAGTCCAGTTTTTCCTTTGTTTCAGGGAAGATTTAGAGGGATGCATTGCAAAGGAAGAAGGAGCAGCTCGTCTTACCTGTGTGTGGCATGGTCGTGAAGTCCCAGCCTGTGATTCTGCTGGGAGCATCCCTTTAGGAATGCACTTTGTTAGCACAGTGTGTGAGACCCCAGGTGAGCCCTCCCATAGGATTGGAAGGTCCTCTCTGTCCCCAGTGTCCCCAGTTTACGCTTAAACTCTGCCTTGCTCCTCCCAGTTCTTCCCACTGAGTCCCACAGCACCAGAATTCCCTCTCCTAGTGCGTACTCGGAGATCCCATTCAGGCAACTCCACATTTAAAGATCTCTTTGAAAGAAAACTTGAGTCAAGTCCCTCCCTGTGAGCAGAGCCAAGGCAAGAGATTTTGGCAGCTGGGTGTCTCTTCCTCTCCTCCCACCCTTCCTCGCGCTCCTCCCAGCCATTGCCATCTGCTCCTGCCACCACCACAGACCTGCAGCCTCATTCCTGGGCAGCAGCAACATCTGGCACATCTTGGATGTGTGTGGTGCTTTTTGGCAACCCTTGCAGAGGCAGCCTGGGGAGAACTTTCCCTCCTCCTCCTTGCTAATTTCTGATTATAGTTCAAGCCTTCCGTTCCTTCGGCTCATTTTCCTCTCTGCATGGTCGCCAATTTGCCCACAAGCTTTTGGTGGGCTGGATGTGTCCAGGTGATGTCCCACAGCCCCCCAGCAGCACTTGGTGACATCCACAGCAGCTCCAGGTGCAGGGATGATGTGTCTGGGAGTGTTTGTGTTCGCAGTGTCACCATGGCATGGAAACACGGCTGCACCTGGCTGTGTGTGCACCCTGCAGTGCCAGGGATCGTGGAATGGTTTGGCTTGGAAAGGACCTTAAAGGACTCTCCAGTCCCACTCCCTGCCATGGACAAGGACACCTTTCCCTATCCCAGCCCCCTCCAGCCTGGCCTGGGACACTGCCAGGGATCCAGAGGCAGCCACAGCTGCTCTGGGCACCCTGTGCCAGGGCCTGCCCACCCTCCCAGGGAACAATTCCCAATTCCCAATATCCCATCCTTCCCTGCCCTCTGGCACTGGGAGCTGTTCCCTGTGTCCTGTCCCTCCATCCCTTGTCCCAGGTTCCTCTCCAGCTCTCCTGGAAGGCCCTGGCAGGGCTCTGAGCTCTCCCTGGAGTTTTCTCAATGCTGAGCACCCCCAGCTCTGAGCTCCTTGAGAAGGTGGATGGCTCGGAGTATTCCCGAGCCAACCATCCGCTTTTCCTGCTCACCACAAGGATGGATTTGCAGCCCTGGGCAGTCACTGCCTCCTGCCTCTGCTTTAGTGCCAGTCATGAGCTGCTTTTTAAGGTTCTCACTGTGATTGTTGTTCAATTCCTCGCAGCCAACAGATGGGACAAAAAAATTACATTCTGTCTCCTTCCCTGGCACAGAGACTCCTCTAGATCTTAAAATCTATTCTCTTTTTCCTACATTATCTCTAAATGTCCCTTTCGTCTTGCAGAAAGAGTTCCAGGCACATTTGCAGTCTGTGGAGTTGGGTTTTTTTTCAAATGCACCATGCAGCACTTCTGTTTTGGTGCAGAGGATGAGGAATCCTTTGGAGTGGGCTTTGTTGGGATGTGGGGTTCCAGCTGGATCCGTGCCATTCCCGATCTTTGCTGACTGGGACCCAGCAGGTCACACCTCTGCCCAGCTGAGCTCGGGTCTGGCTGCTGCTTGGAGTCGTCTCTAGCTGAGACATTGTGGGTTTGGGGTTTTTGTAACTGATCTTCAGCCCTTTTTAACACTTCAGGGCTGGAATTCCTTTTGTCCTGACCAGCAGCTCCCACCTGCCCGGCTTTAGGGTGTCCACATTCTTAGTGAATGTTCTGCTCATCATCTGCCTCTGGAAATTCTTTCTGGGTCCCTCAGTGATCCTCTTCTTCTGCAGAACAAATTGGGTGTTTCCTTTCCACACTTAATGTTGGTTCATCCCCAAAACCGGCTCCTGGTTTGCTTAACCACTGCTGGGAAAAGATTTTTATCTGGACAGACAACATCCAGCAGATTACAAATGGCCCTGGATTACCCCATCCTGGTTTCAACATTTCTGCCTGAGCTGGAACTCCAGCCCTATTTCCTTATTTTCCATGTTTTCCAGCCATGTCTGGGCAAACTCTGACGCCAGAGCTGCTCGGGACAGGGCAGGGCAGGGCAGGGCAGCTGTCCTGCCACGGCAGCCAGGTGACCTTCCTTAATTGTCCCCAGGAGCCGGGCTAAACAGGGGACGGCTGCTCCCCTGCCCCAGGAACAAACACATTGCTCCCAGCTCCAGAGAGTGCCTTTAATCCTCTCAAGACCTTCTAAGAAGGCTGCTCCTCGCTTCCGATGTTGTCCAAAATAGCTGCAATAATTTATCTGCCTCTCTTGCCTCACAGGATTATGTGGTAGCACACACATAAGGCTGTCCTCGAGTTCTCCAAAGATCCTTGGCGGATCCTGGACATCTTTAGAGGAGTTATTTGTAGAACCCAAATTTCCCTGTTGGATTCTGGCTGCTCTTCCCCCCCCCCTCCCCTTTCTGTCCCTGAGCCCACGCGGTGTGATTGTGAAAGGTCCAGGCAGTGCAGTCACTCAGAGTCAACGCCCAAGAGACAAAATCTCCATATTCCAGCGGGAAAGTGCCTTCTCTTCTCTCATGTCTAGGTCCCCATGGCTCTGTGTGTGCCTGCTGCGTTCAGGATTGGACTTTGGGAGTTTTCTGCTGGTCCTTGAGACCCTGGGCTGGGCTGGGATCTCTTCCATTCCCTCTTGCTGTCTGTGGCAAGCGGGTGGAACTCCGCAAATGCCCTCCTGCTTGTGATACGTCCATCACACTCCTCCTGCTCTGAATTTACTGAGTGGAGAAAATTCTATCATTTCTCCTAATCTTTATTCCTCTTTCCCTCTGGAAGCCCAGCCCAGGATGCTCTGTCCCTGTGCATGGTGAGTGCACAGCTCGGGGAGGTGACCCTGCCCTCACTGTGTGGATTTTCTGGGCAATCCTGCAGAGACCCCAGGCCTGGGGAGCAGCTGGGAGCTGCTGACCCCAAGCTCACCCCACTCCTTGGAACCACTCTTGGGCTTGGTCAGCTCCATGGCAAACTTTGAGACTTTCCTTAAGGGAATCAGCTACAAACAGATGGGAATAAGGAAGATTTTAGCTAAGAATTATAAATGAGCTCGTTGGGGGAAGGCGCCTTCTGCTGCCCCAGGGAAGGGAGGATTTCCCATCTTCCCAACAAGGGAGGCCAAACTGTGTCATGGAACTCCTCCAGTCCAAGGCAGGAACGTTTTCCATCACATTCCACCTCAGCAGGCCTGGGAAAAGGTTTTCACCTGGCAGAACATGACCCCAGTGACATTAAAACAGGAACCCAACCCACACAGGACTCGGCATTTTCCTTTTCCCTGGCAATGGTTGCAAATTCCGATGCAAATGCCCATGCAAATGGTCATGCACAGCTATTCTTATCTCTGGGCCAAATCTTAACATCCCTTCTTTGGTAGAAAGTAGATTTTCCAAAAATAGTTTACGTCAGCCTCCAACTATTCATGGCTTCAGCTTGAGTTCCTTAAACCCGGTTCCAGGAAGAGTTTTCCGAATTAGATCTGCAATGGGAATGGGAGGGTGGGACCCTTTCTTTGCTTGTCCCACGTTCTTCTTCAGGGAGGACATTTCTTTGGAGTGAGGGGTTGGGTGAAGCTGCTTCAGGCTCTTCTTTTGTGTTTCCCAGCCCATTTTAAAATGCACGTTTGAACTTGGGACTTGCTGGTTTCTTTGGACAGGTGGGGAACAGCCAGGAATCTGAACGATGATTTCTGCTGAGCCACAACACTCTGTGTGTCTGGGAGCAGAATAAGCAGGTCCCTCCTGTCCCTCTTGGTTGGCTCACCCCTGTCCCTGTGCTGTCCTGCTGTCCCAGCACAGCTCCAGGGAGCTGGACAGGGGAGTGACCAGGCTGAGGTTTTGCTGGGTCACATTGTTTTGGCCATTTTTGCTCTCCAGACAGAGCAGTTTTCCCACCCTGCCTGCTCTGTGGCTCCACAAAGAGCTGAACTTGCAGGAAGCCAGGATTCTGCAGGAGGCAGGGATTCTGAGCTTGGCATTCAGCTTTAGAACACGTCTAAACCAGAAAGAGCCACCGAGTGTAAAAGCAACAGACAGGCAGGATCCCTCAGCAGCCCCAGACTATTTGTTGTTTTCAAAGACCTGCTTCCTTAGAAAGCTCCTTTTGAAGTAATTTGACGTGCCATTTCCAGCGCCTGTGTGATCTACCGCAGTTATTCCCCCTTTATCTGCCTCCCAATGCTCCGGAATGTCTCCATAAACCTGCCTGGCAGTGCCTCTGCCCGTGCAAGGGACCTGCATTAGTGTGGGATTTAAACTTAATGCCAGAGGAGCTTACAAACTCTCCCATTTGAGCCTCCCGTGGACTCCACACTGCAGTTTCTTTCTCATAAAAATAGCAGGTGGCTGAGTTTGAAGGATCGGTCAGGTGTGGATCCCTCACATGGAAAATCCCTCTCACCAGCAGGAGATAGAGGATAAGGATTCATCCCTGTCCCCGGTGAAATCAATGGGAGCTTTGCTGTTGAGACAGGTCAGGTGTCAGTCTCAGTTGCTGGCTCTTCCCCGGGATTTGATCCTTTGTGCTGTCACCATTAAAGAATCTCCCTTCCTGTCTCCTTCCCACGGGCTCTCATCCATCCTGATTTGAAGTCCCCTCCGTTAAGTGGCTGGAACGCCGGCGCTCCGCTTCCCCGGCGGAGAGGACACTCCATAAATCTCCCATTAGTCATGGACATGGCGAGCCATCCCAGGGCCGGGCTGCTGTGCCTCAGAGGTTATCAAACCGTGGCAGCCCTGCCTTTGCCTCTCCTTCCCGAGAGCTCAGTTCCCTGCCAGCATCCAGGGCTCATTTCCTGGGAGCTGAGGCGGCCACGCTTTGCTCGGGGACACAACAGCGGCCACGTGGTGCTCAGTCCTTGTTCCCTGGCCCGTGTGGCTGGAGCTGGGCTCCCTTTCCAGCACCTCTGAGCAGGGCAAGAAGTTTCCAGTGGGGAAGTTTATGTGTTGGTGGCCAGAAGGCTCCGTTTTCCCAGGAGAGACACGCAGGGACATTGTTTGTGTGTGTTGTCCCCAGAGGGTGTTGTGCCTCTGAACGGGGTACAAGGCTCCCAGATGATCCCTGTGAGGTATTTCAGCCTCAATCCTTGTAGAAAAGGCAGGCTGAACCTCACTGGTGGGAGCGTGGGACCTCCCAGGGTGTCATGGACGCTGTATCCCTAAAAGCAAACATCCAGACCTCATTCCTGGGCTTGGGGGACAAGAATAGGGAAGGATCCCTCCAAAGTGCTCTGTTCCAGGGCTCTTGTCTGCAGGGAGCTCACGTCAGAATGAGCTGGATGATGAGGACTCTGCTTGTGGTAGCTCTTGGACGTCTTTGGATTTACACTTGGCATCTTTACTCCAGCATGAGACTGGTGTTGGGCTAAAATAACATCATTTTTCCGATAATTTGGGATAGATTGGCAGGGATGCTGTGAATCAGGAATAAATCAGCTCAGCTGGCCCATGGCTGAAACCTGTGACTCTCCTGTAAGTCTGTGTCCTATATTACTCAGGTATAAAATGTTCTTCCAGGGATGAACCCTCCGGACAAGGAGCATGGGAGAGGCTGAGGAAGGGATCCAGCAGGGAAGAGCAGGGTGCTGGGATGCACAGGTTCCTGGGAACAGCAGTTCTCCATCAGCTGTGTGTGCCTGGGTTAGCACAACCTGCCTGGACGTGAGGAAACAAGGAGGCAGCAGGAAAAGGAGGAGGGGGTCAGGATGTGATCCCTGCTCAGGGATGTCGGAATGGCTGTCGTGTTGTTTTATCGCTGCCGAGGAAAGAGAAAATGGAGCAGGGAATGCAAAATGACAGAGAGTGAGGAGATGTGATATTTGCCTGATGTATTTTGCTGGTAATTAGTGTAATGCCAATTAGACAGAAGTAATCTTTTTTTTTTTTTTTCCCTTCTTCAGCTGTATAAATTATTGCTGGAATATATGCCAGCTCAAACTGAGATATTAAACTCGGAGTGATGTGGAAATCTCTGCTCCTTAAGGATCTCTAGATGAAATTACCCAGACAACAGGGATCTTGACAAAAGTAAGGCTGACTCTATCCAGAAAGAAAACGAATCAAAGCCAAAGGAATTTTTGTATTCCACGTCTGGCGTCTTGCTGCTTATTAGCCACACAGGAAGGGGCCCCCACAGAGATGCAGCAACATCAGTGAGAAAAGGCAAATATCTCGCCTTTCCTGCAAACAATGCCACTTGCAGGCTATTGTTCCCCTATCAGCTTCCCTGAGGAGCAGATCCCGAGCCTTTCCCGTGCTGGGGCTGCAGGTAAACCCTGCCGCCCACGTGCATGCCATTTGTCATTCCCTGAGCCCTGTTTTCTCCCGCACCGGGACAGCAGCGCCGGGGTTGTTTCGCCTCCGGGTCCCTCGGGACGTGGAGCTCTTTAATGATGATGTACGGCTTCCTTCAAAGGGTCAATTGCTGGCCTGGACCTCTCCAATTCCGGATCCCTCGGAGCTCTCTACCTGGGCACAGACGCTGCTTTGCTCCGTGCTGCACACGGATTTTCCTTCGCATGAGGAGCAGACCTGCTCTTGCCGTCTCATCCCTTCGGAAAAATAACTGCAAAAAATTATGCCCGTGGACCAATTCTGTAAATTTTCATCCATCTCTGTTGGATTGCGAAATCCAAATCTTGTCTGCTCATCCTGCTGCTCCCTGGTGCTGTGGTCTGAGCACATCCTCTTTGCCAACCTGCCTCTGACGCGGGGGGGATGATGTATCCCGCTTGTCCCGCCTGGGTTTTAAGATTTTGTAATCCTCGCTGGCTCTTTAAAGCATGTTTTATTCATGGCATCCTTTAGGACTGCCTCTGGCAGGCCTCCCTCGAGTGGTGCAAACTTTATTGCATTTCTCCTCCAGCAGCCTGTAAACTGCAGCACCCAGGGGTAGCTGGAGGTTGATATTCCCCATCGGAAGCGATTTTCTGTCTTTTCCTCGCTTTCCCACAAGGGCTTCTTGCTGCCATCCTAAAAACAAACACAGGGCACGGCAAAATTCATCAGGATTGGGTTTTTTTCCCAAATGAGCCATCACCAGGCCGCCCTGTTCCTAAACTTCCCCATAGCCCGTGTTTGCTCCTTCAGCCGGATGCTTCGGTGCTGACCCCTCCTGCTTTTCCAGGAGAAGGGGATTTCTCCCCAGCCCTGGCCATTAGGGTGGCGGATCCTTTCAGTGCTTGGTGGGGAATCACAGCAAGAGGGCAAATGCTCTAATTCAAGGACCAGGGTTGATTTCTTGGGGTGAATTTTGCCTGCACCACAGGAGGATGTGACCGGTGCTGCTCCTGCCACGTGCCAGCCGCAAAACCTCTCCCCGTGGTGCTCCCACTGCAGATTTTCAGCCTCGCAGTCTGTGGGCGTTGGAGGCGTCAATAAGGAGCGTTTTCAGATGCTTTGTGGCACGGCTGCACTGCAGAGAAAGGGGCTGGGCAGTCCAGGGCTTGGGGCTCTGGATCTCAGAGCAACCAGCAGAGAAGCGGCCCCATTTGATGTGGGATCATTCCTGCAAAGTTCCCTGGCTATGTCCCTGCTCTAACGCTCCTGGGACTGCTGTGTGGTGGATTTCTGGTGGGTTTGGTTCCCTAGGGCTGGGTTTGGGATCCAGGGCTGTGTGTGCCTCCAGCAGGGACAGACATTTCCCCCTCAGCACAGCCCAAGAGCCTCACCCTGCATTTAGTGCCTGTCCCCTGAGCCTTCTCAGAGCCACCAACAATTCCGGCAGGGATCTGCCTCTTGCCCGTTGATGTCTGCAGGACAGGAGCAGGACAGATTGTAAAAGAGCTGGAATGATGTGAGGGTGCTCCTTTTCCTCATAAGTAGCCCAGGAAAGATCTGTGGCAAGGAAACAAAGCGTCCACATGCAAATCCATACTGTCATTTCCTCTCCGGTTTCCTTGGGGTTTGGCTTGACTCTCTTCCAAGGGCTCTTCCTTCTTCCTGCTCTGCTTCTCTCCAAGTGGTCTCAGTTCCCTTTGTTTGCAGATCCCCTCCTTGAGAGGAGCTTTTTCCATAAACTTGTGTTTTCTTTCTCACTTAAACACCTCCCTGACTTCAAAGGCCGGGAACAGCACTTGGCTCCGTGGCTCCCGCCCCCCTGCACCCACGATTTCCCCCATCCATTGTCCTGCCAGGGGAGGATTATTAAATTGTTGATGGAGCTGAACAATGGTTTTGTTCAAAGGCAGACATGCGAACGCCACTTCTTTTCTCCTTGACACAAGAGCTTTAATACCCGGGAACAATGAGAGGCAGCCACCAAGGAGCAAACACTGGAGAGGACTCACAAAGCCAGGCTGGTATTCCCAAATCCCTGTGCACATGAACTGGCGCTCCTTGGAGTGCTCCCCGTGGCTGTAGCTGAGGTGAGAGGACTGGCCATGCTGAAAATTAATTAGAAATAATCCAATTATTGCCTGTTAATACTGGCTTGTGTGATTAGGACATGAGCAAGGGGCAGGAGAGGACCACCCTTTACACAGAATCATGGAACTAAGGTTGGAAAAACCTCTGAGACCATCAAGTCCAGCCATTCCAACACTGTCAAGGCCACCAGTAACCCCTATCCGCAAGTGGACAGGGGATCTCCCAGGGGCTTTGAAATCCCTCCAGGGTGACTCCACCACTGCCCTGGACAGCTCTGCCAGGGCTTGGCCATCCTTCTGGGAAGAAACTTTCCCTGATGTCCATCTTGAACCTCTTCTGGTGCAACCTGAGGCCGCTAATCCCAGGGAGCAGCTCCTGATTTTCCCTGTTTGCTCTCTCCTGTCGGGGAGTCGTGCAGAGCCACAGAGTGTGCCCTGAACCCCTTTTCCGCAGCGGAGCCCCTTCCCAGCCCCTCCCCGGGCGGGTGTTCCCGTTCCCAGCTCCGTGCCAGCCCCGGAGCAGCTCCGGGAGCCTGCAGTGAGGATCCTTCCCCGCCCTGCGCAGCCTCAGGCTCTGACATTTTGTGCTGCACGGCTCCTTCGCGATCGCTTATCGCCTCAGCTGCTTGCCAGCACCACAGCTGCAATTTTCCATGCTGGGTTCCCCTCAGGTTGATTTCTTTCTCTGTTTTTCGTAAGTTTTAGCGGAGCTGTTCCAGCTGGTTTTGGAGAACAAGCCGTGCCGCCTCAGCCCTGCTAACGAAGTGATTATGAAAATTTCCTTTCAAGATCCATTAGCTTAACCACACTTTGGGAGGGAGGTGTGGGATTTGGCATGGGGGCTGCTTGTCCCAAAATGTGCACTGAATGTACCTCAGAAGACATCCCTGGGGAGCTGCGCCCACACTGTCCTGTGTGGCCTTCAGACAACAGCATTCCCAGGGTTTATCCATCAGGGGAATGGATTCCAACTGACAGAGGGCATTTAGACTGGATATTAGGGAAAAAATCCCTGTGAAGGTGGTGAGGCCTTGAGGTTGCCCAGAGCAGCTGTGGCTGCTCCTGAATCCCTGGAAGTGTCCAAGGCCAGGTTGGACAGGGCTTGGAGCAACCTGGGATAGTGGAAGGTCTCCCTGCCCATGGCAGGGAACAAGATAAGCCAAACTATTCTGTGATTCCATGACCCTGTGATCCATGTTCTCTTTGGGAGACCAGCAAGGGTTTGCTGCCATTGCTTTGTGGACATCGATCCTGTTCTGTGATTTACGTCCATCAGTTTCTCCGTGGCCTCCCTCCTGGACATTTCCCAGTGCTCTGTGGCCCCCAGTTTTCTTTGGGAAGCTGGGTTCAGCGTGGCAGGGATTGTCCTTTTCCTCTGGGAGGGTTGAGCATGGCTGGTTCTGCTCTGGGACTCTGAGGTCAGGGTGCACCTGAGGGTGCCTTGCTGGGAGCCCAGGGGTGCCCAGGTGGGCAAGGATCCCGTGGGCACCTGGCCTGGATCCAAAGCAGTGTGACAGCAGGAGCAGGGCAGGACTGTCCCTGTGCTGGGGGACCTCGAGGGCTGTGCCTGGTTCTGGCCCCGCATGGCCAGAGAGCCCTGGAGGGGCTGGAGCGTGTCCAGGGCAGGGAACGGAGCTGGGAAGGGGCTGGAGGCCCAGGAGAGGCTGAGGGAGCTGGGAAGGGGCTGGAGCCCCAGGAGAGGCTGAGGGAGCTGGGAAGGGGCTGGAGCCCCAGGAGAGGCTGAGGGAGCTGGGAAGGGGCTCAGCCTGGAGCAAAGGAGGCTCAGGGGGACCTTGTGGCTCTGCACAGCTCCTGACAGGAGGGGACAGCCGGGGGGTCGGGCTCTGCCCCAGGGAACAGGGACAGGAGGAGAGGGAACGGCCTCAGGCTGGGCCAGGGCAGGCTCAGGGTGGGCAGCAGCAGGAATTTCCCCATGGAAAGGGGGCTCAGGGATTGGGAGGAGCTGCTCAGGGAGGTTTGGAGTGCCCATCCCTGGAGGTGTCCAGGGAAAGGCTGGAGGTGGCACTGTGTGCTCTGGGCTGGGGACAAGGCGGGGATCAGGCAGAGCTTGGACTCGATGGTCTGGGAGAGCTTTTCCAACCCCAGTGATCCTGGGATTCCATGGGAAAGCTGCTCTGGGGGTTCTGGGAGACAGAGCCATTATGAAGTGCCTCCCACCAAGGCATTTCCTTGTCTCATTCCCAGGCTGTGACTCTGCCCTGGTCCCCCTGGAGCAGAGCTGTCCCCACGTCCCCCCACGCAGGGCACAGGGGTGGCACACTGGGGTCCCTCGCTGCCTTCCCAGTGCCCAGCCAGCACAGAGGGAGTCTTCCTTTATCTTCTTCTCCCTTTGATTGTCCTTCCTGGGGCCCGCTTCTCCCTTCTCCTGCTCCTCCTGGCGAGCTGGCAGAGGCTGCCTCAAGCTCCAGTGCCCTCCGTGATGAGCTGCTGCCAGCCAGGGCAGCAGGCTGCAGCTTTAATTAAATGATAAGGGCAGAGCCCCGGAAGTGGGGAGATAAGTGCAGCCCTGTCTGCCACCACACTTGCCCAAGCTCTTTCTAATTAGCTTTGAGAAGCTCTGGAGAGGCAGATTAACCCTTGCAGGTGCTGGGTGAGCGCTGGGATGCAGCAGGAGGAGGGTGCCCAGGCCAGCCCCTGGTGTGATGCCATGGGTTGGGTGGTTTGGGCTGGAGGGGACCCTCTGTGCTCCCCCCAGCCCGGGGCAGAGGGGACAGGCCAGGGAGGATCAGACATGGGCTTTCACAGGCTCAGGCACTTTCAAATCTCAAGGATTATGTGCTGGAAGAAGCATTTGCTGCTGTGACATCCCCCTGCTGGGTGGGGGGACTGTCCCCAGCCCCACCGGGCACATTCCTGCCATGGCCCAGGTCTCCAGCCCCTCTGGAACCAGCGATTGTCTGAGAGCTGGGGATGTGGGGACACGGGGTAAGAGGACCACTGCGTGTCACCAACCTGTGATTACAGGACTGACCTGCTGCCACCAGGGCCACCAGCTGAGAGTGAAGCACACCAGAGGGCTGGCAAGGGCACCTGGGCTGTGGGCAGTGTGTCACCAGGTCAGTGGGTGCTCAGAGTGGCACTGTGACACTGCTCCTCGTGGCCTGGCCCCTTGTGCTCACACTGGCTGGCAGCACAGGGTACCCAGAATGTGCCAGGGAGCTCTGGGGTGCCATTCCCGTGTCCCCAGGGAGCTCTGGGGTGCCATTCCCATGTATCCAAGGAGCTCTGGGGTGCCATTCCCATGTCCCCAAGGAGCTCTGGGGTGCCATTCCCGTGTCCCCAGGGAGCTCTGGGGTGCCATTCCTATGTCCCCAAGGAATTCTGGGGTGCCATTCCCATTTCCCCGGGGAGCTCTGGGATGCCATTCCCGTGTCCCCAGGGAGCTCTGGGATGCCATTCCCGTGTCCCCAGGGAGCTCTGGGGTGCCATTCCCGTGTCCCCAAGGAGCTCTGGGGTGCCATTCCCGTGTCCCCAAGGAGCTCTGGGATGCCATTCCCGTGTATCCAAGGAATTCTGGGGTGCCATTCCCGTGTCCCCAGGGAGCTCTGGGGCGCCATTCCCGTGTCCCCAAGGAGCTCTGGGGTGCCATTCCATGTCCCCAAGGAGCTCTGGGGTGCCATTCCCGTGTCCCCAGGGAGCCCCTGCCTGCAGGGTGGGACAGGCCATCCCCACAGCCCCCCACTGCAGGAATCTCGAGCATCCATCAGCAGAGCCAGGTGGGAATGCAGGCAGGAGCAATCGAGGAGGAATTTGGGCAGCAGGAATGCGCATCCAAGGCATGCATGAGCTGGCAGCCCCCGGGGCTGGCAGGTGCTGCTGCTGCTCCCATGGGATTTACATAACCATCATTAGCCCTGTGCTCCCACCTGTCCCAGCTCCTGGGGCAGGGAGGGCAGGAGGGCAGCTCCACTTCCCTAATTCCATGTTTTCAGGACCTTTGTGCGCCCCTAAAGGAACCTCAGGTGTTGTTGCTCTCCTGGATGCTGCAGGAGCCGATGCTGGAAGAGGGTTTGGTTATCCCATGGATTGGTTTGGACTCCCCAACCTTTCTGGTGGATATTTGTGGAATGCCTCTGTGGGACAGCCAGAGGATAATGTTGGGATATTAATGGATCCAGGATTTCACTCTGGACCTGCACTGGGTTGTTTTATGCAATGTGAGTGAGGGGATTGCCCAGCAATGCTCATTCTGTGCCTTTGCTGTGAGTTTTAGCTGCAGGGACTCAATTTTTCATAGAGGGCACGTGCCAGGTACCAAATATTTTGAGAAGTGCCAGTGAAATGTGCCCAGATATCTTATTTATGGAAGGAGGAGAGAAAAATTCTGGTTTTTCTCATTAGGAGAGCAACACCCCCATCCTCCAGCCCCTTTTTAGAGGAGGAGTTTTCTGTGATCTCTTGACCCTTTCCTTGCACCTTCCCTGGTTTCTGCAGCCTCTGGGGCAGAGTCTCACTGGCAGATCAGCTTCTTCCCTGTTAAACCTCCCAGGTGGTTCTGTCCTCTCCCTGCAAGCCACAAAGGGACCCCAGGGGAAATATTTCCCACCAGAGTGTGACTCTGCTCTGCATCATGAAGCACTTGCAGGAGGAGAATTAAGGCTGCCTGGACAATCCTGATTTTGGCATTTCCTAACCTTTGAACCCTGTAATCCTATTTAGGTGTTTCTTAACATAATTATTCAGCAGTTTGATGTAGTAATTTTGGTTTTTATAGTCCAGTGAAGGTTGAAGTCCCTGTGTGGCAGGGTAGGAGATCATGGGGGTGGCACCACGACCACAGAATCTGTTATATGGGGGTTGAATTTGTTTTGCTGGGTGTCACAGGGAAGCCGTGGGGCAATGGGGATTTTGGGAGCCCTCAGTGTGTTGCTGAGCCCTGCAGGGACACGCTCAGTGTCCAGGAACATCCATCTGGGTGCTCTGCCTGCCGTTGCTGTGGTGATGTGGCCGCTGTGACTGCAGCAGGGAGGTGGCTCCTCCAGCTCTGGCACACGTGGGAAAACACATCCCCTGGGAGCAGGGAAAAGGGAAAACATCCCCCGGGAGAGGGGAAAAGGGAAAACACATCCCCTGGGAGCAGGGAGAAGGGAAAACACATCCCCTGGGAGTGGGGAAAAGTGAAAACATCCCCCGGGAGAGGGGAAAAAGGAAAACACATCCCCTGGGAGCAGGGAAAAGGGAAAACACATCCCCTGGGAGTGAGGAAAAGGGAAAACACATCCCTTGGGAATGGGGAAAAGGGAAAACACATCCCTTGGGAATGGGGAAAAGGGAAAACACATCCCCTGGGAGTGAGGAAAAGGGAAAACATCCCCTGGGAGTGGGGAAAAGGGAAAACACATCCCCTGGGAGTGGGGAAAAGGGAAAACACATCCCCTGGGAGTGGGGAAAAGGAAAACAAATCCCCTGGGAGCAGGGAAAAAGAAGATCAGATCCCCTGGGAGTGGGGAAAAGGGAAAACACATCCCCTGAGAGTGGAGAAAAGGGAAAACATCCCCTGGGAGCAGGGAAAAGGGAAACACATCCCCTGGGAGTGGAGAAAAGGGAAAATATCCCCTGGGAGCAGGGAAAAGGGAAACACATCCCCTGGGAGTGGAGAAAAGGGAAAACATCCCCTGGGAGCTGGGAAAAGGAGAACACATCCCCTGGGAGCGGGGAAAGCTCCCCAGCCCAGCTGTGCTGGCCATGCTGAGCCTGGTGCGTTGATCTGTCCCCATCCCTCCCTGGCTGGGGCTGGGGTCCCTCGGCAGGGGCTGGGAACGTTTGGAGCTCTGGAGCGCTGGGATACCCCGCAGGGGCTGGGGGCTGATCCGCGAGTGCAGCGGGGGCTGGCAGCCCGTTCCCTTCAGGGCGAGCTGTGTGTGCTCAGCGCAGGGACAGAGCCAGCGGGGCTGGAGGGGCCGGGGGATGCTGGAGTTGGAGTGTTCCATCTCCGGAGCCCCGGAGGAGCCCGTCTGTGCGCTGGCCCAGCCCGGCAGCTCCGGGGATGTAGGGCAGAGCGGGTGCTGCTCCCTCTTGCCCCGGGAGCCGCAGCCACCACGTCGGTGGGCAGTGCCGGGTCGGGCTCCGCTAGCGGGAGCCATCTGGAGCGAGGGTGGGAAGTTTGGGAAGCCATCTGGCTGGGTGTTGTAGTGCGAGGATTGGTCCCGCGCCGTCTGGCTGGGTGTTGCAGCGCTCCCGCAAGCCCGCACGGGAGGGGTGCGGGAGCTGCGGCTGCCCGGGGCTGCGGGGAGCTCTGCAGGGACACTGCTGAGCTCTGGGCTTGGCCATATGGGCCAGGAATGGGTGAGGAGATGTGGGAGGGATCCTGCATCCAAAGGGTGTCCTGGGGGATCATCCAGGCGGGGATTGTCCCGCTCTGCTCTGGGCTGGAGTGGTCTCACCTTGAGTTCTGAGACAGTTTCGGGTGCCACAGCATCAGCGAGCCAGAGCTGCTCCAGGGTGTCCAGAGGAGGGGCCGGGGCTGGGGAAGGCTCTGCAGCCCCACCCGGGCAGGGCTGAGGGCACCGGGCTGGTTCAGCTGCAGCAGAGGAGCCGAGGGCAGAGCTCAGGGAAGGAGGGAACGGCTGCAGGGGGAGCTTTGGGATGGACACCAGGGAAAGGCTCTTCCCCCAGAGGTGCTGGCACTGCCCAGGCTCCCCAGGGAATGGGCACGGCCCGAGGCTGCCAGAGCTCCAGGAGCCTTTGGGCACAGGGATGCACAGGGGGATTGCTGGGGGGTCTGGGCAGGGCCAGGGACTGGACTGGATGATCCTGGTGGGTCCCTTCAGCTCAAGATATTCCATGACTCCTTGCTGGGATAATGCCCTGGCTGTGCCCCCCTTATTTGGGTACCGTGAAGGGGGACTTTGTCTCTGGCCTTGAGAAGGAGATCCTGGCTCCAGAGGCACCTGCAGCACAGCTCCCCTCACCCAACAGCCCTGGCAAGGGGAAAACGTGTTGGGAATGAGGCACGGAGCTCCTGTTCCCTGCAGGAAGCTCCTGCTGGGCTGGGCTGGGCTGGGCTGGGCTGGGCTGGGCTGAGATGGGATGGGATGGGATGGGATGGGCTGGGCTGGGCTGGGCTGGGCTGGGCTGGGCTGGGCTGGGCTGGGCTGGAATGGGATGGGATAGGATAGGATGGATAGGATAGGATAGGATAGGATAGGATAGCAATGGGGCTAGCCAGTGTAAGAACATGGGATGTTGGGCTGCACAATCCCAGCTGTTCCTAAGGGTGTCTGAGGAGGGAGGGGAGCAGCAGCACTGGTGCCTGGAGGAAGCAGCTCCGCAGGGAAGTGGTATCTGGAGGGAGCAGCGCTGTAAAACATGGAACCTGGGGGAGATGGCTCCATGCAGCAGCGCTGCCTGCAGGGAAGGCAGCAGCGGGGGGAGGCAGCACCTGGAGGCAGCAGCAGCACAGAACGTGGCACCTGCAGGACGTGGCACCCTGGGGGAGCCGTACCTGAGGCAGCAGTGCCGTGGGGGATGGCACTTCCCGGGAATGGCACTGTGGGGAATGGCACCTGGAGGGAGCAGCGCTGTGGGAGAGCTGTGCCTTCGGGAGTGCGCCGTGGGGGACACACCTGGGGGGACACACCTGGGGGGACACACCTGGGGGGACACAGCTGTGGGAGTGGCGCTGCGGGAGAGTGGCGCCCGTGGAGAACACTGGCACGGCAGGATGGGGCCTGGCAGCAGCTCTGCCATGGGCAGCAGGGAGCAGGATTCCTGGGAATGGTTCCTGGAGGAGCCATGGTGCAGGAGAGCAGCACCAGGAATGGTGAAATAGGGAATGGTGCTGACTGCCAGGAGCTGTGGGGCGGGAAGGGGGTCCTTGTTGCACAGGGAGGGGGGACAGTGCTGCTGGGAGCTGATGTCATGGGGGGCCACCACTGTCAGGGACATCCCAGAGGGGTCTGCAGAGCCCTGAGGAGAGGAGGCTTTTCCAGCATGGAAAGCTGCCTCTCCTGGGAGCACTGCCCCTTTCCCTGGCTCAGGACAGACCTTTGGGACCCCTGGCACCCCGGGGTGCAGCGTGGGCCCTGCTCTGTCCCTCTGTCCCCAGGGCCAGCACAGGTCAGGCCTTTGGGGCTCTGCTTTTGGGGCAGCTGGCTGGAATGAGTTCTCCCCAGGGAGGGAAAAAGGCTCTTTCTGATCCCAGCTTAGGGAAAGCATCTGGTTTTCCTCCCAGCTGCTCTCCCCACACTCCCCTTCCCAATTTCCCCACGCCACGGAGCCTCTCCAGTCCCTCCTGGCATGCTGTGCTTCCCTCCTCCCCTTTCCTGGGCTTCTCTGCATCCTCTGCCATGCTCTGCTCTGTCACAGCCCCACTGCCTCCCCTCCCAGAGCTGCTCCAGCACTTCCCCTCCCTTCCAAGACTTCTCCTGTGCTGCATCATCCATCCCTGCTCTCCCTGCACTGACGCAAGTGGAAGACACAGGAGGACCAAACCAGGCTGGGGATAAAAACCAGGCTGGCATAAAAAACGTGCTCAGGGCTGGCTCTCAGCCTCTGCCTGGAGCTCCCAGGCTTGCAGAGGGCCAGGCAACCTCTGCCCGTCTCCTGCAGGAGATGGAAGTGCTGCTGGCTGAGGCTGCTGCTTTTCTCTTGTTCCCAGAGTGCCCCAGAGCTTTGCTGGAATCCCCCAGTGAGGTTTTGGAGCCCTGTGACGGGATGAGCTCCTGCCCTGGGTGGGGAGTGAGGGAGACAGGAATAATTAGCAGCAGCGCCAATTTGTGCCTCTTCCCAAAAAGCCAGCCTGGCATCTCTGAGGGTGTCCTGGTGGAAAACCCAACCATGCCCCCCAAGAAACCAGAGGGATCCGACTTTTCCTGCCCTGGGTTCATCCCTAAGGAGGAGAGTGCCCCGAGGCAGCTGACAAGGGGATGCCAAAAAGAGGCAAAGCTGCAGGAAGCAGGGAGCCAGGAGGATGGGAGGGTTGTGAATGCCCAAGCAACCACTTCCCTGCCTGGGAAGCACAGTCTGGTGGCCTGGAATAACCAGGATGGGCCAAAGCTCAGGAAAACAGAGCAGCTGCACAAAGCTTTACTTTGTGTGCCCAGGACACCCTGATACGAGAGAGGGCGTGGCCGTGCTCTTCATCCCTGGGGATGTTGTCACATTCTCAGAGGCACAAAAGTGTATTTTGGGTGGAGGAGGACAATCCCGAGTACCCTTTGTGCACCCCGAGGTGTGAGCCTGCCTCCTCACCACACCACAAAACTGGGGAAAGTCTGCGGGCAAAATTCCCACTAAGGAGGGATTTGTCTTTGTCTGGTGCCACATCGGAGTCCCTGAGCCACCAGCATGTGCTGGGAATTAGGCCATGAAGTCGTGTTTTCCCTCAGTCCCAGCTATTCAGGAATTCCACCCTGCCCCGTTCCGGGCTCATGGCACAGGATCCGCTCCTCAGCAGCTCCGCGAGTGAGGGGACAACGCTGGAAAAGGCTTCAGTGCCAGGAGCAGACAATGGGTAGAGCAGAATAAAAGATCCTGAACACAGCGTTCCTGCTTGATCCTGCCATTCCCAAGCTGCTGCTGGCACGAGGAAATCTCCGTAGCTTTGTTCCCTGCAGAGGTGGATTTTATTGCAGTCCTGCCAGTCCCCTCTGCGGGCTCGGCAAAGCTCCTTCTGCCCCAGGAAGAGGGGATGGCTCCCGTCCACTCCCCTGGGAGCACAGAGCACCAGGGCCTTCCTGCAAGGGGAAAGGATGTCCAGGAGGAAAGTTGATGAGGAAAGGATGGCGATAATTCCTCATGGACACAAGGGAAAGACCACAGAACACAGTGCCCAAGCCATTGCGTGGCCGCTGGAGCATCCTGTGCTCTTGAGAGGAAAACCTGGTGGATCCTCTTGGATTCAGATTCCATTCTCTGCTTCTGCTTGCCCAGAGTAGGGATGAAATGGAGCCGTTGTGCCAGTGGTTTTGTGTCTCACGTGGGAGAGAGAATGGAGGCGATTCCCCGGGAAATGGGGAGCCCCAGGGACACCCCGGCCAAGCTGCGCTCTCGTGCTGCCCGTGCCACCGCCGTGTCCCCTGGGCTGCTTTTGTGCTGCTGCTTTCTGTCCCCGCAGTGTGAGCATGGCTGTCCCCCGCACCGCGAGCAGGGCGGAGCATCCTGCTGGGATGAATCCCAGTGTGGATCCGTGTGTGTCCATGTGTGTGCGTGTCTGTGTGTGTATCCGTGTGTGTGTATTCTGTGTGTATCTGTGTGTGTGTCCATGTGTGTATCCGTGTGTGTATATTCTGTGTGTATCCATGTGTGTTTATCCCTGTGTGTGTATCCAGGTATGTATCCATGTGTGTAGCCATGTGTGTGTATCCCTGATTGTGTATCCGTGTATGTGTATCCATGTCTGTATCCATATGTGTGTATCCCTGTGTGTGTATCCAGGTATGTATCCATGTGTGTGTATCCCTGATTGTGTATCCGTGTGTGTGTATCCATGTCTGTATCCGTATGTGTGTATCCATGTGTATCTGTGTATGTTGTCCATGTGTATATATCTGTGTGTGTCCCTTTGTGTGTATCTCTGTGTGTTTATCCGTGTGTGGATCCATGTGTGTGTACCCCTGTTTGTATCCATGTGTGTATCCCTGCATGTATCCATGTGTGTATCCATGTGTGTGTCCATGTGTGTGCATCCCTGTGTGTGTATCCATGTGTGTGTATCCCTGCATGTATCCATGTGTGTATCCCTGTGTGTATCCATGTATGTGTCCATGTGTGTATCCATGTGTGTGTCCCTGTGTATATCCATATGTGTATCCATGTATGTATCCATGTGTGTATCCATGTGTGTGCAACCCTGTGTGTATTCATGTGTGTGTATCCATGTGTGTATCCATGTGTGTGTATCCATGTGTGTGTCCATGTGTGTGTATCCCTGTGTGTATCCATATCTGTATCTGTGTATGTGTCTATGTGTGTGTCCATGTGTGTATCCCTGTGTATATCCATGTGTGTATTCATGTGTGTGTCCGTGTGTGTGTATCCATGTCTGTATCCGTGTGTGTATCCATGTGTGTGTATCCCTGTGTGTATCCATGTCTATATCCATGCATGTGTCCATGTATGTATCCCTGTGTGTCCCTGTGTGTATCCCTGTGTGTATCCATGTGTGGATCCATGTGTGTGTATCCCTGTGTGTATCCATGTCTATATCCATGCATGTGTCCATGTCTGTATCCGTGTGTGTCCATGTGTGTACCCTGTGTGTATCCGTGTGTGTGTCCATGTCTGTATCCGTGTGTGTGTCCATGTGTGTATCCCTGTGTGTATTCGTGTGTGTGTCCATGTGTGTACCCTGTGTGTATCCATGTGTGTGTCCATGTCTGTATCCGTGTGTGTGTCCATGTGTGTATCCGTTTGTATCCCTGTGTATATCCCTGTGTGTATCCCTGTGTGTACCCTGTGTGTATCCATGTGTGTGTATCCGTGTGTATGTCCATGTGTGTATCCCTGTGTGTACCCTGTGTGTATCCGTGTGTGTGTCCATGTCTGTATCTGTGTGTGTATCCATGTGTGTATCCATGTGTGTATCCCTGTGTGTACCCTGTGTGTATCCGTGTGTGTGTCCATGTCTGTATCCATGTGTGTATCCGTGTGTGTGTCCATGTCTGTATCCGTGTGTGTATCCATGTGTGTGTCCATGTCTGTATCCGTGTGTGTATCCACGTGTGTGTGTCCGTGTGTGTATCCGTGTGTGTATCCCTGTGTGTACCCTGTGCACAGCCCCAGCCGCTCTGCGTGCCCGGGTTTCTGGTCTCCACCCCGGTGGGCTCCAGCAGCCCGCTGTGGGTGCCGCCAGGGCCGGTGGGCTCCAGGGAGGATGAGGATGCAGCCGGAGCCAGGAGCGAGGCAGGAGCCGTGGTGGCCGCGCGGCCTCCAGGCGGCCGGAGCAGGGCCGGGAGAGGCCAGGAGGCAGCGGGGAGAGGGCTCGGGGTGGCCGAGGTGACGGGGTGTGGAGGCCGGGGCTGTGCACTGATGTGACGCTGTCGTCCTTTTTCTGCCCCTCATCAGAGTCCCCTGAGCGGAGCAGGCTGTGAAGGGGGGCTGCCATCAGGTATGTCCGTGTGGCTCCCGCCAGGATATCCCAGCTGCCAGGGGAGCCCCCGTGGGTGCCAGGGATGGAAGATGGGCACAGGCCCCAGGGGGAAAACCGGGATGCCTCAGCCCCCCGCCGAGGCTTTGGGGAGCGTCACTGGGGGCTGGTTTAGGGCAAGACGTGCTCACACAGTTGTTGGCTGCTGACTTCACCCTTCATCCATGCCGGTGTCACGCATTCCCAGCATTGTCTGCAGCCTTCTCCTGCGTCCTGTGTGTGAAAGCTGTGCCAGGGTGACTCGGGTGTGTGGCAGTCCCAAACTGGTGGCAGGAGGGAGTATTGGCCAGGGCATAAACCCCACCATGGTGAACTAGTTTGCTTCCTCCCAGAGCTCAGGACGTGCCTGAGGGTCCACCCTGCCTTTGGGATGAGGCAATTGTGTGGACCATGTGTGTCCCACGGGAAGGGGGTGCCCCACAGGTCCCCAGAGCTCCTTAGCATCTCCCTCCATCACCCTGTCAGTGGAGAGAACTCTGTGGTGATGGGGACATGGAGAAGATTTTTGGGAACCACTGGGACATCCGAAAGTCCAAGCAGCCTCAAGGTCGTGAGCAGCCCCTGGTTCCACCCCAGCATCAGCACCAGGCTGGATCTGCTTGTGGCAGCAGGCAGTGATGTGTCCCGGGACACTCTGGGCTGTGCCGAATTGGGGCAGAAATCAGGGACTGGCTTGCGACTGGGGTGGCTCTGGGAGGGACACTCAGCTCTGCATGGAAGTGCCAAATTTCAGCCCCAGAAGCCTCATGACAGGAGCTGCCTGTGCCAAGGACACCTGGACAAGGCTCAGGGACACCGGGGGCAGGGGGTGGCTGGTGTGTGAGGACACCAGTACGTGAATTGGTCTAACTGGTGCTGTGCCAGGAGCAGGGAGCTGTGGTGCCCTGGGGTGCTGGGCTCCCTCGGGGGCAGGGGTTTGGTGCACAGGGCACCCCTGGCATCTCCACAGGGCACCCCACGGCATCTCCAGCCTTTCTCAGGGTGGGCATGGCTCTCAGTGTGCTTGGAGATTTCAAGCTCCACATGAGACCAGGACTTCTGGCTGGGCTTGTGGCTCCTGCTGAGGGTGCCAGGGGAGGCTAGAATGTGGTCTGGAATGCCCAGTGGGAGCAGGGCAGGGATGCCCAAGGATGCTGCCCAGGACACATGGCTGTGCCTCGGGGCTGAATCCAGGGCAGTTCTGTCTCTGCACAGTGATGCCATCGGTGGTGCCCAATGGGAATTTCTGGAGCTTAGCAGGTTCCAGGTTGTGCCTAAACTTCTGGGATCAAGCCTGGTGTGGCAGCGTGTGTCCTGCTGTGCAAATCCAAGCTGTGGAGTCTCTCTGTGCAATTCTCGTCTCCAGAGGGGCTCAAGGAGCTCTGCCCTGTGCTCTGCCTCCTGTTTCTCTGTGGCTTTGGGTCTCCCTCCCTGCTCTGCTTTGCTCACATTTTTTTGTCCATGGGTCTGGCTCCTGGGATGTCTATGTGTCCACCTCTTGGGGTGTCTGTGGGTCCAGCTCCTGGGGTGTCTGTGAGTCTGGCTGTCCCTCCCAGTGTGGATAGGATGGGGATGTCCAGTCCCTGCTCCTCATTCCTGCATCCCGCGGCAGGGTTCCTAAGGCACGGTACCTGAGGCAGGATTCCTGAGCCAGGGTTCCTGAAGCGGGATTCCCGAGCCAGGGTACTCAAGGCAGGGTTCCTGAGCCGGGGTTCCCAAGGTGGGGTACCCAAGGTGAGGTTCCTGAGGCAGGGCACCCGAGGCAGGATTCCTGAGGTGGGATTCCCGAGCTGGGCGTTGCCAGGGCAGGGTTCCCAAGGCAGGGTACCCGAGGCAAGGTTCCGGAGCTGCGGTTCCCAAAGCAAGGTTCCTGAGGCTGTGTTCCCAAAGCAGGGTTCCCGAGGCTGGGTTCCCGAGCCGGGGTTTTGGGGGGTAACACCGCTGTCCCTTGTTCCCCGCAGATCTCCGGCCTCTGCCTGATGTAGCCATGACTGGGACCTGCACCCGGGAGTGCACAGAGTTCGGCCACTCCGACACCTGCTGGATGCCTGGCCAGTCCTCCCCCAGCCGCAGGCCCAAGAACGCCCTCAAACTCTCCACTTTTGTGCCTTACCAAGACAGAGGGAGTCAAGAGCAAGTCGGGAACGGCAGCCCCAGACTGTCGGAAGAGCGCAGCACCAAAATGGCCAACCTCCGCCTGCTCCCCACGTACAGTGCCTTCTCCAATAGTAGCCATGAGCCCTGCAAGGACTCTCCCATGGAGGAAATTCCTCTCACCCAGACCTCGGACTTCCAGCCAGCCACCACCCCCTCGGCCCAGACCACCAAGAGGGAGATCTACCTGTGAGGCTGGGCGTGAGGGGCAGGGAGCAGAGGCCAGAGGAACATTTTCCACTTCGATGCTTTATGGCTCCGGCAGCTTCTCCAGGCAGGGGGCTCTGCGGGGAGCAGGGCAGGGCGAGGCAGGGATGAGAGGAGCGCCTTTTTAACCCCATGTTGCCCGGGGCTGGGGGTGGGTGGGGAGGGTGAAAAGCATCCCAACCCCGATTGCCGAGCATCCCGAACTGCTGCCGGGGAGGGCTGGGCAGGCTCCTGGTGCGGAGTGCACGGAGAAGGGAGAGAAGGGCTTACGTACCAAAGGTCCACGCAGAGCTGGTGGAGTTCCTGGGGCATAGGACGAGGAGTGTCCCCGAGCATGGGGAGCCAGCTGCCTGTCTCTTTGCTGTAGACTCCTGTAAATACGAATCTTATAGGAATGACATTCAAGTCCTGCCTGATCGCAACTTTTTATTGTCCTTGAAAAAAAAAAAAAAAAAAAAAAAAGACGTTTAAAGAGAAAACAAAACAAAACAAAAAACGCAGAGAAAAAAAAAAAAGAGGAAAAACAAAAAAAAAAGAGGAAAAAAAAAACCCACAGGGAGCAAGTTCCAGCTTTGAATGGTTTCCTGCGTGGAAGAGCCCCTGGGAGCGCAGCGTCCAGCCCGCACTCGTGTTCTATATTGTAAATAGAGATGTGATCAGTCCCTGAAACAGCAGCTGGGGAGCTGGAGGAGAGGGGCAGCATCCTGGCTGGACTGTAGGGACTTTGCTGTTTTCCAGCCTGGATCTCTTTCTGAACGTTGTCACTGTGCCCACAAGCTGCAGGGTCCCTAGGGACTGCCCGGTGCCATAGGTGGGGGCTGCTTTGGGGGTGGGGGGGTCCCGGTGGTGGCCCTGCGCCTGGCGGGTGGAGCGGGGTGGGGAAGCCCCCAGTCAAGGGACCGGCTGGGTCCGGGGAGGGGATGTCCCCAGGAAGGGACCGGCTGGGTCCGGAGAAGCCCTCAGTCCGCCTCTGCTGGCAGGGAGGTCGCCAGCGGCTCTGGCTCTCAGCCCATCGCCTCGGGCCTCCTCCGGGGCAGGGGATGCCCACGAGGCCAGGCTGTGCCGTGCCCTCGACCTCCGTCCCATCCGCCTGTAAAGCCACCATTGCCTTTGTGAGGAGGAGCTTTGTCTCAGGGTCACACCGGGGGCCGCCGAGCCCCTGCCCGCTGGACTCCGCTGCCCTTAGGCCCCAGGGCCACTCTCACGGGGTCCAGCTTTCTCTTCCATTGTCAAAGGTCCACCGGTCTCCCCGGCAGGTCCCTGCTGCCCCGGCGTCCTCAGCTCCCGTGCAGGGTCCCCGCCCGGGGCGGGGGAGAGGAGCCCCTGCCCCTCACAGGGCTCCCCGGAGGGGGACCCGGCTCTGTCGCTGCTCCCTGGGCGCAGTCCTGGAATTTGGGGTGCGCCCCTGGCCGGAGGGCTCCGGGCGACTCGCGCCTCATTCCTGGGGAGCCCTTCCCCGTCCTTGCCCGCGGGCCACCCTTGTGCTTCCCGTCCCCAGCCCCGGCACCCTCGGCAGGACGGGTCCGTGCCCGCGGGGCTGGCGCGGGGCTCTGCCGGCTCCGGGGGCACAGGGACCCCGCAGGGCCCTGCCATAGCTGTAGTGCCTGTCGGGACCCCCTGCCCAGCCCGTCCCCCAGCACCCCGCTCTGAGCAGCTCCTCTCCCCTGGCGGGGCGGTGGCACACGCAGCCACCTCCTGCGCGGCTCCCCGAGGGGACACGGTGCCAGCCGAGGGGACACGGTGCCAGCCGAGCCCGGGGGACAAAGGCAGGGCGGCGGAGGGTGCCTGCTCGCACCGCTGCCCCGCGTCCCTCGCGTCCCTCGCTCCCCAGCCCTGCCTTCCCCGGGTGGCACCGCTGCCACCGCGCATCGCCCGCGGCCCCGGCGGTGCCAGCCGGAGGAGGCAGGACCCTCCTCCCGCTGCCGGCTGTCCCTGGAGCGGGCGGGATGCTCCCGGTGCAGGTGCAGCCCCCGCCCGGCCGGGATTCCTGCTCTGCCCTGCGGGGCCGCGTTCCCCCGGTCCGGCTGCCGGAGCAGGTGCCGCTCCTGACCTTGTTTTTATTGTAGCTCTGTAGTTTCAGGGCCAAACTGGGCAGAATGTGCAATTTGGCCGCGCTGGCCACGATCTTTGACTCCACTGCCAACTCGGCTGCTCACGCCTCCCCTGGGCCCAGGCAGTGGCAGTGTCCAGTGCCCCTCTCGGGGACCCCCGGAGAGCCACATCCGAGGGGGGCTTGTCCAAGACCACCTCATCCCGGTGGGGGGGGCTCCCTGCCTTGTGCTGGGGTCTCCAGAGGGATCCCGAGGCTGGAATTCCTGTGGCTGGAATTGCTGTGCTGTCCCTGGAGCACTGGCGAGGTCCTCAGTGCGAGAACGGTGCAGAGGGAGGGGGAGTGCAGGGGGTCCCCGCGGGATGGGGCTGAGGATGGGTTTGGGGGTGGCTGAGTCCTGCAGGGGTGCACAGAGGGCTGGGGGGGGTTTGAAGGGGAGCACGGTGGGGCCAGGGTTGGGTGTCTGGGGGTGCAGAGGGGTTGGGGGTCTCGGGGCACGGGGTGGGTGTGTGGGGAAGGCCAGAGGGGGGCAATGGGAGCGGTGCCTCAGTGGGGTGCCAGGGGTGCAGGGGGATGGGTCCCTGGGGCAGAGAGGGTGCCGGACATCAGTCCTGGGAGAGGGGTTTGAGGGGATTTGTCCCGGGGGGAAGCTGCCAGTGTGGCTGGGGATCAGTCCGGGGGGAGGGCGAGGAAGAGGTGCTGTGGGAAGAAGCTCATTTGCACAATTATAAGCCAGAAGGATAAAGCCTCTGTGCGCGTGGGGGGAGGACAGCTCCCCACGGGCCCCAGTCCAGACAAGCACAGGGAGGAGGAGGTTCACTGTATCTCACTGCACTAGGACAAGCCAGGGGGAAAACCAAAGGTGGGAGCCAGGGAGCAGGCGGGCTGCGTGGGAAGGATCTAAGCGACCCCTTTGTAGCTCTTCAGTGTTGGTTCTATTTATACGAGATTTCATTTCCTTGCTTGTGATGCCTTGTTTTTTGTACAGTTTTATGTACATGCAGGTGTAGCTTTTCTAAAGGAGAAATCCTATGGCAGAGTAAAGTCCCCCCACTATTTTTCAGATGGTGCCCTATGTCTAAGGCGACGCCTCTTGCTAAGGTTGTACTGCTCAATGTGTGATGCATTTCCCTGTGCGGGGAAGCCTTTGGGCCTTGGGCTTGGTTTTCCCCGGGCGCTGTGAGCACAATTGATTCCCTTGTAACTCTTTCTGTTCGGAGCCGTGAGCATGACACCGTCGTGATGCCCCTTTCTGTTCTCCCCTGTTCCGTTCGTTTGCTGAGCTGTCAAGATGACCAACTCCATTGTAATTAGCCCTTCCTAAAGCTTTACAATAAAAGTGTGAAAACCCGGCTGCTTCTGGGCCTGGCTGCTCCTTCCCACGCGTCCCCCTGAGCATCCTCAGGGGAAGAAAGAGCTGGGAAGGCTTGGGGGTCCACCTGCCTCCCTGCCCTGCTCTTGGCTCCCTGTTTGCCAGCTCGAGGATGTTCCTGCACCAGGACAAGGAGGATAAGCCCCCAAAGCACTTTCCCACAGACCAGACTCCTGCAAGGCCAGGTTGGACGGGGTTTGCATCATCCTGCTCCAGTGGAAGGTGTCCCATGGCAGGGGGCTGGAGCTGGAGGAGCTTTCAGACCCTTTCCAACCCAAGCCATTCCATGATTCTGTGATTGATTCTATGATCGAAACCCAAATATTTCAATGAAAAAACACCTCCAGCCCCAAGGTTGCCTGCACCTGCCACCAGCCAAGGTGGGAATCAGAGAAAGTGCCATCAAAGCTCTCCAGACCCCTTCCCATCTCCACCACCTCTCCTTGGAGACTTGCTCTGTTTCCCACCATTTCACCAGCTCCTTTCCCAGGCACAGCTGGGGGTTTTGTGTATCTCAGACCCTTTGGAAACATCTGGGCCACTCCAAACCAGGGCACATTTGTGGCTCTTCCCACCCCAGCTGCAGGGAGCTCCTCCAGCCGTGCCTGTGGGGTTTCCCTGCCTGCCTTTGCACAGGATCCCAATGATCCCGGGAGGTTTCCTGGCTCGGGGTAGGGTTGTTCCTCTCTCGGGTGGGTTCCATACAGGTGTGGCACATCTGGGCTGTGCTGGGCTCACACACGGCCTTGCACCTCTCCCTGCTCAGCTCTGGGCTCGCTGTGTTTGGACCACCAGGCAAAGGCTCCTTCCCAGCTTGGAAGACTCCAGGAAGGAGGAGTTCCCACGTGAAGATGAAGCTTGGCCTCCCCTCCCCTCTGCAGAGACTCCTTTTGAGCCATGCCATGCCCAGGGCTCTGCAGGGCGGTGAGGGGGGATCTGATACCCCCATTCCTGCGGGGCTGCCCCTCGTGGTGAGGCCAGGGGGGCTCCCAGCTGCCCCTCGGGGCAGGCCCAGGCCAGCTGGGAGCAGGGATGTGTCCCCAGGGATCCCGGGCAGTCCTGTGCCCTTTGCTGCCATCCCAAGGAAAGAAGATCCGGCTGCTGAGGGTGATTCCAGGCTGGCACAGCTGGCACAGAGGGCAGAGCTGCCTGCAGGACAGGTGACCAAAGGGTGTTTTCCTAAGCAGAGACAGTCCCAGGCCCTCCCTGTCCGTCCTGAACGTTCCATGCCCTGCAGTTGCTCCTCACACTCCCTCCTCCTCAGCCATCCCAGGATATCCAGACCCCTCCCTGAGGCCATCTGTGCCTGCTTTCCCTCTCTGCTGGCCCTTTCCCACCCACTCCCTGCCCTCCTCCTTCCCTCCTTGCCTCTCCTCCCCGTTCCTGTGCTCTCCCCTCACCCCACATCGGCACACGAAGCCTTCCACTCCTCCGGCACAGCCCTGAGCTCGCATCCAGCCGGGCTGGAACCCTCTGGTTTCCATGGCAGCACACATCAATTACCGGCTGGGAAGGGGCCTGCGGATGCTGCGGATGCTGCAGCTGCCCAGCATGGCCGGGGGCTGGGGCACAGGGATGCCAGCAGCACCCTGAGCGGGGTGGGAGCAGGAATGGGCACAGGGATCCCAGCAGCAGCCTCAGGATGGATTTGGTGCCCATGGAACCCTGCAGGGAGATGGGAACAGGAATGGGCACAGGGATCCCAGCAGCAGCACCCTGAGGATGAATTTGGTGCCCACAGAGCCCTGCAAGGAGATGGGAGCAGGAATGGGCACAGGGATCCCAGCAGCACCCTCAGGATGGATTTGGTGCCCATGGAGCCCTGCAGGGGTGGGAACAGGAATCTTCCACCCCAGGATCGTCCCACCTGCCTGGGCTCCGTGGATGGGCTGATGGGGCCTTGGTGTCTTGCTCAGCCTGTGGGATCCATTCCTGGCTGGGGGTGCAGGAGATGGGAGCTCCCGGCCGTCCCTGAGGGGTGAGGGGTGGCTGCTGGGGACAGCGTGGGACAGGGCTGGGCTGGGCTGGTGCCAAATCTCTGTTGTGACCTGGCTTTTCCAGGTACATCTGGTTTAATTGGGTCCTGGCTTACAGCGGGAGCTGGGAGCGTGCCAGGCCAGGGACATCCATTTGGATGGGAAATTGAATTCCTGTGCCTCCCGAGGGCCTGACCCGGCAGCCCCAGCTGTCCAGCTGCCTGCACAGACCTGGCAGGGTCATTTCCAGGGCTTGCATGGTAATGGGGATGAGGTTTGGGATCCCTTGCTGGCTCCAGCAGTGCAGGGGCACCATTTCCTCCTGAGCGTTTTCCCAGCAGGACTTTGCTCAGCCCTGAGCACTGGGAGGTTGAAAGCTGGATTTTCAGTAGCCATGGGATCACAGAAGCACAGAAGGGTTTGGGTTGGAAGGGACCTTGGAGATCACCCAGTGCCAGCCTGCCATGGCAGGAACACCTCCCACTGTCCCAGGCTGCTCCAGCCCCAGTGTCCAACCTGGCCTTGGGCACTGCCAGGGATCCAGGGGCAGCCACAGCTGCTCTGGGAAGCTTCAGGGCCTCACCCCCATCCCATCTGTGCTTCCCCAAGTTCTGGTTCCCAGAGCAGTGGGCATTTCTGGTAGCTGGAAACAGGGAGCCAGGTGGGAACCTCAGAGCAGCCTGATCTCCTCACTGCATCCTTGAAGAATTTGAAAGCTGCTGAGATGGCTCCTGGGCCAAGCAGCTCCGGAGTGAGCCAGCAGAGCCCTGCCCAGAGCCGGCTGAGCAGTGAGGGCCCAGCAGGGTGGATTTTTCCTCGGATGAGCAATGGGACAGCTCTTTCTGCTGTGATGATGGCCACAAATCCCTCCTGGCATGGCAGCAGGGCTGTGGATCACCGCTGAGCCAGCATAGTGCTCAGGGTAGGGGTTCCAAAAGAACAGAAGAGCTGACACAACTTTTTTTTTTTTTTTGTAATCGCGAAATGTGTTTTATTCCACGATTCCCCCAGGCGGCTGTGAAACCTCCAGAGCAGGACCATGGAGAGGGCGGGAGGGGCTGAAGCGGGGCTGGAGCAGGACCGGGGAGCGGGGCTGGAACAGGACCGGGGAGCGGGGCTGGAGCAGGACCGGGGAGCGGGGCTGGAACAGGACCGGGGAGCGGGGCTGGAGCAGGACCGGGGAGCGGGGCTGGAGCAGAGCCGGGGAACGGGGCTGGAGCAGAGCCGGGGAGCGGGGCTGGAGCAGAGCCGGGGAGCGGGGCTGGAGCAGGACCAGGGAACGGGGCTGGAGCAGGACCGGGGAGCGGGGCTGGAGCAGGACCGGGGAGCGGGGCTGGAGGGGACCGGGGAGCGGGGCTGGAGCAGGACCGGGGAGCGGGGCTGGAGCGGAGCCGGGGAACGGGGCTGGAGCAGAGCCGGGGAATGGGGCTGGAGCAGGACCGGGGAGCGGGGCTGGAGCAGAGCCGGGGAGCGGGGCTGGAGCAGGACCGGGGAGCGGGGCTGGAGCAGGACCGGGGAGCGGGGCTGGAGCAGGACCGGGGAGCGGGGCTGGAGCAGAGCCGGGGAGCGGGGCTGGAGCAGGACCGGGGAGCGGGGCTGGAGCAGGACCGGGGAGCGGGGCTGGAACAGGACCGGGGAGCACAGCCCCGGCCCGCACAGCCCTGCCCGGCACTCGCTAACGGGATCAGCGAGAGACGAGCCCGCGGCGGCCCCGGAGCCCGGCCCTGCATATGTTGCGGTGGCCTCCGGGGGAGATGGGATATTGTGCTCCAGGAGAAGCCCCTGTAATCGCCCGCAGGATGATTGGGATTTGCAGCGGCTCAGAGGAGGCAGGGGGGCCCAGCCCCAGGCACTTTGCTCGGTGTCTCTGCTTGTCTGGCACTCTGATGAAGGGGATTAGGAGATTTAGAGCCAGCCCAGCCCCCTCCCTGGGGGGCTCTGGAGCTGGAGCCCCAGCAGAACGCTCGGCTCGTTTATTCCCACTGCAGATCGATGGGGACAAGGCTGGGGGGCTGCTGCCAGCAGCTGGTCACGGGCAGGGGCTCTGCTCTCTGCCAGCACGGGGCTGTCCTCCTGCAACACAGGGAGAGGCTCCAGGGCCAGCTGATCATCCCCACACACACTGCTGTCCCTGTCCCCTCATCCCCAGAGCTCCCACCCCACCCTGTCCCCATCCCTCATCCCATTCCTGAGCTCCCACCCCACACTGTCCCTGTCCCCTCATCCCCAGAGCTCCCACTGTGTTCTTCTCCCCATCTCTCATCCCCAGAGCTCCCACCCCACCCTGTCCCCATCCCTCACCCCATTCCAGAGCTCCCACCCCACACTGTCCCCATCCCTCACCCCCAGAACTCTCCCCCCATGCCTCATCCCCATCCTCCATTCCAGAGCTTCCACCCCACACTGTCCCCATCTTCTCACCCCCAGAGCTTCCACCCCACACTGTCCCCATCCCACATCCCCAGAGCTCTCACCCCACCCTGTCCCCATCCCTGCCCTGCTCCCAGCCCCTCCCAGTGCCAGGACCCCCTTTATCCCAGTCTGAGCGCCCAGGCTGGCCTGGCACCATGATTTAATCCCACAGGGAGGCCCAGCCGCCTGGCCCGGGCTCTCCTGCCCATCCACCCGGGCTGAGCCCGGCCCAGAGCACGGTCCAGGCGCTCCTGGAGCGGGCGGGGCTCAGGGACTTAGTGCAGCAGCCCTAATGGGATTAGCGGGAATGGAGCCACGCTCTGCTCCAAGGAGAGGGAGCTGTGCCTGCCCCCTCCCCGGCTCCCTCCCCGCTGTCCATCAGCCCGGCAGGTGCCAATCACTTCCCAGCACCCACATTCCCGGGGAAAGGCAGCTTTGGGAAACTCGGAATTACCTCCCTGAGCCCATCTCGCCACTCTGGTCTCATATGGACACAGCTGAGGCCAACTCACACTCCTAAAATAGCCCCAAATTGCAAGGTTTGACTCCAGAGAAAGAAGATTATTTCCCAAAACCTTTAAAAAGGAGGTTTTAAAAGAGGTTGGACATCAGCCCCAGCTCGGTTCCCTCTTTGCAGCAGCCTTGTCACAGCTCCAGCACTGCAGGGACAGAGCCGTGAGGCTCATTTGCCTTTCTGGGTAGCACAGGAAGGGTCCCACAGGAAAACCATCAGGCCCAGTGATTAATTAGTGCTGTAATAACATCAAGGGGTCCCCCATAACCCACTGTGGTGTTATCCTGCAGGCACAGGGCAGAGGTTTCTGTTCCTCTGGCACTGCCACACCTGGGATATTGGGAATTAGGAATTGTTCCCTGTGAGGGTGGGCAGGCCCTGGCACAGGTGCCCAGAGCAGCTGTGGCTGCCCCTGGATCCCTGGCAGTGCCCAAGGCCAGGCTGGACACTGGGGCTGGAGCAGCCTGGGACAGTGGGAGGTGTCTCTGCTGTGGCAGGGGGTAGAACAAACTGATTTTTAAGGTTGCTTCCAAACCATTTCATTTTCTATGATCCTATGGAATGAGGCAGAACTTTGGAGGTCCCAGGACTTTGTGTGGCCTTTGGGAAACACCTCTGGAATCAAGTGGCTTGAAGCATTCCTCAGTTTCCCTGCACGGATCTGATCTGGAGGAGCCATCAGTGAAGGCTGCTCTGCCCACTCACGACTTGTGTCCTGCGTGGTGACACCACATTCCAGTGGTGCCTCCTTCACCCAGGAAAACTCCAACAAAAACCAGCCACAAATCCAGGAAAAGCCCCAAAACTCAGTTCTTTCTACCCAAACACAGCAGAGGGTTGCCAAAGGAGGATGACCATCCTCAGGGAATGGACAGCAGAGGTGCCTTGGCCTGGCCCTCTGCTGAGCACCCACCCTGAGGGTGCATCCTGGCTGGCCAGGCACAGGGAACAGGAGGCCTTCAAGGAAAGCCTGGAAGGAAGCAGAGGGCTCTGTGCCAGAGGAACTCGGCTGTAGCAGCCAGGACAGCAGGGATGGATCTGCAAAGTGCTGGGAAGGGCTGGTGTGCAGGGCAGGGATGTGGGGAAGCACTGAGAAAGTGTCAGGCGGGATGGAGCCTCTTGTCCTCCTTTTCCCTGCCCTAAATCCCTCCCCGTGCTCTCCATCCCATCCCAGTCACTGCTCTGCTCCTGCTTCTCCCAGACTGTGGCAGGCCCAAGTGCTCCATCCACATGCAGACCCCAGCTTGCCCAGCTCCCTGAGAGCAGATCCATGACTCCCTCGGGTGTGGGTCCTGCAGGATTTCTACCAGCAGGAATTTATACCAAGGCACGGCATTCCTTTCCCGGGAAAAGCTCTGCACATCCCTGCCCTTTCCCAGCTTGCTGGAAAGGATGGCACCATTCCCAGGGCCTCTCTGGCTGCCAGGGGAGCTCTGCCATGGCACAGCTCCCTGTGCGGACCAGCTCATCCCAAATGTGGTGGCATCCTCTGCACCCCAAAATTCCGTGCTTGGGGTGAAGCGGGTGGGGAAGGACAGACAATATCCAAGGAGGAGAGGCTGAGGAGGAGCTGTTTTCCCCGGCCTCCCCGTAGCTTGAAAGCTGCTGAATTATGCTCATGACTCAAATGTGCAGGAGATGAAGAGATGATCAGATCCCACTCGCTGTTCCAGGGCTCCGCCTCCGGCCGATGGATGCTGGAATCTGCTCTGGCACAGCCCCAGCCAGGGCTGAGAGCAGCAGGAGGCAACGCTGGGACCTCCACAGGCCCTCAGACAGCATTGGGATGCAGTGGGATCCCAAATGTGGGGGAAAATCAGCCCCACATGAACCTTCAGGGTGCTCGTTTTCCCCTACCAGGCAAAAGTGAGCTCCTTGAGATCCTCACCCTGCCTGGGAAATAGCAGGAAGCTCCAAATCCCACAGTTCTAGCGTGAGAACTGCGTGAGATGTCACCTCCAGCTTTCGCCCTCCTGGCTGTCATCCCTTGTGTTTGTCCTCCCATCCTCTTCCCACCCCGTCCCCTCCCCTCCTTAGGACCCCCAGAGCCTGTCCGGTCCCTAGAGAGCTCCTGGGTGTCCCAGCGGCGTGTCCCCAGCCCGGGTGACCTGGAATTGTCACCAGCCAGAGCCTGGCCAGCCTGAGCTCTGTCCCTCATGCCTGTCCTTTGGCACCAGACCCATCTCAGCCATGCCAGCGCCCCGAGCCCACGGCAGTGACACAGAGCTCCCAGGGCAGTGACACAGAGCTCCCAGGGCAGTGACACTGAGCTCCCACAGCAGTGACACAGAGCTCCCAGGGCAGTGACACAGAGCTCCCAGGGCAGTGACACTGCGCTCCATCCCACCCTGCCCTGCCCGCCCCGGGCACTCTCCGGGAGCTGTCCAGGGCAGTGCTCAGCACTGGCAGGTTTGGGACGCAGCAGGGACAATGTTCCAGTCTGGGATGCAGCAGGGACAATGTTCCAGTTCTCCTCTTGTGTGACCTCGCAGGAGCCAGCAGCGGGCAGGGGCTGGGGCTGTCACCCGGCCCCTCTGGGGACAGCAGGGACAGCTCGGGGGGCTGGCACGGGCACAGCTCGGCCCTGGGCACGGGAGCTCGGAGCACGGGCTGGGAAGGAGGGAAGCACAGGGAATGCTGTGGAGCAGGGGAGCAGCGAGGGATTGTCCACAGACCCTCAGCATCCCGGGCTGGAGCGGGAAGGGAAGGGAAGGGAAGGGAAGGGAAGGGAAGGGAAGGGAAGGGAAGGGAAGGGAAGGGAAGGGAAGGGAAGGGAAGGGAAGGGAAGGGAAGGGAAGGGAAGGGAAGGGAAGGGAAGGGAAGGGAAGGGAAGGGAAGGGAAGGGAAGGGAAGGGAAGGGAAGGGAAGGGAAGGGAAGGGAAGGGAAGGGAAGGGAAGGGAAGGGAAGGGAAGGGAAGGGAAGGGAAGGGAAGGGAAGGGAAGGGAAGGGAAGGGAAGGGAAGGGAAGGGAAGGGAAGGGAAGGGAAGGGAAGGGAAGGGAAGGGAAGGGAAGGGAAGGGAAGGGAAGGGAAGGGAAGGGAAGGGAAGGGAAGGGCTCTGTGGGGTCCTGCAGGCTGGGCTGGCCAGCTGGGTGTGCCACTAACCCTACAGGACACACCTGGTGAGGGCAAACCTCCCTCAGCACCTCACCCTCCCCCTGGGCTGGGGGTGCCCCCAGCAGCCTGGGGACAGTGACAAGTGGTGGGACAATGCCACCCGGGTTTGCATACCCCACACACCCCCATCCTCCTCCCCAGGAGCACCAACATGGCTGTGAGTGCGAGGCTGAGCTACCAGAGCTGCTCTGTGCAGGATCAGATATCCGGGGGGGGCACAGAGCATGTCCCCTGTGTGTGCCCTGGGCAGGGGTGGGTGTCACACACACACACACACACACACACACACACACACACACACACAGCATGTCCCCTGTGTGTGCCCTGGGCAGGGGTGGGTGTCACACCCAGCCTGGGCCCTCCCCCGCTCGGCCCGAGGCGGCTGTGGGCGCTGTGCAGGGCCAGGGGCCGTTATTATTCTTTATTAGTTTTCCTGTCCATCTGACATATTCTTTATCACTCTGTCTCAGTCTTTCACTCATCCTCCTGCTCTCCCTCAATCATCCCCGATTAGTTTTTCTGTCTGCCTCCCTTTCCCGGATTCCTCATCAGGCGCTCCCTCCCCCGCTCCTCCCCGCTCCCCTCCCTCCCTGCCCTCCCCTCTCCGGCAGCGTGGGATGCTCAGGAGGAGCGGGGCCATCGTGGCTCTTCTCCAGCGCCATCTCCATCCCTGCCCCGGGAGCTGCCAGGAGCATCCCGGGGCTGCCGAGCGCCGCCAGCCCTGGCGAGGCTGCTGCTGAATCGGCTGCAAACAGAGCCCATGGCTCCGAGGAGCTCAGGAGGAGCCAAGATCCCCTTGGATCCCCTTGGATCTGCTCTGCTCCTGCCTCCCCATCCCTCCACCCCTCCTGCGGTCCATCCCAGCACTGCGCGGTGCCTCACTGCCATTCCCATTCCCATTCCCATTCCCATTCCCATTCCCATTCCCATTCCCATTCCCCTTCCAGTGCGAGTCCCTGAACAGGAGGGCTGGGTGGGGCTGAGGGCAGCTCGCCGGTAGCCCCAGGCCGATTCCCAGCTTTTCATGCCTCTCATCCACAGGTGTGTGCTGCTCCTGCCGGGATGTGCCCCCCTGCCCGGCCCTGCAGTCACCAACCCCACGTGAGGGGCTCAGAGCCAGGGATGGATGCTCAGGAAAAAATCTTTGTTTAAAGCCGGGGATGGATGCTCAGGAAGGAATCTTTGGCTAGAGACAGGGATGGATACAGACGTGGCTGCATCCCCCAGCAGAGAGGACACAAATATTTCATCTCATCCTGTTCTTTTTGGGAGCCAGAGGTGAAAATCTGTGATGCTGGAGGACTCGGGAAAGCAGAGTGGCCTGGCTGTGGCTGCAGAGGGATCCACCAGCCCAGACTGGAGCAGCTCCTCATGGAGCTGGGCTCTGCTGGGCTCCCTGGCCCTGGAGGGCAGCGTGCTGCCAGCTCTCTGTGTGCCAGCATGGACAGAATCCCAGCTGGAATTGCAGGCAGGACCCTCAGTGCCACAGCAGCCCCTGCTGGGGGGTGAGGGGGGGTCCTGACCCATCAGCTGGGACAAGCTCAGGATTTCTGCCTCTGGACCCATCCTCTCCAGCCTGATTTCCTGACACTGCCCTTGCTCCTGTTCCCTCATCCCAGAGCTGCCACTCCTGTCACCCACAGCCCCAGAAAAGCCCATTCCAAGGGATGGGAGCCCTCCTCAGCAGCACCCCCGTGGCACCAGGGCTGCGGGTCCTGCGCTGCATCCGCTGCCGTGATGGATGTGACAGGCGCGGGGGTTGCCAGGAGATAGCATCCTCCTCCTCCTCCTCCTCCTCCTCCTCCTCCTCCTCCTCCTCCTCCTCCACCTCCTCCTCCTCCTCCTCGGGCGCTGCAGCCAACGCGGCTCGGCGCTGGTGAGGTAATGCTGCTCCAGCACTGCCCGCCTGCCTGGCCTCTCCCTGCCAGCATCCAGGGGAAAAGGAAAAAAACGTGGGAAAATCCTTTTCAGCCATCCCCGTGGCCATCCTCACTCTGCCTCCCCTGCCCCGGGCACGGCCAGGGAGGGGTCACAGAAACCAGCACCCAAAAGTGCCCCCCTGCCCTTCCCGGGGCATCCCCGACCCCCTGCTCGGGTCTTGCCTCCGTGATGGGAATATCCAGGGAGGATTTCACGGGTCTGGGAGGGAGAGGGGGAGGCACAGGGCTCCTCACGCACACAGAGGCTCTCAGAATAAATATCTGGCTACAAATTATCTGCTGATCTAATAAAAAAGATATTACCTAGCTCTCCAAACCTGGTTTCAAATTATTCCTCCTGCTCTGCTCAGTAGCCTCCTGGGAGATCACTGGCAGGTTAATTTGCTATTGAACGGGTCCCAACTGGAATTAGGCTCCAGCCTGGCTCTGCTTTCACTTGACACTTAATGAAAGTCGCTGTTATTCACTCCTGCCTCTGAACTTTATGCACTGCACCACGTTTCACAGGTGGGAAAGAGCTGAGCGGGAGGTTTTCCTTTGGATCCAACACTTGCAAGGCCCGAGAGGAGCTGAGGTAGGAAATAAACTGCCATTTGTGTGCTTTTGCACGAGAGCTTGGTGTGCTCCTAACAGAAGTGGCCTTTATCTGGGGACTGTCATTTTGATTATTTTATATCTGAGCAGTGCCCCAGAGGTGTGCATAGAAAATGAAAACAGATAAAGAGCCTGAATGAGGCACAGCTCTGCCAGAGGCCCCAAGAAACAGCAGGGCTGAGCGGGGGACACTGAGGGGGGACACCTTAAAGCCACCAGTGCTGCTCCAGACAGGGAAGGGGACACACAGAGCAGCTCCATGGCACTGGAGATGTGCCTGGGCTGGGAGTGATGCTTGGAGGGATGGATCCCAATCCCAGCCCTCCCCGCAACGCTGGGCTGATGTCCCAGTGATGACAGGACTGGGGTGACCTGTGTCCCTGTGCCATTGGAATAACTCCATCCCCGTGCCTGGATTTCTGCATGGAGGGTCTCCATTCCCTTCTCCTGGGCTCTCCCACCATGGCTCCTGCCCACACATCCCCAGGAGCAGCTCCCTGCAGGGCTGATGGAACAGCCCACGGGACCCGGTGCCAAACCAGGGTCTGGAACAGCACAGACACGGCAGAAATTCCAGTCTTGGCAGCTTCTTATCTGTCCAGCCTTTGCAGGTTTTGCCTGTCCCATCCCACCTTCCTCACCCCACTGCTCTCCTTGCATGGTCCCATTTTCCCACCATGTTCTCCCTGCTCCATCCCCTCATCCCAGATGGTTTCCACAGACATCCTTGACCCTCAGCCATAGGCCAGGATCTTCCCCTGCTGCCCAGGCATGATTTGGCTGGGACTCAGCCCCATCCCAGCCCCTGAAGAACCATCATGAAGGGCAGGAAGAGCTGAGTCAGCAGCCCTGGCATTCCCCATCCTCCTCCTGGCCCCCCAAATCCAGTGAGGAATTCCCACCTCCCTCTGTTCCCACCCTTCAGGCACTCAGAGACAGTGATCCAGCCCCTACCTGCGTGATTGATCAGCAGAGCTGGACAGATTGAGTTCATCTCATCTGCCTCCTCAACCCCATCCTTCAGCCCCCCCAGCACCCCCCAGGGAGCCCTGCTGTGTCCCGTGTCCTGCAGGGTGCTCGGGGACATCCTGGGCTGTCCCCTCTGCTTGCAGGAGCCTCTCTGCCGACACCAAGACCCTCAGATGTGACAGGTGGTCCTCAGTGACCTCCTGAGACACTTTTATCTCCTGTGCTGGGATGGGTGTTGGAGGAAACATCTGCCAGAGCACCAGGGTGGGGAGAGGAGCCATGGGGCAATCTGGAATTCTTCTCTCCATGCTGCTGCTGCAGCATCCTGCTGTCCCCAGCCCAGCCCCAGGCACTGCAGGGCTTCTCCTGGGCAGTCCCAGGGCTCTGCCTGGGGTTCTCTCCTGCAGGGCTTTCTCTCTGCCAAATCTGGGCCAAAATCCCTGCTCTGGGCTAAACCCAGCCATGGTTCTTGTGTTTGTGGGGGAAACGATGCAAGATGCTGCGAAGCCTGATGGAGGTGAGGATGTGGGACTGATCCAGCCAGGCTTCCCTGATCCTGCAGAGCACCAGCAGCTCAGAGAGTGGGATCGGTCCTGCTGCTCTGGGAGGGGGATTTGGGGCACCTTGGCTGAGGGCACTTGGCCCATTCCCAGAGGAGCCTCAGGGCAGAGCTCCCCGGGCTGCAGCTCCTCCCGAGGGGCAGAGCAGGGACAGCTCCAGCTCTGCTCTGGGACAGGGACAGCACCCAGGGAACGGCTGGAGCTGGGCCAGGGCAGGGCCAGGCTGGATTTTGGGAGAAGTTTCTTCCCCCAGAGGTGCTGGCACTGCCCAGGCTCCCCAGGGAATGGGCACGGCCCGAGGCTGCCAGAGCTCCAGGAGCCTTTGGATACCAGGGATGCACAGGGGGACTGCTGGGGGGTCTGGGCAGGGACAGGGACTGGATTATTGACCCTTGGGGATCCCTTCCAGCCCAGGATATCCTGTCATTCAGTGATTCTCCCATTCCTGTGCAGTAAGACATTTTGTCCAGGTGCCATGGAAATCAACATTCCCACTCCAGAACCATCCAGCAGCCGTACCTACAGCTGCCGCTCCCATCTCTGTGCCCAGTGAGGACTTTCCACCTTCTCCTCTGACTGTCTGGATCCCACAATGTATTCCCAGACCCAGAAGCCCAGAGTGGCTCCCTTGGAAGCAGCAGGACCCAGCTGGCAGCTCCAGAGGGAAAAGGGAAGGAAGAGCCTTCTCCCCAGGTCCCTGGGCAGTGTGGGGAGAGGGCAGGGATTCTGTGGGCAAGCAAACCCACCTGCAGAGGCTGTGGGTGCTGGGCTGGTCCCCTGCCCCAGTGCTTTCTTTTCCAGAAGCCTCCCTGGCTCTGGGCTCCCCATGGGGGGGTTGCAGGGGAGCCTGCAGCCACCGCTGTCCCTCTGTCCTGGACTTGCTTTGCCCAGCCCCTCTGGTCATTTCCTGCTCTTCTGCAACTCAGACAGCTCCAGGTGGGGCTCTGCTTCATTCCAGAAGCCTGCTCCCACCCCGGGCCCTCTGCCTGCCCCCAACCCTGCTCAGCTTCACCTGCCTTTCCTTAAGATTCAAATGTGATCATTTGACAAGACTTCAAGACTTCCTTTGTTTTCTTATTGTCCACAGAAACTCTTTAGCTTCTCTTCCCTTTCCTTTTTTTTTTTTTTTTCCTTGGTTAAAGGCAGATTTTGGAAGGCTCTGCAGTGCTCCAGCCATTTGAGAGTCATCATTAATTTAATCTTCTTCCTAATTTATTAATGGCTTCGACTTTCTTGCCAGTATTTGAGACTCCCCTGATATATTTGTAAAACCCATCTGATTCCCCTTCCCCTCTTTGGCAGCATGAGTTCATCTGCCTTCCCTCCCCCCCTCCAGCAGATTGCAGTGAGTCAGTGTCCCCCTGTCCTCAGGACATCACGTCCCAGCCCTGCACAGCTCCCAGCAGCTCTGTGGCTGCTCTTTGTCTGCTCCTTGTTCGGTGACTTGCTGGAAGCTGCCCTGTTGTTGAGGGAATATCTCAGGCTCTCCTCACCCACCCCAAAAATGCCACCCTTTCCTGCTGACATCTGCCACCAGAAGCCCAGGGATGGGGGGACAGGAGGGGCCATAGTGCAGGGTCTGTGCCTTGTTGGTTTACCAATTCCAGCAAAATTCCAGCCCTGCCTGAGCGGGTAAAGCAGCATCAGATTTGAGAAGAAACGAGCCCAGGGTTCCCAGGTGGGCAAGGAGGCCATGGGCACCTGGCCTTGATCCAAAGCAGTGTGACAGCAGGAGCAGGGCAGGACTGTCCCTGTGCTGGGGGACCTCGAGGGAGCCCTGGAAGGGCTGGAGCATGTCCAGGGCAGGGAATGGAGCTGGGAAGGGGCTGGAGAGTTCCTGAGGGAGCTGGGAAGGGGCTCAGCCTGGAGCAAAGGAGGCTCAGGGGGACCTTGTGGCTCTGCACAGCTCCTGACAGGAGGGGACAGCTGGGGGGTCGGGCTCTGCCCCAGGGAACAGGGACAGGAGGAGAGGGAACGGCCTCAGGCTGGGCCAGGGCAGGCTCAGGGTGGGCAGCAGCAGGAATTTCCCCATGGAAAGGGGGCTCAGGGATTGGGAGGAGCTGCTCAGGGAGGTTTGGAGTGCCCATCCCTGGAGGTGTCCAGGGAAAGGCTGGAGCTGGCACTGAGTGCTCTGGGCTGGGGACAAGGTGGGGATCGGGCACAGCTGGGACTCCATGGTCTGGGAGAGCTTTTCCAACCCCAGTGATCCTGGGATTCTGTGAAATCTCTCCCAGTGAGCCATGCCCTGGCACACAGAGCTCACAGCTGATGGATGCAGGACACGGATAAGCAAACAACGCCCACGGAGTGGGAGAGGAGCCCCGAGACTGACCCGCAGCAGCAGAGATATTCACTGAATCCATCACTCCTGACATTCCCTGCAGGCCACGAGGTTCCAGCTGCTGTAAATGCTCCTGACGTGCTCCAGGGCTGGCTGGAAGTCATATCCAAAGCTTCCCATCCCTTGGAATGTGGTAATGGCTGGTCTATTGGTGGCCAAGCTTGTAGGAACTGGGTCTGAGAGCTGGGAGAAGGGTGGGTGGCATCTTCTGGGACAGCTTATTGTGGAATCATGGAATCGTGGCATCATAAAATGATGGGATCCAGGAATCATGGAATCATGGAGTCATGGCATCATGGAATCATAGAATCATGGCATCATGGAATCATGGCATCATGGAATCATGGAATCATGAAATCATAGAATCATGGCATCATGGAATCATGGAATCGTGGCATCATAAAATGATGGAACCCAGGAATCATGAAATCATGGAATCATGGCATCATGGAATCATGGAATCGTGGCATCATAAAATGATGGAACCCAGGAATCATGAAATCATGGAATCATGGCATCATGGAATCATGGAATCATGGCATCATGAAATCACGGAATCATGGAATCATGGAATCATGGAATCATGGACTCATGGAATGGGACGTTTAAACTCATCTCATTTTGGCCCCTGCCATGGGCAGGGACACCTTCCACTATCCCAGGTTGCTCCAAGCCCTGTCCAACCTGGCCTTGGACACTTCCAGCTTCTCTGGGCTTCTGCTGAAAACCAACTTGGACCAGACTGGGAGGTCCCACTGCTGGGGACGGGCCACAGGCCCAGGTGCCACCACAGTCCCAGTCTGCCCAGTGCCACCTGCACAGCGTCCCCCACCCTGCCCAGCCCCAGCTGCCCATCATCCATGGCTGGTTCCTCCCTGGAGCACACCCCGGTCCTCAGACAGCACGGGGAAGGAAAGGAGCTGCAGTTTCCTGGGAAATGCTGAGGATGTGACTTTTCTCCAATTTTTTTTTTCCCCTTCATTTGCAAATGAAACAGGCCCATCAAAGTCTGAGTGTTTTCTGGAGATGAAGTTCGGGAAGTGTTTCTTTTGGATTAATCCAAATGTTCCGTGTCAACAAAGCCCAAATACGTCACTGCAATTTGGACTGTTTCAAACACAAGTAGAAGGAACACTTAGATTTAATTTTGTTCCTAAATGTCATTTGGAACAGAGAGAGAAATTCCTCAGCCTGCAAATGTTGAAACAGACATTTTGATAGCACAAGGATACTTAATCCTATTAAAATAAAAATAAGATGGGAATAGACATATTTTAGTTTTTTTTTTTTCTTTGATTTGGGCAAAATCACCATAAAAGTTAAAATCCTGAATTGTTTGAGAGAGGATGTGTGCTCCAAGGAATGCTCTGTGCTGGAGGCATTCGGGGCTGTGGCAATGACTGGATCATGGAATCCCAGACTGGTCTGGCTTGGAAGGGACTTTAAGGATCAGATCCATGGGCAGGGACACCTCCCACTGTCCCAGGCTGCTCCCAGCCCCATCCAGCCTGGCCTTGGACACTTTCAGGAATTCAGGGGCAGCCACGGCTCCTCTGGTTATCTTATTCCATGTCTCACCTGGTCAGGAGAGGGGAAGGAGCCCTCGAGCTCTTCTCCTTCATCCTGCAGGATCCAGCTCAGCCCCGGTGTCCTGGGTGCACCCACAGCATCATCCCATGGTTCACTACGTGCTGAGGAACCTCTGAAATAATCTACCCCAGAAAATTCCCTTTGTTTTGGGACAGGCCATGAAATGCTGATCTCCTGAGCAAGAGATGTGCTTGCAGCACCTTGGACCTCAGCAGTGCTGCAGCTCCTTCGTTTCCAGCTGGGCACCCTGCAAGCTCCGAGTCTGCCCCAGGCTGCCTCCCAAGGACGTCGTGGGACTGGTGAACTCCTGGGCCTCTTCATTCCAGAGCACAGTCAGGCTAAGAGACAAAAATATTATCAGGAATGGACCAGTCACAGCAAAATTGTGTTTGCAGATGGCCAGGAATGACAAAACAGAGCCTGGCTGGCAGCAGCTGAGGCTCCTTTTTCCTGGGATTTGCTCAGGATCCTGTCAGATCTCTCCCTTTATTCCCAAGCTGGGAATTTCCATGTGTGACATCTCACAACTGCAGTGTTTGTCCTCAGACCAAGGTTTGGGCCACTTTGTCACCACCATGCCTTGTCTTCAACCCCTGTGGGCTCAGCCACCCTCACAAGCTCTCCTGCCCCTCAAAAATTCCCTTTTAAATTCCCCATTTCCCACATCTCTTCCTCCAGGCTCCCCAGGTTTTCTATCTGTTGACCAAGACATTGCTTAAAATATCTTTTTTTTTTTTCCCCTTCAAAATTGCACAGTTTCAACCAACGTGTTTTGACTGCACTGATGAGGTTTTTCATGGAAATTGCTGGCAGCTGGAAAACGCAGCCCCTGCCTAGGAGGGAGCCAGGGCTGCGTCCCAGCCTGCCCCAGGCTGGCGATGGATCCAGCCAGGAGCCCAAATCCCATGGGAAATCCTGGAATTCCATTCCTGGACATCAAATCCTGGAATTCCATCCCTGGCCATCAGTGCACTCTGCCGTGCTGGTGAAGCTGAGGAGACGCTATTCCCATTTCCAGTGCCTCCACTGGGAATGGGATGAGCACAGCACTGTGGGGCTCACACAGCATTCCCACAGGAGCAGAGGTGTTTTCCTGCTGCCCCATCCCATCCCTGAACTGGGCAGGAGCATGGCTGCAGCCCACAGCAGGGCCAGACTGGTGTGTAAGTATGTCCACTGATTTTTTTCCACCTGGAGAAAAGCAGGAATCAGCAGCCCTCGTGATGCCCCAGGTTTGAGATTTTCTATTTTTCATATTCTGTGCTGCTTTAGTGTATAATTCTGGGCTTCTTTTTATGGGGTGGTGAGCTCTCTGCACAGAGCAGGGAGACAAAACAATTCCTGCTCCAGCTGGGCACCAAGGACAAATGATCCAAATCTCAGCCCAGGAGCACAAACACTGTGGGCTGGAGAGAGAGAAACTAAGATAGGACTTCATGGGCAGGAGCTGGAATTGGACAATGAACTCCAATATGTGAATGGAGCAGAATTTATAAAAGTAAGAAACCTTGAATCCATTTTGGGACCATTTTGGTTCATCTGGGGTGCAGCCCTGGCTGGGCTCTTGTGCTGCCCAAGGTGGATCCATTGAGGAGATCCTTTGAATAAATCCCTGCTTTATTCTTTAACTCTGTCCAGCCTTTGTTCTAGGGCAGCCTTCTCAAGGCATCACTGGGACTGGGATGCCCTGAGAGCAGCAGCCAAGAACGAGCAGAACAAGGAGAGTAAATCATGGAGGGGGGAGGAGAGCCCTTGTTTGGGAGAGGTCTGGATTTCCATGGCAGCCACCGAGGGAAGCAGCAGGAAAAGCTGCTCAGGGCGGACTCACGGCTCGCTTGACACCCAGAAACAACATCCCCATGTCCCAGGGTGAGTGCAGGGGGGTGACAGGCTGGTGCCACACCAGGTGCTGGCAGGTCCCTGTGTCACAGAATTACAGAAGTACTGGGTTGGAAGAGACCTCCAAGATCATCGAGTCCAACCCAGCCCCAACACCTCAACCAAACCCTGGCACCCAGTGCCACATCCAGGCTTTGTTAAACACATCCAGGGATGGGGACTCCACCACCTCCCCAGGCAGACATTCCAGAACTTTATCACTCTTTCTGTAAAAAACATTTTCCTAATATCCAACCTATATTTCCCTTGACACAGCTCGAGGCTGTGTGCTCTGGTTCTGTCAGTGCTGCCTGGAGAAGGAGCCCAACCCCACTTGAGCACAGCCACCTTTCAGGAAATTGCAGGGCGAGAAGGTCACCCCTGATTCACTGCCTCATTCCAGGCAGTCCCTTCCCTGCTCCAGCACTGAGGTCATTCCAGTGCCTCCCAGCCCACGGATCAATATTTAGTGCTGTGGAAACACGGTCAGCTTGGCAGGATGGGCTGGAAAGGCTTGAAAGGGCTCATTCCCAGCTTTTCCCTGTTCTCAGGGCACGTCCTTCCACTCCAGGCACAACGAAGCTGCTGGGAATTCTTCATCCATGGAATCACTTCCCTGCTGCCTCTCACTTGCTTGCGATACATGGCAAGTGATGGAGCTGGGACTGTGTGGGATTGACTCCCCAGCCAGGCTTCGAGGACCCCAACTCCCATTTCTGGGTGCTGGGATAAGAGCAGGAATGTGGAGAAGAGCTGAAGTGCCAGGAAAAAGCGCTGCACTGCAGCAGCAGCTGGGCAATCCCTCAGGGAATGGCAATGGTGGGTGCTGGGGAAGCTGCGGGAGGGGACAGGGATGTGGTTTGTCCTGGCACCAGGGATACATCCCACAATCCACACCCCTTCCCGAGCTCTCCCTGGGGTAAACAGGGATGGCCTTGCTCAGCTGGCAGCTGAAGATCCTAAGGACAACTTAGGGTGAGACTAAGCTGGTTCCTGGAGGTTCTTTTCTTGGTGGTGTGCATCCCTCGGGATCAAACTCTTCCCTCAGGATGTCTGGAAAACTCCTCTGTCCCGTGAGCAGGGCCCAGGCAGCCCAGGGTGGGTTTGTTTGAACGAGGCTGACAGCAGTTTGGGATCTGTGGAGCAGCAGTGGGGCTGTTTCCAGACGAAAACACGGAGTAAATGTCCTCCAGGGAAGGAGGGAGGAGGTGAGGGCCTTGGGTCTCTCTTCAGGAAATCTCCTGGAGACAGGAGCACCTTCTGCCCAGGGAGGGGCTCCTCCCTGTAACCCAGCCCCTCCAGGTAAGGCTGTGAGCGCCCAGAACTCTCTGCCGGCGTTTCCCTCTCCTCCATCCCGGCAGCGGGGCCGTGTCCCGTGGGCAGCCCGGCTGTCGCTGTCACCAGCCTGCCACGCGCCCAGGCCTCCTCCAGGAGCTGCCATCCCGAGCAGGGAGCCGCTGCCAGCCGGGAGCTGCTCCAAGGAGCGATGGAGTGGAAGCAGGAGCAGCTGGCGCCGGGATGAGCCGCGCGTGTCCTGCCACCGCCACGATCCCGGGGCTGTCAGCTCCATGGAGCGCGGACACGTCGGCCTTGGCACCTCACCCGCCTGGCTGAGGGGGCTGCCGGGGCTGTGTGGCCTCAGGGGACCACTGGGGTTTGTCCCCACAGCAGAAGCCAAGGCTCGGCTGCTCCCAAGGAGCGGCCAGGGAGGGGATTTGGGGAATTGGCCACTGCCCAGCTGACACTGGCCACCTTGGCACGTGAGGTGTGGAGCAGAGAGAGGTGACATAGAGGAGTGTTACAGTGCGCTCAGGCCACGTTTTTCCCATTTCCCAAGACCCCTGTGGCTCTGATCAAATAACTCTGGTCTCCTCCTTCCAGCCCCAACAGGGCTGGAGAGAGCCAGAGAAGCCCCCCCTGTCCAGAGCCCAGATAAACCCCTGACCCTTCCTGTTCACCCTCTTTTCCCCTGCTCTTCCCTTGGACCATGCAATAAAAAGAGCTGGACAACTACATCGGGGTGAGAGCCTCTTGTGGAAATCTTTGCCCATCTCCTGATGTTCCTCCGCTCAAGGCCTCGAATCTCTGGGCTAGCCTGATCATTTAGGGGCTGAGAGAGAGGAAAATGTCAGAGGAGCTGACATTTTTTGATAGATGTCCCTTGTGCCCAGCTCGGTGCCAAACCTCTGGAAGCAGGCAGGGAAGAGACACAACATTGTCCCAGCTGGCTCATTCCCCGAATCCCGGAGCCACCGAGGTTGGAAAATCCCTCCCACCCGTCAAGTCCCAGCTGTGCCTCATCCCCACCTTGTCCCCAGCCCAGAGCACTCAGTGACACCTTCAGTCCTATCCTGGGCATCTCCAGGGATGGGCACTCCACACCTTCCTGGGCAGCTCCTCCCAATCCCTGAGCCCCCTTTCCATGGGGAAATTCCTGCTGAATTTGTGCAAACCTGGAGCACGGGGTTCACATCTCTGAGTGGCCACAGGGCTGGAGACCTTGGGGCTTCCCAGAGGCCTCCCAGCATCACACAAATGTTCAGGGGGTATTGCTGGAACTTGTCCTCTTCCCTCTGTTATTCCAGGACTCATGACTAGTCCAACCCTGTTCTCCTTTGTGCCACATCCCCCCTCAGCTCAGAGGATCCTCCTCCATCACCTCCCTGGATCGCTCTGGGCTGGCAGAGCAATCCTGGTGGGCAGGTGCTGGAGCTCACCCTAGGTTGAGGGTGGCTCTGTGTGGTGGAAAAATCTTTTTTTTAATTTGTGCTTTTAAAGAAAGGCTTAGTAGTTTCTTGTTGTTTGGTTTCATGGTTGTTTATTGCAAGTTATTTAAAAGATTGTCTTTTTAGGTTGTTGTGGTTTGCTTAGTAGCTTATGCAAAGGCATACATACTTTTAGTTATTTTCTTTGTTTGTTACTTCAAATTAATTTGTGAGCGCTAACATTACTAAGAACATGGAGGTAAGGAAGAAGAAAGAGGGAGGACAGGACAGGCTCAAATTTTTCTATTTTAAAACTTTTGACCTTCATGTACAAAACTAAACCCCCCCCTGTACAGCACTTAAAAATTCTTCTTTTTATTTTGTGATTACTTCTACTATAATATTTAAACTTTTGTGACTTTTTGTTCTTCTTGTAAGGTTGGTAAATTATTCTATGGTTTAAATCTAAAATTTCAGCTGTTCCTAGCTACTTGTTAGGGTCTCAAATGCTTTTGACTTGGACTTGGAACCTCTAAAAATGTCTGAGGGACATTTTGAGTTCCGACAGGCAGGGAAGCCAAATCCTTCCCAGCGTGGGGAGCGGGGGAGGCTTGGAGGGAGCAGGAGTGGCAGGGCTGGTCCTGGAGCTGAGGGATCTCAGTCCCCAGGAGCTCCTGGAGCTCAGCTGGCCACCCCTTTTCCCCTCTGCTCCAAACTGCTCCAAACTGAGCTGGTGGTCCTTCTCCGAGTGACTCCCCAGCAGCTCCTCCTGCTTTGCATTTCCTGGAGCAGCTCCAGAGTTCCTGGATCGGTTCCTGAGCCCCTGACCCCACATTTGGACTCCTGAATTCCCTTCCAGGTCTCTTCCTGCAGCCCTTGAGGTCACCCAAGCTCTTCTGTTTGATATTCCACTGCTGCCATCACCGGCTTCTCCTTTGAACCTCCAGCAGGTTTTATCAGCAGCCTCCTACCTTGTGTGCAAAGATCATTAGTGGGAATATTAAAGAAAATCAGAGCCCAAATGGATCTTTGAGGAACTCCATTAGCAGCCTGCCTGCAGCTCCGAGCTTGCTGCTTTAACTCCATCCATTGCCACCTCCCCTCCGGGCATTTCCCAGGTTCCTTTCTCCATTAATCCCCATCCTCACCAGTTTAATTAATAATTTCTTCTGTGCCTTACATCAAATGCTTGACTGAGGTTCAGGGTGATGAGATCTCCTGGAATTCTTTTGTCTGGGAAAGCAGCTACTTTCCTAAAAAAAGCCAACCTGCCATGGAGTGCCTTTGGTAAATCCATGTGGGATTTAATTCTTTTTTCTATTTATTTCAGTGCTTTTAATTACAGTTTCCTTTAAAGTCCATCCTAAAGCCCAGCCTCTTGCTCAGGTCGGGTCTCAAGTTGTCTTTTCTCCAGATCCTGTTTGTTCCCTGGTTTTGGTCAGTCAGTTCTTCATCCCAGGAAGGAATTCCTGTGGGCACATGGTGTGGGAGAAGGGAATTATTGGGAATCCAGCCTGGGCAAGATTGAACAGCTTAGAGAATCCTCCCAGATGTGACCCACCCTGGTGGAATGGGGAGAATCAAAATAAAAGTTGTGTGTTGGGATTAGAACAGTTTAAGAATTGAAAATAAAGTAAAATGCTGTAATAATAGTAAATAGTGATTATAAATGATAATGGTAAATAATAATGGCAAATAATAATGATAAATTATAATGATAACGACAATGACAATAATAATAATAATAATAATAATAATAATAGTAACACTGATAATAATTATGATAATAATTGCAAAAAACAAGTGATGCACGAAACAATCACTCACCACTCCCTGACTGAAGCCAGGTCCCCATTCTGGAACACAGCTCAGCCCTTTCCCAGTAACTGCCCAGTTTACAGCCTGGCTGTGATGCTCCAGGTGTGGAATTCCTTGGGTCAGCCCCGGCTCTCCCAGCAGGGCTGTGCCTGGCTGAGGACAGGGGTGGGAGGACAGCTCTGGGTCTGTTCCCAACCCAGGGACCTGCAGCACTGAGGGTGCAGAGTCCCATCTCTGGACACTCCAGGCCACGCTTCCATGGAAAACGTGTTCCCACCTCTTGGTGATGGATAAGGCCACCAAAGTCTGAGCAGCAGCCACAACCCAGTGCCCTAAAGGAGCAAAGGTTCTTTCTGAGTTGCACACATCCTGTATTTCCTATTCCAGCACTCCTCATGCTCTCTTTCCCTGGGAAGCTGGCACAGCTGGGATAGCTCAGAGCTCCCTCCTGACCTTCAGCTGCTGGATCCATGGAGAGTTCTGCTGATCCACTCCCAGCAGCTCCACTCTGAGCTTGCTGTGCCACCTACATCCCACAGGCCAGCTCTCCTCTTCCCAGAACCCCTTCCCGAATTTTCTGTGAGGCAGAAACCAAGGAGAAGGCTGTGTTTGTGTTTCTGGGGTGGGTTTTACTCCGCACCATATGTTTAGCAGCAGATGCTTCCTATGGGAATGTGACCAAAGCAGGGACGCTTTTCCCTGACCCCCTTTCCACACTCTGCAGACCCAAGGGGAAAAGGGAGAGCAAACATTTGGATCAGGAAGCTGCATTTGCAGCCTCCCAGCCCCTTCCCCTGCACTCCATGTTTGCAAAGCTCTGGTGAATAAACAACCGTGTCCCCTTGCCAGCTTCCACGGATCCCGGGGACAACTTGGAGCTGATTACAAACAAATGAGGTGGAATTTTTGGTCAGTTCCCAACGCAGCCTGAAGTGCTGAGAACATCACACATCTTTGAACTGGGGGATGAAAGGGTCAGAGGAGTTTCTGGAGTTTCCCCAGAGCCTGGATTTTGGACAGCAGTTCCTTCCTTGTGTGTGCTCTCCAGCCAGGCAGAATTCACATCTTCCCAATAAGAGCCTGGAAATGCCTTTGAACTGGAGCAGCTCCTCAGGTCGAGAATCCCAGGGAGCTCCAAAGCAGAGGCTGCTCATGGGGAGCAGCTCCTGCCCATTCCAGCAGCACATCTCCATCCATGGATCCTCTGCTGTCTCCCTGATTCTTAAGATTTTCTAAAGCCTTCCGAGTTTATATTCTGTTAGAGAACTTTCTCACACAACTTTCCGTAAACAACCTATTGTTTTACATTCCTTCATAGAAATAAAAAAGTTTAATGCACTAGTAGTTTGTCCAATGTCTTTGGAGAGGTGGCACAGTCACCCTCCAATTCACTGTCACCTTTAGAAAAGTATAAATGCTGAATCAGAAAATAAATGCTCTCTCTTTCACCTTACAATAACAGTAGCTCCCGGTGTGCTTTCGCGTGTCCTACAGCGACACTCTGCCATCCTCCTCCTCCCTGTCATGTAAGGATAGGGAATGTGGAAGCACAGAATCCCAGGATCATTAAGGTTGCAAAAACTCTCCCAGACCATCAAGTGTGCCTGATGCCAACCTGTGCCTGATGCCCACCTTGTCCCCAGCCCAGAGCACTCAGTGCCACCTCCAGTCCTATCCTGGACTCCAAATCCCCCTGGGCAGCTCCTCCCAATCCCTGAGCCCCCTTTCCATGGGGAAATTCCTGCTGCTGCCCACGCTGAGCCTGCCCTGGCCCAGCCTGAGGCCGTTCCCTCTCCTCCTGTCCCTGTTCCCTGGAGCAGAGGCTGCAACCTCCAAAAGCACCAGTACATCCCAGTACATCCCAGTACATCCCAGTATGAGTGACTGGAGGAGAGGGACAAGGGTGGAAAATTCAGCTTCCACGTCCAGATCCTTGTCTCTTCTGGAGTTTCTGCAGAACACCTGGGTATCTCTAGAGTTTTTTCAGCTGCATTTTTCCAGGGCTAAACCGAGTGCTCCAGGCTGGAGACCCAAAATTCCTGCACACCCTGGAGCGTGGAGCGCTTGGAGCACCTGGAACCTGCTGTGCTGTCACCGGCGGGGCTTTCCCGGGAGTCACACACATCCCACGCCTCGCTGGCTGCAGGAGCAAATCCCTGCAAGGGAAAAGGGATCCTCGGGTGCTGCCTGTGCCGTGGTGGCAGCAGCTCCAGGGCAGGGCCTGCAGCAGGGAACGTGTCCCTGAGGAATGCTGAGTGGGCTGCCCGTGCCAGGAACATCTCCTGCCTCGGCAAAAGGAGCCCGGCTTTTGTCACTTCCCATTTCTCAGCTGGCAAAGTCGGGATGTTCAGCTGGAAATGTCCTTCCTCCTCCTGCTGACTCCCCCGTGCTCCCATCGCCATTCCCCGTGGGAACCAGCTGATCCAGCAGGTCAGGGGGACATTCCCCCAGCCCAAACACACCTGGGATGGCACCACGGGCAGTGCCAGGGTGGAGCCCTGAGGCACACACAGGCATGAAGAGGAAGATGAGGATGAAACAGGCAGGGGATGAAGATGTAGAGGATGATGGAGACACAAGGAATTAAGAGACAGGGAGTGAAGCAGGCGAGGAATGAAGGAGTGGGCTTTGGATCCCAGGTGTGCTTTGCATCCCATCCCACAGCCTGGGGATCACTGTGCCCTGCTCTGACCCTGCCAGAAGAGCCCTGAGATCCCTTGGCATCACCCATGGATGGAAATTAAATCCATGCAGTTCTGAAGTGTGAAATGTTTGCATACCCTCATGGATAGGGCTGGAAAGCAACCAGCTGCCACAGGGATTTAAACATCTGAGGAGGCGTCTTGGGAAGGCCAGCAGGGACCATCCCAGGAGCTTTCTGTGCTCCCTCCAGCCCTGCTGGGCTGCACTGGGAGGTTTTATGGGAGGGATCCTCCAGCATGAGATCCCCCAGCCTCCAGCCCTCTCCCAGCTCCACCACACCCCATCCCTGCCTGCATCCCTCCAGCTGTCCTGCAGATCCTGCTGGACGAGCCCACCTCTGGGAAGCACTTGGTGCTGCTTTCCTTTCCATTTTCAAAGTGCTGACAGCTCCCCTTTGTTCCTCAGTGGGTGTTTTGCTCTGGGCTTTTCTCTCCGTTCTCATGAAACAGAATCATTTTGTGCTAAGCCAGGAACTCGAGCTGCTCTGAGGTGACAAACACAACAGCAGCAGCAAATATTGTCACTGCAGCTCCTGGCTGCAGCCTGACCCCGCTGCCCACACACATTCCCACTCCGTGTCACCACTGCTGGAGCGCCTGCAGGGGACACAGCCTGCTTGTGGCTCACCTGCCCAGCTGCTTCCACCACCAGAGGTGGGATTTGATGAAATCTGGGCAGTTCCTCATTGTCCCCGTGTCTCCCTGCAGCACTCCAGGTGCTGTTTTCCCTCAGGCTGTGCCTCAGTACTGCCCTGTCCCCATGCTATTCACCCCAGCCCTTGGCATTTCTCACACATCCACTCCTATCCCCATTCAAGCTGTCAGATGTGGCTCCAGGCACCTCCCGGATTCATCCAGGGCCAGGCTCCTGCCCAGATCGATGGGGTGGCCATGGGGCCACGCTCACATTCCCGGGCTCTGCCCCGAGCAGGGCACTGCCTGCCCGTGATGTTGGTGACACTGTGGCCTGGCTGCCTTTGAATTAATTCCATTCATTTCACAGTGCCAGGCTTCCACTGAACCCTTTTCCTTATTTTTCACATGATTGCCAATCTCTGCTCTTGCACTGCCAAGTCCAACCATTTCTCCAGCTGTCCAGAGAGACCATTAATCAAACAGAGGGATGTGAGGGACATTGGTGTGCACAGACCATGGGTGTCACCGTGTCCCTGCATGGCTGGGGGACAACTCCCCAGCACAGGCAGGGTCCTCCCGACCCTGTGTGCCACCCTCTGGGCCACCCCGTGTGCCACCCTGTGTGCCACCCTACTGTCCAGTACCTTGCTGGAGCTCCTCACTGGGGCCTCCTGGGAGTTCCAGCCCCTGCAGGCCATCCTCTGTCCCAGGCAGCACACCGGGATTTGGGCCAGCCCTGGATAAATCAGTCCAGGGAAACTTCTGCAGCAGCAGAAGGGCTTGGCTGCTTGGGCTAAAATCAACCAGCTTCACTCCCTGTCTGCTTCATCCTCTGCATTGTTCATTCCCTGCATTGTTCATTCCCTGCCTGCTTCATCCCCTGCCTGCTTCATCCCCTGCCTGCTTCATTCCCTGCTTCTCCACCCTCTTCCTGCTTCATTCTCTACATTCTTCCCTCCCTTCCTCTTCATTCCCTGCTTCCCCATCATCCTCTACATCTTCATCCCTTGCCTGCCTCATTCCCTTCCTCTTCTTCCCCTGCCTCCTCATCCCCTTCCTGCTTCATCCTCATCCTCTTCATCCCTGTGTCTGCCTCATCTTCCTGTCTTGCCTCACTTCCCTCGCTCTTCATCCCTGACAGCCTCATCCTCCTTGCCTGCTCCATCTCCTGCCTGTCCCTGCCTGCTCCATCTTCCCTTCTGCTCCATCCCTGCCTCATCCCTTGGAAGTGCCACACGGCTGTGAGCCACAGCGGCCTGGAGGGGTGACAGCAGTGACAGGAGAAGGGGGTGCCCTGCAGCGGGTGGGGACAGCCCGTGCTCCCAAGGGATGGGGGGAGCAGGGCTGCCACACCCAGCCCGTGCTCCCAAGGGATGGGGAGAGCAGGGCTGCCACACCCAGCCCGTGCTCCCAAGGGATGGGGAGAGCAGGGCTGCCACACCCAGCCCGTGCTCCCAAGGGATGTAAAGGAGCAGGGCTGCCACACCCAGCCCGTGCTCCCAAGGGATGGGGAGAGCAGGGCTGCCACACCCAGCCCGTGCTCCCAAGGGATGGGGGGAGCAGGGCTGCCACACCCAGCCCGTGCTCCCAAGGGATGGGGAGAGCAGGGCTGCCACTCCTTACCCAGGCTCAGCACTGCCCTGTGATGTGCCAGCCCCAGGTTTGGGCACCGGGCAGCTCTCCAGGCCCTCATCCCTTATCCAGTGCCAGGCAATGCTGGCTCCTCTCCTGGTTCCAGGGAGATGTTTTGGGGTCAGCCCCTCACCCATTTTCCAGCACTGGGCACTTGGAAACCCTTGAAACCCTGAACCTCTGAGCCCTGGGCAGAGCTGCTGCTCCCAGGCAATTGTCTCTGACTCCTCCTGGCAGGAGGGCATCGCTCTGCATCTCCTAGAAAGCCTCCACAGGGCTCAAACTCCTTCCAGCCTCCCAGATTATTTTCAGCTCTTTGCTTTCCTCTCCATTTGGGAAGAAGAGCTCCCAGCTCCCACAGACGCAGCCTTTGCATGGCAGCTTTTTGTGCTACCAGCCCTCCGTGCAGAATTGTCTTCCTGAGAAGATGGAACCAGACACAGGTCAGACTAATCAGGCCAGAGGTGGGATCCTCGCCCCGTTAATCACCCTGGGCTCCTCCTGCAGCAGCTCAGGGGTGTGTGCCAGACTCTATCAGACGTGTGGCGCCTGGAGTTGATTTTCCTCTGCAGAGAGTGAGAATGAAACGGGACTGAGTGGTGAGAAATGAGCCACGGACAGCCACAGCCAAGTGGGAGCATCTCAGCTCAGGGGCCTGAGCTGATCCCTGCTGACACTCACACCCTGGGCACAGCCAGGCGGGCAGGAGCTCTTCCAGGAATCGTGGCACGGAATCCACACCTGCGAGGGGAACTCAACACCAGAGGATTGATTTCCCTGAGGGCTGTGAGCTAAATGGGTGAGCTCTCCCCGCTGCCATCCCACGTGTCCCTTCTTCCAGAGGCACTGCCTGCCTTCCCAAGCTGGGATGTTTCCTCCTGTGCTCGGGAGGATCTGACAGGTTTTGCCTGGTGGTGGAACCCAAAGCTGGGGGAGAAAGCCTTGGTTGGTCACACGGAGGGGAAGGGCAACAGAGACCTGGGACAGGACATGGATAATGAGGAGAATTCTGGCCTGGAGAAGGACAAGGACAATGAGCTGGGAGTGTCAATACGGGAATGCTGGAAAGCAGCAGGCAGGAGGGGATGGAGGTGCTGTACTCCAAGAAATGCAGGGAACTGGAGAGGAACTTCCCTGTTCAGGTGAGCCCCCATCTGCAGAGCTGCCCCAGCCCTGTCCCAGCACAGGAGGAGCTGGAGCTGCTGGAGCCAGGCCAGAGGAGGCTCCAGGATGAGCAGAGGATGGAGCAGCTCTGCTGGCAGGAAAGGCTGGCACAGCTGGGATTGTTCACCTGGAGAGGAGAAGCTTTGGGCTGAGCTCAGGGTGGCCTTGCAGGGCCTGGAGGAGCCACAGGAAACCTGGAGAGAGAGAATGGACAAGGGATGGAGGGACAGGACACAGGGAATGGCTCCCAGTGCCAGAGGGCAGGGCTGGATGGGATATTGGGAATTAGGAATTGTTCCCTGTGAGGGTGGGCAGGCCCTGGCACAGGTGCCCAGAGCAGCTGTGGCTGCCCCTGGATCCCTGGCAGTGCCCAAGGCCAGCCTGGACAGGGCTTGGAGCAGCCTGGGACAGTGGGAGGTGACCCTGCCATGGCAGGGGTGGGACTGGATGAGCTTTAATTCCCTTCCAACCCAACCCAAACATTCCCTGGCTCCATGCCTGGGGTCACTGTGGGGAGGAGATGCTGCCTGGGGATGTGCTGCAGGAACCTGCCCATCACAGGTGCCAGAACAGCCCCGTCCCCCTTTCCCCTCCTGTCCAAGTGGGAAGTGCCAGAGCAGGGAAGCAGAAGGCTCCTGATTACAGCAGATCAAAGGAATTTGTTTCCTATGTACAGCAAAAGCGTAGCTGGAGGGACTCATGGCCACAAGGAGCACCCAAGGATGTGGATTTAGCAGGGATCAGAGGAGGGTTAGACCTGGAAATGGGTTAGACAAGGTCCCTGGGGCCTCTCTTGGATGGGATCACACATTGGGCTGAGCCAGGAGAAAATCCTGCATTGGTAGGGCCATGAACCACCCCCTTGTGCCCTCAGGGATCTGCAGGGAGAGGGATCCCCCTGGGAACGTGGCAGGACTTTGTGTGGAGCCTGGAGACGGGTCAGAGAGCAGCCCAGGAGCTGCAGCTGTGATGAGTCTTGGAAGGAAGCAGCAAACTTGGATTGTCCCCCTGGAGACAGGACCTGGTTCCCAGGCTCCCCCAGGTGCCTCATCCTTGCTGCAGGATCCTGGGAGAATTCTGGGCAAAGCTGCCTGGGGTGTGGAGAGGGGAGAGCAGGAATCTGCTTCTGGAAAGCAGAAAGGACAAGGAGCAGGAGCGGGATGAGGGTGTACCAGCAGGGTGGGAAAAGCCTGCGGGGAGAAGGGACACTCGGCCCTTCAGGGAAGGAATTTCCAGCCCTGGGTGATGTCAGAACTCAAAATGTCCCTCAGACATTTTTGGATGTTCCAGGCCCAGTGCAGAAGCATTTGAGAACCTGTGAGGCAGCTGGAAACTGCCATAATTTTAGATTTGAGCCATAGAATGAATTACCAACTTTGCAGGGAGAACAAGAAGTCACAGAAGTTTAGATATTCTAGTAGAAGTAACCACAAAGTAAAGGGAAAAATTTTTTAATAGTATACAAAAGAGTTTTAAGTCCTATACAAGAGAGTTTTAGTTTTGTACATAAGGGTCAGAAGTTTTAGGACAGAAAAATACAGGCCTGTCCTGTCCTCCCTCTTTTTTCTTCCTTACCTCCATGTTCTTAGTGATATTAGCACTCACAAATTAATTTAGAGTAGAAAAACACCATTTAATATAGGTAATAAGCATTAAAGAAAAACTGTAAGCATTTAACACATAATGTACCATATAAAAAATAGCAACAGCCCTAGGCAAAGAAAGAAAAAAAAGACAAGAGACAAAAAAGATAACTAAGAGTGTGTGTGCATTTACCTGAGCTGCAGCCCAAAAAGACAATCTTTTGAATAACTTACAATAGACAACCATAAAACCAAACAACAAAAAACTTTTTTTTTTTTTTTAAGCACAAGTTAAAAAAGAGCCACCCCTAACCTAGAGGTGAGTTCCAGCAGGTTCAAACCCCAAGAGTCCAGCAGGGATGGGAACATGCCTGGCACAAGGAGCAGGCTGCCCTTGGTGCCTTCCTGCTGCTGGAATTGGTGCCAGTTTGTCCTGATGTGCCTGGGAGGAGGCCTGGCCCATCCTCCTGGGGATCTGGGAGTTGGGAAATCAGTGCTGCTGATGTTTTTCCTCTGAGATCCCCACACCCAGAGATCCCTCCAGGCAGGGCCTGAGCCAAAGGGCACCGCGAGCTTCACTGCGGGCAAAACTCCTCCCAGAGAAAGCCCTGGCAGCAGCAAATCCATAGAAAATCCTTTCCAAACACAGATAGAAGGAACATTATATGAAAGAGCTTTCAAGGCCAGAGAAAGGCACACTAATAACTCTGGGAAGGAGCAGTGACCCCGGCCAGGAAAGCGTCAGTGTGGCTGCTGCAACTGCAGCGCTTTCAAAGGGGCTGGGATGCAGCAGGGACCCCGAGGCGTTCCCAGGAGGGGGAGATGGGGATGCTGAGGTTTGGCTTTTTTGGCACAGGGATAAAGGAACTCTTTCTAATCAGGGACCCAGCAGAGCGGGGGTTCCCAGGGAGCCTCATGAGCATTGAATTCTCACACCAAGCAGCAAAAAACCCTCTTGGTGTCACACCCTGCTCGCTCACTGGGAAGGGTGGGAACCATCAGCCTCTGCTGTTCATCCCTGCCTTTCTTTTGGACCCCAACCTCTGCAGACCTTCCCATTTGGGGCTGTTGTTTTAAATATTTTTTAGTATTTAACTATTAATATTTTTAATATTTAGTATGTAACTACTGAGGTTATTTTAATTATTTTTTCCTTTTTGGGGGGTTTTCTATGTCCACATCTTGTTTTGATGTGCGCTCAGAAAGATTTCTTTGTGCCAGACTATTGCTGACTGGGGGTTTTATATAAGTCACAAATGGGATGGGAATGTTGTGGTATGTGTTTAGAGTTGTTTATTTTTTTTAGCATTAGTTTTATTATATGGTTATGATAATAGGAAGATGCTAGTAGCTTACATCTAGGTAACAGACTAAGAACTTAATGTTATAATTTATTTTATAAACTTTTTGACTAGTTACATAAAGCATATTGATAGTAGTTTTATTTAATTACTATAAGTATACATATTTTTAGTTAAAATAATGCTTGCTTATTTTGAATATAATATTTGTAAGCTTTAAGATATAATGTATAGAGCTTTATTATTAAGTTTATACTTTTTTAATATTTTACTAGATTTTTTTTTGCAATTTAGGAAGTTAGTTTATCTAAGTGTTAATATATAGACTACTGTTTTATTTGTCCTTTCTTTCTACTTTTTGTATGCTTTTTTTGCTGACAAATCTTACAGCTACTGCTTAGCTCTAATCACTATTTTGCTGTCTCCGAGGCCTGCCTTTTGCAATGTGCCTAAAATCTTTTGATGTGAAGGAATCCCACACCAGACCGGCTCCTGGCTGTGCCACGGGGGCTACTGAGCACCCGAGGAGCGAAATCCCCTTGCCCGTGGTGGCAGGAGGGTGGGATGGGGAGCTCCCAGCTCCAGCAGTGGGAGTGTGTGCGGGTCTGTCCCGAAGCTGCCCTGGGCACAAACTGACCCCCAGACCCCAAAACACAGCTGGCAGGCCCTGTGCCATCCTGCTGTGCTTTCTAGTGGGAATTACCAGGGGATTGTGAGAACCCCGGCCTTGCTCTGGGGTCCCATGTGATGGTGAAGTTTCTCCTCCAACCCGTGCTTCCAAAGAAAAAACTGTGCAGGCTCTTGCTGTTTGGTCTCAAGGCAGTTTATTGCAAGTTATCTAAAAGATTTTCTTCTGGGGCTGCTGTGATTTGCTCACAGCTCAGGCAGAGGCACACACACACCCTGACATCCTCTCTGACCCCGACTGCTTCTTCTCTCCCCGCCAGGGCTGCTGCTCTCTTTTATATGGTACATTACATGTGACATGGTTACAGTTTTCCCCAATGCCTATTACCTATATTAAATGGTGCTTTTCTATCTTTTATATGGTACATTACATATTACATGTTTATAGTTTCCCCCAATACCTACTACCTATGTTACAAAGTGCTTTTCTACTCTAAACTAATCTGTGAGTGCCAACATCACCAAGCACATGGAGGCAAGGAAGAAGAAGGAGGAAGAACAGGATCAGCCCACTTTCCTCCATCTTAGAACTTCTGACCCCCATGTACAAAGTAAAAAACCCCCTGTACAAGTGTTAAAACGCCCCTGTACAATACTAAAAAAAATTCCCCTCTGTTTTGTAACTTCTACTATCCTATCTAACCTTTTGTGACTGCTTGTTCCACCTCCAAAGTTGGTAACTCATTCCATGGCTCAATCTCAAAATCAAAGCTGTTTCCAGCTGCCTGCTGGGGTCTCAAATGCTTCTGACCTGGGCCCGGAACCTCTAAAAATGTCTGAGAGACATTTTGAGTTCCAGCAGGGGATGGGCTGGTTCTCCTGGCCTGGTGCTGCCCGTGCAGTGGGGCTGGGAGGACACAGAACTGTCCCGAGGCTGGGGCAGAACTTCCCTGCCAGCAGAAGCTGCCGAGGAGCTGCTGCTGCTCTGACAACAGCCAGAGCATCCCCGAGCCTGCCTAGGAGGGGAAGAGCTCCGGGTGAGCTCCATGTGCCCAGCAGCTCCCCTGTGGGTTTGAGGGCACATGTTCTGCTTTTCCTTGTCCCAGCTTTCCCTATGTCCTGATTTTTTTTTTTTTTTTGGAGCAAGCCATGTGTTATTAAAAGCTCCAGTGCCAGAAAGAAATCCCTAATTTTCCAGGTGTTTCCAGCTCAGCCACCCAGGGCTGCAGCAGGGACCCTGTGGATGTTCCCCTAAACCTGGGCAGGTTTTGATGTCTCAGGGCTCCTGTACCCAGCCAGGGCCCCCTGTGAGAGAAAAAGAAGAGGAATAAAAAGATCTCAGCATTTGGAATCATCGTTCCTTCCCCACCTGCACATAGCACCAGGTCCTGTTGAAATTCTTGTCACCCAATGTCCCCACGTGATGGAGGAAGCTGAGTGGGACCAGCAGAGTTCCAGCCCAGCTTCCACATGGGAAAAGCAGGATGAGATCTGTCCTGGGCTGTAAGATGAGGTTTGGGGATCCGTACTCTATTCCCATCAGTCACAGGTGGGGCAGGTATCCTCTGCTCATGGGGCAGTTTTTTCTTTATCCCTCCCACAGCCAATCCTCCCTCCAGGAGATCTCTGCTGTCCATGGCCACTGAGTGTCCCTGCATGGCTGAGAAAATTCCATCATCCATGGGGAGATGCTGTGCCCAGGGGAGGAGCCAAGAATTCCTACCTGGATCCAATCTGACCTGGGAACAGCACAGCAGCCTTTGCCCCCTGCATTCCCAGAGGAGCAGCTTTCTTCCCCCTGCATTCCCAGAGGAGCAGCTTTCTTCCCCCTGCATTCCCAGAGGAGCAGCTTCCTTCCCCCTGCATTCCCAGAGGAGCAGCTTTCTCCCCCCTGCATTCCCAGAGGAGCAGCTTCCTTCCCCCTGCATTCCCAGAGGAGCAGCTTTCTTCCCCCTGCATTCCCAAGGAGCAGCTTTCTTCCCCCTGCATTCCCAGAGGAGCAGCTTCCTTCCCCCTGCATTCCCAGAGGAGCCCAGGCCCATCTCCCCCAGCCCTGGAGCTCCAGAGGAAAACTCCCCCCTTGCCCAGGATCCTGCTCCAGCAGAAGCACAGCTGGCACTGCAGGAGGGCTGAGCCACCCTGGGATGGGGCTGAGCCACCTCCCTGACCCACAGGGGACAGGGCTGCTCTGACTCTGGCAGGGGTTTGGTTTTGTTTGTACCATTGCATTTGTAATTTTAGTTTTCCTAGTACAGAACTTTTATTCCTACTCCCATATCTTTGCCTGAGAGCCCCGAAATTTCAAAATTACAACTCAGAGGGAGGGGGTTTGCATTTCCAGTTCAGGGGAGGCTCCTGCCGTCCTCAGCACACACCTGGCTGTTCAAACCCAGACAAGATCCCACCCTGGCCCGGAGCTGGATCCCAGAGGGGATCCAGGAGCAGCACTGGGCTGCCCCCCTCACTCCCCCCGGGCACAGCTCCTGCAGAGCCCCAGAACCGCACCCCGGGGTGCTGCTGGCTCTGCTCCCCTCTGCTCTGGGAGGCAACACCCGAGTGCTCCCTCCGGCCCTGTGTGCCCGGCACTGCTCTTCCCAGATTTCCTGGTCCCTGCAGCGCCGCTCGACATCCCGATATCCATGGAGACACGGCATCACCTCTGCCGAGCTCCCTGCGCACAGCACAGTGCCCTCTCCTCTCTGGCAGCAGCAGCCGCACATTCCTGACCTCCGGGCTCAATTACTGCAGCTCATTATCTCCGGGAAGGGAGCCAGGCAGGCTGAGAAAGCTTCCACTGGTGCAAACTGCAGCAGATCTGCGTGCTCCGACGCCCGGGGCTGTGATCCATCAGCCCGCAGCTCCTGCTTCCCGAGGAACGCGGCATCCCTGCCAGGCTCCGGCCGGCCCTGGATACAGCGGCTGTTCAGCACACCCCGAGCCCGGCACGGGCACGGGGCACCTCTGCTGCTGGCTCCGGGGATCCCCAGGGAAAGGGGACACCTCTCCTGCTGGTTCCCGAGATCCTTCCCTGGAAAGGGGGACACCTTTCCTGCTGGCTCCAGGGATCCCTTCCCTGGGAAAGGGGACATCTCTCCTGCTGGCTCCGGGGATCCCTTCCCTGGGAAAGGGGACATCTCTCCTGCTGGCTCCGGGGATCCCTTCCCTGGGAAAGGGGACATCTCTCCTGCTGTTTCCTGAGATCCCCAGAGAAAGGGGGACACCTCTCCTGCTGGTTCCCAAAATCCCTCCCAGGGAAAGGGGAACACCTCTCCTGCTGGCTCCGGGGATCCCCAGGGAAAGGGGAACACCTCTCCTGCTGGTTCCCGAGATCCTTCCCAGGGAAAGGGGAACACCTCTCCTGCTGGCTCCGGGGATCCCCAGGGAAAGGGGACACCTCTCCTGCTGGTTCCCGAAATCCTTCCCAGGGAAGGGGACACCTCTCCTGCTGGCTCCCCAGGGAAAGGCTCCCTGCTCCCGGCTCCGGGGATGGGGCAGGGCAGGGATGGGGCAGCCGTGGGCACGGGGATCTGGAGTGCCCTGGCAGAGGGAAGGAGAGGGGATGGAAACACCGAGGAACAGCGTGACAAAACCTCCCGGGCTCGGTCACGGAGTCTCAGAGAAGCCGCGATGCAGGATGGAAGGACTCATCCGACTGAATTCCAGCACGGACCCGGCTCCCAAGGAGAGCTGCTGAGTGCACGATTCCCAGTGCAGGGGCGAGGAGGCACAGAGGGCAGCGTGGCCCTGCCAAGCCAGGGATGCTCCCAGCCAGATCTGCCAATTCCCTGCTCCTGTTGGCTCGGGACAGCCCCTCTGGGATGGGAATTGCCATTTGGACACGCAGCCCCCATGGATGTGGGCAGGAGGAGATGGATGCTTTCCTTGGAGCTTCCCAAGCCTGGCTGCTTTGCCTTCACCTTCCCACAGCCTGTCGGGCTGCCCTGGTGGGAACACTGGGAAACACCTGGAGCAGCAGCAGTGCCCCTGCAGCACCCCTCACCCCTCGCCTCCCTCCCCGCTCCCCCAGCCTCCCGAAGTCGCTGGCTGTGAGTTTATGGGCAGAACATTTTGTTTGCAAAGTGCTGTCAGATGCGACATTAAGAGGCGCCGTAAATCAGCGTGCAGGGGCCTCTCCAAGCCTCGGCAGATGAAAACCTTTTATCACAATTTGGATCTGTTTGCACTGGTATGAAAATTATGGCTCCAGTTTAGCATCAACTTCCCATTATTCATGTCCCTGGGAGCAGCACGGGCTAAATTGGATTGTTTCAATCCCTGCTGGCCCTGAGAGCCTGGCAGGTCCCACCCCGCTCCCCATCCTCACCTTGATGGCAGCGGGGTGGGGTGGGAAGGAGGCTGGAGGAGGGCTTGGGAATGAGGGAAGGAGGGATGTCAGTGTCCCAGTTTAGGGCAAATTCTGGAGAAAAACCTCTGGAAGGAGCCCCCAGAAAACAAACCCCCACGGCCCCTCCCCACCCACCTGGTTCGGGAAAATTTCCTCTGAGAGAAGTGGAAAAGAACCTGTTTATTTAACAAACAAAACACTCCCCAGCAACAAAAGAAAATAACAACACCAGAAGACAATCCAGAAAGTCTCTCCTGGGAGTGGCCACCAGGTCTGGGCGCTGGGGATTGCTCTGGGCACTGGGGATGGCTGCTGCAGATCACAGAGCGCAGGCTCCCGGTGCTCCTCGGTGTTTCCCAGGTCCCAGTCTGGAGCAGGTTGGAATTATATTCAGGAAAGGGAAAGGGAAAAAAAAAAAACAGTCCAGGGAAAGAATTGGACTGCTGAGCTAAACTAACTCAAAAGCAAAGGCAAAAGCAAAAGCAAGCAAAGCAAAAGCAATCCAGCCAGCACCAGCCTCTTCTAGACAGCAGAGCATGGGGGGAGCTGAGCCGGCTGATAACAAGGCAAAACAAACCTTCACTTTCAGAGTCAGTTCTGAAAGCACAGAATAGAATATCAAACATAAACAGAACACACGACTGGGGATACAAACACCATCACATCACCCCAGGATAGCCAGGGAGGAAGGAGCCGCTCCTGCATGGGCTGGCAGCAACTCCAGCTGCCCAGCTCCGGGCACGTCCCTCCCTCTGCTCCCTGCCCGGGCACTCTCTGCTTCCTGGGCAGGGCTTGCAAGAGGAGACATTTCGGGAGTGAGGGAAGGACAAGGGATACGGATGGAGCTGGGAGGGAAGGGAGGGATCTTTGGTACAAGAAATCAGGATGTGCCTCCTTCCCATCCTGACAAAAACGCCCGGGGGGATTCCCTGGATGTGCTGGCCCAGCACAGGCTGGTTTACACACCCCAAGGATGTGATCAGGGCATTATCCAAGCTCTCCAAACACCTGGAAGCCCATGTCACCCCAGCACCACTGTCCTGGCAAGCTGGAAAACCCTTGGAATGTTGGTGTCCACCTGAAACACTGAGCTTTATTTTAAACCTTTATTTTAAAGGTTTTCTTTGCAACAAATTCAGCCAGAAACCCCCACTGAAAGGTGATGAGAGGCACCATCAAGCCCTGGTTGAAAATGTTGGATGTTCCTGCCAGGCTTAACTCAGCTCCACAGGAAGAACAATTAAATTTCTGGCTGGAACCATCAGTTCCAGTCTGGGAACCATCATCCAGGGGGACAACACTGTTGAGAGTGACACTGTGACACTGTGGCTCAGCACCTGAGGTCCCTCTGTGGGCAGCATTGTCACCAAGCCCTCAGAGCCCTTTATTTTCCCCCTTGTGGGATGGAGTTCAAGCAGCAGCTGCTCAGACCCGGCTCCCCAGAAGTGAGGAGCTGGCACAGGGGCTGTCACATCAACAGCCTCTGTGACACAGCTGGGGACATTTCTTTTCCTTTTTGCACCTCACCGCTATTGTAATTGCACTTTTTTAAAAGATAATCCAGCCAGATGCTCTCCCAACAAACCTGGGAGTCTCTTATGGCAAGGCAGGAGGAGTTTTAATTTCAACTCAGCCCCAGAGTGGCTGCTCAGGGGACAATGTCAGTGTCCAGCAAATCCCTCAGGGGTTTCTGTGCCACAGACATGTTGGAATCTGAGGTATTGATGATTCCAAAATTGCAAAAAGTCTCTGTCTGTCAGCCCCGCTGCCAAAGCAGAAGCCATAATTAGTCTGTGCTCGTTTCCAGATTGTTCATCTCTAACATGTTCTGCTGCCCTGCCCAGCTCTGTCCTGCAGGGCAGCGTGTGGGGCTCTGCCCTCAGTGGGATGTGACAAACATTAAATACTAGAAACTCCCTGGGCTGCATTTACAATAACGTGCCAATATCTGTCACCTACGTTGGACAGTGTGTCCCCAGCCTGAACCAACAGAAAAATGCCAACACCACAGTGAGACATGGAGGGCATGAAGAAGGAGAAAAAGGACAAGGCACACCCAATTTCCTCCAGCTTGTCCCCTTTGGACCCCTAATCTAGAATCCTAAAATTTTACTTTTGCACCTATGCCACACTTAATTATTACTCATATCAAACACTCAGAGCTGGTAATTGATCCTGTAAGATTGAAAACTCTTTTCCATGGGCAGAGATCACAGACAGTGTCTCTGGGGGCTCTGTCCAGGGGGTTCCTGACCCCTGCCAGGGTCCCAGGGCAGCCAGAGGGAAGCCCTGGATTCCCACACAGACAGATCTTTGCTGAGCAGGCAGCATCCCAATAAATGCGGGTATTTCTCATGCTTGGGGTTTCTATTAACACTCACCCCTTGGCTCCCCCAGGCCATCTGAAGGTGTCTGTGTCCCCCAGAGGAGTGGGGTGATGCTGACAAGCCCAGCTGTGATGCTGCCAGGCCCTGGTGCTCGCTGAGCTCTCCCGAGCATCGCAGGCTGCTCCCAGCCAGCCCGGCTCTATTTCTCTCCCATCCATCACTGATTTGCTACACTGTCAGAGTTCAACAATAGCAGTAATAATTAACCATTTAATCTGACTCAAACACTGGGGCTTGTTTGCTCTTTCTGCAGATCAGATGGGAAACATTGCAAAGATCAGATTCTGATGTTCCCCGGTTTCGTGTTAAGTGTCTTGACTCTGCAAAATTGCTGGGAGTCTTTCATTTTGCTCTTTAAGCTCGTTAGTCCAAATTAAAAACAGCATTCATTCTAATTTCAGCTGCTTGAAATCCCTCCAAGATCAGTGCTATTATTCTTTGGAACGCCTTGGGAGCAGAGCAAACACCCGAAGCCATTCCCTCGCATTCCTGATGTCCAAATGGCCTCAGCCAAGCCACAGTTCCAGCTCGGTGCTCCTGCCACCCACCTTGCCAAGGAGGGAATCCCCATTTCTGCCATGTCCTGACCCCCTCTCCTCAGGAACCACATCCATGGAACGCTTCCCTAATTGTATTTACAGTTGGATTAATTGGTTTGGCTCTGCTGTGGGTCACAACTCCTGAGTTTTGTCCTGCTTGGCTTCGAGTAGAGCTCAAAGGGAGAAGGGGACAATTTCTTGTCCTCCCAGGGGACAGCCCCACACCGAGCCTGGCCGAGCCTCTGCTGCTTCCCAGCCTTTCCACCCTGCCTGCTCCGCAATTCCGGGCCAGCAGCAGGCTCCAGCCTCACTCAGGGGCCAATGGACCCTCCAGCAGCTCCTTTCCCACCCCCAAACCCCTCCTGTTCTCTCCCCAGGTGTTTATCCCTGCTCCAAATGCTCCACCCAGCCCCACCAGCCCCGCTTCCAGCGGGGGAAGCCGAGCGAGTTTCCAGCTTTTCCTAAGGGATGCTCAGCTTCATTTCCTGAACGGATAAAGCCGGGCCGGGAGAGAGGAGAGAGGCAGCAGGAGCAGAGCTGCCTTTGGGATCAGCTCGGGAGAGAGCCCGGCAGGGGCTGCAGGGACATCCAGAGGTCTGTGCACTGTGAGCACCAAATCCTGGCGTGGGGAGAGCCCCAGGGATGCCTTTCCAAACCAAACCTCCCCACTGCAGCCCTGATGTTCCAGCCCAGGGATCACACCCGGAGCCATCCCAGCAGTGCCCCACTGAGAGGCTGTGAAAGACAGTCCTGGATGCCCAAAATTCCAGCCTGGCATCCCAAACCTCCCCCCTGGGAGCCATCCTTTGCTCCAGGATGTTTCATCCCGGCTCTGAAGGTGGCTGGGCTGTTTCCATCCACAAAATAATTCCTCACCCCTTCCTGCTCCCACCATGCTCCACCTTATCCCGGAGGGGATTTGTCCTGGGAAAGGGGTCAATTCACCAGGGAGGGGTCCCCAGCCTTGCCCAACTCCTGAGGAGCTGCAGGAGGAGGAGGCAAAAGCAGGGGAGGGGGTGGAAGGACCTTTATTTCCAACTGGATGCAAGAGAAGGGTCCGAGGTAGGAGGTGAAAGGCAGGAAGGATTTTGTTCCCTGGGATGCTCCAGGAAAGGTAATTTAGAGAGCTTGGTCTGAAGCCACATCTGCCTCCAAGCCCCAGGAGCTGGGAATTTTGAAGCTGAGGAATGCAGTTAATACCTATTTTAATACCTGTTTTACATCTGCAGTCTCTAATATGTTGCCACAGCCTTGGAAATGTTGTGACTCGGAAGCCATAAAAGCTGGAAGGAACCTGCTAATTGAGAACACAGCCAGGCTGTAAATCCCAGGAAAACACCGGGGATGGCAGGAGACAAACCCAGGCCCAGCAAGAGAGGGAGGGGGAGAACTGGGCTGGAGAGTCAGGAAGGAAATTAAAGAGAGAGGGGAAAGAGGCAGAAAATGGGGCTGGCGGGGTCCCTGAGGCAGGCTGAGCCTCGGGTACCACTGCAGGTTGATTTAGGGAATCAAAGGAATTGATTCAGATGGAATTGCCATTAGGAGAGGGAATTTAGAGCAAATTGACGGCGTGAATAGGAACTAATTGCCAGAGCCAGGGAGATTCACCCAAAGAATGGTACAGAAAGAAAAGATGATATTTTCCATCTGCTGATGGAAACCCTGTGCTGGAAATCAGCTCGGTGGCAAAGCGAGGGAAGGGATCAAATGTGGCCCGAGGGGGTTGTGTGGGGTTTTGTAAGGATTAAATGGGATGTGGAGTCTCACAGAGCAGTGGGTCAGACTTTGTGTCAGGAAAATAGAAATGGAGCTGTTGGGTACATAAATAAATGAGTTCTAATGGGAAAAATTCCCTTCAGTGTCTGGGGAAGGAAATTGTGCATCAAGAATCCATGGATGTTCACTGAGGGGATCAAGTCCTTTTCACTGCACCTCATTTCATCCCAACCTATTTGGCGGGAGTCGCTCCATTACAAAATTTTCTTTCTTTTTTTTTTTCCTATGGGCGCAGGGGGATCTGCTCAAGAGAATCTGCAGGGATTTTCAAAAGGCTTTTGGGAGATGTCCCTCATCAGAGACTCACTGGGAAATGAGCTCGTGATGGGTCAAAAAGGAATTTCCTCTCCTGGGCAGCAGGAAAAATGGGACTGAAAGTGGTGTGGAACATCTCTGTGATGAGGAGTGGCTTGAGGAACCTATTCAGCCTGGAGAAGAGAGGGGACATCCATAAAATCTGCCCCTGTGCTCAGGTGAGCCCCCAGCTGCAGAGCTGCCCCAGCCCTGTCCCAGCACAGGAGGAGCTGGAGCTGCTGGAGCCAGGCCAGAGGAGGCTCCAGGATGAGCAGAGGATGGAGCAGCTCTGCTGGCAGGAAAGGCTGGCACAGCTGGCATTGTTCACCTGGAGAGGAGAAGCTTTGGGCTGAGCTCAGGGTGGCCTTGCAGGGCCTGGAGGAGCCCCAGGAAACCTGGAGAGAGAGAATGGACAAGGGATGGAGGGACAGGACACAGGGAATGGCTCCCACTGCCAGAGGGACACCTCCCACTGTCCCAGGCTGCTCCAAGCCCTGTCCAGCCTGGCCTTGGGCACTGCCAGGGATCCAGGGGCAGCCACAGCTGCTCTGGGCACCTGTGCCAGGGCCTGCCCACCCTCCCAGGGAGGAATTCCTAATTCCCAATCTCCCATCCATCCCTGCCCTCTGGCAGTGGGAGCTCAGCCCAGCCCAGCCCGGCCCTGCCCTGCCCTGCCCGCGGTGGGTTTACAGTACAGTGACAATGTCTCGCTGCTCCGCACCCCCGGAGCTCTGCCCGCACGCTGCTCCTCCCGCCGGGACTTGTCCCCGCTCCCTGTGGCAGGGATGCTGGGACAGCTCTTGGCAGCATCCCTGCTCTCCTGCCACCCATTTCCGTGCTCTGCTCCCAGCAGGGACGGCCTGCAGCCCCTCTCCCAGGCTCCCTGGGTGACCCTTTCCTCCTCTGGCCCTTTCCCTGCCTGCTTCCCAGCGCTGCAGCGCCCAAAGCTGGGGCAGCGCTGCTCCCCCAAAACATTCCTGCTCCCCAAAACATTCCTGCTCCCCCCAACATTGCTGCTGCTCCCCCAAAACATTGCTGCTCCCCCAAAACATTGCTGCTCCCCCAAAACATTCCTGCTCCTCCCAGCATTGCTGCTCTCCCCCCAAAATTGCTGCTCCCCTCCAACATTGCTGCTCCCCTCCAACATTGCTGCTCCCCTTAAACATTGCTGCCTCTCCCCAGCAGTGCTGCTCTCCCTACTATTCCTGCTCCCCCCAGCATTGCTGCTCCCCCAGCATTGCTGCTCCCCACGATGTTCCTGATCCCCCAGCATTGCTGCTCCCAGCCGCAGCCCAGGCTGGAGCCCCGGCAGCGCCTGGGCCCTGTCGCTGCAGGGCATTTGTGTTGCAGGAGTGTTTTGTTCATGCTAAATTAATCTGCCTGTACGTTCAGGGCTCCTGGATCAGGAAAACGCTGCTCCTGGTCCTCCTCTGCTGAACCCCGAGCTCGGGGACAGCAGGATGAGGGGTTTGGGGGTGCTGAGTGCATCCCCAAGTGCTGTCCAGGCAGAGGGATGGGAAATGCCACGAGGGAGGAATCAAGGACTCTGCAGCAGGCATTAACCCTTGGAAGGCAGGATGCTCCAAGCTTCTTGCTCCCTGGAGCACCAGGGAAGGGGCTGAGTGCCTGCCAGGGATCCGTGGGGAGGCTGCTGCTGCTCCTCACGTGGTTCCCTCCCCATCTCCAGCCACCGAACTGCATTTCCTAGCAGCAAAACAGACATTAAATAAGGCTTGGATGTCAGAGCAGGCTGTGGGGGAGGCTGTGGGAGAGAGGAGGAGGAGCAGCTGGTCCATCCAGGAGCACAGGGAGGGAAGAAGAGGGTGGGAAGCAGAGCTGGGAAGGGGCTGGGGGTGGCACTGGGCTGCAGGAGGCTGAGAAGAGGGCCAGATGTCCTGGAATGAAGTGACCTCTGCTGTGACCGAGGCTGAGTGCTCAGAGCTTGGACGCTCCATTGCAGGAGCCCCTTCCGCAGGCCCCGGGCGCTGCTGCAGGAATTGGATGTGAGCGCTCGGGATCTGGGATTCTAAACCCCAGCAGGGCGTGACGGGGCAGGAAGGGCAGCTGGCACTGCCATCGTCCCCTGGCAAAGGCTCCAGGGCACTGCAGAGGGCTTTGATCCGTGTGTGCTCCCAGCTCGTCCTCTGCTCCGAACGGGAAACAGAGCCAGAGCTGTCCCGGGGGAATGCGAGCCAGGAGGGATGGACAGAGCCCAGCAAATACGCAGCAAATATCCGCTGGCTCTGTGCACAGGATAATGACACGTCCTTGGAGTCCCCCAGCGCCGATCCCAGCGAAGCCGAGCCTTGTCCCCGGCTTCCCGAATTCCCACGGTGCCGCTTATCCGAGCGCGCTCCGGGAAGCGATCCGAGATTCCCACGGGCAGCAGCAGCAGCAGCTCCGCTGCAGCGCGGGCTGCAGCCGTGTCCCGAGGCAGGGGCACGCCGGGCAGGCACTGCTCCCTCGGATCCTGACAGAGCACCCCTGCCTCCGTCACCTCCCAGAGCCTGCTCAGGTAGAGCGGGTGAATCCCGCTGCAATCCCGCTGCAATCCCGCTGGAACCCCACGCAGGCAGGAGCTGCTCCCCCCTCAGCCCTCTCAGCAATGCATCAGGAGCTTTTATTTTTTCCCCCAGGTGCCTTTTGTGCTCCCTTCCCGCTTGATGCTCCTTGCTGGGAGCCATCCAGGCGAACACCTGAATTCCCACCTCTGCAGCACCTGCGGGGCCGGGGGGAGGCAGGGGAAACGTGGGCAGGGGTGAGCAGGCTCCCTGCCTGGAGAGCTGCGTTTCCTCGGGAGGAGTTGCCAGTGTTTGAAAGGAAATTTGAGGAGTAATGGCCTGAGCAGAGCAGAGGGAGAGGTCCCCGGGGGCGGCTCGGAGGCAGAGGGAGCCCTGTGGATCTGCGGGAATGAGAACAGCGAGGGGGAGGGAGGAACAAAAGAGGAAGGATGAGATGGAGCACGGGGAAGGGACATTGGCAGGGCTGCAGGAGGGGGAACCAGCCTGGAGGCACATGGAACTGGTTAGGTTGGAAAAAGCTCGGAGATCAACAAGTCCAACATCTCCCCAGCACTGCCAAGGCCACCACTGACCATGTCCCCAAGTGCCACATCCACACAGCTTTTAAATCCCTGGGCAGCCTGTTCCAGTGCTAGACAAACATTCTGGAGAATAAATTGTTCCTAATATCAAATCCAAACGTCCCCTGGTGCTTATCCTGCTTTGTGCTTCCCCCTCACCACCCAGAGTGGCATAGAGGGGACAGTGCCACCTGTATGGCACTGCCACACCACACACAGGGCACCACCAACCTGAGTCTCTCCCAGTGTGACAGATGAGTGATGCCATGGCTGACTCTCACAATTAAAAGGCAAATATCACATATATATATATGTGTTAAGAGAAGTTTTATAGCTATGTTTTACCCCCTTGTGCTGTTATCAGGGGTGCCCTGGGCTTGGGATATTTGGGAGGGGTGGCTCGTTGCTGTGGCAGCACCTGAGCTCCAGTCAAGGTGTCAGAAGTGATCTCCAGCACTGGACAGAGCAGGAGGAGTCGATGGACACAACTTTGGGGGGATAAAGGGTTAAAAGGTGAAACCTCCATTGTGTGGGTGAGCACACGGTGGGAAAATCCTCTGCTCCCAACACTGAAATATTTTCTCTATTCATTCTTCTGTTGTATTTTTGAAAAGGTTTAATAAACTTTTTAAATTTTTGGAAGTGAGCAGCATCTCTCACACCAAGGAGCTTCCTTCCCCAGAGGCTGTGCCCACCTGTGCTTCCAGGGCTGGAACCCTGCAGCACCTGGAGCACAGGGAAACGAGGAGCAGGAGGTTCACATCCCCTCCTCCGGCGCGGATCCAAGGGAAGGGACGCCTGAGAGGTCCCAGACGCAGGGATGGGAAGGAGGGAGGGAGGGGTGCCTTCCTGCACCGACCCTTCATCCTGCCTCGGGCCATTGTGCTGCTTCCTTCCTGCTCCTTCCAGAGCTTGGTCAGGGCACGGAATTGTCCCAGGTAATCCAGGCCCCAGCTGCTTCCTGCCTGCCTGGGCTGTTGCTCAGGAGCAGGAGGGAAGGAGATGACAAACCGCTGAGAAAGAGCGAGGAACAGCTGGGATTGCACTCCCGCACAGCAGCCAGAGCACAGACCTCCTTCCCGGGGCTCCCTGCTGCCTCTCCCGGCCTGCTCCCATCACTTATCCCGAACAGGGAGCGCTCGGCTGATGGACTGCAGCGGGAGCGCAGAGCCGGCTGCAGCTCAGCGCCTGGCAGCTCCTCTGTACCGGGCAGGAACGAGCCTGGCGTGCCCGAGGTGTGTGTGACACCTCCCCCGCCTGCCCGGGGCCGCCTCCTGCCGCTGCTTCACCCTCTGCATCCGAGTGGAGAGAGGTGCAAGGGATGGGGACCCAGGGCTGGCTGGGACCGGCGGGTTTGGGGGCAAGGAGAAGCTGCAGCGGCACTGGGTGGGGGTGGGTGCCTGTGCTGGCAGTGCTTGGAGCTGGGGGTTTATCCTTGGGCTCCTGGCAGGGAGCTTGGAAGTGAGGCATGACCCAAAAATGGGATTTCTGGGGCTTGGGTGCTCCCCCGCACCAGGAATTGGAGGCACGACCCAAAAATGGGATTTCTAGGAGCTGGCTGCTCCCATGCACCAGGCAAGGACCATCAGGAGGGAAGGAGACCCAAGAGCCAGAGGTGCTCCAACCCTGACCCAGTCTGAGTAGGGACTGACCCCAGGGGAATTCAGGCTTAGGCTGCAGGACTGGGGCTGATCCAGCATTCCCCATGTCCTGTCACATCCAGGCTGCAGGACTGGGATCCATCCAACCCAGTCCCCCATCACTGGGTAGTGAAATCCCTCCTGGAGATCCTCCAGCTGCTTTTCCAGGGCTAGACAAGGCCTTGCTGGGTTAAGGGGGGACAGAGGATTCCCAGCAGGGGCTCAGCTGCCATCTGAACACTTTGGCTGAGGGCCTGGGCCACCAACTGGGGGCAATTCCAGAATCCTCCTTCCCCAGCCACAGACTCCACCCTCAGTCTGGAAAAGTGTGTCAATGCTAAAAGCCTTGACAAATTCTTGGGAGAAAAATTTGCCGAGTTGCATGGAGCAAAAAACACAACCCTCGTGGGAATTGTCTGTGAATCAATCACATGGCAGGAGCCGGGAAAGTCTGGGGAAATCACAGGATCGTGGAATGCTTTGGGTGGGAAGGGTCCTTAAAGCTCATCCAGTGCCAGCCCTGCCATGGCAGGGACACCTTCTACCATCCCAGTCTGCTCCAAGCCCGGTCCAACCTGGCCTTGGGCACTGCCAGGGATCCAGGGGCAGCCACAGCTGCTCTGGGCACCCTGTGCCAGGGCCTGCCCACCCTCACAGGGAACAATTCCCAATTCCCAATATCCCATCCATCCCTGCCCTCTGGCACTGGGAGCCGTTCCCTGTGTCCTGTCCCCAGTCCCTCTCCTGCTCTTCTGGAACCCCTTTTGGAACTCGGGAGCTTTCCAGGATCCACAGTGGATGTTTCCTGTGCATGCCCAGCCCGTGGTGCCTGCACCGTGCTCACCCTGGGCCTGGCTTCAGCCTCTTGATTTTTATCCCGAGCCTGATGGATCATGCATGGCTTCAGTGCTGTCAGATGATTTTCTCCAATTCCTTCATGCAGCACTTTTCCCCCAATCTCTGGGGTGGGCAAACCCCTCCCCTGGTCTGTAATGGAACACCTGGAGCTGGAGCTGTGGTGGCTGCCCCTTCTCAGGAGGATCCACTTGGGCTTTCATGGATCGTGCTCCTGTCGCCGGCCTTTCCCCGGAGCCCTGGCTGAGGGGTTTTCCAGCTGCTGCTTGGGGCTGTGTCCAGGCAGGATGATGTCCTGGAGGTGTGCAGGGATCTCCAGGGGTACCGGCCTTCCTGTGTTTTCCTTAGGCCGGCCTGGGATAACGCTCCCGCATTGTCCGGCGCTCCGGGACCGATCAGCGCCGTGTCCCGGTGCCATTGTATTCCCGAGGATCCCGTTTTGTTCAGGGTCAGCTTTCCGGGTCAGAGTCCTTTCAGGAAGCTTGGGCCTTGCATCCCTTTGTCTGCTCCTTCCTAGAAGGGCTGAGCGAGCTGCTGCGCTGCATTTTCCTCCTTTTCTTCCCCGTTGCCTGTTTTTCTCCAGGACTATTGATCTGCAGCCCTGCGGGATGCTGGGGGAGCACGGTCCCCGTGCTGTGCGCTGGAAAGAGCTCCGGCTTTCCCCCAGCTGTGCTCGGATCCAGCAATTGTTTTCCCTCCCCACTCTTGTTTTGGGATCCTTCCCACCCCATCGCCCCGGGCTAAGGAATTGCTCCGCCGCCCTCGTGAAACTTCTGCGGCCGCCTCGGCGCTGTTTGAAGCGCTGCCATAATGTTTGTTTAAAAACACATTAATTAGCTCTGGGGTAATTGGGGTTTGCAGGGCTCTCTCTCGCATTGTTCTGCCCGCTCTAATTTGTTCTATCGATCCTCCCGGAGATAGGAGCGGGAGCCAATGGGCGGCAGCTCCCGCTGCTGTCGCTCCGCAGGATTTGTTTACAGCGGGCTGGTGGCCCCGGCTCCGCTCAGCACGGCCGGGTTCTGCCTCCCAGCCCGCAGAGCGAGCCCTTCCCGGCGGCCGATCCCTTTTCCCGGCGGCCGATCCCTTTCCCGGTGGGATGCGCGCTGCGGTGCCGGAGCGGTGCCGGTGCGCCCGGGGCTGTCCCCGGGCTGCGGCTCCTGCTGCGGCACGGCTCAGCCCCGGGTTTCCATGGTAACCCCGAGGCTCCTTCCCCGACTCCAGGTTTTTCAAAAGCGAACATTTTCGTTCCATCAAAAGAGCCTTTTCTGCCGGCAGCGCCGGCGCCGCCTCCCCCAGCCAGCGCCGAGCCCGGCCGGGACCGAGCGGGGCAGCGGCCCCGGGGCTCGGGATGCTCTTCCCACCGCCCATCTGCCCCGGCCTGCATGGGAATCCCCCCCGAGCGGCTGCCGAGCGGCGGAATCGAGCTGATGCAGCTCCAGGCTGCGGGTCGTGGCTGGCCTCTCGCCCCTTCCATCCCTTTTCCACAGAATTCCCATTTCTTGGCTCATTATCCCTTCCCCCAAGAATCCCTCTGCAGCAGGAGCAGGGTGATGGTGCAGCTCCAGCGGCCACAGGACTGAACTTTCCACAAGCCCCTCACTGCTTCCATCCCTTTCCCCCAGAATTCCCCATTTTTTGGCCTGTCTGCCTTGGTATCCCCCCGTCCAAGGGTCCCTTTGCAGCAGGAGCAGGGTGGTGGCGCAGCCTCAGCACCACAGCACTGGGATTTTCACCGCCCACTCACCCCCTTCACCCCTTTTCCCAAGAATTCCCCATTGTCTGGCCTCTCTGCCTCAGTACCCCCTTGCCCAAATGTCCCCTCCAGCAGGAGCAGGGAGGGATGGAGTTGCACCCCCAGCACCACAGGACTGGGATTTTCACCATCCCCTCACCCCCTCCATGCTTTCCCTTTTCCTGACGACCCCCCTGGCCCCTGGCCCTCCTCAGCAGGACCAGGGTGGGCTGCTGGTGCATCCCAGCCCCTCTCCAGCCCCCTGGCAGCAGCAGCTGGCTCCTCACATCCCTCCTGAGCCTCTTCCCACCTGGCAGCCGCTCGCTCGGGGAGGGCTGTGCCCGTTTTTCTGCCAGCAGACACAAAGCATTCCCAAACAATGGCCATTGCACAACTCAGCCCTGCATTTAACAGCGTTTTACAGGCAGAATAAATCTCAGGGACTCCATAAATCTCGGGGCTGAGATAAGAAATGTGCATCCAGAGCCTGGCGTGGAGTAAATCCTGCCCAGCTCCAGGACACACGAGGAGCATCCTGTATTTCACACCTGCCTGGGAGCCCAGAGGGAGATTTATGGGATTCAGGAATGGCCTCCACACTTTGCAAAGGCTCAGCACTCCCTGCCCTGCACTGGGACACTCCCAGTTGCCAGGCAGATGGAAAATGAGATTTCCCAGAGCAACTGGCAAGATCCACCGGGGGAAACCTCCCTGGCTTTGGGCAGCTCTGGGCCAGTCCTGCCGCGCTCTCATTCCTCAGCAAGAGTTCCAGCACATCCCAGGGCAGGGGCCCCAGTCCTGTGGCACCAGAGCTCCTGAGGGCTTCTCAGTCTCGGCATGGCTCTTGCCCTGCATCCAGGAATTTCGGGTGTGTTTGGAGGACCACCAGGACTTTTGGATGTGGGAAAGCTTTAGCTCACCCTTCTGGAAACATCTCAGAGTGTCCTCTCCGAAATGGACAGCAGAACATCACTGAGTCAGCTGCACTGAGGGGGAGAGCTCTGAAAAACGCTGGAAATCCCATGGCAGAACCCCCTCCTGTGTAAAAAAGAGCAAGGGAAGTCCATGGAAAGAGGTGTCTGGAGCTCCTCACCTCTCCCTGGAGATGTGGGTCCCAGCCCTGAGCAAGGAGCACCATGGAAAGGCCAGGAAAGGTTTTGTGGGACAATCCTGGGAACGCTGCTACTCCCCATGGAATGCTCTGCAATCCCAGCAATGCTGTGGCTTCCCTCGTGGCTGACAAGACATCCTCATTTCCCAATTTTTCCAGCCCTCTGGAAAGAGCAAATGACAGGAAATGTGAGGCCCTTCCAGAAAGCAGCATGCCATGGGGTGGGAGTGCTGGAGGGAAACTTGGGATAAAAGCTCAGAGAAAGCTGGGGAGGGATGGATGGAGGGGGAGCAGAGGGGGGTGGGGGATCTGCTCCAATTTTGCTCCTCTGATGTTTCAGCTGCTGGAACGGAAGGATTGGGACAAACCAGTGCAGGACTTGCAAGGAGACAAAAATCCCTGAATCCTCCCATAAAGGAGGTTTTGGGAAGGTGGGAGATACCTCAGTGGAGGCAAGGCCAGCATTCCTTACTCAGTCTGGGTCACAACCAGAGCCTGAAATAAAAATACAGCTCCAGAGCTGAGTCCTGGTGTGGGAAGGCCTCTCCCAGTGCAGTTCCTAGGGAAGGGAGGGTGTTTCCCCCTGTGCATTGTACCTGTGTGTGCCAAAAGCCCCGGGAAAGGTGGAGGTGCCCGGGATATCAGCTGGGAAAGGAGCTGGAGGCAGGTCCTCACTGCTCAGGGACGGGATTCCGAGTATCTTTCGAAATAGGATTACAACCAAGAAATAGGACTCCCTAATCCGTTCTCTCCCTAACAAAAACCAGACTCGGTGAGCAGCTCAGGTCAGGGAAAGCACTAATCCCTCCAGCATTCCCAGCTGAGGGCTGGCAGCCCTGGGCTGCCTGGAAGTGCCCAGGCTGTCTGTGGCACCGGGAAGGCAAAAGCCTTGTGAATGATGTGGGAATCCAGGGCTTCCCTCTGGCTGCCCTGGCAGGTCTGGGACCCTGGCAGGGGTCAGGAACCCCCTGGACAGAGCCCCCAGAGACACTGGCTGTGATCTCTGCCCATGGAAAAGAGTTTTCAATCTTACAGGATGAATTACAAGTTCTGAGTGTTTGATATAAGTAATAATTAAGTGTGGCATGGGTGCAAAAGTAAAATTTTAGGATTCTAGATGAGGGGTCCAAAGGGGACAAGATGGAGGAAATTGGGTGTGTCTTGTCCTTTATCTCCTTCTTCATGCCCTCCATGTCTCACTGTGGTGTTGGCATTTTTCTGTTGGTTCAGGCTGGGGACACACTGTCCAACGTAGGTGACAGATATTGGCACGTTATTGTAAATGCAGCCCAGGGAGTTTCTGGTATTTAATGTTTGTAACATCCCACTGAGGGCAGAGCCCCACACGCTGCCCTGCAGGACAGAGCTGGGCAGGGCAGCAGAACATGTGAGAGATAAACAGAATAAACAACCTGGAAACCAGCACAGACCAATTATGGCTTCTGCTTTGGCAGCGGGGCAGAAAGACAGAGACTTTCTACAATCTGGGATCATCAATACCATGGATTCCAACAAATGAGACAAAGTTCCAGCAGGAAAAGAAGAAAATCCCGTGGCATTCCGGTTGTCTGCAGCAGCCACCTGGGAGCTGGGCATGGAGCTGGGCTCAGTTTCCCCTCCCGCCCTGAGCAGAGTGAGGAGGGTGAGCCCAGAGCCCCACGGAGCTCCAGGAGCCCACAGCACTGGGACTGGGGTGCTTGGGATGGCTGGGAACACCAAAAACCAAGCCCAGGAGGAGGGTGGGGGTGTGGGAAACACTGCTGGGAACACGCCAGTGCCCGCAGTGTCCGGAGAGCTGGGGAAGGGCAGGGTGGTGCTCCCCTTCACAGGAGCTGCGCGTCCTGAAGGGACAGCGACAATTCCTCTGCTTTGTGCTGCTGAAACCCGACCCTGCAGCCACCGAATCCAGGCGAGAGTGTCCAGGCTCTGGTTTCCAGCCTCCCTCTCCCTCCTCAGCACTATCTGATGCCATGCAAATGTTCCCAGGCTCCAGGAATCCTTCGCCCCTCTCGGTGCCGTCTCGGATTCCGTGGTGCTGTAGGAAAGCAGAGCCGCGCTCTGCTGAGCTCGCTGCTGTGCCCAGGGGAAGGGCGAGGCTGCAGGGACACAGGGGGGTTCAAAACCCCCAGGGTCAAGGGCACATGGGATGGAGAGGTTCCAAGAAGGTGATGAACAACTCACTGGTGATGCCTGGCCCGGCAGGGTGGGGAGCGGTGTGTCTGAGCTGAGGTTTGGAGGAGGATGGGGCTGATTAGAGGGGAACATCGTGTCTGTTTGCCTGGCCTTTATTCCTGTTCTCTGTTGGAGAGAGATCCTGGGCACCCAGCCTGTGCTCCATCCCTGTCCTCCATCCCTGTCCCATCCCTGTCCTCTATCCCTGTCCCATCCCTGTCCTCCAGCCCTGTGCTCCATCTCTATCTCTATCCCTGCCCTCCATTCCTGTCCCATGCCTGTCCCATCCCTGCCCTCCATCCCTGCCCTCCATCCCTGCCCTCCATCCCTGTGCTCCATCCCTGTGATCCATCCCTGTGCTCCATCACTGTGCTCCATCCCTGTGCCCCATTCCTGTCCCATCCCTGTGCCCCATCCCTGTCCCATCCCCTGTCCCATCCCCTGTCCCATCCCCATCCTCCATCTCTGTGCTCCATCCTCCTCAGCAGCACCACAGAAGAGAGGTCCCAAAAGCCTCCTGAGCTGGGAGGAGGAAGCAGAAGACGTGTGAGGATGTGCTTCATCCCCAGATCCCCTGGAGGAACTCCCCCTGCCCCCATCCTGCCTCACTCCCTTTTCCCTCCTGCTCCACACCTCCAGCTGTGGGGTTGGGCTGGCACTGCCATTAAAAACTGGTTTTTAAATTTATTTTAGCTCAGATCAATGCAGAGATGATCCATCCATGGCCCAAGGGCAGCTGCTGCTGCCTTTATCCACTTGGAGCGTTGAAGGCCTGACAGAACATTCTGTGGGGTGCTGTTCCTTCCCTCCAACAAATCTTTGAATTAAAATGTCGTTTTTCCTGAGGGAAAATAAGGACTCAAGGTGCCAGGAAGTGGAATTTGCCCCAGCCCTGGGGTGTGAGGGTTAATTGCCCCAAGACCTCTCCATCTATTCTGAATTTACCAATATCTGTGTCTGGCTCTGGTTTTGCTTTAATTCCTGAACCAATAATTGAAGTTTTATTCCCCAGACTGAGTAGGTTACTCTTTCACCTCCTTTTTTTTCAAGCTAATCACCTTGGAAGTGTCCAAGGCTGGGATGGATGGGGCTTGGAGCACCCTGGGACAGTGGAAGGTGTCCCTGCCCATGGCAGGGGATGGCACTGGATGGGGTTTTTCCACTTCAAGCCATTCTGGGATTCTGGGATCCCCGTCCCTGATTTCCCTATGCTCACTTTGTGGGGTGAACGAGCAGGGGATGCGCTGGGGCAGTTTGGCTGTGATGGGAGCGGGGCTGTTCAGGCCAGGATGGGGGCAGGACCCAGCTGGCACTGCCAGGGCGTGGGCAGAGGTGATTCCCTGGCAGAAATCCGCTGCTCACCCGAGGGGAGCTTCCTGCCGTTTGCCCCAGCCCTTGCTTTTCCCTTCCCACAGCTCCAGGGATTGCCTGGGCTCCGTTCCCAGAGCGTTTTGTAGGGGCAGATGGCTCGGAGCAGGAGGCAGGAGTGCACGCATGGAGGGAGGGCTGGGGAGGCAGAGCTGGGGGAGGGCTCGGGGCACACACAGGCTCCCGTGCCCGCCGCCTCTGGAACCCCCAGCCCTGCAGCACCCACCTTTCCCTGCTCCTGGACTTGTCAGCAGAACCCGTGAGCCGAGCTGGGAATGATTTCCCGCTGATACCCAAAGGTTCTCGGGAATGTCAATGGTTTCCCTTGTTTGTTTGTATTTTCTGCCCAGCAATTAAGGGGTTTCAGCGAGCCCTTGCATTTAGCAGGAGCCCTGTGCTGCTGCTTCACCTGCCAGGGCCAACTTGCCCCGTGTAATGTTTGAAAACATGATCAGTCAGATCTGCAACAGCAACCCACAGGCTGCTTATTCCAACCTCATCCCACCTGGAAAAGGGCGGGCAGGACGGACACAGCCAGAAGTTTGCCAGGGAAAAGCAAATTTCATGGCATGCTTTGAGCAGCTGAAGCGCCCAGGAGGGTCTGTGCTGGCTCAGGGCTCTGGAGCAGCCCTGGCCCAGGCTGGGGTAATGGCATCAGATGTGGGATGGTGACATCACATGTGGGATGGTGACATTGATGTGGGATGTGACACCAGATATAGGATGGTGTCCTGGGTTGTAAGATAAGCTTGTATTCTATTTGCCATCTGTCGAAAGGTTGGGCAGGTTTTGTTATCTCTCCCAAAGACAATGGTTTGCCCCGTAGAGGCAATGGTTTGTTTATACACTATTGACTGACTCACTGCTGGGCTGGTAAATGTAACACCGTGAGGGGTCCCACCCAGAGGGGGAAGCCAAGCACTCTATTATTGTATAAAGGGGTAGCTTTTTGGGGAGAGAAGCAGCTCTCTCTCTCTCTTCGCAGGATCTCGCAGCGGAGCAGCCGGAGTGCGGTGAGGCGGCGGCGGCGGAGCTCGGAGGCAGCCCCGGCGCAGAGGAAGACCGGCCCAAGTGCCACCAGATCTTCAGAGGAAAACTAAACCCTTCTAAAGATCACCACTGCAGCTGCAATTCATCAGCCACTGCAAGACGAGCAGCTATCATTTCAACTGGACTGCTACCAACACCCTGAATCCTCAGGTTGTGGACTTTATCACTAGTTTTGTTTGTACCGATTGCATTTGCCTTTTTAAATTGTTATCTAGTTTTCTCCTAGTAAAGAATTGTTACTCCCATTCCCATATCTTTGCCTGAGAGCCTTTTAATTTAAAGATCCTGGTAATTCGGGGGGGGGGGGGGGGGGTTGCCTTCTCCATTGCACAGGAGGCTTTGCCCTCCTTCACAGACCCCTGTCTTGTCGAACCAAGACAGATGGTGACATCAGATGTGGGATGGTGACATTGATGTGGGATGATGACAGTAGATCTGGGATGGTGACATCAGATTTGAGATGGTGACACCAGATCTGGGATGGTGACACCAGATCTGGGATGGTGACACCAGATGTGGGATGGTGACATTGATGTGGGATGGGGACATCAGATGTGGGATGCCCCCACCTCCTGATGTCATCAGTGAGACCTGAACTCCCTCAATGCTTAAATTCCAACATTTGCTCCTCCCAAAGGTTCCTCCCTGCTCCAGGTGTGATGGAATGCCAGGTTCTGGGTTTTGCTGCAAAGCTTGGTCCTAAGGAAAGCACCACAGGACTGGGATGAACCATCCAGCCTTTCCCACTGAGGGGTCTCCTGACTCTGAGCTGCAGGATGTCAATGGCCACTGAGTGTCCCTGCATGGCTGAGAAAATTCCATCATCCATGGGGAGATGCTGTGCCCAGGGGAGGAGCCAAGAATTCCTACCTGGATCCAATCTGACCTGGGAACAGCACAGCAGTCTTTGCCCCCTGCATTCCCAGAGGAGCAGCTTTCTCCCCACTGCATTCCCAGAGGAGCAGCTTCCTTCCCCCTGCATTCCCAGAGGAGCAGCTTCCTTCCCCCTGCATTCCCAGAGGAGCCCAGGCCCATCTCCCCCAGCCCTGGAGCTCCAAGGAAAACTCCCCCCTTGCCCAGGATCCTGCTCCAGCAGAAGCACAGCTGGCACTGCAGGAGGGCTGAGCCCCCCTGGGATGGGGCTGAGCCACCTCCCTGACCCACAGGGGACAGGGCTGCTCTGACTCCGGCAGGGGTTTGGTTTTGTTTGTACCATTGCATTTGTAATTTTAGTTTTTCTAGTACAGAACTGTTATTCCTATTGCCATATCTTTGCCTGAGAGCCCCAAAATTTCAAAATTACAACAACTCAGAGGGAGGGGGTTTGCATTTTCCATTTCAGGGGAGGCTCCTGCCTTCATTTCCTGTCTGTTCAAACCAAGACATCTCCCCACAAACAGAGGCTGTCCAAACCCCAGGACAGGGATGCCCAGGCTGGGACATTCCCTGCCATGGATCAGGCCTCAGGGATTTTCCTTGCAGACAAGTCCATCAGCTGGCAATGATACATCATTCCTCCCTCCTTCCTAATTCCTGCTCTGATGGATGCAGCCAGCCCTTCTCCAAAGCTGACATTTATAGCACCAGTTTTCTCTGGATATAAATATAACCTGGATGCGTTGGAGTAGCAGGAAAATCGTTTAAATGTTCCCTTTGACAGCGAGTTTGAAGATTGCTGACACTAAAACCACTTACTGATATTGTTCTGTATCATCCTGCACTCAGCCTTCAATCATCCTCATTACAGGTGTGCACCAGCTCAGCCTTCCCACCCTTCCCAGCCCCTCACACCTCCTGGCATCCCAGAGAGACATGGATTCCCACTGGAATGTGGAACAGAACCAACAGCTCGTGGATGAGCAGCTGCTGCTGATGATTTAAGGGAGGGCATTGTCTCCCTCCACTCTGTCCTCGTGAGATCCCACCTCCAGCTCGGGGGGTCCCAGCACAGGAAGGACAATGTGCAGCTGCTGGGTGAGTCCAGAGGAGGCCACGGAGCTGCTCCCAGGGCTGGAGCCCCTCTGCCCTGGAGCCAGGCTGGGAGAGCTGGGGGTGAGAGAGGAGAAGGCTCCAGGGAGAGCTCAGAGCCTTTCCAGGGCCTGAAGGGGCTCCAGGAGAGCTGTGCAGAGGTGGGGATGCAGAGCCAGCCCTGCAGGAGAAGCAGCTCAGAGTGACAGAGACATCCAAGAGCGAGCTGGTGCTGAAAAGGTGTCCCAAGCTCTGGTGACACAGCCAAGGGGACAAGCTCTGCCTGGAGATTCTGCAGCAATTCAGCCTCCTCAGGGCCACGCAGATCAGGAGGGCTCTGCTCTCAGGAGCTTCATGCTCTGCAGAAAGGTGTTTTCCCTCCTGGGCGCCAGGACGATGGGAATGCTGAAGCTCTCTCCTGGCTCGAGGCTTGGGGATGCTCCAGGTGCTGCGGGGCCGTCCTTGGGCTCCCCGGGCGGAGATCACTCGTTGCTGCCCGTGTCTCTGGTGATGCCAGGTGATGTTCTCCCCTGTAAACACGAGGAGGGCTGACATCTGCTGTGCTTTCTGCCTGGCTGCTTCCTCCTGTGCCGAGGTGACACACAGTGGGGCCGCGATCGGAGGTGACGCGAGCGTCGGTGTCGGTGACACGGAGCCGAGCAGGGATGGCACCTGAAAAGGGGGGAAAAGTCACTGTCAGAGGGCAGGGAGGGGCACAGGGACACCTGGACACCTGCAGGAAGAAAGGCAGTGCTGTGGGATACAGCGATGCCAAAGTGCACTGTTGGGGAAGATGAAACAAGAAAGCCTTGTAAATATGATTGCCTGGCTAAAGATTTAGAAAATACAGAGACTGAGATGGTAACAAGTTTTGAGATACCAAACCTTAGTTACTGCACAACTAGAAAACAATAGTACAGCCAGGATGAGGACAATCCCCCTTCTGGTTGGACAATGCCCTTACCTACAGTAGGTCCAACGGTCAGATGGACTGTTCTATCTCACCCCAATGTGTGCTTCATCCCACACCTGTAACCCTCCCCTGGAGCATCAGGAGTCTGTGACCCCACTGGCCCAAGTCTTGTTCCAGCCCACCTTGAAGCCCCTGACAAGGAGTCCCTGAGGAGCCAGACGCTCTCTTGGAACTTCTGTTCTCTTGGAGCTGCCCCTCTCCTGGAGGATCCTCTTATCTCCCCCTGCCCCTTGCCTCTCCCTGCCCCCACACCCTAGGGCCTGCCACGGGTCACGTCTGGTGACTCCAAGCAGGACCTTCCACCCTCTCTAACAAACCAGATATTCCAAGAGCAGCCTTCAGAGATCTCTGGTGTCCATCCACCCAAACCGTCCTGGAGCCCAGCGTCCCCGCAGTGCACTGCAGATCCTGTCCCTGGGCAGGGAAGTCGGGGAAAGCCTTGCTCCGGTTTAAAATGGCAAGCAGAGATCATGGAATTACAGGATAATGGAATGGGTTGGGCTGGAAGGAACTTAAAGCCCATCCAGTGCCACCCCTGCCATGGGCAGCAACACCTCCCACTGTCTCTGGCTGCTCCAAACCCCAATGTCCATCTTCCCCTTGCTCTGCCATTCCATGGTCCTGCTGGTGTTTCCCATTCCCATTCCCATTCCCATTCCCATTCCCATTCCCATTCCCATTCCCATTCCCATTCCCACCCCTGCTGTTCCCACTCAACCCACAGCGTTCCCATTTCCCCAGCAGAGCCTCTCCAAGGGCCATGATCCAGGGAAAGGATCCAGGGGTCTTTCACTGCACCTGACCAAGAAAGCCTTGGTTCCTTACATCCAGGGAGTTTCTTGGCCTCACTGGGAGGTGTGGGAGTGGGCCCAGACCTCCAGGTGACATTCCCATGGGGCACTTTGCACCTCTGGGTGCCAGCTGCTCCCAAATTCCAGCTGCCCTCTGGCAGTGACGCAGCTGTGGCCTCACTGCTGGGACACCCTTGTGCCTGGGCAGCTTTTCCTGGGATGCAGGGCACAGAAAACAGCAGCTCAGGGACACAAATGCATCCCTTTGTCTCCCCTGGGACCATCCCATCACCTCCATTCCTCCTCTGGGATGGAGCAGGAGATAAAAGCCACAGGGAGAGCCCGAGTGGAGCTTTGAGGCCTGGAAAAGGGGAAATGCTTTTATTGCTGGATTAATAATTTACCAGGACAAACTGGAATTGAGGGCACTGAGAATCTGAGAGATTCCTGCAGAGCTGAGCTTGGCCACTCTTCAGCCAGCAAGAAGCTGCTTTTGGGGGCTCCCCACCTCATTCCTGCTGCTCCCTGATTTCCAATTTCCCTCCTCTCCAAGGCAAACCTGCAGTGGATATTTTTATGGGCATTTTCCAGCCTCGGGAGGAGCTGGCTGCTGCTGCTCCCGAGGAGTGATAACCTGGCCAAGCAGACTTGGCACCAGGAAAGGGACAATTCACAGCCCAGACAACTTTACCTGGATTGAATTAATCCGAAGCAGCAGCAGCAGCAGCGCCTTCCCAGCCCTGGCAGCACGAGATTGGCACAGCTCCCTGATAATAAATTGTGCAAAGAACAGCAAGAAAAGGGGAAAATCCTGACTTTGATGTGCTCTATCTCCCATCTCCAGCACAGCACGAGAGCCAGAGAGGCCCTGGCCACAGATGAGGGTGGAGATTGCAGGCGTGGAGGAAATGGATTGTGCTGGAAAAGGTGGGAAATTGGGAGGAAGATTAGAGGGACTGCTTCTCATCATCTCAGCTGATTCACTGCCTGAGAGAAAATCTGGAGGGTGCTGAAAATTTGGTTTAAACAAAAGACAGAGAACATAGCAATGGGTCTTAACTCCTTGAGGCAGAGCAAGGAAACCCACCTGGAAAAGAGAAATGGCAATATGAGCGGCTGATTAAGGGTTAACTCATTAGTTATCAGTTAGGGTTGGAGCCCAGTGCTGCAGGAACTACCAGGGGTAGGTCATGGAATGGAATTAGGGAGTCCCAGACTGGTTTGGAATTCTTAAATCCCAACCCATCCCACCCCTGCCATGGCAGGGACACCTTCCACCATCCCAGGCTGCTCCCAGCCCTGTCCAGCCTGGCCTTGGACACTGCCAGGGATCCAGGGGCAGCCCCAGCTGCTCTGGAAAATCTGACCCACCAAAAATTGAGCTCCCAGCATTGTCAGCTCATTTCTTTCTTGATTTATCCTGTGAGGAATTTGGGTTCTTAATCCCACTTCTCTTCCAAGGCAGGTTTGAGAGCTCAGTGCTGGGAGGGCAGCCCCAATTTCCAGCTGGGATTTCAGTCCCAATTTCCAGCTGGAATTGCACAGTCCCTTCCCCCTGCTCAGGGCCATATCAATATTCCCCTGAAATGGCACTGGGGGTTATTTTCCTTCTGTTATGAACAGCAGATGAATTCCCGCTCAGCCTCTCTGAAATATTGCTGTGAAAATCAAGGATATGAGCTGACTTATCAGAAGAGAAAAATGCCACAGGGACTAATGCCAGGCTCAGGGACTGCACAGCCAGGGAATAACAGAACTCCCCCTTCAAGGCAGGAGCCTGGAGCACAGGGGACTTTGGGAGCATTACCAGGAAGGCACAAATAAGCACCTTCCAAGAGCCAGGTTTTTTCCAGCCCTGCTGTCCAGCCTTAGGGAGAGACTCTACAGGGGTGCTGGCTCCTCTTTGCACCCCTGCCTCCATGGGATTTTCCTTTTGGCAGCTCATACACTCAGTTCCCTTGGTCTGAGGGCAATTTTTGTTGAGGAAATTGGAGCAGTGAGCACAGGAAATGCCTTTTTTGGGGCACACTCCCCCAGGACACCCTGGCCACGGTGGTGACCCTGGAGGAGGTGCCAGCAGCAGATTTGGTTGGGGGTTTGTGTGCAGGCACAGAATGCAGCTGGGATTTGGGAATACAGTCACACAGAGCAGGAGCAGCGTGCATTATTCATCGTGCAGGTAACACTGACACGAGAACATTCAGCTGGTAAATGCTGGGAAACAGCAAAAAGAGAAGCCACTGCTGTGTGAAGAACTCTCCCCTGCAAATCCCTTTTATGCTGCAGCTGTCCCACAGTTTGTGTCAGCATTAAAATGAAGAACAGCAGGATTTTAGAGGGGTTTTGGGGGGTTGGCTACCCTCTATCCCCATGGGAAGCTCCAGCTTTGGGAAGTTCCCAGTCGGTGCTGAAGGGAAAAGAGGTGGGATTGCCCACCCTCGGAGCTCAGCCCTGCCCTGGGGCACTGCCCATCCCAGGGCTGTGATTCCCACCAGGAGCTGACCCTGCTGGCCCCAGGAGCCCTGGAGTTCCTCTTCCCTTGGCCCAAGGGCAGGTGAATCTCAGCCTGGTGCCCCACCCTGTCCAGGACCCCTCTGTCCCCATCCCATGAGCGTGCCCAGGCTGAAGCACCCCGGATTTCCCAATCCAGCCAAAATCAGCATTTCCTGAGTCATTTCCTGCACCTCAGCAGGTGACATTGCTGAACCAGTGCCAGCTCACTGCTTGGGGCTCCTGCTGGGGGTCCCACATGCAGGGAGCTCGGTGGGGCCAGAGCAGCGTGATGGGGACAGGGACAGGGACAGGGACAGGGACAGGGACAGGGACAGGGACAGGGACAGGGACAGCAGCACCGCAGGGCCATCGATCCCAGGCCTGTCAAGGCCAGTGGTAACACAACAGTCAACAAGACACATGCCCTGAGGCAGACCTCAAATATTAAATTCCCCAGCAGAGAGAAGTTCCCGGCTTTAATAATTATCCTTCTGCAGCACAGGCCCTTGAAATCTTCTGATGGAAAGTGCATAATTTAAGTGCAAGGTACTTGTATTGTTGTTAGTGGTTAGTGGTGAGATCTGTGCCAGGTCTGCTCTCCTTTAACATCTTCATTTGATCTGAAAGAGGGAGGGTAAAGAGCCTGTTAATTAAATTTGCAGAGGATATGAAATGGGAAGGTGCTGCAAATCCTGGTGAGGACAAAGAGCTAAAAGATAATGCACTGGGAAAGAAGGGTCAGGCCTAGGAAGGAAATAGCCAAATGAAATTCATTCTGAACAAATGCAAAGTAATCCAGCTGGGGAAATATAATTTAACACCATGGAGACTGGGAGAGAGACATTTGGAGAGCAGTAATAGGGAGCAGCCTGAGGGACAGCAAATTACAGCGGGGTTTGGTGGGTGCTGGTGGGAAGGGCAGGAGCTGAGCACAGACAGCACCCAGGCCTTTCTGACCCGGAACGAGGGCAGGTTTTCTGTCACTGTGCCACTAAGTGCCACCCTACCCGTGTATGCCAGATGTCAGGGGGCCAAAAGATGCCAGCACATCAGAAAAAATAGGGATATTTGTGTGTGGGGCAGCCCAGGGCCAGCTGGGGCTGTCAGGGCACATGGGGGATGTGACAAATCCCCAATGTCCCCTTCCCCAGGGCACACCCACGGCAGCAGCCCCACCTTGGATCAGGCCCTGGAGCTGAGAGGGCCAGGACAAGCTCCAGTTTGTGCTGGGGGGTCGCAGCCCCCTGGAAGGGAGAGGGAGAAGGCTCAGCCCTGGGCTCAGCCAAACTGCAGGGCTCAGAGCAGGAGGCGGCTCGGCTCCTGGAATGTCACAGCCCCTGTCCCTCACCCTGCAGCCACCACAACAACGCCTCTGGGGTCACCTGTGGGGGAATTCTGCCTCCAGCCCCTCCCTGTCACTGTCACCTCCCTGTCCATCACCTGCTCAGGGACACTGCTGTCCCTCCATGGCCTCCCCTGACCGGGGCCAGCTGCTCCCAGAGCATCCCTGCCCAGCAGTGTGGCACTGCGCTGTCCCTGAGCTGGCCCCTGTCCTGGGGGACGCCAGCAGCGTGGGCCCCGCTCCGCACCCGGGACACTGCGGGCACGTCCCCTGGCAGCGTGGGGACACTCCCCGCCGCGCTCCCGCCTGCCCAGGCACTGAGCAGACAGCTCCAGCGGGGAGGCACAGCGAGCTTCCGAGAGATCCCGCTGCCCTCGGAGCTGCCCTCGGAGCCGCTTGGCAGGAACGTTCCAGCGCGTCTGCCCGGCCACCGCGGGAGCATCCCCGCGCCCCGTCACCGCTGCCTCTCCTCTGGGTCACCCCAGCGTGGCCGAGCAGCACCCAGGAGCCGTGCTGACACTCGTGTCCCCGTGCCAGAGTCACAGCCTGGCAGCTCGGGCACGGCTCGGTGCCCACCCCGTGCCCCTGGGTGGCTGAGCTGGCTCCGTGCCCCCTGCCCAGCCTGGGGCAGCACTGGCTGCCAGCCCTGCCTGTTGCTCGCCCTGAACAGCCTAAACTGGCCCTGTGCCCCCTGCCCAGCCCACGGCAGCGCTAGCCCCGTGTCCCCTGCCCACTGCTCGCCCCGGGCAGGCTGAGCCAGCCCCGTGCCCCCTGCCCCACCTGGGGCAGTGCTGCCTCCAGGCCCCCTGCCCAGCCCGGAGCAATGCTAGCTGCCAGCCCCTGCCCACTACTCGCCCTGGGCTAGCTGAGCTGGCCGCATGCCCCCTGCCCTCTGCTCGCCCCGGGCAGGCTGAGCCAGCCCCGTGCCCCCTGCCCTCTTCTGCCCCGTGCCCCCTGCCCGGCCCGGGGCAGCGCTGGCTGCCAGCCCTGCCCGCGCCAGGAGTCTGCGGGGATGTGTGCGGGGGGCACGGCTGGGGAGCCAATGCACCGTTCATTAGCCTCGCTCCGCCTGCCCTAATTGCCTGCTCAGGCTGAAACAATTGTGTTAGAGGCTGCTCTGCCTAATTATTATTGTTCTTTTTAAAAATAACGGGGGAGGGAGAGCGAGGGGGAGAGGAGAGGGGAAGGGGAGAGCGAGCAGGAGGGCAGGGGACGGGGAAGGCCGGGCTGGGGCGGCGTGCAGGATAAGTGACTGGTCTAATGACTGGGAGCTGCGGGGCTGGTAGGGAACAAACAGGTCTGAAATTGGTTCGCCCCCTCCCCGCCTCCTGCCTGCCCCCCTCTGCTCTCCACTGTTTATTTCCGAGTGATCAGAGGGAGAATAAAAGCCCATCTCGTGTAATAGAGGCAGAGGATTTAATCTGTGTGCCTGGGACTTCGGTAAACTGCAAACATCGATCCGAGCCGGTGGGGAGAGAAAAGAAATTTACAGGCCAATAAAAATATATTAAAAAACTTCCCCTGCCCTCTGGCCACCGGTGGGGGCAGTGCCACGGGGTGAAGGCGGGGAGGGGAGCCCGAGGGGAGCACGGAGTGACCCAGGGGACGGCGGGGGACCCCAGGGGCCGGACCCCGGCCGGGGGCAGCGAGTGGCCCTGCTCGCCCCCCGCTAGCCCGGGGTGCTGCGCGCCCGGCGGGCTGAGAAGCGGAGGGTCTGCCAGCCAGTCTGACACTTCAGGAATTAGCTCTGCATCATTTGGAGTTTTCTGCTCTACTAATTTTCAGCCAGCTCCTCATTTGGGTCTTTTCCCCCCACTTTTTAAAGGGGCAGCATCCCGCATTGCCGGGACCTCCTGGGGCATCAGGGGCAGGGCTTGGTGCCGCTTCTCACACCCCGGCTCGGCAAAACCGGCACATTCTTCCCTCTTCTCCGGCAGCCCCTTCATTCCCACATCCTGTTTCCTTCCCCTGCTGGCATTTGCACAGCCCGGGGACGCTCCCAGCTCACCTGTGGCATCACCCCCGTGCCCAAACCCTTCACTCGGCAAACAAATCCACCCAGCTCCGACTTTGCCCTTTGCTGTTTGCTTTGGGCTCGCACCTGAGCTCCGCTCTGTGCCTGCTGTCGGCTGATGAAAGCAGAATTTCAGCCCTCTGTTGACTGAGAGTGCACTTTAGACTTTTTCTGGGGGGAGAATGGGGGAGTGTTTGATCAGAGGTTTGCATTCCCCACACCCAGCTCGCTGTGCCGGGCACAGGGGGTGAAAACACCGCCCTGGCTTGGGAGAGGGGAGAACAGGGGGCATTTCCTCCTCTTGCTCCATCTGCTCGGATCTCAGGACGCCCCAAAGCCCAGCTGCCATCAGCAGGATGTCCCTGCTGGCAGGACCCGGCTGGTGGGGTGGCACCCTGTGCCCTCTGCTACCAGCTGCAGCTGCCGCGGGCAGCAGGGCTGCTGTGCTGGCTCCTGCCCTGATCCTGCTTTAGAGCTCGCTCCAGCTCTGCCCAGCCCACTGTGGGGACCGTGGCAGTGCCCAGGACTGGCAGGAGCTGCCTGGCAGCGGGCAGAGGCTGCACGCTGGGCAGATGTGCCCAGAGGCTGCGCTGTGACCTTTCCAGCTCTGCCTGTCCCACCCCGGAGGACACAGAATTCCAGCAATCCTCTCCTTCCCTGCCCACCCTGTCTGGCACCCAGCAGCCCATTAACAGAGGAAATCAATGAAATTTAAAAAAAAAACAACCAAACAAACAAAAAACCAAACAAAACAAACAAAAAAAAAAAAACCAAACACCAACTCAAAAACTCAATAAAAACAAATAAACAAACAAACACAAAAAAAACCAAAACAAAACAAAAAAACAAAACACCAACTCAAAAACTCAATAAAAACAAACAAACAAACAAACAAAAAAATAACCCAAAAAAAAAAAAAAACCCACCAAAACCCTCAGAGAAGCCAAGCCAGCAGCCTGGCCTAGGCTCGGTTGTTATCCCGCAGGAGAAGGACCAGAAATGGGCCCCAGCCGGTTCGGGGCTTTGCAGCTCGTTATTGATCGGGCATCGATAGCCTCCAGGCACTGCTGGCACGGCCAGGCAGACAAAAATCCATCCCCAGCACATCTTCCTGGACTGCCCAGCCTCCTCAGGACTGCGGGAAGAACCCCTGGAAGAAACCCAGCAGAAGAAATTGCCAAAGGAATCAGATCAGAGTCCTTCAGCTGGTGTGGCATGCGGGCATGGCTCTCACGGGGACGTGCCACCCATGGGTGCTGCCAGCTCCCTTCGCCCCGGCCCTGCTGGCCCTTTTAGAGCCCGAAAATGACTCTGTGCTCCCCCAGACCCCTCTGGCTGGGCCCCTGAGGGCTCTTTCAGGAGCTCCCTTTGGATTTGATCCCACTGCCCCTGGCCAAATTCCCCAATTCCCCTCCCAAAATTCCCTGGGACTGCCAGTCCTGGGAGTCACCTCACTGCCACCCTGTGCCCGCCTTCATCCCCAAAGGCACCGTGGTGGGGTATTGTAAATGCAGGCAAACCCAATGGGAAGAAATGACGATGTCTGACTCAATTCAGAAGGCTGAATGATGTCTTTATTATAACTATGCTAAAATACATCAATATACTATATAAAGGAGGATATTAAAACTACATATTACTTTCCCTGACCCTAACACAACTCGTGACCCTCTCTGAGAGTCCAGCCCCAGGTGGGTTGGATTTGCCACCAGGCTCAAACAATCCTCACCAGAATCCAACCCAGCAATCACCCCAGGGAAACAATTCTCCAACACATTCCACATGGGAAAAACAAGGAGCAGAAATAGAAATTGTTTTCTCTTTCATTTCTCTCTGCGCACCTCTATGAAAATCCTGAGGGGGCGAGAAATGTGTTTGCCACAGTGGTGCTGCCAACTGCTGCTGCCCTGGGAGGTGCCTGGGACCCCTCAGTCCTTCCCAGCCCTTTCCTGGCCAGTGCAGTCCCCCAGGGACAACAGGAGCACTTTCCTGTCCCCATGGCACAGGGACCCCTCTGCTCCTCACCCCGTCCTCAGCACCCCTCCAGCCCTGCTCCCCCTCCAGCTCCCGTGAGGCCGCTTTACCAAACCCCTTTTTCCAGGCAATTTGTTGGGAATATTCCCAGCAAAATCACCTTGGAGTGCAGCTGCCACTCCTGTGGCACTGCCCGGCTCGGATTCCTTGTGCAGGCTGCGGTGCCACCCCTGCGGTGCCATCCCTGCGCAGGGCAGCGTCACCAGGCTGACACCCCAGAGGACAGGGAGAGGGAATTCCTCCCGGGGGAGACCCGGCTCCCTTTCAGAGGAGCAAATATCCTTTAATTACCCATTTAAGACACATTTCCGAGGCATTGTCCCTCCTGTCTGAGCGTTCCGGGTACCACCAGGGCAGGAATTGGCTCCAGCCTTCCCTGGAGTGGGCAGGGAGAGCTGCAGGTCCTCATCCCCTCCCTGGCAAAGCTCTGGCAGTGCCCCGTGGAGCTGGAGTCACCCTCCTGCTGTGCTTGGAGACCCAAATGTCACCAGGGAGGTCATCCCGGGCCTGCTCATCCAGGGATGGGAACCTCCCAGGGCTGGAACCCCTCTGCCCTGGAGCCAGGCTGGCAGAGCTGGGGGTGCTCCCCTGGAGAGGAGAAGCTCCAGGGAGAGCTCAGAGCCCTGCCAGGGCCTGAAGGGGCTCCAGGAGAGCTGGAGAGGGACTGGGGACAAGGGATGGAGGGATGGGACACAGGGAATGGCTCCCACTGCCAGAGGGCAGGGATGGATGGGATATTGGGAATTAGGAATTGTTCCCTTTGAGGGTGGGCAGGCCTGGCACAGGTGCCCAGAGCAGCTGTGGCTGTGCCTGGATCCCTGGCAGTGCCCAAGGCCAGGCTGGACACTGGGGCTGGAGCAGCTGGGACAGTGGGAGGTGCCCCTGCCATGGCAGGGGTGGCACTGGGTGATTTTCAGTGTTTCTACAATTCCTGGAATCTCTCCCTGGGCTCAGGTCCCTCCTGGCAGCCAGGGGTGAAAACTGCTGTGACTCTCCCAGCAAGGGAACTGAAGGTTTCACCCCAGAACAGAGCCCTGCTGGCCTGTGACATCTCCAGGGTGGCAGGTGACACACCTGGGGTGCCAGGGAAGAGGCACTGGGTGGGTGCTGAGGGTGCAGCACCTCTGGGAGCACCAGGGCATGGGGGAACATCATTCCCAGCTGGGAGAACATTCTCTTGTATGGAGACAAACAATAAAAGCTCTGGCCTTGAAGAGAGATGAGTGCTGAGAGCTTTGCAGAGCCAGGCCTAGCACTGGGAAAGTGATTAGTGAGTGATTATTCCCAACTTCTCATTATGTACGAACAAAATGAAATTATCCTGCAACTCATTGAAGGCAAACAAAGGGAAGAACCTTTCCCTGTGGTGCATTATCACGTGGAGGAGTCCTGGGAGAGCAGCTCTGCCCACAGCTATCAGCCATCAGCATGGGAGACGTGGGACAGGCACGGGGGCATCACCCCAATTACTGCCGCCCTCGTTAATCCCTCACTGCTGGCCAGAGGAACTTCTGCTCGCTGATGTGATTATCCCTGCACCAGCAGGGCAGGAAGGATGCAGCAGAACCCCACGGGAGTGGGACGTGGCTGGAGCAGCTCTCAGATCAGTGACAGCGATCGAGATGCCGAGTGACAAACGCCTGACGGCGCGGCTCAGCAGCCCGAGCTGGCCCAGGAGCAACCGCTGAGAGGGCAGGGGCTGCCATTCCCCGGGGGAAAACGGGCATGGAGGAGCTCCCAGCAGGTGGGAGGCACGGGAATGCTGACAGGATGGGCTCCTCTTCAGGTGCTTCCTCTGGAATTAAGAGGAGTGGATGGAGAGGCTGGAAAAGCGGGCAGCGAGGAGAGATCAAAGTGACACAAGAGATGAGGAGGGAAGGGATTGGGAAGACATCCAGGAAGGCACCAGGAATCAAAGAGGCAGCAGCAGCTGGAGGCAGAGGTGACATCCTTGGCATCAGGAAAGCAGGAGCTGGGACAAGGAGGGTCCCTGACCCCTCAGCCGGCTGTGCGTGCCAAGGAATGTCTGCAGCTTCCCAGGAGCGTTCCCTCATTCTCCAGGAGCGTTCCCTCATTCTCCAGGAGCGTTCCCTCATTCTCCAGGAATATTCCCTCATTCTCCAGGAGCATTCCCTCATTCTCCTGGAGTGTTCCCTCATTCTCCTGGAGCGTTCCCTCAGCTCTCCAGGAGCGTTCCCTCATTCTCCAGGAGCATTCCCTCATTCTCCAGGAGTGTTCCTTCATTCTCCAGGAGCGTTCCCTCATTCTCCAGGAGCGTTCCCTCATTCTCCAGGAGCATTCCCTCATTCTCCAGGAGCGTTCCCTCAGCTCTCCAGGAGCGTTCCCTCATTCTCCAGGAATATTCCCTCATTCTCCAGGAATATTCCCTCATTCTCCAGGAGCATTCCCTCATTCTCCAGGAGTGTTCCTTCATTCTCCAGGAGCGTTCCCTCATTCTCCTGGAGTGTTCCCTCATTCTCCAGGAGCATTCCCTCATTCTCCAGGAATATTCCCTCATTCTCCAGGAGCATTCCCTCATCCTCCAAGAGATTTCCCTCAGCTCTCCAGCTGAGGATGAGACACCAGGATGTCTCCACAGTGTGAAAATTAAAATTTTTGCAGGGAACAGCGGAATATCTGTGTCCTTCCCCACACTTGTGTTGTAGAATCCAGGGCCAAGTACTGACCCAAAAAGATATGGAAGTGGGGCAGGAGATGGCTGATAGTTTGGAGCCAGCCTGCACCGTGTTGTGATGCATGATGTATTCTGTTAAATCTAAATTATTTTGCCTTTTCAAGTTTAAAAAAAAAAATTAAAAATCAATATTTTTAGTGCTATGAGCAGCGTTGAAAATCCAGTGGCTTCCTAAATTCCTTTAGCCCAGGTGATTTTCCCAGGATTCAATCCAACTTTTTTCACTCAGAATTTGGTTGGCTTTCAGTTGTGTTGAAATCTTTGAATGGATTGATTAATGCTGGATTGATTAACTTGGGTAAATCTTCCAAGGAGCTGGGTGCCCTGCTCAGTGTCACCTTGCCAAGGTGTCCATGGGAAGAGGCAAATCCCTGATGTCCCCAAGGCCGCTGGGGACAGCTCAGGGCTCCCAAACCACACCAGGCTTTTCACCTGGACACAGCCCGTGCTGGAAACCAAACCTCAACAAGCCCAGGGAGCTGAGATCATGAGGAAAGGCAGGACTTGTCCTCCCAGAGCTGCCAGAGCAGGGGTTTGGTTCCCTTCAGGAGTGACGCTGTAGCAAAGTGACATTCCCAATATTTCTGCGCTTCCACGGCGTGAGAGCTTTCCCAGCTCATCTCCCTGCCCAGCTCCGTGGCCACAGAATCAGCAAACTGCTCTGGGAGGGTCACAGACTGAACTCCTTGTGCTGGAGCCTGGTTTTCCCAAGGGAATGTGAGCACAAAGGTTACCTGGTGCATTTGTAACAGGAGACTGGACTGGAGGAGGCAGTGGGATCTGAGCAGCTTATCTGATGTTCTCTCGGGGCATCACCCAGTGCAGCTCCTGGGGTGCCAGAGGGGCTGAAACTCCAGCAGTGTCGAGATTCTGGAGCCCACAAAAGAGGAGGACATCTCCAGGACATCTCCAGGTGGGTGCAGCGTGCTCAGCTCAGCAGAATTCCAGGCAATTCCCCCAGCCTGGAGCTGCTGCCCAGGCTGGATCCAGCAGCAATTCCTCAGGGCAGCACAGGACATTTCAAGGACCTGCAAGGACAAAGCCCTGCCCCCTTCCCCTGGTGGAATCCCCCCAGAGAATCACAGAGACCAGGAAGAGCCCTGGAGCCTGGCAGCACCCCCTGGAGAAAACAAACATTGCTCCAGGGGAGGGCTCAGCAAGCCATACCCAAACTCACTGCTTCTGCTGAATTTGAATAGAAGCTCGGCAGGTGACAGGAATTCCTGGAATAAAGAGGAATAACAAAGGGCTGTTGTCATCTCAGAGCAGCCCTGAGCAGGCTGGCAAACCAGACAGGTGGGGAAGGGATGCTACAGCCACCTGAGAACTTTGGGAATCTCAGAATCCTGGAGTGGGTTGGGTTGGAAGGGACCTTACAGCTCATCTCATCCCACTCCTGCCATGGCAGGGACACCTCCCACCATTCCAGGCTGCTCCAAGCCCTGTCCAGCCTGGCCTTGGGCACTGCCAGGGATCCAGGGGCAGCCACAGCTGCTCTGGGCACCTGTGCCAGGGCCTGCCCACCCTGCCAGGGAGGAATTTTTTCCAACCTGACCCACGGCCCTGCTCAGCTGAGGGTGACTCCCCCAGAACCAGCCACAGCTGTAGCAGCTCTGAGGTTGGGTGTTCCCACTGCCCGCTCTAGCATCTGCATTCTCCTGGGGATGTCATTCCACGCCAGCCCAGGCCCTGCAGAATGGACAGTGGAAATATGGATTGAATGAATCTGGCAGCGTGGGTGGGTTTCAGTGGCTGTGAGCGCTCCGAGGGAATTCCAGCAGCCCCTGCAGATGTTGGGCAAAGCCCTGGGAAGAGTTTGAAGACACTTCCACTCTCAGGAAACAACAGGAGGTGTTGGCACATTCCAAGATCTTCCCAAAGAGCAGCAGCAGGAACCCCAGCTCTGGGAAATCACCCTCAGCATGCTGTGGGTGGGAGAAGGGTTTGCCAAGACAGCCCCTTAATTAGCGGGGTGCAGGTGACCTTTCAGGCCCTTTCCAACCCAAAGCATTCCATGATTTTGTGAGTTTTCAGGCAAAGGAAGAGCAGGGAAATCCTTGCTTCCCTCCCCTGACTGAGGCACACGGGGAGCAGCATTCCCAGCTCTCCAACACCCCATGGATGGACGGGGTTGGCTCCTGAGGGCTCCCAGCAGCTCTTCCCCCCCGGCCACCTCCATCCCCACCTCCAGCACTTCCAGTGGCTCCTGTACTCCCAAAGGAAAAGTCTTGGCCTGCATGGAACAGCAAAGCCCCAGAATGTGTCTGAGGCTGCTGGAGGTTCTCAAGTCTCCTTCCCAGCAGTGGGAATTACTCAGCACCTGGAAGGCCCAAAAGCCTGTTAAGAAAATCAGAGTCACTGGGATAACCCTGAAACCTTTCCCATTTCAGATATGTAAAGGTCTTATTCCACCCTGGAATTCACACAACTCCTGAAAATCCCTTGAGAAGAGGCTCATTAAGAGGTTTTTTGGGGATGAGAACTGGGAGCTCTCCATGTCCAACCTCCCCAGGGAGCTGGGAGGCAACTGGTGCTCAGGGATGCTCCCCAGTTCAGTGCTGCTGGAGCCATCCCTGCCAGTGCTGCTGCACTTTTCCTTGGTTAGGTGTCCCTGAGCAATGAGAAACTCATTCTGCCCCGAGCTGAGGATTTGGGTACACTGGGGATGTCAAGGAGGATTTTGGAGGTGGAGCCCCATGAGCTGAGAGCTCTCTGTGCACCCAGTGATACCTGCAGCTGCCCAGTGCCCCTCGCCGAGGCAGCAGGAACAAATCCAAGGGACAGCAGAGCAGAGGAGAAAGCTCTGGAGGGGTTAACATGCTCTCGAGCATGGTTCAGTGAAATTGTCAAAAAATCCCTTCTGACAAATTGCCTCAGAAGAGAGGAAAAAAATCTAAAGAGCCGAGTGCATGGTAATGATTTCTGAAAAGTTCCCCGGCACCAAAATGGCCAAATACCATTAGCAAAGCAAATTGTGTTTTGTGCACATAATTCACACCAGAACACGGAACTCAGGCCTGTTATTAACGGGACACGAAGCCAGGGCAGCCAGAAATCTCTGCCTGACTGCAGGGTGGGGATGGGCTCAGCCCCAGCAGGGGAGGGCGCAGCCCCAGCCACATCCCTGGGAGATCGGGAATGCTGGGGGGGGTTCTCCAGGATCAGCTTGGGAATGCTGGGGGGTTCTCCAGGATCAGCACGGGAATGCTGGGGGGTTCTCCAGGATCAGCTCAGGAATGCTGGGGGTTCTCCAGGCACAGCTCAGGAATGCTGGGGGTTCTCCAGGCACAGCTCAGGAATGCTGGGGGGTTCTCCAGGATCAGCTCGGGAATGCTGGGGGGTTCTCCAGGATCAGCTCGGGAATGCTGGGGGGTTCTCCAGGATCAGCTCAGGAATGCTGGGGGTTCTCCAGGCACAGCTCGGGAATGCTGGGGGGTTCTCCAGGATCAGCTCAGGAATGCTGGGGGCTTCTCCAGGATCAGCTCGGGAATGCTGGGGGTTCTCCAGGATCAGCTCAGGAATGCTGGGGGTTCTCCAGACACACCTGAGCTCCACCCCAAGCATCTCAGTGTCCTCCTCCCTTTGGGGAGTGCCTCTTCAAAGCGGGCTGCTCGCAGGACATCATCACTTCCCGACGCTCATTTTCCCAGGCTTTTTGATCCCCTCGGAGCCCGGGGCTGGCTCTTTGCATGTCCCGAGCCTCGCCGGTGCCTCCCGAACCGGCCCAGCCTGACCGAGCCCTGCTCCACCCCAAAGCTGCTTCCCGGGGGATGCCTCAGGTTTTGGCTTTTCTGGTTTTCATATTCTGTGGGTCTGGGCTTCATATTATGGCTAGGGAGACAAAACAATTCCTGCTCCAGCTGGGCACCGAGGACAAATGATCCAAATCTCAGCCCAGGAGCACAAACAGCGTGGGCTGGAGAGAGAAAAACAAGCAGGATGGGACTGCCTGGGCTGAAGCTGGAATGGGACAATGAACTCCAAGGTGCCAATGGAGCAGAACTTATAAAAGTGAGAGACCTTGAATCCATTTTGTGACCATTTTGGTTCACCTTGGGTGCAGCCCTGGCTGGGCTCTGGTGCTGTCCAAGGTGGATCCATGGAGGAGATCCTTTGAATAAATCCCTGCTTTATTCTTTAACTCCTCTGGTTTCTGTTCTAGGGGAGCCTTCTCAAGGTATCTGGGGAGGAAAGGAGCTGCTGGGCAGCCCCAGACACTGACTCCAGCTGCTCATGGAGTAACATCTCCTGTCCTTCTCCATGGCCTGGCTCTGACACATTCCCAGCATGTCCAGCACGCCAGGAAAAACAACTTTCAGATGGAGCTCGGAGCAGGGAGCTTATGGAGCAGCCTTCAAATATTCCCTGGCTTGTGATGGTGCTCTGGGAATGTTGTGGAGCTGCTGTGGGATGAAAACCAAGGCGCTGCCCGCTCTTCCAAGCTATCTGCCATGCAAATCCCGCTGTCGGGATGAAATTAAAGCCATCCATGGCTCCACAGATCCTGGGATTTGTCGCAGGGCTGGTGGCTCAGCCCAGCGAAACCCCCCGGGCTGTGGGTCAGGGAGGGCTGGTCCTGCTCCTCGTCCTCTCCCGATCCCAGCGCTGGCATCCCGGCACAGCCGGGCACGGCGGGGTCGTGCCAGCCCCGCCGTGTGCCAGGACACCAGCCCCAAGAGCAGGGAGGAGGCTGGAATTCCGTCATGGAAAGGCTCTGGAATTCATTAGCTGTGCCCCAGGCCAGGCAGGATTGTAATAAACACCTTCTTTGAGTCCTGTAGGTAGAAGTTACATGAAAATTACCTACTTTAAAAGCGCATTAGCATTTCAAAGGCAGACATTAGGAGACAGCCGAGCGCGATGACTGCGCACTGGCAGGGCTCTGCTTTGCCTCTTTCTGCACCCTGACGCTTTTCATCTCACCCCGCCGCTGAGATCCCATCCCTGCTGGATGGGCCGGGAGCTCCCAGGAGCTCCCAAACCCCTCCCGGACCCCCCGTGCCGGGCCGGGAAGGAGTGACTCCCGCAGCTCCTGGTGCTCCTCATTATTCGCCCTCCATGGAGCGGTGGAGGAGGCTCCTCCAGCGGGTTCTGCGGCGGCAGAGGTCGGGCCGAGGGTGGGTCCCGGGTCCAGGTGATGAATGGTATAAATTGAGGCGAATAATTTGATTCAGCCTTTTAAGATCAATTAATGATTTTATTAATTACAGCAAGTGATAGCAAGCAAACAGCGCTGGGTGCAGCGGGGGAATCTGTGTTCCGCCAAAAGCTGACAACCTTTCCTTCTCTTCAGTCCCTTTTTATCCAGCACAAGTGGGGGTGATGGGTCTCCTTCCTCTGCGGTTATCAGTTCCAGCAACAATTGGTTTCACAATCTTTGTTTGAGGTTACCAGCCTTGCCCAAGCCTGCAAATTCCATGCCCCGACGCCCCCCCCCCCCCCCCTTTATCCTAATTTCATACTTTTGATGAACAAATAAGTCAATGCAGTTTTTCACAATGAACAAAGCTCTGCTGTGCCTCAGTGTCCCCAGCGTTCCTGACCTCCAAAGGCAGAGCACAGCCGTGGGGACAGGGGACAGCCTTTCAGGGAAGGAGCCGAGCAAAGCAGAGCTGGCTAAAAGTGAGCTCAGGATGAGCCGGGAAAGGGGTTTTCTCCTTAAATGGTGAGGAAGAACCAGGGACATCAAATGGAAGGATGGAGCAGCAGGGCTACCCCTGGCAAACCCTTCCCTGCGGGGTGCCATGACCTGTGGCATGGGGATGGCAGGGCTTGGTGGCACTGGCAGGACTTGGTGGCCCTGCACAGTTGAGCCCAGAAGGCGATTCCCTAAATTAGCAGCTGGGAGAGACACCAGGGAATGGCACACAAAGGAACAGACGGGATCTGTGCCTGGGAAGCCTCCAAACAGGAGCTTCCTTGTGGCTGCTGGAGCTGCGGCCAGGGCAGCTGTAACTGCTGCCTTGCCCTGGTAAAATAAACCTGTGAGAGATGCTACTCACTTCCAGAAAAGTTTAAAAGCTTTACTAAACCTTATCAAAAACACAGCAGAAGAATGAATAGAGCAAATATTTCAGTGTTGGGAGCAGAGGATTTTCCCACCGTGTGCTCACCCACACAATGGAGGTTTCACCTTTTAACCCTTTATCCCCCCAAAGTTCTGTCCATCGACTCCTCCTGCTCTGTCCAGTGCTGGAGATCACTTCTGACACCTTGACTGGAGCTCAGGTGCTGCCACAGCAACGAGCCACCCCTCCCAAATGTCCCAAACCCAGGGCACCCCTGATATCAGCACAAGGGGGTAAAACACAACTATGAATCTATAAACCTTCCCATAACATATATACAGGATATTTGCCTTTTAATTGTGAGAGTCAGCCACAGCATCACTCATATGTCACAAACGCTTCCCTGGCACTTCCCAGCTCCAGCATTGGCAGCTGAGCCAAGAGCAGGATGCACCCCGGAGCAGGATCCCGGGAGGGATGGAGGAGATGGGACAGTGCCCAGTCAGGGCAGGGTGTCTCAGCCAGCAGAGAACAATGCACAGATATCTTGGATCAACACAGTTCCAAGCTCAGGAATAACCCCTGGGACTCGCAGGGAACCTGGAGCCTTCCAGCCTCTGCTCCTGTCAGAATCCATGGTATTGATGATCCCGAGATTGTAGAAAGTCTCTGTCTTTCTGCCCCGCTGCCAAAGCAGAAGCCATAATTGGTCTGTGCTGGTTTCCAGGTTGTTTATTCTGTTTATCTCTCACATGTTCTGCTGCCCTGCCCAGCTCTGTCCTGCAGGGCAGCGTGTGGGGCTCTGCCCTCAGTGGGATGTGACAAACATTAAATACCAGAAACTCCCTGGGCTGGATTTACAAGAACGTGCCAATATCTGTCACCTACGTTGGACAGTGTGTCCCCAGCCTGAACTAACAGAAAAATGCCAACACCACAGTGAAACATGGAGGGCATGAAGGAGGAGAAAAAGGACAAAACACACCCAATTTCCTCCAGCTTGTCCCCTTTGGACCCCTCATCTAGAATCCTAAAATTTTACTTTTGCACCTGTGCCACGCTTAATTATTACTGATATCAAACACTCAGAGCTTGTAATTGATCCTGTAAGATTGAAAACTCTTTTCCATGGACAGAGATCACAGCCAGTGTCTCTGGGGGCTCTGTCCAGGGGGGTTCCTGACTCCTGCCAGGGTCCCAGGGCAGCCAGAGGGAAGCTCTGGATTCCCACATGTTCCCAGGGAAGGCTCTGAGCCTCATTTTGTGTGAGATGCCACTTGCAGGTCACCCGAACTTCCTCTGGAGCCGCGTGCGCGGAGCGAGGCGAGGCAGGGAGAGTTATCTCCTGCCAGAGTAATTACTCCTTGTTTTCCCAGATAATACTCCGGGAATTTGAATATGGCCATTTTTCCTCCTCCCGCTGCAGCTCTGAAGATTGTGCTGCTGTCATCTGTGCGTTCTTATCGCTTATCTCTGCTCTTTTATCTTTGCCACTCATTTCAATGTGTTTAAGGCTCCTGCAGAGCCTTGTCTCTGCTCCAGGGAGCCTCTGCACAGCTCCCGGGAGCTGTGGGCCCCTGGCAGGTCTCTGCAGCCTCTCCAAGGTGCCAAAACCCTGCCCTGAACCCGGAATGTGCTCCAAGACCTTCAGCAACCTTCTTATCAAGCAGGAAATAGCCTCAATCCTTCCTTTCTGGGTTTTCCCTAAGGGATTTGCTCTCTGGGCTCTGGCAGCTGAGCTTTGCACCGAGGCAGGCATTCGGCACTGCTGGGCCTGGCACGTGGTGTTGGAGATCTGCTGGTCCTGGGAGCTGGAAAATCAGGATTTTGAGGGGCGGGGGGTCAGCCCAGGGCATTTGTAGGGCCAGAGAAGTGTTTGCAATGGCAGGAGGGTGAAAGGTGGGACTGTGGGGGGCTGGCAAGGGGGCCAAGCCCCCCTGAGACCCCCAGGCAGCTGCAGCTCCAGAGATGGCTCCTGCCCCATTCCCTGCCCTCTCACGCCTCCATCTTCTCACCCTGCACACCTGACCTCTGCAGAAACAGCGCCTTCACCCTCTGGAATTTGTCCTTCCCTTTTTCTGGTCTGGGGTCAGTGCTGTCTGGGGGTCTGAGGGGAGGCCCAGGTGGAGATTCCATGGGCTAAAGCCCGTTCCCATCAGGGGATGCAGAGCCAGGCTCCGTGCCAGGCTCTGCTCCCCTGGACAGCTCCAGGATGTGTCTCCCGAGCTCTGGGGGGGCTCTCCTGGCCCCGTGTCAGCTGGGATGTGTCTGTGGGGAGCCGGGAGCAGTTCCTGTGGAGCAGGATCATTGCCCACACATCCCACTGACACACAAACCCTGCCTGGCGTGGTTCCCAGTGCTCCCAGCGGGGCTGGGGCTGCAGCCCACGCAGGGAAGGGACTGCAGCACACTTTGGCTTCGGAGCAGGATGTTCCATCCCTCCTTCAAATTAAAAAAATCTCCTGTGCATCCGTCTCCTCCGCCACGGGAGGCATTTCCCAGCCGCCATAACGGATTTGGAGCCGGGACCCAGGAGATAAAATAATTTACTAATTGGAAGTGGCACCAAACATTTTGCCTCTTGCCCTGGCTGTGATCTCGGGGGCAAGTGGCTGGCAGCTCTCCAGGAGACAAAGCGAAGGCAGAGCGCAGCACCGAGGTGGCCGGGGTGCCACGCCGGGAGCCCCAGCCCCTCGTGTCCCCAGCACTCTGTCACCTTTAATTACACCCAGAGATGCCCATCAAAGGCAGAGCCGGCTGCAAGGCTGAGGAGGAGTGACAGGGCTGGTGCAGAGGAATTTCACACAACAGCCCAGGCATTTTCTAGCTCACTGACTCGCTTTCCCTGTTTTCTTTTTTTTTTCCGGATGGCTTTGCGCTTGGCAGCCCTGGGCGGGCTCGGGGAGAGCTCGGCTTCCTCCAGAGCCAGGAGAAGCCAGAACTCTTCACTCACTCATTTCCTCTTTCATTCCCTCCTCGACACTCCTGTATCCACCGGGATGCTCACAACAGCTGGTGGCACCGGTCCCTGCTCCCAGGCCTGGCACTGGTGGCTCTCAGGTGCGGGCCCCAGGCCAGCCTGGCACCTCTGGGGGTGACACCTTGAGCTGGGGTTGCCTTTTTGCAGCAGGACAACATCTGGCACTGTCCCCACCACCCTGCTGAGTGTCCCCACAGAGGGGCTGACCAGTCTGTCACCTGCTGCTCAGGGAGGGCATGGATCGCTCTGATCCCTGAGCTCCCTGTGGGAATATCTCTGATCCCTGAGCTCCCAGTGTGAATATCTCTGATCCCTGAGCTCCCTGTGAGGATCCCTCTGATCCCTGAGCTCCCTGTGGGAATATCTCTGATCCCTGAACCCCCTGTGAGGATCCCTCTGATCCCTGAGCTCCCTGTGCGAATATCTCTGATCCCTGAGCTCCCTGTGAGAATATTTCTGATCCCTGAACCCCCAGCGAGAATCCCTCTGATCCCTGAACTCCCTCTGATCCCTGAGCTCCTTGTGAGGATCCCTCTGATCCCTGAACTCCCTCTGATCCCTCAATTCCCAGTGAGGACCTGCACAAACCTCATCATTCGAACAGCAGCCTCGAGGCTGCTGCTCTGTAGGTCCAGGAGCAGCACGGAGCAGCACCACAGCTGGAAAAACCACCTGTGCCCCATTTTCTGGACATTTCTGGGAACCTGCTCCAAAGGTGGAGCCCCATAACTCATCCCGTGGGATCCTCAGCTCAGGGATGGGCAGGAGAGGAAGGAACGGGTGGGTAGAGCAAGGGGAGGCTGTGCCAGCAGGGATGAAGTGAGGAAGCCCCATGGGACCTGCCATGGGACAAGGGGACACCTCCCACCTCCCACTGCCTGCAGGAGCCAGGGCTGGAGTGTGGGGGCAGCTCTTGGAAGTGCAGAGCAGGAGCACAGCCAGGGTTGGATCTTGGAAGCATCCAAAGGAACTGATCCCAGCAATTCCCCCTTCCCAGGAGGCAGAACTGCTGTCCTGGGCAGAGACCAGAGAGGCTGTGGATGCCCCTCCCGGGGATATTCCAGGTATCCCTGAGCCCTGCTGGAGCAGGGAGGTGGCACCAGGTGAGCCCCTCCCAGCCTGCGCCCGTCTGGGATTCCGTGATCCCGAGGTTTCCCACTCCCGGACTGAACACAACAAAGGCACCGGCGGGGTTTGTGGCTCTGCGACATCCCCGGCGCCGCAGAACGGGCGGAGACGCAAAGAAACCCTGAGAGAAGGTGTCAGCCAAGCTGGCGCTGGTCGGGTCCCCGAAGCACCGGCGAGTTCATCGCTGTGGGGGGAGCTGAGCACAGCCGGGGCCGTGCCCAGCCCGCCGCCGCTCCGGCTGCTGAGCGCTTGGCCGCAGTTGCCATCTAGGGGAGCGCACAAAGGCAGAGGCTGCGAGGGAGGTGACGAAACCGAGCGCACCGAAAGCCTCCAGGGGCTTTGTGCTTCCAGAGACGCGGCTGCCGCACCAACGGCGACAAAGAATGGAAATAAAGCGATTTAAAGCGCCCCAAACGCAGCTTGGTAATGACAAACACATGCTTGGAGAGCCTGAGAACGCAGAACCGAGTGTTTATAAATTCCTAGAGGTTCGCTGGCGGTGCGAGGGGGAAGCTCCGGGCAGGGATTTCCCCCAGGAGAAGATTTAGGATCCAATCCTGGGAAATATTTGGATGTTGGGATAGAAATCGCTGTGAGCTGTCTGCTGGGATTTGCCCCTTGACTCGCAGGCTGCTGGTGCTGCTCGGGGCAGGGCGCACGGGGCGGCCGGAGCCGCTCCCGCTGCGGATTTCCTGGGAGAGGAAATCCCAAACCGCCCCTGGCATGTTCGGCTCCTCCGGGATCAGCCAGGACCAGTTCAGCTCCTCCAGGATCGCCCCTGTGCGCACGGGATTCCTACCCCCTGGTTTTGTGTGGCAAAAGGGGGAGATAAAAGAAGAGATGGGGTCGGTGGGAGCTCTCCAGCGAGGCTGAATCCGGGTTAGATCCAGAGGATGGAAACAAGTTCAGTGGGATTCAGGGAGCGGAGAGGGAAGGAGCGGAGAGCAGGGGAAGGTGGGTGAGGGTGGATGGGGACACAGCCGGTGGCACACCCCGGTGGCACAGCCACTCCCAGGTGCCAGCTCCTTGCCCAGCTCTTTCTCCAGCTCCTTCCCCAGCTCCTTGCCCAGGTCTTTCCCCAGGTTCCAGCTTGCCCGGCAGGCTGTGGATCCGTGGAGAGCGCTGGCAGCTCCGCAGACAAAAGGTTCCCTCTATAGAAAAGGTTCTCTCTATAGAAAAGGTTCTCTATAGACAAAAGGTTCCCTCTATCTGCATTTCTGAGGCGCTTATCTCGGCGGAGTCTCGCCGCTCGCAGCCCTCTCCTCCAGAAGGGCAGAGCGTTCCTATTGTTGTTACACAAATCGCTTCCCTTGCCAGTTCCTTCCCTTCCAGGCTACTGAGTGGAGCTTGGCTCGGCTCCCTCTGGACTAATTTGATGAGAGATAATTATCTTGTTAATATCATCTTATTTTCTTAAGTCCCAGCCTCTCTTTTATTAATTCTGTCAGTCGCGGGTTGTGTTGCTCTTAGGTCCGTGGCTTTTCAAAACAGTCTTAACAGGCACTTCTGGGAGAAAGTCGGGAAAAGAACAGCTTCACCAGGAGAATGTAAATATTGACGTTTTTTCACAATGGAGATTTTTAATCGGCTCCTCCTGGCAGGGTTGGCCGCCGTGGGAACCACTTGGCCACCGTGCCCGCGGGTGGGATGCGGCTGCAGCGGGAGCTGCTCGGGATCCTCCGCTCCCTCGGGAAGAGCAGGAGAGGAGCAGGGGCAGGAATTCCACCTGGAGGGAGCGGAGGTGCCCCAGGACATGCAAAAGGAGGTGTCCTCTGTGCCCTGTCCTTGTGCTGAATGTGCTGAATGCAGCTGGAAAGGAATGGGAACCGGGAAAGGAGCGTGGATGTGGGGCGGCTTGCAGGGAAAGGCTCCAGTCCCCCTATCCAAGGACACTCTGGGATATGGGAATGTGGCTGAGCCGAGCCTGTGCAGGGGACAGGGATCCTACAAAACCTTTCTGAGCCTTTCAGAGCTCCTCATCCTTTGCAAGAACATTTATGGCCACTGTTCACATTAACAGTGGGATTGTGTTATCCCAAGTAATCCCACACACAGCTCGTTATGGAGCCACACCTGGAAGTGCAGCCCCCAGCACTTGTCCTGTGCTTCCCAGCAGGAATGCCAGGCAGGATCCCACCTTCCCTGGCATCACATCTCCCCTGCACCCCTCGCCACCAAGGGAAGAGTTTGTGTGGCTGCAGAGGGGATCTGAAGGATGCCCTGATGCTGCTGGACACCCCAGCACTGTCCTGGGGCAGGGTGAGGGCGCTCAGCTCCACAGGGATGAGGAGATTCTGGGATGTGTCAGGGAAAAGGAGCCATTTCAGCATCAGCTGAAGGTGTTGAGGAATCTTCCTGCTCAGGACAACTTGAAGGAGGATTTTGTAGGAGAAATGCAATCTTTCTTCCAGCACCACTCCAGATACACGCAGGATTTCCCCCACTTGGATCAGGGCCTGAATCCCTCTAAAACAAAGCAGCAGTGGGAATGCGAGCTTGGGAGTGAAGTGTGTTCTCAAGCAATTTTCTGAATCAGGATGGGAATGCAAACCTCTTCTCTTTGACTCGAGGGTTTGATTTTTTTTTTCCTTTTCCCTTTTCAATAACAATAAGATCTCAAACTCATTCAAGGCAGGGAAAATGAGGGGGTCGGGCTGACTTCCTCTCTGCCAGGAACAGAATTCCATTAAGCTGCTCCTCCTGCTTGCAGGAAGGAGCTGTTTGCTCCCAGTTTGTGCTCACGCTGTGCCTGGCGCTGGAGGATCCAAAGCTTCCCAGCGCTGCCTGAAACAATGGGATTTAATATCTGCAGCACGCTCTGAAGCTGTGGATTCCCACTCACTTATTCCAGGGACCAAACTCATTCACTGGCAGGGCAGGGAAGTGTTTTCTGCAGTGGGAGATGGACTTCCAGCATTTAATCAAGGAGAATCCCATTTTTCAGCTGATGTGGAGGGTCCTTTTAGGGTCCTACGTGGTCTGGGGTCACCCCACAGGCTCCACTCGGCAGAGGGAAACTGATAAATTAGAAATAAAATCATAAAAATTATTCAGGTCTTATTGGTGGGGGGGGGGGTGTTTAAAATAGAGTCTCTGATGTGGTCAGCTCTGTGGAGTAAAAAGGGGAAGAGGGAAAGAGAGATGGAGGGAGGTGCAGGGAGATGATGGGTGAGAGAACAGAGTGGAAAGGGCGAGAAGGGAAAGGTGGATGCTCTCCTCAGTTCCCCTGGCAATGGCAGCCTGGCTGCTCCTCCACTCCAGGCAGGTTTGGGGGAAGGTTTACTCTCCTTGCATGCCAAGCACTGCCCTCCTGGGGTACAGCTCAGCTCCAGCAGCTCCAGAGGCTCGGATCCAACAGGAAACAAGGGCTGCACCTGGATCAGGCCTAGAAAAACAACGATAGGTGGATATATTATAGCAGCTTCATGCACATTTATTGTATTTTCCAAGATATTTCATTGCTGGAGAAGCCACAGCCCCTCTGTCTTCTGCTCAAATCTCCACTGTTCAAAAAAAAAAAAAAAAAAAAAAAAAATTCCTGAGAGCTCCACAGTGAGGGAAGGTGGCTCCAGACTGGCCCAGGACCCTCCAGCTCACCCCACACTCCCAGTGGTGCCCTGCAGGGAGATGAGCCTTGTCCTGCTCTACCCATTCCACGGCAGGGATGCAGCTGGGATCAAGCAGGATTTGGCTGCTGCCATCATGGCAAAACACCCTAAATAGGGAGCAAAACCCATGAGGAGCAGGCAGGCTCCAAAGCAGCTCAAAGCCCGGCTGCCTGCAGGGGTGGAGCTCCTGAGCGAGCTCCTATTTTTGCATTTTTTCCTCATTTCTGCCATGCAGCAACCTCTTTATTTACTGTCCCAGGCTGCAGCCAGTCCAGAAATGGGAATGTCCTCACCTGCTCCCCTCCCAGACTCATTGTTCTGGGATCCTCAGGAACTCATTTGCGCAGGGCTCTGCGTGCTGAAGGGCTTTATGGAGAATAAATGGATCCATTAGTGTGAGATACCCAGCTCGAGGCCTCGAGGCACCTGGTCTCCGTTTGGTTTTTCTTTCACAGAATCACAGAATTCACAGTGACCAGGTTGGAAGAGACCTCCAAGATCCTTGAATCCAGCCCAGCCCCAACACCTCAACCAAACCCTGGCACCCAGTGCCACATCCAGGCTTTGTTAAACACACCCAGGGATGGGGAGTTCAACACCTCCCCAGCAGAACATTCCAGAACTTTATCACTCTTTCTGTAAAAAACATTTTCCTAATACCCAGCCTGAATTTCCCCTGGTGCAGCTCGAGGCTGTGTGCTCTGGTTCTGTCAGTTCCTGGAGACAGAGCCCAGCCCCAGCTGAGCACAGCCACCTTCCAGGAGCTGTGGGGAGTGCTGAGGTCACCCTGAGTCTCCTTTTCTCCAGGCTGAGCACCCCCAGCTCCCTCAGCTGTTCCTCACAGGGTTTGTGTTCCCAGCCCCTCTCCAGCCTCGCTGCCTCCTCTGGATGCACTCGAGCCCCTCAAAGTCCTTCCCAAACTGAGAGCCAGAGCTGGGCACAGCACTCGAGGTGGTCATGTTATTTGTGGGTTTTCTTTCTTTTTTTCTTTTTTTTGTGGGAACACTTTTCTAAGGCGAGCTCGTGCATTCAGAGCAAAGCTCCCAGTGACTCCACCTCCACAACCATTCAGCCCCCAGCAATCCCAGCCCTCAGGAGATCAGGAACCCTCAGAAATCAGCAGTGAAATATCCAGTGACCAGCAATTCCTGGCTGTAGATGAGGGAGCTGCAACACGGATACAGGGACGGGAAAGGTGGTTTTCTAGTCTTCTAAATCTTTCCTGCAAAGGTTCACCTTCTTCCCAACACTTTCCCAGTTTTTCCACAAATGGAGGATCCTGCAGGACAAGCCTGGGCTGACTCCACACCAATTGTCAGTGGACTGGATCTGGAAAAAAAAAGGAAATGATGGCCGTAAAACCAGAAATAAAAACTCAGGGGGTACAGACTGTTGCTGTCGCAACAATTATTCAAAATAAGACACTGACAGTGAGTAAAATCTTCATTTTCATGGCTGGTGCTGTCTGTGGTCTTAAAAAAAGGAACCAATCAAGGAAAATCCGATCGTGAACCACCAGGCTGATCCCCCTGGCTCATCTCTGGACTCCCCCATGTGCCACCCGGCGCTGCTGCTCCTCCTTGTCCCTGGACAGCAGCCGCCCCTCCGGGCCCTGCCACATGCTCGGGACTCCCGGGCTGCCCGTGTGCATCGCAGCACTTCCCAGAGCCTGCAAGCAGGGGCTGCCATTAATTCCAGGCAATTTGTCACCCCGGCAGCTCAGCAGGTGGCAGGGCCAGCAGTGAGCAAAGGGCACCCGGTGGCTTCTCCACGTGCCGGAATGGGGAACGCTCAGCCCTGAGAACTCCGAGCATGTTCCAGCTCCCGTGCAGGGCATCCATCATCTTCCTGTTGGTTATCATTTTCCATCATGCGTCTCCTGTGCATTTTTAATTGGTTAATTACTTTATTCATATACTAAGCACACCCGCAAGCTGCAATTATTATCAGCATTAAGTGCTCCGTTCGTGCCATACATCTTCCCCGAGCTCTCCGCGGCCCTTTCCTGGCCCACGCTTCCTCCCTGTGCGGCACCTGCAGCTTCCTCAGCCCCTCCTCAGCCTCGCTCCGGCCCTCCTCTCATCAGTTAATTATCTGTACCTGCTAATCAGCCCCGCTCCCCAGCTCCTCCCACTGCCGCCGCAGCTACGGGCCCGGCGTCCCTGCCCGGCAGCATCCCTGCAATTCCCGGGGCAGCTCCCGCGGCATTCCCGGGACAGTTCCCGCAGCATTCCCGGGAGCAGTTCCCGCAGCAATTCCCGGGAACAGCTCCCGCAGCAATCCCGGGAACAGCTCCCGCAGCATTTCCCGGGAACAGCTCCCGCAGCAATTCCCGGGAACAGCTCCCGCAGCAATCCCGGGAACAGCTCCCGCAGCATTTCCCGGGAACAGCTCCCGCAGCAATTCCCGGGAACAGCTCCCGCAGCAATTCCCGGGAACAGCTCCCGCAGCAATCCCGGGAACAGCTCCCGCGGCATTCCCGGGAACAGCTCCCGCGGCATTCCCGGGGCAGCTCCCGCAGCATTCCCGGGGCAGTTCCCGCAGCAATTCCCGGGACAGCTCCCGTAGCATTCCCGGGAACAGCTCCCGCAGCAATCCCGGGAACAGTTCCCGCAGCAATTCCCGGGGCAGCTCCCGCAGCATTCCCGGGAACAGTTCCCGCAGCATTTCCCGGGAACAGCTCCCGCAGCAATCCCGGGAACAGCTCCCGCGGCATTCCCGGGAACAGCTCCCGCGGCATTCCCGGGGCAGCTCCCGCAGCATTCCCGGGGCAGTTCCCGCAGCAATTCCCGGGACAGCTCCCGTAGCATTCCCGGGAACAGCTCCCGCAGCAATCCCGGGAACAGTTCCCGCAGCAATTCCCGGGGCAGCTCCCGCAGCATTCCCGGGAACAGTTCCCGCAGCATTTCCCGGGAACAGCTCCCGCAGCATTCCCGGGAACAGTTCCCGCAGCATTTCCCGGGAACAGCTCCCGCGGCATTCCCGGGAACAGCTCCCGCAGCAATTCCCGGGAACAGCTCCCGCAGCATTCCCGGGAACAGCTCCCGCATCAATTCCCGGGAGCAGCTCCCGCGGCATTCCCGGGAACAGCTCCCGCAGCAATTCCCGGGAACAGCTCCCGCAGCATTCCCGGTGCCTTCCCGCAGCATTCCCGGCGCTAATGAACAGCCGAGCTGTTTGTTCACACCTCACGCCGGGGCCTGGCTGTGCTGGCCCGGTTTAAGAACTCCGCCTGCGCCCCGGGAGGAAATCCAAACTCTTCCCTCATGGCTGCCGCGGTTTGGGAAGGGTTGGGAAGCGCTGCTTGCTCCGGGAGCCTTCAGCTGGAGGGAGGATCCAGGGGCAGGATGGGCAAGGGAGCAGCAGGGAGCGGGTTGGGATCAATCCAGGCTGGAGCAGCCCTGGGAGAAGGATTTGGGGCATTGGTGGGAAAGAGCTGCCCCAGAACCCCCGTGGGCAGCAGGGCTGGGGGGATTGTGCCCCTGTGCTCAGGTGAGCCCCCAGCTGCAGAGCTGCCCCAGCCCTGTCCCAGCACAGGAGGAGCTGGAGCTGCTGGAGCCAGGCCCGAGGAGGCTCCAGGATGAGCAGAGGATGGAGCAGCTCTGCTGGCAGGAAAGGCTGGCACAGCTGGCATTGTTCACCTGGAGAGGAGGAGGAGTGCAGGAGTGGTGACCCTGCCCTTGCTCCTGGATTTATCTGCAAGGAGAGAGTCAAACTCCCTGACTGAACACTTTTTGGAGGGGCTTTTCCAATATTCCCATCCTCTTTCCCCCTTCCTGGAAATCTCCCAGAGGCACCAAATTATCTGCCAGGCTTGCTCCCATCACCTGCAGGACATATCCCAGAGAGGTTTTTGCTTTGCCATCCCACTTTTGCTGCTGGGGAGCTCAGCTGGGATCTCGGTCCCCCCTGCTCCTTCCCATGGCTTCGTGTCCCCAAGCCAAACCTCGGGCCAGAAATAGGGTCAGCTGCAGCCTGGCTAGAGGTGCCCTGCCCTTTCCCATGGCTCTGGGATCCCAAAATACCCCGATCCTCACCCAGCGGGGAGGGCAGGCTCCCACACAGGGGCACTTTGTGTATTTAAAGCTCTGCCTGCGCTGTAATTCCGTGTGCAACATTAATTATCCAGCTCCACTGTTGCCATGGCACTCCTTAAAGCCATCAAAGCCATCAGGAGCCATCCCACCCTCACCCCACCCTCCTGCTCACTCCTGGGCTCCAGCCCCAGGGTCACCTGCCCCTCTGCCCAGCACAAAGGCCACATTTGGACTTTGGGGAGTTGTGTCTAATTCCCAGGCTGCATTCCAAGGAGTGCCTGACTCCAAACATGCCCATTTTTAGGTCAAATTGCAGAATTACTGTTTCCTTAGCACAACATTGCCCTATCTTTAGAAGCTAAAAGGGATGTTTAGAGTTAGAAGGAGAAAGGAAGAAAGAAATGAAGGGGGTGGGGTGAATAAACACATCCCGAGCCCTGGAAAAAACACAAATATGAGATCAAAAGGGAATGAGCCAAATTTTGAATAACCTGATGTCTGAAGCATTTACATCCCTCAGAGCTGACACCTGAGACACCCCACAGGCAGTGACAGAACAGATCTGGGAGCTTCCCCCTCCTACCCCCAGCACGAACACTGCAGGGAAGCCTTTTACACCTCCCAGACCGCCAGGAGGTCAATCCTGGTTCACCTGCAATGAGGGTTAGTGCAAAAGAAAGAAGGATTTGTGCTGGGGAAAGCTTTTTCCAGAACTCCAGAGGGATTTTCCCTCTGTGACAGCACCACTGGGTCCCTGCAGGGTGTGGGGCTCTCACTGTGGGGTCTGTGCTCAGTCCAGGGCACAGCAGCACCTCCAGGGCTGGGTTTGGCTCTAAAATGCTTCCAGTCCCTGACATGGTGGGAATGGGGCAGCTCTCCCACGAGGAGAGGCTGGGAGAGCTGGGATTGTTCAGCCTGGAGGAGGAAAGCTTTGGGGTGAGCTCATGGTGGCCTTCCAGGACCTGAAGGAGCCAAAAGAAGATGGAGAGAGGTGATTTACAAGGACCAGGACAAGGGGGAATGGCTTCACTGCCAGAGCATGAGTTTAGATATCATATTAGGAAAAAAACCCTCCCTGTGACTTTTTACATGGACAGACAGTGCTAGGGCAAGGAGCAATGGTTTTAAAGTAAAAGAGGAGAGATTTAGATGGGAGATTGGGCAGGAATTGTTCCCTGGGAGGTGGGCAGGGCCTGGCACAGGGTGCCCAGAGCAGCTGGGGCTGCCCCTGGATCCCTGGCAGTGTCCAAGGCAAGGTTGGACATTGGGGCGTCTCTGCCATGGCAGGGGCTGAAAGAACTTTCTAAATCTCTCCTCTTTAGTTCTGAACTATCCCCCCTTGTTAAAGAGGAGATGCTGTCCCTGAGGGCTGAGCCCTTTCCTCATTCCCCCGGAGTTTTCCCTTTCCTGCCCTCCTGCATCCAGCCCCAGCTGGGAGCAGGGAGCTGCAGAGCAAAGAGCTGCGTTTGCTGAGGAGGGAGGTGGGAGCAGAGCTGGAAGTTCTGCTCCTGAAATGCCATTCCTGACAACGTTCACACCTAGAGCAGCTGGCACCCTTCTCCCTGTGCCAGGGGCTGTGCTGGGAACCAGCTCCTGCCAGGAGCAGCTCCCAGCTCTGCTCATGCAGCCAGAGGCTGTGCCAAGAGCCAGGCAGGGTTTGTCCCCATATTATTGGTGATAAAGGAGCCTCCTGTGTGAGAGGCAGGTCCATTTCCAATCCATCTGTATCTAGATCTAAAAAAGCCTTCATTTTCCCCACGCCGCCGCGGATTCCCAGGATAAATTGCTGCCATAGCTTAGCTCCGACTCCATTACATCCCATTCAAATCCCCTTCATTATCACAAGGAGCAAGGTGACACCAAAGGCTTGTCTCGGGGAATTTATGGCACAGTGGAGACTCTTAGATCCACTCAACCCCATTAAAACCTTCTCCCCTATAAAACATGCACCTTATTAGGCACCTCACAGCAGCCTGGCTCTGCTTCCTGGCCAGGAGCACATTCCAAGGGTTCAATCCCTCCCTGCTCCTGGCTTGGCTGGTGGGGAGATCTTTGTGCAGCCCTTCATTCCCAGCCTGCTCACCCAGCCCGGATAAAAGCAAACACACCCCACCGGCCAAAGCCAGGCTTTTATTCAGGTCTCTTCCTGCCACAAAACCTGGAGAAAAGGACTTGGGTGGAATTGTGAAATACACAATGAAGCACCGTGTTTGGGTTTGTTTAAAGGCATTGAATTAAAAAAAAAAAAAAATTATTCTCAAAATCTCTTTAAAAAAAAGTGACCTGGGATTCCAACAGCCTGTGCTGAGTCCCTGACTCTTCCTCCAAGCTGCTCCCTGCCCACAGATGTGCTCAGTCTTCATCTCAGTGAGGAATTTCTGTTCCCATCACTGTTCCTTCCGGAGCTGGGGAAGCAGGAGAAGATGAGGAGGTGCTGGGGAAGGACCTGCCAAGGCTGCCCTGCACATTCCCACCTCCATCCCTCTCCAGATCCACTCTCCCTGCAGCTGGGCTCAGCCTCATCCCTCACCTGAGCAGCCCAGGGGACATTCCTGGGGCAGACAACCCTTCCCAGCTGGAATATCTTGTCCCTAAGGAAGTGATTCTGCTTTTCTCCTATCTTTTTCCCCCTTTTTCACCTCCCAGTCTCCCCCCAGCTCCAGGCTGTGCCCTTCAGGAGTGCAGGCGGCAGTTCCCACCTGCTCTGAGAGCTGCTGGTTATTTCAGGTAAATCTGTTTGTGGTTTTGCCCCTCATTTAGTCCCATCTCACTGCTGTTTGCTGTGCTGGATTATGCAAATCCAAATGAAAGCAATATTGGAGCCAGGAAGGTCAGCAGAGCCTGAAGCCACTCCTGCTGTGTCACCTCTGTGCCTCTGCTGAGGCCACACTGGGGTGGCTTTGTCCCTTCCCTGTCTGGGAGTGCTCCAGCTCCTGCCAGCATCCCAAACCAGCCCCAGCAGGAGGGACAGCCCCCGTGTGGGGTCACACTCAGCTCTGTCCTGCCGTGATCCCAAGGATCCAACACCCCTGGGGCTCCTGGGGTGTGCAGGACCCAGCACATCCCTGCTCTCCCTGGAGAAGGGGAATTTCCCTGGGGAACTGGGTAACTCTACTTTGGGATAAACGGGATAAGAGTGGCAAAGAAGGAAAATGAAATCCCAGAAAAAATCTGAACAGGGAGGAGCAGCAGATCTGCCCGGATCACACAGGCATTTCTGGAACTGGAGAACTGGAGAATTCCGGAGCCATTCCCTGCAGTGGAGTAAGCTGTGTTATAAATGAAAATTTGTCCAGCCAAATTAAAAATGAAATAAAAAGAATTTTAGTTATGATCAAAATCCATCTCGCCAGCCACAAGGAAAAAGGCAGTGCCGAGCCCGGGGTCAGCGCTGGGTGAGTGGCAGAGGACGCCTCTCACAGAGGTTCCCCTGGACACCCACACCACCCTCTCGGATCCCACAGTTCTTACAGGAAATTTTCCACCCGGGGAGAGGATTTCAGCCATCCGCCCATTCTTTCCATTCAGAGTTCCCCATATTCATAAAGTTCTTTTCTCCAGGCTGAGTCCAAACAATGCAAGTCCAGGTGTGGACGATCTTGCTGATGGAGTTACAGAACTGTGGCTTTCAGATGGCTCAGCCCGGAGGTTTCCAGAGATCCCAATCTCAAGAAGTCTTTACCTCCTTACCGGGATGATCAGCTCCCAGGTGTCCTGGAACAGCCCGTCTCCGGGCCAGCCACATGTATTAGATTGTAAATGAGACATTGTTTGGCTTAGGTGGAACCCGAATATTGTGGGGGGTGTCTGGCTGCAGCATCGGCGTGTGCTTTTATGTTAAACTAAACATTTCATATAGTGAATCATATTTAATATAACAATATCCCAGAGGCGCAGATGATAACCATTTATATCACTGTGAACAGCTCAAGGCAGCTCAGCTCCAGCCAGGGTCAGGCGGCTCCTGAGCCGTGGAGATCAGGGTGATCCCCGTGCAGGAGCTCAGGGATCTGTGATCCTGAAGGAGCTCTGACCTCTTTTATTCCCAAGGCCAGAGACGTTTCCCAGCTCGTGCCCATGTGCACCTCACAATTCCTGTCTGGTTAAGGCACCTCCTTTCAAAGCACATCCAACTTCAAGGGAAAACTCCAAGGGAGGGAGGATCACCCACCTCCTCCACAGGTTGTTTATGACTAATTCTCTTCACTGCTGGAATGTGTCTCCTTTGCAGGTGGAATTTGTCTAATTTCAGCTTCCAGCCACCACATCTTGTTACACCTTTGATCGCCAGATTAAAGAGCTCTCGAGTCTCAAATAAATTCTCTTCTGCTGGGGACTCCCAGCCTTGTGCCAAGCAAGGATTCAAAGTGCTTTTCTTTAAGCCTTTCATTAGAAAAGGACGTGTTTGGCTTGGTGTCTTTTTAAAATGTCACTTACTTTTGTACCTCTTTCCTGGATTCTTTCCAAGTTTTCATTAAGTGTGACCCTGGAACTGGACACTGAGCACACCCAGAGCCCTCCTTAAAGCAATGCATGGTCCCACAGAACTGCAAAGTCCTTTTCTTTAGGAATTTCCAGTTCAGAAGGTCCCACCTGCTCCCTTCCACTTCCCTAATCCACGTTCAGCAGCGTGTGGATATCTTTGTTCCTGGAAGTGTAGATCTCCAGTGCCTTGACCCAAAATTCAGGCTCCTGGAACAAATTCAGCCTCCAAGTGATTCATGCTGCCCTGGCCACGTTTATCTTCCTGCTGGGCTTTGTATCCTATTTAATTCTTATCTCTCCAGACTGTGCGCTCCCCTTCAGGTCATGGATAAATACTCTTGGCTCTCCTCAGGAAAACCTGGCACTGATCTGATAATTTGGCCTGGAAACTGCTGAGGATGATCCTCCCAGCCCTGAGGGACACAGAATTCCCTACGTCCCAACAGCACCTCGCAATGGTGGCGCACACCCCATCAGCTTTCACCTGCCAGGACATTCAGGACATTCCCCAGCTTCTGCTCTGCAGGGAATGGGAAGATGTTGGAACTCAAAATGTCCCTCAGACATTTTTGGAGGTTCCGGGCCCAGGTCAGAAGCATTTGAGACCCTGGCAGGCAGCTGGAAACAGCTGTGAGTTTGGGTTTGAGCCATGGAATGATTTACCAACCTTGCAGGAAGAACAAGAAGTCACAAAAGTTTAGATATTAGAATAGAAGTAGTCACAAAGTAGAGGGAAGAATTTTTTAGTGCTGTACAGGGGAGTTTTAACACCTGTGCAGGGGGGTTTCAGTTTTGTACATGGGGGTCAGAGGTTTTAAGATGGAGGGATTTGGGCCTGCCCTGTCCTCCCTCTTTCTTCTTCCTGACCTCCATGTTCTGGGTGATGTTGGCACTCACAGATTGGTTTAGAATAGAAAAGCACCATTAAATATAGGTAATAGGCATTGGGGAAAAACTGTAACCATGTCACACGTAATGTACTATATAAAAGATAGAAAATCACCATTTAATATAGGTAATAGGCATTGGGAAAAACTGCAAACATGTAACACGTAATGTCCCATATAAAAGACAGCAGCAGCCCTGGGCGGGGAGAGAAGAAGCAGTCGGGGTCAGAGAGAATGTCAGGGTGTGTGTGTGCCTCTGCCTGAGCTGTGAGCAAACCACAGCAGCCCCAGAAGAAAATATTTTAGATAACTTGCAATAAACAACCATGAGACCCAACAACAGTTCTGAGTTTGTTTTGGAAGCACGGGTTGGAGGAGAGGTTTTTCCATCACACGGAGCCACCCCTGACCCAGGGTGAGCTCCGGCAGGAAGCAGGGCTGGAGCAGGTGGGATGATGGCTGGGTGTCCTGCTGGAGCAGGGATCTGAGGCTGTGCACCTGGAAGTTGCTGCCAGGCTCTGTGGGACAGCTGCAGGGTTTAATCACCATCCAGGAGAAGGTGGAGGCTCCAAGGCAGGGCAGGAGGGGGAGACAAATGAGGGCTGATGAGTTTGGCTGGAAAAGAACCGACTCCATGGGAATCAGCTTTTCCAAGTAAAACCTGGGCACGGCATTGTGCCCGAGGGAGGAAGAGGATGGTGAGGAGCACCAGCCCCACACAGGGCTGGGCATCCAGGATTCTGTGTGCAGCCAGCAGCCCGGCAGGGACCCCCAGGGCAGCTCCAGAAGTGGGAAACCCCAAGAGTGGAGAATCAAATCTCTCCTTTAAGATGACCAGGAAGGCTTTGTTCTTCTGGAAGTCCTCTAGTCTATTTGGTGTCATGTTTTGGGATCCCTCCAGCATGGCAAGATGGAAGATGTTTCCCTTGGAAAACTCTTGTTTAATTAATTCTGCTGCTAAAGCAGCAGCTGAACAACTCTTGGTGCAGCAGCAGAAATAAAATGCAGCCCTGGAGAACCACTGAAACCTTGTGAGGTTATGGAGAAGGTGGAGAAAGGCTCCTCTGGAAGTTCACACTAAAGTTCAGGGGGCAGCAGGTACAAACACAAGGGCAATGCCATAAAGCATGAGGAGAAGGTTCTTCCCCACAGGGCTGGTTAAGACACAGGCCAACGGCCCAAAGAAGTGGGGGCATCTTCATCCTTTGAGATCTTTATGTTTCACCTTCAAGATCTTCATCATTCCATATCTTTATCGTTCATGATCATCATCTTTTGTCCTTCAAGATCTTCATCCTCCATCCTGTGGTATTCACATTCTCTGAACGAAGACAGACATGATTCTCTCTGCCAGGATTTTTCCTGGAAAGATGTGAGGCACAGTGAGAAAGCTCAGAGAAAGAAGAAAACAATTCTTATCTCAGTTGGGTGCTGCTGTTGTTTGGCACACGTGGAATGTGTTATGGAGATTGTTTACCCAAGAGTGATTTGTTAATTGGACACCGTGATGGTTGTTTGGATTGATTGGCCAGTTGGGTCAAAGCTGTGTTGTGACTGTCTGGAGACAGTCATGGGGTTTTCTTGAGCATCTTTTTAGTATGATATAGTTCTAATATAATATAGTATTAATGTAATATAATTTAGCCTAATAAAACAATTTATTCAGCCTTCTGCACCATGGAGTCAGAGCAGGTTATTCCCCCTTCACGGGTCACTGCTTCGATACCATCCCTCAAGATCTTCACCGTTAATCCTTCAAGATATTCACCCTTCATCCTTCAACATCTTCATCCTTCATTTTTGAGATCTTCATCCTTTGAGATCTTCACCCTTCAAGATCTTCATCCTTCATTCTTTGAGACCTTCATCTTCCGAAGTCCAGCAGCAATGCCCTGAGCACCCAGAGTTGAGTTTGAGTCTGGCTCTGCTTGAAGCAGGAAGCAGAAATGGAAACCTCCTGAAGGCTCTAAATCTCTATAATTTTGTGATTCCCCAGCAATTCCAGGAGCAGTTTTTCCAGCATTTTTTGAGCAGTGGCACTGTGCAGACCAACAGTGTAACCTGGATTTCTCTGAATATTCATGACACATTCCTTCAGGAAAATTCAGATCCTGTGCCTCCACAGAAAACAGACGCCAGACCATCCAGACTCCACTTGCTTCTCCAGTCCCTCCAAACTGCAACTCTGCAGTTTTTAAACTCATTCAAGAATGCAAACACCAAATTCAAGGCAGAAATTTTGTATTTCTGGGTGAAAAATTCTAACCTCTACGTTTCTGATTTTTCCTTTTATTCTTTTATTCTAACCTCTAAGTTTCTGATTTTTCCTTTTATTCTTTGCTCAATCTTTTTGCCACTCCAAACCCCCCAGCTAAAGGTTACCTCAGCACTGCCCAGAAGAGCTGGAGCAGCTTGGCTGCCCTCAGGAAGTGCAGGAAGGAGCCTTGTAACAAAAACCTGGGCCCCCAAAGCTGGAGATTTCCCTGGAATGGCTGCTGGGGCTGAAAGTTAATTTGTCATTGTTCTACTGCAGCGTCTGCAGCCCTTTAGGTGAAAATGAGCATTTCAAGGCAAGCCCCCAGACAAAGCTCGTTCTGATTCCAACCTGTTCCTGCGATGTAAAGATTAAAACAATAACATTTTAAGCCTGGGAGCTCCAAATGGGAAGGAGCAGTGTGGGGAGGCTCGGCAGCAGCTCCGGAAGCCCTGCTAATGACGGCAGTAAATTGGATCAGAAGGATTCGCTCATTTTGGGAAGAGAGATAGAATAGCTGAGGCTATTCTCACTGGCACTAAACTCATTACGTTGTTTACACTGCACCTTCCTGCTCCACACTGGAAATTGGACTTTGCCTGGGATATTCCAGGCAGGAAGAGGAGGGAGAAGTCAAAGATTCACGGTGATGTTTGATCCCTGCCGTGGTTGGTTTGGGTTGTTTTTTTTCATATGGGGCTTGTTGGGAAAATGCTGGGTGCAGAGAAGGATGTTGGGATGGTCAGTGCTGGGTGACAGAGCTGGGGACAAAAGCTGATGGGCAAAAGGAGAGGAAAAGCGTGTTAGATGTGTGATGTCATTGGGAGAGAAAACCCCAGGATCACTGGGGTTGGAAAAGCTCTCCAGGATCATTGAATCCAAGCTGTGCCTGATCCCCGCCTTGTCCCCAGCCCAGAGCACTCAGTGCCACCTCCAGGTGTTCCTTGGACACCTCCAGGGATGGGCACTCCAAACCTCCCTGGGCAGCTCCTCCCAATCCCTGAGCCCCCTTTCCATGGGGAAATTCCTGCTGCTGCCCACCCTGAGCCTGCCCTGGCCCAGCCTGAGGCCGTTCCCTCTCCTCCTGTCCCTGTTCCCTGGGGCAGAGCCCGACCCCCCGGCTGTCCCCTCCTGTCAGGAGCTGTGCAGAGCCACAAGGTCCCCCTGAGCCTCCTTTGCTCCAGGCTGAGCCCCTTCCCAGCTCCCTCAGCCTCTCCTGGGGCTCCAGCCCCTTCCCAGCTCCCTCAGCCTCTCCTGGGGCTCCAGCCCCTTCCCAGCTCTGCTGCCCAGAAGGTTGATGGGACCTGGCACCAGCTGTGCTGGAACCTGCTGGATCATGGAGCCCACCCAGGGCACCTGAGCACTGAGGGGAGGTTCCAGGTGGCCTCAGGGACAGGGAGAGCTCTGACTCTGCAGAGACAGAGCGAGACCAGGGAGTGACACCAGGCTGTGCCACATGCCAGCCTCGTGGACACCAGCCAGGCCAGCTCGGAGGCTGGCAGGGAACTCTCCCTGCACAGCAGCACCTGGAGTCCTTATCTGCTTCCCCCAGCCTCCAGCTTGGTGCTCTCCCAGCCCATCACTCTCTCCCCATTCCTCATCCTTCAGGGATGGGAGGTGGGAGCTGCAGCAGGACTCACCTGCTGGGGCTGCTTGTCACAATGCCTGGCATTTCTGCCACCCTTCTGCCCAAACCTGGATGCCTGGGCAGGAATTTGGTGGCTTTCCAGCACTGGAAATGATTCTTGTGGCCCTGAAGGTGCCCAAAGGGAGCTCAGACATGAGGGCACTGCAGGGAATGAGCATCACCCAATGGCCTTTTCCTGCCTGGCTCACAAAACCTGCAGGAAAGAACTCTGGGATGGACCAAGATGCCAAATGCTCCAGGCCCTTGCTCTGGGAAGCTCAGCCCATCTCCTCAGGGCACTGGAGAGGAGATTAAAGAGCCCCTGACCATCACATCAGCATGGACTTGACTTCTCTGTCCAAGAAGTCTCCTCTGGGTGAGCCTGGGAATGCTGGTACCTCCCTAGAGCAGACAACAGAGAGCTGCTGCCATCCTCCAACAAATCCCTGGGCTTGGGGGCTGCCTGGGGTGCAGAGCTCCATGGATGTGTGCAGCTCCCATGGATGTGTGCAGAGTCCATGGATGTGTGCAATTCCCATGGATGTGTGCAGCTCCCATGGATGTGTGCAGAGTCCATGGATGTGTGCAGCTCCCATGGATGTGTGCAATTCCCATGGATGTGTGCAGCTCCCATGGATGTGTGCAGATTTCCATGGATGTGTGCAGCTCCCATGGATGTGTGCAGCTCCCATGGATGTGTGCAGATTTCCATGGATGTGTGCAGCTCCCATGGATGTGTGCAGATTTCCATGGATGTGTGCAATTCCCATGGATGTGTGCAATTCCCATGGATGTGTGCAGAGCCCATGGATGTGTGCAGATTTCCATGGATGTGTGCAATTCCCATGGATGTGTGCAGCTCCCATGGATGTGTGCAGATTTCCACGGATGTGTGCAGCTCCCATGGATGTGTGCAGAGCCCATGGATGTGTGCAGCTCCCATGGATGTGTGCAGATTTCCATGGATGTGTGCAGCTCCCATGGATGTGTGCAGAGCCCATGGATGTGTGCAGCTCCCATGGATGTGTGCAGATTTCCATGGATGTGTGCAGCTCCCATGGATGTGTGCAGCTCCCATGGATGTGTGCAGATTTCCATGGATGTGTGCAGCTCCCATGGATGTGTGCAGATTTCCATGGATGTGTGCAGCTCCCATGGATGTGTGCAGATTTCCATGGATGTGTGCAATTCCCATGGATGTGTGCAGCTCCCATGGATGTGTGCAGATTTCCATGGATGTGTGCAATTCCCATGGATGTGTGCAGCTCCCATGGATGTGTGCAGCTCCCATGGATGTTGCAATTCCCATGGATGTGTGCAGAGTCCATGGATGTGTGCAGCTCCCATGGATGTGTGCAGCTCCCATGGATGTGTGCAATTCCCATGGATGTGTGCAGATTTCCACGGATGTGTGCAGCTCCCATGGATGTGTGCAGTCCCTCTCCTCCTGCTGGCTCCTCCCAGTGCTCCCAGCCCAGTTTCCCAGTCCAACTCCGTGATTCCCTGCTGCCTGAAGAGCAGGAGCTCAGCAGGGCCAGTCTGCTCCCAGGGAAGGCACGGGTGTTCCCTGGATTTTGAGACACCAATGAAGGTATTCCCACCTCTTTCCTCACTGCCTATGGCAGGTGGAACTCAGTGTGAGCCTGAACAACCCTGGGGACAGGGGAGTGGGATCTCCTGCGGTACCTGGATGAGCTGGAGAGGCTCTCCCTGCCTCCCTCTGGCCCCTCCTGCTCCTGGAGAAGCTCCTTTGGCCCGCGTGTGGCTGCAGCTGCAGCTGTGAGCCCCCACACGGATGAATTCCGAATTTCCCTGCTCCAAACCCATGCTTCTCATCCTGCCAGGCTTTCCTCGGGGTCGTGCTCGGGAGGGAAGATTTGCTCCCAGTCTCTGGCAGGGCCATATAACAAAATCAACCTGCAAGGTTCCTTACTCATCTCATTATACACACAGAGACCCTGGGCAGGCAAAGATAAAGCAAAATAAGAGAAAATTATTGCATCTCTTAAATCGGAATAAAATATCTCCCGGTGAAATCATTGCAGCAGCTCAGTGTGGGGTGGAGAGAGGCACCAGCAGGGCTGAGGACCAGCCCGGTGCTGGCACCAGCAGAGCCCAGGGCTGTGTGAGTGCCAGCGGGACACCTGGGCGTGGTGGCAGTGGCCGTGGCACACGGGTGACGTCTCCAGGGAGGTGTGTGTGCCTCAGTTTCCCCCCAGCTGGCTGGGCTGGCAGCTCCTGCTCCCAGGGCAGCAGTTAAGGGGATCATGTTCGTACACAGAGCTGAATTCCAGTGGCTGTGCCCGTGTAAGTGCTGAGTGCTATTAACAACCAACAGCAGCTCCCCTTCCTGCCTTTGCCTCGGGCCATTCCAGCCCAGTGAAGCATCACAGCAGCACGACCTGGCAGTGCAAACCTCGGGATGTGCTGGAAACCTGGAGCTGGGAGTCCAGAAAGATGTGCCTGGCTTTATCCAGGCTGATGGTGCAGGAGCTCCGGCTGCCTGGGAGATGGGAGAGACACCTGAGGGTGAAGCAAGCACCCCTGAAAGGTGGGACAGGCCAGGGGTGGAATATGGAGACACCAGAGGCTGAAGGAAACATCCCCCCACAAAGCTGGGACGGGCAGGGGTGGTGGATGCAGCCCCCGGGCATGGTTTGGGGAAGGAGGTGGCCACGTTGTTGTTTTTTGTGGTTTTTGTTGTTGATGCCTCCTGCCCTGTGCCCCAAAGCTGTGCCAGATCCCCAGCCCTGAGCGAGCTGTGCCATCCCAGCACCATCACCTTCCCCATTCCCATCCTTCCTGCTGGAGCTGGATCCTGCCTGGAGACAGATGATGTGCTGGGCAGCAACAGCAAAGTTTATTAAGTTGGGGTGGGAAGCTCTGGCAGGCTGGGTTCACAATTAGGCTCCCAAAGGCAAGATCATAAAGCATCCAGACACTTGGGATACGGGGCTGATTACCAGCATCCTTCATCATTAAATATTAACACCCAGGCTGCTTAAAGGCCACTGCAAGAATTATAGAATTTAATACCTATCACGCTCTATCAATAGGCCAGGAGAAATATGGGCCTTGCGCCTGTGTGGGTTTTTTTTCAGGCTTCAGAGTAAACTGGAAGTCTGGCAAAATTAAACAGCACAATTCTTGCTTGGGAGCCACTGGGAATTGCAAACAGGGAGCACCAGGGATCAGCCATGTTTGATATGCTGAGGGAGAGAGCTCATTAAAACACAGGCGCTGGGACCAGAAGGAGAGGAAATTAAAGCATAATTTAAGAAAAGAAACCCATCTATGGAGTGTGGCTGCAGCCCCCAGCACTGCCCCGCGTGCCTGGCTGCTCCCAGTGACCCCAGGCTCCCAGTCAGCTCCAGACTGGTGGGATGGGCTCAGGAGGCTTTAGGCCAGCCCTAAAACACCCTGATTCTGCTCCTAGTGACCTCCAGACTGGTGGGATGGGCTAAAGGAGGGTTTGTACCGACTCCTGAAACACCCTAATTCTGCTCCCAGTAACCCCAGTCAGCCCCAGACTGGTGGGATGGGCTTAAGGAGGGTTTGTCCCCAACCCTACAAACTGGGACAGAGCCATCCATGCAATCCTTCCCAGTGTCCACATTCCCCCTTTCCAGCCCGTGGGATGTAATGTCCAGGACATGACTGGAGCTCCCCACCACTGCTCACAAGTCCTTTATACGCAGCAAAATGCTGGGAAAATCCTGGAAGTTTCAAAGAAGTTGCTGCTTGTGACAGGATTTCTTTTTCTCCCTTGCACGATTGGGCTCAGTCGTAGGAAAAGTGTCTGAGTCGTGTGGCCCTTTTGGGATGGGAGACAGAATCCATGATGGAACCATTGGAGGGGACAGGCTGCTGGGACTGTCCCATGAGTGGCAAAGGCACTGTCCCCAGATCTCCAAACCCATCCCAGACCTCCAAACCCATCCCAGAACTCCAAACTCATCATCAACATTTCCAGTCCCAAACCCACCATCCCAGAGCTCCAAACCCACCATGCCCAGTCCCAAATCCACAATCCTAGAACTCCAAACCCACTATTCCTAGTCCCAAACCCACCATTTCCAGTTCCAGACCCACCATCCCAAAACTCCAAACTCATCATCACCATTCCCAGTCCCAAACCCACCATTCCCAGTTCCAAACCCACCATCCCAGAACTCCAAATCCACCATCCCAGAGCTCCAAACCCACCACCCCCAAAGCTCCAAACCCACCATCCCAAAGTACTGAAATAGGACTCAGATAGTGCAAAATTCCTCCAGTACAAAGGGAAATCTGTGGCACGGTTGGAGCTGTGAGCATCCAGCTGTCCCTGGGATGTCCCAGCTCTCTGCAGGGAGACTCCTGGGCTGGTTGGAGCCCACGACACAAATCAGAGCAGCTCAGTGAGCACTGAGAGTGGCCAGGCTGGGATTTTCCATGCTTTTCTATGATTTTCCGTGCTTCTCCGTGCTCTCCCATGCTGTCTGCACGCACAGAGCTGGAAATAAGAGCATTTGAGCTGTGCGAGCCCCGGGGTGACGGAGGCAGGAGCGGTGCCACCTGCGTGGGACGCAGAGCCTGGAAAAGGGCTCGGGCACAGGCTGTTCATGTGGAAAAGCACAGGAACCTGCGGCCAGGTCTCCTTTATTCCTGCAGAAACCTCTCCCCTGCCCTCCTTTTCACGCCACCGCTGTCACCTCCGCTTTCCCCTCTCCTGCTGGCTGCCCCGGGGCGCGGTGGCACTGCTGCCCCCACCGCCCTGTGCCCCCATCCCACCCCAAATCAGGGAACAAACCTCTTCCAGAGGCAGCCAGGCACATCCAGACGTGCCCGGCTCTGGGGAGGCTGATTGAAATAACTAATTAGGTTCTCACAGCCGTTCGCTGCGCGAGAATAAGAGCGGGTGCCACTCTGTGTTTCCTAATGAAGCCCGCTCGATGCTTCCTAATGATTTGGTTAAGGGAATTTGCGGCGTCTCCAGGCTGTGCAGCCCATGCAGCCCAGCCCAGCTGCTGGGGAAGCTTTGGATCCTCTCCCAAATTTACCTTTCCCTGCTGCCATGCATGATTTTTAACATTTCCCATCCTGGCAACGCCGATTCCATCTCCCGGTGCCACCCCAGACAATCCCCTTTTCCCTGTTTGTCCTATTTAGATGCACACAGATGGTTTCCAACTTTTCCCCTCTTTTTTGAGCATCTCTGAGGGAATTTCCATGAGGCAGATCTCCCCTCCCCACCCCAGCACAAACCCAGGCCGGAGCTCACGTCCCACATTCCCCCTCCCCACAAAAACTGATGGATCCAGCAGCTGCCCTGCTGCAGGAAGCTCTCCTGAGCTCAGGGGTGCTGCCTGTCAATAACAGCATTGCTGGGGACCAGTCGGAGGCAGATTCGGATGAAATCATCTCTTTTAATTGTTATTTTCAAAGCCAGTCACTCCACAGTGATTTTTTCCTTCTAAATTCCGTTGTTTATTCCTTCTTGCTCCATTATCTCTTAGCTGGGGGGAGATTGAGGGTTTTTCTCCCTGGCTGTTATTTTGCAGTGGCTCAGGTCATCCTAACTTATGGGAGTTGCTAAAATCATGTTTCTTTCTCCAGCTCCATTTTAATTCCCACCCTTGACTTTTCCCAGTGTTTTATTCTCCTCCAGTGCACGTCTCTTTCCCCAGGGAATTGCCAACGTGGCAATAAATCACTGCTAATTCTCCTCCCTGCTCCTCACACCTCTTCTTTAAACAAATTTAATTTTTCACACATTCATTTCTGCACTGTTTATAAAGAATGCTTTGGGTTTTAAAATATTTGGGGTTTTTCCCAGTCATGCCATTTTCCCCACCTGGAATGAAGCATCCCAAGGACTTTGAGCTGCCATTGCTTTCATCCCGCTCCCTGCTCTATTGCAGTGTTTTTCTTTGAGCTGCTTTCACAGAATATCCCTTTTTTTTTTTGTCTTGCACACCCCTGGCTGCCCCAATACCTTCCACCACAGCTCCTCTGCTCGCTATTCTTTTCCTACAAGCCTGAAGAAATTCCAAGTTGCCTCCTGCTATTCCATTTTGAGTGGAAGTTTTGTCATCCTCGGCTCCTCCAGTGCCAGCACTGAAGTCCCCCTGTCTGGAGCTTTTCTCCTGCCTCTCTCACTCACTGCAGGTCTCTCTGTTGTGACTCAGTTATGGAGCTTTTAAAGATTCCTCTGGGAGCTGTGGCTCTCCTGGATCTTAAAATCCCACCCAGGACAATTTTCCTATTGGTTTTATTTCTTGTACCACTCTGATTAATTTACTACAGGCAGAACGAGTGGCTCCACAGAGGTCTGGCACATCCCTGCTCCAAGATGTTTATTCCAAGGCGTCCAATGCAGGCAATGATTGCACAGATCCACTGGATGCTGGAACACCAGGGGAGGCTCAGGGTGGATATCAGGAAATATTTCTTCACTGGAAGAGTGGTTAAGTTTTGGCTTGGGTTGCCCAGGCCAGCAGAGGGTCACAATCCTGGAAAATGTTGGCCAAAAAATGACTAGAGGTAGGATTAGTATGATGGATTTGTGGGGGTATGAAAGGGCAGACATGTAGATCTTGGAGGGCTTTGCCAACCTCAGTGATTCCAGGATTGGGAGGAGTATTCCCAGCAGGACAGGCAGTGATCCTACCCCTGTGCCCAGCTCTGGGGGCACCTCTGGGTGCTGTGCCCAGCTCTGGACCCTCAGCACAGCAGGGCCAGGAGCTCCTGGAGCTGAGCCAGGGCCTGGAGCATCTCCATGCCCAGGAAAGGCTGAGGGAGCTGGGGCTGCTCAGCCTGGAGAGAGCCCAGAGAGAGGGGCTGAGCCCTGGCTGTCCCTGTGTGTCCCTGTGTCCCAGTCTGTCCCTGTGTCCCCCAGTCTGTCCCTGTGTCCCAGTCTGTCCCAGTCTGTCCCAGTCTGTCCCAGTCTGTCCCTGTCTGTCCCTTTGTCCCCAGTCTGTCCCAGTCTGTCCCTGTGTCCCAGTCTGTCCCAGTGTCCCAGTCTGTCCCAGTGTGTCCCAGTGTGTCCCAGTCTGTCCCAGTCTGTCCCAGTCTGTCCCAGTCTGTCCCTGTGTGCAGCACTCAGAGCAGCCCCAGGCTCTGCTCCAGCCCCAGCGATGGCCCCGGAGCCCCGGGCAGGGCTGAGCCCAGGAGCTGCCCCTGCCCAGGAGGCAGAACTCCTGCCCTGGCAGTGCCAGCCCTGAGCAGAGGGTGCAGAGGCTGTGGCTGTCCCTGCTGGGGCCATTGCAGAGCTGTGAGCACAGCCTGAGTGCCCTGAGCTCTGGGATGGCCCTGCTGGAGCAGGGAGGTGCCACCAGGTGAGCTCCTCCCAGCCTCTCCCCAAAGGGATTCAGGGAATGAAGGAAGCACACTTCTGGTGTCTCGTCCCAGCACTGGAGCTCCTCCAGCCCTGGTGAATGAAAGATCTGGGCAGCATCTGAGCACCTTAACACACTCAGAGTCCCCCCAAACTGTCCTCTTGTGGTGAAGGCATCCAAGGAAATGCTCCAAGTGGGAGAATTTAAGAGCCCTGGAGCCAGGCTTGTACTGGCTCCAGACTCTCCCAGAAATCCGCAGCAGAAATTGGGGGGAATCCCACTGTGAACCATCCATGCTGCCATAGCTCCCAGCAACATTCCCCAAAAACCAGGGCCCAAGGTGAAGGGATGCCAAAGGAGAAATTCCAGAAAGGGCCCTGCCATTTCTACAAGGGGAAAAGAAATATATGCAGTCAAAGATTAAATGCCAGCTTGAAGAGGCATTCAGCCACACTTCAAGGAACAGCTCCAATATAGAAAGCAAGAAATGAACATTTCTGAGAACTTCAATTAAGTACAAGGTAACTTGGAATCATTCCCATCCGTTCCCTAAATTTTCCAGACTATCTTTTCTCCTTTAATTTACACACGGCTCTCAGAAAGGCTTTGCTACATCAAAGATACTTTTTGTCTCCTTTGTTCAAATGGATAAATTTGCCTACAAAAATTAGAAATATCATCAACAGTGGAAAATAATTTATTTGTAAAAGGAACTAACTTTTGTTTGAACTAGAGCTGGGAATCGAGATAATGTCTATGAATATGTGGAATGAATAGATGGAAGTATCTGAATTTATGGAAATACATGAATTCTCCTTTGCTGATAGAAAATTACAGTCAGGGCCCATCGCAAGGCAAATTAATATTCAACATAATCTCATTCCTACACAGGAGCCCAAAGAGACAATTGATCTTGTTTGCACTGAAATCAATGGAAAAACTCCCGGAGTTGGGCTTCCAAGGAGGAGCAGAGGCAGCAGGACACCTGAGCTGTGCTCACCCACCCCTCGCCAGCATCCCAAATGCTTTGGAGCCTCTGGGGCTGGGATGGGCCTGATGATCCCACACCAGGTTTGCTCTGCTCTGAGTCACTCTCGCAGAGCTCCCTGGGAGCAGCAGGAATGATGTGCCCGCCCGAGGTCACCTTTGGAGCTGTTTTTCCAGGCCTTCAATCCCCCTCTCAGGGAAAATGTTTTCCTTCAAGGCTCAGCCCTGGCAGGAGCAAAAATAAGATCTAGCAGACCTTATTTTTCATTTCTCTTTCAAATGCATTGATTTTTTATCTGCCTGATTCTAAGGAGGAGCTGTGGCATATCCTTTACATTCCAAGGCTGCCTCGGGAGCTGGAATAACTCGGAGCCCTGGATGTTCAGCTGGAGCTAGGCTGGTCCTGCCAGCTCAATGTCCCCAGCGTCTGCTGAGGACAGGGGGAATGTGGCATCTCTCAGCCTCCTCGGACTGCTGGGAGCTTAAACCCAGGAGTCAGAATCCTTGGAACACACTGGGAATGATCATTCCCCACCAGGGCTGCTCCTGCTGATTTATTAGTGATTTAAATCCAGTGCTGGAGTGTCCAAGTCAGCTCTGTGGGAATCCAGGGCTTCCCCCTGGCTGCCCTGGCAGGTCTGGGACCCTGGCAGGGTCAGGAGCCCCCCTGGACAGAGCCCCCAGAGACACTGGCTGTGATCTCTGTCCATGCAAAAGAGTTTTCAATCTTACAGGATCAATTACCAGCTCTGAAGGTTTGATATGAGTAATAATTAAGTGTGGTGTGGGTGCAAAAGTAAAATTTTAGGATTCTAGATGAGGGGTCCAAAGGGGACAAGCTGGAGGAAATTGGGTGTGCCTTGTCCTTTTTCTCCTTCTTCATGCCCCCCATGTCTCACTGTGGTGTTGGCATTTTTCTGTTGGTTCAGGCTGGGGACACACTGTCCAACGTAGGTGACAGATATTGGCACGTTCTTGTAAATCCAGCCCAGGGAGTTTCTGGTATTTAATGTTTGTCACATCCCACTGAGGGCAGAGCCCCACACGCTGCCCTGCAGGACAGAGCTGGGCAGGGCAGCAGAACATGTGAGAGATAAACAGAATAAACAACCTTGGAACCAGCACAGACCAATTATGGCTTCTGCTTTGGCAGGGGGCTGACAGACAGAGACTTTCTACAATCTGGGATCATCAATACCTCAGATTCCGACACAGCTCCACACAACCTAGCCATGATAAAGGTGGGCAGGTCTTTTCCCTGGAATAAGAGCAACCTCCACAGCTCCCAGCAGATCCCAAACTGTGGAACCCAGAGGAAAACCCTGGACAAAAATTCCATTTTGGCCTGGTGGAGAGTTCTGCCTCTTTAGAGGCACGGAACAGAGCAGGGCTGTGCTGATGGGACAAATCCATTCAGGAAGTGCTTGCAGTGACCCAGAATTCCCAAGCAGACAATGCCAGGCACTGCAAGCTCCCAGCAGGCTCTGATCCTGCTTCTCCTGCCTTGGATCCTGCCCTGTGGAACACGCTGGCAAGAACCTGCTGCTGGCAAGGCTTTCCTCCCATGGCTGAAGGGCTCAGGTGGGGGCAGAAATCTCACAAAGGATGCAACAAAGTAAAGCAGTGGCAAGAAAAAGCAGTGTTTAATATGCCAGGCTCACGGAAAACCAGGCTGGAACAAGGCACTGAAATAAGAGTAGCTTCATGGGTAGATTTAGGTTGCATTTTGGGATGAAATTCCTCCCTGGGAGGGTGGGCAGGCCTGGCACAGGGTGCCCAGAGCAGCTGTGGCTGCCCCTGGATCCCTGGCAGTGCCCAAGGCCAGGCTGGATGGGGCTGAGAGCAGCCTGGGACAGTGGGAGGTGTCCCTGCCATGGCAGGGGTGGCACTGGATGAGATTTAAGGTTTTTTCCAACCCAAACTGTTCCATGATTCCCCCAGCACTTGCCAATCCCACCACCAGCCCATGTGCCCTTTTCCTGGTGAGGGGAGGCAGAAAATATGAGATCAGTTGTCTTTAAAAAGGGCAGAAGGGGCTGGAGACAGGAAATGTGTTTTCCATGCCAGGCAAATCCAAAGGAATTGTGATCAACTCTGGAATTAATGGGAGCCCAGAGAGATGTGGCTATACAGAAAAGAATCAGCACAGCTTCTCCAGGGGAAATCACATCCCATAAACCCATGGCATCCTTTAGAGGTGGCAACACTGGTCCAGGCAAGAATTTGCTGTAGTTAAACTGAATTTTCAAAAAATCCATTCAAAATCCTCACAGAAGGCACTTGGAGACACTGAGATTTTAGGGAATGCAAGAGGAAGCCCCACCATGGATGTAAGAGTGGTCAAAAACATGACACCGAGGGAAGGATAACTGATTTGTTCTCCAAACCAGCCACAGGGATCCTGGGAGGCCTGTCCTGGGATCTGCAGTGTGGAACACTCATCAATGATCCGGAAAAGTGGGGAATGATGAAGTGACAGTGTTTGCCTATGCGACAAAATTATTCAGGATCATGAAATCCAACAGTGACAGTGAAAAGCTCTGGAGGATCTGCTGAGAATGAGTTCCTGACAAGAAAACAGGAGGTGAAATTCAGTGTAAATACATGGAAGGTTATGGCAGGGAAGGGGAAAAAACCCAGAGTGGGAATGGAGCTTAAACAATTATTAAGTCTGAATGAGCTGCCACTGCTCATCCCTGAGTTCACAGAGCCCTGGGAAGGTGTCCTGGGAATGCTGCTCAGGGTTCTTGGGTTGCAGGATGTGGCTGGGGTGTGAATTCCATCCCCATCTGTCAGAGCTGGGGCAGGTATCCTCTGCTCATGGGGCAGTTTTTGCTTTATCCCTCCCACAGCCAATCCTCCCTCCAGGAGATCTCTGCTGTCCATGGCCACTGAGTGTCCTTGCATGGCTGAGAAAATTCCATCATCCATGGGGAGATGCTGTGCCCAGGGGAGGAGCCAAGAATTCCTACCTGGATCCAATCTGACCTGGGAACAGCACAGCAGCCTTTGCCCCCTGCATTCCCAGAGGAGCAGCTTCCTTCCCCCTGCATTCCCAGAGGAGCAGCTTCCTTCCCCCTGCATTCCCAGAGGAGCAGCTTCCTTCCCCCTGCATTCCCAGAGGAGCAGCTTCCTTCCCCTGCATTCCCAGAGGAGCAGCTTCCTTCCCCCTGCATTCCCAGAGGAGCAGCTTCCTTCCCCCTGCATTCCCAGAGGAGCAGCTTTCTGCCCCCTGCATTCCCAGGGGAGCAGCTTCCTTCCCCCTGCATTCCCAGAGGAGCAGCTTCCTTCCCCTGCATTCCCAGAGGAGCAGCTTTCTTCCCCCTGCATTCCCAGAGGAGCAGCTTCCTTCCCCCTGCATTCCCAGAGGAGCAGCTTCCTTCCCCCTGCATTCCCAGAGGAGCCCAGGCCCATCTCCCCCAGCCCTGGAGCTCCAAGGAAAACTCCCCCCTTGCCCAGGATCCTGCTCCAGCAGAAGCACAGCTGGCACTGCAGGAGGGCTGAGCCCCCCTGGGATGGGGCTGAGCCACCTCCCTGACCCACAGGGGACAGGGCTGCTCTGACTCTGGCAGGGGTTTGGTTTTGTTTGTACCATTGCATTTGTAATTTTAGTTTTCCTAGTACAGAACTGTTATTCCTATTCCCATATCTTTGCCTGAGAGCCCCTTAATTTCAAAATTATAACAATTCAGAGGGAGGGAGTTTGCATTTTCCATTTCAGGGGAGGCTCCTGCTCTCCTCAGCACACACCTGGCTGTTCAAACCCAGATCCCTGGTCGCAAAGCCAGAAGGATGCTTGGGCCCACTTGGGACAGAGAGAACAGGGCAGGAATTTTCCCCAGAGCCAGCAGGGACATCCATGCACCATCTCTGTTTTGAGTCCTGGGTGTGTGGCTGGTCCTGCATCCATAAGGGACACAGCAGGAAAAGACAAAACCAGGAGGAGGATGATGCAGGGATGTTAAAGAATTGAACAGCCAAGGTTATCCAGCTTGGATGCGCCATGGAGTCTGTCCTGGTGTTTGGGGACAGAAAATGGGAATTGGTGATTTCCCCTTTCTGGCATTGTGATAAGGAATCAAGGCACAGGGAAGCAAATTGAGAATGGTGAAGCAGAACCTTTTCCCACCTTCCAGAGCCTAAAGGGGCTCCAGGAGAGCTGGAGAGAGACAATTGACAAGGGATGGAGGGACAGGACACAGGGAATGGCTCCCACTGCCAGAGGGCAGGGATGGGTGGGATATTGGGAATTAGGAATTGTTCCCTGGCAGGGTGGGCAGGCCCTGGCACAGGGTGCCCAGAGCAGCTGTGGCTGCCCCTGGATCCCTGGCAGTGCCCAAGGCCAGGCTGGAGCAGCCTGGGACAGTGGGAGTTGTCCCTGCCATGGCAGGAGATGGAATGAAATGAACTTTTACGTCCTTTTCAACCCAAACCATTTTACAAATCCACTTTCTGGTCACTGCCTAAAATGATGCATCTTCAGGCCCAGGGGTGCAGCTCAAAGGCTCCTCTGTGTTTCCCACCCCAGGCAAAGCAGAACCTCCCCCAAAGCGCTGCCATTCCCAGCCTGATCCCGTGTGAGAGGCAGATGAGGAGCCCAGCCCAGGAAACCTTCATGGTTCTCCTGTGAGGGAGGCAAAGAGATAAAAATTAATATTTTTTTAATCTGAAAACTGGAATCATTCAAACAAAAAACCAAATGATTCAAATCAACGTGCTGCAGGAGACCAAAACTCGGAGGAGGAGATGAAAGAGTGAACTGCAGAGCACTGAGAGGATGCACAGTGAGAGGCCACCTCTGCTGCCCCATCTCTGGGGAGTGCTGCTGCCAATCCTGCTGCATTCCAAAGGGCTCCTTTCCTCCCGGAATGCCGAGGTACCACTCATCTCCCCTCTGCCTCGCTCTCCAGGCCACGCTGTTAAATCCCTTCTTTTCTTGTTAATTTTTATTTTCTGTGGAGACACAACTGGGGATGATCCATCAGAGCGAAACACCTAAACCTCAGATCGCCTGGAGGAGCCTGCTCGGAGAAGAAAGCAGATTTTGTGTGAAGGCAACGCTCACCAGCGAGCTCCACATCAAAAGGATGTTTTTCCACGGACTAAAGAGCGGGATTCATTCTCCATCCGGGCCCAGATTCACACTGACACCGGGAGGACTTTCAGGCAGCCACACTTTGTTTACTTAAAAGCCGGGAGGAAGGGAAGATGTCACAAGTGCTCATGCGGAGCTGCGTGTGCCCCAGTCGGACACCTCCAGCACGGCTCTTTGTACAAGCAAAACCCTCCCCGCGGGCCGCAACGCTGCACAAATCATCTGCCCCAGCATTTAGGGCGATGAATAATTCATGGCCAGGCAAATGTGTTCACAAGCAATTCCTGGGAAGGGCTGGGAGCCGTTCAAGGGGTGGATGTGCTGCTGCTGAGGACCTGAGCGGGCTTTCCTTGGATTCCTGGAGCTCCAGCCCTCTGAACATCACTGCCTGTCCCACCCCAGGCTCCGTCCCCTCCCTGTCCCAGCTGCTGCAAACCTCAGTGCCTCCCTCAAGGCCTAATTCCCATGACACATCAAAATGACCTCATGGCACTCTTTAATTTAATCTTTATTTATTTTTCCTTTTTTCAGGCTGACAATGGAGGCGCAGAACTGCTTTTCTAAAGCTGCACACCTCACACAGGTGTGGCTTCATCTCTCCAAACATCCCTGTCCTGAGCTTTTTGTCCACTCCCTGTCCCAAAACAAGAAAGCCCCAGTGTTCACCTCAAGAGCAAATTCCCACGACACACCTGAATGACATCATGGGAGTAATTTCCCCCTTCCCTTTCCTTCCCTTCCCTTCCCTTCCCTTCCCTTCCCTTCCCTTCCCTTCCCTTCCCTTCCATGGCATCTTTTGGGGAAAATATATTCGGGGTTCTATCAGGATCAGGCACAGCAGAACAAGCCCAGTTCTCTTTAGCCCTGCATAAGATGCAAAATTTAAGGAGAAGCAACAGGTTTCCTATAAATATCTATAAATATATAAAAAATATATAAATATCTAGAAATATCTAGAAATACATGACAGGTTTCCTTTAAATATAAATATCCTATATATTTGTCCTCCAAAATATTTGCCACACAGCCCCCAGTGATGCATGTTCAGCTATCCATCCTGGTTTTCAGGACCTCCTTTTGGGGTGATCCCTCAATCTTTTGAGAAGCTACTTCCAGGGGAAGTGTGTTTCTCCCGCTGCAGCCCAGATCTCCAGGAAAAAACCATTTCTGGAAATCCAAGCTTCTCTTCTATCAAGAAAACTCACGGAGGGATGTGGGAATTTTCAGCCCAGTCCCACCCATGGATTTCAAGAGGAAATTCCCCCCATTCTACCTCGTGGGAAGGATCCTCACCACCTTAGGAGATGCTCTGGCCCTGCTGTCCATGGGGAAATTCTCCCTCCTCGCTGCTCACACTCACTAATTACCCTGAGCGCTGATGAAATATGATTACATTTTTCTCTTCATTAGGCATGATATCAAATCATAACTCACACGTATCAAATTGTTTTATTCCTTTTTCTCCCTGTTTGCTTTGGAATTCTTCCCTGCTCCTGACAATGTGGGTTTAGCCCTGTCTGTGCTGCTGAGCCCGGCAGCTGCCAGGACCCTGCAATTTTAATGATCTAATCCGACAGCGAGCAGGCTTTAATTTAAACTTTTATTAACGACCACTTTCCACCCTCAAAGACTATATTAAAATTGCTTAATGGAATTGCAGATTATAAATGCCCCACTGCAAGGCCCACTCGTGCCGGCGTGCAGCACCCCTTTGGAATTCAGAGCAATCCTATTAAGTCCTCTTTATGTTTTGGAGAGGTCATTTTGATTGCAGCTTTTTGTGTACTTCCCCTCCGAGATAGTGCTGCCCCAATCTCTGAATTTGAAAGAAGAGTTTTACCAGAGACCACGTCTTTCACATTCATTATCCGTCGACAGGCAGCTTCAGATTTAATTTCTTTGACTTACTGCGTGGATTTTTTGGGGAGTCTGCTGGGGGGGATGGAAATGAATTCCTCGGGCAGCATCAGTCGGTGACAGGAATGACAGAATCCACCCCGAGAACTGCTGGGAAAGGAGAGGAGAAGAGGGAGAAGGATGCAGGGATTCATTCTTAGGTGGAAAATTACAGGATCAGGACAACCATTGGAAGTGGGAAGCCCTTTGCCCGAAACGCCGCAGTTTGTCACACTCCCTGTTAGTCCTGGCTCTGTTAGGCCGGGCTTTAGTGGTCGTCTCTTCACGGAGTTTCCCCCCAGCCCCATTCTTTATTTTATTTAAGGACTCAGCAAAGGCATCAGCAGTCCCCAGACCCCCCTCCCAGAGCCCAGCACGGGTGATTGTTTGCCTCAGGAAATGCCCTATTAATCATTTGTTGTATAGATTTAATTTCTCACCATTCTCCCCTCTTTATTTGCCGTTGTTATTGTTCCTTTCTGCCGTGAAAAGGCAGAAACAACCTCAGCTTCTCAAGGAAGGGAACAATCCATCAGTTCTCCGGCCTCACAATGGGAACCCGCGGGAGCAGCTGCCTCTGCTCTGAATATCCCTCGTCCCAAAGGCTTGACCAGGGGACAGAGAAAGCACTTCTTCCCAGGGAAAAGAGGGAGGTGAAGGACACACAGGGGGATTTCTGAGGGGGAGTTTTTCCATTCAAGTTGTTTACGCTCAAGCTGCTCCTCTAGTCTCTTTTTCCAGGGATTGAGTGTTGGGTGTGACCCACCTGATGCATTTGAAATACCAAGCCCAGGACAAAAGAGCCCTGCTGTGAACCCCTTTGTCCCCTAAAAATAACCTGAAGGGTTGAGCGGGGCGCAGCAGGGACCTCTAAATTTAGTCAGGGGAAATGTGCTGCCCTCTCTGCAGACAGCAGCAGATCCCCGAGGAAAAGGATTCCCACCGGGCAGGTAAATCCAGCTGCCACAGTCCCGGGGCAGGGGGAACATCTGGGAGCCAGACCAGCCCTGTAGAGCAGAATTATAGGATTTATGGTTTGCTCACCTCCTGATGGGCAGGGACAGCCCATGGTGCAGCACACATCGGGGCTTGGGTGGCTTTTCCCTCTCCCCACAGCTCCACCTCCAAGGAATAGAACACTTTCTTCCGAAATCCTGCCAAATTCCAAGCCCTGTGCAGTGGGAGGCCTCCCAGCCCACCTGTGACAGGGATGAGATTCCAAACATCATCTTCATTATTGAGGGACTGCTCACATTGCTCAGGGTGGGATTTCCTCATCCCTGAGCCCTGCCTAAACCCTGTTCCTCACAAGGTGACATGGATATTTGTCCCTGCCTGGATATTTGCCATGGAAATCTGCAGCCAGGGAAGTCTGGAACTGGAAAGAAAAAATCACCTGGACCTGCCTGTATTCTGTAAGGAAAGGCTGGCACAGCTGGGATTGTTCACCTGGAGAGGAGAAGCTTTGGGCTGAGCTCAGGGTGGCCTTGCAGGGCCTGGAGGAGCCACAGGAAACCTGGAGAGAGAGAATGGACAAGGGATGGAGGGACAGGACACAGGGAATGGCTCCCAGTGCCAGAGGGCAGGGATGGATGGGATATTGGGAATTAGGAATTGTTCCCTGGCAGGGTGGGCAGGCCCTGGCACAGGTGCCCAGAGCAGCTGTGGCTGCCCCTGGATCCCTGGCAGTGCCCAAGGCCAGGCTGGACACTGGGGCTGGAGCAGCCTGTGTCCCTGCTGAATGAGCTGAGCTTTAGGATCCCTTCCAACCCAAACCACTCCATGATTCTGGGATGATCCCAATGCTCCATGAGCTGAAATCAGTGACCTGGGATTCTCAATGTTGGGATGCAATGGGCATTCCTGGCTCCCAGCGTGCCTGGGAGTTGTTTCCTGCTGCTGCGGGCTGCATCCCTGTGGGATCCATCCCATCCCTGTGGGATCCATCCCATCCCTGTGGGATCCATCCCATCCCCGTGGGATCCATCCCATCCCCGTGAGATCCATCCCATCCCTGTGGGATCCATCCCATCCCTGCTGGATCCATCCCATCCCCGTGAGATCCATCCCATCCCCGTGGGATCCATCCCATCCCTGCTGGATCCATCCCATCCCTGTGGGATCCATCCCATCCCTGCTGGATCCATCCCATCCCTGTGGGATCCATTCCATCCCTGCTGGATCCATCCCATCCCCGTTGGATCCATCCCATCCCTGCTGGATCCATCCCATCCCTGTGGGATCCATTCCATCCCTGCTGGATCCATCCCATCCCCATTGGATCCATCCCATCCCCATTGGATCATCCCATCCCCGTTGGATCCATCCCATCCCTGCTGGATCCATCCCATCCCTGTGGGATCCATCTCATCCCCGTGGGATCCATCCCATCCCCGTTGGATCCATCCCATCCCTGCTGGATCCATCCCATCCCCGTTGGATCCATCCCATCCCCGTTGGATCCATCCCATCCCTGCTGGATCCATCCCATCCCCGTTGGATCCATCCTATCCCCGTTGGATCCATCCCATCCCCACCCCGTGACCTTGCCCTGCTGAGGCTGCAGGACCCCCGGGCATCTCAGCTGCCTCAGCATTCCCAGCTCATCATTCAACACCCACACCCCCAGGATCCATAAAATGGGAATATTTGTTCCATTTACTGCCTCCTCCCCCTGAGCAGGGCCCGGAATCAGGAGTGGGGTTGGAGTGAAGCCGGCGTGAACGGCGAGCAGGGGGCTCAGAATTTATCTTTTGTGAATATTTGTGTGTTAAAGTTACAGATCTGCTTTCCATCCCTGTTTGCAATAGCGCTGCTCAAATATTTGTGGAGCCCGAACGCGGCCTAATTGAAATTCACTCGAATTCAAATTAATATTCATGATTTTTTTTCCTCTCCTGCCTTCCACTCTTCACTCGGCTCTGAAGGGAAGCAGCTCCCAGCTGTGGAGGGGACAGCTGGAAGCTGGAAGGCTCCTGGGAGGGTGAAAACTTTGGCAATCCACGTGGAATTTCTGGAGGCAGGCACAGGCTGGATGTCAGGATTGACAGGAGGGTTTCGAGTTCCATCAGGGAATGCTGGAATTTTGCAGCCTCTCCCTCTGCATCACTGCTCACTCCACCTGCTCCTCGTCCTTGGATCTGGCTCCATCCTGCCCTTCTCCAGCGGCATCCCTAAAAATTCCCCCCAAAAATTCCCCCCATGCCACCAGCACAGAGCTGGGACTTCTCCAGGAGGGAGGGGCAGAGATTTGGGGTTGTGTGGGAGTGGAGAGGGATTTGGGGACGGCTGAGACCTCCAACCTCCATTGTGTGATTTCCATCCAAGGTGAGCAGAATGTGATGAAACCCCACATCCCTATAAAACATAATTTTCCCAGACCTTTCCCTGTCTTGCCAGCCTGCTTCTCCCTGTCTGCCACCAAGGAAATCTTGCAGGGGGGATCAGAGCTGCCTGGCACAGCCAAACCTCCTCCAGTCACCCAGGAAAAACAGGGCATTTTTCTTGTCAGGAAAACATGGAAATTAAATTGGAATCACTACATGGATTCAGCTCTGCCGAGATAAACTCACAGGCTGTCAGCTTGCAGATGTTTCTGGCTGCTGGAACATCTTTTCTCAGGCTTTTCCCAGCATCCCAGGGATTCTGGAAGTGCTTTCCATCCAGTATTTATGGGCCCCAGCTAAGCACTAGGATAGAAATATTATAAACTCTGTATTTAGCAAGGAAAATCCAGGAATGGGGAAAACTACCCAGGGGCACTGCAATGTCTGATAGATCCTAGGAAGGAATTCTGGGCTGGGAAGGAATTCAGGGTGTCCAGAGAGGCTGTGGCTGCCCCTGGATCCCTGGCAGTGCCCAAGGCCAGGCTGGACAGGGCTGGGAGCAGCCTGGGACAGTGGGAGGTGTCCCTGCTATGGCAGGGGTGGAACAAAACAACCTCACAGATCCCTTTCAACCCAAACTCTGGGATTCATCCCAAATTCTGGGATTCCAATTTTGAAATACAAGCCCAGGACAGAACAACTCAGCTGTCCAGTGCCCATTCTCCCCTAAAAATTACCCAAAGGGTTGAGTGGGGCACAGCAGAGCATCCTGGATGATTTTTCCTAAAGACGGGATTTTGTTCCCACTGCCCCTGTGCAGAGACACAAAAATATTTATTTTTCTAATTGATTTTTAATCTTTTTAGACCTAATGACCAGAAATCCTAAAGGAAGCAGAGGCAGGAAGAGCAGGCAGCCTGTTTGCTCCTCAGGTGTGGGACCAGCAGCAGCTCCAAGGTCTTTGCAGGACAGAGACTTTATGACTCCCAAGCCATCTCCCTTCCCTGCCTCGGCCAGCACAACAGGAGCCAAATTTATCTCTGCTCTAAATACCAGAGGAGCTGAACAGGGATTTTTAAAAGTCACCTGAGTGTTCCAGCCCTCCTCGTGCCTCAGTGGCATTTTCAGCCCACAAATCACTGGCAGGGTGTCCCAAGCCCTGTGTTGGCAGTTCCACACTGTGCTGGAGATGACAGCAGTGCCCTCAGCCTGGAAAACTCCACATAAAACCGAGTGCAAAGAACAGCAGGGGATGCCCAGGGCTTGGAAAATATCCTCTATTTTAGGGGTGGGATTTTATACCAAGGTTTCTCCTGGAAATTCTTATGTAAAGCAGAGCTGGGCTGCAGCTGAGGGGTCCCTCGGTGGCAGAAAACTCTCCTGGCAACAAAAGCTGTGCAGGACCGCTGAAATAAGGGCTGTGATCACCAAAAAGCTTCCTTTGAACTCCTCAAAGGTCTGAACCTGTCTTGGTTTGAAAAGACAGAAGTCTGTGAAGGAAGGCAAGAGCCTCCTGTGAAATGGAAAAGGTAAACCCCCTCCCTCCCAATTACCACAATTTCAAAATTAAAAGGCTCTCAGGCAAAGATATGGGAATAGGAATAATGGTTCTTTACTAGGAGAAAAACTAAATAAAAAAATTTTTAAAATGTAATTAGTACAAACAAAACAAGTGATGGAGTCAGAAACCTGACCCCCTGAGGAGTCAGGGTGTTGGGAATAGTCCAGGTAAATGGTGGCTGCTCCTCCTGCAGTGGCAGATGGAATGCTGCTGGAGCGGGGATCTGGAGAAGGGTGGAGTTTGCTCTGAAGGTCTGAGGATGGAGGAGATGGGCCTGGTCTTTGGGGATCCAGCAGAGAAGAAGCTGCTCCTCTGGAAATCCAGGGAAGGGGCTGCCCTGATGTCCCAAAAATGCTGATTTTATGCAGGTAAGAATGCTTGGCTCCTCCCTCTGGGTGGAGCATCTCACCATGGGATGATGGAACTTTCCCAGCCATGCAGGGAGTCATCCATGGCCCATTAACAGAAGATATCTCCCTGGAGGGAGGCATTGTTCTTGGGAGAGATAAGAAAACTGCCCAGCCTCCAACAGATGGCAATAGAATACATGCTGATCTTACAAGGCAGGACAGAACCCCAGACTCGGTGGTGTCAGCGCTGTGGGGAGGAGTCCCAAGCTGGGAAGATGCGTCCAGGGGAGGGAAATCACCTGGAACCTGGGGTATCTCCCCAGCTGGGCATGTCTGGGCTTCCTCTGGGGAAGACACCTTTGGGGGAAGAACCTACAGCTGTGGGGTAATCCAGGCCAGCAGGGAACTCCCTGTCCCAAGCCCATCCTACTTTTCTTAAGGTCAGCGTGGAAAAAAATATAATTGGAGGCACAAGAAGCTGGTTTTTAGGGAGCAGCCTTGAGAGGAATGGGGTAATTCCATGTTCTGCACCATAAGAGAGGAGCACAGAGGGTTGATCACACGCTGCCTCCAATCTGAATCTTTTTTTTCTGCCTCAATACCTTTTCTGTCTTTCTACTTTAGCTGCTCTGCTGTCTCCTCTGGGGAGATTCCCACAGGAGCACCAGGCAGGAGGTGCAAAACCCCAGCAGCTCCTGGGCTGCTGCCACCTCATCTCCATCAGCCTGAAGTCCTGCAAAGGGTTTTCACAAGGGCCTGGAGTGACAGGACAAACTGGAAGGGATTAGGGTGAAAGAGGAGGATTTTAGATGGGATCTTGGGAAGGAATTCTTCCCTGTGAGGATGGGGAGGCCTCCAGGTGCCCTGAGAAGCTGTGGAATCCCTGGAAGCATCCAAGGCCAGTTGGAGCAGCCTGGGAAGTGGAAGGTGTCCCTGCCCATGGACATGGACAAGGATTTAAGGTCCTTTCCACCCAAACCATTCTGGGATTCTATGAAATGGGATAAAAGGAGTTGGTCACGAGCAATCCAAGGTGAGTTGGATCCCTCATATTCCCTCAGCATTCTGAGGGTGGAGCACAGCCAGCAGGAGCTTCACTCTCCTACAACACTGACCACAATTCCCACGTCTGGTACCTCCCAGGGCTCTCCAGGCAGCACTTCCTGGATTTCCAGTGTCCCTGTGCACAGACAGGGATTGCTGCTGATCCCACGAGAGCTTTTCCAGCAGGATGAACACTTGCAGCTCATCCAGCAGCTCAGCCTCTGCATTATTAGGTTTCCTCAAGCCTGAATGTCCCATGCAGGCCCAGGCACTCAATATTCTTTAAATTCCCTATTGTCACCAGCACCTCTTCATTTGATCCCTTAATCCTTTATAGCAACTCACCTTTATTACCAGCAAAGAGCAAGTCGGGAGCAGACTTTTCCCAACATCCCCCGAGGTGAGAACTTTTGAAATGAAATCATTTCACTTCTCAGCTGTGTCCTCATCTTCCTTAATTGTTCCTTTTTAACTCCCAGGGAGCCAGCAGACCTGCCTGGCTCCTTTGCAGCCTTTCCTGTTCCTGCCAGACTTGAATTATCCATTGTTTGTTTCCATTCCTTGGCTTCCTGTTTCCCCTCTTTCATGTTGTATTTTTCTGTTCCTTGACCTTGTTGGATTTGCAGTTTCTGAAGGGCCATTGTGTGGCCCAAACACCTTCCTGAGCTCTGTTCCTTACCTGCCTTCATCCCTGCCTCGCTCTGCTCCCACCCACACCAGGTCAAGCCCCTTTGGAACAGATTCCTGCTGGAATCTCATTAATTGCAATTAAAGCTGAGCTGGGGGTTGAGCACCTTGCAGGAGGTGCTTTGCCCTGTCATCCTCAAAGAGCATCCAGGCCAAATTGGGGGTTTAATCTCTTTATTTTGGACTCTTGCTGCCAGCCTTGTCCCGCTGGAATCTCTCTGCCCCAAGGCTGGTGTCACTGAGACAGGGCTGGAGCTCCTCTTTCCCAAGGATAATGAATGTTATTACATCCCTAATGAGTGAAGCCAATTCCAGCCCAATTCATCCCACAGTGCACTGGGCACGGGGCTGAGCTGGAGCTGTGGAATGAGCAAATCTCCGAAATTCCATTCTGTGCATTATTGGGACTTAAAAAATTATGTCTTATTCATCTATTGATGACAGTGGCCTCTTGGGTGTAAATTGAAGCAATTACGAAGGATCATGCAAATTAATCAATTATTTTCAGATTATTACACTCGAGCAGAAGTCTTGCTCTTCAATTTAGTTAAACTTTGCTTCTGAGTCAATTTTCCAACCTCCAAATTAAGCTATTTATTAGCTCAGAAGATGTGGGCAAAGGGAAGAAAAAGTTGCACTCAGGAACTGGACCACACAAGGGGTGGGTTTGAAAAGGGTTTCATACAGAAAATGAGACATTGAAAGGGTTCAGAAGGGCCAGGCCTGGTCCCAGTGTCAGTGGGACGTCTGGGATCATGGAAGGGCTGTGACAGGATCCCGGCTCCCTGCACAAATCTCGGAGCAGGAGCAACACGGGGCTGAGGGACAGAGGGGACACCACCCCCAAGGGCTCAAATGCTCTCTGCTCCTGCTTGCCTCAGGTGGATACTTTGGGAATCCTCCCACCCTCAGCTCTGGGGTGTCCCAAGGAGGAGGTGACACCAACCTGCACCCCGGGATGGGAATGAGACCCCTCAAAGCACCACAGCTGCTCCTGCCCAGCTCCCACATCCCCTGGGTGGCTTTAATTGTCCGTCCCTAATGGATTATCACGGCTCTTCCAGCCTCGCCCAATTAATGCAAATTCCAAGGAGAGCTAAAAGGGAATGAAATGAGAATTAGGAGTGGAGCTGGGGGCTCTCTTCTCTGGCATCTCACCCTGTGGATGATGGGCAGGCCATGCGGCATCCCTCCAGTGCCAGCTGGGCAAAACACCTGGAAAACTCTTCCCAGGATTTGTGCCCACATCCAGCCTGAGTGGTAGGGGGGTGGCTGAAAGCTTTGGAGTTTGGATTTAAGTGATTCTAAACCAGCTTTGGGTTTATGGCTAATAAGACATTAGTATGCTAATTAAATTATCCATGGAGTGGTATAAAGAGGCCTTCCTGAAGTTTAATGGCTGTGTAAAAGGTAACTCTACTCGCGATGTAATTAATTCATGGAACAATAAATGGAAAATTAGATTCTTATTAATATCAGAGAGGCTTTTCCCGCATCAGGAACAGAGCGGGGGAGGATTGGTCATTCCTGCTTTCGCTGTGGGGTGAAGGAAGTGGCAGCTCCGGGGTGCAAAGCACCATCCACAGCTCCTCCAGCCAGGCAAGGTTTGATCCCTGTGGAAAGCTCCCACATCCCCCAGGATTCCTCTTGCACCACACGGGGCCAAGGAAAGCGTCCCCACACTCAGGTGGGGGATGAGGGATTTTTTTAAGGGCAGCAGGGCAGGAGATCTTCCTCAGGAAAAGCAGCCCTGCCCTGGACTCCAGCGACCAGGGAAAAAGCTGCTTGTCCCAAGGCTTCCAAGCACAGAGAGGGATGCACAGGGGTGGGGTTTTGCTGGAAAGTGGGAGGTGTGATCCTGGAGCTCCAGGAAAACTCCTGTGTCCATCAGCTGTCCTGGCACTGCTCTGCCATCTGCTCCAGAGAATCCTGGAAGGGTCCCCCACCCTCCAGCTGCTCCCTTGCCCATGGCATGGGAACAAGTGCATGCCCGAGGGGATCCTCAGCTCAGAAGCTGCACATCAGGAGGGAGCTGCCAGGCTGTGAGCAGAGGGACCTGGAAGTTACGGGGTCTGGCACAAACAAAACCCTTCCCTGTGCCTTCTCCCACCGTGGAATCCTGCCCTGGGCTGCTCAGAGCCAGCCTGGAGCCCTTGATGATGGGAAGAAGTTCTTTACTGCAATCCCTGCTGGCCTTGGGTGCCTCCCCAGGCAGAGGCTTCTTGCAGGGTAGCACAAAATAAATCAAACCTTCCTCTGGCTGTGTCCTGGCTGCAGGGAAAAGGGTCAGGGAATTCCAGAGTGGTTTGGGTTGAAAGTGACCTTAAAGTCCATCCAGTGCCACCCCTGCCATGGGCAGGGACAATTCCACTGTCCCAGGCTGCTCCAAGCCCTGTCCAGCCTGGCCTTGGGCACTGCCAGGGATCCAGGGGCAGCCACAGCTGCTCTGGGCACCTGTTCCAGTGCCCTTGTGAGGAGGACACCAGCTCTGGGCAGTCCCTGCCAGGCTGAGCTCTGGTTCTGCCCCTGCTCAGCTTCAGTCCTGGCTGTGGCTCCCAGCTCTGTGCCCAGGGACGTTCCCTCCAGCTGCCCACAGCTCTGTCCCCTCTCCTGCCATCTGCCATGACCCCAGCCACGCCAGGACAGCTCTCACCATGCTGGGAGCCCAGAGTGCCAGGGGGAGAGGTGACACGTCGATGTCACCTCTGCCAGGGACACTTCTGAGTTCCAAAGTTCCTTTTCTCTGGAGCTGAACCCCCTCTGATAAGCGTGACCCAGATCAGCTCTGCTCTGGGACCACCTCTCTGCACAGTTGGGTGAGGTCAGCAGTGAGCAGAAAACTCTTCAAACCCAGCCAGAAATTCCTGGTGTGTCCCAAGAGCAGAGGCAGAAATCCCAGGGCAAATGGCACCAGTGCAAGGCGATGTTTGGATTGGATAGAGGAGATGGAACTGCTGAGGCTGCCAGAACCCAGCACAGCACCCAGGGCTGGTGGGGAGCTCCTGGGACAGCAGGGGCAGAGAATCAGAGAATCACAGAATATCCTGGCTGGAAGGGACCCCCAGGAACCCCTGACCCTGCACAGATGCCCCAACAATCCCTGGGAGTGGTGCCCAAAGGCTTCTGGAGCTCTGGCAGCCTCGGGCCGTGCCCATTCCCCGGGGAGCCTGGGCAGTGCCAGCACCTCAGGGGATAGAACCTTCTCCCAAAATCCAGCCTGGCCCAGCTCCAGCCATTCCCTGGGTGCTGTCCCTGTCCCTGTCCCAGAGCAGAGCTGGAGCTATCCCTGCTCTGCCCCTCGGGAGGAGCTGCAGCCCGGGGAGCTCTGCCCTCTGTCCCCAAGCCCCCTCAGCCACCCCTCGTGTGGCTCCCTCAGCCACAGGAGCGTCCTGCCCTGGTCCAGCCCTGACCCTCCAGGAGAGGCTCAGCATCCCTGAGCCCTGCTGGAAGCCAGGAGAGAGGAACCAAAATGTCCCCAAGCACAGCTTGTCTTGGAGGGTGCAGGATGGAAGGGATGCCATGTGTGACAGATGAGTGATGCTGTGGCTGACTCTCACAATTAAAAGGCAAATATGTATATGTGTTAAGGGAAGTATTATAGATTTATAGCTATGTTTTAACCCCTTGTGCTGTTATCAGGGGTGCCCTGGGCTTGGGACATTTGGGAGGGGTGGCTCGTTGCTGTGGCAGCACCTGAGCTCCAGTCAAGGTGTCAGAAGTGATCTCCAGCACTGGACAGAGCAGGAGGAGTCGATGGACACAACTTTGGGGGGATAAAGGGTTAAAAGGTGAAACCTCCATTGTGTGGGTGAACACATGGTGGGAAAATCCTCTGCTCCCAACACTGAAATATTTTCTCTAATCATTCTTCTGTTGTATTTTTGAAAAGGTTTAATAAACTTTTTTAATTCTTGGAAGTGAGTAGCGTTTCTCACGCCGTGGCTTCCCCAGCTACAGCATCCCTCTGCCTGTTGCCCTTTCCCGAAGGTTGCTGCTCCTTCCCCAAAACTCCTGGGAGTGATTCAGGAGAGAGCTGAGTGTCCCCAGGTCCAGAGAGCCCCGAGGCACCGCTGGGCTCCTGTGAAATACTCGGGGATAGTGCGGGAATTCCGGCGGACCAGCGACCTGCAGAGCCTTCCCTGGTCATTAGCAATTAATTACCTTTGCGGCTGGCTCATTAAGGCATCCCGGCATCCCGGGCAGTTCCCCAGGAGGAGGAGGCGGCTCCGGCTCGCAGCTCGCTGCTCCACAGCGGGCGAACCGCGTGTCCCTGCCCCGCTCCCGGGGGGATCCCGGCGTGCCGGGGAGAGCAGGGCGGGCTTGGACGGGGCAGGGCAAAGCCGGGCTCGTCCTGGCCCCAGCGCCCTGGACTGAGCCTTATCTGCTGATAAGAGCCGGCCCCGGCAGCTGGCAGGGGCAGCGGGACGGCAGGACAGCAGGACACAAGGACAGCAGGACACCAGGACAGCAGGACAGGAGGACAGCAGGACACCAGGACAGCAGGAGAGCAGGACACAAGGACAGCAGGAGAGCAGGAGAGCAGGACACAAGGACAGCAGGACACGAGGACAGTGGGACACCAGGACACAAGGACAGCAGGACAGGAGGACAGCAGGACACCAGGACAGTGGGACACCAGGACAGGAGGAGAGCAGGACACCAGGAGAGCAGGAGAGCAAGACACAAGGACAGCAGGACACCAGGACAGCAGGACAGTGGGACACCAGGACACAAGGACAGCAGGACACAAGGACAGCAGGGCAGCAGGACACCAGGACATCAGGACAGCGGGACAGCAGGACAGTGGGACAGCGGGACACCAGGACAGCAGGACAGAAGGACAGAAGGACAGGAGGACACAAGGACAGAAGGACAGCAGGACACAAGGACAGCAGGACACCAGGATGGCAGGACACAAGGACAGCAGGACACAAGGACAGCAGGACACAAGGATAGGAGGACACCAGAACAGCAGGACAGAAGGACAGCAGGGCACAAGGACAGCAGGACACCAGGACAGGAGGACACCAGGACAGCAGGACAGAAGGACAGGAGGACACAAGGACAGCAGGACACAAGGGCAGCAGGAGACCAGGACAGAAGGACAGCAGGACACAAGGATAGCAGGACACAAGGACAGCAGGACACTTTCCTGTGGCTGCAGCACAGTGAGGCTCGTGCAGTGTCTTTTGAGCTGTGCCTGCAGCCTGTCCCCAGTGCAGGCAGCAGAAAACCCAAACAGGACGTGGGGCAGCCAGCAGGGAGTCCCAGTGTGAGGACAGGGACCATCCCAGGCTCCTGCCAGTGTTGGGGACACAGCAGCCTGGCTTTGCCCAGAGTGCCATCTCCCTGTGCCACCCCCTTCAGCAGCTTCCCCTGTGTCCCCTCGCATCCCCCTCCAGGCTGGGCTCATTTTGGAGTTAATCCCCCTGGATTAATGCCCCTGGCTGCCCGGGGAGGTTTGGAGCCCCCTCGCTGGAGGTGTCCAAGGGAGCACAGAACGTGGCACTCAGGGATGGTGATAAGGTGGCCATGTGGCACAGGCTGGGCTTGATGATCCTGGAGCTCTTTTCCAGTCTCAGGGACTCTGGGATGGGCAGGGCAGCCTTCGGGGCAGCACTGGCTGCAGGATCCAGGCTGAGCCTGTGTTTATTAAAATTTAACAAAATAAAAAATCCATCTAAATGAAAAAAAATATACTACATAATAACTTAGTAACATCAAACCCACTATTTAATCTATTAACTCTACTATACTTATAAAACTTACAGATGAGCAATGAGATGGTTGGCTCTCACAATTAAGGGGTGAATGTTTGTGTAAGTCAAGAGAAATTTTGTAGATTACTGTGATGTGTCCTTCCCCTTGCATTATTATGGGATGGCCTTGGTACTCGGGCATTTGGGAGGGTTGGCTTGTTACTATGGTAACACCTGACCTCCGACCAAGGTGTGAGAAAGTGATCTGCACCACTGGGCAGCATGGAAGGAGTCACTGACAAGATTTTAGGAGGGGCTAAATCTATAGATATAAAAGGTGGAGCATCCATTTTGAAGAGAAGCACGTGGCTGGTAGTCACAGGGGCTCCCTGGGCTGTAATTTTTCATGACTCAGTCCTTTGTCGTAATTTTTGTTAAGGTTTAATAAACCTTTGAAATTTAAAAAATGAGCAGTCATTTCTCACACCTGCAATCCCTCACAGCTCCCAGGGCTGGGAAAGAAGAAAGCAGAGAGGCACACGAGTTCTTCAGTTGTCACCAAACCAGGGACATTCCCAGTGGAGGAGGTGACAGCCTGGTTTTCTCTGCCCCTGAACTCAGCTGGATGCGAAGCTCTCTCAGACTGTGAGAAAACCAACTCCCCTGCAGGGCACGGAGCGTGACAAGGAGCAGCAAGCCTGTTCCGAGGCCCACGGCACCACCAGCACCCTGGCACCACCCCAGGCCTTTTCCAGGGAGAGCAGGGGCAGGTGGGCTTGCAGGAATGCCTCAGAGCATCCGCGAGTGCCAGGCGCTGCCAGGAGCATCCCAGGCCCAGCTGCCTCAGCCCTGCCCAGGAATTGCTCTGCAGGAATCAAAGGGATGCAGGGGTGGGAGAAATCCCTGCCAGCAGCCCCACAACAGCAGCGTTTCTGAGCTGCCAGGGAATGTTATTTTGTCTTTTCTCCGGTTTTAATTTGACTGTCCCTACTAATAAATTATCCCATTAGGACAGGAGCATGTTAGTGCTCTCGGAACCTTCCTCTGTCTCTCCACAGGAAGCAATTTGTGCAAATTTCACAGAAAACTCCTCAGAAATCCCTGCTAAATCATTCCCCATCTCAGAGTGGAGCAGGAGTCATTTCCTTCTGACAGAACCCAGGCCTGGTTCAGGGGCTCCGTGTGGTGGAAAAGTCTCTCCTCCAGCCCGAGCTTCCAAAGAAAGGCTCAGCAGTCTCTGTTGTTCGGTCTCAAGGCAGTTTATTGCAAGTTATCTGAAAGATTTTCTCCTTGGGCTGCTGTGGTTTGCTCACAGCTCAGGCAGAGGCACACACACACCCTGACATCCTCTCTGACCCCGACTGCTTCTTCTCTCCCCGCCCAGGGCTGCTGCTGTCTTTTATATGGTACATTACATGTGACATGTTTACAGTTTTTCCCCAGTGCCTATTACCTATATTAAATGGTGATTTTCTATCTTTTATATGGTACATTACGTGTTACATGGTTACAGTTTTCCCCAATGCCTATTACCTATATTAAATGGTGGTTTTCTATCTTTTATATGGTACATTATGTGTTACATGTTTGCAGTTTTTCCCCAATGCCCATTACCTATATTAAATGGTGATTTTCTACTCTAAACCAATCTGTGAGTGCCAACATCACCAAGAACATGGAGGTAAGGAAGAAGAAAGAGGGAGGACAGGGCAGGCCCAGATCCCTCCATCTTAAAACCTCTGACCCCCATGTACAAAACCAAAACCCCCCTGTACAGCACTCAAAAATTCTTCCCTCTACTTTGTAACTACTTCTACTATAAAATCTAAACTTTTGTGACTTCTTGTTCTTCCTGCAAGGTTGGTAAATCATTCCATGGCTCAAACCCAAAATCACAGCTGTTTCCAGCTGTGCCAGGGTCTCAAATGCTTCTGACCTGGGCCTGGAACATCCAAAAATGTCTGAGGAACATTTTGAGTTCCAACAGCCTTCCCTGGCCCGGGGCAACCCCGGTGAGCTGCAGAGATGCTCATCCTCAGCATCCCCAGGGGGCTGAGCACAGAGCACCGGGGTGGCACCGAGGGTGGCACTGAGGGGACAGCGCTGCCCGCGGGTGACAATCCCTGCCTGGCTGCAGGCACAGGGAGCAGCTGCTGCTCTCCCCTCCAGGAGTTTCAGGGCCCCTCAAAGTGATTTTCATGGCTTTTCCTGGCTGGGCTGCCAGGATTCCAGGAGGGGATGTGTCGGAACTCAAAATGTCCCTCAGACAGATTTATATTAATTATATTATATTATATTATATTATATTATATTATATTATATTATATTATATTATATTATATTATATTATATTATATTATATTATATTATATTATATTATATTATATTGTATTGTATTGTATTGTATTATATTATATTATATTATATTATATTATATTATATTATATTATATTATATTATATTAATTATATTATATTAATGTTATGTTTGTTGTGTTGTGTTATATATTATTATTTTAATAAAATATATTTTATTTATATTATAAATATTATGTACTTTATGTATATTCATACACATTTTTAATATTTTTATATTGTGTCTTTTCATATGTAAATGCTGAGGTAAGGTGTGTTAATTTAAGAAGGTTATAGAATACACATGATATTGTTAAGAGAGAAGTTGAAATAAGTTTTCAAATATAATCTTGTAACAAGACTATAGATATTTTAGAGATTTAGAATTGTGAAAGTTGTACTATAGTAAGATTATGTGGGGAAAAATATAAGTGATTAGTGTTAGAAATAATAGTAGTATGGTGTGGTAAAAGTTAATAAGTTGAAAAGCATTTATAAATTACTATAACTAGGAAACCAGTTGATTTCTGATGAAATAGTATTGAGTTTTATATCTTTTTGTGGTTTATTATTTATTGAGATTGATAATAGAATAAAAAAATTTTCAACGTGTTTTAGTTGTTTTGTAAAAGAAAACCAACAAAATGGTGCTTCTGTTGCGAGGAAGTAAAGTTGTCCTGTCTCTGGTCTCTGTAAAGGCTAAGAAAACCAACAGGTTTTCCTTTAGGGACACAAAACCAACAGGTTTTCCTGTGGGGACAGAAAACCAACAGGTTTTCCTTTGGGACAGAAAACCAACAGGTTTTCCTTTGGGGACAGAAAACCAACAGGTTTCCCTTTGGGGACAGAAAACCAACAGGTTTTCCTGTGGGGACACAAAACCAACAGGTTTTCCTGTGGGGACAGAAAACCAACAGGTTTTCATTTAGGGACAGAAAACCAAGAAGTTTTCCTTTGGGGACAGAAAACCAACAGGTTTCCCTTTGGGGACAGAAAACCAACAGGTTTTCCTGTGGGGACACAAAACCAACAGGTTTTCCTGTGGGGACAGAAAACCAACAGGTTTTCATTTAGGGACAGAAAACCAACAGGTTTTCTTGGGGACAGATAACCAACAGGTTTTTCCTAATTTTGGGGCTCTTTTTGCAGCTCTGGGTCCGCCCAGGCTCAGACTGGGAGCCCAAAGCCATGTATTTGGTGTCTGCCCAAACCCTTCCCTGCTCTGCCTCACCGCCCCAGCTCAGCTGCTCCTCAGGCTCAGGGAAGCTTTGCACCGTGCCCTGTCAAGGGCTGGGACTCAGGGTGATGAAATCTCCTGCATTTCCCTTCTCTTTCCAAAAAGAAATAAATAGAGGCAGCTGTTATCTCCTGCCAGAAAGGAGAGAGCAGCTTTATCTCAATTGATCTTCTGCTGGTGAAGTCCCATTACATTTTATTCCATTTCATCATTGGGTTCAGGTCTCTTGCTTCCCTCTCTGCTCCTGTTTTCTCTGTCCTAAACCCTCCACGTTATTTTAAGCCTGGCCTAAGACATCAGAGTTCAGTTTTTCCTCTTCCCTAACGCATTTTTTCTCCTCTCAGATGCTCCTAATTAGATGATCTCAGATTTATTACAAATATTTCCCTTCTCATCCACGCTCCTGTGACCCCATTCCCCCTGTCTGCACTTCTGTGGCCTTGCCTGGAGTGCAGAGGGAAAGCTCAGGGATCTGAGCACTCCCAGCCCTCTGGAATAACTTTAAAACCTTCTGTGAATTCCTTTTCCACTGCTTGCTGTGACTTCCCTGCCTGCTGGATGCCGGCAGGTCCAGGGCGATGCTGCTCCCCCCTGCAGGGCACGGGGGATGTCATTGTCACCATGTTCCAGATTTGTCACCATATTTCAGACCAGCCACGGGGAGCTGGGCTCAGATTTGGAATTTGCTCCTGCAGGGAAATTAATTTCTCCTCCAAGTGCTGATGTCTGGATAATTTGCCAGCAGCCCCAGCAGATTTGCAGCCAGCAGGAGGCTCTGGGCAGTGCCAGGGAGCAGAGGGTCACCCCAGGCCACATCTGACGCCTTTGAGGGATGGATCTGTGGGCTTGGGAAGGCTCCTGGTGCCGCCAGCCCTTCAGAGGACCATCCCTGGGTGAGGCAGATCCCACACACCCAGCGGGGAGAGCCACCAGCAGGAGCCTCCTCCCCACCAAGAGGTTTTGATCCAAGTGCTTGACCCCTCCCAAACGGTTCCTTCGTGCTCCTTTCCCTGGAATCAGCTGGATCTGAAGGATTTGTGGAGTTTCTGCCACAGATCCCAGCTCTGGGACACCACAACAGCTCCGGGAGCTTCTCTCCTACACAATTTCATACATCCCCTCTGCCCTTTTTGAGGGATTTCTAACCTGAAAACTGCTTTTTATTGGGAGCTTAAGGAGAAGGCTTCACTTTGGAAGCAGAGAGCCCAAACATCCCAGTCTGGCAGCAGGAAAATGGAATAAAAATAGGAGATGGGCTCAAAAATCCCAGCCAGGAGGGAAAATTTGGTGCTGACCCCACACAGGATGAAATCCCATGGCAGGGTTGGACAATCAGATATCCCTGCCAGGGCATTCCAGCATTCCCAGCTCCTCTGGAAGCACATCTGGAGCTGTCAGGAAGCCCCAGCTCAGCACAGCCTGGAATTTGCTCTCCCAGAATTTTGGGATTCCCTGTTCCCAGTGAGGCACTGGAAAAACCAGCACAGACCCAACCTCATCCTCCCGCTAAGAACAGCACTTGGAGAAAACTCGAGGAACAGGATTTCAGAGGAAATGCAACCAGGTTAGGAATTATCCTCTGCTTTACCCCACCCTGGGAAAATGAGGATTTTCCTAAATACCAGGAAATCTCCCTGCTTGGTAGCACACGGAGTCATTTGGGTTGCCATCCCTTCCAGCCAGCCCGAGGAGGAATGTCTGGAATGTGATCTTCAATTAGGAGCTGTTAATTGGCAGGTTATCCCCAGATTCCTGCTCCTGGGGTAGCCTGGCAGGAGGGACTGAAGGTGCAGGAGAACTGGGAGGTGCTGGGAGAAAATCACCCCTCCAAAGGCGATTCCTGGGGACAACCTGCCCAGAGTGAGAGCCTGAAACAGGAGATGTGGGACCCCAGGCAGCTCTTTGAAATGTGTTCATTGTACAGAAGATTTTACAGCGTTTTTGTGTCCTGGGTGCCAGAGCCACGCCTACACTGCCAGCCACAGCTCCAGGCAAGCCTGAAGCCCCTTTAGCTGTGGTTCCAAGGGATTATTATTTGCCTTTGCTGAGCATCTTAACACATAACAGCCAATGAGCACCACACACAGCACCTCTGCTGGCCCTGCAGCCGGTCATAGCCACCATCATTGCCACTCTGTGGCCATCACTACCCAGTCACCTGAGTTAGTGTGTTACAGCTTCAGCTTAAAGTCGTTTTTCAGTTTTCTTGCAGTGGAAAATTCTTAGACCTTTTTTCTACTTGCCACTTTGGCATGCCTGTTTGCCTGTGGTATCTTCTGCTTTTCCTAAGATCTATTTCTGCATGGTAAAAACATCCTTTTGTCTGTGGTCAACATATCCTTTGCTCTAGGCCATAAAACCTCCTTCCAGCTCAACTTAACCTTTGCTTTTGTAGTTGTCCAGTAATGACTGGCTCGGCAATTGTCAATTTACACATCTATTGTTCTTTTATATAAAATCTTGCTTCCATCTCTGTTTTGTTCTCAGAGACCTTTCTGCCAAGCACACATGACTGTGAAACTTTCTTGTCAAAATTTCACCTTTCCCAACAGCCCAGAGAAGTGCTGGAGTCACCATTCCCAGAAAACCACCCCTCCAAAGGTGATTCCTGTGGAGAACCTGCCCAGTGCTGGAGTCACCATCCATGGAATGGCTCAACAAACGTGTGGATGTGGCTCCTGAGGACTTGGTTTAGTGGTGAACTCCTCTCCTTGGTGATCCTGAAGGTCTTTTCCAGCCTCAGCAATTCCATGAGATGATGAGAAGGGTCACCAAAGGCAGGGGAGGCTCCAGGAGTGTGGGAAGGGAGCACATCCCAGTGTGCCCAGCTGAAGGGAGGGGGATCCTGATGGATCAGGCTCAGCCAGAGCTGAGCACTAAATTAAACCCCAGGGCAGAAATTCACTTTTTTGTTCCCCAGGCATGTTTACCCGGGTGAATCCCTCATCCACACAGTGGGTTTGGAGCTGCTTGGTGCTCCCTGACCTTCAGAACTTGCTGAAAATCCTAAAATCCCTGTTGAAAGAGCCACAAAAGCAGAAATTATGGAGAAATAGCTGGAAGCTGTGGGAGATGGAGCAGATCTTGTCCCTGGACACCTGAGCTCACATGGAAACAGCAACATTTTATCCCTGCAAAGTGTGAATCCTGTATTTCTATGCTTGTATCCATGACAAAGATGGTGGCACAAAGGATTATCCCAACCTCACAGGATTATCCCAGATGTCCCTGAGAGCTGGAAACTGCTCCATGCACAATAAAGTGTCCCTGCTTGACGTGACACAATGAAGGGAATTCCAAGAACAACCTGTCAGGGGAAGGGCTTTTTTCCCCACTAATTGGACCAAAGACGTTTGTTCTACTCCGGGACCTCGTGGCCCCAGTCGGAGCAGATGAAACCAAGTTTAATGTCCTCATTAAAGCCTCGAGATATTTTTATTCACCTGAGAAAAATCTTGTTTCTGTTCCACAGCTGCACGGGGTGAAAAGTTCTGGGAATAAAGAGCTGGCTGAAAGGTTTTCCTTCCAGTGCTCCTGCCCTTCTCCAGGTCGCTTGGCACTGGAAACTCCACTGGGAAGCAGCCACTGGAAAGGGGAAGCCCCAGAGCACAAAATAATGGGGAATCCTCCAAAGCAGCACAAATCTTGGGTGGTGGTGGCCACTGTGGATCTCCAGCACTGTCACCAAGCCCCTTTTCAGGTGTCACAGGGAAACCCCACTGAAGGCACCCTGGAGCTGCTCTGAGCCTTCCCAAAAGCCAGAGCACTCGGGAAGGTGGGATGCAAGGGGCAGAGCCCCTCCTGCTCCCATCCTGGGGGCACTGGGTGATGACCAAGCAGGGTCCAGGATGGAAACAACATTTCCTGCAGAGGTGGCCCCATGGATGATTGACTCCCTGTTCCTGGAAGTGCTCAAAAACAAGGATCCCACAGGAAAACCATCAGGCCCAGTGATTAATTAGTGCTGTAATAACATCGAGGGGTCCCCCATAACCCACTGTGGTGTAATCCTGCAGGCACAGGGCAGAGGTTTCTGTTCCTCTGGCACTGCCACACCTGGGATATTGGGAATTAGGAATTGTTCCCTGGCAGGGTGGGCAGGCCCTGGCACAGGTGCCCAGAGCAGCTGTGGCTGCCCCTGGATCCCTGGCAGTGCCCAAGGTCAGGCTGGACAGGGTTGGGAGCAGCCTGGGACAGTGGGAGGTGTCCCTGCCATGGCAGGGGTGGGATGGGATGGGATGGGATGGGATGGGATGGGATGGGATGGGATGGGATGGGATGGGATGGGATGGGATGGGATGGGATGGATGGGATGGGATGGGATGGGATGGGATGGGATGGGATGGGATGGGATGGGATGGGATGGGATGGGCTTCAAGGTCCTTTCCAACCCAAACCATTCTGGGATTCTAAGACCCCCTGGTTCTTGTGCTGTGGTGTGAAGGCTCACTGCCTTCTCCCACCCTCCTCCAGGCTGTGCAAGCAGCTCCTCCTCACTCAGGCCCCTGCCCTGATCCCAGCTCCTTTCCAGGAGCAGCCGTTCCTGCCGGAAGCTTTGACCCATCCCAGCGCAGGCCTGCTGGGACGGATTAACTCCTGCCCTGCAGGAAGCACACTGACCCTGCTGCCACCTCCTCCTGGCTGCCCAGGAATGGCCCAGCCCCGTTCCGTGAGCAGAGAGGGCAAACTCACTGGGAAGAATTTGCTGGAGAGCCCCCGTGGATCGTTCTGACCTTGGAGCAAGGTCGGGCTGCGCTGGCCCTGCTCACAGCGAGGAGAAGCAAAGCCTCAGGTTCAGCAAATCTCCTCCTCTAACAGGCTCATTCCTCCCCAGGAATTCATTTCGGAGGGATTCAGTGGCATTGACAGAGGTGCCACTGGTAATTTCCCTGCTCATACTCAGGATGTAACACTTCATCCTCGGCTCTGCAAGTGGGTTACCTTGTGAATTGCTCTGTGCTTCCAGCGGCAGAGCCAGGATTGTTTTGGGATGTGGCTGTTCCCCAGAGCGTGGGGCTTTCCGGCAGCACCCGGAGCTGATAACCCCAGCGCTGGTTTGCAGCTCCTGCAGCTGCAAAGAAAATCCCTGGAAAGCTTCACATGAGTGCTGGAGTTGCTGCCATGAGCTCTGAAGAGAACTGATCCTCCTCCAGCAGGGGCCCAGGGTGTCGCTGAATCCCCAGCAGAGCCAGAAAAGTGGGAAAAGAAGATGAAATCTGATTTTTGCTGACATGAGGAGCTATCAGAGGAAAGAGGGGTCCTGGCTGAGGCACAAATCTGTCCCACATGGGGTCTCCAGGCAAGGTCTGTCCTCAGTTAAATGCCCAGCAGAGAGACCTGGCACAAGTGAGGAGGAGAAAACCCCACTGGAATTGTTTTGCAGGTCTGGGGGACCTCCTTGTCCAGCTGGCGCTCACCAGGGGTGCAGAGGTGGCTGCAAGTCCTGCACAGCAGAGAGGGGCCCACCCTCACCTCCTGTGCAGCCAAGCAGAGCTCTGGAGTCAACAGCTCCTTCCTCACTGGACATTCCTGGTGTCCCTGACACCCTGGACACCCCTGGTGTCCCCAGCACTGCTGGCACTAAGCAGGACACGTACAGGGCAGTGTCCCTGCAGGGTCACCCATCTGCCTGCTCGTTTGTGCCGCCGATTCCGCCGTGTCCTTATTGCTGTTAATCCCTCTCTAAATACTTTGCTTACAAGGGCTGACAATCTTGTAAGCTGTCCCCAAGCACATCTGTCCAGCGCTGTCCCTGTGGGATTGCAGGGCTGCTGCAGCCTCCCTGTGCTGCATTCCGAGCCCGCAGCCCAGGACAGGCTGGGGATGTGTAAAAACGGGAACGCGCCCACCCCTCGTCCTGCTCTGCTCCAGGTTTCTGTCACGGGAAGCCCCCTGGGATCCCATTATTCCTGCAGCAAGGCTTGAGCTCGGATTGCTCCAGCCACCCAAGGATCTGGGAAATGCAGCCTCGGGAGGGGATGGGCACAGCGAGCACATCGCTGCTGTAAAGCCCAGCTATCCCTGCAGCCCCATCCCTGGGGGCTCCTGGCAAACAAATCTCCCAATTCCAGGAGCAGGAGAGGGAGCTGAGGGCTCCAGGAACACGGGCTCTGCTCTAATGAGCCGGCAGCAGCACCTCTCTGCTCCTGAGCCACCAAATCCTCTGCTCCTCCTGCCCCACACACCCTCCCTGCCCTGCTCTGCCCTGCCCCACACATTTTCACTGCCCTGCCACCCCCGGGTCAGGATCCCCCCATTCCCAGAGCGATGGGATATGGGGATGGCTGGGCTGGTGCCACATCAGCAAGGTCAGAGCTGCCAGGCATCCCCGGGCATCCCTGGGCATCCCTGGGCATCCCTGGCATCAGCAGCTTCCTCACCAGAGGGAAATCTGGTCCCTCAGCATCCTCTGGGTGTTCACATGATGGGACAGTCCCGGGAGGAAAAGTTTGGGAAGGCAAACCCAGAGACACTTTCAAGGCTCAGCAGGAAGCAAAGGCCGAGCCGGGCTCTCACGGGTGGGTCTGACCTTGAGGAAAAACCAAGGTCAAGGAGAAGGCTCAGGAATGGGCTGGCAGCGGAGGCAATGGGCCCTCCCCCAGCTGGCACAGCCCGTGCCAGGGGGATGGCGTGGAGGTGATGGTGTGGCACAGCACGGGTTAACAACATCAGACTGTGCCCTGTGCTGTCAGACCCGTGTCCCCTGCCCTTGCTGTGCCCCTGAGGTCCTGGCCACGTCCTTCAGCACAGTCCCACTGTCACCAGGGTGGGCTGAGACTCAGTGAGCCTGGATCTGTGTGCCAGGGACTCTGATCCATGCCAGAGACCCCTGATCCATGCCAGAGACCCCTGATCTGTGCCAGAGACCCCTGATCCATGCCAGAGACCCCTGATCTGTGCCAGAGACCCCTGAACCATGCCAGGGATTCCTTATTCATGCCAGAGACCCCTGATCCATGCCACAGACCCCTGAACCATGCCAGGGACCCCTGATCTGTGCCAGAGACCCCTGAACCATGCCAGAGACCCCTGATCTGTGCCAGAGACCCCTGAACCATGTCAGGGACCCCTGATCTGTGCCAGAGACCACTGATCCATGCCAGAGACCCTCTGATCTGTGCCAGAGACCCCTGATCCATGCCAGGGATTCCTTATTCATGCCAGAGACCCCTGATCCATGCCAGGTACCCCTGCTCTGTACCTGGGACCTCTTTTCCATACCAGGGACCTCCATTCCATGCCAGGGACCCCCACTCCATGCTGGGCTCCCTGTCCCTTCCCAGAGCCATGCAGGAGCAGCTCCAGGGGCCGTTCCCAAATCCCATCCCACTTCTCCAGGTGAGCCCAGTGTGCTGTGGCTGCAGGGCTTCCCCAAAACTAGGCAAGCTCAGGATCTGCTGTCAGGTGTTTCCTCTCCAGACCCTGCTCTGTCATCCCTGCTGTCCTACTCCTTTCCCCCCCTCTGTCCCCACTCTTCCATCATGCCCAGCACTAGGAAGAGCCTGCATGAGTCATAAGGCCAAGGGAAAATGGCCTCAGGCTGCACCAGGGGAGGCTCAGACTGGATATCCAGAAAAATTTCTCTGCCGAAATAGGGGTCAAGCATCAGAAAGGGCTGTCCAGGGGAGTGCTCATCCCTGGAAGTGTGGATGTGGCACTTGGGGACATTGTCAGTGCTGGGGGAATGGTTGGACAGCGACCTTGGAGGTCTTTTCCATCCTTAAGGATCCTGTGATTCCGAGTCCTGCCCTAATCCCTCTGCCAGCCCTGTTTCCAGCTTTCTGGAAGGTTTCTGGGCCCAGCCCTGCAGACACCCAGTGAACCACCGCCTCCCTGGGCTTCAGGGAAGCACGGAGGCCCCTTCTCTGAGCCCGCAGCACACAACAGCAGCAGCAATTCCCAAATTCCCAGCTCCTCCGGGGAGCCGAGTGCTGTCTGCCCCAGGTGCTACGGCTCTGGGAATTTGGCTGCGGGGCTATTCCCCCCACAACAGAGGAATTGCATCCATTTCCATTGTCTCCGGTCTGTGCTCCCCTTTACACTGGAGTTTGCATTTTCTCCCAGTTTGGGTTTCTCTGTAATCAATGAGCTGTTAACTCACTGTTAACTCCCCTCTTCCCAGCAATTACTGCTCCGGCACCTGGAATTCCGCATCTCCCACACCCGCTGGGCTCCCGACTATCCAGAGTCATCCAAAGCCCGGGGAGATCCCTCCACAGACCTGGAGGTTCACCCATAAACCAAACCCCAGGAATTATTTACTGCCGTTCTTTGTATTTTGGGAACTTTCTCCCGCAGAGCTGATGCTGCTGGTTGCCAGGCTGCAGCCTGAGTGGCAGGCACACCTTGGACATGGCTGGAACACGGCTGGAACACAGCTGGAACACAGCTGGAACACAGCTGGAACACAGCTGGAACATGGCTCCCAGCATCCAGCACCACCAGCTTTAGTCTCCAGCATCTTTCCAGCAGGCTGAGCCTGCTTTCCTGAGATTCCCACTGAGATTTGCCCTCGTCTCCAAGGATTAATTTGAACCCTTGGAGGAAGGGGGCCATTTATTAAAGCTGGGAAAGGGCATCCAAGAGTTAAAATCCTGCATTCCCACCAAGGGCCCCAGCACAGCTCGTGATAAGCCAGGCTGGAGTCTGGAAGAGTTTGTACCAGGATTTTTTGGAGCAGCTATTCTTTCCAAAAATACGAAGTCATTCCTTTGAAGGAAAAAAAAAAAAAAAAAGAAAAAAAGAAAAGAAAAGAAAAGGAAAAACACAGGAGCTGTAATCTCCTCTCTGCAGAGTTTCACCTTCTGCTGCTCGGTCCTTCTCCAGCGCTGCCGCTGCTGCCAAGGATGCGGTGGGAGAGGATGGGAGAGGAGCAGGGGACAGCCCTGGTCCAGCAGGGCCGCCCAAGGTGGCAGCGGGGCACAGGGACAGGGAGGTGGCACAGCAGGACCACGGTCACGGCAAAATCCCAACAAAATCCTAACACTCCAAAGCCCAGGGACAGTGGGTTCAGGTGCTGCCCGCTGATTCCCACATTCTGGGGCTCTCCAGGAGCTCTGCAATGGGATCTGAGCCACGGGAAGCCGTCCCTGCCCAGGCTGGCGCTGCCTTCCCTCGCACCCGGCTCCTCTCGGAGCTGCACAGCTTTTCCTAAAGCTTGGGGTTTGTAGGGACACGCTCAGGAGCAGCCGGGGCTGCCCTCCCTGGGGCTCCCTGGGGCTTTCCCGCACCCAGGGATGCTGCCCCTGCCTGGTCTGGCTGTGGAGGGTCCAAAGCGGGGTGGGGGGCAGAGGGGCAGAGGCACCCCGGGCTTATTCCCTCCATTCCCTCAATTCCTGGAATTCCTCCAATTCCTCCATTCCCTCAGTTCTTTCCCTTCCACAATTCCCTCCATTCCAGCAATTCACCCAATTTCCTCAACTCCTGGAATTCTCTCCATTCTCTCAATTCTCTCTATTCCCTCCCTTCCTTCAACTCTTGGAATTCCTCCATTCTTGGAATTTCCTCCCTTCCTTCAATTCCCCCAGTTCCTTCCATTCACTCAATTCCCCCAATTCCCTCAACTACCGGAATTCCCTCCATTCCTTCAGTTCCCTCCTTTCCCTCAATTCCCTCCATTCCTTCAATTCCCCCAATTCCCTCTCTTCCCTCCATTCCCTCAACTTTTGCAATTCCCTCCATTCTTGGAATTTCCTCCCTTCCTTCAATCTCCCCAGTTCCCTCCATTCACTCAATTCCTCCAATTCCTTCAGTTTCTGGAATTCTCTCCATTCCCTCCATTCCCTGCCTTCCCTCCATTCCCCAATTCCCTCAACTACCAGAATTCTCTCCATGCCCTCAATGCCCTCAATTTCCCCAATTCCCTTTCCATTCCCTCAATTCCCCCAATTCCCTCAGCTCCTGGAATTCTCTCAGTTCCCTCCATTCCCTCAATTCCCTCTATTCCCTCAAATCCCTCAATTCCCTCCCTTCCCTCAATTCCCCCAGTTCCCTCTATTCCCTTCATTCTTGCAATTCCCTCCATTCTTGGAATTTCCTCCTTTCCCTCAATTCCCCCAATTCCCTCCATCCCCTCCATTCCTTCAATTCCCCCAATTCCCTCAACTCCTGGAATTCTCTCAATTCCTTCAATTCCCTCCATTCCCGCAATTCCCCCAATTCCCTCTATTCCCTCCATTCCCTCAACTCTTGCAATTCCCTCCATTCTTGGAATTTCCTCCCTTCCCTCAATTCCCCCAGTTCCCTAAGCTCCTGGAATTCTCTCCATTCCCTCAATTCCCTCAACTCCCGGAATTCCCTCCATCCCTCCGTTCCCGGCGCTGCCGCTGGTGCCCGCGGGCACACCAAGGCCTTTCCCACAAGGACATCTAGTGGCACGGGGACACACGGCACGCTCCACCTTGGCTGCAGCCCCCGGACTGTCCCGGAGCCCCTCCTGCCCATCCGAGCCCGGGAGGGGCGCGGGGATCGCAGGGATGCTCCCCCGGGGCACCCCTGGGATCGCAGGGATGCTCCCCCGGGGCACACCTGGGACCTGGTGTGGCCACGGCCACCAGAGAGGCTAGAGGGTAAATCTGGGAAAGGTTTTGGTTGTAAAAGCCCTCTGAGACCATCGAATCATTAATTCCTGCTCAAAGGGGAAGGAAAAACCGATGCGGAAATTTGGGAGAATCCCGTCCCCTTGATGTGTGGGACACATCCTGCTGCTCTGGGGAATAAATGCAGGGGGTGGGGATGGGAGAGGGTGTCCTGCTGGCACCAGGACAGCACAGACCTCCCCATGGGGCAGAGGCTCTCAGGTTTCCTCTGCACCAGCTCTGGAGAACTGGGGAAGGATGAAGGGAAAGGTGGGAAACCCTCGATGCCAATCAAGGGGAAGGAAGAGCTCAGAATCCCGGAATCCCGGAGCTACTGAGGTTGGAAAAGCCCTCCAGGATCATCGAGTGCCAGCTGTGCCCGATGCCCACCTTGTCACCAGCCCAGAGCACTGAGTGTCACCTCCTTGGACACCCCCAGGGTTTGGGACTCTGACACGTCCCCGGGCAGCTCCTGCCAGTGCTGGCAGAGGCTTGGAATGCATCCAGTGCTCCCATTCCAGCTTCCAGGGACAACCTGGGGGTCAGCAGCAGCACCTCAGGAGCTTCTGTGGGGCACGGAAAGTGCCTGTTATCCCAAACCTTTCTTCTAGCTGGAATTTCAGTTTCTCCCGAGTTTTCAAATGCTCCAAGCCCCTCCCAGGAGCTCTGACCCGCCCGGTGCCCTGTTAGACCAGCAGGGAAAGGGCTGAGATGCTCCAGAGCAGAACATTCCCAGAGATTCTGGGGCCAGCAGGACCCAGCTGCACGCAGCCCCGGGCACTGAGGGGGAAGGTGTCCGAGGGAGCAGGAGAGCAGCGCTGTGGCCCAGGGGGATGGGAGTGCATCCATCTCCTTCCCAAACAATCCTCTTCAGGCTCTAATGGCCATGGATGGCTCGGACTTGAAGAGCATTTCCATTACAGCGAGGGCATCATCTCCTGCCTCTATTCAAATGAGAGCTGTAATGAACTCGCTGCTGCCTAATTCAGACACTCCTCGAGCTGTTCTTGCTTTTGGTTTTGTTTTTTCGCTTTGCCATTTCATGGTCAACGTTTATGCATTGCTGTCAGGAAAAATTGCTTTAATTTTCCATTCTGTTTCAACAGCCTCTGTGAAAAACAAAAAGTATTATCCACTGAAGAGCTGTGAATTGACTCCATCTCATATCCAGGAGCAGAGCTAACACCAAAAGGCATTCACTTGCATTTTTAATGTGCAGATGAAGTCAGAAAATCACTGACTTAGAGGCTGCTTCGTCGAATTTTTCTTGCTAAAGCATCTCCTGTACCCCCCACTCTGAGTCCTCCTTCTCCAGAGAACGGAACTGTCACTTCTTTAATGATTTCCAGTGGCTACCAGGAACATTTTAAGGCTTAACATGAGTGATGTGGATGAATGAATTTCCAGACTTAGTCTGGCTTTTCATTTACAGTGTCACAATGAGCCTGGGCTGCTTTTTTCCCCCCTTTTTTTTTAACATTTTCACTGTCTCCCAACACTCAAATCCTGCCTCGTGCCTGTGTGACTGAATGGTTTGATGTCCCCTGGGACCCCGTGTGGGCAGCAGGGCTGGGGGGATTCTGCCCCTGTGCTCAGGTGAGCCCCCAGCTGCAGAGCTGCCCCAGCCCTGGCCCAGCACAGGAGGAGCTGGAGCTGCTGGAGCCAGGCCAGAGGAGGCTCCAGGATGAGCAGAGGATGGAGCAGCTCTGCTGGCAGGAAAGGCTGGCACAGCTGGCATTGTTCACCTGGAGAGGAGAAGCTTTGGGCTGAGCTCAGAGTGGCCTTGCAGGGCCTGGAGGAGCCACAGGAAACCTGGAGAGAGAGAATGGACAAGGGATGGAGGGACAGGACACAGGGAACGGCTCCCACTGCCAGAGGGCAGGGATGGATGGGATATTGGGAATTGGGAATTGTTCCCTGGCAGGGTGGGCAGGCCCTGGCACAGGGTGCCCAGAGCAGCTGTGGCTGCTTCTGGATCCCTGGCAGTGTCCCAGGCCAGGCTGGACACCGGGGCTGGAGCAGCCTGGGACAGTGGAAGGTGCCCCTGCCAAGGTAGGGAGTGAAACAAAATCATCTTTAAAGCCCCTTCCACCCCAAAGCATTCCATGATTCCATGGGTTAAATGCAGCCTCCTGCACCAGTCCATCCCCCCTGAGCACAAACCATCCAAGGCTGTTGTGTTGCCCTGGAAGCAGCAGCAAAGGCAGGATTTTTCCAGCTTCCTTGATTGCCTCTCCCAGCACAGCCTCGTGTATTCCCAGCCGTGATCCCAGCACAGCCAGGGTCTCCTGTGTTGCACCAAAATTCGGCTGCAGCTTCGGATTATTCTGGGCAGAAGTGGGATCCCTGCAGAGAACACCACAGAAATAAATTCTCTGCCTCAGCCCCCTGCCCTGGAGGAATTTTGTTGTTGTTTTTGCCTTGGGGAGCAGCTCACTGGAGGCAGAGCTGTCTGCAAACCCCTTCCTACCAGGATTTGCTCCGTGGGGCTGCTGGGTGGGAGAACAATTCAGCTGGGGAGCCTCTGCTTCATCCAGCAAAACAGGGATTTGTCTCACAACAGCGTTTTCCTTGTCTCACTTTAAATATTCCTGTTTTTTCCATGAAAACACAAGAACGGATGTGTGTCTGTGGAGCTGATACACACCAGCAATCTCCAGCTCCTCCCAGGTGAGGGGCCCACAGGTTTTTTCCCTTCTGGCTTGGCTGCCAGCGGCCCCTGAGATGTGGGGGCTCCAAGAAGCTCAGAGAAACATAAAAACCAAAAGCAGGGCACTCAATTTGCTCCCATTCTCCCGTTTTTACTCCCTGGTTTGCCATGCCCAGATTTGGATTTTGGGGATGAGGAATTGCTGGGTGTGGCTCCTGCCCCTCCCAGGGCAGGGGTTTGAGCAGCACCTTGGGGATGTGGCAGGAGGAACATTGAGGAGCTGCTGAGGTCCCAAAATCTGAGCGGCTCCTCGTGGTGTCCTGTATGGCCAGAGGACGAGGAATATGCCAAAAGATAAGGGATATCCCAAAAACATAAGGAATGTGGCCAAGCGATAAGGAATGTGACCAAAGGATGAGAAATATGGCCAAAAAATGAGGAATACAGCCAAAAAGTGAGGACTATGCCATAAAGATAAGGAATCAGGCCAAAGGATAAAAGATATGGTGAAAGGGTAAGCAGGCTGGCCAAAGGAGGAGGAGTATGACGAAAAAATAAGGAATAGGGCCAAAGTAGGGAAGAACACAGCTCTGACCCCTCTGGCATCAGCCCTGAGGGCCCCAGCACAGCCCAGGTGTCACCCCTGGTGATCCCAGACAGTGACACGGATGGACCAGGGAGTGAGGATGGGGAATCCTGCTGGACCTCCCCTGGCTGTCCCAAAGGCTCTGCCCCTTCCTGCTGGTGCTCCCCCACCACTGGTGACACTGCTGTCCCCAGCATGGGCGTCCTCAGCCCTGCAAGGCTTCCACAAAGCTCCGGCTGACGGTGAGTTTTCCTCTTGGATGTGTTTCCCATGGATAAACCCACCAGGAAAATGGGATTTGCTCCATAAGAAGCCGGCCCTCACTGCTCAATATCTCCTGTGTTAACCACTGGCATTCCCAAGGGATTAATTTCCAGGAATAGCACAGCAGGGCAGCTACACCTGGGGGGATCTGTTTGGGAAATAAATATTCCTGCTCAGAGAGGGGTTCCTTGTCTTGGTTTGAACAGCCAGGTGTGTGCTAAGGAGGGCAGGAGCCTCCCCTGAAATGGAAAATGCAAACCCCCTCCCTCTGAGTTGTTGTAATTTTGAAATTTCGGGGCTCTCAGGCAAAGATATGGGAATAGGAATAACAGTTCTGTACTAGGAAAACTAAAATTACAAATGCAATGGTACAAACAAAACCAAACCCCTGCCAGAGTCAGAGCAGCCCTGTCCCCTGTGGGTCAGGGAGGTGGCTCAGCCCCATCCCAGGGGGGCTCAGCCCTCCTGCAGTGCCAGCTGTGCTTCTGCTGGAGCAGGATCCTGGGCAAGGGGGGAGTTTTCCTCTGGAGCTCCAGGGCTGGGGGAGATGGGCCTGGGCTCCTCTGGGAATGCAGGGGGAAGGAAGCTGCTCCTCTGGGAATGCAGGGGGCAGAAAGCTGCTCCTCTGGGAATGCAGGGGGAAGGAAGCTGCTCCTCTGGGAATGCAGGGGGAAGGAAGCTGCTCCTCTGGGAATGCAGGGGGAAGGAAGCTGCTCCTCTGGGAATGCAGGGGGAAGGAAGCTGCTCCTCTGGGAATGCAGGGGGAAGGAAGCTGCTCCTCTGGGAATGCAGGGGGCAAAGGCTGCTGTGCTGTTCCCAGGTCAGATTGGATCCAGGTAGGAATTCTTGGCTCCTCCCCTGGGCACAGCATCTCCCCATGGATGATGGAATTTTCTCAGCCATGCAGGGACACTCAGTGGCCATGGACAGCAGAGATCTCCTGCAGGGAGGATTGGCTGTGGGAGGGATAAAGAAAAACCTGCCCCATGAGCAGAGGATACTGCCCCAGCTCTGACAGATGATAACAGAATCACACCCCCAGACCACATCTCACAGCCCAGGACGTTCCCACTGCCTGGGATCAGCTGCTCCCTGTAGGAAGGGGAGCCAGCTGTCCTCACTCACAGGGTCCCTGGGCTCAGCATTCCCAGGTGTACTCAGGGATCCATCCACAGGTGCAGGAGATGGAGCCAGGACTGAGCTGCAGCAAAGATCCAAGGTAGATCCAGAGGTGGCACAGCCACTACAGAGCTCAGAGGGGAGGGAAGGCTCAGGGCTGGATTTTAGATCGATCCTCAAGCCCTGGACAAGGTGAGGGGCAGTGTCCAGGTGAGGCTGTGCAGGGCTAGCCAGCCCTGACCCCTGCCAGGACCAAAGGCTCTTTGGGATGCTTTTCCCAAAGCCATTGGAGACCCCCTGGGTTTGGTTTTCCTCCAGAGTTTTCCTCTAATGATGAACATCTGGACCAGGTCGAGCTTGAAATGCACCTTGGGCAGCAGGAGGAGTCAGAGGAGAGATCAAACAGATCCAATGTCAATCCCAACATTTTCCAAACCCAAGGTGAGCTGGGGCACAGAATGAAAAGCAGAAAAAATGTGGGGTATAAACCACTCAGAGCCACACAGTTCTGCCAACTCGAGTCTCCAGACTGGAGAAACTCTGTGTGAGGGACACCTGACACCAAAATGAAATCCCCAGAATGATCCCAGGGAGGGAATTCCCATCCTGGCCCCTGAGAAAGAGATTTCCCTCCATTCCCACATGGATGAAGGGCACTGAGCCCATAACTTGTGTTCAGATGGGAGCAAATCTCCCAGCTCTCGTGCAGAGATGGATTCAGCATGTCCCCAGGTAAGCACTCCCAGGAGTTAATTACCTTTCCTGTGAAACACTGGTGGCTTAATTGCCATTGGAATTATTCTTCCTTCAGCTCCACCCGTCAGCCACCGAGTCCTGGCTTTGTCTGCTGGATTAAAGGACCCTCTGCTATCAAAAATCTCCTCCCTGGAAGTACTTAGAGCCCATGATCATGTCACCTCTCAAGTTGCTCTCTGATGAGCTAAATAGATTGAAGTCATTAAGCCTATCATCACCCAGCAGGTTTGCCAGACCTTTTCTCAGTCTTCCAGCTCTTCTCTGAGCTCCCTCTAATTTTTTTTTTAATCCATGATAAAAGTGTGGATGCCAGGATTTGATACAATGGCCAGTAATACTCTCCATACACTTTTCCATCCTAATAGCCCCTCAAAATGTAGGACTGTCAATGAATTAAAAATTAGACTCATGTCCTGCATATCTGGCTCCCTAAGCCCCCATCTGCACCCCCCTGGATTTGCTGAAATATTCCCAAATCTCCTCATGTGGGTGACATCTTTTGTTGCCACAGCTCCAGCATTGTCCCTTTATTCCTGAAAAGCGCATGGATCGTTCTTATCCACCTACAAACCTGCTCAGGACTTGGCTCATGGAACAGGGACTTCCTCCCATTGATTCACATCTGGATATAGATCATGGAATCATGGAATATCCTGAGCTGGAAGGGACCCACCAGGATCATCCAGTCCAGCCCCTGGCCCTGCCCAGACCCCCCAGCAGTCCCCCTGTGCATCCCTGTGCCCAAAGGCTCCTGGAGCTCTGGCAGCCTCGGGCCGTGCCCATTCCCTGGGGAGCCTGGGCAGTGCCAGCACCTCTGGGGGAAGAGCCTTTCCCTGGTGTCCATCCCAAAGCTCCCCCTGCAGCCGTTCCCTCCTTCCCTGAGCTCTGCCCTCGGCTCCTCTGCTGCAGCTGAACCAGCCCGGTGCCCTCAGCCCTGCCCGGGTGGGGCTGCAGAGCCTTCCCCAGCCCCGGCCCCTCCTCTGGACACCCTGGAGCAGCTCTGGCTCACTGATGCTGTGGCACCCGAAACTGTCTCAGAACTCACGGTGAGACCACTCCAGCCCAGAACAGAGCAGGACAATCCCTGCCCTGCCCCGGTGTCCCCAGGACAGGGATGTCCCTCCTGGCTCCAGGGAGCTGCTGACTCAGATCCAGCTTGTCATGGATCATCCTTCCCACAGCTGTTTTCCAGCCTCTCATTCCCACTCTGTCCCTACACCCAGGGGTGCCTCACCACAAGCAGAGAATCCAGGATTTGCCCTTGTTCAGCTACACACCTTTGGCAATTCTCAGCCCTCTGGTTTATCCAGGTCTCCCTGCAGGGCCTCTCTGCCCTCGAGGGAGACAGCAGCCCCTCCCAATTTAATTCCCAAACTTCCTCATTATCCCTTTGAGTCATGCATCTGAGTGGTTTATGAGGATGTTGGGCCTACATGGATTTAATTGTGGATTAAAACCTCTCCTACTGCGCTGAGTTTGTTCTTGGTGTTGGAGCATCTCCTCAATCCCAGGAAGTTCATATGTGGGAATCAACAGGAAAATTCAGCAACCTCTGCTGGAGAGCCCTGCCCTGGGAGAGCTGCTGGTTTATCCCAGGGCAGGGATTGAGCTCAGATTAAACAAACCCAGCACGAGCTCATCTGACCTTGCCCTGCAGCCTTGAGTGCCACCAAAAAATTCCAAGGGAAACAAGCTGTTCCCGAGTTTTCCAGCTGCTCCTTTCCCCTCCCAGCAAGGCTCTATGTAGGACACACAGCCAGGGCATGAAATCTCCTCTACCGACCCTGTCTGAGGCCACCAGCCCAGCCCAGGGTCATTGATGGGGTCACCTCTGCTCCTCACGTGTCCCCTCCAGCTCCAAGTGTCCCAGAGTCACATCCAGCCTGGCTGGAGTGCCTCGGGATGCACCAGGCTGGCATGAACGGGAAGGTGGTGTTCCAGGGAACCCCACCAGGGCTGGCAGCCTGGCTGTGCAGCCCCGACCCCTCCCAGCCCTGCCCAGTCCCTGCCAGGGACCTCCTGCCCGTCAGGAGCGCTCTGCCTCTTCCCTGGCGCTTTACAGCAACTTCTGTGAGCCAGAAAGAAGCTTGGTAAGAGGTTCCATGTTTGATAAGAGGATCCATGTTTGATAAGAGGATCCATGTTTCATAAGAGGATCCATGTTTAGCCCTATCTTGGCTGGAAATAGGGGCACTTTATTCCCATCAGTCACAGATGGGGCAGGTATCCTCTGCTCATGGGGCAGGTTTTTCTTTATCCCTCCCACAGCCAATCCTCCCTCCAGGAGATCTCTGCTGTCCATGGCCACTGAGTGTCCCTGCATGGCTGAGAAAATTCCACCATCCATGGGGAGATGCTGTGCCCAGGGGAGGAGCCAAGAATTCCTACCTGGATCCAATCTGACCTGGGAACAGCACAGCAGCCTTTGCCCCCTGCATTCCCAGAGGAGCAGCTTTCTTCCCCCTGCATTCCCAGAGGAGCAGCTTCCTTCCCCCTGCATTCCCAGAGGAGCAGCTTCCTTCCCCCTGCATTCCCAGAGGAGCAGCTTCCTTCCCCCTGCATTCCCAGAGGAGCAGCTTTCTTCCCTCTGCATTCCCAGAGGAGCAGCTTTCTTCCCCCTGCATTCCCAGGGGAGCCCAGGCCCATCTCCCCCAGCCCTGGAGCTCCAAGGAAAACTCCCCCCTTGCCCAGGATCCTGCTCCAGCAGAAGCACAGCTGGCACTGCAGGAGGGCTGAGCCCCCCTGGGATGGGGCTGAGCCACCTCCCTGACCCACAGGGGACAGGGCTGCTCTGACTCTGGCAGGGGTTTGGTTTTGTTTGTACCATTGCATTTGTAATTTTAGTTTTTCTAGTACAGAACTGTTATTCCTATTCCCATATCTTTGCCTGAGAGCCCCTTAATTTCAAAATTACAACTCAGAGGGAGTGGGTTTGCATTTTCCATTTCAGGGGAGGCTCCTGCCCTCCTTAGCACACATCTGGCTGTTCAAACCCAGACAACCCTTGAAAGAATTTCCTACCAAGGTCGTTGACACAGAAACCAAGAAAGAAAGAAGGAGAAATAAGAGAAACCTGCAGCTGCCTGTTCCAATGAGGACTTTGTTTGTCTCTCATGACCAAAGAGTAAAGTGCAAACTTAGGAGCTTTGTAGGAATGTATAAAAAGCATGCAGGCTGTAATAAAAACAGTCTTGAAGCCTTCTGAAAATGGAGTGTGCTGCTTTGTGTTGTCTCTGTCTCAACTAGGACATTCAGGAGCCTTCAGTGCCCTCCCAGCTGCCTTGGGGTGCCACTTCTCCCAACTGTGACATTCCCAAATGGGCAGGAATGGGAACCTCAGCACTGCAGCCACGTCCTGGAAGGCAGCAGGAAATCCAGAGGAGGTTTGGGATGGCGTGGATAGCCAGTGATCATCCCTGTGCCCTTCCAGCTGCTGATAAGACCCTGGGAAATCCCATGGGGATGATGGGAATCCCTCCACAAAATCATTCCAAAATGTGAATATTTTAGTAGGAAACGTGGGGACTGGAATCTGGTGGTTGAGTGGGAATTCTGGGCTGTGGAGGGAATGGTAGAAGAGGAAGATGGGAATGTCAGAGGTGATGGCCCTGGATGAGCAGGTCCAAGACCTCAGAACATCTGTGTGGTTTTCAGAGGAATAAAAACCCAGCCTTGGATGAGAACAGATTAAAACAAGGGCTGGGTGAAGAAGGAAAAGCAGGAAATGCCTCATCCCTGGAAGTAGCCAAGGCCAGGTCGGAGCACCCTGGGGCAGTGGGAGCTGTCCCTGCCCGTGGCAGGGTGGGGCTGGATGGGCTTTAAGGTCCCTTCCCACACAAACCAATCTGTGACTCTCAGAATTCCCTGAAAATCAAGAGAATGGAGCCATAAAATTCCCAGGTAAAAGGCAAGGAATAAATCAGACTCAAGGAATAAAGCCAATGCCCAGAGACTCCCGGGAGTGGCACAGGATGGCCACACAAATCAGCACCACTTTTAGCACATCAGGGGTATCCCCAAAAAGCAGCACCTGCCCCATCCCAAGGAGCTGGCAGGAAGGAAGGGATCCCACAGCCAGTGCCAGGAGTGTCACCTGTGTCACACAAGGGTTCAGGGGACAGCATGGAGTGGCACATCCTGGAAGTTGTGTGCGCATAGGAGACCCCAGGTGAAGGAAATCATCCCCATTTTAAAGCAAATTCTTCCTCTCACACATGGAATTACACAGTCTGGAAGTTGGAAGGTGACAAGAGACCCCAGGTGAGGGAAATCATTCCCATTTTTAAGCAACCCCTTCCTCTCTCACAAGGAATTCCAAAAAACTCCAACACCTGAGCAGAGCTTTGCTGCTGTTTTAATCCTGGTATTTTGAATTTCCTCTCTGCTGTTACAGATAATGATACCAACAATACACAGACAAATAATTCTCATTTTTCCCCTTAAACCTAAATCAAAATGTGCCCCTAATGGTTGGTTCTCATGCACTGAAGCAGAGGGGATGTGCTGCCCTGGCTTCTTCCTGCCACTCCTCAGGAAAATCATCTTCCCTGTCTGAAAACCATTCCATTTGCAGGGATGATGATGATGACTGAGCATTGGAAGGATCTTTCTCTGAGGAAAAAGGAACATTACATGGAAAAACGTCCGAGTACAGTCAGAGCTGAGAGTGCATTCCAGGAATAATTCCAATTAAAAATATTAAGGCCATGTGTTGTTGTCACCCAAACACTCCCCAACTGCAGTCCCACCATACAATAATCAATTAAAACACTCCATTGAAATGTAATTAATTGGGTATTTAGCCGATTAGGCTACAATTGTTTCACAATTTAACAACTTTTGAGATTATTTTTGCTTGTGAGGAGACATTGCCCTTCCCCTGGGCAGCCTCAGATGTTGGATTTATCAACATTCCCGGGAACAGGACAGTACTACCACTCCAAATCTTTTGTTTTCCCTACCCAAGGCCCTCTCCAAGCCCATGAAATGCTGGGAATTCTGCTGCTCTCCTGTTCCAGCTTTACCTGGTGAACAGAGCATTTTGCCAAGGCAGCTTCACTTCCTACAGCCCCTTAACAACATCAACATCCCTCATTTTCCTGGAAGAGCAGCTTTTTGTGGACATGGCCCAGTAAAAACAGTGCCAGACAAAGGAAAAAATCTTTATAGTGAAGAGCAGCTAAAGAAAATGACCATTACTTATTTTATTTCATTCTTAACTTCAATTCTGGCCTGATTTTCAGTAGTTTGTGCTACAGGAACTTTGAAGTGTCTGCATTAATCTGCAGCGAGGGCACGAGACACCTGAGATACCCCATCCACAATGCCAGGTTCGTTACTGGAGGTGCCATTAATCATAAATGCCTTTGATTGTGCCAGGTCAGGAGCCTGCTCTGTATTCCAAAGGGAAATGCTGCACGTTTGGGCAGGATGAATTCCCTCCTTCCCGGGGACGTGTCCAATTGAGGACAATGGGGATTTGCTGCTGCCCAGAGCTGCTGAAAGAGCCTCCCGAAATCTCCTTTCAGGCATTGCTGTGACAAAACCCCAAGTGATCACAGAGCCCAAGTAATGAGAGGCAAAAAGTTACAGCGGGGTAATTGAGGCATTCCAGAGGCACTTCCTGCAGGAATGCTGTCCCACAAAAAGCAGTCGGGCTCCCAGCTGGGCCCTTTCCCTCCTGTTCCAGTTTTTTTCTCATTAATGCCAAGGAACCAGCTGTGCCCCTGTCCATGCCCCACCACAGAGCAGAGTTTTCCATGCCGGAAGGATGGAGAGGGGGATTTCCCAAGGGTGTGGACAGGGGGAATGGCTTTACACAGAAAGGGGAGAGGTTTAGATGGGATTTTGGGAAGGTTCTTCCCTGTGAGGGTGTGTGGGAATCCAGAGCTTCCCTCTGGCTGCCCTGGGACCCTGGCAGGGGTCAGGAACCCCCCTGGACAGAGCCCCCAGAGACACTGGCTGTGATCTCTGTCCATGCAAAAGAGTTTTCAATCTTACAGGATGAATTACCAGCTCTGAGTGTTTGATATCAGTAATAATTAAGTGTGGCATGGGTGCAAAAGTAAAATTTTAGGATTCTAGATGAGGGGTCCAAAGGGGACAAGATGGAGGAAATTGGGTGTGCCTTGTCCTTTTTCTCCTTCTTCATGCCCTCCATGTCTCACTGTGGTGTTGGCATTTTTCTGTTGGTTCAGGCTGGGGACACACTGTCCAACGTAGGTGACAGATATTGGCACGTTATTGTAAATCCAGCCCAGGGAGTTTCTGGTATTTAATGTTTGTCACATCCCACTGAGGGCAGAGCCCCACACGCTGCCCTGCAGGACAGAGCTGGGCAGGGCAGCAGAACATGTGAGAGATAAACAGAATAAACAACCCTGAAACCAGCACAGACCAATTATGGCTTCTGCTTTGGCAGGGGGCTGACAGACAGAGACTTTCCACAATCTGGGAATCATCAATACCTCAGATTCCGACAAGGGTTGGCAGGCCCTGGCACAGGGTGCCCAGAGAAGCTGTGGCTGCCCCTGGATCCCTGGAAGTGTCCAAGGAAAGGTGGGAAAAGGCTTGGAGCAATCTGGGACACTGGAAACTTGAAGTTCCCTTCCAACCCAAACCATTCCATGATTTCAGAACTCTCTGCCTCTAAAACCCCCTTCCCCACCCCGATCCCAGCCCCAAAGCCGACCTGCAGCCCAGTTCTGAGCTGCTGCTTGTGAGACCACCTTGTTTTTGGGACTGCCAGCCATGGGATCAGGGAAGCACGAGGACTGCGTGGAGAGGTTTGGCATCCTGAGCGTTTCATCTGCCTAATCACTGAGGATTGTAGGGCAGGAACCAGGCTCCCGATGTGGTCCCTGCTGCTTGGCATGCATCGCTCATCCTTCCCTCTCCAATCACCGCGGAACGCTCCCGAGGAGAGCGATGAGAGCCATGAATAGCAAAGAGCTGCGCCGGGGGAGGTGCGATGTGCTCAGCCCGAGGAGCAGGAGAACTATTCCCACTCCAAAGAAATCAGGGGGTATTCAGCAGGCGAACAAAAGGTGGAAATTCGGGAGAAATTGCTTCCCTCCAGAGCGTGTGATCAGAGCCACCAGAGCCGCCTTCCCTCTCCTGAGCCACCTTCCCTCTCCTGCTCGCTGTGCCCTGGGCAGCAGCTCCCTGTCCGTCCTGGACGATTCCCATGTCCTGGGAGGATTGTCCTTGTCCTAGAGGTCTTCTCTATGTCCTGGAGGCCTTCTCCCCATCCTCGGAGACTTCTCCATATCCTGGGAGGCTTCTGCATGTCCTGGGAGCATTGTCTATGTCTAGAAGTCCTCTCCATGCTCTAGAGGCCTTCTCCCCGTTCTGGGAGGCTGCTCCATATTTTGGGAGGCTCCTCCATATCCTGGGAGGTTCTTCCATATCTTGGGAGGTTCCTCCATATCCTGGGAAGTTCCTCCATATCCTGGGAGGATTCACCATGTCCTGGAAGCTTCTCCATGTTTTGGAGGTCTTCTCCGTGTCCCATCTCCTTGGCAAATTATCATCATTTTACTCCTACTTCCCACTAATTTTCCCACAATCTCTCTCTGTTCCCTTTCACTCAGATTCAGATCTCCAGCAAGAGCTTCAGCACTTGCCCTGTCAGGCCTTGTCCAGCTGTTTGCAGCTGCTTTTCTTGTCCCTCTGAGAGCAGAGGGAGCTCAGGGATGCCCTGGAAGTCCCCAGATGGGACATCTGTGCCCGTGCTGGTGTCTCAGCCCTCAGGTCACCTCCCAGCGCTGCAGCAGCGCTGCAGCAGAATAAATGGGTGGATAAATAAATCAGCAGGGCCCCAAACAGAGGCCTCGGTCCCAGCAAAGTTATCAAATATTCATTTTCAAGCAGAAAAGTAAATAAGTGAGAGCACAGAGGGAGGACGTTGTGTCCTCGCTTCAGTCCCTGCGCCGGGCACCGCTCAGGTGTGACCCTTGGTGGCCACCAGCCCTGGTGGCCCAGCAGGACACCGGGCAGGAGCCACCAGCCCTCAGGAGAGAGGAGAATCCTCCTCCAGCTCCTGGAGACCCTGCCAGGAACCTCTGCCCCGGGCCTGCCTCAGCCATGGGTCCTCCACACTCTGCTTGGGGTTCTCTGTGTCTGACCCCCACCCATGGTGTGACCATCACATCCATGATGTAACCATCACATCCATGGTGTGACTGCCCCATCCATGTTGTGACCATCACATCCATGGTGTGACTGCCCCATTCATGGTCTGACCACTCCATGCATGCTCTGACCACTCCATCCATGCTCTGACCTTTCCCACCTGTTATCTGACCACCCCACAGTGCTCTGACATCACCATCAATGGTCTGATCACCCCAGCAGTGGCCTGATAACTCTATCACCACCAGGGTCAAGCCATAATTTTGGTGATATTTTAATTGAATTACCTGTTTCTGGAGAACCCCTTGGCTGAGGAGTGGGAATGCATCACCCACAGTGGTGGTACCCAGGGAGATCCACCCCTCACCCTCCCAGAGAACCCAGCTGGGCATCCACTCATATCTGATATGGAAAATGGATGGTTTTCTCTTCCTGCTCTGGAATGGGGTGTGTGAGGCCAGGAGCTGGGGCACACAATCCACCCCCACTCTGGAGTGTCAGGAAAATAAATCCACACGGAATCACAGCCTCCCCAGCCAGCCCGCAGTGCCCGTGGCTGCTCCAGACATCCATCAGGGCTATGAAATTCCGTCTCTCCCAAATCACTGAACCCCACTGAAAGGCACCTGTTCACTATTGGAGCTCAGCTTTGGTGGCAGCATGAAAACCTGACAGTGACACCGCCACACCAGGGACAGGGAATTGTCCACCCAGCAGGGTTTGGGGTGGGGGACATCACCTGCTCCATCCCAGCCTGGAGACAGCACTTCCCACCCAGCGCTTCCTGCTGCTTTTCCTTCAGTGCTGCCCTAAATCCAGACCTTGTGTTTTGTTTCCTTTCCGCACCAGGAACTGGGAGACTGGATCCAACAAAAAAGCAGCAGCTGCCTTTCCCTGCTTGCTGCTTAGGTGGAGCAGCCAGCACCATTCCTTTTAAATTCCTATAAAAACAAAGGTTTTAATTCTGCAGAGTTGGTACAGGCTCACAGTTACAGATTTCCTGCGGGTGGATTCACCTCTATCCCTTCTCCAGGCAAAAATCTTGTCTGGATTGTGATGGAACAACACCTGTGTCAGCTCCCATGAATTCCTGGGGAGGTATTTGCTGCTCCTCCTCCAATCCTGCATCCTGGTGACAAAGCAGATGAGGAAAAATCTCATATTGATTGGTTTTTAATTTATAATTCTATTGTTGTCAGTCACAGCTGCAGAGAAAAAATGGGAGTGCAGCCAGGACATCCTGGCTGCTGAAGATTCCTTGATTTGGAATCTTCTGCCTCAGCTTCTCCAAGGGCAGGAATCCAAGTGCTAATGTCAGCTGTGCAGGGCATTTCCTGGGTCAGACAGGGGAGCCACTGGATTTGCTGGGCCCTGGTGGGAAGATCTCCATGGAAATGTGGTTTTAGTGGAATCTGCAGCACCCCTGGAGTCCTGTCCCTCTGTACAGCAGCAATGTTCCATCTTGTCCCTGCTGGTCCCCTGCCCTCAGCTCCCTGTGATCTGCAAGCCCAGCATCACAAAAACCCCAACACAAAACCCAAATCCATACCAGCTTCCCAAATTATTTCAAACCATCCCCATCCCATGTGCCTGGGACACTGAGGAGGCAGGGGAGCAGCACTGAGGGTCTCAGTGGATCCAGGTGACTCCGTGGGTGCAGGGAAGGTGTTGACTCTTCCCAGGGTGCCTCCTGAGGTGCCCAGGGCGCTGCTCCGACCCCACGGGGAGCAATGTCCTGTTTTTGTGGCTTCCTGGGAAGTCAGATATTTTTGTGTTGGAGACAGAGCCCTGTAAAGTCATTTAGACAATAAAGGAGTGACAGGATTTCCACAGGAGAAGAGATTAAGCAAAGTGGGATTATTTTGTTCGGCAAGGAGATGATTAAGAGGTGCCATGATTGAAGTGTTTAAAGTGGCTCAGGGTTCTTATCAAATTAAGCTGTGCTGGAGATGGCTGGGCAGCCGTCACTCAAGGGCACAGAACTTCCCTGCAGCCTCTCCCATGGTGCAGGGAATGCTTTGGGATCCAGAGGACAATCCTGGATAGAGACAGTGCCACCAGAGTGATGTCTGGGTGGGCTGCAGAGCTCCTGTTGCTCACAGGTTGTCGGAATCTGAGGTATTGATGATTCCAAAATTGCAAAAAGTCTCTGTCTTTCAGCCCCGTTGCCAAAGCAGAAGCCATAATTGGTCTGTGCTGGTTTCCAGGTTGTTTATTCTGTTTATCTCTCACATGTTCTGCTGCCCTGCCCAGCTCTGTCCTGCAGGGCAGCGTGTGGGGCTCTGCCCTCAGTGGGATGTTACAAACATTAAATACCAGAAACTCCCTGGGCTGCATTTACAATAATGTGCCAATATCTGTCACCTACGTTGGACAGTGTGTCCCCAGCCTGAACCAACAGAAAAATGCCAACACCACAGTGAAACATGGAGGGCATGAAGAAGGAGAAAAAGGACAAGGCACACCCAATTTCCTCCATCTTGTCCCCTTTGGACCCCTCATCTAGAATCCTAAAATTTTACTTTTGCACCCGTGCCACTCTTAATTATTACTCGTGTCAAACACTCAGAGTTTGTAATTGATCCTGTAAGATTGAAAACTCTTTTCCATGGGCAGAGATCACAGCCAGTGTCTCTGGGGGCTCTGTCCAGGGGGTTCCTGACCCCTGCCAGGGTCCCAGGGCAGCCAGAGGGAAGCCCTGGATTCCCACAACAGTGACCTTAACCTCAGCACCATCTTTTTAAAGAGCAGATCCAGCACACACTCATTTATTCCCCTCTGTGCTTTCATCTGGATGTTCTCATCCCTCTCAGCAGTCCTGCCCTTTCCTTCTCTCATGACAATCCCTGACAATTCCTGTCCTTCTGTCCCCTCTCCCCTCCAGGAGACACAAGCAAAGTCAGGGGATGTGCTGAGGGATTGTCCCTTCTCTGCATTCCTGCCCTTCCCATCACTGCCTGGGGTTTTCCCTGTCTCCCCATCCCTCTCATGCCACTTGGAACTCTCTGCCATGCCCGCCATGCCCAAGCCATGCCAGTCCTCTGTACCTTCAAAGCACAAAGGAGTGGTTTCCTTGGGTTAGCACGGGATAATTGCAGTGGTGAGGGTTCACCCAGGGCCCTCCAGGCAGCCCCAGCCCCAGTTTCTGTTCCGGATCACAATCAGATTCGCAGCTCTCACCCCTAATTACAAAATTGCCTCTTCAGCCCTTGAGGAGCTGCAAACTCCGTGATGGATTCACCTTGTTCCACGTGCTCCATCTCAGCTCCCTCTCACGAGCAGCGTTTGGATGTCGAGTGGAGCACTCCTCACTTTTCTTCAATGGAATTTCAAAATTAGTCCCCTCTTCCCGAGGAGCGTTCAACCCTCAAGTGCTCCCAGCCCTGCAGTTGTCAGTGCAGAAGCTGCTGCTGAGCTGCTTTTGGCCCCTGTTTTCCACCTTCTCCAGCTCTTCATCCCAATCCCAGGGGATTTCAGCTCTGCCTGCTGAGAGGGCTCCTTCTTCTCATCTTCCAAGTTCCTTCTGGACCTGTTTGGTGCCTGTTCCCTGTGCTGGCCCTGCTGGGTGACCTCGAGGGCTGTGCCCAGGTCTGGGCAGCAACCTGCCAGAGAGCCCTGGAGGGGCTGGAGCGTGTCCAGGGCAGGGAACGGAGCTGGGAAGGGGCTGGAGCCCCAGGAGAGGCTGAGGGAGCTGGGAAGGGGCTGGAGCCCCAGGAGAGGCTGAGGGAGCTGGGAAGGGGCTGGAGCCCCAGGAGAGGCTGAGGGAGCTGGGAAGGGGCTGGAGCCCCAGGAGAGGCTGAGGGAGCTGGGAAGGGGCTGGAGCCCCAGGAGAGGCTGAGGGAGCTGGGAAGGGGCTCAGCCTGGAGCAAGGAGGCTCAGGGGGACCTTGTGGCTCTGCACAGCTCCTGACAGGAGGGGACAGCCGGGGGGTCGGGCTCTGCCCCAGGGAACAGGGACAGGAGGAGAGGGAACGGCCTCAGGCTGGGCCAGGGCAGGCTCAGGGTGGGCAGCAGCAGGAATTTCCCCATGGAAAGGGGGCTCAGGGATTGGGAGGAGCTGCTCAGGGAGGTTTGGAGTGCCCATCCCTGGAGGTGTCCAGGGAAAGGCTGGAGCTGGCACTGAGTGCTCTGGGCTGGGGACAAGGTTGGGATCAGGCACAGCTGGGACTCCATGGTCTGGGAAGGATTTTCCAACCTCAGTGATCCTGGGATTCTTTAGGCCTGACCCACAAGCTGGGCATGGCTGAGCACCCACAAGGAGCAGAGCATTGCTGCTCTCGCTGTGGCTGTGCTCAGGGCAGGTCAGAGGTGGCTTTGTCTGTGCAGTGACAGCCCCACTGCCACCAGCAGTGTCACTCCTGCTCCACCCCTGGGCTCAGACTGCACCAGCTTTGCCCCATCTTCCCTCACCTTCACCCCTTCCCGAGATCACGCATCCCAAAACACCTCTGGGCTGGAAAAAAAACCTGGGAGCAGCTGGAAAAGCTTCCCTTTGAATGGCAGCAGGGTTTGTGTCCCTGGGAGCAGAGGCTGCCATTCACCAGGATGTGCTCCAGGCTTCTCCCAGTGCCTGAGAGCGATCCCGGCTGGACCAGGGAGGTGGAGAAACCCTTCATTCATCGGAGCCCAGCCACACCTGCACAGCCTGCCTGCAAATTCAGGCTGAACCCTTGAACAGGGACCGCAGCACCGAGGCCAGCTCTGCCCTGGTGGGCCGGGAACAAAAGCAATTATGAGGCGGGGTGGGAGCAGGGCTTTGGGCTCGGCTTATCCCGCTGATTACGGGATCATCTGCCAGGCCTGGCCCCTGTCTCTGCCAAGCAATCTCCTGGCCACAGCCACCAGCCAGAGAGGAGAAAGCTCAGAAAGGCCAAGCCTTGGCAGCCCTGCAGGACTGGAGTTCATCCTGGCTCTGGCTGGAGCCTTTCCCTGCTGGGAAGGAGCTGCCAGGGGAGGGGATTTTGTGCTTCTTCTGACACAATTGTGGGGTTTTTGCTCGGATGTTCATTTCAGCTGTCTCCAGTCTCCCTTTTATCCTGACAGAGTTCCACCTTCCTGTGGACAGCACCTCCACGATCCCTTCCTTGCGCTGAAGCCATTCCTGCTGTATGCCAGGGTTGCCACACATCCAGCTTTTTCCTGCTCCATGCCCAGGTTTCTCTTTGCCTCTTCCCGCTGGGATTCCACCAGAAGGACACAAAATTCCTCTCTGCCTTCCTTCCTGCCTCCATCCCTCCCTCTGGAATCTTCCCTCCCGCTCCCAGGAAATCGTGCCTATGCAGGAAAAGGATGTGACGTGAAGGGCCCTCAGCACTGCCCGTCAACTTTGGAATTTCAGGTTGTTTTTCTGCTTCCCCATAACAGCAGCGAGTGACCGAGGGAGCGAACTACCAGCAAACCCCAGGAATTTTCACTCTTTGGGGTTAAAAATGGATCTGAGGGGCTGCTGCCAGGCAAGTCCCAGCAGAGGATGATAACAGATCCTCACTCGAGCCCAGGGTGGACGGAGAATCCCAGCAGAGGAGGATATCCAGCTGCCTCTGCCTTTGGGTGACCCCAGAACTGGGACTGCCAGAAAGGGGCACCACGCACCAAAATCCTGGGAGGCTGAACTGGGAAGGGAAGGGAAGGGAAGGGAAGGGAAGGGAAGGGAAGGGAAGGGAAGGGAAGGGAAGGGAAGGGAAGGGAAGGGAAGGGAAGGGAAGGGAAGGGAAGGGAAGGGAAGGGAAGGGAAGGGAAGGGAAGGGAAGGGAAGGGAAGGGAAGGGAAGGGAAGGGAAGGGAAGGGAAGGGAAGGGAAGGGAAGGGAAGGGAAGGGAAGGGAAGGGAAGGGAAGGGAAGGGAAGGGAAGGGAAGGGAAGGGAAGGGAAGGGAAGGGAAGGGAAGGGAAGGGAAGGGAAGGGAAGGGAAGGGAAGGGAAGGGAAGGGAAGGGAAAGGGAAGGGAACAATGAGGTGGGAAATCCCCAGAGATGTCCTTGGAAGGGGATCTGGCCTGATCCACACCATGCTTTTTGTCTGGGAGATGGGGAGCACAGTCCCTGCCCCGAGGGATCCTCAGAGCATCCTGCTGAGAGGAAAATCCATTGGTATGAGGAGCCCCCAGCTCTCAGGGATGCTCCCAAGCAGCAGATAATCCATGGATAACACCGGAACAAGTGCTCAGAGCTGGGGGTACCAGCAAGGAAAGGAGGGAAGGAGACCAGAGCCAGTGGGGTGAGGGCTGTGGGGATGATCCAAGGGAAGGGGGTCCCCCAAACCCTCCTGGAGGATGGCAGACGAGCAGGAGGAAGGGCAGCCCTCGGGGACAGGGCCCTTTCCCCCGGTGCCATTTGGAGTGTGGATGTGTCCGTGCTGGGAGCTCCTTTCTCTTGGAGGGGAAGGAGGTGCTGGCAGCAGCAGCCACGGGGACGCAGCTTTCCTCTAATGAACTAGAAAATAGTTTCCCTTTAATACTGATTATCCTGGAAGGCAGCGAAAGGGAATGTGATTTCCATAGTGATGAACCCCGGGCACAGCCTCTTTCGCAGCAGCAGCAGGGGCTGGGCTCAGCTGGGATGTTGGGATGTTCTGGAGCATCCTGGCCTTGGCAGCACGGAGGAACCTCTGCTTCCCAACAGCTGGGCCCCATCCAGGAGCTCTGCCTGCCTCTGGGAGGGCTTGGAGCTGGCTGGGAGGGGTCACTGTACCCCCGAGACTGCATCCAGCCCATCCTGCCTCTTCTCCCTCAGCCTGGCTCCTCATCCCACCTCCCCCCTCAGCCCAGCTCCCAGTTGTGATGAGCTGGATGCTGCTGCTTCTCTGCCATTCCATTCTGGGGGCATTCTGGAATTCTGACTACAGCAGGCAAACCTGTGGCTAGGGAAGAAACCAAGCTGGAAAGATCCAATAAAAGCAAGAAATTCCCTGAACCCAGGGCTGATTCTGTCCCCATGCCCCTGTGCTCAGGTGAGCCCCCAGCTGCAGAGCTGCCCCAGCCCTGTCCCAGCACAGGAGGAGCTGGAGCTGCTGGAGCCAGGCCAGAGGAGGCTCCAGGATGAGCAGAGGATGGAGCAGCTCTGCTGGCAGGAAAGGCTGGCACAGCTGGGAATGTTCACTTGGAGAGGAGAAGCTTTGGGCTGAGCTCAGGGTGGCCTTGCAGGGCCTGGAGGAGCCCCAGGAAACCTGGAGAGAGAGAATGGACAAGGGATGGAGGGACAGGACACAGGGAATGGCTCCCACTGCCAGAGGGCAGGGATGGATGGGATATTGGGAATTAGGAATTGTTCCCTGGCAGGGTGGGCAGGCCCTGAGGTTGCCCATAGAAGCTGTGGCTGCCCCTGGATCCCTGGAAGTGTCCAGGGTGTTGGATCTTACACCCTGGAAAAGGCTGGCCAGGATCCTGCACCACTGGGAGTGTTTGCTCACAGCAGGGTGAAGATGGCTCCAGTCTCCCAGAATTTGGCCAGGAGAGGTTTGGATGGAGGTTCTGGGATAGTTCCTGCACGTTTCCATTGGTGTCTGTCCCCACAGCAGGTTTGTGGCACTCAGGTTGCTGCTCCTGGCCCTGCCACGCTCAAGCAGATGTCTCTGCTCCACGACACATGGACACACCATGCCTGGCCATATGGGACAAATTATGGGATAGACACATGAGGAAAACAGGGATTCTGGGAGTGCAGCAGTCCAGAATGAGCCAGGGGAAGCCACAATCCTGCAGCACGGGGAGCAGCCAGGTCAGGAATCATCACTCCCTGCCTGGATCAGCACTCCTGCCTCCCTCAGATGGACGATGTCGTGGGCTAATAACCAAATCAAATATTCAGGAGATGCCTGCTCTGCCAGGGGCACTGCAGAGATGGATGGTGCAAACCTGGGAAGCTCCGTCTGCACCTGGAGCTTGCAGGGCTGGGATGGGCAAATGTGGCCGGGCTCAGCTTTGAGGCAGGAGATTTGTTCTCCAGGGGGAGGAATTTCGTTCCTCATTGTCTGGGTTTGAACAGCCAGGTGTGTGCTAAGGAGAGCAGGAGCCTCCCCTGAAACGGAAAATGCAAACCCCCTCCCTCTGAGTTGTATAATTTTGAAATTTCGGGGCTCTCAGGCAAAGATATGGGAATAGGAATAACAGTTCTGTACTAGGAAAACTAAAATTACAAATGCAATGGCACAAACAAAACCAAACCCCTGCCGGAGTCAGAGCAGCCCTGTCCCCTGTGGGTCAGGGAGGTGGCTCAGCCCCATCCCAGGGGGGCTCAGCCCTCCTGCAGTGCCAGCTGTGCTTCTGCTGGAGCAGGATCCTGCACAAGGGGGGAGTTTTCCTTGGAGCTCCAGGGCTGGGGGAGATGGGCCTGGGCTCCTCTGGGAATGCAGGGGGAAGAAAGCTGCTCCTCTGGAATGCAGGGGGGAGAAAGCTGCTCCTCTGGGAATGCAGGGGGAAGAAAGCTGCTCTCCTGGGAATGCAGGGGGAAGGAAGCTGCTCCTCTGGGAATGCAGGGGGGAGAAAGCTGCTCCTCTGGGAATGCAGGGGGCAAAGGCTGCTGTGCTGTTCCCAGGTCAGATTGGATCCAGGTAGGAATTCTTGGCTCCTCCCCTGGGCACAGCATCTCCCCATGGATGATGGAATTTTCTCAGCCATGCAGGGACACTCAGTGGCCATGGACAGCAGAGATCTCCTGGAGGGAGGATTGGCTGTGGGAGGGATAAAGAAAAAACTGCCCCATGAGCAGAGGATACCTGCCCCAGCTCTGACAGATGGGAATAGAGTACACACCTCCATCATTGAACCCGAGAGACTCATCCCACTGGAGGGAGAGCAAACAGGCAGGAACCTGGTTTTGGAGGGAGTTAGTTGGGAATGCAGCTGCCCACAATCCCATCCCTGCTCCCTGTCCGTGCTAAATGCAGGAAGACCCTGAGCACAGCAGGAACCTGCCCTGGGAAGGGATCCCTGTTTCCACAGGGCTCTGTGTTGTACAGCACCAGTTCCTCTGTCAGGACTGGGGGCCTCTCACTCCCCAGGAAGTCACAGGGACCAACAGCACTGGTGACTTCAGTCTGTGCCAGGCCCCAGATGTCCTGCAGGGACAGAGCCAGGGACAGGAAGCTGCAGGGACAGCGGCTGTGCCAGCCTGGCACCATGCTGGTGGTGGCAGAGGTGGCAGCAGCCCCGGGGAGGGAGGCACTGGCGGTGTGCTGGGAACCAGTGCCCACCAGGCAGCAAGAGAAGCCCTGGGGCTGCCAGGGCTGGTCCTGCTCCTGCTGCTTCTCCATGGGATCCCACGGACCTGCCCCACCTCTGGCTGTGTGCAGGTCACCCCTGGCAGTGCCACCGCTCCTGTCAGGTGGCAGCACCAGAGCCCAGCCAGGGCTGCACCCAAATGAACCAAAATGGCCCCAAAATGCACGAGCGTTCCCGGGGGCTCTCCCTGGGATCAGTTCTGCTCCATTGGCACATTGGATATCATTGTCCCATTCCAGCTCCAGCCCAGGCAGTCCCATCCTGCTTGTTTTTCTCTCTCCAGCCCATGGTGTTTGTGCTCCTGGGCTGAGATTTGGATCATTTGTCCTTGGTGCCCAGCTGGAGCAGGAATTGTTTTGTCTCCCGGCTCTGTGCAGAGAGCTCAGCAACACTTCATGTGAATCCCAGACCCACACACTAAAGCAGCACAGAATGTGAAAAATAGAAAAGCCAAAACCTGAGGCATCAGGGCCAGCAGCTGGCACAGCGCTGGGCACAGCTGGGCCCCTGCAGCCCAGGTCAGTGGTCCCTAGTGGTCCTGGCAGGGCCACCAGTGCCCGGGGTGGCCGTGGGGCAGGGCAGGACCAGCGTGGTGCCCATGGGGCTGGTGCCACGGGCTGGTTTTGGAGCAGAGTCCTGGAGCTCAGCAGCACCAGGTGCCCGGGGGTGACCAGAGGGGACAAACCAAGGGAGGCAGCAGCTGCTGCACATCGGTGATGGGATAGATGGAAGGGAGGGGGTGGAAATCTGGTATTTCTTGCCTGTCTCCTGAAATGAAGAGGGGCAGGGACAGTTTTTCCTGGGAGGATGAGGTTTGGGGCAGTTCTTTGCTCTTTTCTTGCTCCTAGCAGGAAAACCACAAGAGTTGAAGAGTTTCCCTGTCACAAAAGGCTGCAGGGATGTGCAGGACACGAGAACTCCTCAGGATGTCTGGGGGTGGGGGTGTTCCCACGGCAGTCCCAGCTCCATGCCCAGGTGCTCTGCCAGTCCCCAGCTGGGTGTTCAGGCCCCAGGGTGCCAGTGGGGATCTCTCAGCACTCCCCACGCTCTGCCTGCCTCTCTCGAGCCCCTCTGGAGCTTTGCAGGGTCACAGCCACGTGTGGGACACTCAGTGGGAGGAGGGTTGGAGGATCCCTGTGCCCCTGGAGATTTCTCGCACTTTTCTCCTCACTCCCTGGTGCCAGAACCTGCCAGGGACACTTTTCTCCACATCCAGATCCCTTCTGCTGCCTCTCAGCCCTGCCAGTCCTGTGGAACTGAAGTAAATTCCCCCAAGGAGCAGAGCCAGGATCAGCCTTGTCCTGGCCATTGCCTCTCCCACCCACAGCTCTTCCCTGGTGACAGAGCCTCTGCAAAGCCCCACGAACCCTTCCCACCCTCCTCCCCTCGAGGATTCTCCTCGTGGCTTTGGGCTGCCCTTTGCAGCGCTCAGTCCCTGAGGACTGAGAATGGAGCAGCCCTGGATGTTCTCAGTGTTCCAGCAGCCAGGAATCAGCCAGAATTCCAGGTGAGACATCCCAGGGGCCGGAGGGGCTGTGGCAGCTCCGGGCTCTGGGCACGCACAGCCTCCTCTCCCCCAGGACAGGGGCACTGGGATTTATCCAACATCTCCCTCAGCCGTGGCTCCGCAGGGGGATTGGCCTTGGGGGAAGGATTTATTCATAAAGCCACGGCAGCAGGAAAGCAATCCCTGTCCTGGGGGCCCTGCAACGTGTGGATAAAGCAAATTAGAGCCAGGTCTGCGTGTGGAGGTTATAAACAAACACAGCCCGGGCTAGGAGTGGGGAGGGAGAGAAGGAGTCAGAGGCAGAGAGAAAAAGGCAGAGGAAGAGGGAAAGGAGAGCCCTTTCATAATTCATAATTCCTGAAATAAAAATAAGGCTGGAATCATGTTTTGGGTAGAAGGGAGGGCGCGTAGGAAGTGTGTACTTGCCAATCTGCCAAAAAAAAGTTGCTTTTTATTTTCTTAAGAAGGCAATTATGTATTTTTGTCAGCCACTTCCTACTTTGAAGCAGCTGAACCTGCTTTGCTCAAACTTTCCCAAACAATTTGCCCTCAGGCTGCTGCCAGAACTGCAACATTTACACCCCGAAGATGAAAGGAGGGGAGTGCCACGGCTGTGGCTCCGTGTGTGCAGAGCAGAGGCACCTGCAGAGCGCTCCTGTCTGCCTTCCCAGCCCTTCTGCACAAAGCTGGGGATCTGGGAGCCTCCCTCTGCCCTGGCTCAGGTCGGGAGCTCCTCTCAGGGATGCTAAAATGGGATTCCAGAGCAGCATCTGGTGCTGCTGGTTCTGGAAGCTCCCAGGTTTTGGGATAAGTAGATGGAGACAGAGCCCAGCTGCACTGGGGTCCCAGCTGGTGCTCAGCACACCCTGGGCAGGGAAAGTGTTTGGATTTCCCATGGTCCAGTGTTGATTTCATCATTTCCAGAGTGAAATTCCATCCCCAGCTGAGTGCCCGTTTGGGACTCACTGCAGCCCTGGGATTTGGGATTGATGGCACAGGGTTCAACTGGTTCTACCTGGGGTTCCCAGGACTGGCAACCCTGGCAGGATGGGCAAAGTTGGGCTCCTGTGCCCCCAACTCTGCCATGCCACTGTCCCTCTGTCCTGCCTGAGGAGACTCCTGCCTCGCGGAAGCCTGTGAGGAGCAAAGGCATTTGAGGCCACAGGTTACTGGTTTTCATTTATTTCCAGCAGGAAATAAAATGGCTTTTTGGGTGAGATTAATTCACAGCTTGAGCTGCAGGGTCTTGGGGCTCTCCAGTTGTGGTGGCCAACGTGAGAAAGAAAAAGCTTAGCACAAGAGGGAAAGGATCCTTTGGGTCCCACGGGATTTAGCAGCATCCCAAGGCCCCCCAGCTCCAGGTGAGGCAGCATTCCTGCCACTAGTCCCTGCCCTACCCTCTGGAATGGATTGCAAATAATTGTCCATAAATTACATAATGTCCACAAATGTCCATAGATTACAAATGTCTATAAATCACAGGTATGAGGGATATATTCCTTGGAGAACCAGGCAGTGCCTGTGGGCAGGACAGGACAGAGTGTCCAGCTCTGCAAACATGGCAGCAATGTTGATGTTGAGGATTTTCCTGTCCAGGAGCAGCAGCTGGGCACAGAGGTCACCGGGCAGTGGCATTAGGAGCAGCACAGGAGGAAGATGCATGGCTGGACATCCAAGATTGAAGACCAAGATGTTTCCTATCACCATCCAGTAGCAGCTGCCTCTGGGCAGTTTTCCTTCTCTCCTGTTAATGGCCCATTGATGTCTTGCCACGTGGCTCAGAGATAACTCCAGGAGCCAGTTCTGTTCAACAGGTGATCAAGGACACACCTCTGATTCAGAATAACATCAGCCCATTGTGAGATGCTCCGCCCAGGGGGAGGAGCCAGGCATTCCCACCTGGATAAATCCGGGGATTTCCAGACAGAGGGGTAGCTTTTCCACAGGTTTCCAAGAAGACACAGCAACCACATCTGCTATTCCAGGAGGACTGCAGCTACTCCAGTTTGGACTGCTACCAGCACGCTGGCCGAGGGGTGTCAGCTTGTATTCTGACTTTGTCAGTGGTCTTCCTTTTGTGTCATTGCATGTATTTTTGTCTTTTCCCCTTTTCCCAGTAAATTGTATTTCTGACTTGGAGTCTCTCACTGGTTTTGCTTTCAAACCAGAACACTGGAAGCCCTGAGGGCTGACCTGGCTGTGCCCAGGGGGTTCCTGCCTGGGTGATAACAGGATCTCCCTCCTTCTGATCCCACACCCTGCCTTGGGCTGGAAATGTGGCAAACATGGCCCTGGCTGGGCTGGTGGGCAGAGAACCCCAGAGTGGGTTGGGAGGGACCTGAGAGCGCCTGCAGTGCCACCCCTGCCATGGCAGGGACACCTCCCACCACCCCAGGCTGCTCCCAGCCCTGTCCAACCTGGCCTTGGGCACTGCCAGGGATCCAGGGGCAGCCACAGCTGCTCTGGACACCTGTGCCAGGGCCTGCCCACCCTCCCAAGGAGGAATTCCCTCCCAAAATCCCATCTGGTGATGGTAATGGTAAATGGCAGGGGAAAAGCAAACAGGAGTCAGTTCAGCAGCCACATCTTGAGGGGATCACAGAACCACTGAGGCTGGAAGAGATCTTCAAGGCCATCCAGTCCAGCCACCCACCCAGCACTGCCCTAGAACCCCAAAACCATCACCCAGCCCTGCCCCTGGAACTCCTAAACTGCAAAATCAAGACCCAGCACTGTCCCTGCAACCCCTAAACCTCAAAACCAGCACCCAGCACTGCCACAGAGCCCCTAAACCCCAAAACCATCACCCAGCACTGCCCCTGGAACTCCTAAACTGCAAAATCAAGACCCAGCACTGTCCCTGCAACCCCTAAACCTCAAAACCAGCACCCAGCACTGCCACAGAACCCCTAAACCCCAAAACCATCACCCAGCACTGCCCCTGGAACTCCTAAACTGCAAAATCAAGACCCAGCACTGTCCCTGCAACCCCTAAACCTCAAAACCAGCACCCAGCACTGCCACAGAACCCCTAAACCCCAAAACCATCACCCAGCACTGCCCCTGGAACTCCTAAAATGCAAAACCAGCACCCAGCACTGCCACAGAACCCCTAAACCCCAAAACCAGCAGCCAGCACCACATCCAGACACATCCTGAATCCCTCCAGGGATGGGGATTCCCCACTCCTTGGGCACCCTATTCCAGTGCCTGGCCACCCTAAAAATGAACTTTTTTCCCTAATCTGCTCCAAATCTTCCCTTTCTGAGGCCATCTCCTTTGTCCTCCCTCTGCTGGAGTGGCAGAAGGTACTGGACCCACCCAAGCTCCTGTCCTGGATCCGAAAGTCAAACTGGCAAGGACAAGCCTTGATAATTTATAATTCCACCAACTGATAATTAGTTCCACCATTTAGAGCTGCCCTAATGAGACAGGACCTGCAGGACACATGGTGCAAACCAGGCCTTCATTTCCCAGCCCCATTTCTGTTTTCCCTTCCATAAAACCATTTTTGCTGCCCCTATTCCTGGAAAAAACACCGGAGCCGAAGTGGCGGTAGAAGGGAATGATCAGGGGGATCATGGAGAGGGAAAGGCAGCCCTGAATGCACTTCATGTTTGCTGTAATTAAGGAACTGTCGAAATTCCTAAATCCCAATTTTGAAATCGTTTGGTTGACTTGACACGTCCAAGTCCCCGAGCTTTTAATTCAAATATAAAGCTTGATTGGCAAATTAAGAGAAGGCTATGAATGAAATTAATGAAAGATTAAAGACCAGCAGCTCACGCTGATATAAAAATTACCCCTCCAAAATAGGTTATGCAATCATTAGGATAAGTTGCCACTCTGCTAATATTAATTCTGATCCAACATTTATTCATCGATGAGATTTACTGATTCCCAATGAAGTCCTAAAAATTCCCTACAAGTGTTGGATCTTTTCAGGCTCTGTTAATCACCTTTATTTTCAATTCCCTAATTTTTAAAATCACCATAAAGCGAATTTTCCTTAATAAATTGCATTGTTGAACACTTGAATTTGCAGTTGCACTGAAGGAAATTAATTCCAAAAGCCGTTAGGACATGGAATGGGAATTTGATTAACCAGAATTCTTGGACAGTGCACTTGCACCCCTCCAACTCACTCCTGTTTCCATGTCAGGCTCTGCATCCCAGGAAAACCGAGGGAGTTTTCCTCACCAAGAGCTGCAGCCTGTGGAGTTTTGCAGTCAGAATTTGGGAATTGGTGTATCCCAGGTGGCAGGGGAAAGAGGGAATTATCGTCCAGCTGGGATTGGGATGGAGTGCATCCCATAAATTGGGCAGGATGAGGTGACCGCAGAGAGGAGGGGAAGGAAAACCTCAGTGCTCCTTCTCCCAGACCTGCTCTGCCTGGGATTTGTTGCCAAAACCAACATTGTTCCCACTTCCCTCACTTAACGTGGATATTTTTCCATCCAGGCACCTAAACTGCACATCAGCAGCGTTCCCCAGCGGAGAATATCCCAGGATTTTTAAGAGAAGTTTTTTTTCCTCTGTAATTGTGCTCAGCTTCATCATTACCTGGAGTCTGCTCCGCAGCACTTCTGTGAATGCGCTGGAATTTTTTATGGACTCCGCGATTTATGGCTCGGCTTCTCTCTCTGTCTTGGCTGTGGCAGATGAGAACTGAATTCCTCTGTTTCTGATCACTTATTCCTGGTTTATAGTGCAATAAAAAATAAAAACAGCCCAGTAAAATACTGTAAATAGAGTGGGTGCAGCTGCATATCTGTGCTTTTCCTGCTTGGATCAATGCGTGGACACATCTTGCGTCCTCAGGTGTATGATGCAAGGAGCCCTCCTGCTCCTGCACTCCAGAAAAAAATTCCTTGAACCTCTGCTCCATCTTCACAGAGGGGTTTGGCTGGGACATGCTGGAGATGCCAACCAGTGTGGGAATCCAGGGCTTCCCTCTGGCTGCCCTGGCAGGTCTGGGACCCTGGCAGGGGTCAGGAACCCCCCTGGACAGAGCCCCCAGAGACACTGGCTGTGATCTCTGGCCATGGAAAAGAGTTTTCAATCTTACAGCATGAATTACAAGCACTGAGGGTTTGATATAAATAATAATTAAGTGTGGCACGGGTGAAAAAGTAAAATTTTAGGATTCTAGATGAGGGGTCCAAAGGGGACAAGCTGGAGGAAATTGGGTGTGCCTTGTCCTTTTTCTCCTTCTTCATGCCCTCCATGTCTCACTGTGGTGTTGGCATTTTTCTGTTGGTTCAGGCTGGGGACACACTGTCCAACGTGGGTGACAGATATTGGCACGTTATTGTAAATCCAGCCCAGGGAGTTTCTGGTATTTAATGTTTGTAACATCCCACTGAGGGCAGAGCCCCACACGCTGCCCTGCAGGACAGAGCTGGGCAGGGCAGCAGAACATGTGAGAGATAAACAGAATAAACAACCTGGAAACCAGCACAGACCAATTATGGCTTCTGCTTTGGCAGGGGGGGCTGACAGACAGAGACTTTCTACAATCTGGGATCATCAATACCTCAGATTCCTACAAACCAGCTGGGCGGTGTCTGGGATATTCCCTGTTCCTCCATTGCTCCAGGCACCCCGTGGCATGTGGAAGGGGACGAGTGGCTTTTCTTCCCCCTCTCCCCCTCTCCAAGGACCTACCCAAGGCCAAGGCCCCCTCACTCCACCCCGGCTCTCCACCCACTCCCACTGAACCCGGAGTTCCCAAACTCGCCCCAGCCCCTCTCACTTTATCCAGCCTCAGGATCCCTCAGGCTCCCAGGGCAGCTCCCCTGGTTTCTCCCAGCATCCTCCCCCCTGCATGGGAAGGAGCTGTGCTGCTCTGCCGGGCTCTCATCCCAGCTGTGCCCCTGGAGAATCCTCCTGGAGAAGCTCCTGCTCTGCAGGTGAAGCTGAAGAGCATCACTCACACACAAAGGGCAGATCCATCACCGAGCCACAGGGAAGAGCCTGTTCCCATTTTGCACTCCGAGCTCAGGTATTAAACACAGATTTGTCAGAATTCTCTTGTTTCAGGTGAGGCAAAGACACCTGGCAAGAGCTTGGTGCACTTCTCACCTCGAGCAAACAATTCCCAGCCCCGGGGGAGTGAGGATGCTCTGGAAAGGTGCTCAGGAGCAGTTGATGTGAGTCACTGCCAGGATAAAGACATCCAAAACGGCTCGAGATTCCTGCCAGGACTGGGAGATGAATCAGGGCCGTCGTGACCTCTCCATGTGTCTGGCAAGTTGTTCTCTTGTTGCCTCGTGAACAATCTGTTTTCCCCAAACCCAAAATAACAATGTTGAGGAATAAAGTGCTTTTTTCTGCTCCACTCTGGGTGAGTCACTGAAGGGAAAGAGGAGGAGTTCTCCATGCAGACATGGATCAGGAGCTGGGAATTCTGTGAGGGAACAATCTGGGTCGAGGGTGTCACCCCTGCATTACTGGGGTGACAAAGAGTCCCAGGCGGCCCAGTTGGCCCCTCTGCCAGCCCCTGGTGGTGTGCACCTCTTCCTCACACATCATCTCCTGCTCTTGCTCCTGTCATCTCATCCCAAAAAGTGTCTGGCACAGAGCCTGTGGTAAACTCACTGCTGCCAGCCCTGTGCCAAAGCTTTCCCTTCAAATCTCAAACAGGAGCAGGTTGGAGCCTTGACATTTTTCAGCAACTAAGCCAAAGTCGACGGCAAATGATATTTTTACCTTTTTTCTCCCTGCCCTTTTCTTTCTTTGCGTCTATTTGCTTCTCTCTTCCTTTGCTTCTCAAAAAAAAAAAAGAAAAAAAAAAACAAACAAAAATTCTAGCATCACCAACTCAATAATTGCCCTTTCAATGTGTCCCCATCCATGGTGACTCTGAGCAAAGGGGCTGGAAGGCCTAAGATTTGCCCTTGGAGACTCTTTAAAGCAAAGGGAGAGCGTTTCAGTGATAAATTCCACATTGAAAGCCATGTTTTTCTCCCTCATTTTCATAGGAATTTCATCGTCTCTCACTGACAGCTCAGCTCCTGCACGGCTGTTTGTTTGCAGTGGATGGATGCCAGCTGTAACTTAGATCCACTTAAATATTGCATGGAAAACCAGGATTGCTTCCCTTCTGTGGCCACCCCAGAAGAGCCAGGGGCAGGGTGACTCAGAGATGAGATTCCACTCTCCACTGCTGGTGCCGGCAGGAGCCCTTTGGGCAGCACAGAGCTCACATTCCAGGGAAGGTTTAGATCCCTTTTTGGTTTTGACTTATTCATGACAAGAACCAAAAATAATCTGAAGCAACCTGAAAGGTGAATGTGTCTGTTTAAAGAAGGGCTCAAGCCCCTTGCAGGGCCTAAAGGGGCTCCAGGAGAGCTGGAGAGGGACTGGGGACAAGGGATGGAGGGACAGGACACGGGATGGCTTTAAGCTGTCAGCGGGTAGATTTAGATGGGATATAATTCCTCCCTGGCACAGGGTGCCCAGAGCAGCTGTGGCTGCCCCTGGACTCCGGGCAGTGCCCAAGGCCAGGCTGGAGCAGCCTGGGATGGTGGAAGGTGTCCCTGCCATGGCAGGGGGTGGCAATGAATGAGTTTATGGTTCTTTCCAACCCAAGCCATTCCCCAATTCCATGATGTGACATCAGCAGCTACAGAAGGAAAGGGAGAGAAAAGTAGGACCCAGAGCAAACCAACCCTGAGAGCTCCAGAAGTGCCCCTGTGCTGCTGTGTCTGCATTTCCGTGGGTGGGAGGCACCTTGGTGGCACCTTGGTGGCACCTTGAGCTGCAGCTGCTGTCCCTGGAGGGTCCAGCCCAGCAGTTCCAGGTGCCTGGGACCAGTCCTGTGCTCAGTCCCACTGTTCTGGTGTCCCCTGCAGTGCCAGCACCGTCCCATGGTGAAACCCCGAAGACCCTCCAGGTCCCCTATGCACCCTCTTCCCTCCAAAGCCACCCTGGATTCTCACCCCGAGCCCTCCCTCCCCATCCCAGTGAGCACGGGGATGAATTCTGCCCTTCCAGCCCACCTGGGGCTCGGCTGTTCCTCTGTTCCCAACAGGAAACCACAGGGTGGGTTTGGCAGGGATGGGGCACAAGGGACACGGCAGCAGGTGCCTTGTGCCACCCTCCAGGACAGCCCTGAGCCAGCAGATCAGCCACAGCCAGGCCCGGAATGCTCCTGATTAATCCCGGGATTTATGGCGCCCATAAAGTCCATTCCAGTGACATATTAATA